>NC_138968.1:13422500-18222500 GCF_055761805.1 Camellia sinensis
TTGTGCATGCAAATGGAAGGACTTATACCTTTTATGTCAGAAATAGTCCATCCCATGGCTGTTCTATGCTCCCTTAACACACGCAACAACTTTTCCTCTTCTTCGGATGTGAGTGATGCCGCAACAATCACTGGAAAAGTGTAACTATCACCCAAGAATGCATAGCGAAGATGCTGAGGTAATTGCTTCAACTCTGGAGTTGTCGTTTGCTACATCTTTTCTTTAGAAGTTTCAGCATCCATCTTTGCTACCATTGGCTCTAGCCTCTCCAATACGTTGCTAAGTGATATAACCTGCTGCAAGGATCGTTCTAGGGGATCGGCTGGCACCTTTTCTTGAAAGGCTTCTTTTACACATTGCTTAATGACATCTACCCGAAAGCAAGTGCTTGGATCTTCTGGAAATCTCATGGCTTGGTAGATGTTGAACATAATTTCTTCCTTGTTCACTCTCAATGTTAACTCACCCTTTTGAACATTAATCAAAGCCCTTCCTGTAGCCAAGAATGGTCGGCCAAGAATTAGTGGGACTTCTTGATCTTCCTCCATATCTAACACCCCAAAATCAGCAGGAAAAATAAATTTATCCACCTTTACCAATACGTCTTCTATGATTCCACGTGGATACTTGATAGATCGGTCTGCTAGTTGCAAAGAAATGGTTGTTTGTTTCATCTCTCCAAGTCCCAATTTCCTGTAAACAGAAAGTGGCATAAGGTTAATGCTAGCACCAAGATCACATAAAACTTTATCAAAAAATGAATTTCCAATAGTACAAGGCAAAGTGAAACTCCTTGGATCTTTTAATTTTTTAGGTAATTTTTTTTGAAGAATAGCACTACATTGTTTGCTTTGTTTTTCCATATCCATTTCTTTCTTAGCCCTTACCCTGTGGCCTGTCATTACAACCTGATTAATGACCTTTTGATCTTTGATTTTGGTGTTGACTACATTAGTGGAGAGGATTTCTGAAAATTAGATTTATGGTGTTAAGTTTTGAAAGAATTCTTCTGATTTTAGTTGTTCTACTTTTATCTGAATTTGCAGGTGGTTTGGAGTTAAATTGACTATATCACACACGCACTCAAGGACTTAGCTTTAGGTTGAAGTAAATGCTTAACTCTTGGTTGACAAATTGCTAAATTTTTTACTGTTTTTCCTGCTATCTTTGATGTTAAAAGAGTAAGATACTAGTGATGAAATCAAAATTCAGATCATGGCTCGGTGAGTGATGATACTTCTCTAAGGGGTCTAGTTTATCTTGTCTATAGTGGTCTTTTATTTCATTTCCTTTTTGTTTTGAGGACAAACAAAGTTTTAAGTTTGGGGGTGTTTGATGACTTGCATAATATATGTATAATTTATCACTTCTCAACTTTAAACTTTAGTCTAATTTTATTTATTTTTTTGTTGATTTTAGGCTTCATTGTTGTTATTTAAATTTTATTTCAGGTTTGAAGAAAATGAAGATTGAAAAGTTGTTGTTTAAAAGATAAAGATCAAGTCAAATTCTTTTGAATAAAAAATTGGCATTTTGAAATATGAGAGGGATTCACGCAAGGATTGTTACAAATTGTTTTCTTGCCTTTTGGAGTGGGACCCATCATCGTTTCTAAGAGAAATTGGGATAGACACAAGACAATATTGACTTGGTCTTCACAAAAGGAATTGTAGCCTTTATTTTTGGGATTTGATGGAAGAGATAGCAGATTTTCAAGCAATTTGTTTTGGAGCCGCACATTGCACGCACGAAAGAGACGTACGGTATTGGATTTGAATTTTTTTTTGATAAAGTTTTGGCACCTGCATATATATATATATAGGAGATATTATTTTTTTTATCGAAAGGGGAAGGCAGGGAGAAAGAGGACGAAACAGAAAGCGGAGCATTTTTCAGAGTTCATTTCTCTTCTATTATTCTCAGAAAAATTATAGTGAATTCATTTGTGTTTTGTTTAATTTTTAGCATGAACTAAATTCTCTTTATTCTAGGAAAATGATGTAATCTAGTTCCGAACTATGCTTTCTTTTCTATGCTAATTTGAAGTAATTTTCTTCTATGTTTGTCTGATTTATTCTAAAGTTATTGCTTCTAATTAACTGGCCATTAATTAGATGATTTTAATCTTGTGAATTGCTATCGAAAGAGGAAATTACAAGATAGATCTTGGATATTTCGGCATAGGTAAATATAGAGATCGAAAGGCTTGTATAAACCTATGTAGTATTAAAATCACCGGTCTTAATGCTTCGTTGTTTTATTAATTTGCATACTCTTGTGTAAAATGATGAACAAGATTATTTCCAATTGGCTATCGAAAGAGGTATTTGGATGAATTGGAGATTTGCTAACAAACAGAGAGAATTAAATTGAATTAGTTAGATAAGTAAAGCATAGTGAGGGATTAGGTGAAATCGATTTCCAAGAAGTTTTCTTTCCCATTGATTTGATTTTATCTTTCATTTCCTTTAAGTTTTTTCTTTGAATTAATTTTATTTTAAATTGCAATTACAGAAATCTTAGTGACTTTTCTAAATGAAGTCAAGATTAGTATAATTTCAGTATTTGTCAAAAGTAAGTTACTAATCCCTGAGGACGATACTCTTCTCATCACTTTACTATAAAACTACGATACCGTGCACTTGGAGTTTCGCACCGATCAAGATTTTGTGCTTGATGACTTGCATAATATATGTATCCTCGGCTTGAAATCAGTATGGCAACCCCATAGGTTGAGGTAGCTTGTTGCACCTCAATTCTGGATACTGAACCAACCTAATCAGTCACCCTGTTAGAGAATAGGGAAAGTTGTGAACATGGCCAGGAAGAAAAGTAATACCTGTGGTTTGGAAGCACAAGATGCCACAGAGGAAGATCCCCAGTAGCATAAGGTGAGTCATCGCCACTTGCCCTATAAGATACTTTCTAAAATATCACTTCCTAGCTGCATCATCACATTTATTATCTATTACGTCTATCGTATTGCATATAGCATTTATTGCATACATTTACTGCATTATCCATTTTATTGGATGTATTCTTTCCATGTTAAGCTTAGTTTAGCATGTGCTCATACCTTTCCTTCGATGAAATATAGTTTTGTGATGTGTAAGTACCCATGCTGCGTTGAGGCCAGTATTGAGGGTATCAACACCTTTTCTGTGTTAGACGTGGTCTGTTTTGTGTCCATACCTTTTCTAGGTAAAATATGGTTCGGCCTACACCTTATTCACTTCATCCATTGTATCTATTGCATTATACTTTGTTTTGTTGTATTCAGCATTTAGGATCATTATCTTTCCCAAGCAGATCATTCCTCACTTATATCATACCATCAAATTACTTGTACTCTTTCTCTTTCTACGAAACACATAGTTTTGCATGTGCTTGCACCCTTTCACGTTAAAACATGGTTTTGTTATGTATAAGCATCCTTGCTGCGCTGAGGCCAGTATTGAGGATGTAGGCACTTAGCCTGTGTTAGGCGACGTTTGGCTGTGCCCACTTTTTTTATGTGATAAACGTAGTTTGTTTTGCATCTTCGTCCCTTTATGATATTTGTGTGGTTTTGCACTACTAGTGGTTTGATTATTTCGTTACATTGTATATCATTTACATTGTTTTGTTGCATTGTGTATCATTTGTATCCTGCCCCTGAACTGCGCTGGTTTGATTCCTTGAAAAGGGATATGTAGGCAACTCTCAAGTTCAACCATTGCATCTGCATTTTGTTTGTTTGCCCAAGTCTTACAGCCTTGCCGAAATGGGTCGTCTTCGGGCTTTGACATTCACTCATGTCATTTTATGACTTCGAGCTTTGTCAAAGAGAGGCAACTGTAGACACCCCATTTTTGACTGCCCTTAAGACTTGGGCGCTTGATCCAGAACATCCGATGATGAAAGTTACACTGTGCAATCTTTTGAATTCTTGGCGAAGAAGTTCGGATTCAAGCTCTAATCCTAAACCATGCACCACATTTTGCCCAAAATTTTTTAGACCTTAAAACCCTCTTTTCAAAATATTTTTCCAAATGCTTCTACGATGTCCGAGGCTCGCATTTTATTTAAAACATTGCACTTTTCGGTAAACCAAGTAAGGACAAAGTGGAAATAAATGAAAGAGAGGTGAAATCTTTGAAAAATCTTTAAAAACTTCTTATTTATAGGTTTGGATTTGAAGAAAATTGGAGGAGGGGGAAGAAAACTAGTTTAGGAATGGTTGAGCATGAAACCGTTGAGAGAGAAACTGAGCAGCCTTCACAAACCAAGCCTATCTCTTTACACACTTAGAGTTTAGTTGTGAGGCCGCCACCATTATAAAGTAGACGTCCGAGGCTTCACTTTGGACCCAAAAATCTCCAAAAACCAAGTTCGGATGTCGGAGATATGGCTGTTGGAAGTTAGGTATCAATCCAGTTAAGATAGAAATGAGCAACCTTTACTAAAATAGGCATATCTCTTTCCAAACTTAGAATTTAGATGTGAGGATGACACCATTGGAAAGTAGACTTCCATGGCTTCAATTTAGACTCAAGAATCACCTAAAACCAAGTCCGGATGAGGGAGATAAATTCGTTTGAAGTTGGTCCTGAATGCAAATTTTGAGGGCCGGCCGTGGATCAGTGAAGGCCGGTTGGGCTTTGATGGCGTCAGGCAGACAGCTGGTGGGAATTCAACAAATAGCTTTGTTTGAAGATATTTTGGACCTTTTTGGCTCAAATTCTGTAAATAGGACCTCTTCCTTCATAATTCAAGGTTAGAAAATTTTCCAAAAGACTTTGAAGAGCAAAAAGGACCTCCTCCCTCTTCCTTCATCCTTTCACCTTCAAACCTCTTTTAGCTATACATATACAATACATACACCATTAGAGCTTCTACTTGAAGCTTTTTGCTAGAATTTCAAACTAAGTTTCATAAACTTGAGGGTGTTTGGAATCAAGTTTGATCAATAACCAAAGGTTGTTCTCTTCAAGAGGTATAAGCTTGTCACCTTTTTCCTTGCTTTCATTTCCTTCTTTTTCTATTTTTTTCTTGTATCTATACATTGTTTTGGATCCATTCCAAGTGCTGAAACTTGGGGTTAGAAGGCTACCAAAGGTAGAGAGGTTTAACAACCTTTCTTGAACCTTATCCCATGGCTCATACCCCTTGCTTTCCCATTCTTTTCTTTGGTTTACATGCCGATTTTCAGAGTTTAAAAAGGCTGAAAAATGTGATTTAAAGGTTCCAAGAGTGGAGGGGTTAGCCACTCCTCCTTGGTCTTGCTTACTAGTTTTGTACCTCCTGGTTCTTCCTTATCTTTTGGTGCTCTTTTAACATGATTTTAGCCATTGTTTTGAGGCTATTTTTTGACTGTTTTTGGGCTATTTTCAGAGGCTAAAATATGTTTTAGAAGTCCCAAAAGTGGAGGGGTTAGCCACCCCTCCTTAGCTTTGTGCCTCCTTGCTTTTGGCTTTGTTTTGTGCTCTTTTAACATCATTTTAGCAATTGTTTTTCGCATGTGTTAGCCTTTATTAGTTTGCTTGTTGTCTCGTATGTTCATATACATAGCTTATTGCATGTTTGTTCCAGCTTTTCTTTAAGTAATTTCCTTATTTAAGAGCCTCATTTTAATAATCAACTTACCATTTATTTCTTTCATTTGAGAGTTGCTTCAAATGGTTGATGGTTATTCAACACATGAACTAGTGTTTTGCGCTTAATGGTTTAATCTCTACGAAGATTCATTGTCAGCGGTGTAATCTCTTTTTCATGTTGAGAATTACTTCCCATTTGACGCTTCTCTCCTTTTAGAGGACTTAATCACCAGGGACAAATGGACTAAAGAATGGCAAGGCCTAATAAAATTGGTTTAAAACTTGGATCAACACACTTAAAGAAAAGGCTTAAAATTGCTTCGACTTGGCCGGACATTATGTCAAGTTACTTGTGTGAAGAGTCGTCACATGTTAATTCATAGCATTTTGATGATTCTTGAAGCATCTCTACCACCCTCTTTGAGTTCATTACATGACAAGAGGGAGGGGTGGTCTTACTCTTTACATTTTCATTAACTTTTGTCCAAAATTGAATCTGAGATCATCAAGTAATCATATTGCTCATTGATGGCTTTTAAATCAATTTCAACCTACTCTCAAGGATTTCCCATGACAGAGAAGAAAGGAAGGACAAATAGAGCTTGAAAATGCTCTATTTGCACTGATTTCACCTGAGAGCACAGAAACAGAGCTTTGTCCAAAATGGATACACAACCGGCCATCTGTATATCTGGCTGGCCATCAGTGATGCATGACCGGCCCTTGGTGTGTGGCCGGCAGTGCAGTCTTGCAGAAACAGAGGCAGTGGTTGAAGGTGAAACAGAGATGGCCTGAGTAGACAGAGTAGCTTTCAAGCGATGCGCATGCAACCTTCATCTATCTTCCATTATGTCCTTATTATTGTCATATTTGTGAATATTTGGTGTTGTAATATTTAATTAGCTTAGCCTAGTTAATTTCTTAATTAATTAGCTTAGATAGTTAGTTAATTATTCATTTCAAGTGTTGTAATAATTAGGTAATTAGTTAGGCTATTTATTCAAGTTTTGTAATAATTAGCTTAATTAGCTTAGCGTAGCTTAGTTTAGCTTGGTTAGTTAGTTTATTCATTCGAACCCTTCTTCGCGAGGGCATAATGTTGTAATAAGTGTGCGTGCATGCGTGCATGTCTTCCAACCCCACATCTTTCTCCCTTTTACTTAACCGCTTTCGATGGTTAGATTAGGAGCATTATGTTTCAAATTCGCATACTTTATGCTTACACCCATTCATTCGTATTGCATACATCGAGGCTCGGCGCATCACTTTAACTGCATTATAATTTCAATAAATTTTTGAATACGTGTTTAAACGCATGTTATCAAATTGATCCATATGCCATATTAGTAGTCGCGCCTATTAATTGCATATTGCATGTGTTGCATTAGGCATTTTGCATAGTTAGGAATCATGCATAGTTTTCTGACCCATATCTTCCTAGCTTGGAGTACTAGGTGAGTTTTTACGCTTTAACATACTTGCATGAATGTGAATGTTGCCATGATTAGCATGCTTGCCATGAGGCTATGTTCTTACTTGCTAAACTGTTTGAATGCCTGTGGATGAAGGCTTGTTGTTTGAATTGGAACGATTCAACAAATGTGTGTTTTAAGCCCACTTTGTTGAGTGACAAATCATGTTTTAAACCCACTATGTTTGATGAGAAATTCCACAAACTTTAAGCCCACGTAAGATGGCAAATTCAAACCATTTTCACAAACAAACATGAGTTGAATTGTTCCAAGTCTCACAATTCTAGTCTATACTTGCTTGTGCACATCACATAGTAATGCTAGCCTAATAACTGGAATAGGAACACATAATGTTGATAAAAATCATATCATGATTAGTAGAGGCCGATCTTTGATCGGGCGAGCGAGGGTGCTCAATTCATGACCTTCTCCTCTCGTACCTAAGTTTCCGAGCCAAGGCAACTTTGGTGATGACGGACACGTGGCGTTTGGCACGAGTCATGGGTTTCCTAAATTTTTCCAAAATAAAATATTTAGGTGGCGACTCTGTATCTGGCAAAGTAGTCCAATTTTGGCATTTTTGATCCTAAAATCAATTTTCCAAAAGATTTGTCGAATTTGGACTCTTTGGTGATTATCAGTTTCACATTGCACTTGTGAGATTAGATTCAGAACCGCGGGAGTCCGAACTGTAGGGTTTTCTTTCAAACTTCCGAAAGAGGGTGCGAAAAAGGTGAGCTACAGTTTCTGGCAACTCTGCTGGAGATTTTTATAGAACTTGACTCGAACTCATGATATGACATTTTATCTGCACTTATGTGTTTCTTTGCATTTGCATTTGCATTTGCATTGGTGCGCCTAAGTCACTGTGTTTCCATCTGTTATTCCTGGACGGTTTGTCGGAGGCTTGCCAAAAAGCTTGCCAAAAGGCTAATTGGTCATGGGCTCTGCCACGATGGGAACACAACCTTTGGATCTGGACTACCGCTGTACCGCTTGACCTTCCTTTCACTTCTCGGTGTTAGGTGTGAGAGGTATATCTGGTAGTCTTGTTAAGGTACCCTTTTGACCATTTTGACCTAGTTGCATATCGAAAGTCGTAGGGACTGTTCCAATTTAGGACAGGATGCTTACCCGATTACAAGATTGTAGTGAAACCACTTTGTTTGAATAGTGAACCCTAGTTCCTGACGAAACTAGGGCAAGGTAACCTTACCTCCTCATAGGGGTGTTTTGAATGCTTTTGTGCAAAATGTGAACTCTTTGGGAATGTATCATGCAATCCTGGGAGAGTCTTAAGCTTGAGGCAATTCCTTCCGAAGAGTCACAAAATTTGGGTCAAAATTTAGGGAGTTTGTGTTTGATTTGGTAGAAACATACTGGAACCAAAGCCAGAACCAGGGCCAAAATTTTATCTTGCTTTGACCAGCATACTTGGTATCTTGATATGATGGGGGCATTTTGTTTTCAATGCCAGGTTTGTCTGAGCCAGAGAAGGAGCAGTATCTACCTTAACCCATCACAGTCCATCCAATCCTAGCAAAAATCTACTCAGCAAAGGTCCAGTCCATCTGATTTCGAAAAAGCCAACTCAGAAAAGATCCATCAAATCCCAAGAGACCCATTTTGAAAAAATGCCCAAATTAGTCAAACCCATCTAAACTAATCTAGTTCAGATACATGGAAATATATCTGGGTCAGAATCCTTGTTAGTCAGCTCTCAACTTATACCCATCCATTGCCAACTCAGCAGACCCATGATGGCACAGAGTCCAGAAGAAGTTGTGGCCATGAGAACGGCCCTAAACTAGGGAATTGCCATGCAAGATGAGACCAATACTGAAATGCAACGCCTATTTGAGACATCTACCACACATCCAGTCTTGGGCCCCCAACTGACCTTTGATCCACCTCTGCCAACTGAAGATTTGCAAGGTCCGGATCCTCGAGAAGGGTTGGCTCAAACTCGAGTTTTCAGACCCTTGGTGCAGCCTAATGAGGGGCTTTATTCCCTTGACATTGATGATCTCGACCCGATCTCATTAAAAATTACTAACCTTGAGAAGCAATTCAAAAAGACACAGGGAATTAACTCCATTCCCGACACTGAGGAAGAGTACACCGAGGTTGCCGTAAGCCTCCCAGACAGATTCAAAATGCCACACATTAACCGTTTCGACGGGTCTAGAGATCCTATGGTACATATCCGGCTTTTCTTGGATGTCCTAAAATCAATGGGTCTGACTAAGCCTCAGAAACTCTCTCTGTATGGAAGAACCCTGTTGGGTATAGCAGCCGTTTGGTATGCCAAGTTAAAAGATACAGTGAAGCAGAACTGGGAAGAGTTGGCTGAGGCGTTTGTCAATCAGTACTCTTACAATACCCAAATTGAAATGACCACTCAAGAGCTCGAAACAACCCACCAGAATCCTACAGAACCTTTTGTGGAATTTGTTACAAGGTGGAGAACAAAGGCATCACAAATGACAAATCGGCCTTCTAAGAGAGACCAAGTACGGATAGTGGTGTAGAACCTTGAGCTTGATATGTTGCAAAAATTGATAGTTGTTTCACTATTCATTTTTAAAATTTTGCATGAATTGGGGATTCAGATTGAGAGTGTATTCAACAAAGGGATTATTTCCAGAACAAGCGAACCAACAATGAGGGTTTTTCTGGGAGTACCAATGCTAATAGTAGCACTATTCCCAAACCCATTGAAACAGTACAGTCACCACTGCTGACCCTTTCGCCAATACAAGCCCACAAACAGCCAGCCCAGCTTGAGCTCAAGACAAAACTTTCACCCCTCTCTAAATGAGCTTAACCAACGCACTAAAAATCCTGATGGAAAGAGGGTATCTCAAAGCCCTTGATCCTCAACCTCTGCCTAACCCACTCCCTGCCAGACATAATCCCACCAAATACAATGTGTATCATCAACAACGCGGTCATGGCATCGATCATTGTTACCGCCTTCGTCATGAGGTTCAGAATCTTATTGACAACCAGATAATAGCTCCACCGCAAGACCCCAATGTTACCACCAACCCACATCCCATCCATGACCAAATATCTCCTGTCCACTCCGGTCCATTTACCCAAGTCTGAGGTGTTTATTCTAGAAAGTACCGATTTATGCATGATGGATGCACCCAATCCAGTTCGAGTATGCCAAGAGCACCAAATGGCCGAACCCACTACTGCTGAGATGTTGGGAATGATTGAAAACCTTCAAGAAACGGTGGCAGATTTAACATTTGGGGTTTTGATCCCGTCAAAAAGCTTCCCAATCTTGGGGCGAGCCGCAGTTGAAAAGGGCCAACCTAAAACTATCTCAAGTCTGGGTGATGACAGATCAATAACAAATGGGCCTCACTTCGATATAGCCACCCAATCCCTTGGCCACACAGAAGCAAGTGGCAAGAACAAGGCCAAGACAAGTGCTGATCCTTATGCACAACTTCGGTGGGCTATTAAGATTTTGAAGGTCAAAGGGTTAAACAAACAGCAAGTGCTTGCAGTTATTGCAAAAACTGTGGATTACACTTTTGTCGCTCAAGATGAGAGCATTTTGAATCAAGCGACAAACAATGAAAATGGATGCTTTAACCGAAACACCCATCCTAATTCCAGTCCCAAGCCCATGCATACTTGACCAACACTCGCCACTTCATTTTCCAATGTTTCTAAACCTAGTGCTTCTTCCTTCCCGAAACGAACCTTCACCCAACTCCATATGAGCCTAACCTGTGCACTGCGGGTACTGATGAAGAAAGGGTATCTCAAACGGCTCAATCCTCGACCTCTCCTACCTAAACACGACTCTACCTATTATTGCGTATTCCATCAACAATACGGTCACCATACTGACTGTTGCTTTCACCTTTGCCATGAAATTCAAGATTTGATTGACAAAAAGGTCATTGCCCCACCTGAAAATCCCAAAGCTATCAATAACTCTCTCCCTGACCGCAATAGATTGTCATTCTATGACATAAAACCCATATACAGCTTGCCAACTACCAACCATTACCCTCGCCAACACATCGTACCCGCCAATGAGCCTAAACCCATTGTGTTCACCCCTGAACCTTCTGATTCCAAGCTGAGCAATAGGAACAAGATCTTTGAAGAGATGTGAAGTTTACTCGATCTTAGCAAGTTCAAGCTTGATGAAGCAATAATGCCAGCACTGGTGGTTGGAATGATGAATCTCAGTCTCAGCTAGGGAAATTGTTGAAAGCACTGGGAAAGAACCTTCTGAACTAGGGGCATGGTGTGAAACAACAATTGTTTTGGTCAAGAAGATGTGTGAGGACAACATAATTGTGAGACTTAGTCTGTGAGACTCAGTTTAAAATTCTGAAATCAATCCTTCTGGGTGTGGATGTGTATTGCTGAATTGAAGGAAGGTCTGGACCTTCTCGTGGGCTACTTGAAGTTGTTTTGGAAATTCTGCAGATGGACTTGGAGAGGGGAAACCCCCTTTTGTCTCAGAAATGCTTATTTTGTTTTCAGTTGTGTCTTGTAAATATATGTTGTGAGTTTTATTTTCTTTGTCTTTTCTTGCGTTGTTGCGCCAGTTGAGTCTTTTCCTTTAAGTCGTTTTCGTGTACCCTCTGGTCTTCATCTTTATAAGAAAATGGGAGTCAAGTTTCCAATCATTTTATTGTTCTTATAGTGCTGCATGTGTGACCTTTCGCAAATAGAAAAGGGCTTCGAATTTGTTTTTGAATTTGTTTTTTGAATGAGATTTTGTTAATAAGCCCAAGTATTGAGAAGGATCCCCCAAATGGTTTGAGTGAATTCTGACTTATCGGTGCAAAGTCATTCATGATTTCAAAAAATTTAAGCTGTTTCTTTTGCAAAACTTGTGAAGATAGGTTCAGAATTGTCCGTGGTATTCTACGTTGTCTTGGGGATTCTCTTCGCCGTTAGGCGATCATTGTTGCAAGTACAAGACAATTTTCAAACCTACAAGTACAAGGCGGCATTTAGACCTCACAACTCATAGAATTTCTCCCTTGGTGTTTTCATTATTTCAAAGAGAAAAGGAACCAAAAAGAAAAAGAAAAAGAAAAGAAAAGAAGGAAAAAGAAGAAAAAGAGAAAAAAGATAAGTACAAAAGAAGAGAAAAAAAAGGAAAAAGAAGTCAATCATCAAGTCAGGGGCATCCAATGGAATGAAATCCAATCAACTATGATCTATTGGAATAAAATCCAAGCAACTGTAAGGAAGGGAACTTTTGTCTAAATTCAGGGAAGCCAATGCAAGAAGGTATCACATTGCGAGAAGAACCAACTCTGAAAATAGAGCAAAAAGAAATGAAGAAGGCATGCATAAAAGAATGGAGAACCAAGCTCAAATCAAGGCAAAGCCAGTTCCAGTGATTACGGCAAGGATGACTATTGATTACATTCACCACAAGTGTTGTAACTTTATCCTTGAGAGGCTTGCTAGGCCGAAAACCTGAAAAGGCGACCTAGGCAAAAGTTTGAGCATAAAAAATGAGAAACCAAAAAATATAGCTTGCAAGGTTGAAAACCCCAAAGGGGCAATTTTAGAAAAAGTTAGAGCTCAAAAGGAGAGTGTTAACTCCCGAGTGAACCTCAGCTATGAACTACGTTGACCTGATTCTCATTTTTGGGATACGTAGGCAACTTCATCTTGAAGTTCGGTCTCAACCATATCTATCTTATCTGTCTCAACTCAATTACCTTGCCCAATTTACGTCATCAGCTTTACATCAATCCATAAGCTACATCGACTGCTTTGCATATCACATATTTGAGCTGGGTAAGAAAGAACTAGCTTCAATCAACAAGTGGAGAAATTTTCAATACTTGAACTTATCAGTAGAATCTCTATCTTGAGCAAAAAAGGAATCAAAATTGAGTTTTAAAGGGAGCATAAGTAAAACTAGGGGCACTATGAATGATCAGTTATTTTGAGTCTTTTTAGGCTTTTGGGTCAGTTGTGAATTCAATTATGTCGTGCCCGGTGTTTATTTTAGTCTACGCTCTTTATTGAGTCACCATAGCGAGTCTGTCGCTCAAAAGTTCAACAGAGTGGCATGGTCAAAATTCCATACACAAATGTTCCCTCCAAACTCGAAAACAAGTCCATGTGTGGAATTCATAAACGAACTAAGAGTACCCATACAAAGGGCATCGCATTGATGATCATTGCAAAGTGTATATGAGGAATCTATCACTGCTTCGGAGGAAGCTGGAGTAAGTTCTCAACATGTTGGAGCATAAGAGAAACATGAGTCTGATTGGTTGATAACCGTTCTAGGATCTGATGATCCCCATTACATGTGCCTACATCATGTTGAAAACAGTGCTCAGTAGTTGAACACTATGGACAATTTTCAGTACATCTGATCGGGCCATCCATCAAACAAAGGGCATGAACCCAACTGGTGCTTAATGACTGGACACTAGGGGCAATTTTCAGTATATCTAATTAGGCCATCAATTGAACAAGGGGCATGGACCTAACCTTTTCCTCAATCCGCTCAAAGCCTTTTGTTGGGCACTTTTCCCTAGATTAGGGTGGGTTCACTCCCATGATGATTCTGATATGATTCAGCTTTCGAAAGTTGTCTCCAACCTTTCAAGACTCTCTGGGGATGGCCATTTTCCCTCCGATTAATACATGTGTTTTGGATTATGCATGCATGCTCATAAACTCAGGTTGGGTTGAACTGTGTGATTGGTTGCTCTTGCTCTTAACTTTGTTCTGCACTTAAACAAAGTTTTGTCCAGTTGCCTCCCTTTGTGTTGTATCTCAATGAGTTGTGGCAAGATGCCCTGTACTCATTACATAAGGTACATGATGCATTACGCTATGTACTGTTCATTTCCCTCTGCATACCATTCATCTTATATTGAAACTTCCATCACACTATTTTGTGCATTTCACCTTGCATTGCACTATTTTGTGCATTACATCGCACTATCTTGTGCATTTCATCTTACATCACACTATTTTGTGCACCCGCGTCGCACTGTCTTTTTCATTTCATATTTCTTCGCACTATTTTGTGCATTACATCGCACTATCTTGTGCATTTCATCTTACATCACACTATTTTGTGCATTACATCACACTGTCTTGTGCATTTTACATTTCTTCGCACTATTTTGTGCATTACATCGCACTGTCTTGTGCATTTCGCATTTCTTCGCACTATTTTGTGCATTATATCGCACTGTCTTGTGCATTTTACATTTCTTCGCACTATTTTGTGCATTACATCACACTGTCTTGTGCATTTCATATTTCTTCGCACTATTTTGTGCATTACATCGCACTGTCTTGTGCATTTTATCTTACATCGCACTATTTTGTGCATTACATCGCATTGTCTTGTGCATTTCATCTTACATCACACTATTTTGTGCATTACATCGCACTATCTTGTGCATTTCACATTTCTTCGCACTATTTTGTGCATTACATCGCACTGTCTTGTGCATTTCGCATTTCTTCGCACTATTTTGTGCATTACATCACACTGTCTTGTGCATTTCGCATTACATCGCACTGTCTTGTGCTTTTCAACTTACATCGCACTATTTTGTGCATTACATCGCACTGTCTTGTGCATTTCATCTTACGTCGCACTATTTTGTGCATTGCATTTTGTATAGCACTATTTTGTGCATTCATTCACCCTCGCTCGCACTGTCTTGTATATCTTGTATTTTTGTATCACTCGCACTGTCTTGTGCACTCCTTGGTCTAGGAGACCTTAAATCCACTAAAGGTGCGATTCCTTTGGTGTTTGTCGTGCCCGAACGAATTCCGGTGGTCTGGTATAACCACCTGCCTGTGTTGGCAGTAAGTTCCTAGGAGATCAACTGAGACGGTGGGAACTAGAGTTGGAATGGCCGAGGCCTAGAATGCAAATGTTCGGAATTTTTTAGACTAAAGTCTGGTTTAAATACCCAGGGGTGTATCCTCGGCTTGAAATCAGTATGGCAACCCCATAGGTTGAGGTAGCTTGTTGCACCTCAATTCTGGATATTGAACCAACCTAGTCAGTCACCCTGTTAGAGAATAGGGAAAGTTGTGAACATGGCTAAGAAGAAAAGAAATACATGTGGTTTGGAAGCACAAGATGCCGAAGAGGAAGATCCTCAGCAGCATAAGGTGAGTCATCGCCACTTGCCCCTGTAAGATACTTTCTAAAATATCACTTCCTACCTGCATCATCATATTTATTATCTATTATGTCTATTATAGCATTTATTGCATGCATTTACTGCATTATCCATTTTATCGCATGTATCCTTTCCATGTTAAGCTTAGTTTAGCAGTGTTCATACCTTTTCTTCGATGAAATATAGTTCTGTGATGTGCAAGTACCCATGCTACGCTAAGGCCAGTATTGAGGGTGTCAACACCTTTTCTGTGTTAGACGTGGTCTGTTTTGTGTCCATACCTTTTCTAGGTAAAATATGGTTCGACCTGCACCTTATTCACTTCATGCATTGTGTACACTGCATTATACTTTATTTTTTTGTATTCAGCATTTAGGATCATTATCTTTCCCTAGCAGATCATTCCTTACTTATATCATACCATCCAATTACTTCTACTATTTCTCTTTCTACGAAACACATAGTTTTGCATGTGCTCGCACCCTTTCACGTTAAAACATGGTTATGTTATATGTAAGCATTCATGCTGCGCTAAGGCCAGTATTGAGGATGTAGGCACTTAGCCTGTGTTAGGCGTTGTTTGGCTGTGCCCACTTTTTTTATGTGATAAACGTAGTTTGTTTTGCATCTTCGTCCCTTTATGATATTTGTGTGGTTTTGCACTGCTAGTGGTTTGATTATTTCGTTACATTGTATATCATTTGCATCCTGCCCTTGAACTACACTAGTTTGATTCCTTGAAAAGGGATACGTAGGCAACTCTCAGGTTCAACCAATTGCATCTGCATTTTGTTTGTTTGCCCAAGTCTTACGGCCTTGCCAAAATGGGTCGTCTTCGGGCTTTGACATTCACTCATGTCATTTTATGACTTCGAGCTCTGTCAAAGAGAGGCAACTGTAGACACCCCATTTTTGACAGCCATTAAGACTTGGACGCTTGATCCCGAACACCTGATGATGAAAGTTACACTGTGCAATCTTTTGAATTCTTGGCAAATAAATTCGGATTCAAGCTCTCATCCCAAACCATGCACCACATTTTGGCTAAACGTTTTTAGACCTTAAAACCCTCTTTTCAATATATTTTTCCAAATGCTTCTACGATGTCCAAGGCTCGCATTTCGTTTAAAACATTGTACTTTTCGGTAAACCGAGTAAGGATAAAGTGGAAATAAATGAAAGAAAGGTGAACTCTTTGAAAAATATTTAAAAACTTCTTATTTATAGGTTTGGATTTGAAGAAAATTGGAGGAGAGAAAAGAAAACCAGTTTAGGAATAGTTGAGCGTGAAACCGTTTAGAGAGAAACTGAGCAGCCTTCACAAACCAGGCCTATCTCTTTGCACACTTAAACTTTAGTTGTGAGGCTACCATCATTGGAAAGTAGACTTCCGGGGCTTCACTTTGGACCCAAGAATCTCCAAAAACCAAGTTCGGATGCCGTAGATATGGCTGTTGGAAGTTGGGCATCAATCTAGTTAAGATAGAAATGAGCAACCTTTACTAAAATAGGCATATCTCTTTCCAAACTTAGAATTTAGATGTGAGGATGACACCATTGGAAAGTAGACTTCCATGGCTTCAATTTAGACTCAAGAATCACCTAAAACCAAGTCCGGATGAGGGAGATAAATTCGTTTGAAGTTGGTCTTGAATGCAAATTTTGAGGGCCGGTCGTGGATCAGTGAAGGCAAGCTGGGCTTCGATGGCGTCAGGCAGACAGCTGGTGAGAATTGAACAAATATCTTTGTTTGAAGATATTTTGGACCTTTTTTGCTCAAATTCTATAAATAGGATGTAACAAGCCCGCGGGGGACCCTCGCTACAGCTCGGACTCGATTTTTCGTAGTCACGGTTCTAAGTCTGAACCAAAGAGTCCAAATCCGGCAAATCGTTTTAAGAAAACAGATTTTTGAAAGAAGTGCCAAACATGGACTGCTTTGCCAGATACAGAGTCGCCACCTAAATATTTTATTTTGGGAAATTTAGGAAACCCTGACTCGGTGCCAAAAGGCCACGTGTCCGTCATCACCAAAGTTGCCTCGGCTCGGGAACTTGGGTACGATTGGGGAAGGTCACTTCGTGAGCACCCCCGCTCGCCCGGTCATAGACCGGCCTCTACTAACCATGATATCAATTTTTGAAAACATTGTATGTTCTTATTCCGGTTATTAGCCTAGGTTACTATGTGATGCTCGCAGCATATAAATATAGACTGGGTCGTTCGAATTGGAACAAAACATTTCATGCTTGTTTATTTGAAAATGGTTTGATGGTGCTACCCGTAGGTAGGCTAAGACACGGATTTGCCACCCTCAGGTGGGCTTTTGGAAAAGATGGTTTTGCCACTATCTAGTGGGCTTAAAACAAACATTTGATGAATTGTCCCAATTCAAGTAACCCAACCTTCACCCACAGGCATTCAGGCAGTTATATCATATAAGCACATAGCCTCATGGTAAGCATGCTATCATGGCATTCACTCACACGCATGCAAGGATGCTAAAGCATAAAACTCACCGAGTACTCCAAGCCAAAATAGAAACTATATTAGAAATCATGCATGATCCTAAGTGTACAGAAATGCCTAATGCAACACATGCAAAATGCAACTATAGCAGGCTCGGTTATTCTAAGATGGCATATGGAATGCTATAACTACCATGTATTCAATTTGGAATTGAAAGTACAATGCAGTTAGTATGATGCGCCGAGCCCGATGCATGCAATACAGATGAATGATGCAAACATGCTGTCATACTGTATGCTAATTTAAATATGCCCTAATCTAACCATCATAAGAGGATAAATAAAAGGGAGAAAGACGTGGGGTTGGAAGACATACATCACACTCACGCACACTTATTACAGTTGTGGCCCTCGCGCAGAGGGTCCGAATAAATAATACAGTCCAAATATTACAGTCCCGAATAAAAGAATATTACAGTCCAAAATATTACAAAATCCTAATTAATTAATGAATTAACTAAGAAAGCAAATAAATCTGGCGTGCAAGCCAGGGACTGCCTTGCTTCTGATGGATGATGCATGTCCGGATTGTCTTGCGCGGAAATCCACCGGAATGCCCCAATTAGCCTCTGTTTACACTTGTTATTCTTGAAAAGCGTGCCAAGTCCCGGAAAGTTGCTGATTCCTGGTTTTGCTGCAACAGAGAGCAGGAAAGGGGCATAGCAATGTATTTGCACAAATATATGCATGTCTCGATCCTCGTGCCACCAATCACGCATACCGAGGCATGATGGCCGAGGAGTCGAAATGCACAACTCAATATAGGATGAATGCACATGAAATTACAGCTAAAACCTAACTCCATCATGGATAATCCGGAGTGTCAGTGACTGGGGAATTGAGACACATTCCGTCACTCGGAGTACGAAATGTACCTCGTTTCCCGTGCCCGGGCTAAATCCTATTCCGGACGCGATGCAATATGCATGATATGCAGCTAAGATACAATCCTGACATGCACAACGTCATGGAAGTGAAATGCCTCGAAACGCGTGCACACGGGCACGCAAACCGAGAAAATGACAGAACGCAATGAAAATGAGGTGCCTCGAAATGCATGCACGCGAGCACGCAAACCGAGGCAATGGTAAAATGCTGTGTAAATGAAGTGTCTCAAAATGCGTGCACACGGGCACGCAAACCGAGGCAATGCTATGTGTCTCGAAATACGTACACGCGGGCACGCAAACCGAGGCAATGCTATGTGTCTCGAAATACGTGCACACGGGCACGCAAACCGAGGCAATGATATGTGTCTCGAAATACGTGCACGCGGGCACGCAAACCGAGGCAATGACAGAATATGATGAAATGATATGGAAATGACAAATGGGCTTATACCAACATGAGTGAGCCTCAGCCACACTCACATGGGATGCCGATCGGATAAAAATGAAGTGCCTCGAAATGCGTGCACGCGGGCACGCAAACCGAGGCGATGCAAAAGCGATGCGAACGGCATGGAAAATGCAACATGGACTTATACTAACATGAGAGAGCCTCAGCCACACTCACATAAGATGCCGATGGCAGAAAATGAAGTGCCTCGAAATGCGTGCACACGGGCACGCAAACCGAGGCGATGCAAAAGCGATGCGAATGACATGGAAAATGCAACATGGACTTATACTAACATGAGAGAGCCTCAGCCACACTCACATAGGATGCCGTCGGATAAAAATGGAGTGCCTCGAAATGCGTGCAC
Source organism: Camellia sinensis (assembly GCF_055761805.1). Taxonomy (NCBI): domain Eukaryota; kingdom Viridiplantae; phylum Streptophyta; class Magnoliopsida; order Ericales; family Theaceae; genus Camellia; species Camellia sinensis. The sequence goes on from NC_138968.1 coordinate 13,441,956, forward strand.
ACAGGCACGCAAACCGAGGCAATGATAAAATGCAATGAAATGGCATGGAAATGACAAATGGGCTTATACCAACATGAGTGAGCCTCAGCCACACTCACATAGGATGCCGTCGGATAAAAAATGGAGTGCCTCGAAATGCGTGCACATGGGCACGCAAACCGAGGCAATGACAAAATATGATGAAACATGGCAAAAATGATATGCAAGCATGCTAACGAAATTTCAGCACTAAAATATGGGGGAAAACAGTCCCGAAATGAGGCGAAATGACATGAAATGCAAGGAAATGTCCCGAAATGCAACATTAGGCATCCGAAATGGCCTATAGCTATGCCAAACATGCACAATATGGACATGCAATGCAAAGACAGAAGCTAGACAGTCCCAAAAGATGCACTTTCACAGTTATAAACATGGCCAAACAGCAAGTATAGGTAGGGGAAAAATAGCATGCAAGAATAGGGGCCAAAAGAGGGGTAATGAAGCAAGTGATATAAGCAAAACTCAAACTGAAAAATTTCCTTCTACAACACTGAAGATGGACCAAAAATATGAACATTTACAGTATATGGAAGCCTCAAAATCAGTATACAAACATGCTAAAAATATGATGCAAAATAAGGCTCAAAAGGTGCTAAAACATGAAGTGTATAAAATAATCACCAAACAGAAAACAAATGTGAATGAAACATGATGAATAGGCCAAAATAAGACCACTTTCAGTTCGGACCAAGGTCCAAAAACAGAAACAAAGAGGGCTATCAATTTATGCAAAAAAAAAGGGGCAAATAGGGGATATAACTACAAGTGACATATGGAAACACCAAACAATGTTGAGCCCTTCTCCAATGTTGAAGAGGGGATCAAAATAAGCCCTAAATCAGTTTACCACATGCTCGAAAATAATTTGCTCATGGGTCAAAAATAGCATGCAAAATTATGACATACAAGATGGTCAAAGAAGCAAGTGTATTATGGAGGGCTCAAACAGGGTTGAGCCCTTAATGAGAAGTGAAGATGAGCTCAAAATATGGCCCTTTTCAGTTAGGGCCGAAGCTTGAAACCAAAAAGAGATGAGGCTTAGAAATAGATCAAAGGAAAGGGTCAAAAGGATCAAAGTGTAACTTACCCTTGAAGATCCAAGCTTTTGTTGCTTCTTGGGTTGATTTGCAGCTTCTTTAGCCTTCAAGAATCCCTCCTAGCTGCTGGAAATGAGATGGTGGTGGTAGAGCTTGGTGGTGTAGAAGGAATGAAGGTTAAGAAGTTAGGGTTTTTTGAAGAATTGAAGAAGAAGACAATGGAGTTTAGGGTTTATGCTTGGAGAAGAATTTTTCTAACCCTTACAAAGAAGGCCCTCAGCTGGTTTATATGGTCAAGAAAGGAGTGTAAAAGGGGGGGTCAAATGGAGAGGAAAACTCTCTCCCAAAATATCCCCCGGATACAGAAAATATCTGGGGGATATTGCCCCACAGCTGGAAAGGGTACAGTGAGGAGAGCACGGCCGGCCGCTCACTTTGGCCGGAGGTGGCCGGCCGGCCACACCCCCTAGCCGGCCGGCTAGGGGTCAAAAGGGTCAACCAGCTTTTCTGGCCGGCCAGGTATTGGGGAGGTAGCCCTATGTGTGTATAACACAACCATGTAATTGAAATTCCAAGAAAGTGGGCCCAAGGGGTTCAACAATGGCTCGGAAAGAGGGGGTCAAAAGGGTCAGGTTGACTTACTGGCCGGCCATGAACTTTTAGTGGCCTCTCAGGTGTGTACATCACAGATATGTGGTTCAAAGTTCAAGAAAAAAGGTCCAAAGGGTTCAACATTAGCCCGGAAGAAAGGGGTCAAAAGGGTCAGGTGACCTTAATGGCCGGCCATGAACTTTTAGGGGCCTCTTAGGTGTGTACATCACAGATATGTGGTTGAAAGTTGGCAACGCTAGCTCTAAGGTATTCAACATTAGCCCGGAAGTGCGAAAAACGGGCGCCGGGAGGCTCGGGAAGAGAGATAACTGGTTGTTGCAACAATTGCTGGCCTCCCACCCTTCAGTGACTTTCTTCGGGATAAAACAGAGGTACCTGCCAAAAACGAGCGAAAACCGTTGCAAAACGAATGTTCCGGAGCCAAAACACGCAGTTCGGGGTCCCGGAAATGGGCTGTTAAGCACCGAAAATTGTATTCGACCTCGAAGTGGGTTTCTCAGCCCCCAGTGTCCCTCAAAATGGATGAAATAAGATGTATGCCAAAAATCAGAGCAATAGGAGATGGTTAAGCGGTCCCGAACCGAGGCGCATGGCCTGACGGCTCCGAAAACCGGGAACCGGACTCCGAAATGGGCAAAATGGCCTATGGCCACAAAATGTAGCCTATGGACATTGAGAGATGGTCTACAGGACCTCTCCCTCCCCTTAGGAAAAGAAACAGAGAAAACCGAGTCTGGTTCGCAAACCGAGACAAGGCACAGAAAAGGGTTCGGAAGCCCGGAGGCAGGGCTCGCAGCCGCGACTCTGAAACTTCTGAACAAGCACATTATGCAACATCACCAAGCGCTCAATCGGTGACGTCTGAGTCTTAAGGTCGGTCAAAAATGGGGTGTCTACAGTTGCCCCTCTTTGACAGAACTCGGAAGTCACAAGTGACGGGAGTGAATGTCAAAGCCCAGAGACGACCCATTTTTGACAAGGCCGAAGACTTAGACAAACATACAAGATAAACAGAAAAGTGCCCGCAGGCATGCCCGCAGGCAGGGGGGGCAAGATGCAAAATGATATGCGAGAAGATTTTGAAGATTGGACTTATACGCTACGCAAAGCCGGTTTTAAAAGTTGAACTTATACGCTACGCGAAGCCGGTTTTGAAAGTTGGACTTATACGCTACGCAAAGCCGGTTTGAAAGTTGGACTTATACGCTACGCGAAGCCGGTTTTGAAAATTGAGGATTCATGCATGCAATGCACTGTAATGTAATAACTAAAATGCAATGTAATAGCTAAGAGGTAAAGGTGCCTCACAGGGGCATTGGCAATGACTTACCTCATGCTGCTGGGGATCTTTCGCTCCTTCTTGGTTGAACTGTAGGTATTACTTTTCTCCCTGACTATGGTCGCAGCTTTCCCTATTCTCCAACAGGGTGACAGACTAGGTTGGATCAGTATCCAGAATTGAGGCGCATACAGATGCTATCTCAATCTATGGGGCTGCCATACAGATTTCAAGCCGAGGATATACCCCTGGGTATTTAAACCAGACTTTAGTCTCGGAAATCCCGAACCTTTGCGTTCTAGGCATAAGCCATTCAAACTCTAGTTTCCACCGTCTCAGTTGGTCTCCTAGGAACTCACCGCAAACACAGGCAGGTGGCTATACCAGACCACCGAAAGTCGTTCGGGCACGACAAACACCAAAGGAATTGCACCTTCAGAGGATTTAAGGTCTCCTAGACCAGGGAGTGCACAAGACAGTGCGATGCAGAGTGAATGCACAAAACAGTGCTAAACAGATGCACAAAATAGTGCGATGCTAAAGGTGTACAAAACAGTACGAGCAAGGTGAATGCACAAAACAGTGCGATACAAATAAGGTGCGCAAGATAGCGCGATACAATGCACTAACAAGTACAGGTGAGATGCGCAAGATAGCGCGATGGAATGCATGCAAAATGCAAGTAAGGTGCACAAAACAGTGCAATGCGCAAGAAAGCGCGAGTGATTCTGAAATGCACTAAACAGTGCGAGTGATGCGCGAAATGTAAACTACATGAAACAGTGCAATGCGCAAAATAGCACGAATGATAAACTGCACAAAACAGTGCGATGCGCAAAACAGCGCGAGTGATTTTGAAATGCACTAGACAGTGCGATACGCTAAACAACGCGATTGAATGCACTAACAGTGCGATACGCTAAACAGCGCGATTGAATGCACTAACAGTGCGATACGCTAAACAGCGCGATTGAAATGCACTTAACAGCGCGATTGATTTTGAAATGCACTAGACAGTGCGATACGCTAAACAGCGCGATTGAAATGCACTAACAGTGCGATACGCTAAACAGCGCGATTGAAATGCACTTAACAGCGCGATTGATTTTGAAATGCACTAGACAGTGCGATACGCTAAACAGCGCGATTGAAATGCACTAACAGTGCGATACGCTAAACAGCGCGATTGATTTGAAATGCACTAGACAGTGCGATACGCTAAACAGCGCGATTGATTTGAAATGCACTAAACCGGCAAGTATGGGGGCATTTTCCATGCAAAAGATACAGGCATTTTCTATGCCAGTATAGAAGCACATTCTATGCAATATTGAAAGCAAGCATATTCTATGCATGAAACAAGCGAAGCATATTCTATGCATGAAACAAGGAAAGCATATTCTATGCAGAATCGAAAGCAAGCATATTCTATGCATGAATCACAACGATGCGCGGCACGCATGCCACAGAAGTGTATACGAAAGTGCACATTCTATGTAGTAGAGGAGCATCAAACACGTACTCTGGCGCCTCTGATTTACCTTTTAGAGGACTTTGCAACACACTCAGCTCAAAAAAGGGCACACCCTGTTCATATTGGCGAGAGATAACATCTGCTGCTTTAATTGCCGTTCTGGCTTGAAGCATACTTAAGCTTGGAGTAGAGGCACACTCACTCTTCGGGGCACTGGCGAGGCCTGAAGAGGTACATATGGAATGCAATCTCAGAATTTTCTGAAGGTGAAACACACTCAGATGCTCAAAATTTTCCCTATTTTCTTTTGCTTTGCAGTCCGGAACTTATATAGCTTCAGATAGGTCCTTGTTTTACCGTTCACACTTATCGGGGGTGGACCCTGTAGTTTTATGAAAGAATAAATCTTGTTTTGCACAAATGTGGAGAATGGCACAGCACTCTGAGCACAAGATGATTTTTTTTTTTTTTTGAAATTGAGAAATGAGTTTTCAACCGGGCATTGAGCCTATGACTGCACACAGCAAGACAACTCAACAAGGAAATAAAAGACACACAACCTAGACACATCGAGTAACACTCGAAACGACTCAAAACAAGAATCGAGATAAAAACAAAAAGACACGACACTCAGACGTGCACAGGAAGCCTGTTTCACCAGGTAGTGTTTCCCACCCTTTCTCATTTGTGGTTCTCACATCACTCGGCCCTCAAGCTCTGTTTTTCTGAAAAAGCCCTTTCTCACTTTTTCTCTCATCGCACATCTCTCTATTCTTCAATCTCTCATTTTAAATCCCTCCCCTGGGTGGTTGGTGGACGAACAGCAAATTGTGGGCTCGCGTCCCTAGCATTCTGCTAGATTCTCTTTCTTCCGCTTACAGCTAGTGAATTCCTCCCACGGAAGGGTTGCGCTATAACTGGGTGTGTAACAAATCTGTAGCTAACATCAGTTGATGATGCTTTGCTGGGGAGCTTGGACGTGATAAGATCTGTCCAGATGATGGAGTGGAATATCTTGCCCCATTCTGGTTCGTGCTTCGCACTTGGCTTGATACCTCGTTGCTTGGAGGGTGAGAGAGTTTTCAGTCATTTTGTTGTTAACTTCAGTTGTGCCCTTATTCTGGCAAGTAGAGTGCCCTTCTTGGCAAGTATGTTGACAAAGGGGAAAAGACAGAACACCTGACTCAACTGTGCCCCTAGTTCATCATTTTGACCATTCTTGTTTTAGTTTTCTCCTAAAAAAATTTTGACCAAAATGAGAGTTAGATCAACGCGCTTGTTCGATTTTCTGATTTAAAATCATGCAAGTTAGGCTGTGAGAACTGAGAGTTTTCCTTTTGTGGGTCCGAGAAATGGTCCAGTTTTGAAAAATGGAGTACTTTTCAAGAAGATTTAGTCAACCTCAGTAAAAATTCTCAAAAACTATTTTTACAAACGACCACTGCTCAACGAGCACGGAACCTACTCTCGAGATGCACAACCTCGGATTCGAAGGAAGATTGCCCCTTGGCAACGGAAAGTTGCCCCTTGTTTGAACGGCACCACAGCGCTTCGAATGGCAACGGAAAGTTGCCCCTGGTTTGGATGGCACCACAGCGCTTCGAATGGCAGCGGAAAGTTGCCCCTTGTTTGGATGGCACCGCAGCGCATTGTATGGCAACGGAAAGTTGCCCCTTGTTTGGATGGCACCGCAGCGCATTGTATGGCAACGGAAAGTTGCCCCTTGTTTGGATGGCACCGCAGCGCATTGTAGGCAGTCCTCAGAGCGACAAACACAACCAAATCCTCAGATACAGAGAAGACAAAGATAACTAGAACCATCGCATGGACACAATCGAATTGTTTTACGGCTGGACTTCAGAATGAAGTTGCCTACGTATCCCAAAGATGGGAATCAAGCCTCACGTAGTTCGGGGTTAAGGTACACTCGGGTATTAACCTCTCCTTTTTAGGCTCTAACTTTTGCCAAGGCGCCCATTGCGGGTTTCCGACCTTGCGAGCTTTGTTCTTCTTTTCTTTTCAATTCTTTTCATTTCTTTTTTCCTTTTTTGATTTTTTTTGTTCTTTTCTTTGCATCTTTCTTTTTGTTCTCTTCTTTTCTTTTTTTGCATTTTTTGCTTCTTTTTTTCTCTTGCTCTAACTTTTGCCTAGGTCGCCCTTCCGGGTTTTCGGCCCAGCGAGCCTCTCAAGGGTAAAAGTGTAACGAGTCCATGCCAAATGGTTTTGAGATCCTGAAATTATCTGAATCCAGGAGAATGGTTGCTGTTCTAGCTTCGTAAGCTTCTCCTGATGAGATCTGATCTTCTTGACCCGACTTCCTTGGCCTCTTGTTCGAGGGCTGCTTTTAATCCGGCCACATAAGCCTTACATCATAGTCGACCGTTGAACCTTCTGAATGGGCCCAAGGTTTGAAAGCAAGGACTCAAGTCTCGAGGCTGAGAGCGATCCTAAGCTGCACAATCTCAAGAGCGATTCCACACTAGTCTTCGTAGGACCGCGCAAAACATTTTGTTTTTGAAAATTTTTAAGAAAGCGACAAATCGCTCGCGCTGAAGATAGTGTAGAACCAATCTGGATTAAGCCAGGATCCTTCTCAGTACTCACGCTAATAAGCATGATTTCATTTATTAAGGGCTTAGCATGCCTCTCTTTCTCTCAAATGATCAAAGTTTTGCAAATCCCGAGGAATTCCTTCCTCTTTGTTTTCACCGTAGTGTTCAAAAAGTTTTGAAAAAACTTAGGTCAAATGCAATGATTTTGGGGTGCAGAAGAGTAGGCGAAAAGTACTGCTGTTTCAATCAAACTTTCTAGTACAACTGGCATAAAGCAGAAGCAAGCACAAAGCATGAAAAAACCACTGCCGTTTCATTCAATATCTGTTGGTACAACTGGCTCCCTGGCAGAAACAGACTCAAAACAAAACGAAAAGACAAACATAAAACAAAATGGTGACGCCCGAGGTAACACCCCCCCCGGAATCACCCGACTCCTATACAACAGGACTGACTTGATACAACAAGACTGACTCAAAACAAAAGACTGACTCAAAAACAAAACAACAAGACTGACCCAATACCCGAGTCGGAAACCGGCATTCGCAAATGCTCAAAACAGTGCATGCCATCCACCATGTCTGGAGTAAATTGAGCGCCACCCGCAGCTGGTTCAACCTCTGATCAGATCACATTATCCCCCAAGTTCACTGATCAAGTGCCAATAGACTTTGCAGGACTTAGCAGGGGGATGACCCCATTGTCGATCAGATCTTGTATTTCGTGACGAAGACGAAAGCACATGTCAGTGTCATGACCGGTTTGCTGATGGAAGGCACAGTAGTCGGCTGGGTTGTGCGAGAGAGGGAGGTTCTTTGGTAATGGCTGCGGCTCCAGGGGCTTCAAATCCCCCTCTCTAACCAAGATCCTAAAGGCCGCTGATAGAGACATGTATAGTGGTGCGAACACCCTCTGGCCTCGAGGTGGGTATTTTGAGGTTTGTGGATTTTTACTGGGTGCACCAGCAAAGGGATTGGCAGGTGCTGGCCTGGTTTGCCGATCTCTTCCGAGTAAGGGTTTAGAGCTGAAAGGAACATTCCTGGTACAGCGGCCCTTCTCCCGGATTGCCCCTTGATTCAGACTAATCTCATGCTGAGTGGCGAAAGTGTTATCTACAATTTCTGCAACAACTGCGAGTACTTGCTGCTTGTTCAGCCCTTCGGCTTTCAAAGCCTCAATATCCCACCGAAGGTGTTCATGGGGAACAATGCCTGCCCCTACCTTGCTCTTACCAGTCGCTTCCACTTTGCCAAGGGATTGGCCTTCCTCAAATGCAGCTCGTCCCAACATCGGGGAGTCTTTTGACATGAAGTTCCCGGTATGTGGTATGGTCGATGATGGAGCCAATGTCCCGGAGGCCAGATCCGTCACGGTTTTTTGAAGATCTTTAATCATTCCCATCAACTCAGAAGTAGTGGGTTCACGGGTTTGAGATGGTTGAGGTTCGGGTGTACCCATCATGCATAAGTCCATGCTTTCTGGGATAAACACCTCAGGCTTGGGTAGACGGGCCGGGGTGATGTATATGCTGGGGTCAAAGGTGGATGGCAGTATGTGGATGTGATTGAGGTAGGCAGGAGATGTTTGGTCATTGGGGTCCGAAGGTGGAGCTATCGTCCGGTTGTCGATGAGATTTTGGATCTCATGACGAAGGCGGTAGCAACGGTCGGTGCCATGACCGCGCTGCTGATGGTACACACAGTACTTGGCGGGGTTATGTCTGGCTGGGAGTGGGTTGGGAAGAGGTTGAGGATCGAGGGGTTTGAGATGCCCTTTTTCCATCAAGGCTTTCAGTGTGCTAGTCAGGCTCATATAGAGGGGGGTGAAAGTTCTACCTTGAGCTCGGGCTGGGCCAGCTGTTTGTGGGCTTGGTTTGGCAAAAGGGTTGGCTGTGGTGACTGTATTGATTTCGGTGGGTTTGGGAATAGCGCTACTACCAGCGTTGGTGCTCCCTGAAATCACCTTTCTTGTCAATTCCCTTGTCCTAGGAATGATCCCGCTGTTGAACGCATTCTCGACTTGAACCCCCAGTTCATGCAAACTTTTGAAAGTGAATAGTGGAGCGACTATCAACTTTTGCAACAGATCATGCTCAAGGTTTCGGACCATCATCTGCACTTGATCCCTCTCAGAAGGGCGACGATCTGTCATTTGTGCTGCCTTTGCTCTCCACCTTGCAATGAATTCCACAAAAGGCTCTGTTGGGTTCTGGCGGGTTGCTTCAAGCTCTTGGATGGTCATTTCAACTTGGGTATTGTAGGAATACTGATCGACAAAGGCCTCAGCCAGTTCTTCCCAGTTTTGCTTCACTGTATCCTCCAGTTTGGTATACCAAGTAGCTGCTACACCCGACAGGGTTCTTCCATACAGAGAGAGTTTCTGTGGCTTAGTCAGACCCATCGGCTTCAGGACATCCAAAAAAAGTCGGATATGTACCATTGGATCTCCAGACCCGTCGAAACGGTCGATGTATGGCATTTTGAATCTGTCTGGGAGCCGGATGGCATCCTCGGTGTGCCCATCCTCAATGCCAGGAATGGAGTTAAGGCCCTGTGCCCTTTTGAATTGCTTCTCAAGGTTTGCAATTTTCACTGCAGTCGGATTGAACTCATCAACATGAAAGGGTTGAGTTTTCTCATTAGGCTGCACCAGGGGTCTGAGCACCTGAGCTTGAGCCAACCCTTCTCGAGGATTCAGACACTGCAAGTCTTCAACTGGCGGAATTGGGTCAAAGTTCGGCTGGGGTCCTAAAGCTGGATGTGAGGCAGATGCCCCAGATGGGCGCTGCGTTTCAATACTGGTCTCAGCTTGCATGGCAGTTCCCCGATTTAGCGCTGCTGTCACGGCCGCAAATTCTTCCGAACCTTGTGCCATCACGGTCTGCTGAGTCTGAACAAAAGTGATGTGACTGGCGACTGACAGATTAGATGAACATATGAGCCCTGACCGGCTTTTCTTTACCTTGCCTCAGCGAAAGAACACTGGTTGCCCTTGAATTGAATTTCTGACCTAACAAAGTCTATCAGCACAAGTTCGATGAACCTCGGGGGATATCGGAGCCTTCTGAAGCTATGGTTCCCAGACTACCTTGCAAAAGAGAAAACAGACAGCATCTCAGCCTGATTCCACCTGAATAGATATGAGCCTATTTGAATGAGTGTGCTCTCGACTGAATTCTGCCCCAAAATTCTGCCCTAAACTGAGTCTGATACCCACGGGTAAAGCTGACTCCCAAATACTGATAGTAATGCCCGCAGGCCTGATGCCAAAATTCGCAAACTGGTGCCCGCAGGCCTGATGCCCAAACTCATATACTGATACATGCATTCCTGTAGAGACGCACTCTAAAGCACATAACAGATAAGTGAGAGCCAAAACATCATGCATTGTGTACACTGCATTATACTTTATTTTTTTGTATTCAGCATTTAGGATCATTATCTTTCCCTAGCAGATCATTCCTTACTTATATCATACCATCCAATTACTTCTACTATTTCTCTTTCTACGAAACACATAGTTTTGCATGTGCTCGCACCCTTTCACGTTAAAACATGGTTATGTTATATGTAAGCATTCATGCTGCGCTAAGGCCAGTATTGAGGATGTAGGCACTTAGCCTGTGTTAGGCGTTGTTTGGCTGTGCCCACTTTTTTTATGTGATAAACGTAGTTTGTTTTGCATCTTCGTCCCTTTATGATATTTGTGTGGTTTTGCACTGCTAGTGGTTTGATTATTTCGTTACATTGTATATCATTTGCATCCTGCCCTTGAACTACACTAGTTTGATTCCTTGAAAAGGGATACGTAGGCAACTCTCAGGTTCAACCAATTGCATCTGCATTTTGTTTGTTTGCCCAAGTCTTACGGCCTTGCCAAAATGGGTCGTCTTCGGGCTTTGAAATTCACTCATGTCATTTTATGACTTCGAGCTCTGTCAAAGAGAGGCAACTGTAGACACCCCATTTTTGACAGCCATTAAGACTTGGACGCTTGATCCCGAACACCTGATAATGAAAGTTACACTGTGCAATCTTTTGAATTCTTGGCAAATAAATTCGGATTCAAGCTCTCATCCCAAACCATGCACCACATTTTGGCTAAACGTTTTTAGACCTTAAAACCCTCTTTTCAATATATTTTTCCAAATGCTTCTACGATGTCCAAGGCTCGCATTTCGTTTAAAACATTGTACTTTTCGGTAAACCGAGTAAGGATAAAGTGGAAATAAATGAAAGAAAGGTGAACTCTTTGAAAAATATTTAAAAACTTCTTATTTATAGGTTTGGATTTGAAGAAAATTGGAGGAGAGAAAAGAAAACCAGTTTAGGAATAGTTGAGCGTGAAACCGTTTAGAGAGAAACTGAGCAGCCTTCACAAACCAGGCCTATCTCTTTGCACACTTAAACTTTAGTTGTGAGGCTACCATCATTGGAAAGTAGACTTCCGGGGCTTCACTTTGGACCCAAGAATCTCCAAAAACCAAGTTCGGATGCCGTAGATATGGCTGTTGGAAGTTGGGCATCAATCTAGTTAAGATAGAAATGAGCAACCTTTACTAAAATAGGCATATCTCTTTCCAAACTTAGAATTTAGATGTGAGGATGACACCATTGGAAAGTAGACTTCCATGGCTTCAATTTAGACTCAAGAATCACCTAAAACCAAGTCCGGATGAGGGAGATAAATTCGTTTGAAGTTGGTCTTGAATGCAAATTTTGAGGGCCGGTCGTGGATCAGTGAAGGCAAGCTGGGCTTCGATGGCGTCAGGCAGACAGCTGGTGAGAATTGAACAAATATCTTTGTTTGAAGATATTTTGGACCTTTTTTGCTCAAATTCTATAAATAGGATGTAACAAGCCCGCGGGGGACCCTCGCTACAGCTCGGACTCGATTTTTCGTAGTCACGGTTCTAAGTCTGAACCAAAGAGTCCAAATCCGGCAAATCGTTTTAAGAAAACAGATTTTTGAAAGAAGTGCCAAACATGGACTGCTTTGCCAGATACAGAGTCGCCACCTAAATATTTTATTTTGGGAAATTTAGGAAACCCTGACTCGGTGCCAAAAGGCCACGTGTCCGTCATCACCAAAGTTGCCTCGGCTCGGGAACTTGGGTACGATTGGGGAAGGTCACTTCGTGAGCACCCCCGCTCGCCCGGTCATAGACCGGCCTCTACTAACCATGATATCAATTTTTGAAAACATTGTATGTTCTTATTCCGGTTATTAGCCTAGGTTACTATGTGATGCTCGCAGCATATAAATATAGACTGGGTCGTTCGAATTGGAACAAAACATTTCATGCTTGTTTATTTGAAAATGGTTTGATGGTGCTACCCGTAGGTAGGCTAAGACACGGATTTGCCACCCTCAGGTGGGCTTTTGGAAAAGATGGTTTTGCCACTATCTAGTGGGCTTAAAACAAACATTTGATGAATTGTCCCAATTCAAGTAACCCAACCTTCACCCACAGGCATTCAGGCAGTTATATCATATAAGCACATAGCCTCATGGTAAGCATGCTATCATGGCATTCACTCACACGCATGCAAGGATGCTAAAGCATAAAACTCACCGAGTACTCCAAGCCAAAATAGAAACTATATTAGAAATCATGCATGATCCTAAGTGTACAGAAATGCCTAATGCAACACATGCAAAATGCAACTATAGCAGGCTCGGTTATTCTAAGATGGCATATGGAATGCTATAACTACCATGTATTCAATTTGGAATTGAAAGTACAATGCAGTTAGTATGATGCGCCGAGCCCGATGCATGCAATACAGATGAATGATGCAAACATGCTGTCATACTGTATGCTAATTTAAATATGCCCTAATCTAACCATCATAAGAGGATAAATAAAAGGGAGAAAGACGTGGGGTTGGAAGACATACATCACACTCACGCACACTTATTACAGTTGTGGCCCTCGCGCAGAGGGTCCGAATAAATAATACAGTCCAAATATTACAGTCCCGAATAAAAGAATATTACAGTCCAAAATATTACAAAATCCTAATTAATTAATGAATTAACTAAGAAAGCAAATAAATCTGGCGTGCAAGCCAGGGACTGCCTTGCTTCTGATGGATGATGCATGTCCGGATTGTCTTGCGCGGAAATCCACCGGAATGCCCCAATTAGCCTCTGTTTACACCTGTTATTCTTGAAAAGCGTGCCAAGTCCCGGAAAGTTGCTGATTCCTGGTTTTGCTGCAACAGAGAGCAGGAAAGGGGCATAGCAATGTATTTGCACAAATATATGCATGTCTCGATCCTCGTGCCACCAATCACGCATACCGAGGCATGATGGCCGAGGAGTCGAAATGCACAACTCAATATAGGATGAATGCACATGAAATTACAGCTAAAACCTAACTCCATCATGGATAATCCGGAGTGTCGGTGACTGGGGAATTGAGACACATTCCGTCACTCGGAGTACGAAATGTACCTCGTTTCCCGTGCCCGGGCTAAATCCTATTCCGGACGCGATGCAATATGCATGATATGCATGAAATGCAGCTAAGATACAATCCTGACATGCACAACGTCATGGAAGTGAAATGCCTCGAAACGCGTGCACACGGGCACGCAAACCGAGAAAATGACAGAACGCAATGAAAATGAGGTGCCTCGAAATGCATGCACGCGAGCACGCAAACCGAGGCAATGGTAAAATGCTGTGTAAATGAAGTGTCTCAAAATGCGTGCACACGGGCACGCAAACCGAGGCAATGCTATGTGTCTCGAAATACGTGCACACGGGCACGCAAACCGAGGCAATGATATGTGTCTCGAAATACGTGCACGCGGGCACGCAAACCGAGGCAATGACAGAATATGATGAAATGATATGGAAATGACAAATGGGCTTATACCAACATGAATGAGCCTCAGCCACACTCACATGGGATGCCGATCGGATAAAAATGAAGTGCCTCGAAATGCGTGCACGCGGGCACGCAAACCGAGGCGATGCAAAAGCGATGCGAACGGCATGGAAAATGCAACATGGACTTATACTAACATGAGAGAGCCTCAGCCACACTCACATAAGATGCCGATGGCAGAAAATGAAGTGCCTCGAAATGCGTGCACACGGGCACGCAAACCGAGGCGATGCAAAAGCGATGCGAATGACATGGAAAATGCAACATGGACTTATACTAACATGAGAGAGCCTCAGCCACACTCACATAGGATGCCGTCGGATAAAAATGGAGTGCCTCGAAATGCGTGCACACAGGCACGCAAACCGAGGCAATGATAAAATGCAATGAAATGGCATGGAAATGACAAATGGGCTTATACCAACATGAGTGAGCCTCAGCCACACTCACATAGGATGCCGTCGGATAAAAAATGGAGTGCCTCGAAATGCGTGCACACGGGCACGCAAACCGAGGCAATGACAAAATGTGATGAAACATGGCAAAAATGATATGCAAGCATGCTAACGAAATTTCAGCACTAAAATATGGGGGAAAACAGTCCCGAAATGAGGCGAAATGACATGAAATGCAAGGAAATGTCCCGAAATGCAACATTAGGCATCCGAAATGGCCTATAGCTATGCCAAACATGCACAATATGGACATGCAATGCAAATACAGAAGCTAGACAGTCCCAAAAGATGTACTTTCACAGTTATAAACATGGCCAAACAGCAAGTATAGGTAGGGGAAAAATAGCATGCAAGAATAGGGGCCAAAAGAGGGGTAATGAAGCAAGTGATATAAGCAAAACTCAAACTGAAAAATTTCCTTCTACAACACTGAAGATGGACCAAAAATATGAACATTTACAGTATATGGAAGCCTCAAAATCAGTATAAAAACATGCTAAAAATATGATGCAAAATAAGGCTCAAAAGGTGCTAAAACATGAAGTGTATAAAATAATCACCAAACAGAAAAAAAATGTGAATGAAACATGATGAATAGGCCAAAATAAGACCACTTTCAGTTCGGACCAAGGTCCAAAAACAGAAACAAAGAGGGCTATCAATTTATGCAAAAAAAAAGGGGCAAATAGGGGATATAACTACAAGTGACATATGGAAACACCAAACAATGTTGAGCCCTTCTCCAATGTTGAAGAGGGGCTCAAAATAAGCCCTAAATCAGTTTACCACATGCTCGAAAATAATTTGCTCATGGGTCAAAAATAGCATGCAAAATTATGACATACAAGATGGTCAAAGAAGCAAGTGTATTATGGAGGGCTCAAACAGGGTTGAGCCCTTAATGAGAAGTGAAGATGAGCTCAAAATATGGCCCTTTTCAGTTAGGGCCGAAGCTTGAAACCAAAAAGAGATGAGGCTTAGAAATAGATCAAAGGAAAGGGTCAAAAGGATCAAAGTGTAACTTACCCTTGAAGATCCAAGCTTTTGTTGCTTCTTGGGTTGATTTGCAGCTTCTTTAGCCTTCAAGAATCCCTCCTAGCTGCTGGAAATGAGATGGTGGTGGTAGAGCTTGGTGGTGTAGAAGGAATGAAGGTTAAGAAGTTAGGGTTTTTTGAAGAATTGAAGAAGAAGACAATGGAGTTTAGGGTTTATGCTTGGAGAAGAATTTTTCTAACCCTTACAAAGAAGGCCCTCAGCTGGTTTATATGGTCAAGAAAGGAGTGTAAAAGGGGGGGTCAAATGGAGAGGAAAACTCTCTCCCAAAATATCCCCCGGATACAGAAAATATCTGGGGGATATTGCCCCACAGCTGGAAAGGGTACAGTGAGGAGAGCACGGCCGGCCGCTCACTTTGGCCGGAGGTGGCCGGCCGGCCACACCCCCTAGCCGGCCGGCTAGGGGTCAAAAGGGTCAACCAGCTTTTCTGGCCGGCCAGGTATTGGGGAGGTAGCCCTATGTGTGTATAACACAACCATGTAATTGAAATTCCAAGAAAGTGGGCCCAAGGGGTTCAACAATGGCTCGGAAAGAGGGGGTCAAAAGGGTCAGGTTGACTTACTGGCCGGCCATGAACTTTTAGTGGCCTCTCAGGTGTGTACATCACAGATATGTGGTTCAAAGTTCAAGAAAAAAGGTCCAAAGGGTTCAACATTAGCCCGGAAGAAAGGGGTCAAAAGGGTCAGGTGACCTTAATGGCCGGCCATGAACTTTTAGGGGCCTCTTAGGTGTGTACATCACAGATATGTGGTTGAAAGTTGGCAACGCTAGCTCTAAGGTATTCAACATTAGCCCGGAAGTGCGAAAAACGGGCGCCGGGAGGCTCGGGAAGAGAGATAACTGGTTGTTGCAACAATTGCTGGCCTCCCACCCTTCAGTGACCTTCTTCGGGATAAAACAGAGGTACCTGCCAAAAACGAGCGAAAACCGTTGCAAAACGAATGTTCCGGAGCCAAAACACGCAGTTCGGGGTCCCGGAAATGGGCTGTTAAGCACTGAAAATTGTATTCGACCTCGAAGTGGGTTTCTCAGCCCCCAGTGTCCCTCAAAATGGATGAAATAAGATGTATGCCAAAAATCAGAGCAATAGGAGATGGTTAAGCGGTCCCGAACCGAGGCGCATGGCCTGACGGCTCCGAAAACCGGGAACCGGACTCCGAAATGGGCAAAATGGCCTATGGCCACAAAATGTAGCCTATGGACATTGAGAGATGGTCTACAGGACCTCTCCCTCCCCTTAGGAAAAGAAACAGAGAAAACCGAGTCTGGTTCGCAAACCGAGACAAGGCACAGAAAAGGGTTCGGAAGCCCGGAGGCAGGGCTCGCAGCCGCGACTCTGAAACTTCTGAACAAGCACATTATGCAACATCACCAAGCGCTCAATCGGTGACGTCTGAGTCTTAAGGTCGGTCAAAAATGGGGTGTCTACATAGGACATCTTCCATCATAATTCAAGGTTAGAAAATTTTCCAAAAGACTTTGAAGAGCAAAAAGGACCTCCTCCCTCTTCCTTCATCCTTTCACCTTCAAACCTCTTTTAGCTATACATATACAATACATACACCATTAGAGCTTCTACTTGAGGCTTTTTGCTAGAATTTCAAACTAAGTTTCATAAACTTGAGGGTGTTTGGAATCAAGTTTGATCAATAACCAAAGCTTGTTCTCTTCAAAAGGTATAAGCTTGTCACCTTTTTCCTTGCTTTCATTTCCATCTTTTTCTATCTTTTTCTTGTATTTGTACACTGTTTTGGATCCATTCCAAGTGCTGAAACTTGGGGTTAGAAGGCTACCAAAGGTAGAGAGGTTTAACAACCTTTCTTGCACCTTATCCCATGGCTCATACCCCTTGTTTTCCCATTCTTTTCTTTGGTTTACATGTTGATTTTCAGAGTTCAAAAAGGCTGAAAAATGTGATTTAAAGGTTCCAAGAGTGGAGGGGTTAGCCACCTCTCCTTAGTCTTGCTTACTAGTTTTGTACCTCATTGTTCTTTCTTATCTTTTGGTGCTCTTTTAACATGATTTTAGCCATTGTTTTGAGGCTATTTTTGGACTATTTTTGGGCTATTTTTAGAGGCTAAAATATGTTTTAAAAGTCTCAAAAGTAGAGGGGTTAGCCACCCCTCCTTAGCTTTGTTTACTAGCTTTGTGCCTCCTTGCTTTTGGCTTTGTTTTGTGCTCTTTTAACATCATTTTAGCTACTATTTTTTGCATGTTTAGGGGCTGTTTTAGGGCTGTGTTAGCCTTTAAAATTGTTTCATGCTTTGATTAGTTTGCTTGTTGTCTCATATGTTCATATACATAGCTTATTGCATGTTTGTTCTAGCTTTTCTTTAAGTAATTTCCTTGTTTAAGAGCCTCATTTTAATAATCAACTTACCATTTATTTCTTTCATTTGAGAGTTGTTTCAAATGGTTGATGGTTATTCAACTCATGAACTAGAGTTTTGCGCTTAATGGCTTAATCTCTACGGAGATTCATTATCAATGGTGTAATCTCTCTTTCATGTTGAGAATTACTTCCCATTTGACGCTTCTCTCCTTTTAGAGGACTTAATCACCATGGACAAATGGACTAAAGAATGGCAAGGCCTAATAAAATTGGTTTAAAACTTGGATCAACACACTTAAAGAAAAGGCTTAAAATTGCTTTGACTTGGCCGGACGTTATGTCAAGTTACTTGTGTGAAGAGTCATCACATGTTAATTCATAGCATTCTGATGATTCTTGAAGCGTCTCTACCACCCTCTTTGAGTTCATTACATGACAAGAGGGAGGGGTGGTCTTACTCTTTACATTTTCATTAACTTTTGTCCAAAATTGAATCTGAGATCATCAAGTAATCATATTGCTCATTGATGGCTTTTAAATCAATTTCAACCTACTCTCAAGGATTTCCCATGACAGAGAAGAAAGGAAGGACAAATAGAGCTTGAAAATGCTCTATTTGCACTGATTTCACCTGAGAGCACAGAAACAGAGGTTTGCACAATGGATGCATGGCCGACCATCTGTATATCCGGCCGGCCATCAGTGATGCACGGCCGGCCCTTGGTGTGTGGCCGGTAGTGTAGTCTTGCAGAAACAGAGGCAATGGCTGAAGGTGAAACAGAGATGGCCGGAGCAGACAGAGTATCTTTCAAGCGATGCGCATGCAACCTTCATCTATCTTCCATTATGTCCTTATCAATTGCAATTAATTGTTTCATTAGTATTATTGTCATATTTGTTAATATTTGGTGTTGTAATATTTAATTAGTTTAGCCTAGTTAATTTCTTAATTAATTAGCTTAGATAGTTAGTTAATTATTCATTTCAAGTGTTGTAATAATTAGTTAATTAGTTAGGCTATTTATTCAAGTTTTGTAATAATTAGCTTAATTAGCTTAGCTTAGCTTAGTTTAGCTTGGTTAGTTAGTTTATTCATTCGGACCCTTCTTGGCAAGGGCGTAATGTTGTAATAAGTGTGCGTGCGTGTGTGCATGTTTTCCAGCCCCACGTCTTTCTCCTTTTTACTTAACCACTTTCGATGGTTAGATTAGGAGCATCATGTTTCAAATTCACATACTTTATGCTTGCACCCATTCATTCGTATTGCATACACCAAGGCTCAGCGCATCACTCTAATTGCATTGTAATTTCAATAAATCTTTGAATACGTGTTTAACTGCATGTTATCAAATCGATCCATATGCCATATTAGTAGCTGAGCCTATTAATTGCATATTGCATGTGTTGCATTAGGCATTTTGCATAGTTAGGAATCATGCATAGTTTTCTCATCCATATCTTCCTAGCTTAGAGTACTATGTGAGTTTTTATGCTTTAGCATACTTGCATGAATGTGAATGTTGCCATGATTAGCATGCTTGCCATGAGGCTATGTGCGTACTTGCTAAACTGTTTGAATGCCTATGGATGAAGGCTTGTTGTTTGAATTGGAACGATTCAAAAAATGTGCGTTTTAAGCCCACTTTGTGGAATGGCAAATCGTGTTTTAAGGCCACTATGTTTGGTGGCAAATTCTGCAAACTTTAAGCCTACGTAAGATGGCAAATTCAAACCATTTTCACAAACAAACATGAGTTGAATTGTTCCAAGTCTTGCAATTCTAGTCTATACTTACTTGTGCACATCACATAGTAATGCTAGCCTAATAACTAGAATAGGAACACATAATGTTTATAAAAATCATATTATGATTAGTAGAGGCCGATCTTTGATCGGGCGAGCGGGGGTGCTCGATTCATGACCTTCCCCTCTCGTACCTAAGTTTTCGAGCCGAGGCAACTTTGGTGATGATGGACACGTGGCCTTTGGCACGAGTCATGGATCTCCTAAATTTTTTCAAAATAAAATATTTAGGTGGTGACTCTGTATTTGGCAAAACAGTCCAATTTTGGCATTTTTTATCCTAAAATCAATTTTCCAAAAGATTTGTCGGATTTGGACTTTTTGGTGATTATCAATTTCATATTGCAGTTGTGAGATTAGATTCAGAACCACAGGAGTCCGAACTATAGGGCTTTCTTTCAAACTTCCAAAAGGGGGCTCGAAAAAGGCGAGCTACAGGTGTCTACACCCTGAATCGAAGAAGGTCATAGTTAGCTGAGATGTCACATTTAGTGAGTCTGAAATGCTTAAGCAACTCAAGCTTGAAGACTCTAGTGAACAGAACAAAGCCACTGGAACGCTATAGTGTAAGTGGAGTTTGATGCGCCAGTAGACTCAGAAGAACAAATTGAAGAAGGTGCAATGGAAGAAGAACCAGTCACAACAACACCGCAGCAATCAAAGTCTATTCCTGCGAGGAAGTCGAATAGAGAAACCAAAAAATGGACAAGATACGCGAATATGGTATCTTATGTATTTCCAGCAATTGGGAATGATATCTCAACAACTTGAGCAACCAAGAAGAACCCCAAGCAAAAAAATCTAGCTAAAAAAAAGTACATAATCTACACAAGAGCAAAACTTAGGATTTGGTACGACTACCAAACAGAAATAAGGAAATTGGCTGCAAATAGAAATTCACCAAGAAGAATGATGATTTAAAAGAAGAAATTTTCTTATCTCAACTTGGAAGGTTTCGAGTAACTGGAAAAGAAGATTTCATTTAGAAAAAGAAATCTCTCTACAGAATAAAGCAATCACCACGACGGTGGTATGATCGGTCTGATCATTTTACGGTTGCACAAAAGAAGACTCTTGGGACGGAGAATCCCCAAGATAGGGTTAAGGTCAGAAACATAGTGCATCTCTCCCAACAGAAGAAAACCCAAAAAAAAGAAGAACAAAACTGGAGTTATGTTCAAATAGAGTTTAAAATTAATCCATTTGGAGCAAATGTAAGCACTTTCGGGTGCATGGCAGTGTTGATAGTTTGGATGGAGAATTTTCGCCAAGGTGGAGAATTGTGAGGAAGTTGGCTTCAACTTCTACATCAAGAACCATCAACAAAGAAGAAGAAAAGAGCAGAATGAATTCTCTTCTCTATCAGGATGAAAGCTCCTAGATGATCCTGAAGCAGCTAAAGAAAATCATCTTGAATTAAAGCTCCTGATGGTCAACAATCGAGGCACCTTGCAGCTTCCCGAACGTGTCTGACATGCGGTGTTTTGGCATCAGCGCTTGCGCATCTCATCCTCAAAGGAAACCTATAAATATATAGGTAATGAATTGTATTTGGTATGCAAATATTGAATTGAAGAAGAAGAGAGTGGTGAGGAAACATGAGTGAATTGTAATCTTTCCAAATATATAGAATTCCGCTATCCGTGGACGTAGACAATTACCAAACCATGTAAACTCTATGTGTTTCTCTCTTGTGTGTGTTTGATTGCATCAATCTATGGCTACCTGGCCCAACAGATTTTTCCAATAACAATATTAATCACTAAGTCAATCCTAAATACTTTTGTAATATGATGTCATGCAAACAATGGCACTCGTATAATCACACAAAATATGCCTAGCTTGATCATTACATATTGTATGCTCCCCTTTCTCTATCAAGTTACAGAATCATCTGATTGGTGTGACAATGACATTTTGATGACTCGGACTTTGTATCTTGAAAATAAAGGGTAAAATTTTATAAAAATTGTTTTTACATTCTCACTCAGGATGCCAAACCCCGAACCTGCTGGTCCCAATTATATGCAAGAAACTAGCCTTCTATCTCCAATATGAATCCACTTATTTTGAGTGTTATGGGGATGTTTTTCATCATGCATGTGTTCTTTACATTAATACAAATTAATTATAGGATAAATTGCAACGGCAAGCTTTATATTTTGACCTTTTTGTCATTTTTGGTACCTGTAATTTTAATTGATTCGATTTTGATCTTAAATTAATGATTTTATTTTAATTTGATCCAATTAATTACAAATTTTAGTGTTTTTTATGGAAAACACACATATAAGTGACGTGTTATTTTTTTATAAGTAAAATTGTAAACTTGTTCAACTTAGTGAGGCTCAATGACTATTTTCCTTTAAAAATTCTAATCGGCATTTTTCTTTAAAAATTAAGGGTCAAAATCGGATCAATTAAAATGTAAGAATTTAAATGACATAAAAAGCAAAATACAAAGCCATCGATGTAATTTGACGTTAATTATATCCGAAATAGCTTCCCACAAACATGCCAATTTAATGTGACTACCTAAGCAATTGGTTCCCAGAATGCTCCAGTGAATATAATTTACGTTTTTTTCTTTTAAAGATAATAAATCATTTACTGTTTAAAAGTTTAAACCTTACCCATTATGCTTTTTTAGTTAATTGCTAGGATATATAAATATAATGAGACTTGTATTAGACTGTACTTTTACCTGTTGAAAGAAGTTCAATAAGACATTTTTGCAAACATTTCATGGCATAATTTATAATGTCTAGTATTAATTTAATTAAATTATAATTAATTATAAAATTTTAATTTAATTATAATTTAGATCACAAGTAATCCTAAATATTTAACTACTTATTGTAATTTCTTACTTTTTAATCTAATTTTAATTTAATTATATTTTAGATCACAATTAATTCGAAATTATTAATTATTTATTATAATTCTAAAATGTTAATCTAATTTTAATTTAATTACATTTCTGATCAATTCTTAATTGAAATAATTGTTGAAAAGTCCAAGGTAAAGAGGATATAAGGTATTAAGTCTAATGAATATTTTTTTGTTGATGAGAGGTCTAATCTTTGTGAAATAGTTTGGTGAGAAATCTTTTTGTTTGTTTTGAAGGAATTTTCTTTCCAATTTTACCCTTTAATTTATTTGTTAAATTTTTTATCTGTTGACTTCATTGACTATTTGTTCAAATTTTTTTCTTATCTATTCAAAAGAATTTCATATCTGTTCAAATTTTTTCCCTATCTATTTAAATTTTTTCCTGTCTGTTCAAATTTTTTCCTTATCTGTTCAATTTTTTAATCTTTTCAATTCAAATTTTCCTTATCTGTTTAAATATTTGTCCAAATAAAATCTCATCTGTCCAAATTTATTATCTATTCAAATTCTACCTGTTTAATTTTTTTTTTATCTTTATTTGTTCATTAACAACAACAATCATCAATATCAACAACAATCATCCCAAAAAAAAAAAAAAAAAAAAAAAATTTGATTTGTTGAATCAACAGATTTGGACCAAAGACCCATGGAAGAGGGAAAACAACAAGATTTGAGCTTTTTGAACAAATTAAGCCAAATTTGAGCCTTTGTTAATAGATTTGTTTAATCTTCATCTTTAGCCCTCGGAAACCTAGAATCTTCTATCTCCATTGTTCAACAGATGAACAAATCAGTCTGTGATGCCTCTTCACTGCTATTGTCCCTGATCTAGCCATAACCTATCCAAACAAACACAATCTCTAAACACCATAGTCTACATATATATGTTGGCACCATTAAATATTCTTCTTCTTCTTATTATTAGTATTATTATTGTTATTACTTTCAAGACACGTGGCATCCTTTGATTCATTTGGAAGTTAAAAGAAGTTATGGAGATGATGAAGAACATGAAGGATAAAGTAGATGAGTGGAAGGACACGTGGTAAGAAAATGATGAAGATTGGAGAAATGGGTAGTTATTACTTGGTAGTTATTGCTGTATTTTTTTCTCTATAAATAGTTATCAATGGCTACATTGTAAGGGGAGGAGAGAACCGTCTAAAAATCAAAGACAATTGATTTTTATTCTTCTTATTATTTTTCTTATCTTAGGAGTAGTTTAACATAGATTTATATTTCATGCCCTTCATTTTATGCACTTCCTTTTCAAAGTATAGGAGTAGAGATAAGTAATTGTTACTTTGATTGTTCATTCAATCACCCCGATTGTTTACTCAATTATTTTTCTCCGTCTCCCTTCTTCTTCCGTTAATTTTTTTTTTCTCTACACTTGATAATTTTGAAGTCCTCTTCATTGAGGCAAAAGAACCGTCAACACAATCGCTTGATGATTGGCTTGAATTTAATCTGTAAGGATTTTTTAATCATTACTGGCACGCTCGCATTTATGATATTTTCCTTCGTAGAAAAAATAAGCCAACAATTTTTGGCACGCCTAGTAGGACTCGAGTGTAAGAAATGAAAAATAAATTGGATTCGTCCATTCTAAGGTGGTGTTTGGCAACAATTTTTTTTTTTTTTTGGTTTTTTTAATTTTTTTCACTAAAAGACAAATTTTTTGTAAAACCAAAAAAAATAAATCCAAACAAAATATCACATCAAACCCCATAATCATTTCACTTTTTCTCTCACAAATATCACATCTAACCACAAAAAAATCCAACTATCTTCCCAAACACCAAAAAAAAAATTCCAATATTATATTACAACTAAAAAAATCTACATAAAAACTCACTTCCCAAACACCCACTAAATAGCCTAGATGAAATCTTTTGGTGTAAACAAAAAATTTTAGATCTTCAAGAAGAGATCCATTTTTTTGATGAAACAAACTTCCATCCATTACAATATTGTTTGGTAGAAGAAAAAATTCACCGTTTAATTGGAGTAATTCATCAACTTGATATGGAAATTTGCCAATGGAGACATGAGCTATCAATCCTTTTTGTCAAGACTTTAATGACTAAATTTTGTGAGGTTTTACAAAATATTTTTAAGTCATTTGTGACTGAACTTAGTAAAAATATAATTTCATCAATGGCTTGGAGGGTTTAAGATCCCGTTTTTAAAGAGCCAAATTATGAAATCAACATACCGAAAGAGCATGTTCTTGAGCCAAATTTGGCTAAGAATGATGTTCCATGCATGGCTCGGGGGGTCCAAAAATCAATTTTTAGAGAGTCTAGTCATGAAAATAACATACCTATAAGGGATTTTCATAAGCCATTAATGGCTAAAATGGCAAAAAAGCCCACTTTGCCAAATAATTATGAAAAGTCATGTTTTTAAACCAAACATGGTCAAGAATAATGAACAAGCCACTATTCATGAATTCAAAATGTTTGACACTTTTCAAAGTGTCAAAAAGTATGAATTTTCATGGTCACACTATACCAGGACTTTTGTTGTTCAAAATCCATTTTGGATTTGTGGTTCACATCAAAATTTGATTTTGATGGAATGACTAATAAAAAATATTTTGTTATTACAATATATTGGGCCAAAAATATGGTTATTAATTGATCCATAAGACCATCACCATTTAGTTTTATGGTTACCTTCGAAGCTCGTATCGCATTGCACGAAGCACAAAGTATGTGTTTGTTTTTATTGATTTCAAGTTTATTGAATGAAGTCTACAACTTCAAAAGACTTAGTCAGATGTGCTTGCATAATGGGGCCACCATTCTTGGCTTCTGTTAACAAATATAATATTAAATGTGACCTTTCATTTATCTCTTAGTTAATTAGTCAATTTTGGTGACAATCATTAATTCTTTCTAGGGAAGTCCCAATGCTAGAATTTGTTAAGTCTTAGGGTAATATATGCATTATGTATGGTAACAGCAGAGAGTACAATTAGCCATATCAGTTGCACATCCAAGTTGTGTACTTTTTTTTTTTTTTTTTGGGCTGTAACCACCAGTTGTGCAACTTCGAATGATTATTGTTATTAGTATTATTATTGTTATTTTTTTTCAGGACACATGGCATCCTCTTATTCATTTGGAAGTTAAAAGAAGTTATGGAGATGATAGAGAACATGAAGGATAAAGTGGATGAGTGGAAGGACACATGGCAAGACAAGGATGAAGATGAGAGAAATAGATAGTTACTAAGTAGTTATTGCTATATTTTTTCCTCTATAAATAGCCATCAATGGCTACATTGTAAAGGGACGAGAGACCATCTAAAAATCAAAGATAATTGATTTCCATTCTTCTTGTCATTTTCCTTATCTTAGGAGTAGTTTAACATAGATTTATATTTCATGTCCTTCATTTTATGTACTTCATTTTCAAAGCATAGGAGTAGAGGTAAGCAATTGTTACTTTGATTATTCACTCAATTACCCCGATTGTTTACTTAACCATTTTTCTCCGTCTCCCTCATTCTTTTGTTAATTTTTCTTTTCTCTACACTTGGCAATTTTGAAGTCCTCTTCATTGAGGCAAAAGAACCGTCAACACAATCACTTGATAATTGGCTTGAATTTAATCTATAAGGATTTTTCAATCCTTACTGACACGCTCACATTTATGATATTTTTCTTCATAGGAAAATAAGCCAACAACATATATATATATATATATATAGACACGAATGAAGATAATGGGAGGGACCTCATTGATATGAGATTGAAGGTCGGAGATGAGGACGTCCATGGCCTTAGAGTTGAGAAAGAAAGATTCGAAGGTCCAATTGAGAACCAGAGCTCCGGCCGATTCTCTAGTAAGGCTAGGGTTAGGGAGAGTTGCAGATCGTTCGAGGCCTCCAATCTATTCTCTTTGATCTTCGGCTTCCTTTTCGAAATTTGTTAGACAACTTAGCATCAAGGCTTGGAGGAATTGCAGCAACATCTGTGTCGCTCAAGACGGGGCAGCTTCATGGTCCAACAATCAGTCTGCGTCTGGTTTCACCTCGACAACTATACTTATCGATGTCGTCGTCGCTCTCTTGCCGGTTGAGATTACGACCGGAGATGAGGAGGAGGCGTTGGTGGTGGTTGATAATGGTTGTTGTACTGATACTAGTGTACAAATTGACAACAAGCAGTATTCGTTTTTGAGAGGGCCCCCCATCTCCAAAGAGAAAGACAGAGAGAATCAAATCGGTGATGATGATGAAAATGAACGACCGTCAGCAGCGCCCAATAAGGGTTGCTATTAGCACCTACCTCTTTACTTTGGCCCCTCCATTTCTTTAAACCCCCACCCAACAAAATGAATCCCCTTATTTTTTTTATTTTTCATTTTAAACCCCACCTTACTACCAACTATACCTTTCATCTTTTTGACTCCTCATTATCATCACCTTCAAAGTAACTTGTTAGCTCAAATCTTTCTCTACAAATCGAACAATTCGAATCACTAATTAGATCAGTCTCCTCCTCATCCTCTCTCTCTCTCTCTCTCTCTCTCTCAGTCCAAACACAGTCCAAACAGACTCAAGCAACAAGAACATTAAACATTTCAATCTGAAAAAGAAGAACAAGGGGAGTATATCAATTGAAGAAAACAAACCCAATTCAAAACACAATCCACAAAGACATACGCAACACAAACATCAATCATTTCACAGAGCAGGAATTGCAACACACACACAGAGTTGACTGGGTTTGTTTGATAAGGGGATATGATGATAATGGGGAATCTAAATCGGATTGGGTTTGATGAACAATGGGAGAAGAAAAAGAATAAGGAGGATGAGAAAGACACACAACGGTAGCAAAATTGCCGGAGATGAAAAGAGAGGTCGGCAGTGGTAGTGGTGGTCACCAGTGTAGATGGTGGTGAAAAGGTTAGTGGGGGTAGGGTTAAAAAAATTAGGGTTAGAGTTAGGGTTAGGATTTGAGAAATTAGGGTTAGAATGTTAGAAATGAGGGTAAAAATGTAACTTTATGTTCGAACAAAATTGGAATTAAAAAAAAAAATAAAAATGGAGGGTCCAGAGAAAAAAGATAGATGCTAATAGCAGCACTCATATTTATAGAGAGAGAGGAGTTAATTTGGTTATTTAACTTAAAGATGTCCTTTTGGATAAAGTATTTGAGTGCTTGACTCTTCGGCCAAACAAAATTAGAATTCAGATTTACGGACCGAGTGCCTTTCTTATTTTTTGTTTATTTTATATTTTATTTATTAATTTTAAATCAATTCTTAATTATATTTTATATTTTAGATCAATTATTAATTATATTTTAATTTAATTAACATATTAATCTAATTTTAGGTTTGGAGAAAATGGAGGTAAAATTTTCCTTTTGTTGTATGAATTTCATTCTAATTTTTCATAAAATAAAACCCACTCTAAAAAATGATACACCTTCCATTAGTTTGGATGAAAAACCTAACGATAGCACTATAGTCCAAAACTGCATAGAGATTTTCTGACTATTTTTAAATGACCAGTGATGCTACATGCACTAATTAGTGTACCAACTAGTGTTATGACATTATTATTAACCTTACTCATTAACATTATTCTTAAACGATGGGAGGATGAAATATTTCAGTTCCAAACCATAAGGGACATGAATTTAACCCTTTAAGTTAAGTTAACTAGTGTAGTTGATTTTGTACCCCTTTTTTATGAATCTTTTTTCATTTGGATCGGGACTTCTTTTTCAAAAAAATAAAAATAACAAAACAAATGCAGAAATATATAGGATCTTAACTGGCAGATTCTATTTACACTAAAAAAATTATTAAGTATGTTCAACTAAAATTTTAAATTTTAAATTTCTATTATACCTTAATAGAAATTTACTAATAAGGACAATACATATTAAACCTTAAAATAAGATTTTTTTTTTTTCCATGGTATACCCTAATCACATATATGTATTCTTCATCTTCTTCTCAAAGCTTCAATTGTTTTTGTTGGAGCAATCTTCTGTGTAAATAAAATAAATTGAAACTAAATCAAACAAAATAAAATAAATAACTTACAGAATTTGTTTTATAGAACCGAATGAAAAATAAAAGACCAAGTCGAATGTGTGTCACTCTGTCCTTAAGATATATTCTCCCCGCTACAGTGCTTACAGTTAAGTGGTGTTTATCTCCTAGGATATAATGATCTTCACAAATTTGTAGTAGCACTCCAAAAAAATTTGTCCGGTGAACTTGAACCTTATGTTCAATACTCGCTTTAATTTTCTCTAAAACTAGAATGAAGAATAAAATGCAAAGGAGAAAATTCTGGACAGCAATATGGAATAATTTCATATTGTTTTTTTGCATACCAAGACTGCTGGAAATGATAGGTATTTATAGGCAAACACTGCTGTCCGAATAGGTGTTGTTAGACACTGAACAGGTGCTATTTTGAATTGGACAAATATTATTCAAAATTCAAACAGATTTGCAACAAAACTGTCTAGAATTTGAATCTGTCCGGTTTTGAACAGTTAATAAACTGTTTGGACTGAAAATCTGTTGTGGATTTTGGTTCAGAAAAGAGGCACAAAATTATGGACAACAATTTGAATTTCAAATTCAAATTTGGAATTAAATTCCTAAAATAATTTTATTTTTATTTTTTTTTTTGAAAAATTCAAAAGAATTTTGTCCAAAAAATTAATATTAGAACCGACCTGACCCACAACCCACACCCGGACCCGGCTCGGCCAGACAAACAACGGCGGCGCGTGTGTGGTAGTTTGGGCTAAGGTTCACTTTGTCCATAACTCCTCCCTTCTACAAACTTGGGGTGCCCCTTTGGGCCCAACCCAAGTGTTGTAGTCTAGAACTTATATACACACATAATTTATCTTCAAGTTTCAATGTGGGACAAGCCTTAAAAGGAAACCCACATTTAAAACTTAAATGTTCAATTTCACGAACCCGAAAATGACGTCAACTTCCCATTCACTCATAAATGGTTTTGACGAACCATCTTCACCGTGTGACTTGTCACGCGGCAAGGAACACGTCACCTCTTCAGACCCACCTCAAAAGACGTTTGGGGCCCGCTCCATTTTGGGCTCAAAAATAGCCCAAAATAAGCCTATATAAAACCATTTTTCCAACAATCCCCCACATGAATGGAATTTGACGAAGAGAAAATGAAACAACATGATCTAATTACAGGGAGTACAGAAATTGGAAATATTCTGCAAAGGATAGGTAGCTTTTGGTTTGAACCTTCCCTTGTGAGACACTATCGGATTTACTAGCTAACCAGTGAACATGATGTCTTGAACTGTTTAGCCGTTTGTGTAAACTAAGACAATAGAACTCACACAGTATATCCCCAGACACAGTTTAGTTCTCACTATTGCGTTCATTTTGGCCCTGAACAACCTGGCCTTTCATGAGTGCTCTAGAGAAATGTAGCACTTCACAAATCTCATAGAACCGGCCCAGTTCACACTCGTATAGGTGATTCTTATAAAGAGTATCCTGCCATACTCCACTAGGTTTA
This sequence comes from Camellia sinensis, assembly GCF_055761805.1. Classification (NCBI taxonomy): domain Eukaryota; kingdom Viridiplantae; phylum Streptophyta; class Magnoliopsida; order Ericales; family Theaceae; genus Camellia; species Camellia sinensis. Next base: position 13,471,939 of record NC_138968.1, read on the forward strand.
CCTAGATATAAGAATCATTAAAAATTCTACTTAACCTAAAACGCAGCAATCATCACTTATTTCATCCTAGAAATGGGTAGGAGTTGGACTCCCTAGTGATTCTTCTGAGTCATTCACAACTCGATTGTCCCTTTGAACCTAGATCTTGGGATCTCCAGTCAACTAGGTTGGGTTGCCGTTGTGGTAACTCTTATTTAATAGGCTTTAATCTCATTCCCCTCGATGAATTCTCAACTAACTCTCTTACTAACCCTTTGGTTAATGGATCCGCTATGTTGTCTTTAGACTTCATATATTCAATGGAAATAATTCCATTAGAGAGTAGTTGTCTTATGATGTTATGTCGACGACGAATGTGTCATGATGTACTATTATACATATGACTCTGTGCTCTACCTATTGCTGATTGACTATCACAATGTATGCAAATAGCAAGCACCGGTTTTGGCCATATTGGAATATCTTCAAGGAAGTGGCGAAGCCATTCTGCTTCTTCCCCAGTTTTATCTAAAGCTATGAATTCTGATTCCATAGTAGACCTAGCAATACAAGTCTGTTTGGAGGATTTCCAAGATACAGCTGCCCCACCAAGAGTAAAAACATACCCACTGGTGGACTTTGAGTCTCTAGTATCCGATATCCAATTTACATCACAGTATCCTTCAAGTACTGTTGGATATCTAGTATAATTAAGCCCAATGTTACGAGTAAATCGGAGATATCTTAGAACCCTTATAATTTTTTTCCAGTGTTCTACTCCCAGATTACTCGTATACCTACTTAATTTACTTACTGCATAAGCTATATATGGGCGAGTGCAGGTTATCAAGTACATTAAGCTTCTAATAATTTGGGCATACTCTAATTGAGAAATACTTTCCTATACATTCTTAGATAGAAACAAATTAACATCTACAGGTGTTCTAGCAAGATGATCATTATCTTTGCTGAATTTGTCAAGTATTTTCTCAATGAAATGAGATTGTGACAAAGCATAACCTTCTGATGTTTTTGTAACTTTCATACCAAGAATTACATCAGCAATGCCCATGTCCTTCATGTCAAAGTGTTTATTCAACATTTTGGATCGAACAGAAGTGCTTGGGGGATAGCTCCTCGGTATGTGTAATCGGGAACGAAACGGTTGCGAGCCTACCAGCAACTATTTTGGATGCATCTATCGCACCCTCTCTCGTCTGGCAATATGAAGAAGGATTTTTGTCCAGCAGCACCGGGTCAGGTAGTGAGCCGGAATCTGGTTCCACCGAGTCCTGTGAGTCGGAATCAGGTTCCAGCTCAACTGAGTCTGAGTCCGGTATTCCTGGGGGTGATAACCCGGATGCCACAGTCCTGTCTAGGTCGTCATTTTCTTTCTCTTTTGAGTCTGTTGTAACAGAAGAATCAGACGGCTTGGAAGTATTTAATGAGAAGGATGTGGATGTGGTTTCTGAGTATTTTTCTGTGCCTTTGATTTATTGCTTAAATCAGGATTTTCAAAATTTTGATGAAAATGACGAGGAAGAAATTCCTCCGGTTTTGCAGCGGTTAATTGATCAAGAGCAGGAAAGATTTGTTAAACCCTTAATGGATGAAATCACTACCGTGAATGTTGGTACTGAGAAGGACCCGCGGCTGGTCCAGATCGGGTTCACGTTGTTTTCGGGGGAACGCGAGCGCTTAGTTGCTTTATTAAAAGATTTCAAAGATGTTTTCGCGCGGTCCTACGAAGACATGCCTAGAATCGATCCTGAGATTGTACAGCACCGGATCCCTCTTGATCCCGAGGCCCGACCTGTCAAGCAGAAACTCAGAAGGATCCGTCCTGATTGGGCCATTAAGATCAAGGAAGAGGTCACCAAGCAAATCGATGCAGGCTTCCTGCTGGTATCCGAATACCCGACTTGGTTAGCCAACATTGTTCTGGTGCCGAAGAAGGATGGCAGAATTCGGGTATGTGTAGACTTCAGAGATTTGAACAGGGCCAGTCCGAAGGACGACTTTCCCTTGCCGCACATTGATGAATTGGTAGATTTCACAGCAGGGCACGCCTTGCTTTCGTTTATGGATGGCTTCTCAGGCTATAATCAGATAGTAATGGCACCCGAAGATCGGGAGAAGACTGCATTCACTACCCCGTGGGGTACATATTGCTACAGAGTGATGCCATTTGGGTTGAAGAACGCTGGAGTTACTTATCAACGGGCAGCAACTACAATATTGCATGATATGATCCATAAAGAGGTCGAGGTGTACGTGGATGACATGATTGGCAAGTCCAAAGAAAGAGAGGGCCACTACACCGCCTTACAAAAGTTTTTTCAAAGGATCAGAGAGTTTCGGCTGCGGTTGAATCCCCAGAAGTGTACATTCGGTGTTACAGCGGGGAAAATGCTAGGGTTTCTGATTACACAAAGGGGCATCGAGGTCGACCCTTCCAAAATCAAGGCCATCTTGGAAATGCCACCACCAATGACTGAAAAGGAGGTGCGAGGCTTTCTAGGTAAAGTGCAATTCATAAGACGGTTTATCTCAAAATTAACCTTGACTTGTGAACCACTTTTTGGTCTCCTAAAGAAAGGAAAGAAGTTCCAATGGGACGGCCGATGTCAAGCAGCTTTTGAACAGATCAAAGAATATCTACAGAACCCGCCCGTGTTGTCACCACCAGAGCCGGGGAGACCGTTGATATTGTACCTTTCAGTAACTGAGACTACCATGGGCTGCATGCTCGCACAAGAGTCAGAGGACAAGGTGGAAAGGGCCATCTACTATCTGAGCAAGAAGATGCTAGATTACGAGACCCGCTACACCCCGCTGGAGAAGGCTTGCTTGGCCTTGGTATGGGCTACCAGGAAGCTGTGGCACTACCTGTTAGCTCACTCTGTAATGTTGGTTTCACGCTTGGATCCCATCAAATATCTTTTCGAGAAACCAACACTTACGGGTAGGCTAGCTCGTTGGCTGCTGTTGCTCTCTGAATTTGATTTGAAGTATGTAACACGCAAGTCAGTAAAAGGAAGAGCAGTAGCGAAGTTCCTTGCCGACCACCCGGTTGAAGGGGATGAAGCGGTTGAGTACTTGTTCCCAGATGAAGCCATTCTGCACATCGAAGATGAAACTTGGACGATGTACTTTGACGGAGCGTCGAACCAATATGGGTATGGGATAGGAGTGTTGCTGATAGCGCCAGACGATTCCCGTATCCCTTTAGCATTCAAACTCCGGTTCAAAGTCTCGAACAATGAAGCAGAATATGAGGCATGTATTGCTGGCCTAGAGGCAGCCCTAGAACTAGGGGCAAGACGGTTGGACGTCATTGGGGACTCGAACCTTGTTGTATCTCAAGCAAAAAGAGACTGGAAAGTCAAAGAGGAAAGGATGATAATTTACCACCAAACCTTGGATTTGTTAATTCCTCGATTTGAGAAGCTAAATTTCACCCACCTAGTAAGAGAGAACAACAGGTTCGCAGATTCACTAGCAACTCTATCTTCCATGATAGACATCCCGTCCGGAGTCTGAATGCGTCCAGTCATTATTGATCAGAAGTTTGCGCCAGCGTACGAGTCAATTTCCGCCATAAATGAGGCTCAGGACGACAACCCCTGGTATTACGACGTTTGGAACTTCTTGGAAAAAGAGGCGTATCCACCAGGGGCAAATGCCAAGGATAAAAGGGCAATCAGAAGAATGGCTGTCCAGTTCATCATCTGCGGGGATAAACTGTATAAGAGAGGTCATCTGGGAATGCATAAGCTCTGTGTAGAAGCCGAAGAATCGAAGCGCCTGATGGAGGCCATCCATGGAGGAGAGTGCGGTGCACAGATGAATGGAGTAATGCTGGCCCGAAAGATCCTCAGATAGGGCTACTACTGGTCTACCATGGAAGAGGATTGTATCGGCTTTGTTCGGCGATGCCACAAATTCCAGATCCATGCGAACCATATGAACATCCCACCGTCCAAGCTGTATAACATGACGTCCCCATGGCCATTTTCCGTTTGGGGAATTGATATGATCGGAGCTGTTACCCCGAAGGGGTCGAATGGGCATGAGTTTATCCTGGTAGCGATAGATTATTTCACGAAGTGGGTCGAGGCCCAATCATACGCGGTGTTGAAGGCGTCGTACGTCGCAAAGTTCATCAGAAACAACATCATCTGTCGCTACGGGGTGCCAAACGAGATTATTTCGGATAATGGATCCCACTTTAAGAAGGAAGTGATTGACTTGTTGGAGAAATATAACGTGGCTTTTCATAAGTCATCCACATACCGGCCACAAACCAACGGAGCAGTTGAGGCCGCCAACAAGAACGTCAAGCATATACTGCGGAAGATGGTGGAAACCTACCGGGATTGGCCAGATAAGTTGTCGTTTGCTCTGTGGGGCTACAGGACTTCAATTAGAACTTCTACCGGAGCGACTCCGTATTCATTAGTTTATGGAATGGAGGCCGTTCTACCTATCGAAATTGAGGTGCCGTCCTTACGGGTATTGGCCGAGTGTCAAATAGCCGAAGCAGATTGGCAGCAGAGCAGGTTTGAGGAACTCATGCTCTTTGACGAGAGAAGACTAAAAGCACTGTACCACGTTCAAAGTTATCAGCGCAGAATTGCCCGGGCTTTCAACAAGAAGGTTAAGTCCAGAAATCTAAAGGAAGGGGATTTGGTGCTCAAGGACAACCGAGCTCCCATCCACGACCCAAGGGGCAAGTTCAGACCCAATTGGACCGGTCCCTACATCATCAAAGCTATCTGGTCAGGTGGAGCTGTGGTTCTGATGGACTTAGATGGCCTGGAGTTCTCCCAACCGATCAACATGGACAAGTTGAAGAAATATTACCCTTGAGAGGCTTGCTAGGCCGAAAACCTGAAAAGGCGACCTAGGCAAAAGTTAGAGCACAAAAAATTAGAAAATGTAAAAACTGAGCTCGCAAGGCTGAAAACCCGCAAAGGGCGGCTTTGGCAAAAGTTAGAGCACAAAAGGAGAATGAAAATACCCGAGTGAACCTAAGCCTGAACTACGTAAGGCTTGATTCCCATCTTAGGGATACGTAGGCAGCATCATCTTGAAGTTCAGCCATAACACTTCCCCGATCAACTTTGTCCATTCGATCGTCTCGGCCATCTTTGCCTATTCAGCATTCAAAGGTTCGGTTATGACCTCCAGCGCAGTGCTCTTCAGACTAGGGACAACTTTCCGTTGTTGTGCAGTACTGCAGTGCTCTTCAGACTAGGGGCAACTTTCCAGTTGCAGGGATCTGGGGTTGTGCATCTCAGTGACAGATCTCAGGCGTGTCCAGTTCTGATCCACATCGAAAATGACTTTTGAGAAGTTTTAATAAAAGCCGACTTTGTTCAAATAATCTTTTTACAACTTTGACCATTTTTGGACCAAAGCGGAAAATTTTTCAGTACCACAATCTTCAATTTCATTGATTTCAAAAAACAGAGTTCTCCTGCTCTTGCATACAATCGAAGTTGCTTTTATTGCATTCATAAAGAAAACTTAAAAGTACTAATAAAGCAATAAATCTGGGGCATAGTCAAGTCAGGTGCTCCTGCGCCCCCTCCCAGAGCTGGTCGAAGCCTCTGATGCCAAGCTGGGCCCAATCTGTGCTTCTTCGTTGAGCCAATCCACGCACTCGTCAGACAAAGTGCAACTGAAAGTAGGAGCGGGGGCCAGGAGTTCTCTCATCCTCCACGCGGTGGCCTGCCAAGCAAGCTGTGCGCCTCGGGCTGGGAATGCAGCAGGATACTCTATCCCCTCTGGCAGGCAGGTCTGATCATGGCCAAATTGGCGTCGAATCCGAAATGGGAAGTAGAATACACAGTGAGTGAGACCAACCAATTGAATCCCAGTCTGCCGGGGCATATTGTAACTCATTGCCGGAAGGCTCAGCCAAGGGCACCGCCAAGCAATACGGTCTGCGGACAAGCGGCACATCCAAGCGAACCACCATCCCTCATCCAAGGCATTGACTAGACGGTGCCGGAACAAGTAGCCGCGAGCTGAATATGCTAGGCAAGAGTCCACAACCTGCAGTTTGTCCATCAACCATACCTGGGGAGGGATGAAAAATGAGAGAGTAAAGAATAGAGAGATGTACGAGGAGAGAAAAGTGAGAATAGGGTTTTGTGAGAAAAGACCGAGCTTGTGGGCCAAGTGATGTGAGCAATGCATAAATACGAGATTGGGTGGGAAACATTACCTGTAGTAATAGTGGACTCCCTGCTAATCTGGTCGTCTCATGACGATAAAAGGCGTCTAAGCCCATTAACGTCTCGGCCAGAGTCATGGCAATGCAGCTCTTGCCCTCCTTCAAGCCTTGGGCAACCTCAATCAACCGGACACTAGCCCCCCCAGAGCCTGAGACGAATAGAAAATGGGATAGCATGCACAAACAGAGGGCATGTCGCCGGAAGCCTTGCCAGTGATGGTTGTTGCGATCACCAGCATCAGAAAACCGACCGGTCAAACTCGGAATGTCCAGCATCCCGTCACAAATCAGAGACCGAGCGTCGCGCATGCTAAGTCCACACATTCGCCCTAGGGATTGGGCATAGCCAAAATTAAGTTGGGGCAGAAGCTCCTCATCGCGCTCGGACTCCATTAAGGCTTGGAAATCTTCAAAGGTAGGACATATCTCTTGCCCGGCAAAGCTAAAGACATGCGTCACCAGATTCCAAAACCTTGCCGCGGCCTGAAGGAACGGGAGGTGCAACGGGGTACGACCTAGAGTGAATAGTGCATTTATGCCAAAACCTCGGAAATTCAACTTTTCCGAGCCATCCAAGCTAGCAATCCAAGCTGTGAGATTTTGAGCAAGAAACTCTTCCATCAGAGCAAATCAGTGTGGAATTGAGAAAAACTACGAAGTTGGGGTCTTTTGTAGGAGATAAGGTTGGGTGGAGGACAGGTGTCAACATTCTGGTGATTCCCTCATTCATGGCCGGCCGACCAAACATTCTGCCGACCGGCCATCATATTTTGCCGACCGAACAAATTTTTGGCCGATGGCCATTCCTTGTGGCCGATGGCCTCTCCTCCTGGCCGATGGGCTTCCTCCTGGTTCCCTGAGCTGTCTATGCTAGGGATTGGGGAACTCCATCACCTCCGATCCCTCCCCGCGTGATCGATTCTTGCGGAGTCACGCCTGTCTGCTTGTCGAGTTTTTGAACATTTGCTTATCGAGTTGTATTTCACTCTCTTTGAGTTTTTGACTTATTTATCGAGTTGTACTCACGCTTGTTTGGTCCTATCATGCCTTTGTACATTTGCTTATCGAGTTGTAAGTCGGTTCACTGCCTGATTATTACGATGCAAATACTCGGTGTTCAAAATAAGTTCGATTTCGTTCACATTGTGGTGTGATACCTTGCGATGCGATGCATAGAAAGTTTACAAACGCAAACATCTTTTGAATAAAATGGTTGTTTCATTCCTGTCACGTGCTTTGCAAAATGCATAATTTTGAGAAAGAATAAAACCTGCCCGAGGCAGTGCAATGTGCTTAAACTACTATTAAAAAGGAAAGTAAAACATAGAATGACAGGGTAGCCAAGTGTCGGAATGGATACCAGCAAAACTCCCCTTGCGGTCAACGCACCTTCCATGCCTTTGTTCGGGTCAACGACGTGGTTTCGCACCTTTGTTACTTGAGACCATGCGGGGAAGCGCACTTTTGAAACGTGGACCTTCGAGTCGACCTCAGGCCACAACTTCTGTAAATGATGCTCGATACGTACGAAGAACGTTCCTTCCCGTATCCTTTTCATGTCTTAAGGACTCCCACAAATCGCTTCAATTACGCTGTGTTACAGTGTTTTACATCCCTGCATTATGAATGATATGTCCTCACTCACATATGTTCAAGCATGTTAATTACATTACCTGCATAGACCGCATGTTTGTAATCACTTTCTTTACTTGCGTAGACCTCATGTTAATTACATTACCTGCGTAGACCGCATGTTTGTAATCACTTTCCTTGCTTGCGTAGACCGCATGTTAATTACATTACCTGCGTAGACCGCATGTTTGTAGTCACTTTCTTTGCTTGCGTAGACCGCATGTTAATTACATTACCTGCGTAGACCGCATGTTTGTAATCAATTACATTACCTGCGTAGACCGCATGTTTGTCATCAATTTCTTTACTTGCGTAGACCGCATGTTAATTACATTACCTGCGTAGACCGCATGTTTGTAATCAATTTCTTTACTTGCGTAGACCGCATGTTAATTACATTACCTGCGTAGACCGCATGTTTGTAATCAATTTCTTTACTTGCGTAGACCGCATGTTAATTGCATTATCTGCGTAGACCGCATGTTTGTAATCACTTTCTTTGCTTGCGTAGACCGTATGTTAATTACATTACCTGCGTAGACCGCATGTTTGTAATCAATTTCTTTACTTGCGTAGACCGCATGTTAATTACATTACCTGCGTAGACCGCATGTTTGTAATCAATTTCATTACTTGCGTAGACCGCATGTTAATTATATTACCTGCGTAGACCGCATGTTTGTAATCACTCTCTTTACTTACGTAGACCGCATGTTAATTACATTGCCTGCGTAGACCGCATGATTAATCAATTCCATTACCTGCGTAGACCGCATGTTTTGCTTGCGTAGACCGCATGATTAATCAATTTCATTACTCACGTAGACCGCATGTTTTGCTTGCGTAGACCGCATAATTAATCAATTTCATTACTTGCGTAGACCGCATGTTTTGCTTGCATAGACCGCATAATTAATCAATTTCATTACCTGCGTAGACCGCATGTTTTGCTTGCGTAGACCGCATGTTAATTTCATTACTTGCGTAGACTGCATGTTTGTTCAATTTCATTACTTGCGTAGACCGCATGTATTGCTTGCGTAGACCGCATATTCTACTTACGTAGACCGCATTCTTATGTCCAATTTCATTGCTTGTGTAGACCGCATGCTTACGATCAAATTCATTGCCTGCGTAGACCGCATGTTCCACTTACACATCTGTACCTTCGCAGCATTGTTATACTCCCCACTTGCTTTGCGTTGTCGCATTTCGAGTACACTATTATGCATGTTGTTAACGATATTGTACCCATTAAGTTTGTTTTCTTTGCAGGCACGATATTGTATGTACGGTTCATTTGAGGCTGGTGCAACCAGACGAGCCGCACAGGTATTATATCCTCCGAGTGAGACGTATTGAGAATTACGTAATTCTCTTACATCCCTTCTGCATTGTAGTGTAGTTCGGTGTATGCTAGCTTAAAATTGTCGCATGTGTGCTTCGTTACAACTTTCTTTGCATGATCATAAGTTATGCTCGGCTTCGTGCATTGTCTTGCATTTTGCCCCTGCCTTCAGGCGCATACCTTGTTTGTCTTGTATGTTTGTCTAAGTCTTCGGCCTTGTCAAAAATGGGTCATCTCTGGGCTTTGACATTCACTCCCGTCATTGTTATGACTTTCGAGTTCTGTCAAAGAGGGGCAACTGTAGACACCCCATTTTTGACCGTCCTCAAGACTTGGACGTCACCGTTTGAACACTCGGTGATTATCCATGTTTGTGTTCGTTTGGAGTTCCCGGGGGTCTCGGCTACGCGCCCTGCCTCAGGATCTCCGAACTTGACCGTTTTGTGTCTGGTTTTGCACCAAACACTTGTGTTTTGCCTTGGAGGGGCAGGGAATGCCTTGTGAGGCATCCCCACACACCACCGGCAGTGGCTAGAGGTCACCGGCTGGTTTTTGATGCCATCGGCACTTTTTGTTGCCGGTCGGCACTGTTTGTTGCCGGTCGGCACTAAATTTTGTCAAAATGACATTTTTGGGCAGCCGACCACTGTTCATCTACTTTATGTAGATATTTTGTGCCAGCTGTGATAGCTAGCGCCAACTCTGCTTCCCTCCATACACGTGTATGGAGGGATTTCCCTCTAAGCAAGCTTGTTGTATAAGCTTTGCAAGAGGGAGTTCTATAAGAGGAGAGGCCTTCTCCTTGCTCTAGGTTAGAGACTTTGAAGGCAAAACCAGAGCTTACACATATAGATACACCCTATCTCTATATTTCCCTCTCTCTCCTCCTTTGTGTGTGTTTCTTGGCCTGAAAGTGTGATTTTACCTTACGTTTGCACCAATACACACACCATTACACCTTGCTCCGAGATTGAGGACTTTGAGGGTTGATTCTTGAGTTTTTGGGCTGTTTTTTATCAAAAGAAGGGGGCTGCCTTGGCTGTTCTTGAAGTGTGCTTCAAGGGTGAGCATTTTACTTTAGTTTCCCCAAACTTGCACTAGTCTTTTACCTATCTTACTTGCTGATTTAGTTTTTGTGCATAACATAAAAAAGTCTTGTATTTTCATGCTTAAGAACTTTCATTAAGGGTCCTTTGTGGTTTGAGTTCAAACTCACCCTCTTAGGCCTTATTTGGCCTTTTTGTTGCCTCTTTGGTAAGGCTTTGTTTGCTTAAGTGTTTTGGTCTTCTCACCACTGAAAACCAGTGGATTTTCAGTGGTGAGGAAGGTGGTTTGAAGTCTTTCATAGGGGAGGGACACCCCTCTCCCTTCATTGTCTTGTTTCCTTGCATTTTGGCTTAAAAGGGTAACATGCATGCTTGATCATTTTTGACCCCATTTCAGAAGTTTTTTGGGTGTTTTGGGTCATATGTGATCTCTGTTTTTGGCCGGATTTGTACCCATTTGCATGCTTAATATACTTGCTTTACATTCCTCCATTTGGCTTAGAAATGCATCTTGTGTTTAGGCCATGATTCTTGCATGTGTTGGCTTAGTTCCATGAAGATGTTGGCATTATTTTACCATGTTTAAGGTCTGTTGGCCATCCATTTCGGTCATGCTTGCCTTGTTTGGTGTCATCTCTTTGTGTTTTGGCTTGTAAGCTTTGAGTATATTGACCTCTAGCATGCATAGCCATGACCATCCTCATGATTTGGCATCATTTAGGACCATATTTCAGTCCAAGAATCATGTTTATATGTGTGCATGTGTGACCTCTTTCATGCCTTGAGGGTGTGCCCCTTTATGCCTAGATATGAGCTTTGGTGCATACATCTCTTTGGAGCCACTTTAGCTACCATATTAATGAGTTTCGGAGTCCATTTTTGCATGTTAGATTTCTGTTTTGGCTTGTCTTAGTCATGCCATGAGTGGTCATGTTGGTGGGAGTGAAGTGCCTCCTTTTTGTGCCTTAACCTTAGGACCATTGGCTCGCTTGTTGGCATCAGTATTGGTCCACCTTTTTAGGCACTTTTGGCCACTGTTTTGGGGTGGATCAAGGCCTGCCCCTTTATGGTATAAGGCTTCCTTACATGCTTGTCTTATGTCCATTGCATAATTGTCTCATCAAGTGTGGTATTGCGTTGATCCTATTGCTTAAAGTGTCCATATTTACATTGCATTTGCATCTTGTATGCCTAACATTGCATGCTTGCCATACTAGTTGCATGACCCTTGGCATGCCTTGCATCTTGATATCATGTTGCATTTTGAGCCATGTTTGCATAACATGCATTGCATTACTTGGTTTGGGGTGTCAAACCAAGTGCGAGGGTTAAGGGGAGTTCATACCATAAGTGATGTAACGTGCCTTAACTCTCGGTCACCGGGGCCTTTGACTTCGACATGATAAGGCTTTGGTCCTCATTTGTGTGTTGCATGCATTTTTTTTCATCAAATGGCAAGCTCGATCTCTTGGGCTACCATGCACCATTGATGGCTCGAGTATCGAGGGCCATGTTCCCCTGAGTTCAATACATGATGGGAAACATGACCATGCTCACATGTGCCTGAAATCCCATGCCATATACTGTCTGTTCTCTGTTGCTGTCAAAACTGTCTCCTGCAGGAAGTTTCTGCCGACCGGCAGAATTCAGTGCCGACCGGCCATTGGTGAATGGCCGATAAATCCAGAAGCAGCCGATGGCAATTATGCACTGCCGGTGGGAATTTCCCCCAGCCGGTGGTACTCTGCAGTATGCAATAAACCTGTCCCAGCACTTTGGAATTTTTCAGAAAGATAGGGCAGTGTAAACAGAGACAACCTTGGTATGGTACGGACTTTCCGGGCAAGTCGGGTTCGAGCATGCATCATTCGCGTCTCTCGAGGTGGAGGCTGTGGCCATCTCTCTCCTTCATTTTGCATTCTTTCTATTAATTAAGTAGAAATTCTGTAATAATTAATTTATTTGTTATTCGGACTGTAATATTTATTTGTACCCTCCGAGCGAGGGCAAATCTGTAATAAGTGTGTGTGAGTGGGGTGTATGTCTTCCAATCCCACGTCTTTCTTCCCTTTTATTTACCTGCTTATGATGGTAGACTAGGGCATATTTAAAATTAGCATACCTTATGCAATGCATGCGTGCATTCATACATTTGTCCTGCATGCACCGGGCTCGGTACATCATGCTAACTGCATTTATATTTCAAATTCCAAATTGAATACGTGCATCAATTGGTTGCATTTCACATGCCATGTTTAGGTTAGCCGAGCCTACTCTAATTGCATCTTGCATGTGTTGCATTAGTCAACTTGACATGAACTAAGACATGCATGTTTGCTAACTAGTTTGTTGTTTTGGCACGGAATACAATGTAAGTATTTTCGCTTTAGCATATTGCATGCGTGTGAATGTTGCCATAATTGCATGATTACCATGAGGCTAGCTGCTTATGTGATATAACTGCTTGAATGCCTGTGGATGGAGGTTGAATTACCTAAATTGGGATAACGCATTAAAACAGTGAGTTTTAAGCCCACTAGATAGTGGCAAAAACCATCTTTTCTAAAGCCCACTTGAGGGTGGCAAAACCTACATTTTAAGCCTACTTGCGAGTAGCAAACCATTCTCAAAACAAACATGAAATGTTTTGTTCCAATTTAGGCGATTTGGTCTATACTTGTTTGCTGTGCGCATAACATAGTAATTCTAGGCTAATAACCAGATTAAGAACATATAACGTTTTCAAAAATGGATATCACGGTTAGTAGAGGCCGATCTTCGGATCGGGCGAGAGGGGGTGCTCATAGCTGACCTTCCCCAATCGTACCCTAGCTCCCGAGCCGAGGCAACTCTGGTGATGACGGACATGTGGCCGTCGGCACCGAGTCAGGCTTTCCTAAATTCCCCCATAAAAATATTTAGGTGGCGACTCTGTATCTGGCAAAGCAGTCTATGTTTGGCACTTCTTTCCTAAAATCTGTTTTCTCAAAACGATTTGCCAGATTTAGACTCTTTGGTTCAAGATTAAGAACCGTGACACAAATCGAGTCCGAACTGTAGCGGGGTCCCTCGCGGGCGCGTCTACAGCAGGCTTCTTGCTTGTTCTTCTTTTGCTTTTCCCTTTGCCTTTGCTACGGCAATCTTTGGCCCGATGTCCCTCTTTGTCACAGATGTAACATTTGCCATTAAACTTGTATTTTTTATTTCCCCCCCCCCCCTTTAGAGCCTTATGATGAACTTTCTTCAAAAAACTTACGTTTCTTTGCTTTTGAAGCATGTTCCACCACATTTGCCTTAGACTCCATAGAATGCTTACCAGCCCGCTTTTCAAAATTGCGGTTTTCCTCCTCAATTCTCAAGCGCATAATTAATTCTTCCAAAGACATTTATTTGCACTTGTGTTTGAAGTAGTTTTTGAATTCCTTCCAACCTTGTAGTAATTTTTCAATTAAGGCTGCAACTTGGAAGGATTCACTGAGAGACATGCCCTCTGCGTGAATGTCATGCAGAATGAGTTGGAGATCTTGAACTTGGCTGATCACAGTCTTAGAATCAACATCACAAAATCTAGGAATTTGCTAACCACAAATTTCTTTGAGCCGGCATCTTCTGTTTTGTATTTTTTTTTCAAAGACTCCCAAAGTTCCTTTGTTGTCTTGATAGGACTGTAGATGTTGTATAATGTGTTGTCAAGTTTGTTCAAGATGTAGTTTCGGCAAAGGAAATCAGCATGTTTCCAGGCATCGACCGCAGCAACCACTAGCTGGTCGGTTTCATCCTCTTTCAAAATAGGAGCATCCTCACAGAGAAAACGAGCCAGGTTCAGAGTTGTAAGATAGAACAACATTTTCTGTTGCCATCTTTTAAAATCAGTTCCTGAGAACTTCTCTAGCTTCTCACCATGATTTACCGGTACTGTCACAACAGGAGAGGGGGTTGGCGCAATTGCAGCCACCACACTAGTACTTGTTTGGGAATTAGTTTCAGTAGTCATCAATTAGAATTTATACTACACAGAAAATAAATCTAAATTCACATAATTAAATTCTGTAAAAATAAAAGAAATAATAATGTAACTTTTATTTTTTCAATTAAGTTAGAAAACCAAATTAATTCCACACAAAAAATTAAATTTCTGTAACACTTCAATAATTAAAACACTAAACAGAATTTTAATTAATGAACACTCAGAAATAATTTCTGAAAACCAAAATTAATTTCTAAAAAAATTTCATAAATAAATATTCTGAATTGTTAATGACACCAGTATATTACTACTAGTTGTCAAAGAAAATAGACAGTATATTACTACTATCTGTCAAATAGTATATAATCACTATTTATTTTTCCAACTAGAACATTATTTTGTAAATCCACAGAAAATAATTTTTGTAAACGAAGAATGAGAAAGAGAAACAAACGAAAAATTCTGTAAACAGAATAATTCAAATCTGTCTTAAGATTGTTGGAACAATCTTCTGTGTAAATAAAATAAATTGAAACTAAATCAAACAAAATAAAATAAATAACTTACAGAATTTATTTTATAAAACAAATGAAAAATAAAAGACCAAGTCGAGTGTGTAACACTCTGTCCTTAAGACGGATTCGCCACGCTACGGTGCCTATAGTTAAGTGGCGTCTATCTACCAGGATATAATGATCTTCACAAATTTGTAGTAGCACTCCAAACAAATTTGTCCGGCGAACTTGAACCTTGTGTTCAATACTCTCTTTAATTTTCTTTAAAACTAGAATGAAGAATAAAATGCAAAGGAGAAAATTCTGGACAGCAATATGGAATAATTTCATATTGTTTTTTTTCATACCAAGACTGCTGGAAATGATAGGTATTTATAGGCAAACACTGTTGTCCGAACAGGTGCTGTTAGACACTGAACAGGTGCTATTTTGAATTGGACAAATATCATTCAAAATTCAAACAGATTTGTAACAAAACTGTCCAGAATTTGAATCTGTTTGGACAGTTATGAATCTGTCCGGTTTTGAATAGTTAATAAACAATTTGGACTGAAAATCTGTTATGGAATTTGGTTCAGAAAAAAGGCACAAAATTACGAACAACAATTTGAATTTCAAAATCAAATTTAAAATTAAATTCCTAAAATAAATTTTTTTTTTTTTTGAAAAATTCAAAAGAATTTTGTCCAAAGAATTAATATTAGAACCGACCTGACCCAACCCACACCCAGGCTCGGACGGATGGCGGCGACGCGCGTGTGTGGTGGTTTGGGCTAAGATTCATTTTGTCCATAACTCCTCCCTTCTACAAACTTGGGGTGCCCCCAAGTGTTGTAGTTTAGAACTTATATACATACATAAGTTATTTTCAAGCTTCAATGTGAAACAAGCCTCAAAAGGAAACCCACATTTAAAACTTAAATGTTCAATTTCACAAACCCGAAAACGACGTCAACTTCACATTCACTCATAAATAGTTTTGACGAACCGTCTTCACCGTGTGACTTGCCACGCGGCAAGGAATACGTCACCTCTTCAGACCCACCCCAAAAGAGGTTTGGGACCCACTCCATTTTGGGCTCAAAGATGACCCAAAATAAGCCTATATAAAACCATTTTTCCGATAGTTTTATGTTGTTCTTTTTCTTTACTTCAAAACTTCAAACCATCTCACCGAAATTTACCATTATTATCAACATCAGTATTTTTTATCCTTATAAGTATTGACATAAGTATCAAAATATAATTCTTGAATTTTGTGTTTTTTTAAGTGAAAATGCATATTCAACTTAGTTAACGTTATTAATGTTCGGACTTTCAAATCCGAGCAAAATCTTATCATTGATATATTTTTCCAAGATATTATATAATGAATCGGCATAGGAATCGAGCCAGCTTGCTCTCTTGGGTGGCAAAGCAAAGAAATGATTTTCCTCTTTCACAATTGGTGACTACAACCACAACCCATAAATTAAATGAGAAATAAAAGTGTCCTATATTCATAGGAATCAATGGGAAAATAGAAAATTGCTCCAGTGGGCTGTTGGTAGGAGTGTAAAAATGGTCTATGGTCCAAGGGTGGTCCAAAGTTAGCTCACGGCCTGGGATGGGCCCGGGCCCGAGCCCGGTCTGGGACCCTAGGCCATTATTTTGAAGTTCAGTCCATCAGTTCGCTAAAGACCCACTCAAAACCCGGCCTGAGGCTCGATGTCATTTTTTGTGGAAAGAAATAAAATTTTAGCAAAAAATATAGAAAACAATATAAAAAAAAATGTTCAAGCCCTGCCCAAGTCTAGCCCAATCCCAAGCTCAGACCCACCAACCCAGCCTGAGGCCCAAGCCGCTGGCCTATCCAAGGCTCGAATACTCCCTGGGCCTAGGCCTAATTTTCTAGCCCGTGGGCTGGGCTAGGCCGAGTAGGCCAAATTTTAGCGAGAGCCTACAAGGCTCATGGGTCAAGCCGGACCAAATTTACACCCCTAACTGTTGGGCCTAATCATAAGAAACATAAATAACCCAAAGTGAAGTGATCAGGGGAAGTAAGGTATGCTTGGTAAAGAGCTTTTGCTCCACCATTTGTCTTTGTATGCTGATGGACATCTTTGAATCTGAAAGTTTGAATTATATAATATGGTGACTTCGTTTTTATTTGAGTGTATTTTGAAGGTTAATTTGAGAAAAAATTATAAGGTGTACTGCGGGTAACATAAAATCTTAAATAATTGAATAAAGTATACTAAAAAATTGAGAGTACTTAATGATTTTTAGGAAAACTTACGTGTATGTCCCAATAGGTAGGTTTATTGGCCAATAGGTCCTATGGCATTTTTTATCAAACACTATTAAAAATGTCATTAATTATTAATTTTCAACGATAATTTAAAAATTGTCACAAAAAATGTCAATAATTATAAGTTTTAGCGACAGTTTAAAAAGATCACCACAAAAAAAAAGTCACTAATTTTCAACTTTCAACGATAGTTTAAAAAATTTGTCACAAAAAAAATCACTAATTATAAGTTTTAGTAACAATTTATAAAAATTGTAAAAAAAAAAAAAAAGTTACTAATTGTCAATTTTTAGCAACATGCAAAAAATGTCACAAAAAATTATTTTTAACAACGCTTTTATTATGACTTCTTTTTAATAAGACTTGATAGGAATTAAATTCAATTATTAGGATCTATTAGTAGTTTATCCATATTTTTTTAGGTGTAAATAAAATCCCCCATCTTAACCATAGCATGTAGGCTATCAAAAAAATTGTGGTCTTGTCATGTAATGAAATTTTTTTTTTTTTAAATCTAAATTGTGGCATTTTTTTTGTAAATGAAGTTGTAGAACCTATATGAACCTTATTTATGACGGTCTGGATGGTAAAAGGTTTCTCAAGTTAAAAATTCAATTTTTTAAAAGTTATTTTTACTTTATAAATTGTAAATAGAAATTATGCCAAACAAATTGACACAAACTTCAAAATAAAAAAATTATAAATCATATTTATGAACTGCACCAAAAGCACCAACATATTGGCTTTAAACAAATTGTAGAATTGAAAAATTGGGGACATAAAACAATAGCTTTGTTGGCTTTGCCGTTGAGCTGCCCATGAGACCAAATTTCCAAATAAATTTCTATGAGAAAATCTATGTATTAGAAATAGTAAAACTCGTGATATTCTAGTGAAATGTACGAGTTTTAGCCAATGACCTAACTTTAAACCATTTTGACAAATTCATAGACCTACTCTAGAACGGCTTCTTGTTTGATGCTATCTCATTCTTAATCCTAAAGACAAAAAAGGGTACCTAAGGTTTTGGTGGATAGGACCTCCCAAAATAAAGTGAGAAAAAAATTAAATAAACAAGATCCTTTTGGAGAGAGGAAAAATAAAATAAAAAATTATTATTATGTCCCTTTTGAAAATTCAAGCATATTTTGCTTTAACACGTATATTCCATTAATAAGCACTAAATTAAAGCAAGTTTGGAACAAAACCCAATAGATTCATAATTTGATGTTTTGTATACAATAGTTTTAAAATAATTATTTTATGAAATCTGGATATAGTGTTCTTAGTGATATTCATAATATCTTATTTTATTTATATTTTAGGACAAATTATAAATCAATATATATATATATATTTTAAAATTCTAATTAATATGAAATTTTATCAAGTTTAATAATTATAATTAATTTTTTTAATAAATTTATAAATATTTTATAAATTTACCACTAATTTACACTTTTGCTTATTTTTTGCCTATGTTTGGGAAGAGATTTTTGGAATTTTTTTTGACTAAAATAGTCACAAAAAATAAAATAAGCTTTTTAATCTCAATAAGATAAAACATCACATTCAATCCATAATCATTATATTCTTTTTCTTACAAAAAAATTAAAAAAATTGAAAAAGTCAAAAGTCCTTCCTAAATCAAATTTTTTAGTCTAAACTAAAATAACTAAAAAAATTAAAAAATTAACTCACTTTCCAAACGAGTCTTTATGTTCTTAATTTCGTATGCCATTTTATTTATTTATTTATTTTTTGATTCATATTTCGTATGCCATTGAGACCTGAGCTGGTGAGCATTTGATTTGTTAAATCATAAGTGGTGTGGGTCCTAATTGCCCACCTCAGCCATTTGATGGCTCTACATCAAAATAGAAGAGTCAACTAAAGTATATGTGCGCCGAGAAGGTATCAAGATCCTCTCTTTGCGGCCTCCGTCTTTGCATCCGCCTTTGCCGGTCTCTGAATCTATTTTTAAATCTAATTTTAATAATTTGAACTGTTATATTTTATAATTTATTCATTATATTATATTTGTAAAAAATTAAATTGATCGGATATCAGAAAGCATGTGTTCAAAAAATTAAACTAAAAACTATTTTTTAAATAATTTAATAAATAGTTTTTTGAACACATACTTTTTGATATTCGATCAATTTAATTTTTTACAGGTATGATATACTGAATAAATTATAAAATATGAACGATTTGAATTATCAAAATTAAGCCTAAAAAGTAAATTCGAAAACCTGCAAAGACAGCGCAAGGAGGGGGCACAAAGAGAGACTCTTGACTCGCTGAGAAGGGTTGGCTCGGCGATAAGTGTCGTACTAAAAATTCTTTTAATAAGGGTTTGACACATTGAAATTCTTTACATGGTGCTCTTATATTCTTTCTCAAGAGAGGTTTTAGCTTGGGGTTGGAGGTTAGTGTAGCCTAACTACCCCTTTTTTTAATTAAAAAAAAGCTAAAGTATTTCTGCCTTTTGCATGGCTTATAAATTGAAAAGATCTAGTTTGCAAGGATGTGAATCATATGAAGTCTATTTTGATGATTTAAATTGTTAAATTACTAAAATTTGTTAAGAAAATCATTTATACAGGCCTTGTTTGAAAAGTGGCTATTTTAGAGATTTTTTTGATTTTTTGACTATTTTAATAGGCTATTTTAGTTTTTGTATTTGGGAAGATGAGATGGATTTTTATTTGAGTTGTTGTATTGAAAAGTGTGTTGAAATGATGTTTGAAGTTAAAATGACAAATTTGTCCTTAAAATTATAATTTTTTAAATTGATGTGAAGGGGCAAAATTGTAATTTTCCACGTGATGTAGAAATTTGACACTTTGACAGTAGCCTACACTGTCACGGCAGCTGAGACTATTTTTTTTTTTTTTATAGTAAAAAGTGGTGAATAGTAAAGCTTTTTGGCTTATTTTTCATTTTAGGCTATAATAGCCTCCAGCGGCTCTTCCCAAACAGCGCCACAAGATGCTAAGGTTAAAAGTCCAATCTTGAATTTTCTTTGTCCAAAAGTTCATGTACTAATTTAGTATATTCATAAGGACAAGTCTTTACGAAATGACTAAATTACTCCATATATTTAAACCACTGCTCTACCCTTTTTACTATCTTTCTCTTTCTCTCTCTATCTGTTCTAAACCCAAACAAACCCTAATCATCTCATCATCTTCTCTCTCTCTCTCTCATCATCTGTTCTAAATCACTTCTCTCTCTATCTATCTGTTCTAAAGAAAGATTCTTGTTATTGTTGTTGATGATAATAAAGATCTGAGATTTTTTTTTGGTCATTAATGATGGTGATAAAACAGATTGTAACACATACACACACACACACAGAGAGAGAGATTTGAACATATAGAATTTAGTTTGGCTTGGTGTTTTAACAAATAGAAAAGAAATTGAATAGAGATTTTTTTCAACAGATAGAGGAAGAAAAAAGATTCAGAGAGATAAAAGAGAACTGGATAGAAGCACAAATAGAGAGAGAGTTTGAAAATAGTGTGAATTTAAATAGATAAAAAATATTAATTATAAAAATTCAATAGAGAGGTTAAAAAAATTCAACAGAAAAAAAAAATTGAATAGATAGACAAAATTTGAACAGATAGAAGAAAAATTGAACAAAAAGATATAAATTTGAACAGATAGTCAACGAAATATCAGACAGATAAAAAAATAACAGATAAATTAAGGGATAAGATTGAACACAAAATCTCTTCTAAAATCAACGAAAGGACTTCTCACCAAACTATTTCACAAAGAAGGAACCTCTCATCAACAAAAAATATCTACGGGACCTAATACCTTATATCCTCCTTAGAATGAATTTATCATTAATTTTCTTTTAATATAAAGAATTATGTTGATCGGATATTAGTAAGCACATGATCAATTTACAAATATATATATATATATATATATATTTAGTTGTTTAAGACGAGTGTGATTTAACCAAGTAGTTGCCAATATGTGATGAAATTGATTGTTTTGTACAAATGATCTATTCAATAGAATCTACAAGTTGGTCATTTATTTCAAAAGACCTAATCCCATAGGGGAGGAAAGGAGAGGAGAGGAGAGTCGACCTTACGTTAAGATTTTATCACTATTGACGATTTAGTACATCAAAACAGATTGGAGTGACTGCAACCCTGTAAACTGAATCCTCACGGCTAAAAAGTGAAGTAGATGCAAACTTGTTTTCTAAAGAAGATTCAAATATTTCAAATTATAAATTTATTATTATTATTGTTATTATTTTAAATAGGGAACATTGTTGTAAGAAAGTTGATTGGGACAAGATCACCCCCACCTCAGAGCTGGAACTTTCCCCCTCACTTTCCTCGAGACGGTATATGGCCAAACTCTCATTTATAGCATCAACAACAAACAAACCAACAACACCAAGTTTTTGACCCCCAGAAAAAGCACATGTATTTTCCTTCTTTGCAAGTGTTGTTCTGCCATTTTACAGCTCAGAAAATACAGTAGGAGTTGCTAGCATGTGGACCATCCTTGTGCAAATGGTCTCATGACCACTTTAAACAACTCAATATGTTAGGGATTCAAATCTATACCACACCAAACCCTATAAATTTACCACTTTCCACAACAATAACAAAGAAATATCAGAAATGTAAAATACGAAGCCAATTCAACTGACAATAGTGTGAGATATAAATGAGAGTTGTGTTGTGGAGCACACTTCATACTCTCGTTCACATGTATTTTACTGCAATACTTTTCTTATGTTTGTATATTTGTTTCATATTTTTTACTAAACAATAATACAACAAATAGTATTGAAATACAAGTGCATGTAGTGACGCAGGGATGGGCGGGAGTAGGGAATCAGGATAGAAAGGAATGAAAAATCAATCTTGATCCCACTTTCTTACCAGGATAGAAAAAATTGTCCGAAACAGGACAAGCGATACGGAGAGACAGAACCGGACACAAGTATTGCCATCCCCAGATTTTTCAACAATATTTATTTATATGTAAAGCGACCCGACAGGATACATTTATGATTATAAAAAAAAGCAGTTTGCACATCTACAAGACACCAGCCAACAAACAAAGTCAGAGTAGCAACACATTACAATATTGAATTTAAACACACAAAAACATTAAAATAAAAATACAATATAATCCAAATTTAATTTAAATATAAATTTTATCATATAAAAATTGAATTTAAAATCCAGACTATTTTTTTTAATTACTTTTTTCTATATTTAAATTCTTAATTCTTAAGAGAGTACAACATCCTATACACATTACAGGAACAAAATTAATACACCAACAAACATTATTAATATTCATTTTCTGTACTTAAATAGAACAGAGAGATTATATTATAAATATCATACAAACAAAACATACTTTTCAATCTAACTATCCAATAGTTTGGAGTATCCCTGTAAGATTCACCTATATAATAACACTTAATAATTAGTAATTTCAAACAGATAATCCTCCTAAAAATGCCACCCCAGTCGATGGTAACCACGACGACCCAAAAATAAATTCGGCAACCGTGAACTTGCTTGCCTCTACCGTGGAATTGATTACCCGATACCCCGGCCACTTGACACGTTGGCCGACAGCCGATCCTGGGCCGTAATTCATGTACTCCCCATAGTAGAGGGTGTCAAGTGCAAATGTGGCGTTCCACTCTAGCCACCCCCTGGTGTGCACGTGGTCACCAATGAATGACATCATGTATACGGTTCTTGAGTACAGTTTCCAGGGCCGGCCTAGGTAGGTTGAAAAGTTTGCTTTCGATGGCTGGAGATCAGACGTGGCGAGAATTCGACAGGCGTGGATTGAAATGCCGGTGTTTTGGTTAGGGTCTTTTCGATTTTGAGCGGTAATTGTGTTTTTTTGAAAGTACAAGGGTTTTCGGGCGAATATACTGCAATTTTGGAAAACTACTGCTGCATTTCCGAATATGAAATCAACTGTTCCGTATATGTCACATTCACGAAAGAATTGGCGTTGCGAGTGTACATACAGGGTGTCTTGGTAGCCGATGACATTGCACCGATACACCACGGCGTGGTCGGCACCGACGCGGAGAGCCACTGCTTGGTGCCTGCTGGGTCCGGCCCAATTCTCAAATGTTATGTCTCGGGCAATGAATCCAGTGCCGGTGGCAGCTGTAGACCAGCAAATGTTCAAGTATTAAAGTCAAAACAATCTTCATCTTATACAATTATGATTAAGAATACATAGTCACAGAAACAATCACATATTGTGAAACAATTATGTGTTTCTTGATATTTTATTTTATAATAATGACAAAATCAAAAAGAATATGGTATACTGTTAATTATTTGGTAGTCAAATGAATGATCATTTTTTAGACTAAAATACTTTACCTTTTATTATTTAGTCAAAATGTCAACAGTATCCAAATACTCATATTCAATGTTGAATAATATGCCATTAGAAGTGTAACAATATCTAAGTGAAAGAAAGAAATGGGAATAATTAGGTAATTCACTAAATAATAAGAAATTTCCTCTTCACAGTGGTATATGTAAATCCTAGATGAGAAAATATGTGGAATTCATCTATGAAAAAGTACAGAAAAGAAAAAAAAAATGAAAAGAAAGAATTAGGCTGGGTATAAATTGATATACTAAAAAAGAGACGTCAATGAGATAGAAATAATGAATTGTAAATAGAATATAGGTTCGGAATCTATAGATAATTAATATAGATGGAATTGTCCATCTAGCTAAAGGAGAGGGTAATTGTGTCAATTAATATCACTACATATTTAAATGCAAAATATCTAAGGGTAAGAATTTTATGACTTTTATTAACACCATTAAGATTATCATTATTGTAAAAAATGTCATTATAAATATAGTTTTTTATCACCAAAGAAGAATGAATGACGTGTCCTTTCACTTACGTTAATGGAAGTGGTGTTGCAATGTATAAGAAGAAGAAGAATATGATTAGTGGAGTATCAATTCAATTAGCTAATAATGGAATCCAGTTATCAATGGCTTTAACAATGAGATGCCCATGACCCACCTCCAATAATGTGAATAATGTGACAGAAGAAGATAAGGATCGATACATATGGTACTTTTTTGCAGCTTGTTCAGTTGCTGCAATTACCATATTGTCCACCATCTAGCATAGTAGCATTGAGTACATTTCATTTTTTATTTACTAATTTTTGGGACATGTTAAACAACTTCCTTGTGTTGAAATAATTAAAATTTTAATTGAACCGTGTTTTTACTTGAACCGTGTTTTTACTTGAATCAATGTAGTTGTATGTAAACCTAGACATGATCTTTATATTTATCTTTAGTTATGATTGAATTATAATATTTATGAGAATTAAACTCACAAATATCATTACTTATATTTTAAAAATGTGCATTATAACATTATCTTATTTTTACATATTTCTATACATATATAAGTATCTGTGTTTTGTTTTGTCATTTATTTCTATGTCAGTAATATTTTTCTTATGCAACACAGGCTTAAGAGCAATCAATGTTACAATCAGACACATGCAAAAAAGTAGAGTGAAAGAAATGATTTTTTCTTTTTTTTTAAACTTTTTAACTAAAATTGTTTATTCCTAGACAGACCCTTACTATTTTACTTCTCTTCTCACACGAGGGACCCATATTATCACTTTATCACTTTGTTTAATTTTTGACCTATTGTCTAGTTTTGATAGGCCACATGGATTTCTTATAACCGTAATACCAATGACATTATGATTCCATTTATAAATTTGACTATTTTAATATTATTTTTTTTTTACTATTTAACAATTTTATTTTAGCTTAAAAAGTTGCATTTAGGGTGATGGTTGATTTTTTTTTGTAATTGATATGATAGTAATGAAAGAAAAAATAAAAATAACAAGTCCAAAAAACAGCTAATCCCAAACAGGATATCGAATCATTAATTGTTATTTTTTATCCTACCCATATGTGACGTTTTAAAAACAAGGGTTCTTCCCTTCTATATAAATTTTTAATTAATTAATGATATCACGCGTCACTAATAATTTAATATTATTATTATATTAAATTTTTAGTCAGTTACTCGAGTAAGATGACAGCCATATTTTCTTACAATATTTTTACTCTACTCATAATTAAAATGGATTTTATACCGTGTAATATTGTGTGGTCCACTCTCATTATGAGTAAGATGTAAAAAAAATATTGTAAAAAACAACATGTAACAGTAGCAGGACTGTTTTGTCGTTATGTATGTTTTAAATAGAACCAAATTAAACAAGGTGAACAATTAATAATATTTACCGAATGATGCGGTGTGAAATGTCGTCATGTTATCGAGAACGCTTTTACCACCCGAAATGATGGTGATACCCTTACCATCACCAATGAACATCAAGTTCGTCTTCTTTCTTCCCACCTTCAAATTATTCTCTTCGTACCTGTTGATTTTCAACACATTTTTACAATTTTAGCAGTTTTCATAATTGCAAAATCATCATCAAGTTTTTGATAATATCTAAAAACCCCATCACCGACGTTTAAAAAGAAAGGGGTTAAAACGTCAATAACAAGAGAAGAATGTGTCTGTCTGGCATGCATTCATCATTTTTTGTATGAAAAAATAAAAAACTCATTGATGGTTCACGTGAGGAACTAACTATCTGAAGTTTCATAAAGGTTGATGTGAGAGAAGTCATTAGCCCAACTACTGCTATAAAGAGTAAAGTTGTGGACACGGATCTTCTTATGTTGTTGGCCACACTCCATTTTTCACTAAATTTTGTAACACAAAATGTGGAAAAAAAATATATTTTTATGAATTTACATGAGTAATTTTATAAAAATGTATAAGTTGAATATAAAATATTTTTATGATATTACTTATATAAATTTGTAAAAAATTAAATAATTTTATAATAAAATTACATACAATATATATTGCACACCAAAATATTTCTCCAAAATATACATATATATATATATATATATTATAGAAAAATTAGCAAGAGTTGCACATGCAATAAGTGTATAATTTTTAATTCATATTATAATGGCTAATGCGTGTACTAAAATTTTCTCTTTCTAATTTTTCTAAACTAGATTAAAAAAAAAATTTAAAAAATTCATGTAGAATGCCGTGACAGAAATATATCCATTCATTTCAAATTAACAAATATATTAAAATAATTTATAATTTTTAAAATGTCACTGTCAAATTATTCTTACATAATTTTTTGTGTGAATTTTTTTTATTTACAAACCATTTTCCTCTATAGTTATGAAAGTTGTTTTGAAAGTTATTTTTTTTTTAAAAAAATTATGTAAAAAAGTGTAAAAATATAAAAAGAAAATTTATTTTATTGTATAATAATTTTTTTACTTTTTAAATAAAATTTCATATGCTCAAAAAATAGACCTTAATTAATTTATAGATCTCTTTTCGGCCTCACTCTCAAGATCTAGTGCATTCAAATTTTAGATTTTTATGTATTCATCATTAGCTAAAAAAAATAGCAAATTGATTTAACAAAAATAAATAAGTAAATGTTAATTTATTTAAATGTGATAAAATTCTATTAAATGGTTATCAATTAAATATAATTTACCTTATTAATAATCTATATAAAACGAATTAAAAATTAACGCCAATGCTCTCATTTCTATGCAGAATATTACATTCTTGCAAACATTACTTAAATTAATAATTATATTCATTGCAAGTGTAGTTACATTTCATTAATTTTAAATTTATACAATTCACTTATTTTTTAGATTAAGACTAGGTTTGGTATCTTTTTAAAAAGTCAAAAAATAAAAAGTCACTATTTTATTTAAATCACATCACTTCTCTATCATATCATTTTAAACTCGGCTCATATTTCATAAAAATCTTAAAATATATACTTATTTAAAACATTCTAAACTATTCTTACCTTTTCATCATTCATGATTTTTGTCGATTTCATTTCAACCAATTGTATTTACATCTTAATGGTTTTTAAAAATTAATTTTGGAAAAGTGGCAAGTGGAACAGCAACTTACCTTCCTGCCCTGACGTAGATTACTGTGCGGCGATTACTATAATCAGGCACCATCTTAATCGCCTCCGAAATCTTCTTACACGTCCCATTACCATCTTGCGACACCACAATATCAGCCTTAATCCCTTGCACCGGCATATCCAACAACCTCCTCTCTCTCCTGCTCAGCCACTTCGGAAACTCACTCGGCCGCCGCGAACCATCATTCTCCTCCATCAACCTCCGCCGGCGATTCTGAATCGGAATCCCCTCAAAATCCTTGTTCCCCTTCGCCGCCGAATAAATAGCCAAACAATTACTCACCAACGCCGACAAGTCCCTCAACCTCTCCTGCATCCCATCCTTCACGTACCCCTTCACATTCCCCAATCCCTCCGTACACGTGTCCTGGTTCGTTAACGCCGCGCTCAGCCACGTCAGCACGTCCTGAGTCGATCCGGCTCGTTTCATATTGATTGACTTGAGAGCGCGAGTGAGTTGGTCCACCGAGTCGTCGAGGAGCTCGAGACAGTCATCGTATGCGGACCTCACGTGAGCGTCCATGGCGAGATTGCTGAAATCGGAAACGACGACGTATAGCGCTTTGTCGAAGCGTCGGAGAGTTGCGTTGACGGAGATGTGGATGAGGTCGCGCTCTCCGGCGGAAGTTGCGCCGGGGAAGTCGACCAGCGAGTTGACACAGAGAGTCGGGTAACGAGTTCGGTCGCACGTTCGGGATATGGCTTGGGTGAGCTTTCTGCGCAATGCTGGCTCGGATTCGACCGAAGCTGTGGTGTGGAGCGCGGAAGCGACGGTGAAGACGAGTGAGAAGAGTAAAAGGAACTTTAGGCTGGGAGTTTTTGTTGACAGGGCTTCATGATTTTGGTTGAGGAGTGGCGCGGACAATCCGAGCCTGCCGTAGGCCATTGCTGAGAGAAAGTGAAATGCAGACAGAAGCAAAGTGAGAGTGGGGATGAAGAAATGGATATAGAGAGTAGTGGGCTATATAGAGGCCAGTATAAAGAGGAGAGGGGGGAATGTAATCATGTAATTATGTCTGAAGATAATTTTTAAGAAAATTTTTAAAAATTTTATTTGGTTGAAATTTTTTAAAAACATGTCTAAAATCTCTCCGGTACATTAAGGGTGGGTTTGGCATAGACTATATAATCCATCTTTTTATCTTTTTTTCATCATATCACTTTTTTATTTTTCTACACATCTTTTCGTAAAAAGACAAAAAATATATTTTTTTAAGACACCCCAAAGCAACCCTAATTAATCACTCTTTCTCTCTCTTTTCTCATTCTCAATTATTTTTTCTCTTATACTCAATTATAAAAAAATATTAAATCATTCCAAACTTTCAAATTTCAAAATATACAACCACATAAAAAGACAAACAAAAAAATTAATTAAACTCTCTCTTCAAAATTTTTATTTAAAAATTTATCTCAAAACACAAATCAAACTCATTCCAGGCAATATTATATTTATTTTAGATTTTGTGCGATAACGATATGCTTCAATCTTATAATAGAGCTTGTAAGCCTTGTGTTATAATGATATGCTTTGATTCAATAGCAAATTTTTACGGCCGTTGGATTATAATCCATTTAAATATTGAATGAGAGGATTTGTTCTTTTGTAATAGGACAAATCACAAAAAATTGTATCAATTAATTATAATAAAATAAAATAAATTATTTATGCATTTATTTCATGTCATAATTGCAAGATATGAAATTTGTGCTTATATAGTGTCTCAACAAATTTGTTGAGTTAATGTAGTTAAGGATGTGTATGGTACGATTTGAGAATAAAGTTATAAATCAAATAACGAATAAATCAATAATCCAATTGCAATTTGAACAGTTTATGGAAGATTGACGGATCAAAGAATACTCTTAATTAATTATCAAATATTTGCATGATATATAATACTAATTAATATTTTATATATATAACACAAACTGATTTTATATAATATTTTTCATATATATAACTACTAATTTATAACAAATTTCACATCTTAAATATCGCATATTCATTTTTACTTTGATATTTCATTAGAGGTTAAAAATATATATATGTATTAATTATAGCGGAGCAGAGCAATTTCAAAAGTAGATTATAAATTTTGAAATTTAATTCTCGATTAACGGATAAAACGGTACGAATTGATACGATTTTATTTTACACAACCCTAATTGTAGCAAATATAAATAATAGTTAATAATAGAATTAGTGTATTGAGACTGATGAAACAATATTTTCATAATTTACTATTTATATTTCAAAATCTTAATTTGTTGAGACTATTGTGAATTAAGTTAAGACTATATAACAAAAATATATATATATATATATATATATAAACAGATAAAATGTTTTAAAAGTAAATTTTACTATAAACTCAAAAAAAAAAAATCATATATATTATGTGTATTAGGTGTTTAAATAAATCAACGGTTATTTAGCTACTATTATTCCCACCAAAAAAATTAATTTAAGCTACTTAGAAAAGCTTAAAAACACTCCAAAAGAATTTTTACTAAATTATTTATATACTTATTGAAAGTCAATAAATTAATTTATAGAATTTAATTGGTAAAAAAAATTAATTATATATGATGAATTAGGACTATTCTGTGAGAATTGAAAACAGGGGGTGGAATAATAAGGGGTTGGTGTGAGGTCGATGTCGACAGCATGAGCTGTCCTCTACTTCCAGCACTTACTGCCCACCACCACCAGCTGAACTGTAAAACCACCAGGTGCACTGTAAAAGAAGGATCGCTTTATTCCCTTTTTTTTCTCTTTTGGAAACCCAAAAACTTTAACATTATTTTATTTTTAAAAAAAATTACTATTTATATATATCTCAAAATTAATTAAGTTTTATTTAGAAATTGATTATTTTAGTTAATTTTTTATTTTTTCTAAAAAATATGAATAAAATAAAAAGAGTAATGTGATAACTTAGAGTAATTTTTTTTTTAGCTAAAAATATCTCCAACCATTTACTAATCATTACTCTAACAACACAAAGTATGAGTTTTTTTTTTTCTTTTTTTCTTCTGTTAATGATCTCACTCTATAGGTGAAAGATAATATGTGGGGAAAAAAAAATAATTTAGTTGGATATCGATTGTCACATAATCAAAATATATTTATTTGAAAATTATAATTCAAATAATAAATATAATTTGATCATCCAATTACAGATTATTAATGAATTTGAGATATTCTTTCAACCAAACCTCAATAAATGAATAATTCACATTAGTCGAAATGAAATATGAAACGTTTTATTTTGATTTTTTTTTTTTCAAAATTTGGTTATGTTGAAATTATTTGTTAAACCCAAGTAATCTTACAAAGTCGTCTTTCTAATACACAATTTAAAAAAAAAAAAATTAATTAAAGTAAATCTGTTAAATAAATTAAAAGAAAAAGAAAAAGAACTTGTTTTAAAATAGTTTGAATATATGGTAAATAACTCTACAGTAGGGTCGACCATAACCGACAACTTGTTTTAGTAAGGCTCCGACACTGCTAAAACGTTTCTTTTATAATGTTTTTTGGTTTTAATGTAAAAAGGAAAAACCATGATGTAGGTGTTACCTAATCACATGACTTGTTTTGAAACATCTTGACCACTCATCTGTCCGTTTCATGTCGCATTTGGAAACAGGTTATTTTAATAATTTTTTAATTTTTTATAAAAAAATATGTATAAAAATAAAAAAAATAATATGATAATTTATAATAACTTTTTAACTAAAATACTTAATTCCCAAACAAAACTTTAATCTTATTATTTTTTGCCAAAATATCTCGATAACATATATTTTAATCCCCTTATCCAAAACGGTTGCAAATCATACATGATTTCGAGTGTACTTCAATACTCTCAAAAAAAAAAAAAAAATTAAAAATAAAAGTAAATCCGCATCTACCCCCTTTGTTCTTGCCGTTGTATTGAGGGTGGTTTAATTTTTTCTTCTACTTTTCTGGCATTTCGGTTGATTGTTCCTATTTCCTCTGTTAACAAGAAAAAGATTAATCTCCATGTGAAGAACGCTCAACGGAAAGAATGCATCAGCAAATTAATTTGAGATTCCCCTAATTTTGTTTCAATTTGGTTGTCTCATTGTTGTATCAGAATTTTAATTTTTGGTTTCATAAGATTAGGTTTATTTTAGTTTTTAAAACTTTTACATGAAAATGAACCAAAATATTATATTTTTGGATGCGTTATTCTGTAATAAAATTCTTAGTTTCTTGTGAATCTTTTATACTAAATTGAAAATTCAACAAAATCGAACCACAATGGCCCCGTTTGGTGTAGCTGTTAAAACAGCTTATAGATTATACCTTAACAGATTATAAATTATGACTTTAATCAGAAGTTGTTAATCTGTTTGGTGTAGCTGTTGGATTATAGATTTAAGTTGCTGAGTAGTATTTGTTAAATAAGCTGTGAAATAGCTTTTTCAATTAATTTTTATTTTTTGTTTGTCTACATTTCTCATAAAAAAATAATAATAATAATCTATAGTCCATTTGAGTCTTTTTCTATTTTTAAAAAAATAAAAATAAAAAAATTTAAGAGTATAACCATAAATTAATATGTACACAGCAGAAGTTGATAATCAGAAATAAGGGGTGAGTAGCTTCTCATAATCAATTTTTTTGAGTTAAAATAAGCTGTTAGAATCAGAAGCTGTTTGAAATAAGTTTAACCAAACAGTCAAAAATAACTTTTTCAAATCTAAAAGTCATAAATTGACTCTGAAAAGCTGAAACAAACACCCCAAATATATAGTCAATTTTGGCCCCTCTACTAACAAAATTGAAAGGTTTTCAATTCAATGCTAAATTTTTTCTTAATCCCGATAACTGAATTGCTTTAGACCCTACTAAATTAATGATCAGTTTTTTTTTTCCTTTTAAACATCTACATATAAATTATTATAAAATATTATATTAATCTGATAATTATAGTCACTTAATTTTATTTTTTTTATATTTACATTAAAAATAAATAATAAAATTATATAACTAACACAATTAAATAAATTTAATTTTGTGACGAATAATTTATATACCAAGATTTCAAATATAAATGGATTGAATGATTGGAGACAAGCTTTAGCCCAAATGAATACCCCGAAATGTTCCATAAGTCAAAGAATGAGAAGGTATGTGAAGAAATATTTGTAATCGCTCGCTAGGCTACAAAACGAAAAAGCAAGAAAAGCTTCCATTATTGGGTTCCACATATTATGGTGTACTTGAAAACTTTAAAGTCATTGCATATTCAAATTATTAATTATTTATTTTTCAAAGAGATTCATAATGTATTTAGCTTTAATGGATAAAAGGCGTGTCATAGCATTTGTACCGAAACATTAATTTTTTTAAAAAAATAATATGTAATTCTGATTTAAGTGTAAATCTCATCATATAAGAGTTGATTTTAGGTCATATAAAAGAATTACTCTAAAGCAATACTGCATTTATTTAAAATTTTACTAAAAATCTTATTAAAGATACATGTCTAAATATCATTGGATCTTTAAATGTCAATTTTTTTTTTTTTTTTTTGACAACCAATCACATTTGGACTCTTGTATTTTTAGTAAGATTATTAGTATATGTAATATTATTCGTTACTCTAACCTAAAAGTTGGACTCACTTTTCAAGCCTAGTGATTAGGGGTGAGTAGCGGACATTTCGATCTGCTTAAATCGATTGAACCGAACCGATTTGCTGTATTTAGACAGATGTATGATGACGAGCGGACGGTTGCGGATTGATTTTTTTAAATCCGCCTAACTTTGGACAAATGGAAGATTTGAAGTTCCTTTGGCCGCAACCGAACCATCAAACCGCAAGCACCCCAAGTAATTTGCAAGATTTTGTGTTTTCAATTTGTTTAGATATTTTGTTTCTATTTTCAATTGAAAAAGAGTTTAAATATTCTGTTGTATTTTCAATTTGAAAATCTTTTTATCAAATGGTAAATGTTAATATTTGGTATTTTTGTATGGAAAATATAAAGTTTAATTTTTTTAATTTTTTTTTAAAAATCAAATTAAATAGTTTTTTAATATAAAAAAAATAATGAAATAATTTTGATAATGCATGGTTTTCTTATATGTATTTATTATTGGTATTTGACAATTTACTAGACAATCTTTTGGTTATATTGATTTAGATTGTTATCTAAAAAAATGTTGATAAGTTGTTGTATTATATTTAAAATTTATAAAAGTTTAAACTGCTAAACAGATTCACATCCATCCGTCAATCTAATGGACAGATGCGGATTATTTTTTTCCAATTCGCCAAATCGATGAACGGATGACGAATTAGAGATTTCTTGACTGCAACTGAACCGCGAACACCTCTACTAGTGATATGGTAATCTAGGTAATTCTCTCTCTCATATTTTGGTCAATTTTGGTCAATCACCTTTCCTACACATCTCTAGGTCTATAAAGTAGGACTTGTATATCATTTTCTTAAAAAAAATTTATAAATACATTTATAAACCCAAATGTAGAGTAAAAAGGTTAATGCTAATTGGTGTTATATATCTATCAAATGCATTATTTACACCAAATTTGTCCACATTAATAGAATGGCTTGGGTATGAACCCTGAAGCGTGAAACCTAAGAGGTTGTTTGGCAATCACCACTAGAAAAATTTCAATTTTTCGCGACGGTAAAATGTCGTCACTAATACTCTTAATGCGGTCTCAGAAAAATTTTAGCGACGACAAATAGGGGGTCACAACAGAGGGTGTTGGTAAAACGTTTTAGCGACGACACGATGTCGTCGCCTTTTATTTGCGACGGCAAATATTGGCTTTTGAGACGGCGTTTTACTATCTCCTATAATATGTAAAAATTTAGAGCTTTTGCGACAACAATGTTGTACCGTCGCTAAAAATTTTATTTAAGACAGCAAAAAAATGTTGTAGCGTCTTTTTTTTTTTTTTTTGCGACGGCATTGTCTATGTCGCCAAAAAAAATACATTTTAGCTCTAAAGTTTTTTGCGACAATGTGGTGCCGCCAAAAAAAAAAATTTATTATTAAAAATATTCAAATTACCTCTATTAAATGAAAAAAAGAAAAGAAAAAGAAACCAATAATTACACAATAATATAAAAATTATTATATAGAAAAAACAATTTTCCCATAATAAAAATATTCTTGCGTTCATAACTAGACATTAGCAAAATTACGCAACTACATAATGTTGCATAATACATATATAATGTTTAAATACATAATGTTGTTTATAATTCAAAATAACATAAACAAAAAATAAAAGTTTTCCTCATCATTCTCCGTGAGTAATAAAAACAAAAGTTAGTTGCATTCTTCATAGGTATGCATTCCACAAGAAACAAACTCCTACTCGGGAAATATCTGAAAACAAAAAACAAAAATAATTAATGACAATATAATTATGTGTTAATATGTTAATTACAAAAAAAAAAAAAAATTTAACTACTATACAATTACAAAGATAATTAAGTAAATAATTTTGTCCAGACCGAAATCCAGCTCTAACTTCCAAACCGAGAACTCGATTTGAGTCTCGTCTTCTCCTACAAGTCTCTCGTGCCAAGGCTATCGTGTGTGCCAAGTTTCGTTCTAATCCAACGTCGTTTGATGATTTTGGGCCGTCAACACCTCGAATTCTAGTTTCTTAAGGAACTAGTTTGCCTAGACCGAAATTCAACTCTAACTCCTAAACCGGGAACCCAATTCGAGTCTCATCTTCTTCTACAAGTCTCTCATATCTAGGCGGTCTTATGTGCCAAGTTTCATGCTAATCCGACACCGTTTGGTGATTTTGGGGCGTCAACGCCTCGAATTCTAAATTTCTTAAGGAACTAGTTTGTCTAGACCAAAATCCGGCTCTAACTCCCAAACTGGGAACCCGATTCAAGTCTCGTCTTTTCCTACAAGTCTCTCGTGCCTAGACGGTTATGTGTGCCAAGTTTCGTACCAATCCGACGTCGTTTGGTGATTTTGGGCCGTCAATACCTCGAATTCTAAGTTTCTTAAGGAACTAGTTTACCTAGACCAAAATCTGGCTCTAACTCCCAAACCGAGAACCCAATTCGAGTCCCATCTTCTCCCACAAGTCTCTCATGCCAAGTCGGTCGTATGTGCCAAGTTTCGTGCTAATCCGACGCCGTTTGGTGATTTTTGGACGTTAACACCTCGAATTCTAAATTTCTTAAAGAACTAACTTGTCTAGACTGAAATTCTACTCTAACTCCCAAATCGGGAACCCAATTCGAGTCCTGTATTCTTCCACAAGTCTTTCATGCCTAGGCGGTTGTGTGTGCCAAGTTTTGTGCTAATTCGACGCTGTTTGGTGATTTTAGGCTATCAACACCTCGAATTCTAAGTTTTTTAAGGAACTTATTTGCCTAGACAAAATCCGACTCTATCTCCCAAACCGGAAACCCAATTCGAGTCCCGTTTTCTTCCACAAGTCTCTCGTGCCTAGGCGGTCTTGTGTGTCAAGTTTTGTGCTAATCCGATGTCATCTGGTGATTTTGGGCAGTCAACACTTGAATTCTAAGTTTCTTAAGGAACTAGTTTGCCTAAAGCAAAATCCGGCTCTAACTCGCAAACTGGGAACCCGATTCGAGTCCCGCCTTCTCCCATATCAAATGCATCTCAATTTGCAATCCATAAGGAAAGACTAGATGAAAATCAAAATACAAATTTGATCTAACCCAGAAGTAAGAACTTACTTATCAAAATTATTACAAGGATAATAGAAAAATTAGAGGAACCATGCAACTTTAAACAGTTTTTTCAATTTGAGACAAAAATAAAGAAACAAAGAAATTACTATGAAAAAATATACTAAGCATGAGGAAAGGAGCTCTGGCCATAGCAAAAATACCCAAATTCTATTAAATACCTTTAGGATGAATTGTTTCCCGACCTTTTCCTGCACTTACAAATTACCTAATGGCAGTGATGGAGGATATTTCAATGCCATCATGAGTTTTCCGTCTAATTACCCAAATAGCCCACCAATGGTGAAGCTTATTTCAAAGATTTGGCATCCCAATGGTTAGTCACTGTTTGCTATTACTTGTTTTTCATTACTGACACTAGAATGCTGTTTGAAATTGATTATGATTGTTGTACAATACAGTTTATACTGATGGGCGGGTTTGCATATTAATTCTCCATACCTTTGATAATATCAAAAACTCAAAAATTGATGATGTGCAGCAAAAGAATCAACACAACACCACATGAAAATGGCAAAAAATTAAAAGAACTAATGCTTGAATTTAATAATTACAAGGAGAAAAGAAGAGCAACTATAGAACAAATTTAATCAAAAAACTTAACCATGAAGTCAAAAATTGTCTACCATGGTTATACCAAAAACCTAAAAATCGATGATCAAGAACAATGAATTTTAACAACAAAAAATCTGCTTCAGTGACACCAAATGGATCCCCAATTGTTGTGTACAATCCTCATGTAAACAAACAAACTTATCGTATTCTAACATCATTTTATCTATACTTCCTAACTCACATTATCATGGGAAGAATGCCTAATTATTTGACATCATATTGTTAACAAATTCAATATTACAATTTACAACCACTAATTATTTTCCAATGGCATATAAATGTTTATCATTTTCTTATTGTGAGTGACTGTAAATGGACAACCCAATAGAAAACTACAAATCTAGAATGAATCCACTAATAAACCCGAAAGGAGAAAAATTCACCTTTGCCTAAAAGACCCGTTACACATTTTCAAATCTAAAATTGTCGGTCCCTGTCGGAGACCATAAAAAAAAAAAAAAATTGTAATAAGTTTTAAAAAATAAACAACACTAAAGTATTTAAAGATAAAAACCCTTCAACAAAATCTGATTATATCAACTATGAGCAAAATCTGCAAGGAATGATCATTGCACAATAAAACCCATCAGCAATTAATCAGACAAAACCCTTTTCTAATTGCTATATTTTTCAATAAAAATATTTATGTTCAAATTAAGCAAAAAGAGATAGGATGTATCATGTAATTGTTATTTCTTCAAGGGCAAGATAACAAAACTTAAAAGCCTAAATAATTTATCCTAAATGGGGGATGAGATGAGTAAACCCACTATTCAAAAGTCTCTCACGATGAATCACCACCGTTTTTAGCAATCCTAAGAATCATTTGATCTGATTCAAAATTTATGTTCTACAACACAGAGAGAAGAAAAATGAAATAAGAAGAGATATAAAGAACACTTAATTAAATAAGTAATAAATTTCAAATCAAGCACCCCATTCGAAATAACATGCCATTAATGATTCTTCAAGCTTTTCCCCTTCTAATTATTTCATACAATTAAACACTTTTAAGTTATCTAAAATCATGTAAACAAATTATGAAACCATATTCTAAATTTTTTAAATCATATTGAATTTTTTGGTATAACTCCCACATATAAATCTGGGGCTTTGATTTCCCTTTGTACAGCCCAAATCGAGGCTTAATGTGGAAAGAGATAAACAAACAAACAAATACTTTAAGTTACCTTTTACTGAATCAAAAAAAAAAAAATTCTGAAATCATATTCTGATTTCAAAAATTTAGGGCTTTTATGAAATTGTGTTCTGATATTTTTAGGTATAACTCCTAGTCCCAGATATAAATCTAGGGTTTTGATTTCTCTTTGTACAACCCAAATCAAGGATTAATGTAAAAAATACAAACAAGCAAACAACAAAGGGAGGGTCACAGAAGAGACGTGACAATCAAATCTGAGCTTTCTCTAACGAGCAATCTTCAAACTCTCTCCTCTCATGACAATCTCTTAAATCCATATGACATAATTTTCAATGAATTTATAAAATTAAACAAAATTTCAGTTAACTCGACAGAGCAGAGACGTGAAGACGAAGAAGAAGAAAAGCTAACCTAGTTCAGAGATTGAGACTGATTGAGAGAGTTGAAGAGAGAAACACCGCACTGTCATTGCTTGCTCGCCGTCATCGCACACTGCTCGCCGCCATCGCACACTGCTCATCGCCATTGCCAGACACCATTGACTCAATGCTCATCGTCGTCTACCACTGCTCACAGTCGAGAGAGAGAGAGAGAGAGAGAGAGTGAGTGAATGAGTGAGTGAGTGAGTCGTAAAAAGAGATTTTGCGTTTTTGGTTCAAAAGATTAGGGATTTTTGGTTCAAAAAATTAGCGATTTTTGCTCACAATCTGTCACGACCCCATTCCGCCCCTAGTAGAATGGTGCCGTGATGGCCAGTAATCCGAGATTACCAAAGGCCAACTTACAAAAATTCACACACAATCAAAGTATACATATGGGGCTTACATGTGCGGAAGCAACAAATTTAAATCTAAGTAGTCCATAAGAGCTGTGCATAGATCAAATGAAATGACATACATTTTAACATGGTTTACAACTTGGATACAAATAAAATAAAGTACATATTACATCTTAATCAAAAGGCTTCTCAAGCCGACATATACAAACGAAATGAATTGAAACTAAGAAACATAATCTTCAAGAGACTAGCAAAATGAATCCAAAACAACTTGCAAATAACATCTAGGCGTCACCGCCTTCTTACTCGCCACATACATATATATAAAGGGGAGGGTGAGCTTGGATACTCAGTGAATGATATAATTAATAAAGGTTTGAATAAATGATATCCGAGATCTTTATCAAAACAATACATATCATAGCTTGTAACAAAACATGGGATGAATAGAGTTCATCAATCAAATCTTTCAAATCTTCTTGGGATGTTTAATAACATCTACATAATACATGGTGGATGACATTCCGGACAAAACAAAAATATAATCGACCCGGAATCGATTAGACAAATCCACCCGCACAAGGCCATCGGTGGGGCCATCCGTACAAGACCGTTGATGGCAAAAATCTCTCAAACATGGTGCTACATGGGCTTAAAGTCCCATAGCATAGGAGGACTTTCCAAGAATGTCATCAAAACAAGATAATACTTGATACAAAAATTAGAAATAATCATTCATGCTTGATCAAATACTTTTCCAAAACGAAGCAAAGCTTTATCAAAAGTTTATAACATAGCTTTATTAAAAATACCACTCACATAGCTCTTCGGATGTAGGGATTAAGGCAAGAATCCAAGACCTACAAATATATGGCAAAGTCTATTGAATGCATTTCAAGAAGACAAAAAGGAATGCTCAAAGATGGCTATGCAATGCATTCTCAAAACAAGCTTTACATGAATGAAAATGATCCCGACATTTCTTTCCAAAACCAAGTCAAGACAAAGCAAATCATGCTGGGAGTTAAATCACTGTTTTTCATCTAGGGAAAACATGTTGGTGTAGACACCCTATTTTTGACCGACTTTAAGACTCAGACGTCATCGATTGAGCGCTCGGTGATTGCGCATGTTGTGCTCGTTCTGAGGTTACGGAGTCTCGGCTGAGAACCTTGCCTCCGGACCTCAGGACCCTTTTGTGCTTTGCCTCGGTTTGCGAACCAGGTCTTGTTTTCTCTTCCAGAAATGAGGGAGAGGTCTCGTAGACCATCTCTCAGTGGCCGTAGGCTACTTTTCGTGGTCGTAGACCACTATTCCCGTTTGGAGACCAATTTCTGATTTTCGGAGCCGTCGGCCGTGCGCCTCGGTTCGAGACCGCTTAACTTTCTCCGTTTGGCAAGGTTTTTAGAGAGCTTGAACATTTTGAACCTTCATTTTAGCTTCTTGAGGAAGCTTGAACCTTTTGAACCTTCGTTTTAGCTTCTTGAGGAAGCTTGAACATTTTGAACCTTTATTTTAGCTTCTTGAGGAAGCTTGAACCTTTTGAACCTTCGTTTTAGCTTCTTGAGGAAGCTTGAACCTTTTGAACCCTTGTTTTAGCTTCTTAAGGAAACTTGAACCTTTTGAACCTTTGTTTTAGCTTCTTGAGGAAGCTTAAACCTTTTGAACCCTTATTTTAGCTTCTTGAGAAAGTTTGAACCTCTTGAACCTTTGCTCTAGCTTCTCCAAGAAACTTGAACTTTTGCTCTAGCTTCTCCAAGAAGCTTGAACCCCCTTGTTTCTCTATAAGAGAGGGTCTCCCTCTCCTTTAGAGAGGTTAAAAAAATTTTGTCTAAGGAAAAGCACATATATCTCTCTATATCTCTACATTCTAGGCTTAGAAAAGGTGTTTGTTCTTGGCCTTTAACACCACACCTCATAGCTACACACCTCCACCATTGCTCTAAGGTTCTTGGAGGGTCTTGAGAGGTCTCAAAGAGCTGGTTTTTGGTCCAAGAAGCTGCTGGTTTTGCTGAAGCTACAAGGGTAACACACTATTCCCTCTTTTAAGCTTTATTTTGCTCCATCTTTTAGCCATACTTGCAAGCATATTTGAGCTTTGGTGTAAACTGAAAAAAAGTCTTGTTTTGAGGTCCTTTTCATGTTTGTTTAAGATCATTTTTCTGTTGGGGGTCATCTACCTCCTTGCATGCTTCATTTTACCTTGTTTTGAGCCATGCTTTAGAGCATTTGTGTTGGCCTTTGTTTGGCCTTTTAGCCATTGAAATCCAGTGGATTTTCAGTGGCTAGCATGCTGTTTTGAGTGCCAAAATCAGAGAGGGGTGACCCTCTTTCTCCTTGTTTTGTTTTCTAGCATTTTTGGTCTTACAAAGGAGCCTATACTTGCATGCCTCCAAGCCTTGTTTCAGGCCTTTTTTGGTGGTTTTTAGGACCTGCATAAGCTCTGTCCAGAGTTGATTTTGTCATATTAGACGTCCACCTTGCATGTGTAGAACAATCCTCTTCATAGCTTATCAAAGGAGCATGTCATTCTTGCATGCATTGACCAGTTTTCAGTGGGTTTTTAGGCTTTATTTGACATGTCATACCTCTGTCTTATGCTGGTTTAGTGGCCTCTTGATTGCCTCACATGCTTGTAGTGCAAATCCTCTTTACTAGTTTACATTGCATGCTATTTTGGCCTTTGATTCTAGCACTTTTTGGCCATGTGTAGACGTCCCCGAACGTCCCGAGAGGGAATCCCGTTTTGTTCATTTGGGCTCACTACAGTTCAGACTCAAATTGTCACGGTTCTTAATCTGATCTCACAATGTGCAATGTAAGATTGATAAATCACCAAAGAGTCCAAATCTGGCAAATCGTTTTGAAAAACAGATTTTTAGAAAGAAGTGCCAAACATGGACTGCTTTACCAGATACAGAGTCGCCACCTAAATATTTTTTATGGGGGAATTTAAGAAACCCTGACTCGTTTGCCTAAGGCCACGTGTCCATCATCACCAAAGTTGCCTCGGCTCGGGAACTTGGGTACGATTGGGAAAGGTCAGCTATGAGCTCCCCCGCTCGCCTGATCAAAGATCGGCCTCTACTAACCATGATATCTAGTTTTGAAAACATTATGCATTCTTATTCCGATTATTTAGCTAATCTTACTATGTGATGCGCACAACACAAAAGTATAGACTAGATCGCCTAATTTGGAACAAAGCATCGCATATCCGTTTTGTTTGGAAAATGGTTTGAGGTTTGCTACTCGCAAGTAGGCTAAAACACGGGTTTCGACGAATTATTCCAATTCAAGCAACCCAACCTTCACCCACAAGCATTCAGGCAGTAAATCAACTAAGCAATTAGCCTCATGGCAAGCATGCTTTCACGTTAACACTCACATACATGCAATATGCTAAAGCATAAACACTCACAGTGTACTCCGAGCCAAAATGAAGAACATGTTAGCAATCAATGTATGATCCAAGTCCATGTTAAAATGGCTAATGCATCGCATACAAAATGTCACTAGAATAGGCTCAGCTAATCTAAGGATGGCATGTGAAATGCAACAACTCGATGCACGTATTCAAATTGGAATTGAAATACTGTGCGGTTAGTATGATGCACTGAGCCCGATGCATGCAATACAGATGAATGGATGCACGCATGCATTGCATAAGGTATGCTAAATCAAATATGCCTTAAAACTAACCATCATAAGCGGTTAAATAAAAGGGGGAGAAAGAAGTGGGGTTGGAAGACATGCATCACACACATGCACGCTTATTACAAATTGCCCTCTCTCAGAGGAACCAAAAGAATAATACAAATTTAACTAGCTAACAAGCTAATTAAATAGTTACAGACCACTTAACTAGTTAAGCAAATTAACTAAGCTAATAAAGCAGTAAAACAGCCTCGGGAAGAGGGTCCAATGCATGCGTGCTCGGCTCCGCTCGGAAATCCACCACCATGCACAAGCTGCCTCTGTTTACACTGCTCTGCATCTCTGAAGACTGCACAAGTCCCAAGGATACTTCAGCATCACTCCCTAATCACTGTGGAAGGTCACCGACCAAGAGGAATGGTCACCGGCCATGGTAAAGTGATCATCGACCATCTATGATGCCCTCGGCCATCCATTATTGGTCGATCGGCACTGAAAATGGTTGGTCGACCATATCTTCCTGCAGAATCCTGTTTTGACAGCAGCAGAGGACAGACAAGACATGTCAATGCATTTCACATCAAATGTTTGCACAACCAACCTCCCTATCATGCCATGGGCTCAAGGGAGTTTGGTCTTTGACCCTCGGGCCATCAATTAAGCATTTCAATGCATGATGGTCCAAGAAGCCAAAGTGTGCAATTTCAATATCAAATGGAATGCACACAAAACACATAAAGGACCCAACCTCTATCATGCTTGATCAAGAGGCAAGGCATGCATGATATGCACAATGTTATGCATCCTAAGCATGCAAGCTAAGTATGCAACATGAACATGCAAACAAGCAATGTGTACTAGGCACACAACCTAAGCAAACAAGCATGCGAGGCATGTAACAACAATGCTAATGACAAACATACAACAACATGTGAAGGGGACTTAGCATGGAAACATGTAAAGCAACTTAACAAAGAAAATGTATGCCAAATGCAAAGTGATTTAAGCATGCAACAACATGCGATAGGCCAAGCATGCAACAACACGCAAGGCGAGCAGGCAACAACATACAAAGGATGGACTTACACCAAGATGGACAGCTCTCTACTAGGTCCAAAACAGTGGCCAATATGCCAAGGAAATGGAGGCAAATGTACGTATAAACATGCATGCATACATGGTCCAATACTTAAGCATAAAGAGGCAACTTTTAAGCACACTTAAAATGAACAAACATGGACAAATGGCATACATTGTAAGCTCTAAAATCATGTTAGAAAAGGTGCCAAACCAACTAAACAAATCAAGCAAAGCATACAACAAGGTCCAAGGCTCAAGGCTAGCCAAGGGGCTCAAGCCATGACCATGCCAACCAAGCCTCAAAGGGCCAAAGGGACTCAAAGCAGTCCCAAGGCAGACCAAAACAAGGCCAAAGACACGCTTAGATGGCATCCCAAATGCCTACACGTGATGGCATACACAATAGCACAAACATGGAGCATGAAACACAAACTCTTTAAGACATTAAAGAAGCATCAATTGTGAGTAAACAAGCATGCCATATGGACTGAAATGACATGGTAAGTGACTCTAAGTCACTGAAATAATGCAAGTAAAGCATGCTAGAGAATCCAATACTCAAAGCCTACAAGCTAGGTTGCATGGTAGCTCTACAAAGCAAGTCATGGATGACCCAAACAACCAAAATTAGACCTTAAGCATACCAAAAAATGCATAAAAACTTCACAAAGCTAAGCCAAAATCATGCTAGAAAGTCATGGTACATCATGATGCATGTTAAGGCAATTTCATGGCATTACAAGACAAGTATGCAAAGCATGTATGGTATGTCTAAACCAACTTAAAATAGTGCTATATCATGACAAAATAAGCACAAATACCGGCTGAAATGAAGCTAAAACAAGCTAGGCATACAAGCTACAACATAAGCCATTTGTGTAAGCATCAAAGGCAACATGGAGAGGGGATGACCCTCTCCCATTTAGGACCTCAAAACCACCTCTCCATCACTGAAAATCCTCTAGATTTCAGTGGTAGAGAGGTCATGCAAAGCTCAAAACAAGGGCCAAAAGGTATGGCCTTAAACAAGGCC
The DNA here is from genome assembly GCF_055761805.1 of Camellia sinensis. NCBI lineage: Eukaryota > Viridiplantae > Streptophyta > Magnoliopsida > Ericales > Theaceae > Camellia > Camellia sinensis. The sequence continues at coordinate 13,516,149 of NC_138968.1, forward strand.
TAACAAGGCCTTGAAGGGGGGGAAACAACCCCAAACCTCAAAGCAATCTTAAACAAAGTTCTAAAACACACAAAATTAAAAATTTTATTACTTATGCACTAAACTCAAAAACAGATGCAAGATAGGTCAAAAGCTTGTGCAAAAATGGGAAATAAAGGGGTAAGGTTCTTACCCTTGAAGACCTTCTTCAAGAAGACCACTCCAGTAGCCTCCTTAGGTCAAAACCAGCTCAAAAACTCCAAGAACAACCCTTTGGCACCTCAGCAACCAAGGTATGGTGTAATACTATGTGTCTTAGTGCAAAACTAAGAACAAAACACCTTTATACACACACAAATCAAAAGGAGTGGGAGATATAGAGATAGATAGATATAGTACTTCTCTAACCCTAATATCAGACCTCTGGAACTTTTTTGAACCCTTGATGAGGGAGGAGAAGCCCTCCCTTTATAGGAATTCCAATCTTACAAAGCTTAAAAAATAAGCTAAGCAAAAGGGAAATCCCTCCATACACGTGTATGGAGGGAGGGCATTGTGGATGCCAGCTGGCATAAAATATCTGTCAAAAGCAGATGAACAGTGGTTGGCCAGCCAAAAATGATAGATTGACCAAAACAATGGTCGGCCGACCATAAAGAGTGCCGACTGGCCATCACCAATGGTTAGTAGCAACAAAACAGGGCCGGTGGCCTCAAGCCATGGCCGGTAAGGTGTGGTGATGACCAACAAGCCATTCCCTACCCTCAAAAGCAAAACAACAAGTGTTTGGTGCAAAACCAAACACAAAACAAGCAAGTCGAGAGATCCTAAGGCAATGCGCGTAGCCGAGACCTTTGAGAACTCAAAATGAACACGAACATGGATGATCACCGATTGTTCAAATGGTGACGTCCAAGTCTTGAGGACGGTCAAAAATGGGGTGTCTACACCATGCCTTAAACTGATTTTGTGGATGTTTTGGACTGCTTTAGCTCTGTTTTTGGGCCTCATGGTCGAATGATGTTTGCTATGCATGGTTGTAGTTCAATACCCTTGCCTAGCTTTGAGTTTTGAAGCCTATTGCATGCGTATTTTGAGGTGTTTCCATGTTTTGGCATCATTCTGAATCATATTTCAGAGCTTATATGTATGCCATATTCCTATGTTTTCCACTCTTTAAATGTGTTTGAGAGTTATGCATGAATACCTCATTTTTGGACCATTGCATGAGCTTCATTTCCATGCTTTGCGAGCCATCATTTTAATCCATATTTGCTACTGTTTTGGCCTGCATAGGGACTGTTTGGGGCTGGTTTGGCCATTTGAGTATTGTTTTGCATGCCTATAGTGTAATCCACTTCACTAGTTTCGGTATTTGGGCCATCTAGCATGTATTGCATGAGGTGTTTGCATGATTCGGGACCATCTTGCATGTCATTTCAGAGCTGAAAAATATGTGATTGTATGCCATATTTCATGCTTACCATGCTTTGGTGGAGTTGCACTTTGTGCCTTAGGTTTGGTCTCTTGCATTTGTGCATGTTTGCATGTGTGTTGTTGCTTCGTTTTCATCATGTTTGGCCACTGATTTGGGTGTGGCCGAGGCCCATCCATCTTGGTTTAAGTCTATCTTGCATTGTGTATGCCATATAATCCATATTGTTGCATGTTTGATCATTGCATTGTGTATGCCTCGTTCATAACATTACGTATGTTAGTGCATTGTATATGCATGCCATATAATCCATGTGCATTGAGTATGCCATTGATTAGTTCATAGCATTGTGTATGCCATTTGCATGCTTGCATGTCATCCTTTGCATGTTTATATCACTTAGTCGCATTACATTTAGGATTGCATACTAGAGTTGCATTTTGTACATGCCATGCCATTCTTTTTGTTGCATTGTGTTTGGAGTAGGGTTTAGTCCAAACACAGGAAACGAGGGACGTTTCGTACTCCAAGTGACGAAACGTGCCTCGATTCTCGGTCGCCGACACTCCGGATTACCCATGATGGAGTTTAGGCTTTGTTGTGTTTATATGTGCATTCATTTTACATCGAGTCGTGCAATCTGACTCCCCGGCCATCATGCATCGAGATGCGTGATTGGTGGCACGAGGATCGAGGACTACACTCCCTAGAGCTTGTGCAATGATGGGGAGAGTGGTCATGCACACATATGTTGAAAATACTTTGCCATGCCCCTTTCTCGCTCTCTGTTGCAGCAAACCGGAAACCAGCAGCAAAAACTGGTCAGCAGCCTTCTGGAGCTTTATATAGTGTTCTAGGACCAGTTGCAAACAGAGGCAAATCGGGGCATCGCGATGGATTTCCCGACAAAGCGACTTGAGCATGCACGCATCCCTATCATTCGGAACAGAGCTGAGGCAATCCATTTTGTTGTTTAATTTGCATGCTAGTTTCCTTACTTACTTAGTTAATTCATTAATTAATTAATGTTATGTAATAATTAGTTTAATTAGCTTAGATTAGCTAGTTTATTCTGTATTATTCATTCGGACCCTACAAGGAGGGCAATGTTGTAATAAGTGTGCGTGTGTGTGTGATGCATGTCTTCCAACCCCACGTCTTTCTCCATTTTATTACCAGCTTATGATGGTTAGTTTAGGGCACGTTTCAATTAGCATACTTATGCTCGCATGTTTGCATCCATTTATCTGTCTTGCATGCACCGGGCTCGGCGCATCATACTAACTGCATTGTATTTCAATTCCAAGTTGAATACATGTATCAGTTGTTGCATTTCATATGCCATTTTAGAATAGCTGAGCCTATCTTAGTTGCATTTTTGCATGTATTGCATTAGGCATTTCAGCATAGTTAGGATTCATGCATGATTTCTAATTAGCTTCTTTCTTTGGCTTAGAGTACTCGGTAAATATTTATGCTTTAGCATCCTTGCATGCGTGTGAGTGACTGCCATGATAGCATGCTTACCATGAGGCTATTTGCTTATGTGATATAACTGTCTGAATGCCTCTGGGTAAAGGTTGGGTTATTTGAATTGGAACAATTCACCAATTGAGAGTTTTAAGCCCACTTGAGAGTGGCAAGATCATGTTTTCTTAAGCCCACTTGAGGGTGGCAAATCCACGTCTTAGCCTACTTGCGAGTAGCACCATCAAACCGTCTTTCAAATAAACAAACATGAAATGTTTTGTTCCAACTCAAACGATCCAGTCTATACTTGTATGTTGTGTGCATCACATAGTAATTCTAGGCTAATAACCGGAATAAAAGCACATAATGTTTTCAAAACTCGATATCATGGTTAGTAGAGGCCGATCTTTGATCGGGCGAGCGGGGGTGCTCACGAAGTGACCTTCCCCAATCGTACCCAAGTTCCCGAGCCGAGGCAACTTTGGTGATGATGGACACGTGGCCTTAGGCACGAGTCAGGGTTTCCTAAATTCCCCAAAATAAAATATTTAGGTGGCGACTTTGTATCTGGCAAAGCAGTCCATGTTTGGCACTTCTTTCTAAAAATCAATTTTTCAAAATGATTTGTCAGATTTGGACTCTTTGATGATTCATCGGTCTTGCATTGCACTCTGCGAGATTAGATACAAGACCGTGAAATTTGAGTCCGAACTGTAGTGAGCCCAATGAACAAAACGAGATTTTCCCGGGATGTTCGGGGACGTCTACAGTTTCTGGCGACTCTGCTGGAGAGTTAAAGAACTTGACTCGAACTCATGATATCTTGTTTTGATTACACTTATGTGTTTCTTTGCATTGCATTGCATTTGCATTGGTGTGCCTAGGACACAATGTTTGCCATCTGCTATTCCTGAACAGTTTGCCGGAGGCTGCGTACCATAAGGCTGACCGGTTACGGGCTCTGCCACGATGGGAACACAAATCCCGGTTTTTACCGGGGCACCCCTTTTGACCATTCGACCTAGTGCATATTCGGAATCCATAGTGACCATCCCAAACTAGGACAGGTTACTTACCCGATTATAGGTTATATGAAACCGCTGCGTGCGTAGTGAAACCCTAGCTCCTGACAAAATAGGACAGGGAAACCCTACCCCTCCATAGGGGTGTTTTGGCTCTCACTTGTTTGCTATGTGCTTTTAGAGTGTGTCTCTATAGGAATGCATGTATCAGTTTGCAAGTTTGGGCATCAGGCCTGCGGGCACCAATGTTTTGAGAATCAGTATATCCGCGGCTATCAGATTCAAATTTGGAGCAGTAATTTGGGAAATAGTGATCAGTGGTCGAATACAGCTCTTTAGCTATGTCCATATCTGTATTGATTAGGCTGAGATGCTGCCTGTTTTCGCTTTCAGTTCAGAGACTCAGTTCAAAGCAACCAGCATTCTCCTCTGCTGAGGCAAAGCAGGAAAAGACTCACCAATTCATCAGATCCGTCAGTCACCAGTTACACCACCTCTGTCCAGTTCAATGGACTTATGACGACCCAAAATTCAGAGGAAATTATGGTTATGGCAGCCGCACTAAACCAAGGAATCATCTTGCAGGATAAGACAGATGTTGAAGTACCACACCCGCCCAGGTCGCCTGCCGCACATCCGATCTGGGAACCCCAGTTATTTCAAACCCGTGAGCCCACCACCTTTGAGTTGATGGGAATGATTGGCGACCTTCAAAGATCTGTGGCTGATCTAACCTATGGAATGTCGGCCCCGCCACCAACTGCATCGTTTGTTGGGAATTTCATGCCGCTGGAGCCCCCACTACTGGGACAAATTGTAATTGAGCTCAGCCAACCTGAAGCTGTCTCAAGCTCCGGCAATGACATGTCGACGACAACAGGGCTTCGCACTGAAGTAGCAACCCAAACCGTCCACCAAGCTGAGGCTAGTGGAAAGAACAAGGTGAAAGTGGACACTGATCCCTATGAACAACTCTAGCAGGCTGTTGAGGCTCTGAAAGCCGGAGGATTGAATAAGCAGCAAGTACTTGCAGTTGTGGCTAAGACTGTGGATGATACTTTCCCCACTAAGACCGAGGGCAGTTCAAGCCAAGGGAAAAATCGAGAGAAGGGTCATCATACCAGAACCGTTCCCTCCAACCCTAATTTTGCACCCAGGAAAAATCAGCAAGCCAAGCCTATACCTGCCGATCCCTTTGCTAGTGCGCCCAGCAAAAATCCACAAACCTCGAAGTATCAACCCCGAGGTCGCAGGGTCTTCCATGCCCTCTATTTGCCTTTGTCCAAGGCTCTTCAAATCCTTGCTGAAAAGGGGCATCTTAAACCCCTCGAGCCTCGGCCTCTCTCTGCTCGTCTCCCACCCGGCCATGATACTACCCAGTACTGTGCGTACCATTAACAAACCGGTCATAGCACCGACAATTGCTTCCGTCTTCACCACGAAGTACAGGATTTGTTTGACAGCGGGGTCGTCCTCCTACCAAGCTCAGTGAAGTCTATTCGTAAACTCTTGGGGGATAATGTGACCATGTGATCGGGAGATGAACCACCTGCGGATGGCACTCAGTTCACTCCAGCTGTGGGGATGGCACGCACTATTTTGAGCATTTGCGAATGCTGTTTACTTTAATTTCTGACTTGGGTATTGGGTCAGTCTTGTTATGTTGTACAGAGTCAATCTTTTCTTACTGAGTCAGTTGGGTTTGTCTTGTTATATCGAGTCAGTCCTATTTTGTTGGAGTCGGGTGATTTCGGGGGTGTTACCTCAAACATCACTTACTTATTTTGTGTTTGTCTTTTCGTTTTTTTTTTTTTTTTTGAGTCTGTTTCTACCTTGGAGCCAGTAATGCCAACAAATTTGAATAAACAGCAGTGATTTTTACACTCTTGTGTTTGTTTCTGCCTTGTGCTAGTTGTGCCAAAAGTTCTGAATGAGATGGCAGTATTTGACTAAAAACTGTGTCTTTTCTGTGCTTTGAAATCATTGCAATGACCTAAGTTTTTCAAAACCTTTTGAACATTGTGGTGAAAACAAAGAGGAAGGAATTCCTCGGGTTTTGCAAAATTTGATCAATTGAGAGAAAGAAAGGCATGCTAAGCCCTTAATGAATGAGATCATGTTTGTTAGTGTGAGTACTGAGAAGGATCCTAGCTTGATCCAGATTGGTTCTACATTGTCTTCAGCGCGAGCGATTTGTCGCTATCTTAAAAAATTTCAAAAAAAATGTCTTGCGCGATCCTGCGAAGACCTGTGTGGAATCGCTCTTGAGATTGTACAGTTTAGGATCGCTCTCAACCTCGAGACTCAACCCCTTTGCTTCCAAACCTTGAACCTTAATTCAGAATGTTCAACGGTCAACCACAATGTAAGGCCCATGTGGCCAGATCAAAAGCAGCCCATGAACTAGGGGCGAGAATAACAGATGTGATCAAAGGAAGCTTGCGAAGCTAGATCAAAAGCAGCTCTTGAACTAGGGACAAAAATGTCAGATGCGCTCGAAGAGTCAAAGATGAGTCTTTTCTGCAAGCCAAGGAAGACTGGCAAGAATGCCAAATCCCAGAAGGGGGAAAGAAGAAAGTATTGCTGAAGGACAACTAAGTTCCTATCCACAATACTAGGGGCAAATTCACCCTCCATTGGATGGACTTCTACATCATCAGTGAACAACAACCATTCTCTTAGATTCAGATGGCTCCGAGATCTCAAACCATTCAACATGGACAAAGCTAAACTTTTACCCTTGAGAGGCTCGCTGGGCCGAAAACCCGGAAGGGCGATCCAAACAAAAGTTAGAGCAAGAAAAAAAGAAGAAAAAAAAAAGTGAAGACAATGAAAAATTCTGAACAAAGAAAAAAATGAAAAAGAAATGAAAAGAAAAGAAAAACAGAGCTCGCAAGGTTGAAAACCCAGAAGGGCGGCCTTGGCAAAAGTTAAAGTGCAAAAGGAGAGGTTAATACCCGAATATACCTTAACCCTGGAACTACGCAAGGCTTGATTCCCATGTTTGGGATACGTAGGCAACTTCATTCCGAAGTCCAACCGTAAAACACTTCAAATTCGACTGTGTCCATGTGATGGTTTTGGTCTTTGTCTTCTCTGCATTCGAGAATTTGGTTGTAATTGTCACTGTGAGGACTGGTTGCCATATACTGTGGCGCTATTCAGACTAGGGGTAGTTGCCATGTAGTGCTGTTCAGACAAGGGGCAATTCTTCATTATTTTGGATATGAGGTTGTGCATCTCAACAGTAAATTCTGCGCTCGTTGAGCAGTGGCCATTTGTAAAAACAGTTTTGAGAATTTTTAATGAAGTTGACCAATTTTCTCGAAAATTACTCTATTTTTCCAAAACTGGACCATTTCTTGGACCCAAAAAAGGAAATTTTTCAGTGCTCATAACCTGACTTGCATGATTTCAAATCAAAAAATCAAACAAGCATGTTAATCTAACTCTCATTTTGGTCAAAATTGTTTTAGTAGAAAGCCAAAAATAAAAAATGGTCAAAATGATGAACTAGGGGCACAGTTGAGCCAGGTTTTCTGTCTTTTCCCCATTACCAACATACTCGCCAAAAAGGGCACACATACCTGCCGGAAAAGGGTACCACTGAAGCTAACCGCAAAAAGACAGAAAGCTCTCACATCCTCTAAACAGCGAGGTATCGAGCCAAGTGCGAAGCATGAACTGGAATGGATCGAGATATTTCACTCCCTCATCTGGATAGATCTGATCGCGTCCAAACTCCCCAGCAGAGCATCGTCAACCGATGTCAGCTGCAGATTTGCTACACACCCAGTTGTAGCGTAACCCCTCTGTGGGAGAAATTCACTGTTGTGAATAAGAACAAGAATATGGAAGAATACTAGGGGCAAGAGCCCACAACTTCCTACTTATCCATCAACCACTCAGGGGAGGGATAAAAAATGAGAGATTGAAGAATAAGAGATGTGCGCTGAGAGAAAAAGTGAGGAAAATGGCTTTTTTAGAAAAACAGAGCTTGAGGGCCGAGTGATGTAAGAATCACAAGTGAGAAAGGGTAGAAAATAATACCCGGAGAAACTGGCTCCTCGTGCACCGAGAGATCTCTTGCCTTTATAACACAACTGAGTGTTGCGTTTGTGTGTTTTTGTTTGTTTCGATTCTTGTTTTGAGTCGTTTGGGTGTTAATAGATGTGTTTAGGTTGTTTTACCTAGTTTTTCCTTTGTTGAGTTGTGTTTAGGTTGTTTTACCCTGTTTTTCCTTTGTTGAGTTGTGTTTAGGTTGTTCTACCTTTTGTTTTCCGTTGTTGCGTCATTTTGGCTGTGGTCAGTTGTAGGCTCAATACCCGGTTGAGAACCCTTTTCTCATCTCACTTTCAAAAAATCGTTTTGTGCTCAAAGTGCCGTGCCATTCTCCACATTTGTGCAAAATAAAATTTGTTCTTTCGTAAAACCGCAGGGTTCAACCCAGGTCATATGAGAATAGTAAAAACCAGGACCCATCTAAAACTATGAAAGTTCTGGGCTGCAAAGCAAAAGAAAAGAGGAAACATTTGGAGCATCTGAGCTTGTTTCAACTTCTACAAGTTCTGTCACTACATCCCATATGTTCGGAATGAGCTGTGTACCGAATAAACCGAGTACTGTGTTATGAGCTGTGTATTCAGAGTGAGCAGTTAGCTGTTACGGGCCATGTGTTCAAAATGACCAGAATACTGTGTTATGAGCTGTTTGTTCAAAAGAAACAGAGTACAGTGTTACGGGCTGTGTGTTCAAAATGAGCAGTGTGCTGTATGAGCTGTGTGTTCAGAGTGAACAGAATACTGTGTTGATTGTTTCAAAGCTAGAATGGCAATCAGATGTGCTCTTCTTGAGTACCATTCCCTACCGGAGGCATCTTGGCTTTGTTTGCAATGAGTTCCTAGGGAAAGTTATGAATATGGTCAGGATGAAAAACGGCATTTGTGGTTTCTACATGCAGATGTTGCTCCTTGTCAGCATTTCAGAACCTCCATATTGTGAGTTAAAGGTAAGTATTCGAAGAATACAAGAAGAGATTCCCGTCAGAGTAAAGCGATTTACCTCCACTCACTCCATGAGGTGCTTTCTAAAGTGCCGCTTTGTTTGTTTATTGCATTCCCTAAATATCATGCTCTACATTACTTGTAACATGCATCGTATCATCGCACTTATTGCATTTATTTGCATCTTGTGTTATCTTGTATCATTTATCCTTTCACGCTATGCAGCGTTTAGGATCGTTGTCCGCCGGGGCTATCTCAGGACGCGTGAAACGCGGCCCTGGGCGTGTCTTATCTCAGGTTGTGTTGTGCGCGCACCTGGGCGGCTGTTTTCGGTCATCTTCTCATGATTTCAGCGTGGTTAGAGTGTTCCTTTCCTCACACGATTTCAGTGTGATTGGAATTCATCTTAGGTTGCATTGTCATGTACACCTCTTCACTTGCGTTGTCACGCACTTTCCACTTGCATTGTTATGCACGCTCTTATTCGGAAACACCGGGATACGTCCTTCTGTTTCTCCTTCTTTTCGAAACACCGGGATACATCCCTATATTTCTCTCTCTTTCCGAAACACCGGGATACGTCCCTATGTTTCTCTCTCTTTCCGAAACACCAGGATACGTCCCTATGTTTCTCCTTCTTTTTCCGAAACACCGGGACACGTCCCTATGCTTCTTCCCCTTTTCCGAAACACCGAGATACGTCCCTATGTTTCTTCTCCTTTCCGAAACACCGGGATACATCCCTATGATTCTTCTCCTTTCCGAAACACTGGGATATGTCCCTATGTTTCTCCTTTATTCCAAAACATTGGGATATGTCCCTATGTTTCTCCTTTTTTCCAAAACACCGAGATACGTCCCTATGTTTCTTTCCCTTTTCCGAAATACCGGGATACGTCCCCATGTTTCTCTCTCTTTCCGAAAACACCGGGATACGTCCCTATGTTTCTCTTTCTTTTTTGAAACACCGGGATACGTCCCTATGTTTCTCCCTATTCGGTTAAGAACATCTGGAATACGTCCTAATGCTTGAGCCATTCCGAAACACCGAGATACATTCCTATGTTTTTCTTTCTTTTCGAAACACCGGGATATGTCTCTATATTTCTCCCTTTTCGGTTAAGAGCATCTGGAATACGTTCCAATGCTTAAGCCATTCCAAAACAATGGGATACGTCCCTATGTTTTTTCTTCTTTTCGAAACACCGGGATGCGTCCCTATGTTTCTCCCTTTTCAGTTAAGAGCATTTGGAATACGTTCCAATGCTTAAGCCATTCTGAAACATTAGGATATGTCCCTATGTTTCTCCTTTATTCCAAAACACTGGGATATGTCGCTATGTTTCTCCTCTTTTCCGAAACACTGGGATATGTCCCTATGTTTCTCCCTTCCCACCTGCATTGTCATGTACACTTTATCTGCATTGTTATGCATCCCCTTCGCATTGTTATGCGTCACACTTAGGTTGTATTGTCATATATCCCTCAACTTGCGTCATTACACACTTTTCACTTGCATTGCTATGCATATTCTTAACAATATTGTACCTGTTGAGGTTCTCTCTTTTGCAGGCACGATATTGTATGTACGGTTCATTTGAAGCTGGCACGACCAGACGAACCGGACAGGTATTGTATGTACTCCGCGTGAGACGTAGCAAAAATTGTATAATCCTCTTACATTCTTACTGCATGAAATATAGTTTGATTTGCATTCTTGCTTAAAATTCTTGCATTTATTGTGTATATTTGCTTCATTACAACTGTCTTTGCATGATCATAAATATGTTCGGCTTCTTGCATTATCACTTGCATTTTGCCCCTGCCTGCGGGCACATTTCTATTGTTATCTTGCATGTTTGTCTAAGTCTTCGGCCTTGTCAAAAATGGGTCGTCTCTGGGTTTTGACATTCACTATCGTCAATTATGACTTTCGAGTTCTGTCAAAAAGGGGCAACTGTAGATACCCCATTTTTGACCGACCTTAAGACTCAGACGTCATCGATTGAGCGCTCGGTGATTGCGCATGTTGTGCTCGTTCTAAGGTTACGGAGTCTCGGCTGAGAGCCTTGCCTCTGGACCTCGGGACCCTTTTGTGCTTTGCCTCAATTTGTGAACCAGGTCATGTTTTCTCTTCCGGAAAGGAGGGAGAGGTCTCGTAGACTATCTCTCAGTGGCCGTAAGCTACTTTTCGTAGTCGTAGACCACTATTCCCATTTGGAGACCAGTTTCTGATTTTCAGAGCCGTCAATCGTGCGCCTCGGTTCAGGACCACTTAACTTTCTCTGTTTGGCACGGTTTTTGGAGAGCTTGAACATTTTGAACCTTCATTTTAGCTTCTTGAGGAAGCTTGAACCTTTTGAACCCTTGTTTTAGCTTCTTGAGGAAGCTTGAACCTTCGTTTTAGCTTCTTGAGCAAGTTTGAACCTTTTGAACCCTTGTTTTAGCTTCTTGAGGAAGCTTGAACCTTTTGAACCTTCATTTTAGCTTCTTGAGGAAGCTTGAACCTTTTGAACCCTTATTTTAGCTTCTTGAGGAGACTTGAACCTTTTGAACCCTTGTTTTAGCTTCTTGGGGAAGTTTGAACCTCTTGAACATTTGCTCTAGCTTCTCCAAGAAGCTTAAACCTTTGCTCTAGCTTCTCCAAGAATCTTAAACCTTTTGCTCTAGCTTCTCCAAGAAGCTTGAACCCTCTTGTTTCTCTATAAGAGAGGGCCTCCCTCTCCTTTAGAGAGGTTGAAAAAAATTTGTCTAAGGAAAAGCACATACATCTCCCTATATTCCTACATTCTAGGCTTAGAAAGGGTGTTTGTTCTTGGTCTTTAACACCACACCTCATAGCCACACACCTCCACCATTGATCTAAGGTTCTTGGAGGGTCTTGAGAGGTCTCAAAGAGCTGGTTTTTGGTCTAAGAAGCTGCTGGTTTTGCTGAAACTATAAGCGTAACACACTATTCCCTCTTTTAAGCTTTATTTTGCTCCATCTTTTAGCCATACTTGCAAGCATATTTGAGCTTTGGTGTAAACTGAAAAAAGTCTTGTTTTGAGGTCCTTTTCATGTTTGTTTAAGATTATTTTTCTGTTGGGGGTCATCTACCCCCTTGCATGCTTCATTTTACCTTGTTTTGAGCCATGTCTTAGAGCATTTGTGTTGGCCTTTGTTTGTCCTTTTAGCCACTGAAATCTAGTGGATTTTCAGTGGCTAGCATGTTGTTTTGAGTGCCAAAATCAGAGAGAGGTGACCCTCTCTCTCCTTGTTTTGTTTTCTAGCATTTTTGGTCTTACAAAGGAGCCTATACTTGCATGCCTCCAAGCCTTGTTTCAGGCCTTTTTTGGTGGTGCTTAGGACCTTCATAAGCTCTGTCCGGAGCTGATTTTATCATATTGGACGTCCACCTTGCATGTGTAGAACAATCCTCTTCATAGCTTATCAAAGGAGCATGTCATTCTTGCATGCATTGACCATTTTTCAGTGAATTTTTAGGCTTTATTTGGCATGTCATACCTCTATCTTATGCTAGTTTAGTGGCCTCTTGATTGCCTCACATGCTTGTAGTGCAAATCCTCTTTACTAGCTTACATTGCATGCTATTTTGGCCTTTGATTCTAGCACTTTTTCGCCATTCCTTAAACTGATTTTGTGTATGTTTTGGACTGCCTTAGCTCTATTTTTGGGCCTCATGGTCGAATGTTGTTTGCTATGCATGGTTGTAGTTCAATACCCTTGTCTAGCTTTGAGTTTTGAAGCCGATTGCATGCGTATTTTGAGGTGTTTCCATATTTTGGCATCATTGTGAATCATATTTCAGAGCTTATATGTATGCCATATTCTCATGTTTTCCACTCTTTAAATGTGTTTGAGAGTTATGCATGAATACCTCATTTTTGGACCATTGCATGAGCTTCATTTCCATGCTTTGCGAGCCATCATTTTAGTCCATATTTGCTACTGTTTTGGCCTGCATAGGGACTATTTGGGGCTGGCTTGGCCATTTGAGTATTGCTTTGCATACCTATAGTGTAATCCACTTCACTAGTTTCGGTATTTGGGCCATCTAGCATGTATTGTGTGAGGTGTTTGCATGATTCGGGACCATCTTGCATGTCATTTCAGAGCTGGAAAATATGTGATTGTATGCCATATTTCATGCTTACCATGCTTTGGTGGAGTTGCACTTTGTGCCTTAGGTTTGGTCCCTTGCATTTGTGCATGTTTGCATGTGTGTTGTTGCTTCGTTTTCATCATGTTTGGCCACTGATTTGGGTGTGGCCGAGGCCCATCCATCTTGGTTTAAGTCCATCTTGCATTGTGTATGCCATATAATCCATGTTGTTGCATGTTCGATCATTGTATTGAGTATGCCTCGTTCATAACATCGCGTATGTTAGTTCATTGTGTATGCATGCCATATAATCCATGTGCATTGAGTATGCCATTGATTAGTTCATAGCATTGTGTATGCCATTTGCATGCTTGCATGTCATCCATTGCATGTTTACATCACTTAGTCGCATTATATTTAGGATTGCATACTAGAGTTGTATTTTGTACATGTCATGCCATTCTTTTTGTTGCATTGTGTTTGGAGTAGGGTTTAGTCCAAACACGGGAAACAAGGGATGTTTCCTACTCCAAGTGACGAAACATGCCTCGATTCTCAGTCGCCGACACTCCGGATTACCCATGATGGAGTTTAGGCCTTGTTGTGTTTATATGTGCATTCATTTTACATCGAGTCGTGCAATCCGACTCCTTGGCCATCATGCATCGAGATGCGTGATTGGTGGCACGAGGATCGAGGACTACACTCCCTAGAGCTTGTGCAATGATGGGGAGAATGGTCATGCACACATATGTTGAAAATACTTTGCCATGCCCCTTTCTCGCTCTCTGTTGCAGCAAACCGGAAACCAGCAGCAAAAACTGGTCAGCAGCCTTCTGGAGCTTTATACAGTGTTCTAGGACCAGTTGCAAACAGAGGCAAATCGGGGCATCGCGATGGATTTCCCGACAAGGTGACTTGAGCATGCATGCATCCCTATCATTCGGAACAGAGCTAAGGCAGTCCATTTTGTTTAATTTGCATGCTAGTTTCCTTACTTACTTAGTTAGTTCGTTAATTAATTAATGTTGTGTAATAATTAGTTTAATTAGCTTAGATTAGTTAGTTTATTCTGTACGATTCATTCGGATCCTCCGATGAGGGCAATGTTGTAATAAGTGTACGTGTGTGTGTGATGCATGTCTTCCAACCCCACGTCTTTCTCCATTTTATTTACCAGTTTATGATGGTTAGTTTAGGGCACCTTTCAATTAGCATACTTATGCTCACATGTTTGCACCCATTTATCTGTCTTGCATGCACCGAGCTCGGCGCATCATACTAACTGCATTGTATTTTAATTTCGAGTTGAATACGTGTATCAGTTGCTGCATTTCATATACCATTTTAGAATAGCCGAGCCTATCTTAGTTGTATTTTTGCATGTGTTGTATTAGGCATTTCAGCATAGTTAGGATTCATGCATGATTTCTAATTAGCTTCTTTCTTTGGCTTGGAGTACTCGGTAAGTATTTATGCTTTAGCATCCTTGCATGTATGTGAGTGACTGCCATGATAGCATGCTTACCATGAGGCTATTTGCTTATGTGATATAACTGCCTGAATGCATGTGAGTGAAGGTTGGGTTATTTGAATTGGAACAATTCACCAATTGAGAGTTTTAAGCCCACTTGAGAGTGGCAAAATCATGTTTTCTTATGCCCACTTGAGGGTGGCAAATCCACGTCTTAGCCTACTTGCGAGTAGCACCATCAAACCGTCTTTCAAATAAACAAACATGAAATGTTTTGTTCCAACTCAAACGATCTAGTCTATACTTGTATGTTGTGTGCATCACATAGTAATTCTAAGCTAATAACCGGAATAAGGGCACATAATGTTTTCAAAACTCAATATCATTGTTAGTAGAGGCCGATCTTTGATCGGGCGAGCGGGGGTGTTCACGAAGTGACCTTCTCCAATCGTACCAAGTTCCCGAGCCGAGGCAACTTTGGTGATGACAGACACGTGGCCTTAGGCACGAGTCAGGGTTTCCTAAATTTCCCAAAATAAAATATTTAGGCGGCAACTCTGTATCTAGCAAAGTAGTCCATATTTGGCACTTCTTTCTAAAAATCAATTTTTCAAAACGATTTGCCGGATTTGGACTCTTTGATGATTCATCGGTCTTGCATTGCAATCTGTGAGATTAGATACAGGACCGTGACATTGAGTCCGAACTGTAGTAAGCCCCAATGAACAAAACGGGATTCCCTCCCGGGACGTTCGGGGACGTCTACAGTTGGGAGTCAAAATACTATTTTTCTTCTTAGAAAAGCATATTGGGTACCAACCAGGTCTTGGAATGGATGCACAGAAATGATCTAGGCAAAAATGACCTAGCTAGGTGAACCCAGGAGGTCTTGGCCGAGGTCCCACACCTCTTGGCCGAGGTGTGGTTACCTAGGCTTCGGTGTGCAGTGCCTGCCAAGGTGTTACAAGGTGCCGGCAATGGTGTACCATGGTCGGCCTAGGTGTGCATGCAAGATAAACTAAGGTGCAAGTGATCATGCAAGGTTGGCCAAGGTCAGATACGATGCTTGGCCTAGGTGTGAGATCTAGGCAAGAGTGGTCTCGGTGATCACACCTAGGGAAATGAAGTCTAGAAATCTGGGTTTCCCCCCTTGAAGAACATGAAGAACATGAACATGAAGGACATGAATGCGAGATTCATAACTTTTATTCCAAAATCTGAGATTTCATGAGATGAGTTTGAAAACATGGACCTGGGTACCCATACTTGAAGATCTTATGAAAACAAACACAAAAACATGGATCTTGATACAAACTTTCGAATCAAAACATGGTTTTATTTCAAGAACACAAGAACATCATTTTCTCTTTCTAAAACAAGCTTTAAATCAATGCGTGGCTCATGAATCATACTAGATCATGCAATGTGATCGGATCAACATAAAGAATAACAAGAGTAGATCAAGAATCTAACCTCAAAACACGGATTTAACGGTTCATGGTGTGAGATCAAGCTTGGAAATCTAGTTCTCTCTCTAAGAACTTCTCTTCCTCTTCCTAGAGCTTCTCTCTCTTCAAAGGCAAAGATATGACAAATGATATGTTTTCTCTTTCTGCCGGCTGACTTAACCCTCTGCTGGGACACGTGGCAACGGCTGGTTGGCTCTCCTCAAAAAGGTGACTGACTGACAAGACAAGAGTATGACAAAGTGTATACAACAAGTAAGGTGACATGGGCACTCCGGCAGGTAATGATCTCAGATTAGGACATATGCTTCGGTAAGTGAGGTCTCAATGATCTCGGCTAGGAAGGATAACACTTGACCTTACTGTGCCACACCTCAGTCTAGGTCATTCCCGTCCCAGAACAAGATCAGTAGGTGCAAGGATCAAGGATCTAGGACGCCTAGATGATAACATCTCGGCCTAGATGATACACATCTCGGCCTAGGTGATACACACCGCGGCCTAGATGATGACATCTCAGCCAATATGCTTAGGTGAAAGTGGAGGTCAACCAAAGTGGTTCCAAGATGGTCTTAGGTGTAAGAGGTTCAAAGGTGTGACCTAGGCTTAAGATGACTTAGGTTTGGCATGACCTAGGCTTGGCATGACCTAGGCTTAACATGACCTAGGCTTGGCATGACTTAGGCTTGGCATGACCTATGACCTAGGCTTGGCATGACCTAGGCTTGACATGACCTAGGCTTAGCATGACCTAGGCTTGACATGACCTTGGCTTGAGATAGCAAGGAAGGAACAAAGCATGCATACAACACATAGGCAAATCACATAAGCACAAAACAAGACAGGGACTTTTACCTAGGCAAAACAAGTCTAAATCTACAAATGCAAGCTTAACAAGACGAAATCATGCAAATGCACATGAACATGACTAAGACGTGAATGTGGGTTACTACACAATCGCCGTCGTCTACCGCTACTCATAGGGTTTTTGGTTCAAAAGATTAGGGATTTTTAAGATTGGGGATTTTTGGTTGAAGGGGGGAAAAACGAATGCTAAGGTAAAAAAAAGCTTAGTGCTCAGATTTTGGATTTTTTTTTTTGTTTGTGATGTCAAGTTTTACCGTCACAAATGAAAATTTAAACAATAAAACGACATCGTTTAATTAATTTTTTTATTTGCAATGGGGGATTGCCATCGCCAAAAACCTTTATTTGCGACGAAGGGAGGTTGTCGTTGCAAAAAAACTTGTTTTTTTGCCAAAAACCTCCATGTCCATTTTGCTGCGCAATGAGAGCTAGGGAGAGAGAGAAACAAGAGATGACCAGTGAGAGATGGACAAAGAGAGAGAGGAAGTAAGTGAAAAGATATGAACAAAAGAGATATAGAGAGAGAGACATAGAAAAAAAGAGAAGAGAGATGAGCAAGAGAGACAAAGAGAGATGAGAGAGATAGAAAAAGGAGATGAGTGAGAGAGATAGAGAAGAGAGATGAGTGAAAGAGAGAGAAAAGAGAGATGAGCGAAAGATACTGAGAGAGACCCATTTCATTTTTTGACTTTTTCCTCTTTCAACAACAATGGGCTAATTGAGAAAGAGATTAGTGTGATTGAGGGAAATGAGCAATTAAGAAAGAAGAGAGATACGTGAGTGAGAGAGAAACAAGAGAAACAAGAGATGAACGAGAGAGAGAGAGAGAGAGAGAAAGAGCAAAAAGAGATGAATGAGAGATATAGAGAGAGAAACATAAAGAGAGAGAAGAAAGATAAGCAAGAGAGATAGAGAGCAAAGAGATATGAGAGAGCCAAAGAGAAGAGTGGTGAGTGAAAGAGAGAGATGAGAGGTAAAGAGAAAGAGAGACAGAGAAGAGAGAGATGAGCGAGAGACACACACACACACACACACAGAGGGGCCCATTTCATTTTTTGACTTTTTTCTCTTTCGACAACAATGGACTAAGAGAAAGAGATGAGTGATGAAGAGAAATAAAAGATGAGCGATTGAAAGAGAAGAAAGATGAGAGAGAGAGAGAGAGAGAGAAAGGAAAAAAAACAGAGATCGATAAATCGAGAGGGAGATCAGTAAATCGAAAAAAGGAAAGGGAGAGAGTGAGCAATGCGAACACAGTGGGGGAGAGAGAGACAGATAGACAAACAAAGAGTAGTGATGAATGTGAGAGAGAGAGAGAGAGAGAGAAAAGAGATGAGCGAGCGAGAGAGAGAGGAAGATGAAAAAATGACTGAAAAGAGAAATGTTATATCAAAACAATATCATTTTTTCTATTTTTTTAAATTTTATGTTTGCGACGGCACCTGTTATCGTCACAAAAAACTTTCTTATTTGCGACTGTAGTTCATGTCGTCACAAAAAATAGTTTTATTTGTGACAACAAGGGTTGCCATCGCAAAAAACACGCATTTTTTGCGACTGCAGTTGTTGCCGTTGCAAAAACTTGTTTTTTTGTGACAGGAAGTGGTGCCATCACTAAAACACGATTTATTGACGATGGCAAGTGATGCTATTGCAAAATCTCACTTTTTGTGTGGGTAAATGGTGCCGTTGCAAACGTTTCCGTATCATATGCCCCCTTTTCTTGTAGTGAATGGATTAAATAAATGCACTTATTTGTCTATTTATTGTAAGTTTTTACACTACCTCTATACTTTTCTACATATCTTATTTATTATAAGTTTTTTAAATTACCTCTGTGAATGTTGATTTTCGACCACACAACAAAACATGGAACTTAGTTGGAGAACATGCAGCAGAATAGATTAAGCCAATCACCTGTCAACAAGAAGATAAGAATATTGCGGTGGTTTTTCCACCCAGGGACACTCCAATGATCAAGTCAGTCTGATAATCACAAAAGTACACAATTCATAGATTAAAGCGTACCTTAGACTCACGAGGGTGCCTCACTTTTATAGTAAGCAGTGCCCTTGTCCCTTAGAACTCTCACTTCATAGAACTCAAGCACAATGCTTATCTCGGACTCTCAGCTAGATATGAATAAACTCCTCAAGAGTTTTATCATTATCCAGACTAAGTGTCTTTTCTTATCTATGACTCTTGTTTTTTATCCAAATATATCAGATTCCAACATTACCATACCGAACCTCGGCAACGTCACAATCACCTCAGCAAACATGGCTCGCCCACGTGGCACCTCGGCCGACATCTCGAAGGCACCCTGACCACATGGTGTCATTTTCAAAATACTTCCCCATAACCTTTATACTTTTCTACATATCTTTTTTAAAAAAGTATAAAAAAAGAAAAAGAAAAAAAAAGTCACTAAATACGTAAATTCTCAATGCCATTATTTTTTATTGGAACTAGTCATATTGCTCACGGATTGTTTATAGAGTTAGACCTCTCCTATCAATGAAAATAGGATAAATTACACTAACGGTCCCTATAGTTTAGATTTTGTGTCATTTTGGTTCTTGGCTTTTTAATTATGACACATTTAGTCCTGAATTTTGAATTTTCGTCCAAATAAGGACAATTGAAGATATCATTGCTTAATTTCAATGGGAAAGTCATCAATTTGATAAAATATAAACTAATTTGATAAAAATAAATGTCAAAATAATATTTTAAAATTTTTAAAAATTATTTCAACCCACTAAAGATAAAATTATGTAAAATTGATAAATTTTTTAGACATTTGTTATTATTTTTTTACCAAATTAATTTTTATTATGTGTTTGGATGATGATCATGTAATGAGTGGGTTTTTTTATCTTCATTAAATTAGTTTTTATTTTTTCAAGAGTCAAAGATGGCGAAAACTTTGATATCATTATTAAATCAATCCATTAAATCAAAAATTCAAAACTAAAAACATTTTATATATTAAATTTATCAATTACACATTAAAAGCCTGACAATCACTTATTACATGATCATCATCCAAACACATAATAAAAATTAATTTGGTAAAATAAATAAATAAATAAATGTCTAAAAGATTTATCAATTTTACATAATTTTATCTTTGGTGGGTAGAAATTATTTTTAAAAATTCAAAAATATATTTTTGGTATCTGTTTTTGCCAAATTAGTTTATATTTTATTAAATTCACGATTTTTTCCTTGAAACTGAGCAATGGTATTTTTAATTGTCTTTATTTGGAACAAGATTCAAAATTTAAGATCAAATGTGTCACAATTAAAAAGTCAAGGACCAAAGTGATATAAGTTCTAAACTATAGGGACTGTTAGTGTAATTCGCCCATAAAAGCAGACAGGACGGTGCATTTTACTTTTCATGCACCCATTTCGAGCACACTTCAGTAATTTAAATTATTCATCTCTTAAGATTTATAGAATAGATCAACTATATAAAAAATTAAATTAATTAGATATTGATAGCCATATAGCCGGATCACAAAACTATGCAAAAATAAATAAATAATAATAAATGATTATTTTCAAATCATACCGTGTACTATTGTACTCTACAAAGTGGCATATCGGTGGTTGTATTTGAATTATTTTAGTTATTTACAATTTATTGATTTGGGGAATTAATTTTGAAAATTAGCTTTATGTTTTGGTAATTAAAACTTGGCATAATTACATTTTACCCTCTTTGGTTTCGCTCGCTTACACATTACCTCCCTGACTTTTATAAATACACTCATAAATCCCCTGTAGTTTTGAGTAATGTGCAAAAGTGACGGGATCTAGTAGACTTAACAGTGTGTGGGGTAGACGTGCCAGAAAAACATGCCTGCACTGGAATTAAGAGTTTTGGCACCAAATTTGGAGTTTTGAGTGACCAATTGCTTTTACTTTCTTATATAACCACCAAGCCACCAAACTCACTATTCTTAACCAAAAAATTCTGAGATCACTTCCACTTTTTAAAATGTCATCCTTCCAAAGCTCCCACTATAGTATGTGTTAGAATAGTAGAGAGAGAAAAAATAATATATATTGCGTTGAATGATTATATTGAATCAATTGTCGTATACAATAGAAAACTTGTATATATAGACTGAGAAAGAGTATCCTACTAGAAATCTAATTATGAGAAAGAGTATCCTATAAGAGACCTAACTATGACAATACCTAATATATTTAGGAAATCAATACCTAATATATGTAGGAATATAAATCATATATACATTAGCATCCCCCCTTAAACTCAAGTAGGATAAATATCTTGAGTTTGGAGAGAGAAACTAAAACATGAAATAAAACTAAATAAAAATAAAAGACAAATAGATTGCAAAATCCAAATGGGATTGCAAGGGTGCTTGAAATAGATGAGAGGTCGAAACTAAAGTTAGGAGACAGTTTATGGTAGTGTCGGACCATTGTAGGAACTGCCTGAAACTAATGCCAGGACAATTTAAGGTCGTGCCGGACCGATATTGTAACACCCTGAACGTTTAATTAAATACCACATAAATATTTATAGCTATATATAATTATGGTTGTGTGTGATAATATGTTAAAAATAAAAAAAAAACAATATAATAAATAAATAAGTAAATAATAATAACAATAATAATAAAATAAATATAGGGAATAAAGATAATAATGATAATAATAATAGTAATATTAATAAGCCTACTAATGTGATAAGGCCAAACAGTTACTTGGCAATTGATTAGTAGATTGTAATCTCTCCAGGAGAGAAGGTTAGATGCTACCTGTACCATCTAGCTTTAACAAGAGTGAGTCACCATGTGTAGGTATCATGAGTTTGTATGTATATAGGAAGTTGGGGGGGGGGGACTGCAAAAGAAGTAAAGGAACGAGGGAAAAGAAGAGAGAAAAATAAAGAGAGACAGAAAAGAGGAAGAATAGTCTCGAAAAGATAGAAAAAATAGGAAGGAAATAATAAGACTCAATCTTAAGGTGAGTTATATTATACATTGAGTCACCATAATAAATTTTACGTATATTTTGACTTTTCATAAGTTATTTTATACAAGTTTATGTTTTATAAATTATATTAATATTCCAATTCCGTGGATTAATTTCTAAACTCTATTTGTTTAAAATGAAACCCATTGATATGTTTGTTTAAATTTTAGAAGGTATTTGACTATGACCTTATAAACAATTATGTTTTGTAAGTATCACCACGGGAGTCCCACGCCTTGGGGGACTTAAATAACCATTGGCCATTTTGTGGTCCTCTGTTTGTCATGGATCTATTGACGTCTGTTCTGACTGTCACTCTAGTGGCATCTGTTCTGTTTTGTTCTGTACTGTGATTATAGTTATTTAATTACATAATTTTTGTGTTTCAGTTTCTGCCACTTTAAATCATTTGTTTATTCAAATTAAGTTCTGTTACAATTTAGCTTAAATAACTATCCATGGTTATTTTGTATTCCCTATACTCTTGGCATAATATTTCTTACTTTGTTGTGTACTTATAGCTGTTACCCTTCCAGGTGACGAGATGTAAGGGAGACCCATAACCTCACATAGTAGAACCCGCACGAGAATTTGACGTTGAACCAGTATTCTGTTTTTCTTTTCTTTTTTTCTTTTATTTATTTTATTTTTGCTCCATTTTGTTTTTACTCAGGGCTGGTCACTGAATAATAAAATAGTAAAAGCCTTATAGATGTATTTTCTCTTATTAAAATAGTAAAATGAAGTAAATTTTCTATTTAATTATTTTTATTTCCATTTGCCTCCGCCTGCACCATTTAATTTGCCACGATTAGAATAAAATAGTGAGTTACGATTCCAGCCCTAAGTCCCTGGGGTTAGGTTGTGACAGATATAGAAACTGGCTGGAACTAATGCTGAGAGACAATTTATGGTCGTGTCGGACCATTGTAAGAACCAGCTGGAACTAATGCGAGGATAGTTTAAAAAAGTCATGCCGAACCGTTGTAGAAGCTAACCGAAATCAATATCGGGACAGTTTAAAGGGGTCATGTCGAACCGATGTAAGAGCTAACCGGAATTAATGTCAGGACAGTTTAAAGGGGTCATGTTGGACCGATGTAAGAGCTAATCGAAATCATTGTCAGGATAGTTTAAAGGGGTCATGACAAACCGATGTAGGAGAACGGATATTGAACCAGCAAGCGTGGCACACACATAACTTATGACGTGGGTTATGCCGGACCGATGTAGGAGAACGAATGTTGAACTAGCAAGCGTAGCACACACATAACTTATGACGTGGTGCTGAACGATGATGGCAACAGATAACTGAGTGTGCCAGGAAGCGGCTTGGATGGGGCGCAAGGAGCGGATTAGGTTATACACCAGAAAGGGTGGCTTAGGTGGTGCGCGAAGGGGGACGACTTAGGGACATACGCTAAGAGAGTGACTTAAAGTGTACGCCAAGGAGGCGACTTGGGTGGTTTGCATGGTGTATAACCATGAATATATATATATATATATATGATAGAGATATTTAGGGTAGAAATAAACCAGTAGATAGAAGAAGAGATCACCATGAAGTGATATTAAAAGGAAAATATGGCAGCAAAATAGGTTGAGGTCCGGCGGGCGTCCAAGGCAAGGCTATCGCCCGCCGATAAGGTGAAGAACACCAAAAGCTTAACCTATAGCTCTGATACCATGTTAGAATAGTAGAGAGAGAGAGAGAGAAAATAATATATATTGTATTGAATGATTATATTGAATTAATTGTCCTATACAATAGAAGGCCTATATATATAGGCTGAGAAAGAGTATCCTACTAGAAATCTAACTATGAAAAAGAGTATCCTATAAGAGACCAAACTATGACAATACCTAATATATCTAGGAAATCAATACCAAATATATGTAAGAATATATATCATATATACATTAATAGAAACAGAAAATTAAACAATGTGGTCAAATATAAACAAAATAAAAATTAATGGGAATCAAAATATAAAACGTAAAAACACATATCAACAATTTTATGATTTTTTTATTTAAAAATTTGATTTTTTAACCAAAAACAAACAATTTTTTTTCTTTGGACTTTTTTTAGTTAAAGAAGTGCTTTTTTGAGATTACCAATTAGTAATTGTTACTTTCATCCCAAGATTTTCCAAGAAAATTATTACATATATACAATACAAACAGTTATATATATAAAGAGAGAGAGAGAGAGATTGGCTTGCAGTGATGGTATATATCTTTGCCTCTGACGTTACCGCCGTTACTGCCTTACCTATGTCCTATACGGCAACGTTCTCTATCTCCCTCTTCCTCCCTGAACCTCCCACTAGTCTTCAATGGCGGTCATCACACATCCACTTCTCTCTCTCTATCGCGTGTTCTCTATCCATCGTCCTCACTCTCTCTCTCTTTCTCTCTCTCTCTCTCTCTCTCTCTCTCTCGCAGGTTCCTTTGCCAGCGGTGTCGCCGTTGTCATTACCAAGCTCTACGCTACCGCCGTCTTGAATACATCATATGTTCAGATCTATGTATATATCTTTGTCAAACTTTGAGAACATATTTTACATCATACAAATCTAAAGTTTCTTAGATCTATTTGTATATCTTTGTCAAATAATCTCTCTCTCTCTCTCTGTCTCTCTCTCTTTCTCTATACACACAGATTTCAAAAAAAGATCTAATGATTCATAATTTGAAGATTCCACCATCGGAGACGATGGTTTGATCTCCAGACAGAGATTGGTTTGCAGTGATGGTGCTAGCTCCGAAACAGCGATAGGTGTTAAAAGAGAAGCAGAGGAAGAGAACAACAGAGAGAAACACCCATGGATTGTTTCATATACCCATGTGTGTGTGTCTCTCTCTCTCTCTCTCTGAAATAGTAATCAAGCAACTAAAGGGACTGTAGCATGTAATCACTATAAATATCTAAGAGTATTCTAGTCTTTTCATTAATTCCGTCACATCTCGTCACTTTTGCACATTACTCAAAATCATAGGAGTTTATAAGTGCATTTATAAAAGTCAGGGAGATAATATGTAAACGCACGAAATCACAGAGGATAAAATGTAATTATCCCGTAAAACTGATATTGTACAGAACATCATTTTGTCAATTATGCATGAAAATGTATGATGATGTGGAATTATTCTGCAACTGTCTTTTGGTGTTTCTTTTTGTATTATTTATTTTGCCTTTAGATGGTTTTTAGTTTTCCCAACAAATTGAAGTCACCTTAAAGCACCTTTAATTTCTTTATGAAAGTAGAAAGCTCCTATTAAAAAAACAAAAAGGAAAAGAAGAGAGAAAGTGTTTTCCAATTCAAGTAAAAGTTTTTGATAGGTTTTCTTTTTAAATGGGCGAATTACATTAACAGTATTTTATTTCTTAACTTTTTAATTGTGATATATTTGACCCTGAATTTTGAATCTTGTTCCAAAAAAGGACAATTAAAGATATCATTACTCAATTTCAAGAATAAAGTCGTCAATTTGATAAAATACAAACTAATTTGACAAAAATAAATGTCAAAAAAAATTAAAATTTAAAAAATTATTTCTATTGACCCAACTAAAATTATGTAAAATTAATAAATTTTTTACGCATTTATTTATTTATTTATTTATTTATTTCACTAAATTAATTTTTATTATGTATTTGGAACACAATCCATAGGATAACTCAATCCCATAGGATTAGATAATGAAATTACATTTTTGACCCTCTACTATTTAATATCTTTTTAAAAATAAAATTTATTTATTAAATTATTTATACTTAATTTATTTAGTAAATTATTTATACTTAATAAAATTTATTTATGAAATTATTTATACTTTATTAAATTATTTATTTTAATAATATAGTAAAGTAAAATAAAATTTAAAAATCTTAACTACAAATTAAAATAATTTGTGTAATTTTTATTAATATTCTATTTATATAATTTTTTAAAAGTTCTAGTAAAAAAATAAAATAAAATTTATAATTCAGATTTAATATTCCTATTATTTAGTAAATAATTTAAAAGGGCAAAATAATTTTTTGAGCATTTATTATTCTCTATAATATCTCAAACAAACATAGGATTCAATAGAATAGTTCAATCCATATATCTAATCCTATGACTAAATAAACAAAAGCTACAAATTTAGTTCAACCAAATAGTCCAGGGACAATATATCCCAAGACTAATAGCTCGGTAGATTACAATCTCCCCTTATCCAGTCCGTCTAAACAAACATGCCCTAGAGGGTAAAGTACTCTGAGATAAAATTACAATCGCAAGGGGCTAAAGTGAATTTTACCCCAAAATTTAATAATTTTTTTTGTTGTATGTCAATCTTTCTGTTATTAGCAAATGCTAGCGAGTGCCCTAAAATATCAATTAATAGAAGCAAATGCTAGCGAGTGCCCTAAAATATCAATTAATAGAAGGTAAGAGTGAAAAGTGTCTTGAAATCAATAAAAAGTAGTATGAAATAAATAAATATTGTCCTATTTTTTAAAAATATTTGTATTTTTCTTGTACCTCAGCCATTTGTTAGCAAAACCCTTGGTAATTTACTACTACAAATTTATTTTGAAAATTTACCTCTACTTTTTTTGGTAATTAGGCCAAGTTTGGCAATCCAAAATAAGTACACACTTTTTATTTTTTATCTTTTTTTTATCACATCATCTCTTTACTTTTCTGCACATCTTTTCGTAAAAAGATAAAAAGTACATTTATTTAGATAATTTCAAACAATCCTTTAATTAATATTGATATTATATACAAAATATCATGTTGTACTCAATTATGCACGCATGCTGGTGAGGTATTCTCTCATTTTTCTGAAACTGTTTTTTGATGTTTCTTTTTCACTTAATTATTTTGTCTAGTTTTTAAATTTCTCATTCAACTTGTAGTCATCTTTAAGCATCTTCCTTTATGAAAGTCAAAAACCCCTATTAAAAAAGGAAAAAGGAAAAAGAAAAAAGAAAAAGAGAAAGAGAGAGAGCGATAGTTTTGTAATTGACCTAAAAAGTTTAAAAGGAAAGAGAAGTATGTTACTGCCAAAACCGAAAAAGAAAAGTAAAAAATTACTAGCAAAGTTGTCCAATAATAAAAAAATTAAAGTTAAAATTAATTTTAAAAAACTGTGAAATGCATACCCACTGTTTTCTGAGAAAAAGAAATAATTACTGAAACAAGAATCTTTACCTATGATTTGGACAGAGCTTAAAAGGAAGGAGAAGTATGTGACTGCCAAAACCAAAATAGAAAAGTAGAAAATTAGCAAAGTCGGTTCAATAATGAAAAATTAAAGTTAAAATTAATTAAAAAAAACTGTGAAAAGCATATCCGCATACCCTTTTCTGAGAAAAAAGAAATAATTACTGGAACAAAAATCTTTACCTACGTTTGGTTTAGTTTTTAAAATATGATTTGGATCCAAAAATAAAAATAAAAAATTGTTTGGTTAACAAATTTTTAAGGACAAATTATAAAAAAAAAAATTCCAAAATTTCGTATGTTTTTCAAATTAAACTCTAGGGTTTCAATTCCATTAATTTAAAACTTGAATTTCTTATTTCGTATCAATGTTAACCATCTGTCCATTTCTGTTAACTTGTTCAACAAAAAAAAAATTTAATGCACACGTAACACATTTTCATTCGCTCCTTTAAAAAATAAAAAAAATAATAATTTAATCTTACAGTTGAATATGATCACATCATATCAATACCACTCTATATTTATCATCCATTATATCACAGCCATAATTCATCATATACTTATTATGAACTTCAACACATTGTATCGAAACCCTCTCACCTTCAGCCATCACCGGCATTAATCAACGATTGAAAACCTAGACATGATGCAAAGATGTCCATACAAGTGATATAACTGCATTGATGCTGTTCAGACTACAAGATTGGAGTTGTTGAAGACTTTGTGTGTTGATTTGGCCATTGATTAGACCAAAAACTTTGAAAGATTTATCAGATAAACAATATGAGATTGAGGATTGTCGGTGTTGGGCCAGGCATTCAACAATTATGATCCTGTGTAGTTTAGGATCATAATTGCGTTTATGATGGACGGCTATTATGATGTCATCATGTAATGGATAGCTGATAAAAAATAGTTGTGATATATGGTGTGGTCAAGTTGAAAGTTAATATTAATATAAAAAAAATTAAAAAAAAGAACCAATGAAATAGTGTCATATTATTATAGAATAATTTATCTGTTAAATAGATAACTAATATAGACGGAGGGTTCCGATTGTATTAAAATTTAAAATTCAAGATTTAAATTGATGCAATTGAAATCCTGAAGTTTAATTTGAAAAATATGCGAAATCCTGGGACCTTTTTTTGTAATTTGCCCAATTTTTAAAATATAACTCAAAACTCAATTTTCTCTCTCATTCTCTATTTTTTTTATTATTGTTAATAAATCAATCAATCACATTTTCTCTCTCATCTCTCTTCTTTCATTCTCTCATACTTTACACATCAATTAATTAAATTTTTTCTCACACTCATCTATTCAACTAAAAAAAAAATTACAAATTATCTCAAAACTATTCTCAAAACTCATAATCAAATAAATTTTTAACTTTCAAAACTCTTTACACTTATCTTTCAAAATATAATTCAAAATTCAAAACTCATTTCAAAAACCAAACCAGGTGGAGTTTGTGAAGGATCAACGTGAAATGGAGTTTTAAGAGGTTAAAAAAAAAGAAAGAAAAAAGGGCCAATGTGAAATGAGAAATTTTTACAATAAGTTTATAGTATTCTAACAAATCTTACAAAAGATTCCTTGCATATTATTTGACAAGTAGCTAAAAAGTTATAAAAATAAAAAGCTTTTAGTTCAGTTTTTTTAAAAAGTGAAAAATTGATACCTATTCATTTTACTTTTTGCATTTTTTTTTTTTTGTAAAAAAACTAAAAAATTATTCACAAATATATACATATTTTTTTCAAATCATATTTAGTCAAAAAGATCACTTCCCAAATGAACTATAAGTTTTATGAACCATTTGTAATGATTTGGTTTGTCTCTGGTTTATAATTGAACTAGACCAGACAGTTAAGGTATCTAACTAGTAAAAATCAACGAAAAACTCTTATCGATGTGAGTTTATGAAAACATAGTTCAATTGAATTTTTTCAAAAACTCTTACTGGTAAAAGTCTTTTGCTTAATGATTCTTACCGATTATAGACAGATTCTTACCTGTTAGAGATCTTAACTGTTTAGTCTTGTTGAAATTCCACTAGAGAGAAGTCATTCCCTTTTTGTAATACTCTCATTTGTTAAAACGTGAGTTAGTATTGCATGCAATGTTTTATGGGTAAATTACACTTTACCTCTTTTATAAGATACAGAAAACATAGTGGGTAAAAAGATTCAAACCATACCTTAAGTGATAGAATACGAAACGAAAAATCTTGTGAGTAAATCACGTGCTTCACAAACCACGAACTAAGAACACCCAGCAATGGAGTGATACCACAGTCTCAGTATCACCCACACTAGTCACAATGCAAAGGCTTGATCATTATTCTAACAAGAAAGAGTTAGAGAGAGAGTATGGGAAAAATTATTCATTATTGGATTCATCCCACATCCCATATAAGGTATTAGATATATAGGCTTACCATCTAACCATCTATCCATATCAGTTGATAAGATATGATAGATATAGCTATTGATAGTGGGTTATCCAAATAGGATAGATAATAATTCAAATTCAAATTACATGGATAACATAAATGGGTCATGGACGCCCAAATCTGGATCCAATACCTAGCCCAATTTCCAACATCCTTCATATTTGGTTACTTTTGCACTTTGATCTTTCAAATTTGTTTTTTTCTAGTTTGGCCATTTATGTTTCAAATTTTTTCCACTTCACTCTTAAAGCTATTTTTTGTTAAAAATTAGTCAGAAAATGACACAATGGTAGTTACATGACACAAAAATATTTTATTATATATGACTCGCACCTCTAACATAGACCTTAAACATTGATATAATAATATATTTTTTATATTATGTGACGGTTATTGTGACATTTTCTGTCTAATTTTGAACAAAAGATAGTTTTAGTACTAAAGTGAAAAAAACTTCAAACATGAAGGGACAAAGTAAAACAAAAAAAAAACAAACAAATTTTAAGGATCAAAGTGGGAAAATGGCCAAACAAAAGGGGCAAAGTATAATTTACCCTAGTTTTAGAACTTGTTTGGCATGATCTAGTATAAGACAAAAAGTCAAAAAGTTACCCACAAAAAAAAATGTGAAAAAGCCATAGGCAGCATTTGGTTTTGTTTTCAAATCATGATTTAGAAAATAAAAAAATATATATATTTAAAACTCATAACTAAACAAAGTTTTCAAAATTCGTTTCAAAAATTTATCTAAAATTTTCAAAACTCTTTTAAAAAACTTATCTAAAAACAACTCATAACCAAACAAGTTTTCAAAACTCTATTTTAAAAAAAAAAAAATCAAAAAAATATTTTTTTATTTTGTTCTTTAAAGTTATTTTTTTATTTTTTTATTTTTTTGAAAATAATATATTTTTATTTTTTTAAGGATAAATTACAAATACACCTCCTGAGATTTGATTAAAATATGAATCGCACCCTGTAGTTCTGGAAATTACATTCCACCTCTTGAGATTTCTAATTCATAATAAATCACCCCTTTTGTTAATAAATTATCAAATCAATTAACAGTTTTTAATGATATTAGAAATATGTTTCAATTAATAATTTAGTTAATTTTATTATTATATAGTTGAGTAATTATGAAATTCATTTTTTAGTTAATTCTCTTAACTAAAAAATTCTAACAAAGAGGTATTTGTTATTTTTCAAACTACATGAGACAATCTGTACTTTAAGCAAATTTCAGGAGTATATTTTTTTAGGTATTGGCCAAATAATTTGTTATGATTTAAATATATATAGACGATCCAAAAAATTTTAAAATTTATAAAATATATATATATTTATAAAATATTTTTCTTATAAAATGAAAATTATTTAATTTTTTTTAAAATAACTTTTGTCTAAAATTTTTAAATAATTTTAAAAAATAAGAAATTTATTTTGTTCAAAAAGTAAAAATAAATAAATATATATTTTTTACAAAAATCAAAAAATAAAAAAAATAAATTAAATAAAAAAATTTAAAACTCTTCTCAAAATACATAATTAAATAAATTTTCAAAATATATAACTTAAAAACTAATTTTAAAATTTATAACTAAACAAATTATTTCTTCTCAAAACTTATTCTAAAAACTTATCTTTTATAATCTAATTCAAAACTTTTCATTTCAAAAAAAACAAAATAGAGCATACTTTTTTGGTTTCCAACGCTAGGGCTGAGCAAGAAATCCATGAAATCCGTAATCCGATCCAGTCCAGTCCAATCCGATAGGTTTGGATTGGTTTTTTGAATCCGCGGTCCGGTTCCGGATTGAAGAATTAAAAATCCGTAGTCCACGGATTGGTTCCGGATTGAACCCCACGGTTCCGGATTGGAACCGATCCGGACCGTATACAAATAGTCTATATTTTTATTATACATCCTCCCCAATAGTATCTTCTCTTATTCTATATAAAATCTAAACTCAAACCTAAAACCGTATAATATCTTATTTTATTACTTTTGTTTGTATTTTCTTATGGTTGTTTAAATTCAAGAATAATATGTCACTATTATAGAAAAACATGTTGCTATTATGGAACTGATATATCGCTATGTTTATATTTTTATGAAATTAAAGTGTTATATATATATATATTTGTTATTTAATTATGTGAATCCATGGTCCTAAACCGATCAAATCCGTATTTAAATGGATTGGTTCGGATTGGTTCCATGATTTAAACGGATTGGATTGGTTCCAATTTTTCAGGAACCGTAGATAACGGATTGGTCCTGGTTTTACCCCAATCCGGTCCAATCCGGACCATGCTCACCCCTATCCAACGCAGTGGCGCGGCTGGGAAATCCGAAATAAAAATAAAGGGCGAATTATAAAAAGAGTCTTGTAATTTGGGTCTTATATTACTATGATTTTTGAATTTTTAATTGTGATATATTTGACCTTATATTTTGACTCTTGTTCTAAACAAAGATAATTAAAGATATCATCACTTAATTTTAAGGATAAAATCGTCAATTTCATAAAATAAAAACTACTTTGGTAAAATTAAATGTCAAAAAATATTTTTAAATTTTTAAAAATTATCTCTATCCACTAAAGATAAAATTATGTAAAATTGATAACATTTTTAGATATTTATTTTTTTATTTATAATAGATTAATTTTTATTATGTGTTTGGATGATAATCATGTAATGGGTGATTGTTAAAATTTTAATGTATAATCGATTTGATGATCATATATGAAATGTTTTTAGTTTTAGATTTTTTTGATTTGATGAATTGGTTTAATAATGATATCAAAATTATCGCCATATTTGACTTTTAAAAAAATAAAAACTAATTTAATAAAAATAAAAATAACCACTCATTACATGATTATCATTCAAATACATAATAAAAATTAATTTGATAAAAAAATAAATAAATGTCTAAAAGATTTATCAATTTTACATAATTTTATCTTAGTAGGTAAAATAATTTTTAAAAATTCAAAAATATTTTTTTTTGACGTTTATTTTTATCAAATTAGTTTATATTTTATCAAATTGACGATTTTACCTTTAAAATTAAGTAATGGTATCTTTAATTATCCTTATTCGAAATAAGATTTAAAATTTAAAGCTAAATATATTATAATTAAAAGATCAAAAATTAAATTAATACAAGTCCCAAACTATAAGAATAGTGTGTAATTCAACCAAAAATAATTTGTCATGGGGGTGTTTAGGAAGAAAAAAAATAGTTAAATTTAGGCTAAAAATCACAAAAAGACAAAATAAGCTAAAATAGCTAATAAGACAAAATATCACATCAAACCCATAATCATTTCACTTTTTCTCTCACAAACATCACATCCAACCACAAAAAAATCCAATCATCTTCCCAAACACAAAAATTTTAACCTACTTAAAATAGCCAAAAACCAAAATAGCTTACTAAAATAGCCACTTCCCAAACGAGGTCATTGTATATAACTGAAAAAGTGCTGATTTGAAAGGAGATGACACTATGGGTAAAATTATCAATTTACCTATTTATTATTTTATATCACGTTTCTTTATAAAAAAATAAAAAGTTTATTTTAAATATATATCTTTTTTTGCTTATTATTTTAATAAAAAAAGTCAAAAAAATATCCTTACATCATTTCAAACAACCCTTTGATAATATTTTTAGACAGTTATTTATTTTTATTTTTTTTCAGAAGCTCATCATATTCAAAAATAAATAAATAAATTGAATTGACCTACCAAATTGCACCCCTTTTAATTTTATTTTAATTTTTTTTATTCAATAAACAAATGAATATGTAGATAGACTACATCACGTACTCATCAAGGAGTATTACCCCTTAACATGGGAATTTCACCACACTTACGTTGGGGCCGAAACTAAGGCCGTCGCGCACTCTGAACACTAAGAAATATATTTAACTCTAATAAAAGGTTATAAAAACTCGAACTCAAATTTTGAATGAAAAATACAATAGTTTTACTACTAAATCAACCTCTGTCATTATTTTATTTTAATTGCACCCCTATTTAGAAGTCGTAAATTTTACATGCATATATAATTTATAAGTATAAAAGCAATATGTTTCCACCGACCGACAGACTATAAGTTTGATGAATTACATTACATGGGGTGTTTGTCATTAAGCCACACCATGGTCAACATTGAATGTGCCATGTTCTTTTCTTCCATGTTGAGTTCAATGTTTTGCGTACCATTCAAAACCAAATTCTTTCTATTCAATTATTTATTTTATTTATTATTATTGATAGTCGTGAAATAATCACTTTATTATGTATTTATTTATTATTATTGATAGTCGTGAAATAATCACTTTATTATGTATTTATCTTAAATTTAAAATTAATTAGATTATTTTATGAAGTTTCGTAATATTTTCTGTTTTCTTCCACGAATGCCCATAAAATTATTAAGGGTAAATTACATTTACCTCCCTTGAGGTTTCTGACAAATACAGAGACCTCCCCTGTAGTTTGAATAATTACAGTAACCTCCCCTACTTTACCTGACAATGTCAAGATTCCTCCAAAATTTAACCGCCGTTTATGCACCTAGCCGACCCTGCTGATGTCATCAACTGTAAACACAAAAATACCTAAAATGCCCTCAAGTGCCTATAATGCCTGTAATATAAATACTAAAGTGCCCAATGTAAACACTTAATTTTATTTTTTTATTTTAAATATATATTTTTTATTTAAATATTTTATTTTATTTTATAAATATTTTAATTTTTTAATTTTAATATTTTAAACTCAAAATACAATTTCACACTCAAATCGTAACTAAATACATAACTCAAAACTCAATTCAAAAATTATTTTCAAACCTCATAACCAAACACATAACTCGAAACTCCACATTATTTTCAAAACTATACACTCAAATCATAACAAAAAAATTAAAATATTTAAAAATATATTTATAAAATAAAATATTTAAAATAAAAAATAAAAAATAAAATTTGTTAATATTTAAAAATATATATTTAACATAAGTTTGTATTTTTTTTTAAGTTTGTGTTTGGTTATGAGTTTTGAAAATAATTTTTGAATTGACCAACACAATCATAAAACTCAATTCAAAATTATTTTCAAACATCATAACAAAACACATAACTCGAACTCCACATTATTTTCAAAACTTTACACTCAAATCATAACAAAACACATAAATTTTTTTTAAAATATTTAAAAATATATTTACAAAATAAAATAAAATATTTAAAATAAAATAAAAAAAATTAAAATTAATATTTAAAAAATATATTTAACATAAGTTTGTATTTTTTTAAGTTTGTGTTTAGTTATGAGTTTTGAAAAAAAATTTCAATTGACCAACACAACCATAAAACTCAATTCAAAAAATATTTTCAAACATTATACCCAAACACATAACTCGAAATTCCACACTATTTTCAAATCTCTACACTCAAATCGTAACAAAACACATAAAAAAATTAAAATATTTAAAAATATATTTATAAAATAAAATAAAATAAAAAAATTTAAAAATTTTAATATTTAAAAAATATATTTAACATAAGTTTGTATTTTTTTAAGTTTGTGCATGGTTATGAGTTTTGCAAATAATTTTTGAATTGACCAACAAAACCATAAACTCAATTCAAAAATTATTTTCAAACATTATACCCAAACACATAACTCGAAACTCTACACTATTTTCAAAACTCTATATTTGGTTAAGACTCTATGAGTTTTGAAACGATTTTTGAAAATTTCTAATTGGAATTGTAATTCTAAAAGAAAACCAAACATGTTTCTAAAAAAAATATTTTTTCGGAACATGTTTGTACTCAAAACTCAATTCAAAAATTATTTTCAAAAACTCATAACCAAACACAAATTTAAAACTCAATTCAAAACTCAAAACCAAACTTTTTCCAAAACTCTATTTTAAAAGAAAAAATTTAAAAAATATATTTTATTTTTTAAAATTATTTTTAGAGTCATGATTTGAGTGTGGAGTTGTATTTTGAGTTATGAGTTTTGAAAAGAAAAAATTTATTTTGTTATAAGTTTTGAAATTTTTCGAACTTATTTTTTTAGGGTAAATATTTTATATTTTAAATATTTTTTATTTATTTTAATGTGCATTATATTTCATACATTTATGTGTTGTATTTTTTAATATTTTAAATATATTTTTTTAATATTAAAATTTTTTCAAAAAATTTTTTTTTATTTTAAATGTGTCATTTTTAATATAAATATTTTTAAATTATTTTATTTTATGGTTGTGTTGGTTAAAGCAAAAGGTTTTTTTGTCTTTTACTTTATGGCAGTGAAGTTTGTCTCGAAGAAAAGGGTTTTTCGTCTTTTTGCAGGCACAAGCAAGGGTAATATGGTCATTTTATATAAAATACTAACGTCGTTTGTGCAAAATAGACAGAATGGGGGAATCTTGACATTGTCAGGTAAAGTAGGGGAGGTTACTGTAATTATTCAAACCACAGGGAAGGTCCCTGTATTTGTCAGAAACCTCAGGGGAGGTAAATGTAATTTACCCAATTATTAATTACTTACATGTTTCTAAGTAACTTGGTAAACAATTTTCAAATTTATAACATCTTTCTTAATCAAATTATTCAAAAATTTAAATGTAATAATGTAAATACACTGCATTTAGGATGACACTTAGTTATTGATATATGTATATGTAGGGGCATATTTTGTGAATGACAACACGTGGCCAAGGTGACACCGAAATATCAGCCGAGGTGCCACGTGTCTTGGTCATGGCGCCGATGTGATCTCGGCTAGGTTGGGGTTATCTACGGAGATACTGGAATCTGAGATGAACGGATAAGGGACAAGAGTCCTAGAATGAGAGAGGACCTCAGTTTAGATAAAGATAAGGCTCTTAGGGAGTTTATCTCTATCTGGCTGGAAGTCCAGTGTAAGCATTGAGCTAGAGTCCATTGAAATTAGGCTTCTACAGGGATCAGGTCAGTACTGGATATAAAACTAAGATACCCTCGTGGGTCTAAGGTACGCTTTTTGTATTCTGCTTAGTGAGTTAAGCACTTATTGCTATCTTTGAGAGATAACTGAGTACTGACTTAATTGTCGGAGTGCCTCCAGGTGGACAAACCACCACTGGAGTCTTATTTTTCTGTGACGGGTTGTTTGGACGTAATATGTTCTGCCTGTGCTCTCCAATTGAGTTCCCTATTTGGCAGTGAGGTCGGAAATCAGTACCTACAATTTGGCGCTGTCTGTGGGAAGCGTAAGAAGAATAGATGGCCAACGACGGGCAGAAAGAAAGAATTGAGGGCAACATCCCTAGTGGGAGTGGTGAAAACGCCGAACCTAACATAAAGGAGGACAACTGTAATGAAGAATCTCAGGATAAGAATCCCGGAGAAAAAGACGTCGACCAAGAGGGAGATATACCGAAGAAAGAATGTCAATGCGGGTATTACAACGAAAGCAACCTC
Organism: Camellia sinensis; assembly: GCF_055761805.1. Classification (NCBI taxonomy): domain Eukaryota; kingdom Viridiplantae; phylum Streptophyta; class Magnoliopsida; order Ericales; family Theaceae; genus Camellia; species Camellia sinensis. The sequence goes on from NC_138968.1 coordinate 13,553,174, forward strand.
CAGGTATGGAAAGATAGATGTCTGAGGAGGGACGGCGAGATGAAGGAGAAGGCAAACAAATTGGCAGACCTGCAATCGGTTGTCAATTTCATGATGCAGAACAACATCATGCTGCCACTGTTCCCATTGAAGAACACGCCGATTCCAGCAGCCAAGAACGATTCCTAGAAAGGGAGATAAAAAGCAATCCCTGCAGTCCCTCAGCCTGACAAGGCGATGGAGCATTCGCATCAGCCTTCACAGGAGGTCGGGCGATGAGAATCGATAAGAAGAGAGTCTCAAAAGACACATCGTGCCAAAGAAACCCACGTCAAATAACATCAGCATTTTCAAGGGAATGGGCTTTGTTTTGACACGACGAATGGAGGGAGGTCCAAGAGGACTTATAACGACACCCGGAGTAGCGCACCAAAAAGGCTGAAATCCGTTGACAGTCGAGCTCCTGGACGGACCAAAAAGGATTTGAGGGACTACCTCTAGAGGAAGCGACAAGATGCCGAGGTCACGTCCCCGGTCAAGCTAAGAACACCGTTCTCAGTAGAATTGGACAAGTTTGAGGCCCCGAAAAGATTCCACATGCCAAGATTCTAGATATACAACGGTAAGTCTGATTCTAATTTTCACACCGGCTTGTATTTGAACTCAATGGCATTGTATATCGGGAACTAGCCGTTGCTCTGGAAGGTGTTCCCTTCATCCTTTGGGAAAATCGCATCAGACTAGTTTCACAAGTTACCGAAAGGAATTGTGAAAAGTTAGGAAAGCCTGGCTGAGATGTTTGTGGCCAGGTTTGTTACAAACAGACTGCAGCCATTGAGGGTAGACTCTCTGATGGCTTTGAGAATTAGCAAGGATGAAATCCTCAGGACTTATGCCAAAAGGTACTATGAGGTGTTTAACCGAATACCAGGGTGCAACTAAGAGGTGAAAGTCGTATCTTTTAAGAATGGCCTGAACAATGACTGTCTGCTTTGAAAGTTACTGGCAAATACATTGCCAAAAAGTATGGAAGAACTTATGGACAAGATCGAGAAATATGCGAGAGCAGAGGAAGACACACCAGGAACAAAGGCGTCAAAACAAAAAAAGAGGAACGGCTTACCGAAACGAGGCCGAGGTAATACAAACTTTAACAGACAAGAAACGAGACTGAGGGCTGCACAAGCAGTCACCATAGTGTTCTGGATCCCAGTTTACAAAGTCCTGGAAAGAATCAGAAACCAGCCTTATTATAGAGCACCAGAGAAGATTCCTAGCGAATTTATGGAAAGAAGCCTTGGGAAGCATTGTGCCTACCACAATGAGGACATGCATCTGACTCAAGGGTGCAGAACCCTAAAGACACAATTGGAAGATCTAGTAAGACAAGGTCACTTAAGGGACCTAGTAGATAAGGCTAGGACAAGGGAAAAGCAAGTAAGGCTTCCCTAGGCACCAACAACACCACCTCTACCAGCACCACAACCGCAAGCAAACGGACCTCGAGTGATCAATGTGATTCACTCAAAGGTCAATGAGAACGAGGTACGTAGGGAGACTCAGAGGGCGAAACACTTACAGTATGTGTACCAGGTCCAGCAAAAGAGGCCTAGTGCAGACGAGTATCAGGGACCAATGTTGTCCTTTACTGAAGCCGACCTAGACATGGTGCAACACCCACATAACGATGCTCTAGTAATATCCCTCAAGCTTAGAGAGTGCCAGGTAAGGTGCATTTTGGTTGACCAAGGCAGCTCTTGTGATATCATGTATGTCAAATGTTACAAGGAACTCGACCTTCACCAAGACGATCTGGAGCAGTCCGACAGTCAATGGTCGGGTTCAATGGAACACTGACATGGCCCCTAGGAGGAATAAGTTTGGAGGTGCAAGCAGACACTAAGAAGGTAAGCACGGAGTTGATAGTGATTGACATCCCCTCCCCTTACAATGTTATCTTAGGATGGCCATGGTTGCACGCAATGAGGGTTGTTCCCTCAACACTACACCAGTTGTTGCAGTTCCCAATAGGGCATAAAATTGAGGAGGTCAGAGGGGATCAGGTGTAGGCAAAGAATTGCTCCATGGCAGCAATGAAATCCACCTGCAACGTGCGAGAGACAGAGATGGTAGAGATTGACGACGAGGACATGGAGGTCCTGGATGACGTCAGTAAAAAGCCAACCGACAAAAGCGAGGAAGCTTTGAAGAAAAATTCTGATCCAGCAAGGGGATAAAGAGCGTTTCTTTCTCTTCGGCTCGGGCTTGGCCGAGAAAGAGGAAAGGGAGTTAGAAGCGTTCTTGTGAGCAAACATAGAGGTGTTCACCTGGACGCCATACGAGATGCCTGGCATTGACCCCGAGGTCACATGCCACAGATTGAACGTAGATAGGTCAGCAAAACCCGTCATTCAGCGAGTAAGGAGGCCGACATTGGTTCATGTGGAGACAGTAGAAGAGGAAGTGGACAAATTATTAGAGGCCAGAGCCATCCGAGAGGTAAACTACCCAACCTGGCTGTCCAACACTGTGGTTGTAAAAAAAAGAATGTGAAGTGGAAGATCTACGTGGACTTTACTAGCCTGAATAAGGGTTGTCCCAAAGATAGTTTCTCACTCCCCAAGATCGATCAATTAGTAGATGCCACTTTAGGACATGGAAAGATGAGCTTCTTAGATGCTTATAGGGGGTACCATCAGATAACAATGTACCTCCCTGACGAAGAGAAGACTGTATTTATCACTCCAAAAGGATTGTAATACAACAGAGTTATGCCTTTCGGATTGAAAAATATAGGAGCAACGTACCAGAGGTTAGTGACCAAGATGTTTAGACATCAGATTAGCAAAACAGTAGAAGTATACATTGATGACATGGTCATGAAGACCAAGAAACCTGAGGATCATCTGGCCAACTTGAAGGCAATCTTTGACATCCTAAAAACATATCGGCTCCGACTCAATGCTTCAAAATGTGCATTTAGAGTTAGGTCTGGTAAGTTCTTGGGTTACTTGGTTACCAGAAGGGGCATTGAGGCAAGCCCAGATCAAATCAAGGCCATCCTGGATTTGAAAAGCCCGGAGTTAGCAAAACAAGTACAGATGTTGACTGGAAAGGCCGCAGCCCTGAACAGATTCATAAGCAAAAGTTCAAATAAGTGTAAATCATTTTTTAGTCTGTTAAAAAAGGCCACCGACTTTTTGTGGACAGAGGAATGTGAAGTCGCCTTGGCCGCCTTGAAAAGATACCTGACCTCAGCCCTAGTTCTCTCAAATCCAGTACCTAGAGAGGAATTGTTCTTGTACTTGGCAGTTTCAAAGCACACAGTGAGTGCAGTGATAATTAGAAAAGAAAAGAGAGAACAAATGGCAGTATACTCTGTAAATAAAACCCTAGTGGGAGCAAAGACCGGGTATTTACCCCTGGAGAAATTAACATTGGCCTTAATGATGGCCTCCAAGAAGTTAAACCATTATTTCCAAGCCCACAAGATTGTGGTATTGACTGAACACCCTTTGAAGTCCCTGCTACAGCAAGGAGATCTAACAGGCAGTGTGGCCAGATGGGAAGCGGTATTGGGCCAATACGATTTAGAGTTCAGACCCAGAACAGCAATCAAAGGCCAGGTTCTGGCCGACTACGTGGCTAAGTTCACACCTGGTGCCATCCCACGTCGGGCTCCAGTAAGCCGCGGCTTAGGATGTCTAGATGAACAAGAAGAGACCCAGCTGGGGATGAAAAACCCCACAACAGATAAGAAGAAAGAAGAGAAACTCAAGCCCTGCGATATTTACATCGGCGACTTATTCCGCCTGTTTGTTGATGGGAGTTCAAACTGACAAGGAGCGGGGATAAGAGTAGTGCTAGTATCGCTAGATGGGAAGATGCCAAAACAATCTATTCAACTAGGGTTTAAAGCCTGAAACAATGAAGCAAAATATGAAGCACTAATCGCGAGATTGAAGTTGGCAGCAGTAATGGAAGCCAACGAGGTAGTGGTCTTCTGTGACTCCCATCTTATTGTGAACCAAGCAACAGGCAAGTATGCAGCCCGAGATGAAAGAATGATAGCCTATGTTAAGGAGGTTGTTAGACTACTAGCCTTGTTTCAAGACTGTCGACTACAGTAGGTTAGCCGAGATGACAACAGTCATGCCGATGCCTTGGCTAACCTGGCTAGTGCAATGAAATCAGGGGAGGCAACAATAATAATGGTTGACTATTTGTCAGGCCCAAGTGTGGAACCACTGATCATAGAGTATGAAGCAATGTACGTGGAGATAGGACCAAGTTAGATAGATGCAATAGTGATATTCCTTAAAGATGAGAAACTGCCAAATGATCGCAAAGAAGCACACAAGACCAGACTGAAGTCGGCGAGGTTCAGTCTGACAGCAGAACGACATCTCTACAGAAGGTCTTTTACTGGTCCCCTTTTGAAATGTGTGCATCATTCACAAGTTGAAGATTTCTTGTATGAAATACATGAAGGACTATGTGGAAGCCACGTTGGGGGCAGGTCACTTGCTCATAGGGCCATTACTCAAGGGCATAGTGGCCTTACATGCAGAAAGATGCTGAAGCTTATGTCAAAATGTATGATAAGTGTCAGAGGTTCGCACCTTTGATACATCAACCAGTAGCAGATTTAAACCAATGTCCAGTCCTTGGCCATTTGCCCAGTGAGGCATGGATCTTTTTGGACAACTACCCCAAGCAACTAGACAAAGGAAGTTTTTACTGGTAGCAACTGACTATTTCACAAAATGGGTAGAAGCTGAACCCCTCGCGAAGATTCAGGACATTGATAGGAAGAACTTCATATGGAAGAACATTATCATCGGGTTTGAGATCCTAAGGACAATAATAGCAAACAATGGTACACAATTCGACAGTAAGCTAATCAAAAGCTTCTGTACAGAGTACAATATTAAGAACTATTACTCCACTCCAAGTTTTCCTCAGAGTAATGGTCAGGCAGAAACATCCAATATGACTATCTTGGATGGGATCAAGAAGAGGCTGGAAGCAGCTAAGGGAAAATGGGTGGAAGAATTGCCCAATGTACTCTGGGCATATCGGACTACGCTTAGAAGATCAACTAGGGAATCCCCATTTGCCATGGCTTATGGCACAAAAGTAGTTATCCCACTAGAAGTCGGCATCCTTGGGATCAGAACCCAGGGAGTATGTAATAGGACTAACAAGGCATTCATGGCCCAAAATTTGGACCTATTGGAAGAAAGAAGGGAGAGAGCAGCAGTTCGGCTGAGGGCATACCAGCAGCAGCTTGTTAGGGCTTACAATAAAAAGGTCAGCCCAAGAGAGTTTCAAGTTGGGGACCTCGTCCTAAGAAAGGTCGTCGGCAACAAGAAGGATCCTAGAGAAGGAAAACTAGGCCCAAATTGGGAGGAGCCTTATAAAATCATCTCAGTCGCCGGCAATGTGGCATATCGGCTTGAAGACAGTGAAAGCAAAGAGTTGCCAAGACCGTGGAACATTTGTAACTTAAAGTTTTTCTATCATTAGACTTTTTTTGTTTTTTTGAAATTTATTTCATAATTTTCTTAGCCGAGGTACTAATAAAATTTTTCAGCCTGATTTTTTAAGAATTTGAAAATTTATTTGATTGGACTGACCAGTCCTTTGGCGATGTTTCTAATTGAAACATGATGAATAACTTAGACTTATTATACGGTAGATTTGAATTATACTTGCATATAATAGAGTTAAACTAAGTTGGCGATGTTTCTGATTGAAACATGACTAATAACTTAGACTTATTATATGGCAGAGTTGAATTATACTTTCATATAATAGAGTTGAACTAAGTTGGCGATATTTCTGATTGAAACATGACGAATAACTTAGACTCATTATATGGCAGTGATGAAATTAGACCTGCATATAATGGAGTTGAACTAAGTTAGTTTAGCATAGCCTTACCATGTCAGCAGAATTAAGCTTAGAATGAAACTAAGTGCATTTTAGTTAGATTAACAAAGAAACCAAGGTTGAGAACCTCGGCTAGTCTTTGTTTGAATCTGACTTCGGCAAAAACTATACGTACTTAATGTGGACATAACTGAAACTTAAGTTGACATTAGGGGGCAAGGAGCTGGAGAATGATAAGTAAAAGTTTAAAGTGCTTGGGAGTTGGAATTTTATAGAAAAATTTACAAGCTAGAGTTAGCTTAACACTTGTTGAAATTTTCAGAAAAATTTACAAGTTAAAGTTAAGCCGAGATACTATTACAAGAAGTACACACATACTTGCTGAGATGACCAGGTTGCCAAACTTGGGAAGTATAGAAGATAGAAGTCTTGATAAGTGAGAGTGAAGTGGCAAGTTTAAAACAACACTTGTGAAAATATTTTTACAATGTTTTCAAGTATTAAGCCAAGGCCGAGATAAACAATTAGAAGTTATGTCCAAGGTATTTTACTCTGAAGAGGTTATACAGATAAAGGTATACTTTGAGACATGCAAAATTATTCTAAGTATGAAAGTGGAAAACATACATAAGAGAAAAGAAAACGTTCAACACTTAAAAGAAATGAGAAGGCTTGCATTCAAAAGACAAACTTGTTCGGAGTACAAAAAGGGCACATCGGCCAAACTAAAGCTAACATTGTTCAAAAGCAAAAAGTACAAAGTACAGAAATAAAAGCTTCTAGTTAAACTACTTGGCGTCAATGGCTAGCTGTGTTTCGGCCTTAGAAGACAACTGGAAAATCTTCTCAGCAGCCTTTTCAGCCTCGAGCTCTGCGTCAATTTCTTGGAGAGTTTGATCGAGGCTCTTCTCGGCGATATGCACCTCGGACGTCGTCTTCTTAGGGGAGGCACTTTTTGATACCTCGTCCTCCTCATCCTGAGTCAAGTCTAGGACTTACTCATTCAAAGTTGGGGGCTTGGCCCCAACAACACCAACTCCACCAGCCTTATCGGCTTCGACATCCTCCTTTGTCTCAACCTCGTCCTCGGATTGGCTTGAAGTAGGGAGAAGTGGTAAAACAAGTTGGCTGGCATCATACAGTGGTGAACCTTCAGGGACTACCAACTCCTTCAAGGAAGCCATCCAACCAAGGGCCAGCTCAGTAACCTTGGCCTGATCTAATAGACCTCGGACACGAGCCTCGGATTTATTTAGTGTAGATAGGAGCTTGGCTGCCTCCTTTTGTCTTTTGGGTCAACTCTTTCTTGAAGTCATCGGCCTTGACTGCAAGGGAGTAACCCTACTGGATAGTCTGCAAGAGTGCAAAGAAAATTCGTTAAGTTTGAAAACCTGAGTTGAAGTTAAATTATAAATTACAAGTGTTGAGGCTTACCAAGACATAGTGCTGCATCATCATGGCGTAATTTTCATACTCCGAGAGCTCGGCCATTCTATTGATGTCGGCTGGGAGTAAGACAGCGGTGGATATGGCGGCATCGACCTCTAGGCTATCAAGCGCACTGTCCCCGGCTAGAAGAGGTCGGTCTCCAACCGTGACAGTTGGAGTCCATAGAGCGTCAACGCGAAAGCCGGAGGGCTCAGAAAAACTACCGGACCTCATCTTTTTAGATAGCGGAGGGTGAGACGCCTCGGCCGAGGCAGGCCTCTTTTTGGCGGACTTCTCAACTTCTGTCAATTTTGAGATTGGCACTGTGTCTTCAGACTCTACCTCGGTGGCACTGGGTTTGGCCTTGGCCCTTTTTACCTCTTTTGCCTTGTGTTTTGGCTGTAATTGGGAAGGACTGGAGGAGTGGACTGACACCACCCTCGGGATATCGGCTAGAAGGTCGTCCGGAATGATCTTTGTGCGGCCCATTTCTTCAGCGGTGGTGGCAACGGTGACCTTGGTGCCGAAGCGGATTACTAGAAGTGCAGTAGGTGGGTTTACTGGGTCGTAAGCCGATGCCTCAGTGCTTTGACATTTTCGGCTACGAGTTTTGGCTGCTGGAGCGAAGAGTGGAGCTCGGCGTCAGCGTTAGCGTTGGGCAGGAGGAATCAGTTATGGAGCAGATGTTGATGGCTACTCCGCTGGATCAGAAGTTGAGACTTGGTCAGGCCGTGGTGATAAAGTGGTAGAGGGAGTTATTGCTGAAGGTAGAGACTTGTTTTTCTTAAAGACGTCGGGCAGTGCGGATTTGTACGTCGGAATGTAGTTGAACAGCAGGGGGCTTTCTGTTGGTTAACTGGTAACCTAGCAGCTTTTTGAAGTCTTTGCTGGGGAAGAAGGTTTTTCGGAAATCTTTTGGTGGCTGAGGGAGAGCTGTAAGTACAAAAATCAGACATTAGAACATATAAAAGAAATAAAGTGATAAAGACTTAAAAACATGTAAAGTGACACTTGGTTCTTACCATTACCCTCTTTAAACATTATTCGGCTCAAAGGATAGAGGTGGAGGTCGTCATCAGGTGAGAACTCCCAGTTTCCCGAGACGATGAAATAATCATCTCCAACACCTTTGTTGGAGTTTGGGAGATCGGCTATGAGTTTGTACTCAGTGGATCTCGGCTCAAGGTAATAGACGTATCCTTTTTCGGATTTCAGGCCACACATGGTATAATAGTATTGGATATTGGCTAATGTTATCCTAGCGTTTTCTCGGCTAGCTAGAGCTATGATACCATTAATGACTCTATAGGAGTTAATGGCCAGTTGCATCGGGTTGAGCTTGTAATAATGAAGGACTTGTCGGAAAAGGATGTTTAGAGGGAACCTAAGTCCACACTCTATGAAAGCGACTACGGGGAAAAGCATGGAGTCCCCATCAGGCATGATGGAGTCTTCCTCCCTTGCCAGCCTAAGTTGAACATTGGTTGGGATGGAGAACTCTTTTCTAAAGTACTCTAGCTTGGAAGGGGTGTCGACTCTCCACCTGAACATGCCCATTATCTCGGCCAAAGTGAGTCTAATTTCAGGTTTTTTGGTAAGAGGTTTGGAAGATGGCAAACTATCTCGGCTAAACCCTAGAGAGCACTGGAGTAAAGGTTTCTGAAAATCTAAGGGGGTTTTGGTTCGGTTTTCCTAACGACCAGAGTTCTAGATCAAGTCCCAAACCTAAATCTACGCAGATACAGGAATCAAAGGCAAGAATCTGGAAATAAAGCAAGAAAAACATAAAAGAACAATGATTCAGACTCAAGAAAATAAACAAAAATTCAAGAACACTAAATAAAGTGTGTGCAAATGGGCAAAAGCCAATGACACTGGCGGATTACAAAAACATCAGGTGTATGAGCAGTTCGTGTGTACATGTGTGGAACCAGAGACAGAATGGATAAACACTAAATCGCAAAACAAACATGCTCAACACGCGAATGATGAAATTTAAAACACAGGCAAAGATTGAAGAACACAAACGAATTCACAATGGCAACAAACAAACGCAATGGAGTTTGAAATAAATCAAAAATTGAAAAAAGAAAAAATAGTGATTTACCGAAGAGAATGACGCCGATATGAGGTACGCCGGAGTCAGACGGTGACGATGAATGGAGCAAAACGGTGAGTGCTTCGCCGAAGGAGATGAACAGAGCGAGTTGCAAAGCTTGAGAACTTGGACAATGGCGATTTGGAAGAGAGAAGCTTTAGAGAGAGAAAGCTTGAGCAAAATCGAAGATGTAAAGTGAAAGGACGAAAGAAGAGAAAGTATTTTTGTTACGACACGAAAAGGCAGCAAAATCACAATGAATGTGCCTTGGGCGACGTGTCTGTCAAGCGACGCGCATAGAAGCGACACGACCTGATGGCGCATGTCAGGTACGGCTTAATGAGAAAAGAACGCGTGGATAAAACGGTTGAGAAAACCGTGCGTGACAGCTCATATGCAGATGAAACTCTTCGAGTTCTAGATTTAACGAAGTAAGGACCTCGGCTCGAGAAACGATCCTGTTTAAGGAACTCAAAGAACTTGGTTCTTGGTTCTTGGTCATTAAAAAAGTAGACTACAAAGTCTTGGTCATGTGAAGCCGACGTGTGATGATCTCGGTCATGAAGGATGGAGTAAGTTCTAGCCGATGTGCTATATGGGCAAACGGTATAGGTTCTATCACCTCAGGATGCCGAGGTAACATCCTGAGGTGATAGAACCTAGGGAGCAGTTGTAGGGGCATATTTTGTGAATGACAACACGTGGCCAAGGTGACACCGAAGTGTCAGCTGAGGTGCCACGTGTCTTGGTCATGGCGTCGAGGTGATCTCGGCTAGGCCGAGGTTATCTGCGGAGATACCGGAATCCGATATGAACGGATAAGGGACAAGAGTCCTAGAATGAGGGAGGACCTCAGTCTGGATAAAGATAAGCCTTTTAGGGAGTTTATCTCTATATGGCTGGAAGTCTAGGGTAAGCATTGAGCCAGAGTCCATTGAAGCTAGGCTTCTACAGGGATCAAGTCAGTGCTGACTATAAAAGTAAGGCACCCTCGTGGGTCTAAGGTACGTTTTTTGTATTCTGGCTAGTGAGTTAAGCACTTATTGCTATCTTTGAGAGATAACTGAGTACTGACTTGATCGTTGGAATGCTCCCGGATGGATGAACCACTGCTGAAGTCTTATCTTTCTGTGACAGGTTGTTTGGGCGTAATCTATTCTGTCTTTGCTCTCTAGATAAGTTCCCTGTTTGACAGTGAGGTCGGAAATCAGCACCTGCAGTATACATAATAATGTGTAACATTTATATCTCGAGAAAATATCAATTCAGTGTACATTTTTAGAAAAAATGGATTAATTACACTTTTCATCCTTATAATTTAACTTAAATTTCATTTTAGTTCTTATTATTTTAATTTAAACAATTTGGTCATATACTTTAAATCCACTTTCAATTAGGTCATTTTGTCTAAATTTTTGTTAATTTTATCTAGATGTACAGTTTAGAAAATTGACAAGGATTCCAAAATTGTTAAATTTAACCTTCAATTTTGACAGAATGACTAAATTGAAACCATGCGGGACTAAAATGTTCAATTTAAAACTACAGGGTTTAAAATTTAGAATCAAATTATAAAGGTGAAAAGTGTAATTAATCCAAACAAAAAAATTCAGATCAATGCAAACTTTACAAACTTTAATATTTAAAGTTTTAAAAATTTTAAAATTTTATAATTATTTTTTTGAAAGTACGAATAAATTATAATTTTTTTTTCTATATATCCATGCAAGTCAACATGCATGAAATTGCCAGCAATTACTACATAGTTTATGAAACTTGTACACCAGGTGGATTCATTAACTGAAAAATAAAATAAAAATATTAAATAAATAAATAATAATAAAATGTTTGAGGGCTATAATTTTTGTGGCTCAAATGGTTCGAAATTGCCAAAACGACATCGTTTTGGCAATTTCAAACCATTTGAGCCACAAAAATCGTGGCCCTCAATCATTGTCGTTTTGGCAATTTCGAACCATTTGAGCCACAAAAATCGTGGCCCTCAATCATTGCTGTAAATAATAACATAAGAGACCTTTGCACAGAGAGAGCTTTCTTGTTTCATTATCAAGAAATTTGGTGTATATATAAAATAGAAAGGGAAAAAAAAGCCACAAATTTATTCATAAATTAATAAAATTATCCCTCAAAATATCTCCTATAATTTTTTGTGAATTTTTGTTTTCGTTTTTGTAAGATTTCTGATAATTCAATATACGAAAGGCACCCATTGTGATATGTAAAATGCAACTTTAATAATATTTATTTATATTTTACTTCAATAAATTATTAGTTATGGTCTAGGAATTTGACCCCAAGGTCATTTAAATTTTTTTTTCCACTAAGCTGAATTATATCAAACTAAATGAAATCATTCATAAAAAAAATATTTAATTTCAACACAATTTAAGTTTTTTTTTTTTAATAGATTGACTTCAGAGTAGTACATACAAAAAAATAAAATTAAACTTAAAGAGATTAACCTCAATTGGTAACAAACACCCCAAATTGACTCCAAAATTCTATTTTTACATAATGTGAATGAATAATACATGGTTCATTTTATTTTATTTTATTTTTTAAATGTGTTGGGATTAACTTAACAATGACTAGAAATTGAAATTAAAAACTCAAATTTATTTTAAATATGATTCACATCACACCAAATTTAAATCTTTATACATCCAAATTCTAGACACTTTTACAAATATTTTCAAATACAAGACATACCAAATTTAAATCTATATTATATATATCAAATTTTAGACACTTTTTTTTTTAAAGTTAATATTATTTTTGTGTATATATATATATATATATATTTAATGAGCACATTAATAAGGCATGTGCACACCTTCTAGGGTGAAGGGGGACACATTACTATCTGCCATAGCTGGATCACATGGATAGTTAGTTGGTTTTATTTATTTATTTTTGACTAATTTTTCCCCTAAATTTACAACAAATAAAATAAAATTTGCTAATTTAGGAATAACATTTGTGTTGGAAAATTATGCATGGCATGGGTTGGCTCTAGCAGACTGTTTGGTTTGGTTTTAAATTAAAAATCTGGCCAACAGGTGTCCCTAAAATATAAAAATTTTAAAATGTGAGATTTTTTTTACTGAATTTAATTTTTTTTTATTAAAATTAATATATTTTTTAACATTTTTATTTATTTTAAAAATATTTTTAACTTACATGCTTTTAATTTTACTAAGCAAAATAGTTAATACAATACTTTTATTATTTTAAATGTCCTTTCAATCATTGTCAAGTTGAATTATAATTTTTCAATAATATGACTTAGGGATTGTTTGGAGTGTCCTAAATAAATGTACTTTTTGTCTTTTTGGATTAAAAAATTGAGGTTGAAAATATGGATGTTTGGGTTAACTTTTTGACTTTTTATGAAAAAATATGTAATAAAAAATTATAAAAATTAATTTGTAAAGAAAAATTCGAATTGAGAATTATACAGCCGTAATTGTTGACTTTTGATGAATAGTATTAATCTTTTAACTTTTTGAATAACTTTTTAACTTTTTAATTTTTTTATAAATTCTCAAACTTGGCCTTATTACGTGGCTTCTCCTTTAAAGCATGTTCCACTAATCACAAATGTGATGTTGATAGATATGCATGCAAAGCCTCCTCCATCTAATATTTTAAATGACATTCTACAACTTATACATTTTAAAATTAAAATATTTCCAAAGATATGTTTCGTACCTTAAGTAAAATTATTAAACCATTATACAAACTCATTGACAAAGAGACCTTGCAACTCACTAAGATGTCAAGAGTTTGATTCTCTTATTTATATCTAATTCTTTCTGCTGCATATGTATTTGTGAGTCTTTATTTTGAGGGGAAAATCATTTGGACCCTCACAGGGGCACCCCACGACCCCTCTGGTTGTGATTGGCTGGTTGTGATTGGCTAGTTGTTGTTTTTTTTTTTTTTTTCTTTTTTCTTCAATCATCAACTTCCACGTGTGTAGGGGTGGTGGGGATGATGATTGGAAGGGGTCTCAATCACTTCTGTATGATATTATGATATTTACAAATATAACCAATTGATCTTGTGGCAAGGATAAATACAATAAGATCAAGCCATAAAAATGTAGTATGCTAAACCAGGATAATGGCCCAAGCTAAAAAAATGAGGAGGCTCAACCGAATAAAATAGGAGTCATGAAAGTTGTGCTGACTAAATTTATTGAGATGAGAATAATAGAAATCTTAATATTGGGGATAAGATTAGATCAGCAAGAGAAGTAGTCATTTTCTCAAAAAAAATGTTTGGTGACTCGAATTTTTGTGATTCAAATGGTTCGAATGTGTTAAAACGACGTCGTTTTATACTCGAAATGATGTCATTTTACATCGTTTTGGATGTTTCGAGCCATTCGAATCATGATTTTTCGGACCACCTAGCATTGTTGTTTCGCCAATTAAACATGTATGATTGACATTGAACGACAAGTAACACTGTTCAGAGATTTATAAACACCAAACTAATGCTCAGAGATTTACAAATACTAGAATAACAATTAAACCAAAAGAAGATATCTCACGGAAGATGCGACCCAAATGATATAACACACCACGGTATAAAAAGAAAAATGTGAAACATCTATTTTTTTTTTTCCTTTTTATAAATTAAATACACATCACTATTAATCATCAAAATTTTGTCCAGTCGAAAATCACAGCCGAACAGCTCCAACGAACTGTATTTTTATAAGAATAGTTAGATTTACAGAAAAGGTTTGGCTTTCCTTCCATCCGTGATCGGATTAGAGGGTGTTTTGGACCCTTGAGGGTCTATCACGAGTCATGTTTTGATAATCTGGACTGTTTAATGTGTAGAACTCGTCAAGTACTATATGCTTGTAAAAAATCATATCGATCGGATATCAATAAGTATCTCACCGGATTATATTTCTGTCAACTGTTTATTTTTTTACTGTCTATTTTTTTGTATACAAAACTGATTTGATCATATAGTTATTGATATCCGATCAACGTGATTTTTTACATGTATATACTACTCGACGAGTTTTATATATTAAACAATTTGAATTATTGAAATGAGAATCGTAATGAATCCCATAAATCTAATAATACCCTTCAATCTAATGACAGACGGGAGGAAGTCACACCCTTTTACGAAATCGTCTTGCTCTTTTTAATGCGTGAAATTTCTGCCTTGCACAGATGTCATCATCTAATGAGAAAATTATTTAACACTCTCGGAGTATCACGTGTCCATACTCCTAATCAATCATTAATTAGTTAGTCTCATATTGTTCTTCATTTCCAACATAAATCGTGGACCCATATATCTCTCCACCAATCAAAATTTTATAAAATACCACATATTCATATTCCGAGAGTACTGAATAATCACTCTCATCTAATGAATATTGACATCTTGCTTTTTTTTAATGCGTGAAATTTCTGCTTTGCAGAGATGTCGTCATCTAATGAGCATTAACAAAGACATTGATTAAATTACATCATTGGTAGATGATGCACACCTGGCTAACACTTGACCATAAAAAAAGTTTTTCAAATCCCTTTCAAGGGGTCATGCTCACATGCTTTCTTTCCTATGATATATGGCACTCCACTTATAGAATCATTTTTCTATTGGCAAATTGGACATACATGAGACCGTCACAAATTAATTATTTTATAATTAAAAATATTTTTTAGTGTAGTTTTGATAACTAAAAAGAATTATATCAAATATAAGAATAAATTTACACCAAATAGAAAAATTAGACCACTATAAAATATAATTTTTTTTTTGTCATTACACCACTGAAATGCCATTTTTCCTTTTTCTATTATGTTTTGTCATGTTATATTTGGGGGGTATGTTTAAATGAGAGAGTCTTCTCTCTAACTGTCTCTTTTCTTTTTCTTTTCAAGTAATAAATTGAGAAAAAGCCAACATATTATTTTTCTCTAGAACATGATTCATGAATATCCAATCACGCACTAGTGGCACTTACACAATTTTAAAAATATGAATTTATTTTAAAAATTGATTAACAGTTATTGTGACTTGTTTATTCATTTAGTTAACATATCTATAGGTATTTTTTTAGAATCAAAAAGTTGTTATGAGTTGTGTGATTGATTTGTTGGATGGTTTGTTTCAAAAAAGTTATTCTGAGTTGTATGTTTGCCCATCTTCTATCTAAGTACCTATTTCACATTGTCAAATATTAAAAATATATGGGACATAAAATGATACAGGAAGTGAAATAGAAGATTCAATGCTAGTTGAAACTCTCCTAAGTGAATAATGTTTTGATTGTTAGATTTGTTGTGTTGTTTAATTTTTTAAAGAATTGAATGCCCAATTTGACCTAATAATTATTTGAAAGTGAGGGAGATAATTTCAGTTTATGCTAGCACTTGCGACAACGCGTGTACAATTAAAAATTTATAAAATCCATATTTATATCAATCTCATAATCATTCAATAATCTATACAAATATGTAGGTCCAAAATTATTTAAAATTCTTTAGGCCAGGCTAGTTGAGAGTGATTGAGTTGAACATTATGTCACTCGAATGAGTTGTGTTGTCAACATTATGTGGATTAAGAAGACTACTAATACATTTGCTTTATGTACACTCTCCAGATTTTTGTTTTTCTGGGTTGTCAAATTCTAAAAAATACAATAAACATTTTCAAAAATCATTTTTTGATAAAACAAAAAATCGTAGCTTAATATCCAATTGGGAATTTAGTGTAACGGTAATACCATCTTGCATGATGTCATCGACCAATAATATTGTGATTCTTACTGAGAAATAAATTATTCATTATATAGTGATATTGTCATGTGAATTGACCAGTCTTATAACTATATTTTTAGCACTGAGTATAGCACAATCCATTGTTTGTTCAGTTGTATTTTTAATAATATATATATATATATATATATAATTATGGAGTCAAGTAATAAGTTATTTAAATTTAACTTGAAAAATTAATAAATTTTTAAATGTGTTCAAACTTAACTCTTTCCATGGCAAAACGATGTTGAATAAATTTTTATGGAATCAAATATGAGTCCAACTAGGTATTCGATTGATAAATGATAGATGGAGCCCAATCACTTACCAAGCAGGACCAAGAAAAGAAAAATTTATCTGGGCTGATACTTTTAAGGGAGTTGAATGTTTAAATTTAATTTGAAAACTTAAGTCATATTTGGATCATATATTTTGATAAAAAAAAATTAAAAAGAAAATAAAGGAAAATAAAAACAAAATTTGTCACAATCCAAACCCGGTACCTAGAGGTTCGGCGTCACGATAAGATAATAACTGAAGTCATACCAAATTGATGGTGCAACAGAGTAAAATAAAATGGTACGCAAAATTTTATTTAATAATAACAAAACATATATATTGAAGTTTCTGTTTAATTACATTGTTAAAGCTTAGATCACGACTATAAAGTGTCTTGTGCCTACCCACACACTGATCCTGACACGTCACCTGAAAACGGTAAACAACTATAAGCACATGGTAGAATGAGAAATATTATTATATTGAGAACATGAGGATATAAAAATTATCGTGGATAATTGTTGGACTAAACAGAGTTTGATGTTAAAATACAGTATATATCATACAGAAATCATTTGACATATAATACAGAAATCATATAAACAAAATAATCATAACCACAGTACAAAACAGAACAGAGGTCACTGGAGTGACAATCAAAACAGAGATCAATGGATTCATGATAATACAGAGATACGGACTCAAGAGGTGGCTCGTACGAATTCTATAAGTGCCTCCCACAATAGTGTAGCATTTAGCTCTGCACAAAACCGAGGTCAATGGATCCATAACAAACAGGGCCAAAAGGTGACCAGTCAGAAGCCAATGGTTATGTAAGTCCCCCAAGGCGTGAGGCCTCTGTGGTGATGCATATAAAATAATTACTCAAAACACATTTTAATAAACAGTTATATCCATGGGTTTTCTTTAGTGTATAAATAAGGTTCATAAAATAAATAATATAATTAAAAATGCTAATATAATTTATAAAACATAATTTGTGTAAAATAAATTATGATAACTCAAAATATACATAAAATATATTATGGTGACTCAAAATATAATATAATTCACATTAATTTTAGGAAAAATTATTTATAAGTCTTATTAGGGAGACTTATGCTACATATGGTCTTACTAAAAAATTGATGTTCCCATAAGTCCTGTAGAAAGTTTGTTGACACATTTACCCTTAATATTAGTTATTAATATCATAAATAATAGTAAAACCATATATAAGAAATTGAATGTTACCATAGATCATATTTATATAAACGTAACGTAACGTAATACCTACATAAACGTAACGTGGCACCTATGCGTAATGTGACACCTATATAAACGTAACGTGACACCTATGATATATGGTAACATGCAATTTCCTATAGGAAATTAAATGTTACCATATAGAAAATTGAATGTTGCCATAGATCGTAACGTGACACTTACATAAACGTAACGTGACACTTATAATCTATGGGAAATTAAATGTTACCGTATAGAAAATTGAATGTTGTCATAGATCATATCTACATAAACGTAACATAACGTGACACCTACATAAATGTAACGTGACACCTATGATTTATGACAACATTCAATTTCCTATATAGAAAATTGAATGTTACCATAAATCATATTTATATGAAATGTAACGTGACACCAATATAAATCAGCAATATTTTCACATTCAATTTAAAAAAATAAAAACTCATTAAGTTTGTGAAACGTAACGTGACACATTATGTTACGTTACGTTTATGTAAGTGTCACGTCACGTTACGTTTATGTAGAATTTTGTAGAATACATTCCTATCTAAATAGGACTTGAAACTCTATAAAAAATTATACAAGACTTAACTTGTTATAAATGTCTAAAAAAGAACTTATAAATAAATCTCCCTTAATTTTAACTCTTACTAATTTCTTTTTCCCGATCTCTCCGAGTTCTCCATTGCTTTTACTTTCTTTTCTTCTTCTTTCGTTTTTACCGTTTCTCTCCTCTATTTTTCACCTTTCCCCTCTTTTATGTACTTGAGCCTTAGACCCCTTAATGAGAATGATGCACTTCCCTTACACACAGTGACTCACCCCTCAGACTCACCCCTTAATAATCAATGTCATGGATGATTCACTCTCCCAACCTAATAGGCATAACAAGTGGCTCTTTCCTTATGCTGTGTTTGGTTAGAGATTTGAGGAGAGATTTGAAAAGAAAAATAGAAAAGGTAGGTGAAATGTGAATAAAATATACCTATATTTCACCTAGTTTCACACACTTTTTCCCTTTTTCTTTCCAAATCCCTCTCTAAATCCCTCAACCAAACACAGCGTTAGTGTGCCAACGAATAGCCGACCTTTCTCATATTTCCTTTGTGGCCCCACTTTTATCATAATTTCGTAATAGTATTATATTGGTCCCAAACCATATATTAATCACACTTTTGATAATTCAATGCCAAATTCAATTACATCCTTAGCACATATAATTATATAATTAGATATATCATTCATATATTTATTTATTTATATTATTATTATTATTATTAATGATCCCTAATTATAAATTAAATTATATTTTAACACCTACACTTAAAAATATTCTTTTCCAAGTATAAATTTAACTATTTTATATTAATTTAGCTTAAAGTATAGGGATGTTACAAAATTTAGTTCATATTTTAGCACATTTTTCTTTCATTTTCTAAAGTATAGGGATGTTACAAAATTTAGTTTGTATTTTAGCACATTTTTCTTTCATTTTTTAAATTTCTTCTCAAACGCAGCTTAAACAAGTTTTAAAATAGGTTTAAATTTGACTTATTTACATAGATTTCTAATGAAATTTTAACGAGTGAAACACGACTAACTTTATTTTTCATTTTACATATACACTTTATTGAGTTAAGTAATAATTTTTTGAAAATTTATCAAATTCTAAAATATTTTTAAATTTAATTTGTTTATATAGCAAGTAAATTTCAAATTAATTTGTAACAAATAAAATATTCAAGGGGAACTTACTGATAAGTCCTATGTATCAAGTTCAAAACCCAACTAATCCAAAAACAAAATACTTGCACCAATTAGTCTAATACATTTTTAATTGTTACCAAAAAATCTTTTTTTTTTTTTTAATTTACAGACACTGTTCACATCTTACTACCGTAGGACTTCCGTCAAACGGTCGCCGGAGACTCGTCGGAATGTTCAACATCGCCGGGAAGTCGCCGGAGTATCACCGGGAAGTCGCCGGAGTTTCGCCGGAAGTTCGCCGGAGTGTTAAGAACGTTAATGGAAGTCGCCGGAATGTTCAGAACGTTCACTGGACGTTAAGAACATCACTGGAGACTCACCGGAATGTCTAGAATATTACCCGAAAAAAAAAAGAATAAATGGATAAATTATAGCAAAAAAACATAGCAAAATGTGCTAAATATTGATAAACTAAAAGGAAAAAAAATGAAACGACAAAAAACAACAACAATGGGGAAAACATATGTTATTTTTCAATTTTTGTAAGGTTCAAGCAAATAATCTCTAAATAGTGATCAAACTGAAAAGTAAGTTTTGAAATTGTAAAATGTTACAGTTTCAAAACAAAAATCTATTAAGCATTTATCCTTATTAATCAAACTGAAAAACATGTTATGAAACTGTAAAATTTTACAGTTTTATACCATGATTCATTCCAGCACCAAAAAAATCTGAAACTGCAAAATTTTACAGTTTTCACCGCCTGTAACTAAAACTCGAAAATTACTTGTTCAGAATTCGAAAATTTTCTCCATTAGAATAGAAAAACAGAAGTGTATAGCAGAGAAAAAAAAAAGAGATCGAAGGAGAAAGGCCCATGTAGAGAGAGGATTGTACTCCGACAACTATTTTTTTATTTAGATCTAGCCAAATTTGATGTAGATCTACTCAGATCTGATGTAGATCTGAGTAGATCTACATCAGATCTAAGTACATCCACTCATCTTCTTCGTCGGAAATATATCATCTTCTTCGTCGGAAATATATTATCTTCGTCGTCGGTGAGAGTGAAGTCACGAGTTGATTTCGATGGTTGACGGTTATCAGTGAACCCCGATCAATGGAGAAAGACATGATCACCGGTCGTCGTCCATGACAAAGACGATGAGAGAAAAATGCAGAAAAAAAAAACGAGAGAGGAAGGGAAGCAAAAAACAGAGAGAGAGAGGAAAGGACTTTTGGGTGTACTCAAAAAGTTATGGAATTAAATGGTGTCTACATGTTCCACATGGGACCTGTGGGTAATTTCCCCAATATTCAAATAGTTTGATTTGTTTTACAACCCAAATTGTCGACATGGGTAGGTAAATGATAGATGGGCCCCAATAACACATTAAGCAGGTCCATGAAATCAACTCACAAGAAATTAACTTACTTGGGCCACCTTTATAAAACTTGATGTTGTTTACCCATTAAACCTTTGGTCCCCGCAAATCCAACATTCGTAGTATTTGATATCCACATCAAAAGCAATATAATTTTTTTTTGAAGGTTGGGTTTGTATCTTGAAATTATGTTTGGATGACATTAATTTTGATAAGAACGTGAATAAATGAGATTTAGAAAGCTTGAAATTATGTTTGGATGACATTAATTTTGATAAGAACGTGAATAAATGAGATCTAGAAAGGAAAAAAAAAAAAGTGTGAGAGTTGTGTAAAATGTAATTATATTTCATTCACATTTTATCTATTTCTTTTTTCCTTTTTAAATTCTTATTAAAAAATTCATGAACCAAATACAATTTAAGCGTTTGGCTTTGCTAGTAAATGAAAAATTGATAGATTTTTAAATATTGTGGGTATAATTATTATTTTTTACTCTTAAATTGTTAACATTTAGGAATGCGAAATTCCCATTGAAAATGGGGGGAATCAAATTCATAGTTAGTTTGAGAATATGATTTCTACTCAAATAGATAATCAAAAATTATTTTCCTATTTTATCCATTCTAAAGGCTATAATAGTAGAGAGACTTGAAATCACATTTTCATTCCTTTCAAAAATTTTGTCATCAAATTTGCTAGTCAAAGATTGTTTATCCTTTAATTCTCTTGTCTCTGTTAATGTACACTAAACCTAACCCACTAACCTAACCCACTACATCCACTCTACTAAACCTAACACACTTACCATCTCCACTACCACCCACCACCTCCACTACCATCCACTACCACCACTCACATACCTCACACCTCTCCTATATAATAGCTTGTAATATACAAAATCTATATACAACAATCTTGTAATATACAAAATCAATCAATAATATATATCAATTTATCTTACATGGTATCATAGCTAGGTTAAGAACCTAGTAATTTCGTTCCACCGGCGGGCGGCAATCTCGCCCTGGCCGCCCGCCGGACAAACCCAAATTTTTCCTAATTTCTTCTTCAATGGCAGATTCTTCAACAACACTTCACCACCGCAGCACCAGATCCGATCACATAGTTCATTGCCCTCACTGTCTCTTCGATCGGCGTCGACGAATCAGGATGATGACAATAGATCACATCCACATAGTCCATCTCATCTCAAGCCTCTTGAGCGAGGCTTTGGTGCCTTCGATGATGTGTTCTCTGGACAAGCCTTTGTTGTTGGGTCCAGACCCGCCCCAGCAGATCTTGGTGGACACGACGATGTCGGATCGCTTCCAACCCAGTTCGCGGATCGCCTGACCCATGATCTCCTCGGCTCGGCCGTTGGCGTCGACCTCGGCGTTGTCGAAGAAATTGACGTCGTTGTCTCTGCAGCATTGGAGGAGGGACTTGGCTTCCTTCATCATCTCTCGGCAACTCTCTCTGCTCAAGGATCTCGGCCGTTGGAGAGATGAGACGAGGCACTGGAAAGCCTCCGAGATTTCCTCATCTGATTGCAGTTCTTTTCTTTCATCATAACTAGAGGATTCCTCACAGCAAGGCCTTGTGCATTGATCAAGCGGCCCCGCCATACTGTGTATAATCTCCTTCCGTAAAGCAACAATCACTTGTTTCTTCAAACCCTACAAATTGTTCATCGGGAAGAGAGAGAAAGAGAGCAACTCCTTTCTATATCTCTCTTTATCTCTCTGATTTTGGCCCCTCTCCTCTCTCGGTCTCCGATCACATCCAGCAGCCACACGAGGCCCTCTCCCTCTCTCTGGTTATCTATCTCTAGCACACAGTCACTTCATGCACCTCATATACACACCCAAAAAAAAAAAAAAAAAAATGTTCAAAGCTGCTACGGTCTCTCTCTTTCTCTGGTAGATGGTAGAGACCTGGGCTCTTCTCTCCTCACCCATGTGACCCACTCCACAAAAGTATCTCTTTTGCAGGGCACTACCCCAACCTGCACTCTTTTTTTTTTAACTCTATCATCATTTCCTTTTATTTTATTTTTAATTCCATCATCATATTTTATCATCATCATTATGTTTCCACTACCCGTATCCTTTTCTCTCCAACACCATTCTTTTCTTTATCACATCTCTCTTTTATATCTTTTATATGCAACTCTCACCAGCACATATGGTTTCTATCTTAATATATTATTATTATTATTATTATTATTAAAAAAAAAAAAAAAAAAAAAAAAAAACATCTCCAAACACCATTGTTGTTTTTCACATATCCGTGTGATAACGATTTGCACACCAAACCTTACCTTATTTTATTCATCTCAGGGATCAACCCCGATCACAATTACACACCACAAAAAAAAAAAAAAAAAAAATGTTCAAACCCACAGGCGGGATTTTTCTTCTCTACTCTGCCGCCGGTCTTTTCTTCTTGCCTCCGTCCTGGGCGGCCCTTGCCGGTATTGCCTCCGTACTTCCTAGACCACCAAGCAAGTTGCCTCCTCCCTGCTCCTCCACTGCAGCATATGGCGGCCCTCCAAATCGGAACATCACGGTGGCCTTCCGCTTCAGCTCCTTGTTTTCTGCCCTTAGCACGCTTATCTCTGCTCGCGCATCCTTATACATGCGTTGGAGCAGAGCCAACTGGGAGTTTAATTGTTGCACCTCATTTGTCCTACTCTGCAGCCGGTGCGACAAGTTTGTGACCGCCGTCATGGACTCCACACATGCCTTCAAAGTATACTGATTCGCCTCCACATCCGTTTGCACTGCCATTTTTTGCTCCACCGACTGCATCGGAAAGTTCAGCGGAGCAAACCCAGCGGTGTTTGGTTGAGGTTCACTGGCCACCGCACCAGTTCTCTCTCCTGTGGACTCGTTGAGGTCGGGAAAGAGGGTGAGCAGCCCGCGGGACGACGAAGCCATTTTCTGGGCAACAGCAACAGAGTGTTACAGACTATCTCTCTCAGCAAAACGACCTCTCTTTCTCAGCAAAATGAAGAATTTTTCAGAGGTTTCTCTCAGTTTTTCTGTCTCAGTTTCTGCCTCCTCCGCTTCGGTTTATAACGACCATGACACAGAGACAGCCACGCGCATCGCGCGCCTTTTGACACCGACAACCTGGCACGCCTTTTCATGGCACACCTTTTCATGACTCGGGCACGTCTTTTGATGACACGCCTTTTGATGACACACCTTTTGAGGGCACGACTTTTGAGGGCTCGATATCTACATCCATGTATATCTTTTGGGCAGCCTATATACACACTCATACAGTGTCTTCTACACCAGTCAGCTTTATCAATCCCTTTGTTTCAACCTCAAATAGGTTTCTATCTTCACACCTATTTGAGTTTGAGGGGGGGTTATACACAGTATCATGCATAAGTCACTCATGGCGCACTCCCTAAGTCGCCCCCTTGGTACACCACCACAACATTCTACAACGGTCCGACATGACCCCATAAACTGTCCCGACATTGATTCCGGTCAGCTTCTACAATGGTCCAACATGACCCCATAAACTGTCTTCTACAACGGTCCGACACGACCCCATAAACTGTCTTCTACATCAGTCTGACACGACCACACAGTGTCCTGCTACAACGGTCCGACATGACCCCGTAAACTGTCCTGCTACATCGGTCCGACATGACCCCATAAACTGTCTTCTACAACGGTCTGACACGACCACACAGTGTCTGCTACAACGGTCCGACATGACCCTGTAAACTGTCTGCTACAACGGTCCGACATGACCCCGTAAACTGTCCTGCTACATCGGTCCGACATGACCCCGTAAACTGTCTTCTACAACGGTCCAACATGACCCCGTAAACTGTCCTGTTACAACGGTCCGACATGACCCCGTAAACTGTCTTCTACATCTGACACGACCACACAGTGTCTGCTTCAACGGTCCGACATGACCCCGTAAACTGTCTGCTACAACGGTCTGACACGACCATACCGTGTCTCCTATCCTGTTTTATTTTATTTATCAGTTTATTTTTCTGTTTTGTAACTCTCTCCAAACTCAAGTTGGTTTGTGTCTAACCTCCTTGAGTTTGAGGGGGGCTGTTAATGTACACTAAACCTAACCCACTAACCTAACCCACTACATCCACTCCACTAAACCTAACACACTTACCATCTCCACTACCACCCACCACCTCCACTACCATCCACTACCACCACTCACCTACCTCACACCTCTCCTATATAATAGCTTGTAATATACAAAATCTATATACAACAATCTTGTAATATACAAAATCAATCAATAATATATATCAATTTATCTTACAGTCTCAATTGTCAGTCACAAAATCATTTTTGAATTCTGAAACACAATACTCTCAAAACATAAACCCAATCTTGTGGAGAATTAACTTGGGACAAGAGAATAGAATAGAATAGAAGAATTTGAAGATATAAACCCAAAAAAAACTTCAAATCTTTTTGAAGGAGTGTATTAAATTTATTTTGTATTTATAATCAGACCTTGGCCCATTTTTTGGATTGGGTTGGGCTTTCTTCCATGGTCTTACCCAATGGAGGCCCATTGACTGTATAGCTTTTGTAATTAATAAATTACTGATGTTATTTGATGTTGGCTGATTAGCAGAACGTAGAAGTGTGATGTAGTCAAAAAGCACCAGACTCAACTCAGCATATTGGGTCCAGATCAATTCTTCAAGATCACTTTCTCCGTCCTCTTAAACGCGGGTTTGGGAGCAACTCTTATACACTTTGTTGGACTTATTTCGGTAATTTGAATTGTTTATATTTTAAAAAAATATTAAATGAAATATATCAGGTTTGGAACAACAATTGTTGTGCATCTAATTAAACCTATTTTGATAATGCGAAACCTTCATATTTTAGAAATTGTTATGCACTTTATTGGATTTATTTCGATAATCCAAACTTTCACATTTTAAAACATATTTAATAGAACATACCATGAACAGGGTTTATTAGAGTAAATGAGTGATTCGACAGTGTATTATATAAAATTTATTTTGTCCAAGTGTTGTATTCTTAGTCTAACTCTGAACTTATTTAGATCTACTCAATAGATTATGTTGTGTGTATGTTGTCTCTCTCTCAAAGGGTGTGTTGTTTAGTTATGTAATGAGTTTCATTGTAATATTTAATTTTTTTGTATAAGATTTATATAACTTACCTACCAAGAAAAAAAAAATAGAATAGAAAAAATTCAAATTGATGAAACATCAAAAATTAATAAAAATTTAAACGGAATGATTTGAAATTTAGATAAAAATAAGATATTAAAGGAGTAAAAAGACGACATTAGAGAAATGGAGGTGCGGGGAATCGAACCCCGTGCCTCTCGCATGCGAAGCGAGCGCTCTACCATATGAGCTACACCCCCTTATTGTCTTTAGATGTTTATATTATTATTTTATTAATTAATAGTTTAATTTACATTTCCATTATATTAATTAGCAGTTTATTTACATTTCCAACTGCCTTCAACTGCATATGATATAATATAATGCAATTTTATATATTCCAATAATATCAACATAAGTAATTTAAAATTCTCAGACTACCTGTAACAACAAAAGCTTTAATACTATTATTTTAACAAAAATTAAGCAATGATCTACACTTTTATAAGTGTTCACGATAATTTTTTATTTTTTAAAATTGTTACATGATAATCTCATTTCTTATGTTATGAATTTTTTTATTTTTTCAAACATATATATAGCCAAAAAAATACTCATCTCATCCTCACATATTCTATTACACAATCAATTCTTTATTATAAAGAAAAATGATTTCACAATTGTAGTCTCTATTTTTTTAACTTATTTGTCCTTTGTTTTGTTAATGAAATTTTTTTGAGACATTTAGATGTATTTCTCATTTTTTTATTAAATGACTTATCTCCAGAAAGTTCAACTAGATCAAATAGTTGAGGTGTTTTGTTAATAAGAATTTTTAAACAAAGGTCTCTTACTATGAAATACTTTGACCCATTATTCTAACTCTTGATCTAATTGAATCTTTTCATAAATTCTTACAAGTAAGAAATTTCTATTTAATGACTCTTACCGGTAAGATACTATTTGTTCAGTTAAAATTTCAACTAAAAACAAGCCAAATCCTAGCTGATATGTCTAACACTGGTGGCTCCTCACCTTCATCTGATATATAGGCAAATCGCACTACCACTTCAAGTCATAACCCAACACTTTGATTCATAAAAAATCACTTTAGATCACAAGCAGGCATATGTTTGGTTTGAATCACTTTGGTTTACTAAAGCCCAGAGCTTGTTTGGGATGTAAGTTGATTTTTTGGTTTTTTTATTTTTTTGATTATGTAAGCCTGAGGCTAAAAATTTTTATTTTGGATAGACTTTTTAATTTTTTTAACTTTTGTAAAAGAAAAAATAAAATGATTATAGATTGGATGTGACATTTTATCCTATTTAACTAAAATAGTCTATTTTGTCTTATATGACCATTTTAGCCCCAATGGGGCATCCCAAACGAGCACTTCATAGTAGTTGTTTTTTTTTTTGACATGGTTAACAGGCAGCTGGTTATCTAATTAAAAGGGTGCTTTTGAACACAACAATGTCCTTCTCAAATGTGGTTGGTCCACAAGAAGAGATTAATTTTTCTGGCCATCCAATTGTTTACATTGCTCCTACTGTTCGTGGGAATGCACAAGTAAGTAGTTGATGCTATTATAAATTGTTTTGAATTTTACTTTAATTCCTATAATTTTATATAATTTTTTTTAATTTTAATTTTAATAGTAAGTAATAGAGGGTTCACATTATAATAAAATGAAAATGTAAGAATCAAATTATTCAAATTAAAACTATATGGATTAAAATAACACTTCACTTCAACAATAAAGATTAATGATGTAATTTGCCCATTACTTAATTTATTGCCTGCATAGAGAAACATGGGTTAATTACACTTTTCATCTATAATTTGATCGAAATTTTACTTTAATTCATATAATTTTAATTTGAACAATTTAATCCTTACACTTTAAGTCCAGTTCCAATTGGTCCTTCTATCTAATTTTGTTAATTTTATCTATGTGTACCTTAAAAATTTGACAAGTGTTCTAAAATTATTAATTTTAATCTTGAATCTAAATTTCTGTTCATTTGTTTATGTGTACACCTTAAAAATTGGCAAGTATCCCAAAATTGTTAATTTTAATCTCTAATTTAAATGAAATGACCAAATTGAAATTGGACATAAAGTGTAAGATCAAATTATTCAAATTGAAACTATAATAACTGAAATGAAATTTGGGTCAATTTATAAAGATAAAAAGTGCAATTAACCCTAGAAACATTTTGCCTCACTTTCACTTTTTATTGTTTTTGTGGGTGTTGATTTTCGAACACAACCAATGGGGGAACTCAGCTGGAGAGTACTGGTAGAATAGATTAAGCCCAACAACCTGTAATAAGAAGATGAGAATTCCCGCGATGGTTCGTCCATCGAGGGCACTCCGATGATCAAGTTAGTAAATCTTATCTCTCTCAAATATTAAAACAATACTAAATGCACAAGTCAAAGCATCACAAATAAAAGCATACCTTACACTCACAAGGGTGCCTTACTTTTATAATGATTAGTGTTCAACTTCCCCTAGAAGTTTTACTTCATGGGACTCTATCCTTTACAAGGATAACATCTATCATAACTCACACTATTCAGATTAAGATGAACTCCCTCAAGAGTCTTATCTCTATCCAAATAGATAGCTTGATGTCATCTAGGACTCTAATCCTCTATCCAAATATCTCAGATTTTGGTATCATCGCAAAATACCTTGGCAGTGCCCTAAACATCTCGGCAAACATGATCTGCTCAGGTGGCACCTCGGCTAACACCTTAATGTCACCTTAGCCACGTGGCGTCATATCAAAATACTTCTCCATAACTGCCTCTTAGGTTCTATTACCTCAGCAACCTGAGGTGATGGAACCTACATCGTTTCATTTTCCAACATGCTAGAGATATTCTTCCAACCGAGATCATGACTCACCGGCGTATCGAAACAAGGACTCAAATGTCCACTCGTCAAGAATGAAGAATCAAGAACCATTATGTTCTATTTCCTCCAGGTCCAATATCTCGATAGAGATCACACTACTAGTAGAGATCATAATTCACTAGTTCAAGAACAATAAGACCCTAGTATCAACTCATCAGGAACCAAGAGCAAACAAGTTCTGTCCCATCTAAATTCAACATCTCAACTGAGATCAACATTTCAACTGAGATCAACATCTCAACCAAGATCATCATCTTAACCAAGATCAATATCTCAACCGAGATCATTATATCATCACCTCATTGGTTCGTATCAGTCACACGTCACTCTATCACATCAAAGCTGCCCACGCCGCCTAACAGGTACGTCGTCCAGGGCAGTTACATAATGTTTTGCCACCTTTTTGTTTTTTTGACAAAACTTCTTTCACTCTCTCTCTAGAAGTCTTCATTGCCATTCTTTCGAAGCTTTTCCTATTACAACTCTGGTCACTACTTCTGGCGTGCACTCAACAGTTCCGCTCTAATTAGAGCGTTGTTTGATTCCGGCAAATCCCATTTCGACATTTACTTCCTCGGCTCCGCTTTGTAAGTCCTTGATTTCTTTTATTTTAACTTCAATTCTCCACTGTTTTCAAATATATTCCTTCGGTGAATTGTTACACATCACATACGGTATCTGTATCTGTATCTACATTGCTATCTTGTATTCATATTTGAATCCTATTGTTCTACATGCCTTCGCTTACTTTGACTTATATTTTGTCCTTCATGTTCTTGAGCCATTTTCATATTTTTTGTATTTGACACATATCTTCTGGCACACTGACACCGAATTCTATCAATTTTGTTCATTTCCTGAATCTGTCAATGCTTTATTTTTCTCGTATTCTTTAATCTTTGATCATTGTTTCACGTTTTTTACACCTATTTCTTCTGTCTGTTCTTGTTTGTTAGTAGATTACTACCTCTGAATCTTGTACATTTGCATAGACTTAGGTTTGAGATTTGCTAGAATCCACACTTAGGAAAACTGAAACAAATTTTCCCCCCAAACCTTCTTCAGAACCCTAAAACTGATAACCCAGCAGTCCCCAGGGTTTTACCGAGGTCTTTAACCCACCCAGTCCAACCTTCCTTGCCAAAATTGCCCTAGCCAAGGTCATGGGGATGTTCAAATGAAGGGTAGACTCCTCCAATAAACTAAAATACTTCTATCAGGAATTCTCCATTCCAGCCGACGTTCATCTAAGGTTGGTTGGGGAGGAAGATTCTATGATGCCTGGAGAGACATATATGTCTTTCCCTATAGTATCTATCATCGAGAGTGGAGTCAAATTCCATCTTGACATCTTGTTTTGCTTCGGGCCGAGGTGCCTTTTTTTGTATCTGAACAAGTTGTCTTTTTGATTACAAGTCCTCTTTTTGACTAAATGTTGAATGCTTGTCTCTATCTTTACTGTCTTGTATGATTCCATACTTAGAATATTTTTGTACTTCTCCCAAGTATACTTTAACTGTGTAATCACTTCGAGTCAGAACACATTTGACATATACCACCTCAGATCCACTTTATCTTGGGTGCACCCTTAGTTGGTCACCTCGAACCAACTTACCTCGAAGTTCACCTTTTACTGTGATCTCGGCCAATGGGCACTTTATAAAAATTCTTTGAATAACATTAAACAAGTATTGCTTCCTTACTTGTACTTATTGTCCTTTATCAAGATTTCACATTTCTAACATTTCCAGGTTTGGCGACCTGGTTGGTGATCTCAGGTAACCAACAACTCAAGTGTCCCCCCATCTAAATACTTCGGCTGACTCCAACTTGTAAATTTCAACAAGTGTCAAGCCTATTCCTTATTCCTGTTTCCTACGCCCTAATGTGAACCTAAGTATCACTTATGTTTACATTAAGCATGCATCTTTAATTTTGCCGAAGTCTGATTCAAACAAATCTTAGCCGAGGTTTTTTACCTCGGTGTCTCTGTTAATCTGACTAGATCAAACTTAGTTCAACTGTGAAAACCCCACATTTAATTATTCTTAAAAGAAAATAAATAAATAAATTAACTAATTAATTTTGTCTACAGTCTATCTGAATTGTATATTAGTGTAAAAGTTTGTTTTAAATTGACTCAATTCAATCACTAACAAAGACATTATTAAAAATAATAATTTTGTGGGTGTTCAATATTTGTTGTTTATAAATTATTTTAATTAGGATTCAATATAATAATTATTCTTACTAAATACCTTAATTAAAAATCTTAGTGTATCAATTTTCAGAAACCCACACAAATACAAAAAAAAAAAAAGGGAATCAAACCTTTGTAGAAATTCGATGGAGGCTTTGCACATGTTGATTTGCATGCTTGTTTAAAGAAAAAGAGCTGATGATGCTCTTGGAATTGAGGGAAAGAAAACTTAGAATGAAAAGAGAGAGAGAGAGAGAGAGAGAGAGATTTGTGCAACAAGCATTGTATATATATATATGCATGCAAGCCTTCATTGTCTATAAGGTGCATGCAAGCATTCGGTGAGGAAAAAAAAAAGAAGAGAGAAATCCATGAAGCAACCAAGCTTAGTGAAAAATCTAGAAATCCCCTAGATGTTGATTTGTGATTATGTATCAATTTTAAGCAGAATATAACAATCCCAATCAAACAATCAAGACAAAGAGACACAACGATTTTACGTGGAAAAAACCACAATTGGACACCTCCAACTGTGATAAAAAAACCACGGGCAACAGCCACAAAACAATCTACTAAGAAGATTTAAAGGAATTACACAAGTATACTCTCAATTACCTAGCGAATCCACGCCTAATTGAACCAACCTCTATGTGCCTCTTCCAACCCGTCTTCACCTCGGAATTGTTTTTACGATGAGCCACCCCGGAATCCACCAAAGCTTCAGGCTCGAATTCTTCAGAATCCACCGAAGAACAACTCTCTCTTTTGTAGAATAAAACACAACCTTTGATGTACTCTCTTTAAACCATGAGTTGAATACTCAATAAAACATCAAAGAAAACTCACAAAGTATCCCCAGATATAAACCCTAGAACCCAAAAAGAAGATCTGGAGTAGTAATCCTAAAATCTGACCTAACAAGCGAATTTATAGAATCTGTCCCGCGATCTCCGCTCGAGCGCTTAACAGCCCGCTCGAGCGGCTTCAGCAAAATATGCACGTGATATAACAGAGGTCCGCTCAAGCACTAGAGAACCCGCTCGAGCGCAAAATCACACATCTCAGTACTTTTACAGGCGACCAAAACTGCTGGAACTAGGAATTCTCAGCTCGATCCCCGTTATAATCAGTGAAGTGGCAATCTTGAAAGTGTTAGCATCACAAACTTCTCTGAAAGGCACAATTCAGGTTGGATTCGCATCTAAACACTCATAGTCTCACTGAAATAAAAGTGCGAAAATAAATACAACTGAAAGGAGTTTTGTCAAACGGGGTTGCCAAGAATAAAACCTAACACTTAGTGATAGGAGAGGAAGAAGAGTAGGAGATTAAGGAAGTCAAAATTCTCAACCATTTTGTCACGCTATTACTAAGTAAGAAAACCGTCTCAACTCTCTCATTTCTTTTATTAGTGAAATTTTCAGATTATGTCCTTGTGATTAAAATGACTACGCATAAATAAAAATTTTATATATATGTGTAGAAATTTTGTGATGTGTATATCAAGTGTTTGAAGATGTTGATGGTCTTAAAATCATCTTATTAGTGTAAAGAAATAAGCTTGCATGATGTAGTTTACACATTTAAAGAGAAGATTGAAAATAATAAACCTGTTTTGAATCTGTCAGAATGTTGCCTGAATTTTTAGACAATTTTATATTCAAAATTTCGAGATGATTTCTTCTACAAAGTTGTTGATAATGATGTCTAGTTCATTCAGGAATTTTGAAAACAATTTTTGAGCTTTCTACGAATTTATACAATTTTTTTTTTCTAAATCTGAAACTGTGTTGAAAACAATCTGTTTTAAATCTGTCAGAATGTTGCCCGAATTTTTAGACAATTTTATACTCAAACTTTCCAGATAATTTATTCTACAAAGTTGTTGATAATGATGTCTAGTTCATCCAGGAATTTTGGAAACAATTTTTGAGCTTTCTACGAATTTATACAAATTTTTAACTAAATCTGAAACTGTGAGACAGATTTTACTATGTATTTGAAAATTTATTTAAAATTCTATACTAAGCCAAATCTGGTAATTTCTAACTAAAAGATAAAATTTGAGAAGTCTAGTTTCATGATAAATTTTTAGATTATGGATTTGATCTATAAATTTAAGCATGGAATTAATGTAAGGAAATGTGACGAATCTGTGTCATAAAAATTGCTGGGAATTTTACAGGATTATTTACACCTTCTTTTTCTGAAATTCTTTTTGAAAAGTGACCTAAACATCCCTATTGAGTATTCTGTTCAATTGCACGAATTTTAGAATTGTGTAAATAATTTATTTATAAATTTTAGGAAAATTTACCCATAAGTCCTAGTTTTTGAAAAGTTGAACTATTTAGTCCTAAAAGTTTTCTTATGCTCCATTTAGTCCCATTTGCACATCAATCTAATGTTTGAAATATTAATTTGATGTTCGAAATCTAATGTTCGAAACATTAATCTGATGTTCGAAATCTAATGTTCGAAACATTAATGTGATGTTTGAAACATTGTAATAGGACCTTTCAGTCTATAAGAAAACTTTTAGGACTAAACAGTGTATAAGTTATTAATTTGGGATTTATTGGTGCATCCCCCTAAATTTTAATACCTAAGTTACCATCCGAAATTTTCTGGGCATGATAAAATCATCACTTCAATATTGTGTGGGTCTAATCCATCAACTATTATAAATTAGAAATCCATGTATGGGTGTGTTGTGATTTATATAATATTGTGCTAGTCTAATTTTGCAAGTCAACAATTTGTGCATGTGTATAATTATGGGTTATTTCTTGTATCTAAGTTATTATGTTCATACCATGGCTTAAATTAATTGTCTATTAAATTTTGTATATTTAATTATTATTGTGTGACATGTATAATGTTTTATGTTGGGAATTTTTTTTTAGTCAGTATAACATTATTGGTGACTGAGAATTGAATAATTTGTGTTTAATATATAAATTAACCGAAATGAGTGATGGTATATATAAAGTTACTGATAAAGGGTTAATACCGAGTATTCAGGGTGAGCCCTGGTTTTTAATAAGTTTTAAGTAAATTGTGTCGCGAAACCCTAAGGTGGCACGGGGCTTATTTGAACCCTTATCGGTAATTGGTTTTGGAATAAGGGTGGATGTGCGGGTGACACACAGGGAAGTTACGTACCCCTGGCAAACCGTTCCCTTGGGACAGACCACGGATGTCACGGCTTGGGTAAATAACTCCGGGCGTGGACATCTTTGGTAGTTCTTGAATATTTGACGAATGGGGGGTTTCCAAATTAAACGTGGCCATGACTTAGTGGTTGGTAAGTTAAACCTCTTTGGCGAGATTTCAAAGGTCACCTAAGTTATTAAAATTATTTGAACTATTTTATTGGTTGTAATTTATGTTTACAATTATATTATTATCTCGTGTTTATAATCTCACTATTTTCTCTCAAAAAAAATGGTAGGTTGGTTATGTTTTCTTACTGTGTTGCAAAACTCATGGCATATATT
This sequence comes from Camellia sinensis, assembly GCF_055761805.1. Lineage (NCBI taxonomy): Eukaryota > Viridiplantae > Streptophyta > Magnoliopsida > Ericales > Theaceae > Camellia > Camellia sinensis. Next base: position 13,587,819 of record NC_138968.1, read on the forward strand.
TTGTTGCCCTGGCGTTTCATGCCAGATTATGTCGAGGAAGAGACTGAGGCTGAAATTAGAGCTGCTGCTAATATCGAACCTTGGCTAACTTAGAGTCAAGATTTTATCGGAATAAAATCCTGTTATTTCTTGCATTAGTGTTTAACTATGTTGTAACGTTGTGTGTGAACTTGTAGTTTTATTTTGTTGTTGGACTTTAACTATGTAAAAATTTAAAAGTTCCTAATTAATAGTTAAAATTTTATCTAGCAAGTTATTGTTATTTAAATCTTATGACATTTCAAAAAAAAATTTTGGGGCGTCACAGTTTGGTATCAAAGCCTAGGTTTGAACCTTTGGGCCATGGGTAGTAATTTATTATTTTTACATTTAAGAAAACCTTACGTTAATTTGTAATTTTCGATGACTTAAGTAAGTTAGAACCTTTTTATTTGTAGGATGCCAAGGTCATCAGACATTAACTCTAACGAGGAAAATTCGGTGAAAAACTATGACATAGAATCTGACCCAAGTGAAGAAGTGGAGATGCCTATAGAAGACTATGAATCCATAGAATCTGACCCAAGTGAAGAAGTGGAGATGCCTATAGAAGACTATGAATCTGAGCCTGAGTTTGACCCTGAACCTGATCCTGAACTTGAGCCTGAACCTGAGTCTGAAGAAATTGTACCAATATACAACCCCCTGGAGGTTATTATGATTGAGTCAAACACTGAAGATGAGTCTATAGAAGGCAATACCAAGGAGAGCACTGGAGATGTAGGAGCCATATATGAGGGTTGGGATGTGCGAAACGGGTTGCAGATTGGCTCTTTTGTATATGTCAGGCTTTATCCCCTAGGAGGTTGTGCTTGGAAAGCTGAGAGTTGGGTGGGTACCTATATCGGGCCTGTCCAGATTCTAAGACAAGAGACTCCTTGGGTATATCAATTAGGCCCCTTCCCGGATGGTTTCACCGATAGGGTGGGCGACCTTTTTGACTTTTGGAGCCTTCAATGCATCATGCCCGACCCAAGTAGAATTATGAGGAGAGATGGGTCAGTGGACTTCAGAGACTGGAGGACCTATCGGGAGGAGTCGGTGCTGCTACTAGGGCATCGTGTGTGCAAAACTACTATCTTCGTGAGGGTGCTGTGGCGATTCATGGGGCTTTTCCCAGCCACATGGGAGCCGGAAGCCCTTGTATGGAGAGACTTTCCTTGGCTATTTTAAGGGGTCTTAAGGGAATTATAAACTAGGCTAACCGATTATTTTGTATGCTCACATGTAAAATTGCTTAGTTTAGAATTGTGAGTGTCGGAGTTAACTCGGATTGTAGGGCCTATCTTTTGCCCGTAGTATGTTATTTAATCTTTTCCTATGTTTTATTTGTATTTTGCTAATTGTAACTTATCTAATCTAATTAATGAAGTTTTCTTTTTTTTTTACTATCCTTACACATAAATATAATAATAATAATAATAATAATAATAATAATAATAATAATGATAATGATAATAAATAAATGAACAAATCACGAATTGCTAAAAAAAAAAAAAATCCCATCATGCAGAATGGCTGGACGAACAAGAAATAATAACAACGGTAATGGTGATGGAGTGTCTGATGGCGATGTCGCTCGAATTATACGCGTGATTGCTGATAGGGTAGGAAATATACCACCCCGAAACCAAGATCAAAACAAATCGGAAATGATAGCAGAATTTGAAAAGCTATGTCCCCACAAATTCCTTGGTGGATTAAACCGCCATGAAGCTGAAGCTTGGTTAAGACAAATTAAGAAGTTGCTAGATACTTCTGACATCCGGAATGAACAAGATAGAGTGACTATGGCGGCATTTCAAATGGAGGGGGAAGCAGATCATTGGTGGGAAATGATCAAAAGTACTTGACAAGTAGAGACATTAACTTGGAGACAGTTCGAAGACCTGTTCATGGAAAAGTATTTTCCTAACTCGCTAAGATAAGAAATGATTCAAGAGTTCCTCCAACTGAAACAAAGAAAAATGTCAGTCGCTCAATATGTGAACCGTTTTGAAGCTCTCTCATGGTACGCTTTAGCCATAGTAGCAAATGAAGAGGATAAGGTTAGGCGATTTGAATGGGGTTTGGATACAGACATTAGAGGAAGATTGATCGCAGTGCAACTCTCCACCTATGCCCAGATGGTGGATCGAGCTTTAATTGTGGAACGAGAGTTAGCAGATTCTGAACGCATTTGAAATCAGCGATCAAGGAACAACAACCAACCACGCGGAGGAGGCCCACTCCGCAACACCAGAAACCATCCTGCGCCAGCACCTTATGCCGAAGGGATGCAGCAGCAACAAAAGCAGAATCGAGGAAACCAGCAAGGAGGAAACTTTGTAAATGAGTGGAAAAGAAGATGTTTCAGATGTGGTCAACAAAGGCATCGTTGAAGTGAGTGTCCTCAAGGTGGGGAGTATTTTATGGATCAGCGAGGGGCACAACAATACAACAAATGCCAACCAGGGCAAGGTTCTAAGCCTACTCAAAATACTCAGACCAACAAGGGGCAGCCTCAAGCCTCTAAGAATGTAGGCCGACCAAGAACACAACCACAAGGAGCTGGAAATGGAAAGAAACCAGGAGGGGCTAACCAACAGGCAGTAGGGAGAATGTATGCTCTCCAAGAAGAAGAAGATGTTGATAACCCATCAGTAATTCAAGATATGTTAATCCTTATGAATTCTTGGGTTAAAGTATTGTTTGATTATGGAGCTTCGCATTCTTTTATATCCACTGCATGTGTGACAAGTTTGGGTTTAGAGCCAGAGACGCTAGAGATAGCCATGAGTGCTACTTCACCCTTAGGGGGCCAAACCCGAGTAAATCTAGTATGTAAGTCTTGTGAACTAGAAATCTCCGGTTCATATTTGATATATAATCTAAGGGTTATGGATATGTCTGATTTTGATGTCATCCTAGGAATGGACTGGTTGTCAGTTCATCGAGCCATTATTGATTGTTACCATAAGATAGTGACAACATCCTCCCTTAACAGCACGAAAGTTCAATTTAAAAGGAGATATAACTCCAACGTGTCGCAAGTCACGATGGCATGATCAACTAATCGGATGGTTGGCAAGCCTAATTTTGGAAGGCGAAAATCGAGAGGATCCAGGATTACCCCATGTGGTGTGCGAGTACGCTGATGTTTTCCCTAACAAATTACCGGGATTACTCCCAAAACGAGACGTAAATTTCACAATTGAGCTTCAACCAAGGACTTCACCAATTTCAATAGCACCACATCATATGGCGCTAGTCGAACTTCGAGAATTAAAGGAGCAGTTGCAAGAACTGTTGAATAAAAAGTTCATCAGACCAAGTACGTCGCCTTGGGGAGCGCCAGCATTATTCGCGAAAAAGAAAGATGGAACCTTAAGATTGTGCATCGATTACCGACAACTAAATCGAGTCACCATTAAAAATCGATATCCCCTACCCAGAATTGATGACTTGTTTGATCAATTAAGAGGCTCAAAATGTTTTTCCAAAATTGACCTTAGGTCGGGATGTCACCAACTTCGTGTCAGAGGAGAAGATATATCCAAAACCGCGTTTCGAACCCGTTATGGCCACTATGAGTTTGTGGTAATGCCATTTGGCTTGACGAATGTGCCTGGGGTATTCATGAGTTTAATGAACAAAATTTTTACGCCTTATTTGGACCAATTTATGGTAGTATTCATTGATGATATTTTGATATACTCACGATCGGAGGAAGACCACGAGCAACATCTGAGAACCGTTTTGCAAATTCTAAGAGAGAACCAATAGTATGCTAAAGCTAGCAAATGTGAATTTTGGTTGAAGGAAGTAAAATTTTTAGGTCATGTTGTGTCTGAATTAGGGATATCAGTGGATCCTGCTAAAGTAGAAGCAGTAATGGGGTGGAAACAACCTAAGAATACGTTTGAGATTCGTAGTTTCTTGGGATTAGTAGGTTATTATAGGAGATTCATTCAAGATTTCTCCAAATTAGCCAAGCCGATGACACGCCTAACGCAAAAAGGAGTAAAGTTTGAATGGAACGAAACGTGTGAGCAGTCATTTCAAGAACTCAAGAAGAGACTGACAAGCGCTCTTATATTAATCATACCCGAACGTGACGTTGGGTACACTGTTTATTGTGATGCCTCTAAGGAAGGGTTAGGTAGTGTGTTAATGCAAAACGGGAAGGTAGTAGCTTACGGATCAAGATAATTGAAGAATCATGAGAAAAATTATCCTACTCATGATCTGGAGTTGGCAGCTGTGGTCTATGCACTTAAGACTTGGCGACATTACCTTTATGGGGAAAAATTTGAGGTATTTACCGATCACAAAAGCTTGAAGTTCACACAAAGAGATTTGAACATGAGACAGAGACGCTGGATGAAGTACCTTGAAGATTACCAATTCACCTTGTCTTATCATCCCGGGATGGCTAATGTTGTAGCAGATGTACTAAGTCGAAAGACAAGAAAGATTATAGCCAACATATCAATTAAAGAATGGGAAATGGTAAGCACCGTGAATGGGTTTAAGTTACAACCAGAGACTCAGAATGGGAAGGGTAGGTTGTTTACAATAGTTACAACACCCCAACTTCTTACCAAAGTGTTGGAAGCCCAAAGATTTGATCAAGAGACCGACTTCATCAAGGCCCGATTAGTGTCTGGGGAATCTTCACCGGATTGGACGCTCCATCAAGATGGTAGTTTAAGGTATTTAGGTAGAATTTTTGTGCCAAACATCGAACAATTAAGAGAGGAAGTACTTAAAGAATTTCACCATTCGGTTTTTGCGGTTCATCCGGGAGGAAATAAGATGTACCAGGATCTTAAGTGACAGTATTGGTGGAGTGGAATGAAGAAAGACGTTGCTCAATTCGTATCTAAGTGCTTGACGTGTCAGCAAGTGAAGGCAGAACATCAAAGGCCGGCAGGGAAACTCCAATCTTTACCAATATCTAAGTAGAAATGAGAACACATAAAAATGGATTTTGTAATGGGATTACCCCGGTCGCCGCAAGGCCATGTTGCCATTTAGGTAATGGTTGATCGATTAACTAAGACGACGAATTTCCTACCAATAGGACCAGCAGGCACACTTGAATCTTTAAGTCGATTATTTATTCGAGAAATCATTAGATTGCACGGAGTACCAGTCTCAATAGTGTCAGATCATGATTCTCGTTTTACGTTACATCATGATTCTCGTTTTACGTTACAATTCTGGCAAAGTCTACAGAAAGCCTTGGGTACAGAGTTGTGTTTTAGTACAACTTTTCACCCTCAAACTGACGGTCAATCAGAAAGAACAATTTAGACTTTAGAAGACAAGCTTCGAGATTGTGTGATGGACTTTAAAGGTAGTTGGGAGAAACACTTACCACTAGTCGAATTCTCTTACAATAACAGTTGTCAAGCAAGTATTGGTATGGCACCGTATGAAGCTTTGTACGGATGGCCTTGCTGATCACCAATATGTTGGACAGAAGTCGAAGAAGCACCTCTTTTAGGGCCAGAGTTAGTTCAAGAAACTACCGAGAAAGTGAAACTAATTAGGCAACGGCTCGAGACCGCTCAGAGTAGGCAGAAAAGCTATGCAGATCAAAGGAGAAGACCTTTAGCATTTAAAATTGGAGATCATGTGTTTCTAAAAGTACAGCCTCGTCGAAGAGTTGTTCATTTCGGAAAGAAGGGAAAGTTGTCACCTCACTTCATTGGGCCTTTCGAAATTTTGGACAGAAGAAGAGAAGTGGCGTACCGTTTGGCTCTACCGCCTCAACTGGCTGGAGTACATAATGTTTTCCACGTCTCTATGCTATGGAAATACGAGCCACACTCTTCTCACATCATCAATTGGGAGGAAATTAACCTTGATGAAGATGTGACATTTGAAGAAAAGTCTGTCAAAATTTTAGATCGTCGCGAGAAGAAATTACGAGGTAAAACTATACCGTTGGTTTGAGTTCTATGGAGACATCGTGGGACAGAAAAGTCAACGTGGGAACGAGAAGATATGATACGTGCCAATTACCCTCAGCTTTTCGAGTATAAAGGTACGAATTAATTTCGAGGATTGCATTTTTTTTAGGAGAGTAAATTGTGAAAACCCTACATTTAATTATTTTTAAAAGAAAATAAATAAATAAATTAATTAATTAATTTTGTCTACAGTCTATCTGAATTATATATTAGTGTAAAAGTTAGTTTTAAATTGACTCAATTCAATCACTAACAAAGACATTATTAAGAATAATAATTTTGTGGGTGTTCAATATTTGTTGTTTATAAATTATTTTAATTAGGATTCAATATAATAACTATTCTTACTAAATACTTTAGTTAAAATCTTAGTGTATCAATTTTCAGAAACCCACACAAATACAAAAAAAAAAAAAAAAAAAAAGGAATCAAACCTTTGTAGAAATTTGGTGGAGGCTTTCCACATGTTGATTTGCATGCTTGTTTAGGGAAAAAAAGCTAATGATGCTCTTGGAATTGAGGGAAAGAAAACTTAGAATGAAAAGAAAGAAAGAAAGAGAGAGAGAGAGAGAGAGAGAGAGAGAGAGAGAGAGAGAGAGAGATTTGTGCAACAAGTATTGTATATATATATGCATGCAAGCCTTCATTGTCTATAGGGTGCATGCAAGCATTCGGTAAGGAAAAAAAGAAGAAGAGAGAAATCCCTGAAGCAACCAAACTTAGTGATAGGAGAGGAAGAAGAGTAGGAGATTAAGGAAGCCAAAATTCTCAACCATTTTGTCACCCTATTACTAAGTAAGAAAACCGTCTCAACCTTCTCATTTCTTTTATTAGTGCATTTTCAGATTATGTCCTTGTGATTAAAATGACTACGCATAAATAGAAATTTTATATATATGTGTAGAAATTTTGTGATGTGTATATCAAGTGTTTGAAGATGTTGATGGTCTTAAAATCATCTTATTAGTGTAAAGAAATAAGCTTGCATGATGTAGTTTACACATTTAAAGAGAAGATTGAAAATAATAAATCTGTTTTGAATCTGTCAGAATGTTGCCTAAATTTTTAGACAATTTTATACTCAAAATTTCGAGATGATTTCTTCTACAAAGTTGTTGATAATGATGTCTACTTCATCCATGAATTTTGAAAACAATTTTTGAGCTTTCTACGAATTTATACAAATTTTTTTTTCTAAATCTGAAATCGTGTTGAAAATAATCTGTTTTGAATCTGTCAGAATATTGCCCGAATTTTTAGACAATTTTATACTCAAAATTTCGAGATGATTTCTTCTACAAAGTTGTTGATAATGATGTCTAGTTCTTCTAGGAATTTTGGAAATAATTTTTGAGCTTTCTACGAATTTATACAAATTTTGTTTCTAAATCTGAAACTGTATTGAAAACAATCTATTTTGAATCTGTCAGAATGTTGCCCGAATTTTTGGACAATTTTATAATCAAATTTTCGAGATTATTTCTTCTACAAAGTTGTTGATAATGATGTCTAGTTCATCCAGGAATTTTGGCAACAATTTTTGAGCTTTCTACGAATTTATACAAATTTTTAACTAAATCTGAAACTGTGAGACAGATTTTACTATGTATTTGAAAATTTATTTAAAATTCTATACTAAGCCAAATCTGGTAATTTCTCACTAAAAGATGAAATTTGAGAAGTCTAGTTTCATGATAAATTTTTAGATTATGGATTTGATCTATAAATTTAAGCATGCAATTAATGTAAGGAAATGTGACGAATCTGTGTCATAAAAATTGCTGGAAATTTTACAGGATTATTTACACCTTCTTTTTCTGAAATTCTTTCTGAAAAGTGACCTAAACATCCCTATTGAGTATTTTGTTCAATTGCACGAATTTTAGAATTGTGTAAATAATTTATTTATAAATTTTAATACCTAAGTTACCATCCGAAATTTTCTGGGCATGATAAAATCATCACTTCAATATTGTGTGGGTCTAATCCATCAACTATTATAAATTAGTAATCCATGTATGGGTGTGTTGTGATTTATTTAATATTGTACTAGTCTAATTTTGCAAGTCAAAAATTTATGCATGTGCATAATTATGGGTTATTTCTTGTATCTAAGCTATTATGTTCATACGATGGCTTAAATTAATTGTTTATTAAATTTTGTACATTTAATTATTATTGTGTGACATGTATAATGTTTTATGTTGGGAATTTTATTTTAGTCAATATAACATTATTGGTGACTGAGAATTGAATAATTTGTGTTTAATATATAAATTAACCGAAATGAGTGATGGTATATATAAAGTTACTGATAAAGGGTTAATACCGGGTATTTAGGGTGAGCCCTGGTTTTTAATAAGTTTTAAGTAAATTGTGTCGCGAAACCCTAAGGTGACACGGGGCTTATTTGAACCCTTATCGGTAATTGGTTTTGGAATAAGGGTGGATGTGCGGGTGGCACACAGGGAAGTTACGTACCCTTGGCAGACCGTTCCTTTGGGGCAGAACACGAATGTCACGGCTTGGGTAAAAAACTCCGGGCGTGGACATCTTTGGTAGTTCTTGAATATTTGACGAAGTGGGGGTTTCCAAATTAACCGTGGCCATGACTTAGTGGTTGGTAAGTTAAACCTCTTTGGCGAGATTTCAAAGGTCACCTAAGTTATTAAAATTATTTGAACTATTTTATTAGTTGTAATTTATGTTTACAATTATATTATTATCTCGTGTTTATAATCTCACTATTTTCTCTCAAAAAGAATGGTATGTTGGTTATATTTTTTTCTTTCTGTGTTGCAAAACTCATGACATATATTTTGTTGCCCTAGCGTTTCATGCCAGATTATGTCGAGAAAGGGACTGAGGCTGAAATTGGAGCTGCTACTAATATCGAACCTTGGCTAACTTAGAGTCAAAATTTTATCGAAATAAAATCCTGTTATTTCTTGCATTAGTGTTTAACTATGTTGTAACGTTGTGTGTGAACTTGTAGTTTTATTTTGTTGTTGGACTTTGACTATGTAAAAATTTAAAAGTTCCTAATTAGTAGTTAAAATTTTATCTAGCAAGTTATTGTTATTTAAATCTTATGACGTCTCAAAAAAAAAAAATTTGGGGCATCACATCAACTCTGCCGTTATGGCAAGTCTAAGTTATTCGTCATGTTTCATTCAGAAACATCGCCAACTTAGTTCAACTCTATCATATGGTAAGTCTAAGTTATTCGTCATGTTTCATTTTGGAAACATCACCAACTTAGTTCAACTCTACCATAGCCAAGTTGAGTTCAACTCTATTATATGGTAAGTCTAAGTTATTCGTCATGTTTTATTCGAAAATATCGCCAACTTAGTTCAACTCTACCATATGGAAAGTGTTAATTAAACTCTACCATATGGAAAGTCTAAGTTATTCGTCATGTTTCATTCTGAAACATCGTCAACTTAGTTCAACTCTACCATAAGTGTTAATTCAACTTTACTATATGGCAAGTCTAAGTTTTTCGTCAAGTTTCATGCCGAAACATCGCAAACTTAGTTCAACTCTACCAGTATGGCAAGTCTAAGTTATTTGTCATGTTTCACACTGAAACATCGCAAACTTAGTTCAACTCTACCATGTCGGCAAGTCTAAGTTATTCGTCATGTTCACCAGAGGAACATCGTCATAAGACTTTTCGGTCTTATTGCATAATCATGGATTTCAACAACATTTTTACGCTTTTTTACATAGGCTTTGACATCTTTTTAAATGTAGGGCCACCACAATCCCTGCGATATAGCTCTATAGACAAGGGATCTCCCCCCTACATGGCTTTCACATACTCTTTTGTGAACCTTGTATTAAAAGTCTTCAACTTGGGAATGATGTACATATCGTAATAGAGGTCCAGTAAAAACCCTTCTATATAGATGGCCTTCTGCCGACAGACAGAATTTGGCCAACTTCAGTCTGATCTTGTGTGCTTCCTTTTTGTCTTTTAGGATTTGGGATCTGCTTACTTATATTAAGCTCTTCTCTCCTAGGACTTACTCATCTAGGCTAAGATCTTGTCTTCTGAGATTTGGGATCTACTCACTTAGGTTGAGCTCTTCTCTTCTAGGACCTATTCATCTAGGCCGAGATATTGTCTTATAAAATCTAGGATCTGTTTACTCTGGCTGAGCTCTTGTCTTCTCGAACCTAATCATCTAAGCCGAGATCTTGTCTTCTGAAATCTGGGATCTGCTCACTTAGGCTGAGCTTTTCTCTTCTCGGACCTAATCATCTAGATCGAGATCTTGTCTTCTGAAATCTAGAATCTGCTCACTCGACTGAGCTCTTGTCTTTTCGGACCTAATCATCTAGGCCGAGATCTTGTCTTCTGAAATCTAGGATCTACTCACTTAGCCTGAGCTCTTCTCTTCTCGAACCGAATCATCTAGGTCGAGATCTTGTCTTCTGAGATCTAGGATCGGCTCACTTAGATTGAGCTCTTCTCTTCTCGGACCTAATCATCTAGGCTGAGATCTTGTCTTCTGAGATTTGGGATCGGTTTACTTAGATTGAGCTCTTCTCTTATGGGACCTACTCATCTAGGCTGAGATTTTGCCTTTTGAGATATGGGATCTGCTCACTTAGGTTGAGGTCTTCTCTTCTCGGACCTAATTATCTAGGCCAAGATCTTGTCTCCTGGGCACCAGTTTTGGTTGTTGGTGTCGGCGTGTCCTGTAATGGGGATGTTGGTTGTATCACGTTGTTCTCCATTATGACGTTGACCACTATCTATAAGTCTGTCAATTTATTTGCCATGTTTTTCAGTTTCCTCGTCTTTTCTTTGGCATCTGTCATTCCATGCCTGAAAGTCATTTTCACAATAGTACTCATCTCGGTTACCTTTTTTGTTCCCTTCTTGACCTTTGGAGACATTATTCGCCTCAGGATTCACTTCTTGCACTTTTTCGTTATGGTTCCCTCCTTTAGTGTTAGGATCCACATGCTCCTCCTTCTCATTGTGGATGTCGTCTCCAATTCTCACTTCCTGTCCGTTATTGGTCATCTATTCTTATTTAGTTCCCATAGACAGCGCCAAATTGTAGGTGTTGATTTCCAACCACACAACCAAAAGGGGAACTTAGCTGGAGAGCATCGACAGAATAGATTAAGCCTAACAACCTATAACAAGAAGATAAGAATTCCCGCGGTGGTTCGTCCATCCGAGGACATTCCGACGATCAAGTCAGTAAATCTTATCTCTCAAAAATATCAAAACAGTACTTAATGCACAAGTCAAAGCATCACAAATAAAAGCATACCTTAGACCCACGAGGGTGCCTTACTTTATAATGATCAGTGTCCAATTTCTCCTAAAAGTCTTACTTCATGGGACTCTATCATTTACAAGGTAAACATCTATCACAACTCACACTATTCAAATTAAGATGAACTCCCTCAAGAGTCCCATCTCTATTTAAATAGGTAACTTGATGTCATTTAGGACTCTAGTTCTCTATCCAAATATCTCGGATTCTGGTATCCCCGCAAAATACCTCGGCAGTGCCCTAAACATCTCGACAAACATGATCTGTCCACGTGGCACCTCAACTGACACCTATGTAGCGTCATCTCAAAATACTTCCCCACAGTTTTTAGCTTTTTCCTTTTTTTTTTTTTTTTGCTAGGCATTAACAATCCATGTACAGAGCTATGTTGATACCTAATGTATCACTCTTAAAAATCATCATTGATTAAAGAGATTTGGATGATAAATTAGGGGATGTAGTATTATTGTATTGTGAAGAAGGGTTGTCCATAAATATTTGTAATCTAATAAAAATATTTACCTGCTTTCCTTTTCAATTTTAAATGTCATCACTTATTTGCTATGTACTATAATATAAATAATAAAATTACTATTCATTATTAATAATTTAATTTTGAATAAATTATACTTTGCACTCTTATACTTTACACCGAATCTTGTATTGTTCATTGACTTTTTAATTATCTCAGTTGATGTCTTATACTTCGACTTAAGTTACAATTGAGTTCAGTCGAAAAACATCATTTAAAAAATTGACGAGGTTGATTACATTTAGTATTGCTGTACTTTCACTGTAATGTAATTTTGGGTCTTTCACTTTCAAATGTGGCAATAGATTCGCTACATTTTTATGTCAAGTTGCAATATCACCATTTCGTTCACCTATTGTTAATGAGATTAGCAAAAATTAAAAGTAAATAGACCAAAATGAAATTTTAGTGAAATGCATGAACTAAAATGAGATTTTGAAAAATGTGTGGGGCGCTAATAAGATGAAAAAATATTATGTTTAGCTCATATGATAAGTTCATTAATCTTATTCACGATAGATGAACGGAGGGACGATATTGCAACTCATTTTAAAGTATAGAAATTAATTGTCACAATTAAAATTGAAAGAACCAAAATAAAATTATGATAAAAAATGTATGAGTATTAAATGTAATTAACCCAATAATTAATTTTCTAGATTCTACCATGCATTTATAATAATGTTGAGATTTGAAAATAAACAACATTTCTATAATGCAATTAATCTTGTCGCTCACACGAACCACGCTTCATTGTAACTATCGTCTCTACTTATTTACTCATGCTTTTGTTTTTATTTATTTTAGTTGTTAAAAAATATGTATTTCAATGAATTAATTATATATATAAAACAGGGTAAACGAATAAAATTCTTTACACTCTATCCTTAAATGACTAAGGGGTGTTTTGGGAACAAAATAAAATGTTAACTTTTAGCTTTTTACTCATTTTGAGTCATATCACCTCTCACATTTTTTATCTACAAAAGATAAAATAGGCTAAAAAAGTTAAAAAATTAATTTTTTACCAACTTTTTAAAACACCACTAAATAACGCTGACGTTTTCTAAAATTTAGAAAAAATATAATAAGATCTACAATTTTGTTATACATAAAAAATGGTAAATAGGGAGAACTTTACACTGTACCCATAAAAGACTATATTATGCTGACCTCTAAAATTTAGAAGAAAAAATATAGCAAGATCTATAATTTTATTTTAATTAAGTCGAATTTTTTTTAGTAAAATTAAATGATCATAATTAATATAAATGGTATGGAGATACGAAAATAAATAGCAAAAATATATATTTCAGTGTACAAAAAAATGACAATATTATTTTTACCCACATAATTAATTAATAAAGTCATGATAAAAAAAAGCTGAATGTTATATAAATTAAAATTTTAAAAGAGTCTAATATAATTATTCTAAACTAATTTAAAGTATGCAATGTTTGAAAGAAAAATAACAATAGTTGAAGAATTTTTTTTATTACAAATAGAGAAAAACAAAAAATGAAGTGAAAATAAAAAACTAAAAAATGATTATACTAATGATAATTGTCATTAAAGTAAAAATAAAATATCATTAGAATCTCAATAAAATTTTCACACATCTTTATAAAAAAATTACATGTTTTTGTATATATTTTAAAGTTAAAGTGTCCTAAATAAGTGCATTTTTTGTCTTTTTGGACTAAAAAATTGAAGAAAAAAATACGAATATTTGAGTTAACTTTTTGACTTTTTATGGAGAAATGTGTATTAAAAAATTGTATAAATTAGTGTGTAAGAGAAAATTAGGATTGAGAGTTGTGCAGCCGTAATTTTTGACTTTTGCTAAATAGTGATAACTTTTTAACTTTTTGAGTAACTTTTTGACTTTTTGACTTTTTGGCAACTTGCCAAACTCGACGTTTAAGTTATTAATGATTATCATTTTATCTCTTTATTCATAAATTTGTACTTAATAATCACACAATAAATGTTAAAAAAATATATTCTCTTTATCAATAAAAAAGTTGAATAGGTTTTCAAAACTTTTAGAAATTTACAAAAAAAAAAAAAAAATCTCAAGATTTGACCCTTATAATTAAATAAAATTTTAATTTTATTAATTTAAATCTCAGTATTTTGATTTATTTTTAATGTAAACTATATATCTATTTTTATTAATTAAAACTGATTTTGCTTAGCGAAAATAAGCGAATGATTTAAATTGAAAATAAATAAAAAATTAGAGTTTAAATTGATAAAATTAAAAAGTTAGGGTTTATGTCATTACAATGATTAAACTCTAAGATTTTTTTTTTATATTATAATTGTTCTAATTGTTTTTACATATTTTTTTTTCCCAGCCGAGAATAAACATGTTTTTATTTTTAAGTTAAAAAATAGATAAAAACATCTAAATTAGACAAATCCTCAATTATTCTAAGAGAAATTACTATTCAGTAGTTATTTCAAAAAATTATTATAAATTCATACAAAAAAATTGTAATTATAATTTTTAATATTTATAAACATTTATTTACGATTATTCTTTACAATCTAGTAGGGGTGGGCGCGGGTCGGTTGCGGCCACGAAACTTCCAATCCGCCATCCGTCCGCCAGATTGGCGGATTGAAGAAAATCAATCCGCATCCGTCCGCCAATCCGGCGGATGTGGATTGAGCGGATTGGCGGTTTGGCGGATGGATGCGAATCGGTTTGGCGGTTTAAAATTTTATAAATTTTCAACATAATTCAACTTGTGCACTTCCTTAAAAAAAAAAAGAAAAAAAAAAGTATTACAGTCAATGACTTAAAAAAGTATTACAATCACTGTATGCCTTATCCAAAGAAAGAAAGTTTGAAACTTCAGAATATCACGATCACTGTATGCTTCATCCACATATTACAATTACAGCATGATTCATCCCTATAAAGTATTACAATCTGTGATTCTTAAAATATAATAACAATTCAAACCACCAAAACCATAAAAGAGCAGTAGTAGAGATTGAATGTTTCTATATTGTTACATCTACATATGTTTTTGAAAACAAAAACCAACCAGCATATATCATATTTTTTATTTATTATTTTTAGAGTTAGATTTAAAAACTAAAAAATATAGATGAATAATATGTTTATTTTTTTCAATTCAAAAATATATTCAAGTTGAAAACTTTTTTTCAACAGAATATTTAAACTCTTTTTCAATTGAAAACACAAACATAATATTTAAACAAATTGAAAATACAAAGTCTTATAAATTACTACAGGTGCTCGCGATTTGGCGGTTTGGCGGTTCGGTTGCGGCCAAAAAATCTCAAATCCGCCATCCGTCCGCCAAATTGGCGGATTGGAGAAAATCAATCCGCAACCGTCCGCTCATCATCACGCATCCGTCCAAAATGCGGCGGATCGGTTCGGTTCGGTCGGTTTTGGCGGATCGATATATCCGCTGCTCACCCCTACAATCTAGACTACACTAGACATTCTGATGACTTGGTAATATGGATAATCTCAAGCCCCATTATGCAAATTATGATCAAAGATGTTTTTCTAGAACCATCTACCGTATCTTATGGATCTATATATATTTCTTTAATTGCAACTTTGGTCCTCTATATATATATACAAACCCGCTCTCCAAGTTTAGACCCAAAAAAGAAAAAAAAAGAAAACCCCTTCTCTTCGCATAAACCCTAATTCCGAGTCTCTCTCACTCTCTGAGAATCCATGGCTATACTCACTGAATGCGAAGACGATCAAAAGCATACTCCAAAGCCATCGTCTTCGACAAAGAAATTCAACGCTGAGTTCGATCCTTCGAACCCTCTAGGGTTTCTCGGGACCGTTTTTGAGTTTGTTTCTCGGGAATCTGATCTGTTCAAGAGTGACTCTGTTGTTAGAGATGTCAACGCGTTGGTTCGAAATGTGAAAGAGAAAGTTGATGCGGAGGAGAGGAAGAAGAAGATGGAGAAGGCTGAGGCTAGCGTAAAGGCTGAGAAAATAGCCAAGGAGGAGGCTCAGGCGTCGCCGTCACGGTCGGTGAAAGGGAAGGAGGGGAACAAAGAGGAGATGGCGGAGGATGGGAAGGAGACTGACGGCAAGCGAGGTAGTATTCTTGAATCTTGGATTTTGCCCCATTAATATTTATTATGTATATTTGTATTTATTTTTTTTTTCATTTTTGTGTACGTAATGATGAAATTGAGTTGAATTTGAATATGAATATGTTCTTGGTTTATAGAGTTTAGTTTAAAGTAGCTTGTCTGGTCTGTTTGCTTCTTGAGATAGTGGGGAAAATAGTAGAAAATTTTAGGGGGCCTGTGACATTTTTGTCAAATACTATTAAAAAAATGTCACTAATTGTTAATTTTCAGCAATAGTTTAAAAATTTTGTCACAAAAAATATCATTAATTATTAGTTTTTATTAAAAAATTGTCACAAAAAGAAGTGTCTCTAATTTTTAACTTTTAGTGATAGTTTAAAATTTTCGTTACAGAAAAATGTCACTATTGTAAGTTTTAACGATAACTTATAAAACCCATTACAAAAAAAAAAGTCATGTCAATTTTTAGCAACATGTAAAAGATCGTTACAAAAAATTATTTTTAAGGATGATTTTACTAGTAATTATTCTCAATAGAATTTGATGAGAATTAAGTTCAACTAGTAAGACTTATTGGTAGTTTACCCAAAATTTTATTTATGTTGTTTGGTTGTCAAGACAAGGTAGAAAATTGGTTGCCCTAGTTTTCTCTAATCTACTATGTGCGTCAAATTATGGTTATGTCCAAAGAAGTTGATAATGCAAGTAAAGAAAGCAAGTTCTTTGAAGCATACGTTTGATAGTTATACATCCTCAATAAAACAGGATTTTGTTTTTAATTTTTGTAATATATTTTTTTTATAGAGCTAATGGAAATAGAATAGGCATAGATGGGAGAGAAGCTTTCATTATCTACACCAAAAATATATATATATATATATATATATATGTACGCATCTATTTTCTATCTTCTACACTATTATTTCTCATGTTGTTTATGTCTCATATTTTGGGTTTTTCCAAAATACTCATATAGTTGGTGTTTGTGTAAAAACAATTATAAAGTGAAGCTTCTCATGTGTTTATGTCTCTTGTTTTGGGTTTTTCCAAATTACCCCTATAGTTGGTGTTTGTGTAAAATTATATATAGAGGAGGATGAGACTTGAAACAGAAACCATGAGTCTAGTACATATGAAGTGTGAATTCTTCTTTGTCATTATTCTTGTAATATTACTTTTTTTCAAGTTGCACACACGTCATGTGTCGACCACTAGTATATATATAACACTTTTGGAATACAAAAAAATCACATACACCAAAATTTATGCGGTACATCATGACTATTTGTTTGTATTTCTTCTACTTTCTTTAGGCAAGACAACTACAATAATTAAATACCTCAATCTGCCACATCACTTTTTATCTGTAAAGGTGGCCTAAGTGTTTTGTTTACTATGATGTGTGTGAAAGAACATTTAATGTCATCTACGGCACATGTTCTTAAATTTTTTTTAATGATAAATATATACCTGTCATTCTTCTCAATTCTGACTTCAGAAACTGTAGATAAGAAGATTGGAGGGATTATATATGACCTTGTTTTTTTTAGTTGAATAAGAATTCGTGATTTAATGTGAAGAAATTAATAGTGGAATTATGTGTATTTTATTGAGGATTGAGCAAATTTTCTTAGTTATTCCCTCTTCCTGCTACACTCCAGAATCTTTGAATCTGTTGCAATCACTAGTATAATGTCTCTTATGAGAAACTTCATTATCTTCTCACTTAAAAAAATGAGAAAAAATGCGATGGGAAAAGTTTTTGAGAGAAATAAATAATGTTCTAGCGCGGTGTTTAATAAACCAAATTTCAGAACTTAAAATTAAGTATTCAGTGATTTCTTAATTAATGTTGAATGCTAATTTCCAAGCTTTCATGCATATGACACCATTGAGTTGCACACCAGCATCCCACCACCACCACCACACCACCACCACCACCACTACCACCACCGACCACCATCATCATTGCCAGCATTACCTCTACGCCTCTACAACAAGATGGTTTTACACAATCGGCCCAAGCCATACTAGCTTTTCCTGCTTGGTTGTACAACTAGTAAAGCAATGCTATTTTGTTAGTGTCACAACTACAATCCCATCCTACTACCATCAACACAACCATTGCTGCCTTCACTCTTGCCCACTACAATCACCATCGTCGTCGCTACTTGCACCACCCTTGCCACTACCAACACTTCCACAACACTGCCATTATCACCACCATGCTAGTGGTGCTGCTAGTACCATCGCAACACCACACAACTACCATTGTTGCCGCCACCATCACTAGTGTTGCCACACCATCTTTGTTGTCTCCATCACTCCACCACCACCCCTACTCCTACTATATCACCCACGATCACCACCGCTGACACACTTCACAATCAACCGACAACCACAATATAAAGAGTTAAATAGAAAAATTAGAAAATGAGTCAATTTCAAATTTTAGCTTCTTGTACATATCAAATAACTTAATTAAAATCAGTGCTTAAGTTTCAATACATTCCAAACTGTTTTTTGGATTGAAAAATTTGAACTTTAGTTTTCAGTACTTAATTTTGAGTTTTCTGTTTTATAAAAAAACTACCTTAGTTGAACACATTTTTGTTCTTTTGGTTCTTTGTAGATTTTAGCCTCTGCGAAGCATCATTCATTGCGGCTATATTGATGAATGATTTTTTACTATTTGAGGAATGCATTGACAAGTATGATATTTTACTATTTTAGGAATGCATTGACAAATCAGTAGAAAGGCTTAAGTGAATGTACTCTTATTGCAAGTATAGAGTTTCATCAGCAAAATGAACTTTAGAAAATGTTATAATTGAGATGACAATCTGAACAATCATAAGAGCAATGAAATAGTAGCACGAGGTACTGGAACATTGCATAGAAAATTTTAAACTGGGTTTAAAATGCCAAAAATTTTGGGGTGGCATGAAATTAACATGATATGGTAATTTCGTCAAGTCTTTGAATACTGGCTATGAAAGATTTTATAAGGAGGCTGAGAGTTTCAGATCAGTTGTATCTGGAGCATGGATCAATCTGGATCTAGGGCAGACGGAGTGTGGAATGGTTCTTACTCCTAGACGTGGTGTAAAGTGTGGCAGCCTGGTGAAAGGGACTCTGCATACTTCTAATGCATGAGTTGTCTCTATAGCTTTGAATAAAAATATAGTAGCACATTATTTTTCCTATTCATAGATGCAACAAGGGGTTGTACAAAGAAGTTGACAAGCAGTGAACTTTTGATGTGTGAGTTTTTATGTTCATGGTTGAAGTAAAATCTTGCTCCTGCTACTACTTCTGTACCCAAATTTATTTTGAAAGTAGTTGAAAAGGTTAAATGAATTTTAGATTGTTGTCAAATTAGTTATATGTTAGGCCAAAGCTGTTTGCTTATGATAACTTTACAAGACAAGTCAGTGTTTTCATCTCCATTAAACCTGTCGTTACTCATTTGTCACATCATAGCAAAGTCTAATGGCTTTCAGGTGGCCATAAGATACCTGAAGTGATTACGTTTTTCCCCATGTAACTTATCTCATTTGGTAAGAATTGTGAGTTTAATTTCTGTGAAGATGGTGTGATCATCATCAGGCAATATGTGGACTCTTGCTTATACTTTTATCTTATGAGATGATATTTTTGTTTAACTAACATTTTATACTACATTTCAATTTAAATATCTTACCAGCTCCCAATAAAGGCAATGGTCTTGATCTGGATAACTACTCTTGGGTTCAAACCTTGCAAGAAGTTACCATTAATATTCCAGTCCCTCCTGGAACAAAATCGAGGGAGATTGCATGTGAGATGAAGAAGAACCATCTGAAAGTTGGACTTAAGGGTCAACCTCCAATAATTGATGTAAGTTTTAAGTTTTTCGATTCATTCGTAAATATTTGTTTGGCAGTTGTGCAGTACCATCATTTTGAAATTTGTGTACTCTGAATTTGGCTTGAGAAAATTTTTCTTACCAGTGACCACTTATCATCTTGCTTGCTTGCAGGGTGAACTGTTTCAGTCTATCAAGGTTGAAGACTGCTTCTGGAGCTTAGGTATGTTCATACACAGACTTTCACCAAGAAATTGCATGTGCAATGTGTGTGCACAGACACAATTGTCAGACAGGCTAATAAGTGCCTGTTTTTAGCTGCTAACATACAGGAACGGTCAGTGGTTTCCTGAGGAATGCTATGAACCTAGTGATTCTCTCCTCCAAATAATGTGCTTGCATGCACATTTTTTTGTTGATTCCTAGTCTGTCAGGATTGTTGTTGATATTTACTTTTCTTTTCTTTTCTTTTATCCTTTTAATGAAAACCAATATTTTCATGCAGAGGATCAGAAATCCATCTCTGTACTTCTGACCAAACAGAACCAAATGGAATGGTGGAAAAGTTTGGTAAAAGGTGATCCTGAAGTTGATACTCAAAAGGTGGAACCGGAAAGCAGCAAGCTGTCTGATCTGGACCCAGAAACACGGTCCACTGTGGAAAAAATGATGGTAGGTCACTAATGCCTTTCACCTCTGCGCGGGGGTTATTATGAATGGGAAAAACTTGTGCAGTATGAAAACATATAATAGTGCATGGTTTGTTAGTTATATGATCTGATCAATGTTTTCTCTTTATAAGAAAACCATTTGAACCCATTCTTATCATGTCAAACAGCTGTATTATCAATATATGGTATTCTTTTTTCCCTTGTTTACAATTATGACTATCATTGGTGGGTTGTTTTCAACTTCATTGTCGTTGATTTCCAATTTTGTTGCCTTTGTGTTCCTTTGCAGTTTGACCAGCGACAGAAGACCATGGGCCTTCCAACAAGTGATGAGATGCAGAAACAAGAGCTTCTCAAGAAGTTCATGGCTGAGGTGAGCACTTAAATTACTCCCTCTCTCTCTCTCTCTCTCTCTCTCTCTCTCTCACCACTTCAAGATTGGTTAACTAAACTTCTTTTTGGGATTAATGCAGCATCCCGAGATGGACTTCCGAGGGGCAAAAATATGTTAAAAATCCTTCCTTCGCATCAAGAACCTGCTGCTTTTCGGTAATGTTTGTCTCAGATGGAATGGAGTGTCTCCTTTGCCCGTCTTTTGGACCGAGATTGGTCTTGTTACTTTTTGGATGGCAACTTTGTTTAGATAACTTGGTTAACAGTTTGTTGGTTGGATGGGATTGATGGTACAGTCATTTAAATACCATATTAATATATATTAGCTTTGCTTTTTGGAAATTGTTTGGGTTCTTATGAAATTGCCATGTTGATGTTACAAGACCAATAGGGGGTGGGGTATAAAATGAGCGCTGAAGAGATTTGGACTATCAATCTTACCTTATGATCCGGAGTTAATCTAAACATGAGATAGGTTATGCAATTCAAAAGGATTGATAAACCTAGGACTTAGGACTTAATCTTAAGAATTCTAATCTGCCTAAACAAACATAACCTTGGTTATTATATAACAGTGCTCGGTTACCTTAGCATTATTATTCTTTTTGGTGGCAAAATTAACAAGTAAACCGAAAAAGGGTGGTTGGTGTTTTTTTAAGTACATGTATGGCCATTTTAAAGAAGCAAAGTGCGGCACAGAAGTACTGAGACTAGAAAATCCTGATGGGACGACGGTAGTTTAAGACCCCTTAAAACATAATTATTGGATGATTTAACAGTGATTTTATATCTTAAAGTTGAGGGGAATTTATTAAGAATTTTTTTCTAGGATTTGTAGTTCAATTAGTTCATAATATATTTTTATATTCTAATAAGTTATATTGTTTGGGTATTTGATTTATCATATTTTAATTGTTATATTTAAGATATTTTATGAAGAATTTTATTCTTACAAATATTTTTTGAACCCTTAGTAATTTGGTGGTCTGAATATTTATATGTGAGCATTTTGATAATGAGAATGTTTATATTACAGAACATTCATACCGTTAATTTTAACATTAATGTGCATTTAATCTTATTATTATTAGGGATATTATGATAATTATGTTCCTAATAGGACTTTGGAACGTAAGAGAATAATTTGGATAAAATGAAATATAAGAAAGTGAAATAAGAAAGTGAAGAGGGATTTATGAATATATGTTTTCAAATTTAACCACTGTAAGATTAGTAAAAGAATAATTATGGAAGGGGATCTTATTCTTACGTTGTCATTTGGAAAAAAAAATTTAGTTTGTTTTTTGGAGTTGTGAATTTTTTTTTTTTAATTTGGGATTAAAAAGTTCATTTGGCAAATATTTTTTGACTTATATGATTTTTGTGAAAAAAAAATAAAATAATTATGATTTAAATATAATATTTTATCTTATTAATTTATTTAATTTTTTATATTTTTTTAATCTCCACTGACAAATCCATTTGAGTAACACTACTCATGTGGCACTAGGCACCACACACACATCCCTCAGGTCAGGTCAGGCATGCAATGTAGTCATGGCAGCTCCCATGGTGGGCCAATTCTTTCTATTTCGAAATTATGTGTTCTCTTTTCTATAACAAATTATATATAATTATTGGATTAGATAAGAATTTGCATGAAGTTTTTCGAGACATAATTTGTCAATTATGAATATTTTTGGATAGAGTGATGAGGGATTTGAGATAAAATTTTTATGTCAGAAATTTTTGATCCCAAATTTCTTCTCTCCTTACTTCAATTTATTTATAATTTATAATTATTAAATTATATGAATATTTTAAAATATGAAAAATGTAAAACATAATTAAACGGTTGTAAATCAATCAAGATGAGATGACCTTTTGTCTTTGACTAAGTGGGTATGTTGAAGGGTGTCTCCTCGATGGGAATCCAATAATCCAATAAAAAGGACAAATTAGGCAAGTGAGGACAAATACACACATTAACACCCCTCACTTCAAAGTTTAAAATTGTTCTCAATTCAACTACTTTTGGACAATATGTGCCCCATCAATTGCCACATTGGGTCATTCTCACACATCCTTTTCCTAAAAAAGGTAAAGGGGACGTTTCTTTTTAGCACCACCAATATTGTCCAATTTTGATGGTTGGATCCATGAGGTTAGTAATACTCCCCAAGAGTTGTCACTGTTTTTCAGATCTTTCTAGACCTAGAAAATTAACAAGCTATCAAGTAGATAATAATTTACTACAAGGTAATTTATTTGCATGTTCTTAGACTTAAAACCGCAAATAAGTTGAGTATTAAGTTGTTTAAGTTTCGGTTGAAATTTATAAAGCTTCAAAATAAGTTCAAGATTAACTTATTTACATAACGAGCAGATCTTGACTGAGTTTTTAAGAAACCAAATGCGATAGCTTAATTTTTAATAATGTATATATGCTCGTTGAGCCAAGCAATAAGTCATTCAAACTTTGCTTGATTCATATTTAACAAGTCGAACATGAATATGCAGTGTAGATTTAAATTTAGCTCAGTCAGTGTTGTGCTTAGTGTTTAATATTTTATACAATTAGTCATAAGTCCAAATAAAGAAGAAAGATTGTATGTTAGGTAACTTATCAGTTAGCACATGAAATTCTCCATTAAACATGAACAAGATTTTTTTTATCAAAAAGTTAAAAAATTATTACATTTCTCAACTTATTCTCCTTATTTTTTGCATTTTTTTTAATTATAAGAAGTAAAAAAATTATTAAAAAGGCCAATTCTCAAATGTGTTCCTTTGTAATATGAATATATATATATATATATATTTATATATTTATATTTCATTAAACATTAATCCTAATATGAATAGTCTTAGTTTGGTGAATGTAAATTTCAACTTAATATGATGTTATATACATTTTAAATTATAAATAATATTTAAAAAATATTTTTTCTCCATTTTTTTCTTAGTTGTCTGTTGTTGACAACCAAATGTTCAAGAAATGAAGGATTAGTTTTTCCACTGACCCCAATCATCTCTGGTTGATTGCATAGGCACCTCTCTGTCACATTCAAGGGTGATGTGGGGAAAATTATTAGTTGGTCCAGATATAACATTATGAAAATGCTTCGGACCCCCACTGGGGGTCGACCCCCAACCCCCAGTGAGGTGGCGTGATATGATTGGATAAAAAAAAAAATATTTTATTTTATTTTTTTTTTTTTTTTAGGTTTCAGCCAGTGGGGGCTCGCTGCCTCACTGGGGGTCTGCAGCAGCTTTCATAACATTATGTGATGTATTTACATTATTCTTGTTGGTTAGATTTCTTATTACTCGATTGTGTTTGAATAATACTGTCACTTTATTAATTCACTAACTAATCACAATGTTATCGAACACTAATTGACTATACTCTTAGACCACCTAATAATTTCTTATGATGTGTGTGGGAACGTTGTGGTGGGCAAACTTTAACTGACCTAAAATTGATGACAGCCGCGTTTGATGTAACTGTTAAAATAAATTATAGATTATAACTTAATAGATTATAAATTATGACTTTAATCAGAAGTTGTTTATCTATTTAGTGTACTTGTTGGATTATAGATTTAAGTTACTGAGTAGTGTTTGTTAAATAAGTTGTGAAGTAGTTTTTTTCAATTAACTTTTATTTTTTGTTATTCACTAGTTGTCTACATTTCTCATAAAAAAAAATAATAATAATTTATAGTCCATTTGGATCTTTTTCTATTTTTAAAAAAATAAAAAAATAAAAAAATCTAAGAGTATAATCGTAAATTAACATGTTTATAGCAGAAGCTGATAATCAAAAATAAGGAGTGAACAGTTTCTCAGAATCAGTTTTTTTAAGTTAAATAAGTTGTTAGAATCAGAAACTGTTTGAAATAAGTTTAACTGAACAGTCCAAAATAATTTTTTCAAAGCTAAAAGCTATAAATTGACTCAAAAAAATCCAAACAAACACCCCCGATAGTCCTAACAAGTTCCTGATTTGATGATATTAATTGGTGCAGTAAATGAGACTTATATATTTGTGTAACTTTATAATTATGGTTTTGCTTTTGCATAATTGGCCATAATGCTCTGCTCTTTTTCCTGTGAAAGTTCTAGTGAAAGTGTTGAGTGTATTATTGTGCAAGTTCTATGGACACTGAATGTCTTAACTTTGATTAATGTTTTTCTTCTTTTGTTGGTCATTGCCTTAATTATTTCATGTCAACATTATTGTCTCTTATGACTTCGGATCATTTGTCATCATTCTCTCTGAATTCTAAATCTTATTTTTTAGTACCATTAAGCTGTCATAATTTAAATTTAATGCAATTTGTTTATTTCTTAATTATAAAGGAAGTTTTATAATTTAATTTTGGATTCAAACTAGGACATGACAGTATTAGGAGGGTGAACCAGAAATTTAGAACCTAGACAAGGGATTTCTTTTTTGGGTACATCATAGACAAGGGATTTCAAGTCTTATGTTGTAGCTTAATATGATATAATCATAAATATTATTGTAAGTATGCATTTCAATTTAGTCTCATGTCTTACTGGCATACAAGTTTCATTTTTGAAAGGTCATGTATATAACAGTTAAATCAAAGTTAGTAGAGCATTGTCTATCTAATGCAAATCCTCTGTGAGGATGGACATGTAAGGATGGATCTAGGGTACGGCAAAGGTGACTCCATCTTAAAAATTTAAAAAAGTATCAAATATTATATTAAAAAATTTAAACTAATTTAAAATTATAAGAATTTACACTCTCAAACATATTTTTACACCTCCATAATGATAATTCTGAATCTGTTTGTGCTCTATACCCATTCCCTTCTCCTCCACCCTATCAATAGTATTGGACCACAACACCAAATCAAAGCACTTATTTATTTATTTATTTATTGCTTTTTAAATGATTTACACAAGAAAACAAGTCACAAATATCAATATTATAATGTGACAAGGAGCACAAGAAGACACTAGTCACACATCATAAAAAAGTCCAAGATGGGATATTAAAATTGGTTATGACAATTTAGGAAAGTGATTTACAAATAAAATTTTTGTATAAATTTTTTTTATCAAAATGGTGTATTAATTAATGGTAATTTTGAAACAACAAATCATTTTTATAAATCTTTTGATTTAAAATAAATGAATATTATTTTGGCATATCAGTTTATATAAATTATATATATATATATATATATATTTATTTATTTATATATCGGCTTATTTTGAAAAGTAAATTAAAAGTCACTTTTTAATTTTAACCACTTCCCTCTCTTACAAAAAAATAAAAATAAAATAAAATAAAAAAAATAACTTTTAATTATTTTCTCAAAATGACATCTGATGATGTATGATCTCGCGCATGGGCAATGAATAAGGCCTAGACTGGAACTATACATACACACATGACGACAAGGGCACAAATGCAATTTAAACCACTGACATGCCCTTCCTAATAAATTCCTCAGGGCCTGTATCCTCCAAACTTTCGTTCTCTTTAGTTTTGAGACTCAAGATTCTGTTTTGAGTATTTTGTTTTTTGGTATTTATTTTATATTCTAATTAATTCATTTTTTATTTTTTAGATTTATTTAATATAAATGCACTTAAAATTGTAAAGATTTCTTTAAAAAAAAAAATACTAAACACTAAAATACAAAAACAAAAAACAAGTACATTTTCGTACTTCATATATATTTTTTATTTTTAAATTTCTTTACACATATTTTACTTTTTAAGTATATATAAATTAGGAATATCTTTAAAAAAATTAAATTATAAAAAAAATTTACTAAAAATAAAAAATATGAAAAATTAAAAAATTAAAAATACTTTTTTAAAACTAGAAAGCTCCACAACTACATGTCGAGGTGGAAATTCTCTTGCGATGCTCCACTGTCACATGTAATGCTGATGATTTAGGAGTTGTTGGCTTTTTGCCTTTCGAAGGTTATATTTGTAATTATGAGCGTGCCAGTAAGGATCAATCAGTCCTTACAGAATGTTAATTGCCAACCAATTATCAGACGATTGTGTTTTAGTTCTTTCAGCCTGGACTTTTACTGGTGGCATTGTTTAGGAAAAATTAAGTAAACAACAATTAAAGGACGGACACTTG
The DNA here is from genome assembly GCF_055761805.1 of Camellia sinensis. Lineage (NCBI taxonomy): Eukaryota > Viridiplantae > Streptophyta > Magnoliopsida > Ericales > Theaceae > Camellia > Camellia sinensis. Next base: position 13,614,816 of record NC_138968.1, read on the forward strand.
TAATATTTTATTAAGTAAAATGAAAGACTTACAGAGATCCAAATCAGTCTCGTAGACGTTTACAATAACAATCTACTTGAAACTACTCCTATGAACGAAGTGCAGTGTAGAAATTTGAAGTACAGAAATGTAAAGAACAAGAAATGTAAAAAACTGGAAATATAAAGTAAAGTAGATATAAATTGGTTTTCTGGATCTGAGTCTGGGGGCTTCTTTCTGGAGCCTTTTCTGCTATTTATATTTCTCAATGGCAATCGTCAAACTGTATTTCTAACCGTTGAACCATGCTTCCATGATTGCTGATCGTGTTGCCTTATAGTTAGCTCCACTATGCCATATCTGCAGTTAGGTCTCCCTCTCGATTTTGAATTTAAATATGAATAACCGTTGAAGCCACGTCAACTTGCATTTCTTTGCTGATCCAGTGCTACGTAGATCTACAAAAATCAATACTAACTGCCACGTGCATGATTATGATTGAAGATTTGAATTGCTTTCCCGTTTTGTCCTTATCCTGCCACGTGTTAAATCGTGATTGGTTTGTACAAAATATATAGCTAACATTACCCCTCGCACTAATATAACTAATACTTGGTGATATTAGTGGATCAAGGTATTTTCCCACGTCTTAGAACGTGCATGAGTTTTGCATTTTTAGAAACACAACCGTCATTCACTGATGAACATTTACATTAACTCCTCTTCGATCCCTTGAACATGCTCACTATCTCAGTATTCGAAAAGACCAATTCAATTCTTATGGCTAAACAGACCTTTTCTTATCTCGATCAAGCATATGAAGAGTTTTGATAATACCGTTCGTTTTCGAAAGAATCTTCATGTATTGATTAGCCATCTTTACCCACCTTCTTATATTCAAGTCATGGAAGCTCTTGCAAATTATCAACTTCTGGATTACGAACATATTGTCCACAATCCTTTGATTCACAAATTTGCAAATATGGACATTGGAAGCTCTTCTTCTAACCCAAAGCCTTCTGGGTGGGATGAAGCTGCAACTTCTTCCTCTTCTGGGGCTTCTGGTTGGGAAAGCTAGCCGGAATTAAGAAAGGGAGTCAACCATCATTTTGTCGAGTTCATTGATCCTCTAGAATTCCTTTCTAAGGCTCGGAGTTTGGTGGTTTATCCTTACGTGCCCATCGACCGCCGACGTTGTTTGGTAGATAACCTACTCGTAGCGTGGTATACATCTTCCACGCCTACGAAAATAGTATATGCCAGGCACAAGGGTATAACCCTTCATTCTTAGCTCAGAAGGCTAAACTTTACTCTTCTGACTGGCTTGACATCGTTAATAGCCCCCGATTTCCCTATACTTTCGAGATGGAAACTCTTGCACCTCCTCTTCCACAAGACCTTCACTGGATGGAGGAATTGAGGCATACTCTCTCTGAGGACCAGTTTCTCCCTTCCTATCACCCTCCATCTCCTCCTACTAAAGATCAGCGAAAGCAAGCCCAACTTCTGCTTGCGGCCTTTTCCCATTTGCCCTTCAATGTTCTTGAGGACGATGTTCCTCTCAAGAGCTTTCGATGGGCTTGCAATATTATGACCCGGGGTCATATTCTCAACCCCATCGCCCAAGCAGAACTTCAAATGTTCTTGGACCAACTCCCACTACTCCTTCATTGGCATCACAATTCTGTCGCCACTACTCAATCCTTGGACCAAATCTCAGCCAATCGAGTTCATACTGGGTATGAAGCAGAGAACCTCATTGATGAATACGATGATTTCAAGAATAAAGATTCTGCATGCTGGGATGACCTGGATATGGACGAGACAGAACAAGGGCTGAAAAAGACAGAGTTTGAAATAAAAGCTGAAAAACTTTTCTTACCAAGTAAGAGCATATCAACTTCAGCAACCTAGCCTAGAGAAGATGGAAGACAGAATAAAGAAAGAACAGAAGCTTATTGACCATAACTGGAACAAGTTCCATGATCTTTTTATTTATTATATTCCTTATTTTTATGAACTCGAGTATGTGCTTAGGCAGGGCTTCTGATGTAATCATATTTATCTTAATAAAACGGAGAGATTTTTTATTATTATTTGGTATGGTCTGTTTTTACCCCATTTGTCAAAGTCAAACAAACTTAGGGATTCACAACCAACAATTTCATCCTTCGTATCTCAATTCAATCATACCTGATGAAATACTGAAGACCCAATTTTGAATTTTTCTAACTTATGGCATGTAATTAACAACTTTCGCTGGTCTCCTTTTAGAATTAGAGCTTCGAATTTATCAATTCTACCATTCGAACCTCGATTTGATCATATCCAGTTCTGCAACATATGGTTATTACAATCAAGTGATTTTAAATCAACTAATTTTGTTTCAATCAAACAGTCTGCATTTTCCAAAATATGGAAACCTCTTTTAAGAACTACACTATTTTACTCTAAAAAAATTGATTTATTTTGTGTATCATCAAACCAACTATTGGTTTTGGCACTTAGAACAACAATTTCTAATTTTAAGATATTTCAAGTTTTGCTTCGAAGGATTTTATTGTCACTGACAAACCATGAAACAAGCCCTCAATCCTTTTGAAGTAAACGAATACTTGAATATTCTTACATCCTTAGGCATGGAATGTGCTTCAAAGTCGACTCTTTGCCTTCGAAGCTGTTTGTTATTGGATCTTGGAGCCAAAATTTGGCTTCGAAGCCAAATATTTTAATTTGAAGCTGACATCAGTATTTGGGCTGCGTTTTCCTCCAAAACTATCAATATTGAGGGAAACCTTTCGCATCCATACTTTTAGTACTTTTCGTCCGTGTAAAACGACTGGGTATATTTTTCAAACACGAAAGTTTTAAAACCCTTTTATTCTGTACTCTGAACTCACCTATTTGCCTATCGCACAAACCCTTCATCTCTACTGACCTTCCTTTTCTCTCTACTCTCTTTCCCGACTTCGTCCTCTGAGAAAACTCTCCATCAGTGGCTTTTTCTTCCTTGAAAATACCAGTCGTAGAGCGTGCGAGTCCATCTGTAACCTTGAAAAGGATTATTTATGCAGAGTGTGAGAAGTATAAGGCTGGTGAGAAAAGCGCCATTAACGGACGCATCTTCATTCCTCGATGTCATGAACAACAAGAGTATGTGCTTGGGCCCATCTTCAGGGAGATTCCTACTGAGTTTCCAGCTCTATATCTACGTCTAGAAGACCATTGCCTCCTCTATGAAGGTGGTCTTGATTGGGGAAGCTTGAGGATGAACCGCCCCCATCGCTGCTGGCCCACGGTGAGACCAGAGTGGCAAGAATGGTATGATCGGGTTGTCCTTGATAGGACTCTGGATCTTCAAGAGCTCTTCCTTTTCTACGCCCTCCAATTATCCAAGTTTACCATTTCGGAGGACTCTTTCATAATACCTGCTGCCCTTTACTTTTGGAATTCTGCTTTTAATTTCTTTCAATTAAGATGTGGGATGATGGCCCCCACTGTTCTTGACATCTGCCATCTATTAGGATTATCCCCTACTGGAACCCCTATTGGACCAGATTTTCCTGACCTACAAACCCTTTTTTCCCTCCCATCTCTTGACTCATCCTATAGTGACTTTGTTAAGGTTGAGAATAAAAGAGAGGGTCCTGTGACTGATAGGGAATTCTTTTTTTTCATATTATATTGGGTTTGCAAATTCCTTTTCTACCCCTCTTCTCAGAGGATCATGCCAGAATTCATCCATCTTGCCAAAATCCTTGTCTTACAGAAAAAAGTGGTCTTAGCTCCATACGTTTTAGGTCACGTATATAAAGCGTGTTCCCCCTTTTTTGTGAGAAACCTTTGGATGCCAATCAAGGAGGTCCATTTTGGATACTTTAGCTTTGGCTCTTTACATATTTTATTGAGCTACAATCTAAATACCTTAAGTTTTTAGAGCCAAATCCTACTACTCATGGCATGAGGCTAGCCAATGTTTCACTCTACCCTTCTACCTTTGCTTTTTACTTATCTTTCTTCCACCAACTCCCAACTTCCTTTCCTTTCCACAGCTTTCGTCCCTTCAAACCTACCAACATTGGCCCATCCTGGTTGAGGACCTTTCTAAGTGATAGGCCCTGCTCTTCACCCCAACACAAGAATATATGGGTCTCTATTCTGGTCCTTAGAGAGTTGTTTCTCGGGACTCTGAACCCCAGAGCTTACAAATGCATTGCGGAGCCCTATTGCACTGCTCAATTTGCTAGATAATTTGGTTTCTCACAAGGAGTCCCAATACATCTCTACAGCCAAACCAATTTAAGCCTTACCAGCAGGGACTTGAAGGTTCAAAGATCCAGATTAGAAGAAACAACTTCTAAATTTATCCAGGACTTTATTGACTTTGAGTATTTCCCTTTCATTCCTTAAAGTAACATATTGAAAAGATATTAGAACTGGTGGATGGCAAACATGGAGGTACGCTTAGCCATTCCTCCTCAAGACCTGCTAATGGTACTAGATGTGCCCCAAGGCCAGCCCAAAGGAGCTGGAGTTGTCACGTCTTCCACTGCTCCTACCACTTCAGTTCCTGTGCCTACCACCACAAAGTCTATTCCTACTGTCTCAACTCTTCCTAGAGTTACTCGAGCTGCCTTGAAGAAGGGTATGTATCCTTGTTTCTTTTCTTTTTTTCTCCTTTATAATGCTCTTATCCCTACTTATTTTTTTTCTTTGGTGTACGTGGTGCGGGTGCCTCACAGGGAGATTCTCCTCAAAAGGTCCAAGCTTTAAACCTTCTTAGGAGCAAACAACAACAACAAAAGAAAAGAAAACTTTTACTTGATTCTGAAGAGGAGGCACATGTGGTTCATGCAGCAGAAGAAGAAGAAGAAACAAAAAGAGAAGAGGCAGAACAAGAGCAAGAGACACCTTTAAAAAGAAGGAAGAAAATGACTGTATCTCTTGCTGATTTCACTGGAGATCCCATCCACGAAACATCTGCTAAGGCAGTGTAAGCAGAGCACTCTAAAGAACTTATTGTGTTTCAAAGGGCTAAAAAGAGGAGACAACAGCAAATGTTCAGGGATGAAGCTGTTGTCGTTGATGCACTCTAAAAAGAGGTTACAAAAAGACAACAAGCTGCTGGACACTACACTCTTCGCAGCTCTCCAATCATAGCCACTACCTTTGAAGCCAGTAAGTTCCCTCGCACTTCTATACATCTTTCTCAAATTCTCAATACTGAGGCTTGACATTATATATTTCTTCTTTTGCAGCAACAATTACTTTGCCTACTCTTCCAATAAGGATTCCCTCAATTTCAGTTGAAGTTGAACAGCCTCAAAATGTGGAATCCATTCAAATAATACTCCCACTTTCTGGCCCTATATTTTCCATACCCTTCCTGAAACCAAGTATTCCTGCATCTCTTTCTTTTGGCTTAACTCCATACCTCCCTCATTTGTCTTTCGATTTTACTCAATTTGATTCTCTTTCGAGCCTTGCTTTTCCTCCCCCTTCTAAGGAAATTCCAGCTGTTACTTCATCTTTGATGGTAGCTGATTCCTGTAGAGAAGGTACTGGTAGCTCTCCAATCCATCATCCATTATCTTTTCCTAGCTCCAGTCCTTCTTCTCTTGACCAACTGGTAGCCAAAACTATAGAGACTGGTAAGGATACTCCACATTCTTCCCCTATTCCTATGTAGTCATTTCTTCTTTCTACCAGAGCTCTTTCTGCACCTTCTATGTCAATGGATGGAGTGGATATCTTTGAGGCTAGTGTGACAACCCTTACCTCTGATTAATGCTAAACTGTGACTGAGAATGATAAGTAACTAATTTGACTGAAATTCTGAACCGAATGCATGAGTATATTGCTTTACTTGCATTTCTATCTGTTTGTCATTTGATTGATCTGTTCACGTTTTAACTTTGAATTGCGAATTGAAGGTCTTATCGGCGACCGAATCAGAAATTGGTTTGTGTTATATGCTAATTAGGATTTATGTGATTTTATGGTAGGTTTAATTAAAATTTGATTTGGAGTGATTAAATTAAATTAAATTAAATAATGTTAAATCACATTAGTTGGATTTATTACCACTTTTGCCACTAAGTGGCCTAATTCTAGACCAACACTCCTTACACTTTACATATGTTGATGCATCACTTCTCTTCCTTTCGCCTAGACAAAACTGTGGGAGATAGAGAGAGAGACTTGGTAGGAATTTGATTTCAACAAGAATTGGCTTGGAGAGTTAGGAGAATTGAAAGGAATTTGCATAATTGAGCTTCCATACTTGAATTCAAGACCTAAGGTAGGGATTTCATCTTCTTATTCATGTGTTTAAATTGTTTCTTGCATGGTTCATGGTATTAGTGATCTAAGTCAAGAATTGGTTTAAAATGTTGAATTGAGAGTTAATCCTTGCATGCACGTGCATATTCTTGAATTTTGGAGTTGTTTCATGAGAATTTCCACATGTAAGTTCATATTTTTGTTATGGTCCATGAATTCATCATGATTTTAAGCTCAACATTGCATTTGATCTTGTTTTGAAACACTAGAGTTCATGAGAACTCATGTATGTATGATTTTTGCATCATTCTTCAAGTTTCCTTTGAATTTGTGTTCAATTGGCTTACCTTTGGGCTTGATTTTACAAATTGATCTTCAAAGACATGTTATACTATGAGTTTCCAAGAGTTTTGCAGAAAATTAGCCCAAGGGGATCGAATTTGAAACTTTAAAAGTTAAATTTTATGCTTGAGGTTCAATTTGGAAATTTCAAATTTTGGACCTACGCTCGAGCGTAGGACTTCACGCTCGAGCGTGCACTCTGAGTACATGCACTTCCGCTCAAGCGTAGGAGTCATGCTCGAGCGTGAAATGCATATGCCCAGAAGTTCATGTGTTTTACAGTCCGCTCGAGCGAAAAAGTTCACGCTCATGCAAGGACTTGAGTCTCATGCTCGGGCGGGGGTCGAGCGTCCGTCGAGCGTGAATTGCATGCATCCAGTACTTTTCATGAAATTTGCAATCCGCTTGAGCGTGGGAAGTCACGCTCGAGCAGAGCTTCTTTGTCTGCATGTCCACTCGAGCGTAGAAGCCACGCTCGAGCGTGGACCCCTGTTTCAGCAAATTTTGAAAAGTGTTTTAAAGTGCATCCTTGCATCCTCTTTCCATCCTAGGCATTCCTAGGCCATGTTTAAGGCACCTTAATGAGGATATTGATGTAGAACCACACCGAGTCAAGATAGGAACTAAGTTGTTGATTCCCGAGTGTGTAACTTAGTGTGTGTTCGTTCTGTAACTGTGTCGGGTCGGCACCCGAGGACGCTCACTAGCTGCTTATAGCCCAGTGCTCTGTGAGCAACAATGTTGTAAAGATATGTTCGATTATGATTATTTTCTGAATAATCAACTGTACTGCTTACTGGAACGTTATTCTTTAATGAATGAATGTTTGTCCTATTTGTAAACTGTATTCGTGGCATCGATAGCAATTTACTGTTACTGCTACTGACACAGAGATCTCTGTCGGTTCCCATGTTTGGAACCACTACTGTTACTGTTATGATGGCCATCAACTGACTGTTCGGTTTGTTAAGACCTGCTATACTATTTTGCTATGGAATGCACCACATATAACTGCTATGGTTTCTAAGTGACTGATATGACTGTTTAATTACTGAAAGGACATTCATTCTTAACCTCTTTACGTAACTGTTATTCACTGGGCTTTAGCTCACTGTTTATATATATATGTAGGTGTCCAGGCACCAGATTGGAGCTAGGAGCGTCGGATTAGCTCTTGTTTTGTCAAAGCCAACCATTGTGCCTCACTTCGAGGTTCCCAGTCCGTTCAAGCTACAGCTATTTTGGGGTGTTCGGATTCACCCTTCTGTTTCTGTTTTGTAATAGATGTTATAGACTCCTACTGTACAGTTATGGCTTAGGGATTGAATCCCTAACTTGTATGTATGTATATCTGATATGTAAATGTATTTTGGTTACAAATGTGACTTGTTCATAAAAGTTTTTTTGTATTCAGACTGTCACAACTCATTGGAGACCTTTTATTTACTGTTTTGGCTTCCGCCAGCCCCTTTACTCTGTGTTACTATCATTACTGTTAAGCAGGCCTTCGGTAATCACGGATTACTGGCCGGTTACGGTGCTAAACCCATAGGGGCGGGTCTGGGTCGTGACAGCTAGACTAGCTAGTATTTTTGACATACCTTCCACCTCTCCAATGACTGGCAATGAGACTGAGCCATTAGTTCTAGCTGATTCTCTGCTAGAAATTTTTGAGAGCTCTTCCTCATGTGGTAAGACTTCCTTGGCTTCGATAGACTTGGATAGCTGTCTGGAGTTGCTGACATCTTTTTTGAGGATTTCTTTCGAAGCCTTACAAAGGCCTATAATAAAAAATGGCTTCCTCCAGTGTTGCAAGGTTGTTGAGCAATTCGACATGGCTCTCTCAAGTTATTTATCTCAGGCAGCAGCCACCATTGATTTTTATATCAACATTTGTCATGCTGCCAAGGTTGCATAGGTGAAATTGGTGAGAGATCGGAGCTTTGTTTCCAAAGTACATACTGAAGTGTCAGAATTGAAGGAACAACATTCCTCTGTCTCCTAATTTTGAGCTCAACTATTGGAGAAGAAAACTCAACTTGAAGAGGAGCTATCAGCAGTCAACCAAGCCTTAGATCGAACTACCACCAAATTGCAGATTACCAATCAAGGACTGGTTGATCGAAAGCAGGAGATGGCTACAGTCATCCAGTTGTTTCCATCATTTCAGAATAGAGCATCTATTGTAAAAGAACAACTGAGACATTATACTGACTTCTGGGCCAATCTATGGCTACATGTACTCAACTCTTTATGAAATAAAAATTCTTATTTATCGTTTGAGTGTTGTCATGTTCTTTTATTTAGCACTTATTCTATTCCTTGTGTTTCCCATACGATTGGATAATAAGGCTTCAAATATCTGTCATTAATTTTCTTGGGATGCACATATCCATTCAAAATTTTCAAATGATATGCTCCCATAGGCAAGACTCTATGAACTTGATATGGTCCTTCCCAATTAGGTGACTATTTGCCAAACTTGTGGATTTTAATCCCTATTGGGAGCATTGTCTCCCATACCAAATCACCTTTATCAAAACTAATGTGCTTGACTTTTTTATTATAATTTTTAGATGCTTTCCTCTTTTGGAAAAGAATGCTATTTAATGCCAGAATTCTAGTTTAATCTATACTTTCTAATTCCAAGCACATACTCTGATGGTATTGCTCAAGATCTAACTGATCTTGACATCTCACCCTTAAGAACTTAACATTAATTTCCATAGGTAGCACTGCATCATGCCCATATACTAAGGCATAAGGAGTGATTCATGTACTTGATCTTGGTGAAGTCCTATAAGCCCACAATACATCCAACAGCAAGTTATGCCAATCCCTGAGATTATCTTCCACAACTTTATGAATTCCTTTTTTCAAAGACTTATTGGATGATTCAGCTTGACCATTGGCTTGTGCATAATAGGGAGTAGAATTAACAAGGCTAATTCCAAACTCTGCCACAAAAGACTTTACTATTTTCCCATCAAATACAGTCCCATTATCAACAGTTATAGTCTGTGAGATACCAAATCTGTGGATCAAATCTTTAATGAATCCAATGACTTCAGTCTGGTCCACAACCTTATATGGCTTAGCCACGACCCACTTAGTAAAGTAATCTGTGGCCACTAAGATGAAACAATGATGCTTCGAAGAGGGTGGGTGTATTTTTCCTATCACATCCATAGCCCATCCTCTAAATGGCCAAGGCTTCACAACTGCATGTAGATCAGTTATGGGTACATGCCTTATTGTGCCGTGCCTTTGGCATGCCTGGCAACCTATAGCATATTCTATGCAGTCTTTAAGGATGGTTGGCCAATAGTAGGAATGTCTTCGAAGTAGCCATCTCATATTTACACCAGGCTGATGAGCACCACAGATGCCTTCATGAACTTCAGCCATTGCTGTCAATGCTTCCCTTGGGCCTAAACATTCCAATAATAAACCATCTGCCCCCCTTTTGTAGAGAGCATTACCATACATTATGTATTGCATAGCTTGCAATTTAATTTTTCTGCTGGCTTTCGAAGATGGGCCAGCCAGATACTGCATTATTGGATGCCTCCAATCTTGTTCTTGTAAATCATTATGATTGACTTCCAGGACCACATTCCTTTTATTTAAGGGTAGTATTACTTTCTGATATGTTGTTTGGCTTATGTCTATAGCGATTCCGGTATTCCCTATTGTTGTTTACCTGTAATCCGGACTCGGTTCCGTAGATTTGTTGTTGTCTTATCCTCTTTTCTATCCCTTACTCTTTGTTTTAGAGTTTTGGGTTGTGTTGGGAAAGTTGGGAATAAGTTGGTTGTGTTTTAAAAACTTAGAATTTTGCCCAGGTTTTCGTCTCTCCGCTCGAGCGACGCTTTGACGCTCGAGCGGTAGTTTGGACGCTCGAGCGTGAATTTCCTTCTCTCAGCATTTTGGTCGTCTGTAGAAAATTCTGGAAGGGTGCACCCGGTGCTCGAGCGGATCTTTGGACGCTCGAGCATGAACCTGTGTCTGACGCTCGAGCGGGGTGTTGTACGCTCGAGCGGACATATTTTATATCAGTCCGTGAAATCACTTTTTGAATCACTTTTTACTTTTCTTTTCTCTCTTACTTTCCCAAAACCGATTTTTGAGAGCTTTTCACTCTAAAATCTAACTTCTCTCTAGGGTTTGATCTAGTAGGAGTGTCTTCCTCACCTTGGGCCTTTGTAAGAAGTGTGTTGATCGTCGAGGGCTTCGTTTTGATCTAAGAAATTTAGGATTTGGAGCATTTTCGAGTTTTGCTCTTCTTCTCCTTGGGTTCTACATTTGAGGTAAGGATTTCGTTGTTCTTTTTCAATACTTCGTCTATAGATAGACATGTGATAGTTTTGTATTGCATGAAAATCATATCCACGTTGGATTTGTTTGAAATCATGAGAAGGAACCTAGGGGTGGTTGTTTGAAAATGGTTATTTTATCATTGATGGTTGTTTTGGGCTAATTGGAGTGTAAATTAGCATGTTATAGTTGAAAGAAGAAAAAGTCCTAAATTATATTCTGATTTGGTAAATTAAAATGGAGGGTAGTTAACCTATGTTGTAAATCTCTATTGTTAATGTGAGTTATGGCTTTATTATCACCGGAATTGGTTTTATGGAAACAAAAGGGATGGAGTTGGTTTTGTGAAAACAAAAGGAAATGGAATTTGTTTTGTAAAATGAGAAAAGTATCTTTGACATAAGTATGAAAATTGGATTGTTGTTTCTTGAGTGTTAAATACACACACGTGGGGGTTGTATCTTTAGCTACCATGTTAGTGTTGTTGTTGGGTTTGTGGTCTCATAGTAATTGAGTCTTTAATAGATGTACTAAATACTTGCATCTAGAAGTTTTGTCCTTGGTCATCGGTGGAGGATGACATGGTTGTGTTGAATTGTCGTGTATGCCTTATACCATTGTTGATTGAACCTTGTATGTGAGGAAGTACTGAGATACGTTAGATATGTATACTTGTTCGGGGGGAATTAATTATGTGTTCATATACTTTAACACATTGCTTGTATCTTGATGGTTTATGTATATGTGTTATGCATGTTAGTTATGCCCTGTTGTATTTTGGTTGGTGGTGTTATACCTTGCGCTAAAAATCAGAGGTACCGTGACCTTCCAGCTAGCGCCTGGAGAACTGACTGAATAAATAAATATTAAATACTACTTAAGTAAATAGGAATTTTATTAAAGTGTAAAATAAATAATTCAGAGTATCGAAATGGGACCTATGGTAGGTCCCATGAACCTCTCAAGTTCTCTCAAGTTAGAGATTTGACGCTGAAAGAAATCAAACTCTTCAATTGAAATGTTTAATTTATTAGAATGAAAGTAAAACAAATTGAAATGAAATTGTCATTTTTTAGTTTCTTTATGAAATGATTATTTTCTTATAATACTGCATTATATGGAATGGATATTTTCTTAAAATCATTATTTCAAAAAATGTATACAAAAAACAACATAAGAATAATGTGAAAATATCACTTTTGAGTAAATAAAAAAAAAAAGGTTTGTATTTTAAAATGAATAGTTAACATTAAAACATATCATTCTGGACCCAAAAAGAAAAATACAAAAAATAAAAACAATATTATTACAAAGTAATGATTCAATTTTTTTCGAAAAAAAAATTTGACAGTGACAATTTTTAAAAATTATGTCACCTCAATAATTTTTTGCTTTAAATTGATAAAATTGAAACTTATCACAATATTCAATATTAATTTTAAGAAAAATTACTATGGTAGTTAAAATTACATTTTATGGAGTTGATCATCACAAATGTCATGATTAAATCTTATGAGAATGAAAGGTAAACAAAACAAAAAAAACATATAACTCAACACCACATAAGAAATAATCAAAAAGTTCTTGAATCATAATTTAAATAATAAAACAATTAACATCAAAAAAAGAAAGGAAAGAAAAAAAGAAAAAGAATAATGGTAAACTACGTTCTAGTGAAAATTAGGATTGCATTGGGGATTAAATACCACTTAAGATTTTAAAAAATATATACATATAAATATAAATATAGACTTACAATTTTAGTAAAATTACATAAAAAAAAAAATTTAAGACAATTTAATAATAATATAATTTCAAAATTTTAAAATTTATTATATTTTTTTTTTCAAATTTTAAAAAAGATTAGTCTAATTTACTATTTATGTATAAAGTAAATAAAAAAAGAGACATCAATGGTAATGAGATTGCTGAATTTTTTAAATTTGTCAAATATTTTCTCAATGTAATGAGATTGTGACAAAGCATAACCTTCTGATATTTTGGTAATCCTTATACCAAAAATTACATCAGCAATCCCCATGTCTTTCAAAATGTTTATTCAACATTTTCTTGATAGTTTTAATTATTTCATTATTACTACATATGATAAGTATATCATCTATATAAAGACATACAATTACATAACATTTGCTTGTGTTTTTAATATAAACACATTTGTCACATTTATTAATTTTGAATCCATTTGACATCATAGTTTTGTCAATTTCTCATGCCATTACTTTGGCGCTTGTTTTAAACCATATAATGATTTAACTAATTTACACACTTTCTTTTCTTTTCTTGGAACATAAATTCCTTCTGGTGGTTCTATGTAAATTTCTTCATCTTATTCACCATTTAAGAAAGCAGTTTTCACATCCATTTGATGAATTTTTAGATTGTATAGAGATGCAATGGCAATTAGCATTCTAATGGATGTTATTCTAGTAATTGGTGAGTATGTGTCAAAGTAATCAAGACCTTCTTTTTGTTTAAAACCTTTGACTACAAATCTTGCCTTGTATTTGTCAATTGATCCATCCGCTTTCATTTTTCTTTTGAAAATCCACTTGTATCCAAGAGATTTACACTCTGGTGGTAAATCCACCGATTCTCAAGTGTGATTTTGTAGAATGGATTCAACTTCGCTATTGACAGTCTCTTTCCATAAAAAAACTTCAGAACTGGACATAGTCTCTTTAAAAGTTAAAGGCCCATTTTCTAACAAAAATGTTAGAAAATCTGGGCCAAAAGATTTTGAGGTTCTAGCACGTTTATTATGTCTAGGTTCATCTTCCTCGTTTTGATCTATCTCTTGCTTTTGTTCTTGATCTTATTCTTGTTCTTGATCATGACTAGTAATAGCACTATAAGATCTTTTATTGGTACTAGTCTCTTGTCAAGTCTTATTTGGAAATACATGTTCAAAAAATTATGCATTCTGAGATTCAATAATAGTATTTACATGCATTTCGGAATGTTCTGATTTATGAATCAAAAACTGATATGCACTACTATTCTTAGCATAACCAATGAAAATGCAATCAATAGTTTTAGGACCTATCTTAGTCTTTTTAGGACTAGGATTAGCCACTTTAGCCCAACAACCCCACACTTTTAAATATTTGTAGGATGGTACTTTCCCATGCCACATTTCATAAGGTGTTTTCACTTTCTTTTGGGGTACTTTGTTAAGTATATAATTAGCAGAAAGTATTGCTTCCCCTCACAAGTTCTAAGGTAATTCAAAACTTATTAACATGGCATTTATTATTTGTTTTAAAATCTTATTTTTCCTTTCAGCAATTCCATTTTGCTGAGGTGAGTAAGGAGCGGTGGTTTGATGAATTATTTCATATTCTTTACATAACTCACCAAAAGGTGATTCATATTCACCACCTCTATCACTTCTAAGTTTCTTAATTTTCTTACCAAGTTGATTTTCAATTTCATTCTTATATTGAATGAAAGTTTCCAAAGGTTCATCGTTGATTCGAATTAAATAAACATAACTATATCTAGTATAGTTTTCTATAAAAGTGATAAAATATTTTTTCTCATCTCTAGTTTGAATTGATTTAAAATCACAAATATCATTATGAATTAATTCAAGTGGTTCTGTACTTCTTTCAATTATATGAAAATGAGTTTTGGATAATTTTGTCTCAACACAAATTTCACATTTATGATTTAAATCAATGTCAAATTTAGGTAAACATTCCATATTAATTAATCTACGCAAAGATCCATAATTAACATGTCCAAGTCTACCATGCCATAAATTTGAAGACTCAAGCAAGTAAGAAGAAGATGTATTTTTATTAATAACAGAAGGTACAATAGTCATTACATTCATTTTGAAAAGGCCATCAGACATGTAACATTTTCCTACATACATTCCATTTTTGCATTTTTGGTAAGTACAAACTTATCACTTTTAAAAACTAGCCTAAACCAATTTATATTCAACAAAGATCCGGAAACAAGGTTCTTGCGAATGTCCGGTACATGCAGCACATTGTTGAGAGTGAGTTCATTTCCAGATGTCATCTTCAGAATAATCTTTCTTTGTCCTTCAACTTTGGAAGTTGAGGAGTTGCCCATAAAAAATTGTTCACCATTGTCCACTAAAGAATAAGATGTGAATATCTTTTTGTCGGCACAGATATCGCGAGTAGCACCAGTGTCCACCCGCCGTTCTTTAGGATTTCCGACAAGGTTTACCTCAGAAACAACTGCAGAAAGATTTATATTATCTACACTATTAGAAATTTTGTCCACTTTGATCATATTGGCTTGAGCAGGCTTCTTGTTTGTTCTTCTTTTGCTTTTGCTTTTGCTACGGTAATCTTTGGCCTAATGTCCCTCTTTATCACAGATGTAACATTTGCCATTAAATTTGTACTTTTTAGTTTCCCCCTTTTAGAGCCTTGTGATGAACTTTCTCTAGAAAACTTTCATTTCTTTGCTTTTGGAGCATGTTCCACTACATTTGCCTTAGACTCCATTGGATCCTTACCAGCCCGCTTTTCGAAATTGCAGTTGTCCTCTTCAATCCTTAAGCGCATAATCAATTCTTCTAAAGACATTTCTTTGCGTTTGTGTTTGAGATAGTTCTTGAATTCCTTCCAGCCTTGTGGTAATTTTTCAATTAAGGCAGCAACTTGGAAGGATTCATTGAGATATATACTTTCTGCATGAATGTCGTGCAGAATGAGTTGAAGATCTTGAACTTGGCTGGTCACAGTCTTAGAATCAACCATTACAAAATCCAAAAATTTGCCAACCACAAATTTCTTTGAACCAACATCTTCTGTTTTGTACTTTTGCTCCAAAAACTCCCAAAGTTCCTTTACCGTTTTGATAGGACTGTAGACATTATATAATGTGTTGTCAAGTCCGTTCAAGATGTAGTTCCGGCAAAGAAAATCTGCATGTTTCCAGGCATCGATCACAGCAACCACTTGCCGGTCGGTTTCATCCTTTTTCAGAGTAGGAGCATTCTTACGGAGAAAACGTGCAAGGTTGAGAGTAGTAAGATAGAACAACATTTTCTGCTGCCATCTTTTAAAATCAGTCTCAGAGAACTTCTCTGGCTTCTCACCGTGATTGACTAGCACAGTCACAACAGGAGGAGGGGTTGGAGAAATTGCAGCCACCACGACAGTACTTTTTTTACCATTAGTTTCAGTAGCCATGAATTCAAATTTATTAAAACAAAATTATAATTATAATTTTATACTATACAAAAAATTTAAACAAAAATCACAGAATTAAATTATGGAAAAATAAAAGAAACAAGAATTGTAACTTTTATTTTCAATTAATTTGAAAATAAAATAAATTTTTATTTAATCAAATTAATTCTACATAGAAAATTAAATTTCTGTAATACTTCAATAATTAAAATACTAAAAGGAATTTTAATTAATGAAAACTCAGAAATTATTTCTGAAAGCCAAAATTAATTTTTGACCAACTTCACAAAAAAAATATTCTGAATTGTTAACGACACCAGTATATTACTACTAGTTGTCAAATAAAATAAATAGTACATTACTACTATTTGTTTTTTCAACCAGAATATTATTTTGTAAAACCACAGAAAATAATTTATGTAATAAAAAGAATAGAAGAAGGGAAACAAACAAAAAATTCTGTATAAACAGAATAATTTGAGTCTATCTTAAGCTTGTTGGAACAATCTTCTATGTAAAATAAATAATGAAACAAATCAAACAAATAAAATAAATTACTTAAAGAATGTATTTTACCAAACCGAATAAATATTTTAAAAAAATCAAGTCGAGTGTGTGACACTCTATCCTTAAGACAGATTCGCCCCGCTACGGTGCTTACGGATAAAAGACGTCTATCTCCCAAGATACAATGATCTTCACAAATTGTAGTAGCACTCCAAACAATTTGTATGACGAACAAACCCTGTGTTCTATACTCTCTAAATTTTTTCTAAAAATTATATGAAGAATATATATGCAACAGAGCAAAATCTAAACAGCAAGAAAATGAAATTTTCAGACTATTTTTGGATGCAAAAAACAGTTGGAAATGGCCTCTATTTATAGGCTAACAATCTGTCCGAGCAGGTTGAATGAACAGATTGGTTTTGAATCCAACAGGTGCAGTTTCAAATTTGAACAGATAACTGCAGCAGTTTTGAATCTGTCCAGAAATTGCTAGGCAGTTTTGAATCTGTTTGGCAATTAAAAAACCTGTTAAATAGTTGGGATTTCAGTGGAATTCAGAGGCACAATTTTTGGACAAAAAATTTGAATTCAAGTACATTTTGAAATTCAAATAATTTCTTGCAAGAATTTGAAAATTTTCAAATAAATTTTGTCTAAAAAATTAATGGTAGAATCAACCCACACCCGACACGGCCGATCGGGGGTGCGCGTGTGTGGTGGTTTGAGCCAAGGTTTAATTTGTCCATAACTCCTCCCTTCTACAAACTTGGGATGTCCCTTGGGGCCCAACCCAAGTGTTGTCATCTAGAACTTATATACATACATAAGTTCTCTTCAAGTTTCAATGTAGGACAAGCCTTACAAGGAAACCCACATTTATTCTTTACTTGTCCAATTCTACGAACCCGAAAACGACGTCAAATTCTCATTCACTCATAAATGGTTTTGACGAACCGTCTTCACCGTGTAACTTGTCATGCGGCAAGGAACACGTTACCTCTTCGGACCTATCCCAAAAGACGGTTGGGACCCACTCAAAGTTGGCTCAAAATAAGATTATAAAAACCAATTTTTCAACAACTCATAAATTGGGCTGGGTTAGATCGCCTCTCATCTACTATCCATCCCAATTTAGACGGATTGAAAAAAAAATTAATCTATATCCGTCCATTTATTTAGCGAATGCGAATTGAGTGGACCATATGAGTTGACAGTGGATGCGGATTGGTTTAGCAATTTGGGCTTTAGTGTTCTAGACATTTTGTCGAATTATTTTCTAGTAATTCTTTACTATTTTGAGCCCAATTTTTTTCTTCTTTTTTATAATAATAAAAATAAAGGTTGAACTTGTAACAAGCTGAAAATTTAAATTGTCCTTTAAATTTTATATTAGTATTATTTAATAAATGGTTTCAAAAAAATAATTTTAACTTTATATTATTATTGATTATTATTTTCTGAGTATTATAATATTTTTATTATATTTTTCTCTATATTTTTTCTAAACTAAAATATACGAAAACATAATATTTTCTGTACCAAAAAAGAAAGCGTGCCCCGCAAGGCACTTGCTCCCCACACTTTGCCGCCTATATATAGATGTGCAGTAGCTATTTCATCCTCACCAATTCCAACTCTCTCTTATTCTCTCTCTCGTGTTTTTTTTATATATAAAATTTTGAGTCTAGTTTGGAGTATTTAGTAAATTGCAGTGAACAAAAGGTAAATGACAAAATTAAAGTTAAGATGAGTTATATTATATCTTGAGTCATCATCATATATTTTACGTATGTTTTGAGTTATCATAATTTATTTTACGTAGTCTGTGTTTTATAAATTATATTAGCATTTTTAATATATGAATCTTTTTTTATATAATAAGGAAAACCCATGGATATAACTGTTTATTAAAATGTGTTTTGGGTAATTATTTTACAAGTACCACCATGGAGGTCCCATGCCTTGGGGGACTTAAATAAACCATTGGCCCTTGTAACAAGCCCGCGGGGGACCTCGCTACAGCTCGGACTCGACTTTCGTTGTCACGGTTCCTAATCTGAACCAAAGAGTCCAAATCCGGCAAATTGTTTTGAGAAACTGATTTTTGAAAAAGTAGTGCCAAACATGGACTGCTTTGCCAGATACAGAGTCGCCACCTAAATATTTTATTTCGGGAAATTTAGGAAACCCTGACTCGGTGCCAAAAGGCCACGTGTCCGTCATCACCAAAGTTGCCTCGGCTCGGGAACTTGGGTACGATTGGGGAAGGTCACTTCGTGAGCACCCCCGCTCGCCCGGTCATAGACCGGCCTCTACTAACCATGATATCTATTTTTGAAAACATTGTGAGTTCTTATTCCGGTTTATTAGCCTAGTTTACTATGTGATGCTCACAGCATACAAATATAGACCGGGTCGCCTAAATTGGAACAAAACATTTCATGCTTGTTTTTTGAAAATGGTTTGCTACCCGCAGGTAGGCTTGAAACATTTGATGATTTATTCCAATTTAAGTAACTCAACCTTCACCCACAGACATTCAGGCAGATATATCAGATAAGCACATAGCCTCATGGTAAGCATGCTATCATGGCATTCACTCACACGCATGCAAGAATGCTAAAGCATAAAACTTACCGGGTACTCCAAGCCAAAATAGAAACTTATTAGAAATCATGCATGATCCTAATTATACAGAAATGCCTAATGCAACACATGCAAGATGCAACCATAGCAGGCTCGGCTATTCTAAAATGGTATATGAAATGCTACAACTATCATTTATTCAATTTTGAATTGAAAATACAATGCAGTTAGTATGATGCGCCGAGCCCGATGCATGCAATACAGATGAATGATGCAAACATGCTGTCATACTGTATGCTAATTGAAATATGCCCTAATCTAACCATCATAAGCAGGTAAATAAAAGGGAGAAAGACGTGGGGTTGGAAGACATACATCACACTCACCCACACTTATTACAGTTATGTCCTCACTCGGAGGGTCCGAATAAATATACAGTCCAAATATTACAGGCCCAAATAAAAGAATATTACAGAATTCTAATTAATTAATTAATTAACTATGAAAGCAAGTAAAACTGGCGTGCAAGACAGGGACTGCCTTGCTTCTGATGGATGATGCATGTCTGGATTGTCTTGCACGGAAATCCACCGGAATGCCCCAATTAGCCTCTGTTTACACCTGTTCTTGAAATGCGTGCCAAGCCCCAAAAGGTTGCTGATTCCTGATTTTGCTGTAACAGAGAGCAGGAAAGGGGCATAGCAATGTATTTGCACAAATATATGCATGTCTCGATCCTCGTGCCACCAATCACGCATACCGAGGCATGATGGCCGAGGGGTCGAAATGCACAACTCAATATAGGATGAATGCACATGAAACTACAGCTAAAACCTAACTCCCTCATGGATAATCCGGAGTGTCGGTGACTGGGAAATTGAGACACATTCCGTCACTCGGAGTACGAAATGTACCTCGTTTCCCGTGTCCGGGCTAACTCCTATTTCGGACATGATGCAATATGCATGACATGCATGAAATGCAACTAAGATACAATCCTCACATGTACAATGCTATGGAAATGAAATGCCTCGAAATGCGTGCACACGGGTACGTAAACCGAGAAAATGGCAGAATGCTATGAAAATGAGGTGCCTCAAAATGCGTGCATACGGGCACGCAAACCGAGGCAATGGTAAAATGCTATGAAAATGAGGTGCCTCGAAATGCGTGCACACGGGCACGCAAACCGAGGCAATGGTAAAATGCTATGAAATGACATGAAAACGTGATATGGGCTTATACCAACATGAGTGAGCCTCAGCCACACTCACATAAGATGCCGATGGCAGAAAATGAAGTGCCTCGAAACGCGTGCACACTGGCACGCAAACCGAGGCGATGCTAAAATGATGCGAATGACATGGAAAATGCAACATGGACTTATACTAACATGAGAGAGCCTCAGCCACACTCACATAAGATGCCGATGGCAGAAAATGAAGTGCCTCGAAATGCGTGCACACTGGCACGCAAACTGAGGCGATGCTAAAATGATGCGAATGACATGGAAAATGCAACATGGACTTATACTAACATGAGAGAGCCTCAGCCACACTCACATAAGATGCCGATGGCAGAAAATGAAGTGCCTCGAAATACGTGCACACTGGCACGCAAACCGAGGCGATGCTAAAATGATGCGAATGACATGGAAAATGCAACATGGACTTATACTAACATGAGAGAGCCTCAGCCACACTCACATAAGATGCCGATGGCAGAAAATGAAGTGCCTCGAAATGCGTGCACACGGGCACGCAAACCGAGGCGGTGCATACGCAATGCAAATGACATGGAAAATGACAAATGGACTTATACTAACATGAGAGAGCCTCAGCCACACTCACATAAGATGCCGATGAATGAAAAACGAAGTGCCTCGAAATGCGTGCACACTGGCACGCAAACCGAGGCGGTGCATACGTAATGCAAATGACATGGAAAATGACAAATGGACTTATACTAACATGAGAGAGCCTCAGCCACACTCACATAAGATGCCGATGGCAGAAAATGAAGTGCCTCGAAATGCGTGCACACGGGCACGTAAACCGAGGCGGTGAATACGTAATGCAAATGACATGGAAAATGACAAATGGACTTATACTAACATGAGAGAGCCTCAGCCACACTCACATAAGATGCCGATGGCAGAAAATGAAGTGCCTCGAAATGCGTGCACACGGGCACGCAAACCGAGGCGATGCTAAAATGACATGGCAAGATGGAAAAAATGATATGCAAGCATGCTAATGAAATTTCAGCAACAACATATGGGGAAAACAGTCCCGAAATGAAGCGAAACGACATGAAATGCAAGAAAATGTCCCGAAATGCAACATTAGGCACCCGAAATGGCCTATAGCCATGCTAAACATGCACAACATGGACATGCAATGCAAATACAGAAGCTAGACAGCCCCAAAATAAGCACTTTTCCAGTTATAAACATGGCCAAACAGCAAATATAGGTATGGCAAAAATAGCATACAAGAATAGGGGCCAAGGTAGGAGTAATGAAGCAAGTGGTATAAGCTAAACCCAAACTGAAAAATTTCCTTCTACAACACTGAAGATGGACCAAAAATATGAACATTTACAGTATATGGCAGCCTCAAAATCAGTATACAAATGTGCTAAACATATGATGCAAAATAAGGCTCAAAATGTGCTAAAACATGAAGTATATAAAATAATCACCAAACAGGAAAAAGGTGTGAACGAAACATGAAGTATAGGCCAAAACAAGGCCACTTTCAGTTCGGACCAAGGTCCAAAAACAGAAGCCAAGAGGGCTATCAACTTATGCAAAAATGGGGCCAAATAAGGGATTGAACTACAAGTGACACATGGAGACACCAAACAATGTTGAGCCCTTCTCCAATGTTGAAGAGGGGCTCAAAATAAGCCCTATATCAGTTTACAATATGCTCGAAAATAAATTGCTCATGGGTCAAAAATAGCATGCAAAACTATGACATACAAGATGGTCAATGAAGCAAGTGTATTATGGAGGGCTCAAACAGGGTTGAGCCCTTAATGAGAAGTGAAGATGAGCTCAAAATATGGCCCTTTTCAGTTAGGGCCGAAGCTTGAAACCAAAAAGAAATGAGGCTTAGAAATAGATCAAGGAAAAGGGTCAAAAGGGTAAAAGTGTAACTTACCCTTGAAGATTCGAGATTTTGTTGCTTCTTGGGTTGATTTGCAGCTTCTTTAGCCTTCAAGAATCCTCCCTTGCTGCTGGAAATGAGATGGTGGTGGTAGAGCTTGGTGGTGTAGAAGGAATGAAGGTTAAGAAGTTAGGGTTTTTTGGAGAATTGAGAAGGATGACAATGGAGTTTAGGGTTTGTGCTTGGAGAGGAATTTTTCTAACCCTCAAGAAGAAGACCCTCAGCTGGTTATAAGGTCAAGAAAGGGGTGTAAAAGGGGGGTGAATTGGAGAGCATAACTCTCTCCCAAAATATCCCCCGGATACAGAAAATATCTGGGGGATATTGCCCCACAGCTGGAAAGGGTACAGTGGCCGGCCGGCCACACCCCCTAGCCGGCCGGCTAGGGGTCAAAAGGGTCAAGGAGCTTTTCTGGCCGGCCAGATATTGGGGAGGTAGCCCTATGTGTGTACAACACAACCATGTAATTGAGATTCCAAGAAAGTGGGCCCAAGGGGTTCAACAATGGCTCGGAAAGAGGGGGTCAAAAGGGTCAAGTTGACTTACTGGCCGGCCATGAACTTTTAGGGGCCTCCCAGATGTGTAGATCACAGATATGTGGTTGAAAGTTCGAGAAAAAAGGTCCAAGGGGTTCAACATTGGCCTGGAAGAAAGGGGTCAAAAGGGTCAGGTGACCTTAATGGCCGGCCACCAACTTTTATGGGCCTCCCAGATGTGTAGATCACAGATATGTGGTTGAAAGTTGGCAACACTAGCTCTAAGGTATTCAACATTAGCCCGGAAGTTGGAAAAACGGGCGCCGGGAGGCTCCGGAGGAGAGATAACTGGTTGCTGCAACAATTGCTGGCCTCCCACCCTTCAGTGACCTTCCCTGTGATAAAACAGAGGTACCTGCCAAAAATGAGCGAAAACCGTTGCAAAACGAATGTTCCGGAGCCAAAACACGCAATTCGGGGTCCCGAAAATGGGCTGTTAAGCACCGAAAATGGTATTCGACCTCGAAGTGGGTTTCTCAGCCCCCAGTGTCCCTCAAAAAGGATGAAATAAGATGTATGCCAAAAATCAGAGCAACAGGAGATGGTTAAGCGGTCCCGAACCGAGGCACACGGCCTGACGGCTCCGAAAACCGGGAACCGGACTCCGAAGTGGGCAAAATGGCCTACGGCCACCAAATGTAGCCTACGGACATTGAGAGATGGTCTACGGGACCTCTCCCTTCCCCCGAGAAAAGGAACAGAGAAAAACGAGTCTGGTTCGCAAACCGAGACAAGGCACAAGAGAGAGTTCGGAAGTCCGGAGGCAGGGCTCACGGCCGCGACTCTGAAACTTCTGAACGAGCGCAACATGCAATATCACCGAGTGCTCAACTGGTGACGTCTGAGTCTCGAGGTCGGTCAAAAATGGGGTGTCTACAGCCCTTTGATTAGTCACTTTGTGACCCTCTATCTGTCATGGATCCACTGACACTTTGATTCTGGTGTAGAGCAAAGTGTTGTACGGAGCTAAGTGTTACACTATTGTGGGAGCCACCTCTAGAGTTCGTACGAGTTACCTCTTGAGTCCATACATATGTTCCATTCTGTACTGTGGTTATGATTTCTGGTGTGGAGCAAAGTGTTGTACAGAGCTAAGTGCTACACTATGGTGGTAGCCACCTCTAGAGTTCGTACAAGTCACCTCTTGAGTCCATACATCTATTCTGTTCTGTTCTGCACTGTGATTATGATTATTTTGTTTATATGATCTCTGTATTATATGTTAAATGATCTCTGTATTATATATTATGTATTTTAATATCAAGCTTTGTTTAGCTAATAATTATCTATGGTGAATTTTATGTCCTTATGCTCTTAGTATAATATTCTCACTCTGCTATGTGCTTATAGCTGTTTACCAATTTTCAAGAAATAATGCAATTCAAAAATAATTTTTAGAGAGTTTTAGACGCGAGACTGCGGAATAGACACACATATCACTTTTATAATATTTATAATTCTATTCTTCAAATGTAAATAGCAGTCTTTTTGGTCAATAAATTTTGTTTTAAAAATAAAAACTCTAATGATTATTTTGATATCCTTACTTAAATATTTTTTTGCTTACGTTTAGTAACTTATTTAAGAATTAGTCGGAAGTAACTTCAGTTACTGGCCATTAGGATACTTAACCCTTAGGTACGGAGAGCGGGTTGTGATAGAGCTTTCATATTTTTTTAACATACAAAGCATAAAAGTATAACATCATTTTTTTAGGAATATTGTCAAATCGAGTTGGATGACATTCCATCCACTATCCATTTGAATTTCGACGAATTAAAAAAACATATTGCATCCATTTGCTCGAACCATTTAAATTGTCTATTCTATGACAGATTAGTTCGGGCCATTCGATTTTGACAAAGCGGATGAATGTTGCCTAATAATAGGTGATATAATCTTTCAAATTATTGTTATCTCCTTATGACTAAAAAATAATAGAGTTTGGAGCAATTACCCCCAAAAAAATTAAAATTAAACTTCTGGCCTAAGTGTTAATTTTTTTTTTTTTGGTGAACATAACATTGCTCTTATTTTAAACTTTCTTGAGAATTTTGCCATTTCTATAACTAAGCATATCCATTAAGTATGTGTGCTAATAATGGGTTGGTGGACTAACTCATTCATTGATGTTTTGAGTGTGATTGATTCTCTCATATGTTTGTATGGCCTTGCTCTTCTTATTTTTGTATGATTTTCTCGTTTTTAACGTTTAGTAAGTGTATTTGTAAGAGTGATTTGTTATATTTAAATATTATTGTAATTATTATTTTGATTTATTGAACTTCATTATTATGTGATAATTTGTAATGAAAAATAAAATATGATTGTGTGCATATATGACAAGAAGTACCTTCTTATGAACATGTTGTCATTGTTTATTTTTGAATTCTTACCACTCATCAAAATACTTCTATATATAAAGGTATTTTTTTATTTTATTTTATTTGTTTTTATATCTATACTAATTAGGAATGGCAATGGGTGGCAATGGGGTGGATATTAATTCCTCATCCCCATTCTCCTATAATAAATTTTCCTCATTCCCCATTCCCCATGGGTACCACCCTCCCCATTTTTTAATGGGTATGGATTTTTCCCAACCCACTTTAATCCTCATTTTTATTTTTTATATTTAATGTTAACAACCATTTTTTTTTTTTAAGGTTCACAACAAAAACTAAATATACCTTCAATCTTTTTTCTTTCTTTTTTAATATATTTAATGTTAACAATTTTTTTTATAAAGTTCACAACAAAAGTTAAATATACCTTCAATCTTTTTTCTTTCTTTTTTAATATATTTAATGTTAACAACCTTTTTTTTTCTTTTTCTTTTTTTATAAAGGTTTTAACTAAATATACCTTCAATCTTTTTTCTTTCTTTTTTAATATATTTAATGTTAACAACTTATTTTTTATTTATTTTTTATTTTTTTAAGGTTCACAACAAAAGCTAAATATACATTCAATCTTATTTTATTTTATTTGGTTCAACAACAAAATCAAATGCACATTAATTAATTAATTAAAAAGTTTGTTTTATAATAATCAAATATATAATTTTGAGACAATCAAATAAGTTTTAGTAATTGGAAAAAAAAATGTGGAAGAACGTGGAAGATTAAAAAAAAATTACAACTATCTCTCTCTCTCTCACTCTCACTCTCACTCTCTCCCCTACATGTTATAAGAACCTGATTACAATGTTATAAGAGCATGTTTGAAGAAATAAAATGTGAAAGAACCTGTTTGAAGAAAGTGTTATAAGACTCATATTAAATTACATCAGGGCATAAACAAAGAATTGTTTGTTGATCTGTTAGCCACGGATATTTTAGACATTAAACCATCTTTCCCTTAGCAAATTTGAACCATTCATTTTAATTTATCCAAAATCTAATTATACCTTTAACAAATCTGAACCACTCATTTTTAGATATCTATGCATTACCACACCCAATCCATCCTTCATCTTCTTCCTTTAGTCCCCCACGAATTTTGTTGTTTGTTACTTTTAAAAAACAAAAAATGTTTTTTCAATTAAATTTTTACTAATTTCACAACACCATCACCACTATTCTCACTTTCACTGTGACACTACCATCACCATAGCCACTACCATCATCACTGCCGCCATTACCCCACCACTATGTAACAATCTCTACTTTCACCTTCATTCCATCACCACCACCACCAAATATAAAAAAATATATTTTTAATTTTTTTTATAAAAAATATTTTTCATTAAAAAATATTTTCTATCTAAATAAATGAAGTATAACATTGGGAAACAAGCTGATTTCAGTTAAATCTGTTCATAACTAAGAAAAATTCTTTTAATTTAAAAAAAATTATTTAGTAAGACTTTGTATCCCTTTTTGTTTTTCTAGCAAATAAATCTTTGTACCCACCATTTCTAACCAATCACGACTCATGATTGTTTTGATTCTCTACAATTTCCTTATTTTCAAATACATTCATATATATATATATATATGTTGTATAAATTGTGTGATAACATAAAACAAATAGATTCATACTCGTTAATTGAAATTTCAGAACA
Source organism: Camellia sinensis (assembly GCF_055761805.1). Taxonomy (NCBI): domain Eukaryota; kingdom Viridiplantae; phylum Streptophyta; class Magnoliopsida; order Ericales; family Theaceae; genus Camellia; species Camellia sinensis. The sequence goes on from NC_138968.1 coordinate 13,641,805, forward strand.
AGCAAACCATTCTGAAAATTACAATATACAACAAAATAAAATAACATAGAAAAGCAAACCGAAACCTACACTAGACAGTGTCCTTAATTTTTTTAAATAAATTTAAAAAATTCTAGATATGCATAAAATTTGACAAGAATAATGTGACAATATTAATTAATGTGTATTTGATTTTATTGTTGAGCCAAATAAAATAAAATAAGATTGAATGTATATTTAGTTTTGATTGTGAATCTTTAAAAAAAAAAAAAAAAAAAAAAAAAAAAAAAAAAAAAAAAATTGATTGTGAACCTTAAAAAAAAATTAAAAAAAAAACAAAAGAAAAAAGATTAAATGTATATTTAGCTTTGGTTGTGAATCTTAAAAATTAAAAAAAAAAATGGTTGTGAACCTTAAAAAAAAAAAAAAGATTGGAGGTATATTTAGCTTTGGTTGTGGATCTTAAAAAAAAAAAAATAGTTGTGAACCTGAAAAAATAAATTAAAAAAAAAAAAAAAATTGAATGTATATTTAGTTTTGCTTGTGAATCTTAAAAAAAAAAAAAAAAAGGAAAATTAGTGGGTACTCATCCCCAACCCATCTCCTGTGGATATTTAAAGAATATCACTTACCCTACCCAATAAATAAGAAAAAGAGAAAAAAATTCATATATTTGGATTGGATCTCCATGAATATCCATTGTTTACTAATAAGAGCCACTTCACAATTACTAAGGGTTGTTTTTTTATTGTCAATTTTGCCTTGCATGGCTGCAACTTCATTGCTTTAAATATTTGGATGATTTCGTAATTTTATTTTGGAATTGTGTTTTTGTCTCAAGCGGCACAAATATCTACCATTTCACATGGTATAGTTGGGTTCCCCACCCCGTGCAAAACGAAGACTAAAATAATAGATTAAAAATTAGTTAAATCTAGCATTATCTTAACAAAAAAATGTTTCATTCACACGCCAAATTTAACATGAATAAATAAAAATTAAATATTACTCAAGTAAATACAAATTTTATTGAAATGTAAAATAAATACTTCAGAGTATCGAAATGGGACCTATGGCAGGTCCTATGAACCCCCTTAAGTTCTCTCAAACTGAGATTTGGACCTAAAAGAAATCAAACCCTTCAATTGAAATGTTTAATTTATTAGAATGAAAGTAAAATAAATTGAAATGAAATTGTCATTTTTTATTTTATTTATGAAATGATAATTTTCTTATAATTCTTTATTATATGGAATGGATATTTTCTTAAAATCATTATTTCAAAAAATTTATACAAAAAACAACATTAGAATAATGTGAAAATATCAGTTTTGAGTAAATAAAAAAAAAATTGTATTTTAAAATGAAAAGTTAACATTAAAACATATCATTCTGGACCCAAAAAGAAAAAAAGAAAAAATAAAAATAATATTACAAAGTATTGATTCAATTTTTTTTAGGAAAAAAATGTGACGGTGACAATTTTTAAAAATTATGTCACATCAATAATTTGTTGCTTTAAATTGATAAAATTGAAACTTATCGCAATATTCAATATTAATTTTAAGAAAAATTACTATGGTAGTCAGAACACTTTTTGTGGAGTTGATCATCACAAATGTCATGATTAAATCTTATGAGAATAAGAAGTAAACAAAACCAAAAAAATACAACTCAACACCACATAAGAAATAATCAAAGAGTTCTTGAATCATAATTTAAATAATATCACAATTAACATCAAAAACAGAAAAGAAAGAAAAAGAAGAAAGAAAAAAAAGAAAAAGAAAAATGGTAAACTACGTTCTAGTGAAAATTATGATTGCATTGGGGATTAAATACCACTTCCCTGATATTGTTTGATTTGATCAGTCCATGATAGGATAGGTTAGGATTTTAAAAAATATATACATATAAATATAAATATAGACTTACAATTTTAGTAAAATTACGAATAAAGAAAAAAAATTTAATAGAATTTAATAATATAATTTCAAAATTTTAAAATTTATTATATTTTTTTTCAAATTTAAAAAAGATTAGTCTAATTATGTATAAAATAAATAGAAAAAGAGACATTAATGGTAAGAATTTATTTAATAATTATTACATTGAAATACATATATCTCAGGGTTGACCACTTATGAAATGATCAAAAGGAATATATGTAATTATGATAGGCATCATGGATTAGTTTACCATGGGAGGAAGGAGGACCATAGAGTAATACTAAGAACACAAAAATTAAATACAAAATGAGATACAATCTTCTTATAAGAGGTGAGTCACATGTAGATCTTATACATATATTTTATTCTATATTTAATTTCTGTACATATAAACTTATCCATGAGGGCATGCAATCTCACACTCTGTCTCATTGCGCAGACAATCTGCATCTGGGGTATTAATACAACAATAACATTTTTTATCATCATCGCAGTTACTTGGGATGCAGAATGGGAGATAAAATTTCCTGCCAAATTTCGACATATAAAAAATTCCACTTTCAATTACCCGTGCATCATGTGAAGATGTTATTGGTACATATATAACACACAATTTCAAACTAATTTATTTATTTATTTATTTATTTCCAGATACCCAAAAAATTGTTACTGCTCACACTTTTCCCAAAACTGTTACTTAGTAATTAATTTAAAACTCCACATCCAATAAAAAACTGATAATTGATTTTAAATTTAACCCACCTTCCTCATTCATCAAACTTTTCAAAATTACGATATTAAATAACCACATATTTAACAAGTTTTGTGTTTTTACTTAAAACGTTTCTCAACTTTGCATTCCTATCACTCTCGGTGTGTCGATATGTGTTGGAAAATTGGTTTTTATAAGGTTTATTTTGGGTCAATTTTGAGTCCAAAATTGAGTAAGCCCCAAACGCCTTTTGGGGTGGGTCCGAAGAGGTGACGTATTCCTTGCCGCATGACAAGTTACACTGTGAAAACAGTTCGCCAAAACCATTTATGAGTGAATGGAAAGTTGACGTCATTTTCGGGTTTATGAAATGGACAATTAAGAAGTAAATGTGGGTTTCCTTGAATTGGGTTGTCCCAAAGAGCTTTTGTGTGTGTATATAAGCTCTTGGTGTGCTATCTTGGGTTGGGTCCTAAGAGTCACCCCAAGTTTGTAGAAGGGATGAGTTATGGACAAAGTGAACCTTAGTCCAAACCACCACATGTGTGCCGCTGTCAGACCGGCTGGGTTGTGCTAGGCGCAGGTATAGGTCAGGTTGGTTCTAATATTAATTTTTTTGACAAATTTTTTTTTTAGAAATTCTTAATAAAATTAAATTCCAATTTTGTGCCAAAATTGAAATTAATTTTACGTCCAAAATTTGCCTCCTTTCAGTCCGAATTCCCTATAGAATCTGTCGAACAGATTCAAATAGTTTTCTGACCTATTGGAACCTTAACAGATTCATAACTGTCCAGACAGATTCAAAAGCTGGACAATTTATTTAACTGCAGCAGTTATCTGTTTGAAATTCAAACTGTATCTGTTCGAAACAGTGCACATGTTCCATATTTGTTCCAGTTTGAAATTAACACATGTTCAAGTCTATAAAACCATATATGTTCCAGCATTTTTCTACATCCAAAAAATAGTTTGAAAATTATATTTTTGTTGTCCAATTTTCTGCTCTGTTGCATATTTCCTTCATATTAGTTTTTAGAAAAATTAAAGAGACTATAGAACATAAGGTTTTGTTCGCCGTACAAATTTGTTTGGAGTGCTGCTACAAATTTGTAAAGATTATTGTATCCTGTGAGATAGATGCCACATATTCGTAAGCACCATAGCGAAGCGAATTTGTCTTAAGATTGTTGAAACAATCTTCTGTGTACAATAAATAAATTGAAACTAAATCAAACAAATAAAATAAATAACTTACCGAAATTATTTTACCAAACCGAAGTATAATAAAAAGATCAATTTTCTGTGTGAAATTAATTTGGTTAAATAAAATTTTATTTTATTTTCAAATTAATTGAAAAATAAAAGTTACATTTCTTATTTCTATTATTTTTACAGAATTTAATTCTGTAAATTTGGATTAATTTTTCATGTAGTATAAAATTCTAATTATAATTTTGTTGTATAATTTAGAATTCATGGCTACTGAAACAAATGCTCAAACAAATACTGATATGGTGGTTGCAATTGCGCCAACCCCCTCTCCTGTTGTGACAATACCGATAAATCGCGGTGAGAAGCCAGAGAAGTTTTCTAGAACTCATTTTAAAATATAGCAGCAGAAAATGCTGTTCTATCTTACAACTCTAAACCTGGCTTGTTTTCTCTGTGAGAATGCTCCTACTTTGAACGATGATGAAACTGACCGGCAAATGGTTACTGCGGTCGATGCTTAGAAACAAGTTGATTTCTTTTGTTAGAACTACATCTTGAACGGACTTGACAACACATTATACAACGTCTACAGTCCTATCAATATAGCAAAGGAACTTTGGGAGTCCTTGGGGAAAAAGTACAAAACGAAAGATGTTGGCTCAAATAAATTTGTGGTTAGCAAATTCCTAGGCTTTGTGATGGTTGATTCTAAGACTGTGATCAACCAAGTTCGAGATCTCCAACTCATTCTGCATGACATTCATACTAAAGGCATGTCTCTCAGTGAATCCTTTCAAGTTGTAACCTTAATTAAGAAATTACCACAAGGCTAGAAGGAATTCAAGAACTACCTCAAACACAAGCGCAAAGAAATGTCTTTAGAAGAATTAATTGTGCGTTTGAGGATTGAAGAGGACAACCGCAATTCTGAAAAGCGGGATGGTAAGCATCCTATGGAGTCTAAGGAAAATGTGGTAGAACATGCTCCAAAGCCAAAGAAACAGAAGTTTTATGGAGAAAGTTCATCACAAGGCTCTAAAGGAAGGGAAATTAAAAAGTACAAGTTTAATGGCAAGTGTTACATCTGTGACAAAAAGGGACATCGAACCAAAGATTGTCATAGCAAAGGCAAAAGCAAAAGAAGAATAAGCAAGAAGCCTGCTCAAGCCCATATGACCGAAGTGGACAATATTTTCAATGGTGTAGATGACATCAATCTTTCTACAGTTGTTTCCGAGGCAAATCTTGTCAGAAATCCTAAGGAATGGTGGGTGGACACCGGTGCTACTCGCCACATCTGTGCCGATAAAAAGATGTTCACATCTTATTCTACAATGGACAACGGTGAACAACTTTTTATGGACAACTCCTCAACTTCCAAAGTTGAAGGACAACGAGAGATTGTACTTAAGATGACATCTGGAAAGGAACTCATTCTCAACAACGTGTTGTATGTACCGGACATTCGCAAGAATCTTGTTTCTGGATTTTTGTTGAGTAAGAATGGGTTTAGGCTAGTGTTTGAGAGTGATAAATTTGCACTTACTAAGAATGGGATGTATGTAGGAAAATGTTACATGTCTGATGGCCTTTTCAAAATGAATGTAATGACTGTTGTACCCTCTGTTATTAATAAAAATACATCTTCTTCTTACTTGCTTGAGTCTTCAAATTTATGGCATGGTAGACTTGGACATGTTAATTATGGATCTTTACGTAGATTAATTAATATGGAATGTTTACCTAAATTTTACATTGATTTAAATCATAAACGTAAAATTTGCGTTGAGGCAAAATTATCCAAAACTCATTTTCATTCAATTGAAAGAAATACGAAACCACTTGAATTAATTCATAGTGACATTTGTGATTTTAAATCAAATAAAAAAAGAGGTGGGAAAAAATATTTTATCACTTTTATAGATGACTATACTAGATATAGTTATATTAATTTAATTCAAACCAAGGATGAAATTTTAGAAACTTTCATTCAATATAAGAATGAAGTCGAAAATCAACTTGGTAAGAAAATCAAAGAACTTAGAAGTGATAGAGGTGGTAAATATGAATCACCTTTTGGTGAGTTTTGTAAAGAACATGAAATAATTCATCAAACCATCGCTCCTTACTCACCTCAGCAAAATGGAATTGTTGAAAGGAAAAATAGAACTTTAAAAGAAATGTTGAATGCCATGTTAATAAGTTCTGGATTACCACAGAACTTGTAGGGAGAAGCAATACTTTCTGCTAATTATATACTTAATAAAGTACCCTGAAAGAAAGTGGATCAAACACCTTATGAATTGTGGCATGGGAGAGTACCATCCTACAAATACTTATAAGTATGGGGGTGTTTGGATAAAGTGGCTATTCCTAGTCTTAAAAAGACTAAGATAGGTCCTAAAACAGTTGATTGTATTTTCATTGGTTATGCCAAGAATAATAATGCATATCGATTTTTGATTTATAAATCAGAACATATCGAAATGCATGTAAATACTATTATTTAGTCTCGGAATGCATCATTCTTTGAACATGTATTTCCAACTAAGACTGGACAAGAGACTAGTACTAATAAAAGATCTTTTGGTGCTATTACTAGTAATGATCAAGAACAAGAACAAGATCAAGAGCAAGAGATAAATCAAAATGAGGAAAAGAAACTTAGGCGTAGTAAATGTGCTAGAACCCCAAAATCTTTTGGTCCAGATTTTCTAACAGATTTGTTAGAAAATGAGCCTTTAACTTTTAAAGAAGTTATGTCCAGTCCTGAAGCTCCTTTATGGAAAGAAGTTATCAGTAGTGAAGTTGAATCCATCTTGCAAAATCACACTTGGGAATTAGCGGACTTACCACTAGGTTATAAATCTCTTGGGTATAAGTGGATTTTCAAAAGAAAAATAAAAACGGATTGATTAATTGACAAATACAAGGCAAGACTTGTGGTCAAGGGTATAGACAAAAAGAAGGTCTTGATTACTTTGACATATACTTACCAATTACTAGAATAACATCCATTAGAATGCTTATTGTTATTGCGTCGTTGTACAACCCAGAAATTCATCAAATGGATATGAAAACCGCTTTCTTAAATGGTGAGCTAGATGAAGAAATTTACATAGAACAACCAGAAGGATTTTCTATTCCAAGAACAGAAAAGAAAGTGTATAAATTGGTTAAATCATTATATGGTTTAAAACAAGCGCCAAAATAATGGCATGAGAAATTTGACAAGGCAATAATGTCAAATGGATTTAAAATTTAACAAATGTGTTTATATTAAAAATACAGACAAAGGTTATGTCATTGTATGTCTTTATGTAAACGATATGCTCATCATAGGTAGTAATAATGATATGATTAAAACTACCAAGAAAATGTTGAATAAACATTTTGACATGAAGGACATAGGCATTGCTGATGTAATTCTTGGTATGAAAATTATCAAAACATCAGAAGGTTATGTTTTGTCACAATCTCATTATATTGAGAAAATACTTGACAAATTTAACAAAAATGATGATCATCTTGTTAAAACACCTATGGATGTTAATTTGTTTCTTTTTAAGAATGTACATGAAAGTATTTCTCAATTAGAGTATACCCAAATTATTGGAAGCTTAATGTACTTAATGAACTGCACTCGCCCAGATATAACTTATGTAGTAAGTAAATTAAGTAGATATACGAGTAATCCGGGAGTAGAACACTGGAAAGCAATTATAAGGGTTGTAAGACATCTCCGATTTACTCGTAACATTGGGCTGAATTATGCTAGATATCTAGCAGTACTTGAAGGTTACTGTGATACAAACTGGATATCGGATACTATAGACTCAAAATCCACCAGTGGGTATGTCTTTACTCTTGATGGGGTAGCTGTATCTTGGAAATCTTCCAAATAGACTTGCATTGATAAGTCTACTATGAAATCATAATTCATAGCTTTAGACAAAGCTGGGGAAGAGGCAAAATGGTTTCGCCACTTCCTTAGATATTCCAATGTAGCCAAAACCGGTACCTGCTATATGCATACATTGTGATAGTCAATCAACAATTAGTAGAGCACAGAGTCATATGTATAACGGTAAGTCACGTCGCATTCATCGTCGACATAACACCGTGAAACAACTACTTTCTAATGGAATTATTTCCATTGAATATGTGAAGTTTAAAGACAACATAACGGATCCACTAACCAAAGAGTTAGCAAGAGAGTTAGTTGAGAATTCATCTAGGGGAATGAGACTAAAGCCTATTAAATAAGAGTTACCACAACGGCAACCCAACATAGTTGACTGGAGATCTCAAGATCTAGGCTCAAAGGGACAACCGAGTTGTGTATGACTCATAAGGATCACTAGGGAGTCAAACTCCTACCCATTTCTATGATGAAATAATGATGTCTACAGCGTTTTAGGTTAAGTAATACTTTTAATAATTCTTATATCTAGGTATACCTAGTGGAGTATGGCATGATACTCTTCATAAGAATCACCTATATGAGTGTGAAATAGGCCGATTCTATGAGATTTGTGAAGGGCTACAATTCGCTAGAGCACTCATGAAAGATCAGGTTGTTCAGGGCCAAAATGAACACAATAGTGAGAACTAAACTGTGTTTGGGGATCTACTGTGTGAGTTCTATTGTCTTGATTTGCATAAACAACTGAATAGTTCAAGACATCATGTTCACTAGTTAGCTAGTAAATCTAATAGTGTCTCACAAGGGAAGGTTCAAAGCCAAAAGCTACCTATCATTTGCAGAACATTTCTAATTTCTGTACTATCTGTATTTAGATCATGTTGTTGCATTTTCTCTCCGTCAAATTCCATTCATGTGGGGGATTGTTTGAAAATTGGTTTTTATAAGGCTTATTTTGGGCCAACTTTGAGCCCAAAATTGAGTGGGCCCTAAACCTTTTTTGGGATGGGTCCGAAGAATTGACGTGTTCCTTGCCGCACGGCAAGTTACACAGTGGTGACGATTCGTCAAAACCATTTATGAGTGAATGGGAAGTTGACGTTGTTTTTGGGTTCGTGGAATGGACAATTAAAGAAGTAAATGTGGGTTTCCTTAAATTGGATTGTCCCACATTAAAACTTTAAGAGAGTTTTTATGTGTATATAAGCTCTTGGTGTACTAACTTGGGTTGGGCTCCAAGGGGCACCCCAAGTTTGTAGAAGGGAAGAGTTATGGGCAAAGTGAACCTTAACCCAAGCCACCACACATGCGGGCGCGCACCGCCCCCGCTGGCCGGTCGAGCAGAGCCGTGCCGGGCGTGGATGTGGGTTGTGGGTCGAGTCGGTTCTAATATTAATTTTTTGGACAAAATTTATTTGAATTTTTTTTCTGGAAATTCTTAATAAAATTAAATTCTAATTTTGTGCCAAAATTAAAATTAATTTTCTGTCTAAAATTTGCCTCATTCAGTCTAAATTCTCTACAAAATCTGTCGAATAGATTCAAACAGTTTTCTGACCTGTTGGAACGTTAACAGATTCATAACTATTTAGACAAATTCAAAATCTGGACAGTTTATCTAACTACAACAGTTATCTGTTTGAAATTCAAACTGTATCTGTTCGAAACAGTGCACCTGTTCCATATATGTTCCAGTTTGAAATTAACACCTGTTCAAGTCTATAAAACCAGATATGTTCCAGCATTTTTCTACATTCGAAAAACAATCTGAAAATTATATTTTTGTTGTCCAATTTTCTATTCTGTTGCATATTTCCTTCGTATTAGTTTTTAGGAAAATTAAAGAGAGTATAGAACACAAGATTTTGTTCGCCGTATAAATTTTTTTGGAGTGCTGCTACAAATTTGTGAAGATCATTATATCCTAGGAGATAGACGCCACATAACTGTAAACACCGTAGCGGGGCGAATCTGTGTTAAGGACAGAGTGTCACACATTCGATTTGATCTTTTTATTATACTTCGGTTCGGTAAAATAATTTCGGTACGTTATTTATTTTATTTGTTTAATTTAGTTTCAATTCATTTATTTTACACAGAAAATTATTCCAACAATATGTGCCTTTGATAATGCGATTCTTATTGGCTATACATACATAACAAGAAAAATAAATAAATACCCATGATTATAGTAAACTTGGCTGAAAATATTTCATAAGCTTTTATGCTATACGTAACTCAAGTATACTTACATTCATCACCAATGAACAAGGTTAAGAAAACCAAGCAAAATAAAGCAAATCGACTCATGCCAATAGTTTCCATCGATTAAATTTTGAATGATATTTTTAGTTGGGACATAAGGCTTTTTTTTAGGCAAAAGTTAAAAATCTTATTTTATGTTGCTTTGTGTGACAATTACAATTTAATTTAGTAAAATATTTAGTGTAATTAATTTCATGGTATAATTAAATTTTTTCTTAATTTATGAGCATTGCTTTATAAAAAAAGATAACAACAATTTTGAATTTAAAAATGTGTAATGATAGATATTCTAAATAAATTATCAAATATTTTAACTTACACCACATGAGATCAATGGTAATGGCTCCCCTCCATACTTTTATTCTCCATACTCCTCTATATTTATTTTTTGGACTCCATTCTAGGTCCACATTGATATTCTAAACTGTTCAACTAATAATCCCAACAATTTAGATGAATTATGCAAAAAATTAATTTCATCGAATATCACTAGATATATGAATAAATTGCATCTTATTTTTTTAAAATAGACAGTAATTGTGGGTTTAAACTTAAACCTTTCATTATATAAGACAAAAAGTGATTTGTTTATGTATTTATCAATATCCGATGAAGTTGATTTTTTGCACGGATGGTCTTTATTGTAAGATTTACAAGATGAACAGTTTAGATTACCATTGTGAGTCTAGAATGGGGTCCAAAAAATGAAGTATAGCGGATAAAAGTATAGAGGAGAGTTATACCCGAGACTCACATGAGTGCTTTGTGAGTATTTAATAGAATATTGAAAAATTTATTCATAAATCCCATATGGGAGAATATTGATCCATGTAGTCCTCAGAATGTTTTTACGAACCAATTAGTTATTTTTGTTTTGGAAAGTTATATTTATTTGATTTTTTGCTATTTGAGTTTAAGTGAATATCCTTTTATAATTTATTTTTCTAATTTTTTGATTTATTTTGGAATATGAATGGAAAAGTGAGGTGTGAAATATTCTTTTTTGGAGGATTGGTAGCTAAAGTGTTGGTTGTCGAGCGTTGAAATCTATATTTCTGTTAGTGTAATTTTGTAGTGTTACATTAGAGTGCTATATTTGAAAAAAATACATTAAGGAGTTTTTGTGTGTTATATTGATTGGAGTGTTACGTTTAAAAAAAATACACTAAAATTTTTTTTAAAAATGTTACGTTGTAACATTTGATAAAAGTACACTAAAGAGTTTTTTAGTTTATTACATTGGGTGTTACATTTGGGAAAAATACACTAAGAATTTTTTTTAGAATGTTACATTATTACGTTTAAGAAAAATACACTAAAGAGTTTTTTAATATGTTACATTGGAGTGTTACATTTAAGAAAAGTACACTAAATAATTTTTTTTGGGAATGTTACGTTGTTATATTTGAGAAAAGTACACTAAGAAATTTTTTAATGTGTTACTTGGAGTATTACGTTTTTTGAGTATTACATTGGAATATTACTTTTGGAAAAAGTATAATAAGAATTTTTTTTTTAAGTGTTACGTTTAGAAATTTTAACATTATGAAAAAAAACTTACATTTGTCCCTTAACACATTACACAAGCACGTTTATGGTTGACCCTTTATGTAATTCACAGTAGAATGAGACATTTGGAATGGAGGACACTTTTGGAATGGAGGACCAAATAGTTCACAAGATCACTATTTAAGACTTATTGGTGCTTTATCCAAAAATATTTGGTAATTTATTTAGAGACTCTAGTATTTTTTATTTAAGAATATAAGACATTACCATAATTATTGTCAATTAGGCACATAATCTTTCCTTAAATTAAAAATTGATAACTGTTATTTATTTTCAATTTTCTATAAAAAATTGTTTCCAATTTTTTTGAGTACCGTGGTATTTGGCGATTGTTGTTGGTTTATAAGAATCCCAAGTTAACCACAATGTTTAAGTCATTATTTATTTATTTATTATTATTTAATCCCAATCTGATTACATCAAATCGACTCAAATTGAATTGCAGACAAACAACATAGAGCGGTTGCTTTGGTCCATCAACAACACAAAAAATCGGCAAAATTGAACCGATTACATCCGTAATAGGAAGTGGAAACAACAACACGCATTAAATAAATAATATTAAAAGTGTAATATTATAAATAAATAATTGGGCAAATTACACTAACAATTCCTGATTTTTTAATTGTGACACATTTGACCTTAAATTTTGAATCTTGTTTCAAATAAAGACAATTAACATACCATTACTTAATTTCAAGGGCAAAATCATCAATTTGATAAAATATAAACTAATTTGACAAAAATAAATGTCAAAAAAATATTTTAAAATTTTTAAAAATTATTTGTACCTACCAAAAATAAAATTATGTAAAATTAAAAAAAAATTACATGATTAATTTTTAAAAATTAATTTTATATGATTATCATTCAAATACATAATAAAAATTAATTTGGTAAAAAAAAGAAATAAATGTCTAAAAGATTTATCAATTTTATATAATTTTATCTTTAGTAGGTAGAAATAATTTTTAAAAATTCAAAAATAATTTTTTAACATTTATTTTTGTCAAATTAATTTGTATTTTATCAAATTGACAATTTTGCCCTTGAAAAATTCAATAGTATATTCAATTGTCCTTATTTGGAACAATATTCAAAATTCAGAGTCAAATGTGTCACAATTGAAAAGTTAGGGACCAAAATGACATAAGCTCCAAACTATAGGGCCCGTTAGTGTAATTCACCCTCAATCATTTTTACAAAATTTTCTTGTAAGTACAGACACAAAGTTGATATCACATAGAATCCATTAATTTTGTCGCTAATAAAAAAAAAATTAAAAAAATCCGTTTTTGTATAACATTTTTCTAGATTATAGCATGTAAAATTTATACGAAATTAATTGCACTAACGGCAAAGCTTAAATACATTGTGCTCATAAAAATTCATTCCAAAATATCTACACTCTTTAATTTTTTTTCTTTGCTTCTTTTTAATGCCTCAAGACTATTGATTCTTGATTAATTTGGTGATTGACTATTGATTCTTTTATAAGCCTCAAGACTTATTTGATGAATGACTATTGGTTCTTTTATATGGCTCAAATGTTTATGGGCAATTACAACCACAACAGGTATTCAAAACCTTGAAAAAGGGACATCCATGACTAAATCATATGTAGCATTATTATTTGAATGAATAATAATATAATTAGAGCATCATGGATTGGTGCCAAATTGAGGTTGAGGGGAAGGGCAACTATTTTCACAGTCAAAGGCATTGTAAAAAGAACAATTACGCGGGCTTACAGTTATACAACACCAATGGGTTGTTTTGGGAAGATGGTAAAAAGTGACTTTTTGACTTTTAACCAAGCTTTTGGCTTTTTTAGACAAATGATTTGGGAAGTTGGTAAAAAGTGACTTTTGACTTTTTTGATTAATATTTGTTTATGATGTCAAATCATAATAAAATGACTAAACTATCCCCATTTATTTAAAATATTTACAACTGAACCTATGTAACACATTGTGACCCATGAGGGGTAAAATTGTAATTGCACCGTTGGCTAAAAACCAACTTGCCAAATGAAAAAAAAGCCAAAAAAGCCAACTTTTAGCTTTTGCTACTAACCAAAAAAAGTGACTTTTAACCAAGTTCCCAAAATAGCCCAATATGTGTAATCATCAGGAAGAAATGGTAAGCATCGGGTGGATAGAACTATTTTCTTGCCCAATTTAGAAGACACATAATTAGCTGCGCTTGAATTTGATTTTGAAAACCCATCTTCATCTTGGCTGCTATACTTGTCATATCCTGCATTGTAAACATTCATATATATATATATATATATATATATAATTTTTTTTTGACAAGATAGACTCCTCAGTTAGATCTTTGATAGTGTTAATTAAATTGTACATACATAACAAGATTAAAAAAAAAAAATTAAAAAAATCTATGAATTATAATAAACTTGGTTAATAATATTTCATGGTCTTTTATTTGTAATTAGAAGAAAAAATGCAAACATACTTACCCTCGTGGCCAACCAAGAGGATAAAGAAGACCAAACAGAAGAGAAGGAACTGACCAAAGTTAGTAGTTGACATTGATAGAATTGTTTAATCATGTTTTCAGTTGAGACACAAGGCTTTTTATAGGTACGTACTTGTGCGGGGAACAAATATTCAGGTAAGTCCGCACTCCTTTCTTCCAAGTTCCGTTTTTATCCGATCACCTGCGTGCACAACAGCAGTGAGCTACTCGGCGGTGTGTGGCCGGAAAACCCCTCCGACGATCAAGTTAGCACACACATGAGGATAGAGAGAGTGAAGAGAGAGTTGAGTGTAAGTATTTCTCTCACCAAATGTTCGTCCGTCCAGCATGGGGGGCGCAGACTTGCTTATATACCTTCTACGCCCCAAATCTACTCATATTCGTCTCTCGACACGTAGTGCTGCTATCCCATCTGTCAGCACAAATCTTGCTGAACATCACCTAACCCAACTGCCAGCCCACTATATTGGGAGCTCGGCAGCCGATCTGTAGCATCTCGGCTGTCAACGGCCATGCTGCGTTTCATGCCCACTTGCTCCAAGAACCGAGATCCTTTCCAGCCATGCTCGGCAGCATTCCGGCGAAGCCGACCTTGAGATTGGTCGTACCGGTCAACCAAAGGCCTTCCTGCCGGGCTTCTGGCACAAGCTTCTCGGCCGGGCTAACGGTGCGTGCCTTTGACCGAGCAACGCAAGTTGCACAGTTATCACCTGCGCAGATCCAAGTAGCTCGATCCATCTCTGAGCAGCCCCAACTCGGGGCAAATCCAAAGTTATCGCGGCCCAACGCACCATTGGGCCTCCAATTTGCTCGGCCTCTAACTCAGCCCATATCCGGCTCATAATTCCCCCTCTCAATTGCCCTTAATTCCGTCCGCGCAAGCGTGACTGGGATTACCAATTCTGGCCGGGGTAACACTTCCTCGGTCCTCGGTTTGCAATATGGTGACCAAGCTACTTGACATGCCTGTCTTCAAAACTTGCCTGGTCGATGCCTCGATTCACCTTCCTGTCTCTTCAGTACTGACGCCACCGTCAATAGGGACGCGTGTCGTGGGTTGATTGGCCTCGAGCAGCCAAACATCACGTCCGTTCAGATTCAAATTTTTGGCGGTCTTCTTTATCTCTATAAACATGTTGAACCTTCTTTCATTCTAACCTTACTGACTCTCTCTCCTCCTTGTCGATCCAGAGCTTCTGCCTGCACTTGCTTGCCATTGCTGAGTTCGTCTTCGAAGAAGAAGACTTTGCCCTCTCCTGGTAAGTTCTTCGAGCCTCGTTTTTGTTATTTCAGTTGGTATTTTCACATATCAGGGCACTAAATCCGTAGGTTTTAGGGCCTCCCCCACCCAAAACCGTCAGTGCCCCTTAGTTTCTTCGCTGTTCTTCAATTTTCCTGATGAACAATGAAGATTTGGGGCGAACCGGGCTCCAGATCTTCATCCGCTCCCAAAAATCATTCAGACCGAGAAAATCTTTTGTTTGTCCCAACCTTAGTAGAAACCGAGGTAGCAAAAAGGACTTGGCCGCTTGACCGGGCTAATCTCTGGTTCGCTCGAGCGACCGAGCTCCTTGGCTAGCCTTTACGACCGAGGTGGTTTGGCACAATTTATGACCGAGCTCAAGTCTAGCTCGTTTTGCGCGACCGCGCTCCCATTTATAATTACCCTTCGTTTTCCTGCAGAGTCCAAGGGGACCAAAGACCAATTCTGAGGCTCTCAAGGACCGAGCAGCCATTAATTCCCAGCCTGTGCCAAACCTCCTCAGCCGAGCTAAATTAGTCGGCCACACATGGGGAAATTTTGATTCCTTGTGGACACACCTGCTGCCTTGGCCGCCTTCAGGGAAGAATACGATATCCCGGCAGATGTCCATTTGGAACTCGCCGAGATGGAAACAACCCCTTGGGGCAGGCTTGACCAATGCCCCTTCACCGTGCTGTCAGTAATTGAAGGAGGCCTCCGCTTCCCGATCAACCCTTTGATGACTGAATTTCTGCGCCGCACCGGGCTAGCACCCACCCAAGTTTCGACCAATACTTACCGGATAATCAATGGCGTGCACGAGCTAAACAACCAGCTAGGAACAAACTTAGGTTTAGCCGAGATACTACGACAATACACCCTTGGGCACACCGGCAACAGCCTGGCCTATTATTTAAAAATAAGACCGGGCAAAGAGAAAATAGTTACCGGCACCCCGGATAAGGACTTACATGATGACGACTTTTTCTGGGTGTCTGGCAATTATGAAACAGTCGACGTACCGGGCTGGTTCATCAGCAAGAACTTCGGTTCCACATGTAAGCCGTGCTAATTTGCTCGGTTAATTTCCTGCCTTCAACATTTTGTACTTAACTATTTTTCCTGTTTCTTTTGCAGCAATTCAAGCCTTGCAATCCAACTACCAATATCTTAACGTAGAAGCCATCCGAACCGTGCTCCGTTACAGCCACCGGGATTGTAACGAGTTGCTCGGCTACACTCCAACCTACAGATACTTAGCTCAACGCCGGAGCAAAGTTACAGACTTTCTTCGTGCTCCAACACCTCCTCCGGACCCAACTCTACCGGACGAGCCGCTAATCCGGCTGACCGAAGAACAAGAGATGGCAAAACGAAGCCGCATCAAGAACCTCCTCACAGCAACCTCAGCCGAGATACCGAGCATCACTACCCATTCTCAAGCTACCGGACAATCCAGCGGCCCCGTGGTCGCCTTGGCATCTCCAGGCACCGGGCAACCCAGACAAGAAGCTCGCCGGGCTGGCAAAAGACCTCGCGTAGACCCATCCGCCGAGCTGGTTGCCAAGCTAACCACCGAACAACCCACCGTCACTGTCGACCCAACACCGCCGTGGCGACCGCAACTAAAGCACCGGGGAAAGGACATACCGGCTACCGCTTCCATCAAGGGCGACAAAGAGCACCTGCTCACCTTTGACCTTTCCAAAGCCCTTCTCCTATCGAGCGACGTGGTCGGCAGCGACCACGTTCCTGACACCCGGTTGGTGAAATCGTCTGTTAAGTCCATGGCCAGGGTAAGTTTCAATCTTTCACTGAAATTTTTACGAAGTGTTTGCACGATTTCTTCTCTGATCAGACTTTCTTCTTGCAAGCCATCCAGAAGCAACATTTGGTCATGGAGCGAATCCATCGACTGCGGCAGAAGGCGAATGACACTGCCGGCCAAGTTCAAAGTCTTCAAACCGAGCTCGACCGAGCAAAATCTTCACTGCAAATTGCCAATGCTGGCAACAACAGGTTACTCGGCCAGCTTGACGAAGCCGAGAAGAAGAGGGATGAGCTCCAGGCCGAGCTGGATGCATCGAAGAAGTCAAGGGAAAAAGAACTTGAGGATGCCAATAACGCTGGCTTTAAGGAGGCCGAAGACAGCTACAAAAAGCAAGTCTTTGCCACCCAAGACATCTACTTTAAAGCTGGTTGGAAGTCTGCCTGTGCTCAGCTCGGTCAAGGTCCCGAGACCGACGTATTTACCTCTCCGCCGGCTGCCTTCCTGCCGGTGTACCTCGTGCCCTATGCCAACGACGTCTTCAGCACGTTGCAAGCTGAGGCCGAGGAAGAGCTCGCCAAAGAAACCGAGGCCAATGTCGAGGAGGGAAGCAACCAAGAGCAGCCCGGAGAAACTGAGACCGGTGTCCAAGAGCAAACAACGGTCAACCTGGAGGCAGTTGATGACGAATTCACTAATCTTTCCCCCCTCATGTAGTTTTCAGTTTTCTTTCATTTTTTGCTTTGCATATGTAACCGGGCTCTCTGCCCCTCCTTTTGTACTTCTTTTTTTATTAATGAAAAAGATCAAGTTTCACCAAGTGTTTGCACGGTCCTAAAGCAGAGTAATTTCAACCGGACAAAATATGTTGGCGAGACAAATTTCATTAATTAACTCATATAACCGGAGTAAATCATCTCGGTAGTACACCCAGAGTTGAGCACAACTTCAAGTCTTTCAACCGGAATAAACATCTTGGTGCAAAATACCTAAGTTGAACAAAACATCAACTTTTCAACCGGACTAATCATCTCGGTTGAGAATGCCTAAGTTGAGCAAACCTTAACTCTTTTAACCGGAGTAAACATCTTGGTTGAAAGTACCTAAGTTGAACAAAACATCAACTCTTTCAATTGAAAGTACCTAAGTTGAACAAAACATCAACTCTTTCAACCGGAATAAACATCTCGGTTAAGAGTGCCTAAGTTGAACAAAACATCAACTCTTTCAAACGGTGTAAACATCTCGGTTGAGAGTGCCTAAGTTGAACAAAACATCAACTCTTTCAACCGGAGTAAAGATCTCGGTTGAGAATACCTAAGTTGAACAAAACATCAACTCCTTCAACCGGAGTAAACATCTCGGTTGTGAATGCCTAAGTTGAACAAAACATCAACTCTTTCAACCGGAGTAAACATCTCGGTTGAGAATACCTAAGTTGAACAAAACATCAACTCCTTCAACCGGAGTAAACATCTCGTTTGAAAGTGCCTAAGTTGAACAAAGCATCAACTCTTTCAACTGGAGTAAACATCTCGGTTGAGAATACGCAAAACTCAAAGCAACAAAAAATACTAAGGCAAAGATGAGTCACTTCTATATATTGACAAAAATGAATATTACATGAAGTGTAAGGCAAAAAATTCCTTTGCACAAAAAAAAGAGCAAAAACTAGAAATAATACAACTTGAGGTTGGCTGCATTCCATGGCCGGGGTATTCCTCTACCATCCAAGTCCTCCAAGTGATATGCCCCCTTGCCCGTCAGACCGGTTATCTGGTAGGGTCCTTCCCAATTTGCCCCTAGTTTGCCTTCGTCTGGCACCAGGGTATTGCCCATGACCTTCCGCAAGACCCAATCACCCATTTTGAACGGTCTGGGGTGCACGGTTTTGTTGTATTTCCTTGAAAGCTCTTGTTTGTAGGCGGCCACATGGATAAAAGCCTTTTCCCGGCGTTCTTCCACTAGGTCCAATTCCAAGGCAATGGCTTCGGCATTCAGCTCGGGCTCAAAACTTTCACTTCTGAGGGTGGGCATACCAACTTCCAACAGGATGACCGCCTCCATGCCATATGCCAAAGCAAAAGGAGTTTCCCCGGTAGATCGCCGTGGGGTTGTTCGGTATGCCCAAAGGACACTGGGGAGTTCCTCAGCCCACTTTCCTTTGGCTTTCTCAAGCCTCTATCAAGAATGGTCTTGTTCGAAGCCTCGGCTTGACCGTTGGACTGCGGGTAAGCTGGAGTAGAGTTGTAGAATTCGATCTTCAAATCTTCACAGAACCCCCTAAACAGGCGACCGTCAAATTGGGTGCCGTTATCAGAGATCAGAATTTTGGGGACGCCAAACCGCGTGACCACATTCTGCCAGACAAACCGCTTCACGTCCTTCTCCTTGATTGATGCCAAAGGCTCCGCTTCAACCCATTTGGTGAAGTAGTCTGTGGTCGCGATGAAGAACTTCCGGTTGCCTGGTGCAGTTGGTAGCCCCACTATATCTAGCCTCCACATCGCGAAGGGCCAAGGGCTAGTGAGGGGAAGAAGTTCCCTGGCCGGCTGGTGGATCTGGTGGGCAAACTTTTGGCATTTCTCACACTTGCGAACATATTTTTGGGCGTCGGCTTGCATACACAGCCACCAATAACCTTGCGAAATAGCTCGGTAGGCCAAGGACCTGCCCCCTATATAGCTGCCACAGATGCCTTCGTGTATTTCGAAAAGGCAGGCTTCCACGCTGCTCAGGTGCACACACTTCAGGTAGGGACCGGTGAAAGACTTCTTGTATAAAGCGCCTGATGGAGAGAGCCAAAACTGCTCGGACTTCACCCACACTTTATGCGTTTCCTTCTTTTCGGCTGGAAGGGTCCGTTCTCTGAAAAAGAGGATTATGGGGTCCATCCAATAAGGACCTAGCTCAGCGCAGAGTACTTCTGTCTGCCCGGCTGTCGACCATAGAAGCAAGGCCTTCCAATTCATCTGCTCGGCCGTTTTCTTCTCGGCCAATCTGTTGGACCCTGATCGCCTGAAATCGCTTGATGTAGTCTTTGACCAGAGCTTGGTACTTCATCATTCTGTCATCCTTTGCCTCGTAAACCCCCAGAAACTTGGTTAACCACAAGCTAGGAATCACTGTAAACCATTAGTTCGGATGCTTGCATCTGAAGCGCCCGTTTGAGATCGGCCAATAGTGCCTCGTACTCGGCCTCATTGTTGGATGCTGGGAAGCCAAGGGTGATAGAATGTTCAATAGTCAGTCCGTCTGGCGAAATCAGAACTATACCCAGCCCGGCACCTGGCTCCATCAACAAAAATTTTCCACATTTCGCTGACAAAGAGCTTCCAACACTCTAAAGGGTCCTGAGAAGCTTGAAGGTTGATGGGATCACGGTTGCTCGGCTGTTCGGCTTCCGGTCCCGGGCTGAGCGGTTCCACTTCAGCCCCCTTAGTGATTCAACGCCGGACTCAGCAAGTTGATCCACAATGCCTAAGTCCGTAGGCGAATCGCCAGGTTACGGTATTATGCCGGCCGCAGGCTCTGGGCTGAGCGGTTCCATTTCTTCCCTCCTCGGTGATGTGGTTTCGGACAAAGCGGGTTGGTCAGTGACAGCCAACTCCGCCATCGCATCACCGGGTTGTAGTACCGTATTAACTGAAGGGGCTTCGGCGGGGCGCGCAAGCTCCGCGTCGCTAATGCCGCCAAGCTGTGGTATTTCGGTCGAGCTTGCATTCACCTCTTCATCTGCCACGGCAATATCGACTGGGCACACCGGATGAGTTCTAGGTGAGAATTCAGCAATGAAGTCAGCCAGAGTCTGGGCTTTTATGGCAGTGCGCGGCTGGAACTTCACATCAAACTGTCCCAATTCAACCGCCCACTTAAGAATCCGACCGGAGAAGTCTGCCCATTCGAACAAAGCTTTGAGAGGGAACTCGGTCAAGACGATGATGGTATGGGCATGGAAATAGTGTGCCAGCTTCTTTGAAGCCATCATCAAAGCTAACGCAAGTTTTTCCAGCGGCAAGTACCTTGACTCTGCCGGTAACAAGGTTTTGTTGACGTAGAAGATGGGTAGATGTTTGATTCCTTCTGACCGGGCAAGAACTGCACTGACTGCATGCTGCGATACGGCCAAATAAAGGTAAAGTTCTTCTTCGGGCTCCGGTGTGACCAACAACGGCGCTGAAGACAAATACTCTTCATCCCATGAGAACTTTGATTTCAAGGCTTGAAAAAAAGGGCAGCAGCGATCTGATGACCGACTTATAAATCGGTTAAGCGTGGCGGCCATTCCGGCCAGATGCTGCACATCCTTAGCCGAGCTAGGCTGTTTTAACTCTTGCACGGCTCGGATTTGTGTAGGGTCTGCTTCGATACCTCGGTTCATGATTAGGAAACCCAAAAATTTTCTGGATCCCATGCTGAAGGCACACTTAGATGCATTCAGGCGTAGCTTGTGTTTTTTTAGAATGGAGAACATCTCGGCCAAATCGGACAAATGGTCTGCTTGATACTGGCTCTTAACCACCATATCATCAATATAAGCCTCCATTGTCCGGCCTAACAGAGGAGCGAACATCTTGGTCACCATCCTTTGAAAAGTTGCCCTGGCGTTCTTCAAACTAAAAGGCATGACTCGGTAGCAGAAGAGTCCCCTTGGTGTAGTAAACGAGGTGATCTCTCGGTCGGGCCCATGCATGGCAATCTGATGGTAGCCGCGGTAGGTGTCCAAGAAACTGAGCCTGTTATGTCCAGCCGTTAAGTCCACAAGCTGGTCTATTCTAGGCAGAGGGAAGCTATCTTTCGGACAAGCTTGGTTGACAGTCTTGTAGTCAACGCAAACTCGCCACTTCCCATTCTTCTTGGTGTAATGACCCCAAAACATGTGTCATATTTATCAGTAATTAATTATGTGTTCATATGAAATTAATTGAAGAATATCTGTTTGAATTAGAAAAATATCTGCTGAGGTTACAACTTTGGGACTGAAATTGATGACCGTAATGGGTTCAGAAAACGAAATTGAGCACGCCTATGTGATACCGGGAATTTTTAGAACCATATGGGAAAATAAATTGAGGACTGAATTTCGTCTAATTCGTTAAGCCTTGTTTGGCTCAAGATTATGGCACAATTCTATTTTTTTTTTGTGATATATCTATACATAGATAAGGATGTTGACTCTTTGACTCAAAAGAAGAAAAGAAAAATCTAGAAAGAGAGAGAGAGAAAGAGAGAGAGAGGGGAGAATTCGTGAGAAAGGGGAAGAAGGGGGAAAATGGAGAATCAAGCTACAACTTCTCCAATTAAGTGCTTAAGGTAAGAATTTCTTCTCTACTTTCTTGAAATAAGGTTGAATCATCAATGATCTCGTGTTAAATAAGAGGATTGAAAAGACAAATATGTTTAATTTGAGCATGTATGGCATGAATAGATGATTTATGTTTATATTTGGCATTCTTGAGGAAGAACCTCCATGGATATGAAGAAATGAAGCTTTTACATGAATAGTTATGATTCTTCACCTCAATTCATGGTTTGATCTTGTACATGATGCGTGTGGGTTTTGTTGAGAAGTTGTAAGGTCTAAATCAAGTGGTTTTCAAGTGTTTTGGGGCTTGGTTTCCATCGTTTTGAAGTTATTTTTGTTAAAGGAAAGGTTAAAGCTTTAGAAGAGCTTAGAATTTCAGATTTTCGCACAGTCCGCTCGAGCGGAGGTATTCCCGCTCGAGCGTGAAAATCGGCCTTCCAGCAGTTTTGGAAAATTGTGCAGTCCGCTCGAGCGGACAAAGTGGCGCTCGAGCGGGGGACTTATTTTCAGGGAAACTTTGGAGGTTGTATTCAGTTCATATATGGCATGAATTAATTGATTTTATCATGTTATTGGCATCATTTGGCACCTCATGAACATGAAATTTAATAAGGAAAGGATAGAATGGCATGAATTAAGTGATTTAATGATAATGTGTATTGAAGAAATGTGTTATCATGTTGATAATTTCAGGTCAAGAGGCGAAGACCGTGCAACCGGTTTTGGAAACCCACTGTGAGTAACATTTCTGTAAAGATATGTTAGTATGATCTATGTTTAAAAGTGCTACGTTATGCTATGGTTTTGAAATGATAAATGTTTTCTGTGAACGAATGTCCAGTTTGCGAATCTAGTATGGCATCCATAGATAGTCCTAAGTGGACCAGTTTACGAGATCTCGGTATGTGTTTAATCGGTGTCCGGGACCGGTTACTCTAGTCGTTGGACGACAAATGTTATGTTCTATGGAGTATGCCATTATGTATGTTCTGATATGAGATGATTATGTTTATGAATGATTTATTTTATGGATATATGAAATGTGGGATTCGTTCACTACCCCTTTACTTTAATGTTACTTGCTGAGCTTTAGCTCATTGTTTGTATATATGTAATTATAGGTGAGCACTCTGGGAGTCAAGCCTAGGCGGAGTCCGAGCTAAGCCGCCGTTTTGAAGCCTACCCGGTGTTTTGGTGCCTCCGAGTTGGGGCTAGGCCGTTAGGAAGCTTGGTTTTGGTGGTACATGTGGCGTGAGCCTATGTCTTGTATATGAATTTTGATTATATGTGATGTAATGTAGTGGGTAAATTAACATTTTTGGCATGTAATGTATGTTCATATAAATGCACAGCTCTTTGGACTATTAGTGTTTTGTTTTCGCTTCCGCAAGCCCCGGTTATGTATGTTTTGTACAGAAAGGCCTGTGGTAATCTAGGATTACTGGCCGGTTACGATGCCAACCTTTTCGGGGCGGGTTTGGGTCGTGACACTTGGGCACCACGACCGTGTTTGAAATCCACCGAGGGTAATGCACTTCTTGAATTGCTCGCGCCTCAAGCAAGTTCTTCACTTCCACCGCAACCACCTCGGCTTGATGCAGCGCCGATCTCCTTGTTCGCTGAATGACCGGCTTGGCTCCGGGGAAGACATTGAGATGATGGCATATAAAGCTCGGATCGAGACCAGGCATGTCGTAAGGTGACCAAGCGAAGACTTCGACGTTGGCCATCAAAAATTCAACCATGTCGGTCCGTTCTTGGGCTGTAAGGCTTGAACCGAGCAAGAAGAACTTGTCCGGATGCTCTGTATCAATGTGCAATTCCACTAATTCCTCGACAGCTTTGTCCTCAGCCTTGGTGCCCACATCGTCAAGGACTCCCCGGTCTTCCGATCCCTCGATCATTTGAATGAAGCCTTTGGTAGTTCGGCTCCCGTTGACCGCCACGAAGCATTGCTTCGACATGACTTGATCGCCCCAAATCTCCTCGATTGCCCCATAACCGAGGGGAATCTCATCACCTGATGATAGGTCGACGCTACGGCTTGCATAGCGTGAAGCCATCCCCTTCCAAGGATCAAATTATAAGTGGATAGCACCTGCAACACCCAGAACTCCACCTGTTTGACCACGGATCCCACTTTAACCGGCAGGATAATCTTTCCCAAAGGCCACTCCGGTTGTGAGTTGAAACCAATGAGTGGCAAAGTCGCCGGGGCTAAATCTCTATCCCGGAGCTTGAGCTGTTTGAAAGCGTTGTAGTACATGATCTCGACCGAGCTTCCCTGATCGATCAAGATCCGTTTGACATCAAATTCTCTGACGCGGAGTGTTACCACTAGGGCATCGTTGTGCGGCATCTGAATGCGCTCTAGGTCTCTTATGGAGAAACTGATTACGTCTTTCTCTTCGGTCTTTCCCCTTTTGATCACAGGCTGAACCGACAAAACTTCCCTCATGTGTTCTACCTTCTTGATCATTCCTCGAAGTCCACATACATGAGCCGGTTCCACTATGCCGTGGATGACATTAATAACCCCTTGGGGAGGCGTATCTCGGTCATCCAGTCCCCGCTGGTCAACCGGAGCTTGATTGGCCTTCACGCCGCCATCAATGTAAAGGTCCATGTGTCCGACTGCGACTAGCTCTTCCAAGTGTTGCCTCAAAGGCAAACAATCCTCTGTCCGATGGCCTCGCTCCCGGTGAAACGTGCAACGGTACCCTGGATTGAAGCCCTTTTGTCCGTCACCTAACTTAGCAGGAAACCGGACATACTCCTCGTCACGAATTTCACTAAGTATGCGATAGATTGGAATCTTAAAGACCGTGGTGATACATGTCCTTGCTTTCAACCTTCTGTTAGCATCGGCTACGTCATCCCGGGGGTAGTCATCCCGGTCATTCCCACAGACGGCGCCAATTGTGCGGGAAGTAAATATTCAGGCAAGCCCGCACTCCTTTCTTCCAAGCTCCGTTTCTATCCGATCACCTGCGTGCACAACAGCAGTGAGCTACCCGGCGGTGTGTGGCCGGAAAACCCCTCTGACGATCAAGTTAGCACACACCTGAGGATAGAGAGAGTGAAGAGAGAGTTGAGTGTAAGTATTTCTCTCACCAAATGTTCATCCGTCCAGCATGGGGGGCGCAGACTTGCTTATATACCGTCTGCGCCCCAAATCTACTCACATTCGTCTCTCGAGACGTGGTGCTGCTATCCCATCTGTCAGCACAAATCTTGCTGAACATCACCTAACCCAACTGCCAACCCACTGTATTGGGAGCTCGGCAGCCGGTCTGTAGCATCTCGGCTATCAATGGCCATGCTGCGTTTCATGCCCAATTGCTCCAAGAACCGAGATCCATTCCAAACATGCTCGGCAGCATTCCGGCGAAGCCGACCTTGAGATTGGTCGTACCGATCAACCAAAGGCCTTCCTGCCGGGCTTCTGGCACAAGCTTCTCGGCCGGGCTAACGGTGCGTGTCTTTGACCGAGCAACGCAAGTTGCACGGTTATCACCTGGGCAGATCCAAGTAGCTCAGTCCATCTCTGAGCAGCCCCGACTCCGGGCAAATCCAAAGTTATCGCGGACCAACGCACCATTAGGCCTCCAATTTGCTCGGCCTCTAACTCGGCCCATATCCGGCTCATAATTCTCCCTCTCAGTACTTATAAGTTTTATCAAATGTCTCATATAGATATAAGACCTACATTCATGTTAGATATTTAATAGAAATTTAGATATTCTCAGCATTACTCAAATCAAATGTTACCAACTTTAAAATTTATACTCAACAATTACATCCCACTAAAACTGTACGGGAAAGAAATAAATCTTCTCGTATAATCTTGTTGATTAAGTCTGCGCTCCTCCAAACGTCATCGCTTTACTCTCTAAAAATACAAATGTGAGCTAGCCGGCGAGTGTGTGCCGGAAACCTCTCCGATGCCTAAGTCAGCAAAATAGACAAGTAGACAAAAGCTCTGTGTATTCAGGAATCAAAGTTGTGTTACCTCTCCATAGGTGATATTTGTGAGCTTTTATAGGTTCCGTGTGGCATAGTCCTAATAGGACTTCTACTCCTCCATGCAGAGTCCTCCAAGGATTCATACTCGTGAAAGATAATGCTTATCCTTCAACACCCTCCTCGCTGCTTAAACCAAGTGAGATGGTTTTACCATGGTCAGACTTCTATGGGACCGAAATACCATTGCCTTACTAAATATGCAGGTATGACAGATCTAACTTTCAGTCCGGCTCTTCTTTTCCTTGCTTCTACCTCAGCTTCGCATGCCCAGACCGAGCTATCCATAGAAGTGTCGAACCGAACTAACACAAAAGTATCTTGAAGAAGGCTTATCATACTTCGGTTTAGAAGACACGACCAGGCTAATCGTAATATGCTGCGACCGAACTAATTCTGAGGGTGGTGTCCCAGCAACCGAACTGCCGCGTTCTCCTGGACCGAGATAACAATGCACTTCTGGGACCGGTCTTAACTTTAAGTCCTGCTTGGACCGGACTGGATTTGAGGCCTTTTTACTCAGCCCTTTGTACTGTGGCCCATAACGGCCCATTGTCCAGCTCGGCCCAATATTCATATAAATTACCCTCTTAATTGCCCCTTAATTCTATCTGCGTAGCATGATAGGGATTACTTGTTTTACCAGCCGAGCTAAGGTTTTTAAGCCTTTCAACCGAGCTAAAAACCCTTTAGCTTTTCCAGCCGAACTAAAACCTTTTAGCCTACCCAGCCGAACTAATTCCACACCGGGCTCTCCTTGTCCGGTCAAAATGTCTCTTCAATCACAGCAACTGAATTGCTTCTCATTTCCATGACACGTGGCATACGCTGATTGGCCCAAGGCAACTGTCACGCCGTCTTCGTACTTCGTGAATTTTGAACAGTTCCCGCCTCTGGTTTTTGCAACAAAACAAAACAAACCTATTCATTTTGAATCTCACCACACTATTCATCTTCTCCCCTCTTGTTCTCTCTCTTGCCTTAGTGAGTAACACAAATCTGTTCTATTTTTCTGGCTTTCGTACTTTTTTAGCCCATAACATTTGTTTTATGTGTTTTTGCAAAACATTTTTTACTTCTATTTTCTGCCTTGTCTTGCATCTTCTACAAAAACTTAGTAATAGAGCCCCTTTGATTCAAGAAATAACATGAAAAACACTAGTTTTGATCCAAAATCACAATATAACCGAACGAGGAAGTTGTTTGTAGTGGATGTCAGTCTAGCCGGACCAACCAACCGAGCTAACTCTTTATTGCTATATTTGTAGTTCTAACAAGTCAAGCCTTGAAAACCTTAACTATGCCCGAGCTGAATCTAGGGGCTAAACCAGCCTTCCAAGTTCAGACCGAACTAAGAAAGCTGCCCCTTGAGGCTCAACCGGGCTATCAAATGCCTTGCTCAAACCGAGCTAACAGACCCCTTGCTGAAACTGAGCTAACACCCGTAGTTCTTTACATAACCGAGATAGGACTTCATTTATTTTACCTTGATTTCTTTTTAGCACGGTCCATCGATCTGTGCATAACCCTTTTCTTTTTTCACTTTGCAGACTTAGGTTGCCAGGCACTCCTCGCACGCTCAACCGAGCTACTCAGCGTCATTTTTTAACCGAGCTATCACAGTTAAATTATACATAACCTAAGAGTAAATGGGTAAATATAGGTTTTTAGTAGAAACACCTGGTGGCTTGGCCAAATTTCGAAGAGAGTATAACATCCCTGATGACGTCCATCTCACCTTAGCCGAACAAGATATCATACCTTGGGGGAACCCTGGTTTTGTTCCCTTCACCATCATTTCCATTGTAGAGACCGGCCTAAGATTCCCTGTACAGCCCTTGCTTTGTGAATTCCTTAGGCAAACTAGGATATGCCCAACTCAGCTTTCCACAAACTCATACCGCATAATAAATGGTATAGCCGAGCTAAATCGTCGTGCTGGTATTAACCTCGGTTTAGCCGAACTATTTCAGCAATATTCTATAGGCTCAAAAGAAGACGGGTGGGTTTATTATTTAAGAATACGCCGCCGGCGTGAGAAAATAATAAAGAACACACCGGACAAAGACTTAAACGACGACAATTTTTTCTGGGTATCTGGCAATTTCGAAGACCACCAAGCCCAGATCCCAGGCCGTAGTATAAATTAGAATAAAGGAACACCCAGTATAATTACTTTGGTTCCTTTACATACTCCTGTTTTATTTCGGTTTCCTATTCCTGAACCGAACTAACAGTTGTCTTCTTTATGCAGATTCAGCCCATCTTCAATCACTATACAGTTACCCCAATCTGAACACTCTCCGCGCTGCATTACGATATCCAGAAAGAAGTTGGGCCAAGCTGCTGAATTTTGAGCCGACGTACAGATACAACAGCCGACGTAAAGCTAGAATAACAGACTTCTTACTGGAAGCCTCTCTTGAACCGGACCCCAACTTGCCACAAATTAACCTAGTTCGTACTACCGAAAGAAGAAGAACAGAGTAAGGGCCCTCATAACCGAAACCCATCGAGCCGAAGTACCGCCACAAGTCCAGACTCAGGAAACAGTAGTGGCCCTTCCATCTCAACAACTCTCTTCATCACGCCCAAGCAAGCGCGCCCGGACTACCCAAACCGAGCAACGCCTTGCTGATGAAGATGAAACCATCCCTCCACCGAGCCCTCAGCCGGAGCGTTTTGACCGGGCTAGTTCCTCCAAGTGGGCTCCAAAAATGACTTTTCAAAACCGCGCTATCCGTGATACTGACTCAGTGGTGGCTGACAAAGACCATATGATAGCCTTCAATCTGGCTAAGAGTGTATGTCTGCCCCCCGATATGGAGCATCATAACCAGTTGACCGAGCTCAAGGCTATCCGGTCAGCAACGAAATTAATGATCCTGGTAAGTAGCCCCTCTGGTCTCCCTAATTTTTCCAACTTTTTTGCTCGGTCTGGTCAATAGTTTCTTTCCATTCTTTTTCAGGCCATGCAAAAGAGTCAAATTGCACACAAGCGTGTGTTGGAGCTTCGTAAAACAGCAAGGCAAGCCATGGCCGAAGTTGAAGCAAAAACCACCGAGCTAAAAGACTCCCAATAGAGGACAGCCGAGCTAGAGGCCGAGGTAACCAGTCTAACTGGACTAGTTACCTCGACTAATGCTGACAAACAAAAGGCACTGACCGTGATGAAGGACAAGTACCTGCGTGAGTTGGCCAAGCTCGAAGAAAAGAAAAATGCAGAGATCACCGAGCTAAAAAAGAAGGCGGGTGATGCGAATGCTGCAGGTTTCAAGGAGGGGGAGGCCCTTTACATACAACAATGTGAGGCAGCTAAGGATTTGTTCTTCAAATGCGGTTGGAAGGTGGTTGTGGTGCAGCTCGGTCATAGACCTGAAGCCGAGGTATTCAATCCTCCTTCATACTTTATACCGAGCTCACTAGCGAAGTACGCTGCTACCCTTCAGCAACAATTCCTTGAGGGTTCAAATGATGATGAAACTGAGCCTAACGACACCCCGGTCGTCAATGATCCCGCCGATCAGTTAGCTCGGGCGGAGCCCACAGTGGAAGACCTGACTACTGAGCATTTGTAATGAAAAACATTGCCTCTGATCCAACTACACCACTTTCTCCCTCTCGCAACTTTTGGATTATGTCTCACTAATCTCATCGAAACATCTTAAATTTATCAATGATCTAAGATGTTAATAATTCAGATCTGATTTGGTTGTTGTTGTGTGTGTATGTGTTGTTGATTTATGTTTTTTATTTTGGATCTTTCTCTACCATTTGTTCTTTGTACAGATAAAGAACAGAGATTTAAACAAATAAGGAATAAAAATGGAACTTATAATAAAATTCTAGGACCTCTCTCTCTCTCTCTCTCTCTCTCTCTCTCTCTCTCTCTCTCTCTCTCTCTCTATGTATGAAAATTTGAACAGATAAGTGAAAAAATTGAGTAGATAATAAAATTTGGATAGATATTTGAACAAGGAATTTCAACAGATAAATACTCTAACAAATAGAAACAAATTTGACAAATAGTTAAAAAAAAATTAAACAAATAAAAAAATATTTGGACAAATAATCAAAAAAATTTAAACAAATAAAATATTTGAACAAATAGTCAAAAAAATTAAATAGACAAAATATTTGAACAGATAGTTAAAAAAATTAAACAGATAAATTAAGAGTTAAAATTAAAAATAAAATGTCCTTCAAAATAATAAATGGATTTTTCACTAAATTATTTCACGAAGGGTGGATCTCTTACTAATAAAAAATATTCATTAAACCTAATGACTTATACCCTCCTTAGATTGGATCTTTCAACAAATTTTTTTTTTTTAAAGTTTAAATAAATGGATTTATTTTTCCCAGACAATTTATATTACTTATTTATTCATATGTAAAAAATTATTATTTTAGATTTTCTCAATTATATATTATTCTTAATTTTTTATTTTTATTTTTATTTTTAAATCATTAAAAATCAATGCATATTTAAAAAAATGCACATTAATATTTATTACCTGATTAAACTTTTTTTAAAAACCTCGTATATACAATGGATGGAGGTTAACTATGAGGCAATAGGTGCCAAATTACAAAAGCATCCCAAAAAGGCCAAAAAAAAAAAAAAAAAAAAAACAACAACAACAACAACAACAACAACAATAAAGCACACAATGCTCAAGGGCAAAGAGAAAAGGGACAGACAGCCTTCTCAGCTGACTTCCCTGGTGTATAGATATATGACTTGTTTGGTATAATTTTTAATAAGTTCAAAGTTCACAATAAAAAATAAAAAAAAAAAGTAGAAGTTCTTAATCATATCTCTCCTGCTTTCCACTTGTTAGTTTTTTTTGGAGAAATTACAAATAAATAAATAAATAATCTAAGGTTTATAACAAAATAAATCTTAATTTTTTAATTTTATTAATTTAAATTCAAAATTTTTGATTTATTTTCAATTTAAACTATTTGTCTATTTTCATGAAACAAAATCGATAGAAAAATAAATGTTTTAGTCATTAGATTCAATAAAAAATGATATTTTAGACATTTTACATATTTCTACATTGAGTTTAATAACTAACATATTTTTTTATGGATTTTATTTAACAAAAATAGGTAAGTGGTTTAGTTTTTTTTTTAATTTATATTGAATAGAATTTAAAAGATTAGAATTTAAATTGATAAAATTGAAAACTCAAAATTTATTTTGTATGAAGGCTCAAACCTTGGATTTTTTTTTTTTTTTTTTTTTTTTGATAAACTGTAAATAAAAAACTGGATAAATTACACTTATACCGCTTGATGTTTGGGTTTAATACATATCATCTTTTAACGTTTGTGAAATCATACTAACCCCCCTGTCATTGTAATTATTTAGACGGAATGAAAACATTTTGTAACGCCCTCAAAATATGATAAAAATCAACCCAAGAGATTCATGAACAAAATATGATATATATTACTTTCATTCATTAGAGTTTACATTACAAAAGCGATTACATGCATTATACTTTCATAAATATTCATTCTGAAATTACAGCATGTAACACTAATGGGTAACAACAAAATAAATGTCATGCGGGTTTACATCTTTCCAAGAGATACTTGGTTACAACAAAAGAGAGTCATAAGCTATTTACAATTAAAGCCCTTGGCTTAAAGAAAACATATATACACAAAACCAAAATAATAAAGATAGAGTCCCCAGCCCATAAGCCTCCCAAGCTATCTCCTTCGAGACAGCATATCACCTGTACCTGAAAATGGTTTCCCAAGTAAGATGAGCCAAAACTCAGTAGAGATATACTAAAACAATATATGAGATTTAACTAAGGTATAAGTATTAGATAATTGTGCAATAATCTTAATCAACACATACTCTTTCCAAGACCATTCAATATAGATAACTGTATCTCTATTCATTTCCATACATCCATTTCGGGTAAATCCATTAACCAAATTCATTGTCATCTTACCAACCAAAATGAGATTACAACTCAATGGTTCACAATCCAATTCATTCATCAATCCAACACTTATATTTTCTTGCCATTTTACGGAATCACATCCGAGGGAACCGGCACCCATATATATATATATATAAGATTTCAGGACTTTCACCCTAGACACTCCGGCCAACTTAATTTTCAATAAAGTCAATCTCGTTTCCCCTCCCAAATAATGGAGTACATCCCCTATTTCCTCTCAAACAATGATACATATACAATGTATTTAAACACGTTGCCATATACAATGACTATTCAGTTCACAGATTCAATGGTTTAATCAAACCGTCATATTCAATGACATAATTCAATTGATTAGTTTCAATCTTCCTAATCCTTAGGCAGTTTCTACAACAATCATAGCTATCCTCCACCGATAGCCCAAAACAGATATTTCTAAACAGATAAATAAATCTATCAAACAGATAATTTATCAAATTTTCATAGGTGAGTGATTTATCAAATCCAACTACACCATTCATCCACATATCCTCACAATTTCATATTTCTCATACCAATTTCATTATTTATGCAAAATAATTATTTAACATAAATTAAGGCAATTTTCCCCCTCTTTCCAAATATCAATCACAAGTCTAATTTCATCATTTTAACCCATAAAATCCCATCTTCCATACTCTGCATGTACTCTCATGACCCAAAATAGAAAAACCCCTCTTTCAAATCTCAAGCTCAAACCCTAGCTTCACCCACAACCCCCAAACTCCACCATTTATACAAAATAACAAATGCCTAGATTAAAAGCCATATCAAAGATTAGAATATCCCTACCTCAAGTGGAGAAGCTCAAAGAGGAAGAATGAGAAACTTGAAGATGCCCCAAACTCAAACTTTCTTGGATCAAATAGAAGCCCACGAATTGCTCTACTTTTTTCTCAAAAGGAGTAGAGTAATAGTACATGGATCAGATAGTATTTGTAGAGAGAGAGAGTGTGTGTTTTAGAGATAGAAGCTGACGGATTAGGGTTTTGGGATGAAAATAAATCAAAAGTGATGCAGAAAAGCTCTGCTGCGAACTAATATATGCAGTCCTCACTCGAGTGAAGGAGTCGTCGCTCGAGCAACTAGACACAACTATGACCTCACTCGAGCACAAGAAGTGTCGCTCGAGCGTAGAATGCAAAGCTTCAAGTCTGCCACAGACGCAGACGCAAACTTGAGCACAAGAAGTCCCGCTCGAGCGAAGAAGCAAGTTCAGCAGGCTTGCTCGAGCGAAGAATTTTTTCCTTTCCAGAAAAATGCGTCTGGGAGAAAAACCTGAAGACCCTCAAACCTCGTTCGAGCGCAAGAAACCTCGATCAAGCGAATAAGCAAATTACACAAGGCTCGCTCGAGCGCAAGAAACCTCGCTTGAGCGAAGAGGTCAAAATCTGGGCAACAACAATCTAAACCAATAAATAACCAACCTGTTCCAAACACGCCCAACAAGTTCCAAAACTTAAATACAAAGAGTCAAAGGGGAAAAACAAGACATAGGTACAATATTTAACCACGGGCCCCAAGTCTGGGACACAATAAAGGTCGAGGCAAAACCGGAATCGCTATAACCTCCCCCCTTAAAGAATTTTGTCCCCGAAATTTTAGTACAAGTTTCAAACCCATGATTATTCAATTTTCAACATGATTACAATTCAACACTGACCATCATGACCCACCCTCCGGTCATTCCATCTCTTCACAAGAGAACAAATCCACAATGTACATATCTCAACATATATTACCAATATGCATCTTCCGAAATTTAACTAATTCCAATACATACATCTCATGTTTCCAAAACATATTCAATGTTTATAACAAGTTTGCGTTTCCAAAACTCAAATAACATATACAATGTTCAAATTAAATTTGCATTTTCGAGACAAATTCAACATTTACAATGCTTCATAACCCCAAAACATATACAACATTTTTATAGTTCATTAACAAAACTAAGATTTCAACATATACTCAAACATCAACAAATAAGTCCAGATATTTCTCTCGGACTTCCAATTCACGCTCCCAAGTTGCTTCCTCAACCCCATGATGTTTCCACAAGACTTTGACCAAGGGGATTGTCTTGCCTCGCAAGACTTGGTCCCGCCTATCCAACACTCGCACTGGTCTCTCCTCATACGAGGAATCCTCGCCTACCTCTAAGTCGGTCCAATCCAACACATGCGATGGATCTGGCTCGTACTTCCGAAGCATACTAATATGAAACACGTCATGCACTCCAGAAAATTGTGGTGGCAATGCCAAATGATAGGCAACCTCCCCAATCCGCTCAAGGATCTTAAAAGAGCCAATAAATCGAGAGGATAACTTCTCACTCTTCCCAAACCTCATCAAACCCCGTCTAGGCAACATTTTCAAAAAGACATGATCACCCACTTCAAATGACAAAGGTCCCTTTCTACGGTCGACGTAACTCGTTTGGCGACTCTGGGCTGTAACTAACCTCTTACGGATAAACGCCACTTTCTCCGTCGTTTCCTGAACCAACTCTGGACCTAACTAAAGTGCATCACCCACCTCGGCCCAACACACTGGAGATCTAGACGGTTAACCATATAAGGCCTCAAACAGTGCCATGCCAATACTCGATTGGAAACTGTTATTGTAGGCAAACTCCACTAAGGGTAAGTGTCTCTCCTACGACCCTTTAAAGTCAAGGACACAGCCTCGAAGCATATCCTCAAGGACTGAATAGTACGCTCGGACTGCCCATCAGTTTGAGGATGGTAAGCGGTACTAAAGGCCAATCTAGTGCCCAAGGCACTCTGTAAGCTCTGTCACAACCGAGCAGTGAAACACGGATCTCTATCCGAAACAATCGTCACAAGGACCCCGTGCAACCTCACTATGTCCCGAATATACAAGTCAGCAAGGTAATCTACTAAATCTCTTACACGCATAGGAATAAAATGCGCCGACTTAGTCAGTCGATCAACTACCACCCAAATGGCATCACTACCCCGTTGAGTCTTTGGAAGGCCCACAACAAAATCTATCGTAACATGCTCTCATTTGCATTCAGCTATAGGCAAAGGTTGCAACAAACCCGTTAGCCTCTAATGTTCGGCATTCACTTGCTGACAAGTAAGGCATTTCGACACAAACACGACCACGTCTTTCTTCATACCCTTCCACCAAAGCTGGCGAGTTAGATCATGATACATCTTGGTGCCTCTCAGATGCACAGCAAGGCATGAATGGTGAAACTTTCAGAGTACTTTTTCTTGGCAAGACTCCAGTACAAATCAGCAGTCACGGTATCTCACACTCAGGTCGGGATACACAGTAAAACCCGAAGGGATTCTACCTCAAAGTCACCCCTCTGTGCTTCTAACACTCGGTTCACAAGTGTAGGTTGTGCAACCACAGAGAACAAGGCTGCAGACTTAACAGACTCGTCCAAATGCAAGTTAAACTCCCCAAGAACATCCAACATTTCCCAGTCCCAGATGGCAATACAAGCCACACTGCCAATAGATTTCCTACTCAAGGCGTCGACCACCACATTAGCCTTCCCTAGATGATAATGTAACTCGAAATCATAATCTTCTATGAACTCCATTCATCTTCTCTGCCTCAAGTTCAAATCTTTCTGTGTAAATAGATACTTCAGACTCTTATGGTCAGAAAACACCTCAAATCTCTTACTATACAGATAGTGCCTCCAAATCTTCAAGGCAAAAATCACAGCTGCTAACTCTAAATCGTGGGTAGGGAAGTTTCTCTCGTGTGTTTTCAACTGTCGTGAGCCATAAGCTACTACTTTTCCCTCTTGCATTAGCACACAACCTAAACCCTCTCGTGAGGCATCACAATACACAGAATAGCCCAAACCCCTCTCTAGAATAATCAAGACTGGAGCAGTGGTAAGTCTAACCTTAAGCTCTTAGAACAACTTTTCAGAAGTCTCACTCTACACAAATTTGACCCCTTTCCTCGTCAGTCTAGTCAAAAGCGAAGCTAATCTGGAGAAATCCTTCACAAACCGACGGTAATACCCGGCCAAACCCAAGAAACTACGAATCTCGAAAATATTCTCAGGTTGTGCCCAATCCTGTACTGCCTCAATTTTGGATAAATGTATAGTCACACATTTCCCGGATACTACATGGCCTAAGAACTTAACCTCTCTTAGCCAGAACTCACACTTTCCAAACTTAGCATACAGTTTGTGAGCTCTAAGCAACTCAAGCACCACTCGCAAGTGTTCCTCGTGCTCCTCCTTAGAGGGTGAGTAAATCAAGATATCTTCCACAAAACAATCTAAGAACTCTCGGAAGATTTGGTTCATTAAGTCCATAAACACAGCTGGGGCATTGGTTAGCCCAAAAGGCATCACAAGAAACTCGTAGTGGCCATACTGCATACGAAATGCCGTCTTCAGGATATCCTCCTCCTTGACCCTCAACTGATAGTAGCTCGATCTCAAGTCTATCTTAGAGAAACAGCGAGACCCTTTCAACTGATCAAATAGGTCATCTATACGAGGCATAGGATACTTGTTCTTAACTATAACCCGGTTCAACTTCCGATAATCAATACAAAGTCGCAAGGCCCCATCTTTCTTTTTAGCAAAGAGGGTCGGTGCTCTCCAAGGCGAAGTACTAAGGCAAATGAAGCCCTTATCTAATAATTCCCAGAGCTAAACCTTCAGCTCACTCAGTTCAGCTGGTGCAAAATGATACAGTGCCATAGAAATCGGTGCCGGGCCAGGCACTAAATCAATCGAGAACTCGATTTCTCAGTGAGGTGGTAAACTAATAAGATCCTTAGGAAAGACATCCGAGTACTCACAAACCACTCTTGGCAACTCAACCTGGGCCTCATCACAGTCACTACTCATTAAGCTAGCGAAGAGACAACTAAGCTCACTCTGGCCACACAGATCATACACCGGTGATAAGACTCTACCAACCCGATCTCCCAAGAAATGAAAACAATCATCGCTCAAAGTACATACAGTAACCCTCTGACGGTAGCAATCCATAACAACCCGGTATGAAGATAACCAATCCATACCCAAAATAACATAAAAACCAGTCATATCCATCAATACAAAGGAAAACGGAAGCCGGCGATCGGCGACCTCTATATCACAGCCCCGACACCCCTCTTTCAAAACTATCTCACCCCCAACAGGTGACACAACACAAATAGGAGATGCTAACTGTGCCAACTCTAACCCCAAAATAGATGCAAATGTAGACGAAATAAATGAATGGGATGCACCCGTATCTGTCATGACCCAAACCCGCCCACGTGGGTTAAGGACATAACCGGCCAGTAATCGTGAGAATACCTACGGCCTCAAACCAAACCAAATGGATTTTAATAGAGTTAATGGGGGCCAAACGAAAGCAATTTAAAAACTTTGTCCTTAGAGCTATGCTTACATGGCACGTCAAACAAGTCATACATATAAACATTAATAACTCACAACAGAATTAAAGTATCAAAAAGTTCTGTACAGACAGGATCATCCAAAACTAAGTCAACCCATGAACTATATACAGACATATACAAAGGCTCCACCAACGTGACAACATAAAACAAAATAACAAAGGCGAAGGCGAGTCTCATGCGTGAGACACATAGGCTGACTTTCCAAAACTCGGTTGTTCCATACAGACTTCACTGGGGCTGGGTCTGGACCTCTCTTGGCTCACCTACAAACACATGAATGAGTGTGAGCAGAAGCCTAGTGAATAATATCAAATAAAGAAAATACATTGGAACATTATACATCAAACGACCTTTGGCCCAATTCATTCAAGTCAAACTGGCCTTTGGCCCTTTTCAAACGTTTATATCAGACTAGCCTTTTTGGCCTTATCAAACTTTCGTATCAGACTGGCCTTTCGGCCATTCCAAACTTGTCATATCAAACTGGCATTTAAGTCTTTCAAACTTGTCATATCAAACTGGCATTTAAGCCTTTCAAACTTGTCATATCAAACTGGCATTTAAGCCTTTCAAACTTGTTATGTCAAACTGGCATTTAAGCCTTTCAAACTTATCATAATAAACTGGCATTTAAGCCTTTCAAAGTTGTCATATCAGACTGGCATTTAAGCCTTTCAAACTTATCATATCAAACTGGCATTTAAGCCTTTCAAACTTGTCATATCAAACTGGCATTCAAGCCTTTCAAACTCGTTATGCCAAACTGGCATTTAAGCCTTTCAAACTTGTCATAATAAACTGGCATTTAAGCCTTTCAAACTTTGTCCACCATTCAAAATTAGTGAACTTTACAAAACTTACATAGAAGTAAGCAATTGGACAACAATATGTATTTCAAATATTACTCACAGTGATCGGCTTGTGGATTTGCCCTGGAGCTTGACCCTACACATCACATAACACATATGGGTCACAATTAATTTAATCCGTTCTTTAATTCACATTTTCCTCTTTAGGTTTCATTCTTATCTCTTTAATTCAATTACAATTCTCAAAGTATGCCTAAGAGTGATTAGAAGTGAAAAAGGACGGAAAATGAAACACAGAACGCGTAAACAAAATTTCAGAAAACAGGGTCCCCGCTCGAGCGGACCCTTAAGGCCTGCAAAAGTACTGGTTGCATGAAAAATACGCTTGAGCGTGAAATAGGGCGCTCGAGCGGAAGGCCTGTCTACAAAGCTCCCCCGCTTGAGCATGAAATACCCCGTTCGAGCAGACACCAAGTCTGCAAAAAGTACTGGGAGCACGTATTTCCCGCTCGAGTGGCCATTACCCCGCTCGAGCGGACATCAAAATTCTGGGTGTCCCAGATTGTGTTCTTGAGTTCAAATTCGACCTTCAAGCCAACAATTCTTGCATGCAATGGCTCAAATCTCAAATATAATCATACTAACATAGTATAAGCCCCAAATTACAATCCAATGAAGCTCAATTTCACAAATAAATCACATGCATGGCTCATTTTCCACCAAACTCATTACCAACATAACAATTTCATGCATTCAACACTTACATCTTCATAAATTTATACATGCATGTGGTATACTACTCTCATTCCCAATATATAAGATGAAGAGATGGTCAAGAACATGGTCTTCAACTAAAAACTTACATGCATGAGTTCTAAGACTTCAAATTCGACAAAACCAACCCATTTCATGCTCTACATCATGACACTACTTTGAACACACAAGATTACACATTAAATTCATGAATTCAAGAATCAATGCTTACCTAGAAGCCCAATCTATGGTTAATTCTTGAACTAGACTTCAAATTCCCAAGCTTGAGTCAAAAATCACACAATTCTCTCCCTCTCTCTCTCTAACAGCCGGCCCCTCTCTCTTTCTTAGAGTTTGATCAGCCCAAGTGAAGATACAAGAGGGAATGGGAGGTGTAGTGCTCTTACACAACAAATCCCACTAACCAAAATTACAAATATTAACAATTTGAGCACAAAGCCATTAAATAAATCAATTTAATCTGACTCGAATCAATTTTCAATTAAATTTCACCGTAGGCTCTAAAAATTACGCTAATCATAATGACGCAATCAATTTCGGGTTCTGTGGCCGATAACGCCTTCAATTTAATTTCCAAAGCAGATAATCAAACAGATATTCCTACGGTGAACAGATAGAAATTCAAAACCACATATTTTCATATAATGGTGCACACAATCATGTCAAAACACATAATCACATTCATATTAAGGACCAATTAACATATTACGGAACATGGGTATCACAGTATCAATCAACACATTAGCAACCAAGTTGCAAAACAAAAAGGTACCTCTCACAACAGATGGAGTCGGTACAAGATCTGGCGCTATAACAGCATACACACGCCCCGCAGATACCTGATCTACCTGCTCACCCCTCGGAGCATATGACTGTTGCACTGACTGAGCCGAAGAGGCTCCCTGATTGGTCCTCGAGGCCTTTACTAACTGCGCTGGCTGGTGACTCTGTGTCTATCTCGAACTAGACGCAGCAGGTGTGTCACCCAACTGTGGGCAAAACCTCTTCAAGTGCCCTGCCTGCCCACACTGATAACAAGTAAGCGATTGGCCTCTACCTTGACTCTGGCCCTGAGAACAAGCCGGAGATGTAGTCGCTCGCTGCCCTCCTCCCCTCTGCGAGCAAGCTAAAGACTTGTGGGCCAACTGACCACATTTGAAACAAGTAACGTTTCCTTGACCGCCTCTCCCAGAGCCCGAACTCGGTACTGGAAAGGTGAATCTCGGCTGTGCTTCTTGGGACTGCTGAGGGTTAGAGCCCTTCTGCCTCTTACCGTCT
Organism: Camellia sinensis; assembly: GCF_055761805.1. Classification (NCBI taxonomy): domain Eukaryota; kingdom Viridiplantae; phylum Streptophyta; class Magnoliopsida; order Ericales; family Theaceae; genus Camellia; species Camellia sinensis. Next base: position 13,682,553 of record NC_138968.1, read on the forward strand.
CCCTAACCATCCTGACTCCTCCTAAAGCCCCTCATCCTCTCCTCCTCCGTATGTGTAATAGTCTTAAGATGGGCTGCAGCCTCCACAAGGCACCCATAATCCCTAATCATGGACCCGACAACTCTAAACATGAGCTCGGTCCTCAGTCTCTTCTCGAACTCCAGACAACGACGTTCCTTTGTAGCGACTAACGCCAGCACAAACCTAGACAAACTAGTAAAGGTGACCTCAAACTCAGCCACTGGTGTATTCAACTGCACCAACTTGGAGAACTAATCCCTTAACTTCTCCCTCACCGCAGCAAGCAAGTACTTGTCTTGGAAGGCTTCAACAAAGGCTTCCCAAGTTCCTCCAATGCGCCCCCGAGCATACTTCCACCATTGACCCGCGTCTCCCTTCAGCTGGAAGGACGTCAAGGTCACTCTCAAACCTCCGTCTTCAATGCCGAGCATCTCAAACGTCTTCGTCATTTGTTCAAGCAACTCATCAGCCTGCAGTGGCTCCTTAGGGTCACTCAAAAACTTGTCCGAATTCGACCGGAAGAACTCCCTCTTCAGAAAAGACGATCCTACCTCAGCTACTTGGGCCTGTACTTGATTCTCAGCCCTAAGAATGTCCATAGATTCCCTTAATGCTTCGTTTATCTCAAGGGCTAAGGCGCTCATGGCTTGCTGACCAACCGGTTCGGCCACATTGGCCTAACCAACTCCTTCCTCCTGCGCCGAAATCTCATCCAGTATAGGCATTTCGTGCCTCCTAGGCCTACCATGCCTACCACCACGACCTCGTCCTGACATCCTAATAAAGGTAACAAAAGGGGTTAGCACATTTATAAATGTGCCGAAACTATCTCATTCGCATCTTAATACGATGGACAACTGTAATTCACTTCACATAAGCACATAATTACATAAACACATACGAATTTCATTTTCAGACAACAACCGTCCCGTGGCGTTGCTAGAGTTCTAGTTAGAAACGGCAGTGATCAATTGCCTTTCCAACAGGACTTCCAAAAACCCATGGACCTAATCAACATCCTAGAAATTAAATCCCATACCCATATAGTCACATAAACGTGTTATCATAGAAGCACATAACATCATACTTAAGTCTCTAACAAGCGAGACAAACCCATTGTGGCACTAACCACTTCCCACCTACCCAAAGTATTCAAACCCAGTACGCTCTGATACCAAGTTGTAACGCCCTCAAAATATGATATAAATCAACCCAAGAGATTCATGAACAAAATATGATATATATTACTTTCATTCATCAGAGTTTACATTACAAAAACGATTACATGCATTATACTTTCATAAATATTCATTCTAAAACTACATCATGTAACACTAATGGGTAACAACAAAATAAATGCCCTACAGGCTTACATCTTTCCAAGAGATACTTGGTTACAACAAAAGAGAGTCATAAGCTATTTACAATTAAAGCCCTTGGCTTAAAGAAAACATATATACACAAAACCAAAATAATAAAGATAGAGTCCCCAACCCCTAAGCCTCCCAAGCTATGTCCTTGGAGGCGGCATGTCACCTGTACCTGAAAATAGTTTTTCAAGTAGGGTGACCCAAAGCCCAGTAGAGATATACTAAAACAATATATGAGATTTAACTAAGGTATAAGCATTAGATAATTGTGCAATAATCTTAATCAACGCATACTCTTTCCAAGACCATTTAATATAGATAACCGTATCTCTATTCATTTCCATACATCCATTTCGGGTAAATACATTAACCATATTCATTGTCATCTTACCAACCAAAATGAGATTACAATTCAATGGTTCATAATTCAATTCATTCATCAATCCAACACTTATATTTTCTTGCCATTTAACGGAATCATCCGAGGGAACCAGCACCCATATATATATATATATATATAAGATTTCGGGACTTTCACCCTAGACACTTCGGCCAACTTAATTTTCAATAAAGTCAATCTCCTTTCCCCTCCCAAATAATGGAGTACATCCCCTATTTCCTCCCAGACAATGATACATATGCAATGTATTTAAACACGTTGTCATATACAATGGCTATTCAGTTCACAGATTCAATGGTTTAATCAAACCGTCATATTCAATGACATAATTCAATTGATTAGTTTCAATCTTCCTAATCCTCATGCAGTTTCTACAACAATCATAGCTATCTTCCACCGATAGCCCAAATAGATATTTCTAAACAGATAAATAAATCTATCAAACAGATAATTTATCAAATTTCCATAGGTGAGTGATTTATCAAATCCAACTACACCATTCATCCACATATCCTCACAATTTCATATTTCTCATACCAATTTCATTATTTATGTAAAATAATTATTTAACATAAATTAAGGCAATTTTTCCCCTCTTTCCAAATATCAATCACAAGTCTAATTTCATCATTTTAACCTATAAAATCCCATCTTCCATACTCTACACGTACTCTCATGACCCAAAATAGAAAAACCCTTCTTTCAAATCTCAAGCCCAAACCCTAGTTTCACCTATAACCCCCAAACTCCACCATTTATACAAAATAACAAATACCTAGGTTAAAAGCCATATCAAAGATTAGAATATCCCTACCTCAAGTGGAGAAGCTCAAAGAGGAAGAAGGAGAAACTTGAAGATGCCCCAAACTCAAACTTTCTTGGATCAAATAGAAGCCCACAAATTGCACTATCTTTTTCTCAAAAGGAGTAGAGTAATAGTACATGGATCAGAGAGTATTTGTAGAGAGAGAGAGAGAGTGTGTGTTTTAGAGATAGAAGCTGCCGGATTAGGGTTTTGGGATGAAAATAAATCAAAAGTGATGCAGAAAAGCTCTACTGCGAACTGATATATGCAGTCCTCGCTCGAGCGAAGGAGTTGTCGCTCGAGCGACTAGACACAACTATGACCTCGCTCGAGCACAAGAAGCGTCACTCGAGCGTAGAATGCAAAGCTTCAAGTCTCCCACAGACGCAGACGCACGCTCGAGCACAAGAAGTCCCACTCAAGCGAAGACGCAAGTTCACCAGGCTTGCTCGAGTGAAGAACTTTCCCCTTCCCAGAAAAACTACGTCTGGGAGAAAAACCTGAAGACCCTCAAACCTCGCTCGAGCGCAAGAAGCAAATTACACAAGGCTCCCTTGAGCGCAAGAAGCCTCGTTCGAGCAAAGAGGCCAAAGTTTGGGCAACAACAATCTAAACCAATCAACAACCAACCTGCTCCAAATACGCCCAACAAGTTCCAAAACTCAAATACAAATAGTCAAAGGGGAAAAACAAGACATAGGTACAATATTTAACCATGGGCCCCAAGTCCGGGATACAATGAAGGTCGTGACAAAACCGAAATCGCTATACATTTAACTCATGCACTCTATCTTTTCTTATTTTACTTTACTTCCTCTGTTTTTTTCTTTCTTTTGCTTTACTTTTTTTTTAAATGTAATTTCTTCTATTTTTCTACTAGAAGTTATTACCTTTTATATAAGTAAGGAATTTGTGAAGTGAGACTATTAATTCCAAGGGTGGAATGTAATTTTTAGAACATCAAGGAGAGGGCTATAATTGGACCAAATATCAAGGGTGTCAGTGTAATTTATCCTACAGAATTACACCAAAAATTCTAACAAATATTTTTAAGATAAAAAAAATTATAAGCAGCTTCATAAATTACACAAAACAACTAAAGAGAGAATTATGTTATACCAATATTTGGTCTGTGACATATAATGGGGGTGTTTGGTGCAGCTTTTTTAAGCCAACTTATGGCTTCTGGCTTTTAAAAAGTTATTTTGGACTGTTTGGTTAAACTTATTTCAAACAGCTTCTGATTCTAACAACTTATTTTAAGTCAAAAAAGCTGATTCTGAGAAGCTGCTCACCCCTTGCTTCTGATTATCAGCTTCTGCTGTGGACATGTTAATTCACGGTTATACTCTTAGATTTTTTTATTTTTTATTTTTTTAAAAATAGAAAAAGACTCAAATGGACTATTAAATATTATTATTATTTTTTATGAAAAATGTAGACAAATAGTGAATAATAAAAAATAAAAATTAATTGAAAAAGCTACTTCACAGCTTATTTAACAAACACTACTCAGCAACTTAAATCTATAATCCAACAGCTATACCAAACAGATTAACCGCTTCTGATTAAAGTCATAATCTATAATCTGTTAAGCTATAATCTATAATCTGTTTTAACAGCTACACCAAACACCACCAATATTCTTTTTTGGGAAAATCAGACTGACCTCATATGACGTTTGCAAAACATATAATTAAGCCCATAATTTTCGTATTATTATACTAACCACTCATTTAGGAAAGTTAAAAGAATTAAAATTAATGTAAATGATGTGAAAATACGAGATAAAAAAATAAAATATAAATTTCAAGCTAAAGGAGATGGCAATATCATTTTTCAATTAATATGATTAACGAATTATTAATGAAAATGAAATTAAGTGTGATGTGAACTGCAACCTTAAAAGGAGCTTATTGTAATTATGTCAAATTTGTGACATTTATTGTATTTTCTCAAAATCTCAAAGGAGATCAGTGTAATTTATCTTCTTATTCTTTTTTAAAAAAGAAAAATTACAAAAAAAAAAGAGCTAACTCTTATAATAAAATAAATTCTGAATTTTTAATTTTTTCAATTTAAACTCCAATTTTTTGAGTTGTTTTCCAACCAAAATTATTTGTTAATTTATGTTGAGTAAAACTAACAAAATGATATTTTAATCATTTTATGTATACATACATTAAATTTAATGATTAAAATAGTGTTTGTATCGTCAATTTTATTTAACAAAAATAAATTGATGGTTTAGATTAAAAATAAAAAAATAAGATTTATATTAATAAAATTATAAATTAAATTTTTATTTTGTTATAATGATCAAGTTTTGAAAAAAAAATTTATAATTTTTCTGAAAAAAAAAAAAAAAAAAAAAAAACATCCCAAGCAACCAAATATGAACTTAAAAAGAGAGGCCTACATTTTTAGTTTTGTCAATATCAACCGGTTAGATACCACTCTCAAAACCTGCTCTCTCTCGTCATTTTTATGTTTTCATGTCATTCAGAAGAATACAAAAAGGGTGTGTTTGATTGGGGGGATTAGGAGGGGGGACTATCCACTATTTGGATTGTAATCCAAATAGTGCACCTTATCCATCGTTTGATTTTTTTTTAGTCCGGCGGACTCCATGTCCGGCCGGACTCCATGTCCCCCATATGGGGGACTATCCTGTCCTGGGGGGGGTGGGACAGAAAGTGGGGGACTAATCACTGTTTGGATTATGTGCGAAAATGACCATTTTGACCCTCTACTATTTAATTATGTATTATATTTAATAAAATTCAATAAAATTTAAATGTCTCAATTTACAAAATAAAATAATTTTATTTAACTTTTTATTAATGTTTTATTTATTTAATTTTTTAAAATAATTTTTTATAGATATTTTATTGATGTTTTATTTTAAAATTTTGTTTATGTTTTATTTAATTTCATTGTTTAAATTTAATAGATGTTTTAATAGATGTTTTATTTAAACAATTAAATGTTTAATTTCAACAATAAATAATTTCATTTATTTAAATTATGTTTTATTTAAACATTTAAACATTTGTACATCAACATGTTTATTAAATTATTTCAACATCTGTACATCAACATGTATATTTATTTAACATCTATTAAATTATGTTTTAATACATCAACATTTGATTACATCTACATTTGTTAATTGTTAATTACATCAACATTAGTTAATTGTTTAAACATAATCTATACATCAACATTTATTTAATTGTTAATTGTTAATTGTTAATTGTTTAAACATAATCTGTACATCAAAATAATTTCAATGTTAATTGTTTAAATAAAAATTTAAACATTTAACCATTAGTATGTTTAATTTCAACAATAAATTTTTATTTGTTTAAATAAAAATAATCTATACTAGTCAAATTTTTTTTATCAATATTAGTATGTTTAAATATCTTTAAACAAAATTTAACCATTAGTATGTTTAATGTTTACTAAAAATAATTAAAATATTAAAAATATATTTAATATTGCTATTACTTAGTAAACAATTGAAAAATGGTAAAATAGTCTTTTGTTCATTTATCCTATCCAGTCCGTCCAACCAAACGTTGGATTCACTGAAAATAGTCCTATCCAGACATCTAATCCCATGAAAAAACAAACACAGGATACATATCCAATCCGACCAAATAGTCCGGGGGATTCACAGTCCCAGGACTCAAGTCTGATGGATTCTAATCCCCCCTTTTTCAGTCCGTCCAATCAAACACACCCAAAGTGCCTTGGAGAAATAACACACACCGTTCAAAAAAACAAAAAAAAAATTACACACACACGCGCACAAAAATAAATAAATAAATTCTTTAAGGTCTGACCCTTGTAATAAAATATGTCTTGATATTTTAATTTTATCAATTTAAATTTTAAATTTTTAATTTATTTTTAATTTAAATTATTTGTCTATTTCTGTGAAATAAAATCAATAGAAAAATAAATATTTTAGTTAGACATTTTATGTATTTCTACATTGAGTTTAATAACTAAAATATTCTTTTCTTTCATCGATTTTACTTAACAAAAATAGGCGAGTGGTTTAGATTTTTTTTTAGATTGAAAACAATTTAAAAGATTAGGATTTAAATTAGTAAAATTAAAAACTCATTGTTTATTTTGTAAGAAGGCTCAAACCTTGGGATTTTGTTTTTGTCTAACAATCTGTAAATAAAAAATTACACCAAACATTCTAACAAATATTTTTAAGATAAAAAAATTATAAACAGCTTCACAAATTACACAAAACAACTAAAGAGAGAATTATGTTATACCAATATTTGGTTAGTGACATAGAATTTTCTTTTTTGGATAAATCACACTCCCATATTTGCAAGACCATCAACACACTTGTTCCCTTCCCGAAGAATGTGAGAAGCAACACAGTTACATCTCAGCATAAGAAATTTGATGTCTTCTAGCAAGGCTCTATGTGGATAATTGCTGGGGGTGACACCACTTGCTTTGAATCTGTAACAACACCACCCCCAGCAATTATCCACATAGAGCCTTGTTAGAAGACATCAAATTTCTTATGCTGAGATGTAACTGTGTTGTTTCTCACATTCTTTGGGAAGGGAACACGTGTGCCGATGGTCTTGCAAATATGGGAGTGAATCATGTAGAGAACTTGGTAGTTTTAGATAACCCTCCAAATGAATTGCAAATCTGCTGATCGCAGACATTGTTAGGGCTTCATGTGAAAGGGCTTAGCTTGTTTGTTTGTTTTTTAGCCCTCTTTTGGTTTTTGTTTCTGCCTCTGTTTTGTTTGTTTGTTCTACTTTCTTTTGAATCAAAAAAAAAATATATGATGTTTGAAATATAATTAAGCCTATAATTTTCATATAATTATATTAATCACTCATTTAGTAAAGTTAAAGGAACTAAAACTAACGTAAATAATGTGAAAATATGAGATAACAAAAAATAAAATATAAATTTCAGGCTAAAAGATATGGCAACATCGTTAATCTATTAATATGATTAACGGATTATTAATGAAAATGAAATTAAGTGTGATGTGAACTGTAACTTTAAAAGGAGTCTATTGTAATTATGTTAAACTTGTGACATTTATTGTATTTTCTCAAAATCTCAAGGGAGATCAGTGAAATTTATCTTATTTTTTTTAAAAAAAAAAAAAGAAAAAAAAAAGAGCAGACTCTTATGACAAAATAAATCTTGAATTTTTAATTTTTTTTTAAATTTAAACTCCGATCTTTTGAGTTGTTTCCAACCTAAATTATTTGTTAATTTTTGTTAAGTAAAACTGATAAAATGATATGTTAATCATTTTATATATACATATATTGAATTTAATTATTAAAATAATATTTTTGTCATCAAGTTTGCTTAACAAAAATAGATTGATGGTTTAAATTAAAAATAAATTAAAAAATTAAAATTTTATTTTGTTATAATGATGAAATTTTAAAATTTTATTTATAAGTTTTCTTTAAAAAAAAAAAAGAAAAAAGAAAGAAGATGAAGAAAAACCATCCCAAGCAACCAAATGTGGACTTAAAAAGAGAGGTCTACATTTTTACTTTTGTCAATATCAACCAGTTAGATACCACTCTCAAAGCCTGCTCTCTTTCTCACCATTTTTATGTTCATTTCATTCAGAAGAATACAAAAAGTGCTTTGAAGTTTGGGCCAAATAAGGGCAACCTGAGGTGGGGGAACCTTAAAGCAAAGCCTTTCCATTTTCAATTCCAATTCTAATTCCAATTCCAATTTCAATATCAATTCATCAACAAAGACAGGCCACTATATGAGACAATCCATTCCAGCTGTTTTTCATTTCTTTTTTATTTTTTAATTAGGTGTCTCCTTCATCTTGCATTTAATTGCAGTCCATCAGATGTGATTTTTGTCCAGCTAGGACAAAAAATTGATTAAAAAATTTAGCGTAATATTATATAATGAGAAACAATAAAATAAAAAAATGATTACAAATCAATAGAGAGTGAATGAGATATTTGTTCCATATAAATAAAAATTTTGACAAAATCATATAATTTTTACTTGTACTTACTCTATTGATTTACATTGAATGTAAGAATTGTGAAAAAATAATGACTTTCACTGGCGTTCCATTGACTAACAATTATTTTATCTTTTCATCATTTATATGATATTAATCTTAAAACATTATTACCAGATAAATAAATTTTAAAAACAAAAAAATAAAGAAAGAAAAATTCCAACCACAAACACATAATGGCTCCGTTTGGCAAGTTGGGTTGGGGGCTTTTTTAGCTATTTTAGTCACAAAAGACAAAATAGACTATTGTAGCCACAAAAAACAAAATATCACATCCAACCCATAATCATTACACTCTTCTCTCACAAAAAAAGTCAAAAAGCCAAAAAGCCCTCCCCAAACCAAGCTTTTTAGCCCAGGCTAAAATAGTCAAAAAAACCAAAAAGTCAACCCACTTCCCAAACCAAGCCAATGAGTTCTTAGGTAAACAACCAAGAGGCCTTAGGTTTGAGTTGCTATTATGCCTAATATGTTAGTCTATGAGGTAGTCACTTATATCCGAAAGAAAAATGCTTGGGAGTACTAATTAGTGCTCCCACTAATTAGGTGGCATTGGGTCCCGTCATTAATGATGTGATGTTTTAGTCTTGGAGTTGTGTTTTTTTTTTTTTTTTACTTTTTAATGCATTAGTGCTATTAGTGGTGATATTTTTAGTGGGATGAATCATTGTTGTATCTGAAATTTTAATGGTTGATGAACATATTTAAATTGAAAATAGTTAATTTCGTTTGACTCAAATAGTGAAAATTGGTGGTGTTAAAAGCATCTAAATTTGTGGTATTAGAAGCATCTAAAGTGGTGGTGGGGATCATTTTCTTAATGGGAACTTGAATTTTTAATTTTTAAAATTTTTTTTTTAAAAAAAAAAGAAAGAAAGAAAAAGAAAGACATGTGGATGCAAAGCTTACAAAAAGTGACTACATTCATTGAATAACTGGTGTTATTAATTGAAGTTTAATTATATATTCTTTTCTTCTCTAGAACTCAACCGTGTGAATCTTAAAAATGGCTGCTCTTTCGTGCATGAGCCAATCATGGCCCAATCAAGTATTGTGCAATGGGTCCTACTTTATGTTGCGTTTTCTATTCAAAATTTTTATTGCCTTGAACAATTTGTTAGGTATAATTTAAATATTTTATTAATTAAAAAAAAAAAATATATATATATATATATGACATTTTACATGGCATAATGACTATACCATCTAAATGAATGAAATAAATGCAGTATTAAGCAACATTTCTCCGTACAATAAGTTTTTTTTGATCAAAAAAATGTTAGAAATTCCAAATAATTTACTAAATATTTTATCAAATTTTTCATGGGTGTGGGACCCACACACATATGGGTTTGTATAAGTCTCACACCTATGTAAGAAATTTGATAAAATATTTAATAGATTATTTGGGTCTTTAGCATTACTCTTTTTGATACCATTGTGTGATTAAAAGAAATTTTAAAACAAATAAATAAAATATTCCTTTATTATTTATTCTTATTAAAAGGTAAGGGTATTTCGATAATTTGACTTTAGCCTTGGCTAAAAAAGACTACTAGCAACCACATGGTGTGCACCCAATTACAGTGATTTGTCCATGATGGATGGTGACTTGTGAGATTGCAGCATCTGTAATTTCCATTTCTTAGGTCAACTAAGTTTTACAATCGGCAAGTGTTGCATCTACAACGTGCCAGATGTTGGCACCATATTATAAGCATTTCAAGGCTGAGATTTATTTAAAATATAAATTATTTTTTATGATTTAAAAAATTATAAATATATCTTTATCAAAAAAAATTATTTAACATAATTAATTGAAAAAATAAAATTTTTATCTGTTCTTTTATACAATAATAAAATTATATAAATTATTAATTAAAATAAATTTTAGGTATCGTTAAAAACTATTAATTGACTTGATAATTTATTAATCAAATATATTATTTATTATGAAATTAGAAATTTTAGAGGGTGAAATATCATTTTCTGAATCTCGGAAGGTAATTCGTATTTTAAGCAAATTTCAAGAGATGTATTTGTAATTTATCTGCATTTTAAATACTAAAGCAATTTTTAGAACGATTATTGGTGTTCAAAAAATATGTAATTGAAATAGGTACAAATATTTTGAAATATATATAAAGTATATTAGGATTATAAATATTTTAAGATTGTAATTAGTAAGACTCTTTTATTATTAATAAAGATAAGAATTTCTATCAATAAATTTTGATTGTAAATACAAAAAATGGTTTAAAAAAAGTTAAATACTTATAATAATTTGATAATAATAAACGGGTGATTTTACATTTTAATGACGTATGGCAATTTTATAAAAATAACATCATTTGCATACTTAGTCGTTTGGTTTCATTTTAAAGATTTTTCAAAGGAATATATAAAATAAAAAGGAAAAAAAACAAAAATAAAGGAGACAAGTACACTATTTTTGATCGAATAAAAACAAGTACATTGTTTTGTTCTTTGTTTGATTGGTCCAATAAAATAAATAAGTATTTCTTTAAAAAAAAAACATTTTTTGTTTAGTTGTCAATAAAAAATAAACCAATACATATAATTTGATTTTTTTTTTTTTCTCAATAAATTCTCAATCCAAACATAGCAAAAGTGTTCTTGGAAGTGCACAAAGCCTTTCCTTTTTCAATTTCTTCTTTCTTTTTTTGTCCCTCCAAATGTGGGAATGTAAGATTTTGTTGTATTTGTCCCATTAGCCATGCCGAAGTGTACATTCCTGGTTAAACCATCCACTCAGAAGTGGCATATACTCCACTCTTGATTATTGGAAGGGCTCATTTGAAATTCTCTTTACTTTTTCATTAGCTTTACAACCCAACTATATAGTCTATATTCCTCCCATACTTTCTAACTTGAAAGCTATTTGACCTTGAAATTATTGGTTTATACCTCTTAAAAGGGAATTCCTAAGTGGGTTTTACTATTTAGGAGTCTGTTTCACATTTTAGTTCTCACTTAATTTTTTTTCAATATATAAATGTAATTATTATATCATTCTTGTTTGTAAAATTGACTTCTATCCTACCACTACTTTAAAGAACAAAAGCAATTAAATACTGTAGTGACCAAATGATGTGTCACTTCAATTTTTAAACATTGGTATGAAATTAGAGTAAGGATCCTCTAGAGTGATTTTTTCTTAAAGTTTCCTAGAGTGCTACATTGTGTGGTTGAGATTTACTGGTAAGTCACATCAATTTTTCTGATGTGACTTGCCAGTAAATCTCAACCACACAATATAACACTCTAGAAAACTTTAAGGAAATTTCACTCTAGAGGATCCTTGGTAATAAAACCATGGCTTCGTTTGGAAAGTGGGTTGGTTTTTTGACTTTTTGACTATTTTAGACTGGGCTAAAAAACTTGATTTGGGAAGAATTTTTTGACTTTTTGACTTTTTTTGTGAGAAAATAGTGTAATGATTATGGGTTGAATGTGATGTTTTGTTTGTTGTGTCTAAAATAACCTATTTTATCTTTTATGACTAAAATAGTCAAAAAAACTCATAAATCATCTTTTCAAACGGAAGTTATGTTAAATTAACACATTAGTAACCAAAAAGATGACATCCAAAATATAAAATTTAAATTTGATAATTGTAATATTTTTGAAAATAAATAAATAAAGAATACCAAATCAGGCTTAATAAAACAAGTACCGCTCCCTCATTATTTTCAATGGAAAGTGGAATTGTCTCTAAAATTTTATATTCCTCCACTCTGGTGGTGGATACAAAGAACATGTTTGCTTGGAGGGAGTGAGCCATGGTATAGGATTTATATCTGGTTAGTGGCAAAGAGACATAGAGGCGAGAGGGTCACGTGTCCCTCCTGACTTTTCAATTTTTTTTTTGGTGGAGTCTTGTTTACACATAGTGCCTTTCCTATACATAATACACAGCCCTCCCACCACATGCACCCACGTTGTTGTTGTTGTTGTTTTTCTTTTTTTTTTGAATCCCAATCTCAACTAAACATCGACACACAAATTTTTTTTTTTTGTGAGTGCACACAACTCTAATTACGACAAGGCTAAAACCCTAAAAGTGTGTGAAATTCTTTGTTTTTTTATTTATTCACAATACTTGTTAAGCGTCTTCGTATTTTCTTTGTCTCTCTTTGTTACTTTGCAATTTACTGACTCGCGATTCACCAGATTAGGATTACACAACACAAATTTGGGACCACATTACAACTTTGGTATCTTCTCTTCATTGTTTACAAGTATATCTATTGGTGTATTTGCTCTTGACTTTAGCATTAATATTACCTGTTGCAATTGCTACTGTTGAGAGAGTATTTTCAGCTATGAATATTGTGAAGAATCGGTTGCGGAACCAATTGGGTGATGAATGGATGAATGATGGCTTGGTTGTCTACATTGAGAGAGATATCTTTGATTGCATTGACAATGATACTACAATGAAAAGATTTCAAAAGATGAAAACTCATTGGGGTCAATTGTAAAAGTTTAAAATTAAAAAAAAAATTGTAATGAATATTAATTTTTAATGTTTAATATTAGCTCGAAAAATTATTATTATGTTATTGTTATTGATTGGGAAAGAAATTTTTTTAGAATAATTAATAGGTGCCCCTATATTAAATTCCTGGCTCTGCCACTATATCCGGTGGATGAAATAGTCCATTGTTTGGTTCAAAAATTTTGCACCGGAGTAATAGTCTATTCGGATTATTAATTTCAAATATATTGGATTGTTCTATCCCATAGGGAGGGGGTGAGATACAAATCTTAGGATAACTCATCCCATATGATTAAATAGTAAAATTACATTTTTGACCCTGTACTATTTAATATCTTTTTAAAAATAAAATTTATTTATTAAATTATTTATACTTAGTAAAGTATAACGAATTATTTATTTTAATAATTATTTATTAAATTGTTATTTATTTTAATAATCATATGATATTAATTATACTTAGTAAAGTAAAATAAAATTTAAAAATCCCAACTACAAATTAAAATAAATTTATGTAATTTTTATTAATATTCTATTTATTTAATTTTTTTTAAAAAAAATTAGTAAAAAACTTAAATAAAATTTATAACTTAGATTCAATATTTCCATTATTTTTAAAAACAATTCAAAAGGGTAAGCTAGTCTTTTGAGCATTTATCTTTCTCCATAATATCCCAAACAAACATAGGATTCAATAAAATAATTCAATCTAAACATCTAATTCTGTGACTAAATAAACATAGAATACAAATCCAGTCTAACCAAATAGTCCAGAGACATCTAATCTCATCACTAAACAGACATATAGGCTATGTTTGTTTGGGTGAATTGAATTAGGTTGGACTAGCATTCCCATGACTAATAGTCATAGGACTACAAATCCTTTGGATTGGGTATCCTATCATATGTTTGGATTGTGTTAGGATTATTAAAACATTATCCAATCCGATGTTTATTTAAGGGGATTGGAATGGATAGGACATGAGACATCCAATATATTGACCATAATACCTCTATTATGGTCATTTGATAAGTTAGTCCAGACTTTGACTTAGTCTCTCAATTTATATCCCACCCCTTATATGAGATTGAATAGTCCATCATATGTGGGATATCATATCCGAATGAATTGTTAGTCCGTACTTCAATTTTGTAACCAAATATCAGATTAATAATTTTACTAGCCAAGCACATGTCCGCCCAAACAAACATGGCCATATGATACAAATTCAGTCTAATCAAATAGTCTAGGGACAATATATCCAAGACTAAATGTCTAGTGAATTACAATTTTTCCTTATCCAATCCGTCCAAACAAACACATCCAAAAAATACAGGTGAGGTAATGATCACCCTTCAAATTTTACAAAATTTTCATAAGACCCAGAGAATTTTAAGTATTTTAGCTCTCTTAAAATCTATATAATTTTATTTCGACTTCTTCAAATTTCATAATAACTTCATTAACCCATGAAATTTTGATTATTTATCAAAGAAATTAGTATTTTGGTCTCTCAATATCTATATAAATATTATTTTAATCCATCCAAAATTTACTAGCTTTACTTTGTCCCCCTCATTTGCATAATTTCTGAATTCACCGTGACACTACTCTTCTCTGAGTGTATTTCTAACCATTAAATCATATAAAAATTTTAATGCATGTAAAGTCTTGAGGCACAATTCAATAATTGAAAAGGCTTTGAGACAAGAGAACAAAAATTTTAAAAATAGAGGATCTTGAGCTCTGTTTGGTCCCAAAATAAAATTTTGACTGTGTCTTTGATGGTACATTGTGCCTGTTTGGCAGAACTTAAAAGCAGTTTATTTCAGCTTTCAGCTTAATTTAAGCTATTTTGATCTGTTTGGTTTAGCTTATAACTTATAGTTTTTTGGAAGTCAGAAATCAGCTTATTCTTTGAGTGGAGCAAGAGATGCTTAATTTATAAGTCAGAAATCAACTTATGTTCATAATTATAAGTTATAAGCTGTTTAAGTATAAGTTATAAGTACTTTCCCACAACTCTACCAAACAGGGTTATGTGTATTAAAAGCCACAAGAGCATGTCTGTATGATGCAAAATCTCTTGTCTTGGGAGTTGTGACTCACTTTCATACTTGAATTCATGTCCTTATGCTTGGTCATCCAAAATGACAGTGAACGATTAAAAACAAAGCTCCATTTCTTGGACAAGTTTTTGGCTTTATTTGAGATATGGGTTGATTTTTTAACTATTTAAATTTGAGAATAAAATAGTCTTATTTGTGATAATTTTTTTTTGATTTTTTTAATTTTTGTGAGAAAAAAAGTATAATGATTAAAATTTAAATGCAATAACTTTTAGGAGTTGTTTGGAATAATCTAAATAAGTGTACTTTTTGATTTTTTAAGAAATATGAATTGGATATGGGTTAAGTTTGAAGTTATGTGATAAAGAAGTGATGTGACTTAAATAAGATGATGTGATTTAAATATAATAGTGACTTTAATTTTTTGACTTTTTTAAATTATGACAAACAAAACCTTAACCTCAGATTAAAAAATTTATTTTATATTTTTATAACTAAAATAACTCCAACCCATTAGCTTGTCAAAGACTCTTGGTAACTTATTAAAAATGGGGTTTCTAATCCCATTTTTATTTGTATTTTGTACCAAAATATATATATATATATATTAAATTAAATATTTAATTAGAAGAAAATAAATAAATAAATAAATAAATGGCATGATTGAGGCATGGAAGATGTAAGCCAGTTATTAAAATCTAATTATTTATATCTAATTATTCAAGAATCAAGGTTGAAAGTTTAAAAAACAAACAAACAAACAAACAAAACAAAAAAAAAAAAAATTGATTCTCTCCTGAATGGTTCAATTCGCGGCCACAGGCTCTACTTCTATGATTTATCTTGGAATTCTCAGTGTTGTAGTTATATAATTTTTTTTTAATACTAAAATATAAATAGTTTTCAAAACCATATGTGTCATCAATTTTGTATAAAAATAAAGATGATGAAATTATTTAATTATAATTATCGGATCAATATGAATTTTTTCAAAATTATCTACACAATAACCTAAAAATAAACAAATTATATGGTCTACATGTAGCGCTGCTAGACTAAACTTTTCAGTCCACTCTAGGGTGCGTTTGGGAAGTGGGTTGACTTTTTGACTTTTCAACTTTTTTTAGTCTGGGGTTAAAAAGTCTCATTTGAGAAGAATTTTTTGATTTTTTTGACTTTTTGTGAGAAAAAGAATGTAATGATTATGAGTTGAATGTGATGTTTTATCTTATTAGGCTAAAAAGCTTATTTTGTTTTTTTTACTAAACTCAACCCAAACCTTCTTCCCAAACGAAACCTAAGTAAATTGGAGAAAATTTAACTCCATAAAAACAATAATAATAATAGCAGTTAAAAGAAGAGAAGAAAGAGTTTGAATTGAGTTTTGAGTTGTGTGTTGGATTATAAATTTTGAAAATAATTTTTAAATTATTTGTTTAATTATGAATTTTGAAATTTTTTAATTAGAATTACAATTTCAAAAATAAACCAAATGCAACCATATATTGTCTCTCTTTGTTGAAATTGGATCAAATTATTCAAATTTTCAGTGAATGTGGTGAGAGGAGAGGCCTATTCATCCACATTGCAATTTGAATTAAAAAATAATATATAATAAATAAATAAATATAACACAAAGGCTCCGTTTGGTAGAGCTTTGTAATTATGATTTGAGAATATGAGTTATATTTTGAGTTTGTGTGTTTTAGAATTATGATTTGAGTGTAGAAAATTTGTTTGGTTATGGTTTTTGAATAAAGTGTTGAATTGAGTGTAGAATTGAGTTTTGAATTGAGTGTAGAATTGAGTTTTGAAAGTTTGATTTGACATGTGAAGTAAGAAAATTTATTTGGTTATGAGTTTTGAAAAGAGTTTTCAAAACTTAATTCAAATTGTTATAACTCATAACAAAACACATTACTTTCACATTATTAAAAATTTTGATCAACACTCATAACCAAACTCTTTTTAAAATTCAATTAAAAAAATTTATTATTAATGAAAAATAACATTAATCAATTTTTTAATTGAAAATACTACAAAGGAAATAATTTTTTTTCAAAATAAATATTCAAAAAATTTAAATCATAAATATTTAAATAATTTAAATAATCTAAAAAAATTAATAAGTAAAAAATTAAAATAAATATTCAAAAATTTTAAAGAGTAAAAATTTAAATAATTTAAATATTCAAAAAATTAAAATAATTTAAAATTTTAATATTTTAAATTTGAAAACAACTCTACGCTCAAATCGTAACCAAACATATAAAACAAAACTCAATTAAAAAATTATTTTTAAAACTCATAACCAAACATATAACTCGAAACTCCATACTACTTTCACAACTCTACACTCAAATCGTAACCAAATACATAACAAAAAAAATTAAAATATTTTAAAATATTTTAATAAAATAGAGTTTGAATTTATTTTTATAAAATATTTAAAAATTTTAAAAATTAAAATCGCAATATTTAAAAATTAAAATATTTAAAAATATTCAAAAAATTAAAAAAATCGTAACATATTTAAATATTAAAACATTTAAAATCTTAACAAAATTAAAATATCTTTAAAATATTGATTTGAATGGAATTTTGAAAAGAGTTTTGAATTATGTGTTTGGTTATGAGTTTTGAAAAGTAATGATTATGTTTTGAATTGAATTTTGAGAAATGAGTGTAGAATTATGATTTGAAAACCCTAAACAAACACCACACTCAAAAGTGAGTGTGGAACTAGATTTTGAAAACTCCACCAAACGGAGCCAAAGTTTTTCAACCCACAACTTTTTGTCGTCTTCACAAACTCAAAACTCAAAGCATAAAGCAAGCGAATATTTCCTGAAAATTAATTGCCAAAAATTGAGACGTATGAGTTAAACTTCATGAAATGAATTTGTCTTCAAATGAGAATTTGTAAAACACTAATTGGGAGTTTTTGAGAAGTTGGTAAAAAATTAATTTTTTACTTTTTACTCATTTTGAATCATATCACTTTTTACATAATTTACTCATAAAAAGATAAAATAAACTAAAAAATAAAAATAAATAAAAAACAATTTTTTAGCAACTTTTCAAACAAAAATGCTAAAGGCCCCAAAAATTCTACCAAAAATTTTATCAAATGTCTCACATCGGTGTGGGACCCACATTGTGTGGATCCTACACCCATGTGAGATATTTAGTAAAACTGTTAGTAGAATATTTGAGATCTCTAACATTACTCCTTTTCAAAACCTCCCAAAATGACTTTTCAGCTGGGTGGGCATTAATATTGAGAGAGACTTTCAACTTATACTACATCGTATGTATATTATTTGAATTGTCACACATATATTGGTTGGATATTGATAATATGGGTTGGGCTTTCCTCCAATCTAAGCTTTGTTTGTCAAAAACTAAAAAAGTTAAAAAGTCAAAAAATCACTACCTTATTTAAGTCATATCATTTTATTTAAGTCATATCACCTCTTTACCACATTACATTAAACCCAACCCATACTCAACTTATATTTCATAAAAAGTCAAAAACTACAATTATTTAAATCATTCCAAACCAGCCCTAAATCTACACTTGAAGGGTATTGTCTAAACCCATGAGACCTATCACGAGTCTAATTTTAATGATTTGAACCATTCATTTTATTAGGCCTTATCTGTATATCATTCATAGAAAAATTATATCGATATGATAATCCCTTTATTTTATCGAATTTATTTCTAAAAAAATTAACGGTCAATATATTTTAAAAAATAGATCATCATCTTCTTCTTCTTCTTTTTTTTATATATATATATGGTACAAATGGATAAAATAAATAGGTTGCAAATATCAAATCGATCTAATTTTTTTTTTTAATAAATGATATACACTCATGACCCGATAAAATGAACGATTTAAATAACCTATAATAGACAATACGAGCCCAGACTGTACCCTCTAGTCTAGATGGAGAGAAGCCCCAACCTAATAATATGTATGTGAAGTTCATTATTGATAAAAATTCAATCAATATGTATGTACCGCATCATATAGTATACAATGTAATAAAATAGTAGTGCTATATACATTAATTAATTTACTAATTAACGTATCAATATTAGTTATGACATTATTATTAACCTCGCTCATTAATCACATTACAAGTATTAAAAATTTCTTAAATTATGCCATATCATCAATTTATATATTGATTAATACACTAATTAGTGCATATAACATTATTCGTGGTAAAAAAGATCATAATTATAACGATATTCTTTTTTGTGCGAAAAGACAATGTGGGTGTTGGGGAAGTTGCTATTTTAGTTTTTAACTATTTTAAAAGGCTAAAATTTTTGTGTTTAAAAAGAAAGTTGAATTTTTTTGTGGTTAGATGTGATGCTTGTGAGAGAAAAAGTGAAATGATTATGGGTTTGATATGACATTTTGTCTTATTGACTATTTTAGCTTATTTTGTCTTTTAGTGCTATTTTAGCTAAAAAAGCCAAAAAAAAGTTTCTTTCCAAACACCCTTATTTAAGAGCTCGTTTGGGAAGTTGAGATTTGGATTTTTTTGGTTAAAATAGTCACAAAAAAAAAAAGATTTTTTAACTCAATAAGACAAAACATCGCATCCAACTCATAATCATTACATTATTTCTCTCACAAAAGGTCAAAAAAATCAAAAAATC
This sequence comes from Camellia sinensis, assembly GCF_055761805.1. Taxonomy (NCBI): domain Eukaryota; kingdom Viridiplantae; phylum Streptophyta; class Magnoliopsida; order Ericales; family Theaceae; genus Camellia; species Camellia sinensis. The sequence continues at coordinate 13,702,494 of NC_138968.1, forward strand.
CTTCATGAACAAAGCTTTTTAGCCTGAGGCTAAAATAATAAAAAGCCAAAAAGTCAACTCATTTCCCAAACGAACCCTAAACTAATTTATACCTATAATACAAACATTAAGGCTTTGCTTGGTTATCTTATTAAATTAAACGAGATTATGAGTATATTGTGAATGAGTTGAAAATGTTAGATAAATTGCATTTATTTGCTCATTAGTGTAATAGTATTAGTTAATCAAAAAATAAATTAATGAAATTAAGTAAAAAAATTGGTCAGTTGGTTCTATAAAATGAAGACGAAGTAATATTTTTACTTCTAATCTAGCAATGAAAATGTTAATCTTATCATATAGGAATATTCATAATTCCATGTTATTTCAATCAACTAAATATAATTCGTGCGCATTTTTAAAATATTATCACTTTTGTGAAACAAACATAGCCTATTAGATATTTAATGGGTGGATTATACTTTATACTCATACATTTTACATCCAATCTTATTTTATTTTTTTTTCATTATCTCAGTTAATTTCTTAGATTTTAAGTTAAGTTATAATTTAGTCAATTTATATAATAAAATTGTAAAAACTAATGAAAAAAAACCACATGATAGTGTTAATTACGTTTAATACCTTCATATTTTTGTTAAAATTTTGTTTTAGTCTTCTTACTTTAGTTTTTACAACCTTATACTTTTATCAAAATCTTATTTTAATATATTTATTTTAATTTTTAAAACAATTTTGTTAGATTAAATATAATCATAACTTGACTCGAACGGTAAAAAATTAACTGAAATAAATGATAAAGTAAGATTCGATATGATTATGAGGATGTTTGGGAAAAAGGTAAAGTTAAAACAACATATTAAAAGGTAAAATAACATACTAAAAGGCAAAATAGATTAAAACACTTAATAAAATAAAATATCATGTTTAACTTATAATTATTTTATTTTTTCATTCATAATAATTAATTCAACAACTAAAAAAAATCAATTAACTTTTTAAATATAATTATTTTGGTTGTGTTTTTTCAAAAAAACTTTTTAGAAAATTTTACTTTTTTCTTTTTCGTATTTTTTTGTTTTTACTAATTTTTTTTTAACATTTTAAGCAATTTTTTTTACTTTTTAGACACACCTAACATAAATATACTTAAAAAATAAAAAAATCTGTGAAAAAAATCTTTTAAAAATTCACTAAATACCAAAAATATAAAAAAAAAATACGAGAATTCAGTACATTTTTTATATTTTTATGTATTTATTAAAATTTTAAAATATTTTTCACAATTTTTTTACTTTTTAAATATATTTAAGTAAGGTGCATCTAAAAAAAATGTTAAAATTTAAAAAATATTTACTAAAAACAAAAAAACACGAAAACTAAAAAACTAAATTTTCAAAAAACTTAATTCAAAAAAGGGTTAATTACACTAATAGTCCCTATAGTTTGAGGCTTGTGTCACTTTGGTCCCTGACTTTTTAATTGTGACACATTTGACCCTGAATTTTGAATCTTGTTCCAAATAAGAACAATTGAAAATATCATTAGATTTTTCAAGGGCAAAATCGTTAATTTGATAAAATATAAACTAATTTGGCAAAAATAAATGTCATTAAAATATTTTTAATTTTTTTAAAATTATTTTTATCCACCAATGATAAAATTATGTAAAATTAATAAAAATTACATGATTAATTTTTTTAAATTAATTTTATATGATCATCATCCAAACACATAATAAAAGTTAATTTGGTAAAACAAATAAATAAATGTCTAAAAGATTTATCAATTTTACATAAATTTATTTTTAGTAGATAGAAATAATTTTTAAAAATTTAAAAATATTTGTTTGGCATTTATTTTTATTAAATTAGTTTATATTTTATCAAATTAACAATTTTACCCTTGAAAAATCTAATAATATCTTCAATTGTCCTTATTTTGAACAAGATACAAAATTCAGGATTAAATATGTTACAATTAAAAAATCAGTAATCAAAAGTGACACAAACCCCAAACTATAAGAACTATTTGTATAATTTGTCTTTCAAAAAATTGAAACCAAATGCACCGAATTATTTTATGCGGTTTTAATCTTACCTGTCCATCACTTTTAATGAGTTGTACCCGTGGATAGGGACTTGTGCCTACTCGGTTTTGTATTATTTTTATGATTGGTTTGGAATCCCAAGAAGAAAATTTTTTCAGCATGCAATCATTTATGTCGGTTTCGAGTCACAATATAAATTATTAATTTTTTTTAATCTTTTATTTATTTATATTAAAAAAATATAAATAATTAAAATAATCAATTTCTGAAACGGAGTTTGAATATGCATTTTAGTAGGTATTTTTATAACAAGCCTGCCTTTCCTTTCGTCTCAAATCAAATTGAAAGGTGAGGTGGTGCCAGTAAGGACTTATTATGGATCTTATTTTAATAATTTAAATAGTTAAATATATAGAACTTGTCGAGTATTATATGTTTATAAAAAATTACGTTGATTAGATATCGATAGTTACGTAATTAAATCAGTTTTGTATAAAAAAAATAGGCGGTAAAAAAAATAAACGGTTGACAGAAAACTTATCGATGAGATAGCTATCGATATCCAATAAATATGATTTTTTATAAATATGTAGTATTTGACGAGTTATACACATTGAACGGTTCGAATTATCAAAACGATACCCATGGTGAACCCCACAAGCCCAACAACACTCTCTAATCTAATATGGGATTAGAGGGGACCAGTGCCTTTATAATACATGTTATATATTTTTGTGAAATAAAGGCCTGTTTTTGCAAGTTAGTTAAAATAGTTTTTTGACTTTTTAATTTTTTTAGGTCAGATTATATCTCTATTATATATATATATATATATATTTTAAAAAATTTTAAAAATTAACTTTTAACCTAAATACCTCAAAGTTATCTACTCTATTTTGGGGGGATAATTTCACTTCAATGGGTATCTTAATAAAAAAAATATTTTTAGATTAATGGTAAATTTTATAAATATTAAAAAATAAAATTATAAATTTTATCATGAATTTATAATTAATTTAAAAAAAATATCTAATATGTAAATTTCTATTTTTTATAGTTATGCTAAAGAATTTTTTTCATCCAAATATTTTTTAACTACAAAAATGCACAATTCATTTTTGAAACACAAATTATCATAAGGGGATTACTTGTCTTCAGTCTAGCCATTGGACCGGACGACACTATTCAGGTTCATGGGATTCTGTTTCAATCATCCGAACTATTAACCTTTTAAGTCACTTTCCCCTCCCACCCCCGCGCGCACACACACACATGTCAATATGATATACAAAGATACATAATTTTATCACATATTTCTCCAAAAAAAAAATATACGATGTATTTTCAAAATCTTTACTGTCATTCATTTTTTCATAAACAAATATAATAAAATTATATAGTTATGGGTATTATATTAACCTGATTTCTTAGGGGGGAGGGGGGGAAGTGGAAAGATAGTAAAATAATTTCAAATATATGAAAGTATATTATTTTTTTTGCACAAATTAGTTCATGAGCCACTTGTATTTTTATGAATTTCAAATTATTTTACCATCTTTATACTTTTTTGACATTCTCTTGATTTTTTATATGAGTGATCTACATAAAGTGATCTTAAAAATTAGTGATTTGGATAATCAAAATGGGATTCATGGTAGGCCTTACAACATCGTCTGATCCAATAACTTAACTGGAGGCAACTCAGGCGTCGTTTGGGAAGCGACCGGTTTAGTCAAAAAGTCAAAAAGTTACTAAAAAAGTCAAAAAGCCAACAACTTATACAAAAAAGTCAAAAATTTTCTTTTCCCTCTGCTTTTTGCACATTTTTTCGTAAAAAGTCAAAAAAATATCCCAAACATGCTAGTTTTTTTTACATCATATTTTAGTTAAAAAGTCAAAAAGTTATTAAAAAAGCCAGTTCCCAAACAAGGCCAGTACCATATCATAACTTCACTAAAAAAATTATGTAATATTTATCACAAAATATGTAATATATACTAAAAAATAAATAATAAGGTTCATATTTCAACATTTCCTTCTAGTCTCTTATGTTGGGATCTCTAATGAACGATTTAAATTTATGTGTTCAGATATATTAAATGATGTCTGATTGTAATTGTAAATTATAATTTATTTAACTTTTTAAATTTATTTGGCCAAAAATAGAGATTTTTTTAAAATTGTAATTTGTTACTTTCTTTAACTTATTTAAAACCTTGAAAAAAAAATATTTTGTTTTTAAATCATAATTATGACTTTTAAAAGTATTATCAATATTTGGACTATAAAATACTGTGTGATAGTTTTTGTTTGTTAATCATTTTGTTTCTTATTTTCCGTCGTTTTGAAATTTTATGAAAATTAAAATTAAAAATTTCTTTGATATATTCTTTGTTGTCAAAAAAATAAATTGATTTAAAAAAAAAATTAAATGAAAAAGCTGTGTTTCACTTAGGGCTGGTTTGGCAAGTTTCAAAAAAGTCAAAAAATCACTATCTTATTTAAGTTATATCATCTTATTTAAGTCACATCATTTCTCTAACACACCACTTTAAACCCAATCCAAATCCAATTCATATTTCATAAAAAATTAAAAAGTGCACTTATTTAGATCATCCCAAACAATCCCTTATTTTCAAAAATAGGCGTTACCATTTTATTTCTTTCCCACCCGCTACTTTTGACCATCACCTTTGCAACTATCGGCCACCAAACACAGCCAGCCATCACGGGGCTGACCCTCAGTCATCCTTACTGTCGATCACCACCTCCAGCCACTTTTCACCCTCTATCATTGGCCATCATTTCTAACAATTCATCAAATATATTTCTCTATTTTTATTTTAGTTTATTTTCAAAATATTTTTGTACACTAAACATATTTTTTGTAAACAAAAAGTTAGAAATAACGTTAACAAACAACCTCATTTAACCAAATATGTGCAACTTTTTTCACAAATTATTAAAAGTTGTACCAAAACATATTTACAACTTAACTCAATGTACTTAAAATTGATAATCTAAAAAGTTATATAATCATAAAATTAACTTACATGTGATACAAAACCAAGAAAGAATCCCAAACTAAGGTAACATATACTAGAACTATTATTATAAATGATTTCAAGAAATGAAGACTAAAGAGTTATGACTATATGAAATTAATTTAAGCAAACTCAAAAAATAAAAAACCTTCCAAGCTCAAGCTAGGTCTCAACTGTGAGTCAACAACATGGCAACAAGAATTGGACTGTCTACATGCATTGTAAATGTGTCCCACGCACACCCGCCGCATGAGCAAATTGTTTCGACCCACAAAAAGTCAAGCACACACACAGAAGCACAGACCAACACGCATCCATTCACTACCATATTAGATTTTATTAGGCTTGGTGCATTCACATCTTACATACATTTTATAGTATAAATAAATATATATAAATAGGATATATATCTCTTGATACTAAAAACTATTTTTCTATCAATTATGACTTATTAATTATAGCCTAGTCCTGTTTAATTTATTGTGACTTGTCGATTATGATCGAATCTAATTTTATTGATTGCGGCCTGTCGATTTAGACCATAAATTATTTTTAATATAAAATTATAGCCACATATATATATTTATATGTTATATTATTATTATTATTATTATTGTTGTTGTTGTTGTTGTTTGTTTTGTTGAAATGCAGGACATACACAACAACTTTGCAAATTGTGGGCTAGTAGGTGGTACAATGTGTGGCACAAATGAGGGAGTTGTAACTTCTATTAACTGCGCATATAGATTGGAAAACTGTCTTGGTGCAGCTACTCGAAGATCAATGCCTATAAATCGATTAGAATATACGAACAGTGGCAATCAATCATCAATATTTAACATGAGTTCAATTAGAGTCGATTACTTTAACATATCATAGGAGTAGTTTATTCTCTCTAGAAGTAGTTTAACTTATCTATGAGTAATTTATGTTAACTTAGGAGTAGTTCATCTGTAACTCAGCTTTTGTATTCAGTTTAGCCCCGTCAATTGTAATCATATTTGAACTTGTAATTTGATTCTTGTAATTAAGTGACAGGTTTAAATGTTATTCAATCAATTTTTCAGTTTGTTTGTGTTTGTTTCTTCACATTACAGCCTCTAAAGAAATCTTTGAAACTGTCAAAGCATAGGACACTAACCACATTGCTTGATTTAGTAGTTGTTTGCAAAAATTGATTTCTTTATCGATTTTTCCCTGTCGATTTCATCAAAACCAGATTTTTACTAACATATTTTTGGTACGCCCAGTGGGACCTGTATAATTTAGAATGATGGCAAAGAAGGAGCAAATGGATTGCAACGCCCCGAATAATTAACACAAAATAGATTCATCAACTTTCAATTATATTATCTTCTTTCCAAAACAACCCCTCTAATGCTTAATATATATAAGAAATATAAAGCCTCAACATAGACATCATCATTAATCTCTAACATGTGTATTTATTAAATATCAAGAGATTTACAAAAAAAATATTCCACACGCGAGTATATATTCAACATTTTTAGAATATGGACCTATAGCATGTCGCACAATAAATCAAGTACAAATTAATGCCCTTAAGGGCTACAAATTCTAAGGCTTAAGCCTGGTTACACAAAAGTGATTTTCAAACCCATACATATAAAGCCCTTGGCTTACCAAAATAATTACAAAAAAATAAAAGAGCCTTTTGCTCTCAAAATATGTTTCACGCCTTTAACTCGGCAAGATCACCACATCCTTTGCTGCATAAAATCTCACAGGGTGAGCACAAAACCCGGTGGAAAAATCTTAACAAAATATATACATTTTGTACAATCTCCTATGATGAATGCATATGCTATGCCATGTTCAAAAACATACATCTCTATTTTTTGAAACTTTTGTGCACAATGCAATTTGAGAATTTAACAATTCAATAATTTCAATGTTGTTCGAAAGGGCAGTAAATACAATTCAGGTAATCCCTAGGCTAGTGTCTGCAAGTAAGCATAACAAGCACTATCAATCCCCACTTTACCGGTTGCTAACCAGAAGGCACGTGGTACCTTATCTGCCCGTGTTTTCGGTCTTTCAATACGGACACTTAGGCCAACTTAACCAATACCAACTACACCCCCTATCCGAACTTACTAACGTGTTTACCCCAAAACAAATCTAAAATGACCTTGTTTCACAAACAATTTCCTTTCTCAAAACAATACTTTTCCAATGCAAGATTCAAAATCAATTGCAACCATGACAAAATGGAATAGCGATGCAAAATGTACAATGCATTAATATAGTCTATTTTCAATTTCACCACATAATTCTCTATTGTGATCAAATTCCCACATCTCTTGTCATTATAACATCATAATACACTTACAAGAGATAAAATAATACAATATCAACCTTCATGCATGTAAGGTCCCGGTGTCCCACATCGAGAATAAAGAGAAAGTTCCTAAGCTATAAAAGTAAAAACCTAGATCTTTATATAGCATCGAGGCTTTTTCCAGGGTAGTGAAATCCCTAGTAGAACTCCCTAGTTAAGTGTGCTTAGGCTGGAGTAGTTCTGGGATGGATGACCCATTGAGAAGAACAAATCTGTGTGGGCATAGGCGAAAATGAACAATATCGATGACATGTGAAGGGTTGGGACGTTATAAATGGTATCAAAATCGACTCTCTAGAGTATCGAGTGTGGGCTCTTGGCATCTCTCGATATATGTGGACAGGCTTGTGAGCTGGCAGGCTACTGCACGGAGACGTGCAATCCTAAAGGAGGTGGATAATAAGGTCCAGGTATCCCACATCGGGAATGGCGAAGAAGTTCCTAGGCTATAAAAGTAAAAACTTGGACCTTTATATAGCGTTGAGGCCTTTTCCAGGGTGGTGAAATCCCTAGCAGAACTCCCCAGTTAAGCGTGCTTAGGCTGGAGTAATTCTGGAATGGATGACCCATTGGGAAGAACAAATCCATGCGGGTATGGCCCAAAGCGGACAACATCGATGACCTGTAAAGGTGTGTTACAATGAATTTTTCATATATTAATCATCATTTTTTGCGTTTGGTCCTTCCAAAACAACAACAATAAGCTATTCCTTAAGCTTTCTAAATCAACAATTTTTCATTTTCTCATGAAATTTCTTCATTTGATACAACTATAGAAATTTCCTCCATCATTTACTCACATAACAATTTATCAAGCATCAATTTTACAATATCTCACTTTTTTCCAAATTTTCCAAATTCTAGGATTTCCACCAAAACAAGGTTTTTGTTCCATTTTTGAAAAGATTTTTCCAAAACAATATCCACACCTTAGATCATAGCTCATATTTTTAAAAGTTTTGGAAAAAATAGATAAAATTATCTTTTAACATCATCCAGGGTTTAACAACCCAAAATCATAACTCAAACATATAATAAATGCTTCAAACAAGCATAATCTTGTAAAAACATATATATAATTCAAAGATTATCTCTACTTCAAGCTTGAGAGATGAAGAGGAAAAAAACCATAGAACTCAAGGTTGAAGAAAACTCGATCCAATCAGTTATAAACGTAGCCCTCGTCGCCCTTTTCGATTTGGTGTAAAAAGTCCCCTCAAACTCTTGAAGATTTGAGTTAAATCTTAGAGAGAAGTTGGATTTTGGTGTGTTTATAGAGAGAAGGGAGAGAAAAGATGAGTATAGAAAGAAAGAGGAGTGAAAATCTATGCAAAAGACGTTTTTGGCATTAGTTTTGAGGAAAAGAGCACGGAATTTGAGATAGACACACTGAAATCCGTAAGAGCGAAATTTTTTGCCTCATAAGCGAATTGTTCTAGAAAGTCCTCAAAAAATTTCACTAAAATCCACTCAAGAAATTTTCTACCTAGAAAACTTTGAAAAACCAGAAAAACTCTATAAGGATCTGCTCGAGCGATTCCCAATTTCGCGTAAACGGTTTTGCTCAAAAACCCAAAGTTTGATTTTGCAACCAAAGACAAATTCCAATGTTTAAAACTCAAAATTTTCAACCCGGAAAAGTGACAAGAGGTTAAGTAAAAGTATAAAGAAATCTCAATGACCTAAACGATAAACAAAACGCCAAAAGTAATACATACTACCCTACTACACAATACTATTCAAGTCCAAGACTCGGGACATCACATGGATCTGCATGGAGATTCAGACTTGGGCCAAACTTGTAATAACCCGACCATCGTACATGTTTTCTAATATATTTTCAGACCCTATTCTGTGTTTTTGAATGCTTGTTGTGAAATTCCATGAGAAATTGAGGCTAAGTAAGTAAGCCCCATGTTTAAGGATATTCATCTGTTCAACAAGGGAAAATATCTGTTATATCTCTAAGTTAGAAGCAGAAATTGAAAGCCTTAGGGGCTTAACTAACTGAAATTGATTATATATATATGATCAGCATAATTTTTATGTAATATTAAGCATGTTTGGGAAATTTCAATTTCTGATGTTTGAATGATTGATTTTTGTCTTTATTCAATATATGTATATATATATATGTCTATGAGAAGCCTCTTTGAAGAAGACTTAGGAATTCTCATAAAACCCCCTTGGGAGACAAGTGAAGGGAAGAGTGGAACAAGGAAGGATTGAGTGAGAGAAAACCTAGAGGGGAAACTTCAACAAGATTAGAGATTGAATAATCTAGAGAGAATTGGAAAGATCTAAGCTCAGAAGTAAGTTCTTTAGCTTCTCTAACTCCTCTCTTGAATTTGAGTGTGATTCCATCATAATTGTACAATCTGGACTTGGAACATGCTTTTAAAATTGGATGATTTTGAACTAAGTTGTCTATGCATATATGTGGAGAAATTATCTTTTGTTTCTCATGAGAATTATGAAGAACTCACTATGCATATATATGTGATGGAATTCATAAGAAAGTTTAGTTATGTTTGAGAATCAAGAATCTAGTTTATGTCTAGATTGATATGTATGTATTTGGAGATCCTATTAACATGAGTTTTAGGTTATGTTTTATCGATTAAACATGTTAATTTGAGCCTTGTGGAAGTGTCCCAAAAGAGTGTGATTTTGAAGCAAAATTCGGATTGAAATTGCAGAATCGCCGCACGTGCGGGATTCATGGCAGCACGTGCGGGAGCCAATCGCCGCACGTGCGGGGGTTGTGGCCGCATGTGCCGGAGAAGAACAAATTTGGGGCTTTGATTCTGCCTAAAAGGCACGTGCGGGACCAGCCGCCGCACGTGCGGGGATCCCAGCCGCACGTGCGGCACATGTGGAAAAATACGGGTTTCTCTGTTTTGCGTGCTGAACCCTCAGATATTTTTAGAATTTGCATTTTATGCCTACCAACATGTGTAAAATTCATTCGAAGTGAATTGAACCAAGAGAGGATTTAACAAAGAGAAGTGAACTAATTTGTAAGTTTGAATGTGTGCAGGGCACACTACGGGAGGAACAAGCACATCATCATAACACTGTGAGTAGTAGTACCATTATATGCTTCAAATGTAGCTAGTGATTGTCATAAGTATTATGTTTATGCCTGAAATGCAAGTATGCTATGTTTCAATGTATGTAAAGAAAGAAATGGGAAAGATAAGAAACGTTCATTCAGTAAGACTCTGAAGCCAAGTTATTCTATTATGATAATATGAAACAAAGTGCTACACGAAACTAAGTGCTACGATGTGAGTCACCTCTAGAGTCCGTGTGAGACACCTTTTGAGTTCATACAAGCATGATTCAAGGGCTTAATGCCACATGATTCAAGGGCTTAATGCCAACTTATTTAAGGGCTTAATGCCAACTTATGTAAGGGCCTCGTGCCACTATGTTCAAGGGCTTAACGCCACCATGTTTAAGGGCCTTGTGCCATTACGTCGAAGGGCTTATAGCCATCATGTTTCAAGATATCATGTTGTAAGCTACCATGTTTCAAGAATGGGCCAAGGCCGTCATGGAATTAATACGGATTCAGACCAACTATGTGTGTATCTTTTTATGCTTTGATGTATTATATTTCAAGTCGAGCATTGTTTTATTTATGTATTACTATTCACTGAGCTTGGCTCACTCTGTGTTATGTCTGTTTCTGTAGGTAGCCAACCAGGTGGTCAGTCCTAGCCATGCCACCATTTTCTTTTGTCAACCTCTGTGGGTCCAGGCACTGCACGAAGCCATTTACTTATGTAAAGTCTGTTAAGGTGTTTGCTTACTTTTGATTACCCAATTGAGGTTGAATGTATAGAACTTCAATGATTTTTGTATAAGCCCATGGTGGGGCTGGAACTGTATGTATGTTTGTATATAACCGATACTGCGAGATATAGTTTGGAACCTTATCTATTTTCTATGGTGCATGTGATGCATATGAGGTCCTGGCATATAGATGTAGCTCAATGGAGATTATATGTATTGTTATTTTCTTACTATATGCTTCCGATAAGGCCCCGTATGTTATATACAACAGGCTAAATGTTTGTTTTCGAACGGGTCATGCCCAAACTTTTAGGGGTGGGTTTGAGGTTGTGACAAAACTAGTTGCTCATTCATAAAAATAAAAACTGCTCTTCTTCTTCGAATAGAACAATTATTGGAAAGCATGCTTCCACATGGAAAGCAAGAATTGTTTGAAGAATTTAATGCCATATTTAATTTCAAGCTCATGAAGAGCCAAGGTACGAAAATAACATGATTCGAGGGATCAACACACCGAGTCATGAAGATAACATGACTTTGGAGAGTTTTCATACGCCATTAATGGCTAAAATTTAAAAACAGCATATTCTCTCGAAAAATGTCAAAAATCCATCACAAGATGATGGTGAAGATTTACTTGGGGGCATAATTTTAAGTCAAAGATGGCTAAAAAATATATCATGGGTGGGCATGCTTTCAGGCCAAAAGTGGTTGAAAATTATGAACAATTCACATATGTTGAATGTGAATTTTTTAACATTATTCAAAGTGTCAAATTTTATGAATTTTATTTATTATATTGAACCATGTGAGTTTTGGAATTTAACATCCACTGTGGATGTGTGGACTACATCAAAAGTTAATCTTTATGATATGGTTTGCAAAACAACAATGGTAAAAAATGTCATATTAGTTAGCCCGAATTTTATCCTTTAATTCATTGAAGGCAAAACTCACTTTTACCTTAAATGAGGGGGGCATTGTTGGGCATTGTTGACACTAAAAAATAATTTTTTATGGATTATGACTTGTTAATTATGGCCAAGTCCCATTTAATCTATTGTAGCTTGTCGATTATGGCCAAGTTTAATTTCATTGATTGTGGCCTGTCGATTTTGATCTATTAATTTAGACCTTAAATTATTTTTAACATATAATTATGACCCCATATATATTTATATTTTAATTATTATTATTATTGTTGTTGTTGTTGTTGTTTTTGTTTGTTTTAATGAAATGCAAGATATACATAACAACTTTGCAAATAGTGGGCTAGTAGGTGGTACAATGTGTGGCACAAATGAGGGAGTTGTAACTTCTATTAATTGTGCATATGGATTGGAAAACTGCCTTGGTGCAGTTACCCGAAGATCAATGCCTATAAATTGCCTAGAAGAAGACAAATAGTGGGCAACCAATCATCAATGTTCAACATGAGTTCAATTAAGAGTAGATTACTTTAACATATTATAAGAATAGTTTATTCTCTGTATGACTAATGTAACTTATCTAGGAGTAGTCTATCTTAACTTAGTTGTTGTTCATCTGTAATTCAGCTTTTGAAGTCAATTCGATAACGTCGATTATTATCATATTTAAACTTGTAATTTGATTCTTGTAATTAAATGACAAGTTTAAGTGTTATTTAATCAAATTTTAGTTTGTTTGTGTTTGTTTCTTCACATTACAGCCTCCAAAGAAGTCATTGAAACTGTCAAGGTATAGGACACACATTACTCGATTTAGTTATTGTTTGCAAAAATTAGTTTCTTTGTCGCTTTTTCCTTGTCGATTTCATCTACATCAAATTTTTGCCAACAACATCTAACAATTATTAAATTAATAAGAATGATAAGAGGTATGACTGTCAAGTGCATAATAATATAAAATATAAGGGATGGACTTCTGTAGGGCTGTTGTTAAGGTCTATGGGATTCATTACTGTCACGACCCAAACCCGTTCCTATAGGTTTAACATCGTAATCGGCCAGTAATCCGTGATTACTGAATGCCTATTTAACAATAATGACAATAACACAATATAAAGGGGCTAGCAGAAGCCATTCAATAATAACATATATCGTCCAATGAGCTGTAAGGACCTGAACGGAAATAAACTTTTATATACATAGTTATATACACAAAAACTTATGTCCATAAAACACATATATACAAGACAAAACACAAGTTAGGGAATTAAATCTCATTATTAAAAACAATATTAACAAAAGTCATAAAACATTCTTTTCACTCGAGCAATATCAAAGGAGTGAATTTGAACCACCCAAAAAGCCTTGACACATGTTGGTTCGGAACCTCGCGATAAGGCACAATAATTGGCTTGACAAAACATGGGTTTGGGTCGACGCAACTATCTTTGATTCGGTTCTCAATCACCTGCATATATATAGTAAATAGTGAACTAGAGTCCAGTGAATAACAACTGTGTAAAGAGGTCAAGAATAATATCCATGGGTCACATGGCAATCAACAACACATAATCACATAATTAACAATAAACACATAATCAAAATATAATTAATTTTCTTAATTAACGAGGTGGTCGTCATAATCACATATTTCATTTCGATAATTTAAACTATTTATTATACAAGACTTTTTATGTATATCACTCACATAAAAAATTAAATCGATTTAATAATCGTAACATATTTAATTTATCATATTTATTAAAAAAATTAGTGTTTTTTAAAATAAATTATTTATTTTTTAGTAATAAATGAGATAAATTAAACATGTACATATCAGATCCATCTAATTTTTTTTTTTTATAAATAACATATATGAAAAATTTTATAAAATAAATAATTCAAATTATTAAATTGAGAGAAGAGTCCTCCAAATCCAGAAGAAAAATGGTAGGAATCCTAAATATTTCACTAAATTTTTACCAATATCTCACATAAATATAGAACTCACATCATATAAACCTCAAATATTTAATAAAAATATTAATAGAATATAAGAATCCCTAACTTTACTCAATTCAGAAACCTGCCCAAAATGTAAAATGATGTGGACCTTTTTTTTCTTCTTATTTTTTATGTCCTTATTCCTGTCATTGCATACACGCTATAATACATATCTCTTTCTGGTGTATATTCTGCCTCCGTTTAGGAAGAATTTTTTTACAATTTTTTTTAATTATTTTAGTTTAGTTAAAAAAAAAATCATTTTCTATGAAGCTTTTATTTTTTTTATTTATTCTTTTTTAATTTTGTAAGAAAAAAAATAAAATAATTATAATTTGAATGTGATATTTTATCTTATTTATTTTTTTAATCTATTTTATCTTTTAATGAACTAAATTAATCTCAATCATCTTGCCAAACAAGACCTCTAAAGTTGTGGTTCAAATAAATTTTAGTTAGGGGGATGCACCAATAAATCCCAAATTAATAACTTATGCACTGTTTATTATAATAATTTTAATATGTGTTATTGGGGACGGTTGTTGCAATTCGTTTGAGTTGTTTACTATTTTTTATTTTTTGAGAGTAGTGTGTTAAACAATTTAGTATACTTTTTGTTTATAATTTATTAGACAAAAATAATTTAAATAAATTTTAAAAAAAACTAATTATTTAAAAGGTGAAGAAGAAGTGCTTTTGAAATTTGTTAGGGCTTGCACAAAATTTTATTTGCGAGTACCCACATTTTTTTGAAAAAAAAATAAAAAATTACGTATATAGAATTACTAAAATTACATATATAAAAAATTAGAGATACTTTTTCATAAATCTTTTTTACCTACTTATATTCTATTTAATTCAAATTATTTTTTAATATTCTAATAAGTCTTATGAGTGACATAATTATCAAAATACCATTAATAATATTCACATTTACAGTGTGAATGTTCTGTAATGTGAATGTTCACACCGTCAATATGAATGTTTAATCATCAATGTGAATGTTAACATGTCAATGTGAATCTTCATATTGTAAAATATGAATGTTCACATTACCAAATTGCTAACTATTCAAAAAATATTTGTAAGGGTAGAAATGTCCATAAAATATCTTAAATATGAGAATTATGATTTGATATATCAAATATTTACATAATATGACTTATTGGAATATAAAAATATCTTATAGACTAATTGAGATACAAACACTTAAAAAATGATTTTCTAATAAATCTCTCAAAAAATTATTATAAGAATTCAAATAATAAATTATTCATATTTAATGGGATTAACTTTTATTGAGGTTCAGAAATATACTATAAGCTACACAAGTTTGACATACTTATATTAAATATTTTTAAAGTTTTAATTCATATAACACTTATTCTCATTTTCATCCGTAATTTGTGAGTCATATAAATAAATTAAAAATTGTGTTGGTATTTCTTTTACACTAAATGTGTATTTTATCTTTGTAATTTTACATAATTTACATTGGTTCCAATCACTTCAACCTTATTAAAATGAATCGATACAATTATATTAAAATCACAAAATTTATTATATTTTATTCAAATCTCAATAAAATATAACTTACCCACCAATTTTTTATTTTTATTTTTATTTTTATTTTTATTGTAAGTAAAATAGTAGGTAGCTTTTGGGTATGGCTTATTTATAGTTTTTTTTTTTAATGTATATATATAGGAAAATGAGCCGTAGCTCGAAAATCTTGGCTCGAATGTCGTTTTGGGAGTTTTGAGTGGTCTGAAACAGAGGAGAAAGAGGGAGAGAAGAGAGGAAGAAGAGAGGAGAAGAGAAAGAGGAGAGGAAGAGGGAATGGAGAAAAGAGAGGGCCCCTTCGCTTCTGCCGTCGGTCGAGCCCCTCCGCTTCGTCGCAGTACCAGTGATCGTCGCAGCACCACCGCCGTCGCCTCCGGTCCCGCCGAGCCCCTTCCCTTCGTCGTAGCACCACTGCCATCGGCTGAGCCCCTCCCCTTCCTCCTTCCTCCTTCCTCCTCCTCCTCCTCCTTCTTTCTCTTCTCCCCTTGTGATTATGCCCCCTCCAGTCCTCCTCCTCCTCCTCCTTCCTTCTCTTCTCCTTCTCTGCTTCTGAAATTGGATTCGAGCTAATTTCGAGCTCGACAATTCGAGCTACGTAGCAGATCCGATATATATATATATATATATATATAGAAAAATAGAAAGGTAATATGGTAATTTGCATCAAATAAATCAATCAGCAGCTATTTAAAGTTTGCCAGTGCCCACTCAAAATTTTATTTGTCAATATATAAATTCAAAAGGATAATTTTATTTTATAATTAAATTTTATTAATGTTCAATTTTAGGACAAATATTATGAAACTTGAAAGTTTGTGCATTCAAATAAGTGTAATAAAAAATATATAATATTTTAAAGTTTTTTTAGGCTTTGTTTGTCATAACTTAAAAAAGTCAAAAAGTCATTATTTTATTTAAATCATATCATCTTATTTAAATCATATCACCTCTCTTTTATATCACTTCAAACTCAACTTATATTTTATAAAAAATCAAAAAATATACTTACTTATATTATCTTAAACAACCCCTTAACATATTCTCTAAGAATATATATTTACAAAAAAAAACCTTTTATAATTTAACAAAATTCATTCATTATCTCCAATAAATAAATAAAATGAAAAATAGTGTAGATATTATTATCAAATGAAAAATAGGATATATATTGTTATTACCCAGTTCTTTTCGATTGAGTTTTTTAATTGGACAGTGCTGTTAACAAAGGATGCATCTATAATACAAATCGTTTAATATGTAAAACTCATTAAGTATTTTATTTTTATAAAAAGTTATGTTAATAAGATATTGATAATCATTTAATCAAATTATTTTTCTGTCAATAATAATATAATTTGATTCAATAACTATCGATATTTAATCAATATTATTTTTTATAAAAATAAAATATTTAACAAATTTTACCCATCAAAGGTTCTAAATTATTGATGCGAATTTCGTGACGAGCTCACATAGACCCGACAGTTCTCTCCAATTCCGATTTGAACCGGAGCGAATCCTCTCCTCTCCAAAGTTTAGAATGAAAACCCCAGGAACCAACCAAAATAGATTGTTTTGTTTTTTTCTGCCCCTCTCTATGTCTCTCTCTCTCTCTCAGCTACTTTCTCTCTCTACATTTCTGCTACTCGGCTGCTCTGTTTTGAGCTCTGTAGTAGGAGGAGACTTTTAAAAGGGCTCTTCTCATCTCCATTGAAGCTCCTCCTCCTCCTCCTCCTCCTCTGCTTTCAATCTCTACTTTTTAGAGAGAGAAAAAGAGTAAAAAAAAGGCAAAGGGAATGTATGCTGAAGCTGGGCTAATGTCCCCTTACTTTCAGACCTTCTCTCAAGAAGTACATCAACTTGAAGAGTTCTGTCGTTCTCACGAATCGAATGTTCCAATGGTGAGACCAAATATATAAAAAAAAAAAAAACTCTGTTTCTCTCTCTCTCTCTTTCTGTCTAACTATCTCTCTGATTATGTTGATTTTGTTCACTGACATTTGTTTGATGATGAGCTTGAATGCAGAGTTTTGTGGGTTTTTGTGGGTTTGCTTTGATAATAATTCCTTGTACAGTTAGGGTTTCTGATTTTCTTTGTTGGGTTTTTCGGTCATGTGTGTTTTTCTGGGAATCTGAATTGAATTTTGTTATCCTAAGTTCAATTTTGTCAATTCTTTAAAATCTTTGTTTGGTTACTGAGAGAATTCGGGAATATCTAATTTCCAAACAGTCTGAAATTTTTTTCACCTTTTTCATTGAACCGCCACAAAAAAAAGTGGAGTGTTGAAGGCAATTGCACATTTATCAACAATGAGGAGATAAAACTAACTAATTTTTCTTTTGATATCTTCAATATATGATTTTTTTTTCCCTTGACTTTTAGCATTTTCTCAACAACCAAACAGATCATATTTGATCACTTTAAACTTTTCTGTTATATGCTAGATCTGGAAACAAGAATATATAAGAATGGAAACTCATATAACAATCATGAGTTCCGTGTTCTATTCTACTTTTCCATTTTTCTTTGATGGAAAAGACAAGTAGCCGCAGATTTGTTTTTTCCATCTCAGCTTTGATTCTCAATTTTCAATTTCTGATGTCTACTTGTTGTTTAAGGGTTCACTTTCCCACCGCAATAATTAAAGTCAAAAAAAGTTGAAGAAAAGCAAAAGCTTATTTAACCTTTTTATTGTTGTTGTTTGTATGTGTTGTGTTTTGGTGTCAAAGGTAATTTTAAAAAGAGGAGAACACCCCTGTGGAGAAATTGCAGTTGATCTGTCTTTTTTGAAAGTGGGTGATTTTTTGGGGCATTTTCCAAGTAAAATAATAATAATTCCATTCAGAGAATTTTAGAGTTAACATTTTTGTTGATTTGAAGAGTATTAGAGGCTACTAAAATCTTTGCTTGGTGAGAAAATTCTACATATATGAACTTTTAGTATTTGGAATTTTTTGGGACCGCTTGCCTTTCGATTTGTGGACAAATTTTCTCCTGTTTGATTTTGCATCACTAGTTTAGTTGCCAAAATTGGAAATACAAAATTTTTAACTTTTTAATTACTCTCAGTCAACTTTTCTCCAATCTTTAGCTTGATTAATAGGGAATATTTAATAGTCATTTTTTCTGATTTATTATAAATTTTGGGCTGAATTTCTAGGATGGTTGCTTGTTTTTTCTTCCCAGTTAAACCTTTGTCCATTTGGGACTCCTGTCTCATACTTTTGTGTATCATCCGTATGCTGAAACCATGCTTATGCTATGGATCAGAACCTTGTTTTTTTGGTTTCTTTACTGGCGTATCAATTCATTTGGATCTTCACTTTCACAAAACATTTGAGGAATGTCTTTGTGTTATGAATCATAATTTTCTGTCTCTTTACTCAATTCATTAACTCGTTTCCTCTTCTTCTTTTTTGTTGTAAAACCATAGGTCTCAACCTTAAGGAATGTTCTGGTTTGGAAGTTGTGAAATTTCCAGGATAACTAACCTATAATATACCCATAAATTATTGAATTTGGCCAACTTTACATGACTTTGATATTTGGCATCACATTTCTGCTATAATGCATGAGCCGTGTGTTTTACGTTTGCATTGGACTATTATGTTTTTCATTTTTTCTTTTTTAAGCATAGTCGCACCACCAAGTGCTCTGATTCTAAGGTTGTCACTTCCCATTGAGAGGACATGCATGAATGCTTGCACCCTCTTTCATGATTGTCTTGTTTGAGTTGAGTATATGCGTGAAACCTTGTACATGAGTCAGTTCCGAAAGTATTGATTTCCGAAACTTATAAACGAACTGTTTTTTAAACTCTGTTTACACCATATTGATGCATCAATGGAGGTTTTGCAGATCAGTGTTTCTCTCCCAGACATTACTTTTATTATTGAAGTAATGTTTCTTTCCCTTTTGATTTCACTTATGTTGCAGTTTTCCATAGAAAAAAATGTGTCCTGTATGAAAGTTGTTTCTATCTGAATTGTGGAATTGTGGTGTTGCATGGGAATTCAAACAAAAATTAGAAGCTTTTCATTATGTTCAGAACTTTTTGCCTGCAATATACTGTGTCAAACCTCATTATGATATATATATATATATATGAATGTTCATTTATAATTTTATTCATCTTTTGTGAATTTTAGAATTATTCGTGATGTGTAAATATGTTTTGAATAGTTCCAACATGTTTCCTTCGGAGTTCTGAAACTCTTTTTTTAATGTTGTCTTACTTTGGGCTTGTTCTGTGTGATCCAAATGGTCTTGCATGTCTAAACAGTACTCCAAATGATCCTAATGTAGCTGAATGTTGAAGTTTCATGTTTAAATTTTTTAACTATATTGACTTGTAATGTGAATGGATTGCTGCTGCTATCATAAAATAATTTTGGGTGCATTATTTCTTTGACATAGAAGAAGATTAATACTTTGTGAAATGCTCTCTTGCTTGATAGATTTTGTGGCCTCAGGATCCCAGTTAGGTTTTAGATTCCATTTTGATATATGGATTTCAAATGAAGGGATCTGATAAAATTTATGAAAATATAGTAAAGTTTGTTATCATAGATAGATTGAGATACTAAAGTGGACGATAGATTAGCATAATAAGAAAGTATTTTATTATAATCTTAGCATAGCTGTGAGCCTCTGTTTCGACTTCATTTAAAGGGACCCCTCTTTTTTTTGATTTCTAGAGATTGGAGAGTCATTTAAAGGTGCTTTCTCCGTCTTGACTAGAGTTGTCTAGTTCTTTTGTTGAGGACTCGTCCTCACTTTGTACTTTTTATCTTTAATAACATTCTTTCTGCTGTTGAAAAAAAAAAAAACTATAATCCGTAGTATGAAGGATTTCAAAATAACTTCCTTTACTTTGTATTTCAAATCCATCATGGTAAGGCTTTCAAATTCAATCTTAAAGTCCAGTACTAAACCATCATGTCTAAATTTGAGTAATTCGCCTAAATTGATTCGTGTCCAAATCCTTTCACTTGAAATCCATAAATCCAAAGGAAACCTTAGTGTTTTGCTTGTTTTGCATGTATTCCCTAATCATTTCTGCGTTCAATAGTGAATCTTAGAAGCTATTGATGTTTTTTCTTCCCAATGTAGGGCAACCTGGTTCAGACCTCCACCATATTGGAGTATGACATGGGGGGAGAAGGGGATCTATTCAACGCTCCGGAACCGATTATTGAAGAACCAACTGTAGGCCTTGATCCCATGACAGCTGCCATTTCAATGATCTCTTGTGGGGAAGATATCATATCCTCCCAAACACTCAAGACCGCGGACATCGAATCAATTCAAAATGACCAACTTTTGAGTGAGGTTTTCTATGAATGCAAGAAGGATATCTTGGCAAAAGATGCTATTGAAACACCGCTATCTGATGGATTGGATATCAAGATTCCTGTTGTAGGGACGAATGAAAATCTGATTGCAGAGGACAAATTGTTTCCTGAAGGGTCTTTCCAGAAGAGTGGTAGTTCAGGGTGTTTAAGCTCAATGGAGTGGATTCCAATGAGGCCAAATTTTCTGGATTTTCCTGGAATGGACCTCGGGATGCGAAGGGCGTTCAGTGACAGTGACATTAAGGTCAAGTTTAATTTCTTTCTTGCATTGCTTCTCATCACTGTCATTCCTTTACATCTTTGTTTCTCTAATTCATTTTGAAATTAACACTTCTACAAGTAAATTTGAGCACACCTATTATGGTTGCAGAGTTTAGGACATCTGGGAGACTTCATATTGTTGGTATGAAGCTGATCCTAGATATATATATCCTAAGAAGCATGGCACAGACACACCGACACAAAATATTTAAGTCTTTTTTCTTTTATTGGATTCCACATTTTTTTCAAATTTGTAAATGTATTTCATGTGTGTCAAAGTGATAGACACTTGTTTTCCTAGTGTCCAAAGTATGTCTGAGTTTTTAAAATGTTACATGTTTGGACATATGTCGGACTGGTGTTGGAAAGTATCTGATAAGTGTTCTTAGAAGTGTCCGTGTTACTGAGTATATATCTATACATGTGTTTATTGTTTTTTTTTTCGTTACATGCTGACATGTGTACATTGCTAAGTGGCTAATCCTGGATATTTAGTGGGAGAACAAGTTATATACCATGTCGCGAAACTAAGGACTCATTATAAGGAACGATTCTTTTTTCATCTGTGAAATCAGATATTGCTTTTGTCTTCATTTTCAATTCTCTGTTTTTTTGTCTACGCATCTGGTTTATCCCACCACGTACCTGTAAATGTATATTTTTCATAGAGTCCTGAGCATCTACTGGTCTTGTGACGAAGTATACAAACTGAGAAATGTTTAGATGTTTTCTGGCCATTTTTCGACAGGATGTGGCTGGGTCATTGATACTGAGTTTTTATGACAGACTCTTGGTAATGGCAATGTAAGCCTCATCCATTCTCCCCTGGGGCTGCCACAATTTATCAACAATTGTACGACTGAAGACCGCAGGCAAAAGCTTTCCCGATACAGGAACAAGAAGACGAAGAGGAATTTCGGCAGGAAAATCAAGGTAATTTATAATTATGATTTTCACTTCCCCTTGTTTCCATTTTATCCCATCAATTATTGGGTCATAGCCAACCAAAATTAAAATGATTCTCAATTGCATTGTTTCATGGACTCTTATATTCCTCCCGATATGATTAGGGCAAGTGTATGAGATGAGTACAACACCCACTTAAATTAGACACTTAGGGCATGTTTGATTAGAAGGATTAAAGCATAGGATTAGGATTATTAATCCGTGGGCCCAATCATCCTATGTTTGTTTTGACATTTTGGTTTAGGACTATTAATCCAATGAATAATTAATCCAACAAATTTGTAGGATTATTAGTAATGGGGTAGGGGTGGGATAGTTAATACCACACTAATTTGATAGGATTATTAATACCTCACTATTAGTATTGTGAATCAAACATGGCCTTAGATCCTTTGGTTTTTACAATATTTTAAAAAGAAGAATCTCAAATTTGGTAGTAAATAAAACCTTTTAGCCTCTGACCTGGATATGAGATGTAAATTCCTTTTTTCCCCCTAAATCCCATATAATTTCAGTTATATTCCTAATAATTTACATCTAATACGTGTTTATATATCTATACCTATACCTATACGTAACTTCTGGAAGATCTAATTCTTTGACATATACTCGCACCCAGTACTGTACCCAAAGTCTAAATAACATAGCTCAATTGTTGGGTCAATCATTCTCAACAATCAATTGTTGGGTCATGCCAAAACAAAACTTGAATCATTCTCGTTGTGAGCATACTTGCAGTATGCGTGCAGGAAAGCACTGGCCGATAATCAGCCAAGGATTCGTGGAAGGTTTGCAAAGACAGAAGAATCTGACATTCCGAAGAAGCAATAACTGTCAACTCTACCACAGTATGAAGAACGGTAGGAATGAAGTGAGATTAGCAGTCATGTAAAGCCTGGCATAAACTCGGCAGAAGCTTAAATCAGGTTATGCTCAATAAGACGGTCCGGACCCCCAACAGCTGCAAAATTAGTTGATCTCATATATATGTTCTGTAATAATCAATCTCTGTAGAGCAAAATGTCCAACTAGGGTTGTATATATTGTGTGTGGAATAAAAACTATTAAGTCAAAAAAAGTTGTACTTTGTTTGCATATAAGTTATGAAATCCTAAAAGGGTACCTACTACTGATTGTTGAGGGAAAGTAGAAACTAACAGTTCAGATTCTCTAGAGTGATTTTTTGTATGGCTTATATATATACATATACATTTATTTAGTTTTTTTTTTTTAACGGAGCTATTAGTACTATTATACCTTTTACTTTTGTGAAATTAAATCTTGAGACTACAAAAAAATTACTCTAGAGGATCTGGATTCATTACATACAACATTTTCTCTTACAACCAAAACCATTTTGCCCATAAGAATTTGCACACCATAAAATTGTAAACTAGCCTCTGTATGTTTTTTTGTTTTTTAGGATCCAAAATTACTTCAAAGAATATGATAAAAGGAGAAGCTGCTAAAAGCAATTCCAAGTATTTTGCTACTAGAAGTACATAAAAAAAAAAGAAGAGTATATTTTGTATTTTGTTTAATCACTTTACTAAATGTGTACTTAAATATTTTGTACTTTTGAAATTTAGAATGCCTAGCCTGTAAGACTAATTGTAGGTATAGCCAAGAGAGGATGAGGCAAAATATCTACCCTGTTGCCTATTCTGTTGGGATCAGGATCCTCTCCTGTGTTTCCCATCCTGCTCTGGTCCTATACTTTCCACAAGATGGTGATGCGTGGCATGAAGGCAATCCAATGGTTTGAATGATGCCACGTCGCAGAGAGAATAAGTGAGAAAAAACTTCAAAATATCTACCATGTTGCCGTCGATGGAGGAGGAGGAGGATAAGGAGGGAAGGTAGGTGTGGGTGAATCTATGTAAGTGAAGTGGTAGTCCTACAACGATCCAAAATGGAGCCGCTCTCATCATTGTTTTCTCCCCGACATGGCGTCATTCAGCCTATCAGATTGCGTTCTTGCCATGCGTGCTTGGAAAGTGTGGGACTAATGTAGACGAAACGCATGAGAGGATGATCCATTCTATTGGAGCTCCATTATGTGATAAAATTAGGCAAAATGTTTAAATGTCTCTCCAATTGAAAATGTTCTAATGACAAATGAAGCAAATAAAAACTTTAACGCTGTGTTTGGTTGGGGGATTTGGGAAGGGAAATGGAAAGAGAAATGGAAATGAAAGGAAAAGGAGAAAGAATTAATAGAATTTCAAATCCCAACTATGTTTGGTTGTGTTGGTTATAAAATAAAATTGATGTCCTAAAAGGTATCCTATTTCTTTATTTATTTCTCACCCCCTTTCTTTTCCCATATATTTTTTATTATAACCAAACATAAATAGGATTACATTTCTCATTCCTTTTCCAAATCCCACCTCAAAAACTCCAACCAAACACAGCATAAAAGTTCTCACATCCAGACACCCAAATTTGGGGTAATGAGATGCACGCCATACTTTATCACTTTTTTTTTTTTTGATAATCTAAGACATGATCCCTTTCAAATTAGATTAGAATATTAATTTCATTACTAGTTAAACTAAAGATCTAGAGATTATAACTCCAAAATCTTACTAACTCCACTACACCCTTGACTCACATAAGTACAATTTTTAATAACTCATATGATAGTGGAGATATTGTCATTGGGTAGAAACTCTTGGCTACAAGCCCATACTTATATGAATGCATTTTCACATATTTAACTTGTACTTTGAAAAAACAGAGGGAGAGAGAGAGAGAGAGAGAGAGAGAGAGAGAGAGAGATGGCACAACACAACCATACTTTAGGTTTGTACCATATTGGGCTTTTTTAAGGCTTCACATGATCCAACATGGCTGTCCAATTTTAGGGCAGGGCCTATGTCCATACCAGAAAACACAGTATAAACAAGTCTAGATCTGGCAATTCCCTTTCCTGGCTCTCTCCTTTTCCTTTTGGCATGTCTAAATTTAGCATATCTTCTTCTTCTATCCCTCTCTCTCAGTGTCTTTTTTAAGATCCTTTTCTTCCATATTAGTAGGCTCCATAACCCCAACAGAGCACCCATTTCTTCTTCTTCAGCTGCTTTGTGGACATATAAAGCTCTTCTTCCTCCTGCTCTCTGAATCCACAAATCATTTGATCTCTCTCTCTCTCTCTCTCTCTCTCTCTCCATTTGATGTACTTTCTTTGATGCTAAAATTCTTTCTGAAACAGTAAATCTTGAAACACACAAAATCAAATGATTCTATGGGCCACGTTTCTTTTGGAACACTATTAACCATGGCTGAAAAATTCGAGGCCATTCATATTTAAAGCGCACTATAAATCTTTACGAAACTGCAACAGTTGGCCAAACAAGATTCAAAATCTTGAATTTGATTCACTTTAAATACCTGCTTATAAAAAATAAAAATAAAAATAAAAATAAATAAAAAAAAGCTGCAAATATTGCTATCGAAGCACTATTGCTCCACCTCTTCTTCCAAGCCAACCGTTGGCCCACTCATTGTTTCATCTATCTCACTAATTAATAATATAACACCTGAATTTGTATGTCAACATGTCCCGTCCCCATTAAAAAACAAATTCCAAGACCTTTATTTGTACGACTATAAGACCCACAGATCTCCCTTTTACTCATTTTTCCTCATAATAAATAAATAAATAAATAAAACAAAAAACTATTCCACCTTTCCAAAAATTTATTTATTCTCATTCTCATCCTCATCATCCTCCTCCTCCTCCTCCATCTCCATATATGATTGGTCCTCATCCTCGTCATCCTCCTCGTCCATGTGTGATCGGTACAGTTAGTAGCATGATTATTCCTAGGTGATGGCAGTCCGGTGAACCCCGAGCCGCCTCCGATCTATTTATCCATGATATCTAGCAGTCGTTTCTTCAACACCACCCCCCCCATCTCTCCATTTCTGTCATGGTCATTGCCATTTTAGAAGCCTAAATATTAACCAACCCCATCTACCAGTATAAGACCCGAAAAGTACCCACCAGAGTAGGCTAGGACAAACAAAAACAAAAATTTATAAATTTCTCCACCATATTATAAATAGAGAAAAATTCCCCAAAAAAAATGGGAATCATACCCATTAACGAAGAAGCTATGCAAGATATTCCTACCATAAAAAATGGTTGAAACAATTTTGAATTTAAATCCAACAAAAAAAAAAATGCAAATTTCATTTATACGGCAGCCGATTTTTTGAACACAGAGATGCACAGACAAGACAAGTTATCCTCTGCTTCATATCAGAATTTACATACACACACATTGTAGTGATTTAAAAACCACAATCAACAATTACTTTCAAACAAATTAAATGAACTAGTGTAAATAAAACCCAAAAAATTTCCAAATTGACAAAATATAAAACTCTCTGTTTATTATTATTATTTTTTTTTCAAAATTGGCATTACAAGTTTCTTGGAGCACACTCTTTTCCCATCTCTGTATTTTTAACCCACCACCATGGCTTTCACTAAAAACCCAGCCCAATTTGCCTCAACTTCAGAATTGGACTCATTCCCAAACAAAATCTATATCTGTATCTATC
Organism: Camellia sinensis; assembly: GCF_055761805.1. Lineage (NCBI taxonomy): Eukaryota > Viridiplantae > Streptophyta > Magnoliopsida > Ericales > Theaceae > Camellia > Camellia sinensis. The sequence continues at coordinate 13,729,401 of NC_138968.1, forward strand.
TATCTATATCTATATCTATATATATATATATAATACTATTGCATTGCAATGATAACGCCGACCTCAACTCACTCATCCTAATTCCCTCTCTCTCTCTCTCTCTCTCTCTGATTTTTTCTCTCTCTAAACTTTGATTATATTTCTCTATGTGTATATATTTTGATATAATTGCTAAAAATTATCGTTAAGTTTATGGAAAGTTTATAATATATAATATTGGGTTTTGGTGTATCTTAACATCGACGACTCTTCCTGAGCTTTGTCGATCCCTATTTCAGAGAACACCCATCTCCGATTGATTGATTTCTCGATCTCACTATAAGATTTTCCCGCCCAATTTTCTCTCACTTTCTTACCCAATTCGATTCTATCTCTGTTGGGTTGGTGCAGAGTCTCTCTCTGCTCGTCGGATTTTGGAGCAATTAGGGTTTCGAATCGAGGGAATTAGGGTTTTTGGACGATGATAATCAAGCGGAACTTGAAATCGGTAATGCCGACTCTGAAGCGATGCAGAGTCAGCGAATCGAATGGTGAAGACGATGAGAGTTCCGTGAATAGGAAGAAACGGAAAGTTAACGGCTATTACCCTCTGCATCTTCTCGGAGAGGTCGCCGTCGGTGTAATTCCGTTCACCGGCTATGGCGGCGACAAGGGGTTTTCCGGCATAGCCGCGGCGGCGGCGTGGTGTAAGGAGGTATCAGAAGTGGAATCGAAATTGAAAAGTGAGGAGAAGGTGGTGAAGGAATTGAACAATCCAGTACCCGAGGCTTCTTCGAGGACTCCGCTTGTGAGGACTTCTCGAGGGCGTGTTCAGGTACTTCCTTCTCGATTCAATGATTCAATTCTTGATAATTGGAAGAAAGATAGTAAATCTAGTGTCAGAGAATTGAGTTTGGACCCTGAATTCACTCCTTATAAGGAGAAATTTAGCTTTAAAACCCCTAAAATTCGCGGACAAATAGCTAGTAAGGCGCGTAATGGGGACAAAGTTAGCTATCAATGTCGTCAATTACCACCATTGTTAGGGAATGGACAAGTTGTGTATCAGAAGTCCAAGAATTTTAATGTTGGGAAGCAATTGAGTTCTCGTAGTACCGTATCATCGCTCCATGAGCGATTTGTCGACGCAGAAAAATCGCCAATTGAGGAACCGGAGGAACCTATAGATTTGACTGACATTGATGGATTGTTGGAGGAGGATGGTGAGAAGAAATGTGGGTTGTATGGCCTGAATGACTTTGTTTCTGGCGATATAGTTTGGGCAATGTCAGGGAAGAACTATCCTGCGTGGCCAGCTATTGTTCTCGATCCCAAATCGCAAGCTCCCCAGCAAGTTCTGAGTTTTCGGGTCGCCAATGCTGTTTGTGTGATGTTCTTTGGTTACTCTGGAAATGGAACACAAAGGGTAAGTTATTATACGTTCTCCCAAACTTAGTTGCTTTATATGGACTTCACTATTGTGATATCTATCTATACTATATGTGATATTATATAAAGCCTATTGCCAAGTTGGTATGAACACTTTTGTCATAGTTTTTCTTATTCCTAAATTACCCTTTTGTAACTGCTGAGTTCAGGCACAGGTTTCCTTCCGTAACTGCCTATCTATAACTCTGCCAATTTCAAGCACACCCTACCATCTAGTATAAATATATACACGCACATATGATGTATGTTTGTTTATATAGTTAACAAGAATATCTGTCTGTATTTATGTACATTCTTTAATAAATGTTGATGTGCAGGACTATGCTTGGGTTAAACGTGGAAGGATATTTCCGTTCATAGATTTTGTAGACAGGTGTGTAACTGCTGGGTTTATGTGCCTCACCATTGGGCGGTTTCATAAGTATGCCTAAATTTTGTCTTTGGTTCAGGTTTCAGGGACAGACTGACTTGAATGATAGCAAGCCCAGCAATCTTCGGTCTGCGATAGAAGAGGCATTTTTGGCAGAACAAGGTTTTACTGAGATGTTAATGGTGGAAATTAATGCAGCGGCTGGGAATCTTTATTATTTAGAATCTATTCGTGGAGGAGTCCAGGAAGCTACTGATTCAAATCAGGAATGCGACACTCAGAAGCAGGCAAGTTACTTTAAAATTCACGGTTCATTTTTTACTTCCTTAAATGTTTGATAATATATTGATGGCCGCAGAATTGCTTTTGTACTTTTTTTAGTGTTAAATGAATATCATACTGCATATCTAGGTCTGGTATTGGACCTTGGGTTTGATTAGTGATTAGTTCTTCTTTAGTTGTGGGATTCTAATCCGTATTCTATAGACTTCCTAGGGGCTTGTTTGTTTTGAGAGGTAGGTGTCAGGACTGGACTAATAGTGAGGAGGGGATAACAATTATCATGTTTGTTTTCAAAATGGACCTCAGGATTCATAGGGACTATGAAAGGCCTTGAATGAGGGGACTAGTAGTGGCCTAGGGGAGGTGGTATTCAAAGATGAATCCCTTGGGACTATGGGTTAATTGACTATTTTACCCTTGTGTTTATAATTTATTGCTAAATTTATTACTATGATATTCACTTTGAACATTTATTAATAGTCCGATGGTCATAAAACAAACACTATTTTTCTTAGTCCCCTCAACAATCCCCACACTAACAATCTCCTCACTAACAAACCCCACACTAACAATCCCACCCAACCTAACTTTGAAAACAAACGGGGCCCTAATGTATAAATCTTTGTCCTTTCAGTACTAGGGTTCATTAAATTTATTTTCTTTGTGCACTATCACTACATATTTAAAAATAACAATATGTGGTCTTGTGGAATGAGTCTTTTACTTAAAATCTTTCAAATAAAATGAAGACTCCAATTCCTGGAAGTCACCTGTGTAATTCCTGTTCTAAGGTTTGTATTATATGCCTTGTGCTGGGGTGTTTATATCGTTGTATTCTATACCAAAATGTTCACTGAAACCGTTCAGATGTGGGATGTGTATTGTTGACTATTCTATTCATTTTCACTGCAGTTAAAAAAATCAAAACATTCTTGTGGCATTTGCAAGAAGATCAGGAATTATTCAGACAGTGGCACTTGGGTGAGGCATACAATCTAAAATGATTTTTTGATTACATATATGTAGGGGTTGGCTTCTCTCCTGTTGAACTGAGTCTAACAAAAAAATTTGTGGGAGTCTAGTGGGTCCCATGGTGGGCCTCAGCCTCTCACATAATTTTGTACTGGACTCCAGTCCAACTGGAGAGAAGCTTATCCCATACCCATATATATGCTCACGCGCGCTCGCGCACACACACACACGTGTTTATTTTTTATTTATATACTTTCTTTTTGGAGAAAATTTGTATAATCTGTTAATCAATTCAATGATTGGCTATTTCACTGATTAGGTACGCTGTGATGGTTGTAAAGTTTGGCTGCATGCAGCATGTGACAAAGTTTCCCCCAATTTTTCCAAGGTCTGCTCATCACATGCTCTATTAAAATGTTATTTTTCTTTTTTGTCAACATCTAAGTGCATGCAGGGTGACTTTCACTTGTTTTCTCCAGGATTTGGCAGCGACTGATTATTACTGCCCTGAATGCCGAGCAAAGTTCAATTTTGAATTATCAGATTCAGAAAACTGTCAGCCTAAAGTCAAGTAAGTCTGTACTAGCTATCACTGGTTACTGCTTATGTGGTATTGGGACCAGAATTTCACGTTTTCTTCTGCATATCTAATGATGGGTAGATATTTATGCAGAAATAACAAGAAGAATGTGCTGCCTGACAAGGTTATAGTTGTCTGCTCAGGTGTGGAAGGCATATATTTTCCAAGCCTTCATTTGTAAGCATCAATACCTTCAAGCATCAATACTTCCAAAAAAATGTTCCTTCTTTTCTTTCTAGTGCTTAATTTCTTTCCTTCCAAAAACAACTAACTTTTTTCCTTGATGCAGATCTCTAGCTAGAATTACGTTATGATGCTTATAAATCAAACATATTTTGGTTAGCATCTTGATAACAAACATTCTCTAGTTCCCAAGTATCCCAATTTGTCCTTGAAATTCTCCCAAAGCAGATGATTCTCTATTGAACATTGTTCATCTCAGGGTCACTCAGAGTCAGAGTATCAATCCAACATAGTTTAAGTTTATTATCAAATAATGAAGCTAATGGCCCTCACAATTGAAACTCTTTGATTGATTAATGTGAACTACTAAAAAATTAGCTGCTACAAACCATTGGCAATCAGTTATGGTATCTACTACATTGCTCCTTCCACCAAAACCTGTTTTCTTTTTGCTTCTCCTAGTCGTCAAGCCTGATTAATTTGACTCGTCCTCAACTGTCGCTTTGTGTAGTTCTTCTTTCGAACACTTGGTTGAGTTTTAGGTTCTTGGATCTTTGGTGCATCAATTAATCAAGCCAATCAGCTTGAATTTCTATGATCACATTCAGAGCTATGATTGTTTCAGTTTTGAGTCTTAGTTTGCTCTGTTCTCAAAACATACTCAACTCCTTTTTTATATATTTCTTTTCTTTCCTTTCTTGGCAGAGTTGTTTGCAAATGTGGATCTTGTGGGACAGAAAAACAGGCACTTAACGAATGGGAGCGACATACGGGTTCAAAAGCAAAAAATTGGAAGACTAGTGTCAGAGTAAAAGGTTCCATGTTGCCACTGGAACAATGGGTTTGTACTTGAAGCTGATCTTGTTTTTTCCTGCATATTAATTTTTCCTCCCTCAACTTGCACTTACATAGACTTATTTGTGTATGCATGTTTATATGGATTGCTGTTAAAGATGAATTGCTTCAATTTTATTAAAATGATCACAAATCAGAACTGCTCTTTTTATCTAATGCCAAATGTTCTCTGGTCTCCATAATTGATTGGTTTCACCTCAGGCTTAGGGTAAGCATTCCAGTGCATAATATTTATTAAAAAAATATATATTTATTTTCTATGTTTATTGTCTAGTTGATAGCTTATAGTGTGCCATAGATGTCTAGGATTTAAATATTGGATGGTCCTGGTGCTCACGTTGGGGAATTATTCATTTTTAGGGTCCAAAGCATATTGATATAAGATCTTTGGCTGATATAGGACATTGATATCTCTAAATATTGTATTTAGCAGCTTAAGAAAGCTTGGCCTATTGATAGTTAAAACCATGTAAAATGTATGTAGGATATAATGCCAACCAGATACTGTCGTATGAAAAGTGAAGTTGACTTATTAACATTGTCCAGAAAAGATCTAGCTTGGTTACACAAGTTTTTAAAGCATATATCATGTTTCAACTTTCTAGTAGAATTATGATTGATCTTTCTAGGAATCAGACCTATAGGCTATAGCTGATAGATTTGAATGATATTGTGATTTTGGACTATGAACCAGGTTGAATTAAACTGAAAATATACCCAAACCTCTAACATCCTTTTCTTTCTTAAATTTTTTTTTATCTTTATTTATGTTTGTGTGGTGATGAACATGCACCTGCACCAGCATATATAGATATGCATATGCATGCATGTTCCTACCAAATTTTAATGTCCATGTTTTCTATTTTCTTTTCTTTTTTTTTTTTGTTTGGATTTGTTTAATACTAAACTTCATATTAACTTTCATCAATATTTTCGAAGAGTTCAATATCTATAAACTTTTTTATTCCTTGCATTAGTTTTTAAAAATACAAATAAATAAATAAAAATAAAAAAGGAAAGTACTTATTTTTCGGTTTAAAGGGAATGGAAACTGTCGTTTTCTTTCTACATTATTGAACATAATATTTTATCTTTTCCTTCTTTTTTTTTTTTTTTTCCCTTTGTGAATTATGAAAGATGCCTCACTACATAGATCTTTATTTGTGTATGGCCACTTCTTATATGAGAGATGCATATATCTAATAGAATCTTATTTGGTTTCGCAGATGCTGCAGATAGCAGAGTATCATGCACGTACTGTTGTTTCTGTTAATTGTCTTAAGCGCCCCTCAATAAAAGTGCGAAAGCAGAAGTTGCTTACTTTTTTGCAAGGTTACTGATCTTCTAAGCATATAATTTTATAATTTGGTATTATGGTGCAGTTTGTTGCACCTGCTGTAGCACCAGTGAACTGACTTTACAATATTTTGATTTGACAGAGAAATATGAGCCTGTTTATGCCAAGTGGACAACAGAACGGTGTGCTGTATGTAGATGGGTTGAAGACTGGGACTACAACAAAATTATTATATGCAACAGGTTTTTGTCAATAAGGAACATCTTTTTTCTTGATACACACACTGAAAACCGGGTTCTCAAAAATGGTATTTGGAACTATAATACTATTACTAATAGCCAACAATTCAAGGACACCTGTAGGATGCCCCCCCTATGACTTGCTGAGGGTGTAAAAACTGTCTGGTCTGGCAATTCCGGGCCATCCAAATTGTGGACTTATTCCTAGCATCTAAGGATGTTTCTCTCTTCAAGAACATAGACTCAATGAGATGTTTTGAAATTCTGTTAATCCAAGTCACTATTCCTTTAGTAAAGTTGTAGACATTGCCCTTGCATGGTATATTTTTTGAATGAAATACACGTGTTAAACTTTTCCTTCACATTATCAGTTTGACCTTCTGCAAGAATATCTGGCAATTAAAGGCAAATTTATCTGTTGTCTAGACATGGTACTAAATTTTAAGTACTTTAATTAATGTTTTTATATTTCTGTCAGATGCCAAATTGCTGTTCATCAAGAATGCTATGGAGCACGAAATGTTAAAGATTTTACTTCATGGGTTTGTCGAGCATGCGAGTCACCTGATATCAAGCGGGAGTGTTGCCTCTGTCCTGTAAAAGGCATGTTCCTAAACTGAAATGAAAACATTCTTTTGGTATTTTTTTTGTTTTGTCTTTCCATCTCCCATTGGAGAAGCTAATGAGAATTTTCCCTAAAAATTACTGTCTGAAGGATGATTTCGTAGGCATAATGTGAAATTTTTTAGTGATTACTCTACACTTGTGAAGTGTTTTCGGAAGGGTGATTTGTCATAGTTAGCACCACAAAATGCTTTCTGATAGATGATTTATCCTACTTAACTTGACCTCCATAAGTTTACAAGTTTGTTTAGTTTTGTCAAAGTTATGAGAATTTTGGGTAGTGGGAGTGGGGAATTGTTGAATTAACTATTTTAGTAGGGAATCAACCTCATTATGTTAAAGATTATGGATGATGTGGCTTCTTGACAGAATTGTTCAAATCATGTTTGCACCCAAAATTTGTTTTTTTGTGGATGGCAAGACGAAGAGGGAAAGGAAGACAAAGGCATTTATGGAATTAAAAATTTGAATACACCAAAAGTTCTGTTTTATGCTATATTTTAGATGTTACCTTATAAATAAATAAAAAGTCTAGTGCCAGCATTGGTCCCATCGATATGGTTACTGTCCTGTCAAGAGATTTCTTTTGTCTTCAAGTGTCTTGTGGGCTTCATAAGTGTCGAGAGAGTATAATAGCACGTACTAAGTGTTTGTAAATTGTTATCTTTTATCTTCTAATGTTGCTCCTTTTCCCTTGTTAGGAGGTGCTTTGAAGCCTACTGATGTCGAGTCATTGTGGGTTCATGTTACTTGTGCTTGGTTTCAACCTGAAGTTTCTTTCTCAAGTGATGAAAACATGGAGCCTGCTGTTGGAATCTTGAGAATCCCATCACACTCTTTTGTAAAGGTAGAAAAAGTGTTTTTTTTAAACTGCTTTAAAGGTGACTCTGTTTATCTTTTTCAAAGGTAGAATAACTTTTTACTTTATTGTGTTTTTCATTTTTTTAATAGCCACCTTCCAAGTTTATGGATCTCTTGGAATATAAAACTATAATAAAAAAATGGGTTGTGATCCATCGAGAGAGAGAAAAAAATGGGAAAGTATACTGATTTCTTCCATGAGAATATATTTTATAATGAATCAAATGTGTGTCACTGTGTTTGTTGCTACATTTGCTGGTATTGTAACTGAGACAGTGTTGTTACTCTCTCTCTCTCTCTCTAAATTTTACTTTAGGATTAGTGTAAACCAGAAGTGATCCAGAATGCAACATTTGATCAATCATGAAAAATTAATGTCTCATTTTAGTTTGAATTGTCAGTATGCTGATGGATAATGATTTGCGGGTTTTAATGTACATGAGTCATTTGATGTTGGAACCTAAACTGTATCTTCTTTTTATGAGTGTCAGATCTGCGTAATCTGCAAGCAAATTCATGGTTCCTGCACACAGTGTTGCAAGTGTTCCACTTATTACCATGCAGTATGTGCTTCAAGGGCGGGGTATCGTATGGAGGTGAGTTAACAATATGTATTTACATGTTTTCGAGATATGAAATGGTTTGTTTGTTCATAACATCTCCCATCACACTTATCCATACACATGTATCCACTTGTTTATTTATATTTTTAGAAACCAACAGTACCTTCTGCTTCTATCTCTGCTATATTTGGATGTACACAATGATTGAAGGTACCGAGGGAAAGAAATATCATTTTGTGGATTGAAAATTGAGTTGTGAAGTTTTCTGCACTCACAAGTTGATTAATGTGCAATTTTTTATGGTGTGATTTGTGTGGTGCAACTGATTGCTAGTATGAACAGCAAGCTGTAGTGAAGTGAGGTAGTTTTTATATGTTGAAAGATATTGAAAGATTTGGTTATAGAAGTACAAAATCTTGACCCTAAAATTCATGGTTTAATTCTATGAATTTTACTAAGCATTTCATGTTAATGATCAACCTTCTATCTCTATACATAATGATAATTTTGGTTTCATTTTTTTAAATGCTTACTTCATCTAAAAAGAGAAATGATCAACCAGTAAATTTGATTCATTGTACCTTGATAAAAGCTTCAACTCACTCTCTCTATTGGTGTGTGTTTGGAAGTATGAATGGGTGTGTGCCTATCTTTTATCTAAAATCTTTGTAAATAAATACCTAGGAATCTTTCCACTGATTCAGTAAATATATCTCCGTTCTGGAATTAAGTGTCTTCAGGATGATCAACCCTGAATTGGAATCTTTTTCTTTTTTAACTACGTAGATTTCTGTTATTTTCTACTTTGACGTAATTTTTACTGTTGCAGAACAAGTAATTTAACTACGTAGATTTCTGTTATTTTATACTTTGATGTAACTGTTGCAGAACAAGTAAAATATTAGGTTATTACAATTGAAAAATTATCGACCTTTGAATCTTAAGAGATTATTCATGTGACTGAACTAAAAGTTCTCTGTTCTTTTCTTAAGTTAATTTCAAATTAATTAGATCATATGTTAAAATTGTATGTATCACATTTGGTGGTGTCTTTGTGTATGATCGAAAATTGTGAAAATATATTCTCAAACATAATTTTGAAGGAGCTACTCCATCTAACCCTGGGATTTTTTGCAAAAACATTTATGGTATTAGCATTAGAGAATGCCTAGAACTTAAATGTACATTTTTGTGGATAACAAAATTGGTGTTTTGTGCAGTCTCAATAAATCAATCTGTTTCATCCTAATAAATGGGTAAGGCATCCTTCCTTGTGATGATGGATAGGGAAGGGTAGGTTACTGGGGTTGAATCAGTGGTATCTACCACTCAATATGAATCTTAGTTATCCCTTTGTGTTACAGGTCAATCCTACTCCACTAGTACCAATAGGCGGCATGGACACATTACACCTAGGAATCGATAACACAAAAACTTTGTAATAAATTACCCCTTTCCTTATCAGGCTGAGGACTAACAAGAATGGTTGGGACAACAAACATCCATCTTGTTCATATTTTGGATACCTGTATAACCATTAAAGGTTGTTGAAGTGACTAATACCTAGTAATTAGGAGGCATTGAGAACGAAGAAATTGTTGGAGTTATTATTTCTATCAAGTACTAACAATTAGTGGGGTATCTATCTCTCTATTTGAATCTTAGCTATCCCTCGGAGGAACAGTAGGGTTGCCATGTTGCGATATAAGAATTTACACAAGTAATCTAATGTCAGGTGCTTGCTGCTTGTGACATAGTTGTAGCACAAAGGTTCTAACCAGTTGTCACATAGTTACTAATGTGATGAATACCTTTTGAATTGCAGTTGCATTGCTTGGAAAAAAATGGGAAACAAATTACAAAAATGGTTTCATATTGTGCTTATCACAGGTAAAAGTCTCTCTCTCTCCCTCTCTCTCTCTCTCTCACACACACATGTTTTTGCTGCCAGAGTTCCATTAGTTCCCAATGGCCCTTCTTCTGATGGGGTTTAAGGGCATGTTTTGACTCTACCTAGCATATTTCATAAGCAACTTTGTGTCCCATCTATCCCTTGTGCTAATAACGCCAAAGGTTAAGTATGTATCAAGTGACCTCTCCCCTCACACCTTGCATTGGCAGGACCGGAATTACACAATGCCCTTGCTTTTATTTATTTCACTTTACATTTTGTCTCCTGGGATTCTTTTCATATTTTATTTATTTACAATCTTCTTGTTGAGAACAGGGCTCCAAATCCCGATACTGTTCTAATCATGCAGACTCCTCGAGGGGTTTTTTCCACCAAAAACCTTATCCAAGACAAAAAGCGCACTGGTTCAAGGCTAATTTCGTCGAACAGATTGAAACTTCAAGAACCTCCAATAATGGAGATCAATGAGATTGAGCCAAATTCTGCTGCAAGATGTCGAACCTTTAAAAGATTGAAGAATAAGGTACCTTTGAAATTCATATACTTCTAAAGGTGTCAGTTCACCTGAACAATGCAGTGAAATTTGGAATGCTTTGTGGGCCACATACAATTTAGAAAGTGGGGTTGGAGGGTCTGCACAACCTGCCCTACTTTGTTTTTATTTCCTTATCCTGATTTCCCTTTTGTGTCATCTTTATTCCTGTAAGTCAAAAATTTACTTACTTAATGCTTTTGGCTGAAGTGATCTTTTTTTTGAAGAAAAATTTGTCTTGTCCTTTCTCAAAAAGATTTGTTTGTGTGCAAAACAGCCTCTGGAACAGATGCAGTGAACAACTATGTCATTCCTGCAAAAATGCAGTCTCTTCTTCCTGCTTTACTACTCTTTATGCAAGATTGCTTCCAAGTCTTGTCCTCAATCTTGTACTAGTTTCCATTTCTATGTGTATCTTCTGGCGATGCATTTGATGCCTTGCCTTAGTCTGGTAGTTTTAAGTGTAGTCCATTATTAAGTGTAGTTTATTAGTATGTGCTGGGCACTGCCAAAGATCTGCACTAAGGATGCATAAAAAGGCAAATGCAAACAAGGTCAAAACTATTTTGCCTTGAAATTATGCACTAGTTATCAACTTGTCATTCGACATTAATCTTCCTTTTGTTTTACTTACATTTAATTTGTATCTTACTTTAGTGTTCTATCTTGCATATTTTGTAAAATGGTCTACAACAAATTGAATGATCTACCTTTCGACTACTTGAAGGACAATACTCCTTATTGATTATGTTAGAGCAACTCCAACGGTGAATTGGTAAAATGAATAGCTAAAGCTATAATTTAGCAATGCACAATGCAAAGAAGTTCTAGGATAGCAATGTTGCTCCAATGGTGAAATTGTTATTTTTTTAGCTTAACCAACACTGTACCAACATCAACCGGGCGACTGGCGGGCTTGCAAAATTCTGTTGATGAGTTCTTTAGCTATAGATAAAACTTGTGCCAAATTTGACACAAGATATAGTAATTGCTATTTTTAGCAGCCCATTGGAGCTCCATATTTTCCCACACCTGCTATATTATAGCAATAGCATCTCTGATAGCTCACCATTGGAGTTGCTCCTGTGCCATTCTAGTTTTAAACGGTTACATGTTGACTTTGACATGTTGAGCAACAATGCATGTGCTTATAATATTGTTGAGTTCTTTTTTTGCAAATTTTGCTAAAATGAAGCTACAAGTTTTAGTTTTCCACATTTGTATATGATATGTATTATCTTTTATAAAATCTTTCTTTTTGACTTTTAAGGACAATTTTCAGTCATCTGTTTATGCTTAAAGATTATACATAACTATTTCATTTCTTGTTATTATTACATGTGCCCATTCTTATCCCTCTCTTTTTCTGCTTGATAGAAGACAGGTGAACAGGCCATTCCCATAGCCCATCGAGTGATGGGACCTTGCCATCATTCTTTAAGTGCAATACAAAGATTGAATGCATTCAGAGTAAGTTGCATTCTATGGTTTTTGCTCTCATCCAGTTTGATTTGGGCATCAGAAGCAACAAGTGGAACTAATATGTATGTTTTTTCATTTAAACAGGAAATAGATGAGCCTAAAGCATTTTCTACTTTCAGGGAACGGTTGCACCACTTACAGGCAAATTTTATTAAATCTCCATCTTCTTTCTTTCTTTCGACTTTTCCCCGCTTTTCTTTTTTGGGGTTTTGGGCAATGAGGGCAGTTGATCCCCAACATGAAAGGTTTGAGTTCAGGTCATTTCCTAAGTTGACTGTTATCGCTTCTTTTTTGTCTTTCATTTATGAGTCCAGAGAACCGAGAATGATCGGGTTTGCTTTGGGAGATCTGGAATTCATGGATGGGGACTCTTTGCACGTCGAAACATCCAAGAAGGAGAAATGGTATGTATTTGCTTATATGTATGTATTTTATTGTTTCACTCATCTTTTGCTTATTAGTTTTTGAAGTGTTAAAACTATTCCGAAGGCACTGCTATGCTTGGAGTTCATGAATTATCAGGAGAGCTGGGGCGTGCTTGGCAGTCCTATTGACATATATAGCCTCTATAGTCCCATTTCCATGCTCTAGATTAGGATGATTCTAAAGGGTAGTCAGTATAATCTGGTAGTAAGAGAAGAATAGCATCATCATGAAAACTAAAGTGGTCCTACATGTGCAGTGAAAACTTTAATTTGCTGGGAAAAGAATTGTGGACTAATTTTAATTTTGATATAAAATTAGTATTATGATTCATCCAACACTGCATGTTTCTCCGTGTGAGCTAGTTTTAGTTAGTTTGTTTGTATGTACGGGACTATATTCTTTGGCAAGGGATTTTTCTTCCCTAGACTATATTGTGTCTGGGTTCACTTGTGCATTACACTACAAAATGTGCAGGGTAACATACCTGTGTTTCTTTCAGGTTCTGGAATATCGTGGTGAGCAGGTTAGGCGAAGTGTTGCAGATTTGAGGGAGGCACGCTACCGTTTAGAAGGCAAAGATTGCTATGTAAGTTCATTGCTTTTGGAAATTTCCTTTCTTCTTCCTTTACTTTTCTTCAAGAACTGCAAAAAAGTAGAAGCGTGATTGGATTTTTAATTTGCAGCTGTTTAAGATAAGTGAAGAAGTTGTAGTAGATGCCACAGATAAGGGAAACATTGCACGCTTAATCAACCATTCAGTAAGTCATTCTTATTGAGATTCTTCATTAATGATTTTCCTTCTATCTGCGCATTGCTGATGATGACGTTGCGTTACCTTTATTTATATATTACTAAATAAATGAAATGGTTGAATTGACAAAACATTCTTGAGTTTTTGTTTTTTTTGTTTCTTTTTGTTTGAGTTATCAGAATCTCTGCTATTTTTTATCTGCTGCTCCGTGATTGGTGCAAGTTCTTCCATTGGCTATATGATGGTTGATTGAATTATTTTGTTTCTAGAATGTGAAAGGAGTCCGTGTTTTACTTATCGTCCCATGGATGTATATATATAGGCATCCATTTTAATCATGTGTTTCTTATTAGGGACCATGTGTGTCATCTCTTCTTACTGTACTTTTTTTCATTCATTTATTTGCAGTGTATGCCCAACTGCTATGCAAGGATCATGAGTGTGGGTCATGATGAGAGTAGGATTGTTCTAATTGCCAAGACTAACGTATCTGCTGGTGACGAGCTGACGTATGTATCTCTCTCTCTCTCTCTCTCTCTCTCTGTGTTAATTTGATTTGGTAAGTTTGCTTCATAAATGATTTTCTTCGGTTGTGTGAATGACAGGTATGATTACTTATTTGATCCGGATGAGTGTGACGAATTCAAAGTCCCTTGCTTGTGTAAAGCTCCAAACTGCAGAAAATTCATGAATTAGGATAGGTACAGACTACAGAGAGAATATAGCCATTGTTTCTCCACAAGGAGCACTAACCCAACCCTCGTTGAGAGGGAGACCTCACAGTTTGGTTATTGAATTTGTAGTTTTTCAGAGAAATATATGTATTTTATTTGTTTTTGTTTTTTTAGCTTGTTTTGATAATTTTCAAGCTTAATAAAAGCTATAAATTTTGCCCAGCTGTTTTTCAGCTCGAGGCGTCTTGACCGTGTGTAAATTATTTGATGCATTTTCATCTTCTTTTTGGTTAAAATTTCATTTGTTCACTTATTTTCCTCCATTTCTTTCAGTAATATAATTATGTGTAAAGATCACTCGAAAAACTATATGAGGTCATAATTGATAAATAGAGTGCCTATATATTATTGGAATTCTTCATCTTTATTTATGGTATGAGACAACCCAAGCTCAAATAGTATCTGTGGACTTAATGAACAAATATTTATTTAATTCTTTTCAGAAAACAGCAGCGACAAAAATTAATTGAGCGAGACTAACTTACCTACAAAAAAAATTAAAAACATGGATATATAATTGCCTCAAAACCAGCACTTAGAAGTTTTCGGCATTCACTCAATAATCTTTTTATTTTTTATTTTTTTTAGGAATCCCTCAATAATCTTTGGGTTTACACATTATTATTAGATAAATTCAAATTCTTGTGGATTTTGTTTTGGCATACCACTGTAGCGACTGCCATTCATCATGCAAGGAAAACCATGATATGGAACACAAACTAGTGAGATGTGGATCAGATTAACTACAAATGCTGAATTTGAACTGCTAAAAATGGTGCATCGCTTAGTAATATCAACTTGTAACTAGAACCAACAGGGCCTTCGCTAACAATGCTCTCCTTTGCCTAGATCCTTCAAAAGATAACAAGATCACAGTTCAAAAACTCATGCACCATCATATTCCTCTTGAAAGTAGTGTCTTAATATCTCCAATTGACTGATCAAGTCTCTCCTTAAGATTCAATGTAGACAAGCATAGCTGCAAGAAAAAACAAAAACAAAAAAGGGCATTCAAGTGTTTCAGAAAACATTTAAAAATTCAGGAAAATATTAGGCAGCACAAACAAATTCAGATGATTAATGGAGAAACGAAGTTATTAGGGCAAAAAAGGATCCCAACTAGGATACTTCTACGGTTAACCAAAAAAAAAAAGAAAAAAAAGAATGATCAAATGATTCCAGGCCTATCAATTTGACATCATTGTTTAAGGTTGTAACCCTGCTTTGGGTAGCAGATACTTAATCCTTCAGGTCTTTTTGAATCCATATTTAATCATCCCAAAACAAAGGGTCATGCTAGAATATACACACCCTCAAAAGGGTGTGTACCATATGCAAGTTATGACATTTGTGGTGTTGATCACCATAAATGTCAACTAAATCATTTTCAATCATAACAAAAAAAAATAAAAAATAATGAGTCATAACTAAATACCACATAAGGTATAACTACAATAATAATCACAATAAGTCATAACTAACATCACAATGAGTCATAACTAACACCGCAATGAGTCATAACCAAAGACTACAAACTAGGGGCATATGGTACACACCCCACAATGAGGTGTATTATAGAATTTCCACAAAAGAAATGCATTATGGCCTCTATTATTTGCCAAGGGGCACAAACTTGGTGTGAGATTAAACAAAGCGATCTCCAAATGTCCACTTAAGGAAAGTTAAACTTGAGACTCGGATGCAAGCTATTCCCAAATAAGAAAGAAGATGACAAGAACAGAAACTACTTCCCTTGAAACTTACTTTGTAAGGAAGCAAAATCTGGATGACTCTTTAGTTTAAATCAATCCCTGGCGCTGCAGATCGGTATATGTCTTCTTATTGTAAATGTTGCCCTCTTTGTCTTCATATTCTTCTTCAAGGTCCGGGCGCCACTTGTTCACTCCCTGCCGTTCTTGTATTCTCTCCCAGAGTTGCTTTGCCTCCTGTGTAATAGAATGAATGAGTTTAAAACTTTCACATTAGACACAATAACAGCAAGTACAAAATAGTGCAATTTTTACAAGTTTCTTATACACAGATAATGGCATGCCCAATCATATGCATCTGATAACCAAGTAATCTCACAAAGCCATGGTATTCTTAAATTTTGGACATCTTCAATTACTAAATGAACAAATTTGGAGATCTATAAGTTTTAGAACACTGAAAATTCAGACCTCATTTTGAACTTCCGTTGCTTTAAATTTGGCCATTCCTATATAGTCATCCAAAGATGTTTAAGTTTGTGATCCCAAATAACAAGGATCAGGCCCAGTAGATGATTATTACAGGAATGACTTCATCAACTACGAACGAACACAAACTAAATCCAGGCTCAGACACTAATGACTTCATCCGCTGAAATAATCAATTAAATGCCATGTAGAAGACCTGCAGTATTGTGTCAATATATGTCTCGCGTAGTTCTTTTTATTATCAATACATGTCTCACATAGTAGGAAAGATATCCTATATCATGTGAAAAAGAGAAAAAACAAAAGAAATGATGAGTAGAAATAAAGCTCCAAAAATTTCATTCAATACAAAGATTAAATCACCAATGACCACTATGAAAAAAACCACAACAATATAGATAAATTATGCGAGATGAGTTCACATCACTAAAATCTAAATGAAAAGGAATTAATTGCAGCACACAAAAAATAAAAATAAAATCTAAGAGCATACCTCAATTGATGTGATTTCGTTGAAGTTCTTGGTATTTGGAATGCCAAGACAACGCATCCCATGCTGATGTCGCCATTCCTTGAAGTGTCGCTCATAAGCCCTACGGCCCCAGTAGCTGTGATTCCCACATATCTCACATTTGAATTCCTGAAATGCATTCAAAAGGAAGTATTGAGAAACCTGTACTTTCATCCAAGAAGATATACTGGTGCCTGAATAGCAGTAATGACACCATCACAGCAAAAAAGTCATCTGAAATGATAGTGGTCAACAGCCTTTTATGTCAATTTCTATGCAATTACATATTATAAATGCATCCATTTAATACCTGAACTAAAAGAGAGATTCTTTGCAAAATTTAACACGTACAAACTAGAGGAAAAAGAATAATTTGTACATATGAACAGGAACTAAAAACTACCTTTTTTAGATTAAAAAAAAACTGAAAAAACAAAAATCTAGGACGACACGAACAGACATCTTGATTTATTCCTTTTAATCAATGAAGGGAAGGAAATAGCTGAAGAGATATGCATTCAATCAGAACTTACCTGCCCAAGACCATGAAGCTTATATAACCAGTAAGGTATAGGCTTCCCGTCCCAACCCATTGGCAACTTCAGGGGATTATAAATCTGCTGCTCGTCATCATCACTTTCAGTGTCAGCTTGTACCTCTTCCTGATTAAAATTTTCATATCCAAACAAACCTTTAGGGTTAGAAAGTACATTAACGAAGTAAATCAATTCACTTTGTCATAGAAATCATAGATTTGTGCCACAGTACAAGCAATTTTGTTTTGTAACTGTAGAATGGATACTAGTTTCGGTCATGGTTTAATACAACAAAATTGCAAGAATTATGAATAATGAACAAGAGAATTAAAACACGTGATGTCAGAACTTGGAATAATGAAACAGTACTCTAGTCTATACCTGGATACTAATGGATAGATCAAACTACTGCTGCGTACTTCTTGTGCATAAAATATCTTACACCGCTTAAAACTCAGGAATGTTTGGTTCTGGTTTTCAGAAAACAATTTTCAAAAAATTCTACTTTTTTATTTTCCGTATTTTAATGTTTTCAATGATTTTTTTAATATTTTAAGCAATTTTTTTAAATTTTTAGACACACCTAACATACACTTAAAAAGTATAATATTTGTGAAAAAAATATTTAAAAAAAAACACTAAATACAAAAAAAAATAATAATAAAAAATAAAAAAACGAAAACTTAGTACTATCGTATTTATGTGTATTTATTAATTTTTTAAAATATTTTTTCACAAATATTTTACTATTTAGATACATTTAAGTAAGGTGCATCTAAAAAAGTAAAAAAATTAATTAAAATTTAAAAAATGTTCACTAAAAACGAAAAAACACGAAAAACAAAAACTCAATTTTCAGAAAACTGAATTCCAAAAACTGAAAACAAACACATATTTTCTCAAACCACACTTCCAAGCACCATCAAAATAAACTTCCTGATTATCCACGAGGCATTCAAAAACAATAGCATTTTTTAAGGTGTCATCTAATTATAGAGGGAATTTATATCAAACTGTCTATTGGAATTGAATTACTTTCAGCATATACAACTGGAATGGTAGCTCATTCTCTACAAGCCTTGGCCATTATGCCCAATGATAGACCTATCATCAATCATAAGATTCAGATTGGTAAATGCAATTATGCAACTACAAACTGAACCTGCATGGGAGTTGCAAGATAAGACAAGCTCTACAGGAATACCAAACAGAGTAGTGGGAAGCAGAGGATAAACGAGAGGAAAAAAGCAAGAGAATAAATTATATCACCTCCTCACGCTCTGCTTCCATTTCCTCATACGTTAAAGCCTGTTTCTTCTCAACATTCTCTTTTGTCCGCACAATTGTCTGAAAAATCAAAATCAAAATCAAAATCAAATTGGAAGCACCAGATAGTTAACCATCTTAAATAGACTTACACGATGTTTCAGTGCATGCTGATACTCAAATGTAAATTACAAATACAAAGAAGCTAACAAAACCCTTGCTTGCCAACTCGTTTTTTCTATCATTTATTTGTTTATTTATTTTTGTCCTTTTGCAACATAAGATGGAATGAGAAATAGTCTAGATCTTAAATCATAATTTTGACTGAAGGAAAGCAGTAGAGTGTGCAGCATAAGCTAACCTCCTGCAACAGATCACAGAGTTTTTTCATCTTGGCTTCCATAAGGGCAATTTCTTTTGAACTCTCAGCCTGTTGAGGAGCTGCAGGGTTTGCATTTTGTTCAGATACACGAGAGCCCTTGGCAAAATGTTTTCTGTCCAGCTGTTCAAGAGGTGTATGCTGCAAATAAGGGAATGAAGAGATTAAGGCGAACATGTTGGTCAAAATGGATCTTAATGTAGGGTTCAAAAGAAACTGGAAAGAAAATTGATATTGAAAAGCATTTAATGGGAAATTAGGCCGTCTTCAATCCTTGAAGTAGGGAGAGTTTGTAAATGTAGTAGCTAGAAGGGTTTCCATAGGGAATGAATCAAAGCTAACAAATTATAAATTTCTAAAAACAAATACAAATTTTGAACGTAAACTCCTAAAAACTGAAAAATAAAAAATAAAATCTAAAACACCCAAATATTAAAATAAAGAGTCAAATTTGCCACCCAATGTCTGCTGTCCTCAACTTCTATATAGACAAACAGACTGCCGTGGTGTGAAGTCCAAGATCATGTCACTACTAATATGGTCATCTACTGGTCCTTTGTTCATAAGCTCTACTAAAGCTTCCACATAAAATCCAAGAGATCAACTCTGAAATCTCTATCCACCGGCACCATTAATCCAAGAGATCATGTTGCTACTTATATGGTCATCTACTGGATTATGAGGATTTCAGTCATTTTTTCACCTTTTCTAAGCAAATACTTCAAGAGATTGTTGCCCTCAAAGTACCTGAAGAACTTCGCAGTTCCCTACATGCACCTAGCGGCCTTTGTTGGACACTGAAAGAATACAAATCCAAAAGTAGGCCTGTTAGACAAATACCTCACTCACACCCATAACTAATACCCCAAACATTAACTCAGAAATTTATGAAGCATCAATGTGAGAAAGTCCACGTGCTAAGTCATCCCCCCTCTCTCAAGTCACATTCTATTTGTCACATCTTTCTTATTCCAGTTGGTCAGTTTTGGTCATGTCAACATTCAGAAAACCATCTGAGGTTTCTCAACCATTTCTAAGGATGTAAACCTTTAGATGTCTGAAGACATGCACAATAATTAATGCCTGTTTTACATTTTATTTATTTATTTATTTTTGAGGAATTCTCAAAGATTCACAAGATACTGAAGTTTACAACTAAATAATACTTTTAAACCATGACCCCACCAATCAATCATTCAAACAAAAAGAAAGAATAAAGAGCATATATATGCAAAACTCAAACAATCACCTACCACCAAGGTACAATTTTGATCAATGGGTTATTAGTTGTACATTTTCACTAATACAAAAGGACAGCAATAAAATTCATGAAAGAAAATGCAACATGAATTTGACTAGATGAAGGAGCTGGTGAAATCACCTTTGTAAGGAAAAGCCTCTCTGCACGTTGCTGAATAGTACCACCTGTCTTAAGTCCCAGTGCAGCCAATGCCTACCACCCAATGAGATAGTACAAACCAATAAGAAACAAAAAAGAAAGAAGCAACAAGCAAAATACATATCCTTTGGCATAATATTAATTCATCCTCATACAATTTTAGTAGGCGAGACTAGATTTAAGTCCAATGACTCTAAACTCATACAAGAGGATTAAAATATTTGCAATTATAAAGGCAATGTAATTATTTAGAGTTTGAAAATTGTACAAGAATACACATGATGTAAGGCAGGTGAATTAGATTCATGCATACAAAAGCCAAAGCCCACGTCGATCCTCTAAACGACGCCTCTTTTACTTCTCATCCTTGATGTTTAACCTACTTTATTAGATTTCCTTAATTAAAATAAGGTTCTAGTATGACCAGAAAGAACAAAATGCCACTTCCTTGTATTACACCACTCATTGTTTAAAATAAAATAAAAAAACTAGACTCATAATTTGGCATGATCTTCATCATTCAGATGGTCCATTTGATTTGAAATAACATAAAGGAAACAACCCACGTTATAGCTCATGTATGTCAACAATGTTGATTCAATTAAGCACGCAAGACCAATGCACAAATATGAGTCAGTGATTGCTTAACTTCAACAAATATTCTGGAAACTGAAACTGAAAAGTTTGTGAGACTGCCAAGTGTGTCTGCATGTAAACTGTGTTTATTAATTTGATGGGAAATTTATTTTATTTTATCCCTTTTTCATCATGGAAGATTTACTACCATCACTTCTAGCTGCATGCACTCAATCAACACACTTGTAGTCATGAGTTGCTTTGGAGTATTTGATTACGAGTATACTTGAATCCCCCAGCAATAATGAGTCAATAGACTTGGGAATGAAAAAGTCTTGAAATCCAATAAAAGGTAGTAAAGATCTCCATAAATTTCAATACTGGTTAACCTTACCTCCTTTAATCTCTCAGGTCCCACTTCCATCAACTCTTCAACTGTGCTGTAATAATCAAGATCGATTACAGCAGGTTGAGCTGAAACATGCCCATTTTCTTGAGCCTCATTCTCCCATCCTTGTATCTGGCCAATAGTCCATTGCTCCTCAAATTCAGCAATCACCTGCCACAAGCCAGTAACCTTTTTAGGAAAAACAAGGACGAATTCCTAATTCTAGAACAACACATCAAGAATGTCATTGAAGGTGAACCTTTGAGAATATTCTATCAAGATCTTGCAAAGGCTCTGTCCTATCAAAGAAATATATCAGATACTCCTGTAGTTTTTCCAAATACTCCCTGTACTTCCTGTACAGAAAAAAAAAAATAAATTAAAAAGGTATGAATAAGGCTTAATTACCAGACTGAACAGACGCAAAAATAAACTTACATGCAGACAAAGAAATGTCCAAATTATTGATTGAAAAAAGATTGAGGCTTTTCTTTTTCTCCAGATTGCAAGGAATCTTACCTGGTCAATTTCAGTTTGCGAGGTATCTTATGCGGTTGTGAAAAAACATCGAGGTAAGCAGAGTACTCAATGGGCTCCGCAAATTTAGAGTTAATGTACTCGTTGTACAATTCATGCAAGTCTAGATACCTTCCAAGGGCTTCCTGAACATATGATCTACTTTAGTTAGCTGAATAAAACCTAAAGACCAGGAAACATGAATTTTCGTAACACAAGTCAAAGATTAAATAAAATAACTCCCATAACTTGGCGTAACGTGAACTGCAATATATGAGTCAGCACAAGTTTGCCCTTGTTTTTTTTTTTTTTTTTTTGATCAGCAACAAAAAAAGATAAATTTTATTAAGGCCCAAGGCCAAAGAGAAGAGAGGATAAGGCATCCTCCACAATGAAAAAGAAAAAATACATCCAAAAAGACAACCACACCAAAAGACAACCAAAACTACACAACTATACAGCACAAACCGACACCCAATTTGAAACAATCAAAAAAAGAGGAATCCCTCGGAACACAGGACTTGCCAAGGCCCAAAAAGACGCCACATAACACACTCTATCCCATAAATAATCTATATCCCTAGTTCCTCCTTCAAAAATACGCCCATTCCTTTCCAATCAAATGACCCAGGAAATTGCAAAGACTACACTGCTCCAAAGAACTTTAGCCCTCTTCGACCTTCCAAAAACTTGAAAATCAAATAATAGCATTTGAGCAAACCCTCTAGGAGCCACCCACTGTACATTGCCCATTAATACATGAACACCTGAACTTAACTTTGGTTCAGATAAAGCAGAAGGCTTACATTTCCGGCCAAGATGATTGAAAGAAATGCCCGATATAACATGAATTTTCAGAATCAAGGGTAATATCAAAAAATCTTTCAACTTGATGTCTGATGCATAACTATCTATCATAGCACTAGTTATTCATGCAGTTCAATTTAGTCATAAATTATTTCTGCTATAGGTCTTAATGTCACATTGCAGAAGATTGAATCAGGGTTCCTATGAAATAAAATGAAGCAGAAGTAAGTTTTCTGGCCTAATCAAAAAAGAAGCTATGACATACTGAAACATATTAGTTAAGTTATCAATTATTGAAATCTTGCAGAGCAAGCATCTAGTTAAGCAAAACCACATCGAAACTCATACAATTGCATAGTGCAAAGCAAAGTTTTGCCAAAATAATGACACATAAGTTGCTATGTTTTCAAATGATTCACTTAACATGTTATCTACAATATTGAAACAAAATAGTTATAGGGCCGCACACACAACACACACCCATAGAGATAAAGAAAGAGAGTGACCTCCCCAGTGAACTCAATCCGCGGTTCCTCCTTCAGTAGCTCCTCGTACTCTTCATTAACGTCGACAACACGTGCAGCAGGATGACGTCTATGGTACTCACGAATCTGCGCAAATTGTAGATATTGCATCAAGAATTTTAACACAGCACATACATAGAGAGCAAGAGCTCATTTCCTAACCCTTGCAATGTACAATTGTACATACATACATACTCAACTCAGCTCAACCAACCTTACACACAAGGAAAAGCACCAAAACCCTAAAAAAATACCTCTTTTCATATAGAGAAGCAATTTATACTGAAAGAGACAAAACCCTAACAAAATACCTCTTTCAATCTGTCATAAAATGCGCTAAACACGTTTGTTCCAGTGGCAGTCTGGCCTCCAAGAGCGGCAATCTCATCCTTCCTCGCACTATCTTTATCTTCATAAATCTCGACCTGCAACAAACACAGCTCCCCTGTTTGGTTATCGGGAAAACGAAAGAAAACCTAATAAATCAAGCATTTTCGAGGAGGGTACCAATTTGAGAGTGGTGGAAGTGATTTCGTCGATCATGTTGCGGACACGGTGGTTCTGGAAGAGGCGGTCCTTGCTTGAGGCCGGTTCGTTCTGGAGATCCTTCACGATGAGTCGCTCGAGCCGCTCGACTTCCTCGTGACCCGCCCGAGTCACTTCCAGTAGAGTCGACGACATCTTCACCAACTCTCTCTCTCTCTCTCTCTCTCTCTCTCTCTCTCTCTCCCTCCCTCCCTCCTCTGTTGTCTCTTCAAAAACAGAATTAGGGCTTTTCTCTCTCTTCTCTTGCACCTTTCTCTTTCCGGATGTTGCAGACTTGCGGTAATACACCAAGCCAGCCAGTAACAATTAGGGCAAATTATACTTCACCCTTTAGTTATAGGTATTATCATTTTACCCCTTCAATTTAAAGTTGTTCACTTTTGCCTCTACTCTATAGATTTGTTTCAATCTTAACCCGCCGTGTTTGGGAAGCCAAAAGTTGGCTTTTTTTAAGCTAAAATTTACAAAAAGATAAAAATAAACTAAAATAATTAATAAGATAAAATATCATAACAAATTCATAATTATTTTATTTTTACTCTCACAAACATCACATCTAATTATAAAAAAATCTAACTCTTTTATCAAATAAAAATATTTTAATCTACTAAAATAGCCTATTAAAATAGACAACTTTCCAAATGAGGCCGTTGTCATGTTGTTATGAAAATATGATGAAAAAATTTTATGACCAAAATAGTCAGTTAGAGCATCTCCAGTCCTTCACCACATTTTAATTTGGTAAAAATAAGATTCAATCCTTTTATCAAACTTGTATCAAATCAAGTGAGAAACAAATTTTTTGTCAATGAATCAAATCTTTAATCAGATTTCTAACAAGCCTTTTTTCACTTGAATTTGATGAATTTGTTAAAAGATGAAGGATTAGAGCTGATTTTTTTTACCAAAATTGATGAAAAGTGAAATTTGGGATGAAAAATTAATTTTTTAAAAGATTTTGATGAAAATTTAATAAAATTATTGGAATAGTTGATATCAAATCAAACTTTTGATGAATAATTGGAGATGATTTTACAAGCTAATTTATTTACATAACTATAATATATAAATTTTGTCAAAAAAAGTATGTGCAAATTTTATTTTTATGATAAAAAATATATATATATACACATCTCTTATTGATATGAATATATTTTAGTTATAAAAATTGGTTTGTGGAACTCTTCTGTCATTTTTTCACACTCTTTTGATACCATGATGTTAATGGAAAATTAAAATTAAAACAAATCAAAAATTAAAATGTAATATAATTCTATTAAAAAGTGAAGTGATAGCGAATCATAATAGATGAATAAAGTGTAATTTTCTAATAAATTACATTGTGACGATGTGTCTGGCTAATAATAATAAACTATGTAAAAATAATAATATCATTAGACTAGATGTATGACGTAAAAAAAAATTGAAGTAATTCAAAAAAAATATTATAAGCACTCAAAATAATTTATCCATCAAATTTGAGATTGTTCAAATCGTTCAAATTTGTGCATGCTAATTTACTGCTTGGATGATCGTGCAATCTTTGTCAATCGCGATTGTCACATTTGTCAATCACAATTATCACCTTTGTTACCGGATAATCAACCGAACAGCCAACATACATAAATTTAGATGATTCAAATAAGTTAAAATTCGGTGGAGATAACATTGCCCCATAAGTACATAGCTGAATGATGTGTTGTTAAAAGACTAGACAACTCTTGCGTTTAGCCGCGCTAGTAATCCCAGAGGTTGGGGGAGTAAACTTGTCAAGTAAAATGAGGTGCTTTTAGAAATAGCCTTAAAAGTTGGGGTAGTTATATAAATAAAAATAATACTGAAATTCTCACATGATCTCCACTTCGTGGTGGTGACCCAGTGAAGAGACAAAGAAATAGTGATCTGGGTTGATGAAAAAGCCATTGGATGAGCAAAGAAAGCTCAGCCAATTATAGCAATAATAATGATCCCAAACAATGTGGAAGCTGAACCAGTCTATTTTAGGCGGAGATGAAGAGCTACAGGACAACCTATTCGACAAGTCCCAAGACCTCTGTTGGCTCTCCTTTGCAGGTACTTGGCATAATATTTGGAGCTCACACAGATTTTTAATTCTTTATTGGGTTTTCATTTGGCTGAGCACATTGTTGATCTTTTTGTTTGAGCAAAGAATTTATGGATTCGTTGCTTGTTTATGCTTCTAGTATGAATTAGTTGAATACCCATTTAGTTATTTTTGTTTTTTTTTTCCCGAAAGTGTTAAAAAAATGTTTCCAATTCTTTCATCAAATATCATTTAAGAAGAGTTATTTTTTTCATCAAATTAAGAATCCATCAAACACATTTGAATTTGATTTAAATTTTTAAAAAAATGAAGCATTGAAGATGGGTTTTCTTGATCAAGTTTGATGAAAAGGAAAATTTTGGATAAGAAGAAGATTTTTAAAAAGATTTTAATGAAAGGATCAAGTTTTTTACTCAAATTTGAAATCAAACTAGTTGAAAAAATTGGTGAAAGATTGGAGATGCTCTAAAATAGTTTATAAGTTACCTTGGAGACAATGAAATGCCAAAATTTAATAGGACTAAGGCCTAAATTAGAAAATCTACAAGATATTAACAATAGATTTATGAAATGATGAGATTTTAAAAACTACATGAGGACACCAATGTCTTACAACTATTTTTGGGATTCTATGTTTGAGGAGCAAATTATTTGTGCGAAGTTCATAGAAATTGATTTTAGCTACCAAGTTGTTATGATTTAAACTTCTGACTAACCGTGCAAATAAGTAAAAAATAGTGATATCTATAACTAGTGGTGTGATTTGTAGAACTTGTGTATCTTAATGTGTTGAAATAAACTAGTAAGACTGATAGGTAAAAAGTTTGTTTGTGATTATCGGTATAGGTTGCTTGCATTAGGCTAGTTTGAGAAGCATGCATTGCAAGCATAAGATCTTTCCAAGTTTGATGCTTGTCCTTTATGAGAGCCTTGCTTCTTGGGCTTGAGCCTTTGGTTTTCTAGGCCTTAAGGTTTTGTTGTAAGCTGTTTTCCTTGATCTGTGAGAAAGTCTTAATCCACAAGCCTCAACAACCTTTTAAATTGATTGTGACATTGTTTCAAAATACGAAAATATGTATTAACAGTGAACATGGAGGTAATGCATCTTTTGTTGATATGGCTAGCAAAGCAGGCAATAGAAAGCGCCCATGCCTAGCAATATCATAATCGTACGAACATTTTTTTATGGGATCATCCACTTCCTTGTTCCACTATTTAGTGTTGTCAAAATGGCATGAATTAGGATAAATAATTGTGAATGATTGTGATTGTGTATGATGTAAATTTGCGTTTGGATTAACAGATGTGAATCCAACATTGACATGATCTGCTCCACCTGTTCAGGAGCAGGTTGCCTAAGATGCTCCTCGTTCTGCAATTCGTGGATGAGATACCCAATCTTGTGCTTGTGATTCCATATCCATTAGAAGGGCAGGGAATCAAATCTATTTTAGCTTTAGGCACAATATTGCCCTCATTTCCAGGTGTTGTCACCAATAACCTTCCCCAATTGACAAAACACCCCGGTACTGACACTTGAAAAAGTAGCTTTCAAGGTCTCGCCCCTTCGGTGAATCACTTGAGCCCTGATACATTTTCGGTGCCATGAAGCTAGACCAGTGAGCTATTGCACTTTCTTTAAAGGATGGATGTTTCCAAGCCAACCTCCTGGTTGTCATCGCTTGATCACTTTCTTTTCCACTAAGTGATTGGACGAGTGTGACTCTCAAATTCAATTTACCTCATAGAGCAACCCTTTAAAGAGCATGCAGAATGTTGATAAAATAACAATAAATTTACTAAAATGCTAAACTTAACATCCTAGAAACTATAGCATGTTCTGCATTGTATAATTTGGATTTATAATTCTTGTTTGTTTCTTCATGCACTCTTTTTTTCATAGTTTAACTTCAACATGTAATGTTTAACCAATTATCACTGAAAATTTTGTTTTGTCCGAGCTTTCGTAACAAGGCTAGTTCCGCTGTTATATCCATCAAGCTTATTTAACCATTTTTAAGGTATTTCAGGTGCAATTTAAGGTATATTCCATTTTATTCATAGGGTGGTTTCTGATAGGATGGTCCATTTTTTCAACACTAAGATTTAGACAATACAATTTAAAGGGAAGGCCACATTTGACCCACCCTTGCAGAGTGAACGTTTTATACCTGTAATCATCGATAAACCACAAGTATGGGTCAAGCCTAAGAGACACTAATGAGAGTCAAACTAAGATGTCTAGATTTACAGTTCATCTCAAGGTCTAACCCTATATTGCTAAACTACCGGTGTCGGCTTTTATAGTTCATCCTGGCTAGAAAAGCAAGCTTGTAATTGCTATGGTGGTGAAGATTGTACATTCAAATTCAAATTCAAATTTCAATTCAATTTCTGTTATATATCTTTACCTTCTTCTTTGACAAAGACTTCCAACTTATTTTCTATCATGCAAAATTTTCAAGATGCACAAAGCTTATCCTTTCTTAGTTGTCAATATTAGATGGTGAAAGTCGGAAAATAAATATTTATCCCAAACAATGAATATGAACTTAAAGACCATAAAGACCAAGACACATGTGACTTTCTTGTTCACATCTTAATGCTCTACCTACCACATGAATGAGTGTTTTTTTTAAAAATAATTTCTTTCCCCACTTAACCAAAAAAATCCTTATATTAAATTAGCAAAGTGAGTCCTATTTAAAATAGTAAGGGAGAATTTCAAAAAAGCGAAAAGTAAAAAAAAAAAATCTAAGTGATGATGGTACAAGATTTGTTTGCATAATTTAATGCATAAATCAGTTATAGCTCTATCATTTTGAAATTATTTTTGTACACTATTTTTTTTTATGTTCTCCCAAATAGTAAATTCTATTGTTTTAACTAATCAGAAATAAAGGGCTTTGTGCATTCAATTGTTAAGTTAACAGGTAGCTAGGTAGGTGAGTAAAATTGAACTGGTTTTGACATCAAGACTTCTGTTGTCAAGTTTTTGATTTTGTTTTATTTATTTTGTCATTTAGTTGATGATAGCTTTCATAGATATCACAAACTACATAATTGTACTCTGTTTGTGACAATAGAGTTGTGAGTCATTTGTGATGGACCATACTAGTACTTGAAAAGTAGAAACATGGTGGCATGAAAACCAAATCATATTACAAAGATCAAAATAGTTCCACGCCACCCCCCAACAAGATGCGACTTCTAATGACCCTAGGGAAGTGACCTTGACTGGATTTTTATATTTCATTAAAGATTTTAGGTTGTGTTTGACGCGTTGTAAAAAATAATTATAATCTAAATGTATCACTAAAATTAGCTTTACGAACAATAATATCAGACTTATTACATATTTTTTTTTAAAAGTCAAATGTTTATGCGCAAAATGGTTTGAACACTTATCATCTCAGATCATTTAAAATCTAATGTATTTTGGATATCAAGGATGTGTTTGGGCTGGGAAAATGTAGGTGGATTAACATGCAATTTTTTTCACTTACTGGTGACCAATAATGATTAATATTCATGTATTAATAGAAAAGTTCATTCATTTGAAGATATTCCTTTTTTATTAAACAAACGAGATGACTAATAACCTCTTGGCTGAAATTTATAAGTTGGTGCATATTTTAGGTTTATTTTTATTTTTAATGAGCTTTTTTCATTGTTAAGTCAAAATATTTTACTTTTTAAAAGTCTGTCTATACTATATGATCCTAAAAATAAATATTAAAGTTTGAAAATTTTTAGAACAAAATCCCGCGAAGATAAAAATAAGAACTCTTTTAGGTCTTTTCAATAAAACTTGATTTATTTTTATTTTTAGTGAACTTCCTTAAAAAAAATAAAAAAAATACACCAACACAATTTTTAAAATTATCTAATCTAGATGGAATTTTAAAAAGTAAAATTTGTAACACAAAGTTGGGAAAAACAAACTAAAATCAAATAAATCGAAAAAGCAAGTCAGCCAAACAGTTGAGTCAAGTTTCGAGTAACACAAAATCATCACGTGTAAAACAAAGTAATTAGGTTGGTGGAGACATGCTATATTTTTTACAATTAAAAATAAAAAGGAAGAAGACTATTATTTGTATTCACACAAATGAGAACACTCAATAGGGATGTGTAATAGTAGCTCAATTTTCATGCTAACTAACTTTTCAAAATCACAAGGATATGATATGATATACTTATATCTCACTGTCAATACCAATACCATCAAAATTCTCATCTACCCCACTCTAGTAGATGGTGCATATCAACTAACTACTATTAACCAAACCTACTACCATCTACCATATAGGAAGGTGTGCCATAAAACCAACTCACATATATGGGCTTGTGGGCCCAAGAAAATTATACTTGGAAGCTCCTATAGTAGTGAAGGCCTTGTGGGCTAAAACAAAACATCAAGCAAGTTTTGATGTAAAAAAGAATGTGAGAACATCAAATTAATCAACTAGTTTTGTTTAATGTAATTGAAAAATGGACATTGAACATATATGTTTTGTGTACATTGGAGAAAATTAGATTACATTAAAAAAGAATAAGTTAATTCAAGCTTTGAAGGAAATTGTATTCGAGAGAAACAATAGTGTAATTTTGTCGCACACACAAATAAGTTAAAAGGTTTAAGTCTTGCTGTAGATACAATTTTCCATTTGTAAATGATAATCTCTATGCATCTAAAAAAAAAAATCATTGTTAGATGTTTTTCGTCAATATTAATACTCCCTCCGTCCCAAAATATTGGTCCCTTTTGGGGAATCCAACTTTTTTTGGTAGTACACTTATTGCATTTGAAAAAAGTTGGTTTTCCAAAATTACCCTTTTGATAGTACATTTTTTGGGAATATCAATGTCATAATTGTACTTTTTAAATTGTTTATTAATTTAACAGAAAGGCAAAATAGGAAATTTACATTATTTTTGTACTTGATTTATAAAGAGGGACTAATATTTTGGGACAATGAAAAATGGAATAAGGGACTAATATTTTGGGACGGAGGGAGTAATGCATTACCATCTTAAGGGGAGACCTTTATTTTTATTTCATTTTTTTAATGCTTTTGGTAGGTATAGTTTTTTACCAAAATCATCTTTTGGTTGGTGAAAGGTATACTTTATACTGTTCAAATCTTTGCAGGTAACCATGTTTTTACTTTGAAAGTCGCTTGCAAGATTCAACTTTTGAATCCAACAACCCCAAGGGGTCCTACACTAGTGAAAGAACTAGTGAGTTAAGTTCTGAGATTGTTTTTCCCAATTTAATAAACACACTAGTCATTATTCACTCGAGACTATTCATTGATTATGACTTTAGGCCCGTTTGATTGTTTAGATTGAATGTTGGGACTATTAATTGATTATGACTTTACGCCCGTTTGATGTTCAGATTGAATCAAAGAGTTTTAGGAGGATATGGAATATTTAAGAATAAAGATGAAATATAATATGTTGTAGAATATGAGATGAATTATATATATTGTAGGTCATTTATATTATATTTGATTAAGATAGGATATAAGGGCCCTGTTTGGTAGAGCTGTGGGAAAGTGCTTATAGCTTATGCCTAAACAGCTTATAGCTTATAACTTTCAGCTTAAGCTGATTTCTAGCTTATTCTTAAAACATCTCCTGCCCCACTTAAAGAATAAGCTCTTTTCTGACTTCCACAAAGTTATAAGCTATAAGCTATAAGCTAAACCAAACACATCAAAATAGTTTAAATTAAGCTAAAAGCTGAAATAAGCTGAAATTAAGCTGTACCAAACAGGGTCAAGATGGGATAAGAGAAGAATGATTATTTTTTATTTTGGATGAAAAATGAATTATATCCGACGATGGAGATATACAATTCTATAGGGGTAGTATTACATCTCTTTTTTGCATCATATATTATTCAAATTTCCTATATTCAGAGCAACCGAACATAAGATATAGAAAGACCAAAAAAAAAAAAAATGTACGACGCACCTCATATTATACCAAATTACACATTCATATCCAACTTTTATATTCGATGAACAAACAAAAGCTTAAATAAATAAATATATATATATATATATATATATAGTGTTTAGATAATTAAATGGAATCTTTTAAATAATTTAGGGGCGTTTTGAAACAATGATTAAAAACTAATTTTTTAATTTTTTAAAAAAATAAAAATAATATAATTCAAAATAAAATTATAAATTAAAAAGTGATCTTCACCGAGTACTTCTCAAAAGAGGCCTTATCAGAAATGATACATTCCTCTAATTTGGAAACTCTAAAAGAACACTAAGAGCATCCCCACCAAAGCCCCTAAACCCCAAACCCCCCCCCCCTCCCACACCATATTTTAAGAGATAAATGGCTCCTTATCCACCTGTATCAGATCCTCTAAATAATTTCTTAAATTAGTTTTTGCTACAGTGACTCCCTATTTGTAAGGAGTCACTGTAGCTCCCTTATATATATTTTTTTCTTTTTTTTTTTGCTTTGCTTTGTTTAGAGACTGCAATACACATTTATGATTTTTATTTTTTTTAAATTTATAATTAAAAATTATATTTTAATAAAATAAAGAAAAAATAAGGGATTTGTTAATAGAATAGAGAAAGAATAGGAAGTCTGTTGGGAGAACTAAATGAAAAAGTGATTCCTAAAATAAGGAATGAATTTTTTAATAATATTTTAGAATAAAATTTTAATAAACTGGTGGGGATGCTCTAATAATGTGGAAAATAAAAAAATTAAATTAAATTAAAACATCACATCACATAAAACTCACACATCAATTAAAATTAATAGAGCATTTAGGCTTCGTTTGTGAACAAGCTATTTTAGTAACTTTTTAATTTTTTGGCTAAAATATGAGGTAAAAAAAACTAGTATGTTTGGTAGGACTTTTTAACTTTTTACGAAAAGATGTGTAAAAAGTAAAAAAAAAGAAATCTTTGGGCTTGTTCGGTTTGTATTTGAGAAACATGTTTTGAGATAAAAAGTACGAAAATTTGTTTGGTTTGGTTTTTTTTCAAAAGATGTTTTGAAAAATTATTTTGAGAGAGAGTTTTGGAAAAAGTGATTGATTTGATGTGTATGAGAGAGAGATTTGTTTGGAAAATTTGTAAACCAAATAAGTTTTGAAAAATTTTTTTGGAAAAATTTGTTTGGTTTGATTACTTTTGAAAACTTATTTGTAGAAAAATTTTTCCAAAATTTTTTGAGAAACACAAACCAAACAATTTTTTGGTATAAATTATTAACTTTTTGATTTTTTTAATAACTTTTTAATTTTTAGGCAAAAACAACCACTCCGCCAAACGAGGCCTTACCAATCTTTTTTCGAGCCTTACTCATAATAGTCATTGCAAGAATCTTCCCTCAATCGTATCACACCTACCAAAATGCAGGTTGGCAAGCCCATTTCTCGAGATTCAACTTGGGTGCCACAAGCATGTAATTTATAATCTTCTTATAAAATATATAAAATGTTAGGCCACACTTCTACCAATACACATGAAAACATTTATTTAAAACTGTAGGTACCGTGGTTTAATTTTAACATTAATATTTAAATAAAAAATTAAAAAATGTGTTTGATTTATTAATTTTTAAAATTATTTTTTCTCAGTCCTATTTCCTTCTTTTATTTATTTATTTATTTATTTATTTATTGTTAAATCAATCAAGTCATTTATATTTTATTTAAACACTACATTAAGTGCTTTTAGTAATAAAATAAAAATTGTTATTTATATAGAATTTGTCACTATAATGATGTGAATGCAACATTTTTGTAATTAAATATTATTTAAACACTACATTAAGTGCTTTTAGTAATAAAATAAAGGGTAAATTACACAAATAGTCCATATAGTTTGTGTCACTTTGGTCCCTGACTTTTCAATTGTGACACATTTGACCCTGAATTTTGAATCTTGTTCCAAATAAGGACAATTGAAGATATAATTAAATTTTATTTATTGTTAAATCAATCAAGTCATTTATTGTTATAATTTTTAAAAATTCAAAAATATTTGTTTGACATTTATTTTTGTCAAATTAGTTTATATATTATCAAATTGACAATTTTACCCTTGAAAAATCTAATGATATCTTCAATTGTCCTTATTTGGAACAAGATTCAAAATTCAAGGTCAAATGTGTCACAATTGAAAAGTCAAGGACCAAAGTGACACAAGACCCAAACTATATGGACTATTTGTATAATTTATCATTTATTTTATTACTAAAAGCACTTAATATAGTGTTTAAATAATATTTAATTACAAAAATGTTACATTCACATCATTATGGTGACAAATTCTATATGAATAACAATTTTTATTTTATTACTAAAAGCACTAATTGTAGCGTTGGGGCTCTTTAGCACCCTTTGGAGTCAGCAAAGGAGTGAAGGCCTATATAAATTGTCCGCCTCCTCACTCAATCCAACAGCCAAATCAATGAAACTATATATATTTTTACCTTTAAAAGATTTTGGTAGTTTTTTTTTTTCCTTTACTTTTTTTTTTTTGTAAAAAAATAGAAAAAAAAAAGAGCAGTAAAGAGAAAGAAAACAATTGCCAAACGAACACATGAATTTTTATCAGAATAGTGATAAACAAACAAAAATAATATTACATAATTTGTATGCATAATGATGTGAGTACATAGGGACTCATCATTTTAAAACAAAGTGCCTATTTAAATGATATTTAATTACAAAAATGTTACCGTCACATTGTTATGATGACAAATTCTATATCAATAACAATTTTTATTTTATTACTAAAAGCAGTTATCGTAATGTTGGGGCTCTTTAGCACCCTTTGGAATCAACAAAGGAGTGAAG
Organism: Camellia sinensis; assembly: GCF_055761805.1. Classification (NCBI taxonomy): domain Eukaryota; kingdom Viridiplantae; phylum Streptophyta; class Magnoliopsida; order Ericales; family Theaceae; genus Camellia; species Camellia sinensis. Next base: position 13,764,057 of record NC_138968.1, read on the forward strand.
AAGCCTATATAAATTGTCGGCCTCCTCACTCAATCCAACAGCCAAATACCTTCTTTCTTTCTTTTTTTTTCTTTTAATTTAAAAAATCTGATCCAAATGCATTCACATCTCAAACCAACAAACAATAATAACAAAAACAAAAACAGTTGATCAAAAAAAACCAACAGCATAGCATGGAAGCCCAAACATGCATGAGATCATCCAGGATACATTACCAACTTCCCTCCATGCCTCAATCATACAGATGGATCTCATTATAAATAATACAAAATTATCGTAATCATCATCGTCATTAGCTCTAAAATGGCAAATCAAAGTTAAGTCGCCGCATCTTTAACCTCAATTAATTTTGCATTAATTAATATCCTAAACAAGTAGTGGCCAACCAATATGTAGATGATGCATATTAGATTTATATTAAATTGCCATTTGCTCCTTCCTTTAACTTCTTATCAATGTTTTTATCACTCATATTATTTTGGGGGCATGTATATATTGAACATATTTGAAAAATATTATTTTTTAAATTATCATAATCATCATCATCGTCGTCATTAGCTCTAAAATGGCAAATCAGAGTTATGTCGCCGCGTCTTTAACTAGATTAATTTGCATTTGATTAGTATCCAAAGCGAGTAGTGACCAATCAATATGTAGCTTGGTTAAAAAAAAAAAAAAATCAATATGTAGCTGATGCATATATGAGATTATATTAAATTGCCATTTGCTGCTAACTTTGACTTTTGGTCAATCTGGTTATCAATTATATTATTTTTTTGAAAAAATTACAAATCAATGTTGTTTTTAAAAAATATTCACAAATTTATAAAAGAAAAAAATTATAATTTTAATTATTAAAGTTAATATGATTTGCCGCTGTTTTGAATTTTAAATTTTTATTTTTTTGAAAAGTTGCACTGCCTTGCAATTTCCCCTTATTCTTTTGGGGAGTAAATATAATACATACATACATATATATATTTAAGTTATTTGAAAAATATTGTTTTTGATGATCACTAAGGCCCATTTTGGCAGCCAAAAAAAAAAGAAAAAAGCCACCTCTTTTTTTGATTTTTTTTTTTGTCTTTAGTCAATTTTTTTTTTTCAAAATTATGTCAAAATTTGTTACTTTTCCAATTCGTTTTGTCGAGACAAATCTAAAAAGTATATTATTTTTTGAATTTTTTTTTAAAAATCACTAAAGACGAAAGTAAACCAAAAAATATTGCTTATTTTGACTTAGTTTTGTCTTTTTTGAAATTTTTAAAAAAAATTATAATTTTTTGATTCGTCTTATCGAACTAATCTAAAAATCTAAAACTTTAAAAAAAAAAATTGAAAAAAATTCACTAAAACAAAAATAAGACCAAAAACAAAAAATACCATTCCCAAAACACCCTTAAATGGGACAACATATGGCACTGTGTTTTACTTTGACAGATTTTTAAAGGGGGAATCATTATTGTAGAAACCTTTGTTATAATTGAAAAACCAACTAGACTAGAGAACATAATCTAGTGTTGTAGAGACCACTACGACTCAAACCGAGCAAAACCCTTTTAAGTTTTTATAATTTATAAAACGACCCATAATAGATTTTCATTCTTTTGACCCTATCTTCAGTACTATCTATCATTGTAACCAAATGACAAGTTGAACAAAGTACATAAATAAGTTAAGACCCTTTACAGGTAATTCTTCCTATGAAATGAATATAAAGAATCTATCTATATATATATATATATATATTATGATTTTAAAAGCACTATGAGCTTGGAATATTCTCAATGAAATGCATCCATTTGCATGCTTCCAATACAGAACATTTTTTTTCTTTGATTACCATGAGATATATTATTTATTTATTTATTTATTTCCAAAGAGGTAAATGACAATTAATTTGCTTGGTTTAAATAAAGAAACAATATTATTTTTAATTTCCATACATAAACTTTGCCTACAAGCAACGTGTTCCAACTAATAAAGTTGATTAGGTATTTAACAAGCACAAAACTGCCACTAGTAAAGTTGATCGGGGATTTAATAAGCCCAAAACTGCCACATCGACAATGTAATCCAACAATGCAACTAACACAATTTATTTAAATATGTTATGACTTTGTTAAATTATCAATATGCTTATCTCCCATACCGAGTTTTATAATAAACAATTCATTTGTTTACCAGTTTTCTTGCCTTCTAGTGATTTATTATATTAAGATTCTACTAATACAAACTATGGTCAATAGCCTTTATTCTCATCCTCACTGTTCTTTGAATACGATGACATGAATAAATTAAAGCGGAGCTTACAAAAGCATCAATAAAAAAGCCTACTTTTTTTTTTTTTTTTTTTTTTTTTTTTTTTTTTTTTTTTCATTGTCGATGAAAGATAATGTAACAGATTCCCTAGTAATAAGCTTGAGGAGGAGCAATGACCAAAGTTTTGGTTTGGATGAGCTGCCAAACCATGGCTTGTATACTAGGTTTGGATCGCCATAATTAATAAAATTTTTGATGTTATTTTAGAGAAAGAACGGGTTTAAAAGCTCACCAATTAAGCTACAGTTAGGTACATATTTATATAAGAAAAATGTTTGGGGGCCCTAATTCTGTGGCTCAAATATGGCTCAAATGGCTAAAACGACGTCGTTTTGGCTATTTTGATGTTGTTTTGTACTCAAAACGACGTCGTTTTGGCCATTTGAGCCACATTTGAGCCACAAAATTTGGGCTCTCTACCATTGCTGTTTATATAATTGAAACTTGCTACGCTTAAATAAACTCTTTTGGTTGATAAGTAGTTATCTCACCTAACTCAAATGAAAATGATATTTTTCCACTTTGAAAATGTTGTTGATTCAACTTTCTATATTCAAAGTGATATTTCTTACTCAATCACCCAAAAAATGAAAAATGAAATTTTATTGCTCATTTCTTAATTCTTCTAAGATGGTAAAAAAACCTCTTTTATTTTAAAAATAGTAAATGGCATAAACCAACAATATCGAATTTCATGATCTATATAAATCTAAATCAAAATCAAACCAAAGGAAAAAATTATGCAAATTTAATTAAAAGGACTATTTACGAATCTCACTTTGCATGATTTAGTGAAGAGTAATGTTATATAAATAAAAAAATATTTATAAAAATATTTATATTCCTTTGTATTTCTAAAAAAATGTTAGAGGGGGTTGACTATCCCGAATCCCCAAACTAGTGCATAATTAATTTTACTTATATGCATTTTATTTACCAAAAACATAAAAGAAATTATTTTAATTACAAAAATATCATCGTTACATCATTCAGTTGAGTCTAATAGTTACACTACAATTATTAACTAAATATTGTTCTAATATATTTATTATTATTTTTAAAGTAATGCAAGCCTGTACATCATCTTCAATATTATTTTTCAAAGCTTTGTCTTGTCTACCACATTAGTTAAACCACCGCTTTCATTCTTTTTTTATGTATTCTGGTTCATGAATCAAATGTCTCGTTATGCTTAGCAAGAGCAATGCTTGTCTTTCTTACATATAATATATATACTATTATATAAATAAAACTTGTGGGTACCAACAAGTGCGTGCTAGATTTTCATTTCTAACGATTGTATCAACTTTTCAAATGATACTAAAATGTTCATGCAACAAAGAGGGTTTTTTTTTTATTTTTTATTTTCCGATTCTCAAATTTTTCTTTTTCTGATAGATTTTGCGTCTATCGCACTTCAATTCTTGTATATAAGATGACTACTATGTAACTCTACTACCAATTAACTCTCTCTAACCAACTCTACATATCATTATCACACTTTAATGATTTGGGCCAGTTATAAAATCTGTTAATGATACCCTTGCCATATGTTTGCATTCGAAACCTATCTAAACTACAAATCTGTTAATGATACTCTATTTGAATTCAAAAACTGTCTGCAAAAATCTGTCGGAAAAATTCTGTTTGAATTCTGTGTGAAAAAATCTGCAAAAATTAGTTTCACAAAATCTGTTTGGAAAAATCTGCGAAAATCTGTTTGCAAAAATCTGTTGAAACAAATCTGCAAAAATCTTAATTTCAAATCTGTTTGAATTCTGGTACAATTGTGTTTGAAAAAATCAGTTAATGATACTATGTTTGAAAAAATCTGCAAAAGATCTGTCTGAAAAATATAAATCTGTTAATGATACTCTCTTTGAATTCGAACTCTGTATAAACTACAAATCTGTCTGCAACAACTCTTCTCGTATTGACATAGTGTCTACAAAAAATCTTATGGCTCAAATTTGGTGCATAAAGTGTCATTCTGTTATACGTTGGTGTGTTAACAGGTAGCAAAAACTGGAGAGTTGGATTTTCCTAAGTTCTACGAGGACTGCCACACTTCCAAGAAAACAAATGACTAGATCCATCAGAAATGCGGTGAGCTGCATGTAAGTATGTAACAATGAAATAATTGTATTCCATATGACTTTACTTAGTGACCAATAATACATATATATTAGTTACCTTTCTTTGTCTCATGTATTTGCAGTGATAGCAAGAGATGGTCAATGTACAAGCGGCTGCCATTGAGTCGGTGACGCCATTGACACACGAGGAGCTTTCAAGGCAAGTGCTTGGACAGAAGAAAAGGTACTTGCTTGGATTTGGGAGTGGCCCACAACCCTCTACCATAGCTGCATCACGAGCACGCGATAAGGACATGGAGGCAATGTGCGCTGAGGTGGAGGCACTTCGTGAGGAGTGACAAAAAGATCATGACGAGTTAATGAAAGAGTGAGAGGAGCGCGCGAGATGTTACAATGAGATGTTGAAAGAGCAAGAGGAGCGCATTCAATTAGCCAATGAGATGTTGAAAAAGCGGGATAAGGGACAAAAAGCAAGGGAGGAGACAAATACAAAGGTCGAGCATCTTAATAACGTAGTCGCCAAACTGTCACAACTCTTGAGAATCTAAGTTAGGCATCCGACGCTTGCTTTTTGGTAAGAACAATATCATTAATGTCACATTTACTTTATTTAAATATGTTCACATTAAGAGTTGAAAGTGTCATCAATGTGGGAGTTAATCTGCCTCATTGATTCAATAGGAGTTGTTTAATATGTTCGCTTTAACTTATGTTTTTAAGTTTCTGACCTGATTATGTGGTACTCATTCCTAGATTTCTATTGGCTAACAACATTCGTACTTTGGAGAATGTTGCTTCCTTAATTGGTGCAAAGTTTAGTCTTGTTAGAGGCCACTGTAAATGAATACGAAACAGACACTATGAGAACTATTGTTAGTTAAGGCAGATTATGTTCGAAACAAATACGACGTATCATTAGGGCTCACTGAAATCTTGATGTATAAAAATGCGAATAGTTCACAGTATATGAAGTGAGCACATATATGAGGCTTTGTACTCATCAACTGTCCCTTAAATCTGTACTTATATAGGGAGCACCCAAATGAATAAGCCTATTAGCCAAGTCAATGAAATATCACATTTTGATATTGTATACATTTTTTGGCATCTCATCTTGATTAATCAATACAATAGACTACTGCATATGAAGATAAGCTAAAGCCTTTATACACCTACTTTACATATAACTCTTCTATGCTTCTCTCTCTTCAATTCTCCACCATATGCTTGTATATGACAGAAACCATCAACAAACCATCAACAAAAACCTTCGCAATTTCAACTATGAAATACATTGTATCATTACCACCGAAGACCGTCATTCATTGAACTCTTACCTAGAAAAAAGAATACTTCAAATGAGAAGTTGTGAAAGAAGAGAATTCCGTTGGTGACAATTAGGAGACATTTAAGATGCCTTGACAATTCATTGTCCTCCAAAGGTTTACAAGATTTGTCTGTCTCATCTTTTATTTTCATCTTCTCTTCATCCTCTTCATCAGATTCTTCATCATCCTCATCATCTGAGCCTGCATTTGAATCTGCATCTGCATCATCTTCAGACTCCTCATCGAGTATGGTCTTTTTCACTTCTTCATATCGCTTCTCATTCTCCAAGAACTATGGATCCAAAACCAAAATATCTGGATGTGGGCAATAACAAGCATTAGAATGATATATAACCAAAGTTAAAACGTCTAAAGGATATACATATACGTAAAGCAATCTCTGAGTCTATTTCCTCTTCCTGAAGAGAGATTTCATGAGTTAGCTGATCTTCTTGCTCAACAAGATCTAACTCTGGACGAACAGCTGGATATCCTTACATATGCACATAGACATGAAGCAACTTAGGTTAAGACCATTCTTTACTGCTAAATACTCACAGAAACTAATCTACTAATAATCTACAAAAACAAATAAGACCGCACCTGAAACTTGGCTTTTCTTATTGCAAATAAACCTCCAATCAGAAATTGAACTCTTTTGTCAATTTCTCATTTATGGAGAATCCAACGAAAACGCTGAAACATACCTGTACACATTAGAAAGAATTAAGACAATAATAACTACAAGAGACAACATAAGGAATAGGAATGTATATGAGTCTGCCAGCATGACAGTATGTGTACAGTTACTAGTAGAAGCATATGTTCAAGGAAAAAAGTGAAAAGACAAGACATCCTTTCCTAGGAAACAAAACAGCAGATGGAATCTAACTAGAAGAACCACCCAAAGAGAGGAAATGCTCATAAAGGATAGATAAGACTTCAAAACTCTCCAATATGTCATCCTGTACTGAGAACTATACTGTAGTTTCCTTTCACAATAAAATTCAAATAACTAAAACCCTAATAGGAGGGTTAGCTTAACAGCCAAAACGTAAAAATCCCTATTAGATTCTTTATGAACAATAATCCTAAAATGAATCTCAGAATAGCAAAACAAAGACTCATGTGGTCCACCCTGTCTAAGTGGAACACTTGGGCTTGATTTAGTTGGAGATCACAGTGGGAGTTAGAGTTGAAAATGTCATGAATTTAGTCGACAAAAAGGGGTTCGGAGGGCGAAAATGCAAAATAGCCCCCTAGCCATTGATTTTTCATAACGGGAAGCTTCCCGGTGACAAATGTGACTTGTAGGGACAGACGGCATGCAAATAGGACACATACGTTGGGAGTTAGAGTTGAAAATGTCATAAATTTAGTCGAGAAAAGGGGTTCGGGGGGCGAAAATGGAAAACAGCCCCCGAACCTCTGTTTTAACGTAACGAGAAGTTTCCTGGTGCCAAATGTGACATGTAGGGATAGACGATACGTAAATAGGACACCTATGTTGGGAGTTAGAGTTGAAAATGTCATGAATTTAGTCAACAAAACGGGGTTCAGGGGGCAAAAATGCAAAACAGCCCCCGAGCCATTGTTTTTTCATAACGAGAAGCTTTCTGGTGACAAATGTGACTTGTTGGGACAGACGGCACGCAAATAGGACACATACGTTGGGAGTTAGAGTTGAAAATGTCATAAATTTAGTCGAGAAAAGGGGTTCGGGGGGCGAAAATCGAAAACAGCCCCCGAACCTCTGTTTTAACGTAACGGGGAGTTTCCTGGTGCCAAATGTGACATATAGGGATAGACGGTACATAAATAGGACACCTACGTTGGGAGTTAGAGTTCACACTGTCATTAATTTAGTCGACAAAAAGGGATTCGGGGGGCGAAAATGCAAAACAGCCCCCGAGCCACTGTTTTTTCGTAATGGAAAACTTCCCAGTGACAAATGTAACATGTAGGGACAGACGGTACGTAAATAGGACACCTACGTTGGGAGTTAGAGTTGAAAATGTCATAAATTTAGTTAACAAAAAAGGGATTGGGGGGCCGAAAATGCAAAACAGCCCCCGATGCACTGTTTTCATGTAACGGGAAGCTTCCCGGTGACAAAGGTGACATGTAGGGACAGACGGTATGTAAATAGGACACCTACATTGGGAGTTAGAGTTGAAAATGTCATAAATGTAATCGGAAAAGGGCGTTCGGGGAGCAAAATTGGAAAACAGCCCCTGAACCTCTGTTTTAATGTAACGGGAAGCTTCTTGGTGGGTGTAGGAGAGGGTTCAAGAAAGGAGTTGGAAAATTCGAAGATCTTCGAAGATCCTTAAAGAACAACTTCGAATTTTCTAGAAGATACTGTATGAGAGGCTTAGATTCTTCAATAGTCTCAACTCAAGAACACAAGAGTAAAGGAGATGATGGAGATAAGAGATTGGGTGAAGAAGAAGGCAAAATGGCTAGAGAGAGAATAATGGCAAGGCTCTCCCATGGATCTCCCACTTTCACTCTCAAGGTTGATAATGGAGAAGAGAAATTAGTTCTTTCCCAAGAGTTGAAAAATCTCCAAAATCCATCCCCTGTAAAGCTATGGGTGGGTGCTATTTATAGGCACCTCATGATGTAGGATGGAGCCCATGTGCAAGGCACATGGGGAATATTCTCTCTAACCACCTTGTCTGATGAGGTGACCTCTCCGAGGACGAGGAAAACCCCGAAGAGGAGATCAACCTCTCGGCGAACCCTTCTTCTTAGCCACACCTAACCAATTATCCCCAATCATCCCAAAGGGTCAGGGGTAGTCCCAGAGGACATCCTGCCGCTAAATATTGCCGAGTCTCATGGACCCCCCGGAGTCGTGCCACCTCGACCCGGGTATAGGCTAGTTTAACCGAAGAGTGAATTTATCTTCACTCACCGTCCTTAGGATCGGGTCCTTTGTTCGAACTCCATTACGCCCATGGTTCTGGTGCGTAGATCCCGGAAAGCTCTGAGCCCGCAAGTGTTCTGGGACTCATTAACGGAGCGACTTCTAGATTGCGTTTGAATCCGTTCGAAGCCAGGTGCTTCGGATCTCTAGGTTCGTGGATCCGAACCCTTTCGAGTCCGTACTTGAGTAAGTTTCTAAGTTCGTCGATCTGAACCCTTTCGAGGCTTAGAGTGATTCAGCCCGTTTGATGGCGATAAATCCGGGCCCACCAATCTTGGACTTGCGATAAATTCGGGCCCACTAATCTTGGATTATTGGGCCTAATTAATTTAGTGGGCTTAAACTTAACTCCTCTTACATTTGCCCCTTGCGTGTATGAGAATTTTTAAATTTCTCAGACATGCATATTGTCATTTCTTCGACCCTGCTTCGCACCCCGTTTCCCAAAAAAAAAAAACATGTTGTCACGACAGAGCCTATGGATAAAGTTGATGACGCACTTCAATTTACAGAAAAAATTGACAAGCAAAAATTTTATTTTTTTGTACTTTTTTTTTTTTTTCATCTGAGAAAAATATATATATAAATTTTTATTCTAACCAAAAAATAATAAAGCAGTTCTTATACAAGGCTCACAGACGTTTTTCTTTGTTGTTTGGCAAACACGGCATACACATATTTAGAATATTCTAACAGCATATTCAAGGATAATGCTCCCCTTTTTTTTTCTATTTAAAGGCAGGCTCAAAAACCCTATTCTGTAGCTAACCAACTTTTGCATAGCCGCCACATCTATTCCAACTTCGCCTCTCAGCCTACTCTCTCTCTAGATCAAGAGGCCATCTATCTTCTTCAACAAACCAGCACCGCTGCCATTTGCACAGCCTTCCATCGCAACTTCCAGCCCCGTCGCCGCCGTCGTCACTGAAGAACCAGCTTCGACCAAGCTCCTGTTTCGTCTATCCAGCGTCATTTTGCACACCATCGGCTGCTACAGCCTCAGCTACCATTGGTGTCGTGACAACGTTGTCAAGCCAACACCAGGCTCTTCCGTGGTCCTACTGCCATTGTCTTCCTCAACTGACCAGCACCGACGCCGCTGCTTGCTCCAGTGCCAACCACACACGTCGCCCTTTCAACGCATCGTGTGTGGTCACCAACTTCGCTGCGACATCACCATTGGTTCCGGCCTCGCTCGTCCACTGCTCATGCACACGGCCTGCCCTGTCTCTGCCCTGCCTTGACTTGCGGCCTACGCCGTTTGATGCTTTTTCAGCTTTACACCCTATCCATCTGTGGGTAAACTCTTTGGGAATCCTCAGTATATTTTTTATTATTATTATTATTTTTAGCTTTGGCTCCTCTTGAATGAGACCAACACAGCTGTTCTTCTTCGTGAACAAACCAGAGCTGCTACTGTTTATTATTGCCACTGTCCTGTTTCAGCGTCACGACTGCCACAGACGTGCAATCCAAGTTGTTGGTACACCAGACCTTGGTCTTGTTCCTACAGCCGCGGAAGTCCACTTCTGTTTCCGTATTGATTGTCGTCTCAATCCTCCGAGTGCCGCTGTCGGCTTCGTAAGAACCAACCCCGGCGTTATCTTGCACGCGACCACCTCAACTCGCGTGGCTAGTGCGTCTCATGCCCAGCTCTTGCACCGTCGTTGTATTTGCCAACCGTAACTGAGTAGTGACGACTACACTGCCAGGGAGGGAAAAAGAACTCACAAAGTAGCAAGACTCAAACAATTAGTCAACTGACCTGGAATTTCTCCATGGAGATTGTTGTTATTCAATATAAGAGCCGCAATGTTCTGCAATTGACCCAACTCCTCCGGGATATTACCAGACAAGTTGTTGAATGACATATCTATAATTTGTATACTTCTGAGAATCCCGAATTCTGAAGGTAGTGGTCCGTTAAGATGATTATGACTCAAATTCCTTAATGTATAATACATGTTCACAAGTCAGGCACACAACCATATACTCAATCTCTGATGCTTCAGTTTTTTTTTTTTTTTTTTTTTTGGTGGCAGTTTTTGTATGAACCTTCCTTCTTATTGATGGATCTTTGTGCTCAAAAATAAATTTATATATATATATATATATATAAAAATCCATGCACTACTATATTAAATAAAATGAATCCATGCTCTGATCCATGCTCTGATACATCCATGCTCTGATAGATAAAATAAAAATAAAATTGGTGATTTGAAATTCCAATATGAAGCTTGAATTTGTTTAGGCTTTGCAATTTTTGAAATAGGCTGTGGGATTTACTTAAACGATTTTTCTGACTTGAAATTTGCCAAAGAAATTCTGGGCTATTGCGTAACTTGAACCATTGCTGCTGAATTTTGCCGTCGTAATAGAATATTTGCCACTTGAATTGAGCAAATAATATTGACTTGGGAGGAACATTCTTGTAGCTTGCACGACAATCCATTAAATCTTGCTACTGATGAGCAATGTAATATACTTCGGATCTCGGGCCTGAAATTTGCTATTGAACTTCACTCTGTCCAAATTTTGAGCCCCGTATAAATTGAACCTTTAATATGGAACATAGTGACTTTGAGAAATTGACCCGACTGAACTTCATCACAAAGCGACCTATGACATTGCACCTCTTATTGATGATAGAAACTGAAAATCTGTATGTTGATGATGTACCCATTGGTATTAAAATTTGTTGAGTTTGAAGAATATCCGAGAAAATGAATTGTTGATGACGTCTGAAGTTGAATTTGTTGATAAACCCATCATGTTGCATGTAACAATATTCTGCATTTTAATACGGTCAACTCTTTGCTATTTATACCTGTTATTTCAGTCATATGTCTTCTCGAAAGAAACCCGTTATCCCGGGGTCATCGGAACGGGCTCTCATGAAAGAGAGGGATGTACCTCCGGCATCTGAGTGGAGGAAATCTCCTTATTTTGGTCGGAAGGACCCCTTCTGGCGGGCGGCAACCTCCACCACTTCTCTTCTATCTCCGAAGGGGGCTTCATTATGTCTCACTGAGGACACTGACTCTGGACATGAGGCCCTCATTTCTCCTTCCTCGGTCCTACGCTTTCGAATTGAGCGGGGGGACTTTCCATATTGTTATCCTCAATTTAAGGCCTTCTCAAACCCTCCTTTTGGTTGGTAGGAGTGGGTCGATGATGTCCTTTCGGACAAGAGCCTCTGTCAGCGGCTTCAGAAGGCCCGACTATTGATCCCGGTGAAAATATCTCGATCCCTATCCATCCGTCGCAACAATGCTAGCCTAGAAGCCATGGCTCTTCGGTGGAGCACCGAGACACACACCTTTATACTTGGCCAGCACGAGATGGGGCCCACCCTTGAGGATGTGTTCATGTTGCTGCGTTTGGAAGTGACCGGCCCTGATGCCTTCGACCCTGAACAGACACCCCCCGAAGATGATTCTTTGATCCAATCGCTGAAGCTAAATCTTCAAACTTGTGGTCGGTGGAGTTCCGTTTTTGATGGTTCAGCGAGGAGGACTAGTCGAGTAAGGACGGACCGTGCCTCCTATACTGCATGGATCCGCCACTTCTTCAAGGATCTTTAGCCCTTGGCCAGAGATGCTGACCCTGACTCTTGGGAGTATGAGGCCGGTCTGATGTATGGCTCTAGGCTCTATTTCTTGGGATTTCTGGCTTGCTTCCTTTCATTCTTCATTCTTCCGAGCACACCTCTGGATTCCCTCAATCCTTTCGTCTTTCCCTTGGCAGTTAGGCTCTTCACAGGAGATCGGATCCCTTTGGCTCCACTATTTCTTGGAAATCTCTACTATCGGTTGGATCTACTACATAGAGATATGGTTCGTTCCGTGGGTCGATATGAGCCTATCTCCTTCATTCACAGCCAGTTCCTGCTTTGTTTCTTCTTCGAGAGGTTCCCAAAATTTGCCCCTGCTCTGACTGTATTCGAGGCAGAGGTTCTTCGAGAGATAGTGGATAAAGATGGCATCCCCGTGCTCGGTACTGATGGGTCTCGGACATTTGAGAAAGCGAAGTCTTGCCAGCCGTTGATTACACGTTGGTCACGTACCATTTCCACCTTATCCTTGAATACTCTGGTGGATGATCCCCGGCGCTTTGTGGCATGGCCGTATGTATGCCCACCGGTAGGTGTGGCCACACCGCTTATCTATCATGGTTCCTTCCGCTCGGTGTCCTTTCCTTTGCCGAAGAACATCCCTGCACCCTTTGTTGATATGTTGATCATAATCCGTCTGAGTTCATTACCGGTATGGCATGAGGAAGGTGTTGATAGTGCCGTTTATAGACCTGACCGTGTAGCATGTCAGTTCGGGTTTGACCAATGTGCCCCGGGGTCAGCACCTCCTTTGTTATCATTTTCAGAGAGCTATGGGCGCTTCAGTCGTGGACTTGTACACACCGTGCTTCCTATATCCGGCTCTTTGACGATGCCAGGCTTGAGCCGAGTAGGGGGTTTCACCGCCTCTTTCAGGCGATATTGGCGGAAGAATATCGATGCGTTTATTGCATTTGTCCAGAGCAGACCGACCATATGTTTGCCTTCACCGATCTATAAGAAGGACTTTTCTTTTCGGCTGCTTGAGAGTCGGAAATCTGATCACATGTACGAGAGTTTCTTTACCTTATCTGCTCCAACTGACCCTCCGGCTCGGGCGTCTGCTTCTAGTTTGGCAATTGCTTCTCCAGAGCCAGTCCCTTTGAATAAGGCCTCTGGTCCTCGGATGACCCGCCTTAAGAAGATGGCTCACAAGAGGGCTTCTGATGCCAGTCCTTCAGCTCCTCGCCTTTCCAAAAGGCTTTATGAGGTACCCGAAATTTTTTGATTTGAAGTTACTTTCCTTCTTGCGACTGGACCTTCTTAAATGAACACTTTTTATTTTCCCTTGTTGTGTAAGACCCTACGGCTGCTGGCGTTCTCAGTACCGTGGCTACTGGCCATGCTTCCTCCATTAGGCCGGACTCAGACTTGGACGACACCCTCCCATTGTCTGCAAGACTTGTGAAGATGCGCACCCCTCGTATAGCAGTTATAGGTAACGATGATGATAAGGCTAAGTCCTCCGATCATTTTTGTGACCTTATTCCACGCATGCGTCGTCACCGCCTTACCGTAGCTGAGGAGGAGCGCTATCTTGATGACGAGGTTATTGGGGCTCACCGTTCTGATGTTGAGATTGCTGGAGGGACTGATGCCATAGAAATTGATGCCGCAGGCCATGCTTGGAGGGACTGATGCCACAGAAATTGATGCCGCAGGCCATGCTTCTAGAAGCAATGTAGAGATGAGGTGCGCATCTGGGAATGGTGTAGAGGTGGATGTGCTAGAAATCTCTAAGACTCGCTCTGGCACTTATGGTGATTCTCATCCTCCGGTCCTCCTTCCTTCTTCAGGGATGACTGCTACTGTTTAGGCTTCATCAGACATTGTGATCGATCAGGTGCTCCCTATACGGCCAAGTGACTTTGTCGATGCTAGGAGTCCTTCAGTTGCTCCGGCTTTGCATATTGTTTCTCTCTCTGGTAATCTTTCTTTCTAAAGTTTGTCATTTACTTCTATCTGTGAGAAATCTTTACTCAAATGGCTTTACTGTTCCCTACCCCTAATAAGACTTCCTTATCTTTTCTTTAGTGTTAGCTGTTACCGGGGTCCTGCCTTCACCTGCCTCCGACTCTGCTCCAGTGTTAGCTGCTACCGGGGTCTTGCCTTCACCTGCCTCAAACTCTACTCCGACTCTCTTTGTGACTCCTTATGGTTCTCCTTCTCAAGGGGGGACACCTGCCTTTAAGACAGCTGCTAGAGGTTCTTCATCGCCAGTGCCTTCGAATATTTTGGATCTGAATCTCATTGATTTCCACATTGATAGTGATGCTTTTGGTCTTTCCCCTTATCGCTCTGCATTCTCAGGCTCGGGACCTCTGCTGGGAGTTACCCCTCCGGGTGGTTCATCTAACCCGATAGACATTGGGGAGATTCCTGAGACTAGCAGCTTTCCGAACCCAATTCCTCCTTCGGCTTCTGGCAAAGTATCATTTCTTCATTACTGGGTAGCTCCTGAGTTTGCTTCAGTTCTACAGCTTGTGCATTCGAGTTACCTGGAGACCTTTGCTTCATTTGCTTGCCAATGTCCACTCATTCAGACTGCTCTTCTCGAGTCTTTTGCCACTATCTTATATAGCTTGGACAGGCAACGGTTGTGTGACCTTAATGGGAAAGTAGTCGAGACGACGTATCAGGAGATCTCTGACATGGAGCGTCACCAAGTGGACTTATCATGGCTTCGGAAGCGCCTGGATATAGCTTCGAACGCCAGTCATCGGGTGGAACTTATGTCTGTGCTTGCCGCTTATCAGACCTCTATAGATGAGACAAAGGCAACTCTTCGTGAACTTGACTCGAGTTATGCTCGGGCCTTGGAGACTTTAGAGGCACACTCTACTGTTTGTCCTCCAGATGTAGATGTGACGGGCAGTTTCTTCGAGGGTGTCTTTAGGAGAGATTGATTTTTTTTTATTATTATTATTTTCTTTCCCCCTTTGATAAAAATGTTTTATCTAGGACAATGCAATGAAATGACAAAAATTTTGCTGTTTGGATATTTTCGTATTGTTTTCTCATTCTACTTGATAAAATATTTATTTAAATGATATAATGGAAAGAACAATCGTACGCACGTGTTTATAAAAGCTGAAATATTCTCATTAGTTCTTTAACTTTCTTGACAAAAGTATAATAGATTCACTGCAAGTGATGGGATAAAACATACACCATAGAGAAAACCAGCTTCTTCATAACGTAAGGGAAATACAACTTTTAGACAAAGTAAGAAAAATGAAAATGAATTTCAACATAGATGAGTCTAACTATGGGTAGTAGTGCTTGATAAACTTTGCATTGAGCGGGCCAGTTCAGAAGCCATCTTCAACCCTTACAAGCTTGTAGTACCCGCTTGAGCTCGCCTGAACCACCCTGTAGGGCCCTTCCCATTTCGGAGAAAACTTGGGCAAAGGTTGTCCTCGCATGATTGGGTCTACGATCTTCCATACTAGATCACCTTCTTCGAACTTTCTTGGCACCACGGTCTGATTATAGGCTCGGGCGATGGACTCATGATACCTCTCCATGACTTTTGCAGCTCTATCACGCTTTTCCTCTAATGCTTCCAATCTGGTGGTTCGAGGCTCCAGTACCATCCCCGAGGCGAGAGCCATTCGAGCAGATGGTGTTTCCAACTCTATAGGCAACACTGCCTCGGACCCATACACAAGGGAGTAAGGAGTTGCTTGAGTCAGCTTTCTCTTTAAAGTGCGATACGCCCATAGGGCTACTATCAACTGTTCAGACCAAGTCCCTCCAAATTCATCCATCATCTTGCTTAGAATCCTTATCAGTGTCTTGTTTGTGGCCTCTGCTTGCCCGTTCCCTTTTGGATAGTATGGTGTGGATTTGTGATGCTTCACTTGGTAAGTCTCTAGGAGGCTCTTCACATATTTGTTTATGAAGGGAGTGCCGTTATCCGAGAGGATGATGTTTGGTACTCCAAACCGGCAAATGATATTCTCCTTGATGAAGTTCGCGACTGCAGGCCCCGTAGCGTTCTTCAGAGGGATTGCTTCGACCCACTTTGTACTCAATTTTGTGGCTGCGAGAATCCACTTGTACCCCTTAGAAGGTGTGGAGATGGGCCCTATCAGATCAAAAGCCCAGGTATGGAACGGCCATGGCGTTCGGATACTATGCAGGTCTACAGCTGGAGCATGGATTAAATTTCCATGTTTCTGACAAGTCTGGCACCTCTTCATGTGATGGGATGCATCTGACTCCATGGTCAGCCAGTAATACCCAAGGTGTATAAACTGCTCGAACAGTCGAGCCCCTCCTTGATGTTCAATCTCGTGAGCTCTTCCGAGGACTAGATCTGACTCCTCCTTAGAGAGACACCTCAGGGGAGTGCCCTCAATACTTCTTCTGTAAAGCTTGTCCTGATCAAGAAAGTACCGCCTCGCTCTCCTCTTGAGGTGTGCAATGTCCCACGGGCTCTCAGGTAGTGTTCCCTCTTTGAGATAGTCAATGTAGACTTGCCTCCAGTCAAGGGTATCAATTTCAAAGCAACTCTCATCCTCCCGGATGTATGACTAACACTTGGGGCATTCCTTCTGTAATTGATTCGAGTCCTTCTCCATCTCGGGCCAATAATAGCCCTGTCTTTGGATTCTTCTATACAGATTGATATCCCCATCCCCGCAAGACTTTTCATGGATCTGTTGTAGTCAGAAGCTTGCTTCTTGTTGGCCAACACACTGGGCTAGGAATCCGGTACCTCCTCGGAAGTAAAGTTCACCTTGAATAATTATGAATTGGGCAAGCTTGGCCATAGTTAGTTTTCCAACTTTGCTTCTGAGTTGTTCGAGGACTTCTCCTCTCCAGTCCTCCGGAAGGTCTTTATCTTCGGATATTATTGAAGGTTCTGTTCTCTTCTTGATAATAATTGTCGCCTCTTCCTCTGGAATGTCAACTCTTGCCCCTAATGTTGCGAGGGCATCTGAAAACTTGTTGTCGAAGCGAGGCACATGCTCTATTTCGACCTTCTAAAATTTGTCAAGAAGCCTTTGGATTGTTGTTCGATATGTGGCCAAGGCAGGCTCCTTTAAGACGAATTGTCCTGAAACTTGCTTCACTATCAACTTTGAGTCCCCCCGAATCCGAATCTTCTTGATATTGTGCTTTTCAGCTGCTATCAAGCCCAAAATAAGAGCCTCATACTCGGCTTCATTATTTGAACAATAGAAATCCAGTTTATAAGACAAATATAACTTTTTCCCACTTTTGCTTGTAAGGACTATCCCGGTGCCTCCATTCCCTCCGGCTGCTGCTCCGTCAAAGCTCAATGTCCAGAAGCTTTCCTCGGAAGCCATAGCTGCATGCACCTCTCCTCTTAATTCTTCATTCACTAGTTCATAGTCACCACTTGGAAATTGAGCAAGGAGATCAGCTAAGGCTTGGCTTTTGATTGCCTTGGGAGCTACACATGTGATCTCGAATTCACCCAGTGCTAACAACCATCTTGCCACCTTCCCGGTTAGAGCAGGCTTGTTAAGGAGGTATCGGATTGGATCACTTCTAGTAACAATCTGAATCTGATGTGCTAAGAAGTAATGTCTGAGCTTTTGGGCAGTGAATACCAAAGCTAAACAATGTCTCTCTACCGGAGTATATTGGACTTCTGCTCCTCGAATCTTCCGGTTGATGTAATACACCGGGCGTTCTGCTCCATCTACATCTTGGACCAATAATGCCCCTCTGGACTTGGGGGTTGAAGTTAAGTACAACATTAGAGGTACCCCGGGCTGCGGGGCTATCATGGTCTGAGGCGAGGTCAAGGCTGCCTTGATTCTCTCGAAGGCTTTTTGGTGCTCTTGGTTCCACTCGAACTTGGTATCTCATTTTAACAATGAGCCGAAAGGGGCAGAGATCTCTGCAAGTGCTGGGATAAATCTCTGAATATAAGACACCTTCCTGAGGAACTTCTTTAACTCTTTCTGAGAATGCGGGGAAAGCATTGCTCTGATAGATTTGACTTTGTCTTCATCTGCCTTGATACCATGTCTGTATACAAGAAACCCGAGGAACTTCCCGGCCGTCACCCCGAAAGCACATTTGAGAGGATTCATCCTCATTTTGAATTTCTGGCACCGTTTGAATACCTTCTCAAGGTCTCGGAGATGGTCTTCTTCTTTCTTGGATTTCACCACTAGATCATCAACATAATCTTCCACCTCATGATGGATCATGTCATGAAAGATTGCAGTCATAGCCCTTTGGTAAGTTGCACCGGCATTCTTGAGTCCGAAAGGCATGACTGTATAGAAGAAGTTTCCGAGAGGTGTTCTAAAAGCAGTCTTTTCTGCGTCCTCTTCAGCCATCTTAATCTGATTGTATCCACTGAATCCATCCATGAATGAGAACATCTGGTGTCCTGAGGTGGCATCCACGAGGGTGTCGATGTGAGGAAGAGGGAATTCATCCTTCGGGCAAGATTTGTTTAAATCTCGAAAGTCTACACATACTCTGATTTGGCCATTCTTCTTCTTTACTGGCACGATGCTTGCTAACCATGTGGGGTACTGTATTGGCCTGATGAAACCAGCCTGTTAAAGTTTTTCAATCTCCTCCTTAATCTTCTCTTCGAGATCTGGATGATATTTTCGAGCAGCTTGCTTAATTGGCTTGGAGTTTGGGAATACATCAAGATAGTGGGAGACTAGGTCAGGATCTAGTCCGGGCATTTCCTTATATGACCAAGCAAACACATCTGAGTATCGGCTTGTCAACTTTAACAACTGTTCCCACTTCTCTGGGCTAAGGCTCGAACTTACGAATACCGGCCTCGGTGCATCTTGTCCATCACTCAGATCTATTTCAATAAGTTGTTCGGGCTGAGGCTTCGGCCCATCTTGCATGCATTCTGGAGCCACTTCAGGCTTTATCACTATGTCACTGTCAGGAGGCTCTTCTTTTGACTCGGAGTTGGTGACTGAAGAAACCGACTCCCCGCACCTTCATAAATAGTACACCATCTTGCCCCCTTCTCGGACTTTCATCACTTTCCGAGGAATAGGCAGACTTTCTGGTCTAGACATCGCCCGTTTACTCGATTCTGCCCTTGGCTCCTCGTCATCTTTGATATCCTCCCAATGAGGAATTTTGACCCCTCGAGGCTTAGAGGTGGTGGGAACTTCTTCGACAGCCAATTCGGTGAAGTAGATGGCATCAGAATAATGAGCTTCATGGATCTCGAAAGACCTTTCTGTAGCCTGAATTGTCACCGTCTTCTTTCCCCATTTAGCCTTAACACACTGATGATAACTTGATGGTACAGCCCCATATCTATGCATCCAGGTCCTCCCTAGAATGATGTGATAATTTGCCTCAGAATCGATAATATGGAACTTGGTGGCCGAGCGAATCTCTCCGACAGCTAAATCAACTGTTACGTATCCGATAGTAACTCTCTTTTCTCCACCGAAGCCAGTGATGACTATCGGCTGCTTCACAATGCGTTCTTCAGAGATTCCGACCTTTTCTAGAGTAGCGCGAGTCATAATGTTGATAGAGGCTCCACTATCTAGAAAGGCCCTTTTGAACTCAACCCCGTTAATAAAAGCAGTCACATAAAGCGGGCGATTGTGAGAAAAAGGATACTTCCGATCAGCCTCGAAGAAAGTAATGGCACTAGATTGCTCTTTTGCCTTCCTCGGTATAGATCCCTCAGTCGACATGCATTCCTCGTGGTGTGCCTCGGCTATATTAATGATAGACTTGGTGATTTCTGTTCTTGCCTCCCTGGAAAGTCCAAGCTGGTCAAAGAACTACTTGAACTTTACACAGTCTTATAAGGTTTTGGTATAGTGATTCGGATCTTTTTCCACTCTTGGAGGCTCGTAGTTTACCATCTCCTCGGTCTCTTCAAAATAAGATGCCACATAAACATGGTGTCCTTCTCTTCCATAGTACTCTTCTCCTCCTTCTGGATCAAAGGGATCTTTGCTATGAGTCATAAATGTTCTGCCCTCTGGATCGAGAGCACTTCCATAGTAAACTTGCTCACCCTCTAGCTCGAGGATGTCGTCCAAATAACAATCATCGTCATCGAGATTGGCGATAGCCTCGATCATCGGGCCTTCATAAGCTATCATAGCAACATTCTTGCCCTTGTCTCGGTGTTGAGGATATGGTTGTTCTCGGATGTCTTGAGTCCCTTGCTTTTTGAACCTTAATTCGTCTGCCTCGACTATATCTCTGAAGATTTTCCTGAGAGTCCAACACTTCTCTGTCGGATGTTCAATGTACGATGGTAGACACAGAATTCAGGGCTCTCACGATCCTTTTTTGATGGCATTTCTTCGACATAAGGCAATTTTAGCTCTCCGTCAGCCACCCATTCCTTAACTAAAGCTTTTACCTCCTCGATTCCACATGAATAAGAAACATTCCCCTTTTCACCATTATATTGCTTCCTCTTCTGGCCTCTATGACCTCCTCCTTGTGAATTTCGGGTATCTGGGGCAGAGGCAGCAGCAACGATAGGTCCACGAGACGATTTCAAACTAGTCTTGTAACTGGCCTTAAATCCGGACTCCTGAGCCTGAGGAATGCTAATGTTCTGAGCTGCTTCTATTAATGCCGAGAAGGTGGGTAGCTTATGATTAACTAGAAACATTTTGTACCTGCTCAATGCCCCTTCTAGACAGATTTGAACCAAATAACTCTCCTCCACTGCTCCATGGCAATCCATGGGCTTGTCCTGAAACCTTTTGACGTAGTCAAGGATGTCTTCACTTTACTGCTGCTTTTCTTTACGCAATGTAAGTGTGGTCACCTTCTCCGCTACTTGGAAGAACTTAGAGTGGAATTTGTTAACCATTTCCTCCCAACTTCGGACAGAGTTTGGGGCCAAATTAACATACCAACTATATGCTCGGTCAGTGAGGGACTTAGAGAATTCTCTCAGCCGGAGGACGTGGTTTGAACCATGAATACCCAGAGTCTCGATGAATCGCACAATATGTTCTCGAGCATTTCCTTGTTTGCCATCGAACTTGATGAATTTCAGCACTGTATACCCCTCAGGGTATGGATAGCTTAGCATCTCAATGGGGTAAGGCGACTTCACATCCGGATCAGGCAAAGAGGGTAAAGTCCTCTTGCCCCGTTCGAGATCGAACATGGCCTGCATATCGGCGAGAGTGAGAAACTGTTGAGGCAGAGAGTTTGATTGTGGTATTCCCGGAACTTGGCTTATGGACCCGAAGACTGGGCGACTTGGCCATTCTGGTGTTGCGAATTCATCATTGGTGAGGACATTTGACGATATTGGCCATCAGCGCCTATAGACAAGCCAGTTGGTGATGGGACATTGAATTGAGGCCCGTAAAATCCACCGTACGGGGCCGCTATTCCGGGTTATGCTTGCAAATTTGTTGTTGGCACCAAAGGAGGCCCGCCTGGTACTTGAGTAACATTTACTGGTGGCGTAACAAGATTAGGTACGGGCAGAGCTCCCTTTTGCGCCATCATGCTCCTCATGTTTTCCTGGATACCAACAGTCGCCGGAGCGCCATTCATTACACTAGAAACTCCCTTAGTCACCATTGGATCTTGGCTTGGCACGCCATGGAGCCCGGGCATGGGCAAACTGCTACTGCCTACCGCAGTTTGAGCATGTGTTACTGTGGCCGTGTTGCCATGAGCCATAGGCTGATTGGGGACTACTTCTCCTTGGATTTGATTTTGCGCTCCGGCGGGAATAGCTCCACCACCAGTTTGAATTCCGTTTGGCGGCGGTGAAAAATTAGAACTCATCACCAACATGGTGTGAGTGAGATTCTGAAGAGTGGTAAGAATCTCCTGCTGAGTATTTTGAAGTCCTTGAATGGCTTCAAGCAAAAGTGGTTGATCTGGAGCCATGGTCCTGTCATCACCACCATTAAAGGATCCTTGCTGGTGAACTTCATCTTCTTCCGCCATCTTTGTTGGAGTTGTGTGGATTCCAAATCTCGTTGAGACCATTAACCAATCCGCTTCCCCAGCGGAGTCGCCAAAATGTAGGAGAGGGCTCAAGAAAGGAGTTGGAAAATTCGAAGATCTTCGAAGATCCTTGAAGAACAACTTCGAATTTTCTAGAAGATACTGTATGAGAGGCTTAGATTCTTCAATAGTCTCAACTCAAGAACACAAGAGTAAAGGAGATGATGGAGATAAGAGATTGGGTGAAGAAGAAGGCAAAATGGCTGGAGAGAGAATAATGGCAAGGCTCTCCCATGGATCTCCCACTTTCACTCTCAAGGTTGATAATGGAGAAGAGAAATTAGTTCTTTCCCAAGAGTTGAAAAATCTCCAAAATCCATCCCCTGTAAAGCTATGGGTGGGTGCTATTTATAGGCACCTTATGATGTAGGATGGAGCCCATATACAAGGCACATAGAGAATATTCTCTCTAACCACCTTGTCCGAGGAGGTGACCTCTCAAAGGACGAGGAAAACCCCGAAGAGGAGATTAACCTCTCGGCGAACCCTTCTTCTTAGCCACACCTAACCAATGATCCCCAATCATCCCAAAGGGTCAGGGGTAGTCCCAGAGGACGTCCTGCCGCTAAATATTGTCGAGTCTCATGGACCCCCCGGAGTCGTGCCACCTCGACCCGGGTATAGGCTAGTTTAACCGAAGAGTGAATTTATCTCCACTCACCGTCCTCAGGATCGGGTCCTTTGTTCGAACTCCATTACGCCCATGGTTCTGGTGCGTAGATCCCGGAAAGCTCCGAGCCCGCAAGTGTTCTGGGACTCATTAACGGAGCGACTTCTAGATTGCGTTTGAATCCGTTCGAAGCCAGGTGCTTCGGATCTCTAGGTTCGTGGATCCGAACCCTTTCGAGTCTGTACTCGAGTAAGTCTCTAAGTTCGTGGATCCGAACCCTTTCGAGGCTTAGAGTGATTCAGCCCGTTTAATGGCGATAAATCCAGGCCCACCAATCTTGGACTTGCGATAAATTCGGACCCACTAATCTTGGATTATTGGGCCTAATTAATTTAGTGGGCTTAAACTTAACTCCTCTTACAGTGGGAAATGTGATATGTAGGGACAGACGGTACGTAAATAGGACACCTACGTTGGAAGTTAGAGTTGAAAATGTCATAACAAATAGTCGAAAAAAACGTTTGGGTGGCAACAATGTGTTTATGTGGTAGAACATGAAATGCTCATGTCGTAGGTAACTATTTTGGTAATACCATCTTACACTATAGTTTGTTTAACTCTTCTCATATATTAGTTTGTGTATGGTTATATTTATGTGAAATTGTTTACTGCTTTTGTTGACTGTGGCCCCTTTAATTACATTAACATGTCATTTGGCATTCTTTCACAAAATCGATGTTCGTCGACCATTCCATGTTTGGGTGTCTTTCATTACTTAATAGCTATTACTCTCCTTGTGTTTTCAGGTTTGAAATTAATACAGTCGCTATATTCGAATAAAATTGCCTTTATAGGCACCAAACTAATCACATTTTTTTTTATTTGCAGATGGTTTTGGACATACAAATGTGAATATGATTTTTGTTGACAAGTACGGAAGGGCATTGTTTTTATACGTCTGTCCGTATATATAGTGGTTTGTACAAATAACTTTTTTGGTGTGGTACATATCAGCTAATTTGGTATGGTTGAAATTTGCATATATGCTAATTTATGTTGTGGTACATATGTCCATTTTGGAAATTAATTTGGTTAGTCTTGTATTATGTATGAAATGAAATTATTGACGTTGGATTAGACTTGGTTCGTATGGAATTTGTATTATATATAGAATTGGACGTTTATTTTTAATGTTTTGGATGGTTGGAACTAGAATGTGTGCACGTTGTTGAATGCTTGAATGGTTGATAATATATTTAGCGTTGATGGATTATATTGGTTATACAGGATACAGGTTCTATTAAACATAGATATAGGTTGTGTAGAATTTTTTTGAAAAAAAAAAAAAAAGAACAGAAAATATTTGGCCACCAAATATTTTGGTAGCCAAATACGTAGTCGGAATTTTTTGGCGACTAATAATTTAGTAGCAAAAAGATAACCATCTCAACTCTTTCCGACAAAATAGTTAGTAGCTAAAACAATTGAGAATGAGAGAAAGAAACTATTCGCCACTAAACTTTTTAGTCATGAAAGAAAAGGGTATCATTTGGCGACTAAATCATTTGGTGGCAAAACGTAATTAAGTGAAACTTAAGAAGTTTTTGGCTACGACCAATATTTGTCGGCAAAAGTGACCACGACGAAATGACATGGTCGCTACAAATATGTATTGTATTGGTGACCAAAATATTTAGTCTTCTATAGTTGGTTAAAATTTCCATTTAGAACTTTTAGTGACTAAAAAATTAGTGGCCAAAATGTCACGTTTGCCGACTAACTACGAATTCGTAGCCAAATGTAAAGTTTCAGTGACTAATTCTTTCTTAGCAAAAAGTAACACCTTTCCCGACCACACGAATGGTAGTAGCCAATAGTCACATTGGGTGACTAATGGTTTTAGTGGCCCAAAGCTAACATTTTCCGACTAAAAGAAATGTAGTAGGCAAATGTGACACGTTCCGCGACCAAATAAGGTTTACTATTGCCGACAGGGTATAGGCGACGACCTTGGCGACAAAATTCTTTTGTCGCAAAATCATTTCACCGACCAAATTTCGGACTTTTGGCGACCAATATTTTGGTAGCCAAAAGTGACATTTCTTGTAGTGTTGGGGAATAAAATAGGTTCTATTTTAAGCTCACTTTCAAATTATGCATAAAATATAATTTGTTATGACATAACTTGGAAATAACAAAGAGATCAAATATAGACACAAAGTTTTACGTGATCCAACTAAAAGCCTAGATTTACGGGTATGATGATAAGAGGCTGATGAATCTCATTGTGAAAGTAGAAAGTAAATACTATGAGTTGTCTCGCTCTCTATCTGTAATAACCCCGATCCGTAATTAGCTACTAATTCGTAACTAATGATGCTAACGGAAGGATTAAAATAAATTATGTGTTTATTCTGTATTTTACATGATTTTGGCTTTCTATCTGTTACTTGTAGAGATATCTGTCTGGAATTCCGCTTTAATATGAAAATTGAAAGCCTTATCGGCATCCGAAACCGAAATTGATTACATCAATATGTTATTTGGAATTTTTAGAATCATTTGGTAAGTTTTATTAAAAATTGATTCAGAATGATTCATTAAGTTGTGTTTGGATGGACCTATGTTCTAATTATGGTATTGTAGCATCATAAATATAAACATGAGCCCTTAAGCTCATTTTAGTTCATTTCTTATCCATATTAAGAGCAAAAATCAGAGATTCATTTTAAAGAGAGAGAGAGAGTGCAATTCTAGAGAGAGAGAGAGAGAGGAAGAGATTGAAGAAGAATTAAAGGTTTTGTGTTGAATTCACCAAGATTGTGCTAAAACAAGAGTAATTCAAGACTATAGGTATGAATTCAACCCCTAAATTATGAATCTAAGTTATCAACATGAAGATTATGTGTTCAAGGGTGTGTATTAAGCTTAGAAGGAAGATTTGAGTTGCAATTCATGCATGCATGTACATTTTCTCACAAATTGAGCATGAACTCCAAGAATTCTCTCATGCATGTTTGAAATTCAACTTAATTAGGGAAGATCATTGAGTTTCAAGTTGTTTTGTGGTGTTTGATCATGTTTTGAGAAGTTTGATATAAGAAAAATTCATGCATGTCATTCATCATGTTTTAAGTTGAAATTGCGAGTTTTTAACAAACTCTTGGGCCATGATTTTATGAAATGATCCTAAATTCTTCATGTTTTACAAGTTTACTATGTTATCTCAAGTTTTGGGGCCCAAGAGATGTGTTTTGAAGGTTGGAATTTGAGTTTTGAGCTTAAAGGTGCAATCTGGAAATTCCAGAATTCGCATCTACGCTCGAGCGTGGGAGTTCACACTTGAGCGACCACTCTGAGTGCGTGCATTCCGCTCGAGCGACCAAAAGTCTGCTCGAGCGTGAATTGCAAGCTCCTAGAAATTTCATGCCTTTTACAGATCGCTCGAGCGAAGGAACGTGCGCTCGAGCGACCATTCACATTTTGCATGTCCGCTCGAGCGAGGAAAGCTACACTCGAGCGTGGACCTTATTTTCAAAAATTTTGCCTAAGTGTTCTAAGGCATGTTTTGGCATCCTCATTGCATCTTAGGCATTTCTAAGACCTAATTAAGCTTTGACAATGAGGTTATGGATTAGAAACACACTAAGGAATGAATGTACTAAGTCAAGGAATTGCAAGTGTGTGTGTGTTTTTAAACATTGTGATAAGAAAGAACAAGAATCAATATAATGTAAGTTAAACCGTGTTGGCCAAGTATATGTGTAATGATAAGATATGCTTGTGTTATGTATTTTGTGGTTGTAGATCAAGACTCGAGGATTGATTGACCGCTTACTAGAACCACTGTGAGTAACGTTAACGTAAAGATACGTTCATATGAATTATGTTCCAAATGAAATGTGATAAGCTATGATTTCTGAAATGATATCTGTTTACGTGAACGAACATCCCAAGTTTGAAATCTATTATGGCATCCATAGATAGTCCCAAGTTATAGGGGACGACATGAAAATGCGGGTCCATGACATACAAGTTTACGAGATCTCGTTAGCCACTTCATTGTGGTGATATGTGTTTAATCGGTATCTGGAACCGATTACTCTAGTCGGAAGACGTTTTGTGATGTGTTCTATGGGATGTACCATTATTATGTTCTGATATGAGGATGATTATGCTATGATCTATTTTTCCGCTTATGATATGTTCGGATTTCGTTCACTAACCCCTTTACCTTAATGTTATTCACTGGGCTTTAGCTCATTGTTTATATATATATATGCATAGGTGAGCATTCTGGAGCTTGAGCCTGGAGGCTTTTGTCTGGATCTGTGTTTTGTTGTCAGCCAACCATTGTGCCTCACGTGGAGGTTCCCGAAGAGTCCTGTGTTTAAGTTCCGTTGTTTCTGTACATATAAGACTTGTTAGTTTTGTTGGCTGTCCTTAAGGTACTTTAATGTGTGCGGGTATAATATATGAATGACTATTGCATACTTGTATAAAGTTTTAAATATTCTTTTCCATATAAGTCAGCACAGCTCATTGGACAAATATATTTATGTATTTGCTTCCGCTAGCCCCTTAATCTTGTTAATCTGTCCAGAGGCCTTCGGTAATCCAAGGATTACTGGCCGGTTACGATGCTAAACCTCTAGGGGCGGGTTTGGGTCGTGACAGAGTGGTATCAGAGCACGAGTTATACCGCACACTCGTGTCCATATGAGCTGTAGGATGTCCTATAAATGAAATAGGGACATTGCATTATCACGTGTTATGAACACATTCTTATTGAAAATAAATTGAAATGAAATGAAACCTATGTGCATGATCAAAGAAGTTAAGTGAAATAACATGTAACGTTAATTTCAATACCGAATGTAGAATCTATGTGAACATGAACGTATGAGAGTAAAGGGTCATGTGACCGTATCTGAATTGAAATGAAAGTATGAAATGAAATGTGGAATCAATGAGAGCTTTCATTATATTAATAAGCACCCTGTTTGTGTGTAGCCCATGGAAAGGACAAGGAATATAGACGAATCTGAATCTTCTGACGCTAGAATTAGCCGGTTAGAAAGAATGGTTGAAGCCTTAACTGAAAATCTGAAACAACAGCAACAAGGGCAAATACATGTACCTGAACCAGCTAATTATGATATGATAACACTGAAACAGAAATACAATAAACTGAAGCCACCGGAATTTCTGGGGGGTATTGAACCGTTAAAAGCCGAGGCTTGGGTTTTAGAAATTGAGAAAATATTTGAAGTATTTCTGTGTACTGAGGCACAAAAAGTTTTGTTGGCAACATTCACGCTTAAAGAAGAAGCTAGGAGATGGTGGATGTTAGTACGAAATGATAGTGAGGATATGACATAGGATAGATTTAAAGAAATTTCTTTCGAAAAATATTTTTCCCAATGCATCCGGGATAGGAAGGTATTCGAATTTGAACAACTAAAACATGGCAAAATGACTGTGGCAGAATATGAAGCAAAATTTATCGAACTAGCCCGATATGTGCCCCACATGATAGATACTGACTACAAAAAGGCTAGAAAATTTGAAGGTGGGCTTGACCTACATGTGTATGACCGAGCTGGCGTTTTAAAACTGTCAAAGTATGTAGATGTCTTTGATAGAGCATTAATGTCTAAGACAAACATAGCAGCATTGAAAATATCAAAATCAACATCATCAACTGAATCAGAAAGAATGAAACAGAAGAAACAGAAGGTTGAAATGACTAGTAATTCAATGACCTCTGCGAATGAAAAATTTAGGGCAATAACTTTGAACAAAAAAAGTCGGGGAAGCAACGTGATCAACAATATACCTATCTGTAGAGAATGTGGGAAACAACATTAGGGCATTTGTCGCCGCCTATCAAGAGCTTGTTTTAGATGTGGTCAGAAAGGGCACTTGGCTAAACCTTGCTCGCGAGCTCATCCGAACAACACTAGGCCTAATGCTAGTACGACTGGTTCTGTTCCTACACCCTAGTTCCAGAAAATGCTCGGAACACTGAAACAACTGACGTAGGTATTACCTTTACTATGTTCAATTGTTTATATGGGAATTTGTGTGGAAGTGTACATTCCTTAACTTGATATAGATTGTGGACATGTTAATTGAAGCAATTGAACTGTTATATATTGACTGACATCTTCGAATGAGTAGACCCGTGATCTCGAATTATATACATGAATCAGCCACGTACAGAATTTCTGAAATTGAGAACCTATGTTAGTTTGGAAGAACGAACTTTTGCTTATGAATTGTGAATGAATGCCTAAATGATAATTGATTTTGGACTTGTACCTGTCTATATGCTTCCATGCTTGTAATACTATTAGAATTGATAGGATTGAACCGTGGTTAATGAGCACTTAGAGACTTACTGGCTTATATGAACTATCGTGACTGACCTGTTGAACTATGCTCGAACTGTTAAATATGGAGACACACTATTATTGACTGGATATGGAATATGTTTGGACTTACATATGCCTATACCTTTGTATGGGATGTTAATTAATCGAACTCGACACACTCTTTGTGTCCGCTGCATTTGTATCTAGACTGAGTAGACTTATGATTTGTTGCCTTAACTATTGTATCTGGGGAAATTGTTTTGTGTTCATCTGTACATAGACCTCGTGAATCTATATTGGGAAGGTTATTAGACTCTAGACATGTATATATATGACTAAGTAAAGACCCCATGTGATAGCCTCTAAACTGTGGACTGTGATTGCTGAACATTGACAAGACTGTTTGACTAGACCAGTGAGCCCATGCTTTAATGACTGTATGACCAATTTGAAACTTTTGTATAACAATCTGCTATTGTGTACCTTATGCTTACAAAAAAAAAAAAAAAACTCATTTGGGAAATTGCTATGTTGATTGTAATGCTTACCTCTCGATGTGAATAACTGCATGCCTGTGCATTTACCTGTAAAATTATTGGGAGGAAACACATTGTATACGACCTGAAACACTTTGACATGAACTACTATGATACATGACTCTGATGTGAATTTGAGACTTGATAAACTTAGAACAATTGTGGAATTATTGACTATGCACCTAAGCAAATTGAGTATGAACTATAGAACCAAATGCGTTTCGTTTGAAAATGATGGGGGTAAAACTTATGGCTAATTTGATCTGATTGAACCTTGGTTTGATAAGACCTTTGTTTGCTTGAGAGAACTTCTGTGTGATGACTCGCGCTTTGAACTTTTGTTTAATATGACTGGGTAGAACTTTTATCTGATATGACCCGGTAAAACTTTCATTGATTTGATCTGAGGATACTTTATTGAGAACTATTACCTGATCTATTTATGTTATGGGGGCTTGTGAATTGCTTATGATTGAATGACAGGGCTGTGTTACTAAGGGAACTAATCGAATAAAAAAAAATTTGAATCAATTTTGAACACTTACGAAGAATGTGAACCGTCAACAGCAGACTATGTGATTACGAATAGCTTCTTACCATATGCCTGTAACTGATTGGGAAAACACGTGAATGAGATTATGAAATTTGGTAACTTGTGCTTGGGGAATATGGGAATACCGTATACATGACATGTGATTAATTACCCGGTATTACCGTTACTACGATGAACTTGTTTGACTAAGAGAATGACTGTTTTTGTGTTACTGTACTTCAGAACTGATGGGAATTGTTGACAACAGACTGGTTTGATTATACACTCTGACTACTTGGAAGTATATGTAACCAGTATAACTGCTTCTGTATTGACACATAGTGCGATTGAAATTGTGGGAACTGAGGCTGATAAATAGTATATGAATGATTACTTCAGAAATTCGTTTACTACTATGGAGTTAATGTACGAAATGGCCTTATATTTCTGGTATACTTTGGATGACCTGGACTAACTGTAGTGGATTACTGAATTAAAAACCAAATTGAACAAAGACCGGATGGATGACTCGAAATTGAATAAGTCAAGTCTCTATGACTTGACAACGGGAAATTACTTATGAAAATGGAAACAGTGTGAATCTATGACGTCCGATAAGTACTTGATATAAGTAATATGAGTAATAACTTAATAAAGTTATGTCCAACTGTATTTATTTTCTGTGTGTCAGAATAAGTTTTGTTTTCTGAAATGCTATATGCTGTATGCTGAATGATTGTCCAGTTTATGATATGTATTCGTGACATCCTGTCACGACCCAAACCCGTCCCTATGGGTTTAGTACCGTAACTGGCCAGTAATCCGTGGATTACCAAAGGCCTCTGAATAGATTAACAAATAGTAAGGGGCTGCGGAAGCAATAATACAAAATAGACAAGGTCCAATGAGTTGTGATAACGTACATGGGACAGAACATTTTAAAACTTATAAATATATATATATATATATATAAACATGCCAGTCTAGATACACAGTATTTACAAAATATTTACAGAAGTGAACTTCCCAAGATCTGATTATACAGTGCTTACACAAAGACTAGCATGAAATACAAAAACAGCCTTGGCGTTAGACTCGATCGGAACCTCATCGGGAGGCACAGCGGTTGGCTGACAAAAACGGTACAGAGGGCCGTCAACTCTGGCCCTAGTCACATGCCGGCTCACCTACATATATAATATAAACTGTGAGCGAAAGCCCAGTGAATAATAACAGAGTAAAGGGGTTATATGAATGATGTCCATCACAAGTTAGAATCCAGTATTTAATTCAGAGCATAATCAGACTTCAAAACAGAAACAGATTCATATACATTTGCATATTCGGATTTTGCATAAGATCATACGTGGTAAACCCATTAGCTATCAGAACAGATTGGTCCACATAGTTGGTACCAACGACCACAAAGGTCCATAACTTACGCGCAAGTAGCCATGGTATTGTTGCCCCCAGGCAAGGGCCACGTGCAGATTGGCCGCGCTATTGTTACCCCCGGGCGAGGGCCACATGCAGATGGGCCGCGGTATTGTTACCCCGGGCGAGGGCCACATGAACTAAGGGTGCCACAAATACTTTTCAAAAAATTGGACATTCATTCATAATTCGTAAGATAGCATTTCAGAAAAACAGATTATACCATACCAGTCAGAAAATACTTAGGTTAAATATAACTTTACAGAGTTATTACTCACAGTGGGCTCGGAGACAGACAGACAGAGCAGATCGATCAGACAGGACGTGGCACGTGACCTACACGACACATAACAGATACACACTTGAAACACGCGTTCTAATTGTACAAAACTTATTTCGTTGGCTCTTAGTGTGTTTCTAATCTCTTATCCTCATAATAGAGTCTTAAACATGGCCTAGGAATGCCTAGGATGGAATGAGGATACAAAGATACACTTTAAAACACTTTTCAAAACTTTGCTGAAACAGGGTCCCGCTCAAGCGTGGCCTTCTACGCTCGAGGGTACATGCAGACAAAAGGAATCCGCTCAAGCATGGACTACTCCGCTCGAGCGGACTGCAAGCTACAGTAAAAATGCTGGATGCAAGAAATTCACGCTCGATGGGCGCTCGATACCCGCTCGAGCGTGAGACACAAGTCCTCGCTCGAGCGTGAATTACCCCGCTCGAACGGACTGCAAACACAGGCAAAGTACTGGATACACGAAATTCCTGCTCGAGCGTCATTTCACCCGCTCGAGCGTACTTCATGAACCCAGTGTTTACGCTCAAGCATAGAGTTTTCCGCTCGAGCGTGAGTCCAAAATCTAGAATTTCCAAATTCGAACCTCAAGCTCAAAACTCAACTATAATGCACCAAATTCGATCCTTTTGGGCTAATTTTCTGGGAAACACTTGTAAACTCATAATATGACATGTTTCAAAGATCAATTTGAGAAATCAAAGCCCAAAGGTAGTTCAATTAAATACAATTTTCAAATAAACTTCAAGAACATGAAGAATAAGTAACATGCATGAATTTAATCAACCTTAAAGCTTCCAATTCATGCTCCTAAGAGCCAATTATTTCAAAAACAAGATGAAATCATGGACTTCAACCAAAATGTAAACATGCATGCAAGAATTTCCATGAAAACAACTTTAAACTTCAAGATATGCACATGCATGCATGAATTAATTAAGGTTCCTAGAATTCTAGCCCAATTAACACATAATTTCACCTATTTCATGTGTAAACAAGTTCTAGATGGCTCAATGACAAGATCAAGGGATTGAGTTCTTACCTAAACACCTTAATTAAGCTCCACTAAGCAAAATTCTTGAGCTACTCAACAATTCTTCAAAATCCCCCCAATTCTCTAAGGAATTTTGTTGAAATCAAATGTTCTCCTATCTCTAGCTCTAACCCACGGTTTGGTCTCTTCAAAAGATGATGAAGTGGTGTGAAATAAGTCCCTAACAAGATGAAACAAGTAGCCCACTCACAATGGCAAAATGGTAAATACCTAGGTTCAATCAGTTTAACATTATTTAATCTGATTTAAACATTCCAAATCGAATTTAAATTAAGGGGTTATTTGGGATGACCTAAATAAGTGCACTTTTTGTCTTTTCACGAAAAGATGTACAGAAAAGTAGAGAGGTGATGCAATGGAAAAAAGATAAAAAGATAAAAAGATGGATTATTTGGGACTTTCCAAACTTGGCCTAAATCTACCATAAAATCACATAAAATCTAACTAGTCTAAAACACTAATCAATTTCGAAATCGGGCGCCGATAAGGCTTTCAATTCGCAATTTAAAGTCGTAACATGAACAGATCATTTTACACTGAACCGATAGAAACACATACATAATGCAATACATATGCAAATAAATTTCAAATCCTTCCTAAATTACTATTAAGCATAATTAATCATGAATTAGCATTAATCGGATGTCTGGGTCATTACACATCCTTAGCATCATGTGATATCTGTTGGTTGTTACCCGATATCGGAGGTTCCATTATGGAACTTAATTTGTCTGTACTCTGTTACCCGTACCGGAGGCTCCATCATGGGGCTCAACATGTGCATTCTCTGTTACTTGGATTCGAAGGTTCCTTTATGAAACTGGTTATTCGTAACCCTCACGTGTCTGTATCTGCTCTGTTAATGCTAAGGGATGTATCACGTATGTTTAGGCAAGACTTGTGACATCTGTGTATGATCTGGACAAGAATGTGAATATGAACATGTATATGAATCTGTTTCTGATTAAAAATCTGGATGTGTATAAGACTTTGTTTTGTTACGAACCCTAATCTCTGTATATGATTTATGATTTTGTTTCTGTACGAAGCTAAGGTCGAGATTGGGTTATGAACATATTTATGAATATGGTTATGCTTCTGTTATGTAAAGAGTTGAGGTTATATTTATGATGAACATTATTTCTTTTAATATAAGATAACTTGAGTTTAGAGGACCAAACTTCCTAAGTTGGGGAGACTGTAATAACCCCGATCCGTAATTAGCTACTAATTCGTAATTAATGATGCTAACGGAAGGATTAAAATAAATTATGTGTTTATTCTGTATTTTAGATTTTGGCTTTCTATCTGTTACTTGTAGAGATATCTGTCTGGAATTCCGCTTTAATATGAAAATTGAAAGCCTTATCGGCATCCGAAACCGAAATTGATTACATCAATATGTTATTTGGAATTTTTAGAATCATTCGGCAAGTTTTATTAAAAATTGATTTAGAACGATTTATTAAGTTGTGTTTGGATGGACCTATGTTCTAATTATGGTATTGTAGCATCATAAATATAAACATGAGCCCTTAAGCTCATTTTAGTTCATTTCTTGTTCATATTAAGAGCAAAAATCTGAGATTCATTTTAGAGAGAGAGAGTGTGCAATTCTAGAGAGAGAAAGAGAGGAAGAGATTGAAGAAGAATTGAAGGTTTTGTGTTGAATTCACCAAGATTATGTTAGAACAAGAGTAATTCAAGACTATAGGTATGAATTCAACCCCTAAATTATGAATCTAAGTTATCAACATGAAGATTATGTGTTCAAGGGTGTGTATTGAGCTTAGAAGGAAGATTTGAGTTGCAATTCATGCATGCATGTACATTTTCTCACAAATTGAGCATGAACTCCAAGAATTCTCTCATGCATGTTTGAAATTCATCTTAATTAGGGAAGATCATTGAGTTTCAAGTTGTTTTGTGGTGTTTGATCATGTTTTGAGAAGTTTGATACAAGAAAAATTCATGCATATCATTCATCATGTTTTAAGTTGAAATTGTGAGTTTTTAACAAACTCTTGGGCCAGGATTTTATGAAATGATCTTAAATTCTTCATGTTTTACAAGTTTATTATGTTATCTCAAGTTTTGGGGCCCAAGAGATGTGTTTTGAAGGTTGGAATTTGAGTTTTGAGCTTTAAGGTGCAATCTGGAAATTCCAGAATTCGCATCTACGCTCGAGCGTGGGAGTTCACACTCGAGCGACCACTCTGAGTGCGTGCACTCCGCTCGAGCGACCAAAAGTCCGCTCGAGCGTGAATTGCAAGCTCCCAGAAGTTTCATGTCTTTTACAGATCGCTCGAGCGAAGGAACGTGCACTCGAGCGACCATTCACATTTTGCATGTCCACTCAAGTAAGGAAAGCTACGCTCGAGCATGGACTTTATTTTCAGAATTTTGCCTAAGTGTTCCAAGGCATGTTTTGGCATCCTCATTGCATCTTAGGCATTTCTAAGACCTAATTAAGCTTTGACAATGAGGTTATGGACTAGAAACACACTAAGAAATGAATGTATTAAGTCAAGGAATTGCAAGTGTGTGTGTGTGTTAAAACATTGTGATAAGAAAGAACAAGAATCAATATAATGTAAGCTATACCGTGTTGGCCAAGTACATGTGTAATGATAAGATATGCTTGTGTTATGTATTTTGTGGTTGTAGATCAAGACTCGAGGATTGATTGACCGCTTACTGGAACCACTGTGAGTAACGTTATCGTAAAGATACGTTCATATAAATTATGTTCCAAATGAAATGTGATAAGCTATGATTTCTGAAATGATATCTGTTTACGTGAACGAACATCCCAAGTTTGAAATCTATTATGGCATCCATAGATAGTCCCAAGCCATGGAGGACGGCATGAAAATGCGGGTCCATGACATACAAGTTTACGAGATCTCGTTAGCCATTTCATTGTGGTGATATGTGTTTAATCGGTATCCGGAACCGATTACTCTAGTCGGAAGACGTTCTGTGATTTGTTCTATGGGATGTACCATTATTATGTTCTGATATGAGGATGATTATGCTATGATCTGTTTTTCCGCTTATGATATGCTCAGATTTCGTTCACTAACCCCTTTATCTTAATGTTATTCACTGGGCTTTAGCTCACTGTTTGTATATATATATATATATATAGGTGAGTATTCTGGAGCTCGAGCCTGGAGGCTTTTGTCTGGATCTGTGTTCTGTTGTCAGCCAACCATTGTGCCTCACGTAGAAGTTCCCGAAGAGTCCTGTGTTTAAGTTCCGTTGTTTCTGTACATATAAGACTTGCTAGTTTTGTTGGCTGTACTTAAGATACTTTAATGTGTGTGGGTATAATATATGAATGACTATTGCATACTTATATAAAGTTTTAAATATTCTTTTCCATATAAGTCAGCACAACTTATTGGACAACTATATTTATGTATTTGCTTTCGCTAGCCTCTTAATCTTGTTAATCTGTTCAGAGGCCTTCGGTAATCCAATGATTACTGGCCGGTTACGATGCTAAACCTATAAGGGCGGGTTTGGGTAGTGACACTATCAAGTTCATTTATAATATAAAATAAATGATTTCCATTATCTACTATTTTGGACTATTGAATTCTTTTCACTCTTGTGATTTGTAGAATAAGAATTATTCTTTCTACTAAATTCTTAAAATAAAATAAAATAAAGTTATCTTTGTAAAAAGAATAAACACAAATACAAGGATTTATCTTTTCCTTTTAGTATATTTTTTTATTCTAATTATAGGTTCAGAATTCGAATTTTCTCCATCAACCTACTTAAGAATAATTAAAATTTTCTCCTTCTTCTTCTTTTTTCCTTTTTTATTTTTATATCTAAAAAAGAGCGTTACAAGAACTCTCATGACCAAAACTTAAGAACTCCAAAATAACTTAGGCCAAGTTTGGGAAGACTAAATAAGTGTACTTTTTGACTTTTTTTGTATTATGTATAGAAAAAGTAGAGAGAAGATATTGATTGATGTGACCCAAAAAAGATAAAAAGATGAAATAAGTGTACTTTTTTTTGTTAGCCAAACTTGGCCTTAGTATATACAAAATCCGAGTAACAACACCATGTCAAAATATAGTACCAAAATTTGATCAAATTCATTTACCCATATTTTGACCATGCAAATTGTCAATGATTTTAAGCCTAGTTTGAATTGAACTCGAGACACACCAAGACAACATAATTAATGCATATGCATTACGTACCATTAGAGTAATGATATATAAATATAAAAGTTATACATAAAAATCATATAGAATGATATGTCAAGTTACTATTCATTCATTTTAAACTAAAAAGACCCATGAAAGTGCCTTTTTATTTTCAAATTGCCAATGACACGTCATTCTAGTGGATTTTTTTTGTACAAAAATTTTGTTTGCAAATCAATTTTGGTACAATTATAAATCACATCCAGGGAGTAGGACCAGGCACCAATGCCACTTTTAAGTTGGAATAGGTCCACTTCACTTGGTGGTGGTTGGTACATAGATTGGTTACCCATTTCCAACCTCTAGTCCTTGTGGCCTTGCAATTCATCTTGTGGGTCATGTAAATTCTTTTTTTTCAAAATAGGAAACAAGAAAGTAGATTTTCTATATGCCAAGAAGAATTAATGGAGCATGTAAAACAAAACCCACCAAACTCAAACATTGCTCATCAAAATTACATATAATATATATATATATATATATAGTAGGTATAGACAAAACTACTCATAGTGAAAAATGATCATATTCACACAAAAAAACAAATTACAAAATGAGTGGTGACCAAAAAGCAAAACTGCAAAATTATGATTAGTTCATAGTAACAAGTTTTGTGATGCACCATTGAATTCCTTTTTATATAGAATTTGCTTATAAAATAATATAACAATAATATATTTATAAATTATGATTATAATGATGAGTATTATATTCTTAAATAAAAGGATCACGATAAATCATATTATTCTGCATATATATATTTTTTGTGTGTATCACTACTATATGGTTATTAAGGCATTTAGCCATGTTCACCAAATATATATCTTTATAAATAGTGTACATGTATGTGGCTTGCTCTTCATAAACTTTTTTACAAAATTTTGTAGCCTAAACCACAAACACACTGTAGATTTCTCCATCTTAATTGTTAGTAAAATTGAAATGCTTTTATTTAGAATGAATTATCTGTGTCTGCTCTAACACATGATTAGAATCAAAGAAACTCATTATAACTAAATAAAAAGTACTAGAGTTTAAAGCGACGGTTTGGAGTAGGCGACGGAACCAAATGAAAATGGGCACCTATGATTTGATTTCATTCCACTACTGAGTCTGAAAGCGAAGGGCATTTGAAGTACATGTGAAGCAAACAATATAAGAAGGCGGCTCGAGGAAAGATTCAAAACATAAATAATGCTTACCAACAATAATTCATCCTTTAATTTTGAAACTTTTTAATTTTAAAACTTTAATTAAACACTACTGAGATAAAAATTTAAAAGAAAAAAAAAAACTAAAAAAAAACATCACACTTCCAATCTTTTTGCTAATGCTTACATAGCTCACAGTGTAAGCTCACAAGTCACAACATAGAATGATGAAAGCTATGTTATGTTGGCAATAATAATAAAGAAAGCTAGGAATTCCCAAACAAGTGTAGTGGGAAAATTAAATGGTATTGATTACAATAAAATTAGCTAAAAAGAAAAACCAAAACTAGAATATGAAAGACACCTCTGTGGCTTTGGAGTTTTTAGAACTAGTTTTGAGTTGGTTTGAAAAGTGGATTGACTTTTTGGTTTTTTTTATTATTTTGGCAATTTTAGCACGGGCTAAAAAGTTTGGTTTGGGAAGGACTTTTTGATTTTTTTGACTTTTTTTGTGATAGAAAAGTGTAATGATTATGAGTTAAATGTGATATTTTATTTTTTGTGACTAAAATAGCCTATTTTGTCTTTTATGACTAAAATAGCAAAAAAAAACCCAATCTAGCTCTTTCCAAACGGAGCCTTTCAATTGTATTTTTTTTATTGATTTTTTTAAAAATATATTAATAAAAAAATATTTTTTATATTTACTTAATTTAGGTGTACTTAAAAAATATAAATTTGTAAAAAAAAATATTTATTAAATTTTTTTTATAGATTTCTTCACAAATATTATACTTTTTAAATACATTTATATTCGGTGCATCTAAAAAAATTATTTGAAATACAAAAAAAAAATCATTAAAGACAACAAAACATGAAAAATAAAAAAACTTAAAAATTGTTTTTAAAAACTCAAAACCAAATAGTTTCCAGAATTTGTTTTCTTTTTTTTCTTTTTCCCTTTTTTTTTTCAAAAATTAGATACTAGTTTGAACAAACACAAAAATTAAATATAAATTAAATTAAAAAAATATATTTTTGACCCAAAGAAAAAAAAATCATATAAAAATAGTGATTGCTTTTCATTTTTTAACTAATTTGAAGAAAAATAAATAAAAAAATAAAATTTAAAAACAAAACCGAAGAGAGTGATTACCTATTTATGTGTTACACATTGGAAAGTATCACTCAAGAAAAAATGAAAGAATATCCCATGTTTGTGTTGATTATCCCATGTTTGTCATTTTGATTCTTTTAAAAGGTAATCCAATGCATTCCAC
Organism: Camellia sinensis; assembly: GCF_055761805.1. Classification (NCBI taxonomy): domain Eukaryota; kingdom Viridiplantae; phylum Streptophyta; class Magnoliopsida; order Ericales; family Theaceae; genus Camellia; species Camellia sinensis. The sequence continues at coordinate 13,803,845 of NC_138968.1, forward strand.
TTACTCAGTGCGCAAATAAGAACCCAATACCAAGATTGTTTTTATTTTTTATTATTATTTTCCAAAGCATCTATTATCTTGCTTTAATTTTTTTTTTTTTTTTTTTTTGATAACTCAGGTATCTTGCTTTAATCTATGCTTTCACACATTGTTTGGAACATATAAATTACAATTTATTCGAAACAAACTGTTGATTTGAAAAAGAATATTTATAAAATCACTTGCACTTTTGTAAACGTGCTGGTCTATTTGGTTTAGTTGTCAGAATCTATTTTCTAAATTTTTTTGAAAAAATAAAATTAAAAACTAATTTAATAAAAAAATCAATAAATAAAAAAATTTATCATTTTCATATGATTTTACATTTTTTGAATGCAAAAATATATTTTTAAAAATATATTTTGGCATTAATTTTTGTCAAACTATAATTAGAATTGGAAAACTTTTGAATTTGTGAATCACGGAAAACTTTCATGTTTCGAAAAAGCAATGATGGGGTGGTTCCACAATCCCACCCTAGTTGGGTTGCTATAAAAGGCAAAAGCAAAAACAGAAAAACGTTTTACACGAGATTTTGTAACGGGGAGAGACTTTGGATAGTATCAAGGTTAGCAATAGTGCGATAATGTTATCGGATAATAAAAAATCGGCTGTGATTGGGGCCTCGAATTTGAGGCTCGAAATTGCCTCAAATGCTATTTTTTTTTTTTTTTTCTGGGCTTATACATTAAAAAAAAAATAAATAAAAATAATAATAATAATAACAAGCAAAGCATCAACCCAGCAAAAAAAAAAGGAAATTTGAGCCAAATTTGAGCCAAAAATTTGAGGCCTCAATCTTTTTCCATAAAAAATTTAAATGCAGTAAGATGAGACATGTCTTCTACCAACTCAATCATTATATAATTTTTGTAATGTAAAATTTATTACTAATTGGTAATACTATTATGTAATGTCATTGTTATATCAAATATTTATTTCATAATCCCAACTTAGTTGGGCTAGGAATCTTTTATATCAAAATCTTTTTATCAGTTGGTTTTGAAATGGATGGTTTGGTATTCCAGTTTATAGAGAAGTATTAAATACGCATTAGTAATAATCTAACTTAAGTAACTCACTAATCTCTTATCTCTGACCCCAAGAAAATCGAATTATTGAATAATGCTTTAAATTTTACATGTCTCGAAATTTCACATGATTGTTAGAGTTTATATTAGCAGAAAAGGACAAAAGAGTTTGAGGATAAAAGGCCTTTGGCCAGTAGTTGCTCCAAAGAAAAAAAATGAGGTATATAAACTAACAAAATTTATTTACTGATGTAAAACTTATCGTTATATTATTGAAGTATGTTCTATTACATATTTTAAAATTGTTTGAAAAAATATATGATTTTTTACAAGTAAATTAATTGATGGAAATAAAAATTAATACGAAAAAATTAAATCAATAATGATATAAGAATTTTTACTTGATTCTTTCAATGTGAGGTACGTCTACGGGACCGAAATTTGATTCCATTATCAATCAATAATTTTCAAATGATTACAAACGAGACACAAATAATCTCACAAATTACCCTTTGGTGAATTCCAAATAATCAAGAAATTTTTTTTCACCAAATAGATGAACAAATTATCTTCTAAATAGATTGTAGAAGACCAAAAATAACAACCCAAATTAGTTTCGAATAAGAGACAGCAACAACAGTAACAAACCAATCACACGTCTTGGACTTGGAATACGCCCAGGGTGTGTTTGTTTGGACGAACTGAATAACAGAGGATTGTAATCCATCGGACTATTAGTCCTAGGATACATTGTCCCCGGACTATTTGGCTGGACTGGATTTGTATCTTATGTTTGTTTAGTCATAGGATTAGATGTCTGGATTGAATTATTTTTAGTGAATCCAATGTTTGTTTGGGATATTATGAAGAAGGATAAATGCTCAAATGACTATTTTATCATTTTTAATTATTTACTAAGTAATAGCAATATTAAACATAACTTTAATATTTTAATTATTTTTAGCTAGATTAAATAAAAAATTGTTTTATTTTATTTTTTGCACAATTCAATAAATTTATTTTTTTTAAATTAAGTAAATTAAATATCAATAAAAATATATGTTATTTTTTAATTAAAATTTTAAATAAATTTATTTTAAATAATAATAATAATTAATTAATGAAATAAAATAAAACATCTATTAAAATTTAAATAATGAAATTAAATAAAATATAAACAAAATTTTAAAATAAACATTAATAAAATATCTATAAAAAATTATTTTAAAAAATTAAATAAATAAAACAAAAACAAAAATAAAAATTAAATAAAATTATTTTATTTTTAAATTGAGACATTTAAATTTTATTGAATTTTACTAAGTACAGTACATAATTAAATACCAGAGGGCAAAAATATAATTTTATTAGCTAATCTCATGGGACGAGTTATCCCATGATTTCTATCCCACCCCCTCATGGGATACCATAGTCCCACAAATATGAGACTAATAGTCCGGAGGGACTATTAGTTCAGAGCAAAACTTTTGAAATAAACAATGGACTACTAGTCCATCCGGACTAATAGTCCAATCTCATGCCCAATCCTTCAAAAACAATATCTTCCAAGCAACAAAATAAAAGTGAAGCAAAGCAAAAATAGCCGAAATAAATCCACTGATAGGACTATTACACCAAAAACTATATCTGCTGTCGCATTCCTTCGAAGATAAAACAATACCAAAAAAAGTATTGTTAATTTTTAGACTTTTTATCAAAATCCTAACTGTTACTAAACAGATTATTAAATATATGTAACAAATACTAAACCAAATTAAATATTTTTAATAAATCAATTGAGTTTCATATTTGGCTAAAGAAGTGGACCCAATAGAAATGTGATTATTGAATGACATATAGCTAGCAAGGAAAGTTAACAAATTGATTAGTTTATATAATATTTTCAAATTTTCCCAAAAAAAAAATAAAAAATCATGAGAGTCTATAAAGGGGAGAGGTCCTGATTATTCCAACATTGGCAAATGAAGAAAGGCTCCAAATGGTGTCATTGTCATGGTCCAGTGGAAGTTAAAAGGGTGGTGTGGCAACATGGACCCTCTTAGGCGGCCAATTCCCTCATCATTCCAAAAACTTTTGTTTTTTAATATTTGTTTTTATTTATTTTGAAAACTTTAATCTAAGTTTGAAAATAAAGAAAACATTATATCAATATTTTAAAGATTATATTTTCTTGATTTTTTTAGACCAAATTTTAACAGGATGTAATGATCTAACCATTAAAAACAAAAAAAGGAGCAAAACATATTCCCATTTTACATATTCATTTTAAAATATGTCGATTGGAAATAAATTCACACATATATTATTCATATGGCCATGTTAAAAATAGTTCGACTTGTCTTCAAAGAAGAATGTTATTAAGATAGTTAGAATTTAAATATATTTTATACTATTTCATTCTACACATAGTTAATTAAATTAAGAGTAAATTACGTCGGTAGTTCCTAGATTTTAATTGTTTTGTTATTTTAGTTTTTATAATTTTAATTGGTTCGATTTTGAATTAGATTTGTGACTTTGTCTCAACTAGTCCAATTGATTACAATTATTGACATTTTTTAATAGAAAATATATATATACAAATGACACATATCATATTTTTAAAAATATTTTAATATTTTTTTATTTTTTATTGACAACCTTTAAGATTTTCATTTGATAATCAAATGTGTATTATTCACTTTGTTTGGTTTTGATTTTCATAAAATTTTACTATTTTATTTTTCATATCTTTTCGTTTTCATTGATTTTTTTAATATTTTAAGCAATTTTTTTTAATTTCTGAACACACCTAACATAATTACACTTAAAAAGTATAATATTTGTGAAAAAAATCTTTAAAAAAGTCACTAAATATCAAGAATACAAAAATTCAGTATATTTTTTTATATTTTTGTATATTTATTAATTTTTTTACAAACATTTTACTATTTAGATACATCTAAATAAGGTGTATCTAAAAAATAAAAAAATTACTTAAAATTTTAAAAATATTCGCTAAAAATAAAAAAATAAAAAAAAAATCAATTTTTAAAAAACCGAACTCAAACGATTAAGTCTCCGTTTAGGAAGTTGGCTTTAAGGCTTTTTTGACTAAAATAACCATAAAAAACAAAATAAGTTTTTTAACCCAATAAAATAAAATATCACATTCAATCTATAATCATTATATTCTTTCTCTCACAAAAAAATTAAAAAAATTAAAAATCTTTCCAAAATCAGACTTTTTAACCCTAAAATTAAAATAACAAAAAGAGTCAAAAAAAACTAGGCACCAGTTGAGAAGATGAGTTTGTGACTTTTTTGGCTATTTTAGTCACAAAAGACAAAATATGTTATTTTAGTCACATCAAATAAAATATCACATCAAATCCATAATCATTATACTATTCTCTCACAAAAAAAACTAAAAAATCTTTCCCAAACTAAGTTTTTTAGTTCAGATTAAAATAGACAAAAAAATTAAAAAATTAAAAAGTCAACCTACTTTTCAAACGAAATCTAAAAAGCCAATTCACTTCCCAAATCGAAGCTAAAACGGAAGACACTGATTGGTATTATCTACGACATAAAAAATGAGAAAAATGCTTGGGAACACTAATTAGTGCTCCCACTAATTAGGTGGCAGTGGGTCCCGCCATGAATGATGTGATGTTTTGGTCTTAGAGTTGTAATTTTTTTTTATTTTTTTTATTTTTTTAATGTATTAATGCTATTAGTGGTGATGTTTTTAGTGGGATGAATCATTGTTGAAAAAATGGGAGTAGCTAAAGCTGGATTAGACCAAATGGGCCACCACCCCCAATTATTGTGCGCGTCACGTCGCTTCGGTACGACTGTACAAAAAACACGTGTAACCAATTATCTTCTTCTTTTTTTTTTCATTTTTACTGTGTTTTTTATTTAAAAAAAATTCAAAAAAAATTACGCTTTTGATGGACCAAAAAGTTGAAATTTTAAAATATTTTGAAAAAGTACATAATTCAAAAAAATTCTAAATTCAGTATATAAGATGGAATTGAAAAGTAAAAAAATTACTAAAAATAAAAAAAATATAAGCCTTTTAAATCGATATCAAACAACCCAATTTATCTAAAAAATTATCTAAAAATAATTTGAGAGAAACTAAAGTTGGGTTTGGTAGAGTTTTGGAAACTTAATTCTACACCTTAGTTTGAGTGCGTTGTTTGGTTACAATTTTCAAACATTAATTTCACACTCACTTTTAAAAAATGTATACCCGATCATTTTCCTGGATGTCCTCTGGAGGTCCAGTCAATTGACCGGAACAGTTTTTTTCTTCTTTTTTTTTGGCATCTATATTTATATATTTAAAAAAAAAATTCGAAATTTTTTAATTTTTTTTATAAGCTTTGAACAGAATTTGAGTTTTGTGTTTGGTTACGAGTTGTAAGTTTTTTAATCAAATATCATATGTCACATTAAAAATTTCAAATTCAATTCAAAATTCTTTTTAAAACTCAACTAAATAAATTTTTCATATTCAAATCATAATTTTAAAACTCACAAATTTAAAATACAATTTTATTTTTAAATCATAATTTTAAAGTTCTATCAAACGCTAACTAATTTTTTAAAAAATAGGCTGAGGTGGTGTTTGGGAAGGAAAGTTCAGGCTAAATTAGCCACATGCGGACAAAAGAGGCTTATTTAGCCACATGACGACAAAAATGCTTGAACGGGTTGGAGAGGAACCCTTCTTCGGGTAAATTTACCAAAATACCCTGAAATATCCCTCAGACTCATTTCGCCCAACGCCTTACCACACACACAACCTTCCTAGGGCACAGAAGAAGCGAAGGAGACGATTAATGGCAACCAGCGGCGACGACATCTGAGGCAGCTTCGCAGAGGCGATCGACACCGGAGTACGCATCTGCGGCGGCGAAAACGACTCGCGAACAGGTTGGCAAATCGAACGGTTGGGGCGTACGTTGGCGGCAGTGAACAAGAACGAACCCTCTCAAACACCACCGATCTTCAAGTAACTCTTTCAAACCCTTCTGATTTCGTTTCCCTTTTCGCGTATGTGTGGCCTCTGCTTCCGATCTGCTTAGGGTTCATGTGTGGAATCCCTTTCTCTATATACAACGTTAGGATTTTTTCCAAATTTAGAAGGAAGTGTGGACTCTCTTTTTTTAAGTTGACACATTTTGGGTTCATTACAAATTGGGTTCATTACCGACCTGTTGAAGTGATTCGTCGTGCTAGGGTTCACACATTTTGGGCACAAATATATATATATATATATATACATATATCTGTTCTTATATATAAATCTCTACATCTGTGAGTAATGAGGGCCGGAGTATGTTGTTGAGATCCGTAAAACACTCTGTTCTTCTTTTGATTTTTTTCTTATAATTATCATTAAAATTGAAAATTTTCATATCACAAGTTTGAATTAATGTATACAAATGCTTAATGAAATCTGATTTATCAAATTGATGTACACATTGTTCCACTGCTAGTCTCTAGCCATTTTTGAAATAAATTCTGAATGAAATTTGTGAATGCACTTATGTTATTGTGAATGCATATCTGATTCTGGTAAAGCTCTGTTCAGATCCGTAAAACACTTTGTTCTTCTTTTGATTTTTTTCTTATACTTATCATTAAAAATGAAAAATTTCAGATCACAAGTTCAAATTGATGTATACAAATGCTGAATGAAATCTGATTTATCAAATTGATGTATACATTGTTCCACTGCTAGTCTCTAGCCATTTTTTAAATAAATTCTGAATGAAATCTGTGAATGCATGTCTGATTCTGTTAAATACCTATTGATTTGTCATGAAATCTGAGTCTGTGAATGAATAAGGAAAACTGAAATGGGTTCTGTGATTTTTTAGTCAATGAGGGAGAAAATGTCAATTTTTTATATATTTTTTGTTATACTCAATGCTCAAGCCTGAATTTTTGTTATTTTTTGTTATACTCAATACTCAATACTCAATGCTGAAGAGGATGTCCATTTTTTTTGTTATTTTTATACTCAAATGCTGAAGAGGATGTCAAAGCTGATTCTATTAGGAAATTTTTTTTACAAAAAAGTTTGTCCAATTTTCATGTGGATGTCAATTCTGTTATATTTTCATGTCCAATTTAAAAAAAAAAGCATAATCTTGTAAATTATTGATATAAATAGAGTATTCTCAAATTTCAAAAAACAACTGAATAATAAAACACATGAAAAAACTAGGATAATAATAATAATAATAATAATAATAATAATAATAATAATAAAATTAATGGTTACAAAAGGAATCTATGCAAGTGCATATTGGTTAATAAATACTCCTACCACTATACGTAAATTCAAGATGCACAATACTTTTACAAAAATTCAATTTCGTTAATGGAATCAAATATAAAATTGCGTTAGTCTTTGTACGTTTTCATGTTGATTCATGTAAATTTAATTGAAATGCCTATTGATTACGGCTTCATAATTTACAATGTTTTGATTTAATTTGATCGTGAATTCTTCATTTCAGTCATGTAAACACACGGTTACGTAGCCCTTTAAAATATATTAGGTTTGCAAAGGAAATTAGATCTCTGCTTTTCTATTATCACCTTCACAGTGAAACCATGATAATGTAGCCTGCTTTTTTTGTAAAATAAACTGAAGAAAGTTGAAAATTTGTATACCTATCCAATATAGAAATGTGCTTAACGTATTCGGTTTACGTAGCCCCGATATATGGATAACATAAACTAATTACTTGTATGATTCATGGTCACTTCCCAATGTTTGTAAAGCGTAGCATGGCTTCGTTTACCTCTACTACAACTTCCAGTACATGGCCACGACGAATGTGTGCCTGTGGACATGGCCCCTGTATTGTTAAGATTTCCAGGTCCACCAAAAATCCAGGGCGTCCCTACTTTGCATGTCCCCGCCCTGTGGTGAGTGACCCATTCTTTACCGGTCATAACTGTATGAACATTAACAACCCATGAAACTAATAGTTCCATCATTTGCACTTATCATCCCTGTGTCAGTTGGATTGGTTGGTGCGAAGAACCAAGGCGAGAGAACCAAGACTATGCGTCACCCAGAGACGAAATTGTCATGTAATTGCGGGCTGATGTCATAGATATCTAACAATCCTTGTGTGTCCTTAAGACCATTGTGCATGTGCTATGCATTGTCGTTGTCATTTTGTTGTTCCGTATGTAAGCAACGTTACGATGTTGTTAGTATGTACAAACATGTTAGTATGTTGGTAGTATGTTGGTAGTATACTTTAGTATGACTTTAAGCTGCCTTTGCTTTTCTCCACTACGAAACGGTAGACGTATTAATGACTATCATAACTATGTCCACTACTAACTTCCATGGAACCTATGTACGTATGTTATTAATGTGCAATGGTTATATGCTGGCTAATTTAGCATCCTATCTCTCTGTTTGTTGTTATTAATATGTAATGGCTTATGCGTCTGTATATAACAACCGAATTTGTGATGGTAATCTTTTGTAACCGTACATTAGTAATGGCTTCCATACGTACTTCTTCGCGTACCCAATCCAAAAGCAAAGGCATTGTCACTGACAAGTCAAGCAGTCTTGAAGAGACACATAATCAGTTCAGCCACAAGCCCTCATGGGATAGTGACTCAATCCGAGTTTTCCTGCAGTTAATTGCAAATGAGATTACTAAAGAAAATCGCCCATTCCTAGTCCTCAGCCAAGCAGGGTACAAGTCCTTGGCAAGAAAATTTAAGAAAAAAAACAGGAAGAAAACATGGACTGAAAAGTTGAAGAATAAGTACATGAGTTTGAAAAAAGAGTGGCAAGCGTGGACAAAGTTGATGGATTCAAGCAAAGGAGTGTCAGGGATAGGGTTTGACTGCGACACCGGTATGTTTCAGGCACCTGAGGAGTGGTGGGACAATATGGAATCGGTAAGTACATGTACAAACAAGTTTCATATTTGTCATTTACCAGTACATTTTTAACTTTTTTAGTTAACTTTTAATTAATTATATGAAATGTAATGTCTTTCTCTTTCATATATTTCTATTTCTGCAGATAAACAAGATGTGTGCCAAGTTCAGGAAAAATACCTTGGAACATCGTGAGTTGATAGAGACGGTCTTCATGGGGGCATCAACTACTGGTAAGCACCATTGGACCCCGGGAGAGAAACTTCCTGAAGTTGCTAATGACTTATCTAACTCAGTGCATAGTTTGGGAGCCCAACCATTTACTGATCCGATACCCGCAAGAGTACAGGACGTGGATTCAGATTCTTCACTGGAGCATGTTCCGATTGAAAGGGAGAAAAGGAGAAAGACGCCATCAACAAGTGTTTCAAAGTCGAAGAAGGCAACAAGTGGAGCGTCAGTTATTGCGGAAAGCATGAACAATCTGACAAATGTGGTGCGTATGAAGAATCAGCAGGTTACGGTGAGACACCTCACAGGCAAGGAATCGCTGTTGTAATAACCCTCACCACTGTTTACTGATAAGCCATTGATTACTGTTAAACTGAGGCTAAATATGTTAATTGACTGACTGACTGACTGAAAACTGAAGTCGAATTGATTGAGTATATTAGTTAAATTGTAATTCTATCTGTTTGCCTGCCAAATTATCTGTTCATGTCTTTGTGTTTAAACTGCTAATTGAAGGCCTTATCGGTGGCCGGATCTGAAATTGATTGATGTTCTATGTCAATTAGATTTTATGTGATTTTATGGTGTATTTAATTAAAAAAAGGTGTTTTGGTATGATTAAATTGGATCAATATTGATAAATGGCATAAGTTGCATTATTTACCAAAAAGCCATATTGGTGGGCCACTATCTAAGACATATTGAAGCTTCATTGCACCTAAACACAACATTTGCTCTATCCATTTGAGAGACAAACCGACTGAGACAGAGAGAGTTAGGAGATTGAATTGTTCTTGAGGGTTTTGCTTGGAAACTTGAGGAAATTGTAGAAGACTTGCAACATTGAGCCTCCATACCTCTAATTCAAGACTTAAGGTAAAATAGTTGACTTCTTAATTGAGTATTTAAGTTCTATCTAGCATGGATCATGATAGTTTAAAGAGCTAAGTCAAAAATTGGAATAGATTGTTGAATTAAGGCTTAATTGTTGCATGCATGTCTATATCCTTGCATTTTGATGTTGATTTCATGGCAATTGGTGCATGCATGTTCATATTATTGTTATAGACCATGATTTCATCTTGTTTTTGTAAGAGTTAGCTCACTAGAGCATGTATTTGAGGCTTGGAAGTTATTTAAAGTCATGCATGTCCCATGTTTATCTTGTTCATGATAATTGGTTTGAATTTGGATTTATTTGAACTACCTTTGGGCCTTGATTCTACAAATTGAGCTTTGAAATATGTTATACTATGGGTTTTGAGGTGTTTTCTAGAAAATGGGCCCAAAAGGATCGAATTTGATACATTGAAACTTGATTTGAGCTTGAGGTTCAAATCTGGGAATTCCAGATTTTGAACTCATGCTCGAGCGGGGTGACTGGCGCTCGAGCGTGAAATTCGTGCTCCCAGCGCTTTACACTGTTTTGATGTCCGCTCGAGCGGAAAAATTGACGCTCGAGCGGTACCTCGTGTCTTACGCTCGAGCGGCTGTCGAGCGCCCGTCGAGCGTAAATTTCGAGCATCCAGTACTTTTGGCATGTTTTGCAGTCCGCTTGAGCGGAGTAGTCCACGCTCGAGCAGGTATCCTTTGTCTGCATGTCCGCTCAAGCGTAGTAATCGACGCTCGAACGTGACCCCTGTTTTTCGAAAATTCTGAAAAATGTTTTTAATGTGCATCTTTGTATCCTCATTTCATCCTAGGCATTCTTAGGCCTAGTTTAAGGCATCTTAATAAGGATATAGATGTAGAACCATACCGAGGCAAATTAGGGATTAAGTTATTATTTTTCCCAACCGTATAGCTTAGTGTGTGTTCAATCTGTAACTGTGTAGAGTTGGCATCTGGGGACACGCTCTAGCTTAACTGTAGCCCAGAACTCTGTAAGTAACAACTGTGTAAAGATATGTTCAAATATGATTATCTTCTGAACAATTGAACTGTACTGTTTTTTGAAATGATACTGTTACTGAATGAATGATGTCCTAATTGTGAACTGTATTGTGACATCCTTAGAAACTACTGTTACTGTTACTGTTACTGCTACTGTTACAGAGATCTCTGTCGATTCCCATGTTGGAACCACTACTGTTTACTGATATGATGGCCATCAACTGACTGTTCGGTCTGATAAGACCTATTGCACTGTTTTGTTACTGGATGTACCACATATGACTGTAATGACTGAATAACTGACATACTGATTGAAATGATTGTTTTCAATACTGTAAGGACATTCATTCTTAACCTCTTTACGCATTATGTTATTCGCTGGGCTTTAGCTCACTGCCCATATATATATGTAGGTGTACAGGCATCGGACCATTGCTAGAAGCGTCGGGGTAAACTCCAGTTTTGTCAAGCCAACCTATGTGCCTCACTACGAGGTTCCGAGCCTGCCATGCTATGGCTTAGAGTTGTTTTAATTTTCCCTTGTCTGTCTCTGTATCTGTTTTGTATAACTGTATAGACTGATAGCACTGTACTGTACTGTTTAACAGGGATTAGGTCCCTGTTCTGATCGACTGTAAATGTTGTACATACTGTTCTGTACTGTTCATGTATATACGTATGAAAAATCTTTTTGCATACAGACTCACAACTCAATGGACATTGTTTATTTACTGTTTTGGTTTCCGCCATGCCCATGTACTCTGTATTACTGTCTTACTGTTAAGCAGGCCTTCGGTAATCTTGGATTACTGGCCGGTTACGGTGCTAAACCCATAGGGGCGGGTTTGGATCGTGACAGCTGTACACTATTTCAGAGTGCATGTATCGCCTGACGAGTATTCCATCCCTGATTGGTACGCCGTTATTCCACTTCGCTTCAACACTTATGGATAACGCCGATTACTGGGAGGTGATAATATGCCAGCCTGATGATGACCACATCATAGGGTAGCTTACATAAAAGCAGCTCCAGTGTACTGCATCGGCGCCTTTTACAAACCTGTTTGGGGGTCGCCGAATGTGATGTAACGGTCTTACGAGTGTTGAAGATGCCTGTCCTTCTCTTGCTTTTGAAAACTTTGACTTATGTTATTGTTGGCACTGTATTAAAATAGGATGGTTGTGTATGCATGTTTTTATTCCTTCATTTTTGTTTTTTTCTTGCTAGCTATGGTGAACAAAACTTTTAGTTAAGTGCATGGGTTGACGGAATGGAAGCATGGTTGTGCACGGTTTTTGGGAAATGAATGGGATGCTTCTGTTTTAATTAAATGCATGGCTATTTTTTAGACAGGCAACGACGGTTTTCTTGCTAGCTTTTGTATGTCTATATTTTGCAAATTTAACTATTAGTTTAGCTTGACGTCAACTTTTGTGGTTGTTACCACCATGGTCCCCCTCTAAAGCAGAAGTTGAACAGGTTTACAAATTGTGCAATTCATATCATTATGCGTTACTAATGACATTGGTGATGGCATTACTTACATTAAAAACAATGTCGGCATTTTTTAATTGCAAACTTCAATATTATTTGAGTCAATGAATCACGTGCAAATTGATTGAAAAAGTGCCACTCTTGTAAGTTTCGCATCAACGAAGACGTGATGAATCCCTGGGATGGAAGCAACAATGATGATTTAAGGGAAATGCTTAATCAAATGGCGGTCCAGGTGCAACAATAACACAACTGCACATTTCTACAAGCATGCCAGTATGCGACAGAATGGTACGAAAAACACATGGCTAAAACGTCATGTCGCACTTCTATACTGACAGGGAATGCATGGATATCTGAACTATATGCGGGCCATATGGGTCGATTTGAAGAAAATGTTTGCATGCCGAAGGAAGTTTTTTCCGCCTTGTGTGAAACATTAGTAAATGATTTTGGGTTACAAGTACCGCAACGTCTACATGGCTTAGTTGTTGAAGAAAGCGTTGCAATGTTTATCCATGTGTTGAAAGGGAAGCAAAATCAGGAAATCCAAGAACGGCTCCAACATTCGGAGGAGACTGTGTCTCGGCACGTGAATAACGTATTAACTTCCATGAAAGAGTTCACTGTTGTTCATTGCCGACCCACATACAGTTAGCATCGTATACATCCATACGTGCGGTCTAGACGAAAATACTTACCGTTCAAGGTACTACTGAAAAACATTATTGACATATAAATAAGAAGTGTTAGTTATTTTGTTTTTATTATTAACTGGACGTGACGTATGGAAAAAACCATTACTTGTTACCCGTTTAAGCAACAAAAGAATTGGGTTGTTTGCAGGACTGTATTGGAGCAATAGACGGAACACATATAAGTGCATGGGTTACGGGGCCAGATGTAGCAACATATTTTGGTAGAAAAATACTGTCACATGCAAAATATCATGGCCGCGGTCGATTTTGACATGTGTTTCATATTCATTTCGTGCGGATGGGAAGGAAGTATGCATGATAGTCGCATTTTCAACGAGATACTAACAGATGACAATGTCTCATTTCCACATCCTGATGAAGGTAACACATGGCCATGAATTCTGCATTTATGGGGCTATAATTTTTTCTAAAACAGCGTTACTTGAAAATGAAGCACAATGTTTGCTTTTGGTGTCATACATTGTTGTCCTGTCTGCAGGCAAATATTATCTTGTCGATTCTGCCTATCCAAACCAGATAGGTTACTTAGCACCATTCAGAGGCAGCCGTTACCACCAACAAGAATTTCGACGTATTCTACGGAACACGACGGCAAACACGCAAAGGGAATTATTTAACAAAGTTCACTCGTCGTTACGCAGTGTGGTGGAACGCACTTTCGATGCTTGGAAAAATCGATGGGGGTTTATTCGAGACATGCCTCGGTATGACTTTGCGAATGTGCAAGTTCAGTTAGTAGGTGCGTCAATGGCATTATATAATTATATACGGCGAAACACAGGTAATCCAACAACTGTTCACCCAATTTGTGACGAGGAAAAGGCTATGACAATAGTAAATGCCATACTAGAAGTTGAACATGACGAGAATGGTTTAATGGTTGGGGATGAGGACCCGCATATGGCGTTGGTGTGCCTTCGCATACGCGACAAGTTATGTTACATGCGTAATAACGGAACGTTAGGAAATATATAATAGTCGACCTAATTTTCGTAGGGTTGTAACATTGGTAACACACGTGGAACAGACTGTATTATTGAATATTATCATGTACAGTATGTATGTGTTTACACGGGAATATACCCCCTTTCAGTTGGTGAAACAAATAAGGAAAAAAAAAAACTAATACAGAAATTATCATGTGCGATGTAAATTAAAAACATAAAACCACCAGTTGAAAACAACAAAAAACCACAACTGTTCACCCATTTTTGGTCATGTGCCACGGCAATATATGATTTTTCACATCATTTTAAATGAAAATTTGGGCAGAGAAATTAACATTTGCCACGTAATTTACAAATAAATAAAACACATGAAACCCCATTTTTGAAATATAAATGCAAATCAATGTATACATCTCTAAATTTGACAGAACCGTAAATTTTTAAAAACAGAATGACAAAAATACGGCTCATCCAAAAAATAAAAAAAAATTAAAAAAACAGAAATGAGCGTTTGCCACGTAATTTACAAATACATAAAACACATGAAACCCCATTTTCCAAATATAAATACAAATTCATGTATACAAACAAATTTTTTTTACATAAACGTAAATTAAAAAAAAAAAACGACAAAAATACGCCTCATCGAAAAAAAAAAGAAAAAAAAAACCAAAAAATAGAAATTAGCATTTGCCACGTAATTTACAAAGAAATAAAACACATGAAAATCCATTTTTGAAATATAAAAATAAATTAATGTGTACAAATAAAAAAATGACAAAAACGTAAATAAAAAAAAAACGACAAAAAAACGCTTCATTCAAAAACATTTAAAAAGAACATAAAAACATAAATTACCATTCGCCGCATAATTTATAAATAAATAAAAACACGAAAACTCATTTTTTAAAAATAAAAAAAAAATTTATTGTATACTAATAAAAATAAATAAGGCAAAAAATATAATTTAAAGAAGAAGAATTAATTAATGTATAAAAAAAGAAAAATGTCAAAAACATAATTTTTTTTTTTAAAAAAAAAATCAGGCAAATAAGTCAAATCCAAACAAAAAAAAAAATCGGTCCAAACGAAGGGAGGAGTTGATTAGGTGCCGTTTGGTAATACTTACGTTTTCAGTTTTTTATTTATATTTACATAAATTTTAAAAACTCAAATAAAAACTTGTTTGGTAAAATTTTTTATTTATAAATCAGTGGTCTCAGTTTATAAATTTGGCCAAAAAATGAAAACACAAAAAATGTGTTTCCGTTTTGAGTTTTGAGTTTTTTTTTTTTTTTTTATCACCCAACACTAGCCACCACCCGCCACCATTTTCCACTACCGTCTTCCGACACCACCACCAACCACCCACCCCCCACCACCACCTGCCACCACCACTCACCACCCACCTGCCACCACCACCTACCACCCACCACCTGCCACCACCACCCACCACCACCCACCACCCACCTGCCACTCACTCGCCACCACCACCCACCCCTAGCCGCCGCCACCACCACCACCACCATCACCCACCACCCACCCGCCACCCACCTGCCACCACCACCCACTCGCTACCACCTACCACCAGCCACCCGCCACCCACCCACCCACCACCACCACCACCACCACCACCACTCACCACCACCCACCACTACCCGCCATCTGCCACCATTTTCCACCACCGTCTTCCGACACCACCACCAACCACCCACCCCCCACCATCACCTGCCACCACTACTCACCACCCACCTGCCACCACCATCGACCACCCGCCACCACCACCCACCTGCCATCCACTCGCCACCACCACCCAACCCTCGCCGACGCCGCCGCCACCACCACCACTACCATCACCCACCACCTACCCGCCACCACCACCCACCACCCACTCGCTACCACCTACCACCAGCCACCGTCACCCACCCACCCACCCACCACCACCACCACCACCACTCACCACCACCATCACCACCACCATCACCACCCGTCACCCACCACTGCCACCACTACCCACTCGCTACCACCTACCACCTGCCACCTTTACCCACCCACCACCCACCACCCACTCGCTACCACCTACCACCTGCCACCTTTACCCACCCACCACCCACTCACCACCACCCGTCACCACCCGTCATCCGCCACCCACCTGCCACTACCACCCACCACCACCACCACCACTACTACCCACTCGCTACCACCCACCACCCGCCACCGTCACCCGCCACCGTCACCCACCACCACCACCGCCACCTACCCGCCGCCACCACCACCCACCCGCCATCCGCCACCTATCTGCCACCATCACCACCACCCGCCACCGTCACCCACCCACCAACCGCCACCCGCCACCGTCACCCACCCACCCACCCACCCACCACCCACTTGCCACTACCACCAACCACCCGCCACCACCACCACCACCACCACCACCACTACCACCACCACCACCATCACTCACTCGCTACCACCCACCGCCCGCTACTATCACCCACCCACCCACCCACCACTACCACCTGCCACCACCACCACCACCACCCACCCGCTACCACTCCCCACCACCCGCCACTGCCATCCACCTACCGCCACCACCACCACCACCATAACCCACTCGCTACCACCCACCATTTGCCACCGTCACCCACCCACCACCATCCACCACCACCCACCCACCACCCACCGTCACCACTTTCCATCACTGTCTTCCGCCGCCACTTGCCACCAATTGCCATTTCACACTCTTTTTTATATTTTAATTTTTTTTTAAACATTTTGTCAATTACCAAACGAGTTTGTAGTTTATATTTTTCTAAAAATAAACAAAAAATAAACAAAAACCAGTTTATAAAATTTTTGTAAATATAAACTGAAAATGTAAACGTTACCAAACACACCCTTAATGTTTGTGACATGTAATGATATATGAAGGATAGTTTGGTAATTTAATAGGAAGACACCTCAAAAAAAAGTTAAAAAGTTAAAAAAATTAAAAAATTCTTTTTAAATTAAATTTTTTAGTCCTAAATTAAAATAACTAAAAAAATTAAAAAACTAAAAAACTAACCCACTCTCTAAATGGAGGTTGAATTTTTTTAAAATGATGATTTTTGTTAATAATTATGAGATAGGCACAAATCGAACTGGTAGAACAGTTGTCATTGACACGTGCTCACTTGTTGTCGTTTGATGTGAAAATAGTACGCAGACAATTATGCGGTCGTTTTCATCTGGAAGAAGTGTGATGTCATGACTCGTTGGAGCAATTTTTTTTTTTTTTTTGGTTTTTTTTTTTAATTTTAAAGTAATGTCACATATTATAAAAATTTTATTAAAAATATGTGTGTTTAAATATTATTAGATATTTAAGTATTATTCAGTATGTTTGATTTCAGTTTTCTAAATTTAGTTTTTTAAAAATTGAGCTTGTTATTTTTTGTATTTTTTTTAGTGAGTATTTTTTAAATTTTAAGTAATTTTTTTTCTGTTTTAGATACACCTTATTTAGATGTATCTAAATAGTAAAATATTTGTGAAAAAATATTTTTAAAATCTAATAAATATACAAAAATATAAAAAATGTACTGAATTTTCTTATTTTTTATATTTTTTGGTATTTTGTGTATTTTTAAAGATTTTTTTCACAAATATTATACTTTTTAAATATATTTATGTTAGGTGTGTCTAAAAATTAAAAACAATTGCTCAAAATATTAAAAAAAAATCATTAAAAACATTAAAATAAAAAAATAAAAAAATAATTTTTTTTGAAAACTGGAACCAAACAAGCTGATTGTTTTTTGACAACTAATTATAGTTAAGAGTTGTTTGGAATAATCTAAATAAGGCCTATTTTGAGAAGTAGGTTAGAAGTCAACTTTTTTGTTTTTTTTTTTTTCACTTTTTTTGAAATAATGTATAAAAAAATAAAGAGATAATGTGACTCAAAAAATCAAAAAGTCAAAAAACTAGATTTTAACCCAATTGCCAAAATAAGCCTAAGTATATTTTTAAATTTTTTAGAAAAAAAAAAAAATGTGAAATGTGGTAGACAGGTGATATTAACCCCAATAAGACTTGGGGTTGTTTGGGATGTCTTAAATAAGTGTACTTTTTGTCTTTTTATACTAAAAAGTTGATGTTGAAAATATAAATGTTTGGGTTAACTTTTTAACTTTTTATGAAAAAATGTGTATTAAAAAATTGTATAAATTAATGTGTAGGGGAAAATTAGTATTGGGGGTTGTGCAGCCGTAATTGTTGACTTTTGGTGAATAGTGATAACTTATTAACTTTTTGAGTAACTTTTTAACTTTTTAACTTTTTTGAGACTTCCCAAACTTGGCCTATGTGACTCAAAAAAGATAAAAAAAATGAACTATTCTAGTACAACCCAAAGAAGGCCTTAGTTTCTTAATTTTAGTAATTTTTTAATAAGATTGTTAGTATTTATAAATTTATTAAATTATACTTAGATCAAAATTTTAATATAAACTAAAAGAATAAATTAGTAAAATATTCCTCTACAACTTTCGGTAGTAAAAGAGATCTAATATGTTTTTTCTTGTTAGTTAATGTTTCTCAATAATATTATTAGATAAATTTCAGCTTGCCACGATAAATTTTTTCTCTATGAACTAAAATTTTCCTGTGAAGAGAAACTTTTCTGTGAAAAGTTGGAAATTTCTCTATCTCTGTGAAAATGTTAAGAGATCTCAACTATGATGAAAATATTATATGTCATTTATCTTATAAAATTTTAAATTAAAAATCCCAAATTTAAAAAGATAAAGGATAAATGTGAAAAGCTTTGAAGTGGTTTGCTATCACACAAGCAATGAGGTGTGTCAAAAACTATAAAACAACAAATTTAAAAATTAAAAAAAAAGGTTTAAATCACCTTTATGAAAAGGCATTAGCCTAACAATCCTTTCATTATTAATCCATTCATTATGAATTCCTTCCGTTCTATCTTTGGAAACAAACGGGACCTTAGGCCTTTTTTGTTTTCAGAGGTAGAATAGAAGGGATTGATAGTGTGGGGATTAATAGTGAGGGGATTGATAGTGAGGGGATTAAGTAAAATTGTGTTTGTT
Organism: Camellia sinensis; assembly: GCF_055761805.1. NCBI lineage: Eukaryota > Viridiplantae > Streptophyta > Magnoliopsida > Ericales > Theaceae > Camellia > Camellia sinensis. The sequence goes on from NC_138968.1 coordinate 13,823,237, forward strand.
TTGATGATAGTTGTTAGTGTAGGAATTGTTAAATTATTTTTATATAAAATAAATATAAAATAATAAAACAAATAAACAAAAATACAAAAACATTAAACATTAATGTTTTAAAAAAAATGCCCAACATGTAACAAATTTTAAAAAAAATAAAAATAAAATAAAAAAAATTCAGAAAAAAATAAAATAAATAAAATAATGATTTTTACTTAACAAAAAATACAAAAAATTAAACATTAATGTTAAAAAAAAATGCCCGACATGTAAAAAATAAAATAAAAAATAAATAAAAATAAAAAATTTCTAGTCCACCGGACTATTTTTCTAATACCAAGTCCTGGTGGCCCATCCGAATCCCATCTGCAAGGCCTATCCTAAGCCTTTCGGCTTAGCAGTCCCTTCCTCAACTCTGTAAACAAACAGCACATTAAATGGGGCCCACAGCTATCCTAATCCCAATCCCCTTCTCATAGCCCAAAACAAACGGGGCCTTAGGCCACTGCTAGTCCTCTCATCCAAGGCCTTTCATAATCCTGAGGGACTATGAATCCTGAGGTCCATTTTAAAAATAAACATGATAAACATGATAATCCTGAGGCCCCGTTTGTTTTCAGAAATAGAATGGAGGGGATTAATAGTGAGGGGATTGTTAGTGAGGGGATTAAGTAAAATTGTGTTTGTTTTGATGATAGTTGTTAGTGTAAGAATTGTTAAATTATTTTTATATAAAATAATAAAACAAATAAAAAAATATAAAAAATTAAATATTAATATTTAAAAAAAAATTCCCAATATAAAAAAATAAAAAAATTTTTAATCCCCTCACTATTTTTCTAATACCATCTCTACCTCCTCCATCACAATCCCCCTTCCAAGGCCTTTACTAATACCAAGGGATTAGGAGTCCCCTCCCCATCTCTCAAAACAAACACCCCATATAGTAGTCCCACCTCACTATCAATCTCAATCCCCTCCCTATAACCCCAAACAAACGGGGCCTAAGATTCTTCTCTCGTCTCTCACTTTCATCATCTATCTCTACCCTCAATTCTAGAGCCCTCATGTTCTCTCCTTCGGCTCTCTCTCTCTCTCCCTCTGTGAAACCCTTCAGTTTCGGTGGCCAAATAAGTTGAAAACCTCCATCAATTAGTCAAAAACCTTCATCGATAAGTCTTTCCTTCTTAACCTCCATTGATTAGTCGAAAACCTCCATCAATTAGTCGATCGACAAACTACAAAACCTGTTTTTTCTCTTCTTCTCTTTTGGAGGGTTTCTCACTCAGCCAAGGTCTCCCTCTGTCTCTTTCTTCAGCTCCATCAAAGATTAGTTTGAAACCCTCTGAACCTTTTAAAACCCACTCAATCTGAAATCGTCAAACCCTCTCTTCATTGATCCACCGAAACCCTCACTCAAACCTAGTGCTTAAAATTAATTCAAACCCTAATTCAAACCCTCAAAAATTGAAATCCTCTCTTAAATCAACCAATACCATGAAATCAACCTCTACGGAGGTGGTGCTGCGACGGGCGTGCACTTCGGTGACTAATTCGGAGTAGACTGTGAAGTCACATGAAGATTGAGATTTGTTTTCCATCTATTCCATCGTCATCGTCATCGTCTTCTTCTTGATTGTCGTTGTTGTAAAGGGAGAATCATGTTTTTTTTTTTATTTTAATATTTATTATAAATAGTTATAGAGTTGTTAGTTTGTTAATTTAATTTGTTCAATTTATTTCTATTTTTGCCAACATTTTTGTGTTGATTGTGTTGGTGCTGTGTGTAAATCAAAGTATAAAACGCAGCGGATGAAAAATTTCATAATCATACCTTTTAGCAGAGCCTGAAGCGAAGAATCTCGTAGGTAAATCACGTGCTTCAAGGATGTGAACAACCAACTCAGCAGTGGAGTGATACTACAAAATGAGTATCACCCACACAAGTCATATGGGAGAAAGTTAGAGAGAGAGTCTGGGAAAAAAAGGTTATAGGTAAAAATCACATAACGTATCTGATATACGTATCTGATATATCAATATATTATCTAAAATATGTAATCAGATATATAACCATATATACCAATCTATCCATCTATCCTTATCTATTGATATGATAGATATAGATATCCTGAATGGTTATCCAAATAAGTTTTGAATTCAAATTCAAACTTATATGGATAAGGTTCAAAAGGTTCAGGTTCAAAAGGTTCAAAGGGTCATGCCACATGGACGCCTAATTTCTAACATCTCCCACTCGCACATGAGTTGGCATGACACTGCTACATCTCTATCTCAATCTACCCAAAAACGAACAATCTCATACTAGCCAATGCACCATGCGACTGTTGAGAACACCTGTATGTGGGAGTCTATACTAGAAACTCAAAATGAGGCAGCATAGAGACATCAACCCAAAAAGAACAGAAATAGTGTCTCATATACCCTAGACCCATCTAATTACACCGGTCCAAAAAACATCTCTAATCCCTCAAAAAGAACATGTTTGACCCTCTCAATTCTTGCAATATATTCACAATCAATCTGCCTCTCATACAGAGCGATGTGAGTTGCCGGCAGTAAATATACAACTGTGGTGTAATACTAGATGATCTTCCCTTTACCCTCATGCCATTTAGTTTAGGATTGACCGCTTTACCAGTGATGTCCCTTAAGGCCGAATCATACATGACCGCAGGCAACATACCAAAGTAGCAGAACATCAGCCCCTTACCTTATGACATAGTCAAAAGTCACAAAAAGGTACATAAATGAAAGTCATATCAATAATGACACGTAAGACTCACACAGTGAAGAAACAAGGATCCATTCTCTCACCTCATTACTCGGTCGCCAAGCACATATAGTATGAATGCATGTTACGGTGGAGTAACTCTTCCAAAAGAGTGACGTCATACTCAATACACCATACAGATCTTAGTCTAGTCACTTTCTAGCGCCTAACTCAAATTCTCTATTTGCTCGCCTTCCAGGCGCCAAATGAGATCTTACATCTGGCTAATCATAACAGGCATAACATGGAAAGTGGGTACTAACATCGCCTGTTGACATCATCATCTGCTAATCATTATGACACAAACCATAATAGTGTCAACATCCCACCATCTCACAACAAATAAGTGATCGGTTTAAAAAAAATGACCACAGCTTACGCAATTCTAGATTCCAAACATAAGCCTTATCAGCATCTCTTGCGATAAGTATATACAACGGAATCCACCATGTGCACCTCACATGAAGTGATTCAAGATCACTACCTCTTGCGCAATTACCTCTCTAAAGATATTTTGGTAACCAATCTGCTTCCATTCAAGATGCGCCCAACTAGCGTATTGAATCTTACAAGGAGCAAATTAATATACTACTAGTAAAGCATTTTATCTACAGTCTAATGAGCAAGGTCAATGTCTAAACAACTCAGTTGACCATTTACCAAAGATAACACTTAACATGCCGAATACGCCCACATAGCGTACTTCAGGCTCCCACAACAAAAAAAAAAGATCAAGGAATATAGGTCATCTGTTTCTTCCAAAGACAATCCGAGGATTCACTCAATAGCTAAGGCTCTGGCTTTTACCAATAGGTAAGTCAATGGGTTTACAATTTTGCATCTAGAATCATTCTAGGATATTCCTTATGTAAGTCATCGAAGACAAACCGAGAATTTTCCCAAAACAATCCCTAAGGATCGTACATCCGAGCATATAAATTACATCACCCATGTCCATTATATCTAAAATAGAGGACTGCCCACCCTAGGTGGCGACAACCTTATAAATTCCTAGCTTATAATGACTAAGTAAGGAAAAAGTTCTTTTTGGACCATTAATCATGCCTCAGTGGTCTTCATCAATCATCGTCAGCCTATCATGGCTTGACGAAATCTAAGAATCACTATTTGGATAACTGTTTTAGGCTGTAAAAGATTTATTGGAACTAGCAACCTTTTTGCGCTCCTAATTTTTCACCATAAAAGCAGAAGGTAAATCCCTACGGATCTACTTATCCAATTCTCCAACGAGAAGTTGGGTCACAATGTCCACAAATCAATGTTCCGAACTTATGTTAATCATAGCCTAAGTCGAAATAACCTCACTCCCCAAGAGGAAGTCAAAATAACCTCACTCCCCAGGAAGAAGTCTTCTCATGGTCTACACTTTCCTCAATGGTGCGCTTTTCGGTATCTAGCGAGCCTTATGCCTCAACAATGACTATCCAAATTATGCATAACTTTAGAACAATTCCGCGTCATAATGGAAAGTCAACCAAATTATAGAAATAGTTAATCCTCAAAGACTTTGTCTTAAACTGCGCAACATTGATCCACTTTCTAAAAACAGTGGACTAAAGCCTTTGGCATTATCCTAGGCTCAATCATGAATGCTTCCTTCTCAATCACCCAGTGATGACGTGGAAAATTTTCACATTCGCTACCACGCAACTAAGAATGTAGAGTATTTTTCTCTAATGGAGTAATCCATTAGTAGGCACATCGCTCCCACTATCCCTAGGATATTGGAAATTTCTTTCCATTCTCAACTAGGCTACATAGAGCGCTATGCTTAGAATTCTCTATCTTATAGAGTTCCAAAAACTCTATTCACGTCACCTTTACTAAGAAAACTTTATGTGACTTAGTTACACTCTCACAAAGCTGCTTACCCATATGCACATGACCCAGAGGGTTTACATGACAGCACACAATAATGCGCCACGTGACCCTATGTGTTTACAAGACAGCATACAATAATGCGCCATAGAACTCTAGGTCTTAACTTCGCAACCTTATGAGAAGTAAAATAAAGATAAGCTGCTTAACGATTATAGATCGCCCATAGATGGCTCTCCACTAACCCATTACTTAAATGGAGTGTAAAATCTGATATGGAGGGCATTTAGTTAGGGATATAGGCAACAAACTAAAGGGCAATTCTCAATTGGGAAACATTTTGCGCCATCATCCACCTAACATTAACAATACTTAATTCCTTATCTCTACTACACCATTATGTTGTTGAGTATTAGGAATAATCAATTTTCTAAGCATCCATTTCTCTTCACAGAGTTTTCTAAAATAACTCAAATAGATACTCGCCACCTTGGTGAAAACTAAAAGCACGAAAGCTGTTATCTAATTGATTTTAACCTCATATGTGCAATGTCAAAAATCATCTCAAAACTTTTGACTTATGGAAGATCAAATAGTCTTGACTCAGATGCATATCGTAATCTATAAATGTGTCGAGATTGAGGCTTAGCTATCATACCCTTACACATATCTAGTCACAAATATCATAGTGGACTATATGCGCCAATACAAATAACCTTCTACGGCTTTCCTACTTACTTGTGCGCAACCATTGCGAACAAAGTTACACATTCATATGAGAGCAGGGTGTCACAAGCGAGTGGGCCCAAGAGGGCCTACTCAAAACATTCATGCATCTTCTCATTAATGTGATTAAGTATAATAAGCCACCGGTTCATGACCAATGTCATAAACTAATTCCAATCATCTTAATGTGTGAGTTCTTGAAGACAAGTTTTAAAGGTTTAGGCCCAACTAGGTAATGACTCACGACTAATTCATATTCACTAGATCATAAAAGGATGTCATGGAGATATCAAGTGCGCCTGAGTCGCAAATTTAACAAGAAAGTGCTAATCCCTTGCACCTTCAAGTCAATTTTATTCTCCATACACTTTAATGCATCTAGTTGAAAGATGACGATACTCCTCTTGCCATATCTATTTCTCGCTTTATAGTTACTTGCAATTAATTCTACTATCCACAAGAAGGAGAGAATAAGCTATCAATTATGACAGCTCCTGAAGTAACTTAAGCGCGAATTAGACTAAAGAGTCTAATTCAACACAATGCTCTCACAAGCGATGCATCAAATTCTTAGAGTAATAACAACCTTGTCGGCCTTGACCTTTTCATTACTATGCTGCAACGTTTGCGCTTAGTGGTAAACGTTATTTAAAACAAAACGTTAGCCTAGTAAAGGAATCATACAAAGAAACACCTCATCATGTCTCACACTCAAGTGTGGAAACAGTAAGTGTCCAGACTTAGACAAGTTGGCAATGCTAATAGATTCTGCAGCCACTTGGCGCTAATCTTTTCACTTAGTGTTAATAGATTTTGCTGCTACTAAGCGTTTATCTTTTAACTTCAAGTGATACTTCAATGCACACTATTATGGTGCGTGAAATTTTTTCTCTATCCATTCCCAATAATTGGGTAGAGAGCAAAACACTGCTCATACTAGCTACTCATCTTACACTTAATAACTAATTCATTTAAGCTCGCATTTCTTGGATGACGTGACTCTTGAATGTTATTTCATCCAATGATGCAACATCATTACAAGTCAAATTACAAAGTCAATCTGCGCAACTCAATAGTCAAGATCATATACAGATCTATTGAGGGCTTAATAATTTCATAACTCAAAAACTCGCCAACCAAAACTACGTAGCATGCCGCTAACCATAGCGCACACATTAGTTTTTATTGTGCCAAACAAGGCAACAAAATCACGACGACTTTGAGTCATGTTTCCTTACATTGGCTCAATTAAGGTCTGACATAAAGTCTCCAAGACTTTTGCTCATCTAAAGAATATGATTACATTGTTCACATTTGAACATTTCTACTAAGTCTAGGTCAACCAATTAACTTCCATAAGCTAAGTCAATTTAGAGAGAAATTCGCATTGGGATTAATTTGATTAGCATAATATAATTTTGCCACAAAAATCTAAATTAAATAGTGACAATATTACACAAGTCGCAAGATCGAAAATCCGCTATGCTCGTAATCATCTCGTGCGCCACAAGTGACAATTATCCAAAATTTAATTTAATTTAATTTATGCGCAAAATATTGGTTTTCAAGAGTTAATGTACAAAGATTTCTCTCAACCGAATAACCTCCCATTGATTATGGCATGTCTAAAAGCATGATAAAAAATTCTAATTCCATACAATAGCATCATAATGTAGATTTACAACCAACTCATGCTATGTCACAATTAATAATGGAATTTAAACAAATAACAATTAATCATGTTATTCTAATTACAACATATTAGAAACTCTAGGCAAAAAACAACAATATGCTGCATTTAATATTCAAATTATGCCATAATAGAAAGTATATCACTTCTGAAATTTTTTGAAATTTTTTAGTATTTTCTAGAATTTTAAATAACTAATAAACACACATAAAATTAGAAATAAATATTTCAGAATCTGGTAAAATGCAATAACCATACCAGTAAATAGTAAACTACAACAGTAGTCTACAATAAAAAATTCAGCCCCAGAAACTTAATCATGCAACACCAGATGCATTTTAAAGCAGAAATAATTATTTCAGGAAAAATATTTTTTATTTTCATAAAATTTTGAAAATTTTACATAAGATAAAAATTAAATTCTGAGTCTAACAGTACTAACCACGCTTAAAACAAAGCTATAACGAATTACTTATGACCATTTAATGCAATTCTGGATTTAAAAAAAAAACAAACAGACCCTTAACATCAGCAGCCAAGCCGGCAGAGAAAAAACGGCGCGGCTCAGCAGACGGCTTAGTGAGCGGCTCAGCGCACAGCGCAGCACGCGGCTCAACGCCCGGCGCGCGCGTGGCAGCGTGGAAGTGTGTCTAAGCGCGTGGAAGTCGCTGACGGCGTCAGATGGCGCATACGGCCCACGCGCCGCCTTCTAGGGTGTTTTCTGGTTCAATTTCGGTACTGCCAGACTCCATTTTCCAAAATAAATACATTTATGGCATTAAAAATGACATTTAATGAACATAAAAATGAGGTATTTTACGCTCTTAATCTAATGAGAGTGGACATCTTCCTCCTTTATTAATATTCATGCATATATCATGTATATATATGTATATAAAAATATACACATATTTTAACGCAAAAAAATAAGCACGAAAATACCCATATTGGCTCTGATACCAATGTAAATCAAAGTACAAAACGCAGAGGATGAAAAATTTCATAGTCATACCTTTTAGTAGAGCTTGAAGCGAAGAATCTCGTGGGTAAATCACGTGGTTTCAAGATGTGAACAACCAACCCAGCAGTGGAGTGATACTACAAAATGAGTATCACCCACACAAGTCACAGTGAGAAGCTGGATCGTTCTCATATGGGAGAGAGTTAGAGAGAGAGTTTGGGAAAAAAAGTTATAGGTAAAAACCACATAACGTATCTGATATACGTATCTGATATATCAATATATTATCTAAAATATATAATCAGATATATAACCATATATATCAATCTATCCATCTATCCTTATCTATTGATATGATAGAAATAGATATCCTGAATGGTTATCCAAATAAGTTTTGAATTCAAATTCAAACTTATATGGATAAGGTTCAAAAGGTTCAAGTTCAAAAGGTTCAAATGGTCATGTCATATGGGCGCCCAATTTCTAACACTGCGCTTTATCCACACTATTTTGTTTGTTGTTGTTCACTTTGAGCCAAAAATTATTTTTGATGATGTGATATATTTGCAAATGCCAAACCTCTGTCAATTTGGGAGAAAAATGGCATTTGGTATATTTGGCAGGTGGTGCAGGAGGCATTGGAGACCTTTTTTTTTTTTTTTTAACTCTTGGCAAATTATAACTTTGGTAATTCCAACTGACAAATAATTGGGGATGCTCTTAGTGATGTTACACTACTCATTTTAGAATATTTGTCATGTTCTTTTAAAGGGGTTTTTATTGATAAATCTTATTTAAGAGTGTTCTAACCCAAGAAATTTATGAAGGAAATTTATAACCCACTTAATTTTATGTATTTATACTTTTATTCCATAAGGATTAATTTACACTATTTTTTTAGACTCTTATACCCTTATATTTAATGTTGATATGCATTAGCTACACACCATTATTTAATATTGATATACATTACACACAAAAAATTAAATATAATTTTTTATTGTTTGTCATTATGTTTTGGTAGTTTCCATGCATTCAAATGTTGACTGCATGTAATGACGTGAAAGTCCACATCAGATGACGTGAATGTTCACATCAGATGACGTGAATGTTCACACTAAAACATATGAATGTGAATACAAATGTTAATGTTCATAATGTTAATATCAGGATGACGTGAATATTCACACTAAAACAAATAAATGTGAATGTTCACATGAATGTTCCAGAATTCATGTGAACATTCACATTTATATGTTTTAGTATGAATATTCACATCATGTTTATATTCAAATAAAGGTTGAGGCTTGTGATTGTGTAATTTGATGCAATGCTGATGTAAACCTTAACATTACTTTTATCACAATGTCATCTAATGTGAGCATTCATATTCACGTCATCTAATGTGAACATTCAAGTCATTACGTATCGTTAACATTCACATCATTTAATGTGAACATTCAAGTCATCACGTACAGTCAACATTTGGATGCATGAGAACTACCAAAATATAATGACAATCAATAAAGAACCATGTTTAATTTTTTTTTGTGTAATATATATCAACATTTAATAATGGTGTGTAGTTACTGTAATTTTTTTAGGGTGAAAATATAATGACAATCAACATTAATGGGGGCAGGAGAAATTTAGGATGTTTTGGTCTTCTTACCTCAAATAGGACCTAATGGAATAATAAAAAAGAATATGGGGGTTTGATGGAATAAAATTCTTAGAAAGGGAGTTTATCAAAAAATTTTCCCCCCAAAAAAAAAGAAATATAAAAATAATAAAGTTCACTATTTTAATCAATAAAATTTAAATGAGTACATCACATATATTTACTTATTAGCAAATTATAAGTTGGGTTTGCTTTGATTTGATTTTTAAAAAATTATTTTTAGATAAATTTTCGTTTGTCTTTACTAATTTTTCCTTTATATATTTTTTTAAAAACTTTTTAGATGAATATAATTTATATGTATTTAAAAAATTAAAAAAATTGACTAAAAACGAAAGAAAATCTGAATAAAAACGTACGCACAATTTTGTTTAGATTTTTATTTATTTTTAGTGATTTTTTTCCAAATTTTAACAAAAAAATTGTAAACTTTTCAATAAAAAAATCATTAAAAATAAACAAAAACTATCTAAGAAAAATTGGAAAAATTATATTAAAAAAAAACCTACAGGGTATAACCCTTATAACAAAATAAATCATGAATTTTTAATTTTGTCAATTTATATATTAATTTTTTTATTTATTTTAAATCTAAAATATTTCTCTATTTTTATTAAGTCAATAAATTTAATGAAAAATAATATTTTAAATATTTTATGTACACTTATATTAAGTTTAAATACTATTTTTTTGGGGGTTAATTTTACTTAATGAAAATAGGTTGATGACTTAGATTGAAATTCAGAAGATTCAGATTTAAAATGATAAAATTAAAAATTCAAGACCTAGTGGTGTTTTGAAAAGTTGGTAAAAAATTAATTTTTTGATTTTTTTAGTCTATTTTGTTTTTTAGTGAGGAAAAAATGTGAGAGGTGATGTGAACCAAAATGACTTTTTATCTCCTTGCCAAAGCACCCCTTATTTTGAAAAATGACTGAGACCCCTAGCTGGGGGTGCTGGGGTCAGCTCCCATTGGACAAAAAAAACTAGTTTTTTTTTTTTATATTTTTTTATTTTTATTTTCGGCCAACCCCAGTGCGACACGTCACTGGGGGTCGTCAGTGGGGGTCACCCCTGGGTCTGTAGCATGGCCCCCTTATTTTATTACAATCAAATTCTGAATTTTTTTAACAATAATTTTAAAAAAAGGAAATCAACAAAACAAATAATTTCCAACATGATTGAGTGCAATAATTTCCAACATTATGAGGTTTGGTTATGGGGAAGCATGGGATAGGATGGGATAGAGGAGTGAGAAAATTCAAACGGTCACTGTGGGCCGCATAAAACTGCCAGCGCTAGATACAGTTGGCCGCGTATACCTGACAATAATAATCAATATGTTTAGTTCAGTATTTTAAAAATTAATTTTTTTATTTTTAGTAAATATTTTTAAAATTTTAAATTTTTTTTTTAATTTTTTAGATATACTTTACTTAGATATATCTAAATAAAAAAATATTTTAAAAAATTAATAAATACACAAAAATATAAAAAATGTACTGAATTTTTATATATATTTTTTCTATTTTTTGGCATTTACTGTATTTTTTAAAGATTTTTTTTCACAAATATTATACTTTTTAAGTGTATTTATGTTAGGTGCGTCTAAAAATTAAAACATTGCTTAAAATATTAAAAAAAATTCATTGAAAACATTAAATACGAAAAATAAAAGAGTAGAATTTTCTGAAAACTATTTTTTGAAAAACAGAACCAAACTAGTTGAATTTTATTTTGGATAAATTATAAATTTATTTAGAATATGAATTGCTTTCTATAGTTTAAAAATTATATCTCGTCTTTTTAAAATTTTAATCGGATAAAAAATTATGCATTTTACCAAATAAATCATTAAGTGAATTAATAATTTTTAATGATGTCAAAAATACATTTCATTTATTAATTTTGTTGTTGCATAGGAGGATAGTTATGAATTTTATTTTTTAATAATGTTATATCCACACAAATTTTTTCCCCCATAATCCCCTGAATACATATAAAGAGAATTTTGAGAAAATATTGGAGTGGGAGTCAACTTTTCAAATTTTATTTGTCGCGTCATTCAGGAAGATTTTAAAGGGAAAAATTGTTTGAATAAATCATTTTTTTATGTAAAATTATGAAAAATGATTTATAATTTAAGCAAACTAAAAAAATATATTTATAATTTACTTTTTTGTTCTTCTAGAATGCCATTTCATCGTCACTCCTGCCGTCACATGAAACTTTATGATTTGTTTGTTTGTCAATTTTAGAATATTTTTCATTAAAAAAATAAATAAATATAAAAATAATAAATTTCACTATTTTAATCAATAAAATTCAAATGAGTACATCACAAATATCTACTCATTGGCAAATTATATGCTCGTTTTGATTTGGTTTTTAAAAAATTATTTTTAGATAAATTTTCATCTGTCTTTAATAATTTTTTCTTTATATGTATTTTAAAATTTTTTAAATGCACATAATTTATATGTATTTAAAAAATAAAAAAATTGACTAAAAACAAAAGAAAATCTGAATAAAAACGTATGCATACTTTTGTTTAGATTTTTATTTATTTTTAGTGATTTTTTTTCAAATTTTAATATAAAAAAATTGTAAAATTTTCAATAAAAAATTCATTAAAATTAAACAAAAACTGTCTAAGAAAAGTTTAAAAAACTATTTAAAAAAACTCTAGGGTCTAACTCTTATAACAAAATAAATCGTGAGTTTTTAATTTTGTCAATTTATATACTAATTTTAAATATAAAATATTTGTCTATTTTTATTAAATAAAATCGATGAAAATAGAAATATTTCAGTCATTAATTTAATAAAAAATAATATTTTAAATATTTTATATACACCTACATTGAATTTAAATACTAATTTTTCGTCGATTTACTTAATGAAAGTAGGTTGATGACTTAGATTGACAACAAATTAAAAAATTAAGATTTAAAATGATAAAATAAAAAATTCATGACTTATTTTATTACAATTAAATTCTGATATTTTTTAAAAATAATTTTTAAAAAAGCAAACCAACAAAACAAATAATTTCCAACATGATTGAGTGCAATAATTTCCAACATTATGAGGTTTGGTTATGGGGAAACATGGCATAGGATGGGATGGAGGAGTGAGAAAATTCACAAACGGTTACCGTTGGCCACATAAAACTGCCAGCGCTAGATACAGTTGGCGGCGTAATAAAATATTTTTGTTTTGAATAAATTATAAATTATATATTTAAAAAAAAATATGAATTACTCTTCATAATTTAGAAATTAATAAAATATTTAATTGGATAATAAATTATCTATTTTATTAAATAAATCAATAAGTGAATTAACAGTTTTTAATAAATTTAAAAATATATTTTAATTAATAATTTTATTGTTGAGTAAGAGAGTAGTTAGGAATTTTATTTTTCAACAATGTTACATTCACACAAATTTTCTTTCCCACAATCTTCCAAATATTAATTTTTTTTTTTGTTTTGTTTTGATAATTTCTTTTAAATTTTGAAAAATATTAGAGATTTTAAATTTTTTATCAAATGTCATATATATGCATGAGACCCACACTATATAGGTCTCACACCTATATAAGATATTTAGTAAAAAATTTAATAAAAATTTTAGGTTGCGTGTCCACACTCAAAATTTTTAAAACACTTTTTAAAATTCATAACTAAACACACAACTCAAAATTACTCAAAACTCAATTCAAAGATTAATTTCAAAACTCATAACCAAACACACAACTCAAAATTTAATTCAAAACTATTTTCAAAACTCAAAGCCAAAACTCTTTTCAAAACTTTATTTAAAAAAAAATTAAAAAAATATTTTTCATTTTATTTTTTAAAATTATTTTTAGAATCATGATTTGAGTGTTGTCTTTTAAAATTTTTTGGATTTATTTTTTTTAAATATTTAAACATTTTCTTACTTTTATTTTTTTAGGATAAATATTTGATATTTTATTTATTTATTTTAATGTGCACTATATTTCATAATTTTTGTATTGTATTTCTTAAAATATTAAAAAACTGAAAAAAATATTTTTTATTTTAAATATATTATTTTATTTTATAAAAATATTTTTAAAATTTTTAAATTTTTTGTTATGTGTTTAGTTATGATTTGAGTGTAGAGTTTTGAAAGTAGTGTGAAGTTTCGAGTTATGTGTTTGGTTATGAGTTTTAAAAATAATTTTTGAATTGAGTTTTGAGTTATGTGTTTGGTTATAATTTGAGCGTGTAGTTGTGTTTTGAGTTTACAATATTAAAATAAAAAATTAAAATATTTAAAATAAAAAAATTTAAATAAAAATTATATATTAAAAATAAAAAAATAAAATTTTCTTAAATATTTTTTTCATATTTAAAAAAATCAAAGAAATTCAAAATATAACTCAAAACTTTTTTCAAAATTCAAAATTTTTTTTCAAAACATTTTTCAAAACTCATAAACAAATAATTTTTTTCTTTTCAAAACTCAACTTACAATTTCATACTTAAATCACAACTCAAAAAAAAAAAAAATTACGATTGCAAAATTAAACCACATAGTACCTTAGAATCTCTAATATTGCTGTTAAATTTTTATCAGGCACGAACCGTAGAGGTTCGGAACCGAACCAAGAGTGGAGGCGGCACAGCTCCATCCCGGTTGGGAAGCCAACAAGAAGGAATGGCATCGGCTAAGCATTAAAAACGCAGATGACATACCCCACCCTGAACGGCTGTCGCGTGCCGCATAGGGCAAAAAAATTTTCATTACACGTGGCATTAAACCCAAATTTTCAACCGAGTAATGCTAGAGACCCCAAATATTCTATAAATTTTTTTTATCAAATGTGGGTGTGAGACACACACAATGTGGGTCCCACATCCATGTGAGACATTTAGTAAAATTTTTGATAAAATTTTTGAGACCTCTAGCATTTTTGTTTTCAACCCGTCCACGTCATTAAAAAAAAAAAAAAAAGTCACGGAACGGAGAACTCGATTGGTAAAAAATTGAAACCCGCTTGGATGAGCTTCCTCTATAGTCATCCACATATATAATATATATATAATTTTTTTTTCAAATTTTAATTCGGATTCACATCCATTCAAATCATCTTTTGCAAGTTCCGTCATAAAAAATATTTATATAAATTTTTTTATCAAATATTTATAAGTATAAAAAATAAATTACATAAAATTATAAATTTAAATTATTTATTTTATTTTACATTTATAATTATTTAATAAAATTATTATTTTTAAATAAATAATATTTACTCAAAATATTAATACAAGATAAATGATTTAAATTATTGTATCGGACGCTTATCCTCTTTTACAAGTAAGTGGTCCCCACACCCCTCATCTCTCTCTTTCCTCACCTCACAACTCAACAATTTTCCTTCTCTTTATCTCTCTATAAATTGTGATGAACCACCAAACACCTACTACCTCTCTCTGCCTTCATCCACCAACCCACGCTCCCTTCTCGCTCTCTGTCGGTCTCATCTTCTCTCTCTTTCTTTCTCTAGCTAAAATTCTTTCTTTCTCTCGCTAGAATTTCCAATATTTTGGTGTTTGAGTTTGTTGAATAGCTAACTCAAATATAATCTTGTTCATTTCGCAACAGATAAAAGACACTTTTTTTTTTTAATTCAAAAAAAAAAAAAGAAAAAAGTTTTATGATATACGGTAAATAATTCCCATAAAACAACAATATTTCCAAATCCAAAAATTCATTCGATTTTCTTTCATTCTCGTGATTTACAACAAATCACTAGATCTCGTTTTTTTGATGTTGAAAAAATCACATTGATTCAATGTCGGTGATTTCGAATTCTGTTGTTCAAACTCGAAACAACAACAACAACTCGGTGATTCCTTCGATTACCAAGCCTTTTGTGGCTTTGAACCGAGTTCGTATTACAAGAGCTTTTGTTGATAAAAAGTCTAAAACAAAATCAAATGTTTTGGAGAATAGATTTTGTGGAACCAAATTGAGAGCTTGTGAAAGATTGCATCTTTGGCAATCGGATGGTCCGGGTTTGGATCCGAAGCTCAAAGTCGTGGTGCGATCAGCATTGTCGCAAGTTCCCGAGAAGCCTCTCGGTCTCTATGATCCTTCGTTCGATAAGGACTCGTGTGGGGTGGGGTTTGTTGCTGAATTGTCCGGAGAAAGTAGCCGGAAAACGGTATATAATAGTTTTGGGTGTTTGGTTTTTGAGATTTGAGTTTGATTTTTATGAGTTTTAAGAATTGTTACTGTGTTTTGATTTGAAAAAGGTGACTGATGCGGTGGAGATGTTGATAAGGATGTCACATAGAGGTGCTTGTGGATGTGAGACTAATACTGGTGATGGGGCTGGCATTCTTGTAGCTCTTCCTCACCAGTTCTACAAGGAGGTACATTAATCTAATATCTCATTTTTGTGATTTTTATATCTGATTTTGGATAATTATAGATTTTATGAATGAACACCCAAAAAGGAAAGAGAAGAACAGATAGAAAATTAAAAATTCTACTTAAAATGTGGATTAGGCATTCTAAGACTGAATTTATTGGTTTTGTTTGATTGCTTGCTATTTGGGTTCAAACTCTCAAACTCATTTATTTTGCTTGATTTCTTCCTTTTTGGGTTCAAACTATCAAATTCAATTCTGTTCTGTTGATCGATTTCTTGCTATTTGGGTTCAAATTCTCCTACTTATTTTTGTAATTGTTGTCGGGTCATCGTTTGTCAGGTTGCCAAAGATGTGGGTTTTGAGCTACCACCTCCTGGGGAGTATGCCGTGGGCATGTTCTTCTTGCCCACATCTGAAAATCGAAGGGCACAAAGCAAAATCGTATTTACTAAGGTAATTTTAATATCAAAACTAGTTCAACTTGTGCTTGTAAGTTGTAATTGGAAAAGTGAATTTACCTAGACTATCTTCTTATTTGCTTTTCATAGACTAGTATGTTTTGGAGTTTTTGAGGTCGTCTCCTAAGAAAATTAATGATTGTATTTCTAGGTTGCGGAGTCTCTCGGGCATACTGTCCTTGGCTGGCGCACTGTCCCAACAGATAACTCAGGATTGGGAAACTCTGCTTTGCAGACCGAACCTGTTATTGAGCAAGTGTTTCTTACGCCCACTCCTAAGTCTAAAGTCGATTTTGAGCAACAGGTACAGATCTATTTCTTTTTAGCTATACATTTCTCTTCAGAAGGAAACTGTGAATTTTGCATCTTTTGGAGGTCTACGTGAGATGTATAGTCCTATTAGACATAACAATTGTACATGAATGAAACATCGGTTGCTCTTGATCAAGAAGAACTGGATGATCCTAGTTACACGATCAGTCGCAGTCTCTGATCTTTTTATTAATGTTATATGGAAGGAGGATAACGAAACGAGCAAGCGAGGGAGGAAAATAGAACTTCTGTTGTAGTGTTATCTTTCTTGCTTTTATTTTCAGAACTTCACAACAATTTTGTAACATTTTGCCTTTTTCCTTTTATTTTTTGACAGTTATACATATTAAGGAGGGTTTCAATGGTGGCTATCCGAGCTGCATTAAACCTCCAACATGGTGGAGTGAGGGACTTCTATATATGTTCGCTTTCCTCAAGGTTTGTCTTTATCATTTCTCTGGAATTTCAAAATCTTGGTTGAATGTGACTCTCCAGTAAGATTATACCATAGAGCCTTTTTTTTGTTTGTTTTCCAGGACCGTTGTCTATAAAGGTCAATTGAAGCCCAACCAGTTGAAGCAATACTATTATGCAGATCTTGGCAATGAAAGGTTTACGAGCTACATGGCCCTGGTAAATATATTTTCTATTCACTTTTCTTCTTTGTCCACTGACTCCATACTTCGACAACCAACAGCATGGGATCAACCAGTTAAACGAAGAGATGCAGGGTTGAGGAATGACTTCTGAGGCATTGAAGTATGAATGATCTCTTAAGTTCTTCCGCTTCCTTGATTACTATTTGAATTTGGATGCCGGATTGCATTCTTTGGGTGAGTTGGTAAGGAACCTCATTATCAAGTAAATCGTGTTTGCAGAAACTCGATGCAGTGTTCTCTATAATCAGTTCTTGAGGATAGACTTCCATTTAAGTGGTGGAAAGGAAGTGTGTCTGGTTAAAGGTAGTTTAGGGTTTCCGTGATGTTATGTACTGGCACTGCGGTATATTGTTTATTGAAGTGCCCTGTACACAATTTCATGGTTGCAAGTTAGATCCCATATCGTCAATAATGTGGATGGAATTTGGGCTGAAGTTTTGGATCTATTTTTGGTGCAGATACACTCTCGATTCTCAACAAACACATTTCCTAGCTGGGATCGTGCTCAGCCTATGCGTGTCTTAGGTCATAATGGGGAAATTAACACACTTCGGGGCAATGTAAATTGGTAAGTTCTTGAGCAAGTCGTGGAGTAATTGTTCCTGAATACAATTCTTTATTTCATTCATTTTTGTAGAAATATTCCGGAGATTTTGATATGATTGTTGATTGAACTTGAATATCTTTACCAATGACCTGTCACACCCCAGCTGAGCCTTGAAATTCTGGAAACTCATTAAAATTGATTGCTAAGATTTATAAGATATTTCTATCTGTAAGGAAAATCAAGATCATCTTGTCGATTTATTTAGAAATGCCTGGTTGAATAGGTGGCATGCCATTTCGTGTGACATGTCATCGAGTTTTTAAGCCATTCACTACTAACCTGTTACATGCAGCTTTATTAGCACTTGGAGAAATATCAGGTTCGGAGTTGGAAAGTTGGTGGTTTCATTTTAAGTTTCTTGGATACCTGTTTTACTGGTAGAGTAGTGCTATTCTAACTATCGCATCCTTATTGTGGCCTTCCTGATATCATGAATAAACCATGTAGCTATACCATTTAATTTGAAATGTGAACAGCTGTTTTCAAATGAGGTCCATATGTGTATTTATTCTTTCTGAATCAGTATACATTAGCAATAAGCCTAATAGGTAAGTTCAAGATTATGTTCACAAGGATGCTAGTTGGGGCTTATGAACCTCTTAAATTTCTGATTCATGTACATTACTTACTAATAGAGTTTATTGCTTCATTATTCATTTATTTTCCTGTTTAAAACAATTGAGTGATGTTCATGATCCCAATTTAGGATGAAGGCACGTGAGGGTCTTCTGAAGTGCAAGGAGCTTGGTCTGTCAAAGAATGAGATGAAGAAGCTTCTACCCATTGTAGATGCCAGCTCATCTGACTCAGGTTGGATTGTAATATTTGTTTATGTGCTTGCATACATCCGTATGTACATGCATCTTGTATATGAATGGTGGTGTTGATGAATTTTAACAATCAGCACGTAGACACTTAAATTGCCGATGTAAGGGGCGAAGTAGAACCACTGCTCATGCTTGCCTGAAATTCAAATCATTTTGATAACCTTGTATTCTATCTGAATTTCCCTCTTCTTTTAGGGGCTTTTGATGGTGTCCTTGAGCTTTTGGTTCGAGCTGGTAGAAGTCTTCCTGAAGCTGTCATGATGATGATCCCGGAAGCCTGGCAAAATGATAAGAATATGGATCCTCATCGAAAAGCCTTGTACGAGTACTTTTCAGCCCTTATGGAACCATGGGACGGGCCTGCTCTGATATCCTGTAAGAGTTCTACAAAACCTTTTTATTTCTGCATTGACTTGCTTCCCTAGCAGCATTTGGTTTGTGCTTACCAAAAACAAAATATGCAGTTACTGATGGCCGCTATCTTGGAGCTACACTGGACCGAAATGGATTGCGTCCAGGACGATTTTATGTCACACACAGTGGGCGAGTTATAATGGCAAGCGAAGTTGGAGTAGTTGATATTCAACCTGAAGATGTGTGCAGGAAAGGAAGACTTAACCCTGGTATGATGCTTCTGGTGGATTTTGAGAAGCATGTTGTTGTTGACGATGAAGAGCTGAAGCAGCAGTATTCACTTTCAAGACCTTATGGAGAGTGGCTTAAAAGGCGAAAGATAGAGCTGAAAGACATAGTTGAATCTGTTAGCAAATCTCAGAGGGTTCCTCAGGCTATAGCAGGAGTTTTGCCCGTGAGTATTACTTCTCTGTGTCTGTTTTAAGGTTGCAAATGCTTTCTTCTCCACCTCTTTTCATGGGCAGTTCTCAATACAGATAACATCTCTTATATGTAACCAGGCATCTAATGATGACGACAACATGGAAAATATGGGCATTCATGGTTTGTTGGCTCCATTGAAGACTTTTGGGTATTTTTCTCTCTTTTCCCTCCTCTTCGTCTGTAATTAATTTATTTATTTTTAAACTTTTACTGTGGCATTTCTGTTGTGGAAATGATTCAAATGCTGGCCTCTTATGCAGTTACACTGTTGAATCCTTGGAGATGCTGCTACTACCGATGGCAAAGGACGGAGTTGAGTCCCTTGGTTCAATGGGAAACGATGCTCCATTGGCTGTGATGTCAAACAGAGAGAAACTCACATTTGAGTATTTCAAGCAGATGTTTGCTCAAGTTACAAACCCTCCAATTGATCCTATCCGGGAGAAGATAGTCACTTCCATGGAGTGCATGATTGGTCCAGAAGGTGATCTCACTGAGACTACTGAAGAACAATGTCATCGCCTCTCGCTAAAAGGTCCCCTTTTATCTATTGAAGAAATGGAAGCAATTAAGAAGATGAACTACAGAGGCTGGCGTAGCAAAGTTCTTGATATAACATTTTCTAAAGATCGTGGTAGTAAGGGCTTGGAGGAGACCTTGGATAGGATTTGTGCTGAGGCACATGATGCAATTAAGGAGGGTTACAAAACGCTGGTGCTTTCTGACAGAGGTACTGCATATCCTAAACTAGGGCTGCACCTGAAAAAAATGGAAAATACATATATAAAGTTGCTTTTATTTATCAAAAGAGAAAAGAAAAGAAAAAGAATCATCTTTATTCTTTAATAGATAATATGTTATTAGCATGTTAAATAACTTATTTGTAATTTGTTCAACTGTGTAGCCTTTTCATCAAAACGAGTTGCTGTAAGTTCCCTTTTGGCTGTTGGTGCTGTCCATCATCATTTAGTTAAAAAGCTTGAACGGACTCGAATTGGGTTAATCGTTGAATCTGCTGAGCCCCGTGAAGTGCACCATTTTTGTACTTTGGTTGGATTCGGTGCGGATGCTATATGCCCTTATTTGGCCATAGAGGCCATTTGGAGACTTCAGGTTGATGGGAAGATTCCACCCAAAGCAAGTGGTGAATTCCAGTCAAAGGATGAGCTGATCAAAAAGTACTTCAAAGCAAGCAACTATGGCATGATGAAAGTTCTTGCCAAAATGGGGATTTCAACTTTGGCCTCGTACAAAGGTGCCCAGATTTTCGAGGCGGTGGGGCTTTCATCAGAAGTGATGGAGCGGTGCTTTGCTGGAACTCCGAGCAGAGTTGAGGGAGCAACGTTTGAAGCGCTTGCCAATGATGTGCTTCAATTGCACGATCTAGCATTTCCTACACGGGTTTTCCCTCCTGGAAGTGCTGAGGCTGTATCATTGCCCAATCCTGGGGATTATCACTGGAGGAAAGGCGGTGAGGTCCACCTGAATGACCCACTTGCTATATCTAAGCTGCAAGAGGCTGCTAGAGTTAATAGTGTGGCAGCCTATAAAGAATACTCTAAGCGCATACAGGAATTAAATAAAAACTGCAATTTGCGAGGGCTTTTGAAATTTATAGAGGCAGAGGTGAAAGTTCCTTTAGATGAAGTGGAACCGGCCAGTGAGATTGTGAAACGGTTTTGTACTGGAGCCATGAGTTATGGATCAATATCTTTGGAGGCACACACCACCCTTGCCATGGCTATGAACAAGATTGGGGGGAAATCGAACACAGGTATGCCCTTGATAAGATTTTCTCAATTATTTGTGCTAATTAATGTCATTTATTTGAGCATGTCATGTCAGTGTTGAATAATCTGAAACATTAGGAGGGACTTGGTTGTGTTATTATTTTTGGCTTCCTTTTTTTAATGTCAAAAAATATTTGTGGAGTGTTGTTTTGAACTCATCATTTTTTACTCCCTTTTTTAATGTCAAAAAATTGTGGAGTGTTGTTTTGAACTCATTATTTTGCATTTTTGTTTTTCCCTTCAATGCTCCTTCAAGATCCATTTACTTGTTTGCCATTTTTGTTCTAGACTTTATTGGTCAATTTTGTAGACTTTGTTTCTGCATAAATTTGTTTTCTTTCATAGCTTATATTTCTCTCGTTGCTTCTCCGGGGATGAAATTTCTCACATTCTTCTTTCCTTGCACTTACTTTGTGCAACTTCTTTCTAGGTGAGGGAGGTGAGAACCCGTCTCGTATGGAGCCTTTACCAAATGGTTCAATGAATCCAAAAAGGAGTGCAATTAAGCAGGTTGCAAGTGGAAGATTCGGCGTTTCAAGTTACTACCTTACAAATGCCGATGAGCTACAGATAAAAATGGCTCAGGTATATTTTGAATTGACATTTGAACCCCCATTTTTTTATTATTTATCTATCCTGTTGGCCTGTCTTTGCATTTGGCGAGGTTTAATATGAACTGAACTTGTTTATTTTTGTATGTTGGATTTATTATTAATTTTGGACTGCCATTTTGCACAGGGAGCCAAGCCTGGTGAGGGCGGTGAACTTCCTGGCCACAAGGTTATTGGAGACATTGCCATCACGAGGAATTCCACTGCTGGGGTTGGATTAATCAGCCCCCCTCCCCATCATGATATCTATTCAATCGAAGACCTCGCTCAATTGATTCATGATCTTAAGGTAAGTACATGAACTGTTTCTTGTGCAAGTTTCAATTTTATTAGTTGCGTGGTTTATCATATCTGACTTCTTTCTCCATAATTTGTAGAATGCGAATCCAGGGGCTCGAATTAGTGTGAAGTTGGTATCCGAAGCTGGTGTGGGAGTAATTGCTAGTGGGGTTGTGAAGGGTCATGCCGATCATGTCTTGATCTCAGGTCATGATGGTGGTACAGGTGCTTCCCGATGGACTGGCATCAAGAGTGCTGGCCTCCCATGGGAACTTGGTCTTGCTGAAACTCACCAAACTCTAGTTGCTAACGACCTTCGTGGCCGAACGGTCCTGCAGACTGATGGCCAACTGAAAACTGGAAGAGATGTGGCCATTGCAGCTCTTCTTGGTGCAGAGGAGTTTGGTTTCAGCACAGCTCCACTCATCACACTTGGTTGCATCATGATGCGCAAGTGTCACAAAAACACTTGTCCAGTTGGCATTGCTACCCAAGATCCAGTACTTAGGGAAAAGTTTGCTGGTGAACCTGAGCATGTAATAAACTTTTTCTTCATGCTAGCAGAGGAGGTGAGAGAAATCATGTCTCAGCTCGGATTTAGGACCATCAATGAAATGGTTGGTCGTTCGGATAAGCTTGAGCTTGATAAAGAAGTGACAAAGAACAGTGAGAAGCTAAAGAATATTGATCTCTCCTTGTTACTTAGGCCTGCAGCTGACATCCGCCCAGAAGCTGCCCAGTATTGTGTACAGAAACAAGATCATGGTTTGGACATGGCTTTGGATAACAAACTCATAACTCTGTCCAATGCTGCTTTAGAAAAAGGCCTTCCTGTATACATTGAAACACCAATTTGCAATGTAAATCGTGCGGTTGGAACAATGCTTAGCCATGAAGTGACAAAGCGCTATCACATGGCGGGCCTTCCTGCGGATACAATCCATATCAAACTCAATGGAAGTGCGGGCCAGAGCCTTGGGGCTTTTCTTTGCCCAGGCATCACGTTGGAGCTTGAAGGTGATAGCAATGACTATGTTGGTAAAGGACTATCAGGTGGAAAGATTGTTGTTTATCCTCCAAAAGGAAGCAATTTTGATCCAAAGGAAAACATCGTGATCGGTAACGTTGCTCTCTATGGGGCAACAGTTGGGGAAGCATACTTCAATGGAATGGCAGCAGAAAGATTCTGTGTCCGTAATTCTGGGGCAAAAGCAGTTGTAGAAGGTGTTGGTGATCATGGATGCGAGTACATGACTGGTGGGACCGTTGTTGTGCTTGGAAAAACCGGGAGGAATTTTGCTGCAGGGATGAGTGGTGGCATTGCTTATGTTCTTGATGTCGATGCCACGTTCCAATCCCGATGCAATCCTGAGTTGGTGGATCTCGATAAAGTTGAAGAAGAAGAGGATATTATGACTCTCAGAGTGATGATACAACAACATCAGCGTCACACAAACAGCCAACTAGCTAGAGAAGTGCTTGCTGATTTCGATAATATTTTACCTAAATTTGTTAAGGTCTTTCCTAGAGATTATAAACGGATTCTTGCAAGCATGAAAGAAGAGAAAATTGCCAAAGAGGCTGCATCGAGGGCTGCTAATGAAGCTGATGAGCAAGAAGAGGCAGATTTAATCAAAAAAGATGCTTTTGAAGAGCTTAAGAAGTTGGCAGCTATGTCCTCAAATGGGAAAGACGTTCCGGTAAGTTATATTCATTTATTGATCAAATCTTTCTTTCATACTTGAACTGTTACATGATTTTAATGCTTGATAAGATGTGAGGTCTCTTTCATAGAAATAGGGATAATATTTTAAAGAAAATTTTAATGTATAATTTTTTATTTTATTTTTATATTAAAGACTACAATGGGACATGTGGTACATATAAGAACAATTTGCCTCATTTTCATGGATGCTTTTCTATACTTGTATTATATTCTCTCTCTCTCATCCTCCCCTGCATTTTCCCCTCTAGCATGTGCTATGTATCTTGGTAATGACTTATAGCCAGTAAAAGGGTCTGATCAGCGTTCAGAATTTGCAGAAAGTTTCAGAGACTGAATTGCCAACGAGGCCAACTCGAGTTCCCGATGCTGTTAAAAATAGAGGATTCATTATTTATGATCGTGAGGGCGTCTCATATAGGGATCCTAATGTTCGGATGAACGATTGGAAGGAGGTCATGGAAGAAGCCAAGCCTAGTCCACTTCTAAAGACACAATCTGCTCGGTGTATGGACTGTGGTACTCCTTTCTGCCATCAGGTGACCAAGAACTGCAATATTTTTTGTTCTTTTTAATTCAAAAGTCTCTCACAGCAAACTTTTGCCCAATTTTTTCAGTCTTATATCTGATTTCTATTTTTAATAAATTGTAGGAGAATTCAGGATGTCCTCTTGGGAATAAAATTCCTGAATTCAACGAGTTGGTGTACCAAAATAGATGGCGTGAAGCATTAGATCGGCTTCTGGAGACTAATAACTTCCCAGAGTTTACTGGTCGGGTGTGTCCTGCACCTTGTGAGGGTTCTTGTGTTCTTGGTATTATTGAGAATCCTGTATCTATCAAGAACATTGAATGCTCTATTATAGATAAGGCTTTCGAGGAAGGCTGGATGGTGCCACGACCTCCCCTCAGAAGAACTGGGTATGATTTTTGCTCTTGCATAATTGAATAGAGTCTCCATTCTCTCAGAGTTCTTTAGGGAATCATTCAGTGGTCAGGGAAAGAAAGTAAAGTACAAGAAGATCAACTTTCCCATAACATTTTTATGTTCAATTAGCAAGGCTTTTGTGGGACTCATATCTTCAACTTTCTCAGTAGGACAAGTTTTCCTTCAAAACATGCTCTGCAAAGAAATACATGATTTTGCAAGAATCTCAATAATTCACTTTCCTTTTCCTGACAAATGAACACGCATGGAAAACAAGTTTCCTTTCCTGTACTATACAATACATTCCTGGGAATAGCTTTCTCACACAAAATTCTTGATAACTGATTGGAGCCCTAGTGATTGTCATGTTATGGATTTCATAATTAAATCTATATCTTTTGAGCCGAATGTTATTTTGGTATAAATTATTGGGACACTGGATTCTAAATAACCTTGGTCTTACAGGAAAAGAGTTGCTATTGTTGGGAGTGGACCTGCCGGCTTGGCTGCTGCTGATCAGTTGAATAGAATGGGTCATTTTGTGACAGTTTTTGAGCGTGCTGATCGAATTGGGGGCCTTATGATGTATGGAGTTCCTAACATGAAGACCGATAAGGTTGATATAGTTCAACGACGGGTTGACCTTATGGCAAAGGAGGGTGTCAATTTTGTGGTCAATGCTAATGTGGGAAAAGATCCCATGTACTCCCTTGATCGGCTTCGAGAGGAGAATGATGCAATTGTTTTAGCTGTAGGAGCCACAAAACCAAGGTAATTTTTTTTTTTTCCGAAACAAATTGCCAGTATAGTTTTCTTTAGAACACACTAACAATTAGTGAACAAAATATTGGTTACAGGGATCTTCCTGTACCCGGACGCGAGCTATCAGGGGTTCATTTTGCCATGGAGTTTCTTCATGCAAATACCAAAAGTTTGCTTGATAGCAATCTTGAGGATGGCAAATACATCTCTGCCAAGGGCAAGAAGGTAGTGGTAATTGGTGGAGGCGATACTGGTACAGATTGCATAGGAACATCTATCCGACATGGCTGTACTAACATTGTAAATCTGGAGCTTCTCCCTCAGCCTCCTCGAACCAGAGCCCCGGGAAACCCTTGGCCACAGGTTTGTAGATTTTATTATATTGCAACTGAAACAAAAAAAAAAATAAAAAAATGCAGAGTACACAAGACCATTCCTCAATATGTTGGTCATATATAGGGTTGTAAATGAGTTGAGTTGAGCAATAGGCTGTTTAAATTTGACTTGAAAACTTAATGAGCTTCAAAATGTGTTTAGGATCGACTTATTTAACTTTTGAGTTGATCTCAAATGAGCTTGAATTGAGTAGTTTGATTTGTTATAGTGCATATAATTGAGTTGAGCCGAGTAGTAGGTTGACTATGCCGAGCTTTCAAATTTGTTTAAGTTTGACTATGCCGATCTCAAATGAGCTTTTAACGAGCTTAACATGAGTTGAGCTCTAGTAGCATGGTTCATTTTACAGCCCTAGTCATGTAATGTTCTCTGGTTGGTCTTACTACATGTGCATCATCCCTATCAGATTTTGCAAGACTTGCTTGAAACAAAGTGAAAAATTATTGAAATAGGTAATTAATTAACAAAATAATATAGAAAAATGGTAAATATTCAAATAAATTTTGAATGGTGTAAAAGCAACAGATTTTAAATGGAAGATTATAATAGTTGGTGGTGGATGTTTTGGAATATCTGTTGAAAATCAGGGTTACATGGTCTAAATGGAAGAGTTTGAAAATCGCAAAAATCTTGTAACATTTGATGCCTGCTTTTTCTAATCGTTTTAATGATTTATTCCCTTCAAATTTCTTTGTTTGCAGTGGCCTCGCATATTCCGTGTGGATTATGGGCACCAGGAAGCTGCTACCAAGTTTGGGAAAGATCCCAGGTCTTATGAGGTATTAACTAAACGGTTTGTGGGAGATGAGAATGGGAATGTGAAAGCACTTGAGGTGATACGGGTCCGTTGGGAGAAGGATGCTAGTGGGAAGTTTCAGTTTAAAGAAATTGAAGGCTCGGAGGAGATGATCGAGGCAGACCTAGTCCTACTCGCTATGGGGTTCCTCGGTCCTGAATCAGTTAGTATTCTTAACTGCTACTCAATTATAATTTCTCTATGCTGAACCAGTAACCAAGTTCAATTTCTGATCTAGAGTAATTGTTGGAAGTGATCTTGACTAATTTCTCTTGCAACTAGAATCATCAAAATTATTGGTTGGAATAGCGTAATTTAAGTTTAGCTCCAGGCATTGATATTCTATGCCTTGGGTCCTTCGCAAAATTGAAGTTGTGCATTCTGCTTTCTAATAGATTAGGGTTGAGTAAAGAAATATGAAGACCAATTGGTAATTTTCTCTCTTTTTTCAATAATGTTCACCTGAATTTTGTCATC
This sequence comes from Camellia sinensis, assembly GCF_055761805.1. Taxonomy (NCBI): domain Eukaryota; kingdom Viridiplantae; phylum Streptophyta; class Magnoliopsida; order Ericales; family Theaceae; genus Camellia; species Camellia sinensis. The sequence continues at coordinate 13,850,793 of NC_138968.1, forward strand.
AACCCTAGTCAATTAGACAGCATGTATAATTGATTTCATACTGATTTTTGTGATGCTTAATTCCTTCAGACACTATCGGAAAAACTGGGCTTGGAGCAAGACAATCGATCAAACTTCAAGGCAGATTATGGCCGCTTCTCAACCAACGTGGATGGAGTCTTTGCAGCCGGGGATTGCCGGCGAGGCCAATCTCTGGTAGTTTGGGCCATCTCAGAAGGCCGGCAAGCTGCTTCGCAGGTTGACAAGTACCTCATGAGAGATGGACAAGACAACACAACCAGTCTGGTCGAAAGGGGCAAGAGGCAACAAGATAGCAGCAAACAGACAGTAATGACATAGATATATATATATATATATATATGGATGGATCTGTTTATCAAGAAATAGACAGATAGCTTTGTTTTCACATCCTCATATTAGGCTCATAGATACAAAAGAACTCAAAAGAGTGCAACAGAGTGGGATTTGCAGGGTTGGGTGGTAGGTTCTTTTGTGTGTTGTCTTGTGTTTATATTTTTGTGAGGGAGGTGGCTCTTGTGATGGTTGAAAAGAATAATGTACAGTTTTTTCTTTGATCTGTCAATGGAAATGGAAATTAATATTATGGAGAACTATGCAAGAAAGCTGTTTTGTTAATCGCATTTTGAAACTGGTAACACATCGTCTGTGTTATGCTCCTTTTGTTTCAGCTGAAAATGTTTCTTGGTATTTGATATGACAAAACATGAAAGAATGAAAAACATTTTTGTTGTAATGTGAATTCTGATAAATATTAGACACTAAATACTTGAGTGGATAGAGTAAGGATATTTACTATATTTTTTGCGCTTGTGACATATTGTCTTAATTTCTATGTATTTACAGTTGAGGGGAGAAAGTTAACTCCCGTAACCTTTCAGATATTCCTAGTTTGAAGTGAATTGTATTCTGTGTGTGCATGCGATTATATTTTCTCGTGTATTTGTATTTTGTATTTCTCCGACCCTGGTTATGTACATACAAAAAAATAATTTTCACTTTCAAATGAATACTTATTTAGGTGGAAAATATTATTCACTTCGAAAAGTAAGAAATATTTTTTGCACTAAAATTTTAACAATAGCCATCACATTACCACTACATGTGCCTGACAACAACTGCCGCCACCACCAAAACCACTAACAATTAGTTTCAATATCACAAACAAAATATGAAAAAGTTTTCTATGAATTTTTTTCTTCTAAAAATAGTTTTTCACAGAAACAAATTGTGTCAATCAGATTTTGGAAATTGGGCATAAAATTCCTGCCTCGTGCCGTTTCTAATGCAAACCAAAATCCAACGCAACACCAAGAAGAAATCATCTCCATTGAGTTGCATCTCACTCAGATCTGTCAAGCATCCAAAGATTTAAAAATTTTCACAAGAATTTTGATACTATGACAAAGCCCAAACATTTTCTCAAGTACTGTGTTCTTACACAAAATGGGGAGAGAGATTGGAGCTCAAATCACATATAGTAACATAGAAGCATATGGGCAGCCACTTGATGCTATAGAGCTCTGTAAGGTGGTGGTCTTGCCATATATGGCTCACGTGGCTGCTGCTAAAGAAAAGGATAAAACGGAAATGGAAATGAAAGTAATGAGTTGACGGTATTCAACCTTCAGGCTTAAGTTCTAGTTCAGCATATGATTACATATTTAGCTGATTTATGAATTGCCAGGCACTGTTAAAATACAACAGTTCACTGTAGTAGTAGTAGTAGTTTCATATATCATATGATGGAAAATGGTAGAACAAATGTCAAAACACTTCCTTCCACGGAGGTCAGTCCACTGAAAGTCACAAGCAGCCACCCAACTGCAGAAGACATAGTGGAAAAATGAATAAATAAAAAAATGCATAAGGATCAAGATCTAATTAGAAAATTTCAGTAAAACGCAATCCTTATGGCTCAAATTTGGTCCAAGTTTTGTGTCTCCATAACATAACCTTCATTTTCTCTTTTCTTTTTTTTATACTTAATTTATTTTTTTATGTGAATGCATTACAAATTTGAAATTGAAAACATTTAATACATGATTAGAGACAAAAGTTTGTTACATATATGTGATGACAAAATTAATTAGATATATATACATATGTTGTCATATCCTTAACATATTTTAGATTTTCCATATCAACTGTATCATGTAATCCTCATATCCCATATCCAAATTTGTATTCGTATCCATATCCGTATCCGTATCCATATCCGTATCCGTATCCATACTTCATAGGCATGATCTACTTCAATGTCTGAATATCTATGATCAGATCTTTTAGGTAAGATATATATGTAAAATCAGCAAGACAAACTTGTCAAGCATAAAGATCAAACAGGTGGACACTCATGATCCTTGTATCATCATTGTGCTAATCATCAAACACTTACTTTCCAATAGAGCACTTTACAATTACTTTAAATGTACAGAATTGAAGTTTTACGGTTGGATTTAGTTCTGATACAACCTCAGGTAAAAGAAATATTCAAATTCGACTCTATGGAAAGGACAGTACCCTTACCAGAACAGCTTCTATTTCCCTGTCTGTGACAGGTGTGCGCTTTGGCTGAAGAGAAGCTTTCCCTCCAACAGCAGTGTTGGTGGGCGCTGCTGGAACATCTGACCTTGGTGCAGAACCTGGAAATTGATAATAACAAAAGGGTTGATTAACCAAACCAAAGTAAGCCTTGTGTCTCAATCAAGTGGAGTCAGCTACTACATCAATCATTTTTCGCCACTCTACTTGGTCAAGGACTATATGCTTAATTAAATTAAATAAATTCATACTTTTTTTTACTAACACATCCCACATCAGTTTAGGTCTTCTCCCCCCCCTAAAATTTTCATTTGTGGTATTAATATTACTCTTCCTTACTGTTGCATTTATTCATGGTATATAATCAAAACATCCTAACTTGTTCTCTCTCAACTTATTTTCAATTGGTGCTACTTTTATCTTTTCACGAATATTTTCATTTTCAATTCTATCTTTCCTAATCTTACCATACATTTATCTAAGTATTCTCATCTATGTTTTGTGTTTTAGTTGCCTAGCATTTTATCCCGTAAAGCATCGTTGACCTTATAACTATTCTATAAAGAGTTGATTATGTACATAAAATTCATACGAAAAAAATACCTACTTCAGTAAGATCTTTAATGTTTGAAAACACCGTTTTTGCAGATGAATGCAAAATTACTTTAACAGTACTCCAAAGTACCAATATCCAATGTTTGAACTTTGAATCAAACCACCAAAGTATAAATTTGAGATTTTTACATTGTAGCTTCCTCTAAAAGGAGCACTTGAAGTCTAGTGTGGTGTCCAATTGCTGTTTAGCAACATTGATACATCTCAAAAAAGTAAAGAACAGAACAACAGTGGAAAGATATACTTTGAGACCTGGTTTAAGAAGTTGCAGTGAACAACACAGAAATTTTGTTTCCACTGCAAATTGACAAGATTGTAGGAAGGGAATTAGACCTCGCATTCCTTCTTCCATTTCTAAGTCAGTTGTCAAAATTTGACAACATTTTTCCTTCTTCAAAATTTCTCAAGCCCTAATATCCCACAAAACATGGGGTACCTTCAATCCCATTCTTCTTACCAGTCGCGTACTGGCCAAACTGCTTCCTAACTGTGACATATTCAACCAGAGCCAAAACCTTGATATGTACATTTTTGACACCCATGGTCCTATGTAAGTGTGATGATCACACGATTAAATTTAGCAATATTTTTTCCAAAACATATCATGACTACATATGGAGGTTGTTGAATCAGCACCTTTTAGTGCTCGAGTCCCATGATTTAAAACAATGAACTAATTCATTAATAAAGAAGTGCTCCTAACTAGTACATGTACAATAATTTGAAGTAGTTTGTCCAGGGATACTCTATTCCCAAATCCCCCTGTCCCTTTGTCCCAATGCATTGTCAGGCATGGTATATGTGTGTGAGAATCTCTCGACACGAAAATCTTGAGACGATCCTATGGCAAGGAGCTTGGGAGTTTATTGGGACCAAAAAGGATTTAGGGACAGAGAATCCCGTGCCAAGTAGTTCTGCCCTTGATCAGAACAATAGTGCTTCTAGCTAGTATAATTTACTAACACATAAGCAAACCCTGTTGTCCAAGCTTCTCGTCTTGTCCCAAATTAAAGTGAAATTTACTGAGTCCCCATGACTGATGCATTCATTTAGATTTGAACTCTCTTGTGTTGCCATTACTCCATTTCACATCCTCATTTCACCTTCTTTTTAAAACTTCAAAAATAAAAAAAATCTATACTAATATCTCAGTTAGCAATGTGTATGAATACCTAATCTCCTCCCTAAACTAATTTTACTTGGTAGTGTCAAGGCATTTACTAAATCTAGCATCAGATACCACTCATTTGGGTTTAAAAATACATCAGGTGATCTCATTAGCTAAAAAATATCAAACTTAGATCAATCAATGATTCAAGAAAACAACATAGAGAAGCACAAACCCTAAATTTGCTAACCATAACTGACCCAGTTCATAAGACCAAGCAATTCCCAAAAAAAAAAAATTTAATTTTTTGTTTAGGCAAAAGGAAAGAAATGAAAAAAACAATCAATTAAAAACTAAGCAATTGAAGTGCAGTAAAATTAGTCAGAATTTCAAAAAAAGTAGTGGGTTGTGTTAACATGGAAGCAACAGAGAGAGAGAAGGAAAAAGATCAGAACTTGGTAATGAAGTAAAATAAACTGGCAGTTAGAAGCACACATAAATTTATAAATACCAAAAAAAAAAAACAAAAGATCGGAAGAAGGAAAGAGAGAGAAAGGGAGGGGGAAGGGAGAGACCTGACGCAGAGGATTTTGGGAATCGTAGTGGGAATTTGATGCTGGGGATTCTCCTCATCACTTGGAATCCTCCTCCACCCATATCTCGCTCTCTCTCTCTCTCTCTCTCTCTCTCTCTGGATTAGTTCAAAACAGGTAAAGAGAGAGGACTGCCATTCCCTTTCTTCACTTGGACCATTTTTAAAAAAAAAAAAAAAATTATAAATACGTCCTTTAAATTTATTTAAAATATGAATTATTCATTATGACTTTAAAAATTAAAAAATTTTAACATACATACCTCGAAAAGAGTGCATCATATATATTTTTAATTATACTATTTTCTTTTTTAGTTATGTTTAATTTTTTTTTAATTATAATATTATTTTAGTTATAACTCATGAATTTTTTAGTTATGTCTTATGTTATGTTTAGTTATGACTCAGAAAGTATAAAATTATATAATTTTCTTCTTTAATTATAAAATGTGTACCATAGGATTTTTTTCTAAAAATTACATCTCATTCTTAAAGTTTCTAATTTCATAATAAATGACTCATTTTATTAATAAATTATTAAGTAAATTAAGAGTATATAATGAAGTTAGAAATATGTTTCAATTAATAATTCAAGTAATTTCATTATTGTATAGGAAAGTAGTTAGGAATTTTATTTTTTAATTAATTCTGTAGAAAAAAAAATTCTGACTGTTTAATATTTTTTGATTTTTTTTTCCACTTTTAGCTCTTAATTTTTTTAGGAGAAATTATAAAAATAAAAATAAATTTAGGATTTGACTCTTATAACAAAATAAATCATGAATTTTTAATTTTATCAATTTAAACTCAAGAAAAAAAATAGTATTTTAGGCATTTTATGCATATCTACATTGAGTTTAATAAGGTGTTTCTATTAGCCCTTCACTTATTATTTTAGACTCCCATTTATTTATTTTTATTAACCTCATATGACATTATTAAAGATTACATCAATTATTTTGAAATAACCCATCTCACAATTAAACTCATACACCCACTTAATTATAAGATAGAATTTATATGAGTACCCACCTCTATCACCATCCATACACTTCATAACCATCAAAACTTACCCATATTCAAAACCTTGAAAACCTTTTGGCGACAATATTTCGATAGCAACAGTGGCAATTATTTGATTATACACACTTTTCCGGCAATAGCAATAAGTAGAAGTTTTTCTGACAATTACAATATTATGAAACGAATGAAGTACAACAATGTAAATTTAAAAGAGGTTCATAATTTTGATAGTGTTCGTAACTAAAAGAATGTTGGCCTTGTAATGGTAGGTTCATTCAAAAACATGAACAAAAAATGATGAAAATAATTTGACATTTTTTTAATACTGAACTCCCAAACATATAATAAAAAAATGACAACACAAGACCGAATTAAAGACATTAGTTCGACAATGGATAATTGAACACTATTCATATGTTCAACATCTTAGTTTTGGATATATGAATTTTGTTCTGACATGTATTATCAATCAAATTCCTAAATTTAATTTGTATTGTTATTTTAGGGTGATGACGAACATTCTTTTCAACCTTTATGGGAGTTTAAAACCCAAATGCCACCTAGCAAAGCCTCTAATAAGTGTTGCAAGGAAGAGTGAGGAATATAGGTTCCAGATCAAGAACTCTATAAAAAAAAGAAAAAACTGTAGAGGGCTAAAGAGATACTGTCGTAAGAAAGAATGAGACGAATATTGCCGTGAGAGTGAAAAACGTGGTCAAAGGGAAGATTTTTACGGTGAACTTAAGATTTGAACTTTAGGTTTTCAGGAGATTAATGGTTTTTAGAGATCTGTTGAAGAGTGTGCATTTGAGTGGGTGTGAAATTTTTAAAAGAATAATTTTAGTATTATTTTGGAGAGGCGAGGATTTTTAAGAATTTTAAAATTTATAAGTGGAAATTCAAAAAAGGGATTTTTATTGATAAGTTCAATTTAGAAGTGTTTTAACTTAAAAGTTCATGAAGAAATTTTTTAACTCATTTAGTCCCATGTATGTATAGGTTTATTCCATAAAGTCCATTTTCTTGATTTACACTATTTTCTTGGACACTTATGCCCTTATATTTAATTTTGATACCCTTATAAATATTTTTTTAACGATTAGCAATTTAATGATGTAAACATTCATATTTTAAAATTCACATTTGTGGGAATGTAAATTGGCCCGTGGGCGGTCCGAAACCCGCCCGCGAGCTAGGGCGGGCTCGGCCCGTTGACAATGTGAATATTCACATTGACATGTTAAAATTCACATTAATAGGAGTGTAAAATTGGCCCCCGTCCCATGGCGGCGCAAAACCCGCCTGCGGCCCATGGGCGGCCTGGGGCAGGCCCGGTCCGGCCCGTTGACAATGTGAATATTCACATTGACATGTTAACATTCACATTGATAAGAGTATAAAATTGGGCCGCGGCCCATGGGCGGCCAAAAGCCTGCCCGCAGCCCGGGGTGGGCCCGGCCCGCCCTGTTGACAATGTGAATATTCACATTGACATGTTAACATTCACATTGATAGGAGTGTAAAATTAGTCCGCGCCTCGTAGCTGTCCGAAACCCGCGCCACGGCCCGTGGGCGGGGCCGACCCGGCCTGTTGACAATGTGAATGTTCACATTGACATGTTAACATTCACATTGATAAGAGTATAAAACTAGACAGCAGCCTAGGGCGGACCCGACTCGACCCGGCCAGGCCCGTTGATAATGTGAATATTCACATTGATATGTTAACATTCACATTAATAGGAGTGTAAAATTGGCCCCCGTCCCGTGGCGACGCGAAACCCGTCCGCGGCCCATGGGTGGCCCTGGGCGGACCCGGTCCGGCCCGTTGACAATGTGAATATTCACATTGACATGTTAACATTCACATTAATAAGAGTATAAAATTAGCCCGCAGCCCATGGACGGCCAAAAGCAAGCCCGCCCGCTGCCCGGGCCGGGCCCGGCCCAGCCCGTTGACAATGTGAATATTCACATTGACATGTTAACATTCACATTGATAAGAGTATAAAATTGGCCCGCAGCCTGTGGGCGGCCCGAAACCCGACAGCAGCTCGAGGCGGGCTTGGCCCGACCCGTGACAATGTGAATATTCACATTGACATGCTAACATGCACATTGATAGGAGTGTAAAATTAGCCCGCGCCCTGTGGCTGCCCGAAACCCGTCCACGGCCCGTGGGAGGCCCGGGGCAGGCCCGGCCCGGCCTGTTGACAATGCGAATATTCACATTGACATGTTAGCATTCACATTGATAAGAGTGTACAATTGGCCCGTGACCCGTGGACAGCTCGAAGCCCGACCTCGGGCTAGGGTGGGCCCGGCCCGTTGGCAATATGAATATTCACATTGACATGTTAACATTCACATTGATAGGAGTGTAAAATTGGCTCGCAGCCCATGGGCGGCCCGAGCCCGATCGCAGCCCGAGGTAGGCTTGGCCCGACCCGTGACAATGTGAATATTCACATTGATATGTTAATATTAACATTGATAGGAGTGTAAAACTTGTCCGCTGCCCGAAGCTCGCTTGCGGCCCGGGGTAGGCTCGGACCCAAACCCGGGCCACCCCGGGCCGCCCACGGGCTTCTGGCCGCCCATGGGACGTGAGTCAATTTTACACTCTTATCAATGTGAATGTTAATATGTCAATGTGAATATTCACATTGTCAATAGGCCAGGCCGGGCCCGCCTCGGGCCGCCCACGGGCCGTGGGCGTGTTTCGGGCAGCCACGGGGCACGGGCTAATGTTACACTCTTATCAATGTGAATGTTAATATGTCAATGTGAATATTCATGTTGTCAACAGGCCAGGCCCGCGTCGGCCCGGGGGCGGGCTTCGGGCTGCCCACGGGTCACGGGCTAATTTTACACTCTTGTCAATGTTAATGTTAATATGTCAATGTGAATATTCACATTGTCAACGAGCCGGCCCGAGCCCGCCCTGGGCAGCGGGCGGGCTTCGGGCCGCCCACGAGCCACGGGCCAATTTTATACTCATATCAATGTGAATGTTAATATGTCAATGTGAATATTCACATTGTCAACGGGCCGGACCGGGCTCGCCCCGGGCCGCCCATGGGACGCAAGTCAATTTTACACTCTTATCAATGTGAATGCTAATATGTCAATGTGAATATTCACATTGTCAACAGCCCGGGTCGGGCTCGCCCCGGGCCGCCCACGGGTAGTGGGCTAGTTTCGGGCAGCCACGGGGCGCGGGCTAATTTTATACTCTTATCAATGTGAATGTTAACATGTCAATGTGAATATTTGCATTATCAACGGGTCGGGCCGGCCCCGCCCATGGCAGCCCACGAGCCGCAGGCGGGTTTTGGGCAGGCCACAGGCCGCGGGCTAATTTTATACTCCTATCAATGTGAATGTTAACATGTCAATGTGAATATTCACATTGTCAACGGGCCGGGCCGGGCCCGAGCTTCAGGCTGCTCACGGGTCATGGGTCAATTTTACACTCTTGTTAATATTAATGTTAATGTTAATATGTCAATGTGAATATTCATATTGTGAACGGGCCGGCCCGGACCCGCCCCGAGCGACGGGCTGGTTTCGGGCCGCCTACGGGCCGTAAGCCAATTTTACACTCCTATCAATGTGAATGTTAACTTGTCAATGTGAATATTCATATTATCAATGGGCCGGCCTATTTTTTTGGCTTGTGGGCCGGGCCGGCCCGGCCCGACTCGAATTTTTCCGGGCACCCACGAGGATCGACATGAGCCGGGCCCCTACGCATTGACGATATAAACATTTATATTGACGGTGTGAACATTCACATTAAGGGTATTTTGGTAATTTTGTCACCTATAGGACTTATTGAAACATAAGAAAATAATGTGAACTAAATGGAACATAAGTAGATGAAAAGGATATTTTGGTCTTCTTATCTCAAATTGGACCTAATGGAATAGTCAAAAAGAATATGGGTTGGATGAAATAAAGCTCTTAGAAAATGGATTTATCAAAAAAGCTCCCTTCAAAAAAATGGAGAGTCAAAAGTAATAAATGGGTGCTAATAGTAACAATCAATTTAATAATTAAAATATTTTTTTCGTCAATTTTACTTAACAAAAATATATGAATGGTTTAGATTGAAAACAAATAAAAAAATTAGAATTTAAATTGATAAAATTAAACATTTAGGATTTATTTTTTAAGAGTGCTCAAACTTGGAATTTTTTTTTAATTGTCCTTTTTTTTCTTCTCACTTTGACTTTTTAAGTTTTTTTAATTTTTTATAAATTTCTGTAAAAGTTAATTTATATTTAAAATTATATGGAACATTACATATTGAGAGATAATAATGTATACAAATATTTTATTATATATAACTCACATTTTTTTTTTATACAAACTCAAATCTTAATATAACAATATATTCAAGCAATATATATATATATATATATAAATATATTTTTATATCATGTAGTAACTAACGTGATTTTTTTGTTTAATTTTAAACAAAAATTAATTTTAAGAGGAAGTTCAAAATAATTTAAAACATAAAAGGGCCAAAGTAAGAGGAAAAAACTTTTACAGAGTGTTTGGTTTATAAATTTAGGGAGGAATTTAGAAAGAAAAAGAAAAAAAAGGGTGAAATATAAACAGTTTGTTTGGTTTGGATTTTAAAGATTCACTTTTCAGCAAATTTTTTATTTTTTGTGTTTTTTTTATTTTTACTGAATTTTGTTATTATTCTAAGTATTTTTTTTTTTAATTTTTAGATACACCTAACATAAATACACTTAAAAAGTATAATATTTGTGAATTTTTTTTAAAAATTTACTAAATATAAAAAATACAAAAAAATACGAAAATTTAATATATATTTTTTATATTCTTATGTATTTATTGATTTTGATAAATATTTTACTTTTTAGATATATCTAAGTAAGATATATCTGAAGATATATCTAAAAAGTAAAATAATTACTTAAAATTTTAAAAATATTAATTAAAAACAAAAAATACGAGAAAACAAAATATGCAATTTAAAAAAATTAAATCTAAAAAATTGAAACCAAACTCACTGAATATTTTATTAACATTTTACCTAATTTTTTTTTTCTAAATTCTTTCCAAAATTTATGAATCAAATACAATTTTAAAAGCCAAGGTGAAAAAATAATCGACCATAAATGGTCAAAATGTAATTTTAAAAAATAATCTAAATTATTTGGCGGGCACCAAAAAATCCAAAATCTAAAAGTTCAAACATCAATTATTCATCCAAGGGTTAACGTTCCATCTCGCAGGAGAACACCGAACGGTGCGATGCATACAATCAGTCTGTCCACTTCACGTATAAAACAACAAAGAAGATAAAAAGTGAGCTGAAGAAGAACAGGAAGAGAAAGAAGAAATGGCGAGCAATCAGGGCCGTCTATTCTCATCACTAATCAAGCTATCTGCTCCAAAATTGGTTCTTCCCTACGCGAGATCTGAATCGGTAACTCTCTCCGGTCCGAACTCGGCGAGGCGACTCATCTGCTCTTCGACTCAGCTTCAACAAGAAGATCAAGTTAACCCTAAAAAGCTTGAAGAAGAGGAATCAGAAATCAAAGAGAAGATTCAAAACGAAAAGGACAACGAAGACGAAGATGAAGATGACGACTTTGATATGAACAAAGAGACCGGTGAGATTGGAGGACCTAGAGGTCCCGAGCCCACTCGTTACGGCGATTGGGAGCGAAACGGTCGGTGCTCTGATTTCTAATTACTTTTTGATTGATTGTTTGTTTGCTTGCTATTGTTTATGTTGAAATCTTGATGGATTTAGGAACTTGAAATGTGATGTTAGGTTTATAATTTGGTTTGAGTATATTGATCAAATTAATGAATGAAAATGATTGATTGACTCAATCAATTATATTGTTGTTACTTTTTTTGCGGTATTGATTGTTCATAGTTATTACTAGTAAAATTGTCCGAGTTGTTGATGATACATGTTCTTAATTCTGTTATATCACTATGCGGTGCCTCATCTTGATGTTAATTGTTGGATTTTAGAGAGAACTTGACGAGTGTCAAGTGATAATTTAAAGGATGTGGAGCATTGCTCCGTCACAAGCAAATAACCTCTTCAGGGTGAGGGGAGGAGAAAATATTGAGGGTAACGGTGACATTATTTTACAGGGTGTCATCGGGCAATAAAAAAGGCTGCAAATGAAGTTAGATGGACAAGTCTCGTCTTTCATTAACTCCATAATATTGTTGTCTCTACCGTAAAATAGAATTATTTATTGAATAGTGATACAACCATGTAATATATCCAATATTTACCCAGGAGGGAGAGGGCGGCCTGGGGTGCCATGGCCACCCTTGATTTTTGAAAACCCTATATATAGTATAGCGCAAAGGAGCTACTCTCCTAGGTTATAACCAATGATATTTCTCCTTATCACCATCTTCTTGAAATATTTTTTTATATATAATGTGAAGACTTTACAACTCACTTGAGAATCTCCACTGCATTATAACCGTTAATCAATTAAATTTACAATTCATGTATTGCCCTCTATAAATTTTAAGGAAAGTTTTTTGTGTGTAGGCTGTGATATATAGAATTTGATATCTTTGTCTTTGTATTTTAAAAGGTAAAATTGTGTTGTTATTTTAAAAAACTTTTAATCAATGCTCCATTTCTGTAAATAGGACAAAAGGAGTGAGTACAATTCACAATGATTATAGCCCTAGAACTCTCACTTATGGTTTGTGTTTGGATATTTCATTAAATATATATTATTCTAGTGGAGATTTCTTCCTTTTTCTATTCGATACGGTTATACATTTTATTTCTATATCACAATTTCTTCTAATAAAAGTTTGAGTTTTTATTTTAAATATTTATTATGGCTTTGGGGATTGTTCATTCTTCACTTAGAAGGCATTTTTTTTTTGGATTGACATTGGGGTGTCCGGATCAAAGCTCGATTAATCCCCAGGGATGTACAGCCCTTAGCAAGGAGTTTCCTGCAAGTGCACCACGATTAATTCAAGAGTTTTCCTCCAGTTCAATGACCCTAAGGAATTATTAGCACCTAAGGGGTTTCAATCTCTGAACCTTGGAGGGAGCACACCTCCGAGACCCAAGGTCTTGCCACTAGGCCAATCTCTTGAGGTTTCACTTAAAAGGCATTTTACTATCAATGTACACTTAATTTGAGCCCATAAAATAAACTTTTCGACAATTTTTTTTCCTATTGTATTTATGAATGTTTGTTTTCATTTACAAATCATGTATTTTGTATGAAACTTTTCTATTGAATTTTCGTTGGCCCCCTTTAGCATGAAATCTTGACTTCACCATTGACAAGTAGGGTGTGGTTGTTAAGGGTAACCCTAACAACCATGTAGTAGAACTTCTCACTAGATGATGATTGGTTTCTCTGGCAATAATCCATGTGGTAGAAAATGGGCATTGAGATTTGACTCAAGTCCAAATGCTAAAATTTTCAGACATTCCAAGGAATGCATGCATGTCATAACAATTATAGATTGTTTATTTTGAATTTTAATACTGGGTTATAACTTTATGTATTAAAATGGAGATCTCCGTTTTAACCATGCAATGAAGAACTTGTAAATTCAAAGTCCTCCAAATTTATTGTAGATTTAGCAAAACAGGAGAAAAGATTTACTGCAAGTTTGCCATTGATGTTATGTAGGTTTGCATTATTAAGATAGTTTTGAGTGAGAAGATACTTCTTTGACAGGAAATCATAATCTTTCTGATACGTTAAAAGATGACTATTAATACAGAGGCCATGCACAAGGTGTATTATTAAAAGCTTATAGTAATACATAACTACACAATTAATTCTACACTCGTTGCCGAGAACAAGAAGTTTAATTTCTATTATACAATACAATCATTAAAATTTCCATAAAATATCACTAATATATACTCACTCAGATTTATAAATTACTTCTAACTTGCTATTAAAAGTTGTACTACCCAATGTTCCCCTCGTTGACACTAGATTTGTGGAGGCAAATGGACTAGAGGGAATTGTTAGAGTGCTTCCATCTCCCTCTAGCATTTGCCCCAAAACTTTCACCGATGGTCAATCTATTGGGTAACCATTGTATACACCAAAGTCCCACTATTGTTAGTTTCTTCACAATCTTTGCATCTGTTTCTCAATTTGAACTCTTGATTCTTCTCCTTGATCCACACGCTTGTAAATCCATTCATGAAAGTAATTTTCGCCCTTGCTTGTGTTTTTTTTTCTTTCTCCCTCCAACCATTTCTAGTAACATTCCAAAACTATAAACATTTGATTTGTATGACATATTCCCAAAGTTTCTAGAGAACATTTCAGGGGCAATGTACCATACGACCGCTTTTGCAGTAGTCATGGATTTAGCACTCTGTTCCTTTGAACACTATTTTGATTGACCAAAGTTAGAGACCTTTGGGTTGAACTCTAAGGCCCCGTTTGTTGCAAGAGATGGAGGGGGGGTTGGGATTGAGATGGATGTGGGACCTACTAATGTTGTGTTTGTTTTGGGTGATAGAGAAGGGATTGAGATGGAGGTCCGGATTAGATTAAGCCTTGGAAGGAGGATTGGGATGGAGGAGGTGGAGGTGGTATTAGAAAAATAATCCGCCGGACTATATTTTATTTATTTTATTTTTTACATATTGGACATTTTTTTTGAACATTAATGTTTAATTTTTTGTATTTTTTGTTAAGTAAAAATCATTGTTTTATTTATTATTTTTTATATGTTGGGCATTTTTTTTGAACATTAATATTTAATGTTTTTGTATTTTTTTTTTATTTGTTTTATTATTTTATATAAAAATAATTTAACAATTCCCACATCAACAACTATCATCAAAACAAATATAATTTTAATTAATCCTCTTACTATCAATCCCCTCACTATGAATCTCCTCAATTCTACCTCTGAAAACAAATGGGGCCTAAGAAGCATCGACATGACATGGATACGACACTAACATGTTGACACACTAATTTTCAAAAAATACAGGACACGACATGTGGAGGACACGCATGCAATATATAATTTTATATATTTATTATATATTATATATATGAATATATCATGGCACTAATTCCTATAAATTTATATGGTTTTTGTTTTATTATTATATCTTAAATTGTTTTGTTTAAACTTATAATTAGTTTCACATGTGTCTAATCGATAGACACGTGAGTTTAAGAGATACACACGTATGTCCTCCAAGTGTCCAAAGAGTGTTTGGGTGTTTAAAAAATATTAAAAAATAGGACATGTTTTGAAGAGTATCGGACACGTATCGGAGAAGTGTCCAAAGAGTGTCGGTGTTCGACATGGACACAACATGCATACGTCACCTTCTTAGAAGTGTCCGTGTTTCTTAAGTTGAACTTATGGTCTAACAAGATGTGAGGCTAATATCGAAATGAAGGATTTGTTGATCACACCCCCGAGGTGAAGATATTCAATTCCTTTAGCTATGCCAAGAGCTATGTCTTGCAGTTTCTCCCAACCAAGTGAACGCTTCTCTCTATCAGAGAGGAGATGAACTTTTCAAGCGAATTGTTTGATAAGAACTCATAAAGGAGAGCTCTTCTGAATCCGTCATAACAGTATCCTACCAAGTGAACAATAGTGATATGGTGGATTTTGCCTATTGTTTGCACTTCATTGATAATTCCTCCTCATTTCCTTTCACATTGTTAAGAATCTTAACTGCAACATGAACATCATTTGAAAGATTTCCCTTGTACACTGATCCATAGCCTCCTTGGCCTACTTTGATCTGAAATCGATTTGTGATTTTCTTGATATCTGTGTAAGGAGTATCTTGCAGGCTTAAGAGCTTTATAATCCTCCAAAAACTTTAAAATCTTTAATTGATCCTCTTTCTTTATTTTGTTTGATCTGTAGACAAAATACATTATAATGACAAATACAATAAGAATAGATAAACCAAGACTCCACTTGCAATTCATAACATACCAAGTGAGTAAAATTTTGCCTCATCCACAAAATCAATTGAAATTAGGATAAATTACATTGGTAGTCCCTGCATTTTTCTTCTTGTGTCATTTTGGTCATTCTAATTTCAATTAACTCAATTTTGACACTTAATTGTAGATTGTGTGAATTTAGTCCAATTGATAACACTGATTAGGATTTTTAAGGGAAAATGGTTGAGATTAACTCACTGAGTTGAATAAGTTTACAATTTTGTCTATAAAAAATAACACCAGCCACTTATGTACACATTTTCTATCAAAAAGTACTATCAATTATAATCAATTGGATCAAATTAAAACAAATCATAAATTGATGGTAAAAATCGAGCCAATTAACATTATAGGGACTAAAATGGTACAAGGTTAAAAATATATGGGCTACCAGTGTAATTTGCCCTTGAAATTAAGGGAGGATGGACCACTTCACCTGCAACCTTTAGTATCTGTAAAAGTCTGAAAACTTATTAGATTATCATTTTCCTAAAATATGCGATTGGTGTTATTTTGGTTATTATTATTTTTATTACGTCAATTTAGTCCTCATTATATAAAAACGTGTTTTGATTTGAGCTCCTCCAGCTCAACTCTTTTTGTAGATGACGTTAAATTAAGGTGTAAATATGGAAATTTAAGTAAAAGTTTTCGCTTTTAGTCCTGAAAATATGCAATTTGTGTTATTTTAGTCCTTAATTGTTTAAATTGTATTAATTTAGTTCCTAATATATAAAACTGTTCCAATATAGTCATTCAATATGCAATTTATTGTTGTTTGATGTTTTTACTTTTTCTCTTTCTCTTTGATTTTGATTGTTGATGATGGTTGAAATTGGAGACTTAAACTCACCATGCTTCCTAGAAGAAAAGAATTCCTGTAGATTGGTCATTGGTTGTTATGCATGCTGATAATACATAAAAAACATAAATCTTTTTGATACAAAGTGCCCCATTGTAAGATGATAATTAATACAAAGGCCATGCTCAAGATGTATTATTGAAAACTATAGTAATACATCAATACACAATTAATTCTAAACGCAATTGCTGAGAACAATGAGATTAATTTCTGTTATACATTACAATCATTAAAATTTCCCATAAAATATCACTAATTTATTCTCTCACTCATATTCAACAATTACATCTAGCTCACTAGTAAAAGTTGTATCACCCATTGTTCGCCTCGTTGGCATTGGATTTGTAGAGGAAAACGGGCTGGGAGGAACTGTCAGAGTGCCTTCATCTCCCTCCAGCATTTGCACCACAACTTTCATAGATGGCTGGTCTATTGGACACCACTGTACGCACCAAAGTCCTGCTATTGTGTTTCTTCACAACCTTTGCATCTCCCTCCTCATCAATTTGAAATCCTAGCTCTTCTCCTTTATCCAAACTCTTGTAAATCCATTTTGGAAAGTAATTTTCGCTTGTGTACTTTGTTATAATAATTTACCTCGCTCCAACAATTTCTAGCAACAACATTTCAAAACTATAAATATTTGATTTGTCTGACACATTTCCAAAGTTTCTAGAGAACACTTCAGGTGCAATGTAACCCATAGTCCCTCTAGCAGCAGTCATTGATACTGCACTTTGTTCATTTGAACAGAACTTTGCTAAACCAAAATCAGAGATCTTTGCGTTGAACTTGTGGTCTAACAAGATGTTGTGACTCATGAGAGTGGAGGATTCGTTGATCATACCCTAGGCGAAGATATTCAATTCCCTTAGCCAAGCCAAGAGCAATGTCTTGCAATATTTCCCAACCAAGTGAATGCTTTTGTTGATTAGAGGCTATAAACTTTTCAAGTGAATTGTTCGGTAAGGACTCATGAAGCAAAGCTCTTCTGAATCCGTTAACAGAATATCCCACCAATCGGACCACATTGATATGGACCACAAAATTTAAAACTTAAGGGGCTAAAATGATAAGAAATTCATACTTTATTAATCAAAATTGTCTTTTATTCATATATTTTGTTAACAGATGTTAAACTTAGGACCAAATTGACTCAAATTGACAATTTTGAGGACCAAAATCACAAATTGAAACTTAAGGGATTAAAATGAAAAACAATGCATATTTTAGGAACTAAATATGCCCTTTATCATATTATTAAAAAAGCATAAATTTTAATTATAGTCCTTAAGTTTAACATTTTTTTCGTTTCAGTTCTTAAAATTTTATTTTTGTCAATTAAGTCTTTAAGGTATTAAATTGGAATCAATTTAGTCTGGAAGATAATATAAAAATAAAACATATGCCCAAAGATTATATAAAATTGTTATAAGGCCCACATTTTAATTTATTATTAACTTAATTATCCTCCACACTTGTGTTTTAGAATTGATATCAGAGTTTAATTTCTTAGTTTTGTCATATTAATAAATGAGCATTAGATACATTGAAGAAATCGAATAAAATAATTTAAGTAATAGTACTGCATTACAAATAATTATCAAACAAAATACTACTATCATTGGGTTATTAAAAGAACTTAACGAAAATGTTAAAGAAAATCAATTAGAAATTATACATTAAGTTTGACATCTATTATTAGATAAAAGTAATTAGTTAGCACTTGTAGAAAATAATATATTTAATTATCCTTATCCTTACCGTCGCAAGGAACTCTCCAAGGGAATGTTTTGAATTAATACCACCACAAAAATGACAAATTGATCTAAGTAATTATAATTTGAGCGACTTACGTGTAGGTTCTAATAGGTGAACTTATTTGTCTAATAGGTCTTATTATAATTAACGGCATTTTTCATCAAATACTATTAAAAAACGTTACTAATTATTAATTTTCAGCTATAGTTTGAAAATTGTCACAAAAAATATCATTCATGATAAGTTTTAGTGGCAATTTAAAAAAATCGTTACAAAAAAATCATTAATTTTCAATTTTCAACAACAGTTTGAAAAATTTATCATAGAAAAGTCAGTAATGATAAGTTTTAGTGACAATTTATAAAAATCGTGACGAAAAAAGTCGTTAATTGTCAATTTTTAGAGACATATATATGCAAAAAATCGTCACAAAAATTTATTTTTAGTGACGATTTTACTAAGACTTATTTTCAATAAAACTTCATGGAAATTAAGTCCAATTATTAAGACCTATTGGTAGTTTACCCTTATAATTTAGATGAATTATAAATAATGGTGGTACAAGGCAAATATAATGAAATGAAATATAAAATAATATTAGAAATAGCCAAAAAATAAGATAAAATAGATAGTATTAGAATAGAAATAGAAGACCTATATAAGTAATTAGAATTAATTAGCCTGGAAGAAATGTACCAATTATAAAACCACATGTGTAGAGGATACTTAAGTTAATAATAAATTAAAAACTGGGTCATAATTTTATCTGACATTTAAGCTAATGTTCTATTTTAATATTATCTTATGGACTAAATTGATTCGAATTTAATACTTTAGGAACTTAATTGACAAAATCAAAACTTTATGAACTTAAATTAAAAAAGGTGTTAAACTTTAAGGACTATAATTATAATTTATCCTTTTAGCCAAAAATATATAGCATAGAGATTTTTTAAAAGTTATCACACAAAGTTGACGGAATTTGTCATTTGAAACATATTTGACATTTTTATTAGCTCCTTACATTTTTACTAAAATCTCATTTTAATAATTACACTTTCACCAAAATCTCATTTTAGTCCCTTTACTTTCAATTTTCGTTAGCTCTATTAACAATAGATGGATGTAATTTGATTTAAAGTATAAAGGGTTGACTGTTACGATTAAAAGTAAAAAAACTAAAATGAGTTTTTGGTGAAAGTAAGATTGACTATTATGATTGAAAGTGAACAGCCTAAGCGATGATTTGATAAAAGTGCAAGGGTCTTAAATGTAAATTATCCAAAATATAATTCAACTAATTACACTTTTCAAGGCATATGTCAATACAAACTAAGACAAATAAAATAAAAATAAATCAAAACTCACAAATGAAAGTAAAAATCTCCAAACTATTTATCATTTTGACAAATTTATTAGTATCATTAATAGTATTAAATAATCATTTTATAAACACAAACTATTAAAAAAAAATTTTCTTATTATTAAAAGGAGAGGTAATATTTAAATAAAATAATAAAAAATTCCTAAAACTTTATGAATAAATATGTCCAGTTGATAAGATATATCCAAGTGCTTATTTTTTTAATAAATATCTCCAATTAATTCAACAAGAAGATCAAGAAAAGCAATCAGAAATAAAAAAGAAGATTCAAAAGGAAGATGAAGACGATGACGATGACGATGATTAAGATGACGAATTTGATGTGTACAAAGAAACTGGTCGGTGCTCTGATTTCTAAGAATTTTTTATTTAATCAATATTTAGCATTCTGTTGAAATATAGGACATTTTTTCTTTGATTTTGATTGTTGATGATGGTTGAAATTGGAGACTTCAAACCCACCATCATTGCCTTCCTCGATGAGCTCGCGATTGAATTATTCTCTAGATTTACTGTGGATTGGCCATTGGTGATATGCATTCTGATACTACTTTGATACGAAATCATAAATCCTTCTGATACAGAGTGCACCATTTGTAAGATGACTCTTAATACAAAGGCAATGCACAATATGTAGTATTGAAAGGTTATAATAATACATTGATAAACAATTAATTATACACTTATTGGGGAGAACAATAAGATTAATTCCTATTATATACTCAACAACTTTTTAGAAAAATATTACTAGTTCATTCTCTTATTCAGATTCAGAAATTACTTCTAACTCACTATTAAAAGTTCTCCCACCCGTTGTTCCCGTCATTGGCATTGGATTTGTGGAGGCAAATGGACTGGTGGGGACTATTAGAGTGTCTCCATCTCCTTCCAACATTTGTACCACAACTTTCATCGATGGTCGGTCCACTGGGTACCATTGTATGCACCAAAGTCCCACAATTGTTAGTTTCCTTATACTTTTCGCATCCCCGTCTTCCTCAATTTGTATTCCTAGATCTTCTCCTTGATCCAATCGTTTGTATATCCACTCCGGAAAATAACACTCACTCATGTTTTGTGTTACCGTATTTTGCCTCCCTCCAACCATATCTAACAACAACATCCCAAAACTATAAACATCTGATTTGTATGACACATTCCCAAAGTTCCTGGAGAATACTTCGGGTGCAATGTAGCCCACAGTCCCTCTAGCAGTAGTCATGGATACAGCACTTTGTTCCTTCGAACACAATTTTGCTAGACCAAAATCAGAGATCTTTGGGTTAAACTTGTTGTCCAACAAGATGTTGTGAGGCTTAATATCAAAGTGCAAGATTCGTTGATCACACCCGAGGTGAAGATATTCAATTCCTTTAGCTATACCAAGAGCAATGTCTTCCAGTTTCTTCCAACCAAGTGAACGCTTTTGTTGATTAGAGGCTATAAACTTTTCAAGTGAATTGTTTGGCAAGAACTCGTAAAGCAAAGCTCTTCTGAATCCATCAGCACAATATCCCACCAAGCGAACCACATTGATATGGTGGATTCTACCCATTGTTTGCACTTCATTGATGAACTCATCTCCATTTCCTTTCACATTGTTGAGGATCTTGACCGCGACATAAACATCATTGGAAAGCTTTCCCTTGTACACTATTCCGTAACCTCCTTGGCCTACTTTGTCCTCAAATTGATTTGTTATTTTCTTGATATCTGCATAAGAGTATCTTGCAGGTTTGAGAGCTTTGTAATCCTCCAAAAATTTGTCAATCTTTACTTGATCTGCTTTCTTCATTTTGTTTGATCTGTAGACATGATATATTGCAATGACAACTAGAAGAAGAAAAGTCGGACCTAGGACTGCCCCTGCAATCATAATAGACCATGTTAGTAAATTTCTACCTCCTCGCTGACAATTGAAATTATGAGAGGATGGACCACTTCACCAGCAATCTTTAGTTTCGTCAATGCACCTGTAAAAGTTTGAAGATTTCTTAAAATACATATATATAATTAAAAAAATTTACAGTAGATTCATAATAAACTAAGTAAAAGAAACTGACATGATACAATCAGATATCCAAATAGGGTCAAATCTTCTCATATATATTAGTCCAACTGTATCAGCAATTAACATAGGCTTAATTAATCAAGTTTGGACCTCAACACATGCTCCATTAGGTGCACAACTTCTAACAAAAAACCACACAACCTAATCTATATGGCAAGACTGTATCATCCTCGCACAATCAACAAGACTAGGTAATTCAATAGATCAAAACAAAATAAAACAAGGGCATTGAAGCTAATATGATCTTGTAGCCCGAGGGCGTTGGATTAAATTTTTTATTTGGATATACTATTGAGTTGTAAATAGGTAAACAAAATCTAAACCATTGATTTGTGAAAATACTGACGTTGCGCAGATCCGAAACTCGATTTCCAGTTCAATTATCCAACTGGAGAGAACCTCGGCCCGAATTTCAATTCAAAATTGTGGTGGAAGACAACATCATCAGTGTAAAGCCAACGCAATAATTACAGATTAGATAAGATGGTAAACAAAATGTAATAATCGTAACTTGAAGTAAGAAGGTAGAAACTAGCTAGAGTAGAGGTGTACCCGTAGATGGCTGTCTGGGCTTGTCAAAGCATTCAGTTGATCCATTTAATAATAATTGGCTTTTGCTGCTACTGCTGTTGTTGTTTTTCTTGAATCCACAATTCTTGCCTTGTGCTTCACATTTCCCACAGTCCGGTTTACTCCAATTCAATTGAAGATGATCAAATGTGATGGTGCCATAACCATAATAAAAAATTTCTCCTGGAAGTGACATGTTATACATCTTTGTGCAAGAAACGAGCAGCGAAGTGTAAGAAGTTATAATGGCATAAACTTGGTGACTCTGGTCACTAAGGCAAGCAATCTGATGCATCGAAGATTTATCCCGTGTCTGGGAACAATTGATGAAGCTAACGTCTTGGTAGTAGTAATTTGTTAGGAATTGGAAGGGAAAGGCAGATTGGTTGAGGCTTGGAAGCTGTCGTGGCAAGCATACTTGGGGTTCAGAGTCAGATATATTTATGGTCTGAGATTTGTAGTCGATATGCTTAACAAAAGCAGAGACAGAAAATGGAAGGTCGAGGACGGGGAATTTGGAATGATGAATGCAAGAAAGATCAAAGCCAGGATACCCACAGCGCTCGTGCTGTTTCCCTTTGAGGCGGAAAGGGAATCGGATTTCAGGGCCGTGATGTTTTCTGCAACTTGTTGGTAAGCACTCAGGATCTTGTTCTTCTGCTCCTCCTCCGACTCCAACTACTGTAGCTGCTGCAGCCATTGCTACTAATAATAGGACTATGAGCAACAGAATTCCTTGGAAAATGGCCATCTTAAATTAATTAATGGCTAATATTTGATACTCTGAAACAAAGAAACAAAATCCCAACTACTCTGCCAAGTGTGTGTTGTTTGTCGTCGAAGAATTTGCTAATGGCGGTGTTGTTGGGTTATATAGACAAATTTTGTTCTGAGGGCCACCAAAAAAAAAAAATAATTCACTAATTTATTAGTAATATTATATATGACCGTCTTTATATTTTATCTCTTTTGTCATTTTGATTTATACATTTTTAATTGGCCTAATTTTGATTCTTATTTTTAAATTTTGTTTTAATTTGGTCCAATTAACAACATCATTAATGTTTCTTAAGAAAAATTATCACTAAATTGGTTAAGGTTAACTAATTGAATTGAATAAATTTATAATTTTACCCTTAAAAATATGACACGTGTTTTGTGCGTATTTTCTATAAAAAAAATGTTAACAGTTATAATTAATTGGATTAAATTGAGATAAAATTACAAATTCAGGATCAAAATTAAGCCAATTGAAAGCATATGGGTTAAATGACACAAGGGAATAAAGTACAGGAACTATCGTCGTAATTTGTCCTATTATATATCTAGAAAAATTATCTAAAAAAACATATTTAAACACAACAAAAATAATGGAGAAATGACAACAAATTAAGGTTTTGCGGATAAATTTAGGGACAAAATTGCTCTTTAGGGATCACATGTTTTTATTGCCAAAAGTGTATTATTCTAATTTTAGCAAAAAAATTGGATATTTTAGCGAAGAATTACTATCATTTTAGGACTAAAATTTTTGTCTCAAAAACAAATCTTTTAGGAACCAAATTATTTTGTCCCTAAATATGCATTTATTAGTGACATTTTGAAAATTGTTGCTAAAAGCTATATTTTTTTTTATTTTTTATTTTTTATACTTCGAATGACCTTTTAACGACTATCCCCTCGATAATCAAAATTGGTCTCCAAATATTTTTTGTAACAAAGTTTTTATTTTTAAAAATAAAAATTTATTACCTAAAACTCTTAGGGCATGTTTGATTGGACGGACTGGATAAGGGGGATTAGAATCCATCGGACTTGAATCTTGGGATTGTGAATCTCTTGGACTATTTGGTTGGATTAGATATGTATCTTGTGTTTATTTTCTGATGGGATTAGATGTCTAGAAATGGCTATTTTTAGTGAATCCAATGTTGGTTGGACGGACTGGATAGAATAAATGAGAAAAAGACTGTTTTACCATTTTTTAATTGTTTACTAAGTAATAACAATATTAAACACATCTTTAATATTTTAATTATTTTTAGCTAGATTAAATAAAAATATATTTTATTTTATTTTTTACACAATTAAATAAATTTATTTTTTTAAAATTAAATAAATTAAATAAATAAAATATCAATAAAAATATATGTTATTTTTTTAATTAAAACTTTAAATAAATTTGTTTTTAAAAATAATAATAATTAAAAAATGAAATTAAATAAAACATCTATTAAAATTTAAATAATGAAATTAAATAAAATATAAACAAAATTTTAAAATAAAATATCTATAAAAAATTATTTTAAAAATAAATAAATAAAACAACAATAAAAAGTTAAGTAAAATTATTTTATTTTTAAATTCAGACATTTAAATTTTATTGAATTTTACTAAATATAGTACATAATTAAATAGTAGATGGTCAAACTGGTCATTTCACTACCTAATCCCAAAAGTAAATAGTCCCTCCAAAATTATCTCCCAGGATAGTATAATCCCCCATATAGGGGATAAAGAGTTCGGCCGGACTCCATGTCTGCCGGATTTCGAAAAAAAAAGCAAACGCCGAATTGAATGCTTCCCCAAGATTACAATTTGCACAATAAATAATCCCCCTTTTCTCCCCCAATCAAACACACCCTTATTTGTTGTGAGATCTCATTCGATGGACTTACGGGGTACATGGTCTTCCGACCTCTTGCATCAAAAGTCGTGGGTTCCATTCTTTTTTTATTTTTTTTTAAATTTGTTTTGTTTTTAGTTTTTTTTATTTTTAAATTTGTGTCAGTTTTTTTAGGCCCGTCTAAGTGTAAAAGGACTTGAACAGTAAAAAAAAAAAAAATCAAAAAAATTCGTTAGAGGCAAAAAGGAAAGTGTTACCTTTTTTTAGTGGACTTTTTTTACATACTTTCATTTAAATTCTTTTTTTTTTTCTTTTCTAGTATTTCTGGTCAACTAAAACTAAAAAGTGCAAAAAAATTTTGAAAAAAATTACAAAAAAAAAAAAGCTAAGGCAAATTGAGCATAATTACACTAACATCCCTTTTACTATGTGTAAATGACCAAGACCAATGCACACTAAGTAAAATCAAGAAGATAAAGGGGAAACTTACATCTAGGTCGCAATAGGTACACTTATTGCCTAATGGGTCATATGATAATTAGCGGCATTTTTTTATCAAACATTGACAATAATGTCACTAATTGTCAGTTTTCAATGGCAGTTTAAAAAATTCATTACATAAAACGTCACTAAATGTAAGTTTTAGCGACAGTTTAGAAAAATTTTCACAAATTAACGTCACTGATTGACAATTTTTAACAACAGATTCAGAAAATAGTCACAATTTTTTTTAGTGACAGTTCTGGTAAAATTAACTTTTAGCGCTGAATTAATAAGACTTAATGAGCATTAAGTCTAGCTATTATGACCTGCTAATTTACCCAAGATGGATAAGGTAAACTATAGTCTTACATTTCAATGTAAAAAAGATGATAATATATAACATTATTTTTTCATTCATATGACTTACAGATTTATAATGAAAATAGGTTAATGAAACCTTAAAAAAACTCAATGGTATTATGCCAAATTTATAAAACTCATTATATATATTTTTAACTAACATCTGACAAATTCCCTTGTTCAAATTTTATTTTTTAATTTCTAATTTTTCTTTTCTAAAGCAGACTTGACTAAGTGAGATTCTGCATTGTTTTCTATAGTAGACTTGACTTCAACCCTCATATAAATGTGTAGACTTGTCTTTAACCACATTTTTCTAAAGTGTTAACCTCAACATTTCTTGGATGAAAAATGAAAAGACTCTAAAATATTTATCAAAAATCTTATGAAATGTCTCACATATTCGTCGAACATTCAATTTCTTAGCCACCACTTGGAGAAGTATTTGGGTGGGTCTTTGATATAATTAGAAATTCTATATATCCATATTCTCTTTTTAGGTGTACATATTTTCAATTATGATGTTTTGTAATATATATATATATATATAGATTAAAGATTGAGGCCTCGAATGTGTGGAGCGCGAATGGCGCGAATAGTACGGAAAATATTATCTTACCGGTAAGAGAATAAAAAAAACCCTTAAAACGACGTCGTTTTGAGATTTCGAGCCATTCGCGCCTTTAATATTTCGAGGTACGTAGCATTTGAAAAATCTAGAAATTTCCTAGATATTGATTTGTGATTATGTATCAATTTTAAGCAATAAATAACAATCTCAATTAAACAATCAAGACAAATCGACACAACGATTTTAACATGGAAAAATCACAATTGGAGCACCTCTAATTGTGATAAAAAATCACAGGCAAAAGTCACAAAACAATCCACTAAAAAGACATAAAGGAATTATACAAGTGTACTCTCAATTACCTAGCGAATATACGCCAGAATTAAACCAATCCTTATGTGCTTCTTCCAGCCTCGTCTTCACCTCAGAATTGTCTTGCCTAACATTGAATCCACAACGCTGATGTCGAATCATGACAATGAGCTACTCCGTAATCCACCAAAGCTTCAGACTTGAATTCTCCAGAATCCACCGAAGAACAACATTATCTTTTTTATTGAATAAGCAAACAATTCTTTGATGTATTCTTCTTAAACCATGAGTTGAATACTCAATTAAACATCAAAGAAAACTAGAAAAGAAACTCCAGATATAAACCTTAGAACCCTTAAAGAAGATCTGGAAGTCGTAATCCTAGATTTGAAGCAACTTGAGCTTTTATAAAATCTGAAATCGCGAGGTCCGCTCGAGCGTGGGAATGGACGCTCGAGCAGGGACTCTATATCGCATGTTCCAAAACAGGGTGTACGCTCGAGCGGGGAAATGGACACTCGAGCGTAAAAACAAGCCTCACAGCATATTTGCAGACAGGTCAAACTTCTGGAACCAAACATTCTCTGCTCGAGCGGGGAAATAGACGCTCGAGCGGACAGGCAACTTTGAATGCACTTTTGTATTTTGTAAGGCACAATTCAGGTTGAACTCGCATCTAAGTACTCATAACCTCACTGAAATAAAAGAGCGAATAAAAGTACAACTGAAAGGAGTTTTGTCAAACGAGATTGCCAAGAATAAAAACCTAACAATATATATTTATAAAAAGTTATAAAGTAGTTATATTATAATAAAAGTAAACAAACATATAGATCAAGAAAAAAAAAAAAAAAAAAGCAAGAAGACCTTAAAAGGCTGAACAAATAATCTAACAAAAACAACAACAACAACAACAACAACAACAACAATAGCAACAACAAAAATCGGAAAAAAAAAGAAGTTATGATCTAGGAAAAACCATAATTTTTCTTACATGTATGGTTTGAAAAAGCAAGATCTGCATCAAACCCGTCGTCGTCGTCATCCTTGACGCCGCTGCCCAACTCCGACCCTGCTGCCATCGTACTTCGGTCACTGCCAAAATGCATACTTAAAAATCTAAAAATCTATGTCAAAATCAGAGGAGAAACTCTCAAAGACCTCTTCTTAGGCATAAAAAAAACCTTAAATCGACACTTTGAAAGTGTTTTGGGAGCTTGCCGAAGACACGCCGGAAAGTCACCACAGAGGCATCGAAAATAGCCCAGAGAAAGGGGCTCTACAGCGACCCCCTTCTAAGTCCAATGTTTTATAATCATTTAATTACGAATTAAGTAATGTGTAATTATGACTCTCTCTGGTTGGAGGGTCTAAATTTTTTTGAGTTATAAGTCATTATATTGTTAGATATAATTCATTGTAATTATTATTTTAGTTGAGAAGAGATATTAAATTATGTCTGAAGTGGTATTTGGTTAGAGTACTGCTACCATCCCTACCTTTTTGCTTCAGTTAGTAGTTGAAGATTGTACCTTTGCTGACCAGTTTTTTTTAGTAGCTAAAGGGGTTATTTTTGGTGACTAAATTTTTTTTAGTAGCTAACGTGTATATCTTTGGCGACTAAATTTTTTTAAGTCGTCATTTTTAGTCGCCAAATGTGTAATTTCCTGTAATGATATTAGACTCCTTCACCATTGCAAACCTCTATTCAGAACCCCCCACTTTCCATCGAGGACCTCCTTTCTCACTATAACTTGCCTCTCTTTAGTTCTTCCTAGCACACTAGAGAGCCATCTCTTTTTTACTACAACGCCACCCTACCCTTTATAGCCCCTCATTCTTCTCACCAACAAACCCCAACACAGTTCCACTTCTAACGCCAATCCCAACTCCACTTCGAGCCCCTCCTCCTTTCTTTGCGCCCCATCGCAACACTACTTCCTTCTTGGTCACACACTCTTCTTAGTGGCCAATGGTGGGATGGAGTGGGGCACGGAGGATCACCAAATCAAGGAAGTGTGGTAGTCGAAGCTAGTTGGTGGGGGTAGATAAGGTTAGGATTAAGGTTTGAGAAATTAGTAATAAGAACTAAATTGAAATTTTATAATGGGTTAAAGTTGTACAAAAAAGTATAAAAAGGTGAGAGTCCAAAAATAAATAAAAATGAGTGTTATTAGCAGCAAAGTGTTTAGTTATGATCCATTATAGTACTTAGGTTATCACTGAAAGTGGCTATATTATAAAACAAAGTTGTATCAAGACTAAAAAATGCCATAACCTCTAATGATGATATTTCCAAAAAACTGAAAAATGTATAACAGAATTTCTCTTACTAATTTGAATTTGGGATAAAAAAGAGATTTACTTCCTAAAATATGTGTTGTTCTTCATTTTAGTCTCTTAAGTTTGAATTTTGTCATTTTAGTCTTCAAAGTTATCAATTTGAGTTAATTTGATCTTGGGTTTAACGTTCGTTAACATAAATATGAATAAAAGACAGTTTTGATTCTTAAAATATGAATTTCTTATCATTTTAGTCCCTCAAGTTTTAAATTTTGTCATTTTGGCCCTTAAAGTTATCAAATTGAGTAAGGACCAAATTGACTAAAATTGACAACTTTAATGATCAAAATGATAAAATTTAAAACTTGAGGGATTGAAATGACAAAAAATACATACTTTAGGGACCAAAACTGCCTTTTATTCATATTTCTGTTAACAGATGTTAAACCTAGGACCAAATTGACAACTTTGAGGACCAAAATGACAAAATTAAAACTTAAGGGACTAAAATGACAAAAAACACATACTTTAAGAACTAAAATTGTCTTTTATCCTTAAATTTGCTTATTTTTTAGAGTTTAGCTTATCGATTTGGAAAGATAATATGCAAGACAAATATGACAATGAATAATGGGTTAGCTTACTGTATATTTACAATGGAGAGATTCCATTACATCATCTAATAGTGAGGTGAGTATACTTGTCCTTCTTAATTGAAAATAATTACAAATTTACATTTGTATTTCATAATCATTAGATATGTAATGGAAATCCTCCATTACATACATGGAATGGAGAGGATCATACCCTCCTATCCTCATTTGGATTGGAGGGTGTTGTTCAGGCTTGTGAGGTCTATTGATAATTTGAATTATTCATTTTGTAAGGCCCTTCATGCATAACGTCCATGAAAAAAATAAGGTTGATTCGATAATGGTAACCTCCTCTTTTCTCTCTCTCTCTCTTTTTTTTTTTTTTTTTTTTTTTTTTTTGCGTTTATCTTAAAAAAAAAAAAAGTGAATAGTCTATTTTCAAAAATACATTTATCATCTATTTTTTTGGGAGGCAAAAGTGATAAAATGAAAAAGCTTTTATTATCAGATTAATTTAATTTTTTTCATAGACAATATACACAAAAGACTTTACAAAATAAATAATTCAAATTAATAAAACAAAACTCGTAATAAGTTACACGAGTCTAAACAGCACTCTCCGATTACAATCATAAATTTCTGATAAGTCTAGGCCATTATTATTGATATCAAAGAATTTAATAATTTTTGTACAACTTGAGCAGGAGGTGCATCCACGAAACGTATATGCTTGTGGTAAGGTTTAGTCTTCTCAAGTCTTCTTTGACTTGTCTAAAAAAAGTATATAATTTATAATAATTTTTATTTTAATTACCAAGAGATATTATTAGATTTATGTCTCAAGTGGATCGCCAAGGCTAGGAAGTGTGGTAGTCAAAGCTAGTTGGTGGGAGTAGATAAGGTTAAGATTAAGGTTTGATAAGAACTAAATTAAAATTTTAAAATGGGATAAAATTGTAATACAAAAAAAATATAAAAGGTCAAGAGTTTAAAGAAAAAAAATTGAGTATTATTAACAACATTCGTTTAGTTGTGATCTATTGTAGTACTTTGGTTATAACTGAAAGTGGCAAGATTATGAAACAAAGTTGTATAAAGAGTACAAAAAAATGTCATAACCTCTCCATATGATGATATATCAAAAAGTAAAGATGAAATAAAACGTTTAATTTTTTTTGTATAGTATGTTGGTTTTGATTTTTTTTAAAATAATTTTTTAACTTTTAAATTAAAATGGTAAGTTATCAAACGAGAACTAAGTCATAATTACATACTACTTAATTCATAATTAAAAATTATAAACTATCATAACCACATTTATGGTAATAGAACTTTGAATTTGTAAACTGAAGACCCACTCAAATACTTGACTAAGCAATTGAACGTTCGACACGGTTTGATTGTGGTCTCCACTCAACTACCAATGAATCCATCGGAGTAGATGACTGACTTGTCAAACACGAGACCCATTAATATATAATCCAAGTCAAATCTACACATTTATACTTGGGGTGACAGTCAAGTCTACTTTTCAAGTCAAGTCTTTTGGGAAAAAATTGTAGAAGCTCACTTATAGTAGTCATACTTTAGAAAAAGAAAGAAAAAAAAAAAAAAAAATTACATTTAGCTGGTTTGGTTTTGATTTTTGAGAAATACATTCTAGAAAATTTTAATTTTTAATTTTTCATACTTTTTTTTTTTGTTTTCAATGATTTTTTAATATTTTAAGTAATTTTTAAAATTTTTAGACATACCTAACATAAATACGCTTAAAAAGTATAATATTTGTGAAAAAAAATCTTCAAAAAATTCACTAAATATCAAAAATAAAAAAAAAACGAAAATTTTGTACATTTTTCATATTTTTGTGTATTTATTAATTTTTTGAAATATTTTTTCACAAATATTTTACTATTTAGATACATCTAAGTAAGGTGCATCTAAAAAAAAAATGTTTAAAATTTTAAAAATATTTACTAAAAACAAAAAAATACGAAAAATAAAAATTTCAATTTTCTGTGTTCTTTTTTATTTTTTTGGTGATATGGTGGTCTTTTACCTAAATGCCAAAATTTGACATATTTTTCTCATTCACAATGAAACTTACTGAATACTAACGGCATTTTAATTTGAATTTTGTGTGTGTGCATGCGCGCGCGCGAAAAATAAAAGAAATAGCTAGTACATCAATGAAGTCACGTTACAGAGGCCCGTTTAGTATAACTGTTAAAACAACTTATAGATTATAGCTTAACAAATTATAAATTATGACTTTAATCAAAAGTTATTAATCTGTTTGGTGTAACTATTGGATTATAGATTTAAGTTGTTGTGAAATAGTTTTTTCAATTAATTTTTATTTTTTCTTATTTACTACTTGTCTACATTTCTCATAAAAAAAATAATAATAATTTATAGTCCATTTGAGTCTTTTTCTATTTTTAAAAAAATAAAAAATAAAAAAATCTAAGAGTATAACCATAAATTAACATGTCCACAGCAGAAGCTGATAATCAGAAGCAAAGGGTGAGCAGCTTCTCAGAATTAACTTTTTTGAGTTAAAATAAGCTGTTAGAATCAGAAACTGTCTGAAATAAGTTTAACCAAATAGTCCAAAATAACTTTTTCAAAGCTATAAGTTAGCTTTGAAAAGCTGAAACAAACACCTCCTAAGCCCTTGTTTGGCATGGCGCTATTAGGCTAAAATAGTCACAAAAAGATAAATTAGATTAAAAAGTTAATAAGATAAAATATCACATCTAAACTATAATCATTTCATTTATTCTCACAAAAGTTTAAAAAACTAAAAAACCCAACCCAAACGAGACTTTTTAGCTCTAGACTAAAAAAGTCAAAAAGTTAACCCACTTTCCAAATGAAGCCTAATATTTAACATTTTGATACTATAATAATATCAAAAATTAATTAGGACCATCCATTTTAACATTATAGCATTGGAGATGCTCGAATAGGTCTTACCATTTATATTTTTACTAATATTGTGGTGATAAATCACATAATAAATTTGATTTCTACTAATATTGTGATGATACATTAAAGGATTGGCCTAGCGAGCATAACTTGGGACACTACTTTTTTTTTTTAGGTTAGTTTATACAAGACATTTGCCCCGGCATAAATGTGTAATTATGACACGGTTTGATTGTAGTCTCCACTCAACCACTAATGAATCCATTGGAGCAGTTTGACACGGTTTGTACCACCAATGAATCCATCGGAGTAGTTGACTAACTTGTCAAACACGAGACGCATTAATATATAATCCAAGCCAAGTCTACACATTTATATGTGGGGTTACAGTTAAGTCTACTTTTCAAGTCAAGTCTTTTAGGAAAAAATTGCAAAAGCTCACTTTATAGAATGAGGATCCCTCCTTCAGTTTTCTACTTGACTTCCTACTTGTTGGGTCATTGGACCTACTTGTAAGCCCAATTTCGATGATTCAAACTATTCACATTTTAAGTAAGAAATTCAAGGAGGGAATCTTGGTTCCACTTTATAGTAGTCATACTTTAGAAAAAGAAAGAAAGGAAAAAAAATACATTTAGCTGGTTTGGTTTTGATTTTCAGAAAATTTTAATTTTTAATTTTTCATATTTGCTTTGTTTTCAATGAATTTTTTTAATATTTTAAGTAATTTTTTTAATTTTTAAACACACCTAACATAAATACACTTAAAAAGTGTAATATTTGTGAAAAAAATCTTTAAAAAATTCACTAAATATCAAAAATACAAATATATATATATATATATGTAAATTTTGTACATTTTTCATATTTTTGTGTATTTATTAATTTTTTGAAATATTTTTTCATAAATATTTTACTATTTAGATATATCTAAGTAAGGTGCATCTAAAAAAATAAAAATAAATTTTTTAAAAAATTTTAAAAATATTTATTAAAAACAAAAAAATATGAAAAATAAAAAATTCAATTTTATTTTTTATTTTTTTGGTGATATGGTGGTCTTCTACCTAAATGCCAAATTTTGACATATTTTTCTCATTCACAATGAAACTTACTAATGGCATTTTAATTTGAATTGTGTGTGTGTGTGTGTGAAAAATAAAAGAAATAGCTAGTACATCAATGAAGTCACATTACTAAGCCCTTGTTTGGTATGGTGCTATCAGGTTAAAATAGTCGCAAAAAAATAAATTAGATTAAAAAGTTAATAAGACAAAATATCACATCTAAACCATAATCATTTCAGTTACTCTCGCAAAAGTTTAAAAAACTAAAAAACCTAACCCAAATGAGACTTTTTAGCTCCAGACTAAAAAAACCAAAAAAGCTAACACACTTTCCAAATGAAGCCTAAAATTTAACATTTTGATACTATAATAATATCAAAATTTAATTAGGACCATCCATTTTAACATTGTAGCATTGGAGATGCTTGAATAGGTCTTACCATTTATATTTTTACTAATATTGTGGTGATACATCACATAATAAATATGATTTCTACTAATATTGTGGTGATACATTAAGGTGTTGGCCTAGTGAGCATAATTTGGGGCACTCCAGTTTTTTAGGTTAGTTTATACCGGACATTTTGCTTGGGCTTAAATGGGCCCCCTCAAATGGATGGTAGAATTAGTTAAAGTACATGTAAACTGACTTGGACATCCGATTATCAAAACAAAAAATAATAAGTACAATAAGATAAGAAAATAAGTTATCATAACATTATGGGCAAATTACACTTGGAAGCTCTGCAATCCACTTTATCTCATGACATTTATAACGTGACAGTCAACTATTTAGACTTTCGATTAAATTTCAATCGACATTAAATTAGCAAACGGAAAATTATTATAAAATTGTGTATCGCTTTTTTACTTATAAAAAAAAGTAATCAACACTTGTTAGCAAACACTACAACAAAAATACATTTTAGTGACACCATACTAGTGGCATGTTCTTAAAAAATGTCACAAAAAAGAATATTTGGTGGCATTTTTTAGAAAAATGTCATAGAGCCGCAAACATACAAGACTTTAGTGGCATTTCAATTAAAAAAAGTGTCACTTCACTGCAACAGAAATGTCACTATAACAAATTTATACTTCAGTGACACTACACTAGTGGCATAGTTTTAGAAAATGCCACAAAAATAAAAATTGGCATTAAATGTTTTAGAAAAATGCCACAGAACCACAAACATATAAGACTCTAGTGACATTTCAATAAAGAAATGTCACATCAATTTTATGGCATTTTATAAAATAATGACACAAAAAATTATATTCGTGACATTTACCAACAGTGCCACTAAACTTTAGTAGCAATGGCATTTTTTAAAAAATGTCAGGACACTAGGTAGGTGCAAATTACTTTTTATGGCACTTAGGTGAAAAGTGTCATAAACAAATATTTTATAGCATTTTAAGAAATGCCACTAAGCCAAAAACTTTCCAAGCTTATAATGGCGTTTTTGAAAAAATAAAAAATGCCAATATATTTTCTAAATTTTTAAAATGCAGTAAATGATTAAAAATAAATAAATTAAACTCAATATACACTACAGGAAAAAGCACATTCGGTGACTAAATTTCCTGACCAAAAAATATTTGGTTGCTGCAAGTATAACTTTCAGCGACCAAAACAGCATTAGTAGCCAAAAGTAAAGCTTTTTGGCGACTAAACAATTTTAGTAGCCAAAAGTCTACAATTGGCAACTAAAACTAAGTTTGGTTGCTGATTATATGGGTTTTAGTGACTAAAAAATTTTTAGTAGCCCAAAGCAAAGCTTTTTGGCTACTAAAAATAAGTTTGGTTGCTGACTATATGGGTTTTACCGACTAAAGAAATTTTAGTAGCCAAAAGTAAAGCTTTTTGGTGACTAAAAAAATTTTAGTAGTCAAAAGTCTACAATTGGCGACTAAAAAATAAGCTTAGTCATCAAAAGTGGTCATTTTTAGTGTGGGAGAACTAAAATCCTAAGGTGGGAATTAAATTTTTCTGTGACCAAAATTTTGGTAGCTGAAAGTGCATCTTCGGCGACCAAATCCGATTTTGGTCAGCAAAAGTTAAGTTTTTTAGCAACTAAAAAATAATTAGTAGCCAAAAGTATAGAATTGACGACTAAAAAATATATTTTTTAGTCGCCAAAAGTGATCTTTTTTTATTTTGCTAGTAAATAGTTTATTTTACATAAATTATGTTCAATAAAATAATTATGTTTATACATATACTTTTATAGTAATATGGATGTATGTGCTATATAAATAATATATGTTGCATATATAATCATGTGGTGCTACAGAGGTGTAGTGGGAAGAGTGTGGTGTATAAGGTTTATGGTACGGGAGGTTGGCGGTTCGAGTCTCCGCAAGAGCGGATTAAATTGTTCTACAACGAATTATCGTCACAAATGACACTTGATAGCGTCACGAATAGTGCCTACCATGACATTAAAGTGTCACTGAAAGGTTTTAGTCTTGATGGTGTAATGACACTTATAAGTGTCACTAACTCTTTTTTTAATGGCGCTTAATAGTGCCACAAATAATATCTACCATGACATCAAAATGTCATTGAAAGTTTTTAGCTATGATGGTGTAGTGGCACTTGCAAGTATCTATCGTGGCATGGATACAAATAGCACTTGTTCAAAATGCCACAAGACTAAAAAATGTCATTAAATTAATAATTTTGTGACACTTTCAAATGTCACTAAACTAAGAAAATGTTGTAGTGAAAATAAATAGTAATCAACATTTGTTAACCCTTATTCTTAGGCATAAAATACTCAGATCTACACTTTGAAAGCCTCTTGGGAGCTCACTGAAGACATGCCGGAAAGTTCCCAAAGGAAAGCCGGAAATTGCCTAGAGAGAGAGGCTCCCAGCGCCCCCCCTATGTTCAATGTGTTCGTAATCATTTCATTACAAATTAAAGTAATGTGTTATTATGACTCAGTATGGTTGTACGGTCCAAATTTTTTTGAGTTATAAATCATTATAGTGATAGATATAATTTATTATAATTTTTATTTTAGTTACCAAGGTATATTAGATTATGTCTCAAGTGGATGGCCAAAACTAGGAAGGGTGATAGTCAAAGCTACTTGGTGGGAGTAGATAAGGTTAGCATTAAGGTTTGAGAATTAGTCATAAGAACTAAATTGAAATTTTATAATGGTATAAAATTGTAATACAAAAAAATATAAAAAGGGTAAGAGTTTAAAGAAAAAAATTGAGTGTTATTAACAACACTCGTTTAGTCGTGATCTATTATAATACTTTGGTTATAACTGGAAGTAGCAAGATGATGCAACAAAGTTGTATCAAGAATAAAATTTTAAAAAAAAATGCCATAACCTCTCTATATGATGATATATCAAAAAGTAAAGAGAAAATAAAATGATTAATTTTTTTTGTATAATATGTTGGTTTTGACTTTTTTAATAATTTTTAACTTTTAAACTAAAATAGTAAATTATCGAAACCTAGGTCATAATTACATATTACTTAACTCATAATTAAAAATTATAAACTATCATAACCACATTTATGGTAATAGAATTTGAATTTGCAACACTCAAGACCCACCCAAATACTTGGCTAAGCAATTGAACGTTCAACACGGTTTGATTGTGGTCTCCACTCAATCACCAATGAATCCATCGGAGTAGTTCGACACGGTTTGATTGTGGTCTCCACTCAACCACCAATGAATCCATCCAAGTAGTTGGCTGACTTGTCAAACACAAGACCCATTAATAATCCAAGTCAAGTCTACAATTTATACGAGGGGTTATAGTCAAGTCTACATTTCAAGTCCAGTCTTTTAGGAAAAATTGCAGAGGCTCACTTATAGTCAAGTCATACCTTAGAAAAAGAAAGAAAAGAGAAAAAAAAAAAAATATTTAGATTTTTTATTTTTTTGGTGATAAGGTGGTCTTCTACCTAAATGCCAAAATTTGACATATTTTTCTCATTCACAATGAAACTTACGAATGGCATTTTAATTTGAATTTTTTTTGTGTGTGAAAAAAATAAAAGAAATAGCTAGTACACCAATGAAGTCACATTACTAAGCCCTTGTTTGGCATGGGATTATCAGGTTAAAATAATCACAAAATTTTACCCTTAAAAATATGACACGTGACACTTTTGTTCGTATTTTCTATAAAAAAAATGTTAAGAGTTATAATTAATTGGATTAAATTGAGATAAAATTACAAATTCAGGATCAAAATTAAGCCAATTGAAAGTACATGGGCTAAGTGACACAAGGGAATAAAGTACAGGAATTATCGTCGTAATTTGTCCTATTATATATCTAGAAAAATTATCTAAAAAAACATATTTAAACACAACAAAAATAATGGAGAAATGACAACAAATTAAGGTTTTGCGGATAAATTTGGGGACAAAATTGCTCTGTAGGGATCACATGTTTTTATTGCCAAAAGTGTATTATTCTAATTTTAGCAAAAAATTGGATATTTTAGCGAAGAATTACTATCATTTTAGGACTAAATTTTTTGTCTCAAAAACTAAAATCTATATATTTTTATTTTTTTTATTTTTTTTTATACTTCGAATGACCTTTTAACGACTATCCTCTTGATAATCAAAATTGGTCTCCAAATATTTTTTGTAACAAAGTTTTTATTTTTAAAAATAAAAATTTAGTACCTAAAACTCTTAGGGTGTGTTTGATTGAACGGACTGGATAAGGGGGATTAGAATCCATCGGACTTGAATCCTGGGATTGTGAATCTCCCGGACTATTTGGTTGAATTTGATATGTATCATGTGTTTATTTTCTGATGGGATTAGATGTCTGGAAATGACTATTTTAGTGAATCCAATGTTGGTTGGATGGAGTGGATAGGATAAATGAGCAAAAGGCTGTTTTATCCTTTTTTAATTGTTTACTAAGTAATAACAATATTAAACACATCTTTAATATTTTAATTATTTTTAGCTATATTAAATATAATTTTATTTTATTTTATTTTTTACACAATTAAATAAATTTATTTTTTAAAAATTAAACAAATTAAATAAATAAAATATCAATAAAAATATTTTTTATTTTTTTAATTAAAATTTTA
This sequence comes from Camellia sinensis, assembly GCF_055761805.1. Taxonomy (NCBI): domain Eukaryota; kingdom Viridiplantae; phylum Streptophyta; class Magnoliopsida; order Ericales; family Theaceae; genus Camellia; species Camellia sinensis. The sequence goes on from NC_138968.1 coordinate 13,889,673, forward strand.
AATAAATTTGTTTTTAAAAATAATAATAATTAAACAATGAAATTAAATAAAACATCTATTAAAATTTAAATAATAAAATTAAATAAAATATAAAAAAAATTTAAAATAAAATATCTATAAAAAATTATTTTAAAAATAAATAAATAAAACATCAATAAAAAGTTAAATAAAATTATTTTATTTTTAAATTGAGACATTTAAATTTTATTAAATTTTACTAAATATAATACATAATTAAATAGTTAAAGGTCAAAATAGTCATTTCATTACCTAATCCCAGCAGTACATAGTCCTTCCAAAATTATCCCCCCCCCAATGATAGTATAGTCCCCCCATATGGGATATAAAAAGTCTGACGGGCTAAAAAAAAAGACAAAAGCCACATTGAATGCTTCTCCAAAATTACAATTCGCATAATAAATAATTCTCCCTTTATCCCCCAATCAAACACACCCTTGTTTGTTGTGAGATCTCATTAGATGGACTTACGGGGTACATGGTCTTCCTACCTCGTGCATCAAAAGTCGTGGGTTCCAATCTTCTTTTATTTTTTTTAAAATTTGTTTTGTTTTTAGTTTTTTTATTTTTAAATTTGTGTCAGTTTTTTTAGGCCCGTCTAGTGTAAAAGGACTTAAACAGTAAAAAAAAAAATCAAAAAAATTCGTTAGAGGCAAAAAGGAAAGTGTTACCTTTTTTTAGTGGACTTTTTTACATACTTTCATTTAAATTTTTTTTTTCTTTTCTAGCATTTCTGGTCAACTAAAACTAAAAAGTGTAAAACTTTTTTGAAAAAAATTATATAAAAAAAAAAGCTAAGGCAAATTGAGCATAATTACACTAACATCCCTTTTACTATGTGTAAATGACCAACACCAATGCATATTAAGTAAAATCAAGAAGATAAAGGGGAAACTTACATCTAGGTTACAATAGGTACGCTTATTGCCCAATGGGTCATATGATAATTAGCGGCATTTTTTTATTAAACATTGACAAAAATGTCACTAATTGTCAGTTTTCAGTGACAGTTAAAAAAATTTATTACATAAAACGTCACTAATTGTAAGTTTTAGCGACATTTTAGAAAAATTTTCATAAATTAACGTAACTGATTGTTAATTTTTAACAACAGATTCAGAAAATAGTCACAAATTTTTTTTTAGCGACGGTTTTGGTAAAATTAACTTTCAGTGCTGAATTAATAAGACTTAATGAGTATTAAGTCCAGCTATTATGACCTACTAATTTACCCAAGATGGATAAGGTAAACTATAGTCTTACATTTCAATGTAAAAAAGATGATAATATATAACATTATTTTTTCATTCATATGACTTACAGATTTATAATGAAAATAGGTTAATGAAACCTTAAAAAAACTCAATGGTATTATGCCAAATTTATAAAACTCATTATATATATTTTTAATTAACGTCTGACGAATTCCCTTGTACAAATTTTATTTTTTAATTTCTAATTTTTCTTTTCTAAAGCAGACTTGACTATAAGTGAGATTCTGCATTGTTTTCTATAGTAGACTTGACTTCAACCCTCATATAAATGTGTAGAATTGTCTTTAACCACATTTTTCTAAAGTGTTAACTTCAACATTTCTTGGATGAAAAATGAAAAAGACTCTAAAAGATTTATCAAAAATCTTATGAAATGTCTCACATGTTCGTCGAACATTCAATTTCTTAGCCACCACTTGGAGAAGTATTTGGGTGGGTCTTTGATATAATTAGAAATTCTATATATCCATATTCTCTTTTTAGGTGTACATATTTTCAATTATGATGTTTTGTAATATATATATATATATATATAATTGAAAAATCTAGAAATTTCCTAGATATTGATTTGTGATTATGTATTAATTTTAAACAATAAATAACAATCTCAATTAAACAATCAAGACAAATCGACATAACGATTTTAACGTAGAAAAACCACAATTGGAGCGCCTCTAATTGTGATAAAAAATCATGGGCAAAAGTCACAAAACAATCCACTAAAAAGACATAAATGAATTACACAAGTATATTCTCAATTACCTAGCGAATCCACACCCGAATTAAACCAACCCTTATGTGCCTCTTCTAGCTCCATCTTCACTTCGGAATTGTCTTGCCTAACGTTAAATCCACAATGCTGATGTCGAATCATGACGATGAGCCACTTCGGAATCCACCAAAGTGTCATGATCCAGACCCGCCCCTATGGGTTTAGCGTCGTAACTGGCCAGTAATCCGAGATTACCAAAGGCCTTCCTGTATAATCAAAATAATCGGGGCTTGCGGAAGCAATAAACAAAATACAAATAGTCCAACAAGCTGTGCATCTATATGAACAAATTATCATATGCAAAAGTGTTAATTTACCAACTTACATTACATCACATATAACATAATATCTTATACAAAAACATATGTACGGGTCAAAATGTATAACATAATCGAAAGCTTGCTAACGGCCTTCCAGGCCTAGCCCCAACTCGGAGGCACTCAAAACACTTGGTAGGCTTCAAAACGGTGACTCGGTTCAAGACTCCCCCTAGGCTTGACTTTTGGGGCGCTCACTTGTAAATATATATATAAAAACAGTGAGCTAAAACCCAGTGAATAACATTAAAGTAAAGGGGTTAGTGAACAAATTCCAAATATATCATATCCGTTAAACAAATCATGACACAATCATTCATACCAGTCTCATATCAGAACCTAACATAATGGTACATCTCATAGAACATATTGCATATCGTCTTCCAACTAGAGTAATCGGTTCCGGATATCGATTAAACACATATCACCACAATGAAGTGTCTAACGAGATCTCGTAATCACATATATGTCATGGACCCGCATTTACATGCCGTCCCCCATGACTTGGGACTATCTATGGATGCCATAATAGATTTTAAACATAAGACATTCGTTCACGTAAACAATATCATTTTAGAAATCATAATTTATCATAACTCGTTTGGAACATAATTTGTTAGGTTTTATTTCTTGGCAATCCCGTTTGACAAAACTCCTTTGAGTTGTAATTTTATTCGCATTTTTTATTTCAGTAAGGCTATGAGTTGTTAGATGCGAATCCAACCTGAATCAAGCATTTCAGAGAAGTTTGTGATGATAAAGCTTTCAAGATTGCCACTTCGCTGATTATGACGGGGATCGAGCTGCCCGGTCAGCTCGCGGGGGTCCAGGGGGCAGCGCCCCTTGGCGGGTCCGGGGCAGCGCCACGGCGGGGTTGAGGGGCAGCGCCCCCGAAGCAAAATGCAAAAATGCATTAAAAGTTGCCTGTCCGAGCATGTTATATTTTTCCAGTTTTTCCATTTTTGGCCTTCCCGCTCGAGCGGGAAAAGGGACGCTCGAGCGGGGATTGGAAGCTCTCAGCATCTCTGCAGTCGCCTGTAAAAATACTGGAAGGTGTGATTTTACGCTCGAGCGGATTCTCCTACGCTCGAGCGCATCTCAGTTTGTTCGCACGCAGTTTTTGGTCAGTCCGCTCGAGCGGGCTGTGTTGAGCTCGAGCGGAGATCGCGGGACAGATTCTATAAATTCGCGTGTTGGGTCAGATTTTTGTATAACTTCTCCAGATCTTCTTTTTGGTTTCTAGGGTTTATATCTGGGGATACTTTGGGAGTTTTCTTTGATGTTTTTATTGAGTATTCAACTCATGATCTAAAGAGAGTACATCAAAGGTTTGTTTGTTATACACAAAAGAGAGAGTTATTCTTCAGTTGTGGATTCTGAAGAATTCGAGCCTGAAGCTTTGGTGGAATCCGGAGTGGCTCATCAGAAAGACAATTCCGTGGTGAAGATGGGGTTGGAAGAGGCACATAAAGGTTGGTTCAATTAGGCGTTGTGGATTCGCTAGGTAATTGAGAGTATACCTGTGTAATTCCTTTAAATCTTCTTAGTGGATTGTTCTTGTGGCTGTTGCCCGTGGTTTTTTGATCACAGTTGGAGGTGTCCAATTGTGGTTTTTTCCACGTTAAATCGTTGTGTCTCTTTGTCTTGATTGTTTGATTGGGATTGTTATATTCTGCTTAAATTGATACATAATCACAAATCAACATCTAGGGGATTTCTAGATTTTTCATAATTCATATCAATATATTTTTACAGAAATGTTACTCACAGTGGGTTTCCAGAAACAGTTGGTCAGTCTTCGAGTCTTGACCTACAAACATAAATGTACATAGCACAAAACATGTCTCATTATCACTCATTCATATGGCCTTTCATGGCTTAGCTTTCATGCTTTAACTTCTTATTCATTCCATGCCACATAACTTGTTCATATTGGACCACATACTCGGATTCGACACATATTTTCTAATTCATTTATGTATGATGTTTCTTAGCTTATTAATCTTTAATGGCTCATAAATAATGCCTAAGAATGCCCGTAAAGAGATGAGAGTAAAGATATATACTTTAAAACATCTTTTGAAAACATGCTGAAAATAAGCTGGTGGCTAGAGCCAGCTGAAGGCAAAACTGAGCTTGCTCGAGCCACCACTCCTTCACTCGAGCCAGCTTTTGCAGAGTTCAAAATACTGAGAGTTTGTAATGTTGGCTCGAGCCACCACTTCTTCGCTCGAGCCAACTGTAAATTTCTGGGTACCAAGCTTAACAAAAATGGCTTCCAAACAACTTCCAAAACTTGGGGTCTTGCATGATTTGATCAAACACATAAAATAGCTTTAGAAAACTTCAATACAAGACCCTTAAAACATCTTTTATTCAAAAACTCATCAATTCTTGAAAGATTTGAATCAAAACTCCTTCATGCAAGATTTTTCAACTCTTTTTATGGTTTTTCATAACATACAAATGGTGATCAAGAAACTCATGAATTTCTGAAACAATGGACATGATTTAAACTTACATGCATCCAAGGACTTTAAAACTCAAAATCAAAATAATAAAATCAAAAATGATCTACCATGAATACACATGAAAGTAATCTACATGTTCAAAGACCCATTTCTTGCACTCTCATGAAAGTAGCTTAAAGCTTGATAAAATCATGATGCATGGAGGAATAGCTACAGAAATTAGACTAGAATCCTTACCCAAGGCTTTAATTTTAGAAATGTGAGATGAACCCTCCTAGTTTCTTCAATCTCTAGCACAAAAACAAGCTTCTCTCTCTAGAATGAGCTATCTCTCTCTCTCTCTCTCTCTCTCTCTCTCTCTCTTTAGCTCAAGACATGGATGAACTCAATGAAGCCAAATGAATGATACAGCATTCCCTTAACTCATCAGAATATACACAACACACACACACACTCTCACATTTTGAATGAATAATACGTGCACACACATGCACTACTTCAACACATCTACAAGAATTGATCATCTACACTCAACACCATCATATGCCTCAGCACATCATACACTTAATCACATATTGGATCATGGATAGGATTAGATTAGGTACCAATCATGCATCATTTTAATCAAACACAAGCAGCCTTAATTAATCAAGGTTAGCACATGACTCAATTAATCAAAAAAATAGTCCCAATTAAGGCTCAATTTAATCACATGCTATTTTACTAAACTAAATCAATTTTTTTTTAACAAAAATTCTCATATGGTTCCAAATATTCTAGTTAGTCAATCCATGAACTGAAATTCGGTTTCTGAAAGCATTTAGGCTAACAATTTCATATTCAAAGTAAATCAGATAGATATGCACAAATTACTATAAAACACATATCACAATTAATAATAACACATAATTCCATTCTAAACACTTAGTTAGCATTCTTAATTATGAATTAGTAGTTATCTACGAATCGGGGTCGTTACACAAAGCTTCAGGTTCGAATTCTCCAGAATCCACCAAAGAACAACACTCTCTTTTTTATTGAATAAGCAAACAATCCTTTGATGTATTCTTCTTAAACCACGAGTTGAATACTCAATTAAACATCAAAGAAAACTAGAAAAGAAACTCAAGATATAAACCCTAGAACCCTCAAATAAGATCTGGAAGTCATAATCCTAGATTCGGAGCAACTTGAGCTTTTATAGAATCTGAAATCGCGAGGTCTGCTCGAGCGTGGGAATGGACGCTTGAGCAGGGACTCTATATCGCATGTTCCAAACCAAGGTGTATGCTCAAGTGGGGAAATGGACGCTCGAGTGTAAAAACAAGCCTCACAGCATATTTGCAGACAAGTCAAACTTTTGGAACCAAGTATTCTCCGCTCGAGCGGCGAAATGGACGCTCGAGTGGACATGCAACTTTGAATGCACTTTTGCATTTTGTAAGGCACAATTCGGGTTGGACTCGCATCTAAGTACTCATAACCTCACTGAAATAAATGAGCGAATAAAAGTACAATTGAAAGGAGTTTTGTCAAACGGGATTGCTAAGAATAAAAACCTAACAATATATATTTATAAAAAGTTATAAAGTAGTTATATTATAATAAAAGTAAACAAACATATAGATCAAGAAAAAAAAAATAAAAGCAAGAAGACCTTAAAAGCCTGAACAAATAATCTAACAAAAACAATAACAACAATAACAACAAAAATCGAAAAAAAAAAAAACAGTTATGATCTATGAAAAACCACAATTTTTCTCACATGTATGATTTGAAAAAGCAAGATCTGCATCAAACCCGTCGTCGTCGTCGTCGTCATCATCCTTGTCGCCGTTGCCCAACTCCGCCCCTGCCGCCATCGTACTTCGGTCACTGCCAAAATGCATAGTTAAAAATCTAAAAATCTATGTCAAAATCAGAGGAGAAACTCTTAAACACCTTTTCTTAGGCATAAAAGAACCTTAAATCTACACTTTGAAAGTGTTTTGGGAGCTTGCTGAAGACACGCCGGAAAGTCACCACAGAGGCGTCGAAAATAGCCTAGAGAAAGGGGCTCTACAGCGACCCCCTTCTAGGTCTAATGTTTTGTAATCATTTAATTACGAATTAAGTAATGTCTAATTATGACTCTTTGTGGTTGCAGGGTCTAAATTTTTTTGAGTTATGAGTCATTATATTGTTAGATATAATTCATTGTAATTATTATTTTAGTTGAGAAGAGATATTAAATTATGTCTGAAGTGGTATTTGGTTAGAGTACTGCTACCATCCTTACCTTTTTGCTTTAGTTAGTAGTTGAAGATTGTACCTTTGCCAACCAGTTTTTTTAGTAGCTAAAGTGGCTATTTTTGGTGACTAAATTTTTTTTAGTAGCTAAAGTGTATATCTTTGGTGACTAAATTTTTTTAAGTCATCATTTTTTGTCGCCAAATGTGTAATTTCCTGTAATGATATTGGACTCCTTCACCATTGCAACCCTCTATTTAGAACCCCCCACTTTCCATCGAGGACCTCCTTTCTCAGTATAACTTGCCTCTCTTTAGTTCTTCCTAGCACACTAGAGAGCCATCTCTTTTTTACTACAATGCCACCCTACCCTCTATAGCCCCTCATCCTTCTCTCCAACAACCCCCAACCTAGTTCCATTTCTAACGCCAATCCCCACTCCACTTCAAGCCCCTCCTTCTTTCTTTGCGCACCATCGCAACACTACTTCCTTCTTGGTCACACACTCTTCTTAGTGGCCAATGGTGGGATGGAGTGGGGCACGGAGGATCACCAAATCAAGGAAGTGTGGTAGTCAAAGCTAGTTGGTGGGGGTAGATAAGGTTAGGATTAAGGTTTGAGAAATTAGTAATAAGAACTAAATTGAAATTTTATAATGGGTTAAAGTTGTACAAAAAAGTATAAAAAGGTGAGAGTCCAAAAATAAATAAAAATGAGTGTTATTAGCAGCAAAGTGTTTAGTTATGATCCATTATAGTACTTTGGTTATCACTGAAAGTGGCTATATTATAAAACAAAGTTGTATCAAGACTAAAAAATGCCATAACCTCTATATGATGATATTTCCAAAAAAATGAAAAATGTATAACAGAATTTCTCTTACTAATTTAAATTTGGGATAAAAAAGAGATTTACTTCCTAAAATATGTGTTGTTCTTCATTTTAGTCTCTTAAGTTTGAATTTTGTCGTTTTAGTCTTCAAAGTTGTCAATTTGAGTTAATTTGATCTTAGGTTTAACGTTCGTTAACATAAATATGAATAAAAGATAGTTTTGATTCTTAAAATATGAATATCTTATCATTTTTGTCCCTCAAGCTTTAAATTTTTTCATTTTGGCCCTCAAAGTTATGAAATTGAGTTAGGACCAAATTGACTCAAATTGACAACTTTGATGATCAAAATGATAAAATTTAAAACTTGAGGGACTGAAATGACAAAAAATACATACTTTAGGGACCAAAACTACATTTTATTCATATTTCTGTTAACAGACGTTAAACCTAGGACCAAATTGACTCAAATTGACAACTTTGAGGACTAAAATGACAAAATTAAAACTTAAGGGACTAAAATGACAAAAAACACATACTTTAAGAACTAAAGTTGTCTTTTATCCTTAAATTTGCTTATTTTTTAGAGTTTAGCTTATCGATTTGGAAAGATAATATGCAAGACAAATATGACAATTAATAATGGGTTAGCTTACTGTATATTTACAATGGAGAGATTCCATTACATCATCTAATAGTGAGGCGAGTATAATTGTCCTTCTTAATTGAAAATAATTACAAATTTACATTTGTATTTCATAATCATTAGATATGTAATGGAAATCCTCCATTACATACACGGAATGGAGAGGATCAAAGTCCGCTTCCCCTCCTATCCTCATTTGGATTGGAGGGTGTTGTTTGGGTCTGTGGGGTCTATCATGATGCAAGTGTTGATAATTTGAATTATTCATTTTGTAAGGCCTTTCATGCATATCGTCCATGAAAAAAATAAGGTTGATCCGATAATTGTAACCTCTTCTTTTTTTTTTCTTTTTTTTTTTGTGTTTATCTTTAAAAAAATAAAATAAATGGTCTATTTTCAAAAATACATGTATCGTCTATTTTTTTGGGAGGCAAAAGTGATAAAATGAAAAGGCTTTTATTATCAGATCAACTTAATTTTTTTTATAGATAATATACTCGAAAGAATTTACAAAATAAATAATTCAATTTAATAAAACAAAACTTGTAATAAGTTACACGAGTCTAAACAACACTCTCCGATTGCAATCATAAATTTCTGATAAGTCTAGCCCATTATTATTGTTATCAAAGAATTTAATAATTTTTGTACAACTTGAGCAGGAGGTGCATCCACGAAACGTATATGCTTGTGGTAAGGTTTAGTCTTCTCAAGTCTTCTTTGACTTGTCTAAAAAAAGTATATAATTTATAATAATTTTTATTTTAATTACCAAGAGATATTAGATTATGTCTCAAGTGGATTGCCAAGGCTAGGAAGTGTGGTAGTCAAAGCTAGTTGGTGGGAGTAGATAAGATTAAGATTAAGGTTTAATAAGAACTAAATTAAAAATTTATAATGGGATAAAATTTTATTAAAAAAAAATGTAAAAGGTCAAGAGTTTAAAGGAAAAAAAATTGAGTACTATTAACAACGCTCCTTTAGTTGTGATCTATTATAGTACTTTGGTTATAACTAAAAGTGGCAAGATTATGAAACAAAGTTGTATAAAGAATAAAAAAAATGTCATAACCTCTCCATATGATGATATATCAAAAAGTAAAGATGAAATAAAATGTTTAATTTTTTTTTGTATAGTATGTTGGTTTTGACTTTTTTTTAAATAATTTTTTAACTTTTAAATTAAAATGGTAAAGTATCAAACGAGAACTAAGTCATAATTACATACTACTTAATTCATAATTAAAAATTATAAACTATCAGAACGACATATATGGTAATAGAACTTTGAATTTGTAAACTCAAGACCCACCCAAATACTTGACTAAGCAACTGAACGTTCGACACGATTTAATTGTGGTCTCCACTCAACCACCGATGAATCCATTGGAGTAGTTGACTGACTTGTCAAACACGAGACGCATTAACATATAATCCAAGTCAAGTCTACACATTTATACGTGGGGTTCCGGTCAAGTCTTTTGGAAAAAAATTGTAGAAGCTCACTTATAGTAGTCATACTTTAGAAAAAGAAAGAAAAAAAAAAATTACATTTAGCTGGTTTGGTTTTGATTTTCGAGAAACACTTTTTAGGAAATTTTAATTTTTAATTTTTCATATTTTTTGTTTTCAATGAATTTTTTTAATATTTTAAGTAATTTTTAAAAATTTTAGACACACCTAACATAAATACACTTAAAAAGTATAATGTTTGTGAAAAAAAAATCTTCAAAAAATTCACTAAAAATCAAAAATACAAAAAAAAAAAAAAACAAAAAAAAACAAAAATTTTGTACATTTTTCATATTTTTGTGTATTTATTAATTTTTTGAAATATTTTTTCACAAATATTTTACTATTTAGATACATCTAAGTAAGGTGCATCTAAAAAAATAAAATAAAATAATTTTTTTTTTAAATTTTAAAAATATTTACTAAAAGCAAAAAAAATAAAAATTTCAATTTTCTTTGTTCTTTTTTATTTTTTTGGTGATATGGTGGTCTTCTACATAAATGCCAAATTTTGACATATTTTTCTCATTCACAATGAAACTTACTAATACTAATGGCATTTTAATTTGAATTGTGTGTGTGTGTGTGTGTGTGTGTGTGAAAAATAAAAGAAATAGCTAGTACATCAATGAAGTCACATTACTAAGGCCCCGTTTGGTGTAACTGTTAAAACAGCTTATAGATTATACCTTAAGGGATTATAGATTATGACTTTAATCAGAAGTTGTTAATCTGTTTGGTGTAGTTGTTGGATTGTAGATTTAAATTGCTGAGTAGTGTTGTTAAATAAGCTGTAAAATAGTTTTTTCAATTAATTTTTATTTTTTGTTATTTACTACTTGTCTACATTTCTCATAAATAATAATAATAATAATAATCTATAGTCCATTTTGGTCCTTTTCTATTTTAAAAAAAATAAAAAATAAAAAAAATCTAAGAGTATAACCATAATTAACATATCCACAGTAGAAACTGATACTCAGAAGTAAGGGGTGAACAGCTTCTCAGAATCAACTCTTTTGAGTTAAAATAAGCTGTTAGAATCAGAAGTTGTTTGAAATAAGTTTAACCAAACAGTTTAAAATAACTTTTTCAAAGCTAAAAGCTATAAGTTAGCTTTGAAAAGCTGAAACAAACACCCCCTAAGCCCTTGTTTGGCATGGCGCTATCAGGCTAAAATAGTCACAAAAAGATAAATTAAATTAAAAAATCAATAAGACAAAATATCACATCAAAACCATAATCATTTCATTTATTCTCACAAAAGTTTAAAAAACTAAAAAATCTAACCCAAACGAGACTTTTTAACTTCAGACTAAAAAAGCCAAAAAGTTAACCCACTTTCCAAATGAAGCCTAAAACTTAACATTTTGATACTATAACAATATCAAAATTTAATTGGGACCATCCATTTTAACATTATAGCATTGGAGATGCTTGAATAGGTCTTACCATTTATATTTTTACTAATATTGTGGTGATAAATCACATAATAAATATGATTTCTACTAATATTGTGATCATATATTAAAGGATTGGCCTTGTAAGAATAACTTGAAGCACTACTTTTTTTTTAGGTTAGTTTATACAGAACATTTGCCCCGACATGAATGTGTAATTATGACGCGGTTTGATTGTGGTCTCCACTTAACTGCCAATGAATCCATCGGAGTAGTTCGACACAGTTTGTACCACCAATGAATCCATCAGAGTAGTTCGACACGGTTTGATTGTGGTCTCCACTCAACCACCAATGAATCCATTAGAGTAGTTGATTGACTTGTCAAACACGAGACGCATTAATATATAATCCAAGTCAAGTCTACACATTTATATGTGGGGTTACAGTCAAGTCTACTTTTCAAGTCAAGTCTTTTAGGAGAAAATTGCAGAAGCTCACTTTATAGAATCAGGATTCCTCATTCAGTTTTCTTCTTGACTTCCTACTTGTTGGGTTATTGGACCTACTTGTAGGCCCAATTTCGATGATCCAAACCGTTCACATTTTAAGTAGAAAATTCAAGGAGGGAATCTTGGTTCCACTTTATAGTAGTCATACTTTAGAAGAAAAAAAAAAGAAAAAAAAATACATTTAGCTGGTTTGGTTTTGATTTTCAGAAAATTTTAACTTTTAATTTTTCATATTTTTTTTTGTTTTCAATGAATTTTTTTAACATTTTAAGTAATTTTTTTAATTTTTAAACACACCTAACATAAATACACTTAAAAAGTGTAATATTTGTGAAAAAAATCTTTAAAAATTCACTAAATATCAAAAATACAAATATATATATATATATATATATAAAGATGAAAATTTTGTACATTTTTCATATTTTTGTGTATTTATTAATTTTTTGAAATATTTTTTCACAAATATTTTACTATTTAGATATATTTAAGTAAAGTGCATCTAAAAAAATAAAAATATATTTTTTTTAAATTTTAAAAATATTTATTAAAAACAAAAATATATGAAAAATAAAAAATTCAATTTTATTTTTTTATTTTTTTGGTGATATGGTGGTCTTCTACCTAAATGCCAAATCTTGACATAGTCTTCTCATTCACAATGAAACGTACTAATGGCATTTAATTTGAATTGTGTGTGTGTGTGTGAAAAATAAAAGAAATAGCTAGTACGCCAATGAAGTCACATTACTAAGCCCTTGTTTGTTATGGTGCTATCAGGTTAAAATACTCGCAAAAAAATAAATTATATTAAAATGTTAATAAGACAAAATATCACATCTAAACCATAATCATTTCATTTACTCTCACAAAAGTTTAAAAAACTAAAAAACCTAACCTAAACGAGACTTTTTAGCTCTAGACTAAAAAAGCCAAAAAGCTAACACACTTTCCAAATAAAGCCTAAAATTTAACATTTTCATACTATAATAATATCAAAATTTAATTAGGACCATCCATTTTAACATTATAGCATTGGAAATGCTTGAATAGGTCTTACCATTTATATTTTTACTAATATTGTGGTGATACATCACATAATAAATGTGATTTCTACTAATATTGTGGTGATACATTAAGGGGTTGGCCTAGTGAGCATAATTTAGGGCACTCCATTTTTTTAGGTTAGTTTATACAGGACATTTGCTTGGACTTAAATGGGCCCCTGCAAGTGGATGGTAGAATTAGTTAAAGTACATGTAAACTGACTTGGACATCCGATTATCAAAACAAAAAATAATAAATAAAATAAGATAAGAAAGTAAGTTATCATAACATTATGGGCAAATTACACTTGGAAGCTCTGCAATCCACTTTATCTCATGACATTTACAACGTGACAGTCAACTATTTATGATGATGCTGCATTCTCCAGATGGAACAGGTCGGGTAGATCCACACTTCCCAGACTATTGTCTGATCGTTGGACCCACGAAGAAACCTGCACAAGAGTTCAACGGGGAACGGGGAGTCCCCCAGCGAAACCTCCGACGAACAAGTTAGAGAAGAGAGAGAGTGATAGAATGTAGAGATAGGATGGTGATAGAGAACTTAACTTTCTCTTTGTCTTAGAAGTCTGCTTATATCCTTTGTTCATCATTTCCTTGTCCACTCCAAGCTGTCATGTTGGCCGAAAGTTTATGTTCTAGCATGCCTTGTTTGTGGTGAATCTATTCTGTTCTGACGTGAAGGGGTTATCGTCATAAATGTTGCAGAACTCATTAATGGCTGATGTGTGGTGCAATAACTCTGCAGAATCTTTGTCTGCTGATGTGGCTGATTCTACTCTTGACAAGTGTTTAAATGTCATTGGTTTTTGCTGTAGCGTTGGGTTCCAGGAAAGTTGGGCTTTAGTGTTTGAATCATGGATTGGACCATAAGTGGTGGGCCAAAAGCCCCTATGGGCCCACCTACGTTAGTAGTCCCCCATTCCCAAGTGCAGCTTCAGTCCAACGAAGGGAATAAAAAGAAAGATAGAGGTTGTGAGAGGTCGACGTAGATAGGACCGACTGGGAGGTGGGTCGACCGCGGAAGGTGGCCGAGTAGACAGACTGACTGTGAGGGGGGCCGACCTCGAAGAGAGATGACCGCGAAGGGAGGTCGTGTGGACGGACCGACCGCAAGGGGGGCCGACTGCGAAGAGAGCCGACCACGAAGGGTGGCTGAGTGGACGGACCGACCGCAAGGGGGCCAGCCGCGAAAAGAGCCGATCGTGAAGATGGCCGAGTGAACGGACCGACCGCAAGGGGGGGCGACCGCAAAGAGAGCCGACCGCGAAGGGTGGCTGAGTGGAAAGGGGAAATGGCGGTGCGCGGGGCTCGAGGAACGGCCGGGCACGTTGTGATGTGAAGTGGAATAGACAGGGAAGGGGAAGAGAGTAGTGGATCGTTGGCGTACACGTGGCAGGATCCTTTAATGGGGGAGGTGACGCGTTAGTAAGAAGTAAAGGGACAGGATAATATAGGGCAGTGAAATAGCAGGAGCGGGAGTTTTTCGAAAATTTTCAAGCTGGTGAAATTTAATCTTGACCCTTGGAATATAAGCAAACCATAGGCATTTGGATTTGTTCGCTTTACCTACCTTATTGCCAAGAACCAACACATCCCTAAAGTGAACTCGTTTGTCTCTCGTGACACACCTCTGTAACACTTTGTAAACTTTCTTGTGCCAACGTCTGAAGCAATACGTAGACACATAGGAATGATGGCCCAAGAGGTAGTGCCAGCCGTAAGGCTTAACTTGTTGGGTGATGACGACGCGGTGGAATTAGCGGAACAGTATCGGGTGGAGCGAAGGGAGGGAAGAGTAGTTGGTCAAGCAGTGCAGGCTCGTCCGATGCCGATGATTGCGGTTGTGAGGCCCATCAGCCAAGTGGAGCCGGATCACTGGCATACCAAGCTAGACAGATCCACGTTTACTGCGGAGGAGTTGGAGGGGGTACGAAAGAAGTGCCAAATTCCCGCGGAAATAGGGTTGAGGCTGCCCACGTCCAAGGAGCGGCATCGGATGTACGGTCGGATGAGTTCAGCCTATATGAGGAGGTGCTCCGGGGGGGTCTGAGGCTACCACTCCCTCAAATTATGGTGGATGTGCTTAACAGGTTAGAGGTGGCGCTAGGACAGTTGATGCCGAATGCCTGGAAGATATTAATGGCCTGTGCAAGCGCCTGGGCGTAGGCGACCGGAAGGACGGTCATGACGGTAGAGGAATTCTTCTCCTGCTACAAGACCTCCTGTCAATAGGAGACGTGGGTGACCTTGCAGGCTGTGGCGGGCCGGGGTCTAGTGGCGGGCTTGCCGTCCTCGGTGAAGGGCTGGAGACCGAGGTGGTTTTTCGTGTCAGCGAACGGTGGGAGGGAGGTTTGCACAACATGGAAGGTCCCTACAAAATCGGTTGAGCCAAAGTTGGATGTGGCAGTTGAAGACATTATGAAGAAGATGAAGGAGTGGAGGGAGGAGAAGGGGGTGAGGTGGGATGAGCTGGTCCTTCCTTCAACCTTGTTTGATCTGAAATTGGGACTGTAGCCGTCGGAAGAGGATCCGGCGAGGGAATAATTTGAGGTGCGGAGGAAGGCGGAGGAAGAGGAAGAGGAGGAGGAGGAGGAGAGGAGATTATTCGCCAGAGCGAATAAATATAAAGAGACACAATTGGGGCCTGCCCCTAAGCTGGTAATGAGGAAGCGGGCCGACCGCGTCCCAAGCCGCTGGGCGACAAAGATTTAACTGGGTTTGCCCCCCTTCCGCCCCTAGTTGACCCATTGAAGGAGAGGGGTAAGCTGGAGGTGAAGGCAATTTTGAAGAAGTCAAGGAAGAAGAAAGGGGGCGTGGAGAGGGGGAAAGACGCCCCTGCCTTGAAAAAGTTGAAGGTTGGGGGGGAGGTTGCCCCTATGGTAGAGAAGATAAAAGAAGGAAGGAAGGAAGGGCGGAGGCGGCTGCAGAATGGGAGACCGCCCAAGTGCCGAAGGAGGATAAGGGTCTGAGCGCCCAAGCACAGAGCGAACACTTGGGCTCAAGTGTCCAAATGGCGACAACGGTGGTACCTGCCCCAGAAGTAACCCCCAGTCCCAGTGAAGAGAAAACTGGGATAAGCAAACTAGAGACAAGTGCCGAGCTGGCAACCGCGTTGTACCACGCGCGTGTGCTAGCAGGTCGCTCGACAGAAGGGGAGGAAGCCAGGGTCGCAGCCGACCGCCTTATTGGAGTGGTGGAGGATGTTGCCATACGGTCCATGGCGCGATTGACAGAGGCCGACTTCTTACGGGGGTTTTGCTCAGCACAGATGGAAGCGGTGACCCTAGCGAGTGCCTTGATGAACAAAGTAGCACGCTTGAAGATAGAGGTGGAGCCACTGAGGACCCAGCTGGAAGAGTCAAAATTGTAGCTGCACAACCTAAGGGTTGAAACAGCAGGGTGGAGGAAGGCCGCTCGAAGTGTATGCGCGAAGGGGTTGGAGTATGCTTAAAAGGCGAAAGTCATAGAGGTGTTTGTGGTGGTGTAGAGCAACTCGGCAGGGTGAGCTAGTGCCGAGCTCCTCGCAACCAAGTCAGAGTTGGAAGCAGAGCGCCACAAGGCGATATTGCTTGAGTTCGAGTTGGTGGGTGAGAAGAGGAAACTAGGAGAAGTCCAGCAAGCTTGCACCACTGCCAATGAGAGGTGGGAGGAGGCCATGACCTCTAATGAAGAGCTGCGTGACCAGGTGATCAAGGACAAAGAAACAACAGACGGTCAGATCGTTGAGTTGGAGAAGGCTTTGGCGAAGGAAAGGGCCAAATTGGCATTTGAGAAAGCGGCGTACCCCAACCTGTGCAAGGCGGCGGTGAAGTAATTCAAGGAGTCTGCCGATTTCCAGATAGCCATTGATGCCGTAGTCGCCAGGAGCTTGGTGAGAGAGGGGGATGGGGGGGTTGGGCCGTCGGGAGTGGCCACTGGAAATAGGAGTGAAGAGGAAGTGATCCAGAGCTTCTAGCGGTCGGACTTCTACAAACATGAAATGGCTGAGTTCTGGGACAGTAGATGGATGACCTTCAAACATAAAGCGCAAGAGCTGTTCCCAGACGTGGATTTCAGCCGCGTGAAGGTAATAGAAGACGAAGTTGCCCAGACACCCCTGGACGAGGGGATTGAGGAGGAAGATCTGGCCTCTAGTGAGGAAGAGTGATCTATGTATAAATTTTGTGTTTTGTTTGTTTTGTTGTTGTTGTTGTTTTTTTTTTTTACATGTAATTTTGTGCAATTCCTGCAGCGAAGTGTATGAAATTGTAAGTGTGTAAATAAAACAACAAATTTTTGGTATGATTGTTGTTGCTACGTCTTGTGAGTTGTAAATTTGGAAATGATGAAAATGACGGAGCAGAATTCAATGAAAAATGGGTGTGAAAGTAAGACTTGTTTGTGAATAGTGAAAGTTGCTAGTAGATTGTGATGTAAAAAGTTTGGAAATGGGCAGCCAGCCTAACTTGTGAGGAAACCATGATGCAAAAATCGTTAAAAATGGGCATACATGAAAATGTTGGAGAAGTTAAAAATGAAGGACTGGCTTGGACGACTATGAACCTGGGTTTTAACTAAATTAAAAATGCAAAGTTAAAAATGTAGAAAATGTTAAAAAATGTTGTAGTATGGGCCTGGATTGTGACATTAAATTACGAAAATGGACCAGCCGAATTCTTCCTTTGAGTTCTAAGTAAGACTGGGAAGGCCCTTCATCTGGTTGAACTCTTCATGCTCAGTCTGGCTGAGGATTTAATTAACTCAGTCTGACTGAGCCCTTCGTGCTCAGTCTGGATGAGGCTTTAATTAACTAAATCTAGCTGAGTTCTTCGTGCTCAGTCTGGCTGAGGCTTTAATTAACTCTGTTTAACAAGTCATTATTGAAACACAACGCAGATAACGGAGATATAAAATCATTGTCATTTAAGGCGTAGCCTATTGATCACTAATTTACACCATGTATGAGGAGGACAAAAATAACCAAGTGTGTAGATTGTCAAAAAGAACATACAACAAATGATCAATACAAAAATAAAACATGGCACTTTACTGGAAATAACGCTTCAAGTGCTCAGCGTTCCACGGGTGGGTGAGGTCTTGGCCTTCCATATTCTGGAGTCGGTAAGTACCCGGGCGAGGTCTGGCCTTAACAACGTAAGGTCCTTTCCACTTGGCTGCTAGCTTGCCCTCGGCAGGATTTTTGGTGGCAAGAGTTGCTTCGCGCAAAACTAGGTCGCCAACTGCGAACTCTCTCGGTTGAACTTTGCGGTTGTAGTGTGCTCTCATTTTCTGTTGATATGAGGCCCGTCTGATAGCAGTGGTTTCTCGGAGCTCTTTAATCAGGTCTAAGTCAGCCCGACGCAATTCTTCGGTTAGTTCTGGATTCGGGTGCAAAACCCTCGGGGTTGGCAGGCCAATTTCCACTGGGTTGACTGCCTCAGCGCCGTATGTTAAACGAAGGGGGTCTCCCCAGTGGGGGTTTAGGCGGTGATGCGATAGGCGCAGAGTACTTTTGGTAATTCCTCAGCCTAGAGTCCCTTAGCGGCTTCCAACTTAGTTTTAATGATTTTCAAGAGAGAGCGGTTGATAACCTCAACTTGCCTATTGGCCTGAGGATGACCCGGAGAAGAGAAACATGGCTGAATGTCAAGCTCTGCACAGAATTTCCTAAACTTGGCATTGTCGAATTGCTTGCTGTTGTCTGAGACGATAGTTTGAGGGATTCCAAACCGGCATACAATCGACTGCCAGATGAACCTGGTTGTGTTCCGTTCAGTGATTGTGGCGAGGGGTTCTGCTTCTACCCACTTAGTGAAGTAATCAATGGCGACGATAGCAAACTTGGTTTGACCTCTACCGGTGGGCAATGGGCCAACTAAGTCGATCCCCCACTTGGCGAATGGGTAAGGACTGCAAAGTGTGATCAGTTCTGTAGGAGGAGCATGGGGAATGTTGACAAAGCGTTGGCATTTATCACACTTAAGCACGAATTCAGTAGCATCTTGGTTGAGAATAGGCCAGAAGTAACTGGTGCGAAGGATTTTATGGGCTAGTGGCCTGGCACCCAAATGATTACCATATACACCCTCGTGGACTTCCCTTATCATGTAGGTCGCTTGAGCAGGATTAAGGCATTTGAGGTATGGTTGTGAGAATCCACGTTTGTAGAGGAGGCTGCTAATGAGGATGTAGTTGGACGACCGGACCCTGACTTTGGCGGCCTGTTGCTTGTCGCCTGGCAATTCCCCATTTGTCAAAAACAGAAGGATGTCCGGCGCCCATGGGATAGGTTCATTTTAGAGGAAGTGGACCTCCTGTTGGTTTGGAGAAATAGCCAGGTGGGCTAGGTATTCAAGGCGGATGCCATGGTTGAGATCTGACTGGTCGGTGGAAGCTAATTGAGCCATTTCATCTGCCTTGGAGTTTCTGATCGAGGGATGTGTTTGATGTGGAAAGTGTTGAAAAGGCGAACAAGGGGGAGTGCAATATCCCTGTAAGCGCGCATTGTGTCTTCCTTTGCATCGAATTCCCCCGTGATTTGTCCGACGATCAGTTGAGAGTCATTGAACACCTGGATATGGCTTACACCAATGTCTCTGGCTAGGCGAAGACCTGCTATCAAGGCCTTATACTCGGCCTCATTATTGCTGGCGTCGAACAAGAAACGGAGAGTACATTTGAAATAACCACCCTCGGGGGCAGTGAGGATAAGACCAGCCCCATTGCCTTCCTTGCGGGATGATTCATCGACATTGAGGGTCCAAGAGTGGGGGTCTTCCGCCTCAGTGCTGAATTGCCTAGGTGGAGGGGGGCGTAGTTGAAGTGGGTTTGGTGAATTCCAAGATAAAATCGACGACAACCTGTCCTTTGATCACTGTTCGAGGTCGGTAAGAGATTTCAAATTGGCTAAGCTCGACAGACCATTGCATAAGTCTACCGGACAACTCTGGTTGTTGCATTATCTTCTTCAAAGGTTGGTCAGTGAGGACCATTATGGAGTGAGCTTGGAAGTAAGGTCAGAGTCGTCTCGAGGCTATGACCAAGGCCAGGGCCATTTTTTCCAGCAACGGGTAGTTCTGTTCTGCTCCCCTGAGAGCCTGGCTAATGTAATTAATCGGACGCTGGACTAAGCTGTCTTCCTTGATGAGGGCTACACTGATTGCGGTGTTCGATACGGCTAAGTAGAGAAACAGGGGCTCACCCGTGAGCACCTGAGAAAGTAAGGGGGGTTAGCCATGCACTGCTTCAATTGTTGAAAGGCTTCTTCGGATTCGGTCGTCCACTCAAAAGCTTGCTGAAGGAATTTAAAGAAGGGAAGGCACTTGTCTGTTAAGCGGGAAATAAAACGGTTGAGGGTGGTGACTGTGCTAGTAAGCCTTTGGACCTCTTTAACCGTTCTGGGTGACTGCATTTCTATCAGAGCCGTGATCTTTTCGGGGTTGGCCTTGATACCCCGTTGACTGACCATGAAACCCAAGAATTTCCCAGATCCGACGCCGAAGGCGCATTTCTCCGGATCCAGCTTCATTTGGTATTTACGCAGGGTGTCGAAGATCTCCCGCAAGTCTGCCAAATGATCAAATGAGAGTTTGCTTTTAACAAGCATGTCATCGACGTACACTTCCATGTTCCGACCTATTTGGTGATGAAAAACGACATTGACTAATCGTTGGTAAGTTGCTCCGGCATTTTTCAACCCAAATGGCATGACACGATAATGGTAGGTTCCCCGGTCAGTGATGAGGAGGTGTGTTCCTGATCAGACGGGTGCATCTAGGGGTGTCCGCGGTTCGGTTTGGGACGGTTTGCGGTTCGGTTTCGACCCACCCGCATCTATGTGGTTTGGAGAAAAGTCAACCCGCAACCGCCCGCAATGCGGTTTGCGGTTTGTGCGGATAGGGTTCGCGGATGTGCGGGCGGTTGCGGGCGGTTTGCGGATTGAACTTTTTTTCCAAAAATTTATTTTTAAACTTTTTTTTCCCCCCTCATTTTGTCAATCTTTATTTTGGACCTTTTTCCTCATATTTTTTAAAATACTCCAACATTAATAATTAATAAATTAAAACTTATAAATTAAAAAACACAACAAATTCAATTCGTAATCTAAACAAATTATTCAAAATCTACATTCATCATTAACTTACGTTCATCATTCATAACCCAAATAAAAAAATCCTACATTGAAAATTCAACATTCATCATTCCTAACCCCCCCAAAAAAGAAGTAATTCTTCATTAACTTACATTCATCCAAAATGCAAAAAAAATAAAAATTCATTAACTTACATTCATCGAAAACCAAAACACAAATAAAAAAAAAAAAAATTGTTGTCAAACTTCATTCAATACAAACCTATGAAATAAAATTAAAACACATCCAATTCAACTTCAACTTCATCTAAGATATCAAACTTCATCTTCATGAATCACATCCAATTCAACTTTCACAAATTCCAATTCCATGCATTTGGTTGATGAACCCTACACAAAAACAAATTGAAAAAAATATAAACTTTAATCTTCAATTATAGTAAGAAATGAAACGATAAACAAAAGTCTATATATTGCATTTCAATATAGTGAGAAAATGTGTTGAGTATATGAAAAAATTACCAATGACCAAATGGATATTAGACATCAATTATAACATCAACATTATAGGTTGAAGTTGAAGATGAGCTTGACTCCAAAGTACCTAATTAGAAGCCAACAAGAGAAGATTAATAAAATTTACATTAGAAAATGAATAATACAAATAAAAATAAAGATAAATAAATTCTCATTTACCCGAGTCATATTGCTCAAATTCTTCCACATCATCCATCGCCTTTCGGAGAGAAATTGGAAGGTTGCTTCGAAGCCAATTTTGAGTACATACAAGAGCTTCAACCATAGAAGGCGAGAGTGAACTACGAAATGGGTCAAGAATACACCCTCTCGTACGAAAAGCCGACTCCGATGCAACGGTAGAAATAGGCATGGCCAACACATCCCTTGCAAGTTGTGATAACACCCTATATTTTGTTGCATTCACTTTCTAATAATCCAAAATCTCAAATGTTTGATTCTTTGCAAAATGTTCAACTTCGGATAAATATTGTTCCAATTCCGACTTAGATCCACTAGTGCATCGCCCCTCCAAATAGGAATTAAATTGGGAGTCAACTAAAGAATAGGGATCATCATCATCATCATCATCTTCCACCATATTCACAACTTCATTCACACTTGGAAGTTTCTCATTTGAAGGATAAAGTGTGACATAATGGCTATACAAACGACTCAAGCAACTCTTAACCTTGTCTACCATCTCTTCCACCTTCTTATTATCTCCAAGAAATAAATTGAAAAAACAAAACTTCAAGTATGTCATTTTTTTGGTAGGATCAAGAACCACCGCAACATACAACAACAAATTGATTTTACTTCCATCCCCCCAATACTTGCTAAACTTTAGCTTCATAGTCTTTGCCATTGTGCTCAAAGTATCATTCTTCTCCAAAATTAATTGGTTAATTTTGCTTTCAATAACAAACATCTCTTTGTAAAAAGCATTGGAAGTAACAAAGAGAGACCCCGGAAATTTTTTAGTTGCAACATAAAATAATTTTAGAAACCTCAAAAAAATTCTACACTTTTTCCAATCCAACTCATTCGGACTTCTTCTTATGCCACCATCAACATCCTTGAAATAAGGTTCAAAGTTGGAATCCACAAACTTCAATCGGTTAAAAACCTTCTCAAACTTTTCGGCGGCCTCTAACATCAAATAGGTAGAGTTCCACCCAGTTGGTACATCTAGGCATACAAGAGCTTTTGAAACAAGTTTGAGTGTGGCCGCACACTTCTTAAAAACATTATACCTATGAGGAGAAGACCTCACATATCTCACCGAGATTAAACATTATGCCTATGAGGAGAATGTTGGCAATAGAATCATCCATTTCTTTCAACCCATCACTCACAACGAGATTAAGAATATGTGCACAACAACGCATATGAATAAATTCATGTTGCAAAATAGTCCCCTTCCAATCTTTGGTTATCGTTTTCAAATATTGAATGGTAAGATTATTAGAACTAGCATTATCAACTGTTAAGGTGAATATGCTATCAATGTTCCACTCAATCAAACACGACTCAATTTTTTGACCCAATGTTTCTCCTTTGTGATCCTCAACTTGTTGAAAATTTATGATTCTTTTTTGAAGTTTCCAGTTATCATCAATGAAATGAGCAGTCAAACACATGTAAGACAAATTCTGAATAGATGTCCAAGTGTCCGTAGTAAAGAAAATTCTACGACCCTTCATGGCCTTCTTTAGCTTATCCCTTTCATTCTTGAATATATTGAGCACTTCTCTAGATATGGTTTGACGAGAGGGAATTGGTGTGAATTTGGGTTGTATGACATTACAAATTCTTCTAAACCCAACACCCTCCACAAATCTAAATGGCAACTCATCAATGACCACCATCTCCGCAAGAGCCCTTTTACAAGTATCAAAATTAAAAATTGTTGCTACAACCTCAACACCTTCTTCATTTTGTTTCGGTTTAAGATTTAATGTTTGTTGACCATCTGTATCCCTATTTGGATATTCTTTAAAATTGAGTGTATGACTCTTCAAATTACTAGTCCCATGAAGTCTAGAGTCAGCCATATACTCTTTCTTACAATATTTACATACGGCTCTACGCTTCCCATCGGTCCCTATAACCTTGTCAAAATGATCCCAAACTGTGGATGGTGCTCTCCCCCCTCCACTCTCACTCTTTCTCTTTGGGGTTTTAGGAGGCTTAGGTTCAAGTTCAGGTTCGGGTTCGACTAAGAGAGGATTCATTTGAGAATTAGAGGATTCCGGAGGTACAAGATTGATTGCGGGAGATTGAATACTATCCTCCATTTAAATTGGATTACAAAAATAGAGTCACAGAATCAATTTTACAGACACAGATTCAATTTTAATTTTAATAACAGATTTAATTCCAAAAATTAAATAACAGACAGATTTAATAACAGATTTAATTCAACAGATTCAGATTTACAGATTCAGATTAACAGATTCAATTTCAGATTAAATTTTACTAACAGATTCAGATTTAATTTTAATAATAGATTCAGATTTAATTTAATTTTAATAACAAATTCAGATCAAACAAGTTAACAGATTCAAATTCAGATCAAATTTCATATCAAATTTCAAATCAAACAAATTTAGATCAAACAAACAAATTCAGATCAAATTTCACAGATTCAAGTGAACAGATTGAATCAAGTTAATAGATTCAATTTCACAGATTTAATTCCAAAAAATAGATTATACAGACACAGATAGATTTAATTCCAAAAATTAAATAACAGATTTAATACAGATTCAAAACAAATTAAATAGATTCCACAAATAGATTTAAAACAGATTCAATACAAATTAAATAGATTTCACAAATTAAACAGATTTAAAACAGATTAATTCCAAAAACAGATTTAATGTCCTCCATCAACAAATAACATAAACAAAAAATACAGATCTGTTGCAGATTCAAAACAGATTCCAAAAAAAATGTCATCCTTCAATCCAATACCACATTAATGAACAGATCCAAAACAAATCTATCAACTGATTCTCCAAACATAGACAGATCAAAGATCGGGGAGAGTGAGAGAGAGAAAGACAGAGAGAGAGAGGCTTACTTGTGATCGGTGTGATGACAGAGTCAATCGATCGGTCGATTTTGTGATGAGAGAGAGTCGATCGGTGTAGTAGATGTAAAGCCAAAGAGTGAGAGACTGTGAGATGAGAGAGTAAGGGAGGGAGACAGATCAGAGATACAAAGATCGGGGAGAGAGAGACATAGACAGAGACTGAGATTCAGAGAGGAGCTTACCTGTGAGGTGTGCGATGAGGTCGATCGGTTGATCGGTCGATTAGTCCATCTTGCGAAGACAGAGAGAGTCGATCAGTGGGTGTAGGCAGTGGAGATGAAAATCGCGAGAGTGAGAGTGAGCGTGAGAATGAGAGAAACAGAATGAGATAGATAGAGTGGGAGATAGATAATATTGATTAGGGTTTTCTTTTTTGAACGGTTGGATTTGAAGGAAAAGAAATGGGGGTTTTTTTTTAAACGGTTAGATTAGATTTGAACCCAAAAAAAAAAAAAAAAAAGTGTTTTATGCGGGCGGGTTGGGTGGGTGCGGGTTAAACCCGCAACCCGCCCGCAACCCAAAAATTACATAAAATCCAAACCGCACCCTACCCTAATATATTTGCGAAACCGCCCATACGTGCACGGTTCGGATTGGGTAGGATAGTTTGGACGGTTTGGATAACCCTATGCCCAGCCCTAGGTGCATCAGAATTTGATTGTAGCCAGAGAAGAAGTCCATGAAACTGAGCATTTAATGCCCGGCTGTGGCGTCGACAAGCAAGTCTATGCGAGGAAGGGGATAACTATCTTTGGGGCAAGCTCGATTGAGATCGGAGTAGTCGACACAGAGTCGCCATTTATTGTTGTTTTTACGAACCAGGACCACATTTGACAGCCATCTAGAATAGTCCACGTTTTTGACAAACCGTGCCTCTAGTAGTTTATCTACTTCAGAAGCAATAAGAGCGTTGCGTTCTGGGTGAAAGATACGCTGCTTCTGGCGGAAGGGTCAGAAATGGGGCTCGATGCTGAGACGATGAGTGATGAAGGAGGGATCGATACCCGGCATGTCGGAATGGGTCCAGGCAAACACATCATTGTGTTCAGTTAAGAGGGTTGTAAGGTCGGCTTTGGCTTGGGGGGATAGTTGGCTGTTTTTATTGGGTTGGTGGGGTCGATGGGGACTTTAATGAGTTCTTCCACTGGTTCCCCTCTGACTAACTCATCTTCGTCTCTGGCGTTGAGTCCTTCGATAATCATAGTCTTCTTTAGCTTGACCTCTTTTAGTGAAGCAACATAGCATTCTCTGGCCACAGTCTGCTCCCCCCTGACGGTGCCAACTCCGAGGTCGGTAGGGAATTTCATGGCTAGATAGTACGTGGAAGTGACAGCTTAAAAAGCGTTAAGGGCGGTGCGGCCGAGGATGATGTTATAAGTAGAGGGACAGTCGACGACGAGGAAAGTGAGTAACTTAGTGGCCTGCCTTGGGTATTCTCCGATGGTGATGGAAAGATCGATGGAGCCTATAGAGGTCACCCGATCTCCAGTGAAGCCGACCAGCGGGGTTTGGAGAGGGGACAAACTTTCTTCCCCGACCTTGAGCTGGAGATAAGCATTTCGGAAGATGATGTCTGAAGAGCTACCGTTGTCGACAAGCACCCGTTTGACTTTGTAATTGGACAGGAGAGCAGAGATGACAAGGGGGTCGTCATGGGGGTAACGGGTGCCTGTGCAATCGGCCTCCGTAAAGGTGATGGGCTCTATCCACTGCTTGGGGTGTTTAAAGGGGCGGTCCAACGTTGCGACCTCTTTATCGGAGCCCTGCATGATTTTTCTGAGTTATGCTCGTTGGGCCGCATGGGATGGTCCTCCACATGCCAGACCACCGGCAATAACTCTGATCTCTCCAACCGGGGGGGCAGGGTTGCCTTGTGCTCGGGGTTGTTGTGGGGGTCGATCATTGCCTTGGTTAGGTTGTGCGGGTTGTCGAGGAGGGGTGTGTCGGTGGTTATTTCTAGTAGGTTCGGTCCTTGGCCATTGCTGAGGACTGGCCGCCGTGAATCAACTGAGGCGCCCTTGGCGTATCAAGCTCTCGACTTGGTCTTTAAGGTTAACACACTCCTCGGTATTGTGGTCGTGGTCCTGATGGAAACGACAATATTTGGATTGGTCTCACCGGTTGGAAGGAGACCGCGATGGTTGTGGCCATTTCAGAAGATAATCTCGTTGGATCTGGTTCAAGACTTGCTCCATGGGGGAATTGAGGGGAGTGTATCGTTCGAACCGGTTGGGCGGTCGGATAGGTGCCAACCAATCGGCTCGAACAGGTCGGTCGGTATATTGAGGTGTCTGTTGTGTGTACTGGGCGGTTCTGGTTTCAGAGTCCTTTCTCTTATCTCTGGAGGTTGGGTTTTTGGTTGTGGAATCTTGTCGGGCGGCTAGGGAATCTTTGGCGTTCATGTATTTTTGGGCTTTGGAGAGGAGGGTTGCCATGGAGGTTGGAGGGTTTTTAGGGAGGGAGAAAAGGAAATCGGATGATCGTAGACCGGCCATGAAAGCCGTGAGAATGACCTTGTCATCATTTTTCGCCACTTGCAAGGCTTCGGTGTTGACGCAGGTGACGAAACTGCGCAGCGACTCCCCCTCCGTCTGACGGATGTTGAGGAGTTGAGTTGCCAGACGCCGCTGGCGCTGGGCACCAATGAAGTGGCTGAGAAATGAGTCACTTAGGTGCTGAAAAGTAGAGACAGAGTCCATCGGCAGCTGACTAAACCACAGTCGGGCTGACCCCTTAAGCGTTACAGGGAAAGCCCGACACATGATCTCATCAGGGAATGCATAAAGGATTATGAGGGCCCTGTAAGTCTCCAATTGGTCGACTGGATCCGTTGTACCATCGACAGAGTCGATCGAGGGCATTTTGAACTTATGAGGTAAGGGTTTGTCCCTGATGGAGGCAACGAATGGTGAGTTGGCTGTGGTAGAGGGTTTATTCTGTATGTTCTGCATGACTCCTTGAAGCTGGAGTTTTATGGCTTGGAGTTCTGCATCCCAAAGAGGAGCGTTGTTACCACCGGAATACAATGGAGGCTGGACACTACTGGCCTCTCCCTCAGGGGCAGGACTTGGACAGGTGGGTGTTGGGCCCGAGGTGGTGGGTTCATATGTTGAGGAGGGGGTTGCAAGCCCACCAAGTTGGATGAGTGGGATTGTTGGATGGGATGGTTTGGGGCTCGATCTTGGTTGGGTGAGATATCTTGAGGTGTGGGGGAGGCATAGGAAGATCTCTTTGAAGCAAAGCATTGATCAGGGTTTGGTTTTGTTCGGCTAAGCAGTTAATGTTGTTGGTGAGTTCTGTGAAATACTGCGGTGGGTTGTTTGGGTTAGGAGGGTCGGCTTGCGGGTCGGCAACGTTGTGTTGAGAAGCCATGGATCTAGTTGTGACCATCCACCTTGGTGGGTGGCAGGTATGGACTATCGAGAATGGGTCTCCGGCGACAATGAGCCGAGTTGCCACACGAAGTGAAAGGATTCCCACAGACAGCGCCAACTGATGATGCTGCATGCTCTAGATGGAACAGGTCGGGTTGATCCACACTTCCCAGACTATTCTCCGATCGTTGGACCCACAAAGAAACCTGCACAAGAGTTCAACGGGGAACAGGGAGTCCCCCAGCGAACCCTCCGACGAACAAGTTAGAGAAGAGAGGGAGTGATAGAATGTAGAGATAGGATGGTGATAGAGAACTTAACTTTATCTTTGTCTTAGAAGCCTGCTTATATCCTTTGTTCATCATTTTCTTGTCCACTTTGAGCTGTCATGTTGGCCGAAAGTCTATGTTCTAGCTTACCTTGTTTGTGGTGAATCTGTTCTGTTCCAACGTGAAGGGGTTATCGTAATAAATGCTGCAGAATTCATTAATGGCTGATGTGTGGTGCAATAACTCTGCAGGATCTTTGTCTGCTGATGTGGCTGGTTCTACTCTTGACAAGTGTCTAGATGTCATTGGTTCTTGGTGTAGCGTTGGGTTCCAAGAAAGTTGGGCTTTAGTGTTTGAATTATGGATTGGACCATAAGTGGTGGGCCAAAAGCCCCTATGGGCCCACCTACGTCAATTTAGACTTTCGGTTAAATTTCAATCTAACACATCTATTAGTCGACATTAAATCAGTAGACGGAAAATTATTATAAAATTGTGTATCATTTTTTTACTTGTAAAAAAAAGTAATCAACACTTGTTAGTAAAATAAATAGTAATCAACATTTGTTAACTCTTATTTTTAGGCATAAAATACTCAGATCTACACTTTAAATGCCTTTTGGGAGCTCACCAAAGACATGCCAGAAAGTTCCCAAAGGAAAGCCGGAAATTGCCTAGAGAGAGGGGCTCCCAGTGCCCCCCATTTGTTCAATGTGTTTGTAATCATTTCATTACAAATTATAGTAATGTGTAATTATGACTCAGTACGGTTGTACGGTCTAAATTTTTTTGAGTTATAAATCATTGTAGTGATAGATATAATTTATTATAATTTTTATTTTAGTTACCAAGGTATATTAGATTATGTCTCAACTGGATCGCCAAAGCCAGGAAGAGTGATAGTCAAAGCTACTTGGTGGGAGTAGATAAGGTTAGCATTAAGGTTTGAAGTCATAAGAACTAAATTGAAATTTTATAATGGGATAAAATTGAAATACAAAAAAATATAAAAGGGTAAGAGTTTAAAGGAAAAAAATTGAGTGTTGTTAACAACACTCGTTTAGTCGTGATCTATTATAATACTTTGGTTATAACTGAAAGTAGCAAAATGATGCAACAAAGTTGTATCAAGAATAAATTTTTTTAAAAAAATGCCGTAACCTCTCTATATGATGATATATCAAAAACTAAAGAGAAAATAAAATGCTTAATTTTTTATTTTTTTTTTTGTATAATATGATGGTTTTAACTTTTTTAATAATTTTTTAACTTTTAAACTAAACTAGTAAATTATCGAAACCTAAGTCATAATTACATATTACTTAACTCATAATTAAAAATTATAAACTATCATAACCACATTTATGGTAATAGAATTTGAATTTGCAATACTCAAGACCCACCCAAATACTTAGGCCTCGTTTGGGAACAGACTAATTTAGTAATTTTTTGGCTATTTGGCTAAAAAGGTAGGTAAAAAAAACTTATATGTTTGGGATGACTTTTTGGCTAATTACGAAAAAATGTGCAAAAAGTAGAGAGAAAATAGAATCTTTGACTTTTTGGTATGAGTTGTTGGCTTTTTGACTAAAATGATAACTTTTTGACTTTTTGACTAAAAAGGTAAGTCTCCAAACCGGGCCTTAGCTAAGCAATTGAACGTTTAACACGGTTTGATTGTGGTCTCCACTCAATCACCAATGAATCCATCAGAGTAGTTCGACACGGTTTGATTGTGGTCTCCACCCAACCACCAATGAATCCATGGAAGTAGTTGGCTGACTTGTCAAACACGAGACACATTAATATATACAGCAATGATTCATCCCACTAAAAACATCACCACTAATAGTACTAATGCATTAAAAAAGTAAAAAAAAATACAACTCCAAGACCAAAACATCACATCATTAATGGCGGGACCCACTGCCACCTAATTAGTGGGAGCACTAATTAGTGCTCCCAAGCATTTTTCTAATATATAATCCAAGTCAAGTATACAAGTCTACAATTTATACGAGGGGTTATAGTCAAATGTTATAGTCAAGTCTACATTTCAAGTCAAGTCTTTTGGGAAAAAATTGCAGGGGCTCACTTATAGTCAAGTCATACCATAGAAAAAGAAAGAAAAGAAAAAAATATATATTTAGATTTTTTCTTTTTATTTTTTATTTTTTTGGTGATAAGGTGGTCTTCTACCTAAATGCCAAATTTTGATATATTTTTCTCATTCACAATGAAACTTACTAATGGCATTTTAATTTGAATATTTTTTTTGTGTGAAAAAAATAAGAGAAATAGCTAGTACACCAATGAAGTCAAATTACTAAGCCCTTGTTTGGCATGGGATTATCAGGTTAAAATAATCACAAAAAAATAAAATAGGTTAAAAATTTAATAAGACAAAATATCATTACAAATCATAATCATTTCATTTTTCTCTCACAAAAGTAAAAAAAAAAAAGCCTAAAAAAACTCAATCCAAATGAGATTTTTTAACTCCAGAGTAAAAAGCCAAAACGCCAACCCATTTTCCAAATGAAACCTAAAATTTAACGTTTTGATACTATAATAATATCAAAATTTAACTGGGACCATCCATTTTAACAGTATAGCATTGGATAGGGCTGGGTACACTATTACAAAAACAGATAAAGATCACACTTTTTTTTGTGTGATGTATGTTGTTTAATCACACCTTTTAAGTTTTATTAAAGTGTAATCTTTGGCAGTGTGATTAAAATGGGTCATTTTTAATCACACGTTTTCAGTGTGATTAATAACATTTAGATCACACCTTTTAAGTGTAATTAAAAATATTTAGATCACATTTTTTAAGTGTGATTAATAACATTTAGATCACACCTTTTAAGTGTAATTAAAATAATTTAGATCACATTTTTTAAGTGTGATTAATAACATTTAGATCACACCTTTTAAGTGTGATTAAAAATATTTAGATCACACCTTTTAAGTGTGATTAATAACATTTAGATGTGAAAAAAAAAAAATTACATTCACTAACTTCTCATTTGCTCTTGTGGAGATTCGAACCATCAACCCTCTCACACCATAAATTTTATACAAGACACTTTTTCCACTACACCTCTATAACACCATATAATTATATATGCAACATATATTATTTATATAGTACATAGACCCGTATTATTATAAAATTATATATATAAAGATAATTATTTTTTATTGAACATAATTTATGTAAAAATAAATTATTTACTAGAAAAAAAAAGGACCACTTTTGGCGAAACATAATTTTAGTCGCCAATTCTATACTTTGGCTACTAATTATTTTTTAGTCGTTAAAAAATTTAATTCTCAGGCTAAAATTACTCTTTTAGCAACTAAACTTCTTTTTAGTCGCCAAAAAGTCTCACTTTTGCTACTAAACATCTTTTTAGTCTCTCAATGCCTCAGTTTTGGCTAATAAATTTTTTTTAGTTGCCAAAAAATCTCACTTTTGGCTACTAAAATTTTTTTAGTCGGTAAAAGTCTCACTTTTGGCAACCAAACATCTTTTTAGTCACCCAATACCTCACTTTTGGCTACTAATTTTTTTTTAATCGCCAAAAAGCCTTACTTTTGGCTACTAAAATTTTTTTTAGTCGGTAAAAGCCATATATGGGCAACCAAATAGATTTTTAGTCGCCAAAACTTATACTTTCAGCGACCAAATGTACTTTTTTAGTCACCAAAGATACTTTTTCTTGTAGTGGAATGTGATTAAATATATATATATATATATATATATATAATTACACTTATTTAAAAAGTGTGATTAAAAAGTAGTAATGTATATATAATCACACTTTAATTAGAAGGTGTGATTAAAAAATATATAAATAATCACACTTTAATTAGAATGTGTGATTAAAATATATATGTATATATATAATCACACTTATTTAAAAAGTGTGATTAAAAAATATATAAATAATCACACTTTAATTAGAATGTGTGATTAAAAA
Organism: Camellia sinensis; assembly: GCF_055761805.1. Classification (NCBI taxonomy): domain Eukaryota; kingdom Viridiplantae; phylum Streptophyta; class Magnoliopsida; order Ericales; family Theaceae; genus Camellia; species Camellia sinensis. The sequence goes on from NC_138968.1 coordinate 13,922,042, forward strand.
ATAGATATCTAATCACACTTATTTAAAAAGTGTGATTAAAAAGTAGTAGTGTATATATAATCACACTTTAATTAGAATGTGTGATTAAAAAAAAATATATGTAATCACACTTAATTGAAAAGTGACATAAAAAATGAATATTATCACACTCAATCAAATTAAGTGTGATTAAAATATCAATCTAATTTTTTTTATCACACTACCAATAAAAGTGAGATATTTTTTTTTTTGTCAAAGTGTGATCTTTAACTATTTTTGTAGTAGTGGTATAGAGTTATTCGAACCGTGCAACCCGCTCAACCTGAACCAATCAGTATACAAATGGGCGGTTTCGCAGACACAATACGGACAGATGCAATTTGGAATATGATATTATTACGGGTTGCGGGTTTTACCTACACCCGCAAGAACTCGCCCGCACCTCGACTTTTTTTTTTATTTTAATAATGAAGTTTGCGAGTTTACAAATGTTTTTATTTTATTTAATGGATTTGAATTGAATGAAATTTGACAACAATTTATTGTCATTTTGTTATTACATTTTGGATGAATGTAAAAGTTAATGAATAATTACTTTTAGGTATGTTTAGGGTTTTGAATGATTTTACTTTAATTGTATTATTGGATAGTGAATGATTTTGATGATTTAACTTAGGATTTTGAAAGATGTATTTGTGCTTGGCCTAGTGAGTATAACTTGGGGCACTCTTTTTTTTTAAGTCAGTTTATACAGGACATTTGCTTGGGCCAGCAAGTGGATAGTAGAATTAGTTAAGGTACGTATAAACTAACTTAGACATTCGATTATCAAAACGAAAAAGATAATAAATAAAATAAGATCAAAAAATAAGTCACCATAACATTATGGGCAGATTACACTTGGAAGCCCCACGATCCACTTTATCTCATGACATTTAAAAAGTGAAGGCCAAGTTATTTAGACTTTCGGTTAAGTTTCAATCAAACACATCTATTAGTCGAGATTAAATCAACAGACGGAAAATTATTATAATATTGTGTCTCGCTTTTTTACCTATAAAAAAAAGTAATCAACACTTGTTAGCAAAATAAAGAGTAATCAACATTTGTTTAAAAAGTAAACAAATAAAATAAAGAATAATCAACACTTGTTAACAAATTAAACAAAATACAAATAATCAACATTTGTTAACAAAGTAAACAAAAAACAGAGTAACTAACACATTTTTGAATGAAGTCCAAAAATAAAAATAAAAATAAAAAAACACCCGGAATTAACACTTTTTCAAGAAAACCAATAATTAATGTATCAAGGGAGAGCAATGCAATTATGTTGGAAGTGTTGAATTAATTGTATTTTTTTTTTTTTAAACTTTAGGGGCAGTGAGTGTAATTTACGGTGACATTATTGTTTTGGTTATAAATCTCAATTAGGAGACAAATGGTGTTATGAACCAACGTGGCTACTTGTATTGGAAGCCTTCTTTGCATTTGTAAGTCTCTACAAGTCTCGTGGTGGGTGGCCAACAGAAATTTATGGTTCTGTTTCCTTGTTAAACCTTTCTGTGTGTGTATCTGTAAGAGGAGTTAATTTCAGTCCGCTAAATTAATTAGACCCAATAGTCCAAGGTTGGTGGGCCCGAATTTATCGCAAGTCCAAGATTGGTGAGCCCGGATTTATCGCCATCAAACGGGCTGAATCACTCTAAGCCTCGAAAGGGTTCGGATCCACGAACTTAGAGACTTACTCAAGTTCGGACTCGAAAGGGTTCGGATCCACGAACCTAGAGATCCGAAGCACCTGGCTTCGAACGGATTCAAACGCAATCTAGAAGTCGCTCCGTTAATGAGTCCCAGAACACTTGCGGGCTCGGAGCTTTCCGGGATCTACGCACCAGAACCATGGGCGTAATGGAGTTCGAACAAAGGACCCGATCCTGAGGACAGTGAGTGGAGATAAATTCACTCTTTGATTAAACTAGCCTATACCCGGGTCGAGGTGGCATGACCCCGGGGGGTCCATGAGACTCGGCAATATTTTGCGGCAGGACGTTACCCCTGACCCTTTGGGATGATTGGGGATCATTGGTTAGGTGTGGCTAAGAAGAAGGGTTCGCCGAGGGGTTGATCTCCTCTTCGGGGTTTTCCTCATCCTCGGAGAGGTCACCTCCTCGGACAAGGTGATTAGAGAGAATATTCCCCATGTGCCTTGCACATGGGCTCCATCCTACATCATGAGGTGCCTATAAATAGCACCCACCCATAGCTTTACAAGGGATGGATTTTGGAGATTTTTCAACTCTTGGGAAAGAACTAATTTCCCCTCTCCATTATCAACCTTGAGAGTGAAAGTAGGAGATCCATGGGAGAGCCTTGCCATTATTCTCTCTCTAGCCATTTTGCCTTCTTCTTCACCCAATCTCTTATCTCCATCATCCCTTTTGTTTTTGTGTTCCTAAGTTGAGATTATTGAAGAATCTAAGCCTCTCATCATATTTTAGAGAATTCGAAGTTGTTCTTCAAGGATCTTCGAAGATCTTCGAATTTTCCAACTCCTTTCTTGAACCCTCTCTTACAGTATCCATGTTTCCTTGCAGCCTCAGCTCGACTGAGCAATTTAAAGTCTCAACCAGACTGAGTTACTTAAAGTCTCAGCCAGACTGAGCACGTAGAGCTCAGCCAGACTGAGTCACTTAAAGCCTCAGCCAGACTGAGCCTGAAGAGCTCAGCCAGACTGAGTTAATTAAAGACTCAGCCAGACTGAGCGCGATGCGCCCATCCGGATTGAGTTAACTAAGGCTTTACCATGGTAGGTCTTTTTAAATTTTTGGCCAGCATTTCAGCAGAGTTTTCACACGGTTGGCATACTTAGCCAATATCCAAGTGAATGTTACAATATTTCTTAACTCCTTTTTTACATACAGACGAAGCTCTCATTTTTATCATATGTTGATATTCCTTAAGTCCATCTTTCACGATTTTACCTCATATTTTTGCTCAAACACGCTCATTATTCCAAACTTACAACTCAATAGAAATAAGGCCAGTGATGATAAACAAGAAAACTCATTTTTATTAAACTCACGGTTACATACAACTTGCTGTAGACATTACACATCCAAAAAAAAAAAAAAAAAAGACCAAAATTTTATTTACAAATAACAACACGTTCTTGTTCATAAGCCGTGAGTTTCATTTCATTTAATAAGATAAAATAAGATAAAAGTTAATAAGATGAATGAAATAAAATATCACATCTAAACCATAATCATTTCATTTACTCTCACAAAAGTTTAAAAAACTAAAAAATCAAACCCGAACGAGACTTTTTAACTCCAAACTAAAAAAGCCAAAAAAACTAGCCCACTTTCCAAATTGAGCCTAAAATTTAGCATTTTGATACTATAACAATATCAAAATTTAATTGGGACCATTCATTTTAACATTATAGCATTGGAGATGCTCGAATAGGTCATACCATTTATATTTTTACTACTATTGTGGTGATACATCACATAATAAATATGATTTCTACTAATATTGTGATGATACATTAATGCTGTGTTTGGTCGGGAGATTTGAAGAGGAATTTGAGAAGGGAAATGGAAAAGTTAGGTGAATTGTGAATAAAATATACATATATTTTACCTAATTTCGCATACTTTTTTTCTTTTTCTAATTTATCCTTAAATCTCTCAATTAACACAGCATAAAAGATTGGGCTAGTGAGCATAACTTGGGGCACTCCTTTTTTTTTTTTAGGTTAGTTTATACAGGACATTTGCCTTCGCTAAATGTATAATTATGACACGGTTTGATTGTTGTCTCCACTCAACCACCAGTGAATCAATCGAAGTAGTTGGCTGGCTTGTCAAACACGAGACCCATTAATATATCCAAGTCAAGTCTACCATTTATACAAGGGTTTATAGTCAAGTCTACATTTCAAGTCAAGCCTTTTAGGAAAAAATTGCAGAGGCTCACTTATAGTCAAGTCATACCTTAGAAAAAGAAAGAAAAGAAAAAATATATATTTTTAGATTGTTTTCTTTTTATTTTTTATTTTTGTGGTGATAAGGTGGTCTTCTACCTAAATGCCAAATTTTGACCTATTTTTCTCATTACAATGAAACTTACTAATGGCATTTTAATTTGAATATTTTTTTGTGTGTGGAAAATATAAAAGAAATAGCTAGTACGCCAATGAAGTCACATTACTGCCCTTGTTTGGCATGGGATTATCAGGTCAAAATAGTAATAAAAAAAAAGAAGTTAAAAATGTAATAAGACAATATCACTACAAATTATAATTATTTTATTTTTTTCTCTCACAAAAGTAAAAAAAAAACTAAAAAAACCCAATTCAAATGAGACTTTTTAGCTCCAAAGTAAAAAAGCCAAAACGCCAATCCATTTTCCAAACGAAACCTAAAATTTAACGTTTTGATACTATAATAATATCAAAATTTAATTGGGACCATCCATTTTAACAGTATAGCATTGGATAGGGCTGGACATAGGGTTATTCGAACTGCACAACCCGCCTAACCTGAACCGATCAGCATACAAATGGGCAGTTTTCCAAACACAATGTAGGCAGATGCGGTTTGGAATATGGTGAGTTGCGGGTTTTACCTACACCCGCAAGCACCCGCCGCACTTAGACTTTTTTTTTTTTTTATTTTTAATAATGGAGTTTGTAAGTTTGCAAGTGTTTTTATTTTATTTAATAGATTTGAATTGAATGAAATTTAACTGTTGTTTTATTATTACATTTTGAATGAATGTAAAAGTTAATGAATAATTACTTTTAGGTAAGTTTAGCGTTTTGAATGATTTTACTTTAATTGTATTGTTGGATAGTAAATGATTTTGATGATTTAGTTTAGGATTTTGAAAGATGTGTTTGTACTAATATTGTGGTGATACATCAAGGGGTTGGCCTAGTGAGTATAACTTTGGGGCACTCTTTTTTTTTAGGTCAGTTTATACAGGACATTTGCTTGGGCTTAACTGAGCCCCAGTAAGTGGATGGTAGAATTAGTTTGGACATCCAATTATCAAAACAAAAAAATAATAAATAAAATAAGATAAGAAAATAAGTTATCATAACCTTATGGGCAAATTACACTTCAAAGCCCCACAGTCCACTTTATCTCATGACATTTAAAAAGTGAAGGTCAACTATTTAACCTTTCGGTTAAGTTTCAATCAAACACGTGTATTAGTCGAGATTAAATCAACAGACGAAAAATTATTATAAAATTGTGTATCGCTTTTTTACCTATAAAAAAAAGTAATCAACACTATTTAGCAAAACAAAGAGTAATCAACATTTGTTAACAAAGTAAACAAATAAAATAAAGAATAATCAATACTTGTTAACAAATTAAACAAAATACAAATAATCAACATTTGTTAACAAAGTAAACAAAAAGCAGAGTAACTAACAAATTTTTTAATGAAGTCCAAAAATAAAATAACACCCGGAATTAACACTTTCTCAAGAAAACCAATAATTAATGTATCAAGGGAGAGCAATGTAATTATGTTGAAAGTGTTGAATTAATTGTATTTTTTTTTTATTTTAAACTTTAGAGGAAGTGAGTGTAATTTACGGTGACATTATTGTTTGGTTATAAATCTCAATTAGGAGACAAATGGTGTTATGAACCAAAGTGGCTACTTGTATTGGAAGCCTTCTTTGCATTTGTAAGTCTCTACAAGTCTCGTGGTGGGTGGCCAACAGAAATTTATGGTTCTGTTTCCTTGTTAAACCTCTCTGTGTGTGTATCCATGTTTAGGGGAAGGCTCCTCTTTGCTGCTGGTTACATAAGCCTTCTTGTTCATGTTCTCTTTTGTGTAAATTGTTGTAATTCTTCTTCTTGTGGACATATCCATAACATCACTTTCCCCTTTCGACTCAAATCCGACCCAGTTGATAATTGTGGATACAAGTTTGTGGAACTTGAGTGCGAAAACAATCGGACAGTAGTATACTTGTTTTCTGGTAAATACTACGTGCAGGCCATCGAGTATTATGAAACTGACAGAGGCAGCATCAGCCTGGTGGATGTGGGGATACAGAGGAATAATTGCTCTTCTCTTCCTCTTCCTCTTCCTCTTCATTCTTTAATTCGTGATTACTTTACTGAAACAGGAGATCCCATAAATTACAGTATTGAGAATTCAGAATCATTTGTAGCGTTAGTGAGTTGTGAAAAACCAGTGAAATCTCCTCTCTACATAGACACTAGTAGCAATATTAGTACTCCTGCTTCCTGTGAAATCAAAGGAGAAGCAGTCAGTTCGTCATCGGCGAAAAAGCATTCATATGTTCATGTTGGAAGCTACTATTCTCTTGATTGGTCAGATGTTCCAAACTTATGCAGCGTCGACATGCTTTTTCCGGTTAGGTTGCGGCTTCCAGATGGTCGTTTAATAGAACGTAACATGACGAGCTTGTTGGAGGTCCACAACGCGTTGGCTGATGGATTTGATCTTTACTGGTATGTCAACAACTACGAATATTGCAGACTTCAGGCGCATTGCTCCTCCAATCATACTCAAAATTACACCGCCGCCGTTTGCCATGGTCTACGTGGGTTTTCGGCCTTTCTAGGTGCGTACGTCCAAGACACCCTTTTTTTTAATCTTATTTTATTATTATTTTTATTTTTATAGTGAACATTTTATTATTATCAAATACAAAAATATGGATAAATAATCTCTTATAACAAAACAAATATTGAGTTTTTAATTTTATCAATTTAAATCTTAATTTCTATATAAAAAAAAATCTCAATATAAATTATTCGATTATTTTTGTTAAGTGAAGCTGTAAAAAGAAAATGATATTTTAATTATTAAAATCAATGTAAATCTATATAAAACGTCTAAAATATTTTTTTCCACCAATTTTACTTATAAAAAAATGGACAAATAATTTAGATTAAAAATAAATCAAAAGATTTAGAGTTTAAATTGATAAAATTAAAAATGTACAATTTATTTTGTTATAAGGGTAGAACCCTACCTTATTTTTGTAATTTTTTTCAAATAATATTACATGGAGTTGCTTATAATTTGCATCTCTAAAAAAATGCACATACTATACACTTTCATTATTCTTTTTAATAAAATTTCATAACATGGATTATAACATGTCATAATTTTTCTCACCACAAAAGTTACTAAAACTTTTCTCTCCTTAAAATGTTATAACAAAAATTACAAAGTATCATAACAAAAATCACAAAGTATCACAATTTCACCATGCATAACTTTAAAATGCACACCATAAATTTTTTATTCGTAACTTTACCACAAAGTATCATATTACATATCACATTCATAACTTTCATTTCTTACCATATATACCTTTTTAGGGACGTACGCTATACATTTTTTTTCAATATTACAATAAAATTCAATTCACGTACCTACATACAATTATGAAAAGAAAAAGAAAAAAAAATTATCCTTCAATAACAAAACATAATGTATGCATAAATTTAAATGAAGAATCAGGCTTTGGGCTCAACTAGTTAATTTCTACTAGTTTCTACCAGTCTCATGTTCTCGTTTTCACATTAATATACTCTGTATTTTAAGGGGACTAGTAATGTTTTTGATCTCTAACACTATTTATTCTTTCAAAAATGGCAGATGGGTTGAAACGTTACTTGAAGTGTAAGTATTCCCCTCTCCTCCATCTATGTCTGTTTCATTTCTAAGCAATCACATAACGTTTATTTCAAATTTTGTCTAGAAGAAAACACAAAAAGCTCCCCTGCGCCGAACACAGCCTCCGTAATACTGATTCATTTTCTCAACTATTTCACAAATCTGTGTGAAACTTAAATTTTGACTTGCTTGATTTGATCATTCTAGAATTGTTTAAAAAATTTATAGTGCAAATTATCATTTTTTTCAATATTACAATAAAATTCAATACACGTACCAACATACAATTATGAAAAGAAAAAAAAAATTATCCTTCAATAACACAATATAATGTATGCATAAAAACCGTCACTATATGTATATGTGTAGAATTTATTTTGAAATAAGAAATTACACTTGAAAAGTGAGTTTTTATATTCTACATATTAGTGATGAGCTGATATCACCCTTACAAAAATACAAAAGATACACATGGTGTATCTTTATTTGTAGAAATTCAAAGTTCTGCATAGTCTACTTGTACAAATTCAAAAACTTGAAGCCAGATGGAACACATAATTTTGAAATGATAGACAATACAAGGTTGTAAATTTAAATGAGGAATCAGGCTTTGGGCTCAACTAGTTAATTTCTAATAGTTTCTACCAGTCTCATGTTCTCGTTTTCACATTAATATACTCTGTATTTTAAGGGGACTAGTAATGTTTTTGATCTCTAACATTATTTATTCTTTCAAAAATGGCAGATGGGTTGACACCTTACTTGAAGTGTAAGTATTCGCCCCTCCTCCATCTATATCTGTTTCATTTCTAAGTAATAATACAACGTTTATTTCAAATCTTGTCTAGAAGAAAACACAAAAAGCTCCCCTGGGCCGGACGCCGCCTCCGTAATACTGATTCATTTTCTCAACTATTTCACAAATCTGTGAAACTTAAATTTGGCTTGCTTGATTTGATCATTCTAGAATTGTTTTAAAAATTTATAGTGCAAATTATCATTTTCATCCTCTGACTTTCATCCTTCTATTTTATTCTTATGTTTTATTTTTTACTTATTTAAAATAGTCGGTGACAGATAAACACAATAAAACAAGAGTGTTTTTTTTCATACATCGGCATTAAAACAAGAGTTAGAAATCTAATACTTAATCAATGTAATTAGAAGACATTTAAAAAACAAGGGAAAAAATTGTTTGCACTCCAATCTCTGTACTGGGGAGTGTTGTTCAAGTCCATGGGACTCATCCCGAGTTTTATTTCGATAATCTGAATTATTTATTTTGTAGAATTCTTCATGTATATTATTCACAAAAAAGAAGAACAATCTAATAATTACAATCTGTTCAATTTATTGAAATATCTCCAAAAAATAGACGATATGTTTATTTATTTATTTATTGTTTTTTGATGACAAACACAATAAATTAAACAAGTTAGGGTTATCGGATTGAAATTTTGTTTTTTTTGAGTAGATAATATAGATGAAATATCTTAAAAAATGAATGATTTAAATTATCAAAATAGAACCTGTGATGGGTCTCATGAGTCCAAATAATATCTGGACAGAAAGATAGTCCAGCCCCAAGAACAAAGTGAAACTACGAGAGTGTAATTACCCTGGAATATACATTGGGGATTGTTTTTTTAAATAAAAAAATATGGTATGCAGTTAATCCGCAAGATCATTTTGAAAGTAAAAAATTCTTATTGTACAAATTGAAAAACAAGAAGCCAAATGGAACACTAGTTTGTAAAATTAAAGGAGAAATCAGGCTTTGGGATTGACCTTTTATCTCTTTGTAGTTAATTTTCACAAGTTTCTACATTCCACGGAATAGTAATGCTTTGGTCTCTAACACTGTTTATTTCTTTCAAAAAATGCAGATCAGTTGAGTAATGACTACGACTGTATGTATTCTCCCTTCTCCATTCATATTTGTTTCAAAGTCATTACAACCTATAAGAGTGAAACTTTTGTTGCAAAAAAATTTAGGGATCAATTCATGTCGTTGTGATAATAGTCATTAAAAAGATGTTTTGAAAAGTAAAAAACATGGCTTTTAGGGACAAAAAATTTTTAAATGTCACTAATAAATGCATTTTAGTGACAAAATAATTTGATTCCAAAAAAAAAAAAAAAAATTAGAGACAAATTTTGGTCATAAAATGATAATGCTAATGTTCAAATTTCATCGTTAAAAATATAATAATAACACTTCTGACAATAAAAATATTTCTTCCCTAACAAGTATTTTTATCTTTAAATTAAAATTTTTAAAACCTTAATTTATTGTGAACAATCACATAATATTTTATTCAAAAGTTGATTGGAAGAAAACAATAAAAGCCCCTTATTTATTTTCAAAATTGTCACTAATTTTTTTTTTTTTTGACTTTTCAAAATAACATTTTAACAAATATTCTTTTGATAACAAGAATTAATATTTTTGCAATAAGATTTTTACTTTTAAGCCCCGTTTGTTTGGGGTTATAGGAAAGGGATTGGGACTACCTAATATCTTGGTATTACTAATACCTTGTTTGTTTTGAGAGATGGCATTGAGACTACTAATACCTTGGTATTAGTAATACCCTTGGAAGGGGGATTCATAGTGAGGATGTAGAGATGGTATTAGAAAAATAATGAGGGGATTAGAAATTTTTTTATTTTTTATATATTGGGAATTTTTTTTAAATATTAATATTTAATTTTTATATTTTTTTATTTGTTTTATTATTTTATATAAAAATAATTTAACAATTTCTCACTATTAATTCCCTCACTATCAATCCCTTCACTATTAATCCCCTCACTATCAATCACCTCACTAACAATCCCCTCACTATCAATTCCCTACATTCTATCTCTGAAAACAAACGAGGCCTTAAGGATAAAAAATATTAATTCCTAAAATTTTTATATGCTGCGGTGCAATTTTATCATACCAATGTTCAAATCGTTGGATCTCAGCCGGTTACTTTTCTCATTCCTATCAAGACACTTTTGATCACTTTGATAATTAAGACTAATTGAATATTTCATTATGGTTAGTTTTAAGGCGGTGTGTCTTTCAAGTTCAAGTTCAAGTTCCATGGAGGAATCCTCAGGATTGTCAATGTGAGTTCCTTTTTCGTTTCTGGATTTTAGTTTAATTTATTCGTAATTTTTATGCATGTCGGCTGATTTTTGTTTAATTTTTCTTCTAGATCGCTATTGGGGTTACGAGCTCAAAATCATAGGTAAATACTCCCCCGTTTTAACTGGAAAAAGTTATTTTGTCAAATGATTTTAAGGTGGATTAGGGTTGGGCACGACCTGATGGACTGCCTTAAGATTGATATTTAAGCTCACAAAGTTGGGTTAGGGTGACTTTTTAAGCCTGCATATTAATGGGTTGGATTTAGAAATGTTTCTTGTGGCCTGATTTGACCCAATTGTTAACATATACTATGAGAAATGTTATTATAGCATATGCCTCGTAATTATAACATTTATCGTACTTGATTATGACCTATTATAGTATTAATTATGACTTAATTATATAACTTAGTTATACATATTGTGATGTTAATTATGACTTATTATAATATTAGTTATGATATTATTTTAGTTATGATCCAAAAACTCTTTAATTATATCTTATGTGATGTTTGGCTGTAATTTTTTATTTTTATAATTATAACTCTCATAGAATTGAGTTATGACATTTGTGGATATTAAATCCACAAATGTTGTAACTTGTTTATAGTACATGCCTTTTTACCATAATATTACCTATTAAGATGTATATACTTATAGAAAATTTATTTATCTAAATTTATACCTAGGATATGGCTTGATATTTAGTTTTTGTGCATATAAAATTATTAATTCTGAGTTTTATAATATTAGTTTTTATTTAATATATGGGCTTGTTTGGTGGGCTCGGGATTGTAATACTAGTTTAGGGCTGGATTTTGGATGAGACTTCTAAGCCCGAAGTGAGACTAGGTTGGACTTTGGCACAAGAGTTTTCTACATATTTTTTAAACTTAAATCCAACTGAGTCTGAACCTAACGCGATGTTTGTCCACCACTAGGGTAAATACTTCAAAATTCTAACAATGGCAGGACAAGAAATGATTTTTAATTTGTCATCTTATGATTTTTATATACAGGAGGAATCCTTTTGACAAGAATTCTATTTGCCTTGTGTGCGTTTGCATTTTTAATTCGTAAGTTTAAGAGAAGGCATTTATCGATGTTCGATAACATTGAAGGTTATCTACGAAGTCAAAATCACCTCATGCCAATTAGCTACTCTTACTTAGATATTAAAAAGATGACCAAAGGTTTCAAGGACAAGTTGGGAGAAGGCGGCTATGGTTCTGTCTACAAAGGAAAGCTTAGAAGTGGTCATCTTGTAGCAATAAAAGTATTGGGCAAGCCCAAAGCCAATGGACAAGAATTTATCAATGAAGTTGCTACCATAGGAAGGATTCATCATGTTAATGTGGTTCAGCTAATTGGATATTGTGCAGAGAGATCTAAGAGAGCTCTAATATATGACTTCATGCCAAATGGGTCTCTGGAAAAGTATATATTTTCTCAAGAAGGATATCTACCATTGAGTTGTAAGCAAATGTATGAGATTTCTCTAGGAGTGGCTCGCGGGATTGAATATTTACATCGAGGTTGTGACATGCAAATTTTGCATTTTGATATCAAGCCTCACAACATTCTTCTTGATGAGGATTTTACTCCAAAAGTTTCTGACTTTGGGCTTGCAAAATTGTATTCAACTGATGATAGCATTGTGACTTTGACTGCAGCAAGAGGGACAATGGGTTATATGGCTCCAGAGTTGTTCTACAAAAACATTGGAGGCGTTTCATATAAAGCTGATATTTACAGTTTTGGATTGTTGTTGATGGAAATGACTGGTAGGAGGAGGAATTTGAATGCCTTTGCTGATCATACAAGCCAAATTTACTTTCCTTCTTGGATTTATGATCAATTCAAAGAAGGAAGGGACATAGAAATGGGAGAGACCAATGAGGAGGAAGGGGTGATGGTGAAGAAGATGATAATAGTGGCTTTGTGGTGCATACAAATGAAGCCTAGTGACCGTCCTTCAATGAACAAAGTTGTAGAAATGCTTGAAGGGAATGTTGAACAACTGCAGATGCCTCCCAAACCTTTTCTATGCCTACAAGAGATGCCAACTGAAGATCATAAAATTGACACAAATCCTACAGATTTGCCCGTGCCATCAGGTGAATGCATAAATTCCATCACTTTGAATGTAAGTGAACCGTAAATGGTTTCATATCAAATGCTTCATATTTGAGTAAATTATAATTGTTGGCATCCTCAGTTGCTTATGTATTTAGGCAGCCTTATTAAACATATGATGGGGAAACTATATATGCATCATTAGGTTAATTTTTTGTACGAAAACTTAGTATTTCGTTTAGATAGCTTCCTTTGGATTGCTTTTCAATTTGTCTTGAAAGATTTTCCTAGTGAAAACTAGCTTGATTGGAGCGCTATGAAAGTATGAATTTTTATTTAATTTGGATTCATTTGTCATTGTTTAGAAATATTGCTTTGACACTGTAGAACATCTAAAATTTTTAATCATAAGTTATGGCATTTACAATAGAAATAAATTAAATACACAAAATATAATTTAAACATGATTCAGTAATATGGTTATGTTTATAGAGGGAAGGAGATCAAACCCACGACATGGAATAAGAATTAAAGAACTTTGGACATCTAAACTCAACCAGTCCGCAATAAAAACCCTAACAAAAAATGTAACATATACCTCTAAAACTTTGGATCATAAATGTTGCCTCAGACCTCTGCATTGGCCAAGGTGAAGCATGATTTGAGTTTTTACTCCGATTTTCAACTTCAACCCTCCACTTTTATAAAATGCCTTTTACAGTAACTTCGAATGTGTAATAAAAGTACAAGACATATCACAACAAAAGCTTTCACCTTAAACCCAAAAAGCAAGTTGGAAAATATAAAGAAGAATTTTCCATAACAAATCTTTTAAAAGATTAGCATTTTGTAGGATGATAATATCTAGGAAAATATTCAATTACATTATTTCTTTTTAACCTCATTAATCCTTTCAAGTTTGTGTAGATTCAGTGGTCTTGCTTTACGTAGCTAGTTGGCATGTAAGTCAACTTCGAACTCCCTGTCTCAAATCTGTTTTAACAGTTACTTTTATTTTCTTAGTTCTTAAACCTACAGTAATTAGTTGTTTTCACTTCTTTTTTTCTTTTCTACTTGCACTGTGTTTTTCCTATACTGGATTCTCCAACACTACTAACGCTTTGTTTGTTTCGGTAGAATATATACTTTCAAAAATTCTTTATTTTTTAGTATCTAATATAATGAAAAACAAAAAATAAATTTATTTAAATAAAAAAATATTTTTTAGTTTTAAAAAGTGTAAATTATTTTGGAATTAAAGTTTTAACAATTCCAGCCCCATCACTCTATAATATGATTTTTTTTTCCAATCTTTTTTCACTTCCATGGTTACTCCCTAAGTACATGATATTTGGGCATTAGGAAAAGGCTACCTCAGAGGCACCAGCCAGGCCATCCTTTTGATTTCATTCTTCTCTGGTTTGGTCTCCATACTCTTGAGCGTGTATGCCACCAGTGAGTGACAACAAGAAAGAAAAGTTAAAAAAAAAAAAAAGGATCATTACTTGAGGGGGAGCCTCCGCATTTACTCAACAAATACCCCGTGATTCCTAGTGGTTTGACTTTTCTCTGTGATGGTCAGTTACTCGTGTCGGAGGTCCAGCCATCAGATCACTACGAGGATTAACTCTAGTTTTGTGGCTCTCAAGGATTGCACACACACACTTTGTTTATGTGAGCTCTCATGTGTGTTTGAGTTATGCATTCTTATGATGCTTATGACTTTGATTTAATACTACCTGTTGTATTCATCATCTGGTGCTTCAAATCTTTTCAACTTTTCAGGACTCATGATTGATGGATTTTTTTGTCTTTGTGGTATAGTCTTTCACTTGGTCACCTTGCTTGTTATAGGACATCCTAGGTGCTTTTATTTTTTTTTAAAAAAAATAAAATAAAATAAAAAAATAAAAAAACACACACACAAACCTAAAACCGAAAAAAAAAAATTAACACAAATCAAGTTTTCTTACCCAAATCTTTTTGGTCTTAGCAAAATCAGGTCTAGCGGTCTTGGTAAGTGTCGTGGCATTGTGAACACCCTCATGAATCTTGGTATTCTGCCTAAACATGTAAGGTTGTCTCCTAACCCAAAAAGTATTCGAATTTCTACCCTTTTGAGACACTCTCCCATGCAACTTATAACAATAAGGGCGAATATGACCATGCATACCACAATGATGACAAATAAAAACAGGGTGTACCTTCTTTTCTTTTACCTTACCAACTCTAGGGAGTTTGAGAAGTCTTTCCTCTTGTTGAATCTTTTGTCCTCCCTTTCCTTGAGTTCTTGTATCATGAGATGTGGAAGTACTCTGTTTTTGCTCTCTCTTATCTCCAAAGCCAATGCCACTCTTGTCTGAACAGATTTGTTGAGACCCAATGATATCCTCCAAAGTCTTTGATCCTTTGTTCCAAAGACCAATAGTAACCATGGCAACCTTGAGCTCTTCCTCTTTCTTGATCATTAGTTCTTCCAAGGTAACTTGTGACATCTCGAGAGATTCAATCTTTTCTTCATACATGGCATGAGTTTCCTGTAGCTCATCCCCCTCTGTCTCACAAGTCAACAATTTTGCACAAAGAACTTGTTGATCATCAGCTATCTTGATGGCATTGATCCTAGCCTCGGAAATCTCCTCCTTAAGTTTGACATTCTCACCTTCACATGCTTTGAGTTTCTTTGTGAGTTTGTCATTCAATTTGAATAAATTAAGAGACTCCTTATACAACTTTTCATAAGCTTGCTCAAGCTCTTCATTATCACTCTCTGAGGATTCATCATCAGTGGTATTCTCAACTGACCTCTTCGGAGACTCTGTTTGTCCTTCAGTTTCGGAAGCCACCATGAAAGCAAAGAATTGCTTATGTCCCTCTTCGCCTTGACCTTCGTTGTCATTTTCATCTTTATCAGATTCTGATTCATCATCCCAAGTGATGGCGAGGGCTTTTTTCTTCTTCAACCGAGTGGGGCATTCTGAAGCAAAGTGGCCAAATCCTTGGCATTCATAGCATTGGACACTTTCAGAGTTCCCTTGTATCTTTCCTTTCTCCTTCTTGGCTATAGAATTAATTTTGAGTGTATCTTTGCCTTTGGATTTATGAGTATGAGTAGAGTCCAACAGATTAGGATTCTTTTTCAAAAACGATTTTTTAAATTGTTTAACAAAAGCAGCCATAATCTTGGAATCTATCTCACAATCCTCGTCAGAATCCTCAACCACTTTATGAGCACTACTAAAAGCAACATCTTTTTGTTTCTTTTTGAAATTTCTATGTGCCTCATAAGTTTGGAGATTTCCAACCAACTGATCCAGCTTGAGGTTGTCAACATCTTGAGCCTCCTCAATAGTCGTAACTTTTGGTTGGAACCGATCGGACAATGATCTCAAAATTTTTCCCACAACTTTGGATTCTGGTATTTTTTCACCTAAATTGAAGCTGGAATTTACAATGTCACTCAACTTCGCATAAAATTCATCAAAGGTCTCACTATCTTTCATTGAAAGGTTTTCGAAACTAGACGTGAGCCTTTGAAGTTTTGAGCATTTAACAGAAGGAGTGCCCTCGTGAATAGTTTGTAAGATATCCCAAGCCTCTTTTGCGACTTCACAATCACAGATACGACTAAACTCTTCAGGTGTAACAGCGCAAAAAAGAGAATTGATAGCTTTACTATTCCAGCTACTATTTTGGTAATCAGTTGTGTCCCACTTATCAATTGGTTTGGGGAAAGTTACTCCATCAACAGTAATTGTTGGTTCAGTCCACCCATTCATGACGGATTGCCAAACTTTTTCATCAATAGATTTTAAAAAAAATCTCATCCGAGCTTTCCAAAAAGAATAATTGGATCCGTCAAGTAGGGGTGGTCGAACCATAGAATTTCCCTCACGAATTGAATCCATTATCACAAATCAAATAAGATCTCGTTCTAAAAGAAATTTTTTTTTAAAAAAAATAGAGCGTTCTAAAAGAATTTTTTTTTAAAAAAAATAAAATAAAAATAGAACGACCCGCTCTGATACCAATTGAAAAATCTAGAAACCCTAGATGTTGATTTGTGATTATGTACCAATTTTAAGCAGAATATAACAATCCCAATCAAACAATAAAAGATAAATCGACACAACGATTTTACGTGAAAAAACCACAATTGGACACCTCCAACTGTGATAAAAAAATCACAGGCAATAGCCACAAGACAATCCATTAAGAAGATATAAAGGAATTACATAGGTATATTCTCAATTGCCTAGCGAATCCATAACGCCTAATTGAACCAACCTCTATGTGCCTCTTCCAATCTCATCTTTATCTCGGAATTGTCTTTCCAAAGAGCCACTCCAGGATCCACCGAAGCTTCAGGCTCTAATTCTTCAGACTCCACCGAAGAACAACTCTCTTTTTTGTGTATAACAAACCAAACCTTTGATGTACTCTCTTTAAACCATGAGTTGAATACTCAATAAAAATATCAAAGAAACTAGCAAAATATCTCTAGATATAAACCTTAAGATCCAAAAAGAAGATCTGGAGAATTTCCTTTAGTGTTGGGAGAAAACCAACTATTTATAGAAAATCAAAGCAATCCTAGTTTCAGAAGAAAACCAACTCCTTAGCAAATCTGGAAATCTGGGATCGCGCGGTCCGCTTGAGCGTGGGTCTTCCCGCTCGAGCGGATACTTCATATTTTGTGATTTCATATAGGCTCCCCGCTCGAGCATCCGTTTCCCCGATCGAGCGGGGAATCACACCGTCCAGTATTTTTTTCAGGCATAGTAGAGATGCTGTGAGCTCGTAAACCCCGCTCGAGCGCCCCTTTCCCCGCTCGAGCGGGAAGGCCAAAACTGGAAAAACTGGAAAAGAATAACATGATCGGACAGGCAACTTTGAATGCATTTTTGCATTTTGCTTCGAGCTGCGAGCTGACCGGGCAGCTCGACCCCCGTAATAATCAGCGAAGAGGCAATCTTGTATACATTGACATCACAAACTTCTCTGCAAAAGCACGATTCGAATTGGATTCGCCTCTAACAACTCATAGCCTCACTGAAATATAAATGCGAATAAAATTACAACTCAAAGGAGTTTTGTCAAATGGGGTTGCCAATAATAAAAACCTAACAATCTCCCCCTTTGGCAATGCTGTGACAAAACCCACCTAACAGATGAAATCCTAATCACCCCAACCCATAACAGTCAACAAAAACAAAACTTCTTTCTGACGGTCAAAATCTGCAAAACAATTATTAGTGCCACAATCTCCAAAACAACTATTAGTCCCACAAGAGTATATGAAAAAAACAATAAACATATGAGATGGAAAACATGAATAAATGCGACTTGGAGATTTAAAAACATGTAGCATGAAAACCTGAAAACTAAGACACATGCACCCGACACATGCACCCGTCACATGACATGAAAATATGAAAAACAACTTTCTCCCCCTTTTTGTCATGAATTGACAAAGAAAGCTCAATCAACTAAAGAAAGATCATAAACCACACAAGTAATGATATGATGATGTAAATATCAGGAGCATGCAAGAAGGAAATAATAAGCAAACAGTGCATAGCAACATGCAAACAATTATAGCCAATCTCCCTTGCAAAACAAATCAAAGTGTTGATGCTAACAAACTCTTGTAATGAAAAACCAAACTCCCCCTTATTAAAAACAATGGACAAGAAGAAAACGACAAAAAAAAAAAAAATAATATGGTGGAGCAAGCAAGGAATTTCAGATTTGTACCTTGAAACACACAAGATTATCCAAGAATCACAATTACTTGAAAACACAATGTGCACAGTCTATAGAAGATTCCTCATGAAAGAAAGTGATGCATTATGTGAAAAGCATAGATCCCATGATAACAGTGTGTGTGTGTGACTCTTGGAGTTCGACAAACACAAGATTCAAATCCTAGTAGTGATATGAAAGCTGAACCTTCGACAAGAAAATCTAAGCACAACTAAGGAAAGTCAAACCACTAGGAATCAAGGGGTATTTGGTGAGTAAAGACGGAGGCTCCCCCTCAATCAATGAATCCCTTTTTTTTTTCTTTTGCATATTTTTTCTTGTTCTTTTTTCTTGTTCTTTTTCTTTTTCTTTTTCTTTTGCACACTCATTGGCGGCTGACACGCTCAAGAGTATGGAAACCGAACCAGAGAAGCATGGGTATAATAAGGATAGCCTGGTTGGTGACTCTGAGGTAGCCTTTTCCTCATGCCTGGACAACAAAGAGCAGAGGGGAAAGCCATGGAGATGCAAAAAGATGAAAGGTGGTTAAGAGACTCAACATCACCCATGATATACTAGTATAGGTCAATTCCTCTAGAAAAGCAAAAGATACAATGCCAGAAGTCCATAAAAAATAATCACTAAGGCGGAAGACTCCGATATTTGCTAATCCAAGAGTGTGTACAGAATGAGACATACTAATCAAAGAACACACACTCTAAAATGAGTAATGACCATAGAAAGCACACACATATTAACATGTAATAATTATTCTCATCAATTCCAATATGCACCAAGGACTGCTCAAAAATTTCAAGTTTGCAAAACCATACAAGAATATCTTTTTGGGTTTTTTTTTTTTTTTTTTTCTAAACAAAGCAAGACAGAAAACAAACATGCACACATTAAATGAAAAAAAAAACACACACACAAACCTAAAACCGAAAAAAACAAATTAACACAAATCAAGTTTTCTTACCCAAATCTTTTTGGTCTTAACAAAATCAGGTCTAGCGGTCTTGGTAAGTGTCGTGGCATTGTGAACACCCTCATGAATCTTGGTATTCTGCCTAAACATGTAAGGTTGTCTCCTAACCCAAAAAGTATTCGAATTTCTACCCTTTTGAGACACTCTCCCATTATTAGGTTTTTATTATTGGCAACCCTGTTTGACAAAACTCCTTTGAGTTGTAATTTTATTCGCATTTATATTTCAGCGAGGCTATGAGTTGTTAGAGGCGAATCCAATCCGAATCGTGCTTTGTAGAGAAGTTTGTGATGTCAATGTATACAAGATTGCCACTTCGCTGATTATTACGGGGGTCGAGCTGCCCGGCAGCTCGCAGCCTGAAGCAAAATGCAAAAATGCATTCAAAGTTGCATATCCGATCATGTTATTCTTTTCCAGTTTTTCCAGTTTTGGCCTTCCCGCTCGAGCGGGGAAAGGGGCGCTCGAGCGGGGTTTGCGAGCTCACAGCATCTCTACTATGCTTGAAAAAAATACTGGAGGGTGTGATTCCTCACTCGATCGGGGAAACGGACGCTCGAGCGGGGAGCCTATATGAAATCACAAAATATGAAGTATCCGCTTGAGCGGGAAGACCCACGGTCGAGCGGACCGCGCGATCCCAGATTTCCAGATTTGCTAAGGAGTTGGTTTTCTTCTGAAACTAGGATTGCTTTGGTTTTCTATAAATACTTGGTTTTCTCCTAACACTAAAGGAACTTCTCCAGATCTTCTTTTTAGATCTTAAGGTTTATATCTGGAGATATTTTTCTAGTTTCTTTGATGTTTTTATTGAGTATTCAACTCATGGTTTAAAGAGAGTACATCAAAGGTTTGGTTTGTTATACATAAAAGAGAGAGTTGTTCTTCGGTGGAGTCTGAAGAATTAGAGCCTGAAGCTTCGGTAGATCCTGGAGTGGCTCTTTGGAAAAATAATTCCGAGATGAAGATGGGATTGGAAGAGGCACATAGAGGTTGGTTCAATTAGGCGTTGTGGATTCTCTAGGTAATTGAGAGTATACCTGTGTAATTCCTTTATATCTTCTTAATGGATTGCCTTGTGGCTGTTGCCCGTGGTTTTTTGATCACAGTTGGAGGTGTCCAATTGTGGTTTTTTCACGTAAAATCATTGTGTCGATTTATCTTTTATTGTTTGATTGAGATTGTTATATTCTGCTTAAAATTGGTACATAATCACAAATCAACATCTAGGGTTTCTAGATTTTTCAATAACCTATACTCAAATATTTAAGAGAAGAATTATTTGAATTTTCAAAACAACATGGGAGTTCAAAAAACATTCAAAATAAATAATTATTATAACAATACTCTCCGCGGTTTGTTTTGTTGTAATTTGATGATAAAATTATAATCAAATTGTGGATGGTTGTTTGACAAATTTATTATCAATAACCAAACTGCTGTTTAGGCAGTTTTAACTTATTAGTTAATTGAAGAATAATTTTGAACATTTATCAAGTATATGCATATAATATATAACATTATTTTGCATAATATTTTGTATACATATAACACTAATTTACAACAAATTCTACATCCCAAATATCTCACACACTTATTTTTAATTTGATATTTCATATTGGAAATAAATAAATAAATAAATATTATGTATATATGTATTAACTATGGCAGAGTAGGAGGATTTTGTAGACGAATTATAAATTTTAAACTACAAATCAAATCAACTTGCGATTAGCCAGTGAATCGTGCAAATTAAACAATTTTAGCTAATTAAGCCGTATTTTTGAACAATCTTACTGTACAACATTTTGAACTTTGATCATCTCCATTCTATTCATGTAATAAAAGATTTCTATTTCATATCTAATTGTTATATAAAAAAAAAATATAACTGTATAATTATTTTAAATTAAACAATATTATTAAACTCATAACTAAATGATGTACTACAACTTCTCCTTCTCCATATTGGTAAAAGGAGATGATCACAATCCCCAACTTCTCATACATCAACATTTCAAACTTCAAATCTCAAAATATCAGGCAAAGTAATAAAATATTGAGATAACAAAATTTCTCCAACAACGCGTGGTGCAAGATCCAAGTCCAAACGCATGAACTCGTTACACCCGACAGATGTCTTCTTGGTCACCCCTCAAAATTCCGACTAGTCCAACATATTCCAAGGGAAAGGAGAAGTTGTTTAGGCATTGTTTGTTTTGTCTCTAGATAGACAATTTTAGGAAAGAAAAAAAAATTAAAATTTGATTGATTGAAAATTAAAAAAAGAAATCCAAAATTAATTTTTTCTTTACTGCACATTAATCAATTATTTTTTCTCCTTTCTCACTCATTTTCTCGCTTCCTACACATCAATCAACCATTATTTCTCTCATTGTCATCTATTCAACTACAAAAAAAATAATTAAGTCATCCCAAACTCCGAAACTATTTTCAAAACATACAACCAAACTATTAAGTTTTTTATAATTGACAATCTCGTTGGACAAAAACGTCATTTAATTGTAATTGCTTGCTTTCTTTCTTTCTTTCTTTCTTTCTTTCTTTATTTTTATTTATTTATTTATTTATTTATTTTTGTATATGTGAGGTTACGAGAGTTTTAGATGCAAATCCAACCCGTGTTGTGTTTGAGTAGAGGAGTTGTTGGACAATTTGGTTTATAAGGTTTATTTTGGGCCAACTTTGAGCCAAAAATGGAGTGGGCTCCACACGTCTTTTGGGGTGGGTCCGAAAAGGTGACGTATTCCTTGCCGCGTGGCAAGTCACATAGTGAAGACGGTTCATCAAAACCATTTATGAGTAAATAGAAACTTGACGTCGTTTTCGGGTTCGTGGAATGGACATTTAAAAATTTAAATGTGGGTTTCCTTTTAATGGGTTATCCTACATTGAAACTTTAATAGAGCTTTTTTGTGTATATAAGCTCTAGACTACAACACTTGGGTTGGGCCCCAAGGGGCACCCTAAGTTTGTAATGGACAAAGTGAACCTTAGCCCAAACCACCACACGCGCGCGCCGCCGTCTGGCCAAGCCGTGCCGGGAGCGGGTGTGGGTCGGTTCTAATATTAATTTTTTGGACAAAATTTTTTCAAAAATTATTGCAGGAATTTAATTCCAAATTTGAATTTGAAATTCAAATTCAAATTTTTTGTCCAATTTTGTGCCTTTTCCATATTCCACTATAGTTGCAATTTTCGAACAGGTTTTTTACTATCGGACATATTCAAAACTGTCCAAATAGTTATTCAATCTATTGGTCAGTTTCAAATTTCATAAACTGCCCAAACAGTTACAGTTTTGAAACAGTAACTGTATCTGTTAGTTATAAGTTCAAATCTGTCTTGCAGCTGTTCGAAACAGTGCAACAGTTCCAGTTTGAAATTTACACCTGTTCAAGTCTATAAAACCAAATCTGTTCCAACAGATTTGAGATCCGAAAAAACAGTCTGAAAAATATTCTTTTGCTGTCCAAACTTTTATCTTTGGTGCATTATTCTTCATATTTGTTTTAGAATAAAATTCAGAGAGTTAGAACACAGGTTTGGTTCGCTGTACAAATTGTTTGTAGTGCTACTACAATTTGTGAAGATCATTGTATCTTGGGAGATAGATGCCACTTAACCGTAAGCACCGTTGCAGGGCGAATCTGTCTTAAGGACAGAATGTCACACACTCGACTTGGTCTTTTATTTTTCATTCGGTTCGACAAAATAAATTATGTAAGTTATTTATTTTATTTTGTTTAATTTAGTTTCAATTTATTTTATTTACACAGAAGATTGTTCCAACAATCTTAAGAAAGATCTGAATTATTCTGTTTACATGATTTTTCATTTATTTCTTTTCTTCTTTATCTTTCTTACATAAATTATTTTCTATGATTGTTCAAAATAATATTCTGGTTGGAAAACAAATAGTAGTTATATACTGTTTGACAGATAGTAGTAATATACTGTCTTTTTCTTTAACAACTAGTAGTAATATACTGGTGTCATTAACAATTCAAAATATTTATTTGTGGAATTTTGTCAGAAATTAATTTTGATTTTCTTAATTTATTTCTGAGTGTTCATTAATTAAAAAATTCAGTTTTAGTTTTTTAATTATTTAATTTTCTCTATGGAATTAATTTGATTAAATAAAATTTTATTCTATTTTCAAATTAATTGAAAAAAAAATAAAAAATAAAAGTTACATTCTTGTTTCTTTTATTTTTACAGAATTTAATTCTGTGAATTTGGATTAATTTTCTGTGTAGTATAAATTCTAATTCTAATTTTGTTTTATAATTTAGAATTCATGGCTACTGAAACTAATGCCCAAACAAGTACTAGTGTGGTGGCTGCAATTGCGCCAACCCCCTCTCCTGTTGTGACTGTACCGGTAAATCACGGTGAGAAGCTAGAGAAGTTCTGAGGAACTGATTTTAAAAGATGGCAACAGAAAATGTTGTTTTATCTTACAATTCTGAACCTGACTCGTTTTCTCCGTGAGGATGCTCCTATTTTGAAAGAGGATGAAACCGACTGGCAAGTGGTTGTTGCGGTCAATGCCTGGAAACATGCTGATTTCCTTTGCCGGAACTACATCTTGAACGGATTTGACAACACATTATATAACGTCTACAGTCCTATCAAGACAACAAAGGAACTTTGGGAGTCCTTGGAGAAAAAGTACAAAACGGAAGATGCCGGCTCAAAGAAATTTGTGGTTGGCAAATTCCTGGACCATGTAATGGTTGATTCTAAAACTGTGATCAGCTAAGTTCAAGATCTCCAACTCATTCTGCATGAAATTCATGCAGAAGGCATGTCTCTGTAACATGCCTGGGGGGGTACCCGCGCGCGTTAAACAGTTCGGACTCCCGAGATCTCTTTGATCTAGTCTCACGAGTGCAATGTGAAACATAGATGAGAGTCCAGATTTGGTAACTTTTATTGAAAATCCATTTTATTGCAATTTTGTCAAACATGGACTGCGTCATCAGATTTCATAGTCGCCACCTAATATTTTGGGAAATTAGGAAACCCATGACTCGTGCCAAGGCCACTATTCGTCGTAACCAAGGATGCTTGGCTCGGAACCTTAGGTATGAGAGGGGAAGGTCAATAATGAGCACCCCCGCCCACCCGATCAAAGATCGGCCTTTACTAACCATGATATGAATTTTATTTTATTTATATGTTCATGTTCTGATTAGTTAATAAATCCTAAAATTTACTATGTGAGGCGTACAAGTATAGACTATGCCATTCATTTTGGAACAATTTGATATCATGCATTTTGAAAGAATTTTGACAATGTACAACCCAAATAAGTTGAGTTTACAAGCATGAAAAATCAACATCATTCCAAATTAAGCGACACAACCTCCATCCACTGGCATTCATAGAGTTATATCACATAAGCAAATAGCCTCATGGTCGAATGCTAGACATAGTAAGAAGAACACACACAAACGGGATGCTAAAGCATAAAAACTTACATATTTGACGTCCCACGAACAAAGCTACAAAACAAAGTTAGTAAAATATGCATGATCTTATATACAAAATCCTAATGCAATTCACTCATGAGATGCAACTAAAGATTCGGCTTCTAAAATATGATATGTGAATCATCTCAAGAACATAAGGTAGCGCACATAATCACACAGGAATTGATTAAATCTACAAATGCAAACTTAGCCGAATCAAGATACATGAAACATAGATGCAAAGCATGGATATAATGAAAGATAAAATATGATGCGTATTCATAGATAAAGAAAGCAAATAAAAGAACGGGATCGAAAGAAGCGGGGTGGGGAATTATTACAACACTTGAAAGAATAATTACAAACCAAAATAGAGAGGGATGGGGAGAATATTACTTCAAAATAAATAAAAAAAACCTCGCAAAACACTCAAAATAAAAATAAATAAAATAAAAGCTTCGTGTTCTTTGGAATCGCCGGCGGAAATTGGTCAACATTGGGAGATTACGCCATCTTGTCCAGAAGAAGCTAACCGACCGGCCAAGTAGGCCGGCCGGCCAACTAGGCCAAGCAAAACCTGTCTTATTGTAAAACCAAGAAAAGGCACAAAAAAAAATATGTAGATGGCTCAACTAACCACTACCGGTTAGATTAAAAACAAGAAAACGAACATAAAATAAAATAAAAAGTGCAAACTTACAACATAAACCTAAAACAATAAAATAAATATAAGATAGAACATGCAAGATTACAACAAAACTAATATAAAATTAAAACATGCGAATAAAAATAAATAAATAATTATGAGCTAAACAAACTACTAGGATTATAACAACACACTATGAAATATAAATTAAGAAAATAAATATGAAGTAAACAAACCACTTGGATTATAACAAAACACTATGACATAAGAAGCAAGAAAATAAATATGAGATATAAAATATAATAAAATGAAAGACTAAAAATTCACCTTCCAAAGAAAGATTGAACTTCTTGATTTCCAAACTTCCTCTTGATCACCCTCAAGTGTAGGAAGTGTGTTCTCAAATCCTCAATTCGAAATTATGGAGTTTATAGAGTTTAAAGTATGGAAAGTGGCTAACTCTCTAGTTTTCCTCACTTTCAATCACTAAATACTCTTCCTTATGATCAAGGCAATTGATCTTTGGCTATATTAGAATTTTTGGAGTGGTTTTGGTGTATGGAAATGAGGAATTTCAGTAGCTATGGAAAGTATGGGATGTATATGGAAGATAGGAGTATTTTTGGCTCAAAAACTCAATTTTTCTCTCTTTTTTCACCCTTTTCTCACTCTTTTCTCTTCAATTTCGTGGTCCTTTTTTCTCTCTTACAATATGATCATTCTCTATAGGCAATGAGGGAGAGTCAAGGTCAAAAAGAAGGTGGGAGACAAGAATGTGATAGGAGGGCAAATTTTCAAGGTAATGGGATACTCCTTTATGGATGCAAACAAAACCTCTTTTTGACAATGGGGGATGATTAGGCATAATAGAGGATGAGTGGATGCACTTGAATGGCTCAGAAAATAGGTAAATGGGTTGTCCCAACCGAACCAAAACCAAGAAAAATGGGCTATTGTTGTTTTGGATCGAATCAACAAAATCTGCTTTTAAGCCCAACTTCAAATGGGCATATCCCCCCATATGGACTTGGTTTTAGGTAGTTCTTGGGTCCAAAATGAAGCCCCAGAAGTCTACTTTCCAATGGTGGTGGCCTCACATTTAAATTCCAAGTGTACAAAGAGATATGCCTAATTTAGTGAAGGCTATCTCGGGCTGGGTCAACAAAATCTGCTCTTAAGCCCAACTTCAAATGGGCATATCTCCCTTATTTGGACTTGGTCTAAGGTGATTCTTGGGTCTAAATTGAAGCCCCAGAAGTCTAATTTCCAATGGTGTGGCCTCATATTTAAATTCCAAGTGTACAAAGAGAAATACCTAATGTAGTGAAGGCTGCTCATTTCCTTCTTAATGATTTGATTTTCATCCTTTTCCTAAACCAGTTTTCTTTCATCCCCTCCTATTTCCTTCAACTCCAAACCTATAAATAAGATGTTTTTAAATATTTTTGAAAAATTTCACCTCCTTTTCATTTATTTCCACTTTGTCCTTACTCAATTTACTGAAAAGTGCAATATTGTAATCGAAAGGGGAGTCTCGGGACATTGTAGAAACATTTTAAAAAAAACATATTTTGAAAAGAGGGTTTTAAGGTCTAAAATAGTTTGGCCAAAAAAATGGGTGAAGGTTGGGATTCCATCTTTCTTACTGAGAATTTTGTGAGAAACACATTCTAATTGTCATCATCGGGCAATCAAAAGAAAGTGCCGAAGTCTTAGGGTCGGTCAAAATGGGGTGTCTACAGTCTCTCAGTGAATCCTTCCAAGTTGTAGCCTTAATTGAGAAATTACTACAAGGCTAGAAGGAATTCAAGAACTACCTCAAACACAAGCGCAAAGAAATGTCTTTGGAATAATTAATTGTGCATTTGAGGATTGAGGAGGACAACCGCAATTCTGAAAAGTGGGCTGGTAAGCATCCTATGGAGTCTAAGGCAAATGTGGTGGAACATGCTTCAAAAATCAAGAAACGGAAGTCTTTTGGAGAAAGTTCATCACAAGGCTCTAAAGGAGGCGAAAATAAAAAGTACAAGTTTAATGGCAAATGTTACATTTGTGACAAAGAGGGACATCGAGCCAAAGATTGTCATAGCAAAGGAAAAAGCAAAAGAAGAACAAGCAAGAAGCCTGCTCAAGCCCATATGACCGAAGTGGACAAAATTTCCAATGGTGTAGATGACATCAATCTTTCTATAGTTGTTTCCGAAGCAAATCTTATCGGAAATCTTAAAGAATGGTGGGTGGACATTGGTGCTACTCGTCATATTTGTGCCAACAAAAAGATGTTCACATCTTATTCTACAGTGGACAATGATGAACAACTTTTTATGAGCAACTCCTCAACTTCCAAAATTGAAGGACAAGAAAAGATTGTACTTAAGATGACATCTAAAAAGGAACTCACTCTCAACAATGTGCTGCATGTACCGAACATTCGCAAGAATCTTGTTTCCGGATCTTTGTTGAGTAAGAATGGGTTTAGGCTAGTATTTGAGAGTGATAAATTTGTACTTACTAAGAATGAGATGTATGTAGGAAAATGTTACATGTCTGATGACCTTTTCAAGATGAATGTAATGACCGTTGTACCCTGTAGACGCTCGACTTTCTTCGCGCGCCCCCTTTTTGGAGAGGGCGCGAATTGGTCTCCTACAGTTTGGACTCTTGTCACGGTTCTGAATCTAATCTCACAAAGTGCAATGTAAGACTGATAAATCACCAAAGAGTCCAATCCGACAAAACATTTTTGGAAAATCAGATTTTGAATCAAATAATGCCAAACTGGACTGCTTTACTAGATTACAGAGTCGCCACCTAAATATTTTATTTTTGGAAAATTTAGGAAACCCTGACTCGTGCCAAGGGCCACGTGTCCGTCATCACCAAAGTTGGCTCGGCTCAGGAACTTAGGTACGAGGGGGAAAGGTCATGAAATGAGCACCCCCACTCGCCCGATCAAAGGATCGGTCTCTACTAAGCATGATATGTTGTTTTAAAAACACATATGTTCTTATTCCGGTTATTATCTATCTTTACTATGTGATGTGCACAACATACAAGTATAGACTAAATCACAAGAATTGGAACAAAATAACTCATGTTTGTTTTTTAAAAAAAATGATTTGAAAGTGCCACCCTCAAGTGGGCTAAAGCGCGGATTTGCCACCTTTAAGTGGGCTTAAAACATGATTTGCCACTTCGCAAAGTGGGCTTAAAACTCACATTTGATGAATTGTCCCAATTCAAGTAATAAAGCCTTCATCCATAGGCATTCATGCAATTAATCAAGTAAGCACATAGCCTCATGGCAAGCATGTTGTCATGGCAACACTCACACTCATGCAAGTATGCTAAAGCATAAAACTTACAGTGTACTCCAAGCCAAAACAGAAAACTAGTTAGAAACAATGCATGATCCTAACTATACAAGATGCCTAATGCAACACATGCAATGATGCAACTAAATAGGCTCGGCTATCTAAGATGGCATATGAATGCAACAATTTGATACATGTATTCAAAGAGGTATTTGAAATACAATGTAGTATGAATGATGCGCCGAGCCCGGTGCATGCAATACAAATGAATGATGCAACATGCGAGCATAAGGTATGCTAATCAAAACATGCCCTAATCTAACCACCGAAAGCGGATAAATAAAAGGAAGAAAGACGTACGGTAAGATGACATGCACACACACACGCACGCTTATTACAACATTGCGCCCTCTCGAAGGAGGGTCCAAATAAATAAGCTAAGCTAATTTATTACAAACCAACTAATTAACTATTTTAGCTAATTAATTATTACAAAACCGAATTGAATAACTAGCTACACTAAGCTAATTAATTACAAACCAAATTAATTAATTAAACACTTAACTAATTAATTACAAAATGACTAAGCTAATGAACTAATTAGCTAAGCAATTCAAATGAATAGCCTTGGGAAGCCAGGGAGATATGCATGCTCGATTGCGTCCTCCCGAAAATCCACCACCTTGCCTCTAGATGCCTCTGTTTGCACATCTTTGGACCTCTGAAAATTATGCCAACCTCCAGATTGCTTCTACTTGATTTCAAGAATATACTGATGGCTGATCGGCTATGATTGGTGGCCATCGGCCAACACTAGTGGCCGGTTGGCTAGTACATGTGGCCGGTTGGCCACTGCTCTCCTGAACTTCCTCTTTTTGCTGCAATAGAAAGCAAATAGAGGCATGACAATGTATTTGTCAAGGAATGTGTGTACTGTCACCCTCTTTATCATGTCTCAAGCTCAAAGGAGTGTGGCACTTGGCTCTCAAGCCACCAACCAAGCATTTTCAATGCATGTTGGCCAAAGAACCAAGCTTGTACAAGCTTAATGAATGCGCACATAAGACTCTAATGGCCATCACCCTATCATGCATGATCAAGGGTGACAACGACCAAGAAATGTGACACATTTCATCACTTTAAGTATGAAACGTCTCACATTTCTTGTGTTTGGATTAACGTCCGATCCAAACACATGCAATGCAACACAAATGCTTATCTTGTTCATGTTTTACTTTGCTCATTTTGTTTACACATTTTACATTACCAAGCCATTCTTTAACTGGTTAGTCCAATGTGAAAGTCCTCTAATGAGAGGGGTCAACCAAAAGGGTGGTTTAGGACATAAGAGGGATTATGCCTTTGACTATGAGGAACCCTCAAAAAAGGGTTAAAGCCATTTGAGCACAAACTCTACCTCATGCTTAGACACAACCTCAAGGCCAAACAACCCTCAAAGCAAAAGGAAAAATGAAGAAAGAAGGGAGGTTGCAGAATTTTAGTGCTGAAATAGCATGCAAAATAAGACTATAACATGTAAACAACTCATGTACAACATGTTAAAAGCCAAGAACACTTAGGCTAGTGAAGAGCACTACACTAGAGGCATGTAATATCAAGCTTAAATGATCAAGCCAACTCTAGACAGAGCTTAAACATGCCAAAACAGTGGCCAAATCATGTTGGAATTGAAGCACAAAAAGCTATAAAATCATGCACACATGTTGGCTCGCAGGCAAGACACAAAGCACAAAGCACAACTCTTAGAATCAATGAAAGAGTGATATATGTGAGAGTGTGACAGTGATATATGCACTGAAATTACATGCTAAATGATACTATGGTATGCAAACAACCCAATCAAAGCATGTTAGGAGCCTTAAATCACAAAGCTAGTGAGGTCAACTACACTATAGCCATGCAAGGCAAAGCTTATATGACCAAGGCTACCCAAAAGAGAGCCAAAGCATGCTAAATCAGTAGCAAAAATGTGCTGGAGTTAAGCTAACACGAGCTAGAATGATAGGCTAAATCATTAAACATGCTAGGCTAGTAAGCAAGATTACACTACAAGTGTAAGAAGCAAGCAACAAGTGACTTAACCAGACAAAAAAAGAGTTAAAGCAGGTCCAAAAAGTCACAAAAACATGATAAGATCAAGCCATGAGATAGTAGAAAAACATGCTCACATGTTAGGCAATCAACACTTGCAAAGAAGACACAAGGAGAGGAGGCCACACCCTCCTATTTTAGACCTCAAAACCAACTTTTTACCACTGAAATTTCCCCGATTTCAGTGGTTTAAAGGCTAAAAAAAGGTTGTTTGAAAAGCTTTGAAAGGTAGCACAATTCTTAGCAAACAAGCAACAAAAGATGGTGGACCACCCCTAACTCCAAAAAGGGCTTAAACCACTATTTTTAAACCTTAAAAACAGAGGTTTTTTCAGTTGAAAACTTGGCCAAAAACAACATGCAAAGGTGGCTAAATAGTAAATGAAACAAAGCTTAAAAGGGGGTAAGGCCTTACCCTTGAAGAACAGCAGCAAATAGCAAATATTCTGAGCCAAAATAAAGCTTAAAACCTCAAACTAAGCTTTAAGGAACCGCAGCTCCAAGGTCAAGGTGTTTGGCTAAGGGTACTAGTGCAAATGTGTAGAGAAAATTCACTTTCAAGCACAAAATATAGAGAGAGAGATGGGGAGAAAATTTGCTCACCAAAAATTCTGAACCCTCAAAATGGGGGAGAGACCTCTCCTTATATAGAAAATGCAAGCTAAAGCTTGTTTGAATCCATCCATACACGTGTATGGTGGAGGCTTTCAGTGTTCAACAGCTGGCACAACTGGCACATAAATATCTGAAAAAGTAGAAAAATGGCCGCCGGCCATCAGTGTAGCCGACTGGCCACCACTGATGGCCGATGAGTTGTAAGGCTGGCCGATAGGTCACCCTCTTCCCCCAGAAGTAAAGAAACAAGCTCTTGGTTCACAACCAAGCACAAAACAGACAAGTTGAGAGGCTCCAACGCAAGGTGCTCAGCCGAGACCTTCAAGGACTCAAAACGAACATGAACATTTGAAATCATTGGGTGTTCAAACGATGACATCCAAGTCTTGAGGACAGTCAAAAATGGGAAGTCAACATACCCTTAGTTATTAATAAAAATACATCTTCTTCTTTCTTGCTTGAGTCTTCAAATTTATGGCATGGTAGACTAGGACATGTTAATTATGGATCTTTGTATAGATTAATTAATATGGAATGTTTATCTAATTTGACATTGATTCAAATCATAAATGTGAAATTTGCGTTGAGGCAAAATTATCCAAAAATCCTTTTCATTCAATTGAAAGAAGTATGGAACCACTTGAATTAATTCATAGTGACATTTGTGATTTTAAATCAATTCAAACTAGAGGTAGGAAAAAGTATTTTATCACTTTTATAGATGACTATACTAGATATAGTTATGTTTATTTAATTCGAACCAATGATGAAACTTTGGAAACTTTCATTTAATATAAGAATGAAGTTAAAAATCAACTTGGTAAGAAAATCAAGAAACTTAAAAGTGATAGATGTGGTGAATATGAATCACCTTTTGGTGAATTTTGTAAAGAACATGGAATAATTCATCAAACCACCGCTCCTTACTCACCTCAGCAAAATGAAATTGCTAAAAGGAAAAATAGAACTTTAAAAGAAATGATGAATGCCATGTTAATAAGTATTAGATTACCTTAGAACTTGTGACGGGAAGCAATACTTTTGCTAATTATATTTTAAATAAAGTACCCCGAAAGAAAGTGAATCAAACACCTTATGAAATGTGGCATGGGAGAGTACCATCCTACAAATACTTAAAAGTGTGGGGGTGTTTAGCTAAAGTGGCTATTCCTAATCCTAAAAAGACTAAGATAGGTCCTAAAACCATTGATTGTATTTTCATTGGTTATGCCAAGAATAGTAGTGCATATCAGTTTTTAATTCATAAATCAAAACATTCTGAAATGCATGTAAATACTATTATTGAATCTCGAAATGCATCTTTCTTTGAACATGTATTTCCAAATAAGACTGGACAAGAGACTAGTACTAATAAAAGATCTTTTGATGCTATTACTAGTAATGATCAAGAACAAGATAAAGAGTAAGAGATAGATCAAAATAAGGAAGAGGAACTTAGGCGTAGTAAACGTGCTAGAACCTCAAAATCTTTTGGTCCAGATTTTTTAACATATATGATAGAAAATGAGCCTTTAACTTTTAAAGAGGCTATGTCCAGTCCTGAAGCTCCTTTATGGAAATAAGCTGTCAATAGTGAAGTTGAATCTATCTTGCAAAATCACACTTGAGAATTAGTGGACTTACCACCAGGTTGTAAACTTCTTGGATATAAATGGATTTTCAAAAGAAAAATGAAAGAGGATGGATCAATTGACAAATACAAGGCAAGACTTGTGGTCAAAGGTTTTAGACAAAAAGAAGGTCTTGATTACTTTGACACATACTCACTGGTTACTAGGATTGCATCCATTAAAATGCTAATTGCTATTGCATCTTTGTACAATCTAGAAATTCATCAAATGGATGTGAAAATCGCTTTCTTAAATGGTGAGTTAGATGAAGAAATTTACATGAAACAACCAGAAGGGTTTTATGTTCCAAGAAAAGAAAAGAAAGTGTGTAAATTGGTTAAATCATTATATGGTTTAAAACAAGCGCCAAAGCAATGGTATGAGAAATTTGACAAGGCAATGATATCAAATGGATTTAAAATTAATGAGTGTGACAAATGTATTTATATTAAAAACATAGACAAAGGTTATCTCATTGTATGTCTTTATGTAGATGACATGCTCATCATAGGTAGTAATAATGATATGATTAAAACTACCAAGAAAATGTTGAATAAACATTTTGACATGAAGGACATGGGCATTGCTGATGTAATTCTTGGTATGAAAATTACCAAAACATCAGAAGGTTATGCTTTGTCACAATCTCATTACATTGAGAAAATACTTGACAAATTCAGTAAAGATGATGATTATCTTGCTAGAACACCTGTAGATGTTAGTTTGTTTCTATCTAAGAATGTACAGGAAAGTATTTCTCAATTAGAGTATGCCTAAATTATTGGAAGCTTAATGTACTTGATGAACTGCACTCGCCCTGATATAGCTTATGCAGTAAGTAAATTAAGTAGATATACAAGTAACCCAGGAGTAGAACACTGGAAAGCAATTATAAGGGTTCTAAGATATGTCTGATTTACTCGTAATATTAGGTTGAAGTATACTAGATATCTGTAGACACCCCATTTTTGACCGTCCTCAAGACTTGGACGTCACCATTTGAACACTCGGTGATTATCCATGTTTGTGTTCGTTTGGAGTTCCCGGAGGTCTCGGCTCACGCGCCATGCCTCAGGATCCCCGAATTCGACCGTTTAGTGTCTGGTTTTGCACCAAACACTTGCATCTTGCCTTTGAGAGGCAGAGTGGGGCTTGTAGACCATCCCCACCCATCACCGGCAGTGGCTAGATGCCACCGGCTGGTTTTTGCTGCCACCGGCAATATTGTTTGCCGGCCGGCACTCTTTGTTGCCGGTCAGCACTCTTTTGTGCCGGTCGGCACTCTTTTTGGCCAAGATGACATTTTTGGCCGGCCGATTGCTGTTCATCTACTTTTGCAGATATTTTTAGACAGCTGTATTGCTTTTGCTCCCCTCCATACACGTGTATGGAGGGATCTCCCTCTTGCAAAGCTTGTCTTGTAAGCTTTACAAGAGGCATATAGAGAGGAACTCTCTCTAAGGCAAAAAAGAGAGCTTTTTAGACATTTTTGAGGGAGGAAAATACAGAGAGAAGCTCTGGTTTTTCTAGGGTTAGGGTTAGATATACACAACCTATCTCTCTTTCCCTCTTATTTGTACACTAGGTGTTTTGTGTCTCACTATTGCACACAAACACCTAGTGTTTCACCTTCCTCTTGGAGCTGAGGTTCTAAAGAGTGTGTTTTGAAGTTTTGGTGTTGGATTCAAGCTCAAGGAGGCCATTGGAGCACCATTTGTGAAGGGGTCATCAAGGGTGAGATTCTAGTCCTTTTTTCCCCCATTCTTGCATTGATTTTCTACTAGCCTTAGAGCTGTTTTTGTGATTATTGTATAACATAAAAAATTTCTGTTTTTAAGCCCTCTTTATTGTTTATTAAGAGTGTTTTGTTGTTTGAGGGGTGTTGACCACCCTTAGGCCTCAAAAGGCCTCATTTTGAGCCATTTTGTGCTAGCTCCGGGATTTTGGTGTTGAGGTCTCTTCACCACTGAAATCTTGAGGGATTTCAGTGGTGAAGATGATGCTTTGAAGTCCCAAGAAGGAGAGGGCCACCCCCTCTCCTTGTTGTCCTTGAAAAGGGCATATTTTGGCCTCTTAAGAGAGCTTATGCTTGAGTGTGTGTTGAGCATGTTTGGGCTGTTTTTCATGCTTATATATCCATAATATAACATGATTTTAAATTGGTTTTGGAACTCCATGCATGTTTAGCATAGTTGCCATGTAATGCCTTATTTGTGCCTTAACATGTTCTAGGTTGTTAGCCTTTGTTGGAGCATGTTTTAGGCTTGCATTTGTGAAGTTTATGTGATTATTTTGCCATGTTTTAGCTCTGTCCATAGTCGTTTGGGTTGATCTTTGCATGCATTATATAGCTCCTTTGTATTTGGGCTTGTTGGCCTTGAGTATGTGCATGTGTAACATGCCATCTTTGCATTGTTTTGATGATTGGGAATCATCCTACATGCTATTTCAGTCCCATTTCCATGCTCGTTTGATTGCCTTGCATGCCTCTTTAGTGCTTTGAAAGCATGTGTTGCAATGCTCCATGTTTTGGCCATGGTGTATGCCTTTGTATTTGGGCCATTTAGATGCCATCTAAAGAGTCCTTTAGTCTTGTTTTAACATGTTATAAACCTGTTTTTGGTCGCTTAATGCATGCCTTGTTTGGTCAAATTAAGTGTAGCTCAATGCCACTTTGGTTTACTTTGAACACTTAGGCCATTTGTTGCATGCTTGACTCGATTTATAACTTGATTTGGCATCATTTTATAACATGATTTTAGGGCTCATGTCGCATGCTAATTGTCCATGTTTCCTTCTTTCAAGTGTGCTTGAATGTTGTTTGATTTGTGCTTAAGTGTTGGTCCTTATGTGCATGTGTGTGTGCATGCCATTTAGCTCTCACTCTTTAGCACTTTTGGCTACTGTTTTAGGCCTTTTTAGAGTTGCCTAATTCATGTATAAGTCCATCTTGCCATCCATTTGCATTGGCATATGTATGCTTGCATGATTGCATAAGTGCCTTGCCATGTCATGTTGCATTCCTAGCTTGTATGCCTAGGTTGCATTGCATTTTGCATGCATGCCTTGTTCCTTGAATTGGTGATAGGAATTGGGCCTAATTTGTTTGATTGGTTTGCATGCATTTGAAACCAAAGTTGCATGCTTGGTTCCTTGGGCCATCATGCATGGAAATGCGTGATTGGTGGTCCGAGAACCGAGGCACATGTCTCTTTGAGTCATTACAATGATAAGAGACATGGTTGGTGCATACATGCCTTGAATTGTGCTGTCATGCCTTGTTTTGCCCTCTGTTGCTGTGACTTGCAGGTTCTGCAGGAATACTCTGCCGACCGGCAGTGTAATGTGCCGACCGGCACCATTTTCCCTGCCGACAGACCCTATTTTGTGCCGATGGCCATGCCACACTGCCGGTGGCAATTTCAATCAGCCGGTGATGATCCTCTCTGTCCAAGGGATCAGTCCTGAGGCTTTGACAGCCTCCAGAGGAGGAAAGAAAGGAAAGCAGAGGCAGCTTGCGCATGGTGGCACGCTTCCCGAGGCGTTTTCCTGCTTTAATTAATTCATTTAATTTGTTAATTAAATTAGTTAATTTGTAATATTAATTAGCTTGCGTAGTTAATTAGTTTGTAATATTTATTCGGTCCCTCCGAGTGAGGGCAAATCTGTAATAAGTGTGTGTGGGTGGTGTGTATGTCTTCCAACCTCACTTTTTTCTTCCCTTTTATTTACCTGCTTATGATGGTAGATTAGGGCACATTTATTTTAGCATACCTTATGCTATGCATGTATGCATCCATGCATTTGTATTGCATGCATTAGGCTCGGTACATCACGCTAACTGCATCAATACTTCAATTCCCAAACTGAATACGTGATAATTGTGCATTTTCACATGACATGTCTAGGATTAGCCGAGCCTATCTTAGCGACATTTTGTATGCGACGCATTAGGCACTTAACATGGACTTGGATCATGCATATTTGCTAACAAGTTCTTTGTTTTGGCACGGAGTACTATGTAAGTATTTCCGCTTTAGCATATCACATGAGTGTGAATATTGCCATGACAGCATGCTTAACATGTGGCTAGATGCTTATGTGTTAAACTGTTTTGAATGCCTGTGGGTGAAGGTTGGATTGTTTGAGTTGGAAAAACTCGTTGAAATCCGTGTTTTAGCCTACTTGCGAGTAACAAATTCCAAAGAATTTTCAAACCGAACGGATATGCAATGTTCATTTCCAAATTAGGCAATCTATTCTATACTTGTTTGCTGTGCGCATAACATAGTAATTCTAAGCTAATAAATGGAATAAGAACACCTAAAGTTTTCAAATACGGATATCACGGTTAGTAGAGGCCGGTCTTCGGACCGGGCGAAAGGGGGTGCTCATAGCTGACCTTCCCCGATCGTACCCAAGCTCCCGACCCGAGACAACAACGGTGATGACGGACATGTGGCCTTCGGCACCGAGTCAGGGTTTCCTAAATTCCCCCATTTTAAAATATTTAGGTGGCGACTCTGTATCTGGCAAAGCAGTCCATGTTTGGCACTACTTTTTCAAAAATCTGTTTCTCAAAACGATTTGCCAGATTTGGACTCTTTGGTTCAGATTAAGAACCGTGACACAAGTCGAGTCCGAACTGTAGTAACCCCAAATGAACAGAACGGGACTCATCCTCCCGGGGCGTTCGGGGCTTGTTACAATATCCAGCAGTACTTGAAGGTTATTGTGATGCAAACTGGATATCAGATACTATACACTCAAAGTCCACCAGTGGGTATGTCTTTACTCTTGGTGGTGCGGTTGTATCTTGGAAATCCTCCAAACAGACTTGCATTGCTAGGTCTACTATGGAATCAGAATTCATGGTTTTAGACAATGCTGGGAAAGAAGCAGAATGGCTTCGCCACTTCCTTGAAGATATTCCAATATGGCCAAAACCGGTGCATGCTATATGCATACATTGTGATAGTCAATTAGCAATTGGTAGAGCACAGAGTCATATGTATAACGGTAAGTCACGACACATTCATTGTCGACATAACACTGTGAGACAACTATTCGCTAATGGAATTATTTTCATTGAATATATGAAGTCTAAAGACAATATAGCGGATCCACTAACCAAAGGGTTAGCAAGAGAGTCAGTTGAAAATTCATCGAGGGGAATGGGACTAAAGCCTATTAAATCAGAGTTACCACAACGGCAACCCAACCTAGTTGACTGGAGATCCCAAGATCTAGGTTCAAAGGGACAACTGAGTTGTGATCGACTCAGAAGGATCACTGGGGAGTCTAACTCCTACCTATTTCTATGATGAAATAGTGATGTCTACAGCGTTTTAGGTTAAGTAAAATTTTAATGATTCTTATATCTAGGTAAACCTAGTGGAGTTAGGCAGGATACTCTTCATAAGAATCACCTATAAGAGTGTGAACTGGGCCGGTTCTATGAGATTTGTGAAGGGCTATAATTCTCTAAAATACTCATGAAAAACCAGGTTGTTCAGGGCTAAAATGAACACAATAGTGAGAACTAAATTGTGTTTGGGGATATACTGTGTGAGTTCTATTATCTTGGTTTACACAAACGGTTGAACAGTTCAAGACATCATGTTCACTGGTTAGCTAATAAATCCGATAGTGTCTCACAAGGGAAGGTTCAAAGCCAAAAGCTACCTATCCTTTGCAGAATATTTCTAATTTTTGTACTCTCTGTATTTAGATCATGTTGTTGTATTTTCTCTCCGTCAAATTCCATTCATGTGGGGGATTGTTGGAAAATTTGGTTTATAAGGCTTATTTTGGGCCAACTTTGAGCCCAAAATGGAGTGGGGCCCAAACGTCTTTTGGGGTGGGTCCGAAAATGTGACATGTTCCTTGCCGCGTGGCAAGTCACATAGTGAAGACGGTTCGTCAAAACCATTTATGAGTGAATGGGAACTTGACGCCATTTTTGGGTTCGTGGAATGGACATTTAAAGATTTAAATGTGGGTTTCCTTTTAATGGGTTGTCCCATATTGAAACTTTAAGAGAGCTTTTTTGTGTATATAAGCTCTAGACTACAACACTTGGGTTGGGCCCCAAGGGGCAACCCAAGTTTGTAGAAGGGAGAAGTTATGGACAAAGTGAACCTTAGCCCAAACCACCACACACGCGTACGCGCGCCGCCGCCGTTTGTCCATCAGGCCGAGCCGAGCCGAGCCGTGCCGGGCACGGGTGTGGGTCGGGTTAGTTCTAATATTAATTTTTTGGACAATTTTTTTTTGAATTTTTTCAAAAATTATTACGGGAATTTAATTCCAAATTTGAATTTGAAATTCAATTTTTTTTGTCCAATTTTGTGCCTTTTCCATATTCCACTATAGTTGCAATTTTCGAACAGGTTTTTTACTACCGGACAAATTCAAAACTGTCCAAACAGTTATTCAATCTGTTGGTCAGTTTCAAATTTCATAAACTGCCCACACAGTTACAATTTTGAAACAGTAACTGTATCTGTTAGTTACAGGTTTAAATATGTCTTGTATCTGTCCGAAATAGTGTAACAGTTCCAGTTTGAAATTTACACATGTTCAAGTCTATAAAACCAAATCTGTTCCAGCAAATTTGAGATCCAAAAAAACAGTTTGAAAAATATTCTTTTGTTGTCCAAACTTTTATCTTTGGTGCATTATTCTTCATATTAGTTTTAGAATAAAATTCAGAGAGTTAGAACACAGGTTTGGTTCGCCGTACAAATTGTTTGGAGTGCTACTACAATTTGTGAAGATCATTGTATCCTGAGAGATAGACGCTACTTAACCGTAAGCACCGTTGCGGGGCAAATCTGTCTTAAGGACAGAGTGTCACACACTCAACTTGGTGTTTTATTTTTCATTTGGCTCGACAAAATAAATTATGTAAGTTATTTATTTTATTTTGTTTGATTTAGTTTCAATTTATTTTAATTACACAGAAGATTGTTCCAACAGGAGTTTGTGCTGACATTCTGTATCTTGAATTTAGCAGTCCTTGTTTGCCTGTTTGCCGACTAATGTCAAAGTTGATGACCCGCTCGAGCGGTCTTTTGTGCACCTGAGCAGTGAAGTAATCCATTCAGTATCTCAACCTACATTCTAAACTTCTAGGAAACATATTTTACCGCTTGTGCAGTAGATGTTGTGCTCAAGTGGTTTGCCTGTATATGAGCACCACCTTTAGTCACACCGCTCGAGCAAAAGTGTGTCGTTTGCTCGTTTTAGGGTTGAACTCGTCCAGATTCTCAAAGAGAAGAGTAACCATAGTATTCTATATTGGGGTGTATTTATATACTGGTTTCCTTGATAGATGAGGGAGATCAATGGATCAACAGATTAAATATTGACAATCATTAAGGGGTTTTAGTTTATTCTTTCAACCATAAAGAGAGAGGTGTTCATCGGTGGATTTTAGGGAACTTGGGCCTAAAGTTTTGCTGGATTTCGGAGTGGCTTATTGTTATGCATTCGACATTGATAGGGGTGTAAAAAAGGCCCGAGGCCCGTGGGCGGCCCAAAACTCGCCCAAAGCCCGAGGTGGGCCCAACCTATTTTGGCCCGATTAGGCCCGAGCCTGAGCCCAGTCCAGTACCTTGGGCCTAGGCCTGTGCCTTCCATTTGTGGCCTAGCCTGTTGGCCTAGCTCGGCCCAAAAAAATTTCAAGCCCTGCAGGCAACCTGGCCCAGCCCGACCCACCCATCTGGCCCTCTCTCTACTAATAGTCAAATTTCAAAAAATAAAAACAAAAAATGACTTGCAACGGTTAAATAATTAAAAAAAATAATAAATAAAATAAATAAAAAGGTTGATCTTGTAAAAATAAAAAATAAAAAAAATTAAATAAATAACATTAACAATTTAAAAATAAAATAAAAAATAATAATAGTTTATTAAATTCAAATCAAACTAATAATAGTTTTTTCTTTGGCCAAGCTAGCCACAAGAGGAACAAGAGAGGAGAGAAAGAGAGAAAGAAATGAAGTGTATATGGGAGTACCCATTGGCACTGGCACTATGGCTGCTATAGCAGTCGAAAACAAGAGAGAAGAGAGAGAGAGAGAGAGAGAGAGAGAGAGATGGAGTGTGGGAGCCTAGCCTACTCTCCTATAGCTGCCTACTCTAGTCTGTCCCGCCTGCCCCTACTAGCCTAGCCTACTCTAGTCTGTTGCATCTCCTCTTCAATCCCTCAACTCAAATGGTAATATATATACAAACTGCCATAATTAAAATTACTATGAATGTCCTTCATTTTCAAAATAAATCTCACAACAAATAATTCTCTCTCTCTTAAGCTCTCTTAATCTTTCAACTCTCAATTAATTTTGAAGTGTCATCCCTAAGTGACAATTACAATTGTGTAACAAGAAACTTTTATCAAAAGAAGAAAATTTCTGTATCACATTCGCCAGTTGATAATATTAATTAGTTTAATTAAATTTATTAGTTACTTATTTTTTCATTAATTATTTTTGCACATATATTAATTATTATTTTTTACTGATTGTATTTACACATTATTTAAATTAATTGTTAATTCTTATATATTGTTTTACTTACATTACTATGGATCCTAATATTCCTAAAGTTTATGTCAATGTTGATACATATACTACACAACATGAATCTGTTAATTCTCTTTCTAATATCCATTTTCCAACCATTAGATCATCATCTAGGTGCAGAAGTAGTAGTGTTTGGAAACATTTTAAAAAAAAAAATCTATAAATAATCCTGATGGTACAATTACATTTAAAGCAAAATCTAAATAGTCTGCACGTGTGTTTGGTAACGTTTACGTTTTCAGTTTATATTTACAAAAATTTTATAAACTGGTTTTTGTTTTTTTTGTTTATTTTTTAAAAAAAACATAAACTACAAACATGTTTGGTAATTGACAAAATATTTTTAAAAAATTTAAAATATAAAAAAGAGTGAGAAATGGCAAGTGGTGGCAAGTGGCGGCGGAAGACGGTGGTGGAAAGTGGTGACGGTGGCTGGTGGGTAGCTGGTGGTGGTGGGTAGTGGCGGGTGGGTGGTGGTGGTGGTGGTTGGTTGGGTGATGGTGGCGAGTGGCGGTGGTGGTGGTGGTGGGTGGTTGGTGGTGGTGGCAGGTAGGTGGCGGATGACGGGTGGTGGGGGGTGGTGGTGGTGGCAGGTGGTGCTGGTGGGTGGGTGGGTGACGGTGGCGGGTAGTAGGTGGTAGCGAGTGGGTGGTGGTGGTGGTGGTGACGGGTGGTTGGTGGTGGTGGCAAGTGAGTGGCGGATAGCGGGTGGGTGGTGGTGGTGGGTGGGTGACGATGGCGGGTAGTGGGTGGTAGCGAGTGGGTGGTGATGGCGGGTGGTGGTGGGAGGTAGGTGGCGGATAGCGGGTGGGTGGCGGCGGCGGTGGTGGTGGTGGGTGGGTGGGTGACGGTGGCGAGTGGTGGGTGGTATCGAGTGGGTGGTGGTGGTGGTGGTGGTGGGTAGTGGTGGCAGGTGGGTGGCGGATAGCGGGTGGTGGCGGGCGGATGGG
Organism: Camellia sinensis; assembly: GCF_055761805.1. Lineage (NCBI taxonomy): Eukaryota > Viridiplantae > Streptophyta > Magnoliopsida > Ericales > Theaceae > Camellia > Camellia sinensis. The sequence goes on from NC_138968.1 coordinate 13,965,014, forward strand.
TGGGTGACGGTGGCAGGCGGTAGCGAGTGGGTGGTTGTGGCGGTAGTAGTGGCAGGTGGTGGGTAGTGGTGGCAAGTGGGTGGCGGATGGCAGGTGGTGGTGGTGATGGTGGTGGTAGCGGGTGGTGGTGGTTGGGTGGGTAACGGTGGCGGTTGGGTAGGTGACGGTGGCGGGTGGTAGGTGGTAGCGAGTGGGTGGTGGGTGGTAGTGGCAGGTGGGTGACGGGTGGGTGATGGTGGTGGTGGTGGTGGCGGCGGCGGCGAGGGGTGGGTGGTGGTGGCGAGTGGGTGGTGACTGGTGGCTGGTGGTGGCGGGTGGTGGCTGGTGGTGGCAGGTGGGTAGTGAGTGGTGGTGGCAGGTGGTGGTAGGGGTGGGTGGTGGGTGGTGAGTGGCGGTGCCGGAAGACGGTGGTGGAAAATGGTGGCAGGTGGTGGTTAGTGTTGGGTGATAAAAAAAAAAAAAAAAAAACCTCAACACTCAAAACGGAAACACATTTTTTGTGTTTTCATTTTTTGACCAAATTTATAAACTGAGACCACTGATTTATAAATCAAAAATTTTACCAAACAAGTTTTTATTTGAGTTTTTAAAATTTTTGTAAATATAAACAGAAAACTGAAAACGTAAGTGTTACCAAACGGCACCAGTGTTGCATCTGCAGAGGGTACTAGTCATCTAAAAATGCATGCTAACAAACATTTACAAAGTCAACAACCTGATATTCGAAGTCAAATGCAATTAGGGGCGTCATCAACTAGTAATTTGTAAACATTTTCATATGATCCTATGCATACACAAAATTTTGTAGTTGATTATATTATTAAAAAAGAACAACCTTTTACTAGTAGTGAATGTCTCGATTTTTCCGAAATGATTCACGAAAGTTTTGCATCGGAATATCAAAATTTTTCAAGAAATACTACTAGAAACAGGATTTTAAAGAAATTTAAGGATGCTAAAAGTGAATTATTTGACATCTTTAAAAATTTGAATGGAAGAGTTTGTTTAACATCTGATCTGTAGTCAAATAATGATTTTGAATATCAATGTGTCATTTTATTGATAATGATTGGAATTAAATAAAAGAATTATTTCATTTAAATTAGTTGAACTTCCACATGTTGGTCATTCGCTTGGTATAGAAATAAGAAATATATTATATGAGTGGGCTTTACAAAATAAAATATTTACGATTAATTTAGATAATGCAGCATATTATAATCAAACTGTAACCCATTTAAAATCAACTTTACAATTCCTTATTAATGGTGATTTATTTCATGTTCATTGTTGTGCCCATATTTTAAATTTGATTGTTAAATAAGCTATGCATGTATATAAGACTTCTATACTTGTAATAAAAAATACAGTTATTACTATTATGTCTTATAGTAATCGAATTTCGGAATATAGGAAAATTTGTTAACGAGAAAATATGCCATTTAAAAAATTAATTTTAGATGTAGATAGTAGGTGAAATTCAATATATAATATGTTTAAAATAGTTTGTAAACAATTAAAAGCAATAGATTTATTTTTTATAACAACATCAATAGGAGGAGTACTGACTCCCACAGAACTTAATTGGTGGCAAATATCCTTGCATAAAGATTTTTTTAAAAGTTTTCGATACTTCAACAAAATTATTTTTATATATATGTATATATATTCCTACTTCATCATTTGTTTTACATATACTAGCATAAATAATTAAATTTTTCGTAAAATATATGGATAATGAATATTATGTAACCATTATTACTTCAATGAAAGAAAAATTTGATAAATATTTTGATCATTTGCCTCATCTATTAGGTTTAACCATAATAATTGATCTTAGGTGTAAATAAATTAGTTTACAAGAATTTTTAGAGCGTATTTTTCTTGATCAAACACAGTTTGCCCCTATAATGCAAACATGCAACAAATTATTTGAAAAATACAAAGCAGCTGTATCTGTAAATACACCTACACGCACTACACTAGCAGTCTCATCTCGAGGCGGGAGATAAAGTATTTTATAGCAATAAAAAGCAGAAGAATATCTCAACATACAAGTGTAAATAGCTCTAAACTACAACATTATTTGGAAAACTCGTCAGTGGATGATTCCGATGATTTTGATATTTTGGAATGATAGAAACAAAATGAAATTATGTGGCATGTAGTTTCACAGATGACTCGTAATATACTAACCGTTTCTATTTCTACAATTGCTTCGGAAATAACTTTTAGTGCAGGTAGACGAGTGCTGAGCGATTACCGGAGCAAGCTTTCACCCGAAATGGTTAAGGCACTGATGATTTGCAGAGATCATATGCCTGTGCTTACAAGAAGACAAAATTATAGTAAAAGGAGCGAATTCAAAATGATTTGGATGACATATCCTCGGGCAACGCAACTGAAATGTCTGTCTCCTCTGATGATTGGCCAACAATTTATTTTTTACTATTTCATTTCATTTCATTTCGTTTCGTTTTTTTTCTTCTTTTTTGTATTAAATTATTGAGATGGAGTATAATGCAAATGATTGGTAGGCTAGTATGTGCCAACCTAGTTGGGATGTACTTAACCTATAGTGATGCAATTGTTTTACCATCATCAATAATTTACACATAATTTATTTAATAATATCAAATTTTGTAATATTTTATTTCATTTTGAAATAAAAATTATTCATTCAATAAATGTCATATAAATAATTTAATATTGTAATATTGAAAGTTTCAATTTCATATATATAAAATTATTCATTTCAAAAGAAAAAAATTACATGATTGCATACTTTTTTAGTTATAAGTTCATAATTAAAAAAACATAAGCCATATATAATTAAATTTAAATATCACCATGAAACAAAACCAAACAAAGCATCTCACTAATCTTAACTAAAATATTCTAGTATAATTTTTTTTATTTCTAATATAAAAAATAAAATAAAATAAAAGCCCAACTAGGCCCGGCCCACGACCCTATTACCAGTGGGCTTGGGCCTGGGCCCTAAAAAGACAGGAGCCCGTGAGGCCAGCTTGGGCCAGCCTGAGCCCGGGCTCGAATGGACCGGGCCATTATTACATCCCTAAACATTGACATTGTAGATTCAATGTTAGGCAAAGCAATTCCGAGGTGAAGACGATGGTGGAAGAAGCACATCAGATTCGATTTAATTTGGGCACGAATTCGGTAGATGATTAAGGGTTCTCATGTGTAGTTCCTTTGTCTTCTTAGTGGATTGTTTTGTGGTTTTGACCCATAAATTTTTTATTGCAGCTAGAGGTGCTCCAATTGTGAATTTTTTCCACGTTATATCGTTGTTTTGATTTATCAATGTTTGTTTGATTGATATAGTTCAATTCTCGTTTAATTTAATTAAATCTACTTGTGTTTTGATTGGAGATTGTTATTCATTGCTAAAATTGAATCCTAATTGCAAATCACTATCTCGGGATTTTTAAGGTTTTTCACAAACAAATTTTCAAATTTTGTAAGTTCTTTCAAAAAAATTATTTTTCAAAATTATTTCATAAATACAAACCAAACATGGCCTTAGTGGTTTAGGGGCACTGCTCCATACCATTTATATTTGGACAAGTATCCAGTTGTCTTCCCAAATGAGACAAACAAATAATGGGACCCACCATTGCAACTAATAATATTTAAATTGGCACACCACCTAGATTTGCCTGGGTAGGCCTGTAAATGGGTCAAATTCGGATTTTTGATCTTATCGGATTTGTCAAAATCCGAATTCAATCCGATTAAGACAAACCCGAATCCAATCCAAATCTATTTAGCCCATTTCCAATTATAGATCACCTAAATCCGAATCCGATAATTTCGAATATCCGATCAGATCCATTTATTTATTTATTGAGCTATAATTTTATATAATTTATTATTATTTTTTTCATTTTGTGTTTTCTTCATTCAAATTGAGAATAATCAAATCAGATTATCAGGTCGGTTCCAATTTTTGCATATTCGATCCATTTAATAAATGGATTAAACATATTCGAATTATCGGATTGCCGGATTAAATTTTTTGTAAATGGATTTGGATTTTCAGATCAAATTCGGGTCAGATTCAGATTAACTCCGATCCATTGACAGCCCTACCTGGGGCAATGAATAATTTCTCAAGGGAAAGACTATGGTACACAAAGGGTGTCTGTCATATGCATCTTATAACTAAAAAAAATAACATAACTTTATACTTTCTGAGTTACAACTAAAAAAAAAAAATTTATAACCAAACACTATGTCAAGCATAACCAAAGATCTCATAGTTATAACTAAAATATTATCATAACTAAAGAGGCGGGATATCGTGCTGTCATAGCAATGGTGCCGTTTTCATATTTTTTTTTCATTTTTTTTTTACTATTTGTTTTATTATTAATTTCTTTTAGTTAAATTACAAATACACCTCATGTAGTTCGATTGCCCTCCATAGTTTTGGAAATTATAAATATTTTATTGTCAAAATTTTTATTTAACATAATTAACAGAAAAAATAAAATTCATAACTATTCTCTTATACAATAATAAAATTATTATAATCATTAATTAAGATATATTTTTAACATTATTAAAAATTATTAATTGATTTAATAATTATTAATAGAAGTGATCATCTGTTATGCAATTAAAAATTTAAAGAAATCTAATGTAATTTTTTAAATTATAAAAAATAGTTTATATGTTAAACAAATCTTAAAAGTATATTTATAATTTATTAATTTAACAGTCGTTTAATAAACTTAAATTTGAAAAGAAAACAAGTCAATAAATTTTTCTAGTGTCTTCTCTCTTTTTTGTCTTTTTCTATCCAATAACCCATACCGTACTCTCATGTCATGTTTAGACAATGATAAAAAAATTTTAAAATTTCTTAAGTAATTCACGATCACCACCATAAAATTAGAAGGGATGACGTTTGATTAATATCAGATAATTATCTTATCATTATTGTAATTTTTGACTTTTCATAAATATTGGGATAGATATAACAGAAACAAGCTAAAGCAGCGTTTTTTTTTTTATGGCGTTTTTATTGAAACGCCATCACTGATCAATTAAAAATTAAAAACAACAGTGCCGTGTTAATTAATTTCAAAACAGTGCTGTTGCTGGTGCATATCTGACGCCGTCACTCTCTTCCTCTCACTCTTACTCGCTCGAATTCACTCTCACTCTCACCCTCGCTCTCGCTCGAAGTGTCTCTCACTCTCGCTCTCTGTACTCATCTCTTCATCAGATCTATGAAGTTTGTCGAAGATTTGAAGGTTGATTCTTGAAGATTCGAAGGTTGATTCTCCAGATTTGCAGTTGTCTCTTTCGATTTTGTGAGTTTCAATTTGTTTAGGTTTTTTATTTTTAATAGATTTTTTACATTTTAACTCAGATCTTGCTTCTCTCTTCTGATTTTCTGTTTTCGTTAGATCTCATCGTTCATCTAGTGGTCGATTAATCTACATGAAACCTGTTTGAGATTTGGCTTCTCAAATCTGTAAGTTTAACTTTAATTTCGGACATGTATATATGCATTTGTTTTGTATGAGCTTAGATTTCTGATTTTTCAGACCTGTTTGAGATATATATATATATATATATATATATATATAAGTGGGAGTGTTTGTGTATAAATTTCTGTGTATATTCTGTGTATGTTCTGTGAAATTTCTTGGAACTGGTAGCTTAGATTTCTGATTTTTCAGACCTGTTTGAGATATATATATATATATATATATAAGTGGGAGTGTTTGTGTATAAATTTCTGTGTATATTCTGTGAAATTTCTTGGAACTGGTAGCTTTGAGAATCAAATCTACTCTTGCATATTCTGTGTCTAAATCATGTGTTTTTGGAATTATTGTGAAACCAATGTCTGATTAATCTACATGAGAACATTCAACCATGATAGTGTGCCAATGTCTGGATGAAGCTTGAAGGGATGCCTATGGATTCTATTAAGTGCCAAATCCCACTAAATAATATGCAAAGTTAGTTCACTTTAGCTGACAAATAACTCACAAAATTAATAGTTCACTGTAAAGCACTCTGTGACTACTTTTGGGGATCTAACCACATGAATCTAATTCCTCCCCTGTTTTGATAAGGAGATTGATTGAGGTGGAAACTATTTGGTTCTGCTTATGAGGTGGAAACAGTTGTTTATTATTGAGAAGTAGGGGAATGGGTACTTTTACTTATGCTTTTTTATTATCAATTTTCAGCTTGCAAGATTCATTTCTTATTCTTTTCCTACACATTATATACATTTTAGCTGTGGTTGCTAAATCTCTCTCTCTCTCTCTCTCTCTCTCTCTGTTTTTTGTGTATACGGTTATGTATATATATATATATATGCTGTTAGAATTGCAATATTACTTGGGATTTGCTCTTTATTTTCAATCATAAAAAGAAGGGAGCTACTTGAATATGTATTGTAAAAACTAGGGCTGAGCAAGTGATCCGTGAAATCCGTAATCCGATCCAGTCCAGTCCAATCCGATAGGTTTGAATTGGTTTTTTGAATCCGCGGTTCGGTTCCGGATTAAAGAATTAAAAATCCGTAGTTTACGGATTGGTTCCGGATTGAACCCCACGGTTCCGGATTGAAACCGATCCGAACCGTATACAAATAGTTTATATTTTTATTATACATCCTCTCCCATAGTATCTTCTCTTAATTCTATATAAAATCTAAACTCAAACCTAAAACCATATAATATCTTCTTTTATTACTCTTGTTTGTTGGTTTTTAGTTTTAAGTTGTAATGGTTTAAACACTTATAGTGAAACCAATTTTCTTATGGTTGTTTAAATTTTAGAACAGTATGTCGCTATTACAGAAAAATATGTTGCTATTGTGGAACTAATATAGCGCTATGTTTATATTTTTATAAAATTAAAGTGTTATAAATATATTTTTATTATTTAATTATGTGAATCCGTGGTCCTAAACCAATCCAATCCGTATTTAAATGGATTGGTTCGGATTGGTTCCATGATTTAAACGGATTGGATTGGTTCCAATTTTTTAAGAACCGTAGATAACGGATTGGTCCTGGTTTTATCCCAATCCGGACCATGCTCACCCCTAGTAAAAACTTAACTAATGGCAGAGTGGAAAATTTGAGACCTTAGTTTAGAATTTAATTTTGAATATAGATTTTAGAATTTCTTTATTTGGTAAATATTTGAGTAAAATTCAATTTGGTCTAAGTTTATGTCAAGGAGTTTAGGGTGTTTTGAGTGTTTTTTTTTTTTTTTTTTTGGTTCTTTTTTTAAAAAAAATTAATATTCAAGTTTATTTGATTTTAGTGTAAGTTTGTTTGATTTGAAATATAAGAATAATATGCTCTGGGTTCATCACTGATGCCACTCCGATTGTTAAGGACAAACTTTGATACTTTAATTCTGAATAATTTGAGTGTTATCTTTCTCTTCAATCTCCGGATGGGAGTTCTTCTTAGTGGGGAGAATTGATGAAGATCAATAAGGCAGCAATAATTGGGAGTTTGAGTTATTTAGGAGTTTAAATCTGTTCATGAGTTATTTTGAGTATATCTATTTATTTTTATTCGTTAGCCTTATATATACATAGTGTTGGTGTATGAATTTTATCAGATTTTGGCATAATTGAAGTTATTAAGAATTTTTGTATCTCTCTCTCCCCATTAGACACTCTCACCATCTCTTCTTTTCTCTGCTTCTATCCCCTATCTGATTCTCATTCTTCTTCTCCCTTTTCTCTGCTGCTTCTTTCTCTATCTCTACTTGTATTACATGACATGTCTCTGTCGGTTGTTATCTAAATGTTGAAATTATTTTTGTACTTGAAACATTCACAATGCATTGTGATTTTTGCATGTAGGTTCAAAAGAGGCTCTTAGAATTCATACTTGCTGCATTCCGTCGATCTCTTGATTTTGTTGCACTTCTGAAGGTATTCTCCTCACCAAATTATGCCTAAACTTTTCTATTGCAAGTCAATTATGTTGGAACTTTATTGATTACTTACCTTAGTATCATTGTCACTTGGTATGTCGAATGTAATTCTAGATTTGGAAAATGGAAAGTAGGAGTGCATACAATTTTTTTTTTTTTTTTTTTAATTTTAAACAGACATGGAGTGGAAAATTTTGTATCTTTCATTTTCTGGCTTGTGACCTGTTTTCTTTGGTATAAATTTTACAAATTTATTTGAATAGTTTTTTTTTTTTTTTTTTCGAGGCATTTTTTGTAAAAAATTTTGAAGGCATTTTTGTCATATGGAAGTGTTTTTTTTAAAAATATTTTTCATATCAAAATAGAGAAATGGTTCTTTAATAAATTTTTTCTATCTAAGAATTTCCATAGGCACTTTCTCTAGTGTATATGTTTTTTCTACCTAGGAAGTCTCATAGAGATGTTTGCCTATCTAGTGATCTGCAATATATTTGCAACTTTAAATGCTACTACTAAAATTTTCTTGCATAGAAAACTTTGTTCATTTATTTTCTTCAGTGCTTTGATGATATATCTATATTGAACCTTCTATAGAAGCCTATAATTGATAGACTTGGAGAAGTTTATGACAGCCCCTGCAAAGGTCGGTAAATAATAATAATAATAATAATAATAATAATAATAATAATAAAGCTAGAAAGAAATAGTTGTTTTCCTTATTGGTAGATGCCACAATTACACATTGAACAAATCGTTTCCACCACTCTTTTACAGACACAGTTGGCCAAGGCCATTAGGGAGAACGGAGGGGGTGGTGAATCTCACAAAGATGCGGCTTGTGAACTTTTCGAGAGTTTGGAACTACTTCTGTATGAAAACCTTTCATCCAGGTACATTTTATGTGACAGCTATAGCTATTTGCATTGTCAGAGATTTGTTTTATGATGGTTACTATGTCATGCTGACTTCTATCGTCTCTTTTTGTTATTTGTTTGGCAGTTGTCTTGGTTGGGAAAGTTGCGTACAATAATAGAGAGAGATTACAACAAATTAATTTATAAGAAATGATATCCACTATCAATGATGAATTGATTCATGAAATGATTTGTAACCCTAGTTCATCATCCACCTATCAGTGATACAAGAAATGATCTGCTGTGATGGTATGTTACCAAGTATTAATACATAATTTTGGCCAACATAAATTGATTTGGATTTGCATAACAGGTGGCAAGCTCTCAAATCTCAGATGTGAGGGTCTGGAGGCGTGTGATCATTTGGACTTAATGAATGAAACCTGCTATATGATTATTTAGGCTTATTCATGTTATTTGTTCTTGTCAAATGCAGGTTCACGTATCAAAGAAAGGAAAGAAGAAGAAGTAGATATGACAAACTCAATGAAAGAAGGCTGCTGGAGAAATTCTCTTTTGGAGCAAAGTTTAAGCATTGTCTTAGGAGTTTTTGAGCTGTTTGGGAAAAGATTGAAAGTTGGGGGAGGGGGTGGGACGGAAAACTTATGTTTGGGTCCCATATTACAGTGACAGGTTGATGTAGTTGCATCTCTATTGATGGCTAATAAGAGGGAGCCCTGCCAAGCACATAACTATTGGAAAAGGTGCTTCATATATGTGTGTATTTGATGCACACTACTCTTACATGTAACATGACATTTTTTATTTTTCTACATGATGAAATTTTGAGACCAGAAATGTAGCCTTCAGTTTTATGTTCTTTGATTGGAAGATGACATTCAAATAACAGAAATTCTTTAGGAGGCCAAATTGCTATTCATTTATGTGCCTCATGGTATTCCAGTTTTGCGGGGACAAAAAAATGGGTGGCGTTTTTTAAAAAATGCCACTAAATGACGTGAAATGAAGTCATTATGACGTCCTTGGAAGTTGAAACACATGTTAAAGATTTTGCGGCGTTTTAAAAAATGCCGTCTAATATTTTTAGTGACGTTTTTCAAACGTTGCAAAGCTATTGCGGTGGTCGTATCAGTGACGAAAATATTAAACGTCGTCGTAACTTTTTGTGATTTTTTCAAACTTTTAGCGGTGTATTAAAAACGCCGCTAAAACTCTAATTTTTCTGTAGTTATATAGTTGTTTACTTATTTTAAAAAATTTGAAATTTGAAATTTAGATGATTTGGTAGATAAAGAAATAGGGTTTAGGGTATGTTTGGGAAGGGCTAATTGGCTATTTTGGCCGCAAAAGACAAAATAGGCTATTTTAGCCACAAAAAATAAAACATCACATCTAATTCATAATCATTACACTATTCTCTCACAAAAAAAGTAAAAAAAGTCAAAAAGTTCTCAAATTAGACTTTTTAGCCTAGGCTAAAATAGCTAAAAAAGTTAAAAAAGTCAAAAAGTCAACCTACTTCCCAAACCAACCCTTAGAATTATATGGACCATTAAATTTGTATCCTTTTATTGATTTGCAATTAAGCTTCAATTTTTTTTTATTTTTTTATTTTTTTTGGGTATAATTTTATTTATATATCTATATATACGTAGATATTTAGTGACAAGTACTGTTACATGGAATTGTCCAAGAATAAATTAAAGAAAAAAGAAATGGGTAAATTATAAAGGGGAAATTATTAGAAACTTTCATTTTAGAGAGTTGTAGTCTACCAAGTCCCATTTTAAAATTAATAGACGTCCAAGTCCTATTTTTTTGGTAATGTGATCCGACGGATCCCATTATGTAATTATGGAATGTTTTTTCTGACTAATGTACCCTTTTTTTGTGGTTGAAACGTATGGGTCATAAATAACGTGGACACCCCTACATACACTACTAAACCCAAAAAAAGCTATAGTAAGCTTTTCCCAAACGTTACATATGTTGGAAATGGTAGAAAAATTCTGGGTAAAATCAGAATTTTTTCTCAAATTTGGTCTATTTTTTAGGTGGGCCCCGAGTGTCGATTTACTCGGGTCAAAGTGGTAACGCGTTCTATGCCGCGTTGTGATTCACGTGGTATATTTGATTGCTCAAAACCATTACCAAGTGAATGGGAAATTGAAGCCAAAGTGTGCTCAATGGAAATGGAGTTTTGGTGGAAATTCCTTAAGGTTGTAAATTGGCTTGTCCCACATTGATTTGATGGGAAGTTTTGAAAGGGTTTATAAGGCTTTGGGTGAGATACTTGGGGTGTGCCCCAAGGGGTACCCAAGTGTTTTAGAGGGAGAGGTTATGGGAAAAATGGGCTAGACCCATTGGACCCAAAAATCACCACACACGCGCGCACCATCCATCCAGTCGGGCGGGCTGGGCGCAGGTGTGTGGTTGTGCTTCTAATCTTTTTGGGCAAAAAACATTTGAATTTAATTTTATTTTTTGGTAAAATAAAATCCAGAATTCAAATTAAACTGATTTGGATTTTCTGTACATCCAAACAGGGCCCTTCCCGTTTTCAAACAGAAATAAACTAGTTTGGAATTAGTGCACACCCAACAGGGCCCTTCCCGTTTTTGCTATCTGTTTGAATTGTTAACAAATTCAAATCTGTTTGAATTCAAAACCAACAGGTATCATACCTGTTCAATTTAAAACCAAGAGCCACCTTTACATCTATAAATAGGACCACCCTCATTTGATGTTATTAATTGAGAAATTTCGTATTTCACCTCTACTTATTCTATTCTTCATTTTGTTGCATTTTATTTCTGAAAGAAAGAGTGTAAACACTTAGTGTGTTTGTAAGGCAAACAATTTGTAGTGCTGCTATTGTTTGTGGTAGATCATTTCATCCTGGGAGATAGACGTCCAAATTCTGAAAGCACCGTGGAGAGGACGAATCTGTCTTAAGGACACGGTGTCAAACACTGGACTTGATCAGAAAATAATTCGAAGAAATTAAATCAAGTAAGTTATTTAATTTATTTTCAGTGTTATTTTTATTTATTTAAATCAGATTTTAATTTTGTTTTTGTAACAAAATAAAATCTATTTTTATTTATTTATTTATTATTTCAAGTTTGATTTTTGTAATCAAACAAATTCTCTCTTTTTCTTTATTTCTTTAAATTCTATTTGTTGTTGTGTACACAATAGAATTAAATCTTTTAAATACAGTGAAGATTGTCCAACAATCTTAAGACAGAATTCTTTTTGGTATCTTCATTGTATTTAATTTTCTGTGTTTTCAAACTAATATTCTGGTTGGAAAAACAAATAGTGATTTATGCTATTTGACAGATAGTAGTAATATACTGTCTCTTTTATTTGACAACTAGTAGTAATATACTGGTGTCATTAACAATTGCAGAATATTATTTGATGTTACAGAAAATTATTTTGGTATTTTATTTTTCTAGTTTTAGTAACAAGGAAAATAAAATTATATTATTTTCTAGTTTTAGTAACAAAGAAAATAAAATTATTTTGTGTTTTAATTTATTTTCTGATTTTGGTAACTAGAAAATTATTTTGTGTTTGTTCTGATTTTTGTAATCAGATAGTTTTGTGGTATTTTATTTTCAAGTTTCAGTAACAAGGAAAATAAAATTACAGTATTTTCTAGTTTTAGTAACAAGAAAAATAAAATGATTTTGTGTTATAATTTATTTTCTGGTTTAAGTAACTAGAAAATTAATTTGTGGTTTGGTTTTCTGATTTTTGTAATCAGATATTATTTGGGTATTTTATTTTACTAGTTTTAGTAACAAGGAAAATAAAATTATTTTGTATTGTAATTTATTTTTTGGTTTTAGTAACTAGAAAATTAATTTTGTTAATCAATCATGTAACTTTGTGACTCGGTCACAATCTGTTAATTTTGTAAGTAACTTATGGTTTCATTTGGTAGACCACTTATTTTTGAACCCTTTGTGAAAAGGTGTTAATTATTTTGACTTTAGCATAGTTCATCGTGAGTATATATGGAAGAATTTGTTTCTAAAGTAAAATATTAGTTTTACAAACTAATTTTATTTTTATTACAATGTGGATTCATAGTCTTGAATTGTTTCTGCACTTGAGTCGGAATATATATATATATATATATATTCACAAGAACATTTTAATGCATATTTAATTTGTTTATTTATGTACAAATCAAACTTATTAAATGAAGGTATGTTTTGTCATTTTGAAATTTAAAGTTTATATGCGTTGGATTTTATTTATGAGTTGAGAATCCTTTTATTTCATGATGCAAGTGATGGGATCGTGCATGATTAATTTATTTTGTTAATTCATTATTTTTAGTTGATGCGTTTGATATGCATGTATGATATCAACTCAAGTTATTTCTTAACAATAATTTCAAGTGATTTGGAATGATAAATTGTTATGTCGACTTAGGACATAAGCAGGTTAATTTGAATATTTCTAATCAATTTTGAATGGGTGTTTAAACACCAGAGAAATTTAAACATGAAGATGTATGTAATTATATCGGTCCGTTTAATTGGGAAGTAATTTAAGAAATCTTTTATGTTGATTATTGAATTATGTGACATGAGATGTCATTAATAATTATTTTACTTGTGTAGTAGAATTTGTTAAACCATGAACCATTTTATTAATATGGGGGTGTATCTCTTACATTAGTTGAGATAATTTAATTTTCTTCTGTCACAAATATTTTTATGACAGTGACATTTATTTGTTATTGAGTTGCAAGAATGTATACAATCAAATGGGTTTTTGAATTGTTTGATTCTTAGGCAAAATTTTTTATGAGGATATGATTTTGTCAAAACATTAATTCTGACTTGAGTAGTCATAATTATTTTGGTTTTTTCTTGAATTTGTTTTAAAAATTCATTGATTTATAATAGAAGTGATAGGGGTGGTGAATATGATGCACCATTAAATGTATTTTGTGCACAACATGGCATTATTCACCAAACTACAGCCCCTTATTCTCCACAGCAAAATGGAATTGCTGAAAGGAATAATAGAACCCTCAAAGAAATGATGAATGCCATGTTACTAAGTTCAGGTTTACCACAGAACTTGTGGGGGGAAGCAATATTGTCTGCTAATTATGTTCTTAATAGAATACCCCACAAGAAAACTAACAGCACTCCTTATGAATTGTGGAAAGGTCGACCGCTTTCCTACAAATACTTAAAAGTGTGGGGGTGTTTGGCAAAAGTTGAAGTTCCTGTTCCTAAAAAGACTAAGATTGGACCAAAAACAGTAGACTGTGTGTTTATTGGTTATGCTCAGAATAGTAGTGCATATCGGTTTCTGACTTTTAAATCAGAAATACCTGATATAAATGTGAACACTATTATAGAGTCAAGGAATGCTGTGTTTTTTGAACATGTCTTTCCTTACAAGAAAGGACAGGAATTAAGTTCACAGAAAAGAACTTATGATTGTACACAAAGTCAAGAGACTAATGACAATCAAACACTAGAGACTAGTAATAGTCTCGACCAACAGGATTTAACTGATGATGAACCAAGACGAAGTAAGAGAGCGAGAACATCAAAATCCTTTGGTCCAGATTTTCTGACATACCTATTAGAAAATGAACCTCAAAGCTTTAAGGCAGCAATGACAGGTCCTGAAGCACCTTTGTGGAAAGAGGTTGTTAATAATGAAATTGAATCCATTATGCAAAATCATACTTGGGAATTGGTGGATCTTCCACCAGGTTCTAAACCTCTTGGATATAAATGGATATTCAAGAGAAAAATGAAAGTAGATGGTTCAATTGACAAGTATAAAGCGAGACTTGTAGTTAAAGGTTACAGACAAAAGGAAGGTCTGGACTATTTTGACACATATTCCCCTATGACAAGAATAATATCCATTCGCATGCTTATTTCTATAGCAGCGTTGTTTAATTTAGAAATACATCAAATGGATATTAAGACAGCTTTCTTAAACGGTGATCGAAATGAAGAGATTTATATGGAACAACCCGAAGGGTTTGTAGTATCAGGGCAAGAAAAGAAAGTTTGTCGACTTGTAAAATCCCTTTATGGATTAAAACAAGCACCTAAGCAATGGCATGAAAAATTTGATCAAGCAATGCTTACTAATGGGTTTAAGATAAACGAATGTGACAAATGCGTCTATGTTAAAAACACTGACCAAGGATATGTCATAGTTTGTCTTTATGTGGATGACATGCTTATCATTGGAAGCAGTCAAAACATGATCAAATCAACTAAGCAGATGCTTAACAAAAGATTTGATATGAAAGATATGGGGGTCGCAGATGTTATATTAGGAATGAAAATTACTAAAACATCTGACGGATATGCGTTATCTCAATCTCATTATATTGAGAAAATTCTTGATAAATTTATCAAGGATGATTTGAATTTAGCTAGAACACTTGTAGACATCAGTCTTTATTTATCAAAAAATAAAGGTGATGCAGTGTCTCAGTTAAAATACTCCCAGATCATTGGAAGCCTAATGTACCTAATGCTAATGAATTGTACTCGTCCTGATATACCTTATACTATCAGTAAATTGAGTAGGTACACTAGTAACCCTGGAGAAGACCATTGGAAAGTGATCATTCGAGTTCTTAGATATCTAAGATTTACTCGTGATCATGGTTTGAACTTTACTCGATATCCAGCAGTACTCGAAGGTTATTGTGATGCCAATTGGATATCGGATACTAAAGATTCAAAATCCACTAGTGGATATGTCTTTACTCTAGGAGGCGCTGCTGTTTCTTGGAAGTCCACGAAACAAACTTGCATCGCACGATCCACAATGGAATCCGAGTTCATTGCTTTAGACAAAACAGGTGAAGAAGTAGAATGGCTTCGTCACTTCTTAGAAGACATTCCAATGTGGCCAAAACCTGTGCCAGCTATTTGCAATCATTATAGTCAATCTGCAATAGGTAGGGCATAGAATCATATGTATAATGGTAAGTCACGACATATTCGTCGTCGACATAATACCGTAAGGCAATTGTTGTCAAACGGAATAATCTTAATAGATTATATAAAATCTAAAGAGAATATTGCGGATCCATTAACAAAAGGCTTGACAAAAGACCTAGTGTATAGTTCATCGAAGGAGATGGGATTAAAGCCTATTACATAAGAGTCGTCATAATGGTAACCCTACTTATTGTAGCACGTCCGCGAGGGACCCTGCTACAGTTCGGACTCGATTTGGTGTCACGGTTCTTAATCTTGAACCAAAGAGTCCAAATCTGGCAAATCGTTTTGAGAAAACAGATTTTAGGAAAGAAGTGCCAAACATGGACTGCTTTGCCAGATACAGAGTCGCCACCTAAATATTTTTTATGGGGGGATTTAGGAAACCCTGACTCGGTGCCGAATGCCACATGTCCGTCATCACCAGAGTTGTCTCGGCTCGGGAGCTAGGGTACGATTGGGGAAGGTCAGCTAAGAGCACCCCCTCTCGCCCGATCCGAAGATCGGCCTCTACTAACCGTGATATCCGTTTTTTGAAAACATTATGTGTCCTTAAATCAATTATTAGCCTAGAATTACTATGTTATGCGCACAGCAAACAAGTATAGACTAGATTGCCTAATTTGGAAAGAAACATTGCATATCCGTTTGTTTTGGAAAATATTTTGGAATTTGCTACTCGCAAGTAGGCTAAAATACGGATTTCAACGAGTTTTTCCAACTCAAACAATCCAACCTTCACCCACAGGCATTCAAACAGTTTATCACATAAGCATCTAGCCACATGGTAAGTATGCTATCATGTTAACATTCACATGCATGCGAGATGCTAAAGCATAAAATACTTACATCGTACTCCAAGCCAAAACAATAAACTGGTTAGCAAACATGCGTGATCCTAGTTCATGTTAAATTGACTAATGCAGCACATGCAGGATGCAATTAGATAGGCTCGGCTAACCTAAACATGGCATGTGAAATGCTACAACTATCACGTATTCAATTTGGAATTGAAATACAAATGCAGTTAGCGTGATGTACCGAGCCCGGTGCATGCAAGACAAATGTATGGATGCACGCATGCATAGCATAAGGTATGCTAATTTAAACATGTCCTAATCTACTATCATAAGCAGGTAAATAAAAGGGAAGAAAGACGTGGGGTTGGAAGACAAACACCCACTCACGCACACTTATTACATAATTGCCCTCACTCGGAGGGTACAAATAAATATTACAGTCCGAATAACAAATACATTAATTATTACAGAATTTCTAATTAATTAATAGAAAGAATGCAAAAAAAGGAGAAAGATGGCCACAGCCTTCGCCTCGGGATGCGCGAATGATGCATGCTCGAAACCCGGCTCGCCTGGAAAGCCCGTACCATACCAAGGTTGCCTCTGTTTACACTGCCCTATCTCTCTGAAAATTGCCAAAGCCCTAGGACAGGTTCCTTGCATGCTGCAGAATACCACCGGCTGGAGGAAATTCCCACCGGCCAAATGTAATTTCCATCGGCTGCTGTTGAAGTTATCGGCCATTCACACATGGCCGGTCGGCATTGGATTCTGCCGGTCGACAGAAGATTCCTGCAGAGGACAGTTTTGACAGCAACAGAGGACAGACCGTATATGGCATGGGATTTCAGGCACATGTGAGCACGGTCATGTTTCCCATCATGCTTTGAACTCAAGGAAGCATGGCCCTCGATCCTCGAGCCATCAATGGTGCATGATAGCCCAAGAGATCAAGCTTGCCACTTGATGTAAAAATGCATGCAATCACACAAATGAGGACCAAGACCCTATCATACCGAAGTCAAGGGCCCCGGTGACCGAGAGTCAAGGCACATTACATCACTTATAGTATGAACGCTCCTTGACCCTCACACTTGGTTTGACACCCCAAACCAAGTAATGCAATGCATGTTATGGGAATAATGACTCAAAGGTACAACATGAGATTGGAAATGCAAGGCATGCCAAATGCCATGCAACTAATATGGCAAGTATGCAATGCTAGGCATGCAAGATGCAAATGCAATGCAAATATGGACAATTTAAGCAATAGGATCAACATATTACAACACTTAATGAAGCAATTATGCAATGGACATGAGACAAGCATGCAAAGGGGCCTTAAACCATAAAAGGGCAGACCTTGATCCACCCCAAAACAGTGGCCAAAAGTGCCTAAAAAGGTGGACAAATACTCATGCCAACAAGCAAGCCAATGGTCCTAAGGTTAAGGCACAAAAGGGGGCACTTCACTTCCACCAACATGACCACTCATGGCATGAATTGGACAAGCCAAAACAGAAACTTAGCATGCAAAATGGACTCCAAACCTACTGATATGGCAGCTTAAATGGTTCCAATGGGATGCATGCACCGAAGCTCATTTCTAGGCATAAAAGGGCACACCCTCAAGGCATGAAAGAGGTCACATATGCACACATATAAACATGATTTATGGACTGAAATATGATCCTAAATGATGCCAAATCATGAGGATGGTCATAGCTACGCATGCTAGAAGTCAAAATGTTCAAAGCTTACAAGCCAAAACACAAAGAGAGGACACCAAATAAGGCAAGCATGACTGAAATAGATGGCCAACAGGCCTTTAACATGGTAAAATAATGCCAACACCTTCATGGGACTAAGCCAACACATGCAAGAATCATGGCCTAAACACAAGATGCATTTCTAGGCCAAATGGAGCAATGCAAAGCAAGTATGTTAAGCATGCAAAGGGGCACAAATCCGACCAAAAACAGAGATTACATATGACCTAAAAACACCCAAAAACCTCTGAAAAAGGGGCAAAACCAATCAAGCATGCATGTTACCCTTTAAGCCAAAATGCAAGGAAATAAGACAATGAAGGGAGAGGGGTGTCCCTCCCCTATACAAGACTTCAAACCACCTTCCTCACCATTGAAAATCCACTGGTTTTCAGTGGTGAGAAGACCAAAACATTCAAGCAAACAAGGCCTCACAAGGGAAGCACTAAAAGGGCCAAATAAGGCCTAAGAGGGTGAGTTTGAACTCAAACCACAAAACAACCTTAATGAAAGTTCTAAAGCATGAAAATATAAGCCTTTTTTATGTTATGCACAAAAACTAAATCAGCAAGCAAGATAGGTAAAAGACTAGTGCAAGTTTGGGGAAACTAAAGCAAAGTGCTCACCCTTGAAGCACACCTCAAGAACAGCCAATGCAGCCCTCTCCTTTTGATCAAAAACAGCCCCAAAACTCAAGAATCAACCCTCAAAGCCCCTCAATCTCGGAGCAAGGTGTAATAGTGTGTGTATTAGTGCAAAAGTAAGGTAAAAGCACACTTTTAGGCCAAGAAACACACATAAGGGAGGAGAGAGAGGGAAATATAGAGAGAGGGTGTATCTATATGTATAAGCTCTGGTTTTTGCCTTTAAATTTTCTAACCTAGAACAAGGAGAAGACCTCTCCTCTTATAGAAGTCCCTCTTGCCAAGCTTACACAACAAGCTTGCTTAGAGGGAAATCCATCCATACACGTGTATGGAGGGAAGCAGAGTTGGTGCCAGCTATCACAGCTGGCACAAAATATCTACATAAAGTAGATGAACAGTAGTCGGCTACTCAAAATTGCCATTTTGACAAAAAGGAGTGCCGACCGGCAATATATATTGCCGACGGCGACAAAAACCAGCCGGTGGCCTCTAGCCATGGCCGGTGGTGTGTGGGGATGCCTCACAAGGCATTCCATGCCCCTCCAAGGCAAAATGCAAGTGTTTGGTGCAAAACCAGACACTAAACGGTCGAGTTCGGAGATCCTGAGGCAAGGCGCGTAGCCGAGACCTCCGGGAACTCCGAACGAACACAAACATGGATGATCGCCGGGTGTTCAAACGGTGACGTCCAAATCTTGAGGACGGTCAGAAATGGGGTGTCTACACTTATATGACTAGAGATCCCAAGAACTAAGTTCAAAGGGACAACTAAGTTATGTATGGCTCGCCAGAAATCACCGAGGGATTAAAATTCCTACCCATTCCTATGGTGAGAGTGATATCTGCAACATATGTTGTATGCATGGGTATAAGGATAAGCTTTGCTTTTAATGATTACTTATATCTTGATTAAAGGCGTAAAATCAAGACGAGTATAAGGAGATACTCACAATAAGAATCACCTATATGAGTGTTGAACTGGGGCCGGTTCTATGAGAATGAAAAAGGCTACATTCTCTAGAAATACTCATGAAAACCAGGTGCGTTCAAGGCGAAAATGAACACAACAGTGAGAACCACGATGTGTTAGAACACAAACGGCTGAACAATTCAAGGCATCGCGTCCATTGGTTAGCCAGTAAGTCCGATAGGTTATCATTAGGGAAGGTTCAAGGCTGAAAACTACCTATCTTGATGCAAGATATTTTCGACTTATACTCTTTTGTTAAAGTCTGCATATTGTTGCATTTCCGTTGTCATCAAATTCCATTCATGTGGGGGATTGTTGGAAATGGCAGAAAAATTCTGGATAAAACCATAATTTTTTCTCAAGTTTGGTTTATTTTTTAGGTGGGCCCCGAGTGTCGATTTACTCGGGTCACAGTGGTAACGTATTCTATGCCGCGTTGTGATTCACGTGGTATATTTGGTTGCTCAAAACCATTACCGAGTGAATGGGAAATTGAAGCCAAAGTGTGCTCCATGGAAATGGAGTTTTGGTGGAAATTCCTTAAGGTTGTAAATTGGCTTGTCCCACATTGATTTGGTGGGAAGTTTTGAAAGGGTTTATAAGGCTTTGGGTGAGATACTTGGGGTGTGCCCCAAGGGGTACCCAAGTGTTTTAGAGGGAGAGGTTATGGGCAAAATGGGGTAGACCCATTGGACCCAAAAATCACCACACACACGCGCGCGCGCGGCCGCCGCCGCCGTCCGTCCGGTCGGGCGGGCTGGGCTGGGCCTGGGCTTGGGCGCTGGTGTGTGGTTGGGTTGGGCTTCTAATCTTTTTAGGCCAAAAACATTTGAATTTAATTTTATTTTTTGGTAAAATAAAATCCAGAATTCAAATTAAACTGATTTGGATTTTCTGTACATCCAAACAGGGCCCTTCCCGTTTTCAAACAGAAATAAACTAGTTTGGAATTAGTGCACACCCAAACAGGGCCCTTCCCGTTTTTGCTATCTGTTTGAATTGTTAACAGATTTAAATCTGTTTGAATTCAAAACCAACAGGTATCATACCTGTTCAATTTAAAACCAAGAGCCACATTTACATCTATAAATAGGACCACCCTCATTTGATGTTATTAATTGAGAAATTTCGTATTTCACCTCTACTTATTCTATTCTTCATTTTGTTGCATTTTATTTCTGAAAAAAAGAGTGTAAACACTTAGTGTGTTCGTAAGGCAAATAATTTGTAGTGATGCTATTGTTTGTGGTAGATCATTTCATCCTGGGAGATAGACGTCCAAATTCTGAAAGCACCGTGGAGAGGACGAATCTGTCTTAAGGACACAGTGTCAAACACTGGACTTGATCAGAAAATAATTCGAAGAAATTAAATCAAGTAAGTTATTTAATTTATTTTCAGTGTTGTTTTTATTTATTTAAATCAGATTTTAATTTTGTTTTTGTAACAAAATAAAATCTGTTTTTATTTATTTATTTATTATTTCAAGTTTGATTTTTGTAATCAAACAAATTCTCTCATTTTCTTTATTTCTTTAAATTCTATTTGTTGTTGTGTACACAATAGAATTAAATCTTTTAAATACAGTGAAGATTGTCCAACAACATACACCCCACATCATAAAAAGCTATAGTAAGCTTTTCTCAAACGTTACATACATCCACATCATAAATGTTTTCCCAAACGTTACATACACCCACATCATAAAAGGCTATAGTAGCTTTCCCAAACGTTACATACACCCACATCATAAAAAAACTATAGTAAGCTTTTACCAAACGTTACATACACCCACATCATAAAAAAACTATAGTAAGCTTTTCTCAAACGTTACATACACCCACATCATAAAATGTTTTCCCAAACGTTACATACACCCACATCATAAAAAAGCTATAGTAAGCTTTTCCCAAACGTTACATACACCCACATCATAAATGTGCTTTTCCCAAACGTTACATACACTCACATCATAAAAAGTTATAGTAAGCTTTTCCCAAACATTACATACACCAACATCATAAATGTGCTTTTCCTAAATGTTACATACACTCATATCATAAAAAAGCTATAGTAAGCTTTTCCCAAACGTTACATACACTCACATCATTCAAACATAATATCACCAAACCCAAAACAATAAGTTCATGGCAAAACTGTCCACCCCCAAATAATAGGACCTTTGGGTGTACAAAATTAAATATGAGACTGATTAGATTACAATCCCACCTTTTAAGATTTATGGGTCAATTCCCCAATTATAAATAAATTTTCTAAGGTTTGTTTAATATACAAATTATCCATTGTGGTTCTAAAAATTATATTATACCCCTTCAAATTTTTAATCGCATAACAAATGATCACTTTTATTAATAAATTATTAAAGCAATTAATAATTTTTAATGATGTCAAAAATATATTCAATTAATGATTATGATAATTTTATTATTATATAAAAGAATGATTATGAATTTTATTTTTTTTCTGTTAATTATTATAAATAAAAAAATTCTGACAATAAAATATTTATAATTTTCAAAATCATGGAGAGCAATCAAACCACATAAAGGTGTATTTGTAATTTATCTAAAAGAAATTGATAGCAAAACAAATAGTCAAAAAGAAAATGAAAACAAATTACAAATATCTATATATATAAGAATCGCTTAACTGTTTGAGGTTCATCTTTTCCTTCCGATTTTGTCTTTTTATTTTGAATAATTTACTAATAGTGACCTATATGTTAAGTGAATTTTTTTTTTTTTTTTTTTTTTTTGTAATTACACAAACATTCTTGATCAATTATGCAACAGGTATTTTTCGTAATTACGCAAACATTCTTGATCAATTATGAAAAACATTCTTGGCCAATTATAAAGCAAGTTTTTTCCAGATTACGCAAACATACTTGGTCAATCATGAAATATAAATCTTTTATTTTTTTAATAAATTACAAATACACCCATAAAGTTTGTTTAAAATATGAAATAATAGTTTAAAAAAGGCCCTTGTTATTACAGTATATTTAAGTTTTGAATTTTGATAATTTTTTTTAAAAAATTAGGATATTATTCTATGAAATTGAATAGAATAAATCATTAGATATATGATAAAATTATGTTGTATGATATGTATCATTTTTGATTTGTTATACATTTAATGATATAGACTCCAATTTTATTACCATATCATTTTGAGTAAATTTATGAGTCTTTAACATTTCTTCCGAATTTACAAAAAAAAATTATGGTGTGTAGCTTTTCTCAACAGATAAATATAAAACAAATACTAATATAATTCACTGAACTAATGAAGAAATAGAATAACATACATATATATACAAATGACCAGTTTTATTAATACGTAAATCAACAATTTTTAATGATATGGAAAACATTTTTCAGTTAACCATTTTGTTAATAAATAAATCATTAAATCAATTAACAATTTTTAATGATATGAAATATTTTTCAATAAACAATTTTGATAATTTATTATTGCATAGTAGGAGAATAGTTTCCCCCTTCCCCCCTAAGTATTGTGTCAAATTAAAGTTTATAACAAACAATAGTTGTAGTTTTTAGTATTATAGAACTGATTCATATTTTAGACAAACCTGGGTGTATTATTATTTATTAAAAAATAAAAGATTTATGTTTCATAATTGACTAAGAATGTTTACATAATTATGTAAAAACTTGTTTTATAATTGAATTTTTCATAATTGACTAAGAATGTTTGCTTAATTATGAAAAAATGTGTTGCATAATTGACCAACAATGTTTGTTTAATTACGAAAAAAACATTCACTCAATATATAGGCCATCATTAATAAATTATTCAAAATAAAAGAGCAAAATCAGAAAGAAAATATGAACCTCAAGCAATTGAGTGGTTTTTATATATATAGATATATGAAAACGACCATGTTGATATGACAACACTGGGAACGAATCCATGATTATCATTATGCGGTGTGAAAGTATATTTAAAGTTACTAACTCTTATAATTTTAAATTATTTTAAAAAAAAATTAGTATGATATTTAATATTTTTAAAATTTTTAGGGGTACGATCACCCTTGCTCGCACTCGTAGATCCATTCTTGGACAGCACGGTATTGTCACAACACTTGTCTTTGATCCCATAATTATAAAAGAAAATTAATTATAATTAAAAAAAAAATAATATAACTGATATTACATATGTTACACCTCTTTCAAATGAGATGTATAGTAAAATTTCCCCACACAGTCCGGTAAAAAAAAATAAAAATAAAACAAAAAAGAGCAAACCTCAACAAACCACGTAATCACTTTACGTTGTCCCCACTTCACAACTCACGAGTCACAAACCAAAATATCTTCCCGGCGAACCAAATCTCTTTGCCCACTATCCGAACGCCATGTGCTACATTTACTTTAACTGCAGCCACACACGTTTTCCTGCGTAAAAATTCACTGCACGATTTCCCATGCTAGATAGCCGCATTTAGTCCAGGTGGCGACGATCCAACAGATAAAAAATTTGGTTTGAGATGTAAGTTGGCCTTTTAATTTTTTTATTTTTTTTAACTATTTTAACTTAGGTTAAAAAATTTAATTTGGGAAGGATTTTTTAAATTTTAAATTTTTTAAATTGTTTTTTGTAAAAGAAGAGTGTAATGATTATGGGTTGGATATGATGTTTTGTTTATTGTAACTAAAATAACTTATTTTATTTTTTATGACTAAAATAGCTAAAAAAGTCTATAAACCATCTTCCCAAACGGAGCTAAAATTAGTTTAAGCGGCTAGGATTTAAAATCGTTTCATTGCTAATGAAGAGTCTCATACTCATTTGACAAATTCAAACTGAACAAATTTAGCTTATGTTTAGGAAGAAGGTTTTGTGATTTTTTTTTTGTTAAAATAGTCACAAAAAATGAAATAGGTTTTTTAGTTCAATAAGACAAAATATCACATTTAACCCATAATCATTATATTTTTTCTCTCACAAAAAATTAAAAAAGCCAAAAAAATTAAAAGTCCTTCCCAAACCAGCTTATTAACCCCAGACTAAAATAGTCAAAAAAATTAAAAAGTCAAAAAAACAACTCACTTCCTAAACGAAGCCTTGCTAAAAATGAACAGCTTAAGGCGTACATCTACTGCAATGCATGATCGCCAGAAAATGGCGTTGTCAGATTCCGGCAAGTTAGATTGTCGGAAAATATTGGATCTCCAGCGTCTAGAATCTTCTGGATTCACTGCGGCGATGATTATTGCTTGAGAAGATACGATTTTGAGCTTTGGAGTCATCGTTTTCGTGTTTGTCACTGTCAGAAAATGACGTCATTTCGTCATGAATTTTGATGCTAGAGACGATTCGCGGAGCGTCACATGCCGTCACATGGATCGATTTCAATGGGCAGACGAAGAAGAGAAATGGGTACGATGTGAGAGTAGAGCTAGGGTTTCAAAGATTCAAAAGATTTCGATTTCTTCCGCATGTACCGTATACGACAGACATGGAGGCTCACGCGTCACACACACTTGCCGTGACCGGTTACACCGGTTACTAGTGAAAGAGATTGAAGAAGATGGAGTGGAAACAATGTTGTTGGATTGGGAAAAGGTGATGGTGGCGTGTTTTCAGAAGATGGATGATGAAGTGAGTGATTGTTGGAGGGTGGCAGCGGTGGAGAGTACAGCGGCGTTGTCAATAGGGTCAACGGAGGTGGTGGCGATGGTGGGAGAAGTGGAGGTGGGGGTTGCGAATTGCGGCGATTCGAGAGTTGTGATGCCTCGAGGAGGTGTCGTAATATCTATGTCTGATGATCTTAAGGCAATTTTTTATTTTATTTTATTGTATTGAGATCATAAGGTAATTTGAATAGTGTAATTTTGATCCTCATAGAGATCATCGTGTTGTAGTACATTGGGGCTGTTTGGGAGATGGGTTAAGAGACAATTTTAGCATTAGATTATTTTAGTAATTTTTTTGATATTTTAATCAAAATATAAAGTAAAAGAAATTAATATATTTAGATTAATTTTTTTAATTTTTTATAAAAAAATATGTACAAAAAATTTTAAAAAGATTTTTTTTTTTTAATTTTTTAATATAAATTATTCACTTTTTTATTTTTTTTAATGACCTAATTTTTAAATTAAATTATTAAGTTGCCCAAACGAAAACCTCACGGAAGGGAAAAAGCCGAAAAGCCTTTCCGGTGCTGTGATAGATTACGGGGGTTCACAGCACTCCCAACACAAATGTCCATTTTGCCGTTCCTAGCCGTTTGGTATGTGTTTGAATTGTGAATGCCAATTGAGCAAATGCTTTTTTCTTTTTGGTTGCAAAGCGGAGATTTTCTTCTTAAGGGTAATTTTGTTATTTCTCATCCCAATATCACATCAAATACATTTTTTAATACAACAATCAAACAAAAAAATATCCAACCCCTTCTCTTAAATACAAAAATTAAAATAAATTATTAAAATAGCTAAAATGCCAAAAAAAGTAGTCATTTTTCAAACGAGGCCATTATTAAATTTCAGGACAATTTATGATGGTAGTCCATATACTTTGGTTATTGTGTCATTTTAATCCCTGTAATTTTAATTAGCTCAATTTTGGCTATGAATTTATGATTTTGTCTCAATTTAATTCAATTGATTTCAATTCATAGTTTTTTTTTTCTTTTTTTTTAGAAAACACATACATCATGTATTATATTTTTAAAAGAAAAATTATAAACTTATTCAACTAAGTTAATCTCAATTAATCTAGTGATAATTTTTTCTAAAAAACACTAAAAATATTATTAATAAATTGACACAAAATTAAAAATCAATGGTCAAAATTGGTTAATTGAAAATATAAGAATCAAAATGACTCATGAGATAAAATATAAGGACCGCCGGTGTAAATTGTCCTAAATTTTAAAATAGTTTCTTGTTATCCATCATTATCAATTTTAAAACTTGTAAATACTTGTTAATGTGATCATGAATAAGAAATTTTCATTCTTTGTGTTAGAATAGTAGAGAGAGAGAGAGAGAGAGAGAGAGAGAGAGAGAGAGAGAGAGAGAGAGAGAGAGAGAGAGAGAGAGAGAGAGTAATATGCATTGTATTGAATGAATTGTCCTATACAATAGAAGGTCTGTATATATAGGCTAAGAAAGAGTATCCTACTAAAAATCTAACTATGAGAAAGAGTATCCTATAAGAGACCTAACTATGACAATACCTAATATATCTAAGAAATCAATACCTAATATATGTAGGAATATATACCATATATACATTAACATTCCTCCTCAAACTCAAGGAAGATAAACATCTTAAGTTTGGAGAGAGAAACTAAAACATGAAATAAAACTAAATAAAATAAAAGGTAAATAGATTGTAAAATCCAAACGAGAGCACAAGGACGCTTGAAATAGATCAGAGGCCGAAACTAAAGCTGGTAGACAGTTTATAGTCATGTCGGACCATTATAGGAACTGACTGAAATTAATGCCAGAACAATTTAAGGTCGTGCCGGACCGACATAGAAACTGGCTGGAACTAATGCTGAGAGATAATTTATTGTTGTGTCGAACCATCGTAGGAGCTGGTTGGAACTAATGCCAGGACAGTTTAAAAGGGTTATGCCGGATCGATGTAGGAGCTAACCGGAATCTATGTCGAGACAGTTTACGGGTCATGCCGGACTGTTGTAAAGATTGGCTAACCAGAATCAATGTTGGGACAGTTTAAAGGGGTCATGTTGGACCGTTGTAGGAGCTAACCGGAATCAATGTCGGGACAGTTTAAAGGGGTCATGTCAGACCTATGTAAGAGCGAACCAGAATCATTGTCGGGACAATTTAAAAGAGTCATGCCGGACTGATATAGAGAACTGGATGTTGAACGAACAAGCGTGACACACACATAACTTATGACGTGGTGCTGAACGATGATGGCAACAGATAACTGAGTGTACCAGGGGGCGGCTTGGATTGTACACCAAAGGGAGCGGCTTGGGTTGTGCGCCAAAAGGGGCGGCTTGGATTGTGCGCCATAGGGGGTGGCTTGGGTAGTGCACCATAAGGGGTGGTTTGGGTTGTGCGCCAGAGGGGGCAGCTTGGGTGGTGTGCCAAAGGGAGCGGCTTGAGTGGTTTGCATGGTGTATAACCATACTCACAATGATAAACTCAAATAGGTTTGAAGATAAAATCCTATTTAAGGTTGAAACAGAGGGAAAGTCAAAGTGAAGCAGAAACACACACACAAAAAAAAAAAAAAAAAAAGATTGCGAGAAAAAAAAAATATATATATATATATGATAGAGATATTTTGGGATAGAAATAGACCAGCGAATAGAGGAAGTGATCACCATGAAGTGATACTGAAAGGAAAATATGGTAACAGAATAGGTTGAGGTCCAGCGGGTAGCCAAGGCAAGGCTGTCGCCCGCCGATAAGGCGAAGAACACCAAGAGCTTAACCTATAGCTCTAATACCATGTTAGAATAGTAGAGAGAGAGAAAAAAAAATAATATGTATTGTATTGAATAAATTGTCCTATACAATAGAAGGCCTGTATATATAGGCTGAGAAATAGTATCCTACTAGAAATTTAACTATGAGAAAAAGTATCCTATAAGAGACCTAACTATGACAATACCTAATATATCTAAGAAATCAATACCTAATATATTTAGGAATATATACCATATATACATTAACACTTTGAATGAGTCATGATCCAAATTCAAGCCACAAATCATGCATTAGATTTGGGAAATTGAAGAATCAATTAATCTGTAAGGATAGATTGCATCAAGAACTCTACACCCGTAAACTTTATCAAGACATCAATATGTTGGTTTTGATGAATCAAACTTTCTCTGTCTATATATATATATATATATATTTAAAAAGATCTGTTTTAATCTCCCACTTATTTCAGTGTTCTATACTATTTTGTTGATATGATCATTTTTGTGCATAGCCTGATAGACCAGATGAGTTGGAGAGAATCGAAGGAGCTGGCGAAAGGGTTATAAACTGGAATAGGCATCAAGTCTTGGGAGTTCTTGCTACATCGAGATCCATAGGTATGTAGAAAGTTGTTGTGATTTATAGATTTAGGTTACGATTTCATTAATCCATAGATCATACATGTTTCCTAATAAAATCACCAAATCCAATTTTGTGAATTTGAGTAGTTGGTTGCTTTTGGATTAGGTTCTAAAGTTAGATTGTCTTTTCTTGGTGTCCATTTAACATTCGTGTTTTGCATGTAAATAGTTCTTTGTTTGAACTGTTTTTTGTGGATGTAGAAACTGCCTGGAAATAACTATTGAGCGGATTCTTTGAAAAATCAAGTGTCATATGTCTCTTGGCATAGAAGTAACTCTTTCTTCCTAAACATTACATTTTTAAGCAGGATGCTCATAATGGTCATGAAATTAAGTTTCATAGCAATGGAATCAGTCGTATCGTGTGACGACCCCAAAATGTTAATCATAATTATAAGTGATTAATTATGTATTGAATTTTAATTATGACATGTGCCAAGTGATTAATTGTGAATTATCTAATTTGATTCATTGTAAATATCTGTTTAAATTGAGAAACTATCCGTTGTGAGCTTGGCTTTGAAACTGAAATTGATGACATAAATGGGTTCAGAAATCAAAATTGAGTACAAGGATATGTTAATTAGAATTTTTAGATTTATTCGAGAGGTTTAATTACAAATCGAATCTGTTTGATTCACTAATTTAATTAGGTTGGAATTAAATAATTGAATAGGAATTAGAGCTTAATACACATTAGTATAATTTAATTTAGTGTAATTGATATTTTATTGTGATGAGGATTAATTTAATTTAATTAGAAATAATTTATTAATTTTGGATGAATTAAGTTTAATATTAAATGGTAATTATATGAAACTTCTACTCAGCCTTTTATCTCCCTAATAAACAATGAATGAGAGAGAGAGAGAGAGAGAGAGAGAGAGAGAGAGAGAGAGAGTACTTGCTTTGGTGGAGTTATTACACAACCCACACGTAGAGAGAGGGAAGAAAAGAGAGTTCTTGGGTTGAACTCAAAGAAGGAGAATTGAAGAAGAATTTAGGGAGAACTGGAAGATAGCTCATTAATCATCAAATTAAGGCGAGTTTTCATTCCAAATTCTTGAAATTAAGATAAATCTACTCCTCATCTTTTAAAATATAGGATGAATTGAGATGACTTCGTGCATGAGACATAAGTTTTGGCTATAAGAATTAGAGTTTAACGTGAATATATCTCAAATTGAAGGAATAAGATAAATTAGCTTTTAAACTTGTCATGCATGGATGATTTCATGAAGATTTATTTATATACTTTATAATTCATGCATGGGTTTTCAAGATTGAAGGAAAATGTCATGTATTTTGAGGATTTAAATTCAATCAAGAAGAAATTTTGCATGTTTAGAGTTGTTCTTGAGTAATTAAGGAAGAAATTGTAGACTTTGAGCTTATCTCTCCACATGCATGACATTGATTCATGAAAATATGTTCATACAATTGTTTTTCTTGCATGGTTCTTGAAATTGGAAGAATAAACTCCATGAATTTCAAAGATTGGAACTCTAAGGTGCATGGATTATGTTTATGCCTTGAAATTCAAGGGTTTGATCTTTTTCTATGGAATTAAGCTTCAATTTAAAGTTATGAGTTTGTTGGAAGCTATAGATGGTAAATTCAACATGTTTATGGAAGGTTTTTGGGCCTTAATTTGCTTGAAATTGAAGTTGAATTTCGAGATTTATATGTTTATGAGTTTCTGATTCAGTAATTTAAACATGATTGAATAATTGTAATTTAATGTGTATGAGCCTAATTTAAGTTTAATTGTGTAACTAGTGAACTTAATAAGATGATTGTGTATCATGCTATGCATATTTGTGATTGTAGGTCACGAGTCAAGGACTGCTTGACCAACTGTTCTGGAAGCCCATTGTGAGCAACGTTATTGTAAAGATATGTTCATATGAATTATGTTCCAAATGTGATTTGATAAGTTACGATTTCTGAAATGATATTTGTTTACGTGAACGAATATCCTATGTTTGAAATCTATTATGGCATCCATAGATAGTCCCAAGTCATGGGTGGCGACATGTTAATGAGGGTTCATGACATATATGTGATTACGAGATCTCGTTAGCCAATTCATTGTGGTGATATGTGTTTAATCGGTATCCGAAATCGATTACTCTAGTCGGAAGACGATATGTGTTATGTTCCGTGAGATGTATTATTATGTTATGTTTTGATATGAGATTGATATGAATGATTGTGTCATGATTTGTTTTACGTATATGATATATTTAGAATTTGTTCACCAACCTCTTTACTTTAATGTTATTCACTGGGTTTTAGCTCATTGTTTGTATATATATGTATAGGTGAGCGTTCTGGAGGACAAGTCTAGAAGGAGTCTTTAGCCGAGCCACCATTTTGAAGCCTACCGCGTGGTTTTGAGTGCCTCAAAGTTGAGGCTAGGCCTAAAAGGTTGTTGTCAAGCTTTTGATTGTGAAGTACACTTTTGTTGTGTGCATATGTTATGTATAAGATGTTAAGTTATAAGTTATGTACTGAATGTGGGTAAATTAACGTTTTTACATTTAAATATTTGTTCATATAGATGCATAGCTCATTGGATTATTGGTATTTTTTAATATTGTTTCCGCTAGCCTCGACTATTTTTTTTTTTTTTTTTGATTTGTATAGGAAGGCATTTGGTAATCACAGATTACTGGCCGGTTACGATACTTAACCCATAGAGGCGGGTTTGAGTCGTGACATATCGGCTGTGAACCAGTTATATCGGTTGTGAATTAAGTCATGAATTGCCTATAAACCAATGAGTTCTACATATCAGCTAATACACATGTTATTTTTGTTCTCACCGGTGTACTGGGGTGTATTGATATCAAAAGCCAAAAAACAAATGGGTATATCAATATTTGGAAGAGGACTGCCATATATCACATGTTTTTTTTTTTTTTTTAACCATTTTATGTCACCAAATTGGATGACAAGATATTTTCTAAATTTTTCATTAATTCCTTAATAATTATCTCCAAACAAGAGAATCAATCATAAGTATCCACGTTAAGAAGTAATATAAAATGGTGACAAAAAATCAGTTGACATATAGCATTTCTCTATAAAGAACCATGCCAACATCCAAATCTCCATTTGTAGAAAAATATTCATGTTAAACATTAGGTTGGCCATTACATTCTACCTCTCATTTATTTTTCATTTTATGAAATCTTTATATGCAATTAAATTGATTCTGTTAATTTGTTAAATATTGATGTTGGGCACTGCCATATGTGTCCTTGTTCCAATATCTATAAGGGAACACATTGTTTCCATACACCATAACAGATCACCAAAATCTATTTCACTAATGTGTCTAAATACTTTTTAGTGTTCTACAGAAATGTAAACACTGATATTTATGATTCTATTTTCCTCAAAATGTTTTTGAAATATGAACTAATGCAAGGGATCACTACCTAAAACCATTTGTAATACCGAAACCAGAAATCAGAGTAAGCAGAAGAACCAAGGCAGAAGAATTTCTGATTCTAGACATCAACAGGTTATGGGACATGGTTTCAAACGACTTCGCGTGCCAAGTTGTCAAGAGATGTCTGGGTGGCAGATTGAAGAGGAGAAGACTAAACGGAAGAATATTCAACAAGGGTGTAAAATGAAAGCCGTGCTGCTGAGGCAGCGACAATGCTAACTAAGCTAGCGATTGCTTGGGGGAGTAGAGATAATATCAATGTGGTGGTGGTGGAATTGAATAATTCTGGCAAATGCAGTGTGATAAGAGTGACATATGTATATCTCTATATTCATTCGTTCATTCACCCTTTTGTTAGGGAATTTCTCACTTTTAGACACTAAAGGTTCTTTGATCTTGTTTGGATTGAAGAGTTGTGTTTGATTTTGTGATTGAATTATATGTATATTTAATATATTATTTATAAGGCATATGAAGTCAAGATTGAAAATTACAGAATTAACACAAGTAAATGATGTTAAGGCTAATTAATATTATAATATACACATTGAAGATTGTGATATGCAAACGGTTGCAATTTGGATTGGTAGCAATTGCATAAAATAAGATTTGAGGGTAAAAGTAACTTTATACAGAGGACAAACGAAACATCCAATAGCCATGCTTTATTAATAATGATAGAAAAATTAAATCTTTCAAACTATTTTTGTAATATACAATTATTGTTCACACGTGTGTAGTGCAATCCACTTTGATTTTTTTTTTTTTTTTATCAGCGAAGGTCAATAGTTAATTATTAGATTAATACTTTGAGAGAATTGAAACTCACACACCTTAGAAGAAAAATCTTACCATCTCATTTCACTCCTATGAGTGGAACCCAAAGCCTCCATTTAGAAGAAATTTGGTGGCCAAAAGGCTAACCAACTAGGCTAAAGCCTCTTGGTTGACTTTGTGAGAATATCATCGTATATATTAGGCATTGTATATATTAGGCATGATTGTATATATATATATATTAGGCAAGGTTGTGATGTCAATCATGTATTTTCCTTTTTGGTCCTTTTTGGTTAGTCGTTAGGGTTATATAAACTAATCTTGATGTAATTGATACACAATTTGAATATACATAAATTCTTCAAAAACTTACATGGTATCAGAGTCATTCTTTGATCCGAAACCCTAGAGCCGTCTTCATTACTCTCTTGTTCGTGTTTGTGCTTGCTACTTATCTGCTCATTCTGGTTCGTAACCCATCTGCTCGTGATTGTGCCTCGTCTCAGTCAACCCATTTGGATTTCCTCTCTGTTCATGCTATTTGGTAGTCGCACCCATCCAACTGTTTGACCCATCTAGTCGTCGACTCCTCACAGCTTGTCTTCTCTCTCTGGCTCTCTTTCGTGGTAGACCCATCTGGTTTCTAGCTCATGAACATCAGCATCGCGACCATCTCTCTTTGCCTCTGGTTCGTGATTGTGCTTGCACTCATACATCTTTGACATTGACTTCAGATTCTGGTTCTCCTTCAAACTCTGTCTGGTTCTCAATTTGTTTGTTCGTCTTAGACTCTAATTCGTCTCCTTTAGACTGTTTCTAGTCCTCGATTTATTCTGTGATACAATACTACTGATTCTCAGACTCAGCTTGGGTATTATACTAACACTTTAGGTTCAAGCTTATTATATTACAACCCCTGATGTTTTCTATTTATTATAATTTAGTCCATTAGCTCTTTTCTTTCTTTGATTCCTTACAATGTCTGATGATAAGATTGCTAGGCCCTAAAATAGGTCACTGGCTTCAGATGAATGTGCCTACTACCATCAAAGGGGTCATTGGAAGTACCATTGTCCTAAGAATGGATGTCTATCTGTTTCACTTTCTTAGCAATTTTCGATCCAGTTCTACGCCTCTCCTCTGAGTACTGTTTGGCCTCCTGTCAATTTTACTGCAACTGTTCCGACTCCTAATCCTGATTTGGCTTCCTTGAGTGCTCAGATTAGCCACCTTTAGCATATACTATCTACCTCACAGCCATCCCCATCTGCCTCCATTGTTTCTTCTCTTCATTCAGGTTTGCTTGGGTTTGCTTTAGGTATCTCTCCATCTGTCTGAATTTTTTACTCTGGTGCCTCTCATCATATGACTCCTCATCTCTCCTTACTTCAAAATTGTACTCCCCCATTCCTATTACTGTCAATGCTACTAATGGGTTTGGTATGTCTATTATATTTGTTGGTTCTGTCCTACCGTCTACTATGTTTGTTGTCTTTGTTCCAACTGTCCTATATGTTCCTCAGTTATCTGTCAGTTTATTATCTATCAGTCAGCTTGATGCCTCTGATTTTGATGTTATCTTTTCTTCTTCTATCTGTTATGTGTAGGATCAGATGTCTAAGCAGTAGATTGGGATCAGCTGTTGAGTTGGAGACCTCTATGTAGTAGAGAGCTTACATATACCTATGGCAACCTCTCAAACTGCTTTTTCCTCTTTTCAGTTAGATTTTCTATCTAGTCTTTTCTACTTATAGCATTCTAGATTAGGGTATTTGTCTGCTGATCGCTTACGATCTTTAGCTCAGTTAGGTATATTGAATGTCAGGGGTGTAAATTTGCCAAAAATGACAGCCTTACCTTTTCATAAAAGTACTTTTATATCTGATATACCATTTTTTTAGTTCATACTAGTGTTTAGGGCCCTTCTCCTGTTTTCACCAAAGGGAGTTCTGCCTACTATGTGTCTTTTGTTGATGACTGCACCCATTACACTTAGGTTTATCTTATGACTCATAAGTTTGACTTCTACCAGATACTGTACTTTCCAGTCTATGGTCACTACACAGTTTGGGTATACTATTAAATTATTGCGGTTTGACTTGGGTAGGAAATACTTTAAAACTAAATTATGTGCATACTTGGCCAAATTGGGTACCATTCACCAAACTTCTTGTACTGATACACCTGCCCAA
This sequence comes from Camellia sinensis, assembly GCF_055761805.1. Taxonomy (NCBI): domain Eukaryota; kingdom Viridiplantae; phylum Streptophyta; class Magnoliopsida; order Ericales; family Theaceae; genus Camellia; species Camellia sinensis. Next base: position 14,000,585 of record NC_138968.1, read on the forward strand.
AATGGTCGAGTTGAGTGTAAACACCGTCATCTTCTTGAGACAGCTAGGTCTCTCATTCTCTTTGCCTTCGTTCTGGCTCCATTTTGGGGTGAAGCAGTTTTTACTGCTGCTTTTCTTCTCAACCGTATGTCTACCCCCTTCTTTCTGGTCGGTTTCCTTTTGAGGCTCTATTTTCCCAACTTCCTAATTACTCCCTCCTTCGTGTGTTTGGGTCTGTTTGTTTTGTCCTTTTACCCCGTAAAGATAGGACCAAACTTAGTGCCCGGTCTGTCCTATGTGTCTTTTTGGGTTATAGTCTCACTCAGAAAGGTTGTCACTGTTATGACCCTATTTCTCGTTGTCTTTATGTCTCCCGCCATGTTGTCTCTGTCGAACGTCTAGCTTACTTTCAGCTTCCTTCTCTCACCGCCCTAGTTTCCAAAGAGGATTTGGTTCATATTGATCCATTTCCTTCTGAGGTCCCATTTGATGAGCACATCTCCACTGTGATAGGTGCAGCAGCTCACATGCAGCTTAAGATTAATCACCTGTAGCTCAAGATCCATCAAGTGCAGCTCAAGATCAAACGGCCATGCTTGTCAACAGGTATAATGCAGAGCAGTCTAAGTCTACACAGCAGCAGAGCAGTTGCAAGTAGCAGAGCAGTTGCACATTTACAGTGTGTATAGGTTAAGAGTGTCTGGTGCACATTAGTCTTAGTTAAGTGTATGTTAGAAAATCCTTTTAACTCCTGTTAGTTAGTTTGTTAAGACAGTTGTAAGTTTGTTAAAAGACAGTAGTGAGGTGTGTCTATATAACAATAGTTTTGCAATTGTAAAGTGGTAATTGAGTTTTATGAAATAATATCTGTCAATAATATTTTCTGTTTGTTTCTCTCTTTCCCTTCTTGGTATCAGAGCCCTAGAGCTCTCACGAGCAACAATGGTGGTTCAAACTGAGAAGCAACCTTTGCCTACAAATGTTCTCCTTCTCGTTTCCAATCTTAACTCTTTGATTACAGTTAATCTTGAATCTTCAAACTATTCAATCTGGAGAAGTCAAGTCCAAAATTTCTTTGAAGCTATAGAGTTATTTGGTTTTCTTGATGGATCTACTGTATGTCCATCTGCTACAACTCTTGATTCTGATAATAATACAATTTCCAATCCTGAGTTTCTGCAATGGAAATTGACTGACTCTTGTATTCTCAGTTACATAATTGCAACTCTTACTCCTTCAATATTTTCTTCCATTCTTTATCTGAAGAATTGCTGTGATGTTTGGTCAGCTCTTGAGAAACGATTCACATCACTTTCTCGCTCTCATATTCATCAGATCAAGAATCGTTTGAGCACTACTACAAAGAAATCCAAATCTATGGAATCCTATCTTCAAGAAATCAAAGATCTTGTTGAACAACTTGCATTAGCATCCTCTCCAGTCTGTGATGAAGATCTCATTCTTCTGGTACTTAATGGCTTGCCTGAGGAATACAATGCTTTCAAAACCACCATTCGAGCCAAATCAGAGGTACTTATAATGGATGAACTCTGTTCTCTCTTGTGTTCCGAAGCCATACATGTTGAAAATAGTCACAAGCATGGTACTTCTGATCTCATTGTGGCTTTCTCTGCTATGAATCCTCATTCACTCATAGACAATACTTCCGCTACATCAGCTGTTCCATCTCCTCATAATCAGCAATATTTTGGTCAATCTTCCTCTCGTAATTTCTCTTTTTAGAACAGAGGAGGTTCTCGATCTTAAGGTCAGTATAGAGGTGGTGGTAGGTACATCAGTCAACGAGGCAGAAGATGAGGAAGACCTCAGAGTTATGGCTTGACCAGTCAAATCTGTGGAAAAGGAAATCACTCTGCTTTAGAGTGTAGACATCGACTGAATACTTCTTTTCAACCTGTGTTTTCTTCCTACACCATGGAACCTTCATAAATGACTGCTTTTACTCCTAGAGCTTTTTCTGCACAAACTCCTTTTTCCTACTATGTCCACCTCTATGCAGTCTACTTCAGTTCCATGGTATGTTGATTCCTCTTAAGCTTGTTCCATCTTTTCCTCCTACTTCACCTCTGGTTGTTTCTCCTCTTTTGGCTTCCCTTCCTCTTCCGTTATTAGTTTATTCTCGTCGCACGGCTCCTCCTCCACCAGTTGTCTCTACCCCTACTACTGATCCTCCTACTTCTGACGACTCTGATTCTGTTACACACCGATACCATTTTCATGAGTGTCGTCTAATACACGTTTTTCTACTTCCTATTGTACTTTTTTGTCTGTTATTCAATCTTTTTCAGAACCAAAGTCTTACAAGGAGGCTTGTCAGGATCCTTATTGGGTTCAAGCTGTGGAGGATGAGTTGTCTGCTTTACAGAAAACTAGTACTTAGGAGTTGGTTCCATTGCCTGCTGGTAAGAATCTGGTTGGTTGTAAATGGGTCTACAAAGTCAAGACTCATTATGATGGTTCTCTTGAGCGCTACAAAGCTTGTCTGGTTGCCAAAGGTTTCTCACAGGAGTATGGTATTGATTATGAGGAGACCTTCACTCCTGTTGCCAAGATGACTACTGTCCGTACTTTGATTTCCATCGTTGATGTTCGTTCTTGGCCTCTTTATCAGATGGATGTTAAGAATGCTTTTCTTAATGGCCATTTCACTAAGGAGGTTTACATGCGTCCTCTCCTTGGCCTTTACCATTCCTTTGGACAGGTTTATCGCCTTTGGCGTGCTCTATATGGAATGAAGCAGTCTCCTCGTGTTTAGTATGATCATTTTCAGACTGCTGTTACTGAGATTGGGTTTCATCCTTCTGCCCAGGACTCTACGTTATTTCTTCTCCACACCTCAGCCGGATTTGTTACATTATTACTATATGTGGATGATATGATCATCACTGGCTCTGACTCTTCTACTATCTTTGAGGTGAAACAGCATCTCTTCCGTACCTTTGAGATTAAGGATCTTGGTCCTTTGCGGTATTTTCTTGGTATTGGAGTTGCTTCTTCTCCAAAAGGCTATTTTCTGTCTCAGGCTAAGTATGCTAATGAGGTCATTCACCGTGCTGGTCTAACTGATACTAAGGTTTCTGATACACTTATTGAGCTTAATGTGAAACTCAACTCTACTGATGGTGTCCCACTGGATGATCCCACTTTATATTGGGAGCTCGTGGGTTGCTTAGTCTATCTAACGGTCACTCATCCTGATCTTGCCTATGTTGTTTATGTGGTCAGCCAGTTTGCCTCTGCTGTTGTTTGGTTATTTTCATGTTTATTATGATTCATTATAATATTGATTATAACTAGTTGTGATTATTATCAAGTCATATTTGATTTGGACCTATTGTATTCTTTTTAGTTTAAACTTAAAGTAATTAGGTCCTATTTAAAAATGGATTATTTTAGTAGGTTATTTAGCATTTTGCAAAAAAAAAAAAAAAAAAAAGTATAGAAAATAATAAAAAAAAGAAAATGATGTGATTGAGTATTTTATTTCATCAACTATTTAAATTTGAGATGAGTTATTTTAGCTCATCCGAATTATTTATCGTATTAATACTACAAATTATGCTAATGGCTTTGCTTGGAAAGTGGATTGCTTTCTGACTTTTAAACTTTTTAGTTATTTTAATCTAGAGTTAAAACGTTTCGTTTGAGTTAGATTTTTTGAATTTTTATAAGAAAAAATATGAAATAATTATGATTTAAATATAATATTTTATCTTATTAATTTTTAAATTTATTGTAAATTTTTATGAATATTTTAACCTAATAATCCAATGCCAAACGAGGGCATATTAGGCACATTCAATTTTTTTTTTTTTTAATAATAATGATTGATGTGAAGCGATTGAATAATTTTTCTATAACTTGGGCCGGAGGTGTGTATCCTCGAAATAAGGTTTGGGTCTTCTCCAAGGAAAATTATTCTTTGCTCTGGGAGTAAAATGATGTGGTGTTTCAACTTAATTGTGATTGGTTAAATTAGTGGGATCCACCACATCTTTATCTCTTTTTAGGAGACAATAGAATACTTATTCCTTAATCAATGATCTGAGATAATGTCCAAAGACCAACTAATAATTTCTCATTTGCCAAGGAGACTTCAATCATTAATTAATTAATGATTGATGTGAAGTCATTGAATAATTTTTGTATGACTTAGGCCGGAGGGAAAATTATTCTTTGCTCTATGAGTAAAATGATGTGGTGATCCAATTTAATTGTGATTGATTGAATCAGTAGGATCCATAACATTTTTGTCCCTTTTTGAGAAATAATAGAACCCTTATCTTTCAATAAATGGTATAGGAAAATATCTCAAAACCAGCCAATAATTTCCCGACCGGAGGTGTGTATCCTCGAAATAAGGTTTGGGTTTTCTCCAAGCAGGCTTCAATCATTAATTAATTAATTAATGATTGATGTGAAGTCATTGAATTATTTTGTATGACTTGGGCTGGAAGGGAAAATTATTCTTTGCTCTGGGAGCAAAATGATGGTATGTTTCAATTTAATTGTGATCGATTGAATTAGTGAAATCCATCATATTTTTGTTTTCTTTTAAGAGATAATAGAAAACTTGTTTTTCAATAAATAGTATGGGGTAATGCCCACGCAATAACTTCTTGACCGGAGGTTAGGGATGTAAATCTGGCCCGGCCCATGTCGAGTCTCGCGGGCTCACCGCAAAATTCGGGCTAGGCCGGGCCGGGCCACGGGCCAAAAAATTAAGCCCAGGGGTAATCGGGCCTGGGCTTGGGCGAGCTTGACCATTTTTTTTTGTTTTTTTAAATTTTTTCTACCAGAATGTTATTATTTTTCACTAAAAAAGACACTGGGCCTTGGCGCTAGCTAGCCGGGCCTTAAGTGGGCCAATGGGCTGGGCCAAGAAGGCCTGACTCACGGGCCAGATCGGGCTTCAAAATGATGGCCCAGGACCAAGCCCAGGGGCTCAGGCTTAGGTCCAAACAGGTCGGGCCTACCCCGGGTCACGGGCGAGCTTTAAGCCACCCATGGGCCACTGGCCATTTTTACACTTCTACTAGAGGTGTGTATCCTCAAAATGAGGTTTTGGTCTTCTCCAAGGAGACTTCAATCATTAATTAATTAATGATTGATGTGAAGCCATTGAATAAATTTTGCACAACTTAGGCCAGAGGTGTGTATCCTTGAAATAAGGTTTGGGACTTCTCCAAGGAGACTTCAATCATTAAATAATGGATAAATTACAAATACATTCTCTGAGATTTGATTAAAATACAAATCATCCCTTGTGATTTTAGAAATTACATTCCATCTCTTGAGGTTTCTAATTTCATAACAAATTACCCAATTTATTAATAAATCCTCAAGTCAATTAATAGTTTTTAATGATGTTAAAAATATGTTTCAATTAATAATTTACGTAATTTTATTATTGTATAGGATAGGAGAGCAATTATGAATTTCATTTTTTTAGTTAATTCTATTAAATAAAAACAATACTAACAAAGAGGTATTTGTAACTTTTCAAACCACAGAGTGCAATCTGTACTTTAAGCAAACCTCAGAGGTATATTTGTAATTTACCCTTAAATAATTAATGATTGATGTGAAGCCATTAAATAATTTTGTACGACTTGGGCCGAAGGTGTGTATCTTGAAAGTAAGGTTTGGATCTTCTCCACTCTTCTTTGACTTGTCTAGTAGGAAGGAGACTTTAATCACTATGGCCCGGTCCGATCCATCCGGGTTCGAACTTAGGTTGACCTAAGTGGGCCTCGCAGGTTCTCGTTTTTTTCTAGAGTCGGGTCGGTCCACGGGTCAAAAAATGGAGCCCAAGCCCAAGCCTACTTATAATAGGGCCTAGGGCCTGGGCTCGGGCCTAGGTTGCGGGCGGTAGACCTGGGCTCGGGCCGCGACTAGTTGGGCCTTTTGTTTTTTGAAAAATAAATGATAAATACATTATCTATGTAGATTATTTATTAGGAATAAAAAATAAAAGATAAATTATACTAGAGTATTTTAGTTAAGATTAATGAGATGTTTTGTTTGGTTATGTTTCATGGTGGCATTTAAATTTAATTATGTATGATTTACATATTTTTAATTATGAACTTATAACTAAAAAAGTATGCAATTATGTAATTTTTTTTCTTTCGAAATGAATAATTTTATATATATGAAAATGAAACTTTCAATATTACAATATTAAATTAATTGTATAACATTTATTGGATGAATAATTTTTATTTCAAAATGAAATAAAATATTACAAAAATTTATATTATTAAATAAAATAGGTGTAGATTATTGATGATGGTAAAACAATTACATCACTATAGGTCAAGTACATTCCAACTAGGTTGGCACCTACTAGCCTACCAACCATTTGCCTTATACTTCACCTCAATAATCTAATACAAAAAAAAAAAAAAAAAACAACAACAACAACGAAACGAAATGAAATAGTAAAAAACAAATTGTTGACCAATCATCGGAGGAGACAGACATTTCAGTCGCGTTATCTGAGGATATGTCATCCTAATCATTTTGAATTTGCTAATTTTCATTATATTTTTGTCTTCTTGTAAGCGCATGCATATGATCTCTGGATATCATTAGTGCTTAACCATTTGGGGTGAAAACCTGCTCTGGTAATCGCTTAACACCCATCCACCTACACTAAAAGCTGTTTTCAAAGCAACTATAGAAATATGAACGGTTAGTATATCACGGGTCATTTGTGAAACCACAGGCCATATAGTTTCTTTTTGTTTCCATTATTCCAAAATGTCAAAATTATCGCAATCATCAACTGATGGGCTTTCCAAATAACGTTGTAGTTTAGAACTACTTACACTTGTGTGTTGAGATATTCTTCTACTTTTTATTGTTGAAAAAACACTTAATCTCTCGTCTCGAGATGAGACTGCTAGTGTAGTGTGTATAGATGTATTTACAGATGCAATTGCCATGTATTCTTCGAATAATTTGTTGCATGTTTACATAATAGAGGCAAACTGTGTTTGATCAATGAAAATACGTACTAAAATTTTTTATAAACCAATTTCTTTACACCTATGATCAATTATTATGGCTAAACCTAAACGATGAGGCAAAAGATCAAAATATTTATTAAATTTTGCTTTCATTGAAGTAATAATGGTTGCATAATATTCATTACTCATATATTTTATGAAAACTTCAATTATTTCTACTAGTATATGTAAAACAAATGGCGAAATAAGAATCAATATATATATATAAGAAAATAATTTTATTGAAGTATCAAAAACTTTAAAAAAATCTTTATACAAGGTTATTTGGCGCCAATTAAGTTCTGAGGAAGTCAATACTCCTCTTATTGATATTGTTACAAAAAATAAATCTATTGCTCTTCTTTGTTTACAAGATATTTTAACATATTATACGTTGAATTCTATCTACTATCTACATCTAAAATTAAATTTTTAAATAGCATATTTTATTGTGACAAATTTTTCTATATTCTGAAATTCGATTAGCAGAATACATAATAGTAACAATTGCATTTTTTATTACAAGTACAGAAGTCTTGTATACATGCATAGCTTTTTTAACAATCAAATTTAAAATATGGGTACAACAACGAACATGAAATAAATCACCATCAACAAGTAATTGTAAAGTTAATTTAAATGGGTTATAGTTTGATTAGAATATACTGCATTATCTAAACTAATCGTAAATATTTTATTTTGTAATACCCACTCATATAATACATTTCTTATTTCTACATCAAACGAATGACCATTGTATGGAAGTGTAACTAATTTAAATGAAATAATTTGTTTATTTAATTTTCAATCATTATCAATAAAATGTGCAGTGATACATTGATATTCAAAACCATTATTTGACTACAGATCAAATGTTAAACAAACTCTTCCATTCAAAATTTTAAAGATGTCAAATAATTCACTTTTGACATCCTCAAATTTCTTTAAAATCTTATTTCTAGTAGTATTTCTTGAAAAACTTTGATATTGCGGTGCAAAAGTAAAAGGTTGTTCTTTTTTAATAATATAATCAACTACAGAATTTTGTGCACGCATAGGATCATATGAAAATGTTTATAAATTACCAGTTGATGAAACCCTAATCACATTTGACTTCTAATATTAGGTTGTTAACTTTGTAAATGTTTGTTAGCATGCCTTTTTAGATGATTAGTAATCCCTACAGATGCAACACTAAGTAAATATGCACAATATTTACATTTTGTTTTAAATGAAATTGTATCATCAGGATTATTTATAGATATTTTTTCAAAATGTTCCCAAACAGTACTGGTTGTGCCCCTAGATGATGATCCAACCATTGGAAGATGGATATTAAAAGGAGAATCAACAGATTCATGTTGTGTAGTATATGTATCAACATCGACATAAATATTAGGAACATTAGGATCCATAGTAATGTAAGTAAAACAATATATAAGAATTAACAATTAATTTAAATAATGTGTAAATACAAAGAGTAAAAAATAATAATTAATATATGTGCACAAATAATTAATGAAAAAAATGAGTAGCTAATAAATTTAATTAAACTAATTAATGTTACCGACTGGTGAATGCGATACAGAAATTAACTTCTTTTGACGAAAGTTTCTTATTGCACAATTACAATTGTCACTTAAAGATGACACTTCAAAATTAATTGAGAATTGAGAGAAATTGAGAGTTTAAGAGAGGTTAGGAGAGTTTAAGAGAGAGAGAATTATTTGTGAGATTTATTTTGGAAAATGGAGGATATTTATAGTAGTTGAAAGAGTGAAGTAAATATATATATATATATGTTGTAGTAAATGGTAATTTGACCATTTGATTTTTTTTTTTTCATTCATATTTATTATTGGCCAGCCACACAGGTCTTTTGGACGGCCGACAGATATATTGGCTGGCCGGGAAAGGAAATTTGGCCTGGTGATCATCCGGCCGAACGTCTAGAAGGACGACCAGCACTCCAGTTCAATTCTGTCGGCTGCAATGGCTAATTTTCAAAGTTTAAAGGAATGCAATTACTAATTTTCAAAGTTTAAAGGAATGCAACGACTGATTTTCAAAGTTTAAAAGAATAAGCCATGTCAGACAGAACAGAGCACTAAGTGAGCTCTGCCATACATACAAAGCAACAAAGCTCTTGCTTGTACTGCCATATTTATTTGATATTATTTGTGATAATTATTTGATTTTTCTACTGTTCTAATTGATGTATTAGTTTGTAATTTTTATTGGGGATTATTTATTTTAATTTGTAAAAACCTAATTTACCCCCTCTTAGGTTACGTTTTGGGTAACCGGTTGAAATATATATTCTTTTTTTATTTTTTATTTTTTATTCATTGATTGCAAGGGAATGACATTAACTGTTGTAATATTTTGTTTTGTTTTTATTTTTTTTTTAATTTTTGCAAGATCAATCTTTTATTTATTTTATTTATTATTTAACCATTTCAAGTTGCTTTTTATTTTTATTTTTTGAAATTTGACCATCGAGTGGGCTGGGCTGAGCCACCTGCAAGGTCAAATTTTTTTTGGGGTGGGCCAGGCTAACGGACCGGGCTAGGCCTCAAATGAAGGGCCTAGGCCCAAACCCAAGGTACTGGGTTAGGCTCGGGCTCGGGCCCAGGCCTAACCGGGCCGAAATGGGCAGGGCCCACCTTGGGCCTCGGACGGGCTTAGGGTCGTCCATAGGCCTCGGGCCATTTTTACACCCCTATCAATCACTTTGCACTCTTTCATTTTATATTAAATCCTATTTATTTTTAATACATAAAATTATAACAATTAATCCCTTACACTTTTGGTCAAATTTTACTTTAGCTCCTGTATATGAAATTGTGACAGTCAATTCCCTACACTTTTACGCAAACCCCACTTTGATTGCTATACAAGTGTCAATGTTCTTCTTTTGTTACTTCAATTTTAAATCTTTAATAAAATCCAGTCATGTAACAAAAATGTGACTACAAAAAAAAGAAACAATTCATCCATGTTTTTCACCAATACACTTTGTCATATGTGATAAGCATATGAGAGTTATATAATATATATATATATATATATATGGTAAAAATTGGGACGAAAGTGTAAGAAAACAGAGTTTTTGAAGTAAAAAAAAAATACGGCAAAAAAATCAAACAAAAAGAAAGATGAATAGATAAAAAAAACTGTGTTACCGTGAAAAGTAAAGTTTCGTGATTCTAATTTATGCAAAATCGTAGTTCATCTTCTTAATTGTTCCCAATTTGCGTTTCGTTTTAATCTAATACAGTCATATTTTGATGTAAATTTTTAAATAAAGTGTGTACTGGTTAAAAAAATATAGATGATTTTTCTGTATTGGTGAAAAATATAGATAATTCTTTTTCTTACCCTCATGTCGTAATCACATTTTTATCACATAATTAGATTCTGTTAAAAATTTAAACAATTGAGCAATAGAAAGGGGACATTAACATATGTGTAGGAACCAAAGTGAGATTTTACCAAAAGTAAAAAGGGTTGTTGACTGACACAATTTCAAGTGTAGGGACCAAAATAGGATTTGATCAGAGGTATAAGAAATTAATTATTATAATTTTATATATAAAAATAAAAATGAGATTTGATACAAAATGTAAATATGTAAAATTTACCCCTAATTAATTAATGATTGATGTGAAGCCATTGAATAATTTTTCTACAACTTGGGCAGGAGGTGTGTTTCCACGAAATAACGCTTGGGTCTTCTCCACTCTTCTTTGAATTGTCTAATAGGAAGAAGACTTCAATTAATTCTCCACTGATTGATTAAAAAATAAATAAAATAAAATAAAGTCTCAATCATTACACAAAATATTTGGCAGCGTATAGTTTACTTTTCAAAATTTCATTCTGTTTTTAAATAATAATTTGAATCAAAATTCACAATCAAATAAATTTTAAAATATAATTTAAAACTAATTTTAAGACTTTTCTATTCTCTCTCTCTCTTTTTTTAATTATTATTAATCAATTTTTTTTTTCTCACATCTCTCCTTTTACATTCTCTCACATTCTATATATCAATCAATCAAAAAAAATTACAAATTATCCCAAAATCATTTTCAAAACTTAAAACCAAACATATGTTTGGTTTGTGTTTGAGAGATGCGTTTTAGAGATAAAAAGTACGAAAAGTTGTTTGGTTTGGTTTTTTTCAAAAGATGTTTTGAAAAATTATTTTGAGAGAGAGTTTTGGAAAAAGTGATTGATTTGATGTGTGTGAGAGAGAGATTTGTTTGGAAAACTTGTTTGGTTTACAAGTTTTGAGAATTTTTTCCTTTTAAATCATGATTTAACATATAACTCTACACTCAAATTGTAATTCTAAAACTAAGGCACAAAATATTTGTAAGGTGGTTATGTTCTTGGACTTTTTTTTTTTTTTTTAGACTTGTTTGGAAAGGAGATTATTTTAATTAGCTTTTTAATTTTACTATTTTAATCTGGATAAAAAAAATTATGTTTCAAAAGTTGATTGGATTTTTTTATTTTTATTTTTATTTTATTTTTTTGTAGTTAGGGTTGTTATGAAAATTTGGTTAAAAGCTAATTTTTTGTTTTTTTTAAACTTTTTTTGAAAAAACGTATAAAAAATTAGAGAGGTGATGTAACCTAAAATAGGTTTAAAAATTGATTTTTAACTATGTTTCCAAAATATTTGATAGTTGTGAGAAAAAAATAAAATAATTATAATTTAAATATAATATTTTATCTTATTAATTATTTTCAGTTATTTTATCTTTATTAACTATTTTAATCCAAAACTATCTTCCAAAAAGGGATTTTGTTTATTAAAGACGCCGTTTGAGTTGTAAGGTCGGCTGTTTGAGATTCAATCCTTTTTTTTTTTTTTTTTTTTTTTTTTTTTTTTTTTTTTTTTTTTTTTAGGCTCACAAAAGACGTTGTGACTTGATTTTTTATTTTTGAAAAAATAATAATTAGTGCACCAATAAAATAACACTATTAAAATTTAACATTTGCACATTATAACATTATCAAAATTTAACTTGGGCAAACTATAAGGATAATCCTTACATTTTACCTCTTGTATTAATTTTATTCCTGTAATTTTAATTAATTTAAATTTGACCCTTAATTTTAAATTTTGTATCAAAATGGTGCAATTGATAATATTGATTAAGGTTATTGACGAACAATTGTCAATGTGTTAGTCGAGTTTAACTTACTAAAATGAACAAGTTTATAATCGTGTCTATAAAAGCATGGCAGGGGCTGCTCACGTGCACATTTTCATAAAATAAAAAAAATACTAACAATTGTAATCAATTGAATAAAATTAACACAAAATTATAAATTTAATATCAAAATCGAAGTAATTAAAATTATAGGAACCTCAATAACATAAGCGGCAATGTTGGTATAAAATTGTCCATTTACACATTTTAACATATATCATTGGAGATAATCAAATAAATCTTGTCATTTATGATTTCTACTAGAGTAATGTTGGAGATCACAAAAGTTTTATCAAATATCTCACATGGGTGTGGGAACTGTATGAGACCCACATAGTGTGAGTCTCACACCAATGTGAGACATTTAGTAGAAAATTTGATAAAACTTTTAGGGTCTCTAACATTTTTCTTTCTACTAATATTGTGGTGATACATACATACTATTTTGGAATCGTAACTTTATTGTTTTGGTTGGTGAGTATTGTTATTTAGGACAAAAAATTACATATATTTTTCAAACTTAATAATGTGGCAAACAATTAGGATATTAAAAGTAGTAATCTCTCTCATATCTTTTCTAATTATCAACTAATCATATCATTTACATATCATTGAGTTTAGAAAATAAATCTAGAAAGTGGGCCTTTTTCTTTGGGTAAATTACACTTTGTCCCCTTTATGTTTAACTATTTTTCCACTTTAGCCCTTGATGCCCGTTTGTTTTCAGAGTTAGGTTGAGTAGGATTGTTAATGTGAAGATTGTTAATGTAAGGATTATTAGTAAGGGGACTAAAAACATTATGTTTATTTGTGATATATTTTAGTGAGGGAATTAACTTTATGAAATATCATAAATATCCTTTGATATTTTTGATATATTTTAATATTAAAAATTATATTTTATAATTTTTTTTGTACTATCTTATTTAATATTTTTTTATACATATTGTGGGGATATATTTCTGGGATACCAACACGTGGCATGGCGACGCCGACGTATTTGGCCGAGGTGCCACGTGTAGTGGAAGTTACGCCGAGGTGATCTCGGAGTTGCCGAGGTTATCTCCGAAAATATCTGAATCCGAGATAAGCGGATAAGGGACAAGAGTCCTAGGACAAAGAGGAGACTTAGCCAAGATAAGGATAAAGCTCTTAGGGAGTTTATCTTTATCTCTTGAGAAATCCTAAGTAATCACTAAATTGAAGTCCATAGGAGTCATGCTTCTAGTAGGACTTGGATTGAGTTAACTATAAAAGAGAGGCACCCCCATGGGTGTAAGGTACGCAGTTTTAGACTCAAGCTTGTGAGTTTAGCACTTGATTATCTTTGAGAGATATACTGACTTGATCGTCGGAGTGCCCCCGGGTGGAAGAGCCACCGCCGGAGCCTTTTTCTTTCTGTTTCAGGTTACTAAAGCCATCTATTCTGCCGGTGCTCTCCAGCTAATTACTAGGCGGGCAGTGTGGTAAGAAAATTACCCACACACATATATAAGGAAAAAATGACGTAACACATACCCAAAAAAATCATGCACACAACACACAACATGGACAAACTGGTTTTTTTTCCCAAGTTAATCCCTTCACTAGTTTTGAAATCCAACCCTTAGAGGCATTTGTTAATCCTCTCTTCCAAGGCCCATGCTAGTCTCAAGGGTTAACCAATCCCAAGCTTTACTTTGTAAACAAACATGATATTAACAATTCCAACACACTAATAATCAGTCTCAAAGCCCTATCTTTGAAAACAAAGAGGGCCTTAAAGTTTTTTTTTTCTTTTTTTCATTTTATGTTTCAAGTTTTTTCAATTTGCTCCTAAAGTTAATTCATGTTTAAAATTAGATAGAAAATAACATAATAACTGTCACATAACATAAAATATATATTATTATATTAGAGCTTAAATTTATGTTATAGATGAGATTTATGTATAATAAAATATTTTTAATGTGTCATTTTTTATCTAATTTTTCATATAAATTAATTTTAAGAGTAAACTGATAAAAACTTAAAATATGAAGTGTCAAAGTGAAAAAAAAAAAAAAAAAAAAAACAAATAAACTTTAATAACTAAAGTGAAATAGTAACCAAACATGATGGGAGGAAAGTGTAATTTACCTTTTTCCTTAATCATAATGTCAATTTGAAGACAAACGGTGTTATGAACCAAAGTGGCTACTTGTATTGTAAGCCTTGTCTCCAGGGACGGATTCATGAATACGATTTTGGGAGAGTTATTCTATAGTTTAAAAAATTAGGAGTTATTTTATATAATTTTGAAATTATCTAAAAAAAATTTGGGAGTGCGAACTCCTATAATTTTAAATTATTTTAAAATTTCTAATATAAAATATGATATTTTTCAAATTTTTAAGAGTGCGGCCGCCCCTAGCCCCCCCTAGATCCATCATTACTTGTCTCTACATATTTTGTAAGTCTCTACTCTCATCGCGGCCAACAGAAATTTATTGTTTTGTTTCCTTTGTTAAACCTCTCTGTGTCCATCATGTTTAGGGGAATGGGTGCTGGTTACATAGCTACCCTTATTGTTGTTCATGTTCATGTTCTTTCTTGTGTGAATTGCGACACTAGTAATCAAAATCAGCAGCAACTCCTCCACAAGAATTCTTGTGGAGATATTGTTGGAAAAATGGTTTTTATAGGGTTATTTTGGATCAATTTTGGGCCAATTTTGAGCCCAAAATTGAGTGGGTCCCACACGTCTTTTTTGGTAGGTCCGAAGAGGTGACGTGTTCCTTGCTGCATGGCAAGTCACATGGTGAAGACGGTTCGTCAAAACCATTTATGAGTAAATGGGAACTTGACATTGTTTTCGGGTTCGTGAAATGGACAATTAAAGAATTAAATGTGGGTTTACTTGTAAGGCTTGTCCCACATTAAAACTTTAAGAGAGCTTGTGTATGTATATAAACTCTAGGTGACAACACTTGGGTTGAGCTCCAAGTGGCACCCCAAGTTTGTAGAAGGGAGGAGTTATGGACAAACAGAACCTTGGCTCAAACCACCACACGCACGCGCCGTCGCTGGGCGCGGGTGTGGGTCGGGTCGGTTCTAACATTAAAGCTTTCAAATTCTTCCAGGAAATTATTTTTTGAATTTCAAATATATTTAATTCAAATTTTTGTCCAAAATTTGTGTCTCTTCCAAATTCCACAACAGATTCAAATTTCAGACAGATTGAAACTGCCAAACAGATTCAAATCTGCCAGCAGTTTCCAACAGATAGAAACTATCCAACAGTTATCTGTTTGAAAACAGATCTGTTCATTTGAAATTGAACCTGTTCGGACAGCCTCTATATGCCTATAAATACCAGCCATTTTAGCAATCTTTGGTAACCCGAAAAAGATTTAGGAAAAAAATTATTTTCTTCCCGATTTTGCTCTTTGGTTGCATTGTTCTTCATATTATTTTTAGGAAAAAATTTATAGAGTTTAGAACACAGGTTTTGTTTGCTGTGCAAATTGTTTAGAGTGCTACTATAATTTGTGAAGATCATTGTATCCTGGGAGATAGACGCCTTTTATCCGTAAGCTCCGTAGCGGGACGAATCTGTTTTAAGGATGGAGTGTCACACACTCAACTTGATCTTTTGAAATTTTATTCGGTTCGGTAAAATAAATTCTGTAAGTGATTTATTTTTTTTATTTGATTTGGTTTCAAATTATTTATTTTACACAGAAGATTGTTTCAACAATCTTAAGACAGATTCGAATGATTCTGGTTTTGCAGAATTTTTCGTTTGTTTCCTATTCTCTTTCTTCTTCTTACAGAAATTATTTTCTGTGGTTTTACAAAGAAATATTCTGGTTGGAAAAACAAATAGTAGTAATAAACTATTTGACAAATAATAGTAATATACTGTTTATTTTCTTTGATAAATAGTAGTAATATACTGTTTATTTTCTTTGACAACTAGTAGTAATATACTGGTGTCATTAACAATTCAAAATATTTATTTGTGAAGTTTGTCAGAAATTAATTTTGGTTTTCATAAATATTTTTTGAGTGTTCATTATTTAAAATTCTGTTTCAGTATTTTAATTATTGAAGTGTTACAGAAATTTAATTTTCTGTGTGGAATTAATTTAGTTAAATAAAATTTTCTTTTCTTTTCATATTAATTGAAAATAAAAGTTACAATTCTTGTTTCTTTTATTTTACAGAATTTAATTATGTGGTTTTGGTTTAAATTTTCTGTGTAGTATGAAATTCAAATTATAATTTTGTTTTATAATTTAAAATTCATGGCTACTGAAACTGGTCAAACTAATACTCAAACAAGTACTAGTATGGTGGCTGCAATTGCGCCACCCCTCCTCTTGTTATGACCGTGTCAATCAATCACGGTGAGAAGCCAGAGAAGTTCTCAGGAACTGATTTTAAAAAATAGCAACTGAAAATGATGTTCTATCTTACAACTTTGAAGCTGGCTCATTTTCTTCTTGAGGATGCTCTTATTCTGAAAGAGGATGAAATTGATCGGCAAGTGGTTGCTACGATCGATGTCTGGAAACATACTGATTTCCTTTGTCAGAACTATATCTTGAACGGACTTGACAACACATTATACAATGTCTACAGTCCTATAAAGACAGCAAAGGAGCTTTGGGAGTCTTTGGAGAAAAAGTACAAAACAGAAGATGCTGGTTCAAAGAAATTTGTGGTTGGCAAATTTCTAGACTTTGTGATGGTTGATTCTAAAACTGTGATTTGCCAAGTTCAAGATCTCCAACTCATTATGTATGACATTCACACAGAAGGCATGTCTCTCAGTGAATCTTTTCAAAATTGAAAAATTATCACAAGGTTGGAAGGAATTCAAGAACTATCTCAAACACAAGCGCAAAGAGATGACTTTAGAGGAATTGATTGTGCGTTTGAGGATTGAGGAGGACAACTTCAAATCAGAGAAGTGGGCTGGTAAGCATCCAATAGAGTCTAAGGCAAATGTGGTGAAATATGCTCCAATAGCAAAGAAACATAAGTTTTCTAGATAAAGTTCTTCACAAGGCTCTAAAGGTGGGGCTATTAAAAAGTACAAGTTTAATGGCAAATGTTACATCTGTGACAAAGAGGGACATCAGGCCAAAGATTGCCGTAGCAAAGGCAAAAGCAAAAGCAAAAGAAGAACAAGCAATAAGCCTGCTCAACCCAATATGACCGAAATGGATAAAAATTTCAATGGTGTAGATGTCATAAATCTTTCTGCAGTTGTTTCCGAAGCAAACCTTGTTGGAAATTCCTAAAGAATGGTGGGTGGACACTGGTGCTACTTGCCACATCTATGCCAACAAAAAGATGTTCAAATCTTATTCTATAGTGAACAACAGTGAACAACTTTTTATGAGCAACTCCTCAACTTCCAAAGTTGAAGGACAATGAATGATTATTCTGAAGATGACATTTGGAAAAGAACTCACTCTCAATAATATGCTGCATGTACCGGATATTCACAAGAACCTTGTTTCCGGATCTTTGTTGAGTAAAAATGGGTTTAGACTAGTTTTTGAAATTGACAAGTTTGTACTTACTAAAAACGGGATGTATGTAGAAAAATGTTACATGTCTGATGGCCTTTTCAAAATGAATGTAATGACTATTGTACCCTCTGTTATTTATAAAAATACATCTTCTTCTTACTTGCTTGAGTCTTTAAATTTATGAAATGGTAGACTTGGACATGTTAATTATGGATCTTTGCGTAGTTTAATTAATATGGAATGTTTACCTATGTTTAACATTGATTTAAATCCTAAGTGAAATTTGTGTTGAGGCAAAATTATGCAAATCTCATTTTCATACAATTAAAAGAAGTACGGAACCACTTGCATTAATTCATAGTGACATTTGTGATTTTAAATCAATTCAAACTAGAGGTGGGAAAAAGTATTTTATCACTTTTATAGATGACTATACTAGATATAGTTATGTTTATTTAATTTGAACTAAGGATGAAGCTTTGGAAACTTTCATTCAATATAAGAATGAAGTTGAAAATCAACTTGGTAAGAAAATTAAGAAACTTATAAGTGATAGAGGTGATGAATATGAATCACCTTTTGGTAAATTTTGTAAAGAATATGGAATAATTCATCAAACCACCGCTCCTTACTCACCTCAGCAAAATGAAATTGCTGAAAGGAAAAATAGGACTTTAAAAGAAATAATGAATGTCATGTTAATAAGTTCTGGATTACCTCAGAACTTGTAAGGGAAAGCAATACTTTCTGCTAATTATATACTTAATAAATTACCTCCAAAGAAAGTGAATCAAACACCTCATGAAATGTGGCATGGGAGAGTATCATCCTATAAATACTTAGAAGTGTGGGGGTGCTTGGCTAAAGTGGCTATTCCTAGTCCTAAAAAGACTAAGATAGGTCATAAAACTGTTGATTGCATTTTCATTGGTTGTGCCATGAATAGTAGTGCATATTGATTTTTGATTCATACGTTAGAACATTCCGAAATGCATGTAAATACTATTATTGAATCTCGTAATGCGTCTTTCTTTGAACATGTGTTTCCAAATAAAACTGGACAAGAGACTAGTACTAACAAAAGATCTTATGATACTATTACTAATCATGATCAAGAACAAGAGCAAGAGATACATCAAATTGATGAAGAGGAGCCTAGGCATAGTAAACGTGCTAGAACTTCAAAATCTTTTGGTCTAGATTTCCTAACGTTTTTGTTAGAAAATGAGCTTTTAACTTTTAAAGAGGCTATGTCTACTCCTGAAGCTCCTTTATGGAAAGAGACTATAAACAGTGAAGTTGAATCCATCCTGCAAAATCAAACTTGGGAATTGGTGAATTTGCCACCAGGTTGTAAACCTCTTGGGTACAAGTGGATTTTCAAAAGAAAAATGAAAGCGGATGGATCAATTGACAAATACAAGGCAAGACTTGTGGTCAATGGTTTTAGACAAAACGAAGGTCTTGATTACTTTGACACATACTCACCGGTTACTAGAATAATATCTATTAGAATGCTAATTGCTATTGCATCGTTGTACAATCTAGAAATTCATCAAATGCATGTGAAAACCGCTTTCTTAAATGGTGAGTTAGATAAGGAAATTTACATGGAACAACTAGAAGGATTTTCTGTTCCAGGAAAAGAAAAGAAAAGAAAGTGTGTAAATTGGTTAAATCATTATATGGTTTAAAACAAGTGTCAAAACAATGGCACGATAAATTTTACAAGGCAATGATGTTAAATAGATTCAAAATTAATGAATGTGACAAATGTGTTTATATTAAAAACACAAACAATGGTTATGTTATAGTATGTCTTTATGTGGATGATATGCTCATCATAGGTAATAATAATGACATGATTAAAACTACCAAGAAAATGTTGAATAAACATTTTGACATGAAAGACATGGGAATAGCTGATATAATATGTGGTATGAAAATTACGAAAACATCAGAAGGTTATGCTTTGTCACAATCACATTACATTGAGAAAATACATGATAAATTCAGCAAAGATGATGATCATCTTGCTAGAACACTTGTGGATGTTAATTTTATTCTTTCTAAGAATATACATGAAAGTATTTTTCAATTAGAGTATGCCCAAATTATTGGAAGCTTAATGTACTTGATGAACTGCACTCGCCAAGATATAGCCTACACAGTAAGTAAATTAAGTAGATATACGAGTAACCTAGGAGTAGAACATTGGAAAGCAATTATAAGAGTTTTAAGATACCTCAGATTTACTCGTAATATTGGGCTGAATTATACTAGATATCTAGCAGTACTTGAAGAATACTGTGATGTAAATTGGATATCGGATATTAGAGACTCAAAATCCACCAGTGGGTATGTCTTTACTCTTGGTGGGGCGATTATATCTTGGAAATCTTCCAAACAGACTTGCATTGCTAGGTCTACTATGGAATCAGAATTTATAGCTTTAGATGAAGTTGGAGAAGAAGCAGAATGGCTTCGCCACTTCCTTCAAGATATTCCAATGTGGCCAAAACCGATGCCTGCTATATGCATACATTGTGATAGTCAATCAACAATAGGTAAAACACAGAGTCATATGTATAACGGTAAATCACAACACATTTGTCGTCAACATAACACCATGAGAAAACTATTCTCTAATGAAATTATTTACATTGAATATGTGAAGTCTAAAGACAATATAGCGGATCTACTAACCAAAGGGTTAGCAAGAGAGTTAGTTGAAAATTCATTGAGGGAAGTGGGACTTAAGCCTAATAAATAAGAGTTACCACAACGGAAACCTAACCTAGTTGACTGGAAATCCCAATATCTAGGTTCAAAGGGACAACCAAGTTGTATATGACTCATAAGGATCACTGGGGAGTCCAACTTCTATCCATTTCTATGATAAAATAGTTACGTCTGCAGCGTTTTAGGTTAAGTAATACTTTTAATGATTCTTATATCTAGGTATACCTAGTGGAGTATGGCAGGATACTCTTTATAAGAATCACCTATATGAGTGTGAATTGGGCCAGTTCTATAAGATTTGTGAAGTGCTACAATTCTCTAGAACACTCATGAAAGACCAGGTTGTTTAGTGCCAAAATGAACACAATAGTGAGAACTAAATTGTGTCTGGTAAAATACTGTGTGAGTTCTATTGTCTTGGTTTATACAAACGGCTGAACAGTTCAAGACATGATATTCACTAGTTAGCTAATAAGTCCGATAGTGTCTCACAAGGGAAGGTTCAAAGCCAAAAGCTACCTATCCTTTGTAAAATATTTCTAATATCTGTACTCTCTGTAATTAGATCATGTTGTTGCATTTTCTCTTCGTCAAATTCCATTCATGTGGGGAATTGTTGGAAATTTGGTTTTTATAGGCTTATTTTGGGCTAATTATGAGCCCAAAATTGAGTGGGTCCCACACGTCTTTTGGGGTGAGTCTGAAGAGGTGACGTGTTCCTTGCTGCGTGGCAAGTCACACGGTAAAGATGATTCGTCAAAACCATTTATGAGTGAATTGGAACTTGATGTCGTTTTCGGGTTCGTGGAATGGACAATTAAAGAATTAAATGTGGGTTTTCTTGTAAGGCTTGTCCCACATTGAAACTTTAAGAGAGCTTGTGTATTTATATAAGTTCTAGGTGGCAACACTTGGGTTCGGCCCCAAGGGGCACCCTAATTTTGTAGAAGGGAGGAGTTATGGATAAATGGAACCTTGGCTCAAACTACCACACGCTCGTGCGTGTCGCCGCCGCCTCCGCCCGTCTGACCCGCCGTGCCGTGCCAGACGCGGGTGTGGGTTGTGGGTCGGGTCGGCTCGAACATTAATTTTTTAGACAAAATTTATTTGAATTTTTTCAAATTCTTGCAGGAAATTATTTGAATTTCAAAATGTATTTAATTCAAATTTGAATTCAAATTTGAATTCAAATTTTTGTTCAAAATTTGTGCCTCTTCCAAATTCCACGACAGATTCAAATTTCGAACAAATTGAACTGCCAAACAGATTCAAAACTGCCCAGACAGATTCAAATTTGCCAGTAGTTTCCAACAGATAGAAACTGCCTAGCAGTTATCTGTTTGCACCTGTTTTGTTTAAAAACAGATATATTCATTTGAAATTGAACCTGTTCGGACAACCTCTGTATGCCTACAAAAACCAGCCATTTCAACAGTCTTTGGTAATCCGAAAAAGATCCAGAAAAAAATTCTTTTCTTCCCAATTTTGCTCTTTGGTTACATTGTTCTTCATATTATTTTTAGGAAAAAATTCAGAGAGTTTAGAATACAAGTTTTGTTTACCGTACAAATTGTTTGGAGTGCTACTACAATTTGTGAAGATCATTGTATTCTGGGAGATAGACGCATTTTATCCGTAAGCACCGTAACTGAGTGAATCTTTCTTAAGGACAAAGTGTCACATACTCGACTTGATCTTTTGAAATTTTATTCGGTTCGGTAAAATAAATTCTATAAGTGATTTATTTATTTTTATTTGATTTAGTTTCAAATTATTTATTTTGCACAGAAGATTGTTTCAACAGATATCGATAACATTGGTTTTCCCTTTTGACTCAAAGCCAACCCACTTGAAAATTGTGGAGACAAGAATTTCGAGCTTGAGTGCGAGAACAATCGGACAATACTATACTTGTATTTTAATAAATACTACGTCTAGGCGATCAACTATGATCAAAACAAAATCAGAGTTGTATATGTAGGGATACAGATGAATAATTGCTCATCTCTTCCTCTTCATCAGGCCCAGCCCTGAGATTTCCGGGGCCCAAAACCAATAATCAACTAATAAATTTTTGGAGTCCTTTACATTTTTTTTTCATTGAATGGAAAAAAATGAAAAAAAGAAAATGAAGATAAAAGACAAAAGATTTGTGTCAAAATCACAAAAAATACTTAGTATTACACTACAACAACTAATAAGTGTCATTTGATTCTCGCTCTTCTTGCATTTTTAGAAGAAAATAAATCAATCATACTTGCATGATCTAATTTTTTTTTTTTTTTTTTTGCAAAATCATTTTCAATGGATAACAATGCTAATTATTTTAAATGGGCCCTTCAATTTTTTAATGGGTCAATTTATTTTACGTTAGTTTGGGTCTTCCTTAAATTTTTTTTTTTGAATTTAAAACATACGTAATATATTACAATAAACTATAATAGGAGTGAACACTTTTTTTTGGTCTATTTTTAAAGGATAATAATGTTAATTTTTTTAAATGCGCCTTTCAATTTTTTAATAAGTCAATTTATTTTAAATTAGTTTGGACTTCTTTAATTTTTTTTGAACTTACAATATACTTAATATATTATACTAAACCATAATAGGAGAGCCCATTTTTTAGTCTATTTTGAGGCGTCCTTAGGCCTAGTTGACCCATGCCAAGGACCGGCCCTCATCTTCTTTCTTCTACTTATCCTGACATTAGCCCAATAGGTCTGTATTTTTTTTTATCTAGTAATGGATTTGCAATGTTTTGGAGTTGTGAAAAACCAGTAAAATCTTCTCTCTACGTAGACACTAATAAGGGCAAATTATATATACCTCCCTCAAAGTTTAGTTAAATTACAGATATCTCTTTGTGATTTCAGAAATTACAGATACCCTCTGAGGTTTATATTTTCATAACAATTTGCCCCCTAATTTGTTATACAAATATAACCTTCAGGGGTATCTGTAATTTTTCAAACCTCAGGGATATCTGTTATTTTACTAAACCTCGAGGAGTATATGTAATTTGCCCCTAATAATAGTAGTAGTGCTTATTGTAAAATTGGAGGAGGAGGAGGAAAGCATTCCTATGGTGTGGTCGGAGGCCACGTGTGGTGTTCAGATGTCGCAAACTTGTGCCGCGTCGACATGGTTTTTCCGGCAAGGCAGTTGCAGAATGAATACGGTAGAGAACGTAACATGACGAGCTTGTTGGAGGTCCACAACGCGTTGGCTGATGGATTTGATCTTTACTGGGGTTTCGACAACTACCAAACAATGCAGACGTCAGGCGCGTTGCTTCTCTAAATATGATCAATATGCCACCGTCGGCGCATGTCGAAATTATAGTGGTTGTCTATACGGAATTTTGGCCTTTCTAGGTGCGTGATTCCCAAACCCCCTTTTTTTTCTTTTCTTTTTTTTTAATAATATTATTTTTTTGGAGGCAATATTCATTTTAATCATTGTGATTTGAGGCGAAAGCACTTTTCTTCTATATATAGTTCAAATATAATTAGAAAATTCTATATGATTTTAGACTTAGACCAAAATACAACGCTTAATACTATTAATTATAGATATGAAATGATTATAATATTTCAATATCTTATATATTTTTTCTTATTTTTTTTCCCTCTCTTCCCTTTTATACACATAATTTTTAATGTCTTACATTAATCCAATTAAATCACAATTAATTATAAATTTTTAATTTTTTAATGTAATTATATTTTATATTAATCCTTAATTATATTTTACTTTTTTTTAATTAATACATAAATCTAATTCTAGGTTTGGAAAAAATGGGATAAAATTGTCTTTTTATTATATTAATTTCACTTTATTTTTTTAGAAAACCAAACTCATTCTAAAAAATAGTGTGTGATACACCTTCTGTTAATTTGGATTAAAAAAAAGAGATTAAAAATAGCACTTTAATCCAAAATCACGAGAATTCTTTATGGCTATATTTCAACAATAGGAGGGTAAAATGCTTTAACCCCAAACCACAAGGGGATTAAAATGAATTTAAGCTTTTTATGGTTTTATAACAAGCTTCATTATCAAATAAAAATATAGGATAAAATCCATTTTACCTCCATATGATATGGTTTAATAGCACTTTATCCCTCTATTTTTTTTTTAAAATAATCATATGTTCCCATGTGATTTTGAACTAAAATGCAACCGTTAATACCGTTAACTATAGATGTGAAATGATTATAATACTTTCAAATCCTATATTGTTTGTTATTTTTTTCTCTCTCTCTCTCATTACTTATACACATAATTTGTAATGTCTAGTATTAATTCAATTGAATCACAAATAATTATAAATTCTTAATTATTTATTTTAATTCTTAAATTTTTATTCTAATTTTAATTTAATTATATTTTAGATCACAATTAATCCTAAATATTTAACTATTTATTGTAATTACTAACTTTTTAATCTGATTTTAATTTCATTATATTTTATATCACAATTAATCCTAAATTGTTAATTATTTATTATAATTTCTAACATGGTAATCCAATTTTAATTTAATCACATTTTAAATCAATTCTTAGTTATTATTTATTTTATATTGGGCTAATTATACTAATAGTCCCTGTAGTTTGGGATTTGTACCACTTTAGTTCCAGACTTTTCAATTGTGATACATTTGGCCCTAAATTTTGAATTTTGTTCTAAATAAGGACAATCAAAGATATTTCTTTTGCAAATGGTCTATTTCAAGGGTAAAGTCGTCATACAATTTATTTTATATTGGTTAACTTGTATATTGTTTGAAATGTAATGGCCTTTTATTTTAATGAATAATATTGAAACTTTCTTAGTTATAAAGCTCTATTTGGTTTGGTTTTCAAAAATTTTTTTTAAGAAACAAAAAATTAAATTGGTAAAAAAAATTGCAAACTCATAATTTTTTAGGGGAGATTATTGGAAACTCCCATTTTGGAGAGTTGTAGTCTACCAGGTCCTTTTTTAAAATTAATACACGTCCAAGTCCTATTTTTTTGGTAATGTGATCCGAAGGATCCCATTATGTAATTATGGAATGGTTTTTCTGACTAATGTACCCTTTTGTGTGTGGTTGGAAACGGTTTTTGGAAGGGTGTTTGAATTATTTTGATTACACTGACTTCGGCGTCCACTATGGGAAGATCAAGTGTGGCCAGATTTTTAGGGATGACGAGGGTCATTAGTATTTGAATGTTGCGTGCTGGGGGGTAGAGGTTATGGTGTGTGAGTTGTGTGGTGGTGTACTCAGTCGTCTGCTTCTACGTTGTTCACCGTCGGGTTGGGTTCTTCGATTGCAGCCACAGTAATGTTGTTGGGTGCTTGTTATGTGTGTCAATGGCATTATATTCGGGGGTGTAAACGTTGTCACGATGTTCGCAATGTTGGTGGGGTGTAAACATATGTATCATTTTTCGATGTTTACATCCCACAAAAAATCGATGTGCTCGATTGGTGTTTGTGGAAACCATAACAGTTGAATTTTTTTACATTTCCCGATGTTTACATCCCACAACTAATCGATGTGTTCGATTGGTGTTTGCGGAAAGCATAATGGTTGTATGGTTGTATGTTTGTATAGTTTGTCAGTGTGATGTATGTAGTGTACTTATAATGCGAAAGTGACGAATGTGATTTTCCATATTTAATCTTCATTTTTCATTTTGTATTGATGCAGGAATGGCGGACAACATCATGCTGTTGTGTTCATACGGGATTGAAAACGTTGCCATTATGGTCCGTAATGATTTCACGTTTAGCATTTTGGTTGATCATATTTCCAGACGTTTTGGTGGGCTGCATACTGATTTGACGTCCATGTCATTCAAGATTCCTGGGTACAATAATTTCAAGATGGAAAACGATTCCGATTTCGGGAACATGGTATGTCTCGCTAGGTCTTTTCGATTGGATCATATCGACCTCTATGTGGAGGAGCGTGGTGAGTCACGGGGGCTCAAATGTGGCAAGGGTGTCAACGACGTACTCGATGACATAGTTAGTGATGTCGGGGAAATGGCACCACATGTTGATGAGGAGTTTGATTTGTTACCTAATTTTTGCCCACATTCCGGCAAAGTGTTATTGTCGGCGGATTGGGTATATGGCATAACTAACATCGGACAATGTTTCGAGGGTGGGGCGGATGAATTTCGCAAGGTACTCGGCAAATATGCCATTGAATGAGGGTTTCAATTTAAGTTCACAAAGAACGACTTAGTTCGAATTACGGCAGAATGCATGTTTAAGGAGTCAAGGGGATGCCCATGGTCCATCCATGCGAGGGTGTTGAATACGAATGGATATTTTTACCTCAAAAAATGGCACCATCAGCACACTTGTGGTGTCGCTGTGCGTACTGACCGAAATCCGCGGATGGGGTCCGAACTAGTTGCGGATGTTATTGTAGAACGTTTACACGACAAACCATTGACTCGCCCAACCGATGTTAAATATGATTTCAAAAAAGAATATGGTTTGCAAATTAGTTACCGCGTAGCTTGGTTGAGGGTTGAAAAGGCGAGATGAGGACTTTACGGTGATCATTCGATGTGGTTTGACCAATTTCGTTGGTATAGCAATGCCGTCGTTTCAATAGGCTTTTCATATCATTCAAAGCATCTATTGATGGGTTTAAGCACTGTCGGCCGCTATTGTTTTTGGATGGTACCTTTCTGAAAAGGCGATTCAAGGGGCATCTACTTGCGGCAACCGCAAAAGATGGGAACCAAGGTAATATACTCACTGTGCACGTTATCCATTTTTTGGATTCATAGATTTTGTTATTTATTTTGCTAGCCGATTGGGATTGGACATCAAACGTTGGTAACTATATGTTTCAACGGCTGGTAATTAATTTACATGTTATGCACACAGGTTTGTTCCCGATTGCTTTTGCAATTGTTGATTCTGAAAACGCGCAGAATTGGGCTTGGTTCCTACAGAACCTAGCTAACGTTGTTGATGGGGATCGGGTTTTGACGTTTGTTTCGGACTGTCACGTCGGCATTATAGAATCCATGCCTACTATCTTTCCAACGGTCCACCACACTTTTTGCATGCAACATTTACAGAGGAATCTGAAAGACAAGATGAAATATGTTAACAAACTATACCGCGTCGGAATGGTAAGTAAGTTGCGTGCTTGTGCATATGCACCAACCGTCGTTGCCTTCAATGAAAAAAAAGATTCTTTCATACAGTCAGGTCGGCACATCGCTATAAATTTCTTACAAGATTTAGAGCCGCAACGATGGGCTAACGCATACTTTAGGTGAGGGACACCATACAATTCGAAGTTCATTCTTTTACACAACCTTTCATCGTCTACGGGTTTTTTCTTTTGTTGTTATGTCACACACCCATTTTTGTCAGTCACATTTTTCAGGGGTAAACGTTATGGTGAGATGTGTTCCAACGCCGTTGAATCATTTAACAATTAGATAAAAGAAGCACGCAATTTTCCAATCACTCGTTTGGTTGATGCAATCAAGACACAGATAATGAATCAGATGTCTGAACGTAGGGGAGCTTCAAGTACGTGGACTGGTACCATATGTCCGGTCATGGAGTCCAAACTGGACAAGGCGTACAAAGATGGAAGGTCGTGGATAAGTCAGTCGAATGATGACGTGTTCGAGGTCCACTCACACCCATCAGTGTTGGTGGACATTGGCAAGCATACATGCTCATGCTTCCAATGGCAAATCAATGGGTTTCCTTGTCAACATGCAATGGTTGCCATCCGCAACAGTGGCAACGACTTGAATGCATTGGTTGAACCTTATTTTCATGTGTCAACCTATCAGTTATCATACTCACACACCATATATCCAATCCCAACAGTTGAAAAACCACACGCTAACCCGGAAAATTATGTTATTCTACCTCCGGTAGTGCGACGACCACCTGGTAGACCAAAGAAGAAATGGATACCGTCTAAAGGTGAAGAAGTGCAAAAGATTCGATGTGGCCATTGCGGCCACCTGGGAAACCATAAAAGGAAGACATGCAACGAACCAATATAGTGCCAACCATTGTGTGGTCACGTTCATTTTCAAACTATTTCTACTTTTTCTAATGTTTTATGTTTGTTTAGTCCTATGCAATAAGATATTTTAGCTTTAATTACAAACTACAATAAAGTGGTTAGTTCGTTTTTAATGTTGGTGTTACGTTTTAAGATTCATATCATGTTTTATTCATTTTGTTTAAAATTTTGGCCCTTCCCCTTTTGGTGTTATGTTTTACTTTCAGATTGTTTGTGTTCTGTTAAAAAAAAATTAACAGGTTTTAACATTTTTGGCCCTTCCACATTAGGTGTTACATTTGACTTTCAGACCATGCTGTTTGTGTTCTGTTCAAACAAAATTAACATGTTTCCAACGAACAAACGATGTCTTTTCTTTTGGGGTGTCACATTCAAATTTGCTGACATGTCTTCAATGGCAAATTCATTGGACTCATTTCACGCATAACTCAGTGACTCCACCCACATGACTATCCAACGCCCCATTACCCAATCCTCAATGTAACAACCCCAGATTACATACTCAGTCCCCACAACCATCAGTCCCCAAATTCTAATCAACTTTCACACCACAAACAACGCAACAACTACTCCTTCATATTTCCACCAACAAACACAAACACAGGACATTGTAGTATTGAAATTATGAAGCTGGAATTATGACGACTACTTTGTAGCAAATCAACCCACACAAAACAGTTTCGCTCTTTTGAATTGGCGCCTATAATTTCCAGACGCATTGCGACTGTAGGTATACGAGGACATCACAACGTATCTTCCAAGTCACTTCAAATTACATATTCAACAAAACCAACCAACAACTAAACACACCATACTGAACAATTAAATGAAAAAAACAGGAGCATTAATGATCCAACGCCAGCCACCTTCATTGCATGTCTCCACTGTTAACCACAACACCACATCAACATGAGTCCATTACCCAAAAACATCCACCCTAATTATAACTCAACATTTGTAATTCATTAGCCCATAATATAATAGACGATGATATCGCAATCATGCATATTGTTGACAACCACACCATGTACAACAACAACCATTTCAGACCTAAAAGTTGCATGCAACAAACATTTCACATTCATTAGCACATCAATATGAGTCCATAATTCAAGTTTGGATTATTCAAACATAAATGCTGCACGCAATGAACCAAGTTCCAAAAACAATAACTTGCCCGACAATACTATCTCACACAAAACGTACCATCAAAGTTACTGCCATTGATTTTCAAAACAATTCCAATAAAAAACTAAGTTACCCAACAAAACAAAACAAAAAAAAACGAAGGAAATAAACCAAAAACAAAACACTACGTGATGAATTCAGCCACATTCTGCATTTGCCATGTTCAGTAGCCCCCCTGGTAGGGTTATCCACAAACGCTTCCACTATCGTCGCCCGCGCTTTGACACAGTTCGTACCTTCCATTGTTTTCTTGATCCCATTGTGATGGACATATTGCCTCATAAGGTAACAGACAATGACAGCGCAATCAGGCCTATTGTTGACAACACCACCACGTACAGCAACAAACATTTCAGACTTAACAAATGGTAATTGTAACAAAAAAGTAATAACTTAAATTTACAAAGTACACGTACGAATCGAATCGCTGTTGTGGGGAGTCTGTTACTACTTCTAGCACACTATCCCGATCCTGCGTTAACACCACATTTCTGCCACTGCTTGAAAGCTGCTTTTCCCATACAAACTTAACCACATTTTCTTTCTGCCACATTTTAAAAAACACCGTCATCATGTAACATTACACATTCTTACCAACACAAAGAAAACAAAACTTCGGTAAAACATAAGCCACCTGTGAACTTACAACCTCAAATCTTCCAACCAAACTTACCAGCACCAACGCCTCGTTGTAGTGTGTCTTCCGACCCGGGGCGCGGCCTAATTGAATTGTAATGCTTCCAACTGCCAACTTCTATGTCATAAACAACTAAGGTCCAGTGTGATTTGTGGCATATAGGGAAATGCCAGAACCTGCAACCAACTGAGGCACGCATGTTGGCCTCGAGATACCGATCCCTTGTTGTTTTGCTTACGTTATTCACCATACCCTGTGTTCCAGATAGTTTCCAATTATGTCAACCAACACCAAACTCCCCAATACCCACGTTTACAAACATGATCTTCCAAAAAACTTACCAAACAAATGCTACTGAAGAAGTATGACTTCTCTGCAAAAATCGCATCGGCAGACAACACATTCTGCTTATTCACCAGAAGCTCTGTACATGCGTCAATAACCTGTCATCAGCCAAATTTACACATCAGCAAAATGCAATACAAACAAAAATTTGACAAAGAGCTCACAGGAAACACAAATGTGTGCAACGAGTGTGTGTGTGGGGAGGGGTGTTTAGGCAAAACCAAATGAAACATGCATTTTAATCATATCATATAGGTTGCCACGTACATTGCCCCTTATCATGGATTGTCATACTAAATTTTTGATGTCTGAGAAGTAAACAAATACATCCCTACTGCTTCCAGTCCACATAACAGCCCTGCAAATGAACCACCCTGTAGTCAAGCTTCAAAAAAACACAACATATATACTGTAAATGTGACACGTGACTTACTCGTCTCCGTCTCGGTCGTACGCGTCGCTAAGTTTACGTTTCATTGTTTCATTCACTAATTTCCACACAGCGAGATGATTATTCAACCCAAACCCCGACCTTTTCTTCTCATGTTCGCCAATCCCATCAATATCGATCACATCATCGCACAACATAATCTCACAATTGCCTCCACCATCGCCTTCAACACGCTACCCATCATTTGAATCCACCTTGCGAAGCCGCCCACGCAACATAGGGTACTCAAATTCTGGTAACCTTCTCTCTCATCTCACTTTTCCTTTTATGTTTCAGACAAATGAATTCTGTAACGCAGTTTCAGTCTGCACCTCATCTGACACTCCCCTAACAAGTTATAGTTCTGGGACATCCACGTCGTCGTCTGCACACTTTTTAGTAACCACATTTACGCCCCCAACCACGTCTGCCACCCCCGTGGCTTCATTCGCAAAGCTGAATTGCCCAACAGCATTTTGTGTCACATCGTGAATCACTTCCTCCGCATTTTTTTCATTAGCAAATGCAAATGAATAATAAACGTCCTCTTCAACATCTGCATGCGGACTTCCTCTAACAGTACAACTAGCTTTTTCTCCAATTTGCACCTCAAGCCCAGTTATGGTTTTCCTCAGATCGCTGATAACATTTGCCAGCCGTGCAATTTCGCCTTCTTTCACCTTGAGGCAATCATTGAACCCAACAAACAAGGTCGACGCTTGCTGCTCAAGTGCCTTCGTTAATTTCGCAACTTGGTCCTCTAATTTGGCAATCACAAAATCTTTTGCTTTCAGCTCAGACTCCAAAACAATGATTCTTCTTTGTGCATTGTCTGTGTTGGAAGTAACGGGTACACCGTCACCACTTGGGCAACGCCGTACATTGCCTTCTGCCATCTCGTTTACCCAATTTGATTTACCACGTCGCCGTTCACATACTAATTGTGTGCCCACAACAACACCATCGCTAACCCCATCACCAAGCACACCACAACCACCGTTTGCATCTTTAACAGTTCCATCGGTTGCCTCACATTCCTCCTTATCCAAAGTACACACATCATTCACATCAACAAAGTCGTTGTCACCCAACTCCATCTCGGTACATCCCCTGGACAGTTATGCCCTCTCATACGCCGTGACTTGTAATCTACCCGGCCTGACCTGTTCAACCATGCCATATTCACACAAATTACACACCTATGCGTTCATCAACATTTGCATTCCATTACAGTTCACACAACAACAAATGTGGGACTTAAATGGGGAAGGGTTACTTGAAATGCATCACCATCTGTCAACGTCACCGTACGCATCTTCGTTAACAAAACACTAACATTCTATTTCAAGAATCTAGGGAACACATTGGGGTTTACAGCATCCACTAACATCGTGTGCTCACACAGGAAATACTATAAACCAACATAACAAATTCAATAAACGCATTCTAACACTACAAACAAACGCAAATTCGACAAACAATAACGTAAATCTCAATATCACACATACTAGTAGTACAACGACGCATCCAGTTACTTTTTCTGGTGTACGATGGAACTTTTTAATTGACCCCATCAGTGCGCTCCATATCGTAGCAGTCCAATTATACAGTTTCATAGAACTCAATTTGTCTATCAGGCGAATAAACGTCCAACTCACAGATTCGCCCGACGTAAAAAAGAAAAGTTTGACACATACGTACAGCGTTAACAGCTTCACAACATCTTCAACATCTAGGGGAGAAGTGCCACGAACTGCATCAATGAATAGTGGTTTCACGAGCTTTGAACTAATGTGGCTGGACCCACACCTCCGCTGAATGAAGTCGGAAGCCAACCGGGGCCTAGATGCCATCACCAACTGCAGGTCACCACATTGCAGCCCAAATATCAGTCTAACATCACTTTCCCTCAGTGTCACCATGCCATTTCCAATCCGAAACGACCCACTGCTCGGCATGTACATTTCAATCAGCTTGAATACTAATTCATCACATTTTCTGAAATCTTGTTGCTTCAGATTAAACAATAGCCAGAATGGTGTTTTTTTCATATGGATACGATGGGCCTCTATCAAACCTGATGTGGACACAATCTTCACAATTCCTGCAATGTTTGACTGATAATTTAATCGCATTTTCTGACATTTTGGGCTTCCCGCCACACTTCTAAAGGGTTTCACCTGTTTGAACAATATTCGTCCTTGGATCCTTGGCCCAATTTTCTTCGAGGGTGAACCAGGAACAACACGCAGAGGCGTCCTGTCTCCTGATTGTGTCCATGGACTCGACGTTCTGACACCTACTACACTACAAAAAACCAGCCAACCATCATATTCCAACACGAAAATGCGTAAAAACAACAATCTTGAACAACCATCAAAATAACGTACACACACAACAACAACAACAACCTATGAATGTCATACATCCAATTTCTTGCAAAATATTACGCATATATCAACTAATGAATATTGTGCATAAAACACACTCATGTACCACACGAACATTACAACTACAAACCCCCCTTGCCCACAACATGTACATCACGTACCCACGCCATGTCCAACGTTCATAGAGCTGATAATGATAACTCCAACAAACATAACACATAAACCACCATTGTTCTCTTACACCCCCAACCATGTAACAATACAACATTTACGTTACACCCCAATAAACAACCACCACACCAGCACCACATCCAAATAACCGTAAAAAACAAATAACAACCACAGCCCAAAAAACAACCGTCGAACAAAACACTACAACGTGTATAATCACAAAATGTGTGGCACACTGCAGAACCAACAGAACCCACAAAACAATCACCCCAAATAAAGCCCAAAGCTTTCCCCCTCCCCTACTGTTTCCAATACCACCAATCACCCACCCCCCACACTTATCTGAATGCTGGCCAATCCAATAAGTGGTCAACCATTCAAAAACCACATCAGAACAACGACCTAACAGTATCCCGAAAACAAACTCAAACATAAACATAACATTGCAACTATGGTTGTGTACACTGTTTTCATAAAATAAATTTCAAAACACTTTTTCCCCAAAACACAATATTAAACCACATGCCAACATCGCACCAGTAGTAGCCCAAAACAAAAACAAACAATATATGACATCACAACACACACACACACACACAAACACAACACTTATTTCACAAAACGATTTCCAGAAATAGAGAAAACTTACTGTTTCGCGGAGTCCTAATCGTTTGTGGGATCTTCAGAAGCACAACGCAGTGTATCACATTTGTTGCAACCACAACGGCCACACTTAAAAACTAGTAAATATCTTTGCGTTTTGGATTTGGGGGGATTTTTGGAGAATTTTTTGGCATAAATCACTCAATCGGAAACGGTTCTACCCAATATTTACATTGTCAAATGTGGGATCTGGCTACGCGAATTACGAAGACAACGCGATTCTCTGATTTTGGAAACAAGTCCGTTTCCAAACCCTACACTACTCTCATCACACCATGCTACCCGCCGTATTACTCAGTTACAGTACAACACACTTCAGAATCAAGGACTCAATCTTCAAAGACTGTTCGTAATGTGGGCCTTCAGAGATGGGGCCTTGCGTTATGATGTGGGCCATCCAAATGTGGTTCGCGAAATTGAAGTGGGCCATCAACTTCTATTTGATCAACTTGATGTGGTCCACCAAGTTGTGTTTTCTACAAAATAATGGGTTGTCTTCAAATGTGGGCTTCAAAAAATGATGCGGGCCACCACCGTGTGGGTCATCAAAAATGTGGACACCCCTACATACACTACTAAACCCTAAAAAAGCTATAGTAAGCTTTCCCCAAACGTTACATACACCCACATCAATCAAACATAATATCACTAAACCAAAAACAATACATTCATGGGAAAGACTGTCCACCCCCAAATAATGGGACATTTGGGTGTACAAAATTAAATATGGGACTGATTAGATTACAATTCCACCTTTTAGGATTTATGGGTCAATTCCCCTAATTTTTATATAATTTTATCTTTTGAGAAGGTAGAAATAATTTATTAAAATATTTTTTTTTATTTTTATTTTCGTTAAATTAGTTTCTATTTTTTAAAGGTCAAAACATGCAATAACTTTGATTTCATTATTAAACCAATCTATTAAATTAAAAATTTAAAACTAAAAATATTTCATATATTAAACTTATCGATTACACATTAAAAGTTTAATAATCATTCATTATATGGTAACCATCCAACAATATCTATTAACAACAAATACAACCACACATTACATAATCATCATCCAAGTACATACCAAAAATTAATTTGGTAAAAAAATAAAAATCTAAAAGATTTATCATTTTTATATTACATGATCATCATCCAAGAGCATACTAAAAATTAATTTGGTAAAAAAATAAAAATATAAAAGATTTATCATTTTTATATAATATTATATTTGGTGGGTAGAAAAAATTTTAAAATATTTTTTTGACATTTATTTTTGTGAAACTAGTTTACATTTTATCAAATTGATAATTTTGTCTTTGAAATGGAGTAACAGTGTCTTCAATTGTCCTTATTTGCAATGAGATTAAAAAATTAGGGTCAAATGTATCACAATTGAAAGGTTAAAGACCAAAATTACACAAGTCCCAAATTATATAGACTATTAGTGTAATTCACCCTTTTGTATTTTATTTAATTATATTTTAAACAAATTATTAATTATCTTTTATATTTTAGATCAATTATTAATTACATTTTGTTTCATTTTAGTTAACATATTAATTTAATTTTAGGTTTGGAGAAAATAGGGGTCAAATTGTCCTTTTGTTGTATTAATTTCATTATAATTTTTCAGAAAACAAAACTCATTCTAAAAAATAGTGTGTGTAATAAACCTTCTGTTAGTTTGGATAAAAAACGATAATACTTTAGTCCAAAACTACATGGAAACTTTCTCACTATATTTGAATAATATAGGGGTAAAGTACTCTAATCTCAAACCATAAAAGAGCAAAATGAATTTAACCTATATATATATATATATATATATCTATAGTACATCGCTAAAAGGGGTGCATATGTATGTACTTCATAATTTTTTGACAAAATTTCTTAATATAGACTATAAAATATAGTAACTTTTCTCACCATAAAAGTTAACTGTAACTTTTCATAATTTCATTATTTATAATTTTAGGGTGTATATTATAATTTCATTATTCATAATTTTAACACAAAGTATCATATTACACACCTCAAACATCCATAACTTTCATCACTGAAAAAAAGAAAAAAAAGAAAAAAGAAAAAAAAGGAGAAGGCTCAACTCAAGTCCATTAATTTGTTTTGGGCTTTTTTTGAGCCTATTTCGACTCCAACTTGGTAATCCAAATCATTTAAAGTTAGTAATTTTTTAGGAGATTATCTTTATAAAAATTAAATTAATCGAATATCAGTAACTATATATTTAAGTAAAACTTATTCTTAAAAAAAAATAGAGGAAAAATATGAAATTGATGATATTTCTTTTTTTAATGATAAATATAATTTGAATATGATTATTAATAGCCTATCAACTTATGTTTTTGTATCAATAATCGACTGAGGTGCTAAACTTTGAATGATTTGCAACACCGAGGCGACGTCAAAATGGGCTCAAAAAGCCTAAAACTGCACCATCCATGGGCAGGAGATTAGCCTCCTCTAATATATATAACTTTACTATATATACTTTTTTAGGGGTGCATGTTGTACATTTTTTTTAATATTACAATAAAATTCAATACAGGTACTTATATACAATTAGGATTTTTGTCTTTATCCTTTAATAAAAAATTATAGGGGAAATTACAAAAAAAAAAAACCCCCTAGGGTTTCGTGTATTTTTTAAATTAAACCCCATAGTTTCAATTTTGACAAATTAAATCTTGAAGTTTCTTCCGTATTTCAATGTGAACCCTCCGTCTATATTCCTTTGATTGAACTAACAGAATTTGAACAAAATTCTCAGATTCAAGCACACATGTTCAAATACTTGTATCTCCCTCGTCGTAATTCCGTTTCGCCTCATTTTTGCGTCATTGGATTCACCTCATTGCCTAGTTTTCATTTCATCCCTCATACGTCTTGTTCCACATCTTTTTTGTGTGCTGCTGGAACTCTAAAAGTTAGAAAAAAAATAAGATTTTTCTCTCTTAGAAAAAATTTCAGATTTAAACGCACATATTCAAGCACTTGTATCTCCTTTGTCGTAACTCCGTTTTGCCTCATTTTTGCATATTTGGATTCACCTCATGGCCTAGTTTTTGTTCCACCCCTCATAAGCCTTGCTCCACCTCTTTTTTGCATATTGTCGGAGTTTCGAAAGTTGGCCAAAAACAAGATTTTTTTTCTTTGTTTCTTTCTTCGTCTATCTTATATCTCCATACTTCTTCCTTCTTCCTTCCTTTCCACAATTATTCTCTATTTTCCTCTTCCTTCATGGCTCTTTCCCAACTCTTATGTTTCTTTCCATTCTTGTAAGTCATACACATTTATACTCGACGCCACCGCCACCAATGGAGGTTCGGTGGCCACCATGAGCTCGGTGGAAGGGCCATGAAGGAAAAGGAAAAAAGAGAATAATTGTGGAAAGAAAGTAGGAAGGAAGAAGCATGGAGATAAAAAAAAATAGAGGAGGGGAAAAAAAAGAAAAAAAAGAAGAAGAAGAATAAGGTGCATGAGGGGTGAAATGAAAACTAGGCCATGAGGTGAATCCAACAAAGCAAAAATAAGGCAAAACAGAGTTACAATGAGGGAGATACAAGTGCTTGAATATGTGGGTTTGAATATGAAATTTTTTCCCAAAGAAAGAAAAATCTTATTTTTTGGCCAACTTTCAGAGCTCCAACAGTATGCAAAAAAAGGTGGAACAAGGCTTATGAGGGGTGGAACGAAAACTAGGCCATGAGGTGAATCCAAAGATGCAAAAATGAGGCAAAACGGAATTACGACAAAGCAGATATAAATGCTTGAATATGTGTGTTTAAATCTGAAAATTTTCCTAAGAGAGAAAAATCTTTTTTTTTTTTCCAACTTTCAGAGTTCCAATGGCACACAAAAAGAGGTGGAACAAGGTGTATGAGGGATGGAATGAAAACTAGGCAATGAGGTGAAT
Source organism: Camellia sinensis (assembly GCF_055761805.1). Lineage (NCBI taxonomy): Eukaryota > Viridiplantae > Streptophyta > Magnoliopsida > Ericales > Theaceae > Camellia > Camellia sinensis. The sequence continues at coordinate 14,038,896 of NC_138968.1, forward strand.
TCAACGACGCAAAAATGGGGCAAAACGGAGTTACGACGAGGGAGATACAAGTGTTTGAACATGTGTGCCTGAATCTGAGAATTTTGCTGAGATTCCGTTAGTTCAATTAAACGGATATAGACGGAGGATTCACATTGAAACGGGGAAGAAACTCCACGGTTAATTTGTCAAAATTGAAACTTTGGGGTTTAATTTGAAAAACACACGAAATCCTGGGGTTTTTTTTGTAATAAACCCTTACTATATGTATATGCATAGAATTATGTTGAAATAAGAAATTACATTTGAAAAGTGAGTTTTTCTATTCTACATATTAGTGAGGGACGGCAACGGGGGGCTCGAGGCAGGGCCGGGGATCACACTCCCTGTCCTCAATCCCCGATGGTGAAAATTCCACCATTCTCGGTCCCGATTCCGATCCTGATCCTGATTCTCGATGGGGAACTTATCACTGTCCTCCCTTCCGCCCCCGCCCCCTAACGGGGATTGGATTTTCTCAACCCCGAAAATTCCCTGGCCCATCATGATCATCATCATTATCAACATCAACAACAACAACTATAGTTTACAAAATCATTATCAATGATGATCATCATCAATATCATCAACAACAACAACAACAACATGTATATCTATATCTATATCAATGATGTTGATCTAGTAAACATCTTGAGAACTAGTGTATATATATATTACCTCAGATGAAAGAACAGTAAGAGAGGGCTAGAGGGCAACCAGTGAGAGAAGAACTGTGGCGGTAGATCTGGAGATGAGGCAGTAAACGGAGGTGTGAGAAAGAGAGAGAGAGAGTGGTGGTGGTGTCGGTGACGGTGGTGCGATCAGCGGCTGACGGTGGTGCTCAGAAATGTTTATCGTGGCTCAGATCTGGAAGGAGCTCTTCGTCACCGATCTCTCTCTAGACTTCTCCATCATGGCTCAGATTTGAAAGGTGCTTAGAAATGTTCATCTCTCTCATAGAGAGTAGAGGAAGAAGAACGAGAGAGAGAGTGAGAGAAAGAGAGAGAGAGAGAGAGAGAGAGTGTGTGTGTGTGTGTGTGTGTGTGTGTGTTGAGATAGATATTAGATATAATATAATAAACCCTAAGCATATATATGTATATATATATACGGGAACTGTTCGGGACTATTCGAGATGGGGCCAGGGGAATCTATCACCGTCCCTGGCTCAAAAATCATCGGGGATTCAATTTTCAATACCATCCCCGGCCCTATAGGGGTAATTTTCGGGAAAAACCCATTCTAATTGAGGTTGGGGGGTTGGGTCCCCGTCGAGCCGAGTTCAAATTGCTATCCCTAGTGATGAGTTGATATCACCCTTACAAAAATACAAAAGATACACATGGTGTATCTTTATTTGTAGAAATTCAAAGTTCTGCACAGCTTATTTGTACAAATTAAAAAACAAGAAGCTAGATGATAGACAATACAAGGTTGTGAATTTAAATGAGGAATCAGGCTTTGGGTTTAACTAGTTAATTTCTAGTAGTTTCTATTAGTCTCATGTTCTCTTTTTCACATTAATATCCTCTATATATCAAGGGGACTAGTAATGTTTTTGATCTCTAACACTATTTATTCTTTCAAAAATTATAGATGGGTTGAAATATGGCTTGAAGTGTAAATATTCCCCCTCCTCCATCTATATCTGTTTCATTTCTAAGCAATCACACAACGTTTATTTCAAATTTTGTCTAGAAGAAAACACAAAAAGCTCCCTAGGGCCAGACATCGCCTTCGTAATACTGATTCATTTTCTCAATTATTTCACAAATCTGTGATACTTAAATTTGACTTGCTTGATTTGATCATTCTAGAATTGTTTTAAAAATTTATAGTGCAAATTATCATTTTCACCCTCTGACTTTTATTCTTCTATTTTTATTCTTATGTTTTATTTTTTACTTATTTAAAATAGTCAGTGACAAAGAAACACCTTAAAATAAGAGTTTTTTTTTTCATAGATCGGCATTAAAAGAAGAGTTAGAAATCTAATACTAAACTAACATAATTAGAAGATATTTAAAAAACAAGGGAAAAAAAATTGTTTGCGCTCCAAAATCTCTAGACTGGAGAGTGTGGTTCGAGTCCATGGGTCTTGAAAATGCAACTCTGTTGGTAAGAGATTGGTTAGATTGACCCCAACACTCTATAGATCAGTTGACCTTCGTCCTTCAAGATGAACCTGCAACAAGTCCAAAGGTTCCAAAATGGAGGGTGTCCTTCCCGTAGACCCTTCGATGATCAAGTTAGATGAGAATGTAGTTTGAATAATCACTTAGAGAAGAAAAAGAAAGAGAGAGTTTTTTTTAGTCAAATGTTACCAAACGTACTTCAGAAACTTCCTTATACCCCTCCCTCATCATTTTCTAGTCCATTTGAGTTGTCTCGTTGGCCAAAAGTCTATAGTGTAGTTGCCATCGGTCATGGTGGTTTTTCCTATTCTGGTGTGAGAGGTCTTGTTGCATTTAATGCCATGACAACCTCATTTAATGTCTGATGTGTGGGTTCAATAATTGTGCAGGATCTTTGTCTGCCACGTGGTTGATTCTCTATCTGACAGATGCCTGAATGCTAGTGGATTTAGGCCGACATCTGCTTCTCATTGCTGTTGGGCTTTAACCATGCGACTGTTTGGGCAGCTTAGGACAAAGGTGGGTTAGCCTTCCTGGGCCATGGATTGGGCCCTCTTAGGCTATGTCCATCATTAGTCCCTTATTCCCGAGTGCAACTTTAGTTTAACGAAGGGAATAAGAAAGGTAAAGGTAGTCTCCCAAGTAGCAAAAAAGGGGACCAATCGAGGAAAGAGGCTGGCGGGTAAGGATGACCGAGGGTAGAAGATCGTCTGGGCGGCCGACCAATGGGGTAACCGACCATGAAGGTGGCCGACCGCGGGGGTGGGGGGCCGAGGGGTCTAATTGAATGAGTAGAGACAGGGTGAAAGGTAGCCAACCGACAAGGAGACATCTCGACTGGCAGGGTGATCGATCGTAAAGGTGGCTGACCGACCAGGTGATCGATCGACAAGGTGACCGACCATCGAGGGGATCGACCGTGGAGGTAGAAGATCGAGAGATCTAACCAAATGAGTTCGGGCAGGGTGAAGGGTAGCCGATCGACAAGGTGACTGACCATGGAGGTGGACGACCGAGGGATGTGACCAAATGAGAGTGGACGAATTGACTTGACAGCTTTGATGGTACACGGGGCTCGAGGTGCAAAAGTGTGCGTGATGATGTGATAGGGGACAAACATGAAGAGAGAGAGTTAGTGATGGGGAGAGTAATCGTGGCCGTCCATGTGGTATAGTCTGGCTGTTGATAGGGAGTTTGAACCATTTGTTGGAGGAAAAAAGGCTGGATATTGTGTTCCACTTCTGTTATCTGTCTTTTTCGTTCCCTTCACACTTGGCAAAGTTGTTTTCAAACTGGCAAATTTTAACTGTGACCCTTGGAACACAAGAAAACCTTGGGCATTCGGACTTGTGCGATTTTCATACCTTATTGCCAAAAACCAACATATTTCAGACTTCACCTCATTCATAACTTTAGACTCCCCTCTATTTCATATCTCGAATTTCTTCGCCTCCGCAACCAAAGCGATTTACAGAAATGTAAGGGATATGGCACAAGAGAGAGCTCCTGCTATGACACCTGATGCCCTAGGAGATGACGATGGAGTGGCCCTAGTGGAGAAGTATATGGTAGAGAGGATGGTCGAAAGAGAGATAGATAGGCCGCCGCGACCCGTTCCATCGATGATGATCTTGGTCACCCAGCCGATTAGTCAAATGGCCCCTAACCACTGGCACACTAAGGCTAACAAATCGTTGTTGACATCAGAGGACTTGGAGGAGATCCGGAGAAAATAGCGAATCCCTGATGACGTGAAGTTAAGGTTGCCCATAGTAGAGGAGAGAGCGTCCGATGGGCGGCCAATGAAGTTTACATTATATGAAGAGGCGTTCCATCGAGGTTTAAGGTTGTCGCTCCCTTAGCTTGTGATCGACGTGTTAAACTAGTTAGAGGTGGCTCTAGGCCAGTTAATGCTAAATGCATGGAAGATTTTGTTTGCGTGCGCAACCTCCTGGCCGCGAGCGACTAACGGAGAGGAAATATCGGTAGATGAGTATTTCTCCTGCTACAAGGCTTTAGGTCAATAGGAAACGTGGGTGACTCTGCAGGCCTTGTCTAGTAGAGGGTTAGTGATTGGGCTGCCGCTGTCGTTGGTCAAGGGGTGGCAAACTAAATGGTTCTATGTGTCCCATGAGTAGTGGAAGGGAGGTGTAGACTATTTGGAAAGTCCCAAACAAATCAATTGCGCCAAAGTTGAGTACGGTGGCGGAGAAAATGGTGAAGCAAGTAAGACAATAAAGGGAGAATGAGGTGTGTCGATGGGATGAACTGGTGAAACCTTGTGCCTTATTTGCTCTGAAGCTGGGTCCATAGCCCACTGAAAGAGATCCCACTCCTGACGAGGTGGAGGAGAGGAAAAAAGCTCAGGAAGCAAAGGACCGACTAGTCTTCGCTGAGGTGGAGAAGTATAAGGATAAGGAATTGGGGCTAGCCCCTAAGCTGTACGCTCAGAAGTCCACCCACCCGTGCCCCAAAGCTCTGGTAGAAAAGGACTTGAGGGCCTTTATCTCCCTTAAAGCCCCAGTCAACCCCTTGAAAGAAAGGAGCAAAGCGGAGGTGGAGTGGGTATTGAAGAAGAAGAAAAGGTTTGCACCAAAGGGTGGGGAAATAGAGGCCATACAGAAGAAGAAGAAGAAGGAAACAGAAATGGTAGAGGCCATGACTGAGTCAGATCCGCCCCTGGGAGAGTGGAGTGATAGAGGCGAGTCAAAAGAGAAAGAGGTAGACCAAGACTGTCTACCCAGTCAATTAGAAAAGGGTGATGCCATCGAAATTGGAGTGGAGACCACCCCCTTAGAGGAAAGGGAGTAGAGCGAGCGCCTAATGGATACTGGGCTGAACGCTATTGAAGTGGATCCTGCTGGGGAGACTCTAAGCACCGTCACTCGGCATTTAAGCGACGTGGTTGGTTTGCCGTTGAGTGTCCCTGGGGAATCTGTGAATCTGCTGAGCAACGCCAATGCCTCTTATGAACAAATGTTAGAGGTTGTCTATGATGCCACCGTCAGAGATACGTCAAGGTTCAGTGAAGGTGAACTGGTGAAGGCCTTGGGGTCGATGTATGCTCTGCTAAGTAAAAGGGTGGCAGCATGGGTAGAGCTGAAGAAGGCTAAGGCATAGGCGAACAAGCGAATGCTGAAGCATAGGTGGTCAGGGCTGAAATAAAATTGTTGCGAAAATTGGTCGTAGTGCATGTGGTAAAGGACTCTTGCATGTGCAAAATTGTTAAAAATTTGAAGTGCTAGCCCTGACGCAAAGCTGTGAGGCCAATCGTATGAGATTGGAGAGAGTGAAGGTGGAGGCTGATCTAACAGAAGTCAGGGCGTAACTAGGTCTTTCCACCAAGGATTTAAAAGTCGCTTGTCGCAAGACAGTGGCTTTGGAATTTGATGTGGCGACCGAACGATAGAAAGGTGAAGATGCCTAGCAGGCCTGCCAAATTGTGAAGGACCAATTGGAGGAAGCCCTTGCAAATAATGAAGAGCTACGTGACCCAACTCTGAACAAGAATGAAGAGTTGGAAGCCCAAGTTGCAGAGTTGGTGAGGGCTTTGGCTGTAGAGAGGAAAATGCTAGAAGAAGAGAGGACCAAGGCAGCAGAGTTGGCGAGGGTGATGTAGGTCGAAAGGTACCACATTGAGGCCACTTAAGTTATATTTATAGTCTTTGAATTTTGTTTATTTGGTGGAGATGATGTGTTTTGTGCACTTGTACAGATTTGGTAGGCAACATGCAAATTCAAGTAAAAAGTGGAGCAAAAGCAGACTCTCTATGCGAGTAATGAAAATTCCTGGCTTGCCACCTTATTGCACGTACGGCTAGGCTCTACCGCACGTACAGCCCATCACCGCTCGAGCGGCCAACATGGGCATTCGAGCGGCCCACCTAGGGCTACGTGTGCTTAAATTCAAGCCTATTCTACTGAGAATAAAAAGAAGAAAAAGGCTGAGGGGCTAGGGTTTGGAAAGAGATTTCTCAAGCTTCAAGGGCAATTTTCATCACGCCTCCATGAGTGGCTAGGCTCCTATTTCTAGGGTTTTAATGAAACCCTAGCCAAGTAAATAGGTTTTATTTTTGGTTTTCTTTTATGTAATGGTTTGAACAATTGTATGGTTCTCAAGAAGTTTTCAAATATAATTTTCCATTATTTCTTCAAGTATTTTTCTTTTTGTGATTGTTGAATGCTTCCCATGGAATGGTTTCTGTGCTTTCATGCTCAATGTATGAGACGAGCCATATTACAAGGGACGGGTTGTGTTGCTACCCTAGTTTAAAGCAAACGACTGCTACTACTTGAGATGGTTCGTGCCTATACATTGAATTTGTTAATTCTTTTGATCAATGCTTCGAGCTTATAGTTGCGAAGTATTATTTAGTTTGAACCGTAACATAATTGAGTCTCAAATTGAAGCCTTATTTATGTAACTAGTGGTGAATTCATTACTCTAGGTTTTTCCCAAAACCAGTAACTTCATCTTTAATTATAATTGCTAGTTTATTCTCTTTGTTTAATTTAATTATCATTAGGTTATGAACAACCATATCTTTCATGAAAATTAATTTAAGAATTTAACAATTCCCTGTGGATTGATACTTGGACTTGTCGTTATTCTAAGGAATTTGGTATAGTTTAGTGTTTATTTTTTGTGTGTGAAACGACCCATCAAATTTTGGCCCCGTTGCCTGGAACTTCTGGAAAAATTAATTAATTTAAAGTTATATTCTTATTTTAATTTTTAGTTTAGGATTTTATACTTTCGTGTTGCTAAGTGTGCAAAGTTTTTTCAAGTGGAGCTATCATTGAAGTGCAGGCGGAGCGTAACCAAGCTTTAAAAACAAACCGTAGCACTAAAGTGTTAAAAAAATAAAAAAAAAAAAGAGAAAGAGGAAGAAGAAGCAAATACTCTCAAGCAAAGCACCAAAGTGCTAAACATAGAGAGCTCAAGTGGAGATTGGAGACAACGGTCTACATGTCAAGCATCCGCAAGATGAGTAAAGCGTTTTCATTAAACCACTATGAGTATTTTCTCCTTTGGTCTTTTGCTTTCTCAACTTAGTGCACAAGAGTCGGAACTTAGTGTGTGTGTGTGTGTGAGTGGTGAATGAACGGGCACTGTTCTTGTCACTCTAAATTGTGGAATTTGGATCTTGAACTAGAAAGGACTTTTAGGAACCTTAGAGCCGCTTCCCATGTTCCTAGGCTTGAATATCCATATCCATACTTCGAACCATTAGAGATGGTGAACCCGAATGTCCCAAATGGGCCCAACTGGACCCTTAAGGATTACTTCATACCCACTGCATATACATCACCATTATGCATTCAGTTACCCGACACCACCGTTGCTCATTATGAGATTAAGTCCAACACCATCCAAATGCTCCCATCATTCCATGGACTAACTCATGATGACCCTTATAAACATCTGCATAAATTTCTGGAAATTTACTCTACAGTGAGGATCCAAAATTTCACCAGTAAGGCCTTAATGTTGTGAATATTCCCATTTTCACTGAAAGACAAAGCCAAACATTGGCTAAACTCATTACCTGCTAATTCTGTCACAACATGGGACCAATTACAATAGAAGTTTTTGGAGAAGTACTTTCCCATTGGTAAGACCAAGCAACTCAGGCGAGCCATCACCAATTTTACTCAAATTGATAGCGAGCAATTTCATGAAACATGGGAAAGACTTCGTGACCTTCTCCAATAATGTCCCCACCACCAACTGCTTGATTGGCAATTTGTTCAAACCTTTTACTATGGCTTAACTGGGCCTCACGGCCAAATGGTGGATTATTCTTGTGGTGGGACATTCATGTCCAAAAATGACGCCGAAGATGGCAATTATTTGAGAACCTAAGTGATAATTCCCTTTACCATGCCTCCGCAGCCCAGCAAGTCCAGCAACCGGTAGTTGGAGCCCCAAAAAAAGGGTGTATTTATGAGGTAGGGAAAAACCTAGAGTTAGCCTAACAAGTAAAGGCATTATCCCATAAAATGGATCAATTATTAGCTTCGGGACATGACCTCACACAACAACCACAACCTCAGTTTCACGAGGCATGTGCTATTTGTGCAAGCCCTGCTCATGACTTGAGTGAGTGCCCTTTGGCATCACAATTTTTGGAATTAGTCGAAGAGTATGTGAATGCGGCTCAAGGATTCTCCAGACTGGGTAATGACCCATATTCCAACACATATAACCTAGGATAGAGAAATCACCCTAATTTTTCATGCAGACCTCTTCTTACAATCCTCCTCCACCAAGACAGAATTTTAATAATTTTGCCAATCAATCTTCCTACCAACCACCATAACCTTACCGGCAACCATAACCCTCGTCTGTTTCCCAAGGTAACTTGGCATTTGAGAATTAGGTGTTAGAAGTTCTCTCAGAGCTTAAGGAGTTAGCACCAGTAGTTCACTCACATACTCACTCCATTGCTAAGGTATAGGCCCAATTAGGTCAAATGGCTAATAACATGAATATGAGAGAGGAGGAAAATTACAGAGTTAGACTATGGCCAACCTTAAGGGTCAATATGGGGCAGAGGGGTCGAGTGGGAATGTAAATCACCATGAACAAGTGCAAGTGGTGATCACTTTGAGAAGTGGGAATGAGTTAGAGTTTCGGCCAATTGCATCTGATGCAACTAAGGCTAAGAATGGTGACCACGGTGGTAAACCCAATAAGAGCATGGGTGAGGAAGAAATATATAAGGGGGATGACTTAGTCCTTAGTACTTCACATGAGTCTAAGGCACCATATCTGCCTAAGGCACCCTTTTCCAATGCCTTGATGCACCGTCCCCTTTTAATAAGAAGGTGGCATCCATGGAAGCAATTATGGAGGTTTTTAAACAAGTTAAAATCAACCTCCCCTGTTGGAGGTCATTAAGAAAGTACTCTCCTATGCTAAATTTTTGAAGGACCTTTGTATGCAAAAGCGTAAATCTAGGACACGTGTCCCAAAAGGTCGTACTCACGGAGCAAGTAAGCTCCATCTTATTGAGTGACACACCTCTTAAGCTTAAAGACCCAGGTGCCCTAACCATTGCATGCATTATAGGGGACCATTTCATTGATAGGGCCTTGCTAGATTTAGGGGCTAGTGCCGACTTGTTGCCGTACTCTATGTACGAGGAATTTGGGCTTGGTGACTTGAAGTCCACTACTATCACACTCTAGTTAGCTGACCAGTCCCTTAAAGTGCCATGTGGTATGATTGAGGATGTGCTAGTAAAGGTTGATAGGTTTTATTTTCCAGTTGATTTTTTGGTTTTAGATATGGAACCAATACCCACCTCTAGGAAACAAATCCCGGTGATCTTAGGTCGACCTTTCTTGGCTACGGCTAATGCATGTATTAATTTTCGTACCGGGGTTATGGATGTTTCATTTGGAAATATACAGGTGAAACTCAATGTTTTCCAAGCATCCCAACAACCCCATAAAAGAGAGGAATGCTTATTTGTGGATGTTGTAGGGGAGATAGTAGAGGAGGCTTTACTTTCTATTCTTGTAGAGAACCCTTTAGAGGCTTGTTTAGCTCATTTTGGATTTGAGGATTTTAGTATTGACAGGTTAGTTGAGGAAATGAATGCTTTGCTTGATTCTTCTCCTACACCGAATTTTCCTCCGTGGAAAGCCTGGTTTGAGCCCCTTCCTCCTTTGTCTAAGGAGCTTGCCATACCATCTCTAGTCACACCACCTACGCTTGAGTTGAAACCACTCTCCGCCACACTTAAGTATGCATTTTTAGGGTCTCAAGATACTTTACCGGTCATAATTGCATCTGACTTAACTACAAAATAGGAAAGTCAACTAATGAGTTTTCTCGTGGCACATCGGAGTGCTATAAAGTGGTTGATGGTTGATTTGAGAGGGATAGATCCCTCCTTGTGCATGCATTATATACACCTAGAGGAGAACACCAAACCTTCTCGTGAAATGCAATGGAGGCTTAATCCCAATATGAAAGAGGTAGTAAAAAAATAGGTGTTGAAATTGTTGGATGCGGGTATTATATACCCCATCTCGAATAGCAAGTGGGTGAGTCCTACACAATTGGTGCCCAAAAAATCAGGCATCACTGTAGTTGAGAATGAGCAAGGAGAGTTAGTCCCCACACGACCCACTACTGGGTGGCGAGTATGCATTGATTATAGGAGAGTGAATTCCATGACTAGGAAGGACCATTTTCCATTGCCATTTGTGAACCAAATTCTAGAGCGGTTAGCAGGACAGAGCTACTATTGTTTTCTTGATGGCTATTCTGGTTACAATCAAGTTCCTGTGTATCCTGATGACCAGGAAAAGATTACCTTCATATGTCCTTTTGACACTTTTACCTATCGTCGAATACCCTTTGGGCTTTGCGTTGCACTAGCGACCTTTCAACGGTGCATGATAGTTATCTTCTCTGACATAGTGGAGAAATGTTTAGAGGTCTTCATGGATGACTTCTCCATGTTCGGGTCGTCTTTTCAGGAATGTCTCTAGAACTTAACTAAAGTCCTTACTTGTTGTGTGGAGACAAATCTTGTTTTGAGTTGGGAGAAGAGTCGTTTTATGGTTTGCAAAGGTATAGTGTTGGGACACATTGTGTAACAACCCTCACTTTACCCTAGTCATGCTTGCATGTATTTATGCATGTATTTATACAATCTTGTCTTGTTAAGTTACATTTTGCAAACCTTGATTTGTTCTGCACAAGTATTGCTTGCATGCTTTGTTCCTTGCTTTGTGTGAGCTAAGCCTAGGTCGCACCTTTGAACCTCTTATGCGTAGTACTATATTGGAACCACTTTGGTTGACCTTCCCTTCCACCGTGGCGTCTTAGCCGAGATGTTAGCACCTAGGCATTCTAGATCTTGATCCTTGCATCTAGTGGTCTTGTTCTGGACCGGTATAACCTAGGCCGAGGTATGGCACATCTAGGCCGAGGTGTGGCACATCTAGGCCGAGGTGTGGCACATTTGGACCATGCGTTATCCATCCTGGCCGAGATCATTGGGATCCCTTTTGCCGGAGCCAACGTTTTAACCCGAGATCTCCCCTTGCCAGAAGGCCCATACCACTTTACTTGTTAAACACACTTTGTCATGCTCTTATCTTGTCTGTCAGCCACCTTTCTTAGGAGACCCAACCAGGCGTTGCCACGTGTCCCATCAGAGGGTTAAGTCAGGAACCAGCTAAGAGAAACATATCATTTTGTATCCCATCTTTGTCTTTTAGAGAGAGAGGCTCTAGGAAGAAGAAGAAGTTTTAGAGTGAGAGAGTAGATTTTCAAGCTTGATCTGCACACTTTGAGCCGTTAGATTCGTGTTTTCAGGTTACAATCTTGATTTTCTCTTGTTATTCTTATTGTTTATCTAGCTGCATTGCATGATCTAGTATGATTCACATGCCATGCATTGTTTTAAAGTTTTGGTTTTAGAAAGAGAAAATGGTGTTCTTGTGTTCCTGAAAGAAAACCATGTTTTGATCCGAAAGTTTGTAACAAGTTCCATCTTTTTGTGTTTGTTTCCATGAAATCTTTAAGTATGGGTACCCAGGTCCATGTTTTCAAACTCATCTTATGAAAACACAGATTTTGAATAAAGAAGTTATGATTTTAACATTCATGCCCTTCATGTTCTTCAAGACGAAAACACAGATTTTTCCCAGACTTCATTTCCTTGAATGTGGTCGTCGGGAACACACCTCGGCCAAGAGGTGTGGGACCTCGGCCTAGACCTGGTTGGTACCCAGTATGTTTTTTCGAGATGAGGAACAGTGTTTTAACTCCCAGCATGTTTTACTTTGTTTTGACTTGATTTTGAAAGAAATGCTGAGATCCTTTCCTGTCATGTAAAGCTCGTTTTAAGGATGCATTTCATATCCATCTTTGAGCATTCTCTCTTGTCTTCTTGAAATGCATTCAATAGACCTTGCCATGTGTTGTAGGATTTGGACCCTTGCTTTGACCCCAGCATCCGAAGAACTAAGTGAGTGGTATTTTTAATAAAGTTATGTTATAAAGTTTTGATAAAGCTTTGCTTCGTTTTGAAAAATATTTGTTAAGCATGAATAATTATCTCTCTTTTGTGTATCAAGTATTAGCTTTGTTTTGGATGACATTCTTGGAAAGTCCGTACATGCTAGGGGACTCTAAACCTTTGTAGCACAAGTCCTTATGTGTTAGAGGACTTTAAGCCTTTGTAACACAAGTCCGTACGTGCTAGGAGACTCTAAGCCTTTGTAGCACAAGTCCTTACGTGTTAGAGGACTTTAAGCCTTTGTAACACAAGTCCTTACGTGCTAGAGGACTCTAAGCTTTTGTAGCACCTTTGTTAATGTTATCCCTTGTATTATTGATGTTAGTAAACATCCCTTGAAGCTTTGAAAGATTTGATAGATGAACTTGATTTGTCCCTTGACTTTGTACAAGTTATTATATGTATTGTTTTGACAAGTACCTCGGATATCAATCATGCAAACCTTTATTTCTAATATCATTTACTGAGTATCCAAGCTCACCCTCTCTATATATATGTAGGTGACGAGCAAGAAGGCGGTGACGCCTAGATGTGTTTTGCCGATGTGTTTTTGGATTCGTGTTTTGCAATATCTTGAAGATCATGCTTCTTGGCTTTGTATTTCATTTCTTTTGTACATGTCGGCTTGAGAAGCCTTTTGATCAAGATGTAAAATTTGTACTTTATCTTATTTGTATTCAAGTTGTAAAACTATGTTAATATGTATGCCATTTCATTTAATCTATGCATAGCTCTTATGGACTAATTTGATTTAAATTTATTGCTTCCTCACATGTGAGCCCCATATGTATACTCTGATTGTGTGTGAATCTTTGCAAGTTGGCCTTCGGTAATCTCGGATTACTGACCATCACGGCACCACTCTACTAGGGGCGGTTTGGGGTCGTGACAGATTGGTATCAGAGCACAAGTTCCTTATAATACGTTATTCACACACTTTGAGTCCTAAAGAGCATAGGATTTCCCTTAGAATTGATGTTAGGATTGCATTATAATGCTTGCTACTTGACAATGTGTGCATCATCTCGGCATGACCATTTGTTACTTGCATGCATATTATTTGTTCAGTTTGTTTTAAAGTCACATTTTACATCCTCCTAGCATCATGAGAAGGGGTAGATCTCCAGTTGGCCGAGATCATTCCGAGGACAGATTGGACAGGTTGGAGAGATTGGTTGAAGGTTTGGTCCATGAGTTGAGACAACCTAGACCTCAAGACACTAGTACTACTTCTACCCAAGCCGAGCAGACAAACGGCCAACATGCAGTTCCACCTCCACCTCCTCCAGCGCTGCAAGTGCCTCCACAGCAAGCTTTATATAGGGACGACACCATAGCCTTGATCAGAGAGTTCAAAAAGATGAAACCGCTGAGATTCCAAGGGGGTATAGAGCCGATGAAAGCCGAAGCATGGGTTTTGGAGATGGAGAAGCTGTTCGAGATTTTTCCCAATACCGACGCCCAGAAAGTGTCATTGGCAACATTCACGTTAGATGACGACACACGAAGATGGTGGATGATGGTCTGAGAAAGTAATCCGGGTTTGACTTGGGCCAGATTTTTGGAGCAGTTTTACAATAAGCATTTTCCCTTTAGTGTTCGAGACTGCAAGACCACGGAGTTCCAGACTCTGACACAAGGCAACAAGACAGCGGCAGAATACGGCCGCGCCTTTACTGAGTTGGCGAGATATGCGCCTCACATGGTCGATGATGAATATAGAAAAGCTAGGAAGTTTGAAAGTGGACTGCGTGGACCGATACAGGATCGAGTTAACATGCTCAACATACTGACTTACGCCGGAGTGCTAGACAAGGCCATCCTGGCAAAAGCTAACTTGAACCGATATCAGAGTTCAGGAGAGAGCTAGAAGAAGAGGCAGAATTATGATAATCGCCGAGTTCTGTTTAACGCCAAGAAGAAAACGAATGTGGGCAGCTCCAGCAACTCGAACCAGGAAGGTAATACTAAGCCGACGTGTGCAAGTTGTGGAAAGCCGCATTCTGGAGTTTGTCGTTGGGCATCAGGAGACTGTTTTGAATGTGGTGAAATGGGTCGTCGTGTGAAGGACTGTTCGAAGGCAAAGACTGATGATGGTAAGAAGAATGGGAGTACCTCGGGCTCTGCACAGAGAAGTAACATCGGGGGTGCACAAACGAGACAGGGCAGAGTTTTTGCATTAGTACCAGGAGACACCCAGAGTGCTGAGACAGTAGTGTCAGGTACCCTTCCCATTTGCTCTCAAGATGCATACATATTGATTGATTCGGGTTCTATACATTCATTTGTATCTGTTAAGTTTGCTGAGAAGTTGAATAGAGAATTAGAACCCCTTGGTTATATGTTATCTGTATCTACTCCATCTGGGAGAACTATGGCTGTTGCATCCATTTATAGGGCGTGTGTTGTGGTGATTGAGGGTGTAGAATTATTAGTTGACTTGATGCCGTTGAACATAACTCATTTTGATGTCATATTGGGGATGGATTAGTTAGTAGCAAATCATGCATCCATTAATTGTGTTTCCAAAAGCGTTATATTGAAACCCCCAAACCAAGCCGAAGTGACATTTCAGGGTAAGGGAGTAATATCCCCACCTTACTTGATCTCATCCATGAAAGCCTATAAGTTGATTCGAAAAGGGTGTCAGGGTTATTTGTGTAGTATACTAAGCAATTTGAATGGAAACGTTGAGTTAGCCGACATCCCAATTGTTAGAGAATTCCCCGACGTCTTTCCAAATGATTTGCCTGGCCACCTAGTCGATAGAGACATAGAATTTACTGTTGACGTCATGTCGGGAACCCAACCTATTTCTAAAACACCCTATAGGATGGCCCCAGCCAAGCTTAAAGAATTGAAGCTGCAGTTACAAGAATTGTTGGACAAGGGATTTGTTAGGCCGAGCACTTCACCATGGGGAGCACCAGTTCTATTTGTTAAGAAAAAGGATGGTACCCTTCGCCTTTGTATTGATTACTGAGAACTGAACAAAGTGACCATTAAGAATAAGTACCCGTTGCCGAGGATCGATGATCTGCTTGACCAATTAAAGGAGCACGAGTCTTTTCAAAAATTAATCTCAGGTCGGGCTACCATCAGCTCAAGGTTAAAGCCGAGGATGTTGAGAAGACTACTTTTCGGATGAGGTATGGCCACTACGAATTTTTGGTTATGCCCTTCGGAGTAACTAATGCTCCTGTAGCATTTATGGATCTGATGAATAGAGTCTTCAAGCCGTACCTAGATGAGTTTGTGGTTGTTTTCATCGATGATAAATTGATCTATTCCAAGAGTGAAGTTGAGCATGAGAAGCATTTGAGACTTGCCTTACAGATCCTGAGAGACAAAAAGCTGTATGCCAAGCTTAGTATGTGTCAGTTTTGGCTTTCCAGCATTTCATTTTTAGGGCATGTGATTAATGAAGAAGGTATTTCGGTTGATCCTAGCAAGATTGAAGTCGTTGTGAATTGGCCGACGCCGACCAATGTGTCCGAGGTACGTAGTTTTCTAGGTTTGGCCGGTTATTACAGAAAGTTTGTGAATGACTTTTCAAAGATTGCAGTGCCTTTGACACAACTAACTCAGAAAGAAGCAGCATATGAATGGACCGAGGATAGGGAATCAGCCTTCCAAGAGCTAAAAACGAGGTTAGTTACAGCACCAGTTCTTGTACTGCCAACAAGTGATGAGGAATTTCAAATTTATAGTGATGCTTCGTATAAGGGTTTGGGATGTGTATTAATGCAAGGGGGTAAAGTCATAGCATATGCATCTCGTCAATTGAAACCTCATGAAAAGAATTATCCTACCCATGATTTAGAACTAGCAGCCGTGGTGTTTGCTTTGAAGATTTGGCGCCATTACTTGTATGGAGCCTCTTGCCAAGTTTTCATAGACCACAAGAGTTTGAAGTACTTGTTCACCCAGAAGGAATTAAATATGAGGCAGAGAAGATGGTTTGAATTACTGAAGGATTACGACATGCAGATTCAGTATCATCCAGGTAAAGCAAACTCAGTGGCCGATGCGTTGAGCAGGAAGTTAGTTGGGAATCCAGCATGCTTGTCAACGATTTCGGTGGAACCAACTATCATTGAGGAAGTGAAGACCAGGTAGACGGAAGATAGATTCTTCAGGAAGGTGATTGATGAGATTGTCACTAAGCCAAGGTCAGGGTATACCGTCGAAAATCAGGTACTCAAGTTTGAAGGAAGATTGTGCGTGGCCGACGTCCCAGAGTTGAAAAAGAAGATTTTGCAGGAAGCCCATGGTTCCAAGTTTGCCGTTCACCCAGGGAGCACCAAGATGTACCAAGACATGAAGCAGACCTTTTGGTGGCCAAACATGAAGAGAGAGGTAGCGGAGTTTGTATCTCAGTGTTTGTATTGCCAGCAAGTGAAAGCAGAACATCAGAGACCAGCAGGACTTCTTCAACCTTTGTCAATTCCTGAATGGAAATGGGAACACATCTCCATGGATTTCGTGGTTAGTTTCCCGAAGACGCAGAAAGGTATGGACTCGATTTGGGTTATCATTGACAGATTAACTAAGTCAGCACACTTCTTGCCTGTTCAAGCTACATTCAATGTTGACCGACTTGCTGTACTGTATATAAATGAGATTGTTAGAGTTCATGGAGTGCCGATGTCCATTGTGTCAGATCGAGATCTGAAGTTTGTTTCTAGGTTTTGGCAGAGTTTACAAAGAGCCTTGGAAACCGAGTTGAAGTTTAGCACATCTTTTCACCCCCAGACCGATGGACAAACAGAAAGAACGATTCAAACACTTGAAGATATGCTCAGACTATGTGTGTTGGATTTCAAGGGAAATTGGGAAGTACATCTACCGTTAGTAGAATTCGCTTACAACAACTGTTATCAAGCTAGCATTGGCGTGGCGCCGTACGAAGCTTTGTATGGAAGAAAGTGCAGATCGTCGATATGTTGGACTGAAGTAGGAGATAAAGCTTTGATTGGCCCCGAGCTAGTGCAAGTTATAACCGAGAAGATTAAGCTCATTCGACAGAGGATCAAAACTGCTCAGAGTCGACAAAAGAGTTATGCCGACCAAAGAAGAAGAGAGTTGGAATTTGAAGTTGGGGATCATGTATTCCTGAAGGTTTCGCTGATGAAAGAAGTTTCAAGATTTGGGAGGAAAGGCAAGTTAGCACCTCGTTACATCGGGCCGTTTGAAATTCTTGAGAGAGTTAACCCACCTGCCTATAGACTTGTTTTACCACCAGAACTAAGTCAAGTTCACAATGTGTTCCATATTTCGATGTTGAGGAAGTATATTCGGGACCCCTTACATGTGATTGACCATTTTGAGGTTGGGATTAACGAAGATTTAGGTTATGAGGAGAAGCCGATACGGATTCTTGATAGGCAAGTGAAACAGTTGAGGAACAAGTCGATACCGATGGTACAGGTTGAATGGAAAGAGCATTATGGTAAGGATGCCACATGGGAAATGGAAGAAGAAATGAAAACCCGACATCCAGAGTTATTTTTGGGGTAAGGTAACTTCAGTTTGGGGACCAAACTTCTTTAAGGAGGGTAGGATGTAACAACCCTCACTTTACCCTAGTCATGCTTGTATGTATTTATACAATCTTGTCTTGTTAAGTTACATTTTGCAAACCTTGATTTGTTCTGCACAAGTATTGCTTGCATGCTTTGTTCCTTGCTTTGTGTGAGCTTAGCTAAGGTCATCCTAAGCCTAGGTCGCACCTTTGAACCTCTTACGCGTAGTACTATCTTGGAACCACTTTGGTTGACCTTCCCCTCCACCCTGGCATCTTAGCCGAGATGTTACCACCTATGCATTCTAGATCTTGATCCTTGCACCTAGTGGTCTTGTTCTAGACCGGTATGACCTAGGCCGAGGTGTGGCACATCTAGGTCGAGGTGTGGCACATCTAGGCCAAGGTGTGGCACATTTGGACCATGCGTTATCCATCCTGGCCGAGATCATTGGGATCCCTTTTGCTGGAGCTGATGTTTTAACCCAAGATCTCCCCTTGCCAGAAGGCCCATACCACTTTACTTGTTAAACACTCTTTGTCATGCTCTTATCTTATCTGTCAGCCACCTTTTTTAGGAGACCCAACCAGGCGTTGCCACGTGTCCCATCAGAGGGTTAAGTCAGGAACCAGCTAAGAGAAACATATCATTTTGTATCCCATCTTTGTCTTTTAGAGAGAGAGGCTCTAGGAAGAAGAAGAAGTTTTAGAGTGAGAGAGTAGATTTTCAAGCTTGATCTGCACACTTTAAGCCGCTAGATTCGTGTTTTGAGGTTAGAATCCTGATTTGCTCTTGTTATTCTTATTGTTCATCTAGCTGCATTGCATGATCTAGCATGATTCACATGGCATGCATTGTTTAAAGTTTGGTTTTAGAAAGAGAAAATGGTGTTCTTGTGTTCTTGAAAGAAAACCATGTTTTGATCCAAAAGTTTGTAACAAGTTCCATCTTTTTGTGTTTGTTTCCATGAAATCTTTAAGTATGGGTACCCAGGTCCATGTTTTCAAACTCATCTCATGAAAACACAGAATTTGAATAAAGAAGTTATGATTTTAGCATTCATGCCTTTCATGTTCTTCAAGACAGAAACCCAAATTTTTCCCAGACTTCATTTCCTTGAATGTGGTCGTCGAGAACACACCTCGGCCAAGAGATGTGGGACCTCGGCCTAGACCTGGTTGGTACCCAGTATGTTTTTCCGAGATGAGGAACATTGTTTTAACTCCCAGCATGTTTTACTTTGTTTTGACTTGATTTTGAAAGAAATGCCGAGATCGTTTCCTGTCATGTAAAGCTCGTTTTAAGGATGCATTTCATATCTATCTTTGAGCATTCTCTCTTGTCTTCTTAAAGTGCATTCAATAGACCTTGCCATGTGTTGTAGGATTTGGACCCTTACTTTGACCCCGGCATCCGAAGAACTAAGTGAGTGGTATTTTTAATAAAGTTATGTTATAAAGTTTTGATAAAGCTTTGCTTCGTTTTGAAAAATATTTGTTAAGCATGAATGATTATCTTTATTTTGTGTATCAAGTATTAGCTTTGTTTTGGATGACATTCTTGGAAAGTCCGTACGTGCTAGGGGACTCTAAACCTTTGTAGCACAAGTCCTTACGTGTTAGAGGACTGTAAGCCTTTGTAACACAAGTCCGTACGTACTAGGGGACTCGAAGCCTTTGTAGCACAAGTCCTTACGTGTTAGAGGACTTTAAGCCTTTGTAACACAAGTCCTTACGTGCTAGAGGACTCTAAGCTTTTGTAGCACCTTTGTTAATGTCATCCCTTGTATTATTGATGTTAGTAAGCATCCCTTGAAGCTTTGAAAGATTTGATAGATGAACTTGATTTGTCCCTTGACTTTGTACAAGTTATTATATGTATTGTTTTGACAAGTACCTCGGATATCAATCATGCAAACCTTTATTTCTAATATCATTCACTGAGTATCTAAGCTCACCCTCTCTATATATATGGTGACACCTAGATGTGTTTTGTCGATGCGTTTTTGGATTCTTGTTTTGCAATATCTTGAAGATCATGCTTCTTGACTTTGTATTTCATTTCTTTTGTACATGTCAGCTTGAGAAGCCTTTTGATCAAGATGTGAAATTCGTACTTTATCTTATTTGTATTCAAGTTGTAAAACTATGTTAATATGTATGTCATTTCATTTGATCTATGCACAGCTCTTATGGACTAATTTGATTTAAATTTATTGCTTATGCACATGTGAGCCCCATATATATATTCTGATTGTGTGTGAATCTTTGCAAGTTGGCCTTCGGTAATCTCGGATTACTGGCCATCACAGCACCACTCTACTAGGGGCGGTTTGGGGTCATGACATATTGTGTCCCCTCAAGGTATAGACATAGACAAAGCTAAGGTTGACCTCAATGCAGGCCTCCCTCCACTCACTTCTGTGTCAAGTTCAGTCTTTTCTAGGGCATACAAGTTTTTAGCGTCGATTCATCAAAGACTTTAGCAAAATACCCCATCCTTTGTGTAGTTTATTGCTAAGGACGCACCTTTTGATCTTTGATGATGCATTTTTGAAATCTTTTAAAACACTTCAAGCAGCCTTTTTTACTGCCCCCATCATGCAATCCCTTGAGTAGTCCCTTCCTTTCGAGTTTATTTGTGATGCATCTGATTATGCCCTCGGCACCATCTTGGGCCAAAAGGGTGAATAAAGTGCCCCATGTTATATACTATGCTAGTCGTACTCTTTCTGATGCTCAATTAAACTACACTACCACTGAGAAAGAGTTACTAGTTGCTGTCTTTGCACTTGATAAGTTCCGGTCCTACGTCCTAGGGTCTAAAGTCATTGTGTTCACTTACCACGCCACTTTGCGGTACTTATTGTTCACAAAAGAGACCAAAACTAGGTTGATTAGGTGGATTCTACTCCTTTAGAAGTTTGACCTAGAAATCTGAGACAAAAAGGGATTCGAGAATGTCGTCACAAAGCATCTATCTTGAATCCTTACTGAGCGCGCGAGTGATCCCTTTACTTTGTACGACTCATTTCTAGACAAGCAACTTTTTACGATGTCACAAGTGACCCTCCCGTGGTTTGCTCCCGTGATTTGCTCACATAGTGAATTACTTGGCAAATGGGCAAATTCCTAAAACTTGGTCTAAGCAAGACAAAGACCGATTTTTCTCACAAGTCAAGCACTATTTCTAGGAAGACTCGGAATTGTACAAGTATTGTCAGGATCAAGTGATTCGGCGTTGTGTGCCTGAGATTGAAACACATAGCATTCTCACCTTTTATCACTCTCATGCATGTTGCGGCCATTTCAGTGGGCAGAAACGGCCGCCAAGGTCTTACAACATGGGTTCTACTGGCCCTCTATCTTCAAAGATGCCCATAACTTTTGTAGAGCTTGTGTGCATTGTCAACGAATGGGCTATATGTCATGACGAGATATGATGCCGATGACCCCTATTTTGATTGTTGAGATTTTTGATGTTTGGGGCATCCACTTCATGGGTCTCTTTCCACCATTTTTTGGATTTGACTACATTTTAGTGGTTGTGGATTATGCCTCCAAGTGGGTTAAGGCAGTGGCCACCAGATCGAATGACCACAAAGTTGTGGTTAAATTCCTCTATAAAACCATTTTCTATCGTTTTGGGTTCCCACATGCCATAATTAGTGACGGTGGCAAACATTTTTGCAACCAATTTTTTGAGGCATTGATGCGCAAATACATGATCACTCACAAAGTTGGCACTCCTAATCATCCATAGACTAATGGTCAAGTAGAGGTTTCTAATAGGGAAGTCAAACATATTCTCGAGAAAACTGTGAGGCCTGATAGGAAAGATTGGTCCACTATGTTGGTTGATGCATTTTGGGCCTATCGCACTGCATATGAGACACCTATCGGGATGTCTCCATATAGGATTGTGTTTGGAAAAGCGTGCCATCTCCCTATTGAGTTAGAACATTGGGCTTTGTGGGCCATTAAGAAATTCAATTTTGATATGGCCAAAGACAGTGACCATCGCAAACTCCAACTTAACGAGTTAGAGGAACTCCGCAATGATACATATGAGAGCTCCAAAATTTACAAGGCTAGGACTAAGGTATTTCATGATAAACACATTTCTCGTAAGTTCTTCGAGCGTCACCAAAAAGTATGGTGGTCAATGCCAATTTGTAGTTATCTTGGGATAAACTTTGGTCTCAGTGGGATAGCACATATGACGTCATCGAAGTATTTTTGCATGGGGCGGTTGAGATTAAAAATCCAAAAGATGGTACGACCTTTGAGGTAAATGGCCAAAGATTGAAACATTATGTGGATGGTATTAACAGAGGGGAGATGATTGAGGTTGTCCACTTGCAGACCCAATATATCTTCCATCATAATTGCTTTGAGTCTAGGAGACTTAAAATCCTCTAAAGGCGTAATTTCTTTGGTGTTAGCCGTGCCCAAACGGTATCTGACAGTCTAGTATAGCCACCTAACTGTGTTTATAGAGAGTTCCTAGGAGATAAACTGAGACAGTGGAAATTATAGTTAAATGGCAAAGCCTAGAATGCAAAGGTTTGGAATTTCTGAGACTAAAGTCTAGTTTAAATACCCAGGGGCGTGGAGATTGCTTCAAAACCACATCGACTTGAACTCTGTATGGTAGCTCCATAGGTTGAGTTAGCTTTATGTGCCTCAATTTTGGATACCGAATCAACCTAGTCTGTCACCCTGTTGGAGAATAGGGAAAGTTACAAATATTGTTAGGGAGAAAAGTAGTACCTATGCTTTTCGCGTGAAGATTATACCCTTATTGAGCTTTTAAATGTTTTCAAAGTGTTATTCTTATTTTGAATGTGAAATAAAGATACAAATTAGGTTGGGGGATGGAATGGTTGTAGTTGTGTTAAAAAAATTAAAAAGTAGACCGCACGTACGGCCAGTCCCAAAATTGGGCGCCCGAGCCGAGCGTCAAGCGCATGAGTGGCCCTAGCACAAAACCATTATGCTTGAGAGCTGTTACCCACATGGGCACATGAGTGGTCCACCCAAAAAAATAAAAAAATGGGTGCACGAGCGAAGGCCTAGACCGCACAAGCAGCCCAAGCCCAAAACCATTCTGCTTCACAGCCGCTGGAGTGGCCCAATTTTGCTGCTAGTGTGGCTCATAATTCACCGCTCATGCAGTGGTGCGACTCATAATTCAACGCACGTGCGGCCCACATGGGCGCACGAGTGGCCTATTTAAAAAAAAAAGAAATAATAATAATAATAATTTTGTGCATATTATTTATTTATGTATTCATTTCTTTTTATTTACTTATTTTATTTCTCTTTCTTCAAAAAAATAAAATAAAAAATTCTTTAAACGAAACCCTAGCTCTCTTTTGACTATCTCTTCCCAGCACACTCTCTCTCTACCTCTCATATCTTCTTTGTTCTCTCTCTCTCTCTCTCTAACTCACAATCCCATCAAACCCCATCATCACTAACCCTTCTTCCTTCAACCTCCACCCCACATTTTCTCACCACCACCTTCCCACTAGAGTATCACCATCCTCTCCGACTGGCGACCTTCCGACGGCCATTTTTTTCGGTGAATCTGAAATCTTCTCTTCTTCATCCTTTTTCTTAACACTTTTTCAAGGTAATCATCCTCTTTTTGTTAAGATTTCTTAGTTTTCACTTGTAATATTAGTACATTGGTAGTTTAATGGTGGTTTTTGAGTTTTGTTCATCATCATTATTCATTATCATCATCCTCACATAAAAAATAAAATAAAATAAAATTTGTTGCTAGAACCAGAAACTAACCACCGCACGTGCGACCATCACTGGCGCACGTGCGACCCAGAAAAAAAAAAAACAAAACAAAACAAATAGTAATATAGCTTGTGGTTGCCTATATTTTGTTATACAGTGAAAAAAAAAATTGTGTGTTTGGTTTGTCCCTACCTCGTTGGATGTGCGCCTACGTCATATGGTACAATCCTCTCTCTCTTTCTCTCTCTCTCTCTCTCTCTCTCTCTTTCTCACACACACACACACACACACACACACACACATTTTACTATCTACTTTATAATTACTTACATTGAGGACAATGTTGTATTCCAGTTGGGGGATGAGGGTATTTATACTTACAATTCATGTTTGTACTTGTTGCTCTTGATTGCACCATGTCACTTGATGTTATCTTTTTGCCAGTATGGTGGTGATATAAGCATATGTTAATTGGGGAACAGAGTAGATTTGCAGGAAAATGGTTTATTGGGTAAATACTCGAATGTGATGTAAACACTAGGAGAGTTGTTTATATTTGTGGCATTGGTACACTTGTCATGAGTATGCCTTGATTCACATGAACACACTTTCATAGCGGTGACCTCTCTATTCTAATCCTTGGTGTACATCATTGATAATTGTCATGACCCAAACCTGCCCCTATAGGTTTAGCATCGTAACCAGCCAGTAATCCTTGGATTACCAAAGGCCTCATGGCATAATAACATATAACAAGGGCTATGGAAGCAGATAATCTAGACATACATAGTCCATAGAGTTGTGCAGACATACATGAAACAAATAAATTTTTTTTTTATAAACAGCGGTACAAACTTTACACATCACTTCCAAATACACATTATCAGACATCCTGCCCAAACACAACATAGTATGAACATAGTCTAACATGATTACAAAAACAACCATGAAACTTGATTTCAATTGGAACCTCCTTGGGAGGCACAATGGTTGGCTGACAAAACTGAAACTTAGGTCGTCAACTTTGAGCCTAGTCACATGCTTGCTCACCTACATACATAACATAAACAATGAGCTACAGCCGAGTGAATAATAACAGAGTAAGGGGGTTTAATGAATGTTGTCTGCAACAGTCATAAAAACAGAATTCAAGAGTTATCATAAATGGATTCATGATCATGTTCAGAAATCAGAGTTCATAGCAGAAATAGATTCGGAATCATACTCATAATCAGAATTTGCAGTTAATCATACGTGGTACATTCTTTAGCTTTAGCAAAAACAGTTGATCCACCAGGGACGGCCATATAGGCATACAGTTGACCCATAGAGGAACGGCCATAAAGGCATACAGTTGACTCATAGAGACAGTACAATTGACTCGTGAGACGTACAGTTGGCCCATTAATGGGACGTAAGGATCCATAACAGTTGGCTCATGAGACATACAGTTGACCCATAGAGGGACGTAACAGAATAGATAACAGATATCTTTTGAAGCTAAGAATGCCACGAATACATTTCGAAAACATTGGACAACCATTCATTCATACAGAAAATAATATTTCAGAAAACAGATCATCTTATATCATTCAGAAAATGTTCTAAATTGAACATATCCTTACAAAGTTATTACTTACAGTTGGCTTTGGGTGCAGACAAATAGAGCAGATTAATCGAATAGTTTAAGGCACGTGACTTACACGAATACACACACAAATACACACTTGAAACACACATTCGAATTATACATAACTTACTTGATTAGTTCTTAGCCTGTTTCTAGCCTTTAACCTCATTATGGAGTCTTAATCATGGCCTAGGAATGCCTAGGATGGAATAACGATGCAAAAATGTACTTAAAACACTTAGCCAAAATTTTGCTAAAACAGGGGTCTCACTCGAACGTGGCTTTCTTCGCTCGAGCAGACATGCCAAATGTGAGTGGTCGCACGAGCGTAGACCCCCTCTCTCGAGCGGTCTGCAAAAATGTGAAAAGTTTTGGTTGCATGAAATCTCCGCTTGATGCTCGTTCGATGCCCGCTCGAGCACAAGACACAGGTCCTCGCTCAAGCATAGGTTTTGTCACTTGAGGATGCTTCTAAACACGCAAAAACCTGAGAGCTTGCAATTTACGCTCGAGCCAGCCCTTTTGTCGCTTGAGCGGAAGTATGAAAATAAAGGTGGTTGCTCGAGCGTGGAAGCAAAATTTTGGGTTTTTCAGATTTGCTCCCAAGCTTCAAAACACGAATTTAACACCTCAAAACTCATCCTCTTGGGCCAAAATTCTGGAAATCAAGGCCCAAAAGGATGTCAATTGAACAAAATTCCAACACAAACTTTATGTATGATCCATAAACAAGACATGCATGCAATCCTTTGAACTTAACTTCCTCAAAACATGATCAAACTTGACATTGAAATAGAAAACATGATGAGTACTCAAAATGTAAGTGAGATGGACACATGCATGAAAGAATTATTTGAAATCATGCCCAATATGTGAAGAAATGAACATGCATGCTTGGTTTGATCCTCCTCTCTACTCCTTAAGCTTGATTCTTACATCTTATGGTTCAATTTACTTGAATTCATGCATGAATTAACTCAATTTCATAATTATGGGTTTGATTTCTTACTTAGAGGCTTGAATTCCCAAGAGATGAAGTTAAAACTCTCTAATCTTCTTCAAATAACAACAATTCCTAGCACATCTTTGGTTTGAGCTCAAATTATCAAGTC
Organism: Camellia sinensis; assembly: GCF_055761805.1. NCBI lineage: Eukaryota > Viridiplantae > Streptophyta > Magnoliopsida > Ericales > Theaceae > Camellia > Camellia sinensis. Next base: position 14,065,115 of record NC_138968.1, read on the forward strand.
TTAGACCAATTCTCCCTTCTCCCTCTCACTCTCACATTTTGTGTTTGAAGATGGAAGATGATAAAATAAAAACATGCATTTAGGTGTAATATGGTCTTGTAAGGCCACTTAATGGCATAAATGTAAATAACCTAAGCTAAACTAATTAACATTAGTTATTCTAATTTAATTGTGCCAAATCGAATTTTAATTAAATTTACCATAAAATCTTATAAATCCTAATTAACACATAAATCAAGCCAATTTCTGAGTCGGATGCCGATAAGGCCTTCAATTCGCAATTCGAGCTCAAAACATGAACAGATTTTTCTACAGCAAACAGGTATATATACAAAATGATGCAATGCACATATAATTGACTCAGGATTTCTTCATAATTACTTATTTGGCATACTTAAACATGGATTAGTGTTAATTATAGGTTGGGGTTGTTACAATAATTGCTAGTGTTACAGAAAAGAATAAATGAATAGCCTTGATTCTCAAAAAAAAAAAAAAAAAACTTGACTTGTTTGGGTTCATAGTCTCTTTAACTCGAGTTATTACGCCCAATACTTACTACATGGGTTAATTAGAAAGCTTAAGGGACCTAGACGTTGCACAATTAAGGAAAAATAATGACTTGTTAGGATCCATAGCCTTTTTAGCTCGAGTTATTAAGCCCGTAGGGATGTCTTCATACCTAGTGCCCTAAAACCATCTGGTTTGGGAGTCATTGGCCTAATGCTTGCTACATGGGTTGATTAGAAAACTTAATGGATTAGGACATTGCACAGTCTAAAATATAAATAAATAAATAAATAAATTTGAGAATCCTAGTTGCAAAAGTTTAGGCTGTGTTTGGTAGAGTTTTCTAAATTAATTCCACCTCTACATTCCAATGCTATGTTTGGTTTAAGTTTTCAAATCATGATTCCAAATCAATTTCAAAATACAATTTGAAAACATGTTTGGTAAAACAGACAATTTTTGAATTTTTGATTTATCCGGTCATCCGTCCAGACATCCTTCGGATGTTCGGCCGGTCGTCCGAAACAACCTCTTTTTCTTTTTTTTTTTTCAATTGCCAATCACCACCTGTTATTTGGAAGAAAAAAAAATATTTGTTTTTGATATTTTTTAAATATAGAAATTATGTTTTTAGACCAAAATGACAAATTATTTTTTTGAATTTGAGTTGTGTGCTTAGTTATGAGTCATAAGTTTTTGAATTAATTTCAAAACTCATAACCAAATAATTTTTCTCATTTTATATGTCACATCAAAAATTCAAAACTCTTTTCAAAACTCATAACCAAACAAATTTTCTCTTTTTAAATTATAATTTCAAAACTCACAAACTCAAAATAAAACTCTATTCTCAAATCATAATTCTAAAACTCTACCAAACACTACCTTAGTTTTTCTGTATATGTTGGGTGTTATTATGAGTTACACTATGCTATTATAGTAGACAGTTAACTAGTTATGAGGACTGCACTTTACACCAAGGGCGCTGATGATGTGTTTACTAGCATTCGTAAATACAAGGGACTTAACTTTTGTAATAACTGAATTGTGGTTTTTGCTCAATAGATTCTTTCATGCTTGTCCACTGTGCTTTCAATGACTCATCATGTCATAATATCACACAGTAATTGGCATGTAAGTTAATTGATAGTTTGAGTAGTGTGATTACTTATTGTTGTTAGGTAGATGTGATTATGTTAATGTTTGTGGGCATTATTTCTGGAAACCCTCACGAGACTATACTCGTCCACTTTGGGTAACTTTGTGGTTTAAAGGCTTATTACATATGCTAAATGCAATCGTGATCTTTATGAAAGTGGTTTAGAGTATTTTATTTTTCTTCTTTCTATTGTTTTGCACGAAGACTAGCAAAATGTAAGTTGGGAGATGTGATGTAGGCCGAAAGGTACCACATTGAGGCCGCTTAAGTTACATTTATAGTCTTTGAATTTTGTTTCTTTGGTGGAGATGATTTTTGTTGTGCACTTGTATAGATTTGGCAGGCAATACACAAATTCAAGCAAAAAGTGGCATAAAAGCAGATTCTTTATGTGAGTAGTGAAAATTCCCGGCCTGCCACCTCACTTCACATACGGCCAGGCTCCACCGCATATGCGACCCACTAATGCTCGAGCAGCCAACATGGTCGCTCGAGCGGCCCACCTAGGGTTGCATGCGCATAAATTCAAGCCTGTTCTGCTAGGAATAAAAAGAAGAAAAGAGGCTGTAATTAGGGTTCGAAAATATTTTAGAGAAAATGAGGGGCTAGGGTTTGGAAAGAGATTTCTCAAGCTTCAAGGGCAATTTTCATGGAGCCTTTTTCTTCTTTTACTTCTTCCCAAGCTTCCATGAGTGGCTAGGCTCCTATTTCTAGGGTTTTGATGAAAGCCAAGTAAATAGGTTTTCTTTTATGTAATGGTTTTAACAATTATATGGTTCTCAAGAAGTTTTCAAATATAATTTTTCATTATTTCTTCAAGTATTATTCTTTTTGTGATTGTTGAATGCTTCCCATGCAATGGTTTCTGTTATTTCATGTTCAATGTATGAGACGAGCCATACTATGAGGGACGAGTTGTGTTGCTATCCTAGTTTAGAGTGAACGACTTGTACTACTTGAGATGGTTCGTACTTATACATTGAACGTGTTAATTCTCTCGATCAATGCTTCAAGCTTGTAGTTGCGAAGTATTATTTAGTTCGAACCGTAACATAATTGAGTCTCAAATTAAAGCCTTATTTATGTAACTAGTGGTGAATTCATTACCCTAGGTTTTTTCCAAAACCAGTAACTTTATCTTTAATTATAATTGCTAGTTTATTCGCTTTGTTCAATTTAATTATCATTAGGTTATGAATAACGTTCTCTTTCATCAAAATTAATTTAGGAATTTAAAAATTAAATTAGTTTAATTTCTCGTTTGTCCTTATGGATCAATACCTGAACTAGTCGTTATTATAAGGAATTTGGTATAGTTTAGTGTTTATTTTTGGTATGTGAAACGACCCATCAGGGTGATGGCATCTGAAGGGGCAGCCTATCTCGATCTCTATACTGCGGCTGTGGCACAGTTCAAGAAATCTACCGAATTTCAAATAGTAGTAGATGTTGTTGTGGCCTCAAGCTTAGCCAAGAAAGAAGGGAGTGTGGCGGGACCATCAAGCTCTGCTCCACTTCCTTCTTTTCTGGAAGAGCCATTGACGCTTAGAGTCCAAGAGTGGGAGTCAACCTCTTCAGAAGTAAGGTGGGCTAATGGGGGAGGTACGTCCGGGGTGAGAGTGGTGAACTCAAGGATGAAATCTACGACGAATTGGCCTTTGATAGCCGTATGAGGTTTGTAAGAGATTTCGTATTGGCTTAATTCAACAGACCAATGCATAAGCCTGCTAGATGACTCTGGTTGTTGCATAACTTTTTTCAAAGGTTAGTCCATGAGAACCATGATGGAATGGGCTTGAAAATACGGTCGGAGCTGTCTGGAGGCGATAACCAGAGCAAATGCCATCTTTTCCAACAAGGGATAGTTTTGTTCTGCCCTCTTAAGCGCTCGGCTAATGTAGTAAACCGGGCATTAAACTGAGTCTTCTTCGCAGATAAGGGTGGCACTGACCGTGGTGTTGGAAACAGCTAAGCAAAGAAAGAGTGGCTCTCCTGGGATTTCTTGAGAGAGGAGAAAAGAGTTAGTCATGCACTTTTTTAGCTGCCAGAATGCCTCCTCGCATTCGACGGTCCAAGTAAAGGCTTTCCTAAGCACTTTGAAGAATGAGAAACACTTGTCGGTTGCCCTTGAAATAAACTGATTGAGGGCAGCTACTCTACCAGTGAGTCGTTGAACCTTTTTTACCGTTCCAGGAGACTGCATTTCTATTAAGGCCTTGATCTTCTCTAGATTGGCCTCAATTCCCCTATGGCTAACCATGAAGCCTAAGAATTTGCCAAACCCAATGCCAAAGGCACATTTCTCTGGGTTGAGCTTCATTTTGTATTTGTGCAAGGCATGGAAAGTCTCCCACAGGTTTGATAAGTGATATGAAGCAAGCTTACTTTTAACGAGCATATCGTTAACGTAAACCTCTATATTCTTACCTATTTGAGCTTTGAACATGGCATTAACCAGTCGTTGGTATGTGGCCCCTGCGTTCTTTAGGTCGAACAGCATCACACGATAATGGTAAGTCCCTTAGTTGGTGATGAAAGAAGTATGTTCTTGGTTTGAACGGTGCATAAGGATTTGGTTGTAGCTCGAGAAAGCATCCATAAAACTAAGCATTTAATGGCCTGCCGTTGCATCAACCAGTAGATCTATTCTGGGAAGTGGATAACAGTCCTATGGACATGCCCAATTGAGGTCAGAATAGTCAACGCAGAGTCTCCATTTGCCATTATTTTTGCGGACCAAGACCACATTGGATAACCGTTTGGGATATTCCACATTTTGGATAAACTTGGCCTTCAATAATTTATCCATTTCCTCAGTGATGAGGTTGTTGCGCTCTAGGTGGAAAATGCCCTGTTTTTGGCAGACTGGTCAAAATTGGGCTCGGTGCTGAGGCGATGGGAAATAACAAAAGGTCGATGCCTGGTATGTCTGTATGAGTCCAGACGAAGACGTCCTTGTGCTTAGTGAGGAGAGCTATAAGGTTAGCCTTGGCTTGAGGGCTTAGCTGTCTTCGTTGGGCTAGAGGGGTAAATAGGTACTTCGACTAATTCTTCTACTAGTTCCCCCCGAATTAATTCCTCTTCGTCTTTAACATCGAGGCCCTCAATGATCATTGCCTCCTTTAATTTCAACTCCTTCAACGAGGCAACATAACATTTTGTGGCTACAGTTTGCTCGCCTCTCACAGTGCCGATCCCATGGTTAGTCGAAAATTTTACTACTAGATGGTACGTAGACGTCACAGCTTGGAAGACATTGAGAGCCATATGCCCAAGTATAATATTATAAGCGAAGGGAGAATCAACGACCAGGAAGGTGAGGATCTTTGTAGTCTGTCTCAGGTGCTCCTCAATAGTGATTGGGAGGTCGATGGATCCTATAGAGGTCACCCCATCTCCTATAAAACCAGCTAAGGGGGTCTGCAGGAGTGACAACTTTTCTTTCCCAATTTTGAGTTGTCTGAAAGCATTGAGAAAGATAATATTGGATGAGCTGCCATTATCAACAAGTACACGTCTGACTTTGTAGTTTGAGAGAAGAGAGGAAATGACTAGAGGGTCATCATGAGGGTATCAGACTCCCGTGTAGTCTGTATCCGTGGAGGTGATTGGCTCTAACCATTGTTTGTGTTGCTTGTGGGGTCAGTTGATCGTCGCCACCTCTTTATCCAACCATTGCTTGATCCTTCGGAGCTCGGCTTGCTGTGCTGATCGAGATGGTCTGCCACAAGCGAGTCCATCTACAATGACCCTAATTTCTTCCAGTGGGGGTGCAGGCCTGCTTGGGCTTGGGGTTGTTGTTGGGCCCCATCATCATTTCGCCAAAGTTGGTCGGGTCGCCTAGGGAGAGTACGTCTGTCATTCTGTCTTGGGGGATCGGTCATGGCTCTTTGGTGTGGACGAGTTGTAGTGAATCGGTTCAAACATTCCTGACGGATTAGTTGCTCAACCTGGTCCTTATGATTGACACACTCCTTAGTGTTATGGCCATGTTCACGATGGAAACGACAGTATCTAGATTGGTCCCGCCAGACGGAAGGGGATCATGAGGGTTGTGATCATTTTAGGTTATAGTCACGCTAGATTTGGTGTAAGACTTGCTCTATGGGTGAGTTAAGAGGCGTATATCGCTCGAAACGACCAGGCAGACGGAAATGGATAGGGCGGTCGGAGCGTGAGGACCGGTTAGAATATTGGGGAGATAGGTGAGTGTACTGGAAGTGTCTTGGTTTGGGTTCTTTTCTCTTTTCTTTGGATTGTGTAGGCTTAGATATAGCGTCTTGGCGAGCTACCAAAGAATCTTCGGCGTTCATGTATTTTTGGGCTTTGGTGAGGAGGATGTCCATGGTGGTCAGAGGATTTTTGGAGAGAGAAAAGAGGAAATCCGATGGACGCAAACCAGCCAAAACTATTAAAATGACCTTGTCATCAGTCTCCTCAACTTGTAAGGCCTCTGTATTGAAGCAAGTGACAGAGCTGTACAGTGACTCCCCTTCCGTTTATCGAATATTTAGCAACTGAGACGCTGGGTGTCGTTGACGTTGAGCGCCAATGAAATGGCTCAAGAAAGATTGGCTGAGATAGTTAAAAGAAGTGACAGAGTCCGGCTGGAGTGGACTAAACCAGAGTCGTGTTGATCCCTTTAGCGTAACGAGAAAAGAACGACACATGATCTCATCAGGAAAAGCATGGAGGATCCTGAGCGTCTTGTACACTTCCACGTGGTTGACCGGATCAGTTGTACCGTCGAAGGTGTTGATCGAAGGCATTTTGAACTTAGGAGGTAAAGGTTTATCCCTAATGGAAGCAGTAAAGAGGGAGTTAGCGGTGGAGAAAGGCTTGTTCTGTATGTTCTGCATGATCCCTTGAAGCTGGAGCTTCATTGCTCGTTGTTCTTCATTCCAAATGGGAACATTGTCCCCTCTGGCATGAAGTGGAGAAAGAACACTACTAGCTTGTCCCTTGTGGATAGTAGCGCGGTGTTATGAAATGTGATTATGGAAGAGTGGGGGTTCCTTTTGGTGAAACTGCGAGCTCGGAGGAAGGGTGCGCAGACCTTCAAGATTTGACTGCCGAGCTTGTGGTGCGAAAGATGGGAGAAATGGCCCTTGGGACACATGTGGTTGGAAGGCATGGTGAATGTGGGCTTGTTCTTGGTTTGGAGGAATGTCTTGTGGTGGTGGAGGAGGAGAAAGGACAGGTAAGTCGCGCTAGAGTGAAACGTTAATCAAGGCTTGGTTTTGTTCGGCTAGTCGGTTGATGCTGTTAGTGAGTTCTGTGAAATATGGAAATGGATTGTTTGGGTTGGAGGACTCAGCTTGAGGGTTACAGTATTGTGTTGTGAAGTCGTGGATCTCGTCGTAACCATCCACTCCGACGTAGAAGATAGGTGAAGATGGAACTTCCTCCAGTGACAATGAACACAACTGTCAACTAGAGCGGTTCCCATAGACGGTGCCAACTGATAATGCAACTTAGTTGGCAAGAGATTGGTTAGACTGACACCAGCGCTCCCCAGATTGGTTGACCTTCGTCCTTCAAGCTAAACCTGCAGCAAGTCCACTGGGAAGGTTCTGAAATGGGGGGTTTTCTTCCCGTAGACCCTCCGATGATCAAGTTAGATGGGAATGTAGTCTGAATAGTCACTTAGAGAAGAGAAACAGACAGATTTTTTTGAATTGGTTATTACCAAGCGTACTTCAGAAGCTTCCTTATACCCCTCACTCATTATTTCCTAGTCTATTCGAGCTGTCTTGTTGGCCGAAAGTCTATAGTGTAGTTGCCATCGGTCATGGTGGTCTTTCCTGCTCCGGCGTGAGAGGTCTTGTTGCATTTAATACCATGACAGCCTCATTTAATGCCTGATGTGTGGGTTCAATAACTTTGCAGGATCTTTGTCTCCCACATGGCTGAGTCTCTATCTGACAGATGCCTGAATGCTACTAGGCCTGGGCCTGCATTGGCTTCTCATTACTGTTGGGATTTAACTATGCGACTATCTAGGTGTATATGATCCACACACACCACGCACACACACACACACAAAAAAATCTAATAATTACAATTTGTTCAATTTATTGAAATGTCTCGAAAAAATAGACGATAAGTATATTTTTAAAAATAGACTATCTATTTTTTATTTTATTTTTATTTATTTATTTATTTTTTCTGACAAACACAATAAATTAAACAAGTTAGGGTTATCGGATTGAATTGTTTTTCTTTTCTTTTTTTTTTCTTCTTTTTTTTTTTTTTTTTGTAGATGATATACATGACCTTAAAAAATAGGTGGTTTAAATTATCGAAATAGAACCTGTGACAGGTCTCACAAATCCAAATAGTATCTAGACAAAAGGATAGTCCAGCCCCAAAAACAAAGTGAAACTATGAGAGTGTAATTACCCTGGAATATACATTGGGGATTGTTTTTTTAAATTAAAAAAAAAATATGGTATGCAGTTAATCCGCAAGATCATTTTGAAAGTAAAAAATTCTTGTTGTACAAATTGAAAAACAAGAAGCCAAATGGAACACTAGCTTGTAAAATTAAAGGAGAAATCAGGCTTTGGGTTTGACCTTTTATGTCGTAGTAGTCAATTTTCACAAGCTTCTATCAGTCTCTTGTTCTATTTTTTTGTTTTTGTTTTTCTTTTCTTGATGGGTACTCATGTTCTGTTTTTCACCCCTTAATTGTTTTGCTTATCTGAAAATAAAATTCTAGTAAAATAATCATTTTATTTCACTTTCATTTCAATGAATCAAACACAAATAATGTTAGATTTGTCACATTTTTATATCACTTTTAATCTATCACATTATGTGTCAACACTGCATTGAAAATAGATACAATTGATAAGACCTATTATCTACATTCCACGAAATAGTAATGCATTTGTCTCTAACACTATTTATTTCTTTCAAAAAATGCAGATAGGTTGATTCATGACTACTACTGTAAGTATTCTCCCTTCTCCATTCATATTTGTTTCAAAGTCATTACAAACTATAAGAGAGTGAAATTTTCGTTGCAAAAAATATTTAGGAACCAATTCATATCGTTGTGATAACAGTCGTTAAAAATATGTTTTGAAAAGTCAAAAACATGGCTTTTACTAACAAAAAACATTATAAATGTCGCTAATAAATGCATTTTAGTAACAAAGTAATTTAATCCCAAAAAAAATTTAGAGACAAATTTTGGTTGTAAAATGGTAATACTAATGTTCAAATTTTGTTGCAAAGAATATAATAATGACACTTCTGACAACAAAAATATTTCTTCCTGAACAAGTACTTTTACCTTTATATTTGAATCTTTAAAATCTTTATTTATTGTAGTGAGCAATCGCATACTATTTAATTCAAAAGTTGTTTGGAAGAAAACAATAAAAGTTCCTTATTCATTTTCAAAATTTTGTCTTTAAAAACTCCGTTTTTGACTTTTAAGAGGAACATTTTAACAATTATTCTCGCGATAACAAGAATTAATTTTTTACAATAAAATTTTTACTTTTAAGGATTAAAAATATTAGGCTGTGTTTGGTTGTGCTTTTGAAACGTGATTCTACACCTGTGTTTCAGTATGATGTTTGTTTAGGATTTTGTAATCACCTTTCAAAAGCTCTGCTGAGAGCTCTGTACCAAATCTGTCTCAGCCGCTCTTTTGCTCTGTTTTTTTTTTCAAAATTTTTGCTAAGGGGACGTCCGGCCGGTCGTCCGGCCGGCTGTCCGGAACAGTAATTTTTTTTTTTTTTTTTTTTTTTGCAATTGATTTATATAATCGGAAAAAATATTTTCTGAAATTTTTTTTAATTTTTTATGTGCTTTAAAATAATTTTGAATTGTATGTTTAGTTATGAGTTGTAAATTTTTGTATCACATATCAAATGTCACATCAATAATTCCCCACTCAAATCAAACCTCTTTTCCAAAACTATTTTCAAAACTCTTTACCAAACAAATTTTCTACACTCAAATCATAACTCCACAACACACAAACTCAAAATACAACTCATACTCTCAAATCACATTTACAAAACTCTACCAAACGCTACCTTAATTTCTAAAGCTCTTATATGTTGCGATGCAATTTTATCATACCAATGTTCAAATTGTTGGATCTCATTCAGTTACTTTTGTCATTCCTATCATGACGCTTTTGATCACTTTGATAATTAAGACTAATTGAGTATTTCATTATGGTTAGTTTTAAGGCGGTGTGTTTTTCAAGTTCAAGTTCCAGGGTGGAATCCCTGGGATTGCCAATGTGAGTTCCTTATTCGTTTCTGGATTTTAGTCTAACTTATTTGTAATTTTTATGCATGTGTGCTGATTTTTGTTTAATTTTTCTTATAGATCCTAATTGGGGTACCGAGTTCAAAATCATAGGTAAATTACTCCCCTTTTTAACTGAAAAAAGTTATTTTGCCAATTGATTTTGACGTGGATCAGGGTTGGGCACCAACCTCACGGATTGTCAAGCCTATCATTGATGTTTGAGCTCACAAAGTTGGGTTAGGATGACTTTTTAAGCCTGCTTATTAAATGGGTTGGATTTAGGAATGTTTCTTGTGGCCTAATTTGACCCAATTGTTAACATATAGTATGAGAAATGATATATGCCATATGCCCCTAATTACGATATTTATAATATTTGATTACGACCTATTATGGTATTAATTATGATTTAATTATATAACTTGATTATACATATTGTGATATTAGTTATGACTTATTATAATATTAGTTATAATATTTTTTTAATTATGATCCAAAAACTTTTTAGTTATATCTTATATGGTGTTTGGTTATAATTCTTTGCTTTTTCTTTCTCTCTTTTTAATTTTTTTTTTTTTATAATTATAACAACCATAGAATTGAGTTATGACATTTGTGAATATTTATAGTGTTACCCAAAAAGCAACCTAAGAGGGGGGTGAATTAAGTTTCTACAAATTAAAATTAATAATACCCCAATAAAATTAACTACTAGTACAACAAATTATTAACAAGCACAATGATGAACTTAGCAGTAAATGATCAAACAAAATAACAATGAATATATAACTAGCATATAGGGTAAATCAAATGATTAACACATGAATATTAGATAGCTATAACAGTAGTAAAAAAGTAAAGATATTAGGGAAGAGGAGACAAACAGATTTATAGTGATTCGGCTTCAACCAAGCCTACATCCACTCCTCAAGCTTCACTTGAGATTTTCCACTATCTTCTAGCTTCACAGGGGTGCTAGCAACCTCTTTACAAATGGAGCAATCCTCCACGGATTTTACATAGACTTCACAAGCCCAAACTCTTGCAAATCTTAGGCGATTCACAATCACTCTCCAGATTTCAAGAACACAGTGTTTGCAACACTTTTACAAGATGAAATTGTATTTTTGCTTTCAAATAAAGCTTACAATAAATATCTCTCAAAGATAGATATATAAAATGAAATTTTGATTTTTCTGTAAATCTCACACAGGAAAGATGTGCTTAACGCTATAAGGCTCAGTATATAATTTCAGAGAATAGATGTGAGTGATTATAGATCAAAGAATATTTTCTGATTTTTTTGTCACTTGTTTACATTAGAAGCTTTGGTATATACAATGAAAATTATAGTCGTTTATAGCCGTTATATTTATTTGAATTTATAGTCGTTTATAGCTGTTGTAGTCATTTGAATTTATAGTCGTTTATAGTCATTGAACTTTCATCATTACCAATTTGAATATCTTCCACTCCATCATTACAAATTTAAATATCTTCCATTTGAACCTTTTAAATCTTTTGGCCTTTTGAACCTTTATAGTCGTTTATAGCCATTGTGCTTCCATCATTACTAATTTGAATATCTTCCACTTGAACTTTTTGAACCTTTTGGCCTGCTGCTGTGCTAGGCTGTTTGAACCTTTGTTTTGGGCTGTTTGAACTCCTGATTTAATCAAATATTAAATACATTCTAACAACATTTAGGATAAAGGTTTAGGCGAGAAATAATGGGACAAAATAAATTTTGATTCTATTTTTCTCTTTCAAATAAATCATCAAAATAAATTTTGATTCTATTTTTCTTTTTCAAATAAATCATCAAAATAAATTTTGATTAAAATGTAATTAAATAAATTATCAAAATAAATTTTGGATTCTATTTTTTTCTTTCAAATAAATTAAAACATAATTAAATAAATCATCAAAATAAAAAACATAATTAAATAAATCATCAAAATAAATAAGTCTAACAATCTTCCCATTTTTTATGATGGCACACAATGATGTTTTAATTTGATTTAGGAGTAAGAAAGGCTTCCCCTCAAGTCATGCTCCCTGAATTCATTTCTAAATACATAGGTTATCAAGTGTGTAATAAATAAGCTTTAATTGGAGACATGATATGAGACTAAGATATCAAATTATAAGTATATAATCATCAGATTAGTTTTCAAATAATACCAGAATTTGAAAATAATACTATAATACATAACATCATATAATTTCTCCTCTTGTGACATTATCAAAAGGAAATCATGGGTCAGAATCTGGAGGAGGATGAGGAAAATGATAGTGATAATTGACATCAAAAATATATATATATATATATCAATCAACGGTCAATCAACAAATATATATTACATATACAACTCTCTCGCGTCGCTCTTGTTTTTCGCAAAACGCGGTTTCCACGCGGCCTGGCTTTTGCTTCATTGGTCGACAAAAGCCGCTCTCTTCGATTGCCGCTCACCTCGGCTATCTCACCCTCCTTGTCTTCTTCTCTTCAGCCTTCTTCTAAATCACACACTCTTTCATTTTCTTCTTCACCATTATCTTCTATCTCGTCTTCACCACCCTCGTCTGTGTCGTCTTCCTCATCGAGAGACAAAAAAACTGAACGGAGGAGGCCAAACCTCAGTCTGTTCGCTTCTATTGCTCTGCAACTCATTTCTTTCATACCTCTCGCTTCTAAACCATGGCTGCCTCTTCCTGTCCCCTCACTCTATTTCTAGACTTGAACGATCCCATAAGCTCTGCTGGACCGAGTGCCCCTATTCCTACTCTTCCTGTCATTCCTCTGCCTAACCTTCATATGATGTCGATTGAGCAAATCATGGCAGCTCAATCAGACATTGAAGCCAATCATTTCACACTGACGTCCTGTATGGAGACGGTGACTGCAGTCACAAAATTGGTTCTTCGATTGCAGAACAGGACGAGTGAGCTCCATCAGGTCAACGCCCAACTCTCTCTGCGTCAGCGCATGTACAAGGATGCGCGAGCAGAAATAGGCGCACTGAAGGCCGAAAATAAAGAGCTTAAACGGAAGACCACCTCCATGGCCCGATTTGGAGCAACGTCGTTCTTGGCCTTTGATAGTCAGCGGGGAATCGTCGCTCTCGACGAAAGCACGGGGGCAGGGACGTCAAGCTCCGCCCAAGGTGATAAAAAGAAGAAGAGAGCAGTGGAAGAGGCGAGAAAGTGAGGTCGGCGTGTCGCCGAAAAAAAAAATGAAGGGTTGTTTTGTTTTGTTTTTTGTTTTTTGTTTTTTTTTTTAAATATGTTTAGTTTGATCGGCGTATGGCCGTAAAAAAATGAAAGGTGTTTTTTTTTTTGTATTTTGATTTTTTTTTTTTTTATGTTTAAGTACTGAAAAATGAAATGAAAAAGCAGAAAAAAATACGAAAATTAAGCCCAAACAAAAAATAATAATGTGAAAAAAAATAAAAATAAAAGAAATTAAGCTTAATATCAAAAATAGAATAGAATCTGAGGGGATTTTTTTTTTTAAAAAAATAATCTAGTTTAAATTCTTCCCATTGTTTCATTTGACAAAATCAATAGGAGATATGATAAATGAAAGTTCATAACTGAAATGTTTTCCTCAATAATATCAAATAGGTTGCCAAAATGATACCAACATGCAATCTATCAAGGATACCAATATGCAATCTAGAAGATTTAACGATCATAACTTAAGCATTATGTAGAATACCAAATATTGCTCATAATAGGTTAAACTCAATATAATCTCATGGCGCTAATGTAATGCTAAAAAATAAAGCATGTTCAAGGTATAGCAATCTATATGCCAAGAAAAATCATGAATTTCAATATATAGCATACATTTAAGCATAAACATGATTCTTAGGTAAGAGTATTATCACAGAGTATACATTGCAAATCATGTGAAACATAATCAATCGTTTTCATATCAAAGTAATAATAGTATTAGCTCAAAGGATATAAAATAGAATTTTTACCTCAAAAGCTTAAAAGAGTGTAGGAGGCATACCTTTGGTTCATGAGTTAGAAGCTTTTCAATCTTCAATTTTCTTTCATGAGTTCATCTCAAAAGGGTTTAACAAGTATGTTAACAAAATGATTTCTCCTCCTGAGTTGGTGTTACCCTTTTCTAATATGATTTTTGTGTAAATATAGCATTCATAGAACAATCACTATTAGTCAATAAAAATACAGCACAAATCACTTCTTATCACAAACTCAAAAGGTGAAAAATAATTCAATGATCAAACAAGAGTTTGGAATGCTATTTTTCAGAATTTTCAAGTTGTAGCACATAACATAATATGCATAAGAAAATAGTGTTATGCTTTTTATTTTATTAAAAAATGATGCAACAATCTCATTTAATCACATAACATTATCAAGAGGCATTTTCATCAATTTAATCCACATACTCAAGTGTGATAAAATATTTTACTAAATGTGGAACACAACATGAATGCTATAAATAATTAATTCAACAATTTATCAATCAAAAGCATTTCATGAGATGTATGCCAATATGATCCATATTAAAAAGATATTCAATAGGATAGAAGCAATGTCTCTACAAACGTATGATACTTCTTTTCATTTAGATATTGTTGACGGATCATAATCAACGAATTTCATAACTCATTCAAATATTTCAATGTAAAGCATATAAGTATGAAATTTGAATATTGAGCATATTCTTGAGATCATAAATATACAATTCAAAATATATATAGTATACATCTCAAAAACATGCTATGATATCAAAATTGATTCTACAAAGATATGACTCAAAAAGAAATTAACATATTAATATGAAGTCATACATAAGATGTGAAAAGTATGCTCACAAAAAATATTTATCACTTCTTATCTCCTTTTCATAGCAATGGATGACATGATATAAAATGTTAATGAATACATGAATCATTCATATTCTAATAGGCATTCATCAAAATAATATAATTCTCATTTTTGAGTTCAATGAATGTTTGAAAGAAACTAGCAGAACATGACTTAGCAAACTTAGTACAATTAGGTTACATGGAAGTAATGATTAGACATAACCTATTGTACACAAATCACACCTTAAAGAATATAGAACTTTAAGCTTAAAGGTGTGTTAGGAGTTATACCTACATTTACCTCTTTGGAATCTTCACCCATACATTACTTCTATTGTTCATCTTGGTAATTTTCATTTCATCATTCTCCTTCTTGTAGGAGCTGATTTTGCTCTTTAGATTGAACACTTTTGTTGTGCATTTCCTCTCGAAGTCCTTGGTGTTCTTTGAGATTTCACCTACAAAATATCTTGATTTCTCTCTTGGTACCCATACATTCTTGGGTCCATGGGGATTAGTCTCAAGAATATTTAATCTCATAAAAGGTTTATGAGGATCAAAACCAATATCTACTTTGTCAAAAACACATATTTTATTTCCAAGAAGCTTGTTGAGATTTGCTTTTCCTTTTACAAAATTTTCAAGAGTTTTGTTTAAATCCTCAACATTGTTTTTCAAAATGTTTTTCTCATTGGCAATAGACGTAAAGTCATTTTTCAAAATATCATTTTCCATTTTTAAAACACCCATATCATTTGAAAGAGAAGTAACTAATTTCTTTAATTTAGAATTCTTAACATAGACGTTTCTAAATATGTCATGTAATTCATTGAAAGTACTTTCAAGTTCTACATAATTAGAAATTACCTCATCTTGAGTGGATTCTTCTTCTCTAAGGGCCATGAGACACATGTTGGCTACTCCATCATTTTCTCCCCAAATGGCTTCCTTTTTGCTACCATCCATCATTGAAAGTTCATGAGCCATGAGTGAGCCTAGAAGTTCTTCAATTCCTAATTTTGTCAGGTCTTTTGCTTCTTGGATAACTGTAGCCTTAGCTTCCTATTCATTTGGCAAAGACTTAAGTATTTTTGTTACAAGCTCATCATTAGTATAAGATTTACCAAGAGTTTTTAGAGCATTAATAATATTGGTAAATTTATAAAACATCTCAGAAATGGATTCAAATGATTCCATAGTAAAGAGTTTATAATCATGAATAAGCATGTCAATCCGAGACTCTTTTATTTGGCTAGTTCTTTCATAGATGATTTCAAGTTTATCCCAAATCTCTTTAGCAGTAATACACCCAGAAATTCTATTATACTCACTTGCATCTAGTCCACACACAATAATAAGCTTGGCTTTAGCATTATCTTGAAGGAGTTTATAATCACGCTCATCAAATTCATCCTCAAGTTTAGGCACATTGATATGGTCTACTACCTTGGTAGGGATTTTAGGACCTTTAGCGATAATGAACCACAAAGCATAATTGGTAGCTTGAAGATACAAAGTCATTTTTTCTTTCCAATGAATGTAATTACTACCATCAAAGAGAGATGGCCTATTGCTAGCTTGTCCTACAGCAGAGTAAGTAGAATACATGGTTGCTATAGATCAAAAATTCAAGATTGTTAAATCTAAGCAAGAGCCTCAGGCTCTGATACCAATTGTTACCCAAAAAACAACCTAAGAGGGGGGTGAATTAGGTTTCTACAAATTAAAATTAATAATGCCCCAATAAAATTAACTACTAGTACAACAAATTATTAACAAGCACAATGATGAACTTAGCAGTAAATGATCAAGCAAAATAACAATGAATATATAAATAATATATAGGGTAAATCAAATGATTAACACATGAATATTAGATAGCTATAACAGTAGTAGGAAAGTAAAGAGATTAGGGAAGATGAGGCAAATAGATTTATAGTGGTTCGGCTTCAACCAAGCCTACATCCACTCCTCAAGCTTCACTTGAGATTTTTCACTATCTTCTAGCTTCACAGGGGTGCTAGTAACCTCTTTACAAATGAAGCAATCCTCCACGGATTTTGCATAGACTTCACAAGCCCAAACCCTTGCAAATCTAAGTGATTCACAATTACTCTCCAGATTTCAAGAACACAATGTTTGCAACACTTTTACAAGATGAAATGGTATTTTTGCTTTCAAATAAAGCATACAATAATATCTCTCAAAGATAGATATATAAAATGAAATTTTGATTTTTTTGTAAATCTCACACAGGAAAGATGAGCTTAATGCCATAAGGCTCAGTATATAATTTCAGAGAATAGATGCGAGTGATTATAGATCAAAGAATATTTTCTGATTTTTTTGTCACTTGTTTACATTAGAAGCTTTGGTATATATAATGAAAATTATAGCCGTTTATAGCCGTTATATTTATTTGAATTTATAGTCGTTTATAACCGTTGTAGTCATTTGAATTTATAGTCATTTATAGCCATTGTACTTTCATCATTACCAATTTGAATATCTTCCACTCTATCTTTATAAATTTAAATATCTTCCACTTGAACCTTTTAAACCTTTTGGCCTTTTGAACCTTTATAGCCGTTCATAACCGTTGTACTTCCATCATTACTAATTTGAATATCTTCCACTTGAACCTTTTGAACCTTTTGGCCTGCTGTTGTGCTAGGCTGTTTGAACCTTTGTTTTGGACTATTTAAACTCCTGATTTAATCAAATATTAAATACATTCTAACAACATTTAGGATAAAGGTTTAGGTGAGAAATAATGGGACAATATAAATTTTGATTTTATTTTTCTCTTTCAAATAAATCATCAAAATAAATTTTGATTAAAATATAATTAAATAAATTTTGAATTCTATTTTTCTCTTTTAAATAAATTAAAACATAATTAAATAAATCATCAAAATAAAAAACATAATTAAATAAATCATCAAAATAAATAAGTCTAACATATAGTACACACCTTTTTATCATAATATTACCTATTAATATGTATATACTTATAGAAAATTTATTTATCTAAATTTATACCTAGGATATATATGGCTTGATATTTAGTTTTTGTGGATATAAAATTACTAATTCTGAGTTTTATAATATTAGTTTTTATTTAATCTATGGGCTTGTTTGGTGGGCTTGGGATTGTAATACTATTTTAGAGTTGGATTTTGGATGAGACTTCTAGGTCCAAAGTCAGAATAGGTTGGACTTGGGCACAAGAGTTTTCTATACATTTCTTAACTTAAACTCGACTGAGTTTGAACCTGACCCAATATTTGTCCACCACTAAGGTAAATACTTCCAAATTCTAACAATGGCAAGACAAACAAAAGATTTTTAATTTGTCGTCTTATGATTTTTATATACAGAAGGAATCTTTTTGACAAGAATTCTATTTGCCTTATGTGCGTTTGTATTTTTAATTCGTAAGTTTAAGAGAAGGCATTTATCGATGTTTGATAACATTGACGGCTATCTGTGAAGTCAAAATCACCTCATGCCAATTAGCTACTCTTACTTAGACATTAAAAAGATGGCCAAAGGTTTCAAGGACAAGTTGGAAGAAGGAGGCTATGGTTCTGTCTATAAAGGAAAGCTTAGAAGTGGTCATCTTGTAACAATAAAAGTATTGGGCAAGCCCAAAGCCAATGGATAAGAATTTATCAATGAAGTTGCTACCATAGAAATGATTCATCATGTTAATGTGATTCAACTAATTGGATATTGTGCAGAGAGATCTAAGCGAGCTCTTATATATGACTTCATGCCAAATGGGTCTCTGAAAAAGTATATATTTTCTCAAGAAGGATATATACCATTGAGTTGTAAGCAAGTGTACAAGATTTCTCTAGGAGTGGCTCGCAGGATTGAATATTTACATCGGGGTTATGACATGCAAATTTTTGCATTTTGATATCAAGCCTCACAACATTCTTCTTGATAAGAATTTCACTCCAAAAGTTTCCGACTTTGGGCTTGCAAAATTGTATTCAACTGATAATAGCATTGTGACTTTGACTGCAGCAAGGGGGACAATGGGTTATATGGCTCCAGAGTTATTCTACAAAAACATTGGAGGCGTTTCATATAAACCTGATGTTTATAGCTTTGGAATGTTGTTGATGGAAATGATTGGTAGGAGGAGGAATTTGAATGCCTTTGCTAATCATGCAAGCCAAATTTACTTTTCTTCTTGTATTTATGATCAATTCAAAGAAGGAAGGGACATGGAAATGGGAGAGACTAATGAGGACGAAGGGGTGATGGTGAAGAAGATGATAATAGTGGCTTTGTGGTGCATACAAAGGAAGCCTAGTGACCGTCCCTTGATGAACGAAGTTGTAGAAATGCTTGAAGGGAATGTTGAACAATTGCATATGCCTCCCAAACCTTTTCTATGCCCACAAGAGATGCCAACTGAAGATCATAAAATTGACACAAATCCTACAGATTTGCCTATGCCATCAAGTGAATGCAGAAATTCCATCACTTTGAATGTAAGTGAACCTTAAATGGTTTCATATCAAATGCTTTATATTTAAGTAAATTATAATTGTTGGCATCCTCTATTGCTTATGTATTATTGAGGCAGCCTTATTAAACACATGATGGGGAAACTATATATGCATCATTAGATTTAATTTTTGTACGAAAACTTACAAATTTCATTATTGGATAGCTTCCTTTGGATTGCATTTCAATTTTTCTTGAAAGATTTTCCTAGTTAAAACTAGCTTGATTGGAGCTATGCAAGTATAATTTTTTTTTTTTAATAAAAAAATTTGGATTCATTTGTCATTGTTTAGAAATTTTCTTTGAGACTGTACAATAACACCTAAATTTTTTAATTGTAAGTTATGGCATTTACAATAAAGAAAAATAAATTAAATACACAAATTATAATTTAAACGTGATTCGGCAATATGGTTACGTTCATAGAGGGAAGGAGATCAAACCCACTACATGGAATAAAAATTACAGAATTTTGAACATCTGAACTTAACCAGTGTACAATAAAAACCCTAACAAAAAATATAACATATATGATATACCTTTAAAACTTTGGATTAGACCTCAGACCTCAAGCATGGGCCTAGGTGAAGCATGATTTGGCTTTTTACTCCAATTTTCAACTTCAACCCTCCACTTCTATAAAAAGCCCCCTACAGTAATTTTGAATGTGTAGTAAAAATATAAGACAAACAAAAGCTTTCACCTTAAACCAAAAAAGTAAGTTGGAAAAAATAAAGATGAATTTTCCATAAAAAAAAATCTTTTAAAAGATCAACATTTTGTAGGATGATAACAATTAGGAAAATATTTTGTTGCATTTTTTTCTTTTTAATCTCATTAATCCTTAGAAATTTTTAGGTAGTTGACTTGTAAGTCAACTTCCAACTCTCTATCTCAAATCTGTTTGAACAGCTATTTCTTCTTCTTCTTTTTTTATTTTTTATTTTTATTTTTATTTTTAAAACTTAGTTCTTAATTCTACAATAATTAGCTGCTTTCACTTTTTTTCTTCTTGCACTGTGTCCATACTCGACTCTCCAACACTCCTAATGCTTTAGAATATTTTTTTTAAAAAAAATATTTATTTATTAGTTTTTAGGATAATGAAAAAAGAAAATTAAATTTATTTAAATGAAAAATATTTTTTTTAGTTTTAAAAAGTGTAAATTAGCTATTTCTTCTTCTTCTTAGAAACTAAGTTGGAAGTTGAATTAAGAACTAAGTTTTCTTTTTAATCTCATTAATCCTTAGAAATTTTTAGGTAGTTGACTTGTAAGTCAACTTCCAACTCTCTATCTCAAATCTGTTTGAACAGCTATTTCTTCTTCTTCTTTTTTTATTTTTTATTTTTATTTTTATTTTTAAAACTTAGTTCTTAATTCTACAATAATTAGCTGCTTTCACTTTTTTTCTTCTTGCACTGTGTCCATACTCGACTCTCCAACACTCCTAATGCTTTAGAATATTTTTTTTTAAAAAAATATTTATTTATTAGTTTTTAGGATAATGAAAAAAGAAAATTAAATTTATTTAAATGAAAAATATTTTTTTTAGTTTTAAAAAGTGTAAATTATTTTGGAATTAAAGTTTTAACAATTCCATCCCAATCACTCTACTAATATGATTTTTTTCAATAATAACCCGTACTCAAATATTTAAGAGAATAATTATTTGAATTTTTAAAACAACACTAGTGAGTTTAAAAAACGTCCAAAAAAATAATTATTATAGCAATACTCTTTGCGGTGTAGTGTTGTATAATTTGATGATAAAATTATAACTAAATTGTGGATGGTGACAAATTTATTATCAATAATCAAATCGCAATTTAGGCAGTTGTACTTGTTAGTTAATTGAAGAATAATTTTAAACAATTATCAAATGTATGCATATAATATATAACACTATTTTGCATAATATTTTGCATACATAGAGCACTAATTTGCAACAAATTCTACATCTCAAATATCACTCACATTTATTTTTAATTTTATATTACATTGGAAATAAATAAATATATATTATGTATATGTGTATTAACTATGGTAGAGGATAGGACTGTGCAAAATACTACCTAATCCGCTAAAACTGTGCAATTCTCATTGATTTATCTACTAACTGCGAATTAAATTTTGAAACTTATATTCGCCTTCAAAACTACTCTGTTATTATTAATACATACATTTTTTGAATCTCTAATAACACATCAAAGTAAAAATGAGTGTGAGAGAGATTTATGTGAAATTTGTTACAAATTAGTAGTTTTATTTATGAAAAATATATGTAAAATTAGTTTGTATTATGTATATGAAATGTATTATTCAACTTAGTGTTATATATTATGCAATTAGTTGATAATTGTTTAAAAATATTCTTCCATAAACTAGCAAATTGAAAACGCTCCAAACTGCCCAAACCATGAATTGATTATTTGTCAATCTATCATTCACGGTTTAATTTATAATTTTATTCTCAAACCGACCGACCCGCATCGCGGACAGCACTAGTAGAAGGGAACGATTTCATAGACAGATTATAAATTTGAAATTAATATCAAATTAACTCGCAATTGGCAAGTAAATCGGTGCAAATTAAACAATTTTAACTAATTAAACAATATTTTGTATAATCATACTCTCCAATTTGATCCTCTCCATTCTATTCATGTAATAAAAGATTTTCATTTCTTATCTAATAGTTCTAAAAAAAATTAATGTAAAATTATAGTTATTTTAACAGTAATATTTGGTCTACACAAAATCCTTAGAAATGAATTGTGAAGAAAAAAAAAAAAAAAAAAAAAGGAAGGGGTGATTGGAGAACTGACCTCTACACCCTCACCGTCACTCCTCCGCCGACCACCGTGAACCACCTACCCTCTTTCATGACCCTCGTCGCTGCAAGTCCAACCCCCTTTTCTGCGATTGTAGATCGCGAGTCACTGCGCTAGACTGAGAAGAAAGAATGGTAGGAAATGGTCGGTTTAAAAGCACCATTTTCACTCTCTTTCTTTAAAACTCCAGTGATCAAAACCCACATTCTTCCACACCCACACACACACACACACACACAAATAGAAAAAAAAAACTGCCTTTTTTTTTCTTTCTGCTCTAGCCTAGTTTGTAAAAGCAGAACCACTACTCTCAACTGAACTTAGCAAGAAAACAGAGATGGGTTGTGTTGCCTCTAAAATGGGGATTTCATCTTCTAAAATAATTTAAATTTAAAGAAATATTTTATCCACAATTTTGATAGTTTCATCCACACGACTCTGTTTTCTGATTCTTCTATTAATCTCTTGGCTCTTGCTCACATTAAAATCAAAGGAAAACGGAGGTAAAAGGGGTTGAGAGCAATTGGAGTCGAGAGAGAGAGAGAGAGAGAGAGATGTGGTCGGTGTTGGATTGTGGTTGTGTTGGAAAATAATCAGCTTGGTTGGTTTTGAAACTCAAGATTCACTGAAATTAAAAAAAAAAAATTATTTTTTATATTTTTTTGTTTTTATTAAATTTTTTAATATTTTAATTTTTAAGTATTTTTTTTTATTTTTAGATACATTTAATATAATTACACTTAAAAATTATAATATTTGTAAAAAAAATCTTTAAAAAATTCATTAAATAACAAAAATACAAAACAAAACAAAAAATTCAGTAAATTTTTTGTATTCTTGTGTATTTATTGATTTTTTAAAATATTTTTTTTATAAATATTTTACTTTTTAAATATATCTAAGTAAGGTACATCTAAAAATATTTACTAAAAATATATAAAAAAAAAATATTCACTAAAGTTGCCGAAAAATCATTCACTATGTTTGGTTTTAATTTTCTGAATTCAAAAAACTCAATTTCTAGAAAATTAAATTCAGAAAATTGTAACCAAACACAATAAATGATTTTTCTACAACTTTAATTCGAAATTAAAGTACGACCGAACCGCCAGTTGAACAATGTTGTGATTTACAGATTTAGTTTACGATTTCATTAATACACAGATCATACATGTTTCCCAACAAATTAACCAAAACTAATTTTGCGATTCTGAGTGGTTGATTGCTTTGGATTAGGTAAATTGGATTGTCTTTTCTTGGTGTCCATTTAACATTTGTGTTTTCCATGCTATTAGCTCTCAGTGTTTGAGCTGCTTTTTGTAGACCCTGCCTGTAAATAATTGGTATTGAGCTGATTCTTTGAAAAATCATGATCGAGTTTTATAGTATTTAAATCAGCTGTATCAACTATGAATCAATCGTATTGGTTGTGAATCGAATCATGAATTGCCCATGAACATACATATTATAAATCAGCTAATATGCATGTCATTTTTATTCTCATTGATATACCAGAGTATATTGATATCGAAAGTAACAAATGGGTATGTCAATATTTAGAAGTGGACTTCCATATATCATTTTTTTTCCCCACCATTTTCACCAAATTACACTACAATGAGAGAAGGCAATGTTTGTGCCGATGCCCTCGCAAAATTTGGAGCTGAGCAACCGGAGGACTTGCTTGTAGTGAATGACCCTCCAGCGGAGATACGCAACCTCTTGGTTGCAGACATCCTAGGAATTTTGAAGGAGATGGCTTAACTTTCTTCCCTCCTTTTTTTTATATATATATTTTTTATTTTATTTCTGATGATGTTATGTGTTTTCATTAATTTCTTAATAATTATCTTCAAACAAAAGAATTAATCATAAGTATTCATGTTAAGAGGTGATATAAAATGGTGACAAACAACCAGTGACATATTTTATTTCTCTATTTAGAAGCATGCCAACATCCAAATCTCTATTTGTAGAAAAAGTATTCATGTTAAACATTTAGGTTGGGCATTGCATTCTATTTCTCATCTGTTTTTCATTTTGTGAAATCTTTTGTGCACTTAAATTGGTTCTGTTAAATATTGAGTTCAAGTTGGGCACTGCCATAGACCATAACAAATCACTAATCCATTTTACCATTACTTCTAGATACTTTTTGGCGCTCTGTTGAAATGTAAACACTTAACAATATTTTTAAATTATGAACCATTGATACAAGGGATCACTACCTCAAACCATTTGCAATACCGAAACCAAAAGTCAGAGTGAGCAGAAGAACCAGTATAGATGAATTTCTGATTTCGCCACTGACGGCTTATGGGACGTGGTTTCAAACAACTTTGTGTGCCAGGTCATTAGGAGATGTCTGGATGACAGAATGAAGAGGAGAAGAAGCCTTAACGGAAGCAGATTCAGCAAGGCGTAAATGAAAGCCACGTTGCTGAGGCAATTGCATTGCTGACTGGGCTAGCGATGGCTCAGGGGAGCAAAGAAAATATCAGTGGGGTGGTGGTGGAATTGAATAATTCTGAAAAATGCTGAGTGTGATAAGAGTGATATGTACGTATCTCTATATTCATTTATTCTTCAATCACCCTTTTGTCAGGCATTTCTCAGTTTTGAAGACTAAAGATTCTTTTATCTTGTTTGGATTGAAGAGTGGTGTTAAATTCTGTGCTTAAATTACATGTACATAAAATAACTATTAGCCAATTGGATGATATGCATTTCGATTTGCTGGTTAGTCTCAATCAAGCTAATTCAAACCAACTCAAGAGTTGACTATATATATATATGTGTGTGTTGTGAAATAAATTTTAATCACAAATAATAGTGAGAAATTACACACAAGAAACTGGACACATATTTATACGGTTTGACAAGATTATTTATTATGTTCATGGTTCATATTATGTTCATGGTTCATACTAGTTTTATTATACTGAAAAAAGTGAAGAGTACAATGTGTATGTAGATAGCAATATATATTATAGGATCTACATATAAAGATTATTACCATAGTATACATATATACACTAGGCTTTTCAACTCATTTTTTTTTTTCATTCTTTTTGTGCATTTTGAAAATATGTGAAAAGTAAAACATTGTTATTATTTAAAAATGCATAAAAGACCCCCCTCAAAAAAAAAGTTCGCCAACTGGGCCGCAACAGGAGCAGTGATGGGCTGAATACTTGAATTCAAGTCCTACACTGCATGTTAAAAAGTCCATCGGCTGTTCAAATCAGTGTTTGGGCTTGGATAGGGGGTGGACATGGCCAGGTTGGGTCTGATTCAGAATGGGCCCATATTATATAATAACATTTCAGTCAGGATCAGGGCAATATTTTATTTGCAAGTCCGTCTAAAAACAAATAATAAATTCAAAATCTGCCTATTTGACTCTAATCTTATTTAATATATTATATATATATATATATACTAAAATAAAAAATATAATTAGTTTAGTGGTTTAAAGTCTGTTTAACCTATTCAAAATTAGTAGTTTAATTTTTTAACCAATTCTTTTACATGACTAGCAATACATAATATATGTTTATAAGAAAAGAAAGCTAAACAATGTAAAACATATAAATAATATATATATATATATATATTGTACAATATTATTTGTGGGTGGTCCTCGCTAGATTAGGCTTGAAGTACATTTTCAGGCCCAACTCACATAATAATCGGGCATTAAAAATTGGGCTTATTACTGGTTGATCCCTTTTTTGGGACTTATTACCCATTAGATCTTGACTTTTTATGCACACATAAGTCCTGACTCATTTTTTTTTTTTTGGTTAAAAACCTTGAGTGTTTTGTGTTGTCTTAAATAATATTTTGTTCTCTCTCTTCCTCCATCATTTGTGCCTACTCTCTCTCCCTCTCTCTCTCCCCTTCTCTCATACACATACACACGCACACACACATTTATCTAAACAATTTTATATCACTGCCGCCACCATTGCCAGACCACCACCATCGCCATGTTCACCTTCAACGTTGGTCGCTTCAACCACCGCCATCCTCCGTCGCCTTCAACGGGTTGGTCGGGAGGACCCTCTAACGATCAAGTCAGCACACTGATCGGCCATAGCACATAAATATTTAAAAAGGAAATATTTATGAAGTAGAAGTTAATCTAGATTTGGTAAAATTGGATTTGCTTACATCCCACTTTATGATTTGCTTGCTTACCTATTTATAACTTTTTTGACTCAAATCTCATTTGTCAGATCTTGTTTTGATTGAAGGGTTCTATCCATACTTGGCCTTAGTCGAGCAACTTGCCAAGTTGCCCTTGTCTTTGATTATTGTATCTCTATCGCATGGTTGGATGATATCAAATGTTAATGGCCAGCTCGCCATGCATTATGTCCATAGGATCAATTTGATCGGATGACTTTGCTTCCTACTAAGTGCAGCCTATGCCTTAGTCTTGTATATTCTACACTTGTTGTCGTTGGATGATACCTAATTTGATATCTCTCCTTTATTTTATAGATTTGTCTACTAGAAGGTTATCTTTTATATTTGCTTGTCCCCCCATGCGCCTTGATTGGATGCCAAGTTGCTACCAGCTATCCTTCGTGGGCTGCAAGGGATAGATTTGGACTTATTACTTTTTGCTTTGGGTTAGCGTGAATAGGTTTGGGCTTGGGTTCATATTTTTTCCCTCCACACAAATTATTATTGAATTATTTACTAATACAATATTTTTAATTTTGATTCATCACCTAATCTTTTAAATAACTTTAGTGCATAGTGCAGATAAATCAAGTAATTTTCATATTTATATATGCAATCAAATTTTGTGTGGTACAAAAAAAAAAATTCTAAACAAATATAAATACTTCATTTTTTTAAATTCTCATTGAACCCTGACAAATTGAAGGCCAGCCTTACTACTAATGTGATTTTTTTCAGCACTCAATTATTTAAAAGTTGGAACTATTCGAATTATCAAAATAATACTCGTAAATTCAAAAAATCTTCAAAATAATGTATTTATTATAGGATTATTCTCAAATATCTCACACCATAACAACATCAAACTTCAAATCTCAAAATATCACGCAAAGTAATAAAATATTGAGATAACAAAGGGTCTTGTTAACACGTAAAGTAATTATTGTAGTGTAGAGTCGAAAAAAGAAGAAGGCGGCACTTATCAATAAGTCTCATACACTGTTCAAAATTCATCTAATCTCAAAATAAAATTATTGCACTAATTAGTCCTACATATTTTTAATTGTTATGAAAAACTCTTTTTATTTTTATTTTTATAATTTTAAAAATGCTGCTACATTTAATGACTTCCTCCAGACTCACCGAAGACTCGCTGGAATATTCAACATCACCAGGAAGTCGCCGCAGCATCACCGAAAGTTCGTCAAAGTGTTTTGAGCATTGTTGGAAGTTCGTCGGAGTGTTCTAAGCGTCACTGGAAAATGTCAAGAACATCATCGAAGACTCACTGAAATATTTAGAATATTGCCCAAAAAAATAAATAAATAGAGAAATTATGGTTAAAGAAATATAACAACAACAAACAATAATGGGAAAAAGTATATATTATTTTTCAATTTTTGTAGGGTTTAAGCAAATAATTTGTAATATTGATCAAACTGAAAAGTAAGCTTTAAAACTGTAAAATGTTTCAAAATATTATTCTATTAAGCTGGAAAACATGTTATGAAACTGCAAAATTTTACAGTTATAAAGCATGATTCATTTCAGCACCAAAAAAGCTAAAACTGTAAAATTTTACAGTTTTCACCGCCTGTAACTAAAACTTAAAAACAACTTATTGAAAGCTAAAACATAAAGAATGAGACAAAAAGCAAAGACAGGGAGAGGAAAATGGGTAGGACTTGTGAATCTATTCAAAAAGTTGTTGGATTCAATAGCGTACACATATTTAAAAAAAAAAAAATTAAAAAATGAAATAAAATAAAATTTTAAAAAATTACTAAAATTATCACGTAAGAGCCTAATAACTTTACTATAAATAGTTATTCAAATTTTCTCTATTTATCTTCTCTTTTATTTTTTATTTTATGTATCGTATCTTTTACTATTTATATAGCAAATTATCACATAATCACTTCAAGACTTTCCACGTGTCCCACTTCACGAATCACACAAAATATCTAACAAAACGAGTTGAAAAATGTAAAGCTTCATAAAAAATGCTTTATGAGGATGTTCATAATTTTTTTTTTAATCTTTTTTATATATATTTAAACTTATTGTATATATAATTTAAGAATAAAAAAAAAATTTATGATTATTTTTATAAAATATTTTTAATGATATTTAACAATAATGAGTCTGGATTCTCTGTAGTCGTTTCATTTAGGCAATCCCGTACTGCAGCAAAAGCCAGGCCTGATTTTGAAAGCAAGCCCACAATGCAGCTGCTTTGGACCCCTTAAAAAAGACTAAAAATAGGACCCGAAAAATATGTATGGTCTTATACTAGTTCATTAATAAAAGGCCCAATTCAATATTATAAGTTCAAAGTACTAAATAAATAAAAGACCCAATCTAAACTAAATGAATAAAAGGCCCAATTTAAAATATGAATTCACATATAAAAAAAAAAAAAAAGCCAATCTAATTTTAAAAGTTCAAAATTATGTCAAAACCCAAATTGAATTAGAAAGCAAAGTAAGCCACACTCAGTCACCAAAAAAAAAAATTGAAGTCTAAAGAAGGAAAAATTGGAGGCCTAACTCAATATTATTGATCTTCTCTCAAGTTTCATTCATCACAAACAGTGAATTTTTTTTTCCTCTCTATTTTATTTATTTATTGATTTTATGGAACTTTTCATTAATTTTTTTTTTTGAAATTAATAGATAACTATTATATTTCTGATCATTTTATATATTTTTTAATGTTTTTTTTATTACTCATCTTATATTATATTTGTTATATAAAATAGGTTTCAAGTTTTTGCTTAATGAAATATTTGTTTGATGATGGTTATAATTTTTTTTAATTATAATTTCATGATATTTTATTTTATTTTATGTTTATTGATGATTGAATTTGTTATGATTGAGAATCAAGTTAACTGTTAATATTATGATGATGATGATATTAACAATTTTTGTTAAATTATATCAAACATGCCAATCATAATTCCTAAAAAGTAAATTATTTTAAATTGTGTTATATATTTAAGCAAAATTTAGTAATTTTTTTGTAAATATCATTTTTTTCATCTATCTATCTATCTATCTATCTATACTATTATAAAGTGAACACCTCTTATGGTGTCCTGAAGCTTTACTCTCCTCATGCCATGTGGCAGTATTTTTTATTTTTTTAAAAAAAATTAAACAAAGAGATGGACAAGGCTTGAACCCATGACCATGGGTTTAAGTACGAGGACTCATACCACTTAAGCTAAGTACACATTATAATATTAATTTCATTATTTTTTTTTTATTCCTACTTATTTAAATTGCACACACATCGTGTGTGCCACACACTAGTATGTATAAAAGACTCCATATTTATTGTTCACTTTGGATGGTTAGAGCCAATTCAACGAGCACAAACCTGAGTCCAGCATCTGGGTTTGAGTCCAGCATGTGGGAAGAGGAAGAAGGAAGCCGCTCCGGTGATGAACGACGAAGCATAGAACATGATCATGCCGGTTTTTCTGGAAAGCTCGATTTGCTTCTTGGACATGGACTGGAAGTGAGAACTAGTATTATTAACATTTTCTGAACTTGAAATATTGTGGCTGAAAACGACACAGCTTTGGTGACACAACTTT
Organism: Camellia sinensis; assembly: GCF_055761805.1. Lineage (NCBI taxonomy): Eukaryota > Viridiplantae > Streptophyta > Magnoliopsida > Ericales > Theaceae > Camellia > Camellia sinensis. The sequence continues at coordinate 14,095,063 of NC_138968.1, forward strand.
GTTAGTTTTGATTGTATACAAATTAAACGGCACCGTTTGGATTGTTGATTATTGTTTTGGTTTTTCAAATTGTTTTGGTTTACACACAACTTATTGATTTTGTTCATTACTTGTACACAATAAAAAATAAATAATTATATTCTTATAATTATCAATGTAAAAAAATACAAATAGTCTCGTTTGATTTGTCAAAAAACACAATAATTAATTGATAAAATTTAAATTTCCAGCACATGCGAATTCTAAAAAAAAAAAAAAAAAATATGCTACCAAATATTTTTCTTTACAATTGTCAATTATAATTTATTTAAAATAAAAATTTTATTTTTATTTTTTAGTGAACCAATTGTAAGAATAAATATAATGATGAATCATCATTTTATTTTAATTCATTCCTTGTGAAGAAAACATAGTTAGCTTTCAGAGTTTGCTTGCATGTGCAAATAAATTAAATAAAAAGAAAAGAAAAGAAAGTGAGTACGTTTCATGAAACCTAAGTTAAATAACATAATAAAAACAGCAGTGCTACGTAGCTCGAATCCCCCTAATAAAAAACGATGCCGTTTTTCTTCTTTTATTTTATTATTATTTTTTTTTTGCAGATCAGAAGAACGAACGAAGAAGAAGAAGAAGAAGGAAGAAGGAAGAAAGGAGGAGGAGGAGGGACTGGAGGGGCCATAATATTCGGGGGAGGAGGAGGCGGAGGCGGGGCGACGGCGGTCGGAGGTTGCGACGAGCTGCGGCGGGGTTGCGACGTCGGAGCTGCTGCGACGGAGGCACAGGAGGGGACGATCGGCGGAGGAGCTGCTTCTCTCCTCTCCTCTCTCTTTCTCCCTCTCTCCTCCTCTCCTCTTTCTCTTCCTCTTCCTCTGCAGACTGAAAATGGAAGAAGAAAAAGAAAAAAAGAAAAAAAGAAAAAAAAAAAAAAAAAGCCTAATGCCCAAAACGACGTCGTTTTGGGCATTAGGGGGATTAGGGGGGAAGGATTTTCGAGCTCTCAAACATTATTCTAATAAAAATCAAACCTTTCAAACTACTTTTGTAATATGATTGTCTACAATTATTGTTCAGAGGTGTGTGGGACAATCCACTTTGAGTGAACCTATTATTGCTTACCATTTCAGTAATGCTATCACAATTTGCTCAAGAATGATTATATTTTCATCAATATAAGCAATTTATGAATATAATCCAACGATACAAGCAATATAGATCATAAAAATAAGAATTTTAAAACATAGCAATTGAACAAATATTTACTATAAATTTATTTCAACAATTGTAAGCTTAAAATCTCGATTTTTGTGATAAAGATCTAAAATTTAAAATAATACAATAGTTTTTTTTAAAAAAAATGAAATAGAGACTTAAATTCAACAATAGAGCCAAACACAATTCAAGACTGAGCAGTCACGAAGCATAAGAAATACAATTTGGGGAACTTACCAATAAGTCCCATAGGCAAAATTCAAAACACATCTAATCCTAAAACAAAACACTTGCATCAATTAGTCCTATATATTTTTAATTGCTATCAAAAAATCCTTTTAAAAATATATATATATATATATATATATTTACAGATGCTACTACATTCCATTACTGTCAGACTTCCGTTAGACAGTCACCGGAGACTTGCCGAAACATTCAACATCACTGGGAAGTCATTGGAGTATCGCCGGAAGTTCATCGGAGTGTTTTGAATGTCAGTGGAAGTCGCCGAAATGTCTAGAATGTTCGCTGGACGTTAAGAACATTGTTGGAGACTCACTGGAATGTCCAGAATATTGCTGGAAAGAAAAAAGAATAAATGGAGAAATTATAGCAAAAAAAAACATAGAAAAATATGCTAAATATTGATAAACTAAAAGAAAAACAATGTAACGACAAAAAACAGCAACAATAGGAAAAAACATATGTTATTTTTTAATTTTTGTAAGGTTTAAGCAAATAATTTCTAATATTAAAAAACAAGTTTCGAAACTGTAAAGTGCTACAGTTTCAAAGCAAAAATCTATTAAGTATTTATCCTTATTTATCAAACTGAAAAACATGTTATGAAACTATAAAATTTTAAAGTTTTAAACCATGATTCATTCTAGTAACAAAAAAATTGAAACTACGAAATTTTATAATTTTCACCATATAGCGATCCCGGTTTTCCCTTTCTTTATTTATTGTATTCCGGACTTGGTTCTGTGAGTGTGTTGTTGTCGTATTCTCATTTTCACCCTTTACTCTTTGTATTTGAGTCTTGGGCTGTGTTGGGCAGGTTTGGAACAGGTTGGTTGTGTTTAGAAATCAAAAGTTGATGCCCAGAATTTGGCCTTCACACTCGAGCGGGGCTTTTGACGCTCGAGCGGGCCCTTTGTTGTTGCTTCTCCGCTCGAGCAGGCATTTTGACACTCGAGCGTGATTATTCATCTCTCAGTATTTTGTTCTGCAGAGCGGGGACCATCGACTACAAAACTTCTGAAAGTGTGCATCCGGCGCTTGAGTGGCACTTTTCACGCTCGAGCGTAAGTCTGTGTCTAACGCTCGAGTGGGGAATCCCATGCTCGAGCGGACTTGTTTTTATATCACTTCGGGATTTCACTTTTGGATCACTTTTCAACATCCTTTCTCTCTCTAACTTTTCAAAACCTCCATTAGAGAGCTTCTCACTCTAAAATGCAACTTCTCTCTAAGATTTGATCTAGTTTGAGTGATCCTCCACCCTTGTCCCTTAGCAAAAAGTGTAGAGCTTGTTGTGGGCTACCTATCAATCCAAAAATCTTGGGGTTTGGAGCATTTCAAATTTCTTCATCTTCCCCACTTGGTTTCATCTCTTGAGGTAGGGATAACTACTCATATTTATGGTCTTTGACAAAAACTTGTTGTCATTTTGATGTAATGTTGTACTTGGGTAATTGTGGGTGTTAGGGTTTCAAATATGAAAAGAGGGGTTTTGTTCTTTTGGCCAAATTATGTGTATTTGGGTCCTAAAATAGGATTGTTGATGTTTAATGATAATATTTGGACCTTTAGGTCAATATTGGAAAAAGTGAGAAAATACCATAGTTGGGTATAGTTGGGTCATTTGTGTAATTAATGACATTTGTTATGTGAATATGAAATTGAGTTAGGAATAATGAAATTGGCTTAATATAAGATGGAATGGTGGAGTTGGATTCATTAATCGCTCACCTTTGAAAATGTTGATAATTTATCTGTTGATGCATTTATTATCTGTTTAGAAATAATTGCTTTGGGCTATCAGTGGAGGATAGTCTTGCTTGTTGTAGACAATGCATGATGATTTGGCGAATTAAAACTAATCAATTGAATATGCCATAGAATATGACGGTTGGAATAATACATCAATTTTATGTATTGATTGATCATGTATATGATATGTGTTTATATACATTGTGTTGTGTGGGAGGAGATAAGGGATGTACTCCACGGTTTAGGAGGAGATAGGGGATGGATTCCTAAATCGGATATTATTTGGGAGAAGATAGGGGATGGACTCCATTGATACAGCAAATCTGTGTATCATTTGTGAAGTATGGAAGTGTTTTAATGTGATATTGATACAACAAATCTGTGTATCATTTGTGAAGTATGGAAGTGTTTTAATATGGTATTGATACAGGAAATATATGTATCTATTGTGAATTAAGGAAGTGTTTTGATATGAGCTGTAGTCTCACTAATTGTTGGCTAGGTTCTGAGCCATGTTCATAAATTGAAGACTAGTTAAGTAAAGGGAAAGTGGAATGAAATATGGACATATTTGTCATGAAACTGTGTAATGTTGTAAGTGAATTATGAGTGTAAAACATTTTTCAAATGCTAATGTTTTAGTTATTGCTCATACTATGTTTAGCATATCTCTACTGGGCGTTGGCTCACCCTATATGGGATATCATTTTCAGGTGCAGGTGATATGCCGCCTCCAAGGTCTTAGCTTGGGAGGTTGTAGAAATTGAAGGCCTATTTTTTTTGTGATTACTTTTTTGTATTACATGTATATCAAGCCAAGGGCTTACTTTATGTATAGAGTTAGTACTCTATTTTTGTTGAACCCAAGTATTGACTTGGAAAGTTGTAAGCCTACAGGGCATTTACTTTTGTTGTCAACATGTAATATTTCTTGTAAGAATACTTTGATGAATGGGAAATTACTTTATTCTCTTAAGTTATGGATGTTATGAATGTATGATTTATGGGTTTATTTTGAGGGCATTACACACCACCTATAACTAAAACTCCAAAACAACTTGTTCAGAATTTGATTTTTTTTTTCTATTAAAACAGGAAAATAAAAGTGTATGGCAGAGAAAATGTAGAAAAATTAAGGTATCGAAGGAGAGAGGCCAATATAGAGAGAGGATTGTACTTCGGCGACTATTTTTTGTTTAGATCTGATGTAGATCTACATCAGATCTAAGTAGATCTACTTATCTTTTTCATCGGAAACATATCTTCTTCACCGCTAGTAAGGGTGAAGTAAGGAGTTGGTGGTCGGTGGTTGCCGGTGAACCCCAATCGATGATAGTCATTGGTCGCCGATGACTGTATATTAGAAAGAGAAAGAAAAGAAACAAGACATGGTTGTCCATCGACAATCACCGAAAATCAAAAAGAGAAAGAGGTAAAGAAGAACACAAGCAGAGAAGAAAAAAAAGTTATAGGACATTTGAGTATAAACAAAAGGTTGTGGGACTAAATAGGCCACACCTTTTTCAAGGAGGACTTCTTGGTAATTTGCACATTTAACTTCAACATATTTTATAATTGGTTGGGGCTTGCCTCCAATCCACCATTTGGACTGGAGGGTCTTGTCCGACCCATTGGCCCCTTTTCGATAATCCTAAATGTTCATATTTTAAGGTTTGTTGAATACATTATCCTTGTAAAAAAATCACGTTGACCAGATAACTGATACTATGTATTCGAATTACTTTTTTATGAACCGTTAATTTTCTGACCGTCTATTTTTTTCCAGAAAAAAGTGATCCATATACATAGTATCTGTTATTTGATTAACGTAATTTTTTACAGGAATAATGTACTCAACAAATTCTAAAATGAGAACGGTTTTGATTATCGAAAAGGAGCCCAAAAGTGAGCCTGATGAGCCGAATTGGACCGGACTGTGCGAGATCTGGACTGCGGACAATCCGGACCCTTTACAATTATCACCATTTATTTAGGACCAACATGCAAACACATAAAAATATATAATTAAAAAAAACAAATTAGTAATAAGGAGTTGGGTTCCACTGAACTTTCTATATCTCTATGCTTTTTACGATTGCAAATAGGCCACAAAATTTTGATAAGGCCCTTTCTTTTGTACCGTTCTTGGGCTTTTAATACATTGTAACCCAATAAATTTCTTTTTTGTGGCCTTATATCCATGTTTGGAAACTTGTTTCAGAAAATTTTTCTAAAAAATAAAAAATTAATTTGGTGAAAGAAATAAAAAGAAAAAAGAAAAAAAAAAGGCATTCAGTCTATTTCAAATTTAGGTTTTCTTTGCCTAAAAATCTACAGATCTGAAATATTATGTTCATAAGAACAAGCTCCCACAAAATGACTAAAATACCCACACTATATATACAGGTCTCTTCCTTTTTGAACCCCATTTATCCAAACCTTTCTCTCACTCCTCATTTCCTCATCTCTCTCTCTCTCTCCACACAACACTCCAATCAACAACAAACTAAAGGCCACCACTATCACGACTGTCAACTCCACCGCCACTACCAAGACCACCATGACCACGACCACCATCAAGAACCACTACCTCCACCACCGCTCCATCATCTAGTCCGAGTCCCTCTCGTTCACTTCCCTGTTCTACTTCGTTGACTTCATCTCCACCACCACCAACACACCCACTGCTGACCCTAATCACCGTCAACCTCCGTCGCTTCTATGACTTCGACTCCGACAAACACTTTATCGATTTCCTCATCCCCTGTCTCTCATCCTTCCCCAAAACCCTAGCATTCTCTGTTTGCTCTCTCGTCTACAAGCGATGGCTCAACCTCAAATTTGTCACTCCCAAGGTTTTGAAAAGCGGTTGCAGTCGCTGTAACGGTTGCGGTGACGCAATAGTGGTTGCAAGGTGTACAGGTCGTAGCGTAACGGTTGCAGTAATCGGAACCGTGCTTATTTTTTTTATTTTTTTTATTTCGCACAATTTCAAGAAAACTTACCAATACACACATTTTTTTTTTTAGAATCACATTTATTGGGGTTTAAAATAAATTTTGATCAATTTTTGTTAATTTTTAAGTATGATCCAATATAATTCATATTTTCAAATCACTATAAAAAGAATTTTTTACATTTTATTTCAATAGCTAATGATTTTAAAAATAATTGATTTTAAATGTTTACAAATTATTTTTTAGCAATACCTAAACTAACTGAATAAAAAACTATTCACAATTATTAAATTAAAGGATTTAAAATAAGGATTTTGCCATAAATTAAAAAAAAAAATTATAAAGAAAAAAAATTCATATAAGATTTTTTTCTTTGGGTTTGGACCACTTGAGTATTTGTTCATTTTTTGTAAGCTTTTACTCCTTTTTTTTTTTTTTTTGAAAAAGGAAGCTATTCAAAATATTGTAAAAGGGTATAACGGTGTCTAACGGACTGTTACGGCCGTTATGTAACACCAAAACAGTCGTTGCACATGTGAATTTCTATCACACTGCTATAGTGGCCATAACGAGTGGTGGTAACTATCACAACCGTTACGTAACAATTGCGGTTACTTTTTAAAACCTTGGTCGCTCCTTTCCACGGTTCTTCGAGGTGCACCGTAGAGAGGAAGAGGTAGTGGTATAGTCGAGTAGTTCCGCATTGTCAGACGATGCGTAGGCGGGGTTGAACACTGTGCAGACGAGAAGAATGATGCCACATAACATGAGAAACAAACAATGAAGGAGGCTCTCTCTCTTTCTCTTCTTTCTATTTCTTCTCTATTTTTTTTTATAAGTTTTTTTTTATTGCTGTTTGTTTAGTGTTATATTGGATGGCTAAAAGAGGAGTACAATGTGTGTGTGTGTGTGTGTGTGTGTGTGTGTGTGTGTGTGTGTTGTTGTAAACACTCCATTTTTTACCGCCCTTAAGACTTGGGGGCCTCAGGTTGATCACACGGTAATGAAGGCTACATTGTGCAAAGGTTCAATTTCTTCGGTAAGAGGAGCTTCAAATCCCAACCTTACACCCCATTTTGGACCAAAAGTATTTTGATGAAAATTATTTTTAGACCTTAAAACCCTCTCTTTCAAAACATTTTTGAAAAGTTTCTACGATGTTCCGAGACTCGCATTTCGTTAAATGTTGCGCTTTTCGGTAAATCGAGTAAGGACAAAGTGAAAATAAATAGAAGAGAGGTGAAACTCTTTGAAAAATCTTTAAAATATCTTGTTTAGAGGTTTTGAGTTGAAGAAAGTTGGAGGAAATTCAAGGCTAGCCTTACTACTAATGTGATTTTTTTCAATAATAACAAACACTCAAATTCAAGTCTAAAAAAAATAAAGAAAAAGAAAACAACACTCAGTTATTTAAAAATTAAACTATTCGAATTATCAAAACAATACTCATGAATTCAAAAAATCTTCAAAATAAAGCACTTAATTGTAGGATTATTCTCAAATATCTCACACCATAACCACATCAAACTTCAAATCTGAACATATCACGCAAAGTAATAAAATATTAAGATAACAAAAGGTCTTGTTAATACGTAAAGTAATTATTACAGTGTAGTGTCAAAAAAAAAAAAAATTTAAAAAAAAAAATATTTTTTAAAAAATACTAAAATTATCACGTAAGAGCCTAATATCTTTTATTATAAATAGTTATTCAATTTTTCTCTATTTATCTTCTCTTTTATTTTTTATTTTTTATTTTATGTGTCGTATCTTTTATTATTTATATAACAAATTATCACGTAATCACTTCAAGACTTGCCACGTGGTCCCACTTTACGAATCACACAAAATATCTCTTGCCAAACAAAATGTGTGAAAAAATGTTAACGAGAATGGTCATAAAAGAATTTTTATCTTTCTATTATATGTTGTAACTTATTGTATGTATAATTTAAGAATCAAAATTTTTTATGGCTATTTTTATAAAATATTTTTTATGATACTTAGCAATAATGAGTTTGGATTCTCTGTAGTTGTTTCATTTAGAGCAACCCAGTAGTGCACCAAAAGCCAGGCCCGATTTTGGGAGCAACCCCACAAAACAGCTGCTTTGGACCCGTTAATAAAGACTAAAAATAGGATCCGAAAAATATGTATAGTCTTACACTAGTTCATTAAAATAAAATGGCCCAATTCCATATTATAACTTCAAAGTACTAAATAAATAAAAGACCCAATCTAAACTAAATGAATAAAAGGCCCAATCTAAAATATAAATTCATAAAAAAAAGGCCCACTCTAATTTTAAAAGTTCAAAATCATCTCAAAACCCAAATTGAATTAGAAAGGCCCAAAAAGTTGAGACCCCAATATATATTATTAAAAACTTCTAATTGTAAATAATTTGAGGTCCAACCAATCTATGATATTGTGTTGTTCGTTGCCTCCTTGCCTGGGAATCAAAATTGGGTGGGAAGGGGGGGAAAAAAAAAAAACAGAGACTTAGTCACCCAAAAATTAATTGAAGTCTAAAGAAGGAGAATTTGGAGGCCTAACTCAATATTATTGATCTTCTCTCAAGTTTCATTCATCACAAACGGTGAAGATATTTTTTTTCCTTCTATTTTATTTATTTATTGATTTTATGGAACTTTTCATTTTTTTAAAAAAAATTAATAGATAACTATTATATTTCTGGGATATATTTTTTAATTTTTTTATTACTCATCTCATATTATATTTGTTATATAAAATAGGTTTTAAATTTTTGCTTAATGAAATATTTGTTTGACGATGATTATAATTTTTTTTATTATGATTCCAAGATGTTTTATTTTATTTTATGTTTATTGACGATTGAATTTGTTATGATTGTGGATCAAGTTACCTGCTAGTATTATGATGATGATGATATTAATAATTTTTGTTAAATTATATCAAACATGCCAATCATGATTCTTAGAAAGTAAATTATTTTAAATTGTGTTAAATATTTAAGAAAAATTTAGTAAATTTTTTGTAAATATCATTTTTTTAATTTGTATAAAAGACTCCATATTTATTGTTTACTTTGGATGGTTAGAGCCAATTCCACAAGCACAAACCTGAGTCGACCATCTGGGAAGATTGATTTGTTTCTTGGACATGGACTGGAAGTGAGAACTAGTATTATTAACATTTTCTGAACTCGGAATATTGTGATTGAAAACGACACAGCTTTGGTGGCACAACTTTGTTGGTTTTGATTGTATACAAATTAAACGACACCGTTTGGATTGTTGATTATATGTTTTGGTTTTTCAAATTGTTTTGTTTACACACAACTTATTGATTTTGTTCAATACTTGTACATAATAAAAAATAAATAATTATATTCTTATAATTATCAATGTAAAAAAATACAAATAGTCTCATTTGATTTGTCGAAAAACACAATAATTAATTGATAAAATTTAAATTTCCAACTCATGCGAAACCTCAAAAAAAAAAAAAAAAAAATTGTGTTACCAAATATTTTTCTTTGCAATCGTCAATTATAATTTATTTAAAATAAAAATTTTATTTTTATTTTTTAGTGAACCAATTGTAAGAATAAATATTATGATGAATCATCATTTTATTTTGATTCATTCCTTAATTGTGAAGAAAACATTGTTAGCTTTCAGAGTTTGATTGCATATGTAAATAAATTAAATAAAAATGAAAAAGAAAGTGAGTACGATTCATGAAACCTAAGTTAAATAATATAATAAAAATTAAACCTTTCAAACTACTTTTGTAATATGATTGTCTACGATTATTGTTCAGAGGTGTGTGGGACATTCCACTTTGAGTTAACCTATTATTGCTTTCCATTTCAATAATGCTGTCACAATTTGCTCAAGAATGATTATATTTTCATCAATATAAGAAATTTATGAATATAATCCAATGATACAAGTAATATAGATCATAAAAATAAGAATTTTAAAACATAGCAATTGAACAAATATTTATAAGTATAAATTTATTTCAACAATTGTAAGCTTAAAATTTTGATTTTTGTGATAAAGATCTAAAATTTAAAAACAATACAATAATTAAAAAAAAAATTAAATAGAGACTTCAATTCAGCAATAGAGGCAAACATAATTCAAGATTGAGCAGTCACGAAGCATAAGAAATACAAATTTAATTTGGAGAACTTACCAATAAATCACATACACAAAATTCAAAATCCATCTAATCTTAAAACAAAACACTTGCACTAATTAATCCTATATATTTTTAATTGCTACCAAAAAATATTTAAAAAAAAAAAAAAATTTACAGACGCTGCTACATTCCACTATTGTCGGACTTCCGTCAGAAAGTCACCGGAGACTCGTCGGAATGTTCAACATCACCGGGAAGTCACCGGAGTATCGCCGGAAGTTCATCGGAGTGTTTTGAATGTCAATGGAAGTTGCCAGAATGTCCAGAACGTTCGCTGGATGGTAAGAACATTGTTGGAGACTCATCGGAATGTCCAGAATATTGCTAGAAAAAATGGAATAAATGGAGAAATTAAAGCGAAAAAATATAGCAAAATGTGCTAAATATTGATAAACTAAAAGAAAAAAAATGTAACGACAAAAAACAGTAACAATGGGAAAAAACATATGTTATTTTTCAATTTTTGTAGGGTTTAAGAAAATAATCTCCAATATTGGTCAAACTAAAAAACAAGTTTTGAAACTGTAAAATGTTACAGTTTCAAAGAAAAAATCTATTAAGTATTTATCCTTATTAATCAAACTGAAAAACATGTTATGAAACTGTAAAATTTTATAGTTCTAAAGAATGTTATGAAATTGTAAAATTTTACAGTTTTAAACCATGATTCATTCTAGCACCAAAAAAATTGAAATTGCAAAATTTTACAATTTTCACCGCCTGTAACTAAAACTCGAAAACAACTTGTTCAGAACTTGAATTTTTTTTTCCCATTAAAACAGGAAAAGAGAAGTGTATAGCAGAGAAAATGTAGAAAAATTAAGGTATCGAAGGAGAGAGACAGATATAGAGAGAGGATTGTACTTCGACAACTATTTTTTGTTTAGATCTAGCCGGATCTGATGTAGATCTACATCAGATTTGAGTAGATCTACTCATCTTCTTCATCAAAAACATATCTTCTTCACCGTTGGCGATGGTGAAGTAAGGAGTCAGTGGTCGGTGGTTGTCTGTGAACCCCAATCGATGGTAGTCGTTGGTCGCCGGTGACTATATATCAGAAAGAGAAAGAAAAGAAGCAAGACGTGGTTGCCCGTCGACGATCGCCAAAAATCAGAAAGAGAAAGAAGGCAGAGAAGAAGAAAAATGTTAAAGGACTTTTAAGTATAAACAAAAGGTTGTGGGGCTAAATAAGCCACACCTTTTTCAAGGGCTTCTTGGTAATTTGCCCATTTAACTTCAACATATTTTACAATTGGTTGGGGCTTGCCTCTAGTCCACCATCTTGACTAGAGGGTCCAGTCCGGCCCATTGGGCTCACTTTTGGGCCCCTTTTAGATAATCCTAACTGTTTACATTTTAGGGTTTGTTGAGTACATTATCGTAGTAAAAAATGACGTTGATCGGATAATGGATACTATGTATTCGAATTACTTTTTTATGAACCGTTAATTTTCTGACTATCCATTTTTTTGGGGACAAAAGTGATCCGAATATATAGTATATGTTATCCGATCGACGTGATTTTTTACAGGGATAATGCACTCAACAAATTCTAAAATATGAACAGTTCTGATTATCAAAAAGGAGCCCAAAAGTGAGCCCAATGAGCTGAACTGGACCAGACTATCCCAAATCTAGACTAGAGAGGATCCGGACCCTTTACAATTAACACCATTTATTTAGGACCAACATGCAAACACACAAAAATATATAATTTAAAAAAACAAAGTAGTAACAAGGAGTTGGGTTCCACTGAACTCTCTATATCTCTATGCTTTTTACAATTGCAAATAGGCCACAGAATTTTCATAGGGCCCTTTCTTTTGTACCGTTCTTGGGCTTTTAATACATTGTAGCCCAATAAATTTCTTTTTTGTGGCCTTATATCCATGTTTGGAAACTTGTTTCAGAAATTTTTTCTAAAACTTTAAAAATTAATTTGGTGAAAGAAATAAAAACAATACTAAAAAAAAGGCATTCGGTTTATTTCAAATTTGGGTTTTCTTTGCCTAAAAATCTATAGATATGAAATATTATGTTCATAAGAACAAGCTCCCACAAAATGACCAAAATATCCACACTATATATACATGTCTCTTCCCCTTTGAACCCCATTTATCCAAACCTCTCTTTCACTCCTTCTTTTTTCATATCTCTCTCTCTCTCTCTCTCTCTCTCTCTCTCTCTCCACACAACACTCCATACAACAACAAACCAAAGGCTACCACTATCACGACTGTCGGCTCCGCCGCCACTACCAAGACCACCATGACCACGACCACGACCACCACCACCACCACCAAGAACCACTACCTCTACCACCGCTCTATCACCTAGTCTGAGTCCCTCTCGTTCACTTTCCTCTCCTACTTCGCTGACTCCATCTCCACCATCACCAACACACCCACCGTTGACCCTAATCATCGTCAACTTCCACTGCTTCTATGACTTCGCGGAAAACACTTTATCGATTTCCTCATCCCCTGTCTCTCATCCCTTACCAAAATCCTAGCCTTCTCTGTCTGCTCTCTCGTTTTCAAGCGATGGATTAACCTTAAATTTGTTGCCCCCAATGTTTTGAAAAGTGGTTGCAGTCGCCTTAACAGTTACGGTGACGTAGTAGTGATTGCAAGGTGTAAAGGTTATAGGATAACGGTTGCAGTAATCAAAACCGTGATTTTTTATTTTATTTCACACAATTTCAACAAAACTTACCGACACGCACATTTTTTTTTAGAATCACATTTATTGGGGTTTAACATAAATTTTGATCAATTTTTGTTAATTATTAAGTATGATCCAATATCTTTCATATTTTCAAATCACTATAAAAAAACTTTTTACATTTTATTTCAATAGTTAATGATTTTAAGAATAATTGATTTTAAATGTTTAGAAATTATTTTTTACCAATACTTGAACTAAATGAATAAAAAATATTCACAATTATTAAATGAAAAGATTATAAAATAAAATTTTTGCCATAAATTTTAAAAAAAATTATAAAGAAAGAAAATTCATATAAGATTTTTTCTTTGGATTTGGATTACTTGAGTATTTGTTCTTTTTTTTGTAAGATTTTATTTTATTTTTTTGAAAAAGGAAGCTATTCAGAATATTGTAAAATGGTATAACGGTGTCTAACGGACTGTTACAGCCGTTAAGGTACCGCTACGGTCGTTACGTAACACCAAAACAACCGTTACACATGTAAATTTTCGTTAGACTACTATAGCGTCCGTAACGGGTGGTGGTAACCACCACAATCGTTATGTAACGGCATTACATAATGGTTGCGGCTGCTTTTTAAAACATTGTTCACTCCTCTCCACGGTTCTTCGAATAGTGCACCGTGGAGAGGAGGAGGTAGTGGTGTAGTTGAGTAGTTTCGCCTTGTCGGACGGCGCGTAAGGGGGGTTGAACACCGTGACAACGAAGGAGGCTCTCTCTCTCTCTATATATATATTTCTTCTCTATTTTTTAACTTTTTTTTTAAATTTTTTTATTACTGTTTGTTTAGTATTAGATTGGATGGCTAAAAGAGGAGTACAATTTGTGTGTGTGTGTGCATCTCTATATATCTATTCTTGTATTCAAGATTAGACTGTATATATGTATAAAGGACAGGAAAAATTTCAACATATCATGAACATTTGTTTGTTTTTTTTTTTTTTGGGGAGGGGTTCTTTGGGCTTGAAACTGTTTAATCCAGATCTTGTTATGGTTTGTGTTTTTTTAATCTATCTCTGGGTTTGCTCAGATCTGAACAGATAGTGGATAATAAATAATGGAGTTTTTTTTTTTGTTACGTCGCTCATCATTTTTTTTTCCTTTTTTTGGTCTTTTGCAGGAGTATTTTTTTTTTCCCCGCTTATATGTTATTGTTGATGAGTTGTTCTTCTTCTTGTTGTTGATGATGATGGTGATCGTGATAATGAATGTTGGCTTAGATGAACAGATGTGTAATCACGTTGAAGAGATAATAAAAAAAAAGAAACACATATTTCAACCATTATTGTTTCAAATAGATAAGAACAAAGAAAAACCCACATAATTTGAACAAATAGAGAGAGAGAGAAATCCACAAAATTTGAATAAATAGAGAAAAAAATTGAATAGTTAGTAAAAAAATTGAACACATAGGGAAAAAACTTGAACAGATAGAAAAAAATGAATAGATAGGAAATACAAATTTTAACAGATAGAAAATATTTTGAACAGATAGTCAAAATTTTTGAGCAAATAAATAAATAAATATATATATATATATATTTTGAATAAATAGTCAACAAAAGTCAACAAATAAATTAAGAGGTAAAATTAAAAATAAAATATCCTTCAAAATAAACAAAAGGACTTCTCACCAAATTATTTCACAAAAGGTAGATTTCTCACCAACAAAAAATATCCACTAGACCTAATGCCTTGTACCCTCTTTAGCTTGGACTTTTTAACAATTATCTCATAATTTTTTTTTTTAAAAAATACTTAAATTTTTTTTATATAATTTTATTTTTTAATAGGTCTGAAATAATTTTTAAAAATTTAAAATAACATTTTTTATATTTATTTTTATCAAATTAATTTTTATTTTTTCAAAAAAAAAAAAAAATAATTATTATTTTATTTTGTTTTTATTTTGAAACACAAATTAAAAAGGGCAAGGCTTTTAACTATTTTGGGATACTAACTGGCCCAGGGGTCGCTCTAAGTGTCACCCTTGACTTCTTCTCCCTTATTATCCCCGCTACCATACCACCCATCATCACCTTTAACATCCTCTACTTCATCTTACCTCCACCACCTCATCATCTCCATTGTCACCTATTACCACCACCTTTCATGTCCTTACTCACATCTTATCCCCATTACCACCCATCACCAACATAATCCACAAATCCAAAAATTAAGAAATTAAAGTCACAAATAAAAAAATAAAAAAATTAAGACAATGACCAAAAATTGGGTGCCTGGGTTTACGATTGTCTCTCATTCTCCCTTTAAATAATTTTTCTCACTAAAATCTCAACCTCATGAGACGACGACAAGAGCCACTTGCGAACTCTTTCTTCAACTTCAACTACTCTATACTACTTAAACATTTGAACCACCACTGCAAGTTCACATCCCCTTCGTTGATCAAGTTCACGGACCCCCCCTCATTTCAATAATATAAAATTTAGATTCTTAATTATTGAGTGGAGAGTTCCTAAAAAACTTAATTAGACTAAAATAATTGATGGCTTCGAATATGAAGCAAAAGAATCATGCAAATCTAAGAGAGGGAAACAATCACAAACTAACAAGATATCAGGATTTTCGTGGTGCAGCCTAAGCCTACACCCACGGGCAATCACAAAGAGAAGAATTCCATTAGCAAAAATGCTCCTAAGAGTTACAATGGTGACAAAACAATCTCTCACAAATAACTAAGTTTACCATGCCCAAAATATAAATTCTCTCACCGAATCCAAATCCTCTCTACACAAGTTCCACAAAACTAAAGTTTTAGTCAAGAGATATCAAGTAACTAAAGGTCACACCAAAGACCCGAAGGCCTATCAACAAAACCCCCACAGGGGGCTCCAAAGAACTAATAATCTAACAAATCTCCGTATTAGCGATATGTCTAGCTGCAACCAACCAACACTAATCAATAACTAAAACATAATTCCACATTTGATGCATTGTTGTTCTGTAAGATAAAGAATTTATGCTTTATCTTGAAGTCCATATCACTATCACAAACCCTAACCTGCCAACATTTGTTCATTGCCCGAAACCTAGATATCAAAGTCCCTTGAACCAAGTTGGTGGTGCAAAAGGATGGTCAAGGGAGAAGGTTTGTTGCAACGATCACAATGGGATTTGGTGTAGGAGGAGGAGAAGATGACATAAGCATGAAGTCGAACTTGGTAATGTTCAGGAAAATGAGGGAGGTGGAGGTTGTGATGGGAAGCTGCAAGGTGGTGAAAGAGTCGTAAGTTAAGAAAAACAGTAGATAGAGACATACAGAGACACCAAAAAATAAAGAATGGGGTAAATGTTTATAAAAATACTAGATACCCTAAATATTCTATTTAAAATTTTATCGAATAGTCAAATGAGTGGGTCTCATACTCGTATAAGGGTTTGGCAAAATTTTTATATCTTTATCATTACTCAAATAATAATGTTAAAGGGTTGGCCCATATTTTACTATGTTCACCCATTTCTTTAACCTAGCATATTAAGGCCAAGCACTAAAACCTGTAAGTTTTTTATGGACAAATTATTGTTCAACTCCATTAGGGACCAGATTGGATTAGCAATTCGGTGGGCTTAACATAAATCATGTTTAGTAGCAAAAAATGCAATGGGAAAATCCCCGAACTGAAGGGAATTATCATTCCCCCACCTGGGGGGATTGAGGGTGGAAGGATAATTTTGCCCCCCACTTTACAAAAATAAAAAGGGTTAAATTCATTTTACCTTTTTATGATTTGAGGCCAAAACCGTTTATGGTTTAAATATAGGTAGAAAGTCCTTATATGGTTTTAGATTAATGTTACATCGTTGGTTTTTCCTTTCAAATTAGCAGAAGGTGTATTACACACACCAATTTTTAGAGTGGGTTTGATTTTATGAAAAAATAAAGTGAAATTAACACAACAAAAAGATCATTTTAGTCTTATTTCTTCTATGGGAGCTGTTTTCTGACCACACTGCCAAACAGGTACTCAGCTGGAGAACACCGACAGAATAGATTGCACCCAAACGACCTGTCAAAGAAAGATAAGACTCCGGCGGTGGTTCGTCCACCCGGGGGCACTCTGACGATCAAGTCAGTACTCAATTATCTCTCAAAGATAGCAAAAAGTGCTTTAACTCACTAGCTAGAATACAAAAAGCATACGTTAGACCCACGAGGGTGCCTTACTTTTATATCCAGCACTAACTTGATCTCTATAGAAGCCTAGCTTCTCTTGGACTCTGGCTCAATGCTCATCCTGGACTCTCCAATAGATAAAGATAAACTCCCTAAGAGCTTTATCCTTACCCAAGCTGAGGTCCTTCCCCACTCCAGGACTCTTTATAGCTTATCCGTTCATCTCGGATTCCGCTATCTCCGTAGACAACCTCGGCCTAGCCGAGATCACCTCGGCACCATGCCCAGGACACGTGGCACCTTGGCTAGCACTTCAGTGACACCTTGGCCATGTGTTGTCATTCATAAAAATATGCTCCCACAACTGCCCCTAGGTTCTATTACCTTGGCATCCTGGGGTGATGGAACCTATATCTCTTGACCATATAGCACGTCGGCTAAAACTTGCTCTATCCTCATTACCGAGGTCATCACTCGTCGGATCTATATGACCAAGACTACAGTGTGTTTTATCAATGCATTAGAACCAAGAATAAAGTTTTTTAACTGAGATCGTCTCCCTAGCCGAGGTCTTTGCTTCATTAAATCAAGAACTCCAAGAGTTCCACATGCGCATGAGCTGTCACGCACGGTTTCTCAACCATTTTTGCCACGCGTCTTTTCCTTATTGATCTGTACCTGACAAGTGCCATCAGGTCGCGTCGCTTCTGCGTGCACCGCCTGACAGACACGTTGTCCTAGGCACACTAATTATGATTTTGCCGTATTTTCGTGTTTTAATCAAAAACACCTTTCTCTCTCCGTCTTTTCACCTTTGCATCTTTGTTTTCTCCCAAGCTTCTCTCTCTAAAGTTTCTTGCTTCCAAACCGCCATTGTCCAATTTCTCAAGCTCTGTGACTTGTTCCATTCATCCCCTCCGGTGAAGCATTCATCGTTCCGTTTCATTCACTGTCATCGTCTGACTGCGGCGCACCTCATACCGACGTCATTCTCTTTGGTAAGTCACTATTTTTTTTCTCCCTTTTCAGTCTTTAATTTACTTCAAAATTTTATTTACGCTTGTATGCTGCTATTGTGAATCTACTCATGTTCTTAAATCTGCATCTGTGTTTTCATTTTGCTTGTGATTTTGCCTCTGTCCAATATATTTCTAGGTATATTTAAACACATTTTGCTCACACATTTGCTATCTTGCCACTGTTCTTGGCTTTGCACATCTGCACATACTTCGCACGATGTTCTTGAATTTCTATTGATTTTCTTGAGTCTGAATCATCGTTTTTTTTTTCTTGCTTTATCTCCAGATTCTGGCCTTCATTTCTTGTTTTTGTAGACCTAGGCTTGGGATTTGATTTAGAACGCTATCCCCTAGCAAAACCGAACCAAAATCCCTTTAGATCCCCATAAACCTTCATTCCAGTGCTCTATAGGATCCAACCGAGGTCCCTAAAACCCACACAAACCTTTTTTTTTTGAATTCTCACACCTTGTCCCTCTAGCCGACGTCATGGGTATGTTTAGGTAGAGGGTGGATACCCCAGAAAAACTTGAGCATTTTAGGAGGGAGTTCTCCATTCTTGCCGATATCCAGCTCAGGTTGGCTGGGGAGGAGGACTCCATTATGCCCAATGACAACTTCATGCCCTTCCCAGTAGTTGCTTTCATCGAGTGCGGACTTAGGTTCCCTCTTGACATCCTGTAGACACTCCATTTTTGACTGTCCTCAAGACTTGGATGTTCTTGCAGGTACATCTGACGATGAGTTTGATTGCTCCTCGAGCACTCGAAGTCCGCGGCGGAACGCCACAGGTTTGAGTTTTCCAAACCCTGCATCCATTCTGTCTCATCTTTGGACCACGTTTAGGTCCTTTCAGCATGATGTTGTTGATGGCCTGCCGGCCATCCTTGGGCACTGCCGGCCATCAATGAAGCCCTACCGGCCATCAGCCGGCCACCAGTGTATCAGCAGATGTTTTCTGATATTTTGTGCTAACTGTTTGCACAGATTGAAGCATCTTCCAACCCTTGATCAGAGGGGATTTTGCATTGTCTATATATAGAAGCCCTCTCTTGCATGTGGAGGGGTTAGAAAATTTTGAAGACAAAAAAATTCTCTCTCTCTTTCTAGAATTCTCTCTCTCTTGATATTTTGTGCCTTATAGCCTAAATTCTCTACACTCTTGCATGTGAACCCTTGATCAGACTTGATCACCATTGAGTTGAGGTTACTTGAGGCCCTCTTTGAGCTTTAGAAGAGGATTTTAGCTTGGTTTAGCTTGGTTTTGGTGCCTAAATTGCATCTTGTCTTCAAGAGGTAGAACACTTGTATTTTGAGCTTTATTTAAATACTTGTTTTGCCATCTTTACATATTGTCTTAAGGCTGGTTTTGACCTCTTAAAATATCTGTTTTTATGGTTTAAAAATGGTGGTTTGAGGTTCCTTTTGAGTTAGGGGTGGTTCACCCTTTTGTTCCTTGGTTTGTTAAAGCTTTTGTGCTATCTTCCAACACTTTCAAATCAACTTTTTTGGCCCTCTTAACCATTGAATTTCAGAGGATTTTTAGTGGCAAAAACCATGTTTTGTAGTCCAAAATAGGAGGGGTTAGCCTCCCCTCCTTGTGTCTTGTTTGCATGCCTAGATAGCTTTGTGTGTTAGCATGTTTTTCTAGCCTAACTTAGCTTTTGTCCAGCATGTTTTTGCCACTGCTTTGAGCTATTTTGGCTCTGTTTTGGGCTGGTTAATTCATTTGAGACTTGTACTTCATAGTTGTAGTTTTAATTCCTTCACTAGCTTGGTATTTTAAAGCTTTGAGCATCATTATTTTGAGTTGAAAGCATGTTGTAGTGTCATTTTGCATGTAATTTCAGCATATATAGCTCTGTCATGTTCTCATTTGTTTCACTCTTTAAATTGCTTTTGAGAGTTGTTTCAAGCTTGGGATATTTTAAGCTTGAGATAGAGTTTGTGCTTAATGGTTTTAATCCTCTTTTGAGGGTTTCTACTAACCAACGACATGAACTCTCTCTTACCTTACATCATCCTTTGGTTGACGCTTCTTTCTCTTTAGAGGACTCTCACCATTGGACTAAATCAATTAAAGAACGAGTTGGTAACTTAAAATGAGTAAACAAAAGTGACAAGTAAAACTTGAGCAAGATAAACATGTTGCGTTGCATTGCATGTGTTTAATCAGACGTTATATTGAATACAAAGAAGATTGGAGCATTTCATACTCAAAGTGATGAAATGAGCCAATCTCCTTGGCCTCCATTGCCTTTGATCACACATGATAAGGTGATGGTCTTGAGTCTTGTTTTTGCATACAATGAAATTGTACTCCTTGGTTCTTTGACCATCATGCATCGAAGATGCTTGGTTGGTGGTTTTGGATCCAAGTGTGCCACTTCTTTGAGGATTTGAGATGATAAGGAGAGGCACAGTACAAATAAACCCCTGAAAAAACTTTCATTTTCCTCTGTTTGTGCTCTGTTGCAGTGTGGTGACTCAGAGCACCAGTGGCCGGCAGTGCCTCACCAGTGGCCGGCAAGGCACACTTTTGGCCGGCAGATGGCCAGCAGCAACCTCCCATGGCTGGTAGGCCACTGGTGCAATCCTCAGCAAGTTTTTGGTAAGGTGGAGTAGAAAGATTCTGGAGTATGGTCAACCCTGCAAAAAGTGCCTCTCGAGAGCATAATGAAGGGCTTTTCGGGGCGAGAACCGAGCATATGCATATTCCACTTCCCCAAGGCAAAGCAGTGGCATCATAGTTTAATATCTCGCATGTTTAGTTAGTGCATATTTGTTTTAATTAATTAGTTTACTAGTTTATTAAAGTGTTGTAATAAATTAGTAATTAGTTTGCTAGTTATTCGATTGGTTTGTAATAATTAGTCTAATTAGTTTAATTAGATTAGTTTTAATTAGCTTAGAGTAGCTTAGCTAATTATTCATTTGGACCTTCCTTTGCGAGAGCACAATGTTGTAATAAGTGTGCGTGCGTGTGTGTATGTCTTCGAAACCTACGTCTTTCTCCCTTTTATTTACCCGCTTTTGATGGTTAGATTATGGACATTTTCAATTAGCATACCTTATGCTCGCATGTTTGCATCCATTCATTTGTCTTGCATGCACCGAGGCTCGGCGTATCATTCAAACTGCATTGCAATTTCAATACACTTCTTTGAATACGTGTTTAAAAGCATGTTCAAGTTACTTCGTATGCCATATTAGTAGCCGAGCCTATTAATTGCATTATTACATGTGTTGCATTAGACATCTTGTATAATTAGAATCATGTATTTTTCTAACTAGTTTTGGTTTTGGCTTGGAGTACTCGGTGAGTCTTTTATGCTTTAGCATACTTGCATGAGTGTGATTGCCATATTGCCATGTTTCGCTTGCTTGCCATGAGGCTATGTGCTTACTTGCTAAAATGAATTGAATGCTTGTGGATGAAGGCTTTGTTGTTTGAATTAGAACGATTCAATGAATGTGAGTTTTATGGCCACTTTGCAAAGTGGCAAATCATGTTTTAAGCCCACTTGAGATGGCAAATCTGCATCTCTAAGCCCACTTGAGGGTGGCAAATTCAAACCATTTTCGAAAGCAAGCATGAGTTAAATTCGTTCCAAGTCTTGCGACTTAATCTATACTTGCTTGTGTGCGTCACATAGTAAAGTTAGCTAAAAATCGGAATAAGAACACATGAGGTTTACAAAACATCATATCATGATTAGTAGAGGCCGATCTTTGATCGGGCGAGCGGGGGTGCTCATTTCAGGACCTTCCCCTCTCGTACCCAAGTTCCCGAGCCGAGGCAACTTTGGTGATGACGAACACGTGCCCTTTGGCAAGAGTCAGGGTTTCCTAAATTTCCCAAAAACAAAATATTTAGGTGGCGACTCTATAATCTGGCAAAGCAGTCCAGCTTTGGCATTATTTGATTCAAAATCGATCTTCCAAAATGATTTGCCAGATTGGACTATTTGGTGATTATCAGTTTCACATTGCACTTGTGAGACTAGATTTAGAACCACAGGTAGAGTCCGAACTGTGAGGCCTTCTTTTCAAACCCTTTTCCGAAAGGTGGGGGTGCAGAAAAAGGCGAGTCCACACATCCTCTTCTGCCAAGTCCTTCACCATTACAAACTTAACCCAATGTAACTAGCCATTAACTCTTATAGAGTCATCAACGGTATAATTTCCCTAGCCAGCCGAGAGAACACTAGGATTACTCTAGCCGACATCCAATACTATTATACCATGTGTGGCCTTAAATCAGAAAAAAGGCTACATCTATTACCTTAAGCCGAGGTCGACCGAGTACAAACTTATTGCCGACCTCCCAGACTCCATCAAAGGTGCTAGAGATAATTATTTCACTGTGTCGTGCAACTGGGAGTTCCCACGGGATGATGACCTCCACCTCTACCCCTTGAGTCGATCAGTCTTTAAAGAGGGTAATGGTAAGAACCGAGTGTCACTTTATTACTTGCTTTCAAGTCTTTTATTACTTTGCTCCTTTTATATGTTCTAATGTCTCTTTTCACTTGCAGCTCTTCCTCAACCTGCAAAGGACTTTCGCAAAACCTTCTATCCTAGCAAAGACTTCAAGAAGCTGCTGGGCTTGCCTATCAATCAGCGCAAGGCCCCTTTGCTGCTCAACTACATCCCGACCTATAAATCCACATTGCCCGACGTCCCCAAGAAGAGCAAGTCTCCACCCTCAGTAACAACTCCTCCTACCACTTCGTCACCACGGCCTGACCAAGCCTCAATATTTGACCCAGCAGAGTAGCCATCAACTTCTGCTCCACAACTGATTCCACCTTCTCAACGCCAACGCCATCACCGAGTTCCCATCCTTGCTCCTGCAGGCAGAACTCGTAGCCGAAAATGCCAATCCTCTGAGGTGTCGACTTACGATCCAACAAACCCGCCTATTGCATTGCCAGCAATTCACTTTGGAACCAAGGTTACAATCGCCGCCACCGCCAACGAGATGGGGCGCAACAAGGTCGTAGTCGAAGACCTTTTGGTTGACATCTCGAGTGTCGTGACAGTCCAATCTTCCCCATCACAGTCCCAGCCAAAGGCCAAGCCAAAGAGGTTGAAGAAGGCCCAAGCAAAGGCAACGGTGACTCAGATCAATTTTGAGGACACCTTGCCGATTTCGAAATTGGCTGAGGTCGAGAAAAATTCCTCCGCCACCGAGAAAAGGCCCGCCGAGGCTTACTCCTCCGAATCCACTAAGTCAAAGAAGCCGAGGTCGGACTCTGCAGCCACCTCGAGTTTTTTTTAAACTTGATGACCCCTGGGCCCCCTCTATCATGATTGAGGACAAGCCAGTCAGAGCCGGTGATAGCGCTTCTGATATTGAGGTCGGCATTGCCCTTTCCACTGCATTGCTCCTTCCCAATGACCTTAACCGTATGGCCGAGGTCAGCGAATATGAGAATTTCGCTCTGATAGTGCAACACTCTGTACTGGTAAATACCTAATACTTGGTACTCTCCATTCTTTGTGTCGATACTAAAAAAGTTCACTAACTTTGTTCATTCCGTTTTTTCTAGGCGATCTAGCACGCCTACTCCTTTGTGATACAGGCCGAGGACTTGAAGAAGGAGTTGGTCCGCAAGACCAAGGAGGCTGCTGGCTTGCTTAAGTCATTAAACAACGCCGAGGCCAAAATGAAAACCCTGATAGATCAGGCCAAGGCAGCCAAACATGCCCAAGACGAGGCCGAGGAAATGGCAGGTGCTGCAGAGGCTGTTGCTGAGGTTCTCAAAGCCGAGAAAAAAGAGGCCAAAGCAAAAACTGCCAAAGCCTAAGAAGAACTCCGAAGTGCCTTGGCCACAAAAGATGCCGAAATCAAAGCGGCGGATGAGAAGGCCTATGCCGAGGGGGCAGCCGACGTCCGCGAGGAGTACAAGAAACAAGTCAGACAGACATGTAATAAGGGTTACACCCTTGGTTGGATGGCTGCTCTGAAGGAGTTGGCTGTCTCCGAGGATTCTCCCTTTTATGATGAAGGTCGACTTGCAGTGCCATTCCCTCCCGCTTCAAGCCAATCTGAGGCTAAGGCTGGGGGGAAAGAAGGAGGAGAAGAAGACGAAGAGGAAGGGGAAGACGAAGAGGCCGAGGTGGCAGCTGATGTAGAAGTTTCTACTGGGGCCAAGTCCTCAACTCTGAATGAGCAAGTCCTGGACTTGACTCATGATGAGAAGGACGAGGTCTCAAAAAGTGCCTCCCCTAAGAAGACTATGCCTGAGGTGCCTATCGTTGAGAAGAGCCTCGATCAAACTTTACAAGAGATCGACGTCGAGCTCAAGGCTAAGAAGGCTGCCTAGAAGATTTCACAATTATCTTCTGAGGCTGAGGCACATCCTGCCACTGATGCTGAATAGTCTTAACTGTAAACTTTTATTTCTGTGCTTTGTACTTTGGTTTGTCTTGAACAATGCTTTAGTTTTCATATTTGGCCGACGTGTCGCTTTTGTAATCTGAACAAGTAACCTTCTATGTCAGGCCGAAGTGCCTTTTTGTATCTGAACAACTTTCTTATCTGAATGCAAGTCTTTACATTTTCTTCCAAGTGTCTGAATGTATGCCTTCTTTTCTTCTATGTACCATTCCATACTTAGAATATTTTTGCATATTTTCAAAAAGTTCACCTTAAACTGTGCAATCTCCTCAGGGTAATGTACCTCGGATATATCTTCTAAGTACCCTTTAACTGTGCAATCTTGGCCTTGGCTTAACACTTGAAAACATTATGAAAATATTTCCACAAGTGTTGTTTTAAACTTGCCATTTATTGTCTTCTATACTCCCCAAGTTTGGTAACCTGGTTATCTAGGAAAATACGTACTTCTTGCAATATTACCTCGGCTTAACTTTAACTTGTAAATTTTCCTGAAAATTTCAACAAGTGTTAAGCCAACTCTAGCTTGTAAATTTTTCTATAAAATTTCAACAAGTCCCTAAGCACTTTGAACTTTTACTCATCATTCTCCAGCTCTCTGCCCCTTAATGTGAACTTAAGTTTCATTTAGGTTCTCATTAAGTATGTGGCTATGATCTTTGTTGCCGAAGTTAGATTCAAATAGAGACTAGGCGAGGTTCTTAGCCTTGGTTCCTTTGTTAATCTTACTAAAATGCATTTAGTTCCAATTCGGGTTTTGATTCTGTCGATATGGCAAATCTAGGTTAGTCCAATTTAGTTCAACTCCATTATATGCAAGTATAATTTTACCTCTGTCATATAATG
The DNA here is from genome assembly GCF_055761805.1 of Camellia sinensis. Taxonomy (NCBI): domain Eukaryota; kingdom Viridiplantae; phylum Streptophyta; class Magnoliopsida; order Ericales; family Theaceae; genus Camellia; species Camellia sinensis. The sequence continues at coordinate 14,120,563 of NC_138968.1, forward strand.
AGTCTAAGTTATTCGTCATGTTTCAATCAGAAACATTACCAACTTAGTTCAACTCTATTATATGCAAGTATAATTCAACTCTGCCATATAATAAGTCTAAGTTATTCATCATGTTTCAATCAAAAACATCGCCAACTTAGTTCAACTCTATTATATGCAAGTATAATTCAACTCTGCCATATAATGGCGGTGTTTGGGGACATAGTTTTTTTTTGTTTTTTTTTCACTAAAAGACAAATTGGTTAGAAAATTAAAAAAAACAAATCCAAACAAAATATCACATCAAACTGCATAATCATTTTACTTTTTCTCTCACAAACATCATATCCAACCACAAAAAAACCTAACTATCTTCCCAAACACAAAAAAAAATTTCTCTAATAATATCCTAAAACTAAAAAAACCTACAAAAAAACCAACTTCCTAAACACCCATAATAAGTCTAAGTTATTCGTCATGTTTCAATCAGAAACATCACCAACTTAGTTTAACTCTATTATATGCAAGTATAATTTCAACTCTGCTATATAATAAGTCTAATGATAAAAAACTAATGATAATAACAAAAAAATTTAATTAAAAAACTAAAAAATATCGCCAACTTAGTTTAACTCTATTATATGCAAGTATAATTTACTTCTGTTAATAACAAAAAACTTTAATTAAAAAACTAAAAATCTAATGATAAAAAAACTTCAAGTTGCATGTATTCCAGGGTCTTGGCAACTCTTTGCCTTCGCTGTCTTCAAGCCTGTATGCCCCATTGCCGACGACCGAGACGATTTTGTAAGGTGCCTCTCAATTTGGGCCAAGCTTTCCCTCTCTGGGATCCTTCTTGTTGCTGACGATCTTTTTCAGGACGAGGTCCCCAACTTGAAACTCTCGTGGGTTGACCTTTTTATTGTAAGCTTTAGTAAGCTATTGGTATGCCCCCAGCTAAATTGTTGTTTTCTCCATTCTTTCTTCCCATAGGTCCAGATCTCGGGCCAAAAATGCCTCATTAGTAACATTCTTTACTCCTTGGGTTCTGATCCCTGGGATGCCGACTTCTAATGGGATTACTGCCTCTGTGCCATAAGCCATGGCAAATGGGGATTCCCCAGTCGATCTTCTCCGCGTAGTCTGAAATGCCCAGAGCACATTGGGAAATTCATCCACTCACTTCCCTTTGTTGCTTCCAGCCTCTTCTTGATCCCATCCAAGATTGTTTTATTGGATGCTTCTGTTTGACCATTACTCTGAGGGAAGCTTGGAGTAGAGTAATAGTCCTTAATTTTGTATTTTGCACAGAAGCTCTTGATTAGCTTACTATCAAACTGTGTGCCATTGTCTGCTATGATTGCCCTCAGAATCCCAAATCTGGTGCTGATGTTCCTCCGTATGAAGTTCTTTACATCAATATTTTGAATCTTCGTAAGGGGTTCAGCTTCAACCCGTTTTGTGAAATAATCTGTTGCTACTAGTAGAAACTTCCTTTGTCCAATTGCTTGAGGCAATTGTCCAACAAGATCCATGCCCCACTGGGCAAATGGCCAAGGGCTGGACACTGAGTTTAAATCTGCTATTGGTTGATGTATCAAAGGTGCAAACCTCTGACACTTCTCACACTTTCTGATATAAGCTTTAGCATCTTTCTGCATATAAGGCCACCAGTACCCCTGAGTGATAGCCTTATGAGCAAGTGACCTGCCCCCAGCGTGGCTTCCACATACTCCTTCGTGTATTTCATACAGGAAGTCTTTAACCTGGGAAGGATGTACACATCTCAAAAGAGGACTAGTAAAGGACCTTCTGTAGAGATGTCCTTCTGCTGTCAGGCTAACCTCGCCAACTTCAGTCTTGTCTTGTGTGCTTCTTTGTGGTCATCTGGCAACTTCTCATCTCTAAGGAACACTACTATTGCATCCATCCAACTTGGTCCCATCTCCACACACATTGCTTCATACTCTGTGTTCAGTGGTTCTACACTTGGGCCTGACAAATAGTCAACCATTATTGTCTTTGGCTCTCCTGATTTCATTGCACTGGCCAGTTTTGCGAAGGCGTCAGCAAGGCTGTTGTCATCTCGGCTAACTTACTGTAGTCAACAATCCTGGAATAAGGCTACCAGTCTGACAAACTCCTTTACATAGGCCATCATTCTTTCATCTTGGGCTGCATATTCGCCAGTTACCTGGTTGACGATAAGCTGGGAGTCACAGAAGACCACCACTTCGTCGGCTTTCATTGCTGCTACCAACTTCAATCCTGCAATCAGTGCTTCGTATTCTGCTTCGTTGTTTGAGGCTTTAAACCTCAAATGAATAGATTGTTCCAACATCCGCCCATCTGGCGACACTAGCACTACTCTTGCCCCCGCTCCCTGACGATTTGAACTCCCATCAACAAACAGGCGGAAGGAGTCGTCGATGTAAATATCACAGGGTCTGAGTTTCTCTTCTTTCTCCTGTTCTGCTATCCCCAGCTGGGTTTCTTCCTGTTCACCTGGACATCCTAAATCGCGACTCATCGGAGCCCGATATGGGATGGCGCCAGGTGTGAACTCGGCCACGAAGTCGGCCAAACCTGGCCTTTGATTGCTATTCTGGATCTGAATTCCTGGTCATATTGGCCCAACACCACTGCCCATCTGGCTATCCTGCTTGTCTGATCTCCTTGTTGCAACAGGGACTTCAAGGGATGCTCAGTTAATACCACAATCTTGTGGGCTTGAAAGTAATGATTCAGTTTCTTGGAGGCCATTACTATGGCCAGTGTCAGTTTTTCCAAGGGTAAGTATCTGGTCTTTGTATCTGCTAAGGTTTTACTCACATAGTAAACTGCCCTCTGTTCTCCATTTTCTTCTTTGATTACCACTACACTCACTACATGCTCTGAAACCGTCAAGTATAAGAACAGCTTCTCTCCAGGTACTGGATTTGAGAGAACTGAAGCTGTGGCCAAGTATTTTTTCAAGTCGGCCCTTTTGTCCACAAGAAGTCTGTGACTTTCTTTACTAAACTATAGAAAGGTTTGCGTTTGTCAGAACTTCTGCTTATGAACCTATTCAGGGTTGCAGCCCTTCCAGTCAACATCTGCACTTATTTTGCTGATGTTGGGCTCTTCAAGTCCAAGATAGCCTTGATCTAATCTAGGTTCACCTCAAAGCCCCTTCTAGTAACCAAGTATCCCAGGAACTTTCTTAACCCAACTCCAAATGCGCACTTTGACACATTGAGTCGGAGGCGAAATGTCCTCAGGATATCAAAGACTGCTTTCAGGTCGGCCAGATGATCCTCAGGTTCTTTGGTCTTTACGACCATGTCATCAATGTATACCTTAACTGTTTTGCCTATTGGATGTCTGAACATCTTAGTCACCAATCTCTGGTAAGTTACTCCTGCATTTTTCAACTCGAAAGGCATCACTCTGTAGCAATATAGCCCTTTTGGGGTGATAAATGCAGTCTTCTTGTCATCAGGGGGGTATATCGCTATCTGATGGTACCCCTTGTAGGCGTCCAAGAAGCTCATCCTTCCATGCCCTGAAGTGACATCCACCAATTGGTCAATCTTGGGGAGTGGGAAACTATCTTTGGGACAAGCCTTATTCAGGCTGGTGAAGTCCACGTAGACCCTCCACTTCCCATTCTTCTTCTTCATAACATCTGTGTTTGATAACCATGTTGGATAGTTTACCTCTCGAATGGCTTTGGCCTTTAGCAATTTATCCACTTCCTTTTCTATTGCCTCAACATGCATTAACGTCCGCCTTCTAGCGCGTTGAATGACAGGCTTGGCCGACCACTCAACATTCAGTTTATGGTAAGTGACCTCGGGTTCAATGCCAGGCATCTCGTATGGTGTCCAGGAAAACACCTCAATGTTTGTTCTCAAGAACACCTCTAACTCTTTTTCCTCTTCCTCGGCCAAGCCTGAGCCAAGAAGAAAGAAGAGCTCTTTATCTCCTTGCTAGACCATGATCTTTTTTAGGGCTTCCTCGCTTTTGTCGGCTGGTTCCTTGCCGACGTCATCCAAGACCTCCATGTCCTCGTTTTCAATCTCTACTGTTTCTGCTTCTCGTATGTTGTAGGTGGATTTCATTGCTGCCATGGAGAAATTCTTTGCCTGCACCTGATCCCCTCTGACCTCCTCAATTCCATGTTCCTCAATTTTATGTTCTGTTGGGAACCGCAACAGCTGGTGTAGTGTTGAGGGAACAGCCCCCATTGCATGCAGCCATGGCCTTCCCAGGATAAGATTGTAGAGGGAGGGAGTGTCAATTATTATGAGCTCCGTGTTTACCTTCTTGGTGCCAGCATGCACCTCCAAACTTATTGCTCCCAGGGGCCACGTCGGCATTTCGTTGAACCCAACCATTGGATCGTTGGATTGTTCTAGATCATCTTGGTGAAGGCCAAGCTCCTTGTAACATCTAACATACATGATGTCAGAAGAGCTGCCTTGGTCGATCAGAATGCGCTTTACCTGGCACTCTCTAATCTTGAGGGATATTACCAAGGCATCGTTGTGTGGATACTGCATCATCTCTAGGTCGTCTTCAGTAAAGGACACCATTGGTCCCTAGCACTCGTCAGCCCTAGGTCTCTTCTGCTGGACCTGATACACATGCTGTAAGTGTTTCACCTTCTAAGTTTCCCCACGTATCTCGTTTTCATTAACCATCGAGTGAATCACATTGATCACTTGAGGTTCGCCTGCTTACGGTTGTGGTGCTGGTAGAGGCGGTGCTGTTGGTACCTGAGGCAGTCTCGCTTGTTCTTCCCTTGTCCTGGCCTCATCTACTAGGTCCCTTAAATGACCTTGTCTTACCAGGTCTTCCAGATGTGCCTTTAGGGCTCTGCACCCTTGAGTCAAATGCCCATCGTCATTGTGGTAGGCACAACGCTTCCCTAGACTTCTTCCCATAAATTCGCTAGGAATCTTCTCTGGTGCTCTATAATAGGGTTGATTCTGAATTCTTTCTAAGACTTTGTAAACTGGAATTTGGAATACGGTAGTGACTGCCTGTGCAGCCCTCAGTCCTGTCTCTTGCTTGTTGTATCCAATATTACCTTAGCCTCGTTTCGGCGTGCCATTTCTTTTCTTTTGTTTCGACGCCTTTGTCCCTGGTGTGTCTTTCTCAGCTGTCGCATACTTCTCGGTCCTAGCCATGAGTTCCTCCATACTTTTTGGCAGTGTCTTTGCTAGTGATTTTCGAAGCAGACAGTCATCGTTCAGGCCATTCTTAAAGGATATGACAGCCACCTCTTGGTTGCACCCTGGTATTCGATTAAATACCTCATAATACCTCTTGGCATAAGCCCTGAGGCTTTCATCCTCGCCAATTCTCAGAGCCATCAGGGAGTCCACCCTCAACGGCTGTAGTTTGTTTGTCACAAATTTGGCCACGAACATCTAGGCCAGGCCTTCCCAGCTTTTCATAGTTCCTTTCGACAACTTGTGAAACCAGTTTGATGCGATTTCCCCAAAGGATGAGGGGAACACCTTGCAGAGCAACAACTCGTTCCCGGTGTATAGTGCCATTGAGTTCAGGTACAAGCTGACGTGAAAGTTAGGGTCAGACTTACCGTCGTATATCTGGAATCTAAACATGTGGAACCTGTTCGGGGCCTTAAATTTGTCCAATTCTATATAAAACGGTGTTCTCGGCTTGACCGGAGAGGTTACCTTGGCATCCTATCGCTTCCTCTGGAGGTAATCCCTCAAATCCTCCTTGGTCCGTCTAGGAGCTCGGCTGTCAATGAATTTCAGCCTTTTTGGTGCGCTACTCCCAGTATCGTTATGAGTCCTCTTGGACCTCCCTCCATTAGTCTTGTCGAAACAAAGCTCCTTCCCTTGAACATTTTGATGTTCTTTGGCATTGGTTTCGTTGGTACAATGTGTCTTCAGAGACTCTCCTTTCATCGACTCTCCTAGCCCGACCTCCCGTGAAGGTCGGTGAGAATATTCCTTTGTCTTGTCATGCTGAGGGGCTGCATGAACTATTTTCTACCCCTTTTTTTGGGCATCATTCTTTGCCGCCGAAATCGGTGTATCTTGTAATGGAAACGGTGGCTACATGACGTTATTCTGCATCATGAAACTGACGACCGACTGTAGGTCTGCCAATTTGTTCACCATTCCTTTCATCTCGCCGTCCCTCCGTAGGCATCTTTCTGTCCACACCTGGAGGTCGTTCTCGTTATAATACTCGGCGCGGTCTGCCTTCTTTAGTACGTCTCCCTCTTGGCCGACGTCTTTCTCTCCCGGATTCTTCTCCAGAGGTTCTTCATTGCAGTTTTCTTCCTCCACATTAGGGTCAATGTGTTTACCACTCCCAGTAAGGATGTCGTCCCCAATCTTCTCTTTCTGTCCATCGTTGGCCATCTATTCTCCTATCTTTATGGGAGCTATTTTCTAACCACACTGCCAAACAAGTACTTAGCTGGAGAACATCGACATAATAGATTGCGCCCGAACGACCTGTCACAGAAAGACAAGACTCCAACGATGGTTCGTCCATCCGGGGGCACTCTGACGATCAAGCCAGTACTCAGTTATCTCTCAAAGATAGCAAACAGTGCTTTAACTCACTAGCCAGAATACAAAAAGCGTACTTTAGACTCACGATGGTGCCTTACTTTTATAGCCAGCACTAACCTGATCTCTATAGAAACCTAGCTTCTTTTGGACTCTGGCTCAATGCTCATCCTAGACTCTCTAATAGATAAAGATAAACTCCCTAGGAGCTTTATCCTTACCCCGGCTGAGGTCGTCCCCCACTCCAGGACTCTTTATAGCTTATCTGTTCATCTCGGATTCCGGTATCTCCATAGACAACCTCGACCTAGCCAAAATCACTTCGGCGCCATGCTCAGGACACGTGGCACCTCGGCTGGCACTTCGGTGCCACCTTGGCCACGTGTTGTCATTCACAAAAATATGCCCCCACATCTTCCAAACCTAAAATTAAATTAATATGTTAATTAAAATAAAAAATTAAAGATTAATCTAAAATATAAAATAAAACTAAAGATTGTCTTAAAATTCCCTCCAATTATCTAACGGTGAGGGGTTCAATTAAATGCAAGACAAATGTCAAGGAAAGTCGACTAATTTTTCAATATAAATAAGGTCACACCCTTTGTTAGCTAACATCATTTAGTGCAATGGTGAATTACCAATAATGTCTTTTTTGAGATTCTAATTTTCATTATGTGAGAAGAACAAATAGAAGTGCAAACAAATGTAATTTTATTTCTAGAAATACAAAAAAAAAAAAAAAACCTAGTGACAAATACAAAAGATTTCCTATTATTAACGACAAATTTTCAATAATAAACAAAAACCTCTTCAATGAAAAAACCCCCCCCAAAAAGCACCCAAAACCAAACCCCTAAAACTTAAATTCTCACACTAGTGCCTTTCATGTAAACTATAGCAAGGGACCCATCGACGGCAAACCTATCTCTCTTTCTCAACCATAGCACAAAGAACCATCAATGATATCACAGAAGACCCAGAACTGCAGTGTGATGGAGGTAGATTGAGGCTAAGGTGGGGTGATGGAGGATATAGGAGACTGCTCCGGCACAATAGAGGTGGAGAGACAATGTGACAATAACGACAACGAAGGCGAAGATGTGCTGCGTTAGATGTTTCTATGGCCTCAATTGCTAGTTGTCATAATTCCCATGGATAGAGATGATGAGTTTTAAAGAAATGTGTTTTGCTTGATTTTCTCTTGAGATACTATTGTATAAAATAAAATAAAATAAAAAAATTATATACGCATTCTGTTGGTGATAATTACAAATAAAATACCAGAAAATACAAATAATAAAAATTACAATAACTATTGAAAGGGCTAAGGCGCGGGAAATTCGCTCTTTTTAAAGAGATTCAAGCTCTCTGCGATTAGGCAAAGCCTCACATTGGTGCAGTAGAAAAACTTTGACTTGTCCCTTGCAAAATACAATAGCCTGACTAAGTCGTACGACTCACAATACTGCATAATTGGTTAAACCCAAAGCTTTATCACTTACATCCTTTATTTCTTTGCCTGATAATCTCACACAAAAATAATAAAACAACAAAACCTTCTTATATTTTCCAAGATAAGTGGTTAGCTCAATTTATAGGAAAGGAAAACTTGGTGGCAAGTGTCTTGGAGGAAAGGAAACTTGGTCGGCAAGTTTCTTGGAGGAGAAGAAAACTTGGTGGGCAAGTTGCCTGGAGGAGAAGAAAAGAGAACTTAGAGAGAAAGAAACTTTTCTTAGAGGCAAAGAAAGGTAGCTTGGAGAACACGTTGCTTGGAACCCAAGCACCATATAATCTATAACACATTATAATATTAAAATATCTGCTAACATTCCTGTAGACACCCCATTTTTGACCGTCCTCAAGACTTGGACGTCACCGTTTGAACACTCGGTGATCATCCATGTTTGTGTTCGTTTGGAGTTCCCGGAGGTCTCGGCCACGCGCCTTGTCTCAGGATCTCCGAACTCGACCGTTTAGTGTCTGGTTTTGCACCAAACACTTGTGTTTTGCCTTGGAAGGGCAGGGTAGGGCTTGTGGACCATCCCCACCCACCACCGGCAGTGGCTAGAGGCCACCGGCTGGTTTTTGCTGCCACCGGCAATGTATATTGCCGGCCGACACTATTTGTTGCCGGTTAGCACTTTTTAGTGCCGGCCGGCACTCTTTTTGGCCAAGATGGCATCTTTGGCCGGCCGATTACTGTGCATCTGCTTTTGCAGATATTTTAAGACAGCTGTCTTGCTTTTGCTCCCCTCCATACACGTGTATGGAGGGATCTCCCTCTTATGAAGCTTGTCTTGTAAGCTTTACAAGACAAGAAATGCCATATAGAGAGAGGAGAGGTCTCTTGGCTTGAGGGGGAGAGACTTAAGATATTTTGAGAGCTTAGACAGCCATTTTTAGGGTTTGAGTTCTAGGGTTAGGGTTAGATACACACTCTATCTCTCTTTCCCTCTCTTTTGTGCTCTTGTGTGTGTTTTAGTCCATACTATTGCACACAAGCACCGAGTGTTTCACCTTCCTCTTGGAGCTGAGGTTCTAAGGGACTGATTTTGAAGTTTTGGTGTTGGATTCAAGCCAAAGGAGGCCATTGGAGCACCATTTGTGAAGGGGTCTTCAAGGGTGAGAGCCTAGTCTCCTTTATTCCCCATTTTTGCACCTTGTTTATACCTGTCTTAAATTCGTTTTTGAGCTTAGTGTATAACACAAAAAAGTTCTGTTCTTTAGTCCTCTTGATTGTTTGTTAAGAGTGTTTTGTGGTTTGGGTAAGTTTGAACACCCTTAGGCCTTAAAAGGCCTCATTTTGTGCCCTTTTGTGCTAGCTCCGGGATTTTGGTGTTGGGGTCTCTTCACCACTGAAATCTTGAGGGATTTCAGTGGTGAAGGTGATGCCTTGAAGTCCCAAGAAGGAGAGGGCCACCCCCTCCCCTTGTTGTCCTTGAAAAGGGCATGTTTTGGCCTCTTGAGAGAGCATTATGTTTGAGGGTGTATTGACCATGACTTGGCTGCTTTTTATGTCATGTTATGCCTCTGTTTTTACTTGGTTTTGGTACTCCATGCATGCTTAGCATAGTTGCCTTGTAATGCCATGTTATTGCCTCAATGTGCCTTAGGTTGTTAGCCTTTGTTGGAGCATGTTTTAGGCTTAGTCTTGTGAAGATTTTGTGCATGTTTTGCCATGTTCTAGGTCTGTCCTAGGTTGTTTGGGTCGAATTTGGCATGCATCATATAGCTCCTTTGTATTTGGGCTTGTTGGCCTTGAGCATATGAATGTATAGCATGACATCTTTGCATGGATTTGGTGATTTAGGGTCACCTCATATGTTATTTCAGTCCCATTTTCATGCCTATGTGTTTGCCTTGAATGCATTTTCAATGCCTCATAAGCTTGTGTAGCAATGCTCCATGTTTTGGTGTTTATGCATGCCTTTGTTTTTGAGTCATTTAGATGCCATCTAAGTGGTCCTTAGGCCTTGTATTAATGTCCCAAAACTCTGTTTTTGGTCAATGAGTTCATGCCATGTTTGGTCTTGCTAAGTGTAGTTCAATACTCTATTGGTTTGCTTTGAGCATTTGGGCCATTTGTTGCATGCTTGGCTTGATTTATTGCTTGGTTTGGCACCATGTTTTAGCATGATTTCAATGCTTATGTTGCATGCTAATTAGTCCATGATTCCCTCTTTCAAATGTGTTTGAGAGTTGTTCAATTTATGCCTAAGTGTTGGCCTTTCAACATATGTATGTGTGCATGTGTATTTGGTCCCTCATTGTAGCATTATGGCCACTGTTTTAGGCCTATTTAGAGCTGCCTAATTCATGTTTAAGTCCATCTCTCCATCTATTTGCATTGCCATATGTATGCTTGTATGCTTGCATAAGTTAGTTGCCATGCCATGTTGCATCCTTAGCTTGCATGCTTAGGTTGCATTGCATCTTGCATGCATGCCTTGTTCCTTGACTTGATGATAGGAATTGGGCCTTGTTTGGTTTGATTGGTTTGCATTGCATTTGAAATCAAAGTTGCATACTTGGTTCTTTGGGCCATCATGCATGGAAATGCGTGATTGGTGGTCCAAGAATCGAGGCACATGCCCCTTTGAGTCATTACCATGATAAGGGACATGGTTCGTGCATATATGCCTTGAATTGTGCTGCCATGCTTTGCCTTGCCCTCTGTTGCTGTCATTTGCAGATTCTGCAGGAACACTCTGCCGACCGGCAGTGTAAGGTGCCGACCGGCAATAATTTCCCTGCCGATAGCTTTGTTTTGTGCCGATGGCCACACACCACTGCCGATGGTAATTCCACTCAGCCGGTGGTACTCCCCAGTGTCCAGGGATGCAGTCCTGAGGTTTTGGAAACCTCCAGAGGAGTGAATGACGGAAAACAGAGGCAGCCTATGCATGGCGGCGCGTTTTCCGAGGCGATTTTCCTGTTTTCTTAGTTTTAGTTAATTTGCTTAGTTGATTAGGCAATTTGTAATATTTAATTAGCTTGCGTAGTTAATTATTTGTAATATTTATTTGGTCCCTCAGAGTGAGGGCAAATCTGTAATAAGTGTGCGTGAGTGTGTGTATGTCTTCCAACCTCACGTCTTTCTTCCCTTTTATTTACCTGCTTATGATGGTAGATTAGGGCACGCTTAATTTAGCATACTGTAGACACCCCATTTTTGACCGCCCTTAAGACTTGGGCACTACTGATGGTTTGCTCGGTGTTGAGAGATGTGCAGGGCAAAGAATCAGTTTCTTCGGCAAGGAGAGAGGCAAATCCTTCAAAACACTTTGTTTAAAAGTTTGGAGTTGAAGAAGAGAGGAAAGGAGAGGAGAAAACTAATTTGGGAGAAGTTCGGCATGAATCCGGGTAGAAACGAGTCGAGCAGCCCTCGCTGAATCGGGCTTATCTGTCTGTACGCTTGGATTTTAGCTATGGGGCCACCACCGTCGGAAAGCTTACTTCCGGGGCTTCATTTTGCACTCAAGAATCTCTTAAAGCCAAGTCCGGGTGGGAGAGATATGATCAGTTGAAGTCGGGCATCATCCCGGTTGGATCGAATCTGCGCGGCTTCACGAAAAAGGGCATAACTTTTTGCACAGGAGGAATATTGATGCAAGGTTTGCGCCATTGGAAAGATAACTTCCGGGGCTTCAATTTGCATATCCACCGGCCGTTTTTTGACATTGGAATCATCTATCGGCAATCTATTTTGCCGACCGGAAAAATATTATGCCGACCGGCACTTTATTTTGGCCGACGACCAAATTTTCTGGCCGGTTTGCACCATTTGCACTCTCCAAGCCTGGTGCATCCCAGCTGTGCCAGCTGGAATGCACAGACCCTGCTCCCCATGCAAGTGTGTGGCTGTTTTGCACCATTTGCACACCTTTTGACCCTTTTTTTTTGTACCCTTTGCTCAAAGCTTCTTGAGGAAGCTTTGACCCCTTGTCTTGGCTTCCTCAAGAAGCTTGCACCTTTGCATTAGCTTCTCTTAGAAGCTTGGTCCCTTTGACCCTTTTGTATAGCTTCTTTGAGAAGCTTTATGTCATTTTCCTTGCTCTATAAAAGGAAGCCATCCTCCTCCTTTGTTTTGGTTCAGCAAAAACCAGACCTAATACATACATATAACATATATATCACCCTCTCTCTCTATATCTCCCTCTCTCTCTACATTTGGGTGTGTTAGAGTGATCAAACACCCTTGTTCTTGGGCCATTTCTTCATCAACTCATAGCACAAGGCATCCAACGCCTATTCCAGCAGCTTGAGGCTGTTCTCCAGAGCTTAGGAGCACCTAAACTTGGTCCAAGAGGTGCTGGTTCATTGGTCTACAAAGGTGAGTCCTCTTCTTCCCTTTTCTAGCCTATTCTTGCATCATATCTAAGCCATAGTTGCTTGCATCTTTGGGCTCCGACCTAAACTTCAAATCATCATATTTTGAGGTCCTCTTCATGTTTGATTGAGGACCTCTTGCTGTTTGAGGACAATAGCTTGCACTTGCTTCAATATCCTCCTTGAATGCCATAATCTTGCATAGAATTTTTGGCTTGCGTGTGATCTGTTTTAGAGCCTGATGTAAACTTAAAATAGGCTTATTTTGAGCCCCTCTTCAACATTGAAGAAGGGCTCAACACTGTTTGGGACTTCCATGTTGTACTTCCCTTTATATCCTCTTTTTGGTCCCATTTTTGTATGTCTTGGCAGCCCCTGATGTTGCTGTTTTTGGACCTTGGTCCGAACTAAAAGTGGCTTTATTTTGACCTCCTGAACATGTTTCATTAAGGGTCTTTGGCTGTTTGGTGAATGTTTTGTATACTTCATGTTATAGCCCTCTTGTGGCCTTAATCTTGCATAAATTGTTTGCCATGCTTGTATCTGTTTTCGAGCCTTGTCATCTACTGAAAAACATCATATTTTTGGTCCCTCTTCAGTGTTGTAGAAGGGTATTTTTCTGTTTGGGTTTTGCATCTACCACTTGCTTCATTACCTCCCTTGCGGAGCCGTTTTTGTATGCCATTTTAGCCCTATCTTTGCTCGCTGTTTGGCCATGTCATAAACTGTAAAAATGCTTGTCTCAGGGCTGCCTTGATTCTGTCTTCATGCTCCATGTCCATATTGTGCATGCTTTGTATAGCTGTAAGCCATTTCGGGTGCCAAAAGTCCATGTTTCGGGACTATTCCATGCATCGGGTGTGTTTTCGCCTCATTTCGGGGCTGTTTTCCCCCATATTTCAGTGCTGAAATCCCATTGGCATGTTTGCATGTCATTTTCCATGCCATAGCATTGCATATGCCATTGCCTCGGTTTGCATGCCCGTGTGCACGCATTTCGAGGCACTTCACTTTCATCCATCGGCCTCTTATGTGAGTGTGGCTGAGGCTCTCTCATGTTAGTATAAGTCCATGTTGCATTCTATATGCCATTTTAGCCATTGCATTGCATATGCCATTGCCTCGATTTGCGTGCCCGTGCGCACGCATTTCGAGGCACTTCATTTTCTTCCATTGGCCACTGTTTTGGGCCTAACTAGAGCTGCCTAATTCATGTTTAAGACCATCATTTGCTTATTTGCATGCTCACCTTGCATGTTTGCTTGTATCGGCATGTCGCATCCTTAGCTCGTATGCCTAAGTTGCATTGCATCTTGCATGCATCACCTTGCCTCTTGAGATGAGTATGATAGAGGTTAGGCTTCCTTGTGTGTTTATTTGGTTTGCATGCATTTTGAAATTGAAGTTGCACACTTGATTCTTTGGGCCATCATGCATGGAAATGCGTGATTGGTGGTCCGAGAATTGGGGCACATCCTCCTTTGAGTCATTAACATGATAAGGAATGTGATTGGTGCATAAATTGTTTGAATTGCACTGCCATGCTTTGCCTTGTCCTCTGTTGCTGTGGGTTGCAGGTTCTGCAGGAATACTCTGCCGACCGGCAGTGTAAGGTGCCAGCCGGCAACAACTTCTCTGCCGACAACTTTATTTGGTGCCGATGATCATACAACACTGCCGGTGGAAATTTCATCTAGCCGGTGGTGATCCCCTCTGTCCAAGGATGCAGTCCTGAGGTTTTGACAGCCTCCAGAGGAGTGAAGGAAGGAAAACAGAGGCAGCCTATGCATGGCGGCGCGTTTCCCGAGGCGTTTACTGCTTTTCTTAGTCTATTTTAATTTGTTAATTAAATTAGGCAATTTGTAACATTTAATTAGCTTGCGTAGTTAATTAATTTGTAATATTTATTCGGTTCCTCCGAGCGAGGGCAAACTTGTAATAAGTGTGAGTGCGTGTGTGTATGTCTTCCAACCCCCACTTCTTTCTCCCTTTTATTTACCTGCTTATGATGGTAGATTAGGGCACATTTATTTTAGCATACCTTATGCTATGCATGCGTGCATTCATGCATTTGTTGACATGCACCGGGCTCGGTACATCATACAAACTACATTGTACTTTTCAATTCCGAATTGAATACATGTTACCTGTAGCATTTCATATGCCATTTTAGGGTTAGCCGAGCCTGTTTAGATTGCATCTTTGCATGTGTTGCATTAGCCATTTTTAACATGGACTTGGATCATGCATGTTTGCTAACAAGTTCTTTGTTTTGGCATGGAGTACTATGTAAGTATTTCCGCTTTAGCATATCGCATGAGTGTGAATGTTGCCATGACAGCATGCTCAACATGTGGCTAGATGCTTATGTGTTAAACTGTTTTGAATGCCTGTGGGTGAAGGTTGGATTGTTTGAGTTGGAAAGACTCGTTGAAATCCGCATTTTAGCCTACTTGCGAGTAGCAAATTCCAAAGCATTTTCAAACCGAACGGATATGCAATGTTTATTTCCAAATTAGGCAATCTAGTCTATACTTGTCTGCTGCGTGCATAACATAGTAATTCTAGGCTAACAATTGGTTTAAGAACACATAAAGTTTTCAAAAACGGATATCACGGTTAGTAGAGGCCGGTCTTCGGACCGGGCGAAAGGGGGTGCTCATAGCTGACCTTCCCCGATCGTACCCAAGCTCCCGAGCCGAGACAACTCCGGTGATGACGGACATGTGGCCTTCGGCACCGAGTCAGGGTTTCCTAAATTTCCCCATTTTAAAATATTTAGGTGGCAACTCTGTATCTGGCAAAGCAGTCCATGTTTGGCACTACTTTTTCAAAAATCTGTTTCTCAAAACGATTTGCCGGATTTGGACTCTTTGGTTCAGATTAAGAACCGTGACACAAATCGAGTCCGAACTGTAGCATGAGGCCCTCCGCGGGCGCGTCTACACATACCTTATGCTATGCATGTGTGCATCCATTTGTATTGCATGCATTAGGCTCGGTACATCACGCTAACTGCATTTGTACTTCAATTCACAAATTGAATATGTGATAGTTGATCGCATTTCACATGCCATGTTTAGGGTTAGCCGAGCCTGCCTAGATTGCATTTTTGCATGTGATGCATTAGCCATTTTTAACATGAACTAGGGCATGCATGTTTGCTAACTAGTTTATTGTTTTGGCACGGAGTACGATGTAAGTATTTATGCTTTAGCATCCCGCATGCGTGTGAGTGTTGCCATGACAGTATGCCTGCCATGCGGCTAAGTGCTTATGTGTTAAATTGTTTGAATGCCTGTGGGTGAAGGTTGGATTGTTTGAGTTGGAAAAACTCATTGAAATCCGTGTTTTAGCCTACTTGCGAGTAGCAAATTCCAAAGCATTTTTAAAACAAACGGATATGCAATGTTTCTTTCCAAATTAGGCAATCTAGTCTATACTTGTATGCTGCGCGCATAACATAGTAATTCTAGGCTAATAAATGGAATAAGAACACATAACGTTTTCAAAATCGGATATCATGGTTAGTAGAGGCCGGTCTTCGGACCGGGCGAAAGGGGGTGCTCATAGCTGACCTTCCCCGATCGTACCCAAGCTCCCGAGCCGAGACAACTCTGGTGATGACGGACATGTGGCCTTCGGCACCGAGTCAGGGTTTCCTAAATTTCCCTATTTTAAAAATATTTAGGTGGCGACTCTGTATCTGGCAAAGCAGTCCATGTTTGGCACTACTTTTTCAAAAATCTGTTTCTCAAAACGATTTGCCAGATTTGGACTCTTTGGTTTAGATTAAGAACCGCGACAACAAAAATCGCGAGTCCGAACTGTAGTAGCGAGGTCCCCCTCTGCGGGACGCGTCTACAATTCCTCTACCTATTTTAATATTATAGGTAACAAAATATGAGATTATTAGGCAAACAAGGATATTATGCATCATGGTAGGTATACTCTGCATTGAACCTTCATTAGTGAAACAATAATATCTACTCAAGAGCCAATAGTATTCTCAACATTGAACTATGACTGCTTAAGGGAAATAAATAATTATTGCACGCACATAATATTCCAGGTGTTCATATAAGCTTTAATAGCCAGCACATTAAGGCCTTGTGCGATCCCATAATTCATGAGTGTGTTCGAGAATTAGCCCAAATCTCGTAGGTAGCAGCCCCACAACCACACCTACATAGGTGAATTCTGTCAAGGGTGCTCTTGTAACTATGACACTCCACTCAATAAGAGCTACATAAATTCAATAAGAGTTTTTTTAATAACTCAACCTCTATAACGTTACAGGATAAATGCACTTACATCATAGGGACGTGTAAAAAGTAATTCAGTGCATTTCTCATGGTCATCATATGATCGTTCTTCTCATTGAACCCAGTTACAGGATCTTTGGTCCCTAGGTTGAGTATCCTCATACATGGCTCTTGCTATATTCAATGGGTTTTAACCCCATCCCCCTCGATGTATTTCAGACTCTATCTCTTGTTAATGCCTTAGTTAATGGATCTACAAGATTATCACTAGATTTAATATAATCTACATTTATGATGCCATTATTCATATGAGATCTCACAGTACTGTGTATTCTTCTGATATGCCTAGATTTACCGTTATAATAATGGTTATTAACTCGACCAATTGTTGCGATGCTATCACAATGAATCAATATAGGTGGAATCGATTTTTCCCAACAAGAGATTTCATTTAACAAATCTCTTAACCAATTTGCTTCTTCACTAGTTGCAGCTAAAATAAAAAGTTCAGCATCCATTGTTGAATTAACAATAATGGCTTGCTTTTTCGATTTCCAACTTATAGCACCACCCCCTAAGGTAAATAAGTAACCAGTAGTTGATAATGAATCACCTGACAAGGTATTCCAATCGGCATCATTGTAACCTTCAAGTACTGCAAGATACTTATTATAAAACAAGCCATATTTTGTGGTACCAGATAAACATTTCATAAGCCGCTCAATGGCTAGCCAGTGATCACTGCCAGGCTTGCTAGTAAACTTGCTAAGTACTCCAACTGCATAGGCAATGTTAGGTTTAGTATAGTCAAATGGCATAACTCAAGCTACCAATCATACTAGCATATTCCTTTTGATTAATTATATCCTCATCATTTTCAACAGGAAATAAACGCACATGAGGATCAAAAGGAGTAAGAACATGCTTGCACTTATAAAAATTATATTTTCTCAAAATTTTCTCAACATAATGCGACTGATCAAGAAATATACCATCACAGGTTTTGTTAATTTTTATTCTCAAAATATAATTAGCCTCACCAAGATCTTTTATATCAAAATGGCTACTAAGCATATTTTTAGTTTCCACGATGATATGCAAATTAGAGCCAAATATAAGTAAATCATCCACATAGAGGCTAATAATGACATGTGAATTTTATTCAGATTTATAGTAGATGCATTTATCACATTCATTAGTTTTATAGTCATTCTCAATCATGTAGGAATCAAATTTCTCATGCCATTATTTAGGGGTCTGTTTTAAGCTATATAGGGATTTAACTAGCTTGCACACTTTGCTTTCTTGACCGGGTTCCACGAAACCCTCAGGTTGATCCATATAGATTTCTTCATCCAGGTCTCCATTTAAAAATGTTGTTTTAACATCAATTTGATAAATTTTTAGATCATGAATTGTAGCCACTATAATTAATAATCTAATGGATGTAACTCTAGTAACCAGAGAAAATGTATCAAAAAAGTCAAGATCTGCTTGTTGTTTAAAACCTTTTTGCAACAAGTCTTACTTTATATTTATCAATAGTTCCATCCGGTTTAAGTTTTTTCCTCAAAACCCATTTACAACTAATAGTTTTACAACCTGGTGGCAAATCTGCTAAAACCCAAGTTTTATTGGATAGTAATGATTCCATCTCATCATTTACAACCTTGTTCCAAAAAACAGAGTCAGGAGATGCCAAAGCTTCTTGTAAAGTTAATGGAGTTTCCTCCACGTTAAAAACATAATAATCAGGGCCAAAATCTTTTTCTAATATGGCTCTTTTACTCCTTCTAGGTTCAAAAACTATAGTGTCTTGGTTTTGTGAAAGAGGAGTAAAGGAACCGGTTTCAGATAAAATATTTTCTTGATAATTTTGACCCCCACCATTTTTAGATTTAAAAGGAAATTTTTCTTCATGAAAAATTGCATCACCTGATTCAAAAATTATATTTTTTTCAATATCAAAAAATCTATAGGTTGTACTATTTGTTGCATATTCGAAAAAAGCACAAGTGATAGATTTCACACCTAATTGAGGTCTTTTAGGGTCCATAAGTCTAACAAAAACAAGACAATTCCAAACCCTCAAATATCCCAAATTTGGCTTATGCCCTTTCCACAACTCAAAAGGTGTAACTTTTGTTTTTGTTTTTGTTTTTGATTTTTTTTTTTTCATGTGGCACTTTATTAATAACATAGCATGTAGTTAAAATCGTTTCTCCCCACAAATTTGAAGGAGCACCTGCTTCAATTAGCATAGTATTTGTTAAATCAGTTAAAGTTCTATTTTTCCTTTCTGCTACACCATTAGATGCAGGTGAATATGGAGTAGTTTCATGGATTGTTCCCAAAGACTGAGCAAACGAGTTGAATCCAAAATATTCATACTCCCGGCCTCTATCACTTCCATATCTTTTAATCTTTTTACCGAATTGATTTTCAACTTCAAGAAGGAATTCTTTAAATTTTTCAAAAGTATCACTTTTATTTTTCAACAAGTATACATAAGTGTATTTTGAAAACTTATCAATAAGAGTGATAAAATATCTATTTCCACCACATGTTAAAATTCCTTCAAATTCACATAAATCAATATGAATTAATTCTAGCAATTTAGTATTTCTCACCACACTTTTGTGAGGCCTTTTAATATTTTTGCTTGACTGCAAATTTCACATTTCTCAAAATTATTTGTTAGTCTGGGAATTAATCCTAAACTACTCATGACTCTCACATATCAGCTATTAATATGACATAGACGAGCATGCCAAAAATTCATAGAAGATAGCATGTAAACAGAAACATGTGTTTTCTTATTCTCAACATTTAATTTAAACATTCCATTACATGCATATCTTTTTCCCACAAATATGCCTTTTTTAGTGATTGCATATTAGTCAGATTTAATGGTCTGCTTGAAACCAACTTTGTTAAGCAAATAACTCGACATCAAATTTTTCCTTATGGATGGTGTGTACAACACATCTTTTAAAACAAGCACACGTCCAGAGGTAAATTTCAGCTCAACATCTCCACACCTGAGCACCTTGGTTAAACTAGAGTCACCAAGCATAACAGTCCTCTCCTCATTAAAAGGAGCAAAATCTTTGAACTAATCTTTATCATAGCAGACATGCCTATTGGCACCAGAGTCTGCCCATCACCATTCCACAGATTGAACCATAAAAATATCTGTAATCATAGCCACAAATGGTTCCTCGGTAACATTAGTCTGTGGTTGAGACTGTTGTTTCCGAAATTTGCAAGTTTGAGCAATATGCCCACTTTTGCCACACACAAAACATGTTACATTTGTCAGATCTTGTGAAGGGGGGGTTCTTGGTTCCATTTCTTTTGCCTCGGGTAATTTTCATTTTATGGCCTTCCAGGTTTTTTTTAGATTTTCTTAACTGGCTTCAAGTGACTATTTTTATGAAATCAACCTTTAGGTAAAGTACTTCCAGAAGTTAAATTTACCTTTACAGTGGAATGCTCTTATGTCATAAGCGCATCTTGTCCTCGTGCCTTCTCTTCCACCCGAATCTGTATGATTAGAGTCTCCAAGGACGTCTCTTTTTGTTTGTAATGCATTGACTTCTGAAACTCCCTTCAAGATGATGGTAGTTTGTCAATAATTCCTGCCATGACAAGATTGTCTCTAATTTTGATGCCTTCGGATCTAACTTCAACCACTAGCATATGAAAATATTGCACTTGCTCCACCACTAATTTTCCATCTATCATCTGATAGCGGAAAAAACGGCTTACAACATATTTTTTAGTGCCTGCCTCTTCAATGTCATATTTATTCTGTGAGGCTTTCCAAATTTTCTTGGCAATGGTGTAAGTAGTATCATAATAATCATAAAATTGATCCAAAAGACAATTCAAAAGATAATACTGACATTTATACTCATCTGTGTTGTATTTCTCGATTTGTTTCAAGATGAGTGGCATACTCCTCGTCGGTCATCTCTTCAGTGAGGACTTTGTTCAGATTTTTCTCGGTCAGGATATAGGCCACCTTGAGGAGACTGAGGTAGAAAAACACCTTGCCTTTCCATCTCTTGAAATGGGCTCTCTTGAACCGGAAAGACTTGTTAAGATTGCTGATATTCTCATTGGACTTCTTCGATACTGGCTCCATGAATTTTAATGATTGAATCTCCTTAAAATTGTTGGTGATAATTACAAATAAAACACCAGAAAACACAAATAATAAAAATTACAATTGTAACGCCCTCAGAATGATACATAAAACCCATCACTTTAGACATGCATTGAAATAAGAGAAATCATCCATTTATATTTATCAGAGTAGTTCTTACAATAGTATTACATGTTAACAACAAAAGCAAATGCCTTACGGGCTTACAGCTTTCCAAGTCAACACTTGGTTACACAAAAGAAGAGTACTAACTCTATACAAAGTAAGCCCTTGGCTTGATATACATGTAATACATCAAAATAAACAAAAAGAGTCTTCAACTCTCATCATCATCCAAGCTATGTCCTTGGAGGTGGCATGCTACCTGTACCTGAAAATAGTGTCCCATATAGGGTGAGCCAATGCCCAGTAGAGATATGCTAAACACAGTATGGGCAATAACTAAGACATTAGCAATTGATAAATGTTCAATTTCCATAAACCATTTCACAACCCATTTTCATTTCATTTTTTTTTCCATTTCTTATCAATTTCACAATTAACATCAACGGCTCAGAACCTGGCCAACCACTTACATGAGACAGTGACTCATATTAAACGTTTCCCATTTGACAATAGATAAACATACTAGTTATATCAACATCTCAACAGATAAGAATATTAGCTATATCAACACTTCCAAAGATATGCATATGAGCTATATCAACACATTAACTGACAAGCATATGAGCTGTATCAGCGGAGTCCATCCCCTATCTTCTCCCAAACAACATTCGGTTTAGAGGTCCATTCCCTATCTTCCTCTAAACCGCGGAATACATCCCCTATCTTCTCCCCCACACACAACGTATATACACAAAGGTCATATACATAATCAATCAATATATAACGTTAATGTATTCTATCAGCTGTCATACTCCATGACATAACCAATTGATTATTTTTAGTTTTCCTAATCATCATGCATTGTCTATAACAATCAAAACTACCCTCCACCGGTAGCCCAAGCAAGTATTTCTAAACAGATAACAAAAGCTCCAACAGATAAAATATCAATGTTTTCAAAAGTGTGTGATTAATAAATCCAACTCCACCATTCTACTACATAATGAGACAATTTCATTATTTCCAACTCAATTCCAAATATCAACACTTTTCCCAAATTAATTATACCAATTAATTTACACAACAAATTTGGGTTTTTACCCCATTTCCCAATATTGACCCAATGGTCTATATATTAACAACTAACAACAATATCCTTATTTTGAAACCCAAAATACCCATTTTAGAATCAAAATAACAAAACCCTCTTTTAACATTTTGAAACCCTAAGTCCCAAAATTACTCAACTTCAACACTTTATCAAAACAACCAAAAATCGATGTCAAAGACCATAAGAGTGAGTAGGAATCCCTACCTCAAATTCGGAGCCCAAGGGAAGAAGATGACGAAAACGAAGATGCTCCAAATCCCAAAATTTTTAGGTTAGAAGATAGACCTCGATGATCCACACAACTTTTACAAAGCCCCAAGGTGAGGAAATCACTTCTACTAGATCAATACCTAGAGAGAAGGGAGTTTCTAGAGAGAGAGGCTCTCAAAAACGAATTTGGGAAAGTAAGAGAGAGAGGAAATGTAGAAAAATGATTCAAAAATGCCCAGCTGCCCTCTGTTATACGACATTCCCGCTCGAGCGGAAAACACAACGCTCGAGCGTCAAGAACAAAAGACTAGGTCCGCTAGAGCGCAATAAGGCCCGCTCGAGCGCCAAGACACAAGAATAAAGTATATCCGCTCGAGCGCGAAAACCAGTTCGCTCGAGCGTAGATTTCCCCCTCCCAGAACTTTACAGAAAAAGTACTACCCGCTCGAGCGCCAACCAGCCTGCTTGAGCGCGACCCACTCGAGCGCAGGAAATCTGCTCGAGCGTAGAAATCACACCTGCAGAAGTTTTGCAGAGGCATGAGATACTGGGAGTGTATAAAACCCGCTTGAGCGCAAAATCCCCTCTCGAGCGTACAACTAAAAGCCAAACTCCGCTCGAGCGCAAAATGACCCGCTTGAGCGTAAAACCAAAAACTTGGGCAACTAGATTTGAGACTTAGGCTCAACCAACCTGTAACACACCTGCCCAAAACATCCTAAAACTCACACAAATGGAATTTAAAGGGTGACAATGAGTTATACAGCCACCAACATCACGGAACCAAGGTCCGGAAAGCAATAAATACAGAAAGGGAAGACCGGGATCACTATAAAAATAACTATTAAAAGGGCTTAGGCGCGAGAAATTTGCTCTCTTTAAGGAGATTCAAGCCCTCTGCGGTTAGGCAAAGCCTCACACCGATGCAGCAGAAAAAACCTTAACTTGTCCCCTCCATGATACAAAAGCTCGACTAAGTCGTATGGTTCACCAATACTGAACAATTAGTTGAACCCAAAACTTTATCACATATACCTTTTGTTTCTTTGCCTGATAATCTCACACAAAAATAATAAAACAACAAAACCTTCTTATATTTTCCAAGATAAGAAGTTAGCTCAATTTATAGGAGAGGAAAACTTGGTGGGCAAGTGTCTTGGAGGAGAGGAAACTTGGTGGGCAAGTTTCTTGGAGGAGACAGAAACTTGGTGGGCAAGTTGGTTGGAGGAGAAGAAAAGAGAACTTGGAGAGAAAGACAATTTTCTTAGAGGCAAAGAACGGTAGCTTGGAGAACACGTTGCTTGAAATCCAAACACACCATATAATCTATAACACATTATAATATTAAAATATCTGCTAGCACATTCTATCTATAAGAATATCCAATCCAACCCTTTTTTGTATATGGGGGATTTTCCATCTATGTAAGTTTTTTATTTAGAAGTTTCTATAGTTGTGTTCTATCTATTTGTAAATCTGATTGACACCTTTGCCTTGAATGATTTTAGGTTCTAATATAGAATATGACTTTCACTTTGTAGATTAAGGTTTGAATTTGATTATTTATGTGCATATGTGAATTGATGAATTTGTGCACATATTTGAAGATTTTCTTGATCAAATAACTTTATGATGGTTTTTTTGGTGGGCTTGTGTTTTAAAGAAACGGTAAATTACACTTATCTCATGAGGTTTTTGAAAAATATAGAAACTTTTTTTTGGTAGTTTTAATAATTACAGAAACTTCTCATATTATTGCTGATAATATCAAGATTTCCTTACTTCATTAATTTAGCACAAACGGTGTTAATTGACTATTCAAAATGACCATATTACCCCTTTGAATTGAGCGGGAAGATGCAATCTATCAAATTAACCATTAAGCTATTTAAATGAAATTTTTGTTGGAAATGGTTATACAATTTTGGATAAAACCAGAATTTTTTCCTAAGTTCGGTCTATTTTTTAGGTGGGCCCCGAGTATCGATTTACTCGGGTCAAAGTGGTAACGCGTTCTATGCCGCGTTGTGATTCACGTGGTATATTTGGTTGCTCAAAACCATTACCGAGTGAATGGGAAATTGAAGCCAAAGTGTGCTCCATGAAAATGGAGTTTTGGTGAAATTCCTTAAGGTTGTAAATTGGCTTGTCCCACATTGATTTGGTGGGAAGTTTTGAAAGGGTTTATAAGGCTTAGGGTGAGATACTTGGGGTGTGCCCCAAGGGGTACCCAAGTGTTTTAGAGGGAGAGGTTATGGGCAAAATGGGCTAGACCCATTGGACCCAAAAATCACCACACACGCGCGCGCGCGCCGCCGCCGCCGTCCATCCGGCCGGTTGGGTTGGGCTTCTAATCTTTTTGGGCCAAAAACATTTGAATTTAATTTTATTTTTTATTAAAATAAAATCCATAATTCAAATTAAATTGGTTTGGATTTTTTGTTCATCCAAACAGGGCCCTTCCCGGTTTCAAACAGAAATAAACTGTTTTGGAATTAGTGCACACCCAAACAGGGCCCTTCCCGTAATTGCTATCTGTTTGAATTGTTGAATCTGTTTGAAATTCAAAACCCAACAGGTATCATACCTGTTCAATTCAAAACCAAGAGCCACATACCTGTTCAATTCAAAACCAAGGGCCACCTTCACATCTATAAATAGGACCACCCTCATTTGATATTTTGCATTCAGAAATTTCGTATTTCATCTCTGCTAATTCTATTCTTCATCTTGCTGCATTTTATTTCCGAAAGAAAGAGTGTAAACACTTAGTGTGTTCGTAAGGCAAACAATTAGTAGTGCTGCTATTGTTTGTGGTAGATCATTTCATCCTGGGAGATAGACGTCCAAATTCTGAAAGCACCGTGGAGAGGACGAATCTGTCTTAAGGACACAGTGTCAAACACTGGACTTAATCAGAAAAATCATTCGAAGAAATTAAATCAAGTAAGTTATTTAATTTACTTTCAGTGTTGTTTTAATTTGTTTATTTATTCAGATTTTAATTTTGTTTTTGTAACAAAATAAAATCTATTTTTTTATTTATATATTTTTATTTCAAGTTTGATTTTTGTAATCAAACATATTCTCTCATTTTTCTTTATTTCTTTATATTCTGGTTGTTGTTTAGTACACAACAGAATTTAATTAATTTAAATACAGTGAAGATTGCCTAACAATCTTAAGACAGATTCCTTTTTGGGTATCTTCATTGTATTTAATTTTCTGTGTTTTCAAATTAATATTCTGGTTGGAAAAACAAATAGTGATTTATGCTATTTGACAGATAGTAGTAATATACTGTCTCTTTTCTTTGACAACAACTAGTAGTACGATACTGGTGTCATTAACAATTGAGAATATTATTTGGTATTACAGAAAATTCTTGTGATATTTTATTTTTCTAGTTTTAGTAACAAGGAAAATAAAATTATTTTGTTGTTATAATTATTTTCTGGTTTTAGTAACTAGAAAATTAATTTGTGTTTTTATATTTTCTGATTTTTGTAATCAGAGATTATGGCTACTACAACTGAAACTGCATCTGGCAGTGGTACTCCTATTGTTACACCTACATCGGTCCCTATCCAGAACCATGTTCATGTACCAATCAATCATGGAGAAAAACCGAAAAAATTTAACGATACCGAGTTTAAGAGATGGCAGCAGAAGATGCTGTTCTATCTTACAACTCTTAATTTGGCCCGGTTTCTCCATGAAGAGGCTCCAGCACTTAAAGAGGGTGAAAGTGATCGGCAAGTTGTTGCCGCTGTAGATGCTTGGAAACATTCAGATTTCCTGTGCAGAAACTACATCCTAAATGGCCTTGACAATATGCTGTATAATGTATACAGTCCTCTGAAAATAGCAAAAGAATTGTGGGATTCTTTGGAGAAGAAATACAAGACAGAAGATGCCGGCACGAAGAAATTTGTCGTCGGTAAATTTCTGGACTTTGTTATGGTAGACTCCCAAACGGTAATATCTCAAGTTCAAAGTTTTCAAAAAATTTTGCATGATATTCATTCAGAAGGTATGTCTCTTAGCGAGTCATTCCAAGTCGCTGCTTTAGTGGAAAAGTTACCACCGGCTTGGAAAGATTTCAAAAATTATTTAAAACATAAACGCAAAGAGATGACTATGGATGAATTGATTGTAAGATTAAGAATTGAAGAAGATAACCGAAAGGCTGAAAAGAGGAATGGGAAAAATCCTATTGAGTCCAAGGCTAATGTGGTTGAACAAGTTCATAAACCACATAACAAAAAGAGGAAGTTTACTGGAGATGGTCCTAAACAAGGCGATAGTAGCAAGAAGTTCAAAGGAAAATGCTATAACTGTGGCAAAACTGGACATCGAGCTTCTGACTGCCGCCGCCCTAAAAAGAATCATGGAAGTACAAGTAAGAAGACCACCAATCAGGCCAATGTAACAGAATTGGATTACATCTCTGACGGAGTGAATGACATCAACCTTTCTGCTGTGGTGTCTGAGGCTAACTTGGTGGGAAATCCCAAAGAGTGGTGGGTTGACACTGGAGCAACTCGTCACATATGTGCGGACAAGAAGATGTTCACTACCTACAATGAGGCTGCAAATGGTGAACAACTTTTCATGGGAAATTCTTCTACTTCTACTGTGGCTGGACAAGGGAAAGTAATCTTGATGATGACATCAGGGAAAGAACTGACCCTCAACAACGTACTGCATGTACCTGACATCCGGAAGAATTTAGTTTCTGGGTCTTTGTTAAGTAAAAATGGTTTTAGGCTTGTATTTGAGTCTGATAAATTTGTATTAACAAAGAGTGGTATGTATGTTGGTAAGGGATACATGAGTGATGGTCTCTTTAAGTTGAATGTAATGACAGTTGTACCGAAAGTTGCTATGAATAAGAATAACACATCTTTTGTTTATATTCTTGAGTCAAATTTATGGCATGGTAGATTAGGACATGTGAATTTTGATGCTTTGCGTAGATTAATTGGTTTAGATCATATACCAAAGTTTGAAATTAATCCTAATCATAAATGTGAAATTTGTGTAGAAGCGAAACTAACTAAGGCTCCATTTAAATCGGTTGAAAGAAAAATCAAACCTCTAGAATTAATTCACACTGATGTATGTGATTTAAAATTTATTCAAACTAGAGGTGGCAAAAAGTATTTCATAACATTTATCGATGATTGCACAAGATATTGTTATGTTTATTTACTTAGAAGTAAAGATGAAGCCTTAGAAATGTTTAAACTCTACAAAACAGAAGTTGAAAATCAACTTGGTAAAACCATTAAAATGGTTAGAAGTGATAGGGGTGGTGAATATGATGCACCATTAAATGAATTTTGTGCACAACATGGCATTATTCATCAAACTACAGCCCCTTATTCTCCACAGCAAAATGGAATTGTTGAAAGGAAGAATAGAACCCTAAAAGAATTGATGAATGCCATGTTACTAAGTTCAGGCTTACCACAAAACTTGTGGGGGGAAGCAATATTGTCTGCTAATTATGTTCTTAATAGAATACCCCACAAGAAAACCAAAAGCATTCCTTATGAATTGTGGAAAGGTCGACCACCTTCCTACAAATACTTAAAAGTGTGGGGGTGTTTGGCAAAAGTTGAAGTACCTGTTCCTAAAAAGACTAAGATTGGACCAAAAACAGTAGATTGTGTGTTTATTGGTTATGCTCAGAATAGTAGTGCATATCGGTTTCTGACTTATAAATCAGATATACCTGATATAAATGTGAACACTATTATAAAATCAAGGAATGCTGTGTTTTTTGAACATGTCTTTCCTTACAAGAAAGGACAGGAATTAAGTTCACAGAAAAGAACTTATGATTGTACACAAAGTCAAGAGACTAATGACAATCAAACACAAGAGACTAGTAATAGTCTCGACCAACAGGATTTAACTAATGATGAACCAAGACGCAGTAAAAGAGCAAGAACATCAAAATCCTTTGGTCCAGATTTTCTGACATACTTGTTAGAAAATGAACCTCAAAGCTTTAAGGCAGCAATGACAGGTCCTGAAGCACCTTTGTGGAAAGAGGCTGTTAATAATGAAATTGAATCCATTATGCAAAATCATACTTGGGAATTGGTGGATCTTCCACCAGGTTCTAAACCTCTTGGATATAAATGGATATTCAAGAGAAAAATGAAAGCAGATGGTTCAATTGATAAGTATAAAGCTAGACTTGTTGTTAAAGGTTACAGACAAAAGGAAGGTCTGGACTATTTTGACACATATTCCCCTGTGACAAGAATAACATCCATTCGCATGCTTATTTCTATAGCAGCGCTGTTTAATTTAGAAATACATCAAATGGATGTTAAGACAGCTTTCTTAAACGGTGATCTAAATGAAGAGATCTATATGGAACAACCCGAAGAGTTTGTAGTATCAGAGCAAGAAAAGAAAGTTTGTCGACTTGTAAAATCCCTTTATGGATTAAAACAAGCACCTAAGCAATGGCATGAAAATTTTGATCATGCAATGCTTACTAATGGGTTTAAGATAAACGAATGTGACAAATGCGTCTATGTTAAAAACACTGACCAAGGATATGTCATAGTTTGTCTTTATGTGGATGACATGCTTATCATTGGAAGCAGTCAAAACATGATCAAATCAACTAAGCAGATGCTTAACAAAAGATTTGATATGAAAGATATGGGGGTCGCAGATGTTATATTAGGAATGAAAATTACTAAAACATCTGACGGATATGCATTATCTCAATCTCATTATATTGAGAAAATTCTTGATAAATTTATCAAGGATGATTTGAATTTAGCTAGAACACCTGTAGACATCAGTCTTTATTTATCGAAAAATAAAGGTGATGCAGTGTCTCAGTTAAAATACTCCCAAATCATTGGAAGCCTAATGTACCTAATGAATTGTACTCGTCCTGATATAGCTTATGCTATCAGTAAATTGAGTAGGTACACTAGTAACCCTGGAGAAAACCATTGGAAAGCGATCATTCGAGTTCTTAGATATCTAAGTTTTACTCGTGATCATGGTTTGAACTTTACTCGATATCCAGCAGTACTCGAAGGTTATTGTGATGCAAATTGGATATCGGATACTAAAGATTCAAAATCCACTAGTGGATATGTCTTTACTCTAGGAGGCGCTGCTGTTTCTTGGAAGTCCACGAAATAAACTTGCATCGCACGATCCACAATGGAATCCGAGTTCATTGCTTTGGACAAAGCAGGAGAAGAAGCAGAATGGCTTCGTCACTTCTTAGAAGACATTCCAATGTGGCCAAAACCTGTGCCAGCTATTTGCATTCATTGTGATAGTCAATCTGCAATAGGCAGGGCACAGAATCATATGTATAATGGTAAGTCACGACATATTCGTCGTCGACATAATACCGTAAGACAATTGTTGTCAAACGGAATAATCTCAATAGATTATATAAAATCTAAAGAGAATATTGGGGATCCGTTAACAAAAGGTTTGACAAAAGAGCTAGTGTATAGTTCATCGAAGGGGATGGGATTAAAGCCTATTACATAAGAGTCGTCATAATGGTAACCCTACTTATATGACTGGAGATCCCAAGAACTAAGTTCAAAGGGACAACTAAGTTATGTATGGCTCGCCAGAAATCACCAAGGGATTAAAATTCCTACCCATTCCTATGGTGAGAGTGATATCTGCAACATATGTTGTCTGCAGGGGTATAAGGATAGGCTTTGCTTTTAATGATTACTTATATCTTGATTAAGACATAAAATCAAGATGAGTATAAGGAGATACTCACAATAAGAATCACCTATATGAGTGTTGAACTGGGGCCGGTTCTATGAGAATGAAGAGGCTAAATTCTCTAGAAACACTTATGAAAACCAGGGGCGTTCAAGGCCAAAATGAACACAACAGTGAGAACCACGATGTGTTAGAAGATATTTTGTGTGAAATCTATTGTCTTGGCTTACACAAACGGCTGAACAATTCAAGGCATCGCGTCCATTGGTTAGCCAGTAAGTCCGATAGGTTATCACTAGGGAAGGTTCAAAGCCGAAAACTACCTATCCTGATGCAAGATATTTTCGACTTATACTCTTTCGTTAAAGTCTGCATATTGTTGCATTTCCGTTGTCATCAAATTCCATTCATGTGGGGGATTGTTGGAAATGGTTATAAAATTTTGGATAAAACCAGAATTTTTTCCTAAGTTCGGTCTATTTTTTAGGTGGGCCCCGAGTGTCGATTTACTCGGGTCAAAGTGGTAACGCGTTCTATGCCGCGTTGTGATTCACGTGGTATATTTGGTTGCTCAAAACCATTACCGAGTGAATGGGAAATTGAAGCCAAAGTGTGCTCCATGAAAATGGAGTTTTGGTGGAAATTCCTTAAGGTTGTAAATTGGCTTGTCCCACATTGATTTGGTGGGAAGTTTTGAAAGGGTTTATAAGGCTTAGGGTGAGATACTTGGGGTGTGCCCCAAGGGGTACCCAAGTGTTTTAGAGGGAGAGGTTATGGGCAAAATGGGCTAGACCCATTGGACCCAAAAATCACCACACGCGCGCGCGCGCCGCCGCCGCCGCCGTCCGTCCGGCCAGTCGGGCGGGCTGGGCTTGGGTGTGTGGTTGGGTTGGGCTTCTAATCTTTTTGGGCAAAAAACATTTGAATTTAATTTTATTTTTTATTAAAATAAAATCCATAATTCAAATTAAATTGGTTTGGATTTTTTGTTCATCCAAACAGGGCCCTTCCCGGTTTCAAACAGAAATAAACTGTTTTGGAATTAGTGCACACCCAAACAGGGCCCTTCCCGTAATTGCTATCTGTTTGAATTGTTGAATCTATTTGAAATTCAAAACCCAACAGGTATCATACCTGTTCAATTCAAAACCAAGAGCCACATACCTGTTCAATTCAAAACCAAGGGCCACCTTCACATCTATAAATAGGACCACCCTCATTTGATATTTTGCATTCAGAAATTTCGTATTTCACCTCTGCTAATTCTATTCTTCATCTTGCTGCATTTTATTTCCGAAAGAAAGAGTGTAAACACTTAGTGTGTTCGTAAGGCAAACAATTAGTAGTGCTGCTATTGTTTGTGGTAGATCATTTCATCCTGGGAGATAGACGTCCAAATTCTGAAAGCACCGTGGAGAGGACGAATCTGTCTTAAGGACACAGTGTCAAACACTGGACTTGATCAGAAAAATCATTCGAAGAAATTAAATCAAGTAAGTTATTTAATTTACTTTCAGTGTTGTTTTAATTTGTTTATTTATTCAGATTTTAATTTTGTTTTTGTAACAAAATAAAATCTGTTTTTTTATTTATATATTTTTATTTCAAGTTTGATTTTTGTAATCAAACATATTCTCTCCTTTTTCTTTATTTCTTTATATTCTGGTTGTTGTTTAGTACACAACAGAATTTTATTAATTTAAATACAGTGAAGATTGCCTAACAATTTTTCACTCACCTTTTCTGAAATTTTGCATATATATATATATATATATATATTATTAAAGACTCATACATATTTTAACATAATACATTAATAATTTAATATAAGACCCTAATCATATAACATTTATTTCACACTATATAACTAATGAAAATTTTTTCAATTTTAATTAATGCATTTATTATTTAATTTTTTTTCTTTTCTTTTTTTATGTTGAAACAAATGGATTAATTTTTTTTTCCAGCAATTTGTCATACTTATTTATTCATATGTAAAAAAAATTATTCATCTCTAAATTGTTAAGATAATATTACAACATTAAATAATTAAAAAAAAAACTTAATTTTCATTGATAAAATACTTAAAAAATATAATGAACACGGTAAATTAAAGCAATATTATGGACTTTTTCTTTCATATTTGTAAATGAACCATATAATTGAATATTGAGAGTTAAAGCATCTAATATATGTGGATCACAGAGACTAAGTGTAAAATCAGGAAAACAATTAAAATGAATGGGTCCTTTGTGGAGACCAGTTTCCATCATACCCATAAGACTATCATTGTAATCAATAAAACATGCATCTCTTAAATATAATAAAACAGAAGTATTTTTACCGTGTGGAGTTAATGGTTTTATTCCAACTTGAATTAATCCTAAATGAATAAAATTGTGACCAGTTTTTAAATGTCTTTTAATAGTGTTAGCATCAAATAATTGACAGGTTTCACGAGGCTTTTCGAAAGCATAAACTTGTTCTAAAGTTTTAACATGCAGATTAACATGAAAAGTGGATTGGAAAAAAGTAATTTTATAAATTTCTTTAACAGACAATTTTGGGATATTCCAACTTAAATCAATTTTATCATTCTGTATTTCTACATCTTCTTCATTAATCACTAATGCTTGATTAGGTATTAAAGGCAAACTTGTTGACCTAGAACTGACTGACGAGCTACTTTTAAATAATCGACTCATATTTCTAACGAGGTAAATGACTTACAGGAATCTTAATACATTGTCTAAATTTATCATGTTTTCACATACTCTGTTTTCACACATACCCATTTCGGAAGACCCCTAAAATCCAACACTGCCTAACCAAAGGACTTACCAAGGATTGGGACGAAGGTTGGGTGGCTAGTTACAAAGTGGAAAGACACAGATAATATTTTGGACAGATTAAGATGACAGAAGGCAGATACGAAGCAGAATAGAGACAGATTAATCAGAATTAACCAGACAGTAAGCAACAAATAGTTGGTTAATCATAATTAACCAGACATTAATCAAAAATATATTTTATCACTGATTTGATTTGATTTTTTTTTTTAAATTCACACTGAATTGTTATTTTCTCTTAATAGTTGTTTATGGGATACATTATTGCACCTTTACATTAAATACATATTGCTATTTTTGTCCAAATTTTTAGTATTTTTCAAGGTAATTTATTTCTTTTTTACACCAAAATGACAGTGTATTAACAGAAGCCCCTGGGAGCGAAGCTTTAAAATTGATTAATTCCAGATTTGTTTCTCTCTAAAATTAATGTTAGATAACATTCTAATAATTTAATATAAGACTTATTTCATACTATGTAAATAACATAAAATTTATCATTTTAAGTAATACATTTATTATTAAATTTTTCTTAAAGTTGAAATAATTAATTTTTTTTCTTGACAATTTGCATTACTTATTTATTCACATGTAAAAAATTATTATTTTATCTTTTCTCAATATTATTCTCAAATTTTAATTTTTATCTTTGGGCCATTAAACTTCTTGTTGATGCATATTTAAAAAAACTTAAATTAATATTTCTTACATGATTAAAAAAATTTAAAAATAAATATAGAAGTTAAAAAAAAAATCTTACCTCCTCTGAGGTTATCAACACCAATTTTAACCATAAATGCACTAAATTTAATTTACCATATTAAATATATATATATATATATATATATAATTATTATTTATTTTTCATAATGTTTTTCAAAATATAAATGTAATTTCTTGATTATATTTTTTTACACAAGTTTTTGAGCTTTTATAGAAAAAATAAAATAAAATAAAACTATTAATAAAGGTGAGAAATTAATTTTAAGATTTCATGATCCTTCATTTCCTATCAACTAATTTTAATCTACTGTGAAGTGATTATGTTTTTTTTACTTCTATATTTATTTTTTAATTTTTTTAATCATGTAAAAATATTATCCCGTGTTTCTTTAAATATGCATCAAGTAGAAGTTTAATAACCTAAAGATAAAAATTAAAATTTGAGAATAATAGATGATTGAGAAAAGATAAAATAATAAAATATATAGTTTGACAAGCAAGTAAAGTTAAGAGATCCTAATTAACGACCTCAATGTTGTACAATTCAGCCTTAATCATATCCTCCAACTTACAACTTGCTAGTCCTCAAGCAAGTAATAAAAATAAAATAAAATTAAACAAAATCTAGCTATTACTTCTTTCGTGGGGAAACGGTTGCATTTAGCATATGCAACAAGCCTTTAAACCACAAAGTTACCACAAGTGGACGAGTAAAGTCTCGTGAGGGTTTTCAGAAATGATACCCACAGACATTAACATATTCATATATGCCTAACAATTAACCACACTACTCCACCTAACAATCAACTTATGTGCCATTGTAGTGTGATATTAAGACATAATGAGACATTAAATGCATAGTGGACAAGCATGAAGGAATCTATTGAGTCAAAACCATAATTCAGTTAATACAAAAGTAAAGTCCCCTGTACTCGTGCATGCTAGTAGACAAATCATCAGTACTCTCGGTGTAAAGTGATATCTCCATATTAGTTATCTGTCCACTATAATAGCCCAGTGTAACTTATAATAACACCCAACATATATAGAAAAACTAAACTATTGCAGCCAAGATTCTCAAAAGGCTTTTTTTATTATTATTATTATTATTTTTTTTAAATGACGGTGCAATGTCTTGATCCATTAAGCTTTCTAATTAACTCATGTAACAAGCATTGGGCCAATGACTCCCAAACCAGGCGGTTTTAGGGCACTAGGTGTGAAGACACCCCTACGGGCTTAATTACTCGAGTTGGAAAGGCTATGAATCCGAACAAGTCATTCTCCTTATTTTTCCTTAACTATGCAATGTCTAAGTCCCTTAAGCTTTCTAATTAACCCATGTAGAAAGTATTAGGCCAATGACTCCCAAACCAGACGGTTTTAGGGAACTAGGTGTAGAGACACCCCTATGGACTTAATAACTCGAGTTAAAAAGGCTACGAACCCAAACAAGTCAAGTTTTTATTTTTATTTATTTATTTATTTTTTTTGAGAATCTTGGCCCCTCATTTATTCTTTCTGTAACCCTAGCCATTATCAATGATGTAGACCAGAGATTATAATAAAGAGGTCACCGTTATGAGAGTGTGTTCATGTGAATTAAGGCATACTCCTGACAAGTGTAGTAATACCACAAACACAAACCACTCTCCTAGTGCAAACATCACATGCAAGTATCTACCCAATAAACCCTTTTCATAAAAGTCTACTATGCTCTCCAATTAACATATGCAAATATCATCATCCTACAAGCAAGAAGTCACATCAAGTGAAGTAATGCAATAAAGTGAAACAGGTATAAGTATGAATTATGAGCCAACTAGAAATGCACAAAAGAAAATACAACCCTCATCCCCCAACTTGAATATGACATTGTCCTCAATGGAAAGGTAAAGAGAAATGAGAGAAGATTACTAGAGATTGTAGGTGCACATCCAGGTAGGCATATAGTAACACACACACACACACACACACACTTCACAAACTTTTTTTTTTGAAAGGAAGAAATAACTAAAAAGAAAAATAAAAATAAAAGAGACAAAGCAATATATAGGCTGATACTACTGAGAATCCGGTGGCGGTGGTGGCAAGAAATGCTGGGGAAAACAAGGCGTGCATCAAAGATCGCGTCTCAAAGGCTTCATCCTGAACCTGTTGGCCGAGCTGATCAAAACGCTGCTGGTTCGACTCTCGATATGTATAAAAGCAAGTTTGCAGTGATGTAACTGACTGCTGAATGTTGAGCTGGCGGGCGTGTAGCTGGTCGAAGGCTGCCTGAGAATAGTCTCAATGCGCTTGAAAATCCGTGCACAACCCTATGAGACTCTGGTGGTGATCATGAAGAGTACTGTGGAC
Source organism: Camellia sinensis (assembly GCF_055761805.1). Classification (NCBI taxonomy): domain Eukaryota; kingdom Viridiplantae; phylum Streptophyta; class Magnoliopsida; order Ericales; family Theaceae; genus Camellia; species Camellia sinensis. The sequence goes on from NC_138968.1 coordinate 14,156,448, forward strand.
CTGAATCCCAGAGTGTTAAAGTTATAAGTACTCCTCACGAGTCATGGAGAATGGGTCCCCATGGGGAGGCACATGGGAGGCAAGATGAGGTGGTTGGTCGTGGATAGGGTCCGAGGCCTCATCAACCGGGGCACTAACATGCTGCGAAATGCGAGATAGGCTATGCTGCCATTCCCGCTGCTCGAAAGTTAGATAAGCTCGATCAATCTCATCAGTCGAATCAATGGGAGGCCGTTCAACTCGAAGACAAGTGTTAGAAAGTTGGCAAATGGCAGCGGCCAAGTCAGGTTCTGCATAGGTTGAGGCCGAATTACCTACTGTAGAAATTTTTGCATATGCATCCAAATGATGTGCACAAGTGGGACCTGATAGCCATGCTAATAACCGTGTAAGACCTGAACAAACTCCAAGCGATGCTCAGCTTTATGCCCAAGTAGAAGGGCATTCTTATATATGACGGAGTCAATGAATAACAAGCGGCTAGGTAGCTTCCTCTGGTGCAAGCATGTCAAACTTGTGTCACCGTGGGCTCTCGGGAAGTACTGTTGGATGAGGCTGTGTATGGATTGTTGGTCCTCAACTTCCGGGAATGGCTGGTATTCTGTCTTGGAGAAGAACACTAACGCGTCGGCAATTATGGATTCGGTGATGTTGACGAGATGGTCATCAATGGTGGACATCAGTCCTTCTTCGGTGAGTGACTCATACAGGTTCTAGTAGAAGAGCTGTACCAGACGAGGATAAGTGGGTGCTGTGACAGTGCAAAGACCCATCTGTTGTTGGAGTTGGAGCTGCTCAACGGCCCAAGAAGTAGCCGGGTCACGCTGAAAATATGAAATGTTGAACTGCGTGAGCTTGTGAAGCGGGCATGAAGCCCACTTCGACCGTGGCAAGTCATCCGATGGGGTGGTGAGGATGGTGGTGATGGTGCCGGTGGTGGCACCGAGGAGGATAAACCTCTAGCCTTTTTGGAGGCCCAGGTGGATAGCCGGCTACTCATATGATGCACACACCAAAAGCAAATAGACACAGACCCGTGGAGCTAATCATGAGAATAAAACAAAATATTAAAGCACAAGTCTGCCCACTAATGTACCACATGCAATTCTCATTTTTTTTTTATTTTAAACAAAATGAAATAGAATAATATAGACTTACATATTAACATTTAAACAAGTATTGAATTAAACTAAGAAGTAATACTAGGATAATAGAATACATCTAAACAACTAAATAAATAGATGGAAAATACAATGAATTAGAAAAGCTAGGTATTAGATTTTTTTTTAAACGAAAAGAAATAAATAAATGAATAGAAAATGACATTAAATTAAATTAACTACTGAACAACAGTACAATTTTATTGAAGTAACTAATGACTAAATAATTAAACTAACAGAGCTAAACCATTTGAATAAACTAAACTATCAAGTAAAGAATGAAGTAATAAAATAAAATAACAGAAAAATAAGCAACTAAATAAATAAATAAATCACCTCTGAAGTAAACAAAAAAACTAAGCAGGAATTTTATTTTATTTTATTTATTTATTTATCTTTATTTTTTTTTAAATAGGGTTATTTTATTTAAGTAACTAATGATTGAATAATTAAAACTATCAGAACCAAAATTATTTTCATGAACTAAACTATGGTAAGCAAGCCAAATAATAAAAATAAAATAACAAAACAAAACAAAAATAAACTTTTTTTTTTTGGTATTGGACCACATGTGCGCCAGAGATGGTCGCACGTGCGGTAGTCGTCTTCTCGACTGCCCAATTTTTTATTTTTTATTATTATTTTTTTAAGGATGAACCATAGATCATGGTGTGAACAACAAACAAAAGCAAAAACTCTACTTATCTACTCCTACACCCACAAATCTATACAAAAAGGAAAAGTTACCTTAAAAGAGTGGAAAAAAAGGGAGAAAGAAGAATGATTCGTTGGAAAAAATGGTGGTCGCCGGAGATTCGACGGACGGAGAAGAAATAGGGCACCGGCGGTGAGATGGTGGTGAGGAAGAAGGAAAGAGGGGTGAGAGTTGAAGGAAAAGAGGTTGGTAATGGTGGGGATATGATGAGTTGGTGGTTTTGTGGGGTTGTGTGAGAGAGAGAGAGATATAGATGATGAGAGGTAGAGAGAGAGAGTGGTTGGGAACGTGATAGTCAAAGAGAGTCGAGGTTAGATTTAGTTGAAATCAAATTTGTTTTGTTTTGTTTTTTTTTTCAAAAATGAAAACAAATAAAAATAATAAAAAAATAAGTACAAATAAAATAAAAAATAAAAAAAAATAATAAGAAACTTAATGTTTATTTATTTTTTTTTTATGATTAGTTTTTTTTTTTGAAAAGAATAAGTTATACTGAAATAGATAAAAATATATATATATATATAAGAAAACTTTTTTTTTTAATTTTTAATTTATATATATTTTAACTGTAGTTTTTTTTTTTTTGGCTGGAACGTCGTCCCGCACGTGCGGGATTGTGCCACGCATGTGCAAACTCACCCCGCACCAAGCCGCGCTCGTGCATATAAAGCAGGCCAAAAACAATTTCAAAAGAGTTTTTCCCGCACGTGCGGGGCCCATGCCGCACGTGCGGTGTTTCATTTTTTTTTTTGGGGGGGAAAATGACGTTCCTCACGTGCGGGGATCAAGCTGCACATGCGGCTTGGATGCCGCACCACCTCCACCGCACCTGCATATAAAGCAAGCTCGAATTTGTGGAATATAGTTTTTGCCACACGTGCGGTGGGTTTTGCCGCATGTGCGAGGATTTTTTTTCTTTTTTTTTATAAAAAAAAAACCACTATTCCCTCAGCCCAACTTGTACGTTAATTTTACAATCAAAATAAGAGTAGCTCTTGCAAACAAATAAAAGTTCAATAAAGGTATAATCTTTACGCGAAAATCACGGGTACTACTTTTCTCCGTAACAGTGTTTGTAACTTTCTCTATTCTCCAACAGGGTGACAGACTAGGTTGATTTGGTATCCAGAATCGAGGCGCATAAAGCTAACTCGACCTATGTGGCTACCATACAGAGCTCAAGCTGGGGTGGTTTTGAAGCAATCTCCACACCCTTGGGTATTTAAACCAGACTCTAGTCTTGGAAATTCTAAACCTTTGTGTTATAGGCTTTGCCATTTGAACTCTAGTTTCCACCGTCTCAGTGGGTCTCCTAGGAATTCACTACAAACATAGTTAGGTGGCTATACCAGACCGTCAGATGCCGTTCGGGCACGGCGAACACCAAAGGAATTACACTTTTAGAGGATTTAAAGTCTCCTAGACGCAAATAAAGCACAACAAGAACAAAGAAAAATAGAATGGAATAGAAAGGAAAGAAAAGAGAACAAGACATCAATCTCTCAATCATAGTAAAAAGGGTCCACCAAAGCAATGGACTCAATCATATCCCCATTCCCAATCCACTCTATATATGGCTTCAGTCTTTGGCCATTCACTTTGAAAGTGTGGCCATTCTTTGGATCTTGCACCTCAACGGCATCGTGAATAAATTCCTCAACAACCACAAAGGGATCATCCCACCTTGATCTAAGCTTACCCGGAAAGAGTCTCAATTTGGAGTTAAAAAGCCACACTTTTTGGCTGAGTTCAAAAGATTTTCTATTAATGTGCTTGTCATGGAATTCCTTAGTCCGAGCTTTAAAAATTCTCGAACTCTCCTATACATTATTCTAAATTTCCTTTAACTCATTGAGTTGCAATTTCCAGTTGAGCGCAGCTGTAGCCATATCGAAGTTAAACTTCTTTATGGCCCACAATGCTCGATGCTCAAGTTCAATCGGGAGATGGCAAGCATTGCCAAACACCGCCCTATATAGTGACATCCCAATGGGTGTCTTATAAGCAATGCGGTAGGCCTATAATGCATCAATCAAACGTTGTGACCAATCTTTTCTATCTGGCCTCACTGTTTTCTCTATTATGTGCTTTACCTCCCTATTTGAGACTTCCACTTGGCCACTAGTTTGAGGGTGGTATGGAGTGCCAACTTTATGAGTGATAGAGTATTTCTATTCTACCGACTCAAAGAACCTGTTACAAAAATGCGTACCCTAAGCACTTATTATGGCTCTAGGAAACCTAAAACGACTAAAGATGTTTTCATGCAAAAATTTGATTACAACTCTATAATCGTTTGTTTGGGTAGCTATTGCCTCCACCTACTTAGACACATAATCCATTGCCAAGAGAATATACTCAAACCCGAATGACGACGGGAAAGGGCCCACAAAATCAATCCCCCAAACATCAAAGATCTCTACCATAAGAATAGGGGACATTGGTATCATGTCACGCCGAGATATCAAACCCATTTGCTGACAGCATAAACAAGTTCTACAAAATTGATGGCCATCTTTAAAAATTGTGGGCCAATAAAACCCGCTTTGTAAAATCTTGGTGGCCGTTTTATGCCCACTAAAATGATTTCCACATGCAGAAGAATGACAAAAAGTAAGAGTGCTATGCACCTCACTCTTCGGCACACATCGTCGGATCACTTGGTCGGAACAATATCTAAACAACTCCGGATCCTCCCAAAAATAATACCTGACCTAGGAAAAGAATCGGTCTTTGTCTTGCTTAGACCAATTTTGAGGAATTTGCCCAATGGCCAAGTAATTCACAATATGTGCAAACCACGGGGGGCTCGCTCATGACACCATAAGGAGTTGTTCGTCAGGAAACGAATCATGCAAATTTAGAGGGTCATTAGTATATTCAACAAGGATTCGGGAGAGGTGATCGGCCACTACATTCTCTGATCCTTTCTTATCACAGATCTCTAGGTCAAATTCCTGAAGCAACAAAATCCATCTAATTAACCTAGGTTTGGTCTCTTTCTTTGATAGTAAATACCGCAAAGCGGCATGATCAGTGAAGACTATGACCTTGGAGCCTAGGAGATAGAACCGGAATTTATCTAAGGCAAAGACCACAGCTAGCAACTCTTTCTCGGTAGTAGAATAATTCAATTGTGCATCCGAGAGAGTGTGACTAGCATAATATATAGCATACGGTGCGCTATTGACTCTTTGACCCAACACAGCCCCAACAGCATAATCTGAGTGTTTCAAAGGGAAGCGACCAATCCGATGATTTCATGATTGGGGCGGTGGTAAGGTCCATTCTCAGTGTTTCAAAAGCCTTCAAGCATGCCTCATCAAAGATAAAAGGTGCATCCTTGACAAGTAAACTACACAAAGGACGTAATATTTTACTAAAGTCTTTGATGAACCTACGATAAAAACCTACATGCCCTAGGAAAGACCTAATTTGACACAGAATTAGGTGGAGGAAGGCCTGCAATGAGGTTAACCTTAGCCTTGTCTACCTCTATACTCGAGGGGACACAATGTGTCCCAACACTATACCCTCACGAACCATAAAATGGCTTTTTTCCCAACTTAAAATTAGGTTTTTCTCAGTACATCGTTCCAACACTCTAGTCAAGTTCCTAAGACATTCCTCAAAAGACGGCCCAACACCGAAAAATCATCCATGAAAACCTCTAAGAATTTCTCCACCATATCGGAGAAAATGGCCATCATACACCGTTGAAAAATCGCCGGTGCATTACAAAGCCCAAAGGGCGTGTGCCTATAAGCAAAAGTGCCAAAAGGGTAAGTGAATGTGGTCTTTTCCTGGTCAGCGGGGTACACCGGGACTTGATTATACCCCGAGTAGCCATCAAGAAAACAATAGAAACCTTGCCCCGCTAACCGCTCTAGGATCTGGTTAATGAAAGGTAAGGGAAAATGATCTTTCCTAGTCGTGGAATTAAGTCTCCTATAATCAATGCACACTCGCCACCTAGTAGTGGTTCGTGTGGGGACTAACTCTCCTCTCTCATTCTTAACAACAGTGATGCCTGATTTCTTGGGCACCACTTGTGTGGGACTCACCCACTTGCTATCCGAGATGGGGTATATAATACCCGTATCCAACAATTTTAATACCTCATTTTTCACCACCTCTTTCATATTGGGATTAAGCCTCCGTTGCATTTCATGAGAAGGTTTGGTGTCTTCATCTAGGTGTATATAATGCATGCACACGAAGGGATCTATCCCTTTCAAATCAGCCACCAACCACCCTATAGCATTCCGATATGCCACGAGAACACTCATTAACTGATTCTCTTGCTCTGCAGTCAAGTCAGATGCAATGATGACTGGTAAAGTATCCTTGGCCCTAAAAATGCATACTTGAGTGTGGCCGGGAGTGGCTTCAACTCAAGTGTAGGTGGTGTGACCAAAGATGGTATGGCAGGCTCTCTTGACAAATGAGGAAGTGACTCAAACCGGGCTTTTTACGGAGAAATATCCGGTGTAGAAGAAGCATTGAGCAAGGCATTCACCTCCTCAACCGACCCGTCCATATCAAAATTTTCAAACCCAAAATGAGCTAGACAAGTCTCTAGAGGGTCCTCTACAAGAATGGAGGACAAAGCTTCCTCCACAATCCCATCTACAACATTCACAAATAAGCACTCCTCTCTCTCATGGGGTTGTTGGGATGTTTGGAAAACATTAAGTTTCACTCGCATGTTACCAAATGAAACTTCCATAACCCTGGTACGACAGTTAATGCATGCATTGGTCGTAGCCAAGAAGGGTCGACCTAAGATCACCGGGATTTGTTTCCTTGAACTGGCTACCGGTTCCATAGCTAACACCAAAAAGTCAACAAGAAAGTAAAACCTATCAACCTCTACTAGCACATCCTCAATCATGTCACGTGGCACTTTGATGGAGCGGTCAGCCAACTGGAGAGTAACAATAGTGGGCTTCAACTCACCAAGCCCAAATTCTTCGTACACAGAGTACGGCAACAAATTGACACTAGCCCCTAAATCTAATAAGGCCCTATCAATGAAATGGCCCCCTATAATGCAAGCAATGGTTGGGGCACCTGGGTCTTTAAGCTTAGGGGGTGTATCATTCAATAAGATGGAACTTACTTGCCCGTGAGTAAGACCTTTTGGGACACATGTGTCCTAGATTTACGCTTTTGCATACAAAGGTCTTTCAGAAATTTAGCATAGGAGGGTACTTGCTTAATCGCCTCCAACAGGGGGAGGTTGATTTTCACTTGTTTAAAAACCTCCATCACCACTTCCATGGATGTCGTCTTCTTATTAAAAGGGGACGGTGCATCAAGGCATTGGGGAAAGGGTGTCTTAGGCACATATGGTGCCTTAGGCTCATGTAAAGTGTTAGGGACTAAATCATCCCTCTTAGGTGTTTCTCCCTCACCCTTGCTCTCATTGGGTGTACCACCATGGTCACCCTTCTTAGCCCTAGTTGCATTAGACGTAACTGGCTGAGGCTCTAACTCTCTCCCACTTCTCAAAGTAATCATCGCTTACACTTACTCATGGTGCTTTCCATTCCCACCTGAACTCTCTGCCCCGTATTATCCCTTAGGGTTGGCCACAGTCTGACTCGGTAATTTTCCCTCCTCCCTCCTATTCATGTTGCTAGCCATTTGACCTAATTGGGCCTCTAGCTTGGCAATAAAGTGAGTATAGAAGTGAACTACTGGTGCCAACCCCTTAAGTTCTGAGAGAACTTCCAACACCTGAGTCTCAAAGGAAGAGTTACCCTAAAGAGCAGGCGGGGGTTATAGTTGCCGGTATGGTTATGGGAGTCGATAAGGTTGCAGTGGTCGGTAAGATGATTGGTTGGCAAAATTATTAAAATTTTGCCTTGGTGGTGGAGGATTGTAAGAAGTGCCTTGTGAAGGGGGTCTCCATGAAAAATTAGGATGATTTCCCATCTCGGATTGTATGTGTTGGAGTATGGGTCATTACCTGGGTTGGAGAATCCTTGAGCCACATTTACATGCTCTTGGACTAACTCCGGAAATTGTAATGCCGAAGGGCACTCACTCAAGTCATGAGCAGGACCCGCACAAATAACACATGCCTCATGAAATTGAGGTTGATCTTGTTGTGTAGGGGCATGTCCCGCAGCTAATAATTGGTCCATTTTGTCGGACAATGCCTCTACTTGTTGGGCTAACTCTAGGTTTTCCCCAAAATCATAAATGCCCCCTCTCTTCGAGGCTCCAACTACTGGTTGCAGAACTTGCCGAGCTGCAGAGGCATGGTGAAGGGAATTATCACTTAGGTTCTCAAACAATTGCCATGCCTCGGTATCATTTTTGGACATGAATGTCCCACCACAAGAGGAATCCACTATTTGGCAGTAAGGCTCAGTTAAGCCATAGTAAAAGGTCTGCATAAGTTGCCAATCAGACACTTGGTGGTGGGGACACTATTGGAGAAGGCCACGAAGTCTTTCCCACGTCTCATGAAATTGCTCGCCATCAATTTGAGCAAAATTGGTGATGGCTCGCCTAAGTTGGTTGGTTTTACCGATGGAAAAGTACTTTTCCAAGAACCGTTGCTGTAATTGGTCCCAAGTTATGATTGAATTAGAAGGTAAGGAGTTCAGCCAATGTTTGGCTTTGTCCTTTAATAAGAATGGAAACAATCGCAACATTAAGGCCTCATTTGTGAAATTTTGGATCCTCACTGTAGAGCAAATTTCTAGAAATTCATTCAAATGTTTATAAGGATCACCATGAGCTAGTCCATGGAATGATGGGAGCATTTGTATGGTGCTGGACTTACTCTCATAATGAGCAGTAGTGGTGTGGGGTAATTGGATGCGTGATGGTGATGTATATGCAATGGGTGTGAAATAATCCTTAAGGGTCCGGTTAGGCCTATTCAGGACATTTGGATTTTCCATATCTAATGGCTCAATGTGTGGATATGAATATTCAAGCCTAGGAGCACGGGCAGAGGCTCTAAGTCTCCTAAGAGTCCTTTCTAGTTCAAGGTCCAAACTCCACAATTCAGGGCGACGTGCACTAAGTATGAAAGCAAAATACCAAAGGAAGAAATACTCACAGAGATTTAACGAAAAAGCTTTACTTATCTTTCGGTGCTTGACGTGTAGACGTTGTCTCCAACCTCCAATCGAGCTTTGTCTTTCTTCTTAGCGCTTTGGTGCTTTGCTTGCAAGTATTTGCTTCTGTGTTTTTTTTTTAGCACTTTGGTGTTGCGATATTTTTGTTTAAAAACTTGGCTGCACTTCGCTTGCACTCCAGTGATGGTTCCAATTGCAAATACTCTGCACACTTAGTAACACGAAAGCATAAAATCCTAAACTAAAAATTAAAATAAGAATATAACTTTAAATTAATTAATTTCGCCAGAAATACCCGGCAACGGTGTCAAAATTTGATGGGTCATTACACACACCAAAAATAAACACTTAACTATACCAAATTCTTTTAGAATAATGGCAAGTCCAGGTATTAATCCACGAGGACAATTGTGAAATTAGACTAATTTAATCGCTAAATTCCTAAATTAATTTTGATTAAAAAGATTGAGAGCTTTTATGACTAAAAAGGAATTAAATGAAATTAAGAAATTAAATTGACAATTAAAAATTAGGGTTTGAGATATTAATTTTTGGAAAAAAATCCTAGGGCAATGAGTTCACCACTAGTTGCGTAAATAGGGTTTCAAATTGAAATCAATTATGTTATGGTTCGAACGGAATAATGCTTCGCAACTACAAGTTCAAAGCATTTAACAAGAAAATCATCACGTTCAATGTACGGGTACGAACCATCTCAAATAGTTCGAATCATTCACTCTAAACTTGGGTAGCGACACAACTTGTCCCTCGTAGTATGGTTCGTCTCATACCTTGAATGTGAAAGAATAGAAAACTATTGTATGGAAAATATTCAACAATCACAGAAAATCGAATACTTGAAGAAATAATGGAAAATATATATATATATATATAATCTTCTAAAACACCATACAATTGTTCAAACCTTTACATAATTAAAAATAAAAAAGAAAACCTAATTACATGGCTAGGGTTTCATCAAAACCCTAGAAAAGAATAACCTAGCCACTCATGGAGGAGTCGAAAGAGGTGGAAGAGACGTGAGATATGGAAACTCCTATGGAAGTTGTCTTGAGAGCTTGAGAATCCTCCTTTCCTCCAAAAAAATAGAGAGGTAATGTGACTTAAAATAAGTTAAAAGTCAAAAAATAACTTTTAATCCTCTAGCCAAAAGAGGCCAATGGAACAAAAGAAAAATATATAAACATAAGGGTGCAATTCAAGTTGCACTTTTAAAGGTTTGTTTTAAGAAATAAGTTAAAAACTAATATATATATTTTTATTTTTTTGGCTTGATTTGAAAAAATATGTAAAAAATAAAAAAAAAATGATGTGACGTAAAAGAGGTTAAAAGTCAGAAAATAATTTTTAGTCAAATTCTCAAAATAGGCTAAAATGTTTGACTTATACCTTATTACAAGATGGTTTACACCCTTTATAATTTGATAAATTTTTTGATCTTGCACCGTGAATTGTAATTTCCCCTTTTCTAGTTGCCTAACTTTAATTTATAGGATTTGACTCTAGCTACTATAATATGACTTGCTTTTCTGGTTGCATAACACCACTTTGGATAGGATCCTCGCCATGGATATTTTGTAGCGGAGAGATTCTATTATATCTTCTGATGATGAATGCAGTGATCTATTTTAATTAAATAATTATAAATTTTTATTTTTATTTGATAGCCATTAGATATGTAATGGGAATCCTTCTTTAATCCAAACAAGAAACTCTCATTGTGAGTGAGAGGGTAATTTATATGAAAATTGGGCCGAGCTGGGTAATGGGCCATTATGGGCCACAGTGCAAAGGGCTGAGTAAAATGGCCATAAAGTTACTTCGGTTTGGAAGAGTCTTAAAGTTACTCCGGTCCCAAAGGGCTTATGGTTAGCTCGGTCACCATACTACAACTTATACCGGTCATGACACAGTGTAATTAGCTCGGTCTAAACCTTGCCAATAGTTAGCTCGGTTTAGGCTTACCACGGTTTATGGAGGAGGAATTGAGGTAAGGGCAGTGGAAGGATGAACCAAACTAAGGACAGTTTGGTCTATTCTGCAGCTAAGCATAGCCATGCTTACCTCGGCCACATTGGAGTCCGACTGTGGTAAAACCATCTCACTTGGTTTAAGCAGTGAGGGGGGTGTTGAAGGATAAAGCATTATCTTTCAGGAGTATGGATCCTAGAAGGACTCTACATGGAAGAGTAAGAGTCCTACTTGGATTGTGTCACACGAAACCTACAAAAGCTCACAAACATCACCTCTGGAGAGGTAACAGAACTTTGATTCCCGAATACACAGAGCTTTTTGTCTCTTTGTCTATTGAACTGACTTAGGCATCGGAGAGGTATCCGGCACACACCAGCCGGCTAGCTCACGTTTGTGTTTTCAGGGGGTGAAGCGACGACGTATGAAGGAGTGCAATCTTGATCAACAGGATTATACGAGAAGGTTTATTTCTTTCCCGTACAATTGGCGCCGTCTGTGGGAACAAGCAGAACGAAAAAAACCTTTTGATTAAGTTTTCCTTACCAAAAAAACAATAATGGCGCACAATGAAGATTTGCCAAAGTCCACCATTGATGGACAAACCCCAGAAAGAGGTTGGAGGCGCGGAGGCTTGCCTCCTATCCCTCCCATGGCAGACTTGGAGCCACAACGACAGAACCCCAGGAGGGATACTAGGGGAAGGCGAAATAACAGCCCCCGTCACTCTCGATCACAGAGTCCAGATAGACAAAGGCGGAGGATTGTTCCTCAAGCCCTGGAGGACCGCGTGAAGGAGCAGGATGAACTGATACGACGGATGGTGGCGGACATGGAATCTATGAAACGCCAGATGAAAGGAAAATGAGTGGCGACAGGAGGGGGCGCAAAAACAAGACGCCCCCTCGCCACTCAGAAGGCCATGGTAGGCATGCCACACCGTCACAAGGAGAGAGTAGAAGCCTCAGGACAGGCGATACTCAAACCAGAACCTCCAGGACCCAGTTCTCCAGGTCTGAGAGAATGAGGTCCGAAAGGTCGTATACTAAGGGGAGCACATATCAACCCTCACGCACGCACCAGACATCATCCAGGCAGTCGGAGATGCCTAGATCGTCCGACTTAAGGACTGTGCTAGAAGAAAGGGCACGATGGAAGGAAGACACCAGGGCACGCGACCCTCGCAAAATTTCTGCCCTTCAGCGGTTGGCTCCTCGGACGCATGGAAGCGTCGAGGTTGGAATGCCAATACCGCGCCCTGCCTACGAACCAATGGACAAAGCATTAGCGAGGCTGCAGACCTCACTGTTCGTTCCAGCAATCAAAAACGCGCCCCTGCCTTCAGGCTTTCTCCAGCCCAAATTCACCACGTACGAGGGGAAGATGGACCCCTACATGCACCTAAGCCACTTCCGCCAGGTTATGGCGATATATCGGCGAAACGAGGCTTTGATGTGCATCCTCTTCCCATCAAGCCTTGGCGACCTAGGTTTGACTTGGTTCAAAAAACTTCCAGAAGGCAGCATAGCCTCCTGGGCGCAGTTGGCGGAGGCGTTTGTAACAAGCTTCAAGACGAACACCAAAACCCCGGTGGAGATTGACTAGCTACTCTCCATTGACATGGGCGAAAAAGAGACACTAAGGTCCTACAACAGCCACTACTGGGAGACATTCAACCAGATTGGGGACTACCCCACCAATCTCGCCATAGCACAGTACAAAAGAGGCCTTCCAGTTGGGAACAGACTAAGGGACTCAATCACCACGACACTGCCCCTCACCATGGAGGCCTTGATGGAAAGAGTGCATCAGCACATCAGGGTGGAAGAGGATGGCGCCCGTGCCAAAACAAAATCTGGCACGACCGCAGTACCAGAGAAAAAGGCCTCAGCAAAGGTTAACGCCGTAGACCGTCCGAACAGAAACGGATGAGGCAAGCGAGGCAATGGAGAGGACCAGGATAAAGGTGGTTGAGAGTCCGCACTACCATAACTACGGTATTTAAGAAACCGATCTATTGGATTCTAAGCGAAATACGTGATGAGCCCTTCGTGAGATGCCCAGCTAAGCTAGGAGAAGCACAAAGAGAGTATGACGAAAGATCGCGGTGCACCTTCCACAAAGAAAAGGGACACTGCACTGAAAATTGCACACCATTGAGACAGCATCTGAAGGAGTTGGTGGCAGCCGGTCACCTGGATAAATACATTGAAGGAGGGACGCAACCAGCTCCCTAGGACCACAATAACCCCAATGGGATGCCAATTGACGCCCCACCTCAAGGCGTAATCAATGTGATACATGGAGTATTCGAACCTGAGCGTGTATGCGAGCTCAGAGGGTCGATCAAGAAGGCTGAGCACTTAAGGGAGGTACAAAGCACTCAACCTACCATCAAGAAGGGAAGAATGGAGGCCGCCAATGTCATCTCTTTTTCAGACAGAGACTTGGCCAGGATATACTGCCCTCACAACGACGCACTAGTCGTCACTCTCTGCGTTAAGGATTACGACATCAAACGGATTTTGATCGACCAGGGAAGCTCGTGTGAGATCATGTACTACGACACCTTCAAACAATTGAAGCTACAAGACAAGGACTTGGCACCTGCCGTGTCCCCCCTGATTGGATTCAACTCAATGCCGGAGTGGCCAGTCGGCAAGATTATCCTTCCAGTCAGGGCAGGAAACGTGACGAAACAAGTGGAATTTTGGGTGTTGAAAGTCCCCTCCACTTACAACATCATCTTGGGCAGAACGTGGCTGCATGCTATGCGAGCGGTAGCTTCATCCTACCATCAAGTAATGCGATTCCCCAACGACACCGGGGTAATTGAAGAAATCTATGGAGACCAGATCATGTCCAAGCAATGCTTTGTCACAGTAAATGGCAGCCGCGCTGCCAAGGGATATGTTCATTCGGTGGAAAAACCTGAAAACAATGAACTGTTCGCAGATGTCAGCAAAACAGCTGATCAAAAAGCGGTGGAAGACTTGGTAGAGGTAAGAATAGATGAAGAGAACCCGGATAAGTTCTTTTTGCTCGGTTCGTCGTTGTCCAACACTGAGAGATTAGAGGTCTTGGAATTCCTGACCTCTAACATCGAAGTGTTCGCCTGTACACCCTACGACATGCCAGGCATTGGTCCAAACTTCATCTGTCACCAACTCAATGTCCACCCCTCCGCCAGGCCAATCATTCAGTGCACCCGCAGATCAGCACTCCACCACGCTAAGATAGTAGCGGAAGAAGTGGGAAACCTACTGGAGGCAGGAGCAATCGGAGAGGTGCACTACCCCAGATGGATTTCCAACATAGTCGTGGTGCCCAAGAAGAATGGTAAATGGCGTGTCTGCGTCGACTATAAGATAGTCAACAAAGCATGCCCAAAGGACAGCTTCCCTCTACCACGGATAGATCAACTGGTAGACCTAACGGTGGGGCACAACCGACTTAACTTTCTTGATGCGTACAGAGGCTACCATCAGATCGCCATGTACAAACCAAATCAGGAAGTGACGTCTTTCACAACTCTGAGAGGATTATACTGCTACAAGGTCATGCCCTTTGGCCTAAAGAACGCAGGGGCAACATTCCAGAGAATGGTCACCAAGATGTTTGAGCCGTTGTTAGGCAGAACAATGGAGGCTTACATCGACGACATGGTGGTCAAGAGCAAGGATGAGAATGACCATCTAAGGGACCTAGGTGAGATGTTCCAGGTTCTGAAGAGAGTTGCGCCTTAATGCGTCCAAGTGCGCATTCGGTGTAGGATCTGGCAAATTCCTGGGCTTCCTGGTGACCAACTGGGGTATAGAGGTAGACCCCTCCCAGATCAAGGCTATCCAGGAGCTAGAGAGGCCTAACTCAGAAAAAGAAGTGCAGCATCTCACCGGCATGGCAGCTGCACTCAACCGATTCATTAGCCGATCGTCAGACAGACTACGACCGTTTTTTCAAGCATTGAAAGCCAAGTTCGAGTGGGACAAAGAATGCGACCGAGCTCTAGAGAGCTTGAAAGAATACATGTCTTCTCCACCACTGCTTGTCACCCCAATACTTGGAGAAGAACTCTTCCTGTACCTGGTAGTCTCTCAGCATGCAATTAGCGCAGTGTTGGTCCGTGCGGAAGGAATCCAACATCTGCCCATCTTCTATGTCAGCAAGACATTGCTGGGCGTTGAAACAAGGTACTTGCCACTAGAAAAACTGGCATTGGCCTTGATGATGGCCTCAAGGAAGTTGTCGTACTACTTTCACGCCCACACCATAATCCTCCTCACAGCTTTCCCACTAAAAGCTTTGTTTGAGAGGGCGAACTTTTCTGGGCGAATTTTGAAGTGGGCAGTAGAGTTAGAACAATTCGACATCAAGTTCCAACCCAGAACCGTAGTAAAGGCCCAATCTTTGGCAAACTTCGTCACAGAGTTTACCCCAGGAAGTCATCATATCTGCCCAGTCGACCTGACTGACACAACCGAACTAGGGATGGAAGTTGACGCCGGAACAGCGCAACCCCTAGTATAGGATACTCAGCCAGACTCCAAAGCAGACCAGAATAAAGAAAGCAAGGAAGAAGCGAACCATGCTACACCAAGCCAAGACTCACCAACAAATAAAGGCTTGGTTCCATCAGATGGCGAGGGGCAGACAGCAAGCATGGACCTTGGAGAAAACACCAACGACATTCCAGACCCCACGGCATCATCTGATCCCTCCACATGCTGGAAGTTGTTCGTTGGAGAGATGTGGAAGCTCTTTGTGGATGGAGCATGCAACCGTCATGGTGTAGGACTTGGCAAAGTCCTCATCTCACCAGATGGCCTAGTTGTGGAGCAAGCTGTCAACCTTGGCTTCCCAGCATCAAACAACGAAGCGGAGTATGAAGCACTTCTTACAGGTCTCAAGTCAACACTCTACATGAAGGCCACCGAGCTAATGGTCTACAGCGACTCACAGCTGGTGGTAAACCAAATTTCAGGTGACTACGAAGCGAAGGATGAAAGGATGGCTAAGTACCAAGACTTAGTCAGAAAAGAGATCAAGAAATTTGAAGTAGTGAGGATAGAACAGATTGGAAGGAAGGAAAACAGCAGAGCAGATGAACTAGCAGGCCTTGCTTCAATGGCAGATACATCCATCCCTCATCCGCTGCTCGTCGACTACTTACCAAGACCAAGCATTGAAGACCCCGAAGTAGAAGAGGTATGCTGCGTCGAACTAGGCCCCTCATGGATGGATCCCATCATACTGTTCTTGAAAGATGGCGTCTTACCGGAAGAAAAGAAAGAAGCCAACAAAATTAGATCGAAGTCGCAGCGATTTTGGCTCTCCCCATCTATGGCATGATACAAAAAGTCATTCTCAAGACCTTATCTAAAGTGTGTTCACCCCAGCAAAGTGGAAGCATTCTTGTTCGAGATACACGAAGGTGTGTGCGGAAGCCATCAAGGAGGAAGATCGTTAGCTTACAGAGCCATCTCGTAAGGATACTGGTGGCCATACATGCAGGCAGACTCAGAGAAATATGTGAAGAGGTGCAAGAAATACCAGAATTTCGCACACCAAATACATCAGCTAGCCAGAGAACTCCTACCATTGACTAGCCCATGGCCTTTCGCAATGTGGGGCTTGGACATCGTAGGACCACTTCCAACAGCACCCGGCAACAGGAAGTTTTTTCTCGTAGCAACAGACTACTTCACAAAATGGGTGGAAGCAAGGCATTGGCATCAATCAAGGAAAAAGATGTGAAAAAGTTCGTCTGGCAGAATATCATTACTCGGTTTGGCATACCAAAAGCCTTAATATCAGACAATGACACTCAGTTCGACGGAAGAATCTTTAGAGGCTTTTGTGAAGAGCACAAGATAGAGTTCTATAATTCTACACCGGCATACCCCCAAGCAAATGGTCAGGCAGAAGCATCAAACAAGGTCGTCTTGGATGGACTGAAGAAAAGGTTAGAAAAAGCAAAAGGCAAAAGGGCGGAGGAACTTCCTCATGTTTTATGGGCTTACTGCACCACACCTCGACGATCAACAGGAGAAACACCATTCTCCTTAGCTTATGGCATGGAAACAGTAATCCCACTAGAAGTCGGCCTCCCCACAATTCGAAGCAAAAATTTTGATCCAGACTTAAATGGCGAAGCCATCACATTAGAGCTCGACCTTGCAGAAGAAAGAAGAGAAAAAGCACAGGTTCACATTGCCTCATACCAACAAGAATTGTCCAGGAAATACAACAAAACAGTGCATCCAAGGCAATTCAAGATCGGCGATTGGGTACTACGTAAAGTGATGGGAAACACCTTGGTACCGGGAGACGGCAAGTTAGGGCCTAATTGGGAAGGACCTTACAAAGTGGTTGGATTAGCCGGAAAAGGGGCATACCACCTGGAAGATGAGGACAAGAAAGCCATTCCTAGGCCATGGAACACTGCTAATCTCAAACTATTTTATTTTAAGCTTTTTTCAAGTATATGTAATTTTCCTTTTTCTCAATAAAACAAAATCGATTCTTTTTAGCATTGTTGTTTCTGTAAAAGATAGCTTTAGTGAGTTAGAGACTTTATAAACGTTATTCTAAGTTGGCAGGAAGAACCAACTTAGCGGTTGGCTGGATTAAACCAACACCCTTCCTAAGCCCAGGATAAGGATCCAGGCTGCAGGACGTTTGGTCGGAATAACCAAACACTTTATTCTAAGTTGGCAGGAAAAACCAACTTAGAGGTTGGCTGGATTAAACCAACACCCTTTCTAAGCCCAAGATAAGGATCCAGGCTGCAAGACGTTTGGTCGGAATAACCAAACACTTTATTCTAAGTTGGCAGGAAAAACCAACTTAAAGGTTGGCTGGATTAAACCAACACCCTTCCTAAGCCCAGGATAAGGATCCAGGCTGCAGGACGTTTGGTCGGAATAACCAAACACTTTATTCTAAGTTGGCAAGAAAAACCAACTTAGATGTTGGCTGCATTAAACCAACACCCTTCCTAAACCCAGGATAAGGATCCAGGCTGTAGGACGTTTGGTCGGAATAACCAAACACTTTACTCTAAGTTGGCTGGAAAAACCAATATAGAGGTTGGCTGGATTAAACCAACTCTTAGTACTCTTTAGCCGAAGTAAGGATATCGGCCAAAGAATGGTTGGCTGGATTAAACAAACTTTTAGTACTCTTTAGCCGAAGTAAGGATATCGGCCAAAGAGTGGTTGGCTGGATTAAACCAACTCTTTGTACTCTTCAGCCAAAGTAAGGATCTTGGCTGAAGAGTGGTTGGCTAGATTAAACCAACTCTTTGTACTCTTCAGCAGAAGTAAGGATCTTGGCTAAAGAGTGCTTGGCTGGATTAATCTAACTCTTTGTACTCTTTAGCCGAAGTAAGGATCTCGGCTAAAGAGTGGTTGGTAGATATGCCCAGTTAGTTTGCAAAGATAAGACCGGGATAACATTATCTCGGCCAGAGAATGCTCTACTTCATTCAAATTACAGAGAGAAAGCACAAACAGCGCAGTAAACGGAGATAACAGTTGGAGCAAAAAAAAGACTTTCATTGGCAAGTTTAAAGCAAGTACAGAGGATGTTAATTCAGTCCGGTTACAAATTTTTTGTCCAACAAAGAAGAGAAAAATATAGAAATCAAGCAAGAAGAAAAAGGAGTACAAAATCAGTTAAACAGGTCGTCTATTTCGGCATCCAGGTCAGCATCAACATCAACCCGAAGCCCGGTTTCAGACGGAAGCTCGATTTCAGTCGGAAGTATGGCCTCTGTTGGACGCTCGGTTTCAGTCAGCAACTCTTCAGTCAGGTCTTCTACAGCTGGCTCCAACCGAACTGTCTGCACAGGGGCATCTTTGGGCGCGGTCTCTTTTTCATCATCTGAGTCTTCAAGAAATTGTTGTTGAACGGTCACAGCATACTCATCCATTGAATCCGTTATGAAATAGGGTGGAGGATTGTAAACCTCGGTCTCTGGCTGTTAACCGAGCTGCACCACAGCTGCCCTCCAATCGCATTTGAAGAACAAATCTTTAGCGGCCTCACATTGTTGCTTGTAGAGGGCTTCACCCTCCTTAAAACCCCGAAGTTCGGCATCCTGCCCACTTTCCTTCAGCTTGGCGATTTCGGTGTCCTTCTTCTTCTCAAGCTTTGCAAGCTGGCGCAAATACTTATCTTTCAGTTTGGCCGCAGCCTTCTGGTTCTTCGCTTCGGCCGAATTAACTAGGCCAGTTAGCCTGGTTACTTCGGCTTCTAGCTCAGTCATCTGCCGCTTGGATTCGTTTAGCAAGGCCGTTTTTGCTTTGGCCTCTGCCATGGCCTCATGGTTCTTTTGCAGGGCCTGCGAAAGGAGTGGTACAGTCTTCAGATAAACCGAACTGAAAGAGTTGAAATTTGTGGATAGGCAACAGAACTTACTAAAACCATGGATTTTGTAGCCGAACGAATAGCACGCAGCTCGGTGAGGTCGTCATGGTACGCCATATCGGCTGGAAGACAGACACTCTTGGACAGGTTGAATGCCATTAAGTGGTCCTCCTCAGAGACCATCGAATCAGTGTCCTCAATGGCTCGGTTCCGGAAAGTGAGCTTAAGAACCCACTTGGAAGAACCAGCCCGGTCAGAACGCTCCGGCTGTGGACTTGGTGGAGGGCTTGAGACAATGGTTTGAGGAACCATGGTTTCGTCTTCATCAACGAGTCGTTGTTCGGTTGCGGTAGTCCAGGCGCGCTTGCTCAGGCGTGATGAAGAGGGTTGTTGAGTTGGAAGGGCGACCACTGTTTCTTGGGTTTGGATTGGTGGTGGTACCTCGGCTCGGTTTGTTTCGGTTAAGAGGGCCCTTACTCTACTCCTCTTCGCCATTTCTTCTTCTTCAGTAGTGCGGACGAGGTTAATTTGTGGCAAGGTTGGATCCGCTTCAGGGGCGTCTTCTAGCAAAAAGTCGGTTACTCTGGCTTTGCGTCGGCTGGTATATCGGTATGTCGGCTCAAAATTCAGAAGCTTGGCCCAACTTCTTTTAGGGTATCGTAGTGCGGCGCGAAGTGTGCCTAGGTTGGGATAACTGTATAATGACTTAAGGTGGGCTGAATTTGCATAAAGATGACAACTGATTAGTTCGGTTCAGAAATAGGAAACCAAAATAAAAGAGAAGCAGTCAGAGAAACCGAAGTAAGTATACCAGGGGTTCCTTTTTTCCAATTTATACTACGGCCAGGGATCTGGGCCTGGTAATCTTCATAATTCCCAGATACCCAAAAAAAGTCGTCATCATTCAAGTCTTTGTCCGGTGTGTCTTTTATTATTTTTTCCCGGCGGCGGCGTATTCTTAGGTAATAGACCCAGCCATCTTTTTTTGAGCCTATGGAGTACTGATGGAAGATCTCGGCTAGGCCGAGGTTAATGCCAGCTCGGCGGTTTAGTTCGGCTATACCATTTATTATACGGTATGAGTTTGTGGAAAGCTGGGTTGGGCATATTCTGGTTTGCCTAAGGAATTCATAGAGCAAGGGTTGAACAGGGAATCTTAGTCCGGTTTCTACTATGGATAGAAGGGTGAAGGGTACAAAACCTCGGTTCCCCTATGGAGTAATATCTTGCTTGGCTAAGGTGAGGTAGACATCGTCAGGGATGTTGTACTCCCTTTGGAATTCGACCAAACCACCAGGTGTCTCTACTAAGAATCTATATTTCCCCATTTATGTTTTAAGTTATAAATAAATTAAAGCCAAGTATTAGATCGGTCAAAGATTTGTGCTGTGTAGCTCGGTTGAGCGCTCAAAGGGGTGCCTGGGCAACCTAAGTCTGCAAAGTGAAAAAACAAAAGTGTTAAGCATAGACCGTTGGACCGTGATAAAGAGAAATAAAGGCAACATATATCAAGTCTTAGTTCGGCTGTGTGGCATACTACGGGTTTTGTTAGACCGGTTTGAGCTTCTAGGGGCAGCTTTCTTAGTTCGGTCTAAAACTAAGAATGCTGGTTTAGCCCCGCGACATAGCTCGGTCGGAGTTGAGGTTTCCCCAGTACACTGATTGCAGACTTAGTTCGGTTTGTTATTTCGACTAGGACAAATCAAAAGATGGTTTGACTTATTGAAACTACTGGTATAAACATGAAGTACTAGATCGGTTAAGTAGTTTGATAGAGTGACATCAACTACAAATAACTTTTTAGTTCGGTTATACTGTGATTTTGGATCAAATACTACATTCTACAGGTTGTTTCGTGAATACAAGTGGTTCTTAAGAAGTTTTTTCCAGAAAAACACGAAGCTAAGCAGAAAAAGTGTTTTGCAAAAAACACAAAAATAGTATGCTATGGATCAAGATAGGTACGAAAACAAGAAAAGTAGAACAGATTTGTAATGCTTACCAGATGAAGAGGCAAGAACGGGAGTTAGGAACAACAGCAGCAGTGAAGAACACAAACTCAGAGAGCTCAGGGGTTGGAAGAAGCAGAGGTGCAGAGAGAAGATGAATAGTGTAATTTGAGATTCAAAATGAAAGAGTTTGTTTTGTGTAGAAGGACGGACAGAGAGGCGGGAACTGTTCAAAATTCACGACACACGAAGACGGCGTGACAGCTACGATTGGCCAATCAAAGTATGCCATGTGTCCTGGGAAGGAGAAGCGATTCAGTTTCTGTGATTGAAGAGACGTTTTGACCTGACAAGCAGAGCCCGGTGTGAAAGTAGCTCGGCTGGAAAGGCTAAAGGGTTTTAGCTCGGCTGGAAAGGCTTAGAAACTTTAGCTCGGCTGGAGGACAGGTAATCCCTATCATGCGGCGCAGATGGAATTAAGGGGCAATTGAGAGGGTAATTTATATGACAATTGGGCCGAGCTGGGTAATGGGCCATTATGGGCCACAGTGCAAAGGGCTGAGTAAAATGGCCATAAAGTTACTCCGGTTTGGAAGAGTCTTAAAGTTACTCCGGTCCCAAAGGGCTTATGGTTAGCTCGGTCACCATACTACAACTTATACCGGTCACGACATAGTGTAATTAGCTCGGTCTAAACCTTGCCAATAGTTAGCTCGGTTTAGGCTTACCACGGTTTGTGGAGGAGGAACTGAGGTAAGGGCAGTGGAAAGATGAACCGAACTAAGGACAGTTCGGTCTATTCTGCAGCTAAGCATAGCCATGCTTACCTCGGCCACATTGGAGTTCGACCATGGTAAAACCATCTCACTTGGTTTAAGCAGTGAGGGGGGTGTTGAAGGATAAAGTATTATCTTTCAGGAGTATGGATCCTAGAAGGACTCTACATGGAGGAGTAAAAGTCCTACTTGGATTGTGCCACACGGAACCTACAAAAGCTCACAAACATCACCTCTGGAGAGGTAACAGAACTTTGATTCCCGAATACACAGAACTTTTTGTCTCTTTGTCTATTGAACTGACTTAGGCATCGGAGAGGTATCCGGTACACACCCGCCGGCTAGCTCACGTTTGTGTTTTCAGGGGGTGAAGCGACAACGTACGAAGGAGTGCAATCTTGATCAACAAGATTATACGAGAAGGTTTATTTCTTTCCCGTACAGTGAGGCACCAAATAACAAGTCTCATAGGAATATACCAAAGATCTAACAAAAACAACTAAAGATTCTAAAAACAAAGAGAAATAGAGACAAGAACAAAACTTAAATTCTCTAATTAACTAACAACTAGAAATAAGTCTTATGATTTAGGACCTGTAAAAAGCCTCAAAGAATCTATAAAAGATCACCAAAGCAAGAACTACAAGAGGTCATCAAGGATGCCAAAAGTTCACTAAGATCTATAGTAGGCTACCAAGCAAAAATTTACAAAACATGAAAGATCATCAAACAAAGAAAAAATTCCAAAAAATAAATAAATTGAAGAAGCCAATGGCCTCTCTTCAAAAACAAACCCCAAGAAACTATGAAATTCAATCAAAGGAGTTACAGACTGCATATTTCTCTTTTAGCTGAAGAGTCCTTAAAGCTAATTCAAGACAAAGTTGATTTTATTACAATTCAATCTAAAACTAATAAGGAAACACCTAAAAAAAAGCTCTAGAAAGTTCAAAACAAGTCTAAGTTCACTAAGACCTATTTTGAGAAGTCACACTTTAGTCAAAAAGTTATTATAAAAAAGTCAACACTTTTTCCTAAATTTTTACAAGTCTTTTCGTAAAAAATTAAAAAGTCAAACTTCAAAACAATCCTGAATAAAATTTTTCCACAAATCCATAAAATGTACTACGTCAAAACCAAATCGACTTGAGAGTAGACAATGATGATGAGTACTTGTTTTGTCAAACTTTTGAGTAAAAAAATATTTTAATAAGAATCTCCTTATGATATAGAGCACACCATTACAAGAGGACTATTAATACAAAAGCCATAAGATGTAGTATTGAAAGGCTATAGTAATACATTGATAAACAATTAATTCTATACTCATTGATAAGAATAATGAGATTAATCCTATTACATAGTCAAAAAATATCCCTAATTAATTATTTCATTCAAATTCAGAAATTATTTCTAAGTCGCTATTAAAAGTTCTACCACCTATTGTTCCCCTCATTGACATTGGATTTGTGAAAGAAAATGGACTGTGGGGAACTATTAGAGTGTCTCCATCTCCTTCCAACATTTGCACCACAACTTTCATCAATGGTCCGCCCACTGGATAACCATTGTATGCACCAAAGCCCCACAGTTGTTAGTTTGCTTATAATTTTCACATCCTCGTCTTCCTCAATTTGTATTCCTAGATCTTCTCCTTGATCAAACGTTTATATATCCATTTTGGAAAGTAACACTCGTTGTTGTTTTGTGTTACCGTATTTTGCCTCCCTCCAACCATAGCTAGCAACAACATCCCAAAGCTATAAACATCTAATTTGTACGATACGTTCCCAAAGTTTTTGGAGAACACTTTGGGTGCAATGTAACCCACAATCCCTCTAGCAGTAGTCATGGAAAGAACAATTTATTCCTTTGAGCACAATTTTGCTAGACCAAAATCAAAGATCTTCGGGATAAACTTATTATCTAACAAGATATTGTGAGGCTTAATATCGAAGTGCAGGATTCGTTGATCACACCCTAGGTGCAGATATTCAATTCCTTTAGATATGCCAAGAGCAATGTCATGCAACTTCTCCAAACCATGTGAATTCTTATCTTTATCAGTGGATATAAACTTTTCAAGCGAATTGTTTGGTAAGAACTCATAAAGAAGAGCTCTTCTCAATCCGTCAACACAATATTCCACCAAGCGAACCACGTTGATATGGTGGATTCTACCCATTGTTTGCACTTCATTAATGAACTCATCCCCATTTCCTTTCACATTGTTGAGGATCTTGACCATGACATGAACATCATTGGAAAGCTTGCCCTTGTACACTATTCTGTAACCTCCTTGGCCTACTTTGTCTTGAAATTGATTTGTTATTTTCTTGATATCTGCATAGGAATATCTTGCAGGCTTAAGAGCTTTGTAATCCTCTAAAAATTTGTCAATCTTTACTTGATCCTGTTTTTTCATTTTGTTTGATCTATTGACAAGATATATTGTAATGACAACTATAACAAGAAGAGTCAGACCTAGGACTCCACTTGCAATCTCTAGTTTCCTCAATACACCTGTAAAAGTTTAAAAACTGCTTAAACTATCTCCTTTAAAATACATACACACACATATATATAATTAAAAATTTTACCATAGATTCATAATAAATGTATTTTTCAGTGCTAAGGAAAAGAAACTGACAAGATAGAATCAGATATCCAAATAGGGTTAAACCTCCTCAAAAAATAAACAAACAAACAAATAAATAAATAAATAAATAAATAAATAAAAACCAGTAAATCCGTAAATAACAAAGGCCTAATCAGGTTCTCAACACATCCTCCATCAGGTTTACTACGTCTAACAAAAAGCGCACAACCTAATCTATATGGCAAGACTTATCATCGTCGCACAATCAACAAGGCTAAGTAATGATCAGAACAAAATAAAACGAGGGCGTTGAAGCTAAAATGATCTTGTAGCCCAAAGACGTTAGGTTGAATTTTTTTATTTGGGTATACTATTGTTTTGTAAATAGGTAAACAAAATCTAAGCCCTTTATTCGGGAAAATACCGACGTTGCACACATCTGAAACGTCGATTGGATGTCCAGTTCAATTGTCTGAATTGGAGAGAAGAAGTTCGGTCCAAATTTCAATTCAAAATTGTGGTGGAAGATGACATCATTGTAAAGTGAACGCAATAATTACACATTAAACAAGATGGAAAACAAAATATAATAATCGTAACTTGAAGTAAAAGGGTAGAAACTAGCTAGGGTAGAAGCGTACCCATAGATGGTTGTTTGGGCTTGTCTAAGCATTCAGTTGTTCCATTTAATAATAATTTACTGTTGCTGCCACTGCTGTTGTTATTCTTGAATCTACAATACTTACCTTGTGCTTCACAATCCCCACATTCCGGTTTTCTGCAACTTGTTGGCATGATGCACTCATCACGTTGTTCCTCTGCTCCTCCGAGTCCTACTACTGTGGCTGCTGCCATTGGTACTAATAATAGGATTATGACCAACAGAATTCCTTGGAAAAGTGCCATCTTAATAATGGCTGATATTTGATACTCTGAAACAAAATCCTAACTACTCTACTCTCCCAAGTGTGTGTTGTTTGTTTTGTGGTGGAAGAATTTGTTAATGGCGGTGTTGTTGGGTTAAGGAGACAAATTTTGAACCGAGGGCACAAAAAAAAAAAAAAAAAAAACAAATTTATTAATAATATTGTATTGGACAGCTCTTATATTTTATCACTTCTCTGATTTTAGTTCATATATTTTCAATTGGCTTAGTTTTGACATTTAATTTTAGATTTTGTTTTAATATGGTCCAATTAATAACATCATTAATGTTTTTTAAGAAAAATTATCACTAAATTAGTTGAAGTTAACTAACTGAATTGAATAAGTTTATAATTTTGCCCTTAAAAATATGGCACGTGACACTTATATGCATATTTTCAAAAAAAAAATGTTAAGAGTTGTAATTAATTGGACTAAATGAGATAAAATTACAAATTCAGGATCAAAATTAAGCCAATGAAAAGTACATGGGCTAAAATGACATGCCGGATAAAGTAGAGACTACCATCATAATTTGCCCTATTATATATCTAGAAAAATTATCTAAAAAAACATATTTAAACACAACAAAAATAATGGAGAAATAACAACTAATTAAGGTTTTAGGGATAAATTTAGGGACAAAATCACTTTTTATAGACCAAATATTTTTGTTGCCAAAAGTGTATTATTCTAATTTTAGCAAAAAAATGGATATTTAGCAAAGAATTATTATCATTTTAGGACAAAAAATTTTGTCTCAAAAACAAATCTTTTAGGGACCGATTGTCCCTAAAACTGCACTTATTAGTGACATTTTGAAAATTGTTGCTAAAAGCATTTTTTTTTTTAGAATAACCTTTTAACAACTATCCTCTTGATGGCAAAAATTGATCTCTAAATATTTTTTATAACAAATTTTTCCCTTTTAAAAACAAAAATTTAGTGCCGAAAACTCTAATTTGCTGTTAGATCTCATTAGATGGACTTACGGGATACGTGGTCTTCCTACCTCTTACATCAAAAGTCATGGTTCCAATCTTTTTTTTTTTATATTTTTTAATTTTTTTTTGCTTATAGTTTTTTTTTATTTTTAAATTTGTGTCAATTTTTTTAGGTCCATCTAGTGTAAAAGGACTTAAATAGTATAAAAAAAAATCGCTAAAGACAAAAAAAAAAAAAAAAAAAAAAAATTAGTGGACTTTTTTACATACTTTCTAATTTTTTTTTTTTTTTTTTAAAAATAATCTATTTTCTAGCCTCTCTAGTCAACTAGAACTTAAAAGTGTAAAACCTTTTTGAAAAAAATTATATATATAAAAAAATTCACTAAAAAAAAGGCTAAAGCAAATTTTGCATAATTACACCAGCATCTCTTTTACTAAGTGTACATGGACCAACACTAATGCATATTAAGTAAAATCAAGAAGATAAAGGGGAATTTACATGTAAGCCTAATAGGTTATGTGATAATTAGCGGCATTTTTTTTATCAAACAATGACAAAAATATTACTAATTATTAATTTTCAATGGCAGTTTGAAAAATTCGTTACATAAAAAGTTACTAATTGTAAGTTTTAGTAACAATTTAGAAAAAAAAATCACAGATTAACATAAATAATTGTCAATTTTTAACAATAGATTCAGAAAATCATCACAAAATATTTTTTTGTGACAATTCTGATAAAATTAACTAGGGCAAATTATGCTAACGGTCCCTAAAGTTTGGGGGTTGTGTCACTTTAGTCCCTGACTTTTCAATTGTGACACATTTGACCCTAAATTTTGAATCTTGATCCAAATAAGGACAATTGAGGATACCATTGCTTAATTTTAAGAGAAAAATTGTTAATTTAATAAAATATAAACTAATTTGAAAAATAAATATCAAAAAAATATTTTTGAATTTTTTAAAATTATTTCTACCCACTAAAGATAAAATTATATAAAATTAATAAATATTTTAGACATTTATTTATTTTATTTTTTTCCCAAATTAACTTTTATTATGTGTTTAGATGATGATCATTTAACAGGTGGTTGTTTTTATTTTTATTAAAGTAGTTTCTATTCTTTCATAAGTCAAATATGGCTTTGTTATTATTATTAAACCAATCCATTAAATCAAAAAATCCAAAACTAAAAACATTTCATATACCAATTACACATTAAAATTCTAACAATCACCCATTATATGATCATCATCCAAACACATAATAAAAATTAATTTGGTAAAAAAATAAATAAATAAATATCTAAAAGATTTATCAATTTTACATAATTTTGTCTTTGGTAGGTAGAAATAATTTTTAAAAAATCAAAAATATTTTTTTGACATTTATGTTTATCAAATTAGTTTATATTTTATTAAATTGACAATTTTGCCTTTGAAATTAAGCACTGGTATCTTCTATTGTTCTTTTTTTTTTTGGATCAATCAAAAGTAAACCTTTATTGATGAAACAAACAATACAAAAAACATGAGCATAACATCAATAAAGGGAAAGAAAAGTGCAAACATCATTATAGTTTACACTCTAAATCCCAACAAGGTTGGCACCCAGAAGTAAACCCAATCATCTGACAGCACCACCCCAGGCTGGTGAGAATCCAACCAAAAAAGAGAACAAAACAAACAAGCAACACAAGTAGCCCACCCACAATCAACTCCTAGGAAGATCAGCCACTAAAACTTGGCCATCTCAAATACAGAACCTCACTTGACTCAGATTTTCCACAATCTGATGCACAGAGTATTGGACAGAAGGCATAGACGACTTAACCCACAGCCCAACTGTCACTTTCACAACCTCACACAGCTCATTCATATTGGGTTGCTTGCCATTAAACACAACCTCATTTCTTAGCCTCCAAGTGGACCACAACATTGCTACTGGTACTAGCAGCCAAATTTTTTTAACAGATTTTTTGTGCTTAGATCCCAACCACCAAGACAACACTTCATCCGTAGTAGTAGGGGAAACCCAACAGAGATTCCACCACTGTAATAGACAACCCCAAACCTTCCAAATCTTAAAACACTGCACAAAGAGATGATCCACAGATTCCATAGTAGCTAAACAAAAAGTGCAATCAGTTACAACAGTATGACCTAACACTCCAAATTTTTGCAGAACAACAGTTGTTTTGATCCTACCTCTCCAAGCCAACCAACTTATAAATTGTGCTTTGGGTGGTGCTGCATTAATCCAAATCATCCTAGGAACAGGTAACCTAGGTCCAGACCTTAATAGTAGCCATTTCCTGACAGATAGCACTGTAAACGCACCTGAAGAGGATGGAGTCCACCTCACTACATCTTGCAGATCCACATTCAGCCTAGGAACATCCCTTATCAACAACTGCAACTTCCTCACCTTCTCTTCCTCCCAAGCAAATAATGACCTTCTGAATTGAAGCCTCCAATCACCCTCACTGTCCCTCCTCTACATAAATGAACACAATAGTCCATCTTTATCCATAGAGAGCCTAAACAGTCTGGGAAACTCCTCTTTCAACTGTAAATCCCTAAACCATCTATCACGCCAAAACTGAATCCTACACCCATTCCCAACCACAATCTTGCACTGTGACACAAAGAACTAAAACAGCTCTGGATTGGATCTTTCCACACTCAGAACATCACTCCACAAAATAGATTCCTTACCATCTCCATCCTTCAGTGGTAGCCATCTGCGACCTGCAGACCCATACTTACTGATAATAACCTTTTTCCACAGTGAATGATCCTCCACCCCATACCTCCACGACCACTTTAATAACATACAAGCATTAGTATCCATTGCCTTCTTAATGCCTAACCCTCCTTGGTCTTTGTTCATTGATACATCCTTCTATTTCACCATATGGATCTTCATTCTCAACTCTGAACTGCCCTATAGGAAAGCAGACTTCAACTTATCAATTTCTTTAGCAATACCAATGGGTAATTTGAATAAAGAAATATAGTTACCTGAAATACTATCCAAAACTGATTTCACCAAAGTTAGCCTTCCAGCAAAGGACAAGAGCTTCCTTTTCCACATAGCTAACCTTGACTTAACCTTATCCACCACAGGTTGCCAAGTCTTTTTCTTTCACAGATTCACACCCAATGGCAAGCCTAGGTACTTTAGAGATAACTTCTGACTTAAATTGTAAATCAAAACACAAAACATGCAGCGGAATAAAATCATCAGATCATACCTTTTGATGATTGAACCTCGTGGATAAATCACGTGCTTCCAGAATCAGATCAATCAATCCCAGCAGTGGGGTGATATTACAATGGTGAATATCACCCACACAAACCACAGTGCAAAATGACTTTTATCGTTGTTTCTTGGGAGAGAGTCAGAATATGGGTTGAAACAGACTCAACGTTGTTTCTCTTGGATTACCCATAACCATATAACAAATATTTAATATATTATAATATCTATCCATATCAGTTAAGATACAGATAATATCTAATATATTATATCTATCTATATCAGTTCAAACTGATAACGTCTGTTTCAAGAGTGGTTATCCTAAATAGGTTTGATTTCAAAATCAAAACCTATTTGGATAAGGATTCAAAATCAAATTTTAATGGTCATGCCACATGGGCGCCCATTACTAACATCTCCCACTCGCACATGAGTTGGCATGACACTGCCACATCTCTATCTCAATCTCCCCAAAAACGAACAATCTCATACTAGCCACTGCACCGTGCGACTGCTGAGAACACCTGCATGTGGGAGCTCTATACTAGAAACTCAAAATGAGCCAGCATAGAGACATCAACCCAAAAAGAAAAGAAATAGTGTCTCATATACCCCAGACCCATCTAATTACACCGGTCCAAAAAACATCTCTAATCCCTCAAAAAGAGCATGTTTGACCCTCTCAATTCTTGCAATATATTCACACTCAATTCGCCTCTCATACAGAGCGATGTGAGTTGCCGGCAGTGAATATACAACAGTGGTGTAATACTAGATGATCTTCCCTTTGCACTCATGCCATTTAGTTTAGGATTGACCGCTTTCCCAGTGATGTCCCTTAAGGCCGAATCATGCATGACCGCAGGCAACATACCAAAGTAGCAGAACATCAACCCCTTACCTTATGACATAGTCAAAAGTCACAAAAGGGTACATAAATGAAAGTCATATCAATAATGACTCGTAAGACTCACACGGTGAGGAAGCAGGGATCCATTCTCTCACCTCATTACTCGGTCGCTAAGCACATATAGTATGAATATATGTTACGGTGGAGTAACTCTTCCATAAAGAGTGACGTCATACTCGATACACCGTACAGATATTAGTCTAGTCGCTTTCTAGCGCCTAACCCGAATTCTCTATTTGCTCGCCTTCTAGGCGTCAAATGAGATCTCGAATCTGGCTAATCATAACAGGCACAACATGGAAAGTGGGTACTAACATCCATGTTTGGTCCTTAACACGACCTCATCTTGGTTATAACCAAGGCGACATACATAGTGGATGATTTAAGCCTCTCTTGGCTCCGAATAAAAATAAACCACCAGTCTCATCCTTGCTCGCTCCCAAGCGCCAAGGGCGATTGCTCGTGTGAGTGAGCCAATCTTGCCTGCTGACATCATCATTTGCTAATCATTATGACACAAACCATAATAGTGTCAACATCCCATCATCTCAAAATAAGTGATCGATTTAAAAAAAATTGACCACAGCTTGCGCAATTATAGATTCCAAACATAAGCCTTATCAGCACCTCTTGCGATAAGTATATACAACGGAATCCACCATGTGCGCCTCACATGAAATGATTTAAGATCACTATCTCTTGCGCAATAACCTCTCTAAAGATATTTTTGGTGACCAATTTGCGTTCATTCTTAATGCGCCCAACTAGCGCAGATGCGCCCAACTAGCGCATTGAATTTTACAAGGAGCAAATTAATATGCTTCTAATAAAGCATTTTATCCACAGTCTAATGAGCAAGGTCAATGTCTAAACAACTCAGTTAACCATTTATCAAAGATAAAACTTATCATGCCGAATACGCCCACATAGCGTACTTTAGGCTCCCACAACAAAGAAAAAATCAAGGAATATAGGTCATCTGTTTCTCCTAAAGACAATCTGAGGATTCACTCAATAGCTAAGGCTCTGGATTTTACCGATAGGTAAGTCAATGGGTTTGCAATTTTGCATCTAGAATCGTTCTAGGATATTCCTTATGTAAGTCATTGAAGACAAACCGAGAATTTTCCTAAAACAGTCCCTAAGGATCGTACATCCGAGCATATGAATTACATCACCCATGTCCATCATATCTAAAATGGAGGACTGCCCACCCTAGGTGGCGACAACCTTATAAATTCCTGGCTCATAATGACTAAGTAAGGAAAAACTTCTTTTGGACCATTGATCATGCCTCAGTGGTCTTCATCGATCATCGTTGCCCTATCATGGCTTGACGAAATCTAAGAACCACTGTTTGGATAACTGCTTGTAAAAGATTTATTGGAACTAGCAACCTTTTTGCGCTCCTAACTTTTCACCATAAAAGCAGAAGGTAAATCCCTACGGATCTACTTATCCAATTCTCTAATGAGAAATCGGGTCACAGTGTCCACAAATCAATGTTCCGAACTTATGTCAATTATAGCCTAAGTCAAAATAACCTCACTCCCCAGGAGGAAGTCTTCTCATGGTCTACACTTTCCTCAATGGTGCGACCATTCGGTATCTAGCGAGCCTTATGCCTCAAAAATGACTATCCAAATTACGCATAACTTTATAACAGTTTTGCGTCATAATGGAAAGTCAACCAAATTATAAAAAATGGTTAATCCTCAAAGACTTTGTCTTAAACTGCGCAGCATTGATCCACTTTCAAAAAATAGGGGACTAGAGCCTTAGGCATTATCCTAGGCTCTTTATCATCTTGCGGAGCAATCATGAATGTTTCCCTCTCAATCACCCAGTGATGACGTGGAAAATTTTCACATTTGCTACCACGCAACTAAAAATGTAGAGTATTCTGCTCTAATGGAGTAATCCATTAGTAGACACATCGCTCCCACTGTCCCTAGGATATTGGAAATTTCTTTCCATTCTCAACTAGGCTACATAGAGCGCTATGCTTGGAATTCTCCATCTTATAGAGTTCCGAAAACTCTATTCACGTCACCTTTACTAATAAAACTTTATGTGACTTAGTTACACTACCACAAAGCTGCTTACCTATATGCACATGACCCGGAGGGTTTGCATGACCGCATACAATAATGCGCCACACGACCCTTTGTGTTTACAAGACAGCATACAATAATGCGCTATAGAACCCTAGGTCTTAACTTCGCAATCTTATGAGAAGTAGAATAAAGATAAGCTGCTTAATGGTTACAGATCGCCCATAGATGGCTCTCTGCTAACCCATTACTCAAAATGGAGTGTAAAAACTGATATGGAGGGCACTTAGTTAGGGATATAGGCAACAAACTAGTGCAATTCCCAATTGGGAAACATTTTGCGCCATTATCTACCTAACATTAACAATATTTAATTCCTTATCTCTACTACACCAGTGTGTTGTTGAGTACTAGGAATAATCAATGTTCTAAGCATCCATCTCTCTTCACAGAGTTTTTCTGAAAAAATAACTCAAATAGATACTCGCCACCTTGGTCAAAACTAAAAGCACAAAAAACTCTTATCTAATTGATCTCGACCTCATATGTGCAATGTCAAAAATCATCTCAAAACTTTTGACTTATGGGAGATCAAATAGTCTTGACTCAGATGCGTATCGTAATCTATAAATGTGTTGAGATTGAGGCTTAGCTATTGTACCCTCACACATATCTAGTCACAAAATATCATAGTGGACTAAATGCGCCAAAACAAATGACCTTCTGCGGCTTTCCTACTTACTTGTGCGCACCCATTGCGAACAAAGTTACACATTCACATGAGAGCAGGATGTCATAAGCGAGTGGGCCCGAGAAGGCCTACTCAAACCATCATGTCATCATCTCATTAATGTGATTAAGTATAATAAGCCACTGGTTCATGACCAATGTCATAAACTAATTCCAATCATCTTAATGTGTGAGTTCTCGAAGACAAGTTTTAAAGGTTTAGGCCCAACTAGGTAATGACTCACGACTAAGTCATATTCACTAGATCATAAAAAGGATGTCATGGAGATATCAACTGCGCCTAAGTCGCAAATTTAACTAGTAAGTGCTAATCCCCTGCACCTTCAAGTCAATTTTATTCTCCATACACTTTAATACATCTAGTTGAAAGATGACGATACTCCTGTTGCCATCTCTATTTCTCGCTTCATAGTTACTTGCAATTAATTCTACTATCCACAAGAAGGAGAGAATAAGCTATCAACTATGATAGCTCCTGAAGTAACTTAAGCGCGAATTAGGCTAAAGAGTCTAATTCAACACAATGCTCTTACAAGCGATGCGTTAAATTCTTAGAGTCATAACAACCTTGTCAGCCTTAACCTTTTCATTACTATGCTGCAACGTTTGCGCTTAGTGGTAAATGTTATTCAAAACGTTAGCCTTGTAAAGGAATCACACAAAGAAGCACCTCATCCATGTTTCACACTCAAGTGTGGAAACAGTAAGTGTCCACACTTAGACAAGTTGGCAATGCTAATAGATTTTGCAGC
The DNA here is from genome assembly GCF_055761805.1 of Camellia sinensis. Classification (NCBI taxonomy): domain Eukaryota; kingdom Viridiplantae; phylum Streptophyta; class Magnoliopsida; order Ericales; family Theaceae; genus Camellia; species Camellia sinensis. The sequence continues at coordinate 14,190,711 of NC_138968.1, forward strand.
CACTAAGCGCTAATCTTTTCACTCAGTGTTAATAGATTTTGCAGCTTCTAAGCGCTAATCTTTTAACTTCACGTGATATTTCAACGCACACTATTATAGTGCATGAAATTTCGCTCAATCCACTCCCAATAATTGGGTAGAGAGCAAAACACTGCTCGTACTGGCTACTCGTCTTACACTTAATGACTAATTTATTTAAGCTCGCATTTCTTGGATGACGTGACTCTTGAATGTTACTTCATCCAATGATGTAACATTATTTACAAGTCAAATTACAAAGTCAATCCGCGCAACTCATTAGTCAAGATCATATACAGATCTATTGAGGGCTTACTAATTTCATAACTCCAAAACTCGCCAACTAAAACTATGTAGCGTGCCGCTAACTATAGCGCACACATTAGTTTTTATTGTGCCAAACAAGGCAACAAAAACACGGCGACTTTGAGTCATGTTTCCTTACTTTGGCTCAATTAAGGTTTGACCTAAAGTCTCCAAGACTTTTTCTCATCTAAAGAATGGGATTAGTTTGTTCACATTTGAACATCTCTACTAAGTCTAGGTCAACCAAATTAACTTCCATAAGCTAAATCAATTTAGAGAGAAATTCGCATTGGGATTAATTTGATTAGCATAATATAATTTTGCCGCAAAAATCTAAATTAAATAGTGACAATATTACACAAGTCGCAAGATCGAAAATCCGCTATGCTCGTAATCATCTCTTGCGCCACAAGTGACAATTATCCAAAATTTAGTTTAATTTATGCGCAAAATATTGGTTTTCGGGAGTTAATCTACAAAGATTTCTCTCAACCGAATAACCTCCCACTGACTATGGCATATACAAAGCATGATAAATTCCATACAATAGCATTTTAATGTAAATCTACAAATAACTCATGCTATATTTATTTAATAATGGAATTCTAATAAATAAATAAATAATCATGCTCTTCTAATTACAACATATTACAAACCCAAAAAAATATGCTGTATTCAATATTTAAATTATGCCATAACAGAAAGTACATCATCCTGAAATTTTCTGGATTTTTTTTGGTATTTTCTGGAATTTTAAATAACTAATTAAACACACATAAAATTAGAAATAAAAAATCCAGAAACTAGTAAACAGAAACAATATTCAGATTATGCCATAATTAAAATGTACATTGTTCTGAAATATTCTGAAATTTTTCTGAAATATTCTGGAATTTTAAATGACTAATAAATACACATAAAATTAGAAATAAAAAATCCAGAAACTGATAAAATGAGACAATATTACCAGTAGATATTAAAACATTTCAGAAGTCCATAATAAAAATTTCAACCCCAGAAAATTATTTATGCAATACCAGCATCATTTTAAAGCATAAAAATGAATTATTAACACAGAAAAAATATTTTTTATTTTCGTAAAATTTTCAAAATTTTATAGAATGTAGAAAAATTAATTCTGAGTCTAAGGGTACCAACCATGCTTAAAACAAAGCTATAACGAATAAATTATGGCTAATTAACGCAATTCAGAATTAAAAAACAAACAAACAGAGCCTTAGAGCCAAGCCAGCGCGGAAAAAACGGCTCGGCTCGGCTCGGCGCCGCTCAGCGCAAGTCGGCTCAAGGATCGGCTCGGCGCGCGGCTCAGCCTCGGCTCGGCCCGCGGCTCAGCCTCGGCTCGGCGCTCGGCTCCGCACGCGGCGCGCGTGCGGGCGCGGACGGCGCGCCTGCGTAGACAGCACCGCGACGCGCGCGTGATGGCGCGTGCAGGCGCGTCAGAAGGGCATCCGGCGCGTGTAGGCGCGTGGAAGCGCGTGGGCGCGCGTGGCTTCGACGTGGTGGCGCGTGAATGCCACGCGCCGCCTTCCAGGGTACTGACAGTTCCGATTTTTGTACTGCCGGACTCCTTTTTCCAAAATAAAATCATTTATGCTCTAAAAAATGACATTAATGATCATAAAAATGAAATATTTTGGATCTCTCTATCTTTTATAAATATACATATGATAAAAGAAAGCACGAAAATATCCATCAATGGCTCTGATACCAATGTAAATCAAAACACAAAACATGCAGCGGAATAAAATCATCAGATCATACCTTTTGATGATTGAACCTCGTGGATAAATCACGTGCTTCCAGAATCAGATCAATCAATCCCAGCAGTGGGGTGATATTACAATGGTGAATATCACCCACACAAACCACAGTGCAAAATGACTTTTATCGTTGTTTCTTGGGAGAGAGTCAGAATATGGGTTGAAACAGACTCAACGTTGTTTCTCTTGGATTACCCATAACCATATAACAAATATTTAATATATTATAATATCTATCCATATCAGTTAAGATACAGATAATATCTAATATATTATATCTATCTATATCAGTTCAAACTGATAACGTCTGTTTCAAGAGTGGTTATCCTAAATAGGTTTGATTTCAAAATCAAAACCTATTTGGATAAGGATTCAAAATCAAATTTTAATGGTCATGCCACATGGGCGCCCATTACTAACATAAATAATGCAGGGTTGAAGCAAAATCATGAACCATCATATCACTAACCCCAAGTCCACACACCACACTTTTATGAAAATTGATCTTCAGCCCTGACATTACCTCAAAACATCTCAGAATTCTTTTAACATTGATAATCTCCTCCCACTCAGCTTCACAAAATAGGATAGTGTCATTTGCAAACTGGAGATGAGACAGCTTCAATTCTACAAACCCAACAATAGCTTCCTTAAATAAACCCTGACTTTTTGCCCTTTCCAGCAAAATATTTAACCCTTCTGCTGCAATGTTAAACAGAAAGGGTGACAAAGGGTCACCCTGCCGCAACCCTTTCTGTGGATTGAATTTATTAGTTGGAGAGCCATTAACTAAAACAGATACTCTTGCAGTGGTTACACAGGTTTTCATCTAACCAATCCATTTATCTCCAAACCCAAGATTAGTCATCATGGAAAACATATACTCCCAATTGACTGAATCGTAAGCTTTTTCAAAATCCAACTTTAGTATGACCCCCTGCCTTTTTGACTTTTTCCACCAATCAACTACCTCATTAGCAATCATTACGCCATCAAAGATATTCCTGCCACCCAAGAAAGCCATTTGCACAATTCAAAATTCAAAGTCAAATGTGTCACAATTGAAAAGTCAGGGACCAAAGTGACATAATCCCCAAACTATAAGGATTGTTAGTGTAATTCGCCCAATTAACTTCCAGCGCTGAATTAATAGGACTTAATGAGCATTAAGTCTAGCTATTATGACATGCTAATTTACCCAAGATGGATAAGGTAAATTATAGTCTTACATTTCAATGTAAAAAAAAAAATGATAATCTATAACATTATTTTTTCATTCATATGGCTTACAAATTTATAATAAAAATAGGTTAATAAAGACTTAAAAAAGCTCGATGTAATTATATCAAATTTATAAAACTCACTATATATATTTTTAAAGGGAATTTTTTTAAGGTCCCTCATATTAAGATTTTATAGCATAAAGGAAATGAAATATTTTCTTAGTAGTTAGGGTCCCTTAAATTTCGATCTAGAGAAATTTTGAACCAGAGAAATTTCGAAACATAGAGAAATTTTTCTGAAAATTCTCTGGTTTGCTCACAAATTTCTTTGTGTTTTGACCAATTTTGTCTGATTTGCTCATAATTTTTTTTATGCTTTGAACAAACCAAAAAAAATTACAGAGAAAATTGAGCTACTCACCAACCAAATTTTCTATAATTTTTACAAGAAACACCATGCTAAGTTCATCAAAGAACTTAAAATACAAAATCTAATTATAGTTTAAAAAATAGCAAACACTACACATCCCAAAAGATCAAAAATAAAATTCAAAGTTAGAAATCTAGTGAAAATCAAACAAGCAACATAAATTAGTGGGAGCTTAATGTGGGTAGGGAAAATTCAAATACCAGAGAAAATTTGAGAGAAAATCAAAGTGACAACTAGCCAGAGAAAATCAAGCAAGGCACAGAGAGAAATAAAGTCCAATATGTTCAGAGAAAATTATGCTAAAGAAGATATCTTAGTGCCAGAGAAAATTCATCTCAAAGGAAAAATTACACACAATGAGACAATTAATCAGTGAAAATCAAACAAGTAACTTAAATTAGTGAGAGTTTAATGTTTTCAGGGAAAATTCAAATGCCAGAGAAAATTCAGCTCAATGAATAACTAACCAGTGAAAATCAAACAAACAACTCAAATTAGTGAGAGTTTAATGTGGTCATGGAAAATTAAAATGCCAAAGAAAATTGGAGAGAAAATCAAAGAGACAACTAGCCATAGAAAATCAAGCAAGGCACATAGAGTAAAGTCAATCCAATGTGTTTAGAGAAAATTGTGATGCCAGAGAAAATTCATCTCAATAGGAAAATTACACACAGGGCGACAACTAACTTGTGATAACCCCGTTCTGTGTTATACTATTAATCATTAATTATACTTGTGAATATGTGCTTGATGTGACTTTGGATGCTAATTATGTGATTATGTGTAGTTTTGAATTCATATCTGTCCACCGTAGAAAAATTTGTTCTATATACTGTAATAAATTGAAATTAAAGGCTGTAGAGGCGACAAAAACCAAAATTGATTATACCATTGTGATTAGTATAATTTTTAGAGCCTACGGTAAAATTTAATTAAAAACTAATTCAGATCAAAATAATTAGATTAATTCGATTTGATTAAGCCCAAGCTTTGATTAGCCAACAAAATTAGTTAAGTGTACACACACACCCACACACACACATATATATATATATGTGTTAATTCAAGCGCTTAAGCTTATTTTGAGCTAAAAAATCTGCCAAGAGAGCTTTAGAGAGGCAGAAAACTTGACTTAGAGAGAGAGAGAGAGCAAGAAGAATTGTAGGAGATTGGAAGGAGACTTGGAGAATTAAGCGAAGATACACTTGAATTCACTCACTAGGTATGAAATTCTCCCTTAATCCTTGTAGATAAAACATATAGAAGTTGAATTCATCTAGTTTTTTAATTTAGTTGCATGAAATTAGACAATAGAGGCATGAATCACCTTGAATTGGAGGAATTGAGTTGATGTTGGAAAAATCTTGTGTGTACAGTTGTAACACGCAATAATTGCACCAAATATATTACCAAATTATATAAAAAAATATATAAGTTGAATATAACGTAAATTGTTTAGGTTAAACCAAACCAAACTATATACCGAGAACCAAAAATACTTATAGAAAAGTAGATAACTTACAAACAGATTGAAAAAATCTAGAAACGAAAAACAATTTGATCGAGGCTTGTGTTGGACACAATTTTCTTAAGACAAATTCATCCCTCGCTACGGTGCTCACGAGTTTTTATTGGACGTTCATCTCCCAAGATACAACGATCGAACCTCGCAAAAGCAGCACTACCATTGCAAGTCTGGCAAACCTTACTGTGCAGAATTTTCTTACAGAAAAGACAGAGTGCAGAAGAAAAGAAATACAAGATGAATTTCCATTTTAAAAATGAATGCAATGCGGGTCTATTTATATAGATGAATTGGTGCCTCTTCGAATGGTCATGGTGACTTTTCAAAAGAGTCACCTCTTTTCCATGAAAATATGCAACCAGAAAAGACATGATTGTTCTTTCAAAAGAATTCAAATTGTGAATCAAATCATGTTCAAATTTAACCCAAAAAATTAACGAATTTATTTAAATAAAATCAAATTTTACATTAAATAAATATTGTCTTAAAACCATTCTCAAATGGTGCATTTTTGAGTCAATTTCTCATTCAACTATTAATGGTTTCCAAACCATTTTTCCAACAATCCCCCACATGAATGAAATGGCGAAAAAGTATGCAAGACACAATGCAGACTCAAAGAGATCTCAATTGGAAATATTCTGAATGGGGATAGGTAGCTTTTGGCTTTGAACCTTCCTTAGTGAAAGACTATTAGACTTACTAGCTAATTAGTGGACGTGATGCCTTGAACTATTCAACCATTTGTGTAAGCCAAGACAATAGAATTCACACAGAATACCTTCAGACAGCTTAGTTCTCATGGCTGTGCCCGTTTTGGCCTTGGGCATGTCCTGGTATTTCATGAGTGCTTTAGAGAATTTAGCCTTATTAATTCTCATAGAAGCGTCCCCTTTACGCCTATATAGGTGATCTTTATTTCGAGTCTATTAAATACTCCTCTTGAAAGATATCCCTCTAGGTTTTTCAAGATATAAGTGATCATTAAAAGAATAGCTTACCCTAAGTCCCCTACATACAACACATGTTACAGATATCACTCTCATCATAGGAATGGATAGGAGATAGACTCCCTTACTGATTTCTGGTAAGCCACACATAACTTAGTTGTCCCTTTGAACTTAGTTCTTGGGATCTCCAGTCATTTAAGTAGGGTTACCATTATGATGACTCTTATGTAATAGGCTTTAATCACATTCCCCTCGATGAGCTTTCCGTCATTTGCTCTCTGGTCAAACCTTTTGTTTAGCGACCGCTATTTTTTCGTTGGACCTTCTTAGTTATATATCATTGAGTAGTTCATGGATCCACTATATTATCCTTAGACAATATTCACAACTAAAAGCAAATGTCCTACGGTATTAAGTCTTTGATTACATCAAGACTTACCGTTACTTTATGTCACTCCCATTTTCAAATTTAAGTAACAAGCATAGAGGTGTTCCTTTGGAGTTAATGAAACCATTTTTGCTTCTACTCCAACTTTGTCCTGTAGAAAGAATTGAGATTCTTTGTGGACCTACTATCAGAACTGTTACTTTGGTAAAGTCCTCCAAGCACCCTCACATTTTAAGTACTCTAAGAAAAATTAATTTTCTTATTAAGATATTACCATACAAAAATATCAATACACCCCCACAATTTTGATATAAATCGGAATATAACATTCATCACCTATTGACTATGGTGTGCTTGAATAACAAATTTCTAAATCAAATGTATGAAATAGAATAATTATGAGTACATGTAGACACCCCATTTTTGACCGTCCTCAAGACTTGGACGTCACCGTTTGAACACTCGGTGATTATCCATGTTTGTGTTCGTTTGGAGTTCCCGGAGGTCTCGGCTCGCGCGCCCCGCCTCAGGATCCCCGAACTCGACCGTTTAGTGTCTAGTTTTGCACCAAACACTTGCATCTTGCCTTTGAGAGGCAGAGTGGGGCTTGTAGACCATCCCCACCCTTCACCGGCAGTGGCTAGATGCCACCGGCTGGTTTTTGCTGCCACCGGCAATTTAGTTTGCCGGTCGGCACTATTTGTTGCCGGTCAGCACTTTTTTGTGCCGGTCGGCACTTTGTTTGGCCAAGATGGCATTTTTTGCCGACCGATTGCTGTTCATCTGCTTTTGCAGATATTTTTGGACAGCTGTATAACTTTTGCTCCCCTCCATACACGTGTATGGAGGGATCTCCCTCTTGCAAAGCTTGTCTTGTAAGCTTTACAAGAGGCTTATAGGGAGAGCTCTCTCTAAGGCAAAAAGAAGAGGCTTATACATTTTTGAGAGAGAGAAGACAGAGGAGAGCTCTGGTTTTCTAGGGTTAGGATTAGATACACTCATCTATCTCTCTTTCCCTCTCATTTTGTTCACTAGGTGTTTTGTGCCTTACTATTGCACACAAACACCTAGTGTTTCACCTTCTTCTTGGAGCTGAGGTTCTAAAGAGTGTGTTTTGAAGTTTTGGTCTTGGATTCAAGCTCAAGGAGGCCATTGGAGCATCTTTGTTGAAGAAGGCATCAAGGGTGAGAAACTAGTCCATTTTTCCCCCATTTTTGCATCAATTTTCTACTAGTCTTAGAGCTGTTTTTGTGATTGTTGTATAACATAAAAAAGTTCTATTTTTAAGCCCTCTTTATTGTTTATTAAGAGTGTTTTGTTGTTTGAGGGGTGTTGACCACCCTTAGGCCTCAAAAGGCCTCATTTTGAGCCATTTTGTGCTAGCTCCGGGATTTTGGTGTTGAGGTCTCTTCACCACTGAAATCTTGAGGGATTTCAGTGGTGAAGATGATGCTTTGAAGTCCCAAGAAGGAGAGGGCCACCCCCTCTCCTTGTTGTCCTTGAAAAGGGCATATTTTGGCCTCTTAAGGAAGCCTATGCTTGAGTGTGTGTTGAGCATGTTTGGTTTGTTTTTCATGCTTATATATCCATGATATAACATGATTTCAAGTTGGTTTTGGAACCTTATGCATGTTTAGCATAGTTGCCATGTAATGCCTTATTTGTGCCTTAACATGTTCTAGGTTGTTAGCCTTTGTTGGAGCATGTTTTAGGCTTGCATTTGTGAAGTTTATGTGCTTATTTTGCCATGCTTTAGCTCTGTCCATAGTCGTTGGGGTTGATCTTTGCATGCATTATATAGCTCCTTTGTATTTGGGCTTGTTGGCCTTGAGTATGTGCATGTGTAGCATGCCATCTTTGCATGGTTTTGATGATTTGGAATCATCTTGCATGCTATTTCAGTCCCATTTCCATGCTTGTTTGATTGCCTTGCATGTCTCTTTAATGCTTTGGAAGCATGCGTTGCAATGCTCCATGTTTTGGCCATGGTGTATGCCTTTATATTTGGGCCACTTAGATGCCATCTAAGGAGTCCTTTGGCCTTGTTTTAACATGCTAAAAATCTGTTTTTAGTTGTTTATTGCACGCCATGTTTGATCATGATAAGTGTAGTTCAATGCATTATTGATTTGCCTTGAACACTTGGACTACTCTTTGCATGTTTTGGCTTGATTTATAACTTGATTTGGCATCATTTTATAACATGATTTTAGGGCTCATGTTGCATGCTAATTAGTCCATGATCCCTCCTTTCAAGTGTGCTTGAATGTTGTTTGATTCATGCTTAAGTGTTGGTCCTTATGTGCATGTGTGTGTGCATGCCATTTAGCCCTCACCTTTTAGCACAATGGCTACTGTTTTAGGCCTATTTTAGAGCTGCCTAATTCATGTATAAGTCCATCTTGCCATCCATTTGCATTGCCCTATGTATGCTTGCATGATTGCATAAGTGCATTGCCATGTCATGTTGCATTCCTAGCTCGTATGCCTAGGTTGCATTGCATTTTGCATGCATGCCTTGTTCCTTGAATTGGTGATAGGAATCGGGCCTAATTTGTTTGATTGGTTTGCATGCATTTGAAATCAAAGTTGCATACTTGGTTCTTTGGGCCATCATGCATGGAAATGCGTGATTGGTGGTCCGAGAACCGAGGCACATGTCCCTTTGAGTCATCACAATGATAAGAGACATGGTTGATGCATACATACCTTGAAATATGCTGCCATGCCTTGTTTTGCCCTCTGTTGCTGTGAGTTGCAGGTTCTGCAGGAATACTCTGCCGACCGGCAGTTTAATGTGCCGACCGGCACAATTTTCTCTGCCGACAGACCCTATTTTGTGCCGATGGACATACTACACTGCCGGTGGAAGTTTCATTCAGCCGGTGATGATCCCTTCTGTCCAAGGATGCAGTCCTGAGGCTTTGACAGCCTCCAGAGGAGGAAAGGGAGGAAAACAGAGGCAGCTTGCGCATGGTGGCGCGTTTCCCGAGACGCTTTCCTGCTTTAATTAATTTAATTTAATTTGTTAATTAAATTAGTTAATTTGTAATATTTAATTAGCTTGCGTAGTTAATTAATTTGTAATATTTATTTGGTCCCTCCGAGCGAGGGCAAATCTGTAATAAGCGTGTGTGGGTGGTGTGAATGTCTTCCAATCCCCACTTCTTTCTTCCCTTTTACTTACCTGCTTTGATGGTTAGTATTAGGGCACGTCTAATTTAGCATACCTTATGCTATGCATGTGTGCATCCATGCATTTGTATTGCATGCATTAGGCTCGGTACATCACGCTAATTGCATCAATACTTCAATTTTCAAACTGAATACGTGATAATTGTGCATTTTCACATGACATGTTTAGGATAGCCGAGCCTATTCTAGCAACATTTTGTATGCGATGCATTAGGCACTTCACATGGACTTGGATCATGCATATTTGCTAACAAGTTCTTTGTTTTGGCACGGAGTACTATGTAAGTATTTCTGCTTTAGCATATCGCATGAGTGTGAATGTTGCCATAACAGCATGCTTAACATGTGGCTAGATGCTTATGTGTTAAACTGTTTTGAGTGCCTGTGGGTGAAGGTTGGGTTGTTTGAGTTGGAAAAACTCGTTGAAATCCGTATTTTAGCCTACTTGCGAGTAGCAAATTCCAAAGCATTTTCAAACCAAACGGATATGCAATGTTTATTTCCAAATTAGGCAATCTAGTCTATACTTGTTTGCTGTGCGCATAACATAGTAATTCTAGGCTAATAAATGGAATAAGAACACGTAAAGTTTTCAAAAACGGATATCACGGTTAGTAGAGGCCGGTCTTCGGACCGGGCGAAAGGGGGTGCTCATAGCTGACCTTCCCTGATCGTACCCAAGCTCCCGAGCCGAGACAACTCCGGTGATGACGGACATGTGGCCTTCGGCACCGAGTCAGGGTTTCCTAAATTCTCCCATTTTAAAATATTTAGGTGGCGACTCTGTATCTGGCAAAGCAGTCCATGTTTGGCACTACTTTTTCAATAAAATCTGTTTTCTCAAACGATTTGCCAGATTTGGACTCTTTGGTTCAGATTTAGAACCGTGACACAAATCGAGTCCGAACTGTAGCACGAGGCCCACGCGGGCGCTGTTACAGTACACAAGTCAGAATTAATGCTTAGATAAAATCATATTTTCATAAAGATTTTGCTTAAGAACCAAACAATTTACAAATCTCATTTGACTGTATAAATTCTTACAATGCAAATAAGAGAAATACTTGTACCTCCAAATTAAGATTCAAACTCTTAATTTTGAGTATTTTTTGTTCGAGTTTCTGTGGGTAACTTGTCATGAATCATGATTAGCAGACAATTCTACTTCTCTCCCCCACATTTGTGATAATATATAAGTTAGCACAAACAACATGACTCATTTACGAACAAGTGTCACTGTCACAAAAATATGTGTGACAAAAGTAAATTGAATTATCTCTTCTAATTCAAGAGATAAACTCCCACATTATGGTTCATGGTTAAACAAATTCTACTACACAAGTAAAATAATGATTGATAACTCAAAGTTACTTTAAAATAACTTTTAATTGATTATTAATGAAATAATAATCAATACAAAAAAATTCCTCAATCTACTTCCAATTAAATGGAACGACACCACTATTTAAATCATCATGTTTAAATTTTTCAGTGTTAATGATTGCTTTGATATTACAAGAATATTACTACCACAATCAAATTACACATATAATATTTCAAAAGAGATCCATTGATATCAGAAAGTAACTAAAAATTTCATGAACTTTTAAACCAAATTTTATTTAAATCCCAGATATAGCACTGAAATAAAATCAGTCCGAATTTTTTTTTTTTAATTCTGAAAAAAGTCACTTCTTCGTGTGTATAAAGTATTGCCTACTGTTTATAAAGGCAAACAATTGTTACACCATTACTTCCCTTATGTGGCTTTATACATTGTTCATACAAAGTTAGAGACACATGCCATGGCTTTGTAAGGGACTTAACATATGTAAGAATATATATAAACGCAAAACAAGTGTTGTAGAAAGTTTTAAACAGTAAGTGATTATGACAATCAAAACAAGTGTTGTAGAAAGTTTACACCATTACTTCCCTTACTAATACTGTTTCATCACAATCAAAAAACAACTGAACCGAAAATTGATTATGACATAGAAATTAGAATTTTGTATAAATCAGAATGGACTAAATATCTTCCTTGTAAAAATATAATACAGAACACTGTAAAAAATTCGAAACTGTATAATTTCAAATTTTGTCTACAAAATTTCAAAAGCAAATAGAGTGCAACAAAATAATACAAATTTGTATACAAACAGAAACTATTATGTCTAGAATCGAAACTGAAACTATATACACAAACCTATAAACGGAGTATGTCTAAAATAAATTCTGACATACAACAGATTACCCAGGAAAAGTCCAAATCAAAAAATACAGAATAAAAATCTGTATTGAAAATTATCCAATAATATCATTGTATTCAAACCAGAACAAACAACTAAAACCAAACACAATACTGCAATAACAATATAACATAAAATAGAATTTGACTTAAATACAAATTTGGGTAAGAAACCCATATTGAAAAGTGCACATCGATTCAACATATTCAAAAAAATTATGTTAAACTCATGAAATTTCTATTCTTAGAAAATGAACCATAACGATTTAATCAAAAATTTAAAATTTAAGATTAACCCAGAAACCATAAACATGCCATGTTTAGTCAAAAATTTTGTATATACATATGCAACAAAAGTTGAAAAACAAAATGAACAATATGTATTTTCTCAAAAACATTATTATTCATTAAATAAAGTTAATTGATGTGGCATACTTACTCAATATGACTTAATGGTCATAATCAAAATGATAGAGCATTAGTCTCAATGTTCTAGAAAACCAAATGAATGACTTATTCTTGTAATATATACTCAAAACAGAAAAAGATTCTATTAATATATAAATCAATACCGATATCAAGGAAGAACCCACACAGGGAAGGAGCATAGATGAAAGATGCACATAACCGACATGGATTGTTATAGGAAGTGCAAAACATATTTGCTAGGGAATTCTTCTCTTACTAAACAATAAAAGTAAAGAAGACTCTATAACGTCGACCAACCAATTTAAACAGTTTCAAAATTAAAATTCTACCGAGAATAAAATATTGAGATTATGAAAAAATAGATTAAATTTTGGATACAAACAAGTTTAAATAAATCAAGGAAATATAGAAGAATAATAGTTTTGCATAAACAGAACAACCGGATTTGTCTTAAGATTGTTGGAATAATCTTGTGTGTACAGTTGTAACACGCAATAATTGCACCAAATATATTACCAAATTATATAAAAAAATATATAAGTTGAATATAACGTAAATTGTTTGGGTTAAACCAAACCAAACCATATACTGAGAACCAAAAATACTTACAGAGAAGTAGATAACTTACAAACAGATTGAAAAAATCTAGAAACGAAAAACAATTTGATCAAGGCTTGTGTTGGATACAATTTCCTTAAGACAAATTCGTCTCTCGTTACGGTGCTCATGAATTTTTATTAGACGTTCGTCTCCCAGGACACAACGATTGAACCTTGTAAAAGTAGCACTACTACGGCAAGTCTGACGAACCTTACTGTACATAATTCTCTTACAGAAAAGACAAAGTGCAGAAGAAAAGAAACACAAGATGAATATTTCCATTTTTAAAATGAATACAATAGGGGTCTATTTATATAGATGAATTGATGCCTCTTTGAATGGCCATGGTGACTTTTCAAAAGAGTCACCTCTTTTCCATGAAAATGTGCAACCAGAAAAGACATGATTGTTCTTTCAAAAGAATTCGAATTTTGAATCGAATCATGTTCAAATTTAACCCAAAAAATTAACGAATTTATTTAAATAAAATCAAATTTTACACTAAATAAATGTTGTCTTAAAACCATTATCAAATAGTGCATTTTGGAGTCAATTTCTCATTCAACTATTAATGGTTTCCAAACCATTTTTCCAATAGTTGAAATATGTACATGCATGCATGATCCTTCATTTTGAGCTAAGATTTCTTGAATTTCATACATGCATGAGGTCTAAAAGACAAGACCTTGAAGGTTTTTCATGGTTTTATACATTTCATGCCATCTTGTTGTGTTTTGAAAAGAAGAGCATTCAAGTTAAGACATGCATGGTTTATAACTTTAAGTTTGAGTTCAAATTTGAGAAATGGACCATGATTTTGGACAATTAGTTTCAAATTGACTATGTTTTCATGTTCTATAATGTTCTTCCATGTTTTTGTACCAACCATGAATAGTTGAAACCATTGAATTGCAATTTTGAGCTTTAAACACAATTTTGGAAATTCCAGAATTCGACCAGTTCACTTGAGCATAAGAAGTGGTGCTTTAGCGTAAAAGTTAAGCTCCCAGAAGTTTTACAAACAATTGCACGGTGGCTTGAGCAAACCTTGTTTTTCATTACTCATGGCTCGAACGACAAAAAGTTGGCTCAAGCCTAAAATTCAAGCAGCTAGTACTTTTGCAGAGCTTTGCAGACCGCTCGAGTGAAGAAAGTTGCACTTGAGTGGAGTGCCCTGTTTCAGGAACTTTTGAAAAGTTGTTTTTATGCTTCAATTTCCGTTCTCTTTCATTTCCGAGCATTCTTAGGCACACATTGAGCATCCTAAATGAATTAAAGAACACGAAAGAAGCCTAAGAAATTAAGCAAGCTAAAAAACGGATTAAATTGTATTATGACCCAATGTGTTGTGAATTATGTAGGGTCAAGTGCAAGGACGAATCAAGCATCGGAACACTGTGAGTAATATCTTAGTAAAGATATTTTGTGTCTATATTATTTTCCAAATGTTACCTATGTGGTAAGTTTTTGAACTTATGAATTTGTATTCTAAATGAGTATTCTATCTGTTTGATTCGTGAATCTGTAAGTGATTGATATATGAACATGAAATGGGCCCATGGCCGTTCGATAAATTTGACAAGGATATGAATTGGGCCTAAGTTTTGCATGATTAATAAATGGACCAAAGGTCATTTTGACTAAGAATACGAATGTGATCATGATCATGAATATGGTTATGCCCATAAATTGACTATAAGAATGTTGGACCCAAGGTTGTTTTGCTCCTTTGATATGCGTCGAGCATAAAGTAGTGGACCCGGAGTTGTTTTGTATAGATGGACCTAAGGTCATTTTGCTTATAATGGATAGACCTAAGGTTGTTTTGTATATGAGTTGGACCCGATGTCGTTTTGTATACGGAAATGAGATACTAGACCCAAGGTCATTTTGTTTGGTTGTGATTTATAAATCCGACATGAGTGAAAAGAGTATTTCAAATGTTTACATTACAAATATGATCTATTCAATGAATCTCATTCATTAACCCCCTTTACTCTGGTATTATTCACTGGGCGTTAGCTCGCTCTTTATTTATATGTATGTAGGTGAGCAGCGGGACGTCCAACCCCCAGTGATCTGTGAGAAAACCAAGTTTTGAGAGATCAACCAAGGTTACCTCGTGGAAGAGGCTTTACTTTTGCTTTGCTCTTCTTTTGTTTATTTTGTGGTCATGTTTGACCACGTTTGTACATAACCTTGGTTTTGTTAAGACTACTTTGGAATGATCCTGGATATGTGTAATATGCTTATGTATGTAATGTGTGAATTATTATATACATGGGAAAGGTTTTATATTATGTCATGTATACACAACTCATTGGACAAAAATTTAAAGTTTTGCTTCCGCATTTGGCCCCATATTGTTATAAATAATTTGATTTCGGTCTGAGGCTATAGCGATTCTGGTTTTGACCCGTCATTGTTGTGTTCCGGACTCGAGTTTGTATGGTTTTGAATGGTGATTCATATCATGTTTCCCTTGTCTTCCCCTTATTTTGATTATTGGGTTATAGTCATGTTTTTGTAACAGGTTGGTTGCTTGTGTAGACGTCCCCGAACGCCCCGGGAGGAATGAGGTCCCGTTCTGTTCGTTTTGGGCTCACTACAGTTCGGACTCAAATTGTCACGGTTCTCAATCGAAACCAAAGAGTCCAAATCTGGCAAATCGTTTTGAGAAAACAGATTTTAAAAGAAGTGCCAAACATGGACTGCTTTTCCAGATATAGAGTCGCCACCTAAATGTTTTATTTTGGGGAAATTTAGGAAACCCTGACTCGTTTGCCTAAGGCCACGTGTCCGTCATCACCAAAGTTGCCTCAGCTCGGAAACTTGGATACGATAGGGGAAGGTCACTTCGTGAGCACCCCCGCTCGCCCGATCAAAGATCGGCTTCTACTAACCATAATATCTATTTTTGAAAACATTATGCGTTCTTATTCCGGTTATTAGCCTAGATTTACTATGTGATGCGCACAGCATACAAGTATAGACTAGATCGCCTGAATTGGAACAAAACATTTCATGTTTGTTTATTTTGAAAATGGTTTGATGGTGCTACCCGCAAGTAGGCTAAGACGTGGATTTGCCACCCTCGGGTGGGCTTAAAAAAAACATGATTTTGCCACTATCTAGTGAGCTTAAAACACACATTTGATGAATTGTTCCAATCCAAATAACCCAACCTTCACCCACAGGCATTCAGGCAGATATATCACATAAGCAATTAGCCTCATGGTAAGCATGCTATCATGGTAGTCACTCACACGCATGCAAGGATGCTAAAGCATAAAACTTACAGAGTACTCCAAGCCAAAACAGAAGTTGATTAGAAATCCATGCATGATCCTAATTATACAGAAATGCCTAATGCAACACATGCAAAAGTGCAACTATAGCAGGTTCGGCTATTCTAGACATGGCATATGAAATGCTACAGCTAACATGTATTCAACTTGGAATTGAAAATACAATACAGTTAGTATGATGCACCGAGCCCGGTGCATGCAAGACAGATGAAATGAATGCAAACATGCTATCATACTGTATGCTAATTGAAACATGCCCTAATCTAACCATCATAAGCGGGTAAATAAAAGGAAGAAAGACGTGGGGTTGGAAGACATACATCACACACACGCACACTTATTACAACATTGCCCTCGCGCAGAGGGTCCGAATATACAGTCCCAAATGAATAATTACAGTCCAAATATGTACAAAACCCTAATTAATTAACAAATTAAATTAGGAAAGCAATAAATTGGCATGCAAGCCAGGGACTGCCTCAAATCTGCTCCGGATGATGAATGATGCATGCTCTGGTTGCCTTTGTCGGAAAATCCCTTGTGATGCCCCGGTTTGCCTCTGTTTGCAATTGTTCTTGGAATGCGTACCAAGCTCCGGAAGGCTGTCGATTTCTGATTTGCTGCAACAGAGAGCAACAAAGGGGCATGGCAAAGTATTTTCACATATGTATGCATGACTACTCTTCGGGGAGTGTAGTCCTCGACCCTCGTGCCACCAATCACGCATATTGATGCATGATGGCCGAGGAGTCGAATTGCACGACTCAATATGAAATGAATGCACATATAAACACAACAAGACCTAAACTCCATCATGGATTATCCGGAGTGTCGGTGACTGGGAATTGAGACACATTCCGTCACTCGAAGTACGAAACGTCCCTCGTTTCCCGTGCTTGGGCTAACTCCTATCCCAAGCACAATGCAATATGCATGACATGCATGAATGCAACTAATATACAACCTATCATGCACAATGCTATGAGATGGCATCCACAATGCACGATGTAACAAGACATACACAATGCTCTAACATACAACCTAGCATACGCAATGCTATGAATCGAAATGGCATACACAATGCATAATGGACTTACACCAACATGAGTGGACCTCAACCACACTCACATCAGTATCCATTAGATGAAAAATGAGACTCTCGAAATACGCGCACGCATACACGCAAACCGAGGACCGAGCCCAAAGGCATCAAATGCCACTCTACCCAAAGCATGGCAAGGCATGGAACATGATATGCAAACATGTGAATTTCAGCGCTGAAATATGATACAAAACAGCCCCGAAACATGGAAACATGGCACCCGATGCATGGAATGAACCCCAAAATTCGAAACTAGGCACATGGAATGACTTACAGGTATACAAAGCATGCATTATTTGATCATGAAGCGTGAAGACAGAGGCAATACAGTCCCAAAACATGCATATTTTCAATTTATAACAAGTCTCAAAAACGAACACAAATAGGGCTAATCTATCATGCAAAAATGGCCCTAAAAGAGAGATTAAACACAAGGGGACAGCAGCTGGCCCCAAATGGAAAAGAGCCCTTCAACAAAGTTGAAGAGGGGCTCAAAAAAAGGCACTTTACAGTTTACATCAAGCCACGAAAATAATCACAAATAAGGCCAAACTAACATGCAAGAAAAGGCCTAAAAGAGGGGTAAAGAGACAAGTGGTAGCTTCTGTTCTCAAAAAGAGGAGAGCCCTTCAACAAAGTTGAAGAAGGGCTCAAAAAAAGATATTTCACAGTTTATGGAAAAGTCCAAAACAGCTCACAGATAAGCCTAAAATACTATGCAAAAATTGGCCTAAAAGAGAGATAAAGAGGCAAGTGATAGTAGGGGACCTCAAATAGAGGATAGCCCTTCAACAATGTTGAAGAGGGGCTTAAAAAAAGTTATTTTACAGTTTATGATCAAGTCCAAAATAACTCACAAATAAGCCTAAAATACTATGCAAAAATTGGCCTAAAAGAGAGATAAAGAGGAAAGTGGTAGTAGGAGACCTCAAATAGTAGGAGGTCCTTGATCAAACATGAAAAGGGGCTCAAAATATGACTATTTACAGTTTGGGTCGGAGCCCAAAAAATCTAGCAAGTATGGCTTAGATAGCATGCAAAACAAGGCAAAAAAGAGAGAAAATGGAACTCACCCTTGTAGAACCAAGCTTCAACAACTTTTGGGCCAAGTTTGGGAGCTCTTCACCTCTGGAAAACAGCCTCAAGTTGCTGGAATGAGGGATGGAGGCCTTGTGCTATGAGGTGTAGGGTAAATGGTGTAGAACTTAAGGGGTTTTGGTGCTTGGAGTAGAGAGAGAGAGAGAGATTGAATGCAAGAGCTCCAAACAAGTTTTTGTAACCCTTAAAATGCAGCTGGAAGTGCTGGTTTTATAGGGAAAGGAGTGGAGGAAAAAGGGGGAAAATCAAATTCAAATTTCCCTCCAAAAGACCCCCCTTCGGATACAGGATCTGGGGGGAAACAGAGGGTGCCACTGTAAGGAACCAGGTGAGAGGGTCATGGCCGGCCAGGTTCAGAAGGTTCAGGGGGCTGGCCGGCCACCCCCCATGGCCGGCCGACCAAGGGTCAAAAGGGTCAAGGATAATTACTGGTCGGCCACCTCAAAAAGGTGGCCTCCCATGTGTGCACAACACAACTATGTGGTTAAAACCCGGAGAATGTGAACCAGGGAAGAGAAAAACCCATTTTTTAGAGGGGTTCAAAAGGGTCAAGCACAATTACTGGTCGGCCACCAAATATTGATGGCCTCCCAGGTGTGTACAACACAAATAAGGGGTTTAGGGTTCAATAAAGTGGCCCCGGGGTGGTTAACATTGGCTTTTAAGTGAGGAAAACGGGCGTCGGAGAGCGATGAAGAAATAAAGCTGGCTTTTCAGAACAATTGCTGGCCTCCCATCCTCCTACAAGCTTCCTAACAATGAAAATAAGGTCTCCACCAAAAATGAACCAAAACGGATGCAAAACGGAGGTTCGGGGGACCGAAATGCGCGGCTTGGGGCCCCAAAAATGGGCTGTTAAGCACCGGAGGTGACATTCGACCACGAAGTTGGTCTCTCGGGCCACAGTGTTCCTCAAAAGGGAGGAAATAAGGTGTGTGCCAAAAACCGGAGCAAATGGAGGTGGTTAGGCGGTCCCGAATCGAGGAACACGGCCTTCGGCTCCGAAAAAAAATGGAAACCGGGCTCCAAAATGGGAAAAATGGCCTATGACCACGAAATGTAGCCTATGGCCACTGAGAGATGATCTACGAGACCTCTCTCTCCCTTCGGGAAGAGAAAATAGAGAAAATAGAGCCTAGTTCGCAAACCGAGGCAAGGCACGAAAGAGTCCGGAAGTCTAAAGGTAAGGCTTGCAGCCGGGACTCTGAAACTTCTGAACGAGCACAATATGCAATATCACCGAGCGCTCAACTGGTGACGTCTGAGTCTTAAGGTCGGTCAAAAATGGGGTGTCTACAGTTGCCCCTCTTTGACAGAACTCGGAAGTCATAAGTGACGGGAGTGAATGTCAAAGCCCAGAGACGACCCATTTTTGACAAGGCCGAAGACTTAGACAAACGGGCAAGACAAACAGAGATGTGCCCGCAGGCAGGGGCAAAATGCAACCGACAATGCAAGAAGCTGAAGGTATCTTAATGATCATGCAAATGCAGCAAGTTGTAATGAAGCACATATTCACAATAGATGCAACAGTTTTAAGCAAGAATGCAAAGCAACAACTACATTTCATGCAGTTAAGAATGCGGAGAATTATTCAATTCTCACCACGTCTCACACGGAGAAGATACAATACCTGCGCGGTTCGTCTGGTCACACCAGCCTCAAATGAACCATACATACTATATCGTGCCTGCAAAAGAAAGAAACTCGACAAGCACAACATAATCAGCAACACACGTTCAAAGCGATATTGAATGCAGACAATCGCGGCGTCGATAGAAAGATGCATCGCAATGCGAGGAGTAACGCGCGTGTCAACGCGGGTTAAGCACGAGGATTTGAAAACACCTGTGAAACGTGCACAATAGTATGAGTGGTGTGCATGAGAATGTAAGTGACGTGCATAACAATGCAGAATAAATGTGAATTCGAATGCGAATTTGTCGTAAAATGACGGGCAAAGAAATGCGAGTTTTCGATGAGGGTGACTCAATTGCGACCTCCGGTTTACCTCCCGGAGGGGTCGTAACATGTTCGAAAAGGATACATCTCACTTTTGACGAGTAACGATGAAAAACGCATCGAAAGTTGGAGTTGAAGTTCCGGTAGAGCGATTTCGCGACGGAAAGTGCACTTTTCTTGTACTTTTTCAGGTTCCGGGGACTCCAATCCTTCCCAAAATTTGTAGAGAGCTTGGTGGGCACTTGGGGAACACCACCGACCAGGTCTCGTCCCAGGGAGAGGCCACTGACCAGCATTTTGCAAAGGGGGTGGTCGGCCTGCCACAAAAGGTGGTCAACCGACCCCCTAGCCCAAATCCGGGGCAGCTCGATCATTTTGCTCTCATTTCTTTAAATACACTCGGCCAAAGCCTCATTCAGCTCCGAAAACACCTTCTCTACCTTCCTAGACCATTTTCCTCTTCAGATTTGAGCTCTATACGCATTTTCCAACGCCCCACGCAAGTTGTTTTCGCGAAATCTTTCAGTTTTCATCACTTTGGACCGATTAAATTTTGATTTCGATGCTTCTTTTCTCATTTTCACCACTTGAGGTAAGTTTGTCTCAACATTTGGAAGATTTCCTCGGGGGTTGACTTTTTCATTTCCCGAGAGTTGACTTTTGTTGATTTTTTCCAATTTTGCTCATTTTGCTCATTTTTGCTCCTTTTTGCAGATTTTCTGAAATGGCCGGTCATTTTCCTCACGGTGGAGGTCCTCCGGGCGCCGGGGATGATCCCGATATTATGGCTCTACCTCCGAGGGTTCGACCCTTCATACCCGAAAGGTACGTCCCTCGAGCAGATATCCTTCCGCGGGCTATTTTTTATCACTTCACTGATTTTGATGATCGAGCGCCTGGGGATCTGCTTTTGCGAGAGCCAGAGTCTCACCTCTCTCATGAGGCACGAGAGGTATTTACTTCGCCCTTTTTACATTTCTGCAACGTATTCCGCATTTTTGTACGTTTCATGCCTCTTGCTATGCATATTTGCTCTTTTTAGCACGTAGCTTGTTCTGACGCTAAGCCCATGATACAGTATTCTGTTTGCGTTTTGAACGCTTGAATTTCTGATCACGTAACCCATAACCTGATGGTGAACACATAGCACACATATATGTTGACAGTTGAACACACAGCCCAAACTCTGATGTTCTTAACACGCGGCCCAAGTTGAAGGTGAGCACACAACACACACTTGTTGAGAGTAGAACACACAGCCCAAACTCTGAATTTCTGAACACGCAGCCCATTATTGAGGTGAACACACAGCCCACTGATTGAGAGTAGAACACACAACCCAAACTCTGAATTTCTAAACACGCAGCCCGAGTTGAAGGTGAACACGCTGCACACACTCGTTGAGAGTAGAACACACAGCCCAAACTCTGAATTTCTGAACACACAGCCCGAGTTGAAGGTGAACACGCAGCACACACCTGTTGAGAGTAGAACACACAGTCCAAGCTCTGAATTTCTGAACACGCAACCCATTGTTGAGGTGAACACACAGCCCACACTTGTTGAGAGTAGAACACACAGCCCAAACTCTGAATTTCTGAACACGCAGCCCATTGTTGAGGTGAACACACAGCCCACTGATTTTGAAATCTGAACACACAGCCCAAACATTTTGATGTTGAACACTCGGCTCGAACTTTGATGTGAACACAAAGCCCACTGGTTTTGAAGTCTGAACACACAGCCCAAACATTTTAAATTCTGAACACGCGGCTCATTGCTGAGGTGAACACACAGTCCACATTGATTGAGAGTTGAACACACAGCCCAAACTCTGAGTTTCTGAACACGCAGCCCATTGTTGAGGTGAACACACAGCCCACTGATTTTGAAATCTGAACACACAGCCCAAACATTTTGATGTCGAACACTCGGCTCGAACTTTGAGGTGAACACACAGCCCACTGGTTTTGAAGTCTGAACACACAGCCCAAACATTTTAAATTCTGAACACGCGGCTCATTGCTGAGGTGAACACACAGTCCACATTGATTGAGAGTTGAACACGCAGCCCGAACACTTGAATTCTAATTTGATTTTGCATATAGCTTATACATTTCATTTGCACGCAGCTTGCATATCTCATTTGAATGCAGTTTATTTATTTCATTCTGAAACTGAATATATGTATTCACCGTGAATGCAGGTGTCCTCCCGTGTTACACGGGGATACGGCTCCATTGTTGCGAGAGATTGGTACGCAGAGCTCCCAGAGGCCGTCCGCGATTGGGTTGATCTAGCAGGATTCGGGCCCTTTTGTGCCGGGATATCTCGTTATCCAGCTAGTAGGACGTTTATGGGCGCCCTGGTGGAGAGGTGGTGGGACACCACCAACTCCTTTCATTTCTCATCTGCCGGGGATATGACCATGACCCCATTTGACTTTGCCGTATTGACCGGCCTTGACGTGGGAGGCTGGGCGATCCCATATGACGAGAACATGGGCCAATAAGAGGCCGCTTGGAATCTACTTACTGGGAGCTCGTCCACCGGTCGACCGATCCTCGGTCCGAGTCCGGTACACTTGGTTTTCTTCACATTTTAGGCATACTGAGCCCGAGACTCTGGAGGAGATTACACAGTACGCCCGCGGGTTTCTGATGTTCCTCTTCGGGACCACTCTATTCTCCGACAGGGGGAACACCGTTGGGCTATATCTGCTGGGTGCCTTGGCAGACTTCACACAAGTTAGTCGGTATGATTGGGGTGGCGCCAGCTTGGCTACCCTCTATTGCTATATGAGCGCGACCTCCCGCAGACGGGGGAACATAGTTGGCGGCTACTGGAGAGCCTGAGAGGTACCTTCTACCCTCTTGATTTACAATTCTGCTTTTCAATGTATGTATATTGCACACACGACACACTTTATACTCTGTTCTGGCATCCTGCACTTAGCATTCTATATTCTGATGGCTTTTGCCCCATTTTCCGCAGTTATGGGTTTTCGCATATTTTCCCATACTAGCGCCAGAGCTGGAGGTGGAGGCGCCCCTTGTGACCCCTTACTCGCTTGTTTTCGAGGGCCAGTACTGGCCGCGGCCTCGGGAGACTCTTCTCTACCAATGGCAGTACTTCGACACAGTGCGGCCATTAGAGGTAATCCAAAACTCCCAATTCCCAATGTTTTCATCTTTGGTTTATTCCGTACGTCTACGATTTCTGATCAGCCTATGCATTGGTTACCCGCAGATTACCTGGAAGCCCTGGTTGTCTTTGGGTGGGGACCTTCGATTTCAGTTTTCCGGAGGATGGGGCTCTTCCCGGTATAGGATCTTGTTCGAGGGGCCAGTTGGTAGGGCCTGGTTCTTGGGGGAACGCTTCCTTCGTCAGACTATGGGCTTTCCTGAGCCGAGTGTTCCCTCAGCACCTCCGGATGGTATGCGGCTTGCTGATAGGCTTACTCCCCAAGGTGTCATTGACGCTAGGCTGGGCACTGATGCATTGCTGCATATAGAGGACGGGAGTACGCGACCTACCGTCACACCTACTTGATGTCTCCGTTGACAAGTGTCCGTACTTCCTCGAGGAGGTCTACTGACATGCCGTCTTTGAGTCGAGCTCGGGCTGCAGACGCCTCTTCTAATAGCAGGGCTGGCACATCGAGAGGAGGGGTTGGACTGGTCCCCCCGATTCCTCCGACTCATCATCATGCCGGATGGCCAGACATGCCGACCGAGTTGACAGGATGGCAATACGGGACCTCCTACCCGATTCTGATAGAGCCTCCCATGCCTGATCATCAATATGTCATTTATCCCGACTCACCGCTGGTATGACCTACTGCTTTTCATCTATCATTCAAATACTTAGTCATTCCTTTATTCATTGATGATTTGAGCTTGTATCTGCAGCCACCCAAAGAGTACATGGAGGGGGTGATCGGATTGGTGGCCTCACTGGAGGGCATGGTCTTGCGGAGAGAGGCGCAGCTGTCCATCATGGGTTTCCAGGTACTCTTTAATTTTCTCACATTTATCGTACTTCTGACGACATGTTGACCTTGAACATTTCACTGCTTTGATTAATTGTATATGTAGAGCACATCTGACACACCACATTCATATACTGTATCTGCATGCACCCTCATTTCATGTAGTTTGCTTGCATCTATATTTGATACACACATTTTGAGCTGATGTATTCAAATTGCACTTTTTATTTTCAGATGCCTCCAGTGTATCCGCCACAGACCGGGCCATCTCAACCTTCTCGGGGAGCCGGTCCATCTCGGCCTTCTCGCGGGGCCGGGAGAGGGGAGTCGTCCAGCAGACGCAGGGCACACATCGTAGAGGAGGAGCCTGATGAGGACAAGGAGGAGGAGGAGGTTACAGATCGTCAGTCAGAGACCTCTGCTGACAGAGAGGAGGGTTCCGACCCTGGTTCTGGGAGTGGAGAGGAGGCTGAGGAGGATCCTGAGGATGACAGTTCCGACTCAGATGGTGCCGGTGGTGCAGAGCCTGTTCCGCAGAAGAGGATGAAGAGGGCCTTTTATTCCTGCTCTTGAGAGCATTGGTGTAGCTGTTTCCTGTTTTATTTATCTTTTTTACTAGTAGTTGTAGCACATTGTACATTATTAGGTAGTTTTATTTTCTGTAAAACTTGTACCTTTGCTGTAGAATGTTGTAACAAAGGAAGCATGATGGAATAAAACAGCTTTTTTTGAAAAAGTGTTATACTTTATGTTCTCAGCATCACATCGCATCATTTTGCAAGTAAAGAGATTGAACGGTAAATGTGCATTGTGTATGTGCCAAGTCAGGTAGCGAACCGACACGACAAACAAAACAACCTAATCTTACTGAGAAACAACAAAAAAAACCTCAGCAAGTTTACAACTCGATAAGCAAAACACAACAAAATTGATAAACAAAGAGTAACAACTCAAATGCACAAGACTCGGCGACTCGATTAAACAAGACTCGGTAAACGAAACAACTCGACCAACAAAATAACAACTCGATAAGCAAAACAACAACTCGATAAGCAAGATTTAACAACAACTCTATAAACAAAGTGTATTTCGGACGATTTGGGCGACGAAACGCATTCAAAACAGAGAGAGATGGAGGCTTTTGACACTCCCGATGCATGGAAATGCTAGGAACTTTCTTCTGGAGAGTAAACAGGGCCAAATACGCAGATTGCAGCATGGCCGGCCACTTTTGGGAGCTAGCCAACCAACTTTTTGCATTTGAGGGGGGGGAGGTGGCCGGCCTGCTAGAAAAGGTGGCCGGCCGGCCACTTAGTCCAGCCACCACCAAATTTTCGACACGTGTCCCCTCGAACAGTGCCTTATCCCCTTTAAAAGTCCTAGCTCCGTGGCTCATTCATTGCATCTCAGTTTTGCACCAAAATGGAAGCGTTTCTCGTCGAAAATCTCACAGCTTGGATTGCTTCTTTAGACAGCTCGGAAAAGTTGAACTTCCGGGGCTTTGGCTTGAATGCACTATTCACGCTGAGCCGTACTCCGCTACACCTTCCTTTCCTTTATGCCGCGGCAAGGTTTTGGAACCCGATAACGCATGTCTTTAGCTTCGGCGGGCAAGAGGTATGTCCAACTTTCGAAGATTTTCAAGCTTTGATGGAATCCGAAAGTTGTGAAGAGATCTTGCCTCAGTTTTGCTTTGGTCACGCCCAAGCTTTAGGGCGGATGTGTGGACTCACCACGCATGACGCTCGATCTCTGACCTGTAATGGGGAACTGGACATCCTCGGATTGATTTATCGCTTTTCTGACGCCGGTGATCGTGGCGACCATCATTGGCAAGGTTTCCGACAACATGCCCTTTGCTTGTGTATGCTATCTCACTTTCTGCTTGCGTCGGGCTTTGGTGGATCTAGCATTCGCCTGATTGAAGTTGCTCAAGGCTTGAAGGATGGAAAGAGTTGTATTGCGATGACACTGGCTGAGACGCTGATGGGCTTGGACGCTTTCCATCGCCGGGAGACGACCAGATTTGCGGGGAGTCCACTACTGCTGCAGGTAATGTTTCCCACCCAATCTCACATATGTAATGCTCACATCACTCGGCCCTCAGGCTCAGTTTTTCTCACAAAACCCTTGTCTTACTTTTCTCTCATCGTACATCTCTCTATTCTTTATTCTCTCATTTTTCATCCCTCCCCAGGTATGGTTGATGGATAAATTGCAAGTCGTGGACTCTTGCCCAGCCTACTCAGCTCGCGACTACTTCTTTCGACAACGCCTAGTCGATGCCTTTGATGAGGGATGGTGGTTCGACTGGATGTGCAATTTGTCTGCAGATCGCATCGCTTGGCGCTGCCCTTGGCTCAATCTCCCGGCAATGGGCTATAGTATGTTCCGGCAGACCGGGATCCAGTTGGTTGGTCTGACTCACTGTGTATTCTACTTTCCGTTCCGGTTCCAACGCCAGTTTGGTCATGATCAGACTTGCCCGCCAGAGGGGATAGAGTATCCGGCTGCCTTCCCAGTTCGAGGTGCACAGCTTGCCCGATATGCCACAGCATGGAGGACGAGAGAACTCTTGGCCCCCGCTCCCACTTTCAGTTATACTTTGTCTGACGAGTGCTTGGATTGGCTCAATGAAGAGGCACAGATTGGGCCCAGCTCGGTATCAGAAGCTTCGACCAGCTCTGGGAGGGGGCGCAGGGACACCTGACTTGACTATGCCTCGGATTTATTGCTTTGTTAGTACTTTCAAGTTTTCTTTATGAATGTAATAGAAAGCAACTTCAATTGTATGCAAGAGCAGGAGAACTCTGTTTTGAAATTAATGAAATTGAAGGTTGTGGTACTGAAAATTTTCCGCTTTGGTCCAAAAATGGTCTTAGTTGTAGAAAGATTAATTTTGAACAAAGTCAACTTTTTATTAAAACTTTTCAAAACCATTTTCGATATGGATCGGCACTGGACACGCCTGAGATCTGTCACTGAGATGCACAACCCCGGATCCCTGCAACTGGAAAGTTGCCCCTAGTCTGAAGATTACCGCGGCACTGCATGGCAACGGAAAGTTGCCCCTAGTCTGAATAGCACTGCACCAGAGATTCTAAGGGAAGCCCTTAAATGCTGACAGACAAAGATGACTGAGATGATCAAATGGACAAAGTTGATCAGGGAAAAGTTTATGGCTGAACTTCAGGATGAAGTTGCCTACGTATCCCGAAGATGGGAATCAAGCCTTACGTAGTTCAGGCTTAGGTTCACTCGAGTATTTTCACTCTCCTTTTATGCTCTAACTTTTGCCAAGGCCGTCCTTTGCGGGTTTTCAACCTTGCGAGCTCAGTTTTTATGTTTTCCAATTTTTTTTATGCTCTAACTTTTGCCTAGGTCGCCCTTCGGGTTTTCGGCCTAGCGAGCCTCTCAGGGATAATATTTCTTCAACTTGTCCATGTTGATCGGTTGTGAAAATTCTAGGCCATCTAGGTCCATCAGAACCACAGCTCCACCTGACCAGATAGACTTGATGATGTAGGGACCAATCCAATTGGGTCTGAACTTGCCCCTTGGGTCGTGGATGAGAGCTCGGTTGTCCTTGAGCACCAAATCTCCTTCCTTTAGATTCCTAGACTTAACTTTCTTGTTGAAAGCCCGGGCAATTCTGCGCTGATAACCTTGAACATGGTACAGTGCTTTCAGTCTTCTCTCATCAAAGAGCATGAGTTCCTCAAACCTGCTCTGCTGCCAATCTGCTTCGACTATTTGACACTCAGCCAACACTCGCAATGACGGAACCTCGATCTCGATAGGTAGAATGGCCTCCATCCCATAAACCAATGAATATGGAGTCGCTCTGGTAGAAGTTCTAATTGAAGTCCTGTAGCCCCACAGAGCAAATGGCAGCTTATCTGGCCAATCCTGGTAGGTTTCCACCATCTTCTGCAGTATGTGTTTGATATTCTTGTTGGCAGCCTCGACCGCTCCGTTGGTTTGCGGCCGGTATGTGGATGACTTATGGAAAGCCACGTTGTATTTTTTCAACAAGTCAATCACTTCCTTCTTAAAGTGGGAACCATTATCTGAAATGACCTCGTTTGGGACCCCGTAGCGGCATATGATGTTGTTTCTGATAAACTTTGCAATGTGCGACGCCTTCAACAAGGCATATGATTGGGCCTCGACCCACTTTGTAAAGTAATCTATCGCGACTAGGATGAACTCATGCCCATTCGACCCCTTTGGAGTGACAGCCCCGATCACATCAATTCCCCAAACTGAAAATGGCCATGGCGAAGTCATGTTGTACAGCTTCGACGGTGGGATATTCATGCGGTTTGCATGAATCTGACACTTGTGGCATCGCTGGACAAAACCGACACAATCCTCCTCCATGGTGGACCAGTAGTAACCCTGTCTGAGGATCTTCCGTGCTAGCATTACTCCATTCATATGCGTGCCGCATTCTCTTCCATGGATGGCCTCCATCAGGCGCTTCGATTCCTCGGTTTCAACACATAGCTTATGCATTCCCAGATGACCTCTCTTATACAGCTTACCCCCACAGATGATGAACTGAACGACCATTCTTCTGATCGCCCTTTTATCCTAGGCATTTACCCCTGGCGGGTATGCTTCCTTCTCTATGAAATTCCAAATGTCATAATACCAGGGGTTTTCGTCCTGAACCTCATCTATAGCAGCGATCGATTCATAGGCTGGCGCAAATTTCTGGTCAATGATGACTGGACGCATCCAGATTCTGAACAGGATGTCTATCATGGAAGATAGGGTTGCTAAAGAATCTGTGAACCTGTTATTCTCTCTTGGAAGATGAGCAAAGTTTAGCTTTTCAAACTGAGGAATTAACAAGTCCAAGGTCTGGTGATACATCATCATCTTTTCTTTTTTGACTTTCCAGTCTCCTTTTGCTTGAGACACAACAAGGTTTGAATCCCCGATGACGTCCAACCGTCTTGCTCCTAGTTCCAGGGCTGCTTCTAGACCGACAATGCATGCCTCATATTCTGCTTCGTTGTTCGAGACTTTGAACCGTAGTTTGAAGGCTAGAGGGATACGGGAATTGTCGGGTGCTATTAGCAACACTCCTATCCCATACCCGTACTGATTTGACGCTCTGTTAAAGTACATCGTCCAATACTTGTCGTCGATGTGCAAAATGGCTTCATCTGGGAATAAGTATTCAACTGCTTCACCTCCTTGCACTGGATGATCGGCTAAGAATTCTACTACTGCTCTTCCCTTGACTGACTTGCGTGTCACATATTTCAGGTCGAATTCGAAGAGCAACAACAACCAACGAGCTAGCCTACCCGTAAGTGCCGGTTTCTCGAAAAGATATTTGATGGGATCGAGTCGTGAAACCAACATTACGGAGTGAGCTAACAGGTAGTGTCGCAGCTTCCTGGTAGCCCATACCAAAGCTAAGCAAGCCTTCTCCAACGGCATATAGCGAGTCTCATACTCTAGCATCTTCTTACTCAGATAGTAGATGGCTCTCTCCACCTTGTCCTCTGACTCTTATGCGAGCATACAGCCCATTGTGGTCTCGATCACTGAAAGGTACAATATCAACGGTCTCCCAGGCTCTAGCGGTGACAACACGGGCGGGTTCTGTAAATATTCCTTGATCTGTTCAAAAGAAGCTTGGAATCGGCCGTCCCATTGGAATTTCTTGCCTTTCTTCAGGAGACCAAAAAGTGGTTCACAAGTCAAGGTTAATTTTGAGATAAACCGTCTTATGAATTGCACTTTACCCAGAAAGCCTCGCACCTCCTTTTCAGTCCTTGGTGGTGGCATTTCTAAGATGGCCTTGATCTTTGAAGGGTCGACCTCGATGCCCCTTTGTGTAATCAGAAATCCTAGCATTTTTCCCGCTGTAACACCGAACGTACACTTCTGAGGATTTAGCCGCAACCGAAATTCTCTGATCCTTTGAAAGAACTTTTGCAAGGCGGTGTAGTGGGCCTCTCTTTCTTTGGACTTGACAATCATGTCGTCCACGTACACCTCAACCTCTTTGTGGATCATATCATGCAATATTGTAGTCGCGGCCCGTTGATATGTAGCTCCAGCATTCTTTAATCCAAACGGCATCACTCTATAGTAGTAGGTCCCCCACGGGGTGGTGAAAGCAGTCTTTTCCCTGTCTTCTGGTGCTATCACTATCTGATTGTAACCTGAGAAGCCATCCATGAACGAAAGCAAAGCATGCCCCGCTGTGAAATCCACCAACTCATCAATATTCGGCAAGGGAAAGTCGTCCTTCGGACTAGCTCTGTTCAAATCCCTGAAATCTACGCACACTCGGATCCTGCCATCCTTCTTCGGCACTGGGACGATGTTGGCCAACCAAGTTGGGTATTCGGATACCAGCAGGAAGCCTGCTTCGATTTGCTTGGTGACCTCTTCCTTAATCTTGAGAGCCCAGTCGAGGCGGATCCTCCTGAGTTTCTGCTTAACAGGTCGGGCCTCGGGGTCAAGAGGGATTCGGTGCTGTACAATCTCAGGATCGATTCTAGGCATGTCTTCGTAGGACCACGCGAAAACATCTTTGAAATCTTTTAATAAAGCGACTATGCGCTCGCATTCCTCTGAAGACAACGTGGACCCGATCTGGACCAGCCGCGGGTCCTCCTCAGTACCAATATTTACTGTAGTGATTTCATTAACCAGGGGTTTAACAAATCTTTCCTGCTCTTGTTCAATTAAGCGTTGCAAAATCGGAGGAACTTCGTCCTCGTCGTTTTCATCAAAATTTTGAAAGTTTGAGTTAATGCAATAAATCAAGGGCACAAAAAAGTACTTAGAAACCACAGCTACTTGATTCTCATTAAGCACATCCAAATCATCCGATTCTTCGGTTACAACAGACTCAAAAGAGAAAGAAAAAGATGACCTGGACAAGACTGTGGCATCCGGGTTATCATCCCCAGGATTACCAGACTCAGACTCAGTCGAGCTGGAACCTGATTCCGACTCACAAGACTCGGTGGAATCAGATTCCGGCTCACTACCTGACTCGGTGCTGCTGGACAAAAATCCCTCTCCATACTGCCAAATGAGAGAGGGTGCGATGGATGCATCCAAAATAGTTGCTGGCGGGCCCGCAGCCATCTCATTCCCGATCACGCATACCGAAAAGTTATCCCCCAAGCACTCCTGGTCGATCGGAGGATCTGAAAGTAGACATGTCAGTGCTACCCCCATTTCAAGTTCGGTGTCCTCAGACTGCACTTTCTTACTCTGTTCAACCTCAGCTGATGGGTCTGTCTACTCTATGGCAACGTCATCCCCGGATAATTGCATATCGAAGAAGATCTCGAAACCTGGTACGCGCTTCTTCTCCGCGTTTAGCCATGGCTCTGGGAAGCCACAAAATGGAAAATCTTCCCCTTCCCGGACGAAGCGTCCGTTTAGGGTACCCTGAATAGGCCTATGCATCAGCTCAAAAGGCTTTTCGGCCTGCTTTGTTATGGCTCTTCCAGCCATTTCCTTTCCCTTCCTTACCCAGTCCTCTTTGGTGGGCAGATATCCCATGCCAAAGGTATGAGGGTTGTGTGGCACTTCGGCCAATGCTGCGACGCCCTTCCGGCCACTCCTTCCTAATCCCATCCCGGGGATGTGTTGTAGCTTGTTCATGAGGTATATAGATTGAGCACTGACATATACTCCCTCATTAACGGCCATGATATTCTGCACAACCCGGCCTCAGCCAGAGTAAACCCTGATAAGAACACATCCTCCATGCTGTGCTCGATTTCCAAGACTGGTGTAGACACTTTTGGCGGTGGATGGATTGATGAATTCCCGAAAACAATGGTCACCCCTTTCCCGTGAGGGTACTTCAGCATTTGATGCAAAGTGGAAGAGACTGCCTTCACTTGGTGCAACCACGGCCGCCCCAGGAGTAGATTGAAGGTTGCGGGAACATCCAAGACATGGAATTCAATGTTGTGTTGTCCTGGACCAACTTGGGTCTGAATTTTGACAGTCTCCATCACCTCTCTGCTGGTGTTATCATAGGCTCTGATCACTTGAGTAGTTGGCACAAAGTCCGCGGGCTTCAACCCGATCACATATGCCGTCCTTGACGGGCATACATTAATGGCGGATCCCGTATCGATAAGAACCACTGGCACCCACTTGCCTCTACATTCCACGGAGATGTAAAGGGGTTTGTTATGATTTGCGCCCTCAGGCGGCAGTTCTTTATCTGAAAAGGTTAGTGTCGGGGAACCTCCTCCCGGAAAGACCAATCCAACCAGCTGCTCTGGTGTGGTATCTATAGAGAGTTTGGCCTTGTCCATAGCAGATAGGACAGCCTGTCTGTGCACTCGTGAAGCCATAAGCAGTCCCCAGATGGAGATGTCTGCTTGTATCTTCTTTAATTGTTTGAGTACAGCCTCCTCTTCAAGATGTTTCTCCTTCTGTTTCTCAGCTTCTTTATCCTTCCCAGATGCCTCTGGCTGGTCCAGGTGCGGGGGCTTGAAATACCGCCCGCTTCTCGTCATATGGTCGACCTCTCCGACATACCAGGTGTCGTCTGGCTGATGGTTTCCCCAATCTTCATTTGTGTGGGCAAGACATAAATCATCGTCCTCCCACCACATTCCATCGGCCGCCGACAGACACCTGTCTGGCTCCAGTATGTTTGTACTCTCAGTACTTTCAGCCCACATGCCCGCAGCATCTTCTATCTTTGTGCACACAGCACTTTCAGTCCCCTCATGGACTTTGGCTTTCCGGATTCTCTCAGAATCCCAAATCTTTTCTTGTTCTACCTGCGTTAGCGCAGTTTGTTGTTCAGCTTTCCCTGCATTCACAATGCTTCTGTTCTGAGCGAGATTCTTCGTACCGGCACTCTCCGGCAATGTAATCTGACTTCCGGTCCTTCCGGCCACAGCTAATATTCCTGCCCCTGCTGGGCTTTGTTCTAGTTGGGACTCTTCCACCACATCCGATTGATCATCCAGCCATCCAGTGGCCTCTGTCGATTCCTCATAATCAAACCAGTTGACTGCCGCGCCCCCTGCTTCTTGGTCATCGAAAAACTGTAGGTTGGCAAAGTCCTCCTCCACAGCCGTCGAATCATTTGCCCCTTGCTCAAATCCATCCCCTGGATCACACACAGCTCTTCATTCTCTGGCAATTCTATACCCAGCCCAATCTGGCCTGTTGACAAGATGTACTCACTTGGATCATAGACTTCCCCAGCAAAACTCTCAGACTGTTCAATCCCAGACTCAACAATTCCATTCTTTTCTGAAGTCTGCCCTGCCCCATCTTCGATGGTCACCACCGTCGGCTCTAGTTGGGTTGTGGAGATGTCCAACATGCACAAAGAGTCGGTGCAGTCAGGAAGGAGCACCTCCGGCTTGGGTAGGTGGGATGGGGTGATATAGATACTAGGATCGTAAGATGCGACCCCAGTTTGGATAAAATTGATTCTATTGGGAGGGGGAGCTTGGTTATGCGGTGGGAGAGGATTGGTTATGACATTGGGTTTGTCGGGAGGCGCAATCACCTGCTTGTCAATAAGATCCTGGATCTCGTGACGCAATCTAAAACAACGGTCGGTGTCGTGACCGTGTTGTTGGTGATACGCGCAGTATTTTGCTGGGTCATGAGAGGGAGGGAGTGGATTTGGTAGTGGCCTCGGCTCCAGGGGCTTCAAATGCTTTTTCCTGATTAATACCCCTAGAGCTTTGGACAGGGGCATGTATAAGGGTGTAAAGGTTCTTTGGCCTCTGGGTTGGTATTTGGTGGTCTGCGTGTTGCTTCCGGATGCACCGGAGAAGGGCGTGGCTGCCATGGGTCATGCAAGGAGAGGGGGAATGGTGGTGACCATGCTCACCTCTGAAGCTCTTGCAGTTGCAGTGCCACTCGGGCCTGCATTGTTGTTACGATTGAAAGTCCTCCTTGGTTGCTCCCTATCTTGGTCGATCAGACCCTGTTTCATTGCATCTTCAATCTGTACCCCCATTTCGTGCAGATATGAAAAAGTGGGGAAGGGGAGTACAATCATCTTTTGCATCAATTTTGGCTGGAGATTGCGCACAATCATCCTCATCTGGTCTTTATCGGTGGGCCTTAAATCGAGGCCTTCGCCCTTGTAGACGCGCCCGCGTGGGGCCCCGCTACTACAGTTCGGACTCGATTTGTGTCACGGTTCTTAATCTGAACCAAAGAGTCCAAATCCGGCAAATCGTTTTGAGAAAACAGATTTTTAGAAAAAGAAGTGCCAAACATGGACTGCTTTGCCAAATATAGAGTCGCCACCTAAATATTTTTTATGGGGGAATTTAGGAAACCCTGACTCGGTGCCGAAGGCCACATGTCCGTCATCACCAGAGTTGCCTCGGCTCGGGAGCTAGGGTACGATTGGGGAAGGTCAGCTATGAGCACCCCCTCTCGCCCGATCCGAAGATCGGCCTCTACTAACTGTGATATCCGTGTTTGAAAACATTATGTGTTCTTATTCCATTTATTAGCCTAGAATTACTATGTTATGCGCGCAGCAAACAAGTATAGACTAGAATGCCTAATTTGGAAATAAGCATTGCATATCCGTTTGTTTTGGAAAAATGTTTTGGAATTTGCTACCAGCAAGTAGGCTAAAATAAGGATTTCAACGAGTATTTCCAACTCAGACAATCCAACCTTCACCCGCAGGCATTCAAACAGTTTATCACATAAGCATCTAGCCTCATGGTAATCATGCTATCATGGCAACACTCACACGCATGAGATATGCTAAAGCATAAATGCTTACCGAGTACTCCATGCCAAAACAAAGAACTCGTTAGCCAACATGCATGATTCAAGTCCATGTTTTAATGTCTAATGCAACGCATACGGAATGTCACTAGAGTAGGCTCGGCTATTCTATGAATGATATGTAAAAATGCACAAGTGGCACGTATTCAAGTTAGATTTGAAATACTAATGCAGTTAGCATGATGCGCCGAGCCCGGTGCATGCAATACTGATGAATGATGCACGCATGCATAGCATAAGATATGCTAAATTAAACATGTCCTATTACTAACCATCAAAGCAGGTAAATAAAATGGAAGAAAGACGTGGGGTTGGAAGACATACACACACTCACGCACACTTATTACATAATTGCCCTCACTCGGAGGGTCCAAATAAATATTACAGTCCGAATAATAAAAGCATAAATTATTACAGAATTTCTAATTAGTTAACAGAATGAATGCAAAAAAGAAAGGTAGCCACAGCCCCCGCCTTGGGATGCGCGAATGATGCATGCTCGAACCCATCTCACCCGGAAAGTCTGTACCATACCACTGCCGCCTCTGTTTACACTGCCCTGCTTCTCTGAAAATTGCCAAAGTTCTGGAACAGGTCCCCTGAATACTGTGGAACACCATCGGCTGAAGGAAATGTCCACCGGCCATTGCAAATACCCATCGGCTGTTTATGAAGTTATCGGCCCAGGAAGGATTGCCGGTCAGCAGAAACTTCCTGCAGAAGACAGTTTTGACAGCAACAGATGACAGACAGTATATGGCATGTGATTTCAGGCACATGTGAGCATGGTCATGTTCCCCATCATGTATTGAACTCAGGGAAGCATGGCCCTCGATCCTCGAGCCATCAATTGTGCATGATAGCCTAAGAGATCAAGCTTGCCATTTGATATAAAAATGCATGCAACACACAAATGATGACCAAGCCCCTATCATGTCGAAGTCAAGGGCCCCGGTGACCGAGAGTTAAGACGCGTTACATCACTTATAGTATGAACGCTCCTTAACCCTCACACTTGGTTTGACACCCCAAACCAAATAATGCAATGCATGTTATGCAAACATGACTCAAAGATACAACATGAGATTAAGATGCAAGGCATGCCAAATGCCATGCAACTACCATGGCAAATATGCAATGCTAGGCATGCAAGATGCAAATGCAATGCAAACATGGACGATTTAAGCAATAGGATCATCATGTTACAACACCTAATGAAGCAATCATGCAACAAACATGAGACAAGCATGCAATGGTGGACTTAAACCATAAAGGGGCAGACCTCAATCCACCCCAAAACAGTGGCCAAAAGTGCCCAAAATGGTGGACAAACACTCATGCCAACACGCAAGCCAATGGACCTAAAGCTAAGGCACAAAAAGGGGACACTTTACTTCCACTAACATGACCATTCATGGCATGAATTAGACAAGCAAAACAGAATCCTAGCATGCAAAAATGGACTCCAAAACCCGCTGATATGGCAGCTTAAGTGGCTCCAATGAGATGCATGCACCAAAACTCATTTCTAGGCATAAAAGGGCACATCCTCAAAGCATGAAAGAGGTTACATATGCAAACATACAAACATGATTTATGGACTGAAATATGGTCCTAAATGATGCCAAACCATGAGGATGGTCTAAGCTACGCATGCTAGAGGCCAATATACTCAAGGCTTACAAGCCAAAACACAAAGAGATGACACCAAACATGGCGAGCACGACTGAAACAGATGGCCAACAGGCCTTAAACATGGTAAAGTAATGCCAATACCTTCATGAAATTAGGCTAATACATGCAAGAATCATGACCTAAACACAGGATGCATTTCTAGGCCAAATAGAGGAATGTAAAGCAAGTATGTTAAGCATGCAAAAGGGCACAAATCCGACCAAAAACAGAGGTAACATGTGACCTAAAAACACCCAAAAACCTCTGGAAAAGGGCCAAAATCAATCAAGCATGCATGTTGCCCTTTAAGCCAAAAGGCAAGGAAATGAGGCAATGAAGGGAGAGGGGTGTCCCTCCCCTATACAAGACTTCAAACCACCTTCCTCACCACTGAAAATCCACTGGTTTTCAGTGGTGAGAAGACTAAGACACTCAAGCAAACGAAGCCTCACAAAGGAAGCACCAAAAGGGCCAAATAAGGCCTAAGAGGGTGAGTTTGAACTCAAACCACAAAACACCCATAATGAAAGTTCTTAAGCACGAAAATATAAGCCTTTTTTATGTTATGCACAAAGCCTAAATCAGCAAGCAAGACAGGTAAAAAACTAGTGCAAGTTTGGGGAAACTAAAGCAAAGTGATTACCCTTGAAGATCCTTTGAAGAACAGTCGGTCCAGCCACCCTCTATTGATCAAAACCAGTCCAAAACCTCAACAAACAAACCTCAAAGTGCCTCAAAGTCGAAGTAAGGTGTGGTAGTGTGTGTGTTAGTGCAAAACTAAGGTAAAAATGCACTTTTAGGCCACAAAACACACACAAGGGAGGAGAGAGAGTGTGTATGTATACGTATAAGCTCTGGTTTTTCTCTTCAAATTGTCCACCTAAAAGAAGGAGGAGAGCTCTCCTCTTATAGAAGTCCCCCTTGCAAAGCTTACCAAACAAGCTTGCTTAGAGGGAAATCCCTCCATACACGTGTATGGAGGGGAACAGAGTGGGTGCCAGCTATCACAGCTGGCACAAAATATCTACCAAAAGTAGATGAACAGTAGTCGGCTGCTCAAAATTGCCATTTTGTCAAAATGAAGTGCCGACCGGCAAAAAAGAATGCCGACCGGCAATATGTATTGCCGACGGCAACAAAACACCAGCCGGTGGCCTCTGGCCATGGCCGGTGATGTGTGGGGATGCCTCACAAGGCATTCCTTGCCCCTCCAAGGCAAAACACAAGTGTTTGGTGCAAAACCAGACACTAAACAGTCGAGTTCGGAGATCCTGAGGCAAGGCGCGTAGCCGAGACCTCCGGGAACTCCAAACAAACACAAACATGGATGATCGCCGGGTGTTCAAACGGTGACGTCCAAGTCTTGAGGACGGTCAAAAATGGGGTGTCTACAGTTGCCCCTCTTTGACAGAACTCGAAAGTCATAACAATGACGGGAGTGAATGTCAAAGCCCAGAGACGACCCATTTTTGACAAGGCCGAAGACTTAGACAAACATGCAAGACAAACAAGATATGCGCCCGAAGGCAGGGGCAAAATGCAAGACAATGCACAGAACCAACCTAACTTATGATCATGCAAAGAAAGCTGTAACGAAGCATACATGCGACAATTTTAAGCTAGCATACACCAGACTACACTACAATGCAGAAAGGATGTAAGAGAATTATGCAATTCTCAATACGTCTCACTCGGAGGATACAATACCTGTGCGGCTCGTCTGGTTGCACCAACCTCAAATGAACCATACGTACAATATCGTGTCTGCAAAGAAAACAAACTTAGCAGGTACAATATCGTTAGCAACATGCATAATAGTGTGCTCGAAATGCGTGGCAACGCAAAGCAAGTGGGAAGCATAACAATGTTGTGAAGGCACAGATATGTAAGTGGAGCACGCGGTCTACGCAGGCAACGAAATTGATTACAAACATGCGGTCTACGCAGGTAATGAAATTGAACATAAGAATGCAGTCTACGCAAGTAAAGCATGCGGTCTACGCAAGTAATGAAATTGAACAAACATGCGGTCTACGCAAGCAAAATGAATTTTGAACAAACATGCGGTCTACGCAAGCAAAATGAATTTTGAACAAACATGCGGTCTACGCAAACAAAACATGCGGTCCACGCAAGGAAAACATGCGGTCTACGCAAGCAAAACATGTGGTCTACGCAAGTAATGAATTTGAACAAACATGCGGTCTACGCAAGCAAAACATGCGGTCTACGCAAGTAATGAAATTGAACAAACATGCGGTCTACGCAAGTAATGAAATTTGAACAAACATGCGGTCTACGCAAGCAAAACATGCGGTCTACGCAAGTAATGAAATTGAACAAACATGCGGTCTATGCAAGCAAAACATGCGGTCTACGCAAGTAATGAAATTGAACAAACATGCGATCTACGCAAGCAAAACATGCGGTCTACGCAAGTAATGAATTTGAACAAACATGCGGTCTACGCAAGCAAAACATGCGGTCTACGCAAGTAATGAAATTTGAACAAACATGCGGTCTACGCAAGCAAAACATGCAGTCTACGCAAGTAATGAAATTGAACAAACATGCGGTCTACGCAAGCAAAACATGCGGTCTACGCAAGTAATGAAATTGAACAAACATGCGATGTACGCAAGCAAAACATACGGTCTACGCAAGCAAAACATGCGGTCTACGCAAGTAATGAAATTTGAACAAACATGCGGTCTACGCAAGCAAAACATGCGGTCTACGCAAGTAATGAAATTGAACAAATATGCGGTCTACGCAAGCAAAACATGCGGTCTACGCAAGTAATGAGTTTGAACAAACATGCGGTCTACGCAAGCAATGAAATTGATTACAAACATGCGGTCTACGCAAGTAATGTAATTAACATGCGGTCTATGCAAGCAAAACATGCGGTCTACGCAGGTAATGAAATTAACATGCGGTCTACGCAAGCAATGAAATTAATTACAAACATGCGGTCTACGCAAGTAACGTAACTAACATGCGGTCTACGCAAGCAAAAGATGCGATCTACGCAAGTAATGAAATTAATTACAAACATGCGGTCTACGCAAGTAACGTAATTAGCATGCGGTCTACGCAAGCAAAACATGCGGTCTACGCAAGCAAAACATGCGGTCTACACAGGTAATGAAATTAACATGCGGTCTACGCAAGCAATGAAATTAATTACAAACATGCGGTCTACGCAAGTAACGTAACTAACATGCGGTCTACGCAAGCAAAACATGCGGTCTACGCAAGTAATGAAATTAACATGTGGTCTACGCAAGTAATGAAATTAAGTACAAACATGCGGTCTACGCAAGTAACGTAACTAACATGCGGTCTACGCAAGCAAAACATGCGGTCTACGCAAGTAATGAAATTAACATGCGGTCTACGCAAGCAATGAAATTGATTACAAGCATGCGGTCTACGCAAGTAACGTAATTAAGAGAAACTTGAACAAATGTGAGTGAGAACATATCATTCATTATGCAGGGGGTGTAAAATACTGTAACACAGCATAATTGAAACGATTTGTGGGAATCCTCAAGACATGAAAAGGATACGGGAAGGGACGTTCTTCGTACGTATCGAGCATCGATCGCAGAAGTTGTGGCCTGAGGTCCACTCGAAGGTCCATGTTTCAAAAGTGTGCTTCCCCGCATGGTCTCAAGTAATGAAGGTGCCAAACCATGTAGTTGACCCGAACAAAGGCGCGGAAGGTGCGTTGACCGTAAGGGGAGTTTTACTGGTATCAATTTCGACACTTTGCTACCCTGTCATTCTATGTTTTACTTTCCTTTTTACCGGTGGTTTAAGCACATTGCACTGCCTCGGGCAGGTTTTATTCTTTCTCAAAATTACACATTTTGCAAAGCACGTGACGGGAATGAAACAACCATTTTGTTCAAAAGATGTTGCATTTGTAAACTTTCTATGCATTGCATTGCAAAGTATCACACCACAATGTGAACAAAATTGAATCTATTTCGAACACCGAGTATGTGCATCGTAATAATCAGGTAGTGAACCGACTTATAACTCGATAAGCAAAACAAAGGCATGATATAACCAAACAAGTGTGAGCACAACTCGATAAACAAATCAAAAACTCAAAGAGAGTGAAATACAACTCGATAAGCAAATGTACAATAACTCGATCAGCAGACAAGTGTGACTCCGCAAGAATCGATCACCGGGGGAGGGATCGGAGGTGGTGGAGTTCCCCAATCCCTAGCATAAACAGCTCAGGGAACCAGGAGGAAGCCCATCGGCCAAGGGTAGAGGCCATCGGCCACAAGGAATGGCCATCGGCCAGAAATTTGTTCGGTCGGCAAAAGGTAATGGCCGGTCGGCAGAATGTTTGGCCGGCTGGCTATGAATGAGGGAATTACTAGAATGTTGACACCTGTCCTTCACCCAACCTTATCTCCTACAAAAGACTCCAGCTTCGTAGTTTTTCTCAATTCCACACTGATTTGCTCTAATGGAAGAGTTTCTTGCTCAAAATCTCACAACTTGGATTGCTAGCTTGGATGGCTCGGAAAAGTTGAATTTCCGGGGTTTTGGCATAAATGCACTATTCACTTTGGGTCGTACCCCATTGCACCTCCCGTTTCTCCATGCCGCGGCAAGGTTTTGGAATCCGGTGACGCATGTCTTTAGCTTCGCTGGGCAAGAGATATGTCCTACCTTTGAAGATTTCCGAGCCTTAATGGAGTCCGAGCGCGACGAGGAGCTCCTGCCCCAACTTAATTTTGGCCATGCCCAATCCTTAGGGTGAATGTGTGGACTCAGCATGCGTGACGCTCGGTCTCTAATTGGTGACGGGATGCTGGATATTCCGAGTTTGATCTATCAGTTTTCTGATGCTGGTGATCGCAACAACCATCACTGGCAAGGCTTCCGGCGACATGCCCTCTGTTTGTGCATGCTATCTCATTTTCTATTTGTCTTAGGCTCTGGAGGGTCTAGTGTCCGGCTGACCGTGGTTGCCCAAGGCTTGAAGGAGGGCAAGAGCTGTATTGCCATGATTCTGGCTGAGACGTTGATGGGCTTAGACGCCTTTTATCGTCATGAGACGACTAGATTAGCGGGGAGTCCACTACTACTACAGGTAACGTTTCCCACCCAATCTTACATATGCATTGCTCACATCACTTGGCCCTCAAGCTCGGTCTTTTCTCACAAAACCCTATTCTCGCTTTTCTCTCCTCGTACATCTCTCTATTCTTTATTCTCTCATTTTTCATCCCTCCCCAGGTATGGTTGATGGACAAACTGCAGGTTGTGGACTCTTGCCCAGTATATTCAGCTCGCGGCTACTTCTTCCGGCACCGTCTAGTCAACGCCCTGGATGAGGAATGGTGGTTCGCTTGGATGTGTCGCTTGTCAGCAGACCGTATTGCTTGGCGGTGTCCTTGGCTGAGCCTTCCGGCAATGAGTTACAACATGTCCCGGCAGACTGGGATTCAATTGGTTGGTCTCACTCACTGTGTATTCTACTTCCCATTTCGGATTCGACACCAATTCGGCCATGATCAGACCTGCCCGCCAGAGGGGATAGAGTATCCCGCTGCATTTCCAGCCCGAGGCGCACAGCTTGCTCGGCAGGCCATCGCGCGGAGGACGAGAGAACTCCTGGCCCCCGCTCCCACTTTCAGTTATACTTTGTCTGATGAGTGCATGGATTGGCTCAATGAAGAGGCACAGATTGGGCCCAGCTTGGCATCAGAGGCTTCGACCAGCTCTGGGAGGGGGCGCAGGAGCACCTGACTTGACTATGCCCCAGATTTATTGCTTTATTAGTACTTTCAAGTTTTCTTTATGAATGTAATAACAAGCAACTTCGATTGTATGCAAGAGCAGAAGAACTCTGTTTTGAAATCAATGAAATTGAAGGTTGTGGTACTTAAAATTTTCCGCTTTGATCCAAAAATGGTCTTAGTTGTAAAAAGATTAATTTGAACAAAGTCAACTTTTATTAAAACTTTTCAGAATCATTTTCGATATGGATCAGAACTGGACACACCTGAGATCTGTCTCTGAGATGTACAACCCCGGATCCCTGCAACTGGAAAGTTGTCCCTAGTCTGAAGAGCATTGCAGCACTGCGCAGCAACAGAAAGTTGCCCCTAGTCTGAAGAGCACTGCACCGGAGATCATAACCGAACCCTTGAATGCTGAATAGACAAAGATGACCAAGATGATCAAATGGACAAAGTTGATCGGGGAAAAGGGTTATGGCTGAACTCCCGGATGAAGTTGCCTACGTATCCCAAAGGTGGGAATCAAGCCTTACGTAGTTCAGGCTTAGATTCACTCGAGTATTTTCATTCTCCTTTTACGCTCTAACTTTTGCCAAGGCCGCCCTTTGCGGGTTTTCAGCCTTGCGAGCTCAGTTTTTATATTTTCTAATTTTTTGTGCTCTAATTTTTGCCTAGGTCGCCCTTTCGGGTTTTCGGCCTAGCGAGCCTCTCAAGGGTAATATTTCTTCAACTTGTCCATGTTGATCGGTTGGGAGAATTCCAGGCCATCTAGGTCCATCAGAACCACAGCTCCACCTGACCAGATAGCTTTGATGATGTAGGGACCCGTCCAATTGGGTCTGAACTTGCCCCTTGGGTCGTGGATGGGAGCTCGGTTGTCCTTGAGCACCAAATCCCCTTCTTTTAGGTTCCTGGACTTAACCTTCTTGTTGAAAGCCCAAGCAATTCTGTGCTGATAACTTTGAACATGGTACAGTGCTTTCAGTCTTCTCTCATCAAAGAGCATGAGTTCCTCAAACCTGCTCTGCTACCAATCTGCTTCGGCTATTTGACACTCAGCCAATACTCGTAAGGACGGAACCTCAATTTCAATAGGTAGAACGGCCTCCATCCCATAAACTAATGAATACGGAGTCGCTCCGGTAGAAGTTCTAATTGAAGTCCTGTAGCCCCACAGAGCAAACGGCAGCTTATCTGGCCAATCCCGGTAGGTTTCCACCATCTTTTGCAGTATATGCTTGATATTCTTGTTGGCGGCCTCGACTGCTCCGTTGGTTTGCGGCCGGTATGTGGATGACTTATGAAAAGCCACGTTATATTTCTTCAGCAAGTCAATCACTTCCTTCTTAAAGTGGGAACCATTATCCGAAATAATCTCGTTTAGAACCCCGTAGCGGCAGATGATGTTGTTTCTGATAAACTTCGCGACGTGTGAAGCCTTCAACACCGCATAAGATTGGGCCTCGACCCACTTCATAAAATAATCTATCACTACCAGGATAAACTCATGCCCATTCGATCCCTTTGGGGTAACAGCTCCGATCACATCGATTCCCCAAACTGAAAACGGCCATGGG
This sequence comes from Camellia sinensis, assembly GCF_055761805.1. Lineage (NCBI taxonomy): Eukaryota > Viridiplantae > Streptophyta > Magnoliopsida > Ericales > Theaceae > Camellia > Camellia sinensis. The sequence continues at coordinate 14,235,078 of NC_138968.1, forward strand.
GACGTCATGTTGTACAGCTTTAACGGCGGGATGTTCATGCGGTTTGCATGGATCTGGCATTTGTGGCATCGCCGAACAAAGCCGATACAATCCTCTTCCATGGTAGACCAGTAGTAGCCCTGTCTGAGGATCTTTCTGGCCAACATTACTCCGTTCATATGTGCCCCACATTCTCCTCCGTGGATGGCCTCCATCAGGCGCTTCGACTCTTCAGCTTCTACACAGAGCTTATGCATTCCCAGATGACCTCTCTTATACAGCTTACCCCCGCAGATGATGAACTGAATAGCCATTCTTCTGATTGCCCTTTTATCCTTGGCATTTGCCCCTGGTGGATACGCCTCCTTCTCCAAGAAGTTCCAAATGTCGTAATACTAGGGGTTTTTATCCTGAACTTCGTCTATGGCAGCGGTTGATTCATACACCGGCACAAACTTCTGATCAATAATGACTGGACGCATCCGGACTCCGGACGGGATGTCTATCATGGAAGATAGAGTTGCTAGTGAATCTGCGAACCTGTTATTCTCTCTTACTAGGTGGGTGAAATTTAGCTTCTCAAATCGAGGAATTAACAAATCCAAGGTTTGGTGGTAAATTATCATCTTTTCCTCTTTGACTTTCCAGTCTCCTTTTGCTTGAGATACAACAAGGTTTGAGTCCCCAATGACGTCCAACCGTCTTGCCCCTAGTTCTAAGGCTGCTTCTAGGCCAGCAATACATGCCTCATATTCTGCTTCATTGTTCGAGACTTTGAATCGGAGCTTGAATGCTAAAGGGATACGGGAATCGTCCGGCGCTATCAGCAACACTCCTATCCCATACCCGTATTGGTTCGACGCTCCGTCAAAGTACATCGTCCAAGTTTCATTTTTGATGTACAGAATGGCTTCATCTGGGAATAGGTACTCAACCGCTTCATCCCCTTCAACTGGGTGGTCGGCAAGGAACTCCGCTACCGCTCTTCCTTTTACTGACTTGCGTGTTACATACTTCAAATCAAATTCAGAAAGCAACAGCAGCCAACGAGCTAGCCTACCCGTAAGTGCCGGTTTCTCGAAAAGATATTTGATGGGATCCAAGAGTGAAACCAACATTACAGAGTGAGCTAACAGGTAGTGTCGCAGCTTCCTGGTAGCCCATACCAAGGTCAAGCAAGCCTTCTCCAGCGGAGTGTAGCGGGTCTCGTAATCCAGCATCTTCTTGCTCAGATAGTAGATAGCCCTTTCCACTTTGTCCTCTGACTCTTGTGCGAGCATGCAGCCCATGGTAGTCTCAGTTACTGAAAGGTACAATATCAACGATCTCCCTGGCTCTGGTGGTGACAACACAGGCGGGTTCTGTAAATATTCTTTGATTTGTTCAAAAGCTGCTTGACATCGGCCGTCCCATTGGAATTTCTTTCCTTTCTTCAGGAGACCAAAAAGTGGTTCACAAGTCAAGGTTAATTTTGAGATAAACCGTCTTATGAATTGCACTTTACCTAGAAAGCCTTGCACCTCCTTTTCAGTCATTGGTGGTGGCATTTCTAAGATGGCCTTAATTTTGGAAGGGTCGACTTCGATGCCCCTTTGTGTAATTAGAAACCCTAGCATTTTTCCCGCTGTAACACCGAATGTACACTTCTGAGGATTCAACCGCAGCCGAAACTCTCTGATCCTTTGAAAGAACTTTTGTAAGGCGGTGTAGTGGCCCTCTCTTTCTTTGGACTTGACAATCATGTCGTCCACGTACACCTCAACCTCTTTATGGATCATATCATGCAATATTGTGGTTGTTGCCCGTTGATAAGTAGCTCCAGCGTTCTTCAACCCAAATGGGATCACTCTGTAGCAATATGTACCCCACGGGGTAGTGAATGCAGTCTTCTCCCGGTCTTCGGGTGCCATTACTATCTGATTATAGCCTGAGAAGCCATCCATAAACGAAAGCAAGGCATGTCTTGCCGTGAAATCTACCAATTCATCAATGTGTGGCAAGGGAAAGTCGTCCTTCGGACTGGCCCTGTTCAAATCTCTGAAGTCTACACATACCCGAATTCTGCTATCCTTCTTCGGCACCGGAACAATGTTGGCCAACCAAGTCGGGTATTCAGATACCAGCAGGAAGCCTGCATCGATTTGCTTGGTGACCTCTTCCTTGATCTTAATGGCCCAATCAGGGCGGATCCTTCTGAGTTTCTGTTTGACAAGTCGGGCCTCGGGATCAAGAGGGATCCGGTGCTGTACAATCTCAGGATCGATTCCAGGCATGTCTTCGTAGGACCACGCGAAAACATCTTTGAAATCTTTTACTAAAGTGACTAAGCGCTCGCGTTCCTCCGAAGACAACGTGGACCCGATCTGGACCAGCTGCGGGTCCTTCTCAGTACCAACATTCACAGTAGTGATTTCATCCATTAAGGGTTTAACAAATCTTTCCTGCTCTTGATCAATTAATCGTTGCAAAACCGGAGGAATTTCTTCCTCGTCATTTTCATCAAAATTTTTAAAATCCTGATTTAAGCAATAAATCAAAGGCACAGAAAAATACTCAGAAACCACATCCACATCATTCTCATTAAATACTTCCAAGCCGTCCGATTCTTCTGTTACAACAGACTCAAAAGAGAAAGAAAATGACGACCTAGACAGGATTGTGGCATCCGGGTTATCACCCCCAGGAATACCGGACTCAGACTCAGTCGAGCTGAAACTTGATTCCGACTCACAGGACTCGGTGGAATCAGATTCCGGCTCACTACCTGACCCGGTGCTGCTTGACAAAAATCCCTCTTCATATTGCCAGACGAGAGAGGGTGCAATGGATGTATCCAAAGTGGTTGCTGGTAGGCTCGCAGCCGTTTCATTCCCGATCATGCATACCGAGGAGTTATCCCCCAAGCACTTCTGTTCGATCGGAGGATCTGAAAGTAGACATGCCAGCGCTACCCCCATTTCGTTTTCAGCGTCCTCGAACTGCACTTCCTTACTCTGTTCAGTCTTAGCCGATAGATCTGCCTGCCCTTCGGCGATGTCATTCTCAAGTAGCTGCAGGTCAAAGAAAATCTCAAAACCTGGCACGCGCTTCTTCTCCGCGTTCAGCCATGGTTCTAGGAAGCCACAAAATGGAAAGTCCCCCCCTCCCGAACGAAGCGTCCGTTTAGGGTACCCTAAATGGGCCTATGCATCAACTCAAAAGGCTTCCCAGCCTTCTTTTCTCTGGCTCTCCCAGCCATCTCCTTACCCTTCCTTACCCAATTCTCTTTGGTGGGCATATAACCCAAACCAAAGGTATGAGGGTTGTGTGGCACTTCGTCCAATGCTGCGACGCCCTTCTGGCCGCTCTTTCCCCATCCCATCCCGGGGATGTGTTGAAGTTTGTTCATGAGGTAGACGGATTGAGCACTGACGTACACCCCCTCATTCACAGCTATAATATTCTGCACCACTCGAGCCTCAGCCAAAGTGAACCCTGATAAGAACACATCCTCAGTGCCATGCTCGATTTCCAAGACTGGTGTGGACACTTCAGGCGGCGGATGGATTGATGAATTCCTGAAGACAATAGCCACCCCCTTCCCGTGAGGGTACTTCAGCATCTGATGTAAAGTGGAAGAGACTGCCTTTACTTGGTGCAACCACGGCCACCCCAAGAGCAGATTGAAGGTTGCGGGAAGGTCCAAGACATGGAATTCAATGTTGTGTTGTCCGGGACCAACCTGGGTCTGAATTTTGACAGTCCCCATCACTTCCCTGCTAGTATTATCATATGCTCTGATCACCTGAGCAATAGGCACGAAGTCCGCGGGTTTCATCCCGATTGCGTACGCTGTTCTGGCTGGGCAGACATTGATGGCGGACCCGGTATCAACAAGTACCACCGGTATCCATTTGCCTCTACATTCCACGGAAACGTAGAGGGGTTTGTTGTGACTTGTGCCCTCAGGCGGTAATTCTTTGTCTGAAAAAGTTAATGCCGGGGGACCTCCTCCCGGAAAGACTAGGCCCGCCAGCTGTTCGGGCGTGGTGTCTATAGAAAGCTTGGCTTTGTCCATGGCTGAAAGGACAGCCTGTCTATGTACTCAAGAAGCCATAAGCAGCCCCCAGATGGAGATGTCTGCTTGTATCTTCTTTAATTGTCTCAATACGGCCTCATCCTCGAGTTACTTTTCTTTTTGCTTCTCTGCCTCCTTATCTTTTCCAGACGCCTCTGGTTGATCTAGGTGTGGAGGCTTGAAGTACCGTCCACTCCTAGTCATGTGATCGACTTCGCCGATATACCAGGTATTATCTGGTTGGTTACCCCCCCAATCCTCGTCCGTGTGGGCAAGACATAGATCATCGTCCTCCCACCACATTCCATCTGCAGCTGACAGGCACCTGTCCGGTTCTGGCATGACTGTTCCGATACTTGCAGTACCTTCTATTCCTATGCTCACGGCATTCTCCATTTCTGTACTTGCGGCGGTCTCAACCCCCACGTGAGCTTTTGCCTTCCTGATTCTCTCGGAATCTTCGAATCTTTCCTGTTCTGACTGTGTCAATGCCGTCGATTGTTCAATAATCCCTGTACTCAAAATGCTCCAATCTCGAGCGAAACTCTTGACACCGGCGCTCTCCGGCGATGTACTCTGTTCTTCGACCCTCTCGACAGTTACTGACATTCCTGCCCCTGCCGGGCCTTGTTCTGACTGAAACTCTCCTACCACATCTGGCTGATCGTCCAACCACCCCGTGGCCTCTGTCGATTCCTCATAGTCGAACCAGTTGACGGCTGAGTCTCCTGGATCTTGGTTACTGTAAAACTGAAACTGGGCAAGGTCCTCTTCCACAGCCGTTAAATCATCCGTTCCCTGTCTTGGACTGTCCCCTTGGATCGCACACAACTCCCCTCCTGCTGGAAATTCCACATCTGGTCTATTCTGGCCTATTGGTGAAATGTAGTCACTCGGACTATAAGTATTCCCAGCATCACTCCCAGATTCCGCAGACTCTGGCTCAACAACCCCCTTCTTCTTTGGAGTCTTCTCTCTCCTGCTCTCGATAGTCACCACCGCCGGCTTGGGTTGGGTTATGGAGACGTCCATCATGCACAAATCGGTGCAATCGGGAAGGAAAACCTCCGGCTTGGGCAGATAGGAAGGTGTGATATAAATACTAGGATCGTAGGACACGACCCCAGTATGGATGAAATTGATTCTTTTGGGTGGTGGAGCTTGGTTATGTGTGGGGAGAGGATTTGTAGTAACATTGGGTTTCTCAGGAGGCAAAATCACCCCGTTATCAATGAGATCTTGAATCTCATGACGTAATCGGAAGCACAGATCGGTGTCATGACCGTGCTGCTGGTGAAATGCACAATACTTGGCTGGGTTGTGGGCAGCGGGGAGTCTTTCTGGTAAGGGCCGCGGCTCTAGGGGCTTCAGATGCCCTTTTCTGATTAGAACCCCTAAAGCTTTGGACAGGGGCATATAAAGCGGAGCGAGGGTTCTGGTGTTTTTGGGAGGGTATTTGGCTGTTTGTGGGTTGCTTCCGGACGCACCGGAGAATGGTACGGCTGCCATAGTTCTCGGGGAAGGGTTGGTGGTGACCATACTCACTTCGGAGGTCCTGGTAGTTGTAGCGCCACTCGGGCCTGCATTAGTATTACGATTGAAAGTTCTGCGGGGTTGCTCCCGGTCATTATCAATCAAGCCTTACTTTAAGGCATCCTCAATCTGCACCCCATTTCATGCAGATCAGAAAAGGTAGGAAAGGGGAGTACAATCATCTTTTGCATTAACTTCGGCTGAAGATTGCGCACAATCATCCGAATTTGGTCTTTGTCCGTGGGCTTTAAGGTCATCATCGAAGCCTTAGCCCGCCATCTGGTTACAAATTCTGAGAAGCTCTCTTTGGGTTCTTGCCTCGTTGTCTCGAGATCCCGGGTCGTGATCTCGATTTGCGTATTGTATGAGTACTGGAAGATGAAGGCCTCAGCCATCTCGTCCCAACTTCTCTTGACATCATCCTCCAATTTGGCATACCATATGGCTGCCACGCCCGACAGGGTCCGGCCAAATAGAGACAGCTTCTGCAGTCTAGTGAGGCCCATTGGCCTTAGGATGTCTGAAAACAGTCGCAGGTGCACCATGGGATCCCCGGATCCGTCAAAACGATCAATTTGTGGCATCTTAAACCGATCTGGCAGCGTCACGGCTGCATCGGTGTATCCGTCCTCAATGTCCGGAATGGACTTCACACCTTGAGATTTCTTGAACAGTTTTTCAAGCTTGCTCATTTTTAATGCCATGGGGTCCACCTCGGACTCGAAAGGAGAATCCGGTTGATTGATAGGAGTGGGTGCCTTGGATAGTTGGGGTAGAATCGGGGGCGGAACCGGCCCCATCGAGATGTCTGTATCTTCTTGGACATTCCGGGCATTCGGTGTTTCTTCGGGTATCGGAACCCTTAGTGGGGGAGGGACTTGCTGTGAAGCAGATGCTTCGGTTTGCTGCTGCAATCTCACGATTAACTCCGCTTGCTCATTCATAACTGTGGCCTGCTGTTTGGCGAATTCTGCCTGTCGGGCAGCATCCTGTTGCATCACTTTCATGCTTTCTTAGAGTTGGCGCACCATCTCCTCTAAACTACCCATACTGTTCTGTTCTGATTGAATTATCGGTATATGTTCCCTTTCTGTGGGTGAAACGGAATCTCGATCCCTACTGTACACAGGCGGGGTAGATAAAGCCCTCTGTACTGACTGTTGAACTAATGCCCTCTGCCTAACTGTCCTCTGTCTAGTAACCGGGGTTAGAGAGTGGTACACTGGTTATCCGTCTACCAGATCCTCAGATCGATGGAGCCGACGACCTCTAATCCAGAGTGCTTGGGGAATATCTACCGGGTTGGAAGCAATGGTGCTAAACTACCTAGCAAAAAGATAAATAAAGCAGTAAATAAACAAACAATCGGACAGCACAACGGCGTAAAATAAACACATACAACGCATAGCTAGGTATTTATAATACACAGTTGGTAAGCCGAACACACTGTTCCTCGACACTGATCACTGTTCCCCAGAATCACTGTTCCCAAAACTGAACCTAATACCCGCAGATAACTGATTCTCATAAACTGATACTGATGCCCTCAGGTCTAATACTGAATCTTGCAAACTGATATGTACATTCCTGTAGAGATACACTCTAAAAGCACATAGCAAGTAGAGAGAGCCAAAACACCCCTATGTTGGGGTAGGGCTTTCCTGTCCTATTTTGTCAGGAGCTAGGGTTTCACTATACACGCAGCAGTTTTCAAACAACCTAACATCGGGTAAGCAGCCTGTCCTAACTTGGAATGGTCACTATGGATCCGAATATGCACTAGGTCGAATGGTCGAAAAGGGTGCCCCGGTAGAACCGTGGTTTGTGTTCCCATACTGTCAGAGCCCATAACCGGTTAGCCTTATGGTCATGCCTTGACAAGACAAGCCTCCGGCAAACCGTTTAGGAATGGCAGATGGCAAACACACTGTGTTCCTAGGCGCACCAATGCACATGCAATGCAAAGAGACACATAAATGGAATCAAAATAGGACATCACGAGTTCGAGTCAAGCTCTCTAAAATCCCCAGCAGAGTCGCCAGAAACTGTAGACGCGCCCGCGTGGGGCCCCGCTACTACAGTTCGGACTCGATTTGTGTCACGGTTCTTAATCTGAACCAAAGAGTCCAAATCCGGAAAATTGTTTTGAGAAAACAAATTTTTAGAAAAAGAAGTGTCAAACATGGACTGCTTTGCCAGATACAGAGTCGCCACCTAAATATTTTTTATGGGGGAATTTAGGAAACCCTGACTCGGTGCCGAAGGCCAAATGTCTGTCATCACCAGAGTTGCCTCGGCTCGGGAGCTAGGGTACGATTGGGGAAGGTCAGCTATGAGCACCCCCTCTCGCCCGATCTGAAGATCGGCCTCTACTAACCGTGATATCCGTTTTTGAAAACATTATGTGTTCTTATTCCATTTATTAGCCTAGAATTACTATGTTATGTGCGCAGCAAACAAGTATAGACTAGAATGCCTAATTTGGAAATAAGCATTGCATATCCATTTGTTTTGGAAAAATGTTTTGGAATTTGCTACCCGCAAGTAGGCTAAAATACGGATTTCAACGAGTGTTTCCAACTCAGACAATCCAACCTTCACCCGCAGGCATTCAAACAGTTTATCACATAAGCATCTAGCCTCATGGTAATCATGTTATCATGGCAACACTCACACACATGAGATATGCTAAAGCATAAATGCTTACCGAGTACTCCATGCTAAAACAAAGAACTCGTTAGCCAACATGCATGATCCAAGTCCATGTTTTAATGTCTAATGCAACGCATACGGAATGTCACTAGAGTAGGCTCGGCTATTCTATGAATGATATGTAAAAATGCACAAGTGGCACATATTCAAGTTAGATTTGAAATACTAATGCAGTTAGCATGACGCGCCGAGCCCGGTGCATGTAATACTGATGAATGATGCACACATGCATAGCATAAGGTATGCTAAATTAAACATGTCCTATTACTAACCATCAAAGCAGGTAAATAAAAGGGAAGAAAGACGTGGGGTTGGAAAACATACACACACTCACACACACTTATTACATAATTGCCCTCACTCGGAGGGTCCAAATAAATATTACAGTCCGAATAATAAAAGCATAAATTATTATAGAATTTCTAATTAGTTAACAGAATGAATGCAAAAAAGAAAGGTAGCCACAGCCCCCGCCTTGGGATGCGAGACTGATGCATGCTCGAACCCGTCTCACCCGGAAAGTCCGTACCATACCACTGCCGCCTCTGTTTACACTACCCTACTTCTCTGAAAATTGCCAAAGTTCTGGAACAGGTCCCCTGAATACTGTGGAACACCATCGGCTGAAGGAAATGTCCACCGGCCATTGCAAATACCCATCGGCTGTTTATGAAGTTATCGGCCCAGGAAGGATTGCCGGTCGGCACTGAACACTGCCGGTCGGTAGAAACTTCCTGCAGAAGACAGTTTTGACAGCAACAGAGGACAGACAGTATATGGCATGGGATTTCAGGCACATGTGAGCATGGTCATGTTCCCCATCATGTATTGAACTCAGGGAAGCATGGCCCTCGATCCTCGAGCCATCAATTGTGCATGATAGCCTAAGAGATCAAGCTTGCCATTTGATGTAAAAATGCATGCAACACACAAATGATGACCAAGCCCCTATCATGTCGAAGTCAAGGGCCCCGGTGACCAAGAGTTAAGACGCGTTACATCACTTATAGTATGAACGCTCCTTAACCCTCACACTTGGTTTGACACCCCAAACCAAATAATGCAATGCATGTTATGCAAACATGACTCAAAGATACAACATGAGATTAAGATGCAAGGCATGCCAAATGCCATGCAACTACCATGGCAAATATGCAATGCTAGGCATGCAAGATGCAAATGCAATGCAAGCATGGACGATTTAAGCAATAGGATCATCATGTTACAACACCTAATGAAGCAATCATGCAACAACATGAGACAAGCATGCAATGGTGGACTTAAACCATAAAGGGGCAGACCTCAATCCACCCCAAAACAGTGGCCAAAAGTGCCCAAAATGGTGGACAAACACTCATGCCAACACGCAAGCCAATGGACCTAAAGCTAAGGCACAAAAAGGGGACATTTACTTCCACTAACATGACCATTCATGGCATGAATTAGACAAGCAAAACAGAATCCTAGCATGCAAAAATGGACTCCAAAACCCGCTGATATGGCAGCTTAAGTGGCTCCAATGAGATGCATGCACCAAAACTCATTTCTAGGCATAAAAGGGCACATCCTCAAAGCATGAAAGAGGTTACATATGCAAACATACAAACATGATTTATGGACTGAAATATGGTCCTAAATGATGCCAAACCATGAGGATGGTCTAAGCTACGCATGCTAGAGGCCAATATACTCAAGGCTTACAAGCCAAAACACAAAGAGATGACACCAAACATGGCGAGCACGACTGAAACAGATGGCCAACAGGCCTTAAACATGGTAAAGTAATGCCAATACCTTCATGAAATTAGGCTAATACATGCAAGAATCATGACCTAAACACAGGATGCATTTCTAGGCCAAATAGAGGAATGTAAAGCAAGTATGTTAAGCATGCAAAAGGGCACAAATCCGACCAAAAACAGAGGTAACATGTGACCTAAAAACACCCAAAAACCTCTGGAAAAGGGCCAAAATCAATCAAGCATGCATGTTGCCCTTTAAGCCAAAAGGCAAGGAAATGAGGCAATGAAGGGAGAGGGGTGTCCCTCCCCTATACAAGACTTCAAACCACCTTCCTCACCACTGAAAATCCACTGGTTTTCAGTGGTGAGAAGACTAAGACACTCAAGCAAACGAAGCCTCACAAAGGAAGCACCAAAAGAGCCAAATAAGGCCTAAGAGGGTGAGTTTGAACTCAAACCACAAAACACCCTTAATGAAAGTTCTTAAGCACGAAAATATAAGCCTTTTTTATGTTATGCACAAAGCCTAAATCAGCAAGCAAGACAGGTAAAAAACTAGTGCAAGTTTGGGGAAACTAAAGCAAAGTGATTACCCTTGAAGATCCTTTGAAGAACAGTCGGTCCAGCCACCCTCTATTGATCAAAACCAGTCCAAAACCTCAACAAACAAACCTCAAAGTGCCTCAAAGTCGAAGTAAGGTGTGGTAGTGTGTGTGTTAGTGCAAAACTAAGGTAAAAATGCACTTTTAGGCCACAAAACACACACAAGGGAGGAGAGAGAGGGAAATATAGAGAGAGAGTGTGTATGTATATGTATAAGCTCTGGTTTTTCTCTCCAAATTGCCAACCTAGAAGAAGGAGGAGAGCTCTCCTCTTATAGAAGTCCCCCTTGCAAAGCTTACCAAACAAGCTTGCTTAGAGGGAAATCCCTCCATACACGTGTATGGAGGGGAACAGAGTGGCTGCCAGCTATCACAGCTGGCACAAAATATCTACCAAAAGTAGATGAACAGTAGTCGGCTGCACAAAATTGCCATTTTGTCAAAATGGAGTGCCGACCGGCAAAAAAGAATGCCGACCGGCAATATGTATTGGCGACGGCAACAAAACACCAGCCGGTGGCCTCTGGCCATGGCCGGTGATGTGTGGGGATGCCTCACAAGGCATTCCCTGCCCCTCCAAGGCAAAACACAAGTGTTTGGTGCAAAACCAGGCACTAAACAGTCGAGTTCGGAGATCCTGAGGCAAGGCGCGTAGCCGAGACCTCCGGGAACTCCAAACGAACACAAACATGGATGATCGCCGGGTGTTCAAACGGTGACGTCCAAGTCTTGAGGACGGTCAAAAATGGGATGTCTACAGCCCTCCACCGGGTTACGAAATCCGAGAAACTCTCCTTGGGCTCTTGCCTTGTTGTTTCGAGATCACGAGTTGTAATCTCAATTTGGGTGTTGTAAGAGTACTGCGCAACAAAGGCTTCAGCCATTTCATCCCAACTCCGCTTGACATCATCCTCCAACTTTGCATACCAGATGGCGGCTACACCCGACAGGGTCCGGCCAAATAGTGAAAGCGTCTGGGGTCTAGTTAGGCCCATTGGCCGCAGTATATCTGAGAATAGCCGGAGGTGGACCATGGGATCCCCAGACCCATCGAAGCGATCGATCTGCGGTATTTTAAATCTATCCGGTAGCGTCACGGCCACATCGGTATATCCGTCTTCGATATCCGGAATAGCCTTTACCCCTTGTGATTTTTTAAAAAGCTTCTCGAGCTTGCTCAATTTCAGTGTTGTTGGGTCTATTTCGAACTCGAAGGGAGAGTCCGGGTGGTTGATAGGCGTAGGCGCCTTGGACAGTTGAGGCAGAAGTGGGGGCGGAGCCGGCCCCGTTGGAAGGTCTGTGTCCTCCTGGACGTTCTGGACATTTGGCAAGGTGTTCCGGGCATTTGGCAGGACATTCTGGACAGTTAGTGTCTGCTCTGGTAACGGGATCCCTGGTGGGAGAGGAACTGGATGTGAGGCTGACGCTCCGGCTTGCTGCTGGAGCTGGGTAATTAGCTCCGCTTGCTGGGTCATGATTGTGGCCTGCTGTTTAGAGAATTCCGCTTGGCGGACAGCGTCCTCCTGCATTTGCTTCATGCTCTCTTGGAGCTGACGCATCATTTCCTCTATTCTGGCTATGCTCTGCCGATCTTGCTGACTGACTAGTGTGTGTATTTCTATGGCAGAAACTAAAACCTCAGCCCGACTGTTCACTGCTAAGGTAGACCACTGTTCTGGTAACCTCTGCTCAGACACATTGCGTTTTCTTGGCCTTCTTCTGACAACTGGGGGTAGAGAATGAAACACTGGCTATCCGTCAACCAGATCCTCGGATCGATTGAGCCGACGACCTCTTGTCCAGAGTGTTTGGGGAATATCTATTTGGCCGGAAGCAATTGTGCTAAAACTGTCCTAGCAAAAGATAAATAAAGCAATAAGGAAATAAATAACCAGATAAACGAACAGCATAACAGCTTAAAATAAATACACAACACATAGCTGGGCATAACAACACACGGTCGATAAGCTGAATACACATTGTCCTCAAACACTGATCATTGTCCCTGAATCACTGTTCCCCAAGACTGAATCTGATACCCACGAATAACTGATTCTCAAACACTGACTGATGCCCTCAGGCCTGATGCCCAAACTCATAAACTGATACACGCATTTTCCTGTAGAGACGCACTCTAAAAGCGCATAGCAGATAAGTGAGAGCCAAAACAACCCTATGTTGGGGGAGGGTTTCCCTGTCCTATTTTGTGAGGAGCTAGGGTTTCACTACGCACGCAGCGGTTTCAAACAACCTATATCGGGTAAGAAACCTGTCCTAGTTTGGAATGGTCACTATGGATCCGAATATGCACTAGGTCGAATGGTCGAAAAGGGTGCCCCGGTAAAACCGGGGTTTGTGTTCCCATACTGGCAGAGCCCATAACCGGTCAGCCTTATGGTCATGCCTTGACAAGACAAGCCTCCAGCAAACCGTTCAGGAATAGCAGATGGCAAACACGGTGTCCTAGGCGCACCAATGCACATGCAATGCAAAAAACACACAAGTGTAGTCAAAACAAGATATCATGAGTTCGAGTCAAGTTCTCTAAATCCCCAGCAGAGTCGCCAGAAACTGTAGACGTCCCTGAACGCCCCGGGAGGAATGAGGTCCCGTTCGGTTCGTTTTGGGCTCACTACAGTTCGGACTCAAATTGTCACGGTTCTCAATCGGAACCAAAGAGTCCAAATCCGACAAATCGTTTTGAGAAAACAGATTTTGAAAGAAGTGCCAAACACGGACGGCTTTGTCAGATACAGAGTCGCCACCTAAATGTTTTATTTTGGGGAAATTTAGGAAACCCTGACTCGTTTGCCTAAGGCCACGTGTCCGTCATCACCAAAGTTGCCTCGGCTCGGAAACTTGGGTACGATTAGGGAAGGTCACTTCGTGAGCACCCCCGCTCGCCCGATCAAAGATCGGCCTCTATTAACCATGATATCTATTTTTGAAAACATTATGCGTTCTTATTCCGGTTATTAGCCTAGATTTACTATGTGATGCGCACAGCATACAAGTATAGACTGGATCACCTGAATTGGAACAAAACATTTCATGTTTGTTTATTTTGAAAATGGTTTGATGGTGCTACCCGCAAGTAGGCTAAGACGTGGATTTGCCACCCTCGGGTGGGCTTAAAAAAAACATGATTTCGCCACTATCTAGTGGGCTTAAAACACACATTTGATGAATTGTTCCAATCCAAATAACCCAACCTTCACCCACAGGCATTCAGGCAGATATATCACATAAGCAATTAGTCTCATGATATGCATGCTATCATGGCAGTCACTCACACGCATGCAAGGATGCTAAAGCATAAAACTTACCGAGTACTCCAAGCCAAAACAGAAGCTAATTAGAAATCCATGCATGATCCTAATTATACAGAAATGCCTAATGCAACACATGCAAAAGTGCAACTATAGCAGGCTCGGCTATTCTAGACATGGCATATGAAATGCTACAGCTAACATGTATTCAACTTGGAATTGAAAATACAATACAGTTAGTATGATGCGTCGAGCCCGGTGCATGCAAGACAGATGAAATGAATGCAAACATGCTATCATACTGTATGTTAATTGAAACATGCCCTAATCTAACCATCATAAGCGGGTAAATAAAAGGGAGAAAGACGTGGGGTTGGAAGACATACATCACACACACACACACTTATTACAACATTGCCCTCGCGCAGAGGGTCCGAATATACAGTCCCAAATGAATAATTACAGTCCAAATATGTACAAAATCCTAATTAATTAACAAATTAAATTAGGAAAGCAATAAATTGGCATGCAAGCCAGGGACTGCCTCAAATCTGCTCCGGATGATGAATGATGCATGCTCCGGTTGCCTTTGTCGGAAAATCCCTTGTGATGCCCCAGTTTGCCTCTGTTTGCAATTGGTCTTGGAATGCGTGCCAAGCTCCGGAAGGCTGCCGATTTCTGATTTGTTGCAACAGAGAGCAACAAAGGGGCATGGCAAAGTATTTTCACATATGTATGCATAACTACTCTTCGGGGAGTGTAGTCCTCGATTCTCGTGCCACCAATCACGCATATCGATGCATGATGGCCGAGGAGTCGAATTGCACGACTCAATATGAAATGAATGCACATATAAACACAACAAGACCTAAACTCCATCATGGATTATCCGGAGTGTCGGTGACTGGGAATTGATACACGTTCCGTCACTCGAAGTACGAAACGTCCCTCGTTTCCCATGCTCGGGCTAACTCCTATCCCAAGCACAATGCAATATGCATGACATGCATGAATGCAACTAATATACAACCTAGCATGCACAATGCTATGAGATGGCATACACAATGCACGATGTAACAAGGCATATACAATGCTCTAACATACAACCTAGCATACGCAATGCTATGAATCGAAATGGCATACACAATGCATAATGGACTTACACCAACATGAGTGGACCTCAGCCACACTCACATCAGTAGCCATTAGATGAAAAATGAGACTCTCGAAATACGCGCACTCATATACGCAAACCGAGGACGAGCCCAAGGCATCAAATGCCACTCTACCCAAAGCATGGCAAGGCATGGAACATGATATGCAAACATGCGAATTTCAGCGCTGAAATATGATACAAAACAGCCCCAAAACATGGAAACATGGCACCCGATACATGGAATGAACCCCGAAATTCGAAACTAGGCACATGGAATGACTTACAGCTATACAAAGCATGCATTATTTGATCATGAAGCGTGAAGACAGAGGCAAGACAGTCCCAAAAAATGCATATTTCCAGTTTATAACAAGTCTCAAAAACGAACACAAATAGGGCTAATCTATCATGCAAAAATGGCCTAAAAGAGAGATTAAACACAAGGGGACAGCAGCTGGCCCCAAATGGCAAAGAGCCCTTCAACAAAGTTGAAGAGGGGTTAAAAAAAAGGCACTTTATAGTTTACATCAAGCCACGAAAATAATCACAAATAAGGCCAAACTAACATGCAAGAAATGGCCTAAAAGAGGGGTAAAGAGACAAGTGGTAGCTTCTGTTCTCAAACAGAGGAGAGCCTTTCAACAAAGTTGAAGAGGGGCTCAAAACAAGAAATTTTACAGTTTATGGAAAAGTCCAAAACAGCTCACAGATAAGCCTAAAATACTATGCAAAAATTGGCCTAAAAGAGAGATAAAGAGGCAAGTGATAGTAGGGGACCTCAAACAGAGGAGAGTCCTTCAACAATGTTGAAGAGGGACTCAAAACAAGTTATTTTAAAGTTTATGATCAAGTCCAAAACAACTCACAAATAAGCCTAAACTACTATGAAAAATTGGCTTAAAAGAGAGATAAAGAGGCAAGTGGTAGTAGGAGACCTCAAACAGCAGGAGATCCTTGATCAAACATGAAAAGGGGCTCAAAATATGACTATTTACAGTTTGGGTCGGAGCCCAAAAAATCTAGCAAGTATGGCTTAGATGGCATGCAAAACAAGGCAAGAAAGAGGGAAAATGGGACTCACCCTTGTAGAACCAAGCTTCAACAACTTTGGGGCCAAGTTTGGGAGCTCTTCACCTCTAGAAAGCAGCCTCAAGTTGCTGGAATGAGGGATGGAGGCCTTGTGCTATGAGGTGTAGGGTAAATGATGTAGAACTTAAGGGGTTTTAGTGCTTGGAGTAGAGAGAGAGAGAGATTGAATGCAAGAGCTCCAAACAAGTTTTTGTAACCCTTAAAATGCAGCTGGAAGTGCTGGTTTTATAGGTAAAGGAGTGGAGGGAAAAGGGGAGAAAATCAAATTCAAATTTCCCCCCCAAAAGAACCCCCCTCGAATACAGGATCTGGGGGGAAACAGAGGGTGCAACTGTAAGGAACCAGGTGAGAGGGTCATGGCCGGCCAGGTTCAGAAGGTTCAGGGGGCTGGCCGGCCACCCCCCATAGCCGGCCGACCAAGGGTCAAAAGGGTCAAGGATAATTACTAGTCGGCCACCTCAAAAAGGTGGCCTCCCATGTGTGCACAACACAACTATGTGGTTGAAACCCGGAGAATGTGAACCAAGAGAGAGAAAAACCCATTTTTTAGAGGGGTTCAAAAGGGTCAGGCACAATTACTGGTCAGCCACCAAATATTGGTGGCCTCCCAGGTGTGTACAACACAAATAAGGGGTTTAGGGTTCACTAAAGTGGCCCCGGGGTGGTCAACATTGGCTTTTAAGTGAGGAAAACGGGCGTCGGAGAGCAATGAAGAAATAAAGCTGGCTTTTCAGAATAATTGCTGGCCTCCCACCCTCCTACAAGCTTCCCAACAATGAAAATAAGGTCTCCACAAAAAATGAACCAAAACGGATGCAAAACGGAGGTTCAGGGGACCGAAACACGCGGCCTGGGGCCCCGAAAATGGGCTGTTAAGCACCGGAGGTGGCATTCGACCACGAATTTGGTCTCTCAGGCCACAGTGTTCCTCAAAAGGGAGGAAATAAGGTGTGTGCCAAAAATCGGAGCAAACGGAGGTGGTTAGGCGGTCCCGAACCGAGACACACAGCCGTCGGCTCCGAAAAAAATGGAAACCGGGCTCCAAAATGGGAAAAATGGCCTACGACCACGAAACGTAGCCTACGGCCACTGAGAGATGATCTACGAGACCTCTCTCTCCCTTCGGAAAGAGAAAACAGAGAAAATAGAGCCTGATTCGCAAACCGAGGCAAGGCATGAAAGAGTCCGGAAGTCTAGAGGCAAGGCTTGCAGCCGGGACTCTGAAACTTCTGAACGAGCACAATATGCAATATCATCGAGCGCTCAACTGGTGACGTCTGAGTCTTAAGATCGGTCAAAAATGGGGTGTCTACAGTTTGTTTTTCCAAACCTTTGTTGCCCAAATTTTGGCTCTTCTGCTCGAGCAGGAATTCTTGTGCTCGAGCGGGATTTGTCAACTCTCAGTATTTTTGTAGACCTGCAAATACTGGGGGAGTGTATTCGACGTTCGAGCGGGTGGATGCTCGAGTGTCTAGTTTCATGCTCAACCGGTGTCCTTCGTCTGCAAAACTTCTGGAAGTATGTATTCCACACTCGAGCGTAACTTTTTACGCTCGAGCATTATAGCAATCCCGGTTCTTCCTCCATTGATTATTGTATTCCGGACTTAGGTTCTGTGGAGTTGATGTTGTATATATCTTGTTTCTGTCCTTCAATACTTTGTATTTGAGTTATAGGATGTTTTGGGCAGGTTTGTTACAGGTTGGTAGTGGGTTTGAACCAAGTGTTGCTGCCCAGAATTTTGTATCTTCGCTCAAGCGAGACTTTAGTCGCTCGAGTGAGCTCTGTGTTTTAGATCCTTCGCTCAAGCCAGGGTTCCTTAGCTCGAGCGAGAGTTGAGTTTTGTATCTGGTGGCTCGAGCGAGAAGTCCTTCGCTCGAGCTTGCGTCTGCGTCCAGTTCTGAACCTGAGAGTTGCATTTCTTGGCTCGAGCGAGCTTTCCTTCGCTCGAGCGACCGAGCTGTATGTTTTGGGTTTCTTCGCTCGAGCGAGAATTCTGTCGCTCGAGCATGCTTCTGGGTTACAAACCTGAAGCTTCGAATTGTTGGCTCGAGCGAGTTTTTTTACGCTCGAGCGAGGGTTCTTTGTGTCTGGTCGCTCGAGCGACCAATCCTTCGCTCGAGTGAGCCTGTGTTATATCAGCAGGCTGCAGCGGGGAACACTTCACTTTTTCACCTCTTTTGATTTCAAAACCCTAGAATTCGTCTCTCTCTCTCTCTCTACACTTACCTTCTCTCTAGGGATTAATCTAGCTCTAGTGTATTTCTACTCTAATCCCTTTGTAAGAAAGATAGAGGGCGACTTGGGCTTCCTTTTAATCTGAGAATTTGTGGATTTGGAGCACTTTGGGTTTTCACCATCTTCTCCTTTGGGCTTCTAATTTCGAGGTAGGGATAACCTACTCCATGTTATGAGTTTTGTCATAAGTTTTATGCATTTTGATTAGTTGGTAGTGTTTGGTAATTTCAGGAAAAGGTAGGGCTTGGTTTTGTAATTATATAAAGAGGGGTTTTCAAATGTTTAAACCCATGTGTGTATGAGACTTTGGATAAATGGTATTATTGTTGTTGAAATGGTGAAATTGAACCTTAGGATTGACATTGAAAAAGGGGGAAAAATGCCCTAATTATTGAAATAAATTAATTAGTATAATTAATTTGGAAAAATATGAAATTGAGTTGACATCCATGAAATTGGGAAATTATAGGATTGAATGGTGTAGTTGGATTAATTTATCACTCACCGATATAATTGTTGATATTATATTTGTTTAATGCATTTATTTTCTGTTTAGAAATAATTGATTTGGGCTATCGGTGGAGGATAGTCTTGATTGTTGTAGACACTGTATGTTGATTAGAGAAAACTGAAACTAATCACATTGAATATGTCATTGAATACGACGGTTGAATTAATACAGCAAATATGTGTATTGATTGATTATTGTGTATAACAAGTGTTAAATACATTGTATATGCATATGGTTTGGGAGGAGATAGGGGATGTACTCCATGGTTTGAGGGGAGATAGGGGATGGACTCTCAAACCTGTTTGGGAAGAGATAGGGGATGGACTCCATGGATACAGCAAATATGTGTATCACTCGAAATGTTAATACAGCAAATGTGTGTATTAAAGTGAAATATTGGAAGTGTTTTTAATGTGAGTTGTAGACTCATTTGAATTGTGAATAAAGGAAATGTTTTAATATGGAATGTATTCCTATTAATTGTTTGGCCAGGTTCTGAGCCATGTTTATGAAATGAGTTGGATAAGTAAAGGAAAGTGGAACGTAACATGGACATAATTGTCATGGAACTATATTGTGATATAACTGGTTTATAAGTGTTAACCATCTATCAAATGCTATTGTTTTAGTCATTGCTTATATTGGGTTTAGTATATCTCTACTGGGCTGTGGCTCACCCTATATGGGACATCATTTTCAAGTCCAGGTGATATGCCACCTCCAAGGACATAGCTTGGAAGGTTTTGAGAGTTGAAGACTCTTTTTGATGTTTTGTTATTTTTTGTTGTATTACATGTAAATTCAGGCCAAGGGCTTAATATGTATTTGAGTTAGTACTCTCTTCTTGCAACCAAGTGTTGACTTGGAAAGTTGTAAGCCCATAAGGCATTTACTTTTGTTATCCACATGTAATACTTTTGTACTTAACTACTCTGATGAATGGAAAAATGTTTATTTCTCTTATATCAATGCATGTCAAGAATGTGGGGGTTTATGTATTATTTTGAGGGCGTTACAAGCATCACTTTCCGCGCTCGAGCGGACTGCGTGTATAACAGTCCATGAAAATGACTTTTTGGTTCACTTTTTCATTCCTCTCTCTCTCTCTCTCTAAAACTCTCCAAAACCCTAGATCTTGAATTTCTCTTTCTAAAACTCATATTCTCTCTACTATTTCACCTAGATCTATTGAGATCTTCACCCCAGTGCCTTTGAGAAAAAGGTAGAGCACCTCAAAAGATACGTTTTGATCCGAGTAGAAGTTGGTTTCAACGTCTTTGAAGTTCCTCCTTGTTGCTTGGGTCTTCTAAACTTTGAGGTAAGGATTTTCTACACTTTGTTATGGTTTTTAACTTAGCTATTTGTGGTTGTATAACAATGGTGGGTTTTGGGGGGCATTTTGAACAAACCTAGGGTTTGGGTGTAAATGGAAAGAGGGGTTTTTGGTGAATGTGAAACAAATGATTTGGGTTTTGAAAATGAGTTTATGTTGTGTCTTATTTGTTGATTTTGGCATTTGGTTTGATATTTGGAAAAGGAAGAAATTTGCCCTAATTGGATCAAATTATTTATTTCGTATAAATAAATGAAATTGATGTTGTAAACATGAAATTGAGTGAGTACCGAAATAGATGGTGGAATTTGATATGTATTATCTCATACTCCTTGGAAATTTTGAATAAATTATCTGTCTTGAGATTGTATATCTATTTAGAAATATTTGTATTGGGCTATCAGTGGAGGATAACTTTGATTGTTGTAGAAATTGCATGTGGATTAGGTGAATGGAAACTAATCTTTTGTTGGTTGTCATTGAATATGACTATGTGTAAATACATTGTATATGTATGATTATTTGGAAGGAGAAAGGAGATGTACCCCATGTGTGATTATGTTTTTAAATACATTATATATGTATAATTGTTTGGGAGGAGAAATGGGATGTACTCCATTGTTTGGGAGGAGAAAGGGGATGGACACCATTATAATTAAGTTGGTCGGAGTGTCCTGGGTGAGAATCCCAAAATTTATACATGGGTACCGATCTCGTGCATGAAATATCCATAAAATGGCAGTTGGAAGTGCTTGTGTGGTAATTGTGAAATTGTTGAACCATTGAGATGTAGTCTCATTTGGGTTATTGGAAAATAAATGAAATTAGCTCATGTATTGAAATGAATTAAAGGAAAATGAAATGGAATATGGACTTGGTATTTTTGTGACTATATAAAATGTGAATGTTTTATCCCTAGCATTGTTTATGCATACTGCATTTATATCTTTGTTAAATCTCATATATTGTGTAAGATTATTCCTATTGAGCTGTGGCTCACCCTATTTGAAAAAAATATTTTCAGGTAATGATTGCATGCCTCCACCAAGGCAACAGCATTAGAGGGACTTTTGGGAAGCAAGAGCTTCTTGTTTTGTTTCACTTTTTGTATAGCCTAGGGCTAAAATTGTATGAGCTTGTCTCATTTTTGTTGTAACCAAGCCAGGACTTGGAAAGCTGTAATCCTAAAGGGCATTTGTTTATGTTAAACTCTTTTGTACTATTAATATTATGAATGAAAGAACATTATACTCTGATCTATGCTGTCATTTATATATGCCTTCGGGTTGTATCTATGGTTATATTTTGGGGGCGTTATAGAGGCTGTAGGTAATCTCATGATTACTGGCCAATAAAGATCCTAACCTATAGGGGTGGGTTTGGGTCATGACATAACCAGTGAATATCAAACAAGCAACATAATTTGATGGGTTAGGAAAAATTCAGATGCCAGAGAAAATCAATCAAAATTTTGCCCCAAACTCAGAGAAATTTCTTTGATTTTCTTTGTGTTTTAGAAATTTCTCTGATTTGAAGAAATTTCTTTCTGTATTATACAAAGAAGAGAGAAGAAAAAAAAATGGAATAGTTTCTTGTCAACCCTTTAATTCTTCCCTCTATAAGGGAAGTAATTCAACAAGTGATGCAAATATGTGTCTTACAAATATATATATATATATATATATTGTCTGTACAGAAAACAGGGACATGGTTACCAATATATTTGTCATTCAACTCTATATTCATTGTTAAGTATAGTAGAGTCAAGAAAGAATAGACACCCAAACAACTATGGAAGCTTGAGGATGTCGAATTATAGAAGAATATGCAGATAACAAAGATATCATCAACTACCATACCTAGTTCTTACGTTTCCAGGCACAAACCGTGTGTTGGACTAATCTTTTAGCCGATTCTTCCGGAAACATCACCACAAACATCAATCATTCTTATATATATATATATGGAGAGAGAGAGAGAGAGAGAGAGGGTGTGATATATGGGTGTGGGTGAGGGACCTTAGGCTACAAAAAAAAAAAAAAATTGTGGATCTCTCTCATTACTAAAAGTTAGAGAGGGATATTAGACTAATTTTCTCGATTTTTAACTAACGTCCAACAAATTCCCTTGTGCAATTTATTTTTTTTTTTTAATTTTTAATTTTTAATTTTTCTTTTCTAAAGTAAAATTGACTGTAAGTGAGATTCTGCATTGTTTTCTATAGTAGACTTGATTTCAACCATCATATAAATGTGTAGACTTGTCTTTAACCATACATTTTTTCTTAAGTGTTAACTTTAACATTTCCTGGATGAAAAATGAAAAAGACTGTAAAAGATTTATCAAAATTTTATCAAATATCTTACATATTTTAGAATTACTTTTCGTAGAATGGTGACTGAGTGGAGACCACAAATCAAACCACATCGAACATTCGATTTCTTAGCCACCACTTGAAGAAGTATTTGGGTGGGTCTTGATATAATTCGAAATTGTATATATCCATATTCTCTTTTTAGGTGTACATCTTTGCGATTATGATGTTTTGTAATATATATATATATACATATACATATATTTATAAAAAGTTTTAAAGTAGTTATATTAAAATAAAATTAAACAAACATACAGATCAAGAAAAATAAAAATAAGAAGACCTTAAAGGTCGAACAAACAATCCAACAAAAACTACCAAAAAAAAAAAAAGAAAAAGTTACCATCTAGGAAAAACCACCAATCTTCTCACAGATATGGTGTGGAAAAGCAAGATCTGCATCAAGAAGTGCATACTTTAGGGACTAAAACTTTCTTTTATTCATATTTCTGTTAACAGACGTTAAACCTAGGACCAAATTGACTCAAATTGACAACTTTGATGACCAAAATGACAAAATTAAAACTTAAGGGACTAAAATGACAAAAAAACACATATTTTAAGGAGGCTAAAATTGTCTTTTATCCTTAAATTTTAATTGTTTTTAGAGTTTAGTTTATCGATATTTGCAAAGATAATATGCAAGACGAATATGATAATTAATAGTGGGTTAGCTTATTGTATATTTACAATGGAGAGATTCCATTACATTATCTAATAGTGAGGTGAGTATAATTATCTATTTTAATTGAAAATAATTATAAATTTTCATTCATATTTCATAATCATTAGATATGTAATGGAAATCTTCTATTATATACATGGAATGGAGAGGATCAAAGACCGCTTCTCCTTCTGTCCTCATTTGGATTGGAAGGTGTTGTTCGAGCCTGGGGGGTCTATCATGATGCACGTGTTGATAATTTGAATAATTCATTTTGTAACACCCTTCATGCATATTGTCCATGAAAAAAATAAGGTTGATCCGATAATCGTAACATCTCTTTCTTTCTTTTTTTTTTGCATTTATTTAAAAAAAAATTAATGGTCTATTTTCAAAAATACATTTGTCGTCTATTTTTTTCAAAGGCAAAAGTGATAAAATGAAAAAGTTTTTTTTTTATCAAATCAACTTAATTTTTTTCATAGTCAATATACACGAAAGACCTTACAAAATAAATAATTCGAATTAATAAAACAAAACTCGTAATAAGTTACATGAATCTAAACAACACCCTCTGATTAAAATCATAAATTTCTAATAAGTCTAGCCCATTAATATTGATGTCAAAGAATTTAATAATTTTGGATAAACTACATTTTGCACCCCCGCATTTTACACCAAATCTCATTTTGACCCCTACACATGAAATCATCATTGTCAACCCCCTACACTTCTGGTCAAATCCCACTTTGGTCCCTACACATGAAATTGTGACAGTTAACCGCCTTTAGTTTTGGTCAAATCTCACTTTGGTCTCGATACAAGTGTCAATGTCCCTTTCTATTACTCAATTGTTTAAATGTTTAACAGAATCTAGTCATGTAATAAGAATATGACTACGACATACGGGTGAGAAAGGAAAATCATTTATATTTTCCACCAATACACACTTTATTCCAAAATTTACATCAAAATATGACTATATTAGGCTAAAACAAAGTGCATATTGTAAACAATTAAGAAGATAAACTAGGTTTTTCATAAATTAGAATCACAAAATTTTATTTTTCACGTGTTTATTCTTCTTTCTTTCTCTTTGATTTCTTTGTCGTATTTTTTAATATGTCAAAAGCTCTGTTTTCTTATCTTTTTGTCTCTATTTTTACAATACGAACATATATATATAGTATTATACAACTCTCATGTGCTTATCATGTAGGACAAAGTGTATTGGTGGAAAACATGAATGATTTTTCTCTCTTACCCTCATTTTCTAGTCACATTTTTGTCACATGACTAGATTTTGTTAAAGATTTAAAAATGAGGTTACAGAATAGGGATATTGACATTTGTATAGAAACCAAAGTGGGATTTGAGTAAAAGTGCAGGGGGTTGACTGTCACAATTTCATGTGTAGGGATCAAAGTGAGATTTGATCAGAAGTGCAGGGGGTTGATTGTCATGATTTCATGTGCAGAAATCAAAGTGAGATTTGGTGTGCAGAGGTGCAAAGTGTAATTTACCAAATAATTTTTGTACAACTTGAGCAGGAGGTGCATCCACGAAACGTACATACTTGTGGTAAGGTTTAGTCTTCTCAATGTTCTTTGACTTGTCTAAAAGAGTTTCAATCTAGGGAACAAACGGAAAAATACAATCGATTTCTTTATTTAAATGGTTCTCACTTCTCCTTATTCATATTCATAACTCTTTCTGGATAATTCCCAATGTTTGGCACTTGTTCACATAGCACAAAATAGACTTCTTCATTGATTGAATCAATGGATTGATCCCACACAAAATGTGAAATTGACCATTAGTAGAGTGTTTACAGTTGCCTCAATTATTGCATTAAATCTCAATCAAATTGGAGAACAAGGGACAAAATACAATTGATTTCTTCATTTAAGTGATTCTCACTTCTCCTTATTGATATTCCTAACTCTTTTCGAATAATTCCCAATGTTTGGCACTTGTTCACATAGCACAAAATAGACTTCTTCATTGATTGAATCAATTGATTGATCCCACACAAAATGTGAAATTGACCATTAGTAGGGTGTTTACACTCGTCTCAATTATTGCATTAGAGTCTCAATCAGAGTGGAGAACAAAGGACAAAATACAATTGATTTCTTCATTTAAGTGGTTCTTTCTTCTCCTTATTGATATTCCTAACTTTTTCCGAATAATTCCCAATGTTTGGCACTTGTTCACATAGCACAAAATAGACTTCTTTATTGACTGAATCAATGGATTGATCCCACACAAATGTGAAATTGACCATTAGTAGGGTGTTTACAGTCGTTTCAATTATCGCATTTACAGTCATATGGTTATTTCATTGACTTTTCTTTCTTTCTTTTATTTTATTTTCTTTGTTTTCATTTTTTCTTTGTTTTTTTTGTATTTTCTTTGGTGACATATTTTTCTCATTCACAATGGAACTTACGAATTGCATTTTGATTTGAATTTTTTGTGAAAAAAATAAAAGAAACACCTATTGCATCAATAAAGTAACATTACTAAAATTTAACATTTTGATATTATGCTAATATCAAAATTTAACTTTGACTGTCCATTTTAACATTATAGCATTGGAAATGATTGAATGGATCTCAAATAGGTCTCACTATTAATGATTTTTACTAATATTGTGGTGACACATCACATAATTGTTGGAAATTTTGGTTTTATAGGCTTATTTTGGGCCAACTTTGAGCCCAAATTTAAGTAGGGCCCACACGTCTTTTGAGGTGGGTCCAAGTGATGGAAAGTCACACAATGAAGACGGTTCATCAAAACCATTTATGGGT
The DNA here is from genome assembly GCF_055761805.1 of Camellia sinensis. Classification (NCBI taxonomy): domain Eukaryota; kingdom Viridiplantae; phylum Streptophyta; class Magnoliopsida; order Ericales; family Theaceae; genus Camellia; species Camellia sinensis. Next base: position 14,261,153 of record NC_138968.1, read on the forward strand.
GAATGGGAAGTTGAAGTCATTTTTGGTTTAGTGAAATGGAAAGTTAAAGAGATAAATGTGGGTTACCTTGTTTTGGTTGTCCCACATAGAAACAATAAGAGAGCTTGTATGAGTATATAAGCTCTAGGTTGACATACTTGGGATGGGCCCCAAGTGGCACCCCAAGTTTTGTAAGAAGGGGAGTTATGGACAAGGTGGGTTTGACCCAAATCCACCACGCACGCGTGGGTCACCTTTTGACTAGCCGTGGGTTGGGTCTTACTTTTTATTTTTTGGACAAAATTCATTTGAATTTTTTCAAATTATTGCGGGGAAAATTTAAATTTCCAAACGAATTGATTAAATTTTTGTATGAAAATTCGAAATTCAAATTTTCTGTTTGAACCAGTGCCTCTCCGGTCACCTTCCTTCATATTTTCCGGCGGTTCAAATTCACACTTGTTCAGAGGGTTTTTCTGCCATTCCGAACAGATACCACAATGACTATAAATACAGACCTTTTCCAGCAGATTCATTCATCCATTTTCCACTTCGTATCTTGAGCATCTCTTGTTTGCCACTTCGTTGACTATCTTGAGCATCCAAAGTTCTTTGACTACTCGAGCGGTCATTTGTACGCTCGAGCGATGAAGAAAAGCATCCAGTATCTCTGCTTGCAAATTGAACTTATATGTTTTGCACCGCCTTTACTCACACTGCTCGAGCAGTGAAGGGTGCACTCGAACGGTCTTTGTGAATCTGTTTATTAGAAAGTGCACCATTTACTATTTTTAGTGTTTAAGCTGTCCCAATTCTAAGAGAGCAGAGCTACCAAGGTTTTATATATTTGAGGGTATTTTTATAAGTGTATAGCGATCCCGGTTGTCCCTTTACTATTCTGTTGTATTTCGGACTCGGTTCCGTGAAGTTGGTAGTTGTATCTATCTTGTTGTCGTCCTTTAATTCCGCTTGACTGAGTTTTAGGATGTTTTGGTCAGGGTTGTTACAGGTTGGTTAGGCCTTGGTTTCAATTCCTTGTTGCCCAGTTTTTAGGCAGTCCGCTCGAGCGGGTCTTCTTGCGCTCGAGCGGGTATTGCACACCCCCAATATTTCGTGTCCCTGCAAAACTTCTGCAGGTGTGATTTTTACGCTCGAGCAGGTTTCTTTACGCTCGAGCGGTGGCGCTCAAGCGGGCACTCTGACGCTCGAGCGGGTAGTACCTTTTCGATGTAAGTTCTGGGAGGGGAATTCTACGCTCGAGCGGACTGGTTTTCGCACTCGAGCGGATGTGCTTTATTCTTGTGTCTTGGCGCTCGAACGGGCCTTTTTGCGCTCGAGCGGACCTAGTTTTTTGTTCTTGACGCTCGAGCGTTGTGTTTTCCGCTCGAGCGGGAATGTCGTATATCAGTTGGCTGTGGGGCAGTTTTAAATCACTTTTTCTCATTCTTTCTCTCTCTTACTTTTCTGAAAAAGTCATTTGACAGCTCCTCTCTCTAGAACTCTACCTTCTCTCTAGGTATTGATCTAGTAGGATTGATTTCCTCACCTTTGGCCTTTACAAAAGAGTTGTTGATCGTCGAGGGCTATCTTTTGATCCGAGAAATTCGTGGTTTAGAGCATTTTCATTTTCTTCACCTTCTTGGTTGGGAGTCATCTTTTGAGGTAGGGATATCCTACTCCTCTATATGAGCTTTGTCTTTAAATTCTAGCATTTTGATATGTTGGGGGTTGTTGGGTAATTTTGAGAGAGTTTGGGCCTTTGTGTAATTTTACAAAAGTTGGGGTTTTAACTATATAAAACCTAGTTGCATGTTTGGCATGGAAAAGTGAAATTAATGTTAAAACATTAATGAAAATTAAACCGTGGGGGTTGAAATGTAAGTTATGGAAAATACCCTAATTACATTGATGGATTAATTTGTATAATTAATTGTTGGAAATGAGGGATTGAATTGAGATTGTGGAAATTGGGAAGGGAAGGGATTAGTGGGTGTAGTTGGATCATTTGTCGCTCACCAAATTGAAATGTTGATTTAATATCCATTTTGTGCATTTACTTTCTATTTAGAAATAACTGCTTTGGGCTATCGGTGGAGGATAGTCTTGATTGTTGTAGACAATGCATGATGATTAGGCAAACTAAAACTAATCGATTGAATGAGTCATAGAGTATGACGGTGGATAGAATACATTAATTTTACGTATTGATTGATTGTGTATAGAACCTTTGTGTTTATATGCATTGTGTATAGAGGAGGAGATGGGGGATGTACTCCGCGGTTTAGGGGAAGATGAGGGATGAACCTCTAAACCGCATAGTGTTGGGAAGAGATGGGGGATGAACTCCGTAGATACAGCTCATATGCTTGTCTACAGAAGTGAAAATACAGCTCATAGGCTTATCTTTGAGAAGTGTAGATACAGCTCATATGCTTGTCTAGTGAAGTGTGGATACAGCTAATATGCTTATCTGTTGATGTGTAATGTGCTTATCTGTTGATGTGTTGATATAGCTAATATACTCATCTATTAAATAAAGGTGGAGAATGAAAAGTGACATAGACTTGTATGTTATGAAACTGTGATGTGATATATGTGGATGTATCGGTATTGGCTATCTATCAATTGCTAATCTTTTAGTCATTATTCATAGTTGGTTTAGTATATCTCTACTGGGCTGTGGCTCACCCTATATGGGAACATCATTTTCAGGTACAGGTAGCATGCTACCTCCAGGGACATAGCTTGGGAGGCTAGAGGCGGACAGACTTCTGTTGTCTTATTTCCTTTTGTTGTATTACATGTAAATTCAAGCCAAGGGCTTAATGTGTAATCGAGTTAGTACTCTCTTTTGTAACCCAGTGTTAACTTGGAAAGCTGTAAGCCCGTAGAGCATTTGCTTTTGTTGTTAACATGTAATACTTTTGTAATGAAGTACTCTGATGAATTGAAGAATATGGATCTTTTGTATATAAATGTATGTTTATATTGATGGGCTTAATGTTATTTTTTTTGAGGGCGTTACAACTTGGTATCAGAACGTACCGGGTTCGAATACTTTGGGTACGTGGGAAGTGATTAGGATCACAATGGGTTTGTCTCGCTTGATAGAGACTTAGATGTAGTGTCATATGCTATGTGTTTAATTGATAACATGCTTATGTGACTGTGGGTATGGGATTTAGTTTCTAGGATGTTGATTGGATCCTTGGGTTCCTATGAGTCTTGTTGGAAAGGCACTTGATCAATGCTGTTTCTTACCGGAACTCTAGTAACGCCTCGAGACTATCATTATCCGGAGATGAAATTCGTAAGTGCTTATGTGTTTATGTGCTTACGTGGAATGAATTACAGTTGTCCATACATTAGGATGCGAGTGTTATAGCTTCGGCACATTTATGAATGTGCTAATAGTCTTGGTTACCTTTATTAGGATGTCAGGACGAGGACGCGGTAGGCGTGGCAGGCGTGGTAGGCAGGAGATGCCTTTACTGGAGGAGGTTCCGGCAGTGCAGGAGGGAGTTGGTCAGGCCAATGTGGCCGAGCCAGCGGGTCAGCAGGCTATGAGTGCCTTGGCACGAGAGATAGCAGGAGCTTTGGGTATTCTCAGAGCTGGGAATCAGGCAGCTGAGGCAGGGCCTTCTTTCTTGAAGAGGGAGTTCTTCCAGTCTAACCCGGATGAGTTTGTTGGGGATCCAAAGGAGCCACTGAAGGCTGACGAGTGGTTGGAACAAATGAGTAAGACGTTCGAGATGCTTGGCATCGAGGATGGGGCACTGAAAGTGACCTTGGCATCCTTCCAGCTGAAGGGAGATGCGGGTCAATGGTGGAAGTACGAGAAGGCTCGTGTTGGTGGTACATGGGAGGCGTTTGTAAATGCTTTCCAGGAGAGATTCTTATCTGCAGTGGCTAGGGAGAAGCTGAGGGATCAGTTTAGCCGGCTTAATCAGCAGGGTATGTCTGTGGCAGAGTTTGAGGCCACTTTTACTAGTTTGTCCAGGTTTGCACCTGAGTTGGTGGCGTCCGAAGAACGCCATTGCTATGAGTTTGAGCGGAAGTTGAGGCGGGAGGGTTGGTGGGTCTTTCATCCGAGAGTATAGACATTTAGTGGATGCTGCAGCTCATATGGAGCTCATGATACAGGAGGAGGATGAGGGACAAAGAGGCTCCAAGAGGAGCCAAGATGGTCAGGGTGACGGCAGGAGACAGAGGGGTCCTAACCCTCAGCAGTCTCAGGGTGGTTTGGCTAGGTCGACCTTTCCAGTGCCAATTGCAGGCTCCGGGAGAGGTAATCAGGGGGATTTCGCCTATTACAAGTGTGGCCAGTTGGGTCACAAGGTTTCGGTTTGCCCGCAGAAGAGAGGGGGTCAGCGAGCTGCTTCTTCATTAGCTAGACCTCAGGTCCAGAGTCAGGGCAGGGGCCAGTCCTTGTCTTGCTATCAGTGTGGTCAGCCCGGGCACCTGAAAAGATTTTGCCCACAGTTGAGTGCCACTTCGGGAGCGTCTAGTTCTAGGCAGACGCGGAGTTTTCAACCAGCTCAGTCTGTGCAGGCCTCGAGAGCCAACCCGGGAGCTTCGTCATCCCAGTCTGTGCAACAGTCTTTCGCTTCTAGAGGTGAGCAGCTGGATCAGGGGCCTACAGGGCGCGTGTATGCTGTTACCGCGCAGGATCTAGTACCGGCTCCATCAGTAATGAGAGGTACTTTTCTGTTTTGCAACTCGGTTGCTAGTGTGTTGATTGATACGGGTGCATCTCATTCTTTTGTATCTACTGCATTTGCATCTGTGTTGGAGTTGGAGTTATCACTATTGGCATCTCCTATATGTGTAGTATCGCCTGTTGGTGGTGAGTTGATCATGAAACAAGGTGTTAGGGGTTGCGATATAAAGGTCACCGACCATAGGCTTCATTTTCCTTTTGTTGTCATGCCTATGAAGTGTTTTGATGTTATTTTGGGTATGGATTGGCTATCGTCATACCGAGCTGTTATTGATTGCTACCGCCAGAGGGTCACCATATGTACCTTGAGCCGGGAGTGTTTCCATTTCTTGGGAGACCGGGTTGGTAGTGTGTTGCCACCGGTGTATGATCCGCGAGGGCGGGGAGAGCTTAGTGGTCTACTTGCTAGCTTTATCAATAGTGAGTGTGATGAGACCCAGATTCTATTGCCGATGGTGGTTTGTGAGTATTCGGATGTTTTTCCCGAGGATCTCGTTAGTTTACTACCTCACCGAGAGATAGAGTTCTCTATTGATTTAGTGCCCGGCACAGCGCCGATTTCTATGGCACCTTATCATTTTTCCCCAGCCGAGTTGAGTGAGTTGAAGATTCAGCTCCAGGAATTGCTTGATAAAGGTTTTGTTCGCCCTAGTGTTTTGTCGTGGGGAGCACCGGCCCTCTTTGCTAAAAAGAAAGATGATGCCTTGAGATTGTGTATAGACTACCGGAAGTTGCATCGGGCTACGGTCAAGAATAAGTACCCTATGCCCCGTATAGATGATTTGTTCGACCAATTGAAGGGTTCCCGTTGTTTCTCTAAGATAGACTTGAGATCGGGTTACCACCAGTTGAGGGTCAGGGAGGAGGATATCCCTAAGACGGCATTCCGTACGCGGTATGGCCATTATGAGTTTCTGGTGATGCCATTCGGGCTTACCAATGCACCGGCAGTCTTTATGGACTTGATGAACCGGATCTTCTGGGAATTCTTGGATCGATTTGTAGTCATTTTCGTGGACGACATTCTTATCTATTCGCCTTCTGAGGACGAGCACGAGGAACACTTGAGAGTGGTGCTGGAGTTGCTTAGAGCCCATAGGCTGTATGCCAAGTTTGGGAAGTGTGAGTTCTGGCTAGGGGAAGTCAAATTCTTAGGCCATGTGGTTTCCAGGGAAGGGGTGTCTGTTGACACATCCAAGGTAGATGCAGTGCAAGATTGGGCACAACCTAAGAGTGTGTTTGAGATCCGCAGTTTTCTGGGATTAACTGGGTATTACCGTAGGTTTGTGAAAGATTTCTCCAGGCTAGCTTCGCCGTTGACTAGATTGACGCAGAAAGGGGTCAAGTTTGTATGGAGTGAGACTTGTGAAAAGTCGTTCCAAGAGTTGAAGATTAGATTGACCACCGCTCCGGTTTTGATTATTCCGGAGAGAGCATTGGGTTATGCGGTTTATTGTGATGCCTCATGAGAGGGTCTGGGTTATGTGTTGATGCAAGAGGGGAACGTGGTAGCTTATGGCTCACGTCAGTTGAAAATACACGAGACGAACTACCCTACACACGACCTAGAGTTAGCAGCAGTGATCTTTGCCTTGAAAATTTGGAGGCACTACCTTTATGGTGAGAGGTTCGAGGTGTTCTCGGACCACAAGAGTTTGAAGTATCTGTTTACACAGAGAGACTTGAATTTGAGGCATAGGAGATGGATGGAGTTCATTGAGGACTATGATTTTGAGTTACACTATTACCCGGGAAAGGCCAATGTTGTGGCCGACGCCCTTAGTAGGAAATCCATTAGTGATGTAGCTTGTATAGCCATCCGGGAATGTGAAATATTGGGTGCACTTGGCGAGTTTGATTTGCTACTGGGCGAATCCGTTGAGGCTGCGGCCTTGTTTTCTGTTGTTGCGCAGCCTACACTTGTGACTCGAGTGTTAGAGGCACAGAGAGGTGACCTTGAGGTAGAGTCCTTCCGAGAGAAGATCTCCAGTGGGAAAGTTGAGAAGGGTTTGACGGTGTATCCCGACCAGAGTGTGAGATACCGAGACCGTTTGTTTGTGCCGGAGTCTTTCCGAGAGGAAGTACTCCGAGAGTTCCATCATTCACGCCTTGCGGTGCATCCGGGAGGCACTAAGATGTATCTAGATTTGGGTCGCCAGTTTTGGTGGCGAGGTATGAAGAGAAATGTGGCTGTCTTCGTATCGAAGTGCCTTACTTGCTAGCAAGTGAAGGCCGAGCATCAGAGGCCAGCGGGTTTGTCGCAACCCTTGCCTATTGCCGAGTAAAAGTGGGAGCATGTCACTATGGACTTCGTTGTAAGTCTTCCGAAGACTCAGCGGGGTAGTGATGCCATTTGGGTGATTGTAGACCGGTTGACTAAGTCAGCGCACTTCATTCCTATGCGCATGAGAGATTTGGTAGATCATCTCGCCGACTTGTATATTCGGGACATAGTGAGATTGCACGGGGTCCCAATAACGATCGTCTCCGATAGAGATCCTCGTTTTACTGCTAGGTTGTGGCAGAGTTTGCAGAGTGCCTTGGGCACTAAGTTGACCTTTAGTACGGCCTATCATCCTCAGACTGACGGGCAGTCCAAGCACACTATTTAGATCCTCGAGGATATGCTTCGAGGTTGTGTCCTGGACTTCAATGGGACGTGGGAGAGGCACTTGCCATTGGTAGAGTTTGCCTACAACAACAGCTTTCAGTCTAGTATCGGCATGGCACCGTTTGAGGCCTTGTATGGCCGACCGTGTAGGTCTCCAGTGTGTTGGGCCGAGGTGGGTGATGCACCTTTGTTGGTGCCGGAGTTGGTTAGGGAGACGACGAAGAAAGTTGAGCTTATCCGTAGGAAGCTTGTTACAGCCCAGAGTCGCCAAAAGAGTTATGCCGACCGTAGGAGGAGACCTTTCGCGTTTGAGGTAGGTGATCATGTCTTCTTGAAAATATCACCTAGGCGTGGTTTGATGAGGTTTGGGAAGAGTGGGAAGTTATCCCCTCGGTTTATTGGCCCCTTTAAGATCCTCGAGAGGATTGGGGAAGTTGCTTATCGTCTGGCTTTGCCACCGCAGTTGTTCGGAGTTCATGACGTCTTTCATGTTAGTATGCTTCGGAAGTATGAGCCGGATCCGTCCCATGTGTTGGATTGGACCGACTTAGAGGTAGACGGGGATGCCTCATATGAAGAGAGACCGATTCGGGTCTTGGATAGGCGGGATCAAGTCTTGCGAGGCAAAACCATTCCCTTGGTAAAGGTTTTGTGGAAACATCACGGAGTAGAGGAAGCCACTTGGGAGCGTGAGTTGGAAGTCCGTGAAAAGTATCCGGACATGTTTATTGATGTGTAATTTTGTAATGAAATTCTGTAATATTGTTGAACTTTAAGAGCATTGTATATGTCTTAAGTTGTAAAACATTGTGAATGTTTTGGTTAATGGAAGTTTGTTTTAACATTGCGTATGTTGAGTATACTGTGGAAATGCAAGCATAATATTAATGTTGCATGTGTTAAGAAATTGTGAGAAATGGGTTGAAATTGGTAGATTTCAAAGGAATACATGTTGATAATGTAGGTTGTTACGTGTAATGTGTAATGCCTCTTGAAAAGAGATGGGATTGACCGGTAATGGGTCGGGTTGTTTAATATTATGTTGTAATATTGTTGAGAATGGAGAAAACCTGTTTTTGAAAAACTGGTATTTAATTTCGGAGACGAAATTCTTTAAGGGGGGAGGTTATAGCGATCCCGGTTGTCCCTTTACTGTTCTGCTGTATTCCGGACTCGGTTCCATGAAGTTGGTAGTTATATCTATCTTGTTGTCGCCCTTTAATTCCGCTTGACTGAGTTTTAGGATGTTTTGGTCAGGGTTGTTACAGGTTGATTAGGCCTTGGTTTCAATTCCTTGTTGCCCAGTTTTTAGGCGGTCCGCTCGAGCGGGTCTTCTTGCGCTCGAGCGGGTATTGCACACCCTCAGTATTTTGTGTCCCTGCAAAACTTCTGCAGGTGTGATTTTTACGCTCGAGCGGGTTTCTTTACGCTCGAGCGGTGGCACTCGAGCGGGCACTCTGACGCTCGAGCGAGTAGTACCTTTTCGGTGTAAGTTCTGGGAGGGGGAATTCTACGCTCGAGCAGACTGGTTTTCACGGTCGAGCGGATGTGCTTTATTCTTGTGTCTTGGCGCTCGAGCGGGCCTTTTTGCGCTCGAGCGGACCTAGTTTTTTGTTCTTGACGCTCGAGCGGGAATGTCGTATATCAGTTGACTGTGGGGCAGTTTTAAATCACTTTTTCTCATTCTTTCTCTCTCTTACTTTTCCGAAAAAGTCATTTGAGAGCTCCTCTCTCTAGAACTCTACCTTCTCTCTAGGTATTGATCTAGTAGGAGTGATTTCCTCACCTTTGGCCTTTACAAAAGAGTTGTTGATCGTCGAGGGCTATCTTTTGATCCGAGAAATTCGTGGTTTGGAGCATTTCGTTTTCTTCACCTTCTTGGTTGGGATTCATCTTTTGAGGTAGGGATATCCTACTCCTCTATATGAGCTTTGTCTTTAAATTCTAGCATTTTGATATGTTGGGGGTTGTTGGGTAATTTTGAGAGAGTTTGGGCCTTTGTGTAATTTTACAAAAGTTGGGGTTTTAACTATATAAAACCTAGTTGCATGTTTGGCATGGAAAAGTGAAATTAATGTTAAAACATTAATGAAAATTAAACCGTGGGGGTTGAAATGTAAGTTATGGAAAATACCCTAATTACATTGATGGATTAATTTGTATAATTAATTGTTGGAAATGAGGGATTGAATTGAGATTGTGGAAATTGGGAAGGGAAGGGATTAGTGGGTGTAGTTGGATCATTTGTCGCTCACCAAATTGAAATGTTGATTTAATATCCATTTTGTGCATTTACTTTCTGTTTAGAAATAACTGCTTTGGGCTATCGGTGGAGGATAGTCTTGATTGTTGTAGACAATGCATGATGATTAGGCAAACTAAAACTAATCGATTGAATGAGTCATAGAGTATGACAGTGGATAGAATACATTAATTTTATGTATTGATTGATTGTGTATAGAACCTTTGTGTTTATATGCATTGTGTATGGAGGAGGAGATGGGGGATGTACTCCATGGTTTAGGGGAAGATAGGAGATGAACCTCTAAACCGGATAGTGTTGGGAGGAGATGGGGGATGAACTCCGTAGATACAACTCATATGCTTGCCTAGAGAAGTGAAGATACAGCTCATAGGCTTATCTTTGAGAAGTGTAGATACAGCTCATATGCTTGTCTAGTGAAGTGTGGATACAGCTAATATGCTTATCTGTTGATGTGTAATGTGCTTATCTGTTGATGTGTTGATATAGCTAATATGCTTATCTATTAAATAAAGGTGGAGAATGAAAAGTGACATAGACTTGTATGTTATGAAACTGTGATGTGATATATGTGGATGTATCGGTATTGGTCATCTATCAATTGCTAATCTTTTAGTCATTGTTCATAGTTGGTTTAGTATATCTCTACTGGGCTGTGGCTCACCCTATATGGGAATATCATTTTCAGGTACAGGTAGCATGCTACCTCCAAGGACATAGCTTGGGAGGCTAGAGGCGGACAGACTTCTGTTGTCTTATTTCCTTTTGTTGTATTACATGTAAATTCAAGCCAAGGGCTTAATGTGTAATCGAGTTAGTACTCTCTTTTGTAACCAAGTGTTAATTTGGAAAGCTGTAAGCCCGTAGGGCATTTGCTTTTGTTGTTAACATGTAATACTTTTGTAATGAAGTACTCTGATGAATTGAAAAATATGGATCTTTTGTATATAAATGTATGTTTATATTGATGGGCTTAATGTTATTTTTTTTAGGGCGTTACAAAGTGTTTCCTTGATGATTTGAGAGTCATAAGTAGATCTACGAGTTTCATATTGGTATCATCAAGGGGTTTGTCTTTGTTATTTTGTTCACAAAAGAGAGATGTGTTCTTCGGTGGATTCTAAGAAACTTGGGCCTGAAACTTTGGTGGATTCCGAAGTGGCTCAGCGTCGTGGATTCGACGTCAATGTTGTAGATTCGACATTAGGCAAGACAATTCTGGAGTGAAAATGGTTGTGGAAGAGGCACATCAGGGTTGGTTCAATTCGGGCGCAGATTCGCTAGGTAATTGAGGATACAAATGTGTAATTTATTTTTGTCTTCTTAGTGGATTGTTTTGTGACTTTGACCATGATTTTTTTATCCCAATTGGAGGCACTCCGATAGTGATTTTTTTTTAACGTTAAATCGTTGTATTGCTTTGTTATTGATTGTTTGATTGGGATTTGTATTCACTATTTAAAATTGAAATATAATCACAAATCAATATCTAGGAGATTTTAGATTTTTCAATTTGGAAAAGTAAGATCAAGATCAAACCCGGCCGCCATCGCCGTGGACGTTGTCCCTGGCACCATTGGCCAACTCCGCTGTTGTCGCTGTCGTACTTCAGCCAGTGCCAAAAGTCATAGTTGAAGAAAAAGAAAATCCACAAAAGCATAAGAGGGGGATTTAAAGAAGAGTGAACTACTGTGAGTGTCGAAAATCTAAAAGATTTTGCCAAAATCGGTGGAGAAACTCTCAAATCCTTCTTCCTAGGTAGAAGAAAAAAACTCAGATCTACACTTTGAAAACATTTTGGAAGCTCGCTGAAGACATGCCAAAAAGTTCTCGGAGGGAAGTCAGAAATTGCCTAGACAGAGAGGCTCTCCACCGCCTCCCTTTTGGTTCGATCTTTTATAATCATTTCATTACAAATTAAGTAGCGTGCAATTATGACTCAAATGTGGTTGTAGGGTCTAAATTTTTTTGATTTATGAATCATTGTAATGTTAGATATAATTTATTATAATTTTTATTTTAGTTACCAAGAGTTATTAGATTTTGTCTCAAGTAGATTGCCAAAGCTAGGAAGTGTGGCAGTCAAAGCTAATTTGTGGTAGTAGATAAGGTTAGGATTAAGGTTTGAGAAATTAGTAATAAGAACTAAATTGAAATTTTCTAATGGGATGAAATTGTAATACAAAAATAATATAAAAGGATGAGAGTTTAAAGAGAAAAAAGAAAATTGGGTGCTGTTAACAACACTCATTTAGTTATGATCTATTATAGTACTTTGGTTATAACTAGATGTGGCAAGATTATGCAACAAAGTTTTATCAAGACTAAAAAATGTCATAACCCCTCTATATGATAATATATCCACACACAAAAAAAAAAAATTAAAAAATTAAAAATAATTGTGATATGTATAATAGAATTTCTCCTACTGATTTAAATTTGCTTGATTTTTAGAGTCTTGATATTTGGAAAGATAATATGAAAGACAAATATGATAATTAATAATGGGTTAGCTTCCCTCCCTAGATTGTAGGGTGTTGTTTGGGAAATTATATCAATTCAATAATCATAACTCATTCATTTTTATTATTATTATTATTTGTGTTTATCTCAAAAAAAAAAAAAAAAAGAAAAAGATAATTTATTTTTATAAATACACTTTTCTAATTTTTTTGAAGAGAAAAGTGATAAAATGAAAAAGCTTTTATTATTAGATTAACTTAATTTTTTTTCTATAGACAATATACACAAAAAAAAAAAATTCTTATAAAATTAAAATTTTAAATCAACGAAACGAAACTCACAGTGAGTTGCATGAGTCAAAACAACACCATCCAATTGAAATATTGTTTGTACAACTTGAGAAGGAGGTGTGCATCCATGAAACACATGCCGGTGATAAGGATTACTCTTCTCAAGTCTTCTTTGACTTGTCTAAAAGAGTCTCAATCAGAGCGGGAAACAAAGGACAAAATACAATCAGGCCACGTTTGTTTGGGTGGACATAAGGTTGGGATTGGACTAATAGTCCAATAAAATTATTAATCCGATGTTTGATTAAACAATTGAAATAGGGACTAATTATTTTAAACTTGACTTTTAGTTAAGATAGGATACATAATCCAACGGATTTGTAGTCCTAGGACTATTAGTCATGGGAATGCTAATCCAGTCCGCTCTCCTTGTTCATGTTCCTAACTCTTTCTAAGATAATTCCCAATGTCTGGTTGTTCACGTAGCTTGAACAAAATAGATTTCTCCATTGATTAAATCAATAATGGATATTGATCCCACACAAAATGTGAAATTGACTGAAGGAGGTGTGCATCCACGAAACACATGCTGGTGTTATGGTTTAGTCTTCTCAAGTTGTTTAGAAGAGTATCATCAGAGTGGGGAACAATGGACAAAATACAATCAATTCCTCCATTTAAGTGGTTCTTACTCCTTGTTTATGTTCCTAACTCTTTCCGGGATAATTCCCAATGTTTGGTACTAGTTCACGTAGCTTGAACAAAATAGACTTCTCCATTGATTGAATCAATAATGGATTGATCACACACAAAATGTGAAATTGATCGTAGAGTGTTTATAATCGTCTTAATTATTGCATTTGCAGTCAGATGGTTATTTCATTGACTTTTCTCTCTTTATTTTCTTCTATTTTCTCTTTATTTTTTTTTGGTGATAAAGTGGTCTTCTACCTAAATGCCAAATTTTGACATATGTTTCTCATTCACAACGAAACTTACTAATGGCATTTTAATTTGACTTTTTTTTTTTTAAATAAAAGAAATAGCTATTACACCAATGAAGTCACATTACTAAAATTTAACATTTTGATACTATAATAATATCAAAATTTAACTGTGACTATCCATTTTAACATTATAGTATTGGAGAGGTTATACCATTTATGATTTTTATTAATTTTGTGTACATCACATAATAAATATGATTTCTACTAATATTATGGTGATACATTAAGGGATCGGCCTAGTGCGTTTAACTTGGAGTACATTTTTTTTAGTCTAGTCCATATAAGGCATTTGTTTTGGCTTTAAATATGGCCCCGCAGGTGGACAGTAGGATTGGCCGTCCAAAATTAGTTAAGATGCAGGTAAATTAAGTTGGACATTTCGGTTAGCAAAAAAATAAAAATTATAAATAAAATAAGATAAGAAAAGAGTTAATTACTTAAAAATTAACACTAAGCACATTATCAATTTTGCATATTAATGTTTCAAATAATTGTTTCACTAAAAAAACAGAATATGAGATTAAATGTTTTTGCTTTCTACTTATTGGTTTAATTCAATTATTCAATAAAACCGAGAACATTAAGGCCATGTTTGATTCACAAAATTAATAGTGAAGTATTAATAATCCTATTAAATTAGTGTGGTATTCACTATCCAATTGGATTAATATCCATTGGGTTAATAATCCCACCCCTACCCCATTACTAATAATCCTACAAATTTGTTGGATTAATTATCCATTGAATTAATAATCCTAAACCAAAATGTTAAAACAAACATGGGATAATTGGGTCCACGGATTAATAATCCCAAATTCCATGCTCTAATCCACCCAATCAAATATGCCCTAAGAGTTTTTTCCAATTTTAAAACTGAGAACATTATCAGATTTTTTAGTTTTAATTTTTTTTTTCAATTTTCCACATCAATGTTCCATCATCATGGTCCTTTATAGACACAAAATTTTCAGTTGCGCACAAAAAATAATTCAGTTTTTTCAATTTTTTCAAAAAAAAAATTAGTTTTCTTTTTCACATAAATATTTTTTTTTTTTTTTTTAAGTTTTTTCAATTTAAGGGTTATTCTGACTATTAAAAATTTTATAGGACTTGAAGGTCCATAATATCTTAGTTAAGACTTAATGAAGCATAAGTTCATAAATTAGGACTTGTGCCTTATAAGAAAATAACTTATCATAACATTATGGGTAATTCTTCTTCTCGTTCATGTTCAGGGCGGTGATATTTCCTGCAACTTGTTGGCATGCAGTCATCATCTTGTTCTCCTACTGCAGCCATTAGTCCTATGAGCAAGAAGAACAAGAAGATGATTTGGAAAATGGCCATCTTGCTATGGAACTGTCAGAAACAGAATTTTAAGTAGTCTGCAAGTGTTAGTTTGTGGTGGTGGTGGAGTATTGGCTAAGTGAGAAAACTTGGACCCGGACCCCCAACAAAAGGAAAATTTCACTTTGCTTTGTTGTGATTTGGCACATAGTGAAATTTTCTTGTGGTGATTTATACATTTTACGTATACAATTTGATTCAAATTTCATTTTGATTTATATTATTTTAATTTGAACTATTTGTTCATATACTTTAAGCATAATTTCAATTTGGTCATTCAACTAAACATAAAATGTAAGGAACAAATTGTTTACTTTGAAACAATCGGAATCACAATAATGAATTCTAACTGTAATTTGAATAATTATCACAGGATATAAGTGTAATTTTTCTAATCAAATATTTAGTTAATAGTTACCATACTCTTGTTACATTGGTAAATGTGTCACCTGTTTAATGTGTGGCAACTCTGTTCTATTGGTTGGTTGACTCTAATTTTTTTTATGATTATTGTGTTGGGTGGAGACCACAAATTAAACCATGTTGAACCTTGGGGTGACAAGTTTATCATTTTTAAGTTTGTAGTATTTTCGATGGTTATGAGTATTGGGGTGAATAATTTGAAGTAGTTCATTGTTGAGTTTTAAAGATGAAGAGTACACGGTCCAAATGGATTGTTTGTAAATTCCTAACAAACCTCAGATCACTGTGCTACTGCCGGTTGAATAAGCTATCAGACGGGATTTTTATGAGCAATTCTGCTGTTTTAGAAAGAAGAAAAAAAAAATCTGAATTTTCTCCGAAACTCTGTAATTAACGGTCCAGATTTATTTATTTTGTAGTCCAAACAGGCACCATTGATCTGCAAATCTAGATAATTTTCTGGACACTTTTTTTTTTTTTGCTGAAAGGGTTTCTCATTTTCAATTGTTGTGCCTTGAGTTCTACTGTTCTTCTATTCATATGAGCTTTATTTGATTCAGACTGCCAATGTCACCCATGAAATCATCATATTTTTACCGCTCTGTTTGTATCTTCTTCCTCCTTGGCAAGTCAATTCATCAATTTGGTAATTTCTACTTGGATTTTGGGTTCTTGGCTTTGTGTTATGATTCTTCTGATTGGATTTTGATTTTTTATTTTTGCAATCATGGTTGTCAGAAAGTCAATGGATGAATGGTTGACGACAATGGTGCCGGCAGCAGCTAGTGGCAATGGTAAAAAAGAGAGACAGAGTTGATAATTTGAACTACGGATTAAATTGAATTGACTGAAATTTGATAACTTTGATGATCAAAATCACAAAATTGAAACTTAAGGGATTAAAGTGAAAAACAACACATATTTTAGGGACTAAATATGTTCTTTTTCATATCATTAAAAAGCATAAATTTTAATTGTAGTCCTTAAAGTTTAACATTTTTTTTTTCATTTCAATTCTTAAAATTTTAATTTTGTCAATTAAGTTGTTTAAGTATTAAATTCAAATTAATTTAGACTTACAGATAATATAAAAATGAAATATATGCCCAAAGTTTATATAAAATTATTATAAGGCCACAATTTAATTTAGGGAGATTGATCAATAAGTCCTATATGTTGGACTTGTAATCCATATATTCCTATATTTTTTTCAGAAAATGATTGGTGGCCCTAAAAAAGTTGCCCCTAATATCCCTAATTTCCAATTTTGGAAACTGTTTTTTTTTTCTTTCTTTTTTCCTTTTTTTTTTTTTTTTTTACCTGAAACAGAATTTCGGGGCATTCGAGCCCCGAAATTTTGGGCCCTCAATCACTTCCGATTTTTTTCTAGTGGTCCATTTGGTCTTTTTGGATGTTTAATGACTCATTTGCCCGCTACATTGGAGTGTCACATTTGAAAAAAGTACATTAAAAAGTTTTTTAGTTTTACATTATACCCGCCACGTTAAAGTGTCACATTTGTAAAAAGTATATTAGAGAGTTTTTAAGTTTTTTAGAATGTCACATCATACCTGCCACGTTGTCACATTTGGAAAAAGTACACTAAGGAGTTTTTAATTTTTTTTAGAATGTCACATCATACCCGCTACGTTGTCATGTTTGAGAAAAGTACACTAAGGAGTTTTTAATTTTTTTTAGAGTGCCACATCATACCCACCACGTTGTCATGTTTGGAAAAAGTATACTAAGAAATTTTTATTTTTTTTGGAGTAAAGTTTTGGAATGTCACATCATACCGGTCATGTTGTCATATTTAGAAAAAGTACACTAAGAAATTTTTATTTTTTTAGAGTGTCACATTAATACCTGCCACATTAAAGTATCACATCATACCTGTCACATTAATAAAAATGTATAGTTGTCTACCAAAATACTACCAAAATAAAAAATAAGACCATACGGAAAGAAACTCTCCACTAATAGGACTTAACAGATCAATAGAAAAAACTTGAGAGTAATTGGAGTACTTGTTTGTGAGATGGTATTTATTGATAAATATCCCTTTAATTTATTATTAAAGCTGCGTTTGGGAAGTTGGGTTTGGGCTAAATTAGCCACTAAATGACAAAAGTGGCTAATTTAGCCACAAACGGACAAAAGAAAGTTGGGAGCATGGCTGCAACAATTTGACAAGTTAATTTGCCATACTACCCCACATGAAAGAGGGGCGGCGTCAGCCCACAGAAAGTATAAAAAAAAAAAAAAATCAAATCAGGCTTTTTACCAGGAAAGACAAAGAAAGTTGAAAAAAAAAAATAAAAACATTTTTTTGTTTTTTGTTAAAATATTTTATGAAAATAAATTTAAACTATATTTGATAAAAATATTTTTAAATAATTTTTTTTTTTGTTATGTATTTGGTTATGATTTGAGTGTAGAGTTGTGAAAGTAGTATGGAATTTCGAGTTATGTGTTTGGTTATGAGTTACCTCAATAATTTATTAATTGAGTTTCATTTTATGTGTTTGGTTACAACTTGAGTGTAGAGTTATTTTTAAATTTAAAATATTAATATTTTAAATTATTTAAATTTCGAGTTATGTGTTTCATTATGAGTTACCTCAATAATTTATTAATAGAGTTTCTTTTTATGTGTTTGGTTACAACTTGAGTGTAGAGTTGTTTTTAAATTTAAAATATTAACATTTTAAATTATTTAAATTTTTTAAATATTTAATTTATTTAAATTTTGTTGTTAAAATAATTTTTTTATTATTTAAATTGATTAAATTTTTACGATTTACATACTTTTTGAATATTTAATTTAAATTTTTGCGCATTAAATTTTTTTGATTATTTACATTATTTAAATATTAAAAATAAAATTAAAATTAAATTTATAATAAAATTCAAACTCTATTTTATAAAAATATTTTTAAATATTTTAATTTTTTTGTTATGTATTTGGTTATAATTTGAGTGTAGAGTTATGAAAGTAGTATGGAGTTTCGAATTATGTGTTTGGTTATGAGTTTTCAAAATAATTTCTTAATTATGTATTTAAAATTTTTTAATTTTTTTGTTAAAATAATTTTTTGATTATTTATTTTAAATTTGTTACTTATTCAATTTTTTAGATTATTTACATTATTTAAATATTTAAAATAAAATTAAAATTAAAAGTAAAATTAAAATTAAAATTTGAATAAAAATAAAAATTATATTAAATATTTAAAAATAAATTAAAATTAAATAAAAAAAATACGCAGGACAATATAATAAATATTTTATGTGTTTAGTTACGATTTGAATGTAGAGTTGTTTTCAAATTGAAAATATTAATATTTTAAATTATTTAAATTGAACATTATTTAAATTATCCAATATTAACATTATTTAATATTAACATTATTTAAAATTAAAAAAAAATTATCCAAATTCGGTCCTCCACGGAGGCTGATGTGGAGGACCACTTTCATTGCCACAGGTACAAGTTGAACATAAGGGGCAGTTTGGTAATTGAATAGTAAGAAACATCACCAAAAAGTCAAAAAGGCAAAAAAGCCAAAAAGCTCTTTCCAGACCAAGTTTTTTAGCCCAAACTAAAATAGCCAAAAAAGCCAAAAAGCCAACCCACTTCCCAAACGAAGGCTAACTTAATTATCTTTTGCACTTGTGTTTTAGAATTGATATCAGAGATTAATTTCTTAATTTTGTCATATTAATATACGAGCATTAGATACATTAAAGAAGTTTAATAAAATAATTTAAATAATAGTATCGCACTACAAATAATTATTGAACAAAATACTCCTATCATCCGGAAATTAAAAGAATTTAACGAAAATCTTAAAAAAATTCAATTAGAAATTATACATTAAGTTTGACATTTATTATTAGATAAAAGTAAATAGTTAGCTCTTGTAGAAAATAATACAGATAATTATCCTTATCCTTATCCTTATCCTTGCAAGGGACTCTCCAAGGGAATGTTTTGAATTAATACCACCAGAAAAAATAAAAAAAAAAATTGATCTAAGTAATTATAATTTGAGGGACTTACGTGTAGGTCCTAATAATTAGTCTTATTTGTCTAATAGATCTTATGATAATTAATGATATTTTTCATCAAACTCTATTAAAAAAAGTCACTAATTGTTAATTTTCAGTGACGGTTTGAAAATTGTCACAAAAAATATTACTGATTATAAGTTTTAGCGATAGTTTAAAAAAATCGTTGCAAAAATAGTTATTAATTTTTAACTTTCAACGACAGTTTGAAAAATTTATCATAGAAAAATGTCACTAATGGTAAATTTTAGCGACAATTTATAAAAATTATGACATGCAAAAAATCATTACAAAAAATTATTTTTAGTGACAATTTTACTGGGACTTATTTTTAATAAGACTTGATGGAAATTAAGTCAAACTATTAGGACCTATTGGTAGTTTATCGTTATAATTTAGATGAATTATAAATAATGGCAGTATAAGACAAATATAATGAAATGAAATATAAAATAATATTAGAAATAGTCGAAAAATAAGATAAAATGGATAATTGCATATTAGAATAGAAATAGAAGACCTATATAAGTAATTAGAATTAATCAGCCTGAAAGAAATATACCAATTATAAAACCATACATGTAGAGGATAATTAAGTTAATAATAAATTAAAATCTGGGTCATAATTTTATCTATCATTTAAGCTTATGTTCTATTTTAATATTTTCTTATGGACTAAATTGATTCGAATTTAATACTTTAGGAACTTTAATTAACAAAATTGAAACTTTAAGAATTTAAATAAAAATGTATTAAACTTTTAGGACTATAATTATAATTTATCCTTTTAGCCAAAAATATATAGCATAGAAATTTTTTGAAAGTTATCGCACAAAGTTGATGGAATTTGTCATTTGAAACATATCTGACATTTTTATTAGAGCCCTTATATTTTTACTAAAATCTCATTTTAATCATTACACTTTTACCAAAATCTCGTTTTAGTCCCTCTACTTTTAATTTTCGTTAGCTCTATTAACAATAGATAGATGAAATTTGATTTATAGTATTAGGGATTTTCTGTTAGGATTGACTAAAATGAGATTTTGGTGAAAGTAAAATTAACTATTACGATTGACAGCCTGAAGGAAGGATTTGGTACAAGTGTAAGGGTCATAAGTGTAAATTATCCAAAATATAATTCAACTAAGGAAAATGATTGGTGGCCCTAAAAAAGTTGGCCCTAATACCCCTAATTTCCATTTTTGGAAACTGTTTTTTTTTTTCTTTCTTTTTTCCTTTTTTTTTTTTTTTTTTTTTTACCTAAAATGGCATTTCGGGGCATTCGAGCCCCGAAGCCTCGGGCCCTCAATCAGCGCCCTTCAACTAATTACCTTTCATGTCATATGTCAACAGAAACTAATAAAATAAAAATAAATCAAAACTCACAAATGAAAGTCAATATCTCAACGGTATTTAAAATTTATTAGTATTAAAAAATCAGTTTACAAACACGGAATATATATAAAAAAAAAAATCAAAATTTTCTTATTATTAAAACAAGAGTTAATATATAAATAAAATAATAAAAAAATTAAAAATTAATGAGTAAATAAGTCTAATTAATAGGATATATGCAAGTGTTTATTTTTAATAAATATTTCCAATTAATTCAACAAGAAGATCAAGAAAAGCAATCAGAAATCAAAACGAAGATTCAAAAGGAAGATGAAGACGATGATGATGATTAAGATGACGAATTTGATGTGAACAAAGAGACTGATCGGTGCTCTGATTTCGAAGAATTTTTTATTTAATCAGATATTTAGCGTTCTGTTGAAATATAGGACTTTTTTTCTTTGATTTTGATTGTTGATGAGGGTTGAAATTGGAGACTTCAAACCCATCATCATTGCCTTCCTTGATGAGCTCGCGATTGAATCATTCTCTAGATTTACTGGAGATTGGCCATTGGTGATATGCATTCTGATACTACTTTGATACGAAAACATAAATCTTTTTGATACCATTTGTAAGATAACTATTAATACAAAGGCAATGCACAAGATTTAGTATTGAAAGGCTATAGTAATACATTGATAAACAATTAATTATACACTCATTGGTGAGAACAATAAGATTAATTCCTATTATATAGTCAACAACTTCTTAGAAAAATATTACTAATTCACTCTCTTATTCAGATTCAGAAATTACTTCTAGCTCACTATTAAAAGTTCTCCCACCCGTTGTTCCCCTCGTTGGCATTGGATTTGTGGAGGCAAATGGACTGTGGGGGACTGTTAGAGTGTCTCCATCTCCTTCCAACATTTGTACCACAACTTTCATCGATGGTCGATCCACTGGGTACCATTGTATGCACCAAAGTCCCACAATTGTTAGTTTCCTTATAATTTTCGCATCCCCGTCTACCTCAATTTGTATTCCTAGATCTTCTCCTTGATCCAAACGTTTGTATATCCATTCCGGAAAATAACACTCGCTCGTGTTTTGTGCTACCGTATTTTGCCTCCCTCCAACCATATCTAGCAACAACATCCCAAAACTATAAACATCTGATTTGTATGACACGTTCCCAAAGTTCCTAGAGAACACTTCGGGTGCAATGTAACCCACAGTCCCTCTAGCAGTAGTCATGGAAACTGCACTTTGTTCCTTTGAACACAATTTTGCTAGACCAAAATCAGAGATCTTCGGGGTAAACTTATTATCTAACAAGACATTGTGAGGCTTAATATCGAAGTGCAGGATTCGTTGATCACACCCTAGGTGAAGATATTCAATTCCTTTAGCTATGCCAAGAGCAATGTCATGCAACTTCTCCCAACCAAGTGAATTCTTCTCTTTATCAGTGGATATAAACTTTTCAAGCGAATTGTTTAGTAAGAACTCATAAAGAAGAGCTCTTCTGAATCCATCGGCACAATATCCCACCAAGCGAACCACATTGATATGGTGGATTCTACCCATTGTTTGCACTTCATTGATGAACTCATCCCCATTTCCTTTCACATTGTTGAGGATCTTGACCGCGACATGAACATCATTGGAAAGTTTGCCCTTGTACACTATTCCGTAACCTCCTTGGCCAACTTTGTCCTGAAATTGATTTGTTATTTTTTTGATATCTGCATAGGAATATCTTGCAGGCTTGAGAGCTTTGTAATCCTCCAAAAATTTGTCAATCTTTACTTGATCTGCTTTCTTCATTTTGTTTGATCTGTAGACATGATATATTGCAATGACAACTACAAGAAGAAAAGTTGGACCTAGGACTGCCCCTGTAGTCATAGACCATGTTAGTAAATTTCTACCTCCTCGTTGACAATTGAAATTATGAGAGGATAGACCACTTCACCTGCAATTTTTAGTTTCGTCAATGCACCTGTAAAAGTTTGAAAAGTTTGAAGATTTCTTAAATTTCATATATATATATATATAATTAAAAAAATTTACCGTAGATTCATAATAAACTAAGTAAAAGAAACTGACATGATACAATCAAATATCCAAATAGGGTTAAACCTTCTCGTATACTAGTCCAACTATATCAGCAATTAACATAGGCTTAAAACAAGTTGGGACCTCAAAACATGCTCCATTGGGTGCACAACTTCTACCAAAAAACAACACAACCTAATCTATATGGCAAGACTTTATCATCCTCGCACAATCAACAAGACTAGGTAATTCAATAGATCAAAACAAAATAAAACAAGGGCATTGAAGCTAAAATGATCTTGTAGCACGAGGGTGTTGGATTAAATTTTTTTATTTGGATATACTATTGAGTTTTAAATAGGTAAACAAAATCTAAACCACTGATTTGTAAAATTACCGACGTTGTGCACATCCGAAACTCGGATTGGATTTCCAGATCCAAACTGGAGAGAACCTCGGCCCGAATTTCAATTCAAAATTGTGGTGGAAGACAACATCATTAGTGTAAAGCCAACGCAATAATTGCAGATGAGACAAGATGGTAAACAAAATATAATAATCGTAACTTGAAGTAAGAAGGTGGAAACTAGCTAGAGTAGTGGTGTACCCATAGATGGTTTGTCAAAGCATTCAGTTGATCCATTGAATAATAATTGGCTTTTGCTGGTACTGCTGCTGTTGTTATTCTTGAATCTACAATTCTTGCCTCTTGCTTCACATTTCCCACATTCCGGTTTACTCCAATTCAGTCGAAGATGATCAAATGTGATGGGGCCATAACTATAACCAAAAATTTCAGATGGAAGTGACATGTTATACATCTTTGTGCAAGAAATATCCGGCAACGACATAGAATCAATGGCATAAACCTGGTGACTCTGGTCACTAAGGCAAGCAATCTGATACCGATACCGATAAATCCAAATTTGATCCTGTGTCTGGGAACAATTGATGAAGCTAAGGTCGCTGTAGTAGTCGTAATTTGATAATAATTGGAAGGGAGAGGCAGATAAGTTGAGGTTTGGAAGCTGTCGTGGGAAGCATCCATGGGGGTCAGATATATATATGGTCTGAGATGTGTAGTCAATATTCTTAACAAGAACATTGACAGAAAATGGAAGCTCGAGGACAGGGTATTCGCTATGAGGAGTGCAAGAAAGATCAAAGCCAGGATACCCACAGTTTTTGGGGTGATGCCCTCTGAGCCGAAAAGGGAATCGGATTTTAGGGCTGTGATGTTTGCTGCAACTTGTTGGTAGGCACTCAGCATGTTGTTTTTCTGCTCCTCCTCCGAGTCCAACTACTGTAGCTGCTGCAGCCATTGGTACTAATAATAGGATTATGAGCAACAGAATTCCTTGGAAAATTGCCATCTTAATTAATTAATTTAATGGCTAATATTTGATACTCTGAAACCCAATCCCAACTACCCTGCCAAGTGTGTGTTGTTTGTCTTGGAAGAATTTGCTAATGGCGGTGTTGTTGGGTTATATAGACAAATTTTGTTCCGAGGAAAAGAAAGAAAAACAATCACTAATTTATTAGTAATATTATACATCTAGAAAAATTATCTAAAAAAAACATATTCAAAACCCAAGAAAAATAATGGAGAAACGACCAAATTACTATCTCTAAAAATTAGGGGTGATCACTAATCGGGTTGAGCTGGGTGGCATTCTAATCTCCATCCGTCTAAAATTAGGTGGATTGAAAAAAATCAATTTGCATCTATCTGTTGATTTGGTGGATGCTGATTGAGCAAGTTGTGTAAGTTGGTGGATGGATGCGATTGGTTTGACAGTTTGGACTTTACAAATTTTGGACATTTTTTTCTAATTATAATTCGTTACTTTTACAATCTCCAATAACTATATATATTTTTAAGGTATTATTTTTTATTTTCACAAAAATACATATTTTATTATTTACGCTCTATGCTGTTACTTGTTAGCAGTTCCTTTTTTTTTTTTTTTTTTTTTTTTTTGAATTTCATCTACAGGCAGATCGGATTCATGCGGGTGCAGAATGGTTGATCTGTCATCTAAATTGTATTCGCAGATTTTGAAATGTTTCATCCACATCAGTTCAACAAAAGACACATATTTGCCCAAAATCAATCGAGTTGGGTCGGGTTGAGTGGGTGAGACGGGTTGGATGGATCCATGATCATCTCTACTAAAAATGGATTTATTAGAAACATTTTTAAATTGTTGCTAAAAGTTTTTTTTTTTTTTTTTTTTCAATTCTTAGAATGACCTTTAGCAACTATCCTTGTGATGACCGGAATTGGTCTCCAAATATTTTTTGTAACAAATTTTTCAGGGACAAATTTAATACCTAAAACTCTTGTTTGTTATGTTAGGTTTTTGTAATTGGCAATCATGTTGTGCAAAACTCCATTCAATTGTATTTTTATTCACTCTATTGTATCTATGAGTTATGAGAGTGTATATGCGAATCCAACTTGAGTTATGTCTAAGTAGACGAGTTTGTGCTGACATTTCGTATCTTGTTTTGAGCTCTTCTTGTTTGCCTCTTTGCTAACTAAGTACGTGGATTGAGTTGACCGATCAGCTCACAGGGGTCCAGGGGCCAACACCCTTGGCAGGTCTAGGGTAGCACCCAAGTGGGATCGAAGGGCAGCGCCCCCGAAGCCAAGAAAGAAGTCAAAGTTGATTAACCACTTAAGCATTTTTTTGTGAGCTCGAGCAGTGAAGTGGCTTATCTAGTATCTTTGTCTGTGTTCTGAACTTCGGGAAAATAAGTTTTATCGCTTGTGCGATGGATGTTGCACTCAAGTGGTTGGCCTATATGTGACCACTGCCTTTAATCACATCGTTCTAGCAGTAAAGTAAGCGCCCGGGCAGTCTTTGCGGCATTATTTAGTATAGAGTGTGTTGTTTGCTATTTTTAGGGTTGAACCCGTCTAGATTCTCAGAGAATAGTAAAATACAAAGTGTCTATATTGGAGAGTGTAGACACCCCATTTTTGACAGCCCATAAGACTTGGGCATTACTGATGGTTTACTTGGTGATAAAAGGTGTGTAGGGCAAAGATTCAGTTTCTTCAGCAAGGAGAGAGACGAGTCTCAAATTCACACTCCGTTTTGGACCAAAGCTATTTTGGATGGTTTTTAGACCTTAAAACCCTCTCTTTCAAAACTTTTTTGAAATAAAGTTTCTGCGATGTTCTGAGGCTCGCATTTTGTCAAACGTTACGCTATTCGATAAACCGAGCAGGGACAAAGTGGAAATGAATGAAAGAGAGACGAAATCTTTGAAAAATCTTTCAAAACACCTTGATTAGGGGTTTGAAATTGAAGAAAGGAGGGGAAGAGAGAAGAAACCAAGTTGGAGGAGAAGACAGGCATGAATCCGGGTAGAAGGGAGTCGAGCAGTCCTCGCTGAATCGGGCTTATTAATCTGCATACTTGGATTTTAGCTATGGGACCACCACCGTCGGAAAGCTCACTTCTGGGGCTTCATTTTGCACTCAAGAATCTCTTAAAGCCAAGTCCGGGTGGGGGAGATATGATCAGTTGAAGTTGGGCATCATCCCGGTTGGATCGAATTTGCGCGGCTTCACCAAAAAGGGCATAACTTTTTGCATAAGAGGAATTTTAATGCAAGGTTTGCGCCATTGGAAAGCTAACTTCCGAGGCTTCAATCTAGACACCCACCGGCCACTTTTTGACCTTATCGGCCACCTATCGGCCATCCATTTAGCTGACCGGCCAAACAGATGGCTGACCGGCCAGTAAAAGTAGCCGACCAACCAATTTGGCTAGCCGACAACCTTTCGGATTATTCTACAGATTGACTGGATGCCAGCTGTGCCAGCTGTTTTACACCAGACCCTCTGTCCGAGGGGCTGCCTTTTGGGGGGAATTTTGAATTTGATTTTTCCCCCTTTTGCTTTGGCCTCTCCCTCTATATAACCAGCCCCTTACCTCCTCTCTAAGGGTTACAAAAACCAGCTGAGGCTTTGATACATACACCCTCTATATCTCTCTCCTTCAACCCTCCAAACCCTAAGGTTCTTGCACCCTTTGCACTACAACCCATAGCACCACACCTCTACACTTCATTCCAGCAACTTGGAGGCCATTTGAAGAGGTTGAGAGCTCAAAAACTTGGTCCAAGAGCTGCTGGTTTACTGCTCTACAAGGGTGAGTTCTTCTTTTCCCTTTTCTAGTCTTTTCTTGCTTCATCTATAAGCCATACTTGCAAGCATTTTTGGGCTCCGACCCAAACTGTAAATAGTCATATTTTGAGCTCCCTTTCATGTTTGATTAAGGACTTCTTGCTGTTTGAGGTCTCCTACTATCACTTGTCTCTTTATCCCCCTTTTAGGCCTTTTTCTTGCATGATAGTTTAGCCTCACTTGTGCTAATTTCCGTGGCTTGATGTAAACTGTAAAGGGTCTTATTTTGAGCCCCTCTTCAACTTTGTTGAGGGGCTCATCACTTTTTGGGGCCAGCTGCTATCCCTTGCCTCTCTATCTCTCTTTTAGGGCCATTTTTGCATGATAGATTAGCCCTACTTGTGTTTGTTTTTGGGACTTGTCATAAACTGGAAATATGCATGTTTTGGGACTGTCTTTCCTCTATCTTCATGATTCATGATCAAACAATGCATGCTTTGTATAGCTATAAGTCATTCCATGTGCCTAATTTTGAGTTTCAGGGCTCATTTCATGCATCGAGTGCCATGTTTGCATGTTTCGGGGCTATTTAGCATCATATTTTAGTGATGGAAATTACATGCTTGTATGCCATCTTACATCCCTTGCCATGCCTTGGTAGAGTGGCATTTGATGCCTTAGGTTCAGTCCTCGGTTTGCGTACATGCGTGCACGCATTTCGATTGTCTCATTTTCATCTAATGGCCACTGATGTGAGTGTGGCTGAGGTCCACTCACATTGGTATAAGTCCATCTTGCATTGTGTATGCCATGTTTCAATGCGTTGTGCATGTTATGTTGTTAGCATTGTGTGTGCCATGTAGTTGCATTGCATGTTTGTATGTTTGCTTGTATGCTTAGGTCGCATGTGCATTGTTGTGCATTGCCTCGCCTCTTGATCAACCATGATTGAGGTTGGGTCCCTTTGATGTGCTTTGTGCTTGCATTTCATTTGATATCGAAGTTGCATACTTGACTTTTGGGCCATCATGCATTGAAATGCGTGATTGATGGCCCGAGGGTCGAGGGCCATGCTCCCTTGAGTCCATTACATGATAGAGAGTGTGTCCATGCATGCATTTGCCTAAAAATTCCATGCCATACACTGCTTGCCCTCTGCTGTTGTCAATTGCAGGTTCTGCAAGAAGTTTTGGCCGGTCGGCTACATACAGTGCCGACCGGCTAGGAATCTGTGGCCGATAGATCAAAAGGCAGCCGGTGATCATCTCCTCTGGCCGGTGACTATTTCTCCTAGCCGGTGGTGCTCCAAAGTGTGCAGAGAACCTATCCCAAGACTTTGGCAGTCCCCAGAGGAGCAGGGCAGTGTTAACGAAGGCAACAGCGCTATGACAGCGAGTTTCCGGGCGAGACGAGTCAAACATGCATCATTCGCGCATCCCGAGGCGGGACTGTGGCCATTTTAATTCTGCATTTAATTTGTTAATTAAATAGGAATTCTGTAATAATTAATTAAGTAGTTAGTTATTTATTCGGACTGTAATATTTATTCGGTCCCTCCGAGTGAGGGTGCATTTGTAATAAGTGCGGGTGCGTGTGTGTATGTCTTCCAATCCCACGTCTTTCTTCCTTTTTATTTACCTGCTTATGATGGTAGACTAGGGCATATTTAAATTAGCATACCTTATGCTATGCATGCATGCATCCACACATTTGTCTTCCATGCACCGGGCTCGGCACATCATGCTAACTGCACTGGTATTTCAATTCTAAGTTGAGTACTTATTAATTGCAGTATTTCACATGCCACTTGTAGATTAGCCGAGCTTGTCTAGATTGCATCCTTGCATGTGTTACATTAGCCATCTTGAACATGAACTAGGATCATGCATGTGATTACTAACTAGTTTCTGTTTTGGCTTGGAGTACTAGGTGAGCTTTTATGCTTTAGCATACCGCATGCGTGTGAGTGTTGCTATAATTGCATGATTACCATGAGGCTAGCTGCTTATGTGATATAACTGCTTGAATGCCTGTGGATGGAGGTTGAATTACCTAAATTGGAATAATGCATTAAAACTGTGAGTTTTAAGCCCACTAGATAGTGGCAAAATCATCTTTTCTAAAGCCCACTTGAGGGTGGCAAAACCTGCATTTTAGCCTACTTGCGAGTAGCAAACCATTTTCAAAACAAACATGCAATGTTTTGTTCCGATTTGGGCGATTTGGTCTATACTTGTTTGCTCTGCGCATAACATAGTACTTCTAGGCTAATAACCGGAATAAGAACACATAACGTTTTCAAAATCGGATATCATGATTAGTAGAGGCCGATCTTCGAATCAAGCGAGAGGGGATGCTCATAGCTGATCTTCTCCAATCGTACCCAAGTTCCCGAGCCGAGGTAACTTTGGTGATGACGGACACGTGGCCTTTGGCACCGAGTCGGGGTTTCCTAAATTCCCCCATTAAAAAAACATTTAGGTGGCGACTCTGTATCTGGCAAAGCAGTCCATGTTTGGCACTTCTTTCAAAAATCTGTTTTTCTCAAAACGATTTGCCGGATTTGGACTCTTTGGTTCAGATTAAGAATCGTGACAATTTGAGTCCGAACTGTAGTAGACCCGCAAAACGAACGGAACGGGACCTCATCCTCCCGGGGCGTTCGGGGACGTCTACAGTTTCTGGCGACTCTGCTGGGGAGTTTAGAGAGCTTGACTCGAACTCGTGATATCCTGTTTTGATTTCATTTATGTGTTTCTTTGCATTGCATGTGCATTGGTGCGCCTAGGAACACAGTGTTTGCCATCTGCCATTCCTGAACGGTTTGCTGGAGGCTTGTCTTGTCAAGGCATGACCATAAGGCTGACCGATTGTGGGCTCTGACAGTATGGGAACACAAACCCCGGTTTTACCGGGACACCCTTTTTGACCATTCGACCTAGTGCATATTCGGAATCCATAGTGACCATTCCAAACTAGGACAGGTTACTTACCCGATACTAAGTTGTTTGAAACCGCTGCGTGCGTAGTGAAACCCTAGCTCCTGACAAAATAGGACAGGGAAACCCTACCCCAACATAGGGGTGTTTTGGCTCTCATTTATCTGTTATGTGCTTTAGAGTGCGTCTCTACAGGGAATGCGTGTATCAGTTTGCAAGTTTGGGCATCAGGCCTACGGGCACCAATTCAGTATTTTGGGATTCAGTTTACCTGAGGGTATCGGTTTATAGGCAGAATTTTGGGGCAAAATTCAGTAGAAGGGCACAGTCATCCTACTATGCTCATATCTGTTTTGGCGAATCCACTATCCCCCAGGTACATTGGATTTGTGCTGATAGACTTTGTCGGGTCAGAGATTCAGTTCAAGGTCAATCGGTGTTCCTTCACCAGAGACAAGGTAAAAACGCCAGTCAGGCACAGATCATTAGTTCAACAGTCTTCGGATCAGCAGTCATTATCCATCTCACCTGCGTGCAGTTGGGTTGAGATATCTGCTTTTACCACAAAGACAAATATACTGATAGATCAGTTAGATCAGGGCAGTATGGCAAGAATGGAAGAGATGGTGCGCCAACTCCAAGAAAGTATGAAAACCATG
Organism: Camellia sinensis; assembly: GCF_055761805.1. Taxonomy (NCBI): domain Eukaryota; kingdom Viridiplantae; phylum Streptophyta; class Magnoliopsida; order Ericales; family Theaceae; genus Camellia; species Camellia sinensis. Next base: position 14,291,471 of record NC_138968.1, read on the forward strand.
CAGCAGGACGCTGTTCGTCAAGCCGAATTTGCCAAACAACAGGCCGAGGTCATGGCTCAACAGGCAGAGTTAATTGCTCGGTTATAACAGCAAACCGGAGCATCTGCTCCACACCAGGTCCCTCCCCCACCAAGAGTCCCAATACCCGGGGAGACGGCGAATGTTCAGAACGTTCAGGAGGATACAGACATCCCAACGGGCCGGCTCCGCCCCCGATTCTACCTCAACTATCCAAGGCACCCACTCCTATCAATCAACCAGATTCTCCCTTCGAGTTTGAGGTGGACCCCATGGCATTAAAAGTGAGCAAGCTTAAAAAGCTGTTCAAGAAATCTCAAGGTGTGAAGTCCATTCCGGACATTAAGGACGGGTATACCGACGCAACCGTGACGCTGCCAGATCGGTTTAAGATGCCACAAATTGATCGTTTTGACGGATCCGGGGATCCCATGGTGGACCTGCGACTGTTTTCAGATATTCTAAGGCCGATGGGCCTCACCAGACTACAGAAGCTTTCACTGTTTGGCCGGACCCTGTCAGGTGTAGCGGCCATCTGGTATGTAAAACTGGAAGATGATGTCAAGAGAAACTGGGATGAGATGGCTGAGGCGTTCATTGCACAGTACTCCTATAACACTCAAATCGAGATTACGACCCGTGATCTTAAGACGACAAGGCAAGAGCCTATGAAGAGCTTCTCGGAATTCGTGGCCCGGTGGAGGGCGAAGGCCTCGATGATGACTCTAAGGCCTACTGATAAGGATCAAATCCGGATGATTGTGTGCAATCTCCAGCATAAGCTAATGCAGAAAATGATTGTGCTCCCCTTTCCTACCTTTTCAGATTTGCATGAGATGGGAGTACAGATCGAGGATGCCATGAAGCAAGGCCTCATTGACTAGGAGAAGGAGCAGCCTAGGAGGGCGTTCACCCGCAGTTCGAATGCGACCACCAGCGGTGATGCAGCTGCTAGGACTTCAGACGTGGACATGGTCGCCACCACCACACCGAGAGCAGCCACCCCCTTTGTTGGTGCATCCACTTCAAACCCCCGAACTTTGGACTATCTACCCCGAGGCAAGAGGGTTTTCACCCCGCTCTTTATGCCTTTGTCTAAAGCTCTAGGGGTCCTACTCAGGAAAGGGCATCTGAAACTGTTAGAACAACGGCCCCTACCCGATCCTCTCCCTGCAAAGCATGACCCGACTAAGTACTGTGCTTTCCATCAACAAACCGGTCATGACACCGACAAATGCGTCCGTCTCCGCCACGAGATACAAAATCTGATTGACAATGAGGTCATCGTCGCACTAAGCTTTGCAAAGTCTATCGGCACTTGATCAGTGAACTTGTGGGGGATAATGTGATGTGATCAGAGGTTGGACCACCTGCGGGCAGCACTCAGTTTACTCCAGATGTGGCGTATGGCATACACTATTTTGAGCATTTGTGAATGCTAGTTTTGTACATTCTGACTTGGGTATTGGGTCAGTCTTGTTGTGTTGTTTTGAGTCTGTCTCTTTGTTTTGAGTCAATCATTTCATACTGAGTCAGTCGGGTCTGTCTTATTGTATCGAGTCAGTCCTTTTTTGTTAGAGTCAGGTGATTTCGAGGGCGTTACCTTGGATATCACTTGCTTGTTTTGCGTTTGTCCTTTTGCTTTCCTTTGAGTCTGTTTCTACCGGGGAGCCAGTTGTGCCAATAGATTTGAATGGAACAGCAGTGATTTTCACACTCTTGTGTTTGCTTCTGCCGTGTGCTAGTTGTGCCAGAAATTCTAAATGAGATGGCAGTATTTGACTAGAAGCTGTGTCTTTTCTGTGCCTTAAATTCATTGCATCGACCTAAGTTTTCCAAAACTTTTTTCGAAACATTGTGAGAAAAACAAAGAGGAAGGAATTCCTCGGGTTTTGCAAAACTTGATCAATTGAGAGACAGAGAGGCATGTTAATCCCTTAATGATCGAGATCATGCTTGTTAGTATGAGTACTGAGAAGGATCCTAGCTTGATCCAGATTGGTCCTACACTGTCTTCAGCGCGAGCGATTTGTCGTTTTCTTAAAATATTTCAAAAACTGTTTTGCGCGGTCCTGTGAAGACTTGTGTGGAATCGCTCTTGAGATTGTGTAGCCTAGGATCACTCTCAGCCTCAAGATTCAATCCATTTGTTTTCGAACCTTGAACCCATTCAGAACGTTCAACGGTCAACTGCCATGTGAGGCCTGTGTGGCCAGATTCAAAGCAGCCCTCGAACAAAAGGCAAGAAAGTCAGATCAAGAAGATCAGATTTCATCAGAAGAGGCTTACGAAGCTAGAACAAAAGCACCCCTCAAACTAGGGGCAAAAATGTCTGATATGCTCAAAGAGCCGAAGATGGATCCTTCAGTAAATCAATGCAACGGCCACTCTCCTGGATACGGATGGCTGTAAAACCCTAAAACCATTTGGCATGGACTTGTTACACTTTTACCCTTTGAGAGGCTCGCTGGGCCGAAAACCCGGAAGGGCGACCCAGGCAAAAGTTAGAGCAAGAGAGAAGAACAAAAAAAAAAAAAGGAAAAGAAAATAACAACAAGAATAAAAGAAAAAAAAAGAGAAAAGAAAAAAAATGAAAAAAAAAAGAAAAAAGAATGAAAAGATACAAAAATTGAAAAAAAAGAAGAACAAAGCTCGCAAGGTCGAAAACCCGCAACAGGCGCCTTGGCAAAAGTTAGAGCCTAAAAAGGAGAGGTTAATACCCGAGTGTACCTTAACCCCAAACTACGTAAGGCTTGATTCCCATCCTTGGGATACGTAGGCAACTTCATTCTGAAGTCCAGTCCTAAAACACTTCAAATTCGATCATGTCCATGTAATGGTTCTGATAATCTTTGCCTTCTCTGTATCCGAGAGTTCGGTTGCAATCATCGCTTCGAGGACTGATTATAATGCGCTGCGGTGCCATTCACACAAGGGGCAACTTTCCGTTGCCATTCAATGCACTGCGGTGCCGTTTAAACAAGGGGCAACTTTCCGTTGCCATGCAGCTCTCTTCGAGCAAGGGGGCAATTTTCGTCCAGATCCAAGGTTGTACGTCTCAAGAGTAAGTTCCGCGCTTGTTAAGCATCGGCCGTTTACAAAAATAATTTTTGAGAATTTTTACTGAGGTTGACTAATTTTCTCGAAAATTGTTCTATCTTTTCCAAAAACTGGACCATTTCTTGGACCCAAAAAAGGAAAATTTTCAGTGTTCATAGCCTGACTTGCATGATTTCAAATCAAAAATCGAACAAGTGTGTTAATCTAACTCTCATGTTGGTCAAAATTGTTTTAGTAGAAAACCAAAACAAAAAATGGTCAAAATAATGAACTACGGGCACAGTTGAGTCAGGCTTCCTGTCTTTTCCCTGTTGTCAATGCATTTGCCAGAAAGGGCACTCTACTTGCCAGAAAGGGCACAACTGAAGTCAACAACAAAGGGCTGAAAGCTCTCTCATCCTCCAAGCAACGAGGTATCAAGACAAGTGCGAAGCACGAACTGGAATGGGGCGAGATATTCCACTCCCTCATCTGGACAGAGCTGATCATGTCCGAACTTCCCAGCAGAGCATCGTCAACTGATGTCAACTACAGATTTGCTACATACCCAGTTGTAGCGCAACCCCTCTGTGAGAGGAATTCACTGTTGTGAACAAGAATCAAAAGCTGGTAGAATACCAGGGGCAAGGGCCCACGACTTCCTGTTTATCCATCAACCACCCAGGGGAGGGATTGAAAAAACAAGAGATTGAAGAATAGAGAGATGTGCGATGAGAGAAAAAGTGAGAAGAGGGCTTTTTCAGAAAAATAGAGCTTGAAGGCCGAGTAATGTGAGGATCACAAATGAGAAAGGGTGGGAAACAATAACCGGTGAAACAGGCTCCTTGTGCATGTCTGTGTGTCGTGTCTTTTGTTTTGTTTGTCTCGATTCTTGCTTTGAGTCGTTCCGGGCGTGTCTTGATGTGTTTAGGTTGTTTACCTTTTTTTTTCGGTTGTTGAGTCGTAGTGCGCTGTCTTCAGTCGTAGGCTCAATACCTGATTAAGAACTCATTTCTTAACTTCAAAAATAAAATCGCTTTGTGCTTAGAGTGCTGTGTCATTCTTCACGTTTGTGCAAAACAAGATTCGTTCTTTCATAAAACTGCAAGGTTCAACCCAAGTCATGTCAGAACAGTAAAACCAGGACCTATTTGAAGCTATATGGGTTCCAGACTACAAAACAAAAGCAAAAGAGGAAAATATCGGGTATCTGAGTGTGCTTCAACTTCGGAAAACTCCGTGATTGTGCTCTGGATGTACCTCTTCAGGCCTTGTCAGTGCTCCGAAGAATGAGTGTGCCTTTACTCCAAGCTTAAGCCTGCTTCAAGTCAGAATGGAAATTAAAGCAGCAGCAGATGTTATCTCTCGCCAATGTAAACAGGGTCTCCCTTTTTCGAGCAGAGTTGTGTTGCCAAGTCCTCCGAAAGGTAAATCGGAGGCACTAGAGTACATGTTTGATGCCCTTCCATTACATAGAATGTGAACTTTCATATACACTTCGGTTGCATGCGTGCCACGCATCGTTATGTTTCTGCATAGAATATGCTTTCAATGTTGCATAGAAAATGCCCCCATACTTGCATAGAAAATGCATTTTATCGCACTGTCTTGCGCACCTGCATTGCATTGTTTTGCGCTCTCCTTTGTTTGGAAACACTGGGATACGTCCTTTTGTTTCTTATACCTTTCTGAAACACCGGGATACGTCCCTACGTTTCCGTTTCTCTCCCTTTCCGAAGCACCGGGATGCGTCCCTATGTTTCTTCCTTCTCTCCGAAACACTAGGATACGTCCCTATGTTTCTCTTTCCGAAACAACGGGATACGTCCCTATGTTTCTCTTTCCATTCCGAAACAACGGGATATGTCCCTATGTTTCTCCTCCTCTCCGAAACACCGGGATACGTCCCTATGTTTCTTCTCCTTTGTCGAAACACCGGCATACGTCCCTATGTTTCTCCTCATTGTTCGTAACACTGGGATACGTCCCTAATCCTTGGGATACGTCCCTAACCCTTGGGATACATCCCTAACCCTTGGGATACGTCCCTAACCTTTGGGATACGTCTCTATGTTTCTCCCTCTTCGATTAAAAGCATTCGGAATACGTTCCAATGCTCACACCATTTCGAAACACCGGGATACGTCCCTATGTTTCTCCCTTCTTTCCGAAACACCGGGATACGTCCCTATATTTCTTCCTCTTCGGTTAAAAGCGTTCGGAATACGTTCCAATGCTCACATCATTCCGAAACACCGGGATATGTCCCTATGTTTCTCCCTGTTCCCTTTCCCCACACAATTTCAGTGTGTTTGGAATTCATCTTGGGTTGCATTGTCATGCACACCTCTTCACTTGTGTTGTCACGCACATTCCACTTGCATTGTTTTGAATTATCAAACCGGCTTTGCAAAAGCGTATAAGTCCACTTACAAACCGGCTTCGCGAAAGCGTATAAGTCCAATTACAAACCGGCTTTGCGTAGCATATAAGTCCAATGTTCAAACCGGCTTCGCGTAGCGTATAAGTCCAATTATCAAAGTCTTCCTGCATATCATTTGCATCCTGCCCCTGAACTACGCTGGTTTGATTCCTTGCAAAGGGATACGTAGGCAGCCTGCGGGCACAACCATTCATTCATTTGTATTTTGTTTGTTTGTCCAAGTCTTCGGCCTTGTCAAAAATAGGTCGTTTTTGGGCTTTGACATTCACTCCCGTCATTCTTATGACTTTTGATTTCTGTCAAAGAGGGGCAACTGTAGACACCTCATTTTTGACAACACATAAGACTTGGGCATTACTTATGGTTTACTTGGTGATAAAAGGTGTGCAGGGCAAAGATCCAGTTTCTTCTGCAAGGAGAGAGACAAGTCTCAAATTCACACCCCGTTTTGGACCAAAACTATTTTGGATGGTTTTTAGACCTTAAAACCCTCTCTTTCAAAACTTTTTTGAAATAAAGTTTCTGCGATGTTCTGAGGCTCGCATTTTGTCAAACGTTACGCTTTTCGATAAACCGAGCAGGGACAAAGTGGAAATGAATGAAAGAGAGACGAAATCTTTGAAAAATCTTTCAAAACACCTTGATTAGGGGTTTGAAATTGAAGAAAGGAGGGGAAGAGAGAAGAAACCAAGTTGGAGGAGAAGACAGGCATGAATCCGGGTAGAAGGGAGTCGAGCAGTCCTCGCTGAATCGGGCTTATTAATCTGCATACTTGGATTTTAGCTATGGGGCCACCACCGTCGGAAAGCTCACTTCCGGGGCTTCATTTTGCACTCAAGAATCTCTTAAAGCCAAGTCCGGGTGGGGGAGATATGATCAGTTGAAGTTGGGCATCATCCCGGTTGGATCGAATTTGCGCGGCTTCACCAAAAAGGGCATAACTTTTTGCATAAGAGGAATTTTAATGCAAGGTTTGCGCCATTGGAAAGCTAACTTCCGAGGCTTCAATCTAGACACCCACCGGCCACTTTTTGACCTTATCGGCCACCCATCGGCCATCCATTTAGCCGACCGGCCAAACAGATGGCTGACCGGCCAGTAAAAGTAGCCGACCAACCAATTTTGCTAGCCAACGACCTTTCGGATTATTCTACAGATTGACTGGATGCCAGCTGTGCCAGCTGTTTTACACCAGACCCTCTGTCCGAGGGGCTGCCTTTTGGGGGGAATTTTGAATTTGATTTTTCCCCATTTTGCTTTGGCCACACCCTCTATATAACCAGCCCCTTACCTCCTCTCTAAGGGCTACAAAAACCAGCTGAGGCTTTGATACATACACCCTCTATATCTCTGTCCTTCAACCCTCCAAACCCTAAGGTTCTTGCACCCTTTGCACTACAACCCATAGCACCACACCTCTACAGTCCATTCAAGCAACTTGGAGGCCATTTGAAGAGGTTGAGAGCTCAGAAACTTGGTCCAAGAGCTGCTGGTTTGCTGCTCTACAAGGGTGAGTTCTTCTTTTCCCTTTTCTAGTCTTTTCTTGCTTCATCTATAAGCCATACTTGCAAGCATTTTTGGGCTCTGACCCAAACTGTAAATAGTCATATTTCGAGCTCCCTTTCATGTTTGATTAAGGACTTCTTGCTGTTTGAGGTCTCCTACTATCACTTGTCTCTTTATCCCCCTTTTAGCCCTTTTTCTTGCATGATAGTTTAGCCTCACTTGTGCTAATTTCCGTGGCTTGATGTAAACTGTAAAGGGTCTTATTTTGAGCCCCTCTTCAACTTTGTTGAGGGGCTCATCACTTTTTGGGGCCAGCTGCTGTCCCTTGCCTCTCTATCTCTCTTTTAAGGCCATTTTTGCATGATAGATTAGCCCTACTTGTGTTTGTTTTTGGGACTTGTCATAAACTGGAAATATGCATGTTTTGGGACTGTCTTTCCTCTGTCTTCATTCTTCATGATCAAAAAATGCATGCTTTGTATAGCTATAAGTCATTCCATGTGCCTAATTTTGAGTTTCGGGGCTCATTTCATGCATCGGGTGCCATGTTTGCATGTTTCGGGGCTGTTTAGCATCATATTTCAGTGATGGAAATTACATGCTTGTATGCCATCTTACATCCCTTGCCATGTCTTGGTAGAGTGGCATTTGATGCCTCAGGTTCGGTCCTCGGTTTGCGTACATGCGTGCACGCATTTCGATTGTCTCATTTTCATCTAATGGCCACTGATGTGAGTGTGGCTGAGGTCCACTCACATTGGTATAATTCCATCTTGCATTGTGTATGCCATGTTTCAATGTGTTGTGCATGTTATGTTGTTAGCATTGTGTGTGCCATGTAGTTGCATTGCATGTTTGTATGTTTGCTTGTATGCTTAGGTCGCATATGCATTGTTGTGCATTGCCTCGCCTCTTGATCAACCATGATTGAGGTTGGGTCCCTTTGATGTGTTTTGTGCTTGCATTTCATTTGATATCGAAGTTGCATACTTGGCTTTTGGGCCATCATGCATTGAAATACGTGATTGATGGCCCGAGGGTCGAGGGCCATGCTCCCTTGAGTCCATTACATGATAGAGAGTGTGTCCATGTATGCATTTGCCTAAAAATTCCATGCCATACACTGCTTGCCCTTTGCTGTTGTCAATTGCAGGTTCTGCAGGAAGTTTTGGCCGGTCGGCTACATACAGTGCCGACCGGCCAGGAATCTGTGGCCGATAGATCAAAAGGCAGCCAGTGATCATCTCCTTTGGCCGATGACCATTTCTCCTAGCCGGTGGTGCTCCAAAGTGTGCAGAGAACCTATCCCAAGACTTTGGCAGTCCCCAGAGGAGCAGGGCATTGTTTACGGAGGCAACAGTGCTATCGCAGCGAGTTTCCAGGCGAGACGAGTCAAACATGCATCATTCACGCATCCCGAGGCAGGGCTGTGGCCATTTTAATTCTGCATTTAATTTGTTAATTAAATAGGAATTCTGTAATAATTAATTAAGTAGTTAGTTATTTATTCGGACTGTAATATTTATTCGGTCCCTCCGAGTGAGGGCGTATTTGTAATAAGTGTGGGTGCGTGTGTGTATGTCTTCCAATCCCACGTCTTTCTTCCCTTTTATTTACCCGCTTATGATGGTAGACTAGGGCATATTTAAATTAGCATACCTTATGCTATGCATGAGTGCATCCACATATTTGTCTTCCATGCACCGGGCTCGGTACATCATGCTAACTGCACTGGTATTTCAATTCCAAGTTGAGTACTTGTTAATTGCAGCATTTCACATGCCACGTGTAGATTAGCCGAGCTTGTCTAGATTGCATCCTTGCATGTGTTACATTAGCCATGTTTAACATGAACTAGGATCATGCATATGATTACTAACTAATTTCTGTTTTGGCTTGGAGTACTAGGTGAGTTTTTATGCTTTAGCATACCGCATGCGTGTGAGTGTTGCTATAATTGCATGATTACTATGAGGCTAGCTGCTTATGTGATATAACTGCTTGAATGCCTGTGGATGGAGGTTGAATTACCTAAATTGGAATAATGCATTAAAACTGTGAGTTTTAAGCCCACTAGATAGTGGCAAAACCATCTTTTCTAAAACCCACTTGAGGGTGGCAAAACCTGCATTTTAGCCTACTTGTGAGTAGCAAACCATTTTCAAAACAAACATGCAATGTTTTGTTCCGATTTGGGCGATTTGGTCTATACTTGTTTGCTGTGCGCATAACATAGTACTTCTAGGCTAATAACTGGAATAAGAACATATAACGTTTGCAAAATCGGATATCATGGTTAGTAGAGGCCGATCTTCGGATCGGGCGAGAGGGGGTGCTCATAGCTGACCTTCCCCAATCGTACCCAAGTTCCCGAACCGAGGTAACTTTGGTGATGACGGACACGTGGCCTTTGGCACCGAGTCAGGGTTTCCTAAATTCCCCCATTAAAAAAACATTTAGGTGGCGACTCTGTATCTGGCAAAGCAGTCCATGTTTGGCACTTCTTTCAAAAATCTATTTTTCTCAAAACGATTTGCCGGATTTGGACTCTTTGGTTCAGATTAAGAACCGTGACAATTTGAGTCCGAACTGTAGTAGACCCGCAAAACGAACGGAACGGGACCTCATCCTCCCAGGGCGTTCGGGGACGTCTACAGAGAGTGTTTATTTATGAGTTTCCTTGATTTATAGAAGGTGATTGATGGATCAACGAACTACATATTGACAAACATTAAGGGGTGGTTTTGTTCTTTCATTCACAAAAGGAGAGAGGTGTTCATTGGTGGATTCCGGAGAACATGGGCCTGAAATTTTGGTGGATTTCGGAGTGGCTCATCGTCGTGGATTTGACATCGGCGTTGTGGATTTAACATTCGGCAAGGCCATTCCGAGGTGAAGACGGTGGTGGTAAAGGCACATCAGGTTTGATTCAATTCGGGCATGGATTTGTTAGGTAATTGAGAGTTCTCGTGTGTAATTTCTTTTTTGTCTTCTTAGTGTATTTTTTTGTGGTTTTGACTAGTGATTTTTTTATCACAATTGGAGGAGTCTAAATAATTTTTTTCATGTTAAATTATTGTGTTGATTTATTATTAATTGTTTAATTAAAATTACTATTTATTATTTAAAATTAAATCATAATCACAAACCGATATTTCGAAAGTTTTCAGAATTTTCATGTTGTAATGAGATCTCATAGATGGACTTACGGGTACATGGTCAACCTACCTCTTACATCAAAAGTCATGGGTTCCAATCTTATTTACTTTCTATTTTTTAAAATTTGTCTTGTTTTTAGTTTTTTCATTTTTAAATTTGTGTCAATTTTTTTAGGTCCATATAGGGTGTGTTTGATTGGGGGATAAGGGGAGACTATTTACTGTGCGGATTGTAATCTATGGAAAGCATCCAATCCAGTGTTTATTTTTTTTTTTTAAGTCTGCCGGACATAGAGTCCGGCAGGACTCCTTATCCCCATATGGGGGATTATACTATCTGGGAGGGAGGGGGTGTGGGATAATTTTTTAATGGGATTATTCACTGTTGGGATTAGGTGGTGAAATGATCATTTTGACCCTCAATTTTATTTAACTTTTTATTGATGTTTTATTTATTTAATTTTTTAAAATAATTTTTTATAGATATTTTAGGATTATTTACTAGTAAATCCCATTCCACAACCAATTATACCAATCAGTCCCAACTTTAAACTTTTGATCCAGTAAGTCCTACTAGTAGAGAGATTTGGTCCTTTTCAGCATATTTTTCCATGTACGTCGTCGTGGTGTGGACGGTTATACCCTTCAGTGTTTTTGATTGTGCGTGATTCGTGGGAATACGTTTTCTTATTTGTTATGTTGGATAGTATTTTGGGTAACCCAAATGTTACTTCAGCAGATGACTCTGCCATTGCCGTTAGGGTTTCAAACTGGCTATGCGGTGGGCTCAAAGGCAGTGGTGTGACGGTGTGACATACGTACTATTTCAGCCGTTGATGGTGTGTTGGTGTCACATACGTAGCAGTTCAGACGTCGGCACCTCTGTCTGTTTGCAGGTCGGCACCTCCGTAGCAGTGGATTGGTTTCTTTGCATTGGGGGGTTGTGTGACTGTGAGGGGTATGTGGAGCAGGGTTGGTTGTGTGTTCTGTTTTTAGGGTAGGGGTCGTGTTACTGCGGTTTGGTGACAAGCGGATTTCCCTAGTGTGTGGGTGTGTGGGTGTGTGTATCGATATGTATTGCATTGTAAATATGATTTTCTCAAATTGCAAGCAATACCAGCGCTGCTATCGATGTGTATTGCATTGTAAATGTGATTTCCCTGGTGTGCGGGTGTGTGTATCGATGTGGGTGTGTGAGACACATGTAATGTTGATTTGTTACTATGGCAATACCAATGCTGCTATCAGTTTGCAAGCCCCATTCCAATTTGATGATATGGTGAATAGTGTGTGCAAGTTGGTGTTGTGTGGCACATGCCAATTGACCCACACAACCAATAAAGCAAAAAAACCCTTAGTGCGCTCTTACGTTGTGCGACACCCACTTGGTATGCACGTGCCCATCACCCAAACCCAATAACCATGTAACACACGCGCGTGATCAATTACACTTGCCACGCTTACACCAAAAACTCACACTAGATGACACTACTGTCATTTCACAAACGAAAGGATCAAATGGAACATTAAAAAACATATGGGATTATTTGGATCATAAGATCAACAAATAGGATTTATCGGTAAATTTCCTGATATTTTATTGATGTTTTATTTTAAAATTTTGTTTATATTTTATTCAATTTCATTATTTAAATTTTAATGGATGTTTTATTTAATTTCATTATTTAATTATTATTATTTTTAAAAATAAATTTATTTAAAATTTTAATTAAAAAAATAACATATATTTTTATGGATATTTTATTTATTTAATTTTTAAAAAATAAATTTATTTAATTGTGTAAAAAATAAAATAAAATAAAATTTTATTTAATCTAGCTAAAAATAATTAAAATATTAAATATATGTTTAATATTGCTATTACTTAGTAAACAATTGAAAAAGGATAAAATAGTCTTTTGCTCATTTATCCTATCCAGTACGCCCAACCAAATATTGGATTCACTAAAAATAGTCATTTCCAAACATCTAATTCCAAAAAAAAAAAAATAAACACGAGATACACATAAAATCCAACCAAATAGTCCGGAGAATTCACAGTCTTAAGATTTAAGTCCGATGAATTCTAATCCCCTTAATCAGTCCGTCCAATCAAACACATTCATGATGTAAAAGGACTTAAAGAGTAAAAAAAATTCAAAAAAAAAAAAAAAACTAAACACTTTTTTTTAGTGGACTTTTTCCGTACTTTCTGTTTTTTTTTTTTAAAGAAAAAAAATTCTTTTCTAGCCTCTCTGGTCAACTAGAACTTAAAAGGGTAAAACATTTTGAAAAAATTATTTAAAAAAAAAAATCACTAAAAAAAAGGCTAAGGCAAATTGAGCATAATTACACCAACATCCATTTTAAGTGTAAATGGACCAACACTAATGCAGATTAAGTAAAATCACGAAGATAAAGGGGGGACATACATGCAACTCGCAATAGATACACTTATTGTCTAATAGGTCATGTGATAATTAGAGGTATTTTTTTTTATCAAATATTGACAAAAACGTCACTAATTGTTAGTTTTTAGCAATAGTTTAGAAATTTTGTTACATAAAACATCACTAATTGTAAGTTTTAGCGACAGTTTAAAAAGAAATTTCATATATTAACGTCACTAATTGTCAATTCTTAGCAACAGATTCAGAAAATTATCACAAATTTTTTTTAAAGCGATGATTCTGGTAAAATTAACTTTCATTGATGAATTAAGTCTAACTATTACAACCTACTAATTTACCCAAGATAGATAAGGTCAACTATAGTCTTACATTTTAATGTAAAAAAAATAATAATAATAATATTATTTTTCTATTCATATGACTTGGGGATTTATAATGAAAATAAGTTAAGTAATATCTGAATTAAAACATTAAAAAAGTTCAACGTAATTATACAAAATTTATAAAACTCATTATATATATTTTTTAACTAACGTCCAACGAATTTTCTTGTGCAAATTATATATATTTTTAAAATTTTTAATTTTTCTTTTCCATTGTAGACTTGACTATAAAGTGAGATTCTGCATTGTTTTCCATACTAGACTTGACTTTTCAACCCTCATGTAAATTTGTAGACTAGACTTTTCAGCTCTTACACAAATGAGTAGACTACACACATTTTTCTGAAGGGTTAACTTTAACATTTTCAAAATGTTCGAAATCTTAAAGGTTTTTGATAAATTTTTTAGGGTTTTAAGTATACTCTTCGTGAAATGGAGGTTGACCACAAATCAAACTGTGCCGAATGTTCAATTTCTTAGCCACCACTTGGAGAAGTATTTGGGTGCGTCTTGATATAATTTCAAATTCTATATATATTCATATTCTCCCAGATTTTACTTTATTTTTTAATTTTTAATTTTTCTTTTCCAAATTAGACTTGACTATGAACTCTCGTATAAATGTGTAAACTTGTCTTTAACCACACATTTTCCACACATTTTCCAGAATGGCTAGCTTTAATATTTCGTGGACTGGTGGTGGAGTGCGCATGTGTCAAAGTTCAATTGCTTAGCCACCACTTTGAGAAGTATTTGGGTGGGTATTGATATAATTCAAAATTCTACTATTGGCCATATTCTCTTTTTAGGTGTACATATTTTTGACCATGATATTTTGTAATATTTTTTTTTAAGAAAGTTATAAAATAGTTATATTGAAATAAAAATAAACAAACATACAGGGTAAGAAAAATAAAAACAGTAAGACTTTAAAGGGTCAAACAAACAACCTAACAAAAATTACAAATAACAAAAACGAAACTGCCAAAAAATAGTTATAATACAAGAAAAATCACCGATCTTTTCACAGAAGTGATTTGGAAAGGTAAGATTTGGATCAAACCAGCCATCGTTGTCGACGTCATCCCTAGCGCCGCTAGCCAACTCCACTGTTGTCGTCATCGTACTTCAATTACTGTCAAAAGTCAGAGTTGAAGAAGAAGAAAACCCACAATGGCATAGGAGGGGGATTTAAATAAGAGTGAACTATTGTGAGTGTCGAAAATCTGAAATTTTTTATCGAAATCGAAGGAGACATTCTAAAACCCTTCTTCTTAGGAATAAAAAACTTAGGTCTACACTTTGAAAGCATTTTGAGAGCTCGCCAAAGGCATGACCGAAAGTTCCCGGAAGGAAACCGAAAATTTCTTGGCGAGAGCGCCTCTCCAGCACCCCCCTAGGTTTGATGTTTTGTAATCATTTCATTACAAATTAAGCAATGTGTAATTATGACTTAGTTTGGTTGCAGGGTGTAAATTTTTTTGAGTCATGAATCAGTGTAGTGTTAGATACAATTTATTGTAATTTTTATTTGAGTTAGCAAGAGATATTGGATTATGTCTCAATTGGATCGCCTGGGAAGTGTGGTAGTCAAAGCTAGTTGGTGGGAGTAGATAAGGTTAGGATTAAGGTTTGAGAAATTAGTAATAAGAATTAAATTGAAATTTTATAATGGGATAAAATTCTGATACAAAAAAAATATAAATGGGTGAGAGTTTAAAGAAAAAAATTGGGTGCTATTAACAGTATTTGTTTGGTTATAATCTATTATAACACTTTGATTATAATTGAAAGTGGTGAGATTATGCAACAAAGTTGTGTCAAGACTAAAAAATGTCATAATCTCTCTATATAATGATATATCAAAAAGTAAGGAGAAAATAGAATATTTGATTTTTTTTGTATAATATGTTGATTTTTTAATTTTTAATAATTTTTTGACTTTTAAATTAAAATAGTAATTTACCAAACGAGACCTAAGTCATAAATACATACTACTTAATTCATGATGAAAAATTATAAACTATCATAAACACATATATGGTAATAGAACTTCAAATTTGCAATACCTTTTTTTTTTTTTTTTTTTTTTGGTTACAGGAAAATCCTCCCACTCTCCCGCAGGTCCAAGGCAGCGCCCCTTGAGAAGATCACCAGGGTGTCCTGTTGTCCGTTCCGAGTGAGAGACTATAACCTGGAAGCTTGTCCCGACCTCCCAAGGCAAGCTCCGCTTAAGTCAGGACTCGCACAGTGGGGGAGAATTAAACCCACACCAAGTAGCTGATAAGGCATCCTTGAGGTCAACCTCCTAACCAACTGTGCTACGCCCAGGAGATTGGCCCAGAGGGAAGTTGAACCCAGGACCTAGGGGCTTAAACCCCAAGCCCTTACCAGGTTGCCACTCACCCCTGGGTTAATTTGCAATACTTAAGACCCACCCAAATACTTGGCTAAGCAATTGAATGTTCAACACGGGATGATTGTGGTCCCCACTCAACTCAACCACCAATGAATCCATTGGAGTAGTTGCCTGACTTGTCAAACACGAGACACATTAATTAGGGATGGGCATAGGATTATTCAATCCGTCCAAATCGCCTATCCGAACCAACTCGCACACATATAGACGGTTTTGCAAACACAATAGGATCGGGTGTGGTTTGAATTCTGGCTGATTTTCGGATTACGGACGAATTGCGAGTTTTAGCCGCACCTGCCACAACCTGCCTGCATTAACATTTTATTTTTTTAAATCTGGGCGGGTGCGGGTCTTGATATAATTCCAAATTCTATATATATTCATATTCTCCCAGATTTTACTTTATTTTTTAATTTTTAATTTTTCTTTTCCAAATTAGACTTGACTATGAACCCTCATATAAATGTGTAGACTTGTCGCTAACCACACATTTTCCAGAAAGGCTAGCTTTAATATTTCGTGGACTGGTGGCTGAGTGCATGTGTCGAAGTTCAATTGCTTAGCCACCACTTTGAGAAGTATTTGGATGGGTTTTGACATAATTCAAAATTCTACTATTGGCCATATTCTCTTTTTAGGTGTACATATTTTTGATCATGATGTTTTGTAATATTCTTTTTTAAGAAAGTTATAAAATAGTTATATTGAAATAAAAATAAACAAACATACAGGTCAGGAAAAATAAAAACAGTAAAACTCTAAAGGGTCAAACAAACAACCTAACAAAAATTACAAATAACAAAAACAAAATTGCCAAAAAAATAGTTATGATACAGGAAAAATCACCGATCTTCTCAATGATGTGATTTGGAAAGGTAAGATTTGGATCAAACCAGCCATCGTTGTTGACGCCATCCCTAGCGCCGCTAGCCAACTCCTCTATTGTCGCCGTCGTACTTCAATCACTGCCAAAAGTCAGAGTTGAAGAAGAAGAAAACCCACAATGGCAAGGGAGGAGGATTTAAAGAAGAGTGAACTATTGTGAGTGTCGAAAATCTAAAATTTTTTATCGAAATCGAAGGAGAAATTCTAAAACCCTTCTTCTTAGGAATAAAAAACTTAGGTCTACACTTTGAAAGCATTTTGAGAGCTCGCCGAAGACATGCCGGAAAGTTCCCGGAAGGAAACCGAAAATTTCTTGGCGAGAGCGCCTCTCCAGCACCCCCTAGGTTCGATGTTTTGTAATCATTTCATTACAAATTAAGTAATGTGTAATTATGACTTAGTTTGGTTGCAGGGTTTAAATTTTTTTGAGTTATGAATCAGTGTAGTGTTAGATATAATTTATTGTAATTTTTATTTGAGTTAGCAAGAGATATTGGATTATGTCTCAATTGGATCGCCTGGGAAGTGTGGTAGTCAAAGCTAGTTGGTGGGAGTAGATAAGGTTAGAATTAAGGTTTGAGAAATTAGTAATAAGAATTAAATTGAAATTTTATAACGGGATAAAATTCTGATACAAAAAAAATATAAATGGGTGAGAGTTTAAAGAAAAAAATTGGGTGCTATTAACAGTATTTGTTTGGTTATAATCTATTATAACACTTTGATTATAATTGAAAGTGTTGAGATTATGCAACAAAGTTGTGTCAAGACTAAAAAATGTCATAACCTCTCTATATAATGATATATCAAAAAGTAAGGAGAAAATAGAATATTTGACTTTTTTTTATATAATATGCTGATTTTTTAATTTTTTAATAATTTTTTGACTTTTAAATTAAAATAGTGATTTACCAAACGAGACCTAAGTCATAAATACATACTACTTAATTCATAATGAAAAATTATAAACTATCATAAACACATATGGTAATAGAACTTCAAATTTGCATTACTTAAGACCCACCCAAATACTTGGCTAAGCAATTGAACGTTCAACACAGGATGATTGTGGTCCCCACTCTACTCAACCACCAATGAATCCATGAGAGTAGTTGCCTGACTTGTCAAACACGAGACGCACTAATTAGGGATGGGCATAGGATCATCCAATCCGTCCAAATCACCTATCCGAACTGACTCGCACACATATAGACGGTTTTGCAAACACAATAGGGTTGGGTGTGGTTTGGATTTTGGCTGATTTTCGAATTACGGACGGGTTGCGAGTTTTAACCGCACCTGCCACAACCTGCCTGCATTAACAATTTATTTTTTTAAATCTGGGCGGGTGCAGGTCTTTATATAATTCCAAATTCTATATATATTCATATTCTCTCAGATTTTATTTTATTTTTTAATCTTTAATTTTTAATTTTTCTTTTCTAAACTAGACTTGACTATGAACCCTCATATAAATGTGTAGACTTGTCGTTAACCACACATTTTCCAGAAAGGCTAGCTTTAATATTTCGTGGACTGGTGGCTGAGTGCATGTGTTGAAGTTCAATTGCTTAGCCACCACTTTGAGAAATATTTGGGTGGGTTTTGATATAATTCAAAATTCTACTATTGGCCATATTCTCTTTTAAGGTGTACATATTTTTGATCATGATGTTTTGTAATATTTTTTTTTAAGAAACTTATAAAATAGTTATATTGAAATAAAAATAAACAAACATACAGGTCAAGAAAAATAAAAACAATAAGACTTTAAAAGGTCAAACAAACAACCTAACAAAAATTACAAATAACAAAAACAAAATTGCTAAAAAAATAGTTATGATACAGGAAAAATCACCAATCTTCTCACAGATGTGATTTGGAAAAGTAAGATTTGGATCAAACCAGCCATCATTGTCGACATTGTCCCTAGCGCCGCTGGCCAACTCCATTGCTATCGCCGTCGTACTTTAATCACTGCCAAAAGTCAGAGTTGAAAAAGAAGAAAACCCACAATAGCATGGGAGTTGATATAATTCAAAATTCTACTATTGGCCATATTCTCTTTTTAGGTGTACATATTTTTGATCTTGATGTTTCGTAATTTTTTTTTTAAGAAAGTTATAAAACAGTTATATTGAAATAAAAATAAACAAACATACAGGTCAAGAAAAATAAAAACAGTAAGACTTTAAAAGGTCAAACAAACAAGCTAACAAAAATTACAAATAACAAAAACAAAATTGCTAAAAAAATAGTTATGATACAGGAAAAATCACCAATCTTCTCACAGATGTGATTTGGAAATGTAAGATTTGGATCAAACTAGCCATCGTTGTCGACATTGTCCTAGCGCCGCTGGCCAACTCCATTGCTATCGCCGTCGTACTTCAATCACTGCCAAAAGTCAGAGTTGAAAAAGAAGAAAACCCACAATAGCATGAGAGGAGGATTTAAAGAAGAGTGAACTATTGTGAGTGTCGAAAATCTGAAATTTTTTGTCGAAATCGAAGGAGAAACTCTCAAACCCTTTTTCTGAGGCATAAAAAACTCCGGTCTACTCTTTGAAAGCATTTTGAGGGCTCGCCGAAGACATGCCGGAAAGTTCCCGGAGAGAAACCGAAAATTGCCTAGCAAGAGAGCCTCTCCAGTGCCCCCCCTAGGTTCCATGTTTTGTAATCATTTCATTACAAATTAAGTAATGTGTAATTATGACTTAGTTTGGTTGTAGGGTCTAAATTTTTTTTGAGTTATGAATCAGTGTAGTGTTAGATATAATTTATTGTAATTTTTATTTTAGTTACCAAGAGATATTGGATTATGTCTCAATTGGATTGCCTCGGAAGTGTGGTAAAGCTAGTTGGTGGGAGTAGATAAGGTTAGGATTAAGGTTTGAGAAATTAGTAATAAGAATTAAATTGAAATTTTATAATGGGATAAAATTCTGATACAAAAAAAATATAAATGGGTGAGAGTTTAAAGAAAAAAATTGGGTGCTATTAACAGTATTTGTTTAGTTATAATCTATTATAGTACTTTGATTATAATTGAAAGTGACAAGATTATGCAACAAAGTTGCGTCAAGACTAAAAAATGTCACAACCTCTCTACATGATGATATATCAAAAAGTAAAGAGACAATAGAATGTTTGACTTTTTTTTGTATAATATATTGATTTTAAATTTTTTAATAATTTTTTGACTTTTAAATTAAAATAGTAAATTGCCAAACTAGACCGAAGTCATAATTACATACTACTTAATTCATAATTAAAAATTATAAACTATCATAAACACATATATGGTAATAGAACTTCGAATTTGCAATACTTAAGACCCATCCAAATACTTGGCTAAGCAACTTATTGTTCAACACGGGATGATTATGGTCCCCACTCAACTCAACCACCAATGAATCCATCGGAGTAGTTTCCTGACTTGTCAAACACGAGACGCATTAATTAGGGCTGGGCATATGGTTATCCGACCCGTCCAAACTGTCCTATTGAATCGACCCGCACACATATGGTCGATTTTGCAAACACAATACGGTGGGGTGCGGTTTGAATTCTAGCTAATTTTCGGATTGCGGGTTTTAATCGCACCCGCCGCAACCCACCCACATTAACATTTTGTAAATTTTTTTTTTTTTTCAAAATCTGGACCATTCCTCTATACGCAAACAAACCAAAAGTAAACCCTAATCTCTCAAAAACACATCTGCGCAGCTGTTCTCTTTCTTTACATCTCATCAATCTGTCTCGTTTTTCATCTGCTCACAGCTCTCTTCTCATCGCACCGATCGATTTTCGCAAGATCAACTCTTTCTCTCTCTCTCTCTCTTGTAACTCTCAAGTAAGCATCTCTCTCTCTCTCTCTCTTCCCGATCTCTGATTGTTTTTAGGTAATCAGATCTATATTTCTCTATGCGCAGCCTCTCTTCTAATTTCACTCTCTCGTTCTTCCATGTCTCTCTTTCTCTCTCTATCTTCTCTCTGTGTCGACTGGCGAAGCGACCGATTGACCTTCGTAAGATCGACTCTGCTCTGTAACTCTTAGGTAAGCGTCTCTCAGTCTCTCTCTCTCTTCGGTCTCTGATTTTTTTTTTTAATGCAATCAGATGTGTAGTAACAAATCTCTAAGTTTATTTGTTTATTTCTGTTTGTGTGACTAAGATTTTGTTTCAATGGTGACTAAGATTCTGTTTCAAATGATGATTAAGATTTTGGAAACTGAATTCGAAGTGGAAATTGAATCTGTTTATTCTCTAAGTTTATTGAATATATTGGAAATTAATTGAATCTGTTATTGGAATTAAATCTATTATTGAATTTGTGATTGAATCTGTGTTAAATCTGAAAGTTGGAATTAAATCTATGTTATTGGAGTTAAATCTGTTATTAAATCTGTGTTATTGAATCTGTATTTTTGAAATTAAATCTATGTTAGAAGTTGAAATTAAATCTGTTATTGAAATTTTAAATTGCATATGTTATTAAATTGAATATGTGATTAAATCTGTTATGTTATTGAAATTGAATCTGTAATTGTTTTGTTTTTTGTAATTTCTTTTGGGAATTTTCTATTATTAAAATTTATTTAGAAGGTGATGTGGGGAAATTGAATCTATTAATTTCAATATCATATTCAATTTCAATTCAATTTTAATAACAGATTTGATCTTTGTACTTAGGGGAAATTGAATATGTTAATTACTTTTTTTATATTATATTTATCATTTAGTTGTTATAGCGATTCTGATTTAGAACTGACCCATTTAATACTCTGGACTTAGGTTTCATGGTTATGTATTGTTGTTCTTGTCTAATTCCTCTTTTCCCTCATTGAGTTTGGCTTTTGGGATGTGTTGGTTGCGTTTGGAATAGGTCGGTACCTTGTTTTTCCAAGACCTTGTTGCCTAGAATTTTGTTTCTATGCTCGAGCACCACTTCTTGCTCTCGATCGAACTTTGTGAACTCTCAGTAGTTTTGTAGGTTTGTAAAACTATTGGGACTTGTTATTCTTCGCTCGAGTGAAGTTTCTTGTGCTTGAGCAGTATTGCGCTCGAGCGGCTATTTTTGCGTTCGAGCGTTGGCCTTCTGTCTGTAAAACTACTGGGAGTGTGTATTCTACACTCGAGCGTCACTTTCTGCGCTCGAGCAGTTACGTCTTTTTCATGGTGCCTTGGAGCTCAAGTGTCATTTCTTGAGCTCGAACAGTAATTATTTTTGTGTCTGGACGCTTGAGTGTCACTTTTTGCGCTTGAGCAGACTTTACATATATCAGTTTGTAAAAGTCACTTTTTACATCACTTTTTCATCTCTCTCTCTGTGAAAAATTTCAAAACCCTAAATCTAGAGCTCCCCTCTTTAGAACTTACTCTCTCTCTACAAATACACCTAGATCTATCCATTTTTCCACCCTACTCCCTTTGTTAAAAAGGTAAAGCTCACTTGGAGCTTTGTTTTCATCCGAGCAAAGTTGGATTTTGGCTTCTTTGAGATTTCTCCACTATCTCCTTGGTCATCTAGCTTCGAGGTACGGATTCTCTACACTCTTTTATGAGTTTTAACTTAACTATTTGCTTTTATAAAACAAATTTGTGATTTTGGAGGATTTTGATCAAACCTGGGATTTTGTTTAAAATCAAAAGAGGGGTTTTCCAATGGTTGTATTGAAAATGGTTGTGGGAGTGGAAATAAGGTTGAATTGTGGTAAAATTATTGATTTTGATACTTGGAATGAATTTTGG
The DNA here is from genome assembly GCF_055761805.1 of Camellia sinensis. Lineage (NCBI taxonomy): Eukaryota > Viridiplantae > Streptophyta > Magnoliopsida > Ericales > Theaceae > Camellia > Camellia sinensis. Next base: position 14,313,485 of record NC_138968.1, read on the forward strand.
AAGTATAGCGATCCCGGGTTTACCCTTGTTGTACAGTGATCCGGACATGTGTCCGTGGATGTTGGATGTTGTTTATTATCTTGTTTGCATCCTTTTTACTTTGTATATTGAGTATGGGATGTGTTGGGCAGGTTTGTTACAGGTTGGTTGTGTTTGGGAGCCTAGTGTTGCTGCCCAGATTTTTGGTCCTTCGCTCGAGCGAGGAGTCTGTCGCTCGAGCGAGAGTAGTGTTGCCCCGGTTCTGGACCTGAGAGTTGTAGTTTCTGGCTCGAGCGAGCTTTTCGTGGCTCGAGCGGTCTGGGTTTTTCTTCGCTCGATCGAGAACTTCTTGGCTCGAGCGAGAGTTTTCTGTGTCTGGTCGCTCGAGCGACCAATCCTTCGCTCGAGCGAGCGTGTTTTATATCAGCGGACAGCAGCGTCTAAAACATCACTTTTTCAGTCCCTTTCTTTGATTAAACCCTAAATCCGACACCCTCTCTCTCTAAACTTGCACTCTCTCTAAGGTTTGATCTCCCTAAGGTGTAAATCTAGCCTAGGGCCTTTGTTAAAAAGATAGAGGGCGTTGAGAGCTTCGATTTAATCTGAAAAAGTTTGGATTTGGAGCAAGTTGATCTTGGAGTCTTCATCTCCATTTTGGCTTAAACTTCGAGGTAGGGATATCCTACTCCTCTCTATGGGTTTTGTCTTTAAATTTTGGTATTTTGAGATGTTGGGCTTGGTTTGGTAATTTTGTGAAAGTTTGGGGCTTTTGTGTAATTTTACAAAAGTTGGGGTTTTATTCATAATAAACCTAGATGCATGTTTAGCATGAAAAAAATGGAATGATTGCTGAATCATTGAAGAAAATGGGACCTAAGGGTTGAAATGGTAATTATGGAAAATGGTCTAATTGCATTGTTTAATTAATTGGGATAATTAATTGATGAGAAATGAGGAAATGAAATGTTGATTGAATATCCATTTGTGCATTTATTTTCTGTTTTAGAAATAACTGCTTTGGGCTATCGGTGGAGGATAGTCGTGATTGTTGTAGACAATGTATGTTGATTAGGCAAACTGAAACTAATCAATGGAATGTGTTATGGAACTTGACAGTTGCTAGAATACATTAATTGTTTGTATTGTGTGATTGTATATAGAACCAATGTGTTTATATACGTTATGTGTAGAGGAGGAGATAGGGGATGTACTCCGCGGTTTAGGGGAAGATAGGGGATGTACCTCTAAACCGGATAGGTATTGGGAGGAGATAGGGGATGAACTCCGTAGACAGAGCTCATATGCTTGTCTAGAGAAGTGAAGATAGAGCTCATATGCTTATCTTTGTGAAGTGAAGTGTGGATACAGCTTGTATGCTTATCTGTGGATATTGTTGATATACATATCTGTTGTAGAGTGTGGATACAGCTTGTATGCTTATCTGTGGATATTGTCGATATACATATCTGTTGAGAATGTGGATATAGCTTTTATGCTTATCTGAATGTGAGATATAGTTTTTTTATACATATCTGTGGAAATGATAATAGAGCTAGCATGCTTATCTATTGAAAAGGGAAAATGAAAAGTAATTGGGACTTGTAAGTCGTTGACATAAATATGTAATTTATGTGATTGTATCAGTGTTGACCAACTATCAATTGCTAATGTTTTAGTCATTGTCCATGGTTGGTTTAGTGTATTTCTACTGGGCTGTGGCTCACCCTATATGGGAATATCATTTTCAGGTACAGGAAGCATGCCACCTCCAAGGACATAGCTGGGAGGCTAGTGGCGGACATAGTTTTGTCGTTTTACTGTTGATGTATTACATGTAATTTCAAGCCAAGGGCTTAATGTGTAAACGAGTTAGAACTCTTTGTTGTAACCAAGTGTTAACTTGGAAAGCTGTAAGCCCGTAGGGCATTTTGTTATGAGGTTAACATGTAATACTTATGTCTTGGAATTCTAATGAATGAAAGGAATGCAGTTAGTTTATATGTATATGTATGTCTTATTAGATGGGTTTATTGTTGTTATTTTGAGGGCGTTACAACTTGGTATCAGAGCGTACCGGGTTCGAATACTTTGGGTACGTGGGAAGTGATTAGGATCACAATGGGTTTGTCTCGCTTGATAGAGACTTAGATGTAGTACCATATGCTATGTGCTTGTTTGATAACATGCTTATGTGACTATGTGGGTATGGGATTTAATTTCTAGGATGTTGATTGGATCCTTGAGTTTCTGGAAGTCTTGTTGGAAAAGCACTTGATCAATGCTATTTCTAACCGGAACTCTAGTAACGCCTCGGGACTATCATTATCCGGAAATGAAATTCGTAAGTGCTTATGTGTTTATGTGCTTATGTGGAGTGAATTACACTTGTCCATGCATTAGGACGTGAGTGTTTAGTTTCGGCACACCTACGAATGTGCTAACGTTCTGTGTTACCTTTATTAGGATGTCAGGACGAGGAAGAGGTGCTAGGCGTGGTAGACCTGCGAGGCAGGAAGTACCGTTACAGGGTGAGATTCCGGCAGTGCAGGAGGGAGTTGGGCAGGCCAATGTGGCCGAGCCAGTGGGTCAGCAGGCTATGGGTGCCTTGGCCAGAGAGATAGCGGGAGCTTTGGGTATTCTTAGAGCTGGGAATCAGGCAGCTGAGACAGGGCCTTCCTTCTTGAAGAGGGAGTTCTTTCGGTGTAATCCGGACGAGTTTATCGGGGATCCTAAAGAGCCGCTTAAGGCAGATGAATGGCTCGAACAGACAACGAAGACGTTTGAGATGCTTGGCATCGAGGACGGAGCACTGAAAGTGACCTTGGCATCCTTCCAGCTGAAGGGAGATGCGGGTCAATGGTGGAAGTACGAGAAAGCTCGTGTTGGTGGTACTTGGGAGACGTTTATGAATGCTTTTCAGGAGAGGTTTTTATCAGCAGCAGCTAGGGAGAAGCTGAGGGATCAGTTTAGCCGGCTTAATCAGCAGGGCTTGTCAGTGGCCGAGTTTGAGGCTACTTTTACCAGTCTGTCTAGGTTTGCACCTGAACTGGTGGCGTCTGAGGAACGCCGTTGCTATGAGTTTGAGCGGAAGTTGAGGCGGGGCCTCAAGTTGAGAGTTGGTGGGTCTTATATTCGAGAGTATAGACACCTAGTGGATGCTGCAGCTCATATGGAGCTTATGATGCAGGAGGAGGATGAGGGTCAGAGAGGCTCCAAGAGGAGCCAGGATAGTCAGAGTGATGGCAGGAGGCAGAGGGGTTCTAACCCTCAGCAGTCTCAGGGTGCAGTCTCTAGATCGACCTTTCCAGTGCCTAGTGTAGGCTCGGGGAGAGGCAGTCAGGGAGAATTCACTTGTTACAAGTGTGGCCAGCTGGGTCACAAGGTTTCTGTTTGCCCGCAGAAGGGTGGGGGTCAGAAAGCTGCTTGTTCTTCAGCTAGACCGCCGAGTCAGAGTTTGGGCAGGGGGCAGCTCTTGATTTGTTATCAGTGTGGACAACCTGGGCACATGAAGAGGTTTTGCCCACAGTTGGGTGCCACTTCGGGAGCGTCTGGTTCTAGGCAGACGCAGGGTTTTCAGCCAGCTCAGTCTGTGCAGGCCTCGAGGGCCAATCCGGGAGCTTCGTCATCCCAGTCTGTGCAGCAGTCTTTTGCTCCGAGAGGTGAGCAGGTAGACCAGGGGCCTACGGGGCGCGTGTATGCTGTTACCGCGCAGGATTTAGTACCGGCTCCATCAGTAGTGAGAGGTACTTTTCTGTTTTGCAACTCAGTTGCTAGTGTGTTGATAGACACGGGTGCATCTCATTCTTTTGTATCTGCTGCATTTGCATCTGTTTTGGAATTGGAGTTAGCACAGTTAGCATCTCCTATTTGTGTGGTATCGCCTTTGGGTGGTGAGTTGATCCTGAAACAGGGTGTTAGAGGATGTGATATTGAGGTCGCCGATTATAGGCTTCCTTTTCCGTTTGTTGTCATGCCCATGAAGGGTTTTGATGTTATTTTGGGTATGGACTGGTTATCGTCATACCGGGCTGTTATTGATTGCTACCGCCAGAGGGTCACGTTATGTACCTTGAGCGGGGAGTGGTTCCATTTCTTGGGAGACCGGGTTGGTAGTGTTTTGCCACCGGGGTATGACTCGCGAGGGCGAAGTGAGCTTAGTAGTCTACTTGCCAGCTTAGTAGTCTACTTGCCAGCTTTGAGAGTGGTGAGAGTGGTGAGACCCAGGTTGTGTTACCGAGGGTGGTTTGTGAGTATCCGGATGTTTTTCCCGAAGATCTTGTTAGTTTGCCACCTCACCGAGAGATAGAGTTCTCTATTGATTTAGTGCCTGGTACGACGCCGATTTCTATGGCACCTTACCGTTTTGCCCCAGCAGAGTTGGTTGAGTTGAAAGTTCAGCTCCAGGAATTGCTCGATAAGGGCTTTGTTCGCCCTAGTGTTTCACCGTGGGGAGCACCGGCACTCTTTGTTAAAAAGAAAGATGGTGCCTTGAGATTGTGTATAGACTACCGGAAGTTGAATCGGGCTACGGTTAAGAATAAGTATCCTATGCCCCGTATAGATGATTTGTTTGACCAGTTGAAGGGTTCCCGTTGTTTCTCTAAGATAGACTTGAGATCGGGTTACCATCAGTTGAGGGTCAGGGAGGAAGATGTTCCTAAGACGGCATTCCGTACGCGGTATGGCCATTACGAGTTTCTGGTGATGCCATTTGGGCTTACCAATGCACCGGCAGTCTTTATGGACTTGATGAACCGGATTTTCCGGGAGTTCTTAGACCGATTTGTGGTTGTTTTCGTGGACGATATCCTTATCTATTCGTCTTCTGAGAAGGAGCACGAGGCACACTTGAGAGTAGTGCTTGAGTTGCTTAGAGCTCATAGGCTGTATGCCAAGTTCGGGAAGTGTGAATTCTGGCTGAGGGAAGTCAAATTCTTAGGCCACGTGGTATCCGGGGAAGGGGTGTCTGTTGATACGTCCAAGGTTGAGGCAGTGCAAGGTTGGGCACAGCCTAAGAGTGTATTTGAGATCCGCAGTTTTCTGGGATTAGCTGGGTATTACCGTCGGTTTGTGAAGGATTTCTCCAGGTTAGCGTCACCGTTGACTAGACTGACTCGGAAGGGAGTCAAGTTTGTGTGGAGTGAGACTTGTGAAAAGTCGTTCCAAGAGCTGAAAGTTAGATTGACCACCGCTCCGGTATTGATTATTCCGGAGAGAGGGTTGGGTTATGCGGTTTATTGTGATGCCTCACGAGAGGGTTTGGGTTGTGTGTTGATGCAAGAGGGGAAAGTGGTAGCTTATGGCTCACGTCAGTTGAAAATACACGAGAAGAATTACCCTACACACGACCTAGAGTTAGCAGCTGTGATCTTTGCCTTGAAAATCTGGAGGCACTACCTTTATGGTGAGAGGTTCGAGGTATTCTCGGATCATAAGAGTTTGAAGTATCTGTTTACACAGAAAGACTTGAATCTGAGGCAGAGGAGATGGATGGAGTTCATCGAGGATTATGATTTTGAGTTACATTATCATCCGGGAAAGGCCAATGTTGTGGCCGATGCCCTTAGTAGGAAGACCATTAGTGATGTTGCTAGTATAGCCATCCGGGAATGGGTGATGTTGGGAGCACTTGGCGAGTTTGATTTGCTACTGGGCGAATCTGTTGAGGCTGCGGCCTTGTTTTCTGTTGTTGCGCAGCCTACACTTGTGATTAGAGTGTTAGAGGCACAGAGAGGTGACCTTGAGGTAGAATCCCTCCGAGAGAAGATCTCCAGTGGGAAAGTTGAGAAGGGTTTGACGGTGTATCCCGACCTGAGTGTGAGATACCGAGACCGTTTGTTTGTACCGGAGGCTTGCCGAGAGGAGGTACTCCGAGAGTTTCACCATTCGCGCCTTGCGGTGCATCCGGGAGGTACTAAGATGTATCAGGATTTGGGTCGCCAGTTTTGGTGGCGGGGTATGAAAAGAGATGTGGCTGTTTTCGTATCGAAATGCCTTACTTGCCAGCAAGTGAAGGCCGAGCATCAGAGGCCAGCGGGTTTGTTGCAACCCTTGCCTATTGCCGAGTGGAAGTGGGAGCATGTCACTATGGACTTCGTTGTAGGTCTTCCGAGGACTCAATGGGGTAGTGATGCTATTTGGGTGGTTGTAGACCGGTTGACTAAGTCGGCGCACTTTATTCCTATGCGCGTGAGAGATTCGGTAGGTCATCTTGCCGACTTGTATATTCGGGACGTAGTGAGATTGCACGGGGTCCCAGTGACGATTGTCTCAGATAGAGATCCTCGTTTTACTGCTAGGTTGTGGCAGAGTTTGCAGAGTGCACTGGGCACTAAGTTGACCTTTAGTACGGCTTATCATCCTCAGACTGACGGGCAGTCCGAGCGTACTATTCAGATCCTCGAGGATATGCTTCGGGGTTGTGTCCTGGACTTCAGTGGGACGTGGGAGAGGCACTTGCCATTGGTAGAGTTTGCCTACAACAACAGTTTTCAGTCTAGCATCGGTATGGCACCGTTTGAGGCCTTGTATGGCCGACCGTGTAGGTCTCCAGTTTGTTGGGCCGAGGTGGGTGATGCACCTTTGTTGGGTCCGGAGTTGGTTAGGGAGACGACGGAGAAAGTTGAGCTTATCCGTAGGAGGCTTGTTACAGCCCAGAGTCGACAAAAGAGTTATGCCGACCGTAGGAGGAGACCTTTGGCGTTTGAGGTAGGTGACCATGTCTTTCTGAAGATATCACCTAGGCGAGGCTTGATGAGATTTGGGAAGAGTGGGAAGTTATCCCCTCGGTTTATAGGTCCTTTTGAGATCCTTGAGAGGATAGGTGAGGTTGCTTATCGGTTAGCCTTACCGCCGCAGTTGTCCGGAGTGCATGACGTGTTTCATGTGAGTATGCTTCGGAAGTATGAGCCAGATCCATCACATGTGCTGGATTGGACTGATTTAGAGGTAGATGAGGATGCCTCGTATGAGGAGAGACCGGTTCGGGTCTTGGATAGGCGGGATCAGGTCCTGCGTGGTAAAACCATTCCTTTGGTGAAAGTCTTGTGGAAACATCACGGAGTGGAGGAAGCCACTTGGGAACGTGAGTTGGAAGTCCGAGAGAAATATCCGGACTTGTTTATTGATATGTAATTTTGTATTTAAATTTTACATTTTGTTGAACTTAAGAGCTTTTATATATGTCTTAAGTTGTGAAACATTGAAAATGTTTTAGTTATTGGAAGTATGTTTTGGAACTTGCCTCATATGGAAGTTGAATGTAACATTATAGGTGTTAAGTATATTGTTGACATTGGAAAGTTAGTGCATAATGTTGATGCATGTTGATAATACATATGTTGTTTACATATTGTGATATGTCTCTTGTTAAAGGGATGGGATGACCGGTAATGGGTCGAATTGTTGAATGTTAAATTGTAACATTGTTTAAAATGGAGGAAAACCTGTTTTTGAAAACTTGTGCTTAATTTCGGGGGCGAAATTCTTTAAGGGGGGGAGGTTATAGCGATCCCGGGTTTACCCTTGTTGTACAGTGATCCGGACATGTGTCCGTGGATGTTGGATGTTGTTTATTATCTTGTTTGCATCCTTTTTACTTTGTATATTGAGTATGGGATGTGTTGGGCAGGTTTGTTACAGGTTGGTTGTGTTTGGGAGCCTAGTGTTGCTGCCCAGATTTTTGGTCCTTCGCTCGAGCGAGGAGTCTGTCGCTCGAGCGAGAGTAGTGTTGCCCCGGTTCTGGACCTGAGAGTTGTAGTTTCTGGCTCGAGCGAGCTTTTCGTGGCTCGAGCGGTCTGGGTTTTTCTTCGCTCGATCGAGAACTTCTTGGCTCGAGCGAGAGTTTTCTGTGTCTGGTCGCTCGAGCGACCAATCCTTCGCTCGAGCGAGCGTGTTTTATATCAGCGGACAGCAGCGTCTAAAACATCACTTTTTCAGTCCCTTTCTTTGATTAAACCCTAAATCCGACACCCTCTCTCTCTAAACTTGCACTCTCTCTAAGGTTTGATCTCCCTAAGGTGTAAATCTAGCCTAGGGCCTTTGTTAAAAAGATAGAGGGCGTTGAGAGCTTCGATTTAATCTGAAAAAGTTTGGATTTGGAGCAAGTTGATCTTGGAGTCTTCATCTCCATTTTGGCTTAAACTTCGAGGTAGGGATATCCTACTCCTCTCTATGGGTTTTGTCTTTAAATTTTGGTATTTTGAGATGTTGGGCTTGGTTTGGTAATTTTGTGAAAGTTTGGGGCTTTTGTGTAATTTTACAAAAGTTGGGGTTTTATTCATAATAAACCTAGATGCATGTTTAGCATGAAAAAAATGGAATGATTGCTGAATCATTGAAGAAAATGGGACCTAAGGGTTGAAATGGTAATTATGGAAAATGGTCTAATTGCATTGTTTAATTAATTGGGATAATTAATTGATGAGAAATGAGGAAATGAAATGTTGATTGAATATCCATTTGTGCATTTATTTTCTGTTTTAGAAATAACTGCTTTGGGCTATCGGTGGAGGATAGTCGTGATTGTTGTAGACAATGTATGTTGATTAGGCAAACTGAAACTAATCAATGGAATGTGTTATGGAACTTGACAGTTGCTAGAATACATTAATTGTTTGTATTGTGTGATTGTATATAGAACCAATGTGTTTATATACGTTATGTGTAGAGGAGGAGATAGGGGATGTACTCCGCGGTTTAGGGGAAGATAGGGGATGTACCTCTAAACCGGATAGGTATTGGGAGGAGATAGGGGATGAACTCCGTAGACAGAGCTCATATGCTTGTCTAGAGAAGTGAAGATAGAGCTCATATGCTTATCTTTGTGAAGTGAAGTGTGGATACAGCTTGTATGCTTATCTGTGGATATTGTTGATATACATATCTGTTGTAGAGTGTGGATACAGCTTGTATGCTTATCTGTGGATATTGTCGATATACATATCTGTTGAGAATGTGGATATAGCTTTTATGCTTATCTGAATGTGAGATATAGTTTTTTTATACATATCTGTGGAAATGATAATAGAGCTAGCATGCTTATCTATTGAAAAGGGAAAATGAAAAGTAATTGGGACTTGTAAGTCGTTGACATAAATATGTAATTTATGTGATTGTATCAGTGTTGACCAACTATCAATTGCTAATGTTTTAGTCATTGTCCATGGTTGGTTTAGTGTATTTCTACTGGGCTGTGGCTCACCCTATATGGGAATATCATTTTCAGGTACAGGAAGCATGCCACCTCCAAGGACATAGCTGGGAGGCTAGTGGCGGACATAGTTTTGTCGTTTTACTGTTGATGTATTACATGTAATTTCAAGCCAAGGGCTTAATGTGTAAACGAGTTAGAACTCTTTGTTGTAACCAAGTGTTAACTTGGAAAGCTGTAAGCCCGTAGGGCATTTTGTTATGAGGTTAACATGTAATACTTATGTCTTGGAATTCTAATGAATGAAAGGAATGCAGTTAGTTTATATGTATATGTATGTCTTATTAGATGGGTTTATTGTTGTTATTTTGAGGGCGTTACAGGAAGAAATAGAGGTTTTTCCCTAAATGTCTCATATATTTATTTTCTATAAATAACTGAAATTGATGTTGAAAATGTGAAATTGGATGGATACTAGTATGGATAGTGGATTTAGATATGTATTATCACTCAGATGTTGAATTTTGGATCGTTTATCTGTATTGGAGATTTTATATCTGTTTAGAAATATCTATTTTGGGCTATTGGTGGAGGATAGCTATGATTGTTGTAGAAATTGCATGAGAATTAGGTGAATTGAAACTAATTTTTCATCCACATGTATATGATTTTGAGACAAAAATTGGTAAAAGTGGAAAAGAGGTGTATATCACCAAATTAAGTTGACATATGTGTCCAAGGTGAAAGTCCTGAAAAATGGGTGTATACATGGGTGTCAATTCCCGCGGATGAAATATCCGTAAAATGACAATACTAGCACTTATATAAGCTTCGTTTACATGGGTGTCGTTTGATGGTTTCGTGTAGACAAAATACCTATGAAAGATTGTATCGATTTGAGATTTCCTCATTGTTTTCTATTATAAAGGACATGATTTGAGAATTGTGATATAAACTAAGCATGGCATGGTTTTGGGAAAGAAATGTAAAATGTTTTGACATGGGTATTGCATATGCATTTCACATTTATATCCTTGTTAAGATTCATATATTGTATTGGATTATTTTTACTGGGATTTGGCTCACCTTATATGGGAAAACTATCTTCAGGTGTTGGTGAGATGCTTTCGCCAAGTCAGTAGCTTTGGAGGATTGGAGCAAGAGCTTCATTTTGTTTACCTATTGATATTATTTTGTACAAGCCTAGGGCATTATCTGTATTGGATTTAAATCCATTTGATATAACCAAGTATAGTCTTGGAAAGTTGTAGCCTTCAAGGCATTTCTATTATTTGTTTAACTTCTATTTCATATCTTTGTCATTAGCACATGCTATAGATTCAGGGTTAGGACTTATAAATGTATATTCGTATGTGTCACCTCTTTTGTACAACTGAATCTTATGCAATGAAAGGATGTTATACTTTGATTTATATTGTTATTTACTTATCATCGTGGTTGGTTATTGTATTTATTTCAGGATGTTACAGTTGTTATTTAATTTTCATTCTAATTTTTGTAATTCAGTTTAAATGGAGGACAGTGTTGAATCTCCCGCAATCAATCTTTTACCGTCGGAATCCTCTAATTCTCAAATGAATCCCCTCTTAGCCGAACCCGAAGCTGAACCTAAGCCTCCTAGACCCCCAAAGAGAAAGAGTGAGGGTGGTGAGAGGAGAGAACCATCCACAGTTTGGGATCATTTTGATAAGGTTGTAGGGACTGATGGGAAACGTAGAGCCGTATGCACATATTGCAAGAAAGAGTATTTGGCTGACTCTAGACTTTATGGGACTAGCAATTTGAGGATTCATACACCAAATTGTAAATAATATCCAAATAGGGATACATATGGTCAACAAACATCAAATCTTAAACCAAAACAAAATTAAGAGGGTGTTGAGGTTGTAGCAATAACTTTTAATTTTGATTATAAAAGGTCTCTTACGGAGATGGTGGTCATTGATGAGTTGTCATTTAGATTTATGGAGGGAGTTGGGTTTAGAAGATTTTGTAATGTCATGCAACCTAAATTCATACCAATTCTCTCTTGTCAAACCATATCTAGAGAAAGGCTTAACATATTCAAGAATGAAAGAGATAAGTTAAAGAAGGCCATGAAGGGTCGTAGAATTTGCTTTACTACGGATACTTGGACATCTATTCAAAATTTGTGTTACATGTGTTGGACTGCTCATTTCATTGATGATAGTTGGAAACTTTAAAAAAGAATCATAAATTTTCAATAAGTTGAAGATCACAAAAGAGAAACGTTGGGTCGAAAAATTGAGTCGTGTTTGATTGAGTGGAACATTGATAGCATATTCACCTTAACAGTTAATAATGCTAGTTCTAATAATCTTTCCATTCAATATTTGAAAACGATAACCAAAGATTGGAAGGGGACTATTTTGCAACATGAGTTTATTTATATGCGTTGTTGTGCACATATTCTTAATCTCGCTGTGAGTGACATGTTAAAAGAAATGGACGATTCTATTGCCAACATTAGACTTGCGGTGAGATAAATGATGTTTGCTCCTCATAGGCATGATGTTTTTAAGAAGTGTGCAGCCACACTCAAATTGATTCAAAAGCTCTTGTATGCCTAGATGTACTAACTAGGTGAAACTCTACCTATTTGATGTTAGAGGCAGCCGAAAAGTATGAAAAGGCTTTTAACTGCTTGAAGCTTGTGGATTCCAATTTTGATCCTTATTTCAAGGATGTTGATGGTGGCATAAGGAGAAGTTCGAATGAGTTGGATTGGAAAAAATGTAGATTGTTTTTGAGGTTTCTAAAATTATTTTATCTTGCAATTAAGAAATTTTTGAGGTCTTTCTTTGTTACTTCCAATGCTTTTTACAAAAAAAATGTTCGTTATTGAATGCAAAATTAACCAATTAATTTTGGAGGACAATGATACTTTGAGCACAATGACAAAGATTATAAAACAAAAGTTTAGCAAGTATTAGGGGATGGAAGTAAGATCAACTTATTATTGTATGTTGCGGTTGTTCTTGATCTTACAAAAAAAATGGCATACTTGGAGTTTTGCTTTTCAAATTTATTTCTTGGAAATATTAAGAAGGTGGAAGATATGGTAGACAAGGTTAAGAGTTGTTTGAGTCGTTTGTATAGCCATTATGTCACACTTTATCCTTCAAATGAGAAACTTCCAAGTGTGGGTGAAGTTGTAAATATGATAGAAAATGATGATGATGATCGCTATTCTTTGGCCAACTTCCAATTTAATTCCTATTTGGAGGAGCGATGCACTAGTGGATCTAAGTCGAAATTGGAACAATATTTTTCCGAGGTTGAACATTTTGCAAGGAATCAAATATAGAGTGTTATCGCAACTTGTAAGGAATGTGTTGGCCATGCCCATTTCTACCGTTGCGTCAAAGTCGACTTTTAGTACAAGGGGGCGTATTCTTGACCCATTTCATAGTTCACTCTCACCTTCTATAATTGAAGCTCTTGTATATACTCATAATTGGTTTCGAAGCAACTTTCCAATTTCTCTTCGAAAGGCAATGGATGATGTGAAAGAATTTGAGCAATATGACTTGGGTAATATGAGAATTTATTTATCTTCATTTTTATTTGTATTGTTTATTTTATGATGTAAGTTTTATTAATCTTCTCTTATTGACTCCTAATTAGGTACTTTGGGGTCAAGCCCATTTCAAATTCAACCTATAATGTTGATGCTATAATTGAACTCTAATATCCATTTGCTCATTGGCAATTTTTTCATATACTCAACACATTTTCTTACTATATTGAGATGCAATATATAGACATTTGTTTATCTTTTTATTACTTTATTCTTTTACACTTTTTTTGTCAAAGGAATTATGAATATTAAAGATTGAAGTGTATATTTTTCAATTTATTTTTGTGCAAGGTTCATCAACAAAATGCATGGAATTGGAATTTTTGAAAGTTTGATTAGATGTGATTCATGATGGAGTTTGAAATCTTGGAAATGTTTTTATTTTATTTCATGGGTTTGAATTGAATGAAGTTTTACAACAAATTTTTTTTTTAATTGCATTTTGGATGAATGCAAAAGTTAATGAAAAATTACTTTTATTATTATTTATTTATTGCATTTTAGATCAATATAAAAGTTAATGAAGAATTACTTTTAGGTAAGTTTAAGATTTTGAATGATTTTACTTTAATTGTATTGTTTGGATAGTAGATTGTAAATGAAATTAATGATCTAGTTTAGGACTTTGAAATAATGATCTAGTTTAGGACTTTGAAATATGTGCTCCTATTAGTTTATGATTTGATTTAGGATTTTGAATAGTTTGTTTGTGTTAGGAATTGATTTTGTTGTATTTTTAATTTCATAAGTTTTAATTCATTAATTATTAATGTTGGAGCATTTTAGAAAATGGGGAGAATGGCCCAAAATAAATATTTATAAAATGGAAAAAAAAGGCTCAAAAATAAATTTTTGAAAAAAAAAGTTCAATCCGCAAACTGCCTGCACATCCGCGAATCCTATCTGCACAAATCGCAAACCATACTGTGGACAGTTGCGAGTTAACTTTTTCCCAAATCACACAAATATAGGCGAATCCAAACCGATTCGCAAATCATCTAAATCCGAACTGTAGACCTATAATGTTGATGTTATATTTGATGTAATCCAAGTCAAGTCTACACATTTGTACGAGGGGTCATAGTCAAGTCTACATTTCATGTCAAGTCTACTTTAGGAAAAAATAGCATAAGCTTAGCCTACTTTAGAAAAAGAAAGAAGAAGACTTTTCTTTCATTATTTTCTTATTTATTTATTTTGGTGATAAGATGGTGTTCTACCTAAATGCCAAATTTTGACATATTTTTCTCATTCACAATGAAACTGTGTGGGTGAAAATCTGACCACACTGCAATCTTAGTATCCAGCTGGAGAGCACTGGCAGAATAGATGGCACCTGACTAACTTGCAACAAAAAAAGAAGACTCCGGTGGTGGTTCACCACCCGGGAGTACTCCGACGATCGAGTCATTACTCAATATCTCTCAAAGATAATCAATAGTGCTAAACTCACTAGCTTGAGCATAAAAAGCATACCTTAGATCCATAGGGGTGCCTCTCTTTTATAGCCAACTCAATCCTAGTCCTAATGGAAGCCTAACTTCAATGGACTTAGGATTACTACTAATCTTGGACTCTCAATAGGATTAGGATAAACTCTCTAAGAGTCTTATCTTTACCCAAACTAAAGTCTCCTCACATTCTAGGACTCTTGTTCTTTATCCACTTATCTCGGATTTCGGTATTCTCATTGATAACCTCGGCCTAACCGAGATCATCTCGGCATCATGACTAGGACACGTGGCACCTCGGCTGGCACTTCGGTGACACCTCAGCCACGTGTTGTCATTCAAAAATTATGTCCCCACAACTGCCTCCTAGGCTCTATTACCTCGGCATCCTGAGGTGATGGAACCTATATCATTCCCTCCATTTATCACATCGGCTAAGCTTGCTTCATCATCTATTGCCGAAGTCAGAACTCGTTGGCTTAATATGATCGAGACTTATAATCTTCTTTCATCAATACTTTGGATCAAACAACCAAGTTCGTCCAAGTTTTTCAACCGAAACCGTCCTCCTAGCCGAGGTATTTGTTTCATTAAATCAAAAACTCTGTTTGGTAACGTTTACGTTTCTAGTTTATATTTACAAAAAATTTATAAACTGGTTTTTGTTTATTTTTTATTTATTTTTAGAAAAACATAAACTACAAACGCGTTTGGTAATTGACAAAATGTTTAAAAAATTTTAAAAATATAAAAAAGAGTGAAAAATGGCAAGTGGTGGCAAGTAGCGGCGGAAGACGGTGGTGGAAAGTGGTGACAGTGGGTGATGGGTAACGGGTGGTGGTGGGTGATGGCGGGTGGGTGACGGTGGCGGGTGGTGGGTGGTAGCGAGTGGGTGGTAGTGGTGGTGGTGGCGACGAGTAGTGGGTGGTGGTGGCAGGTGGGTGGCGGATGGCGAGTGGTGGCTGGTGGTAGCGGTGAGTGGGTGACGGTGGCGGGTAGTGGGTGGTAGCGAGTGGGTACTGGTGGTGGTGGTGGGTGGTGGGTGGCAGATGGTGGGTGGTGACGGGTAGGTGGTGGGTGGTGATGGTGGGTGGGTGGGTGACGGTGGCGGGTGGTGAGTGGTGGCGAGTGGGTGGTGATGGCGGGTGGTGGGTGGTGATGGCAATTGGGTGGCGGATAGCGGGTGGTGGTGGGTGGTGGCGGGTAGGTGACGGGTGGTGGTGGTGGTGGGTGGGTGGGTGGTGGTGGTAGGTGGATAGCAGGTGGGTGGTAGGTGGTGGTGGCGGGCGGGTGACAGGTTGCTGGTGGTGGTGGGTGGATGGTGGTGGCAGGTGAGTGGTGGTGGCTGGTGGTGGTGGCGGGCGGTGGATGGTAGTGGCGGGTGGTGGGTGGTGGCAGGTGGATGGCAGGTGGGTGGTGGGTGGTAGTGGTGGTGGTAGTGGCGAGGGGTGGGTGGTGGTGGCGGGTGGATGGCAGGTGGGTGGTGGGTGGTGGGTGGTGGTGGTAGTAGTGGTGGCGAGGGATGGGTGGTGGTGGTGGTGGCGGGTGGGTGGTGAGTGGCGGTGGCAGGTGGTGGTGGGGGGTGGGTGGTGGTGGTTGAAAATGGTGGCGGGTGGTGGCTAGTGTTGGGTGGTAAAAAAAAAAAAAAACTCAAAACTCAAAACGGAAACACATTTTTTGAGTTTACATTTTTGGACCAAATTTATAAACTGAGACCACTGATTTATAAATCAAAAATTTATCAAACAAGTTTTTATTTGAGTTTTTAAAATTTTTGTAAATATAAACAGAAAACTGAAAACGTAAGTGTTACCAAACGGCACCCAAGTGTTTTATCACGCGTATGAACTGGCATGTACAATATTTCAACCGAAACCGTCACGCATCTTTCCTCTACGGAGCTGTGTCTGATATGCGTCATTAAGTCGTCTCGCACTTACTTGCGTTGTCTGACAAGCACGTCGTCCCAAGCACCATAATTGCTGTTTTGCCGCCATTTCATGCTTTTGATCAAAATCAACCCTCTCAAATTTTCCCTTTGCTGCTTTTCCGAAGCTTTCTGCAACCAGTTTCACTCTCTCCCTCCGGTGAGGCTTTTGCTGATCCTTTCCGATTACTGCCGTTGTCTGATTTCGGCGATCCTCATATCGGCTTCACTTTTTTCTGGTAAGCCACTGTTCCTCCTGGTTTCAATTTTTGTTGCTCTTCAAGAGTTTTTGCTTCATTACTTGTTGCCATTGCTGTTTTGCTCAAGTATTCGATTTTATGAATCATGTATCTCAGTGTGTCTATTTCATGATTTTGTTTTTGCCCAAGCCTTGAATACACATACTGTTCACAACTTTCTTGCACTTTTGCCACTGTTCTTGGCCTTGTACCCTTGCATACACTCTGTCGCAGTGTTCTTGATGATTCACCACTATTCTTGGCTCTAAATTTTCTCTTCTTGTCTTTTCTTGTTGTATTTCTAGATTCTTGCCCTCGTTTCTGTTTTCTGCATAGTCCTAGAACCACGTCCCTTCTTGAAATAGATGTCGAGATAACAGTAAAGAAGCTTCCCTAACTGACTGCCGAGGCTGAACTACCGTCAATCGTCGAAGCAGATCAGTCCGGCGTTTTTGCTTTAGTCTCTAGTTCTTAGGGTCTTCATTCTTGTACTTATGTTGTCTTTGCATATGTAACTTCTTTGCTTCTGAACAATGTCTGTTGGTCGCCGATGCGCCACTGCTTTGTATTTGAACAAGAAATCACTTTACTAGGTCGAAGTGCTTCTTTTAATGCATGTTTGTATTTTTCTGAGTATTTGAATGCTTTCTTCTGCTTATTGCCTGTATGCTTCCCCATACTTTAGATTTTTTTCAACTTTTTTCAAATATATCCTGCAAATCACTTCGGGGTAATACACCTCGGATAAGCATCACTTCGGAATTATCATCAGGTAGACACCTCGGATAAGCATTACTTCGGAATTTTATTTCTACAATTGTGTTCTTTAACAGAGGTATTCAAGTGTTGCTTCCTCATTTGTACTTGCCTTCTTTTATACATGCTTCACTTTTCCCAACCTTCTAAGCTTTTAACAAGCTAATTGGTCATCTCGGATGATCATATCTCGGAAAAACGTCTTTTAGTGTGATCTCGGCTATACCAAACTTTGTAAATTGCTAAAAAAATTTAACAAGTGATAGACTTCATAATCTTCAACTATTTCAACTTGTAAATTGTTTTAAAATTTCAACAAGTGGTAACATCATCATTCCTTCTCCTTGCCCACTAATGTGAACATAAGTTGCACTTAGGATCACATTATGGAAGTTGGCTTCATGCCGCAGTCACAGATCCTTTCTAGCCGATGTGTTCTTCTTTTACTCTTGTATGGAAAAATAATTTGCATGTCTTCAATTTACACCTTAACTGTGTAATCTCCTCGGGGTGTAACACCTCAGTTGTACCGACTAATCGGTTTATCTCAGCCTCTGTTTAATACTTGAAAACATTGTAACAAATGTTTTCACAAGTGTTGCTCAAAAATTCACCACTTTTCTTTTACTTCTTAAGACTTCTGTCTTTCATTATCTTCCAAGTCCTGGCAACATGGTAATCTCGGCAAGTATGTGGATACTTCTTTCAGTACAACCTTGTCTTGACTTGTAAATTTTTCTCAAATTTCAACAAATGTTAAACATCATCTCGGTTTCACTCTGCTTGTAAACTTTTCTCAAGTTTCAACAAGCGTTTGAACATTATATCAGTTTAACTCAACTTGTAAATTGCTACAAATTTCAACAAGTGTTAAACATTAATCTCGGTTTAACTTCAACTTGTAAATTGCTACAAATTTCAACAAGTGTTAAACAATAATCTCGGTTTAACTTCAACTTGTAAATTGCTACAAATTTCAACAAGTGTTAAACATCTTTGTCTTCTCTCTGCTCCCTAATTGTGTGTTTATTTTTTATCTTCTAAGATCTGAGATGTTGCTCACTGAACTCTTCTCTTCTCGGATTTAAGTGCCAAGCTCTTGTCTTCTGGAATCTTGGATCTGCTCACTCAGGTTGAGCTCTTCTCTTCTCGAACCTATTCATCTAGGCCGAGATCATGTCTTCTGGGATCTGGGATCCGGAATTTGCTCACTTAGGCTGAGCTCTTCTATAGTCGAATGTCATCTCCTTGGGAGCCATCTCCTTGGGAGCGCTCATGCCCCCTGCCTTTGCATCCCTTCTGGAAGGCCTTCATTCTGTTTATGTCGACACATTCTCCATCTTTGCCAAACTCGTTGTTTCCACTACGTAGATCTTGTACGATGATGGCCATCTATTCTCCTTTCTTTCCCACAGACGGTGCCAAATTGTGTGGGTGAAAATCTGACCACACTGCAATCTCAGTATCCAGCTGGAGAGCACTGACAGAATAGATGGCACCTGACTAACTTGCAACAGAAAGAGAAGACTCCGGTGGTGGTTCGCCACCCGGGGGTACTCCGACGATCAAGTCAGTACTCAATATCTCTCAAAGATAATCAATAGTGCTAAACTCATTAGCTTGAGCATAAAAATCATACCTTAGACCCATAGGGGTGTCTCTCTTTTATAGCCAACTCAATCCTAGTCCCAATGGAAGCCTAACTTCAATGGACTTAGGATTACTACTAATCTTGGACTCTCAGTAGGATTAGGATAAACTCTCTAAGAGTCTTATCTTTACCCAAACTAAAGTCTCCTCCCATTCTAGGACTCTTGTTCTTTATCCGCTTATCTCGGATTCCGGTATTCTCGTTGATAACCTCGGCCTAACCGAGATCATTTCAGCATCATGACCAAGACACGTGGCACCTCGGTTGGCACTTCGTTGACACCTCGGCCACGTGTTCTCATTCAAAAATTATGTCCCCACAAAAACTTACTAATGACATTTAATTTTTTTTTTTTGGGTATGCAAAAAATAAATGAAATAGCTAGTACACCAATCACATTACTAAAATTCAACATTTTGATACTATAATAATATCAAAATTTAACGTCTTACCATTTATATTTTTACTAATATTGTGGTGATACATCAAATAATAAAATATGATTTCTACTAATATTGGTGATATATAAAGGGTTGGCCTAGTAAGTATAACTTGGGATAATTTTTTTTTTTTTTTTGAAGACTAGTTTGTACAAGATATTTACTTTGACTTTAAATAAGTCCGCGCAAATAAACGGTAGGATTGGTCCTCCAAAATTAATTAAGGTACACCTAATCTAACTTGAGCATTTAGTTATCAAAACAAAAAATAATAAATAAAGTAAGATAAGAAAATAAGTTACCATAACATTATGGGCAAATTACACTTAGAAGCCCTATAATCCACTTTATCTCATGACATTTAAAACGTAACAGTCAACTATTTAAACTTCCGATCAAGGTTCAATCTAACACATCTCAATCGACATTAAGGGCTGATTTGGGATCTTTAAAAAAAGTCAAAAAATTAAAAAATTATCAAAAAAATTAAAAAGTTATTACTATTAATCAAAAAAAATATAAAAAAATTAATATATATAATATTAAACTACAAATCAACTTCACGCCACTCTAGGTACTGACGTGAAAGAAAAAGCAGTGAAAGGAAAAAAAAAATTACATATATATATATTCACTAAGTTGGATGATAATGTTGGGCCCATAGGGGGCCCACCACGGGTCCCTTTTTGATAATTCGAACCGTTCAATATGTAGAACTCGTCTAATACTATATGCTTGTAAAAAATCATGTCTATTGAATATCGTTAACTATATGATCAAATCAGTTTTGTATAAAAAATAGATGGTGTTATAGTTAACAGTTGACAAAAAAAACTAGCACGATCAGATAGCTATCGATATCCAATCAACGTGCTTTTTTACAAGCATATAGTACTCGAAGAGTTCTACACATTGAACGGTTCTGATTAGCAAAACGGGACCCGTGGCGGGCCCCACGGGCAGAAGAACACCGTCCAATTAAAGTCCGAAAAGGAGGCAATCTTTTCCCATCTCCTAACTAGCCGACTGCACTGCCCAACTTGTACGGCCTACTTCATTAACTTCGCCTACATACTTATTTATATAATTTTTTAATATACATTTTTTCGTACAAAGTCAAAAAGTTAACCCAAACATCCATATTTTTTTCTCAACTTTTTAGTCTAAAAAGACAAAAAGTACACTTATTTAGAACACCCCAAACAACCGCTAAATCAGTAGACGGAAAATTATTATAAAATTGGGTATTGCTTTTTTATCTATAAAAAAAGTAATCAACAGTTGTTAGCAAAATAAAGAGTAATCAACATTTGTTAACAAAGTAAACAAATAAAATAAAGAATAATCAACACTTGTTAACAAATTAAACCAAATACAAGTAATCAACATTTGTTAACAAAGTAAACAAAAAACAGAGTAACTAACAAATTTTGTAATGAAGTCCAAAAGTTTAAAATTAAAAAAATAATAATAATAAAAAAAAACCGTAATTAACACTTTTTTAAGAAAACCAATAATTGAAGTATCAAGAGATAACAGTGTAATTATGTTGAAAGTGTTAAATTAATTGAATTTAAAAAAAAAAAAAAAAAAAAAAAAAAAAAAAAAAAAAAACTTTAGGGGAGGTGAGGGTAATGGTAATTTACGATGACATTATTGTTTTGGTTATAAATCTCAATTAGGAGACAAATGGTGTTATGAACCAAAGTGGCTACTTGTATTGGAAGCCTTGTTTACATTTGTAGTCTCTACGATTCTCGTGGTGGCCAACAGAAATTTAAGGTTCTGTTTCCTTGTTAAACCAGTGTGCGTGTGTATCCATGTTTAGGGGAAGGCTCCTCTTTGCTGCTGGTTACATAAGCCTTCTTGTTCATGTTATCTTTTGTGTAAATTGTTGTAATTCTTCTTCTTGTGGAGATATCCATAACATCACTTTCCCCTTTCGACTCAAATCCGACCCAGTTGATAATTGTGGATACAAGAATGTGAAACTTGAGTGCGAAAACAATCGGACAGTAGTATACTTGTTTTCTGGTAAATACTACGTGCAGGCCATCAACTACTATGAAACTGGCTTCGGCACCATCAGCCTGGTGGATGTGGGGATACAGAGGAATAATTGCTCTTCTCTTCCTCTTCATTCTTTAACTCCTACTAAATTTCCTAAAATAGGAGGTCCCATAGATTACTATATTTATCCAGAATCATTTGTAGCGTTAGTGAGTTGTCAAAAACCAGTGAAATCTCCTCTCTACATAGACACTACTAGTAATATTAGTACTGCTTTCTGTGAAAACAAAGGAGGACGAGGAGGAGGTGGAGAAGGAGGAGTCAGAGGTTCATCATCGTCGAAATAGCATTCATACGTTCTGGTCGGAAACCATTCTCTTGAAAGGCTCTATTCTCTTGATTGGTCAGATGTTGCAAACTTATGCAGCGTCGACATGCTTTTTCCGATGAGGTTGCGGCTTCCAGATGGTCGTTTAATAGAACGTAACATGACGAGCTTGTTGGAGGTCCACAACGCGTTGGCTGATGGATTTGATCTTGACTGGTCTGTCAACAACTACGAATATTGCAGACTTCAGGCGCATTGCTACTCCAATCATACTCAAAATTACACGGCCGCCGTTTGCCATGGTCTACGTGGGTTTTCGGAGCAAGGATCCTCTAGAGTGATTTTTCCCTAAAGTTTTCTAGAGTGTTACATTGTGTGGTTGAGATTTACTGGCAAGTCACATCAATTTTTCTGATGTGACTTGCCAGTAAATCTCAACCACGCAATGTAACATTCTAGGAAACTTTAAGAAAATTTCACTCTAGAGGATTCTTGATGGGGTTTTCGGCCTTTCTAGGTGCGTACGTCCAAGACACCCTTTTTTTTAATCTTATTTTATTATTATTTTTATTTTTATAATGAACATTTTATTATTATCAAATACAAAAATATGGAGAAATAATCTCTTATAACAAAATAAATATTGAGTTTTTAATTTTATCAATTTAAATCTTAATTTCTATAAAAAAAAAAAATCTCAATATAAGTTATTTGCTTATTTTTGTTAAGTAAAACTGAAAAAAAAAATGATATTTTAATTATTAAAATCAATGTAAATCTATATAAAATGTCTAAAATATTTTTTTCCACCAATTTTACTTATAAAAAATGGACAAATAATTTAGATTGAAAATAAATCAAAAGATTTAGAGTTTAAATTAATAAAATTAAAAATATACAATTTATTTTGTTATAAGGGTAGAACCCTGCCTTATTTTTGTAATTTTTTCAAATAATATTACATGGAGTTGCTTATAATTTGCATCTCTAAAAAAATGCACATGCTATACACTTTCATTATTTTTTTTTATAAAATTTCTTAACATGGATTATAACATGTCATAATTTTTCTCACCACAAAAGTTATTAAAACTTTTCTCTCCTTAAAATGTTATAACAAAAATTACAAAGTATCATAACAAAAATCACAAAGTATCACAATTTCACCATTCATAACTTTAAAATGCACACTATAAATTTATTATTTGTAACTTTACCACAAAGTATCATATTACTTATCACATTCATAACTTTCATTTCTTACCATATATACCTTTTTAGGGATGTACGCTATACATTTTTTTCAATATTACAATAAAATTCAATACACGTACCTACATACAATTATGAAAAGAAAAAAGAAAAAAAAAATCATCCTTCAATAACAAAACATAATGTATGCATAAAAACCCTCACTATGTGTATATGTGTAGAATTTATTTTGAAATAAGAAATTACACTTGAAAAGTAAGTTTTTCTATTCTACATATTAGTGATGAGCTGATATCACGCTTACAAAAATACAAGAGATACACATGGTGTATCTTTATTTGTAGCTATTCAAAGTTCTGCATAGTTTATTTGTACAAATTCAAAAACAAGAAGCTAGATGGAACTCATAATTTTGAAAAAATAGACAATACGAGGTTGTAAATTTAAATGAGGAATCAGGCTTTGGGCTCAACTAGTTAATTTCTACTAGTTCTACCAGTCTCATGTTCTCGTTTTCACATTAATATACTCTGTATTTTAAGGGGACTAGTAATGTTTTTGATCACTAACACTATTTATTCTTTCAAAAATGGCAGATGGGTTGAAACGTCACTTGAAGTGTAAGTATTCCCCTCTCCTCCATCTATGTCTGTTTCATTTCTAAGCAATCACATAACGTTTATTTCAAATTTTGTCTAGAAGAAAACACAAAAACCTCCCCTGCGCCGGACACAGCCTCCGTAATACTGATTCATTTTCTCAACTATTTCACAAATCCGTGTGAAACTTAAATTTTGACTTGCTTGATTTGATCATTCTAGAATTGTTTTAAAAATTTATAGTGCAAATTATCATTTTCACCCTCTAACTTTTATTCTTATGTTTTATTTTTTACTTATTTAAAATAGTCGGTGACAAAGAAACACATTAAAACAAGTGTGTATGTCCAAATCACCTTTTTTTTTAATCTTATATTATTTTTATTTTTATTTTTATAATGAACATTTTATTATTATCAAATAAAAAAATATGGAGAAATTATCTCTTATAACAAAATAAATATTGAGTTTTTAATTTTATCAATTTAAATCCTAATTTCTATAAATATAAAAAAAATCTCAATCTAAATTATTCGCTTATTTTTGTTAAGTAGAACTTAGCAAAAAATGATAATTTAATCATTAAAATCGATGCAAATTTATATAAAATGTCTAAAATACTTTTTTATGCCAATTTCACTTATAAAAAATGGGTAGATAATTAAGATTGAAAATAAATCAGTAGATTTAGAATTTAAATTGATAAAATTAAAAATGTACAATTTATTTTGTTATAAGGACAGAACCCAGCCTTATTTTTGTAATTTTTTCAAATAATATTACATGGAGTTGCTTATAATTTGCATCCCTAAAAAGGTGCATATGTTATACACTCCACTCCATTACTTTTTTATAAAATTTCGTAACATGGATTATAAAATGTCATAATTTTTCTCATCACAAAAGTTACTAAAACTTTTCTCTCCTTAAAATGTCATAACAAAAATTACAAAGTCATAACAAAAATCACGAACTATCACAATTTCACTGTTCATAACTTTAAAATGCACCTCATAAATTTATGATTTGTAACTTTACCACTAAGTATCATATTACATATCACAAACATTCATGACTTTCCTTTCTTAGCAGATACACCTTTTTAGGGTCGTACGCTATACATTTTTTTTTTCTATATTACAATAAAATTCAATACATGTACCTACATACAATTATGGAAAAAAAAAAAAAAAAAATTTATCCTTCAATAACAAAATATAATTTATGCATTAAAACCCTCACTATATGTATATGTGTAGAATTTATTTTGAAATAAGAAATTACATTTGAAAAGTGAGTTTTTCTATTCTACATATTAGTGATGAGTTGATATCACCCTAACAAAAATACAAAAGATACACATGGTGTATCTTTATTTGTAGAAATTCAAAGTTCTGCATAGTTTATTTGTACAAATTCAAAAACAAGAAGCTAGATGGAACACATAATTTTGACATGATAGACAATACAAGGTTGTAAATTTAAATGAGGGATCAGGCTTTGCGCTTAACTAATTGATTTCTACTAGTTTCTATCAGTCTCTTGCTTTCCTACTCACATTAATATCCTTTGTAGTCCAAGGGGACTATTTTTGATCTCTAACTATTTAATCTTTCAAAAATTGCAGCTGACTTGAAATATTTCTTGAAACATGGCTTGTGGAGTAAGTATTCCCCCCTCCTCCATCTATATCTGTTTCATTTCTAAGCAATCACACAAGGTTTATTTCGAATTTTGTCTGGAAGGAAACACAAAAAGCTCCCCTGGGCCGGACACCACCTTCATAATACTGATTCAATTTCTCAATTATTGCACAAATCTGTGAAACTTAAATTTGACTTGCTTGATTTGATCATTCTAGAGTTGTTTTAAAAATTTATAGTGCAAATCATCATTTTCACCCTCGGACTTTTATTCTTCTATTTTTATTCTTATGTTTTATTTTTTACTTATTTAAAATAGTCGATGACCAAGAAACACATTAAAACAAGAGTTTTGTTTTTTTTTTTTTTTTTTTTTTTCGGCATTAAAACAAGAGTTAGAAATCTGATACTTGATCAATGTAATTAGAAGATATTCAAAAAACAAGGGAACAAATTGTTTGCACTCCAAAATCCCAAGTTTTATTTCGATAATTTGAATAATTTATTTTGTAGAACCCTTCATGTATATTATTCACAAATTAAAAAATCTAATAATTACAATCTATTCAATTTATTTAAATGTCTCCAAAAAATAGATGATAAGTAAATTTTTTAAAATAGACTGTCTATTTTATTTTTATTTTTTTGTGACAAACACAATAAATTAAACAAGTTTGGATTATCAGATTGAATTATTATTATTATTATTATTATTTGGAGAGATGATATACATGCAAGATCTTACAAAATTGATGATTTAAATTGTCGAAATAGAACCTATGGCAGGTCTCACAAGTCCGAATAGCATCTGGATAGAAGGATAGTCCAGCCACAAAAACTAAGTGAAACTATGAGAGTGTAATTACCCTGGAATATACATTGGGTTTTTTTTTTTTTTTCTAAATAAAAAAGTATGGTATGCAGTTAATCCGCAAGATCATTTTGAAAGTACAAAATTTGTATTGTACAAATTGAAAAACAAGAAGCCAAATGGAACACTAGTTTGTAAAATTAAAGGAGAAATCAGGCTTTGGGAGTGACCTTTTATCTCCTAGTAGTTAATTTTCACTAGTTTCTATCAATCTCCTGCTCTGTTTTTTCTTCTTTTTTAATTTTTTTATTTTCTTGATGGGGGACTTATGCTCTGTTTTTCACCCCTTAATTGTTGTGCTTATGTGAAAATAAAATTCTAGTAAAATAATCATTTCATTTCACTTCATATCAATGAATCAAATATGAATAATGTTAGATTTGTCACATTTTTATATCACTTTTAATCTACCACATTATGTGCCAACACTTCATTGAAAATAGATACAATTGATAGGTCCTATTATCTACATTCCAAGGAAGAATGCTTTGGTCTCTAACACTCTTTATCTCTTTCAAAAAATGCAGATCAGTTGAGTAAAGACTTCATGTGTAAGTATGCTCCCTTCTGCATTCATATTCGTTTCAAAGTCATTACAACTATAAGAGAGTGAAATTTTTATTGCAAAAAATATTTGGGGATATATTCATGTTGTTGTGATGATAGTCATTAAAAATATGTTTTAAAAAGTCAAAAACATGGCTTTTAGTGACAAAAATTTGTAAATGTCGCTAATAAATGCATTGTAGTAACAAAATAATTTGATTCCAAAAAAAAAAAAATTGGAGGCAAATTTTGGTCGTAAAATGATAATACTAATGTTCAAATTCTGTTGCTAAAAATATAATAATGACACTCCTGACAACACAAATATTTCTTTCTTTCCTAACAAGTACTGTACTTTTATCTTTAAATTTTAATCTTTAAAATCTTAATTAATTGTAGTGAGCAATCACATAATATTTAATTCAAAAGTTGTTTGGAAGAAAACAATAAAAGCTCCTTATTCATTTTCAAAATTTTGTTGCTAAAAACTTTGTTTTTGACTTTTCAAAACAACATTTTAACAATTATTCTTGCGACAACAGGAATTAATATCTTTTGTAACAAAATTTTTATTTTTAAAGACCAAAAATATTAATTCCTAAAACTCTTATATGTTGTGGTGCAATTTTATCATACCAATGTTCAAATTGTTGGATCTCATCCGGTTACTTTTCTCATTCCTATCAAGAGGCTTTTGATCATTTTGACAATTAAGACTAATTGAATATTTCATTATGGTTAGTTTTAAGGCGGTGTGTCTTTAAAGTTCCAGATTCATCGATTGATCCTTCGGAGTGTCCATGTGAGTTCCTTTTTCGTTTATGGATTTTAGTTTAATTTATTTGTAATTTTTCTTCATGTCGGCTGATTTTTGTTTAATTTTTCTTATAGTTCATAATTGGGGTTACGATCTCAAAATCACAGGTAAATTACTCCCCTTTTTAATTGGAAAAAGTTATTTTGTCAATTAATTTTGAGGTGGATTAGGATTGGGCACCGACCTGATGGGCTGTCAAGCTTGTGTTTTTTAAGACTTAAGATTGATATTTAAGCTCACAAAGTTGGGTTAGGATGACTTTTCAAGCCTGCTTAATGGGTTGGATTTAGGAATGTTTCTTGTGGCCTGATTTGATCCAATTGTTAACATATATTATGAGAAATGTTATATACCATATGCCCCCGTAATTACAATATTTATAGTATTTGATTATGACCTATTATGGTATTAATTATTACTTAATTATATAACTTAGTTATATATATTGTGGTGTTAGTTATGACTCATTATAATATTAATTATTATATTATTTTAGTTATGATCCAAATTTTTTTTCTTTATATCTTATGCGGTGTTTGGTTATAATTTTTTATTTTTATAACTTCCATAGAATTGAGTTATGACATTTGTGGGTATTAAATCCACAAATGTTATAACTCGTTTATAGTACACACCTTTTTACCATAATATTACCTATTAATATGTATATACTTATAGAAAATTTATACCTAGGATGTGGCTTGATATTTAGTTTTTGTGGATATAAAATTATTAATTATAAGTTTTATAATATTAGTTTTTATTTAATATATGGGCTTGTTGGTGGGCTCGGGATTGTAATAGTTTAGGGCTAAGACTTCTAGGCCCGAAGTCAGACTAGGTTGGACTTGGGCACAAGAGTTTTCTATATATTTCTTAACTTAAATCCAACTGAGTCTGAAACTGACCGGATGTTTGTCCACCACTAGGGTAAATACTTCTAAACTATAACAATGGCAGGGCAAAAAATGATTTTTAATTAGTCATCTTCTGATTTTTATATACAGGAGTAATCCTTTTGGCAAGAATTCTATTTGCCTTATGTGCGTTTGCATTTTTAATCCATAAGTTTAAGAGGAGGCATTTATCGATGTTCGATAACATTGAAGGTTATCTACGAAGTCAAAATCACCTCATGCCAATTAGCTACTCTTACTTAGATATTAAAAAGATGGCCAAAGGTTTCAAGGACAAGTTGGGAGAAAGAGGCTATGGTTCTGTCTACAAAGGAAAGCTTAGAAGTGGTCATCTTGTAGTGATAAAAGTATTGGGCAAGCCCAAATCCAATGGACAAGAATTTATCAATGAAGTTGCTACCATACGAACGATTCATCATGTTAATGTGGTTCAGCTAATTGGATATTGTGCAGAGAGATCTAAGAGAGCTCTTATATATGACTTCATGCCAAATGGGTCTTTGGAAAAGTATATTTTTTCTCAAGAAGGATATATACCATTGAGTTGTAAGCAAATGTATGAGATTTCTCTAGGAGTGGCTCGCGGGATTGAATATTTACATCGGGGTTGTGACATGCAAATTTTGCATTTTGATATCAAGCCTCACAACATTATGCTTGATGAGAATTTTACTCCAAAAGTTTCCGACTTTGGGCTTGCAAAATTGTATTCAACTGATGATAGCATTGTGACTTTGACTGCAGCAAGGGGGACAATGGGTTATATGGCTCCAAAGTTATTCTACAAAACTATTGGAGGCGTTTCATATAAAGCTGATGTTTACAGTTTTGGAATGTTGTTGATGGAAATGACCGGTAGGAGGAGGAATTTGAATGCCTTTGCAGATCATACAAGCCAAATTTACTTTCCTACTTGGATTTATGATCAATTCAAAGAAGGAAGGGACATAGAAATGGGAGAGACTAATGAGGAGGAAGGGGTGATGGTGAAGAAGATGATAATTGTGGCTTTGTGGTGCATACAAATGAAGCCTAGTGACCGTCCTTCGATGAACAAAGTTGTAGAAATGCTTGAAGGGAATGTTGAACAATTGCAGATGCCTCCCAAACCTTTTCTATGCCCACAAGAGATGCCAACTGAAGATAATAAAATTGACACAAATCCTACAGATTTGCCTATGCCATTAGGTGAATGTATAAATTCCATCACTTTGAATGTAAGTGAACCTTAAATGGTTTCATATCAAATGCTTCATATTTAAGTTAATTATATTTGTTGGCATCCTCTGTTGCTTATGTATTATTGAGGCAGCCTTATTAAACATATGATGGGAAAACTATATATGCATCATTAGATTAAATTTTTGTACGAAAACTTAGTATTTCGTTTAGATAGCTTCCGTTGGATTGCATTTCAATTTTTCTTGAAAGATTTTCCTTGTTAAAACTAGCTTGATTGGAACTATGCAAGTATAAATTTTTGTTTAATTTGGATTCATTTGTCATTGTTTAGAAATATTGCTTTGACACCGTACAACACTTAAAATTTTTAATTGTAAGTTATGGCATTTACAATAAAGAGAAATAAATTAAATATACAAAATATAATTTAAACGTGATTCGGCAATATGGTTACATTTATAGAAGAAAGGAGATCAAATCCACTACATGGAATAAAAATTACAGAACTTTGAACATCTAAACTTAACCAATCTGCAATAAAAACCCTAATAAAAAATATAATATATACCTCTAAAACTTTGGATCAGACCTCAGACCTCTGCATGGGCCTAGGTGAAGCATGATTTGGTTTTTTACTCCTATTTTCAACTTCAACCCTCCACTTCTATAAAAAGCCTCTTATAGTAATTTTGAATATGCAGTAAAAATGTAAGACATATCACAACAAAAGCTTTCACCTTAAACCAAAAAAGTAAGTTGGAAAAAATAAAGATGAATTTTCCATAAAAAATCTTTTAAAAGATCAGCATTTTATAGGATGATAATATCTAGGAAAATATTTAGTTACATTTTTTTCTTTTTAACCTCATTAATCCTTGGGAATTTGTACAGATTTAGCGGTCTTGCTTTGCTTAGGCAGTTGGCTTGTAAGTTAGCTTCCAACTCTCTGTCTCAAATCTGTTTGAACAGCTACCTTTTTTTTACTTAGTCCTTAATTCTACAGTAATTAGCTACATTCACTTTTTTCTTCTTCTTCTTGTACTGTGTCCCCCCCCCCCCCAAAAAAAAAGTTTTGAAAAAACTCTCTAGATATAGTAATAAAATTACAAATATTTTACAATTATATAGGTTCGCCACCTCAAAGTTTTTGCACAAAATTTAAGAACCGCCACCTCCTAAATTTTGTATAAAATTTTTAATTTTTTTTGATAAATACTAAATAATAATAATAATAATAATAATAATAATAATAATAATAATAATAATAATAATAATAATAATAATAATAATTTATTTTTTAAGTATGATTACTTTTTATTTTAAATTTAGTAATGTCAAAATAATTGAGAATTTATTTATTAATATGTTAAAGTCTTTTTTGTCTGATTAGGACCCAAATTTTTTAATTGTTTGCTTATAACTAAATAAAAAAATGAAAAAAAAAATGATTACTCAAGAAGATACAAATCACAATCATATATAGGTAATAGTAACCTCCCTAGAGCAGTCATCATATATTCAAAACAAAAAAGCTTCTCTTTTCTCTCTTATTTCACAACCGGTGAACCCAAATCATTAGAACCAGTGAGCCAAAACACAATCTCTCTCTCGTGCATCGTGAGTCTTCCGGTGTTCAAGATCGTGATTCATCCAGGACACACTCTCTCTCTCTCTCTCTCTCTCTCTCTCTCTCTCTCTCTTAGAGTTAGAATTTATTATTTGGGAAAAAAAGATTGGACTATGAACTTGGTAATGCTGGTAATGGAACCATCTGTGTAATTCTCAATCATCTATTTATACTTTTGTATTACATTTCTATTGTCAACTATTGAGCACAATTTTAGATGCTTAGGTAGATATGTAGAGCAAATAATTGCTTTTTTGAAAATTAATATGAATTTACTAGAACATATCAAATTGTATTTTGATAATATTTTGTAATTATATACGATGAATGGAAACATCTAATTATATATTTTTGTGATATTTGGGTAGATATTGATATTGTCTATCACATGTTCATTACAAATTTTTTGATTGCATGTACACTCGCCCCCCAGACATTAGAATCCTGCATCCGTCCTTGGTCCATACTCGACTCTCCAACACTACTAACGCTTTAGAATATTTATATATAAAAAAAATCTTTATATTTTAGTTTTTAGGATAATGAAAAATGAAAAAATAAATTTATTTAAATGAAAAATATTTTTTAGTTTTAAAAAGTGTAAATTATTTTGGAATTAAAGTTTTAATAATTCCATCCCAATCACTACCAATATGATTTTTTCCAATAATAACCTATACTCAAATATTTAAGAGAAGGATTATTTGAATTTTCAAAACAACACTAGTGAGTTCAAAAAACGTCCAAAATTATAGCAATACTCTTTGCGGTGTAGTGCGGTATAATTTGACGATAAAATTATAACCAAATTGTGGATGGTGACAAATTTATTATCGGTAATCAAACTGCAGCTTAAATAGTTTTAACTTGTTAGTTAATTTTAAAATAATTTTAAACAATTATCAAACGTATGCATATAATATATAATACTATAACACTAATTTGCAACAAATTCTGCATCTCAAATATCACTCACATTTCTTTTTAATTTTATATTTCATTGGAAATAAATAAATATATATTATGTATGTGTATTAACTATGGCTAACGGTAGGGCTATATAAAATACTACATAATCTGTTAAAACCGCCCAATCCTCACCAATTCCTCTACTAACCGCAGATTAAATTTTGAAATTTATATTTTCCCTCAAAACCACTCCGTTATAGCTAATGCATACATTTTTTTTAATCTCTAATAAAATATCAAAATAAAAATGAGTGTGAGAGAGATTAATGTGAAATTTATTGCAAATTAGTAGTTATATTTATGAAAAATTAGTTTGTATTATGTATATGAAATGTATTATGCAACTTAATGTTATATATTATGCAAATAGTTGATAATTGTTTAAGACTATTCTTCAAGCAACTAGCAAATTGAAAAAGCCCCAAACTGCCCAAACCATGATTTGATTATTTGTTAACCTACCATTTACGGTTTGGTTCATAATTTAACTCTCAAACTGCCCAAACTACATTGTGGACACCCCTAGTAGAAGGGGACAATTTCATAAACAGATTATAAATTTGAAATTAATATCAAATCAACTCGCAATTAGCAAGTGAATCAGTGCAAATTAAACAATTTTAGCCAATTAAACAATATTTTGCATAATCTTTACTCTCCAATTTGATCCTCTCCGTTTTATTTATGTAATAAAAGATTTTCATTTCTTATCTAATGATTATGAAAAATGAATATAAATTTATAATTATTTTAACAATGATGTTTGGTCCACAGCCCCGACTATGGACTATTTTGGGAAGTGAGTTATAATCCACTTCCCAAATTAGCTGATTATAAACATCTTCCCAAAATAGCCCTATGCCCAAATTACATGGTACCAACAAAAGCAAAACAAAGACCCATGTGTTTCTTCGCTGTGTGTGTCTACACCAAGTTACCAACGGTGTTCTCTCCCTCTCTTCTCTATTTCTCTCAAACAACGGCGGTCTCTCTCTCCTCTTTCAGATATGACTTGTGAAGAAAAAAAAAGAAGAAGGGAATGGGTGATCGGAGAACTGACCTCCACACCCTCGCTGTCACTCCTCCACCGACCACCGTATACTACCTACCCCCTTTCATGAACCTCACCGCTGCAAGTCCATCCCTCTTTTCTGCTGTTGCAGATCGCAAGTCACTGCACTAGAGTGAGAAGCAAGAATAGTAGGAAATTGTGGGTTTTAAAGCACCATTTTCACTCTCTTTCTTTAAAACTCCAATGATCAAAACCCACACCATTTTGGCACAAACTCCACATCTTTTCACCCATATTCTTCCACACACACACACACACACACACACAAAACACCTTTTTTCCTCTCTGCTCTAGTCTAGTTTGTAAAAGCAAAACCACTACTCTCAATTGAACTTAGCAAGAAAACAGAGATGGGTTATGTTGCCTCTAAAATGAGGATTTCGTCATCTAAAATAATTTAAATTTAAATAAATATTTGTATCTACAATTTTGATAGTTGCATCCACACCACTCTATTTTCTGATTCTTCTATTAATCTCTTGGCTCTTGCTCACATTGAGATCAAAGAAAAACGAAGATAAAAGGGGTTGAGAGCGATTAGAGGAGAGAGGTCGTCAGTGGTGGGTGGTGGTTGTTCATGAGAGAGAAACATATTTGGCGGTCAGTGAGAGAGAGGTAGCGACGTCAATGAGAGAGGTAGTCTTGAGTGTTTGATTTTTTGATTCAGTGCCTCTTCTTTCTCCTAGTGTGTGAGCCCATACTTTTTTGAGGTAACTAGAGCAAACAAACGAGTAAGACTTTCCACCTCATGTGGGCAATTCGGGTGGACATAAATTTAGTGAATGTAATAGTGTTGTTATTTTAAATTAAGAGAATTGCTAGATATCCCTATCTTTCTTCTAAGGACCCCTCACTTCTTTAAACTCTCACCACCAAAATTGCTCCATTTCTTATTTTTCTTTAGACCCATTCCATAATCTCAAATGTACCCTTTAAACTTTCATCCCAACATTTTTCAACCGACAATCTCTCCCTACCTCCGGCAACCCCTTTCCCTCACTGATAACCTTCCCATAGCCCTTCTCCTCCACTGGAGACCCTACTTCAGTCCCCCTCCCTCACCGGCGACTTTTCATTTCTGATAGCCCATCTCCTTAGCTCCATCTTTCTTCTTCTTCCTTTGGCGATCCTCTTCCTCATTTTTTTTAACCCAAATCTCTCATTCCACGAATCTCAGTCATTTGCCATCGCTGCCACCCATACAACTATCCTGGAGCCCTCTCCTACATGCTTGTGTTCAAATTTTCTTCATTTGAAATCATCTCACTTGGTTAGAAAAACTCAATATTGAACACACGGTGGAAGTTCGGATGTAAACCACCAAACAAATGGTGGTAGTTGGGTTGTCGACCATCGAACAAATGGTAGTGGTTCAGCCTTGAACTACCGAACGAAATCTGGAGAAATTGCAAGCAACACTACAGCCGTGACAATCGTGCAAGGAGGGTAGATTTTTCACCATCATTAATCTTTTGTGATCGCAATTGCGATCTGACAAGAGATCGATAGAGATAGGGATAGAGAAAGAGAAAGAGAGCCTAAGGCCCCCGTTTGGGAAGTCGACTATTTTAGTAGCCTATTTTAGTTTTTGGCTTTTTTAGTAGGCTGAAATAGTTGTGTCTGGGAAAAGAATTAGATTTTTTTTAGTTAGATGTGATATTTGTGAGAAAAAAAGTGAAATGATTATGGGTTTGATGTGATATTTTGTCTTATTAACTATTTCAGCCTATTTTTTCTTTTAGTACTTTTTTAGTTCAAAAAGCTAAAAAAGTTTCTACCCAAACACCCCCTAAGAGTGGTGTGGGTGATGGCGTTGTTGGTGGTTGGTGAGTAAGGGTGGAGATGTTAGTGGCTAGAGGTGATGTTGGTAATGGTAGTGGTAGTTGCCCGTCGGAATAGAGGAGGTGGCCAATGTTGGGGTGATGGGGATGGTTGGTGGGATTAGGGTTAGGGTTTTGATGGGGATGGATGGTGGGATTAGGGTTAGGGTTTGAAAAATTAAGGTTAGAAAGTTAGTCATAGGAATAAAAATAAAATTTTATGTTTGAACAAAATTGGAATTAAAACAATAAAAGATGTGAGGGATCTTTAAAAAAAAATAAAGATAAATAGCACTATTTTTAAATTAAACAATATCATTGTAGTCATCATTAAGGGGTTTTCTTGGTTGACTAGGTTGTTTAGCAATATTTTGTTGACTAGGAATATGCCAGATGAGTGGAGGAATAGTATTTTAGTGCCAATTTATAAGAATAAAGGAGATGTAAAGAATTACAACAACTATAGAGGAATTAAGCTAATGTGTCATATAATGAAAGTGTGGAAGAGGGTGATAGAACGTCGATTGCGAGATATAACAGAGGTGTCATATAATCAATTTGGGTTTATACCTGGTAGGTCAACAATGAAAGCGATCTATCTTCTGAGGAGAATAATAGAAAAGTGTAGAGAAAAGAAAAGACACATTCATATGGTGTTTATCAATCATAAGAAATCATATGATAGAGTGTCTCGGGATATAATCTAGTGGGTGTTAGAGAAGAAAATGGTGACAAATGGTTACATTGATGTAATTAGGAACATGTATGAATTGCTGGTTGGAGTGACAAATGAATTTTCAATTATTGTAGAATTACACCGAGGATTTACCTTAAGTCCTTATCTTTTTGCTTTAGTTATGGATGAGTTGACAAAAAATATTCAGGATGATGTGCAATGGTGTATGCTTTTTGCAAATGATATCATGTTAGTGGGTGAGACTAAAGAAGGAGTTAACACAAAGTTGGAGATTTGGAGAGAAACACTTGAATCTAAAGGATTTCAAATAAGCAGAACTAAAACATAATATATGAAGTGTAAATTTAGTAACAGTAGCAATGAAAGCAGAGAATAAGTGAAGATTGAAAACCAATAACTACCTAAGAGTGAACATTTTCATTATTTATGGTCAATTATCACAGCGGCAAAATAGATTGATGCGAATGTGGTCCATAGAATTAAAACAGGATGGCTTAAGTGGAGAAGCGTGTCTAGGATACTATGCGATAAACGAGTACCCACTAGACTAAAATGGAAGTTCTATAGAATGGCTATTAGACCAGTGATGTTGTATGGGTCAGAGTGTTGGGCAACCAAGAAACAACATGTGGATAAGATGAGCGTTGCTGAAATAAGAATGTTAAGATGGATGTGTAGCAAGACTAGGAAATATAGAATTAGGAATGAGTATATCCAGGAATGAGTAGGAGTAGCACCGATAGAAGATAAGTTGAGAGAGAATAGATTGAGATGGTTTGGCCATATTTAACGGAGACCAACAGAGACAGTAGTGAAGAGATGCGATGAAGTGATGGTAGATGGAAGTGATAAGGGACGGGGTAGACCTAGATTGACATTGGCTAGCGTAATAAATAGAGATATGAATCTACTTAATTTGACTAACGAAATGGCCTTTGATAGAGTCGCATGGAGAAGAAAGATTTATGTAGCTGACCCCATTTGATGGGACCTGTGGGGAAGTATTTTTCGAATGGCGCCACGTGGCTGAGATAGACCTAAGATGTCGGCTAAGGTGCCACGTGGATGAGTCATGCTACCGAGGTGATCACGACATTGTCGAGATGTTTTGCTCTAATGCCGGAATCCCGAGGTATCCGAATAAGGGACAAGAATCCTAGAATAGGAAATGATGTCAATCTGGATAAGGATAAGGCTCATGAAGAGTTTATCCCTATCTAGCCGAGAGTCGAGGATGAGCATTGAGCCTAAGTCTAATGAAGTGAGGCTGCTAGAGGATCAAGTCACTGTTGGTTATAAAAGTAAGGCATCCTCGTGGGTTGGAGATAAGTTTTTACTTGTGAGTTTAAGTATTGCATTGATATCTATGAGATATAAGATTTACTGACTTGATCGTTGGAGTGCTTCTGGGTGGACGAACAACTGTGGTATTCTCATCTTCTTGTTGGCATGTAGTTGGCTCAATCTATTCTGCCGGTGTTCTCCAGCTAAGTTCCCCATTTGGTTGTGTAACGCCCTCAAAATAATACATAGAAACCCACATTATAGGTATACATAGACATAAGTAAATAGAACTTAATTCCATTCATCAGAGTATTCCTTACAAATGTATTACATGTTGACAACAAAAGTAAATGCCAAACGGCTTACAACTTTCCAAGCCAACACTTGGTTACACAAAAGAGAGTACTAACTCAAAGCATATTAAGCCCTTGGCTTGAATTTACATGTAATACCAAAATAACAAAAAAATAATTCAAGAGTCTTTAACTCCCAAAACCTTCCAAGCTACGTCTTTGGAGGTAGCATATCACCTGAACCTGAAAATGATGCCCCATATAGGGTGAGCCACAGCCCAGCAGAGATATACTAAACCAAATATGAACAATGACTAAAACGATAGCATTTGATAGATGGTTAACTCTTATAAACCAATTTACAACCTAGTCCAATTCCATGACATGAAGTCCACGTTTCATTTCATATTTCTTTGCTTATACAAAACATTTCATAAACATGGCTCAGAACCTAGCCAAACAATTAATTGGGAATACATCCGATATCAAAGCACTTCATTTATTCACAATTCAAAGGAGTTTACAACTCATCTTAAAACACTTCCATACTTCAATTTAATACACACATTTGTTGTATTAATACTTCAAATGATACACATATTTGCTGTATCAATGGAGTCCATCCCCTATCTCTGTGTGGTCAAAAATCAACACCTACAATTTGGCGCCATCTTTGGAAACTTAAGAAGAGTAGATGGCCAACGACAGACAGGAATTAAGAATTGGAGATGACATCCACAGCGAGAAGGAAGAACATGTGGATCCTAATGCTAGAGGAAAGAATGGTAATAAAGGAGTACAAGAACTGAATCCTGGGACGAATGATGTCGGCAAGGGGCGTAATGGCCCGAAGAAGGGAGGCTGAGATGAATATTATAATGAAAGTGACCTCCAAGTATGGAAGGATAGATGCATAAGGAGGGATGAGGAGATGAAGGACGTTAAGGAGGGATGAGGAGATGAAGGACGCGGCAAACAAGTTGACAGGCCTGCAAACTGTGGTTAACTTCATGATGCAAAACAACGAGATGCAGCCATCGTTCCCATTGCAGAAGACATTGACACCAGCAGCCAAGACTGATGCCGTAAAATGAGGATAGAAGGCAGTCCCAGTTGTCCCATAGCATGGCAAGGGATAGGGAAACTCATATCGGCCATCAAAGGATGTCGGGCATACAGAGTCAGTACGAGGCGAGTCACAGAGGACACCGCGGGCCAAGGGGACCTATGTCAAAGGATCTCGGAAGATCCAAGGGCAAGGCCTTCATTTTGATACAGTAAATGAAGGGAAGTCCAAGAGGACACAGAATTTCACCTGGAGTAGCACGCAGAGAGACTGAAGTCTATTGATAGCTGAGCACCTGGTAGAACAAAGGAGGATTTGAGAGATTACCTCCAGAGAAAGAGACTCAACGCCGAGATCACGTCCAATGTTTGGCTGAGGACGCCATTCTTGATGGAGTTGGATACATTTGAGGCCCCGAAGTGATTCAATATGCCGAGGTTTCAGATTTACGACTGTAAGTCTGATCTCAACTTTTATGTTGGTTTGTATTTGAATTCAATCGCTTTGTGGAGTGGGAATAAGCAGTTGCTATGCAAAGTATTCCCATCATCCTTTGGGGAGATAGCATCGGATTGGTTCCATAAAGTGCCGAAAGGGAGTGTAAAGAGTTGGGAAAGCCTGGCTGAGAAGTTTGTGGCCAGGTTTTTTACGAACAAGTCGCAGCCATTGATGATAGATTCCCTATTGGCTTTGAAGATTAGTGATGGTGAAAGCCTCAAGGTTTATGCCAAGAGATACTGTAAGGTGTATAACCAGATTCCGACTTGTAACCAAGAGTTGGCAGTCGTGTCATTCAAGAACGGCCTGGATGATAAATGCTCGCTTCAGAAATCACTTGCAAAAACACTACCGAAGAGCATGAAAGAGCTCATGGCATAGATTGAGAAGTATGCCAGAGCAGAGGCAGACACACAAGGAACGGAGACACCAAAACAAGAAAGAAGAAACGGCTCGCCGAAGCGAGGTCGATGAAATACTGGTGCTGATAGGCCAGAAACAGGAATGAGGGCTATGTAGGTAGTTAGCACGATATTCAAGATTCCAATCTATAAGGTTTTCGAGAGGATAAAAAACCAACCATACTGCAGAGCACCAAAGAGGGTCCCTGGTGAGTTCATGGGCAGAAGCACGGGGAAGCATTGTGTCTACCATAACGAGGATGGGCATATGACTCAAGGATGCAGTGCTTTGAAATCACACCTGGAGGATCTGGTTAGACAAGGTCACCTGAGAGACCTAGTAGATGAGGCGAGGACAAGGGAAGAGCATGCGAGGCTGCCCAAAGCACCAGCAGCACCACCTCCACTACCACTATCGCAGCAGGGGGAGGAACCTTGGGTAATCAATGTGATTCACTCGAGGGTCAATGAGAATGAAGTTCAAGGGGAGACCCAAAGAGTAAGGCACCTATAATATATATATCAGGTCCAGCAGAAGAAGCTCAGAACAAATGAATATTAGGGACCAATGATTGCTTTCACTGAGGCAAACTTGGACATAGTGCAGCATCTGCATAATGATGCCCTGATGGTAACTTTGAAGATTGGAGATTGCCAGGTGAAGCACATACTGATTGATCAGTGAAGCTCTTATGAAATCATGTATGTCAGATATTACAAGGAGCTTGGCCTCCACTGGGTTGATTTAGAGCAATTTAACAGCCATGTGGTCGAATTCAATGGGACGCTGACATGGCCTCTTGGAGCCATATCATTTTGGGACAACCTTGGTTGCATGGAATGAGGGCTGTTCCCTCAACGCTGCACCAACTATTGCGATTCCAAATAGAACAAGGGATTGAAAAGGTACGAGGAGACCAAGTACAGGCAAAAAATTGCTCCATGACAACAATGAAGTACACCTGTAATGTTAGAGAAGCAGAGAGTGCAGAGATTGAAAGCGAAGACCATGAGGTCTTGGATGATGTCGGCAAAGAGCCTACCGACAAAAGCGAAGAACCCCTGAAAAAGGTTCTTGTGCAAGATGGTAATGATGAACGATTCTTTCTCCTCAACTCTGGCTTAGCTAAGGAAGAAGAAAGAGAACTAGAGGCTTTCTTGAGAGAGAACATAGAGGTGTTTTCCTGGACACCTTATAAGATGCCGAGGATTAGCCCCGAGGTCATCTGTCATAGCCTTAATGTGGACAGGTCGGCTAAACCAGTTGTCTAGAGTGCAAGGAGGCCGACATTGTGTAGGCAGTTGAGGAAGAAGTAGACAAGCTACTGTAGGCATAGGCCATTAAAGAGGTGAATTATCCCACCTGGTTGTCCAATACAGTGGTGGTGAAGAAGAAGAATGGGAAGTGGAGGGTCTACGTGGACTTCATAAGCTTGAACAAAACTTGCCCCAATGACAGTTTCCCACTGCCCAAGATTGATCAATTGGTAGATGCCACATCGGGGCATGGGAGGATGAGTTTTCTGGACATATATAGAGGTTATCACCAGATAGAAATGTATGCCCCATACGAAGAGAAGACATCATTTATCACCCCTAAAAGACTCTATTGCTACAGAGTAATGCCTTTTGGGTTGAAGAATGCAAGAGCAACATACCAAAGACTGATCACCAAAATGTTCAGACATTTGGAAGGATGGTAAAGGTTTACATAGACGATATGGTTGTTAAAACCAAGGAACTTGGGAACCATATGACCAACCTGAAAAAGGTCTTTGACATCTTGAGATCATATCGGCTTCAACTCAATGCCGACAACGGTATACTTGGTTACCATGAGGGGTATTTAAGCGAGCCTAGATCAGATCAGGGCCATCCATGATTTGAAAAGCCCGACAACGGCAAAACAAGTTCAGATTTTGACCAAAAGGGCCGCATCCCTGAACAGGTTCATTAGCCGAAGTTTGGATAAATGCAAATCTTTTTTTCAATTATTAAAGAAAGGCACAAACTTTCTGTGGACAGAAGAATGCAAAGTCGCCCTGACCGACTTGAAGAAGTACCTGACAACCGCACCAGTGTTGTCAAACCCAATACCATGAAAAGAACTATTCTTGTACCTGGCAGTTTCAGACCACGCCGTGAGTGCCGTGGTAATCCGAGAAGAGGAATGTGAGCAAAAGGTAGTGTACTATGTAAGCAAGACCCTGGCAAATACAGAAACCAGGTACTTGCCTCTGGAGAAGTTAACATTGGCCCTGACAACGGCCTCGAAAATGTTGAACCACTATTTTCAAGCCCACAAGATTGTGATGCTAACTGAACATCCACTAAAGTCCTTGTTGCAGCATGAAGACCTGATAGGAAGAATAGCTTGATGGGCAGTAGTTCTAGGTCAATATGACTTAGAATTCAGGCTGAGAACAGCAATCGAGGGCCATGTTTTGGCCGACTTTGTGGCAGAATTCTTTCTTGGTGTAATCCCAAGGTAGACACCGGTGCGCCGCGGCCTAGGATGTTGAGGAAAGGACAAGGAAAACCAATTGGGGCCATGGAACCCCATGTCGGCAGAACAAAAGAAGACATAAGAAAAACTAAAACCCTGTCATATTTATATCGGTGACTCTTTTTGCCTCTTTATCGATGGCATCTCAAACCGACAAGGAGTGAGAGGGGCGAATAATAGAATAGTCCATCCATTTGGGGTTCAAGGCCTCAAATAATGAAGCAGAGTACGAGGCACTGATTGTTGGACTGAGGCTAGCAGCAGCAACTATGGAAGCGGACAAGGTGGTAGTCTTCTATGACTCTCAACTCATTATAAATCAAGCGACGGACGAGTATGCAGCCCGAGATGAGAAGATGATAGCCTATGTCATAGAGGTTGTCAAGTTGTTAGCATGTTTCCAAAACTACTGGTTGCAACAGGTTAGTTGAGATGATAATAGCACGCCGACGCTTTGGCTAACCTCACTAACGCGATGAAATCAAATAAGGCAAGGACAATAATGGTGGATTATCTGTTAGGTCCAAGTACAGAGCCCCTAATAACAAAGTACGAAGTAGTGTGCGGGTATATGGGTCTAAACTGGATGGACGCCATAGTTGTGTTTCTTAGGGATGGTAGGCTGCTTGCAGACAGAAGGCCATCTGTATAGGAGATCCTTCACTGAAGGCCATCTGTATAGGAGATCCTTCACTGAACCCCTTCTAAAATGTGTGCATCCATCCTAGGTTGAGGACTTTCTATACGAGATCCATGAGGGAGTATCTAGAAGCCATACTAGGGTGCATATCACTTGCTCACAGGGCCATATCTCAAGGATACTAGTGGCCCTACATGCAGAAGGATGCTAAAGCCTATCTGAGGAAATACGAGAAGTGTCAAAGGTTTACACCTTTGATACACCAGCCAGCTGCAGATCTAAATCCAGTGTCTAGTCCCTTGGCCATTTGCCCAGTAAGGCATGGATCTTGTTGGGTAACTGCCCCAGGCAATTGGGCAAAGGAAGTTCCTACTGGTAGCAACTGATTACTTCACGAAGTGGGTAGAAGCTGAACCCTTAGCCAAAATCTGAGACATAGATGTAAAGAATTTCATCTGGAAGAAAATAATCACCAGATTTGGAATCCCAAGAACCATAGTAGTAGATAATCGCACTCAGTTCGACAACAAGTTAATTAAGAAATGTTGTGCGAAATACAAGATCAAGAACTACTATTCTACTCTTAGTTTCCCTTAGAGCAATGGACAAGCATA
Organism: Camellia sinensis; assembly: GCF_055761805.1. Classification (NCBI taxonomy): domain Eukaryota; kingdom Viridiplantae; phylum Streptophyta; class Magnoliopsida; order Ericales; family Theaceae; genus Camellia; species Camellia sinensis. The sequence continues at coordinate 14,356,313 of NC_138968.1, forward strand.
GGCATCTAACAAGACCATCTTGGATGAAATCAAGAAAAGTATAGAAGCTGCCAAGGGCAAGTGGGTGGAGGAATTGCCCAATGTTTTATGGGCATATCGGATTACGCCGAGGAGATCTCCTGGAGAATCTTCTTTTGCCATGACATATGGCACTGAAGTAGTCATTCCATTAGAAATCGGCATCCCTAGAATCAGAACCCAGGAAGTGGAGAATGGAACAAATGAGGCATTCCTTACTTGAGATCTTGATTTGATAGAAGAAAGAAGGGAGAGAGCAGCAATTCGGCTGTAGACACCCCATTTTTGACCGCCCTTAAGACTTGGGCACCACTGATGGTTTGCTCGGTGTTGAGAGATGTGCAGGGCAAAGATTCAATTTCTTCGGCAAGGAGAGAGGAAAATCCTTCAAAACACTTTGTTTAGGGGTTTGGAGTTGAAGAAAAGAGGAAAGGAGAGGAGAAAACTGGTCTGGGAAAAGTTCGGCATGAATCCGGGTAGAAGCAAGTCGAGCAGCCCTCGCTGAATCGGGCTTATCTGTCTGTACGCTTGGAGTTTAGCTATGGGGCCACCACCGTCGAAAATCTTACTTCCGGGGCTTCATTTAGCTATGGGGCCACCACCACCGTCGGGCATCATCCCGGTTGGATCGAATCTGCGCGGCTTCACGGAAAAGGGCATAACTTTTTGCACAGAAGGACTTTTAATGCAAGGTTTGCGCCATTGGAAAGATAACTTCCGGGGCTTCAATCTGGACATCCACCGGCACTTTTTTGACCTCACCGGCCACCCATCGGCACTATGTTTGTGCCGACCGGCAATTTATTGTGCCGACCGGCCATTTATTGTGCCGACCGGCAATTTAAAGTAGCCGACCGGCATATTTTGCTAGCCGACGACCTTCCGGAGCATTCTATAGATAGAGTGTATGCCAGCTGTGCCAGCTGGAGGGCACAGACAGGATCCTCCATACACGTGTGTGGAGGATATGCACTCTTGTTAGCTTCCTCAAGAAGCTTTGCACTTGGTTTTGGCTCTATAAAGGAAGCCCTCTTCTTCCTTATTCTAGGTTAGAGGAAAAACCAGCTGAGGCACCATTATACATACAAACCTATATCTATACATTCAACCCTCCTCTTCCAAGCTCAAAAAAGTCCATTATCCTTGGCCATTTACACACCAACTCATAGCACAAGGCTTCCATCATCCATTCCAGAAGCTTGAGGCTGATTTTCAGAGCTAGGAGTGCTGCAACTCAAGCCAAGAGGCTGTCAAGACTTGGTCTACAAGGGTGAGCTCCTTTTTTTCTCTTTTCTAGCCTTTTCTTGATCAATACATAAGCCATAGTTTCTTGCATCTTTGGGCTCCGACCCAAACTTCAAACCATCATATTTTGAGGTCCTCTTCATGTTTGATTGAGGACCTCTTGCTGTTTGAGGACAGTAGCTTGCACTTGCTTCAATATCCTCCTTTTATGCCATAATCTTGCATGTATTTTTTGGCCTGTGTATGATCTGTTTTAGAGCCTGTAGTAAACTGTAGATAGGCTTATTTTGAGCCCTTATTCAACATTGAAGAAGGGCTCAACACTGTTTGAGACTTCCATGTTGTACTTCCCTTTATATCCTCTTTTTGGTCCCATTTTTGTATGTCTTGGCAGCCCCTGATGTTGCTGTTTTTGGACCTTGGTCCGAACTAAAAGCGGCTTTATTTCGACCTCCTGAACATGTTTTATTTAGGGTCTTTGGCTGTTTGATGAATATTTTGTGTACTTCATGTTATAGCCCTTTTGTGGCCTTAATCTTGTATAAATTGTTTGCCATGCTTGTATCTGTTTTTGAGCCTTGCCATGAACTGTAAATGTGCATATTTTGGGCCCCTCTTCAATATTGTTGAAGGACCCTAACCCATTTGGGGTTTGCAGCTGTGAGTTGCTTCATAATCTCATGTTTAGGGCCATTTTCGCATACTAATTTTGCCCCGTCTTTGCTTGCTGTTTGGCCATGTTTTGTACTAGAAAAATGCTAATTTTGAGGCTGCCTTGCTTCTGTCTTCATGCTCCATGTCCATATTATGCATGCTTTGTATAGCTGTAAGCCATTTCGGGTGCCTAATTTCGCATTTCGGGAGGAATTCCATGCATCGGGCGTACTTTCGCTTCGTTTCGGGGCTGTTTTGCCCCTCATTTTGCTGCTGAAATCCCATTGGCATGTTTGCATATCATTTCCATGCCATTGCATTGCGTATGCCATTGCCTCGGTTTGCGTGCCCGTGTGCACGCATTTCGAGGCACTCCATTTTCATTCATCGGCCTCTTATGTGAGTGTGGCTGAGGCTCTCTCATGTTAGTATAAGTCCATGTTGAATTCTACATGCCGTTTTAGCCATTGCATTGCATATGCCATTGCCTCGGTTTGCGTGCCCGTGTGCACGCGTTTCGAGGCACTTCATTTTCATATTATGGCCACTGTTTTGGGCCTAACTAGAGCTGCCTAATTCATGTTTAAGACCATCCTTGGCTTATTTGCATGCATCATCTTGCATGTTTGCTTGTATCGGCATGTTGCATCCTTAGCTCGTATGCCTAAGTTGCATTGCATCTTGCATGCATCACCTTGCCTCTTGAGATGAGTATGATAGAGGTTAGGCCTCCTTGTGTGTTTATTTGGTTTGCATTGCATTTGAAATCAAAGTTGCATACTTGGTTCTTTGGGCCATCATGCATGGAAATGCGTGATTGGTGGTCCGAGAATCGAGGCACATGTCCCTTTGAGTCATTACAATGATAAGAGACATGGTTGGTGCATATATGCCTTGAAATGTGCTGCCATGCTTTGCCTTGTCCTCTGTTGCTGTGGGTTGCAGGTTCTGCAGGAATACTCTGCCGACCGGCAGTGTAAGGTGCCGGCCGGCAATCTTTTGTCTGCCGACAGCTTCAATTTTGTGCCGGTGGCAACATCTCAGTGCCGGTGGCAATTTCACCCAGCCGGTGGTGTCTCCCAGCATCCAAGGAAGCAGTCCTGAAATTTTGGCAGCCTCCAGAGGAGCACAGGAAAGAAAACAGAGGCAGCCTACGCATGGCGGCGCGCTTCCCGAGGCAGTTTACTGTTTTCTTAGAATAATTAATTTGTTAATTAATTTGTAATATTTAATTAGCTCGCGTAGTTAATTAATTTGTAATATTTATTTGGTCCCTCCGAGTGAGGGTAAATCTGTAATAAGTGTGTGTGGGTGGTGTGTATGTCTTCCAACCTCACTTCTTTCTTCCCTTTTATTTACCTGCTTATGATGGTAGATTAGGGCACATTTATTTTAGCATACCTTATGCTATGCATGCGTGCATTCATGCATTTGTTGACATGCACCGGGCTCGGTACATCATACAAACTACATTGTACTTTTCAATTCCAAATTGAATACATGTTACTTGTAGCATTTCATATGCCATTTTAGGGTTAGCCGAGCCTGTTTAGATTGCATCTTTGCATGTGTTGCATTAGCCATTTTTAACATGAACTAGGACATGCATGTTTGCTAACTAGTTTACTGTTTTGGCACGGAGTACGATGTAAGTATTTATGCTTTAGCATCTCACATGTGTGTGAATGTTAACATGACAGTATGATTACCATGAGGCTAGCTGCTTATGTGATATAACTGCTTGAATGCCTGTGGATGGAGGTTGAATTACCTAAATTGGAATAATGCATTAAAACTGTGAGTTTTAAGCCCACTAGATAGTGGCAAAACCATCTTTTCTAAAAGCCCACTTGAGGGTGGCAAAACCTGCAGTTTAGCCTACTTGCGAGTAGCAAACCATTTTCAAAACGAACATGAAATGTTTTGTTCCAATTCGGGCGATTTGGTCTATACTTGTTTGCTGCGCGCATAACATAGTAATTCTAGGCTAATAACCGGATTAAGAACACATAAAGTTTTCAAAAACGGATATCACGGTTAGTAGAGGCCGGTCTTCGGACCGGGCGAAAGGGGGTGCTCATAGCTGACCTTCCCCGATCGTACCCAAGCTCCCGAGCCGAGACAACTCCGGTGATGACGGACATGTGGCCTTCGGCACCGAGTCAGGGTTTCCTAAATTTCCCCATTTTAAAATATTTAGGTGGCGACTCTGTATCTGGCAAAGCAGTCCATGTTTGGCACTACTTTTTCAAAAAATCTGTTTCTCAAAACGATTTGCCAGATTTGGACTCTTTGGTTCAAGATTAAGAACCGTGACACAAATCGAGTCCGAACTGTAGCATGAGGCCCACGGGCGCGTCCACAGTTTCTGGCGACTCCGCTGGGGAGTTTAGAGAGCTTGACTCGAACTCGTGATATCCTGTTTTGATTTCACTTATGTGTTTCTTTGCATTGCATGTGCATTGGTGCGCCTAGGAACACCGTGTTTGCCATCTGCCATTCCTGAACGGTTTGCCGGAGGCTCGTCTTGTCAAGGCATGACCATAAGGCTGACCGGTTATGGGCTCTGACAGTATGGGAACACAAACCCCGGTTCTACCGGGGCACCCTTTTTGACCATTCGACCTAGTGCATGTTCGGATCCATAGTGACCATTCCAAACTAGGACAGGTTGCTTACCCGTTTATAGGTTGTTTGAAACCGCTGCGTGCGTAGTGAAACCCTAGTTCCTGACAAAATAGGACAGGGAAACCCTACCCCAACATAGGGGTGTTTTGGTTCTCTTTACTTGCTATGTGCTTTTAGAGTGTATCTCTATAGAAATGCATATACCAGTTTACAAGTCTGGGCATCAGGCCTGTGGGCATCAGCATCAGTATTTGGGGAATCCGTTTTACCTGAGGGTATCAGTTTACAGGCAGATATTTGGGAAACAGTGATCAGTATTGGGTACATTCATCCTAGTATGCTCAAATCTGTTCCAGTGAAATTAGGCTGAGATGCTCTCTGTTTTCCCTTTTGCAAGGTAGTCCTGGAACCATAGCTTCAGAAGGCTCCGATATCCCCCGAGGTTCATCGGACTTGTGCTGATAGACTTTGTCAGGTCAGAGATTCAGTTCAAGGGTAATTAGAGCCAGGGAAGGCTAGTCAGGCACAGGCCACCAGTACAACAGCTACCAGATCAGTGATCTTTGAGCAGTCGGGCTGAGATTCCCGAGCCTATTGCCGACACAGATATACCGGTTGCTCAGTTAGATTAGAACAGTATGTCAAGTCTGGAAGAGATGGTGCGCCAACTCCAGGACAGTATGAAAGCCATGCAGCAAGACACAGTCCGTCAAGCAGAATTCGCCAAGCAACAGGCCGTGGTCATAACCCAACAGGCAGAGACAATTGCCAGATTGGAGCAGCAAACTGGAGTATCTACTTCACACCAGGCTCCTCCCCCACTAAGAGTTCCCATACTCGGGGAGGCAACCCATGTCCAGGATGATACGGACATTCCAGTCGGGCCAGCTCCACCCCCGATTCTGCCTCAACTATCCAAGGCACCTACTCCTATCAACCAAACAGATTCTCCCTTCGAGCCCGAGGTGGAGCCCGTGGCATTAAAAATGCACAAGCTTGAAAAGCTGTTCAAAAAATCTCAAGGTGCGAAGTCCATTCCGAACATTGGAGACGGATACATCGACGCAGCTGTGACGCTGCCAGATCGGTTTAAGATGCCACAAATCGATCGTTTTGACGGATCTGAGGATCCCATGGTACACCTGCGACTATTTTCAGACGTCCTAAGACCAATGGGCCTCACTAGATTGCAGAAGCTGTCTTTGTTTGGCCGGACCCTGTCGGGTGTAGCGGCCGCATGGTATGCCAAATTGGAGGATGACGTCAAGAGAAGTTGGGATGAGATGGCTGAGGCCTTCGTCGCACAATATTCATACAATACCCAAATCAAGATTACGACCCGTGATCTTGAGACGACGAGGCAGGAGCCTAAGGAGAGCTTCTCAGAATTTGTGGCCCGCTGGAGGGCCAAGGCCTCAATAATGACCATTAGGCCAACAGATAAGGATCAAATACGGATGATTGTGCGCAATCTCCAGCCTAAGCTAATGCAGAGAATGATTGTAATCCCCTTTCCCACTTTCTCAGATTTACACGATATGGGGGTACAAATCGAAGATGCAATGAGGCAAGGTCTGTTTGACCAGGATAAGGAGCAGCCCAGGAGGGCATTTTCCCGCAGTTCGAATGTGACCACCAGCGGTGACGCAGCTGCAAGATCATCTGAAGTGGGCATGGTCACCACCACCACACCAAGAGCAGCCACCCCCTTTGTTGGTGCATCCACTTCAAACCCCCGAACTTCAGACTATCTGCCCCGAGGCAAGAGGGTTTTCACCCCACTCTATATGTCTTTGTCTAAAGCCCTGGGGGTCCTACTCAGGAAAGGACATCTGAAACCGTTAGAGCAACGGCCTTTACCCGATCCTCTCCCTCCAAAACATGACCCGACTAAGTACTGTGCTTTCCATCAACAAACCGGTCATGACACCGACAGTTGCGTCCGTCTCCACCACGAGATACAAAATTTGATTGACAACGGGGTCATCCCCGCACCAGGTCCTGCGAAGTCTATCGACACTTGATCAGTGAACTTGCGGGGGGATAATGTGATGTGATCAGAGGTTGGACCACCTGCGGGCGGCACTCAGTTTACTCCAGATATGGTGTATGGCACGCACTGTTTTGAGCATTTGCGAATGCTAGTTTTTGTGTTTTCTGACTTGGGTATTGGGTCAGTCTTCTCAATTTGTATTGAGTCAGTCTTTTCATACTGAGTCAGTCGGGTCTGTCTTGTTGTATCGAGTCAGTCCTGTTTTGTTAAAATTGGGTGATTCCGGGGGTGTTACTTCGGATATCACTATTTTGCTTTGTGTTTGTCCTTTTGAGTCTGTTTCTGCCAGGGAGCCAGTTGTGCCAACAGATTTGAATGAACAGCAGTGATTTTCACACTCTTGTGTTCGCTTCTGCCGTGTGCTAGTTGTGCCAGAAGTATTGAATGGAATGACAGCGCTCTTCGCCTGCCTTTTCTGTGCCTTGAAATCATTGTATCGACCTAAGTTTTTTTCAAAACTTTTTTTTGAACACTGTGGTGAAAACGAAGAGGAAGGAATTCCTCGGGATTTGCAAAATTTTGATCATTTGAGAGAGAGAGAGGCGTGCTAAGCCCTTAATGAATGAGATCATGTTTGTTAATGTGAGTACTGAGAAGGATCCTCACTTGATCCAGATTGGTCCCACACTGTCTTCAGCACGAGCGATCTGTCGCTTTCTTAAAAACTTTCAAAAACAAAATGTTTTACGCAGTCCTGCGAAGACCTGTGTGGAATCGCTCTTGAGATTGTGCAGCTTAGGATCGCTCTCAGCCTCGAGATTCGACCCCTCACTTTCAAACCTTGAACCTGAGTTCAGAAGGTTCAGCGATCAACCACAATGTGAGGCCTGTGTGGCCAGATTCGAAGCAGCCCTCGGACAAGAGGCACCCAAAGTCAGATCAAGAAGATCAGATCAAAGGAAGCTTGTAAAGCTAGATCAGAAGCCCCCCCTCAAACTAGGGGTAAAAATGTCAGATATGCTCGAAGAGCTGAAGATGAGTCCTCTTGCAAATCAACAGCCACTCTCCTGGATACGGATGGCTTCGAAACCCTATAACCATTTGGCATGGACCAAGCTACACTTTTACCCTTGAGAGGCTCGCTGGGCCGAAAACCCGGAAGGGCGACCCAGGCAAAAGTTAGAGCAAGAGAGAAAGAAAAGAACAAAAAAAGAAAAAAGAAGAAAAAGAAAAAAAAGAGAGAAAGAAAAGAACAAAAAAAGAAGAAATGAAAAGAAAAGAAATGAAAAGAATTGAAAAGAAAAGAAAAACAAAGCTCGCAAGGTCGAAAACCCGCATCGGGCGCCTTGGCAAAAGTTAGAGCCTAAAAAGGAGAGGTTAAATACTCGAGTGTACCTTAACCCCGAACTACGTAAGGCTTGATTCCCATGTTTGGGATACGTAGGCAACTTCATTCTGAAGTCCAGCCCTAAAACACTTCAAATTCAACTGTGTCCATGTGATGGTTCTAGTCATCTTTGTCTTTTCTGTATCCGGGAGTTCGGTTGCGATCATCGCTCTGAGGACTGATTACAATACACTACGGTGCCATTCAGACAAGGGGCAACTTTCCGTTGCCATTCAATGCACTGCGGTGTCATTCAAACAAGGGGCAACTTTCCGTTGCCATTCAATGCGCTGCGGTGCCGTCCAAACAAGGGGCAACTTTCCGTTGCCATGCAGCTCTCTTCGAGCAAGAGGGCAATTTTTGTCCAGATCCGAGGTTGTGCGTCTCAAGAGTGGGTTCCGTGCTTGTTAAGCATTGGCCGTTTGCAAAAATAGTTTTTGAGAATTTTTACTGAGGTTGACTGATCCCTCGAAAATTGTTCCATCTTTTCCAAAAACTGGACCATTTCTTGGACCCAAAAAAGGGAAAATTTTCAGTGCTCATAGCCTGACTTGCATGATTTCAAATCAAAAATCGAACAAGTATGTTAATCTAACTCTCATATTGGTCAAAATTGTTTTAGTAGAAAACCAAAACAAAAAATGGTCAAAATGATGAACTAGGGGCACAATTGAGTCAGGCTTCCTGTCTTTTCCCCATTTTCAACATACTTGCCAAGAAGGGCACTCTACCTGCCAGAAAAGGGCACCTCTGAAGCTGACCGCAAAAGGGCAGAAGGCTCTCACATCCTCCACGCAATGAGGTATCAAGCCAAGTGCGAAGCACGAACGGGAACGGATCAAGATATTCCACTCCTTTGTTTGGACAGATCTAATCACGTCCAAACTCCCCAGCAGGGCATCATTAACCGATGTTAGCTACAGATTTGCTACACACCCAGTTGTAGCACAACCCCTCTGTGGGAGGAATTCACTATTGTGAACAAGAATCAAAAGCTGGTAGAATACCAGGGGCAAGAGCCCACAATTTCCAGCTTATCCATCAACCACCCAGGGGAGGGATGAAAAACGAGAGATTAAAGAATAGAGAGATGTGCGCTGAGAGAAAAAGCGAGAAAAGGGTTTTGAGAGAAAAACCGAGCTTAAGAGCCGAGTGATGTGAGAATCACAAATAAGAAAGGGTGGGAATAATACCCGGTGAAACAGGCTCCCTGTGCACGTCTGTGTGTCGTGTCTTTTGTTTTGTTTGTCTCGATTCTTGCTTTGAGTCGTTCCAAGCGTGTCTCGACGTGTTTAGGTTGTTTACCTTTTGTTTTCCGTTGTTGAGTCTTTCTCGCTGTGTTCAGTCATAGGCTCAATACCTGGTCGAAACCTCATCTCTCAATTTCAAAAATAAATTGTTGTGTGCTCAGAGTGTTGTGCCATTCTCCACATTTGTGCAAAAAAGGAAATTTGTTCTTTCGAAAACTGCAGGGTCCACCCCCGATAAGTGTGAACGGTGAAACCAGGACCTATCTGAAGCTATGATAGTTCCAGACTGCAAAGCAAAAGCAAAAGAGCGAAAATCGAAGTATCTGAGTTTGTGTCAACTTCAGAAAATTCCGTGATTGTACTCCGGACGTACCTCTTCAGGGCCTTGTCAATGCTCCGAAATATGAGTGTACCTCTACCTCAGACGCAAGATCAATCTTGCATTGTGATGCACGTTCCAATTGCATTGTTATGCACCCACTTCACTAGCATTGTTATGCTCATTCATTGCATTGATTTTGCACATCTATCCAGCATTGTCATACTCATTACATTTGCATTGTCATGCACCTTTTCACTTGCGTTGTCACGCACTTTCCACTTGCATTGTTATGCACGCTCTCTTATTCGGAAACACTGGGATACGTCCTTATGCTTTCCCTTCTCATTCGGAAACTCCGGGATACGTCCCTATGTTTCTCTCTCTTTTTCCGAAACTCCGGGATGCATCCCTATGTTTCTTCTCCTTTTTCGAAACACCGGGATACGTCCCTATGTTTCTCCTTCTTTCCGAAACACTGGGATACGTCCTTACGTTTCACTCCTCATTTTCCGAGACACTGGGATACGTCCTTATGTTTCTCTCCCTTTTCCGAGACACTGGGATACGTCCTTATGTTTCTCTTCCTTTTCCGAGACACCGGGATACGTCCCTACGTTTCTTTCTCCTTTTCTGAAACACCAGGATACGTCCCTATGTTTCTTCTCCTTTGTCTAATCCTTGGGATACGTCCCTAACCCTTGGGATACGTCCCTAATCTTTGGGATACGTCCCTCACCTTTGGGATACGTCCCTAATCTTTGGGATACGTCCCTAACCTTCGGGATACGTCCCTAATCTTTGGGTTACGTCCCTCACCTTTGGGATACGTCCCTAATCTTTGGGATACGTCCCTAATCTTTGGGATACGTCCCTAACCTTCGGGATACGTCCCTAATCTTTGGGATACGTCCCTAACCTTCGGGATACGTCCCTAATCTTTGGGATACGTCCCTCACCTTTGGGATACGTCCCTAATCTTTGGGATACGTCCCTCATCTTTGGGATACGTCCCTAACCTTTGGGATACGTCCCTAATCTTTGGGATACGTCCCTAATCTTTGGGATACGTCCCTAACCTTTGGGATACGTCCCTAATCTTTGGGATACGTCCCTCATCGTTGGGATACGTCCCTAACCTTTGGGATACGTCTCTAATCCTTGGGATACGTCCCTAACCTTTGGGATACGTCCTTACTCCTTGGGATACGTCCCTAATCCTTGGGATACGTCCCTAACCTTTGGGATACGTCCCTAATCCTTGGGATACGTCCCTATGTTTCTCCCTCTTCAGTTAAAAGCGTTCGGAATACGTTCCAATGCTCACACCATTCCGAAACACCGGGATATGTCCCTATGTTTCTCCCTGTCCCATTTCCCCACACAATTTCAGTGTGTTTGGAATTCATCTTAGGTCGCATTGTCATGCACACCTCTTCACTTGCGTTGTCACGCACATTCCACTTGCATTGTTTCATCAAACCGGCTTCGCGAAAGCGTATAAGTCCAATTACAAACTGGCTTTGCGTAGCATATAAGTCCAACGTTCAAACTGGCTTCGCGTGGCGTATAAGTCCAATTATCAAAGTCTTCCTGCATATCATTTGCATCCTGCCCCTGAACTACGCTGGTTTGATTCCTTGCAAAGGGATACGTAGGCAGCCTGTGGGCACAACCATTTATTTATCAGTATTTTGTTTGTTTGTCCAAGTCTTCGGCCTTGTCAAAAATGGGTCGTCTCTGGGCTTTGACATTCACTCCCGTCATTGTTATGACTTTCGAGTTCTGTCAAAGAGGGGCAACTGTAGACACCCCATTTTTGACCGCCCTTAAGACTTGGGCACCACTGATGGTTTGCTCGGTGTTGAGAGATGTGCAGGGCAAAGATTCAATTTCTTCGGCAAGGAGAGAGGCAAATCCTTCAAAACACTTTGTTTAGGGGTTTGGAGTTGAAGAAAAGAGGAAAGGAGAGGAGAAAACTGGTCTGGGAAAAGTTCGGCATGAATCCGGGTAGAAGCAAGTCGAGCAGCCCTCGCTGAATCGGGCTTATCTGTCTGTACGCTTGGAGTTTAGCTATGGGGCCACCACCGTCGGAAATCTTACTTCCGGGGCTTCATTTTGCACTCAAGAATCTCCTAGAGCCAAGTCCGGGTGGGGGAGATATGATCAGTTGAAGTCGGGCATCATCCCGGTTGGATCGAATCTGCGCGGCTTCACGGAAAAGGGCATAACTTTTTGCACAGAAGGACTTTTAATGCAAGGTTTGCGCCATTGGAAAGATAACTTCCGGGGCTTCAATCTGGACATCCACTGGCACTTTTTTGACCTCACCGGCCACCCATCGGCACTATGTTTGTGCCGACCGGCAATTTATTGTGCCGACCGGCCATTTATTGTGCCGACCGGCAATTTAAAGTAGCCGACCGGCATATTTTGCTAGCCGACGACCTTCCGGAGCATTCTACAGATAGAGTGTATGCCAGCTGTGCCAGCTGGAGGGCACAGACAGGATCCTCCATACACGTGTGTGGAGGATATGCACTCTTGTTAGCTTCCTCAAGAAGCTTTGCACTTGGTTTTGGCTCTATAAAGGAAGCCCTCTTCTTCCTTATTCTAGGTTAGAGGAAAAACCAGCTGAGGCACCATTATACATACAAACCTATATCTATACATTCAACCCTCCTCTTCCAAGCTCAAAAAAGTCCATTATCCTTGGCCATTTACACACCAACTCATAGCACAAGGCTTCCATCATCCATTCCAGAAGCTTGAGGCTGATTTTCAGAGCTAGGAGTGCTGCAACTCAAGCCAAGAGGCTGTCAAGACTTGGTCTACAAGGGTGAGCTCCTTTTTTTCTCTTTTCTAGCCTTTTCTTGATCAATACATAAGCCATAGTTTCTTGCATCTTTGGGCTCCGACCCAAACTTCAAACCATCATATTTTGAGGTCCTCTTCATGTTTGATTGAGGACCTCTTGCTGTTTGAGGACAGTAGCTTGCACTTGCTTCAATATCCTCCTTTTATGCCATAATCTTGCATGTATTTTTTGGCCTGTGTATGATCTGTTTTAGAGCCTGTAGTAAACTGTAGATAGGCTTATTTTGAGCCCTTCTTCAACATTGAAGAAGGGCTCAACACTGTTTGAGACTTCCATGTTGTACTTCCCTTTATATCCTCTTTTTGGTCCCATTTTTGTATGTCTTGGCAGCCCCTGATGTTGCTGTTTTTGGACCTTGGTCCGAACTAAAAGCGGCTTTATTTCGACCTCCTGAACATGTTTTATTTAGGGTCTTTGGCTGTTTGATGAATATTTTGTGTACTTCATGTTATAGCCCTTTTGTGGCCTTAATCTTGTATAAATTGTTTGCCATGCTTGTATCTGTTTTTGAGCCTTGCCATGAACTGTAAATGTGCATATTTTTGGCCCCTCTTCAATGTTGTTGAAGGGCCCTAACCCATTTGGGGTTTGCAGCTGTGAGTTGCTTCATAATCTCATGTTTAGGGCCATTTTCGCATACTAATTTTGCCCCGTCTTTGCTTGCTGTTTGGCCATGTTTTGTACTAGAAAAATGCTAATTTTGAGGCTGCCTTGCTTCTGTCTTCATGCTCCATGTCCATATTATGCATGCTTTGTATAGCTGTAAGCCATTTCGGGTGCCTAATTTCGCATTTCGGGAGGAATTCCATGCATCGGGCGTACTTTCGCCTCGTTTCGGGGCTGTTTTGCCCCTCATTTTGCTGCTGAAATCCCATTGGCATGTTTGCATATCATTTCCATGCCATTGCATTGCGTATGCCATTGCCTCGGTTTGCGTGCCCGTGTGCACGCATTTCGAGGCACTCCATTTTCATTCATCGGCCTCTTATGTGAGTGTGGCTGAGGCTCTCTCATGTTAGTATAAGTCCATGTTGCATTCTACATGCCGTTTTAGCCATTGCATTGCATATGCCATTGCCTCGGTTTACGTGCCCGTGTGCACGCGTTTCGAGGCACTTCATTTTCATATTATGGCCACTGTTTTGGGCCTAACTAGAGCTGCCTAATTCATGTTTAAGACCATCCTTGGCTTATTTGCATGCATCATCTTGCATGTTTGCTTGTATCGGCATGTTGCATCCTTAGCTCGTATGCCTAAGTTGCATTGCATCTTGCATGCATCACCTTGCCTCTTGAGATGAGTATGATAGAGGTTAGGCCTCCTTGTGTGTTTATTTGGTTTGCATTGCATTTGAAATCAAAGTTGCATACTTGGTTCTTTGGGCCATCATGCATGGAAATGCGTGATTGGTGGTCCGAGAATCGAGGCACATGTCCCTTTGAGTCATTACAATGATAAGAGACATGGTTGGTGCATATATGCCTTGAAATGTGCTGCCATGCTTTGCCTTGTCCTCTGTTGCTGTGGGTTGCAGGTTCTGCAGGAATACTCTGCCGACCGGCAGTGTAAGGTGCCGGCCGGCAATCTTTTGTCTGCCGACAGCTTCAATTTTGTGCCGGTGGCAACATCTCAGTGCCGGTGGCAATTTCACCCAGCCGGTGGTGTCTCCCAGCATCCAAGGAAGCAGTCCTGAAATTTTGGCAGCCTCCAGAGGAGCACAGGAAAGAAAACAGAGGCAGCCTACGCATGGCGGCGCGCTTCCCGAGGCAGTTTACTGCTTTCTTAGAATAATTAATTTGTTAATTAATTTGTAATATTTAATTAGCTCGCGTAGTTAATTAATTTGTAATATTTATTTGGTCCCTCCGAGTGAGGGTAAATCTGTAATAAGTGTGTGTGGGTGGTGTGTATGTCTTCCAACCTCACTTCTTTCTTCCCTTTTATTTACCTGCTTATGATGGTAGATTAGGGCACATTTATTTTAGCATACCTTATGCTATGCATGCGTGCATTCATGCATTTGTTGACATGCACCGGGCTCGGTACATCATACAAACTACATTGTACTTTTCAATTCCAAATTGAATACATGTTACTTGTAGCATTTCATATGCCATTTTAGGGTTAGCCGAGCCTGTTTAGATTGCATCTTTGCATGTGTTGCATTAGCCATTTTTAACATGAACTAGGACATGCATGTTTGCTAACTAGTTTACTGTTTTGGCACGGAGTACGATGTAAGTATTTATGCTTTAGCATCTCACATGTGTGTGAATGTTAACATGACAGTATGATTACCATGAGGCTAGCTGCTTATGTGATATAACTGCTTGAATGCCTGTGGATGGAGGTTGAATTACCTAAATTGGAATAATGCATTAAAACTGTGAGTTTTAAGCCCACTAGATAGTGGCAAAACCATCTTTTCTAAAAGCCCACTTGAGGGTGGCAAAACCTGCAGTTTAGCCTACTTGCGAGTAGCAAACCATTTTCAAAACGAACATGAAATGTTTTGTTCCAATTCGGGCGATTTGGTCTATACTTGTTTGCTGCGCGCATAACATAGTAATTCTAGGCTAATAACCGGATTAAGAACACATAAAGTTTTCAAAAACGGATATCACGGTTAGTAGAGGCCGGTCTTCGGACCGGGCGAAAGGGGGTGCTCATAGCTGACCTTCCCCGATCGTACCCAAGCTCCCGAGCCGAGACAACTCCGGTGATGACGGACATGTGGCCTTCGGCACCGAGTCAGGGTTTCCTAAATTTCCCCATTTTAAAATATTTAGGTGGCGACTCTGTATCTGGCAAAGCAGTCCATGTTTGGCACTACTTTTTCAAAAAATCTGTTTCTCAAAACGATTTGCCAGATTTGGACTCTTTGGTTGAAGATTAAGAACCGTGACACAAATCGAGTCCGAACTGTAGCATGAGGCCCACGGGCGCGTCTACAGGGGCATACCAGCAGCAGCTTACCAAGGTATACAACAAAAAAGTCAATCACAGGGAGTTTCAGATTAGGGACCTTGTCCTAGGAAAGGTTGTCGACAATAAGAAAGATCCCAAAGAGAGCAAGCTTGGCCCAAACTGGGAAGGACCATATCAAATCATCTCGATCGCCGGCAATGGCGCTTACCGGCTTGAAGACATTGATGCAAGAAGTTGCCAAGACCCTAAAACACCAGCAATTTGAAGTTTTTCTATAATTAATTTCTATTTTTTGAGTTTATTTTATGTAAACACTTATTAGTCGAAGCATTAATGAAACACTAGCTCGATTTTGTTTTTATAAACTATTGTTGGAATTTATGCGATAAGACTGAAAAGCCTTATAACAATGTTCCCATGACGATTAACTTAGACTTGCCATGATGGTAGAGTTGAACTAAGTTGGCGATGTTTCAGTATGAAACATGACGGATAACTTAGATTTGTCATGATGGTAGAATTGAACTAAGTCGGCGATATTTCGGCATGAAACATGACAATTAACTTAGACTTGCCATCATGGTAGAGTTGAACTAAGTCTGCGATGTTTCTGTATAAAACATGATGATTAACTTAGACTTGCCACGATGGTAGAGTTGAACTAAGTCTGTGATGTTTCGACATGAAACAAGGCGAAACTGGCCATGATTTGGTTAGTTTGAAAGGAAAACCGAAGAGTATGGTTCTCTCGGTGCACTAAGGTTAAGCCTTGAGTGCTTCGTTTGGGCAAGCCAAACGTGACCTCAGTCAAGAATGTCTAAATGAGACTTGGGAAATAACCATGTGATGCGTCCTTAATGTGAACATAAGTGGTACTTAGGTTCATATTAAGGGGCAGGAAATAGGAATGAGCATGATGAGCATAACACTTGTGAAAATTTTGCTGGATTTTTTACAAGTTGAAATTAGCCAAAATAATTAAATGAAGGAAGACCCGAGGTATTTCTATTCGAGATAACAAACCAAGTTGTTTAACTTGGAAGGGTGAAGTCTTACTAGAAGACAGTTAGTACAAGTGATGAAACAACACTTGTACGAATTTTATGGGAAATTGATATAAGTGCAATTCGGTCGAGATAATTAACACAAGTTGCTCCGAGACAACAGTACTATACTGTACCCGAAGTATTGTTATCCGAGATATGGATGTATTCAAGGTCTTAGGATCCAAGGTGAGGAACCAAGTTGACAGACTTGGGAAGATAAGAAATATTCTAAGTATGGAAAAAATATGCAAGGCATGAAGGAAGGGCAATAAGCGTACAAAAGAAATAGAATCGACATGTGGAAGAAAAGACAAGACTTACATTGACAACAAAAGTAACAAGTTTGGTTACAGGAGAAGGCACATCAGCAAGACATGACAGAAAATTGCTTAATTAGTTCCAAAACAACAAATTTCAAAGAAAAGTAAAAATCCTAAGTACTAGGTGGAGGCTCATTGTTCTTGGTCGCTTGGGCCTCAGCCTCAGCAGCAACCTTGGCATCAATTTCTTAAAGAGTCTGATCCAGGCTCTTCTCTGCAGCGAGAACCTCAGCCTCAGGCCTTATGGAATTCTTCAGTGAGGTGCTCTTGGAGACCTCGTCCCTATCTTCCTAAGTCATATCTAAGATCTAATCATTCAGAGTTGGGGACTTGGCCCAAGCAACAACCTCGGTGCCATCTCCCTCATCGGCATCCTCGGCGTCGGCCTCTACGTCTTCCTCCTCTTCTTCTGACTCGGCGGGAGACAAAGGAAAGGGCACCTTGAGCTGGCTGATGTTACGGAGCAGCGAGTCCTTAGGGACAAATAGCTTTTTGAGTGCCACCATCCAACCAAGGCAGTTGCCTTTGTTGCAGGCTAGATTTACTTGTTGTTTGTATTGGTCCAGAACATCAACCTGCCCCTCCGCGTAAGCCTTCTCGTAGGCGGTATCTTGGCCTCCTTAGTCTCGAGGGCTTCTACGAGCTTGGCCTCGGCATCGGCTGCCCTGACATCAGTAGCCTTGGCAGCTTCAGCAGTGGCCTCAACGGCTTCGGCTTTAGCCTCGGCCTTGCTTTGGGCAGTCTTGGCTGCATTATCCTGTCTATTAAGTGACTGATCTTGGCTTCAACATTGTTAAGAGAAGACAGAAAGCCTGCTGCTTCTTGAGTCTTCTTCACCAAGTCCTTTTTCATCATCTCTGTCTTTACTGTGTGAGAATGAGCATGTTGGATGGCTTGCAAGAAAAGAAGTAAGTTAGAAAACTTTGGCTAAGTATTGAAAAGCTGAATGAAATGGTGAAAAATTAGAGACTTACTAAGACCGAATGTCACATCATCATTGCAAAGTTCTCATTGTGATTGAAATCGACCAGTTGGTTCATGTCGGTCGGCAGTAACACGGCAGTGGATAATGTGGCACCGACCTCCAAACTCTCAATAACACTATCACCAGCCTTCAGAGACCTGTTACCAACCAGGACCTTGTAGGCCTAGGTGTCCTCGGGGTAGAACTTGCTCTCTCCACCTTGGCCTTTGAATCTCGGCCTTTTTACGGGCTATATGTCGGTTGTCTCAGCCTCGGCCTTTTTCTTCTCGACACCCGCAAGTTTGAAAATTGGGACCACATTCTCTGGATCCTTCTCAGATTCCAAAGGGATCACAGTAACAGTGTCCTTGGCCTTTTTCACCCATGTTTCCTGAGGCTGAGAAGGCGGCGTGGAGCGTGGACTGCAGAGACACGACGTCGGGCAGACCAACCAATAAGTCCTCCGCGACATCCAATTTTTGACCTATCTCCTTGGCGGTCACAGCGACGGTAACTCTAGTGCCGATATGGATTGCAGTTAGGGTGATTGGTGGATTCGTCAAGCCATAAGCCGACGAGTCAGAACCACAGTGCTTTCGGCTTCGAGTTTGGCCGGTAGAAGTGTTTGGGGGATGACATCGGCATTGGCGTTGGGATGGAGGAATGAGTTGGACTGGAGCAGATATGGATAGTTGGTCCACAAGATCAGAGGTGGATACCTGGTCTGGCCTGGGTGAAGAAGTGGCTAGTGGAGTTGATACAGATAGTTGAGCTTGGCTTCTTCATAGAATGTTAGGAAGCGGAGAGTAGTACGTTGGCACGTAATTCAGCAGGATTGGGGCCTTAAGAACCTCGATAGAAAGGCCGAGAAGCCTCAAGAGATCTGGACACGGGAATGTAAGTTTGGCGGAAGTTTTTTACTGGCTGAGGAAGAGCTGCACAGAACAATAAGAGGCAAACATTAGAACAGATAACAAAAAAATTGCTAAAGTGTCAAGGAAAAAAAGACTGTAGGATGACAAAGTTCTTACCTTTATCGTTCCTAAAGACTCTTCGGCGCAGGGAAAAAAGATGAAGATCGTCGTTTAGCGCAAACTCCTAGTTGCCTGAGACAATTAGGTAATCATCTCCAGCGCCTTTGTTGGAGTCAGGGATGTCACCAATGAGTTTCTATTGGATGTATCGGCGTTTCAAGTAGTAAGTATAGCCACTTTTTCACTTGAGGCCACACGTGGTGTAACAGTATTGAAGGTCGGACAGGGTAATCCTAGGCTTTTTTCAACATGCAAGTTCGGCAATACCATTAATGATCCTAAAAGTGTTGATGGCTAATTACATGGGATTGAGTTTATAGTAGTGGAGAACTTCCCTGAAGAAGATATCAATGGGGAATCTGATTCCACCCTATATAATGGACACAACTTGGAAATGCATGTTGTAGCTGGTTTTTCGTGCTCCTCGGAGGGTTTTAGTCTCCTCGGGTATGATATCCCTACAGTTCAAACTCCTGTGGTTCTGAATCTAGTTTCACAAATGCAATGTGAAACAGAAAAACGAATGAGAGTCCAAATCTGGCAAATCTTAGAAAATTCGTTAATCATCAGAGACGCCAAAAATGGACTGTATTGCCTGATTTTAGAGTCGCCACCTAAATATTTTTGAAAAATTTAGGAAGCCCGTGACTTGTGCCAATGGCTATTTGTTCATCATTGCCAAAGTGTCTCGGCTCAGAAACTTAGGTATGAGAGGGGAAGGTCATGAATTGAGCACCCCACTCACCTGATCAAAGATCGACCTCTACTAATCATGATGTGAATTTTATGTATATTATATGCTCATGTTCTGATTATTATACTAACATAACTATGTGAAGCAAACAAGTATAGACCACATCACCTACTTTGGAATGCTTTGTTTTCATGTTTGTTTGAAAAGAGTTTTGAATATGTGCCACTTGAATGAAAAGTGGGCTCATATGTACCTCTATCAAAGTCGTTCCAACTTAAGCGAAATAATCTTTATCCATAGGCATTCAAAGAGATATTTCAAATAAGCACTTAATCTCATGGTAGTATGCTTGACATGACAACACAAACACACATGTAATATGTTAAAGGAAAAATGCTCACCCAGTACTTAACCGAGGCAAGCCAAAGAAAAGAAAATAATTAGAAAGATGCATGCTCCTAATATGCAAAGTGACTAATGCAACACATACGAAAATGCAACTGATAGGCTCGGTTTATTGATATGTCATATGGATTAACTCAAAGCATGCGGCAAAACATGTATTCAAGTAAGTAGAAAATGACAACGATATTAGAATGATGAATCGAACCCAATGCATGCAAAAACGAATACGAAGCATGGCAATGATATGAAACAAAAATATGATACTATCAGAGTAAGCGTATAAATAAAAGAGAGAAAGAAATAGGGGTTGGAAGACATACAAATAGTACAAATTTTCCCTCACAAAAGAGGGTCCGAATGAATATCCTAATCAACTAATTATTACAAACACAAATAAATAAACTAATTAATTATTACAAATCCGAATAAAAGCAACACAACTAATTAATTACCAATTATTACAAGTATGAATATTAAAGCTACTAATCTAATGGACTCAAACGAGAGACGAGGAACTGTATGTGCGCAAATGAGAACATCCACTGGAAATCTCTCTGTTTGCTGCCAGAACCAGCTCTGTTTATAATGGAAAGATTGTTCTATTTTGGCCTCAGGATCTGCTCTACTCTGCTGCAAAAATACCACTGTCTGTACAAAATGGGTGGCCGGTCGGCCTGATCAGGTGGTCGGTCGTATAAAGTAATGGTCGGCCGGCTACTATTTCTAGGGAATACCCTGCTGCAACAAAGCTAAAATAGAGCAAGATAGCGTATTTCTAGGAGACGTTTATCCTCTCTCCCGTTCCCTATCATGAAGATGATCAAGGGAGGAGTAAATTTGATTCTTAAATCATCAATCATCACAAATTTGTTACATGATGATCTTAGAAGCGATAGAACAAGAGTTAATAAATGAAACAAAATATAAACAATACTTCTTCCCTATCATGGAGTTATCTCAAGGAAGGGGGTAGACTTGCTTCATGAATCATCGACCATCACTGAAATAGTATGTGATGATTCAAGACGTAATAATTTTAGTATAACGTCTGACTGAACCTAACCAAATTTTATTATCCTTTTACCTTTTTTTTACTTCAATTTTATTAGCCTTTTTTACTTTACCTTTTCATTTTCTTTATCTTTTTTTCCTTTTTGTCCAAAGGTGATGATTACGTCTATTAAGTCCAAAGCAATAAAGAATGGAAAGCATGACTTAACTCAAGAAATGAGCTCTTTGAGCCCTTTTCTATAGGGGAAATTACAAAGGAAGAATCAAACTTATTTACAAGCGATAATAAATTCGGAGTCAAACTCAAAATGAGCGATAATGACTCCAAATCCAAACTCGATAATGAGCTATAATGAATCTTTCCTTTGTGATTTCCAATGGTCTAACTAGAAAATTAGTCCCTTAGAAGTAATGCACTGATGATAAAGGGAAGTGTCAAACAAGAGATCATGCTTAGCATAGAGAGATGTAATGCCCTGGTAATAAACCTCCGAAGAGATTAAACCATTTAGCATGAGGGGTCTCTTTCTTATGCTTTGAGCAGTAATCTTTTGTTTGATACGACTCTTAATCAAAAGAAACAAAGAAAGGAGGGAGTTTACAAAATTATGAATGAAAGGTGGATGAATGGTGTGAATATGTACATGAAAGCTAAAAAAAGAAAGAAAGAAAAGGCTATCAACTCAAATGGATTGGAAACTATGGCCTACATACCCAATCCATGAGGACTTATAACAATACAATTATAATATTCAAAGCATAAATTAAATAAATGCACTAAACAGCCCCTAAACTCCAAAAAACAGTGGCCAAAACCAAAAGAAATAAAGTAGAAAAAAGGCAAAGCAATAAGCTATGGAATAAGGCCTAAGGAAGGGTGGCTAACCCCTTCTCTTTTTGTGACTTTAAATCACATTTTTAAGCTTAAAATAGCTCTAAAATCAGTATGAAAAGAAAAAGAAAAGAGAGAGAGAGAGAGAGAGAGAGAGAGAGAGAGAGAGAGAGAAGATAGTAAAAGAGCTCAAAGTTTACCTCTTGAAAGAGAGGAAAAGCTTCTTGGTTAACAAACCACAAACTAACCACTCTCAAGGAGCTGAAGTTAGGTTCAACAACCTCAGCAAAAGCTTCAAGTTTAAGCTTAGAAGGTGTATGTATAGTGTATGCATATTGCAAGAGAGGAAAGAGGTGTGTTGAGCAAGCTATAAGCTCTTAGCAATTTTTTCTAACCCTAAACCATGTAGGGAGGTCTTGTATTTATAGGAAAACAACTCCTTACGTCACAAATATCTAAAAGAGGACAGCTAGCTTAGAGATCGTGCATGGGAGCAGCTACAGCTGTCAAAATATCTGCTTTCGATAAACATGGCCAGTCGGCTAATTTATTTGTACGGCCTGCTCATAAATTGGCAGGCTAGCCAATTATTTTGGCCCTGCTGCTCACTAAGTGGTCATGCTAAAAAAAGGGCTTTGGTTCAAATGGGGTGGAAGGCTTGGGTTTGAAGCTCGAAACCGAATTCTTTTGTTGAAGATTTGAACAATTTGCATAATGTAACTTTCATCATCAAGTGCTCAGATTAAAGCGCCCAAGTCTTAAAGACGGTCAAAAATGGGGTGTCTATACATGTAGTCCTTTCCAGGAATAATGGAGTCCTCCTTCCCAGCCAACTTGAGTGAGACGTCAGTTGGGATAGAGAACTTCTGACGAAAATACTCCAGTTTGGTCGGCGAATCTACTTTCCAGTTAAACATGCCTATGATCTCGGCTAAGGTGATTTGGGTACTGTTTTCTGTGGAATAGGGTTTAGAATGGGTTTAAGACCTTGGCTGAACCCTAATGAACACTGGGGCAAGAGTTTTGGGAAAATTAGAGGAGTTCTTGTTTCAATTTTCCTAAGGGTGTGGTTTCTAAGCAAATCCCAAGCCTAAAACTATGAAGGTAAACAAGATGCAAAGGTAAGAATTTGGAAAATAAGCAAGGAAAACATAGAAAACAAGATTAAAAAATCTAAACGAAGTAGAGACATAAAAAAGCTACAACATGACAGGTGCAGTGGTGTGAAACGATGATTCAAGAACACAAGGCCAAATTCAGAGCACTACGAGGAAAGGGAGTGAGCCAGTGTGTGAAGGTATGAATAAAGCATAATAGGTTCAAGAACAAGAATTGATTCACAATGTCTAGAGCATAAAACATGGCAAGCAAATCAGGAAATAAATGAAGAATTTGATATAAGGAACAGTGGGAAATGTACAAATAGTTCACAACAGTGTCATACTCAAGAACAGTGAGAAACTGAAAGTGGAGTGATTACCTAATGGAGCCGACAAAATGGACACCGGAATGAGGTTCATTAGAGTTAGATAGAGACGATCACATGAATGAAACGGCAAAAGGCCCACCAGAGATGACGAACGGAGTGGTTGCAGAGTCTTGAACAACAACAATGGCAGTTTGAGTGGGAGATTGTAGAGAGAGAAAATTTGAGACGAAAGAAAGACATTGAAATGGTAAAGTGAAAAGACAAAAGAGAGATAGAGGGAGTTTTGTCAAAAACATGAAAAAGTGACAAAACGTAATGAATTTTCCTTAGACAACGTGCATGTTAGGCGGCATGGGCAGGCTCGAGCCAATAAGAATGGGACATATGGAAGAAACGGTTGAAAACGACGTGCCTGTTAGGTATGAGCTAGTAAGAATGGGACACGTGGAAGAAACGGTTGAAAAGACTGTGCGTGACAGCTCGTGCGCAGTTGAAACTCTTGAAATTTTTGAAATAATGAGACAATAACCTCAGCTAGAGAAGTGATCTTGGATAGGGTGCTTAGAGAACTTGGTTCTTAGTTCTTGATTCTTGATAAAGTAGGCAATTGAGTCCTGGTTACTTGAAGTCAACAAGTCATGATCTCTGTCAGAGCAATATATGCGTTTTTGAGCCGACATGTTGGGTGGACAAACGATATAGGTTTCATCACCTCAGGTAGCCAAGGTAATAGAACCTAGGGGGCAGTTGTGGGAAAGTATTTTACGAATGGCCGAGATAGACCTGAGATGTTGGCTAAGGTGCCACGTGGATGAGTCATGTTGCTGAGGTGATCACGGCATTACCGAGATGTTTTGCGGTAATGCCGGAATCCTGAGGTATCTAGATAAGAGACAAGAGTCCTAGAATAGGAAAGGATCTCAGTTTGGATAAGGATAAGGCTCCTGAAGAGTTTATCCATATCTAGCCGAGAGTCCAAGATGAGCATTGAGACTGAGTCTAATAAAGTGAGGCTTCTAGGAGATCAAGTTACTGTTGGTTACAAAAGTAAGGCACCTTCGTGGGTCTGTGGTAAGTTTTTACTTGTGAGTTTAAGTATTGCATTGATATCTGTGAGAAATAAGATTTACTGACTTGATCGTCGGAGTAACCCTGGGTGGACGAACACCGTGGTATTCTCATCTTCGTGTAGTTTGCTCAATCTATTATGCCGGTACTGTCCAGTTGAGTTTCCCGTTTAATTGTGTGGTCAAAAATCAACATCCATACAACTTAAGATTTGATTTGATTTGATTCATTATAGTCATCATTAAATAATGTAATAAAATTTTTCCGATATTAATATAGAAAGGACAGAATCACAATCCCAAATTCTCGCAGTATGAACATTTCAAACTTCAAATATGCAAGGTAATGAATATTGAGCTAACAAAATATCTCCATCAACACGTGGTACAATACTAGGTCCAAGTCCAAACGCATGAACCCTACAGATGTCTTCTTCGGATGCAGTTAAAAATGCGACAAAGTCAACACATTTCGGTACAACAAATAAAAAAATAATGATAGAAACTCATATTTAAAAATTTTTAAACACACTCGAAATGATATGATAAAGAATGAAACTCCACATAATTAAGAGTAAAATATTAATTGATTCTAATAAATAGATTTAATTTCCTTTAAGTTTTATTAAAAATTAATCTTATTAAATCATCGTAAAAATAATTTGTCTAGGTCACTAAAAATTAACAATTAGTCACTTTTTTATCACGATTTTATAAATTATTGTTAAAACTTAGAATTAGTGGCGTTTTTCTATAATGAATTTTTTAAATTATTACTAAAACTTAAAAATTAGTGATATTTTTTTATGACAATTTTTTTAAACTATTGTTAAAACTTATAATTAATAATTTTTTGTGACAAAATTTTCAAATTTCACTAAAAATTAATAATTAGTGATTTTTTTAATAGTATTTTATGGAAAAATATCGTTAATTATCATAGGACCTATTAAATAAGAAGTCTACTTATTAGGTCTTACACATAAATTCCCCCATAATTAAAAATATAATAAATTAAAAATTAACATATACCATTCTATATCATTATAAGTAAAACTATGAGAAATTTATTAGGGCTCAAACATTTTCTAAAAAAAAAATAAAAAAAAAATAAGGAGGACTTACACGTAAGTCCTAATAGGTAGACTTATTATTCAATAAATCCTAAGAGAATTAATGACATTTTTCATTGAATACTATTAAAAAACGTCACTAATTGTTAATTTTCAGCGACAATTTAAAAATTGTCACAAAAAATGTCACTAATTAGAAATTTTAGCGACAGTTTAAAAAAATTGTTACAAAAAAGTCACTAATTTTCAACTTTCAACGACAGTTTGAAAAATTCGTCACAAAAAGTCACTAATTGTAAATTTTAACAACAATTTATAAAAATTGTGACAAAAAAACTCACTAATTATCAATTTTTAAGTACATACGTAAAAAATCTTCATAAAAAACTATTTTTATCGACGATTTTATTAGAACTTATTTTCAATAAACTTGATGTTAATTAAATCTAATTATTATAACCTATTAATAATTTATCCAAAAAAATAAAGCTCAACAAACCTAGGGGTGTAAAAATGGCCCGAGGCCCGTCTACAACCCGAAATCCGCCTGAAGCCCGAGGTAGGCCCGGCCTGTTTTTGCTCGGTTAAGCCTGGGCCGAGTCCAACCTAGTACCTTGGGCTTGGGCCTAGGCCTTCCATTTGGGGCCTGGCCCAGCCAAAAAAAATTCGAACCCTGCAGACGGCCTGGCCCGACCTGACCCACCCATCCGACCCTCTCTTTACCAATGGTCAAATTTCAAAAAATAAAAATAAAAAAAAACTTGCAATGGTTAAATAATTTTAAAAAATAAAAAATAAAATAAATAAAAATATTGATCTTATAAAAATAAAAAATTAGAATAATTAAATAAAAATTAATCTTGTAAAAATAAAAATTTATATAATTAAATAAATAACATTAATAATTTAAAAATGAAAAAAAAAATAGTTTATTAAATTAAAATCAAAGGCACACTACCATTATGGCTGACTGCTATAGCAGCCGAAACAAGAGAGGGGAGAGAGAGAGAGAGAGAGAGAGAGAGAGAGAGTGGGACCCTAGCCTACTTTGCTATAGCTGCCTACTCTGGTCTGTCCCACCCGCCCCTACTAGCCTAGCCGAAATTGGTCTGTTGCATCTCCTCATCAATCACTCAACTCAAACGGTAATATATATACAAACGGTCATAATTCAAATGGTCATAATTAAAACTACTATAAATATCTTTCATTTTTCAAAATAAATCTCACAACGAATAATTCTCTCTCTCTCTCTCTCTCTTAAACTCTCTCAATCTCTCTCAACTCTCAATTAATTTTGAAGTGTCATCCTTAAGTGACAATTGCAATTGTGCAATAAGAAACTTTTATCAGAAGATGCAAATTTCTGTATCACATTCGCCAGTCAGTAACATTAATTAGTTTAATTAAATTTATTAGCTACTCATTTTTTTATTAATTATTTGTGCACATATATTAATTATTATTTTTACTGATTGTAATTACACATTATTTAAATTAATTGTTAATTCTTATATATTGTTTTACTTACATTACTATGGATCCTAATATGCCTAATGTTTATGTCGATGCTGATACATATACTACACAACATGAATCTGTTGATTCTCTTTCTAATATCCCTTTCCCAACAGTTGGATCATCATCTAGGAGCAGAAGTAGTAGTGTTTGGAAACATTTTGAAAAAATATCTATAAATAATCCTAATGGTACAATTGCATTTTAAGCAAAATGTAAATATTGTGTACATTTACTTAGTGCTGCATCTGCCGTGGGTACTAGTCATCTAAAAAGGCATACTAACAAATATTTACAAAGTCAACAACTTGATATTCAAAGTCAAATGCAATTAGGGGTTTCATCAACTGGTAATTTGCAAACATTTTCATATGATCCTATACATGCACAAAATTCTGTAGTTGATTATATTATTAAAAAAGAATAACCTTTTACTACTAGTAAATTTTCCGATTTTACCGAAATGATTCACGAAAGTTTTGCACCGCAATATCAAAGTCTTTCAATAAATACTACTAGAAATAGGATTTTAAATAAATATGAGGATGCTAAAAGTGAATTATTTGACATCTTTAAAAATTTGAATGGAAGAGTTTGTTTAACATCTGATCTGTGGTCAAATAATGTTTTGAATATCAATGTATCATTGCGCATTTTATTGATAATGATAGGAAATTAAATAAAAGGACTATTTCATTTAAATTAGTTGAACTTCCATACACTGGTTATTCGCTTGGTTTAGAAATAAGAAATGTATTATATGAGTGGGTTTTACAAAATAAAATACTTACGATTAGTTTAGATAATGCATCATATTATAATCAAACTGTAACTCATTTAAAATCAACTTTACAATTACTTGTTGATGGTGATTTATTTCATGTTCGTTATTGTACCCATATTTTAAATTTGATTGTTAAAGAAGTTATGCATGTATACGGAACTTCTGTACTTGTAATAAAAAATTGTAGTTGTTACTATTATGTCTTCTGGTAATCGAATTTTGAAATATAGAAAAATTTGTCAACGAGAAAATATGCCATTTAGAAAATTAATTTTAGATGTAGATAGTAAGTGAAATTCAACATGTAATATGCTAAAAATAACTTGTAAACAAATAAGAGCAACAGATTTATTTTTTGCAACAACATCAATAGGAGGAGTACTGACTTCCATTGAATTTAATTGGCACCAAGTAGCTTTGTATAAAGATTTTTTAAAGGTTTTCGATACTTCAACAAAATTATTTTATTATATATGTATATATTCCTACTTCACCATTTGTTTTACATATGCTAGCAAAAATAATTAAAGTTTTCATAAAATATATGGGTAATGAATATTATGTAACCGTTATTACTTCAATGAAAGAAAAATTTGATAAATATTTTGATCATTTGCCTCATCTATTAGGTTTAGCGATAATAATTAATCCTAGGTGTAAAGAAATTCGTTTATAAGAATTTTTAGAGCGTCTTTTCGCTGATCAAACAGTGTAACGCCCTCAAAATAATAACAATAAACCCATCAGATAAGACATGCATTTACATTTAAACTAACTGCATTCCTTTCATTCATTAGAATTCCAAGACATAAGTATTACATGTTAACCTCATAACAAAATGCCCTACGGGCTTACAGCTTTCCAAGTTAACACTTGGTTACAACAAAGAGTTCTAACTCGTTTACACATTAAGCCCTTGGCTTGAAATTACATGTAATACATCAAAAGTAAAACGACAAAACTATGCCCGCCACTAGCCTCCCAGCTATGTCCTTGGAGGTGGCATGCTTCCTGCACCTGAAAATGATATTCCCATATAGGGTGAGCCACAGCCCAGTAGAAATACACTAAACCAACCATGGACAATGACTAAAACATTAGCAATTGATAGTTGGTCAACACTGATACAATCACATAAATTACATATTTATGTCAACGACTTACAAGTCCCAATTACTTTTCATTTTCCCTTTTTCAACAGATAAGCATGCTAGCTCTATCATCATTTCCACAGATATGTATAAGAACTATATCTCACATTCAGATAAGCATAAAAGCTATATCCACATTCTCAACAGATATGTATATCAACAATATCCACAGATAAGCATACAAGCTGTATCCACACTCTACAACAGATATGTATAACCACAATATCCACAGATAAGCATATAAGCTATATCCACACTTCACAAAGATAAGCATATGAGCTCTATCTTCACTTCTCTAGACAAGCATATGAGCTCTGTCTACGGAGTTCATCCCCTATCTCCTCCCAATACCTATCCGGTTTAGAGGTACATCCCCTATCTTCCCCTAAACCGCGGAGTACATCCCCTATCTCCTCCTCTACACATAACGTATATAAACACATTGGTTCTATATACAATCACACAATACACACAATTAATGTATTCTATCAACCGTCAAGTTCCATGACACATTCCATTGATTAGTTTCCGTTTACCTAATCATCATGCATTGTCTACAACAATCTCGACTATCCTCCTCCGATAGCCCAAAGCAGTTATTTCTAAAACAGAAAATAAATGCACAAATGGATATTCAATCATCATTTCATTTCCTCATTTCTCAACAATTAATTATCCCAATTAATTAAACAATGTAATTAGGCCATTTTCCATAATTACCATTTCAACCCTTAGGTCCCATTTTCATCAATGATTCAACAATCATTCCATTTTTTCATGCCAAACATGCATCTAGGTTTATTATGAATAAAACCCCAACCTTTGTAAA
This sequence comes from Camellia sinensis, assembly GCF_055761805.1. Classification (NCBI taxonomy): domain Eukaryota; kingdom Viridiplantae; phylum Streptophyta; class Magnoliopsida; order Ericales; family Theaceae; genus Camellia; species Camellia sinensis. The sequence continues at coordinate 14,385,771 of NC_138968.1, forward strand.
ATTACACAAAAGCCCCAAACTTTCACAAAATTACCAAACCAACCCCAACATCTCAAAATACCAAAATTTAGAGACAAAATCCATAGAGAGGAGTAGGATATCCCTACCTCAAATTCGGAGTCCCAAAGGAGAAGACGACAAAACCCAACGTGCTCCAAAACCCGAGATTTTCAGATTAAAATGAAGCCCTCGACGATCAACAACTTTTTTATAAAGGCCAAAGGTGAGTAAATCACTCCTACTAGATCAAAACCTAGAGAGAAGGTAGAGTCTAGAGTGAGAGGCTCAACAATGGTGATTTTGGAAAAGTAAGAGAGAGAAGAGAAAGTGAAAAAGTGATTTGGAAAGTCACAACTTCGGGATTTAAACCCAGTCTTCCGCTCGAGCGTAAAACACCCCGCTCGAGCGGCCACTCACAGACTTCCGCTCGAGCGGCCAACCTCCCGCTCGAGCGCAGAATGCACTCGCCCAGCACTTTTGCAGAACCAGGCCTCCGCTCGAGCTCCCAACCCTACGCTCGAGCTCACAACACTGCACAACAAGATACTGGATGGATGTATTCCCCGCTCGAGCGCCAACACCTCCGCTCGAGCGGACAGGCCAAAAATCTGGACAACTAGTTTTGGTTTCTAAACTCAACCAACCTGAAACCAACCCGCCCAACACATCCTATAACTCAAATACAAAGTAAGAAAGGATGTAAACAAGATAATAAACAACTACCAACATCCACGGACACATGTCCGGATCACTATACAACAAGGGTAAACCCGGGATCGCTATAACCTCCCCCCCCTTAAAGAATTTCGCCCCCGAAATTAAGCACAAGTTGCAAAACAAGCTTTCCTCCATTTTAAACAGTGTTACATTTGAACAGTCAACAATTCGACCCATTACCGGTCATCCCATCCCTTTTAACAAGAGACATTCCACAATATGTAAACAACATATGTACTTTCAACATGCATTAACATTATGCACTATCCTTCCAATTTCAACAATATATTCAACAGATATACTGTTACATTCAACTTCCATATGAGGCAAGTTCCAAAACGTACTTTCAATAAACCAAACATTTTCAATGTTTCACAACTTAAGACATATATAAAAGCTCTTAAGTTCAGCAAAAAGTAAAATTGAAATACAAGATCACACATCAACAAACAAGTCCGGATATTTCTCACGGACTTCCAACTCACGTTCCCAAGTGGCTTCCTCCACTCCGTGATGTTTCCACAAGACTTTCACCAAAGGAATGGTCTTGCCACGCAGGACCTGATCCCGCCTATCCAAGACCCGAACCGGTCTCTCCTCATACGAGGCATCCTCATCTACCTCTAAATCAGTCCAATCCAACACATGTGATGGATCTGGCTCATACTTCCGAAGCATACTCACATGAAACACGTCATGCACTCCGGACAACTGCGGTGGTAAGGTCAATCGATAAGCAACCTCACCAATCCTCTCAAGGATCTCAAAAGGACCAATAAACCGAGGGGATAACTTCCCACTCTTCCCAAACCTCATCAGACCTCGTCTAGGTGATATCTTCAAAAAGACATGATCACCTACCTCAAACGCCAAAGGCCTCCTCCTACGGTCGGCATAACTCTTTTGTCGACTCTGGGCTGTAACAAGCCTCTTACGGATAAGCTCAACTTTTTCCGTCGTCTCCCTAACCAACTCCGGACCCAACAAAGGTGCATCGCCCACCTCGGCCCAACAAACTGGAGACCTACACGGTCGGCCATACAAGGCCTCAAACGGTGCCATACCGATGCTAGACTGAAAACTGTTGTTGTAGGCAAACTCTACCAATGGCAAGTGCCTCTCCCACGTCCCACTGAAATCCAGGACACAACCCCGAAGCATATCCTCGAGGATCTGAATAGTACGCTCGGACTGCCCGTCAGTCTGAGGATGATAAGCCGTACTAAAGGTCAACTTAGTGCCCAAGGCACTCTGCAAACTCTGCCACAACCTAGCAGTAAAACGAGGATCTCTATCTGAGACAATCGTCACTGGGACCCCGTGCAATCTCACTACATCCCGAATATACAAATCGGCAAGGTGATCTACCGAATCTCTCACGCGCATAGGAATAAAGTGCGCCGACTTAGTCAACCGGTCTACAACCACCCAAATAGCATCACTACCCCGCTGAGTCCTCGGAAGACCTACAACGAAGTCCATAGTGACATGCTCCCACTTCCACTCGGCAATAGGCAAGGGTTGCAACAAACCCGCTGGCCTCTGATGCTCGGCCTTCACTTGCTGGCAAGTAAGGCACTTCGATACGAAAACAGCCACATCTCTCTTCATACCCCGCCACCAAAATTGGCGACCCAAATCCTGATACATCTTAGTACCTCCCGGATGCACCGCAAGGCGCGAACGATGAAACTCTCGGAGTACTTCCTCTCGGCAAGACTCCGGTACAAACAAACGGTTTCGGTATCTCACACTCAGGTCGGGATACACCGTCAAACCCTTCTCAACTTTCCCACTGGAGATCTTCTCTCGGATGGATTCTACCTCAAGGTCATCTCTCTGTGCCTCTAACACTCTAATCACAAGTGTAGGCTGCACCACGACAGAAAACAAGGCCGCAGCCTCAACAGATTCGCCCAGTAGCAAATCAAACTCGCCAAGTGCTCCTAACATCTCCCATTCCCGGATGGCTATACTAGCAACATCACTAATGGATTTCCTACTAAGGGCATCGGCCACAACATTGGCCTTTCCCGGATGATAATGCAACTCAAAATCATAATCCTCGATGAACTCCATCCATCTCCTCTGCCTCAAATTTAAGTCTCTCTGTGTAAACAGATACTTCAAACTCTTATGATCCGAGAATACCTCGAACCTCTCACCATAAAGGTAGTGCCTCCAGATTTTCAAGGCAAAGATCACTGCTGCTAACTCTAGGTCGTGTGTGGGGTAATTCTTCTCGTGTATTTTCAACTGACGTGAGCCATAAGCTACCACTTTTCCCTCTTGCATCAACACACAACCCAAACCCTCTCGTGAGGCATCACAATAAACTGCATAACCCAACCCTCTCTCCGGAATAATCAACACCGGAGCGGTGGTCAATCTAACTTTCAGCTCTTGGAACGACTTTTCACAAGTCTCACTCCACACAAACTTGACTCCCTTCTGAGTCAGCCTAGTCAACGGTGACGCTAACCTGGAGAAATCTTTCACAAACCGACGGTAATACCCAGCCAATCCTAGAAAACTGCGGATCTCAAACACACTCTTAGGCTGTGCCCAATCTTGCACTGCCTCAACCTTGGATGTATCAACAGACACCCCTTCCCCGGATACCACGTGGCCTAAGAATTTGACTTCCCTCAGCCAGAACTCACACTTCCCAAACTTGGCATACAGCCTATGGGCTCTAAGTAACTCAAGCACCACTCTCAAGTGTGCCTCGTGCTCCTCCTCAGAAGACGAATAGATAAGGATGTCGTCCACAAAGACAACCACAAATCGATCTAAGAACTCCCGGAAAATCCGGTTCATCAAGTCCATAAAGACTGCCGGTGCATTGGTAAGTCCGAATGGCATCACTAGAAACTCATAATGGCCATACCGCGTACGGAATGCTGTCTTAGGAATATCTTCCTCCCTGACCCTCAACTGATGGTAAACCGATCTCAAGTCTATCTTAGAGAAACAACGGGAACCCTTCAACTGGTCAAACAAATCATCTATACGGGGCATAGGGTACTTATTCTTAACCGTAGCCCGATTCAACTTCCGGTAGTCTATACACAATCTCAAGGCACCATCTTTCTTTTTAACAAAGAGGGCCGGTGCTCCCCACGGTGAAACACTAGGGCGAACAAAGCCCTTATCTAGTAATTCCTGGAGCTGAACTTTCAACTCAACCAACTCTGCTGGAGCAAAACGGTAAGGTGCCATAGAAATCGGCGCCGTACCAGGCACTAAATCAATAGAGAACTCTATCTCTCGGTGAGGTGGCAAACTAACAAGATCTTCGGGAAAAACATCCGAATACTCACAAACCACCCTCGGTAACACAACCTGGGTCTCACCACTCTCACCACTCTCAAAGCTAGCAAGTAGACTACTAAGCTCACTTCGCCCTCGCGAATCATACCCCGGTGGCAAAACACTACCAACCCGGTCTCCCAAGAAATGGAACCACTCCCCACTCAAGGTACATAACGTGACCCTCTGGCGGTAGCAATCAATAACAGCCCGGTATGACGATAACCAGTCCATACCCAAAATAACATCAAAACCCTTCATGGGCATGACAACAAACGGAAAAGGAAGCCTATAGTCGGCGACCTCTATATCACATCCTCTAACACCCTGTTTCAGAATCAACTCACCACCCAAAGGCGATACCACACAAATAGGAGATGCTAATTGTGCTAACTCCAATTCCAAAACAGATGCAAATGCAGCAGATACAAAAGAATGAGATGCACCCGTGTCTATCAACACATTAGCAACTGAGTTGCAAAACAGAAAAGTACCTCTCACTACTGATGGAGCCGGTACTAAATCCTACGCGGTAACAGCATACACGCGCCCCGTAGGCCCCTGGTCTACCTGCTCACCTCTCGGAGCAAAAGACTGCTGCACAGACTGGGATGACGAAGCTCCCGGATTGGCCCTCGAGGCCTGCACAGACTGAGCTGGCTGAAAACCCTGCGTCTGCCTAGAACCAGACGCTCCCGAAGTGGCACTCAACTTTGGGCAAAACCTCTTCATGTGCCCAGGTTGTCCACACTGATAACAAGTCAGGAGCTGCCCCCTGCCCAAACTCTGACTCTACGGTCTAGCTGAAGAAGAAACAGCTTTCTGACCCCCACCCTTCTGCGGGCACACAGATACCTTGTGACCCAGCTGGCCACACTTGTAACAGGTGAAATCCCCCTGACCACCTCTCCCGGAGCCTGCACTCGGCACTGGGAAGGTCGATCTAGCAACACCACCCTGCGACTGCTGAGGGTTATAACCCTTCTGTCTCCTGCCATCACCCTGACTATCTTGGCTCCTCTTGGAGCCTCTCTAACCCTCATCCTCCTCCTGCATCATAAGCTCCATATGAGCTGCAGCGTCCACTAGGTGTCTATACTCTCGAATATAAGACCCACCAATTCTCAACTTGAGGCCCCGCCTCAACTTCCGCTCAAACTCATAGCAACGGCGTTCCTCAGACGCCACCAGTTCAGGTGCAAACCTAGACAGACTGGTAAAAGTAGCCTCAAACTCGGCCACCGACAAGCCCTGCTGATTAAGCCGGCTAAACTGATCTCTCAGCTTCTCCCTTGCTACTGCAGACAAAAACCTCTCCTGAAAAGCATTTATAAACGCCTCCCAAGTACCACCAACACGAGCTTTCTCGTACTTCCACCATTGACCCGCGTCTCCCTTCAGTTGGAAGGATGCCAAGGTCACTTTTAGTGCTCCGTCCTCGATGCCAAGCATCTCAAACGTCTTCGTTGTCTGTTCGAGCCATTCATCTGCCTTAAGCGGCTCTTTAGGATCCCCGATAAACTCGTCCGGATTACACCGGAAGAACTCCCTCTTCAAGAAGGAAGGCCCTGCCTCAGCTGCCTGATTCCCAGCTCTAAGAATACCCAAAGCTCCTGCTATCTCTCTGGCCAAGGCACCCATAGCCTGCTGACCCACTGGCTCGGCCACATTGGCCTGCCCAACTGTAGACACCCCATTTTTGACCGCCCTTAAGACTTGGGCACTACTGATGGTTTGCTCGGTGTTGAGAGATGTACAGGGCAAAGAATCAGTTTCTTCGGCTAGAAGAGAAGCAAATCTTTCAAAACACTTTGTTTAGGGTTTTGGAGTTGAAGAAAAGAGGAAAGGAGAGGAGAAAACTAGCTTGGGAGAAGTTCGGCATGAATCCGGATAGAAGCGAGTCGAGCAGCCCTCGCTGAATCGGGCTTATCTGTCTGTACACTTGGAGTTTAGCTATGGGGCCACCACCGTCGGAAAGCTTACTTCCGGGGCTTCATTTTGCACTCAAGAATCTCCTAGAGCCAAGTCCGGGTGGGGGAGATATGATCAGTTGAAGTCGGGTATCATCCCGGTTGGATCGAATCTGCGCGGCTTCACGGAAAAGGGCATAACTTTTTGCACAGAAGGAATTTTAATACAAGGTTTGCGCCATTGGAAAGCTAACTTCCGGGGCTTCAATCTGGACATCCACCGGCACTTTTTTGACCTCACCGACCACCCATCGGCACTCTGTTTGTGCCGACCGGCAATTTATTGTGCCGACCGGCCATTTATTGTGCCGACCGGCAGATTAAAGTGGCCGACCGGCAATTTTTGCTAGCCGACGACCTTCCGGAGCATTCTGCAGATTGAGTGGATTCCAGCTGTACCAGCTGGAATGCACAGAATTGATCCCCCACGTGCATGTGTGCTTGTTTTGCACCCTTTGCACACCTTTGGCCCCTTTTCTTGCACCCTTTGCTCAAGGCTTCTTGAGGAAGCCTTGACCCCTTTTCTTGGCTTCCTCAAGAAGCCTACCAGCTGTCCAAGCTTCTCCAATAAGCCTTGAACCCCTTTGACCCTTTGAAGCTTGTCTTAGAAGCTTAGCATTGCTTATATAAGCACCTCTCCTCCTCCTTTGTTTAGGTTAGAGACTTGAGGCAAAAAAACCAGAGATATACCATATATATCTGATATACATACATACAAACCTCCATCTCTCTCTATATCTCTCCCATTCAACCATCAAACACCCTTGTTCTTGGGCCATTTCTTCATCAACTCATAGCACAAGGCATCCAACGCCTATTCCAACAGCTTGAGGCTGTTCTCCAGAGCTTAGGAGCACCTAAACTTGGTCCAAGAGGTGCTGGTTCATTGGTCTACAAGGGTGAGTCCTCATCTTCCCTTTTCTAGCCTTTTTTTGCTTCATATCTAAGCCATAGTTGCTTGCACTTTTGGGCTCCGACCTAAACTTCAAATCATCATATTTTGAGGTCCTCTTCATGTTTGATTGAGGACCTCTTGCTGTTTGAGGATAGTAGCTAGCACTTCCTTCTTTATCTCTCCTTTAGGCCCTAATCTTGCATGTTATTTTTGGCCTATGTGTAATCTGTTTTGGGGCATGTAGTAAACTTGAGATAGGCTTATTTTGAGCCCTTCTTCAACATTGAAGAAGGGCTCAACACTGTTTTGCACCTCCATGTTGTACTTCCCTTTATATCCTCTTTTTGGTCCCATTTTTGTATGTCTTGGCAGCCCCTGATGTTGCTGTTTTTGGACCTTGGTCCGAACTAAAAGTGGCTTTATTTTGATCTCCTGAACATGTTTTATTAAGGATATTTTCTTGTTTGGTGAATGTTTTGTATACCTCATGTTATAGCCACTTTTGAGCCTCATTTTTGCATTGCACTTATAGCATATTTGTATACTGTTTTTGGGGCTGCCATGAACTGTAAATGTGCATATTTTGGGCCCCTCTTCAATGTTGTTGAAGGGCCCTAACATGTTTGGGGACAGCAGCTGTGAGTTGCTTCATAATCTCATGTTTAGGCCCGTTTTTGTATGCCATTTTAGCCCTATCTTTGCTTGCTGTTTGGCCATGCCATAAACTGTAAAAATGCTTATTTTGAAGCTGTTTTGCTTCTGTCTTCATGCTCCATGTCCATATTGTGCATGCTTTGTATAGCTGTAAGCCATTTCGGGTGCCAAAAGTCCATGTTTCGGGACTATTCCATGTATCGGTTGTGTTTTCGCCTCATTTCGGGGCTGTTTTCCCCCACATTTCAGTGCTGAAATCCCATTAGCATATTTGCATGTCATTTTCCATGCCATTGCATTGCATATGCCATTGCCTCGGTTTGCGTGCCCGTGTGCACGCATTTCGAGGCACTTCATTTTCATTCATCGGCCTCTCATGTGAGTGTGGCTGAGGCTCTCTCATGATAGTATAAGTCCATGTTGCATTCTATATGCCGTTTTAGCCATTGCATTGCATATGCCATTGCCTCGGTTTGCGTGCCCGTGTGCACGCATTTCGAGGCACTTCATTTTCATATTATGGCCACTGTTTTAGGCCTATTTGGGGCTGCCTAATTCATGTTTAAGTCCATCTTCTATTTGGTTTGCATGTTTACCTTGCATGTTTGCTTGTAAGCTTTGCATGATTACATTGCATTGTTCATGTTGCATGATAGCTAACATGCTTAGGTTGCATTGCATCAACATGCATTCCTTGTCCCTTGATTTGGGTGATAGGGATTGGGAGTTTGTTTGATTGATTTGCATTGCATTTGAAATCAAAGTTGCATACTTGGTTCTTTGGGCCATCATGCATGGAAATGCGTGATTGGTGGTCCGAGAATTGAGGCACATGCCCCTTTGAGTCATTATCATGATAAGGGACATGGTTGGTGCATATATGCCTTGAATTGTGCTGCCATGCTTTGCCTTGCCCTCTGTTGCTGTCATTTGCAGATTCTGCAGGAATACTCTGCCGACCGGCAGTGTAAGGTGCCGGCCGGCAATCTTTTCTCTGCCGACAGCTTTAATTTTGTGCCGGTGGCAACATCTCAGTGCCGGTGGCAATTTCACCCAGCCGGTGGTGTCTCCCAGCATCCAAGGAAGCAGTCCTGAAATTTTGGCAGCCTCCAAAGGAGCACAGGAAAGAAAACAGAGGCAGCCTACGCATGGCGGCGCGCTTCCCGAGGCGGTTTACTGTTTTCTTAGAATAATTAATTTGTTAATTAATTTGTAATATTTAATTAGCTTGCGTAGTTAATTAATTTGTAATATTTATTTGGTCCCTCCGAGTGAGGGCATATTTGTAATAAGTGTGCGTGCGTGTGATGTATGCCTTCCAACCCCACTTCTTTCTTCCCTTTTATTTACCTGCTTATGATGGTAGATTAGGGCACATTTATTTTAGCATACCTTATGCTATGCATGCGTGCATTCATGCATTTGTTGACATGCATCAGGCTCGGAACATCATGCTAACTGCATTTGTACTTTAATTTCAAAATTGAATACGTGCATCAATTGATTGCATCTCACATGCCATGCTTAGGTTAGCCGAGCCTACTTCAATTGCATCCCGTATGTGTTGCATTAGTCAATCTAACATGAACTAGGACATGCATGTTTGCTAACTAATTTATTATTTTGGCACGGAGTACTAGGTAAGCTTTTATGCTTTAGCATATCGCATGCGTGTGAGTGTTGCCATGACAGTATGATTACCATGAGGCTAGTTGCTTATGTGATATAACTGCTTGAATGCCTGTGGATGGAGGTTGAATTACCTAAATTGGAATAATGCATTAAAACTGTGAGTTTTAAGCCCACTAGATAGTGGCAAAATCATCTTTTCTAAAAAGCCCACTTGAGGGTGGCAAAATCTGCATTTTAGCCTACTTGCGAGTAGCAAACCATTTTCAAAACAAACATGAAATGTTTTGTTCCAATTTGGGTGATTTGGTCTATACTTGTTTGCTGCGCGCACAACATAGTAATTCTAGGCTAATAACCGGTTTAAGAACACGTAACGTTTTCAAAATTGGATATCACGGTTAGTAGAGGCCGGTCTTCGGACCGGGCGAAAGGGGGTGCTCATAGCTGACCTTCCCCGATCGTACCCAAGCTCCCGAGCCGAGACAACTCCGGTGATGACGGACATGTGGCCTTCGGCACCGAGTCAGGGTTTCCTAAATTCTCCCATTTTAAAATATTTAGGTGGCGACTCTGTATCTGGCAAAGCAGTCCATGTTTGGCACTACTTTTTCAAAAATCTTTTTCTCAAAACGATTTGCCAGATTTGGACTCTTTGGTTCAGATTTAGAACCATGACACAAATCGAGTCCGAACTGTAGCACGAGGCCTACGCGGGCGCGTCTACAGTTTCTGGCGACTCTGCTGGGGAGTTTAGAGAGCTTGACTCGAACTCGTGATATCCTGTTTTGATTTCGCTTATGTGTTTCTTTGCATTGCATGTGCATTGGTGCGCCTAGGAACACAGTGTTTGCCATCTGCCATTCCTGAACGGTTTGCCGGAGGCTTGTCTTGTCAAGGCATGTCCATAAGGCTGACCGGCTATGGGCTCTGACAGCATGGGAACACAAACCCCGGTTTACCGAGGCACCCCTTTTGACCATTCGACCTAGTGCATATTCGGATCCATAGTGACCATTCCAAAATAGGACAGGTTGCTTACCCGATATTAGGTTGTTTGAGAACCGCTGTGTGCGTAGTGAAACCCTAGTTCCTGACGAAATAGGATAGGGAAACCCTACCCCAACATAGGGGTGTTTTGGCTCTCTCTTATTTGCTATGTGCTTTTAGAGTGTACCTCTACAGGAACGCATATACCAGTTTGCGAGTTTGAGTATCAGGCCTGTGGGCATCAGCATCAGTATTTGGGGAATCAGTTTTACCTGAGGGTATCAGTTTACAGGCAGATATTTGGGAAACAGTGATCAGTATTGAGTACATTCATCCTAGTATGCTCAAATCCGTTCCAGTGAAATTAGGCTGAGATGCTCTCTGTTTTCTCTTTTGCTAGGTAGTCCTGGAACCATAGCTTCAGAAGGCTCCGATATCCCCCGAGGTTCATCGGACTTGTGCTGATAGACTTTGTCAGGTCAGAGATTCAGTTCAAGGGTAATCAGGGCCAGAGAAGGCTAGTCAGGCACAGACCACCAGTACAGCAGCTACCAGATCAGTGATCTTTGAGCAATCAGGCTGAGATTTCCGAACCTATTGCCGACACAGATATACCGGTTGCTCAGTTAGATTAGAACAGTATGTCGAGTCTGGAAGAGATGGTGCGCCAACTCCAGGATAGTATGAAAGCCATGCAGCAAGACGCAGTCCGTCAAGCGGAATTCGCCAAACAACAGGCTGTGGCCATAACCCAACAGGCAGAGACAATTGCTAGATTGGAGCAGCAAACTGGAGTATCTACTTCGCACCAGACTCCTCCCCCACCAAGAGTTCCCATACTCGGGGAGGCAACCCACGTCCAGGAGGATACCGACCTTCCAACGGGGCCAGCTCCGCCCCCGATCCCGCCTCAACTATCCAAAGCACCCACTCCTATCAATCAATCGGATTCTCCCTTCGAGCCCGAGGTGGAGCCCGTGGCATTAAAAATGCACAAGCTTGAAAAGCTGTTCAAGAAATCTCAAGGTGTGAAATCCATTCCGGACATTGGAGACGGATACACTGACGCAGCCGTGACGCTGCCAGATCGGTTTAAGATGCCACAAATTGATCGTTTTGACGGATCTGAGGATCCCATGGTACACCTGCGACTATTTTCAGACGTCCTAAGACCAATGGGCCTCACTAGATTGCAGAAGCTGTCTTTGTTTGGCCGGACCCTGTCGGGTGTAGCGGCCGCATGGTATGCCAAATTGGAGGATGACGTCAAGAGAAGTTGGGATGAGATGGCTGAGGCCTTCATCGCACAATATTCATACAATACCCAAATCGAGATTACGACCCGTGATCTTGAGACGACGAGGCAGGAGCCTAAGGAGAGCTTCTCAGAATTCGTGGCCCGCTGGAGGACCAAGGCCTCAATGATGACCATTAGGCCAACAGATAAGGATCAAATACGGATGATTGTGCGCAATCTCCAGCCTAAGCTAATGCAGAGAATGATTGTAATCCCCTTTCCCACTTTCTCAGATTTACACGATATGGGGGTACAAATCGAAGATGCAATGAGGCAAGGTCTGTTTGACCAGGATAAGGAGCAGCCCAGGAGGGCATTTTCCCGTAGTTCGAATGTGACCACCAGCGGTGACGCAGCTGCAAGATCATCTGAAGTGGGCATGGTCACCACCACCACACCAAGAGCAGCCACCCCCTTTGTTGGTGCATCCACTTCAAACCCCCGAACTTCAGACTATCTGCCCCGAGGCAAGAGGGTTTTCACCCCACTCTATATGTCTTTGTCTAAAGCCCTGGGGGTCCTACTCAGGAAAGGACATCTGAAACCGTTGGAGCAACGGCCTTTACCCGATCCTCTCCCTCCAAAACATGACCCGACTAAGTACTGTGCTTTCCATCAACAAACCGGTCATGACACCGACAGTTGCGTCCGTCTCCACCACGAGATACAAAATTTGATTGACAACGGGGTCATCCCCGCACCAGGTCCTGCGAAGTCTATCGACACTTGATCAGTGAACTTGTGGGGGGATAATGTGATGTGATCAGAGGTTGGACCACCTGCGGGCGGCACTCAGTTTACTCCAGATATGGTGTATGGCACGCACTGTTTTGAGCTTTTGTGAATGTTAGTTTTGTACTTTCTGACTTGGGTATTGGGTCAGTCTTGTCGTTTTGTATTGGGTCAGTCTTTTCATGCTGAGTCAGTCGGGTCTGTCTTGTTGTGTCGAGTCAGTCCTGTTTTGTTAAGAGTCGGGTGATTCCGGGGGTGTTACTTCGGATATCACTATTTTGCTTTGTGTTTGTCCTTTTGAGTCTGTTTCTGCCAAGGAGCCAGTTGTGCCAACAGATTTGAATGAACAGCAGTGATTTTCACACTCTTGTGTTTGCTTCTGCCGTGTGCCAGTTGTGCCAGAAGTATTGAATGGAATGACAGTGCTCTTCGCCTGCCTTTTCTGTGCCTTGAAGTCATTGTAATGACCTAAGCTTTTCAAAACCTTTTTGAACACTGCGGTGATGAAAACGAAGAGGAAGGAATTCCTCAGGTTTTGCAAAATTTTGATCATTTTGAGAGAAAGAGAGGCGTGCTAAGCCTTTTTATGAATGAAGCCATGCTTGTCGGCGTGAGTATTGAGAAGGACCCTGGCCTGATCCAGATTGGTTCCACACTATCTTCGGCGCGAGCGATTCGTCGCTTTCTTAAAAACTTTCAAAAACAAAATGTTTTGCGCGGTCCTGCGAAGACCTGTGTGGAATCGCTCTTGAGATTGTGCAGCCTAGGATCGCCCTCAGCCTCGAAACTCAACCCCTTCGCTCCCAAACCTTGAACTTGAATTCAGAAGGTTCAACGGTCAACTACGATGTGAGGCCTGTATGGCCATTTTGAAGCAGCCCTCGAACAAGAGGCACCAAAGTCAGATGAAGAAGATCAGATCAAAGGAAGCTTGTAAAGCTAGATCAGAAACCCCCCTGGAACTAGGGGCAAAAATGTCAGATATGCTCGAAGAGCCGAAGATGGATCCTTCAATAAATCAATACAACAGCCACTCTCCTGGATACGGATGGCTTCAAAACCCTAAAACCATTTGGCATGGACCAAACTACGCTTTTACCCTTTGAGAGGCTCGCTGGGCCGAAAACCCGGAAGGGCGACCCAGGCAAAAGTTAGAGCAAGAGAAAAATACAAAAAAGAAAAAAAAATGCAAAGAAAAGAACAAAAAAAGAAAATCAAAAAAATGAAAAAAAAAAAAGAAGAAGAAAAGAATTGAAAAGAGAAAGAAAAGAAAAACAAAGCTCGCAAGGTCGAAAACCCGCATCGGGCGCCTTGGCAAAAGTTAGAGCCTAAAAAGGAGAGGTTAAATACCCGAGTGTACCTTAACCCCGAACTACGTCAGGCTTGATTCCCATCTTTGGGATACGTAGGCAACTTCATTCTGAAGTCCAGCCCTAAAACACTTCAAATTCAACTGTGTCCATGTGATGGTTCTAGTCATCTTTGTCTTTTCTGTATCCGGGAGTTCGGTTGCAATCGTCGCTCTGAGGACTGATTACAATACACTACGGTGCCATTCAGACAAGGGGCAACTTTCCGTTGCCATTCAACGCGCTGCGGTGCCGTGCAAACAAGGGGCAACTTTCCGTTGCCATGTAGGTCTCTTCGAGAAAGGGGCCAATTTTCCTCCAAATCCGAGGTTGTGCATCTCAAGAGTGGGTTCCGTGCTTGTTAAGCATTGGCCGTTTGTAAAAATAGTTTTTGAGAATTTTTACTGAGGTTGACTGATCTCTCGAAAATTATTCCATCTTTTCCAAAACTGGACCATTTCTTGGACCCAAAAAAGGAAAATTTTCAGTGCTCATAGCCTGACTTGCATGATTTTCAAATCAAAAATCGAACAAGTGTGTTAATCTAACTCTCATGTTGGTCAAAATTGTTTTAGTAGAAAACCAAAACAAAAAATGGTCAAAATGATGAACTAGGGGCAAAGTTGAGTCAGGCTTCCTGTCTTTCCCCCGTTGTCAATACATCTGCCAGAAAGGGCACCTGCCAGAAAAGGGCACCTCTGAAGCTGACCGCAAAAGGGTAGAAGGCTCTAACATCCTCCAAGCAACGAGGTATCAAGACAAGTGCGAAGCACGAACTGGAATGGGGCGAGATATTCCATTCCCTTATCTGGATAGATCTGATCATGTCCGAACTTCCCAGCAGAGCATCATCAACTGATGTCAGCTACAGATTTGCTACATACCCAGTTGTAGCGCGACCCCCTCTGTGGGAGGAATTCACTGTTGTGAACAAGAATCAAAAGCTGGTAGAATACCAGGGGCACGAGCCCACAGTTTGCTGTTTGTCCATCAACCACCCAGGGGAGGGATGAAAAATGAGAGAATGAAGAATAGAGAGATGTGCGATGAGAGGAAAAGTGAGAAAAGGGTTTTGAGAGAAAAACCGAGCTTGAGAGCCGAGTGATGTGAGAATCACAAATAAGAAAGGGTGGGAAACAATACTTGGGGAAACAGGCTCCATGTGCACATTTGAGTCTTGTGTTTTATTTTGTCTGTCTCGATTCTTGTTTTGAGTCGCTTCGAGTGTTACTCGATGTGTTTAGGTTGTTTACCTTTGTTTTTCCCTTGTCGAGTCGTTTTGGCTGTGGCCAGTCGTCGGCTCAATACCTGGTTAAGAACTCATTTCTCAATTTCCAAAAAAAATCATGTTGTGCTCAGAGTGCTGTGCCATTCTCCACATTTGTGCAAAACAATATTTGTTCTTTCATAAAACTGCAGGGTCCACCCCCGATAAGTGTGAACAGTAGAACAAGGGCCTATCTGAAGCTATGTAGGTTCCAGACTGCAAAGCAAAAGAAAAAGAAAATTTGGAGCATCTTAGGGTGTTCCAGCTTTGGCAAGATCCAAGACTGCATTTCAGGTGCACCTTCCCAGACCTCGCCATTTCTCTGGAGTATGAGTGTATCTCGACCCCAAGAGTAAGCCTGCTTCAAGTCAGAATGGCAATTAAAGCAGTAGCAGATGTTATCTCTCGCCAATATAAACGGGGTGTCCCCTTTTGAGCTGAGCGTATTGCCAAGTCCTCCGAGAGGTAAATCGGAGGCACCAGAGTACGTGTTTGATACCCTTTCATTGCATAGAATGTGCACTTTCATGCGTGCCGCGCATTGTTATGATTCATGCATAGAATATGCTTGCTTTCGATACTGCATAGAATTTGCTTTCAATATTGCATAGAATATGCTCCTGTTTCTTGCATAGAAAATGCTCGTATCCTTTGCATAGAAAATGCACTCTTCCATACTTGCATAGAAAATGCACCTCATTTGCATAGAACATGCATTCACTCGCGCTATCATGCGCACCTTACTTGCACTTGTTAGTGCATTGCATTTCCTTCGCGCTATTTTGCGCATCGCACTATTTTGTGCATTGCATTTGTTCGCGCTATCTTACGCACCTTACTTGCACTTGTTAGTGCATTGTATTTTCTTCGCGCTATTTTGCGCATCGCACTATTTTGTGCATTGCATTTATTCGCGCTATTTTGCGCACCTCACTCGCACTGTTTTGTGCATTTCAAAGTTGTTCGCGCTGTTCTGCGCATCGCACTGTTTTGTGCATTTCAAAGTTGTTCGCGCTGTTCTGCGCATCGCACTGTTTTGTGCATTGTATTGTTCGCGCTGTTCTGCGCATCGCACTATTTTTGTGCATTTCAAAGTTGTTCGCGCTGTTCTGCGCATCGCACTGTTTTGTGCATTTCAAAGTCCTTCGCGCTATTTTGCGCATCACACTATTTTGTGCATTGCATTTGTTCGCGCTATCTTGCGCACCTCAATTGCACTTGTTAGTGCATTGCATTTGTTCGCGCTATCTTGCGCACCTCAATTGCACTTGTTTGTGCATTGCATGTATTCGCGCTATTTTGCGCACCTCAATTGCACTATTTTGTGCAGTTTATCATTCGCGCTATTTTGCGCATTGCACTGTTTTGTGCAGTTTACATTCGCGCTTTCTTGCGCATCGCACTGTTTTGTGCACCTTACTTGCATTTTGCATGCATCCATTCGCGCTATTTTGCGCACCTCACTCGCACTGCCTTGTGCATTTCAAATCACTCGCGCTTTCTTGCGCATCGCACTGTTTTGTGCACCTTACTTGCATTTTGCATGCATCCTATCACGCTATCTTGCGCACCTCACCTGTACTTGTTAGTACATTGCATTGTTTTGAATACAAACCGGCTTCGCGTAGCGTATAAGTCCAATTGTCAAAGTCTTCCTGCATGTCATTTGCATCCTGCCCCTGAACTACGCTGGTTTGATTCCTTGCAAAGGGATACGTAGGCAGCCTGCGGGCACAACCATTCATTCATTTGTATTTTGTTTGTTTGTCCAAGTCTTCGGCCTTGTCAAAAATGGGTCGTCTCGGGGCTTTGACATTCACTCCCGTCATTGTTATGACTTTCGAGTTCTGTCAAAGAGGGGCAACTGTAGACACCCCATTTTTGACCGCCCTTAAGACTTGGGCACTACTGATGGTTTGCTCGGTGTTGAGAGATGTACAGGGCAAAGAATCAGTTTCTTCGGTTAGAAGAGAAGCAAATCTTTCAAAACACTTTGTTTAGGGTTTTGGAGTTGAAGAAAAGAGGAAAGGAGAGGAGAAAACTAGCTTGGGAGAAGTTCGGCATGAATCCGGATAGAAGCGAGTCGAGCAGCCCTCGCTGAATCGGGCTTATCTGTCTGTACACTTGGAGTTTAGCTATGGGGCCACCACCGTCGGAAAGCTTACTTCCGGGGCTTCATTTTGCACTCAAGAATCTCCTAGAGCCAAGTCCGGGTGGGGGAGATATGATCAGTTGAAGTCGGGTATCATCCCGGTTGGATCGAATCTGCGCGGCTTCACGGAAAAGGGCATAACGTTTTGCACAGAAGGAATTTTAATGCAAGGTTTGCGCCATTGGAAAGCTAACTTCCGGGGCTTCAATCTGGACATCCACCGGCACTTTTTTAACCTCACCGGCCACCCATCGGCACTCTGTTTGTGCCGACCGGCAATTTATTGTGCCGACCGGCCATTTATTGTGCCGACCGGCAGATTAAAGTGGCCGACCGGCAATTTTTGCTAGCCGACGACCTTCCGGAGCATTCTGCAGATTGAGTGGATTCCAGCTGTACCAGCTGGAATGCACAGAATTGATCCCCCACGTGCATGTGTGCTTGTTTTGCACCCTTTGCACACCTTTGGCCCCTTTTCTTGCACCCTTTGCTCAAGGCTTCTTGAGGAAGCCTTGACCCCTTTTCTTGGCTTCCTCAAGAAGCCTACCAGCTGTCCAAGCTTCTCCAATAAGCCTTGAACCCCTTTGACCCTTTGAAGCTTGTCTTAGAAGCTTAGCATTGCTTATATAAGCACCTCTCCTCCTCCTTTGTTTAGGTTAGAGACTTGAGGCAAAAAAACCAGAGATATACCATATATATCTGATATACATACATACAAACCTCCATCTCTCTCTATATCTCTCCCATTCAACCATCAAACACCCTTGTTCTTGGGCCATTTCTTCATCAACTCATAGCACAAGGCATCCAACGCCTATTCCAACAGCTTGAGGCTGTTCTCCAGAGCTTAGGAGCACCTAAACTTGGTCCAAGAGGTGCTGGTTCATTGGTCTACAAGGGTGAGTCCTCATCTTCCCTTTTCTAGCCTTTTTTTGCTTCATATCTAAGCCATAGTTGCTTGCACTTTTGGGCTCCGACCTAAACTTCAAATCATCATATTTTGAGGTCCTCTTCATGTTTGATTGAGGACCTCTTGCTGTTTGAGGATAGTAGCTAGCACTTCCTTCTTTATCTCTCCTTTAGGCCCTAATCTTGCATGTTATTTTTGGCCTATGTGTAATCTGTTTTGGGGCATGTAGTAAACTTGAGATAGGCTTATTTTGAGCCCTTCTTCAACATTGAAGAAGGGCTCAACACTGTTTTGCACCTCCATGTTGTACTTCCCTTTATATCCTCTTTTTGGTCCCATTTTTGTATGTCTTGGCAGCCCCTGATGTTGCTGTTTTTGGACCTTGGTCCGAACTAAAAGTGGCTTTATTTTGATCTCCTGAACATGTTTTATTAAGGATATTTTCTTGTTTGGTGAATTTTTTGTATACCTCATGTTATAGCCACTTTTGAGCCTCATTTTTGCATTGCACTTCTAGCATATTTGTATACTGTTTTTGGGGCTGCCATGAACTGTAAATGTGCATATTTTGGGCCCCTCTTCAATGTTGTTGAAGGGCCCTAACATGTTTGGGGACAGCAGCTGTGAGTTGCTTCATAATCTCATGTTTAGGCCCGTTTTTGTATGCCATTTTAGCCCTATCTTTGCTTGCTTTTTGGCCATGCCATAAACTGTAAAAATGCTTATTTTGAAGCTGTTTTGCTCCTGTCTTCATGCTCCATGTCCATATTGTGCATGCTTTGTATAGCTGTAAGCCATTTCGGGTGCCAAAAGTCCATGTTTCGGGACTATTCCATGTATCGGTTGTGTTTTCGCCTCATTTCGGGGCTGTTTTCCCCCACATTTCAGTGCTGAAATCCCATTAGCATATTTGCATGTCATTTTCCATGCCATTGCATTGCATATGCCATTGCCTCGGTTTGCGTGCCCGTGTGCACGCATTTCGAGGCACTTCATTTTCATTCATCGGCCTCTCATGTGAGTGTGGCTGAGGCTCTCTCATGATAGTATAAGTCCATGTTGCATTCTATATGCCGTTTTAGCCATTGCATTGCATATGCCATTGCCTCGGTTTGCGTGCCCGTGTGCACGCATTTCGAGGCACTTCATTTTCATATTATGGCCACTGTTTTAGGCCTATTTGGGGCTGCCTAATTCATGTTTAAGTCCATCTTCTATTTGGTTTGCATGCTTACCTTGCATGTTTGCTTGTAAGCTTTGCATGATTACATTGCATTGTTCATGTTGCATGATAGCTAACATGCTTAGGTTGCATTGCATCAACATGCATTCCTCGTCCCTTGATTTGGGTGATAGGGATTGGGAGTTTGTTTGATTGATTTGCATTGCATTTGAAATCAAAGTTGCATACTTGGTTCTTTGGGCCATCATGCATGGAAATGCGTGATTGGTGGTCCGAGAATTGAGGCACATGCCCCTTTGAGTCATTATCATGATAAGGGACATGGTTGGTGCATATATGCCTTGAATTGTGCTGCCATGCTTTGCCTTGCCCTCTGTTGCTGTCATTTGCAGATTCTGCAGTAATACTCTGCCGACCGGCAGTGTAAGGTGCCGGCCGGCAATCTTTTCTCTGCCGACAGCTTTAATTTTGTGCCGGTGGCAACATCTCAGTGCCGGTGGCAATTTCACCCAACCGGTGGTGTCTCCCAGCATCCAAGGAAGCAGTCCTGAAATTTTGGCAGCCTCCAGAGGAGCACAGGAAAGAAAACAGAGGCAGCCTACGCATGGCGGCGCGCTTCCCGAGGCGGTTTACTGTTTTCTTAGAATAATTAATTTGTTAATTAATTTGTAATATTTAATTAGCTTGCGTAGTTAATTAATTTGTAATATTTATTTGGTCCCTCCGAGTGAGGGCATATTTGTAATAAGTGTGCGTGCGTGTGATGTATGCCTTCCAACCCCACTTCTTTCTTCCCTTTTATTTACCTGCTTATGATGGTAGATTAGGGCACATTTATTTTAGCATACCTTATGCTATGCATGCGTGCATTCATGCATTTGTTGACATGCATCAGGCTCGGAACATCATGCTAACTGCATTTGTACTTTAATTTCAAAATTGAATACGTGCATCAATTGATTGCATCTCACATGCCATGCTTAGGTTAGCCGAGCCTACTTCAATTGCATCCCGTATGTGTTGCATTAGTCAATCTAACATGAACTAGGACATGCATGTTTGCTAACTAATTTATTATTTTGGCACAGAGTACTAGGTAAGCTTTTATGCTTTAGCATATCGCATGCGTGTGAGTGTTGCCATGACAGTATGATTACCATGAGGCTAGTTGCTTATGTGATATAACTGCTTGAATGCCTGTGGATGGAGGTTGAATTACCTAAATTGGAATAATGCATTAAAACTGTGAGTTTTAAGCCCACTAGATAGTGGCAAAATCATCTTTTCTAAAAAGCCCACTTGAGGGTGGCAAAATCTGCATTTTAGCCTACTTGCGAGTAGCAAACCATTTTCAAAACAAACATGAAATGTTTTGTTCCAATTTGGGTGATTTGGTCTATACTTGTTTGCTGCGCGCACAACATAGTAATTCTAGGCTAATAACCGGTTTAAGAACACGTAACGTTTTCAAAATTGGATATCACGGTTAGTAGAGGCCGGTCTTCAGACCGGGCGAAAGGGGGTGCTCATAGCTGACCTTCCCCGATCGTACCCAAGCTCCCGAGCCGAGACAACTCCGGTGATGACGGACATGTGGCCTTCGGCACCGAGTCAGGGTTTCCTAAATTCTCCCATTTTAAAATATTTAGGTGGCGACTCTGTATCTGGCAAAGCAGTCCATGTTTGGCACTACTTTTTCAAAAATCTTTTTCTCAAAACGATTTGCCAGATTTGGACTCTTTGGTTCAGATTTAGAACCATGACACAAATCGAGTCCGAACTGTAGCACGAGGCCCACGCGGGCGCGTCTACACCAACTCCCTCCTGCACTGCCGGAATCTCACCCTGTAACGGTACTTCCTGCCTCGCAGGTCTACCACGCCTAGCACCTCTTCCTCGTCCTGACATCCTAATAAAGGTAACACAGAACGTTAGCACATTCCTAAGTGTGCCGAAACTAAACACTCACGTCCTAATGCATGGACAACTGTAATTCACTCCACATAAGCACATAAACACATAAACACTTACGAATTTCATTCCCGGATAATGATAGTCCCGAGGCGTTACTAGAGTTCCGGTTAGAAACAGCATTGATCAAGTGCCTTTCCAACAAGACTCCCAGAAACTCAAGGATCCAATCAACATCCTAGAAATTAAATCCCATACCCACATAGTCACATAAACATGTTATCACTTAAGCACATAACATATGATACTACATCTACGTCTCTATCAAGCGAGACAAACCCATTGTGATCCTAATCACTTCCCACGTACCCAAAGTATTCGAACCCGGTACGCTCTGATACCAAGTTGTAACGCCCTCAAAATAATAACAATAAACCCATCAGATAAGACATGCATTTACATTTAAACTAACTGCATTCCTTTCATTCATTAGAATTCCAAGACATAAGTATTACATGTTAACCTCATAACAAAATGCCCTACGGGCTTACAGCTTTCCAAGTTAACACTTGGTTACAACAAAGAGTTCTAACTCGTTTACACATTAAGCCCTTGGCTTGAAATTACATGTAATACATCAAAAGTAAAACGACAAAACTATGCCCGCCACTAGCCTCCCAGCTATGTCCTTGGAGGTGGCATGCTTCCTGCACCTGAAAATGATATTCCCATATAGGGTGAGCCACAGCCCAGTAGAAATACACTAAACCAACCATGGACAATGACTAAAACATTAGCAATTGATAGTTGGTCAACACTGATACAATCACATAAATTACATATTTATGTCAACGACTTACAAGTCCCAATTACTTTTCATTTTCCCTTTTTCAACAGATAAGCATGCTAGCTCTATCATCATTTCCACAGATATGTATAAGAACTATATCTCACATTCAGATAAGCATAAAAGCTATATCCACATTCTCAACAGATATGTATATCAACAATATCCACAGATAAGCATACAAGCTGTATCCACACTCTACAACAGATATGTATAACCACAATATCCACAGATAAGCATATAAGCTATATCCACACTTCACAAAGATAAGCATATGAGCTCTATCTTCACTTCTCTAGACAAGCATATGAGCTCTGTCTACGGAGTTCATCCCCTATCTCCTCCCAATACCTATCCGGTTTAGAGGTACATCCCCTATCTTCCCCTAAACCGCGGAGTACATCCCCTATCTCCTCCTCTACACATAACGTATATAAACACATTGGTTCTATATACAATCACACAATACACACAATTAATGTATTCTATCAACCGTCAAGTTCCATGACACATTCCATTGATTAGTTTCCGTTTACCTAATCATCATGCATTGTCTACAACAATCTCGACTATCCTCCTCCGATAGCCCAAAGCAGTTATTTCTAAAACAGAAAATAAATGCACAAATGGATATTCAATCATCATTTCATTTCCTCATTTCTCAACAATTAATTATCCCAATTAATTAAACAATGTAATTAGGCCATTTTCCATAATTACCATTTCAACCCTTAGGTCCCATTTTCATCAATGATTCAACAATCATTCCATTTTTTCATGCCAAACATGCATCTAGGTTTATTATGAATAAAACCCCAACCTTTGTAAAATTACACAAAAGCCCCAAACTTTCACAAAATTACCAAACCAACCCCAACATCTCAAAATACCAAAATTTAGAGACAAAATCCATAGAGAGGAGTAGGATATCCCTACCTCAAATTCGGAGTCCCAAAGGAGAAGACGACAAAACCCAACGTGCTCCAAAACCCGAGATTTTCAGATTAAAATGAAGCCCTCGACGATCAACAACTTTTTTATAAAGGCCAAAGGTGAGTAAATCACTCCTACTAGATCAAAACCTAGAGAGAAGGTAGAGTCTAGAGTGAGAGGCTCAACAATGGTGATTTTGGAAAAGTAAGAGAGAGAAGAGAAAGTGAAAAAGTGATTTGGAAAGTCACAACTTCGGGATTTAAACCCAGTCTTCCGCTCGAGCGTAAAACACCCCGCTCGAGCGGCCACTCACAGACTTCCGCTCGAGCGGCCAACCTCCCGCTCGAGCGCAGAATGCACTCGCCCAGCACTTTTGCAGAACCAGGCCTCCGCTCGAGCTCCCAACCCTACGCTCGAGCTCACAACACTGCACAACAAGATACTGGATGGATGTATTCCCCGCTCGAGCGCCAACACCTCCGCTCGAGCGGACAGGCCAAAAATCTGGACAACTAGTTTTGGTTTCTAAACTCAACCAACCTGAAACCAACCCGCCCAACACATCCTATAACTCAAATACAAAGTAAGAAAGGATGTAAACAAGATAATAAACAACTACCAACATCCACGGACACATGTCCGGATCACTATACAACAAGGGTAAACCCGGGATCGCTATAAACAGAGTTTGTCCTTATTATGCAAACATGCAACAAATTATTTGAAGAATATGGGGCAGCTGCATCTGTAAATACACCTACACACACTACACTACACTAGCAGTCTCATCTCAAGGTAAGAGATTAAGTGTTTTTTCAATAATAAAAAGTAGAAGAATATCTAAACATACAAGTGTAAGTAGTTCTAAACTACAACGTTATTTGGAAAGCCCGTCAGTGGATAATTCCGATAATTTTGACATTTTGGTATAGTGGAACTATGTGGCTTGTGGTTTCACAAATGACCTGTGATATACTAACCATTCATATTTCTACAGTTGCTTCAGAAACAACTTTTAGTGCATGTGGACGGGTGCTGACCGATTACTGGAGCAGGCTTTCACCTGAAATGATTGAGGCACTGATGATATCTAGAGATCATATGCATGCACTTACAAGAAGACAAAATTATAGTGAAAATGAGCGAATTCAAAATGATTTGGATGACATATCCTTGGGCAACACGACTGAAATGTTTGTCTCTTCGATGATTGATCAATAATTTATTTTTTACTATTTCATTTCATTTCGTTTGTTTTGTTTTGTTTTGTTTTGTTTGTTTGTTTGTTTGTTTGTTTGTTTGTTTTTGTTTTTGTTTTTTTTTTTTTTTTGTATTAGATTATTGAGGTAGAGTATAATGCAAATGATTGGTAGGCTAGTAGGTGCCAACCTAATTGGGATGTACTTGACCTATAGTGATGCAATTGTTCTACCATCATTAGTAATCTACACCTAATTTATTTAATAATATCAATTTTTTAATATTTTATTTCATTTTGAAATAAAAATTATTCATTCAATAAATGTTATACAAATAATTTAATATTGTAATATTAAAATTTTTATTTTCATATGTATAAAATTATTTATTTTGAAAGAAAAAAATTACATAATTGCAATTTTTTTTAGTTATAAGTTCATAATTAAAAAAATATAAGTCATACATAATTAAATTTAAATATCACCATGAAACATTACATAACCAAACAAAACATCTCATTAATCTTAACTAAAATACTCTAGTATAATTTCTTTTTAATTTTTTATTCCTAATATATATTTTAAAAAAAAGCCTGACTAGGCCCAGCCCGCTGCCTAGGCCCTAGGCCTTATTATGAGTGGGCTTGGACTTGGGCCTGGGCTCCACTTTTTGGACCATGAACTGACCTGGCCCACTAAAAAAAAGGGAACCCGCGAAGCCCGCTTGGGTCGGCCCAAGCCCGAGCCCAGATGGGCCAGGCCATTATTACATCCTTAAGCAAACCACACATCCAGACTTCTCTCGTGGTCCTCATTTCACAACTCACAAAATATCTCCCTACCGAACCAAATCTCTTTGCCCGCAATCCGAACGCCACGTGCTACATTTCCTTAATCGCAGCCACACACGTTTCCCGCTTAAAAATCCACTGCACGATTTCCCACATTTAGTCCAAGTGGTGACAATCTAAAGCGGCTGGGATTTAAAACCTTCTCATTGCTCTAAATTTTGAATCACACCAAACTCATTGTACAAAACTATCAAATTTATCATTAAATTTAAATTTGGTAAAAAAAATTACTTTTTGTTGCTTCAATAGTTCATCAAATTTATCATTAAATTTAAATTTTTTTTAAATCTTTCAACAAACTAAGGATCAATATACTGCTTATCAAATCACTATTTATTACTATTGGATTTTCACCACCGGATGTCCCCGAATCACCACCTCAAGGCAAAAATTTGTGAAAAAACTACACTGGTCAGTCGTCTGCCCTGTCAACCCATGGTTTGATAAAGCTCCGTTAGAACATTTGATATCAAAGGAAGTTTTTATTCAAATTTGGTAAAGAAAGAAGAAGATAAAACATTGGAAATGGTTCATCAAATTTTTACTCAAAAATATTTATTTATTTTTATGTTTTATAAGTATTTTTTTTTATAAAAAAATAAAATATATACTTATTTAAATTATCTCAAAAGTCTTACATCACCTGCAGTGCACGGTCGCCAGAAAATGGCATTGTCAGATTTTGACAAGTCAGAATGCCAGAAAGTATTGCATCTCCGGCATCTAAAATCTTTCAAATTCGCAGGCGGTGATGATTATTGTTTGAAGAAGAGATGATTTTAAGCTTCGAAGCCATCATTTTCATGTTCGTCATCGTCAGATCTCTCATCAGGAAATGACTTCATTTCATAGTGAATTTCGAGGCTCAGAGAAGATTTGTGAAGCGTCACGTGCTTGTCACAAGGATCAATTTCGGTGATCGGACGAAGAAGATAAATGGAGGACACCCTGAGAGTGGAGCTAGGGCTTCTAACCAGATATTCGAGAGATTTCAATTTCTTCGGCGTGTATGACGGATATGGAGGCTCACATGTCGCGCACACTTGCCGTGACCAGTTACATGGGTTATTGATGCAAGAGATTTAAAAAGAGAAAGAAGATATAGAGTGAAAATGACATTGTTAGATTGGCAAAAGGTGATGATGGGGTGTTGAGAAGATGGATAAGGAAGTGAGTGATTGTGGGAGGGCAGCGGCGTCGCATAGTGCAGCTGCGTTGTCAGAGGTGACGATAGGTTCGACTGCGGTGGTTGGAGAGGAGGAGATCGTGGTTGCGAATTGTGGCAATTCGAGAGTTGTGCTGTCTCGAGGAGGTGTCGTAATATCTTTGTCTGATGATCATAAGGTAATTTGAATAGTATAATTTTGATCCTAATAGAGATCATAATGTTATATAAATTATTAAAATCTAAAATTGTTTCTAGTTATACATCACTATCAATTTTAAAACTTCTAAAAATTTGTTAATGTGATCATGAATGAGAGATTTTTATTCTTTGAATGAGTCATGATCTTATTGTGTTAAGTTTTGTAAGGGAAATAAAACAAACAAGAAATTGATAAGAAAAATGATGAACACTAATTTATGTAGTTGAGCACGTTGTGTGTATGCCCATGAACCCAAATGTCAGTCAGTTACAATGTATTTGATTCACTCAAATAATTTACATACACGAAAACACATATATTTATAGCCAAAGAATACGATCATATCTTGTAATTATAGGGATTAAGCCAAATCAATGATCCAAATTCAAGCCACAAATCATGCATTTGATTTGAGTAAATTGAAGAATCAGTTAATCTAAAAGGACAGATTGCATCAATACTCTACACCCATAAACTTATCAAGATATCAATATGTTGGTTTTGATTAATCAAACGTTCTATATATATATATATATATATTTATAAATATTTGTTTTAATCTTCAACTTATTTCACAATTATAGACTATTTTTGTTGATATGATCATTTTTTTGCATAGCCTAATAGACCTGATGAGTTGGAGAGAATCAAAGGTGCTGGTGGAAAGGTTATAAACTGGAATGGGCATCGAGTTCTTGCTACGTTGTTGTGATTTATAGATTTATTTTACAATTTCATTAATACATAGATCATACATGTTTCCCAACAAATCACATTTCAATCGAGATCAGGGTTATACTTTATTTTTAGGCCTGTCTAAAAACAAATAAAAAATTCAAAATCTGCCCATTTGACTTAGATATTATTTAATATATTTTTTTATATATTTTAAAATAAAAAATATAGTTAGTTTAGTGGCAAATTTATTTTTTGTTTTGTTGTTTAGTTAGGATGGCCCTTTGAAGTCTTATTTATGCACTATTGTTGTTTTATTAATATAATGTTTCTCATGTTCTCATTAAAAAAAAAAAAAAAAAGTTTGTTTAACCTACTCAAAATTAGTAGTTTAAATTTTTTAACTAATTCTCTTACATGACTAGTAATACATAATATATGTCTATAAGAAACGAAAGCTAAACAATGTAAAACATATAAATAATATATATATATATATATATATATATTTATAACACTACTACAAATATAGATAAAGATCACACTTTTTTAGTGTGATGTATGTTTTTTAATCACACCTTTTAAGTTTTATTAAAGTGTGGTCTTTAAGAGTGTGATTAAAAATGATCATTTTTAATCACACTTTTTAAGTGTCATTAAAAAATGCTTCCATCACATCTTTTAAGTGTGATTAAAAACATTTAGATCACACCTTTTAAGTGTGATTAAAAACTTTAGATCACACCTTTTAAGTGTGGTTAAAAACTTTTAGATCACACCTTTTAAGTGTGATTAAAAACTTTAGATCACACCTTTTAAGTGTGATTAAAAATATTTAGATCACACCTTTTAAGTGTGGTTAAAAACATTTAGATCACAGCTTTTAAGTGTGATTAAAAACTTTAGATCACACCTTTTAAGTGTGATTAAAAATATTTAGATCACACCTTTTAAGTGTGGTTAAAAACATTTAGATCACAGCTTTTAAGTGTGATTAAAAACTTTAGATCACACCTTTTAAGTGTGATTAATAACTAATAAAACCTGTGATAAAAAAATTTTTGACATATTTAAAGAATAATCAATATTATTTTTGCACGCTCATTTGAATAATGTAATACACACTATATACTATATTTTGAATCACAACCATATATTGAATGAAATAATATCATATATTTCATAAATGAAAGTTAAATGTTTAAAAGTATATACAAAGAAATTAATAAAAAAAAATTAACTGTGATTACATACATTAAAAAATAAAAAATAAAAAACTTGAAAAAAGTAAGTTCTTGAATTCTTTGACCATATTTTGCATCTCTCCAAGAAATTTCTGACCTGAAAAATAAAAAAACAAATTAATTTAAAAATCGCCAGAAGCATATGAATAAACTTACTAATTAATTTATAAACTTACATTTAGATCACACCAAAAATAATGTAATTTATCCAGTTGTCAAACTGCCCCAATCCTTTCCCCACAGCCACCAAAAAATTTGAAGCACAAACTTCTTGAATTCTTTGACTATATTTTGCATCTTTCTAATTAATTTCTGACCTGAAAAATGAAAATACAAATTAATTCAGAGACCGCTACAAACACAAATTGCCTTTTAGCAACTCCAAAACCAAACTATCAACCTATATGGGAATCAATCAACTCTGCTGTGGTTATGCATCAACTGACTGTATATGTGATGATCAATGTCAAGCAAGCATGACATGTTAGAGTGACACACATTCACAACAATTATTGCATGAATGTTAAATCAAATATCATTATACTTAATCCCTCCATACAAAATTTTCCGATATGTAGTGATATGACATTGAATGTGTTTGTTAGCAATTCATAGTATTGCTTTAGTAATAATAATGCTTGGGCAAATCATGAAAATCATAGAGAGAAATTCACAAGCTAATAAGATCAATAAAGTAGTAATAACTCTATAAGTTCACCTGGTTTCAAATATATAATCACTTTCAAAGTTTTCTAGTTTGTTTTCTTCACTGATTAAAACATCAGAGGGTTTGACCTATTTCTGCTTGCTGCTACAATCAGTAGGTTATTTATTTTATTGTTATTATCACCATCATTATTATTTTTTCTTGTTCGCTGATAATTTTCTTTGGTTTTATATCCTTCTAGGAGTAAAGCGACTAAGGTTTCCAAAAAACTACAATGTGGGCCTCAGGATCAGGTGAGTAGGTCCATGACCAATTCACCTGTCATTAGCCCATCCAACTTTTTTTACATTCGCATTATCTATAAATTTTTAGAATGAATAGATAGAATAGTATTATAAAAACAGATACCAAAGTATTATTTTTAACAGCCGTGGTACTTACAGGGGTTAGGGGAGGAGCCTCAGGAGGCAGCTGGTAATTCTCAACCCGTGTAATAGAGACTGAAAGATCAGCAATTGTGGATCCCTGAATCAAAATGGCCAAAAATATAAAAATATAAAATAAATCTAAGGGTTAATAGAAACTGTTTCATCCTCATAGACCTGCAAAACAAGATGAAACCATTGAAGGAAATTAATAAATCACAAAACATAGAGCCAAAACTGTGGGTTCTCTTTCTTTTAGGTAAATAAGTTATAAATTAAAAACAATAACATATACAGGTTTACAAGAGGCATCCCTCAGGCACCACAAAACTAACAACAGACACAGAGAAAAAAACAAAAGGCTCTTTAGCCAGACAACATTGTCATCAAACGAACAGAAACTGACACAAAAAGGTGCAAAAAAGAAAGGAAAACAACACAAAAATGCAAATTAAGTCCATTATCTTTTTCTCTTTTTGTTTATCTCTACCAATTCACCTGTCATTAGCCCAGTAGAACTATGATTTGTTTTATGCACTAGTGTATCATGGTGTTTCCTAATCCTCGTAGACTAAGCTACCTTTTTCTGATAGATCTTCTAGTTGGACAGAAACTTGTAAACCCATTGATTGGGGTGTTGCCACGATAGTGACCGATGGACAGACAATCACGCTAAAAAAAAAGGGTTAAATTCAAAGCATAAGCACACATATACAAGGTATGAGAAAGAAATAATCACTTACAAAAAAGACAGATAGACGCTTTCAAACTTTCACATACCTTATTTTATAAAATTAAGCAATAACAACCAAATGACCATGATACATGACACATGATAGAGAAAAGATGATGACCTAAATAAGTGCACTTTTTTATTTTTACGAAAAGATATGCAGAAAAGTAAAGAGGTGATCTGATAAAAAAAAAAAAAAAAGATGGATTATTTTTAGGTTGCCAAACTTGGCCATAATACATGATACAAGACCTGTGAGCTATAAACATGCTTTAAACAAGTAGAATCTTAAAATGCAGTAATCTATGAATACCTTTCTTTCACTCAATGAAGGCTTTGCAGATCCAACATCAAGTCCTCGATATACCTGTAACACAAACCAAATTCAATCAACTTAGCTAGCAGTTGTATTGTAATTAGCTCAGTGTTTACTTTTTCCTCAAATTTTTACGTAACCAAACAAGAGCTATCGGCGCGAAAATCTCTAAAACCTGGACAGAGTCAGCACTGATGATCTCTCCGTTGAGGCGTTTCGCGAGCTCCAAAGCGAGCCTGCTTTTGCCGGCACCGGTGGGGCCGGAAATCACGATTACCTTCTCCTTTTTTCCGGCGACGGAGGCTGAGCAGTTGGTGACGAACAGTCGGCGGCGGAAAGAGAGCGCGGAGGAGTGTATGGAGAGAGGAATCGCCGCCGTGTGAGAGAAGCGGAAGCAACACGCACGGAGGCCCCGAAAGCCGCTTACCATTTGCTGCGACGAAAGCGAAGAAGAAGAAGAAGATTAGGGAGATGTGGTTCCTCAACGTCGACTTCGGCAACTGCAACGGCGACGACCCAGTGTCTCTCCTCGTGCGTTTCTCTCTCTGTTCTTCGCAGTGAGATATTGAGTTAGCACGTGGACATTCTAGGGCTCATTTCTAAAATTCAAGTAAAACAACATAAAAGAGGCGTATGTTGTGCTTCATTCAAATATTGTTACAATTAATTAATTTGACAGAGGAAGGTGATAAAGAATTAATCAGATTTCGCCTATAACAATTTATCTTGAATTGCTGCCTTTCAATTTTTGTAGTTGTACAGAATCAATCTCTTTACTATTCACTTTACATATTATTTTTTGTATTAAAATTTGTAAACTTATAAAAGTAATTTTTAGATTTATAATTTTAAATTTACAAATTCTTTCACATTTGACAATAAAATTTAGCTCTATATAATTGCTAGTGGAAAAAATTAAATAATTACTTGGATCACACAACTAGTAAGTTTGGTCAAATTTAGATATTATTTTAATCAAATGAAAACTAATATAAATGACTAATTTGATTTTTTATAAATATGTTCTACTCGATATTTTTTAAAAAATAAACGGTTCAGATCATCAAAATATGACCCAAAACGGGCCCCAATGAGACGTACAACAATCACAGATGTGCTCATTACATAGTAATGACTCATTCTCCATATAAATATACTAGCGTATGTCCGTGCCTAAAGGTACGGTGTAAATAATATTAAGATTAAAATACAGTTATAAAAATAACAAATCCAATTGTATAATTGCATTGTGTCATGATCTAGAACCAAGAGATGAAAGATAGAGAGAGAGTGAGACAGAAAAAGACAGAGAAACAAGAGATGAACAAGAGATAAACAAAAAGAGAGAGAAAGAAAGCGAAAAGAGATTAACGAGAGAGAGGCATAGAAAAAAAAGAGAGAGAGAGAGAATAAAGAAAAACGAGAGAGACAGAGAGATAGAGAGAGAGAGAGACAAAAAAAAAGAGAGAGACAAAAGATGCTCGAGAGATAGACAAAAAGTGAGAGAGAGAGAGAGAATAGCAAAAAGAGATAAACGAGAGAGAGACAGAGAAAGAAGAAAGATGAGTGAGAGATACAAGGAGAAAGAGAGACAGACAGACAGAGAAGAGTGATGAGTGAGAGACAGAAAGAGAAGAGAGATAGAGACAGAGACATAAAGAAAGAGAGACAGACAGAGAAGAGTGATGCGTGAGAGAGAGAAAGAGAAGAGAGACAGAGACACAGAGAGAAAGAGAGAGAGACAGACAGACAGAGAAGAGTGATGAGTGAGAGAGAGAAAGAAAAGAGAGACAGAGATAGAGACAGAGAGACAGGAAGATGAAAAGAGAAATGTTATATCAAAAGAGTAAGACGACGTCGTTTTTTTAATTTTTTTTTTATGATAGAAAAATACCATTGCATTTATTTAAACCATTTTGTAACTATATATATGAAGTCTCAAAAAGTCACATTTTTTTGCAACGACAAGTTGTGCAGTCTCAAAAAGGCATATTTTTCGCGACGGTAAGTTGTACCGTCTCAAAAAGTCACATTTTTTTTTTGCGAGACGGCAAGTCGTGCCGTCTCAAAAAGTCATATTTTTTACGACGGCAAATTGTGTCGTCTCAAAATGTCACATTTTTTGCGACGGCAAGTTGTGCCATCTCAAAAAGTCATATTTTTTGCGACGGCAAATTGTGCCGTCTCAAAAGGTCACATTTTTGCCGTCGCAAAAAGTTCCGTCTCATAAGCCCACTTTTCTTGTAGTGTTACTTAAAAAGTGTAATTAAAAAGTAGTAGTGTATATATAATCACACTTTAATTAAAAAAACGTGATTAAAAAATATATAAATAATTACACTTTAATTAGAATGTGTGATTAAAAAATATATATATAATCACACTTACTTAAAAAGTGTGATTAAAAAGTAGTAGTGTATATACAATCACACTTTAATTAATAATGTGTGATTAAAAAATATATAAATAATCACACTTATTTAAAAAGTGTGATTAAAAAGTAATAATGTATATATAATCACACTTTAATTAAAAGGTGTGATTAAAAAATATATAAATAATCACACTTTAATTAGAATGTGTGATTAAAAATATATACATATAATCACACTTACTTAAAAAGTGTGATTAAAAAGTAGTAGTGTATATACAATCACACTTTAATTAAAAAGGTGTGATTAAAAAATATATAAATAATCACACTTTAATTAGGATGTGTGATTAAAAAATATATATATAATCACACTTGTTTAAAAAGTGTGATTAAAAAGTAATTGTGTATATATAATCACACTTTAATTAAAAGGTGTGATTAAAAAATATATAAACAATCACACTTTAATTAGAATGTGATTAAAAAATATATATATAATCACACTTTGTTTAAAAAGTGTGATTAAAAAGTAGTAGTGTATATATAATCACACTTTTAATTAGAAGGTGTGATTAAAAAATATATATATAATCACACTTAATTGAAAAGTGACATAAAAAATAAATATTATCACACTTAATCAAATTAAGTGTGATTAAAATATCAATATAATTTTTTTTATCACACTTCCAATAAAAGTGAGAACTTTTTTTTTGTCAAAGTGTGATCTTTAACTATTTTTGTAGTAGTGTAAAAATGTATTGTCCAATATTATTTGTGGGTGGGCCTGGCCAGACTAGGTTTGAAGTACTTTTCTAGACCTGACTACATAATAATCAGGCATAAATAATTGGGCGTATTATGGACCCCTCTCTCTTTTGAGACTTATTACTCATTAAAGTCTTGACTTTTTATGTACATATAAGTCCTGACCCATTATTTATTTATTTATTTATTTTTACACTTGAGTGTTTTGTTTGCCCTAAATAATATTTTGTTCTCTCTAATCCTCTACCATTTATGCCTTCTCTCTCTCTCTCTCTCTCAGACACACACAAAGAAAACTCTTCTCTCTTTCTCTCTCTCTCTCTCTCTCTCTCTCTCTCTACCATTTCTCTAAACAGTTTCATACCACCGCCACCACCATCGTTGCCATGGTCGCCTTCAACGTCGGTCACTTCAACCATGGACATCCTCCGTCGCCTTCAACGCTACTTGCCTCAACTACCACCATCCTTTGTTGCCTTCAATGACGCTCAGCTCAACCATAGACACCATCATCTTCCTCCCTCATCGTCGTTATCCTCCTCCCTTCTCGTCGTTGTCTTCCCTCCTTGCCGTCTTCATCGCTTTCTTTACAACAACCCTCCTCTCTCATTGCCATCACTGCCGCTGTTACCATCCTTCTCTTTTATCATCGGTCTACTATATTTGATGTCGTTGCCACCATTATCCTCCATTATAGATCTATTATTTTCTATGCCGATCTTCAACCAAATCTTTAGATGTGGCCATTTCTAACGCCAATTGACTGCTTTAACATGTCGATCTAGTATCATAACCCTCGTCAATGTTGAGTCTCTCTGTGAACTAGATCTACTGGGCATACAAATTGAAAGAACCAGTCTGAATAAAGTCATCAGTTCAGTGATGAATTTATCACTTTTATCTATGTGCATTTTTTTAATCTATATATAAATTTTTGTAGCCATAATCTGGTATTTGATTACTGTGCTTCATGATAGAATGTTGTGACTCTCTCTCTCACACACAAATTAAATTTGTTACTTGTAAATTTTTTAACAAATTCACCAGTGATAAATTTATCATTAATAAATTGATGAAGTGATAAATTTATCACTGGAAAGAAGACAGAGAGCAAATGGCAAAGGTATGATTATGTTGATCTACGACACAGAGGAAAAATATTTTCTGGTAAGGCCTTTCATTATCTTTTTCATCCTCTTCATTTCTCTTATTTTTCTTCTTCTTCTCCTTCTTCTATTATTTTGTCGCCATTAGATTTAAGGAAGTAGTGACGTTAGTGATGTAGCACTTGTGTCCTTTAAACTATTGGAGAGTGTATTTAATTCCTTTATTTTCATTTTGGGAGTCTTTGGAGTTATTGTATTTTGGTTTTGGAGGAGTATGATTCGGTTTAAACTTGTGGGGATTGTTTGTTCGCACTTGTTTACGTTGAAAAGTTCTTTGGGAACTTGGAAAATCTGTTCTGGTGTCGACACTAGCCTTTCTAAGGGTCAACACCACCTTAATGCCATGTCCTTAGTGTCTTTGCTGGTTTTTAAGGTTGACACCATGGGCTCTAAAGGTCGACCCTTCTCTTGCTATTTTGTTCTGGGTGCATTCTGAAATAAAGGGTTGACACCACTGGTTCCAAGGGTCGACCCTTGTCCTCTACACACATTAGTGTCTCAGTTTTTCTTCCTGAAAGGTCGACACCACTATCTAAAGGGTCGACTCCTGCGAGTAAATTTCCAGATTTTTGGTTCAGTTTTGAGCTCTATTTTTTGGGGGTTTGACTTATTCTTTCCTTTGACTTCAGGGCTATTATTCTACCATTATATATAGACCCCAAACACACTTTTCTCATTCATTTTTTCTTTTTCTCTCTCTCTCTCTCTCTATTCCCTTTTTAAATGCGAGTAAATTTCCAGATTTTTGGTTCAGTTTTGAGCTTTACTTTTTGGGGGTTTGACTTGTTCTTTCCTTTGACTTTAGGGCTATTATTCTACCATTATAAATAGACCGTAAACACACTTTTCTCATTCATTTTCTCTCTCTCTCTCTCTCTCTCTCTCTCTCTCTTTAAACCGTGAATCCCTCTCTCCCTCTTAGAAACTCAACTTTCTTACATAGATCTCTAGATCTACTTGGTTAGAGGCATCTTTTCACCTTGGTTCTTTGAGAAAGGTTGTAGATCTCTTCAAAGGCTTTCTTTTGATCCAAGAATTTCGTGGTTTCATCGACTTTGAGTTTTTCGGAGTTCTCGTCTTTGCTTCAATAGATAGGGTCTGTTTCTTAAACTCAATATGAGTTTGGTAGCATATTTGTGACCTATTTTATTATTCATATTTGGCAGTCATTGGGTATGATCTTTACCCTACTTATTTGTTATTTCAAAAGATTTATGGATTTGGGTGTTTTGGGTTAAACTTGCGGTTTGGATTTAAAATGTAAAAGAGAGATTTTCAAATGAGTTCTTGAAACAAGTGATGATTTTGTATTGGTGTGGAGATATGCTGACATGGTGGCCTTCCTTCACTCAAAAATGATTTTGAAAGAAAATGAGGCTTTATTCTAAAATCATAGGTTTTGGCTTGTGTTGGAAAACAATGAAAAATGTTGTTGGCTTTGTAAGAGATGGAAACAAAATGGTTGTGGGATTTGGAAATGGTTGTTGTTACGCTTTTGGAAAATATATCTATATTGATATCTTTTGATTATTACATTAGAGATAATTGTTTTGGCTATCGGTGGAGGATAGCATTGCCATGTGTTAGAAATTGCATGTGAATTAGGCAATTTGAAATCATTCATATCATGGAGCATGTAACGGATTGTGGAAATTGAAACCGTATGTTTTTGAAATTTTCACATGATGTTTTGGGACATTTGCATTGTTTTGGAAAAGCAATATTTTGAGTTACAAGTATTGTACTATTGAAAAGGGTAAATAAAATGGTGAATCTGGAAAGAGGTATGTATCACCAAATCAAGTTGGCTCGCGTGTCTATGGTGAAAGTCTCAAAAAATATGCGTATACATGGGTGCCGGTTCTCATGGACAAAATATCCGTAAAATGGCAATAGCAGTGCTTGTATAGCCTACGTTTACATGGGTGTCAATTTATGGTTTCCCGCGAACGAAATATCCGTGAAAGGTTATGTTTGTTTTGGAAATTCACCAATTTATTTACTATTATGTTGGTTTCAAAACAAGTTGTTTGGATTATGGTTTTAAGAAGATATTTGCTATTGTTTAGCGATGTATTCGCATTTGATTTAACAATGTATTTGCTGGTTGGTATTGAGATACTGCGATTAGTTTTTGGGAAGGAATTTTATATCAAACAGGTGATTTGAACTCAGAAAACATTTTGATTAAACGTAAGGTTTTGGTAATTGGAAAGAAATGATTTTGTTAAGTAATCAAATGGATTTTTGAAATGCATTTGGACATATTGTATAGATGTATTGCATCATGATCATTTATGCTAGTGGAGCATATTTAGTTTTTGAAATATTCTCTATTGGGTTTTATGCTCACCCTACATGGCTGAAATGTTTTTCAGGTGTACATATGTGGATGCGGACTGTGATGTGAAATTATGTTCGAACCATGTAGGGTGGTTCAGTTATTTGTAGGAAAAGGGTCATTTATGTTATTTATTGGTCGTGTGCCATTCTTTTAAAGGTTACACCCCTGTGTATGATATAAGCCTCTGGGCGTTTAATTTAAATTTATAACATCTGTACATGTTTTAGTCACAAAGCATCCATTTGACTTAGATCTTGTATCTAGGAATGTATAAAATTGGATAAACACATATATTGTGTGGCTATATAATATTCATTTGCATGAGAGTTGTTATCTATTGTTGATCGTCGGGTGGTTTATTCACGTAAGTCGGACCGTGTAAATCCGAGATGTGACAAGTGATGTGGTGGAGATGGACGTTATTTTTGCTAAAAAATAGCCGGACAAATATTGTTGGAAAACCGTGATGGTGGAAGTCAATGAACGAAGAACTATAAAAAATGTCACTAGAAAATTATTGTCGGATACCGAAGGAGGTCTCCGATGATCAAAGATAGGAGATAAAAGCTGGAGATATTTTTCAGTGGTCGAACGACAACCAGAGGTGATAGTTGGGAGGTGGGAGTGTTATGATATTACTGATAATGGGGACGAAGAATGTGAGGAGAGGGTATTTTGGAAATATTGATAGATATATGAAAAATGAGTAGGATTTATAGGTAAATAATTTTACTTAACAAGACTAGCTAGTAAGTGCAACTAAAAAAATTTGCCCAACCCCCTATGAGCCTAAATTATAATTTTAAACCGTATAAATTATAGATAAGCCTTGCATGCTAATGGGCCCATATCCACCCCTAAGCTTGGGTTCCACCCCTAAGCTTGTTTCGAGTAGTTTGTTACAAATTAAAAATTAATTAATAATGAAAAAGTATAAATTTTAGTACTCTTTTATTTATCATTAATTAATTTTTTGAAACTTATTTAAATTATTTACATCTCATAAGTTATAAATAAAAGTTGCATCAACGTCTAGCACAGATTTAATAAATTTAAAAATAAAATAAAATAAAATAAAAAAGAGGACAATCTCATAAGTTACACGGGATATGTTTGGGAACCAAGCATTTTAGTCAAAAAGTCACTATAAATTATCAAATCATTCTCCGTACTTTTTATACATATTTTTGTAGAATTTATTTAAAAAAAAATACTAAAAAGGTTAATTCCCAAACAAGCCCTAAATAAAGCCATAATAACATTTTCCCCCAGGACAAGGTTGTGGAAATACCCTCCTTTAGAGGGTGCATTTTCTCAATATGACAGAGAACAAAACTACAATAAATCAATCATTCTGTTATTCTGTAATATCTATCTGCATACTGAACTCATTTTTTAATTGAAAAAACAGATTCCCCAAATTCCTTTAAGAACAATAAAAATATTAACTTATTCCAGAATATTGGACTAGTCATCATTTGTTGTAGCATCTTGTGCTGGTCACTAACCACTGTAAAATTAGACAGATCTTGAGATTAGGGAATATGGAACTTTAACTTTTTATTTAAATATTCTGCATTTGGTTTATATATTATTATATATAATATAATATGTTTTAATCTTATACAATAGGGAGCTAGGTTTTATTTTAAGTTTTTAAGTAGATCTCAATATTTAAACAAAGAAACAAGTAAAACTTTTAGTTTTTTAAGAGGTTATGTTGATGATAATTTTAATGAGTGTCGTTAATATGAGAAAAATATTTAAAATTTATATAATCTTCTTAAGTGAAGCGGGTAGAAACCAACTAACTCTTTGGGTCCAACACTAGACCCGCACCCAAGTGGGACAAGCTTGGAGCTTGGCCCAACGACTGAACACTTGCTCCAAAGCAAGGCAAGAAAGGTAGCTCGGTCCACTACCAAGCCCACTTTGAAGCGGGCAAACTATAGAGCTCAGCCCAACATGCAAGGCTTGTTCTGAAACAAGACAAGCAACATGTTGGACTTCCAGGTTTAACAACCACTCCGAAGTGGACTAAGTTGGAAAAGGCTAATTCAACAAAGATATTTGTTAAGCCCACAAAAGAAAAACAACTTTGTTCCTCTCCTTCTATCTAAACAGAACGTAGAGATATAGAGGCGTAGAGGGACAAGACGTGCACACGACAGACCTGCACCTAAGTGTCAGGTAGAGTGGTCATTCTTCTCTAATGGGAGGCAATCACAAATAGAACAAATGGTGGAGAGAGAAGATCTTGGAGGAGAAACAACCTTCTCCTACAAAAGGTGAGCACTATTCACTCTAGAAGAATCCAATTTTCATACACTCGATATATATACTCTCTTTGCATCCTCTCTTCTTTTTCTCCCCTAGTCCCTAACTTTACCATTGGAGGGGTTTCCAACCAAACCCTGGAGTACTCCATTCTTCCATGAAGCTCTACCCTTCTTCATAGTGCGGAAATCACCTCACACATTAAGGGTTTGTTTGGAGAGTGACTTTTTCAGTAACTTTTTGATTAAAATATAAGTTAAAAAAATTTGAAATGTTTGGGAATAATTTTTAAATTTTTATGAAAAAAAACATACAAAAAATAAAAAGAATACAAATGAATCTTTAACTTTTGTTTATGACTTTTTAACTTTTTTAACTACTTTTTAGCTAATTTTACCTATTGTCAAATGACTCCCGTATTTGAGCAATTTATTCTCAAAATTAAATTTACGATTTTTATCTTTAAGACAAATTTAATTTGATCATGTAACTGTCAATATTTGATTAACTTTAGTTTTGACATAAATTGATTTTCTCAACTGATTTTATAAAACAAACAATTTGGATAATTAAGATAGGTTTGAGATAGGAAAAACTACTGGGTATTCTCTAAGCACTGTGTGTCCATATTCATTTACTAATCATCATTCATCATATCTTTTCATGTTCTTCAATCACTCAATAAAAAAATCTTAAGCCTTATCTTCTTCACCAATTATAATACTTTGGAGCACCATGTTATCCAATAAATTTTCAATAGATAGAGTCCATTAAATTACATTTAATGTGACTTAACACCAAATTACATTTAAATCTCAACTACTTGCCAAAGCCATATTCAATGATTGCCCACGTTAACTAGACTAGAGACATATCCGTCATTTCATGTTAAATAATTTTATTTTCCCACCGAACTACTTTCACCCATAAAAAATGCTCACTTCACACCTTTAATGCAATTTTTATTTTTTTTATTTTTATGATTTTATCTCTTAATTAAACTATTGCTTTAAACAAAATCCAAAAATGCAATTTCTCAATACATTCCTCCGCACACCATTGGCTGCCATTGCCCCTAGTCGCAACCACTCGTAAATTCCACCATTACAAACCACCCACCACCACGAACTCCTTTCCATTCTATCATTAATTCTAACATTCGCTAACCAACTATAATAGAAATTGGACTGAGGTTGTGATAGACAATATTAACTTGGAGGAATTAGGGTGCTAGGGAAAAGGGAAAAAGATAACGGTGGCAAAGAAGAATATTGAAGGGAGTGGTCAAGAAAGGAGGCTAGTGGCAATGAGTAGTTTGTTGGAGATGGTTAGAGTTAGGGCTTTTGAAGTTGGATATATGTTTATTTTAATTATAAAAATGTATGTATTATAAAAATAAATAAATAAAATATTTTATATTTTTTAATTTTGTATAATAAAAAAATAATAAATTTATGTGCACATAAATTAAATACAAAATGAGACACAAATGCCTAACAAGAAGGCCTCACTTGATGTCGGACTCACCCTTTGTGAATTTCATTTTGTGTTTAGTGTCTGTATTCTTAGCATTGTTATTTAGTTTGTGCAATTGACTTACTGTAAGGTCATGTGAGACCTACCACAGACCCAGCTTTTACAATCTTAACTGTCCATTTTATTCAATTATACATTATTGTAAAAAAATTATATTAATCCAATAATTATTCCTAAATGTTTTAGTGATATTTTTATATAAGACAATGACAACTTTTTAAAATAAAATATTCATTTTTTGCATACAAATAAAAAAAAAACTTAAATTATAATTATCAAATTAATCTTAATTTTTTCATAAATGCATACAAACCTAAAAAAATCACAAGTTATAATTATTGAATTATTCCAACTTTTTTTCATAAATAATCTATGACGACATAACAAAATCTACAATTTAAATGGTTAGCTTGAGAAACCTATCCTAAATCAAGTCTTCTTTCCATATTATTGTGGGTTTATTTCATTCTGAACTCTAACTTTTGGCGGTATTTGAAGTCCCACGGTAGCGGTAGCAGTGGCGATGACGGAGTTGGACAGCGACAACGAGGATGATGTCGACAGGTACGACAAACTTTCAAGCAAATCTTGCTTGGTTTGATGCAAATCTTGCTTGGTTTGATGCAAATCTTATTTTTCAGACCACATCTTTGAGAAAATCGTTAATTTTCCTAGATCGTAATAATTTTTTTGACAAATTTATTTTTTTCATTTTGTTGTCTGGTTGGTATAGCCTTTAAGATATTGTTTATATATATGTTTATTAATATAAATGTTTCTCATATTCTTAATATATAAAAAAAGAGAGAATATTATTAGGGATGTGAAGTTAGAAAGAGAGACCTCTCATTTTCACATTCTCGTGGAGATATAAATATGAGAAATTCTATTATACACATTTTTTAAAGGGTTATGTCATATGTATTTTTAGTTATGTTTTTTTTTTTTTTTTTGATTACAAAAAATTCAATTATAATATTATTTAATTATAACTCACGAAATATTTGATTATATTTTATGAGAGTGTTAGATTATAATTTTTTTTAATTATTAGAAAATTATACTCTTTTTTCTTTAATTATGAGAAAATGTATTGTAGTCTTTCCCTGTAAATATATATGTTTGTCATTTCCATCCAAACAATCAAGCTCCACCTACTTCTAAATCCCTGCAAAAGCGATAAGAGAGAGAGAAGCAGTGGAGAAGTGCGAAACAAATCTCTCTCTTCGATTCGTCTTTCCCGCCCACGACACACAAATATACGTATATATATACACATACATACAGTGATACGCATATAAATCAACCACATTGCCATCAACATCAGGCATGATCTCTCTCTCTCTCTCTCCAAGACTCTCTCTATCTCTCTTTTCAGCGTCGTCTTCTCTTTCTCTTTCTATAGCTCTCTCTAGATTGTGATTGCAATTGCTAAGAATTTTTCCTTTTCTTCCTGTAATCTGTTGAAACATAGGTAAGTTATGTCCCCAATTTTTTTTTTTCTTTTTTTGTGTATGTTAAACCCTAATGCTCTATTTGGTTCCCGAGAAATCTGTGGAAATAAACTTAAGGGAAAAGAAATTGAAAATTTAATGTCGTTGTCGTCTCATCCAATTGATTTAGTTGTTCAAGTTTCAACTATTTCAATTTGACGGGAAATGTAAGGAAATTTGTTACTACATTTTTTTTTGTTTTATTTTATTTTTTAACATGGTTCTGAAATTCTTGGTTTCGATTTTTTTTTTTTGAAGCCATTAGGAAGGAAGGACTAACTTGGGCCTTAGAGGATTTCTTTTAACTTTTTCGTTACTTGAAATAGTTTCAACTGCATGTGTGATTGTTGATGCTTAAATTGCAATTCTTGTACTTTCTTAGGCAAATACGTAACAAATTTGGTAACCTTGTGCTTAGATTTGCTTTCTATTTCGAAAAGATATTGTATTAAATGCTATTACTTTTGTTGTGATTCTAAATTGCAATTCTTGTTGTTGCTTAGGAAAATACATGACAAATTTGGTAAACTTGTGTTTAAATTTGCTTTCTATTTTTTCTCTTTGGTTACAATGTATTTCTTTTGAGTTAAAGCATAGTGAAAAAGAAAAAAAAAATTGGCTTTAGTGGTTCTTTCAAAGGAAAATTTGTCTTAACATTTACAAATCACAATATTAAGGGAAGCTGAAATGTCTTTCTTTGTAGGCAAAGGATTCCTCACTTTTGTCAGGGTGTGCTTATTTGTATCCAAAAAGACAAATAAGCCAAAAAAAAAAAAAAAAAAGAAGATTTGTCGCATGAAAAACTTGCTTATTTTTGTCTACTAGGATTTGTAACTTATATTTGTATCCAAAAAGAATTGGTCACATAATAAATTTGCGTTTTTGTCATTGTGCCTGTGGACACTATTATTGATGATGCCTCGGCAGTGTTGTTGACAACAACGATTTTTTCTCATTACAATACATTTTTTTTGGTTTGAGACTGGAGCTGGAGAAGAAAAAGATAATAAATGGAGGACCGCGTAGGAAAAGATTTGGAATGCCAGAAGATTATGGATGGGAAGGCGAATGACAACGTGAATGA
The DNA here is from genome assembly GCF_055761805.1 of Camellia sinensis. Classification (NCBI taxonomy): domain Eukaryota; kingdom Viridiplantae; phylum Streptophyta; class Magnoliopsida; order Ericales; family Theaceae; genus Camellia; species Camellia sinensis. Next base: position 14,429,038 of record NC_138968.1, read on the forward strand.
TTCAGATAAGGCTATTATCCCTTCCTGTTGCTTGAAGGCTAGGGCTTCAAACACTGAGCTTGAGGCTAAATGCCATTCAACAGTTGTTTTTGCATCATTCTCTGAACTTGAATCATGCTCTAGTCATTATTTTTATACTTCTTTGCTTCTTTTTTTCCATTGGACATTTTTTCCAACATCCTTGTAATACATGTTTTTTATTTTGCTTCATGATAGTCGAAGGGTGGTGTTTGTTGACTTCTTTTCTTCTTTGTTCGATTTTTACAGGTAAAGCTAGCAAGCGAGTTTATTTCAATAACCCAATGTGGCCAGGTATATGTTATTTTTGTTGCATTTTTTTTTATCTCACCTATATAAATCATTTTAGCTTTGGAACATATTAGAGGCCAGAAAACTTATAATTAATTCGTCAATATATCCTTGAGGGGAAAGAGTCATGCTGGAATGTACTTTTTTTTACAGTAATGATTTAGAGTTCTAAATCCACCACTAATGAGGCATAAAATGAAAAAAAAAAAGAAGAAGAAGAAGGCACAACACACACTGTGGCAGTGGATCTTGGCAGTCGGTGGGACCCACTGTCACATCATTAGTGATAGCTTTAATTAGTGGTCTCAAGCATTATTGGTTTTTTTTTATTAGATGTAATGCAAGGCATGCTTGCAATATGATAAATTGTAATTGAAATTTTGATTGTTCATAATTACCTGTGCTTATATTATTAAGGGCTTGAGTAGAGTGTTCTGGTGTTCCTTCTAAATGAAGAAAAAAAAATATTAAAATTAAAATTGTCTTTTTTTATTTGAAATAATAGTTAGTGTTTTTCCAGATTTATTATTCGAAGGCTATGGTTAAGTCAGGTTGAGTTTTCATTTGTAGGAGAAGCGCACTCAATGAAAGTAGAGAAGATTTTGTACAAGGATAAATTAGAGTATCAAGAAATCCTAGTTTTTGAGGTTCAATATTTTCATCTCCTTGTAGTAGATTGTCTTTGCAGTGATGCCTTGCTTTCTGTTTTTCTGGCATTTATTGTCTTATTTATGAATTTCCTGCTGATACTAGTTCTTTTATTTGTAGTTCTCAACATATGGGAAACACTACAAAAAAAATTGTTTTTTGTGGCGGCAAAACGCCGTCGCAAATACCCCAAACCCCGTCTCAAAAGGTTTTTGCGACGGTAAAATGACTTTTTGCGACGGCAAGTGGGGGTCGCAACAAAGGGGGTTGCAAAAGGGTTTTAGCGATGGCACAGTGCCGTCGCCTTTGTTTTTGCGACGGAAAAATGCCTTTTTTGCGATGGCAAATTTCTGTCGCCAATAATGAATGAAAATCTGAATTTTTTGCGACGGCACAGTATTGCCGTCGCTAAAGGGGTTTTTTGCGACGGCAAAAATACCGTCGCTAAAGGAGTTACCTTTCAAAAAAATTGTTTTTTTTGCGACGGCAAAACACCGTCGCTATAGGTATAAGGCGTTTTATAAACGTCACTGATACTTATAGTGGCGTTTTGAACAAAAACACCACCTTTTTACTTAATTTCATAATTTAATTAATATAAAATATGCTTTGAGCTGGTTATTTACATTCCATTCACAAAAACATCATAACAGAAAATAAAAATAAAAATAAAAATTGATAAAACCATCAAATTCAATATTTCACAAAGAACAACTAAACTGTACATGCTCATAAAAGCATATTTAAATTATAAAATTCACCCCAATCCTAAATAAAATAAAATAAAATAAAATCTGAAATTCACCAATCAGCACACTTGCATATTTAAATGCTCTTACAAAAAATAAAAAAATAAAAAAATTCCAACAAGATTTCAATTTTGGGCCTATTTCAAAAATCAAGTTGCAAATTCCTTCTAGAATCAGATCTTCCCCTCCGCAAAATTTATCCTTTTGACCTACAAATAAATAGATAACAGTTGCAAATTATAATCTTTTTGAAGAAAATCTAGAACAAAGCAATAAATACCATCAAAATCATGAAGAGATAAAAGCTAATACATAAATCCCCATGATAATAAGAACATGTATAGTAAGATTTTAAGGTCAATTTCATCCATCAACGTTTAGATAATCAAATACCAAATCACAATTATAGTACATTGCAAATGCCGTCAAGTACTTATTGTCATCTGGTATTTCGGTATGCCATCTGGTATTCCAGTCATAAATTAAGCAAATCACATGTACTTATTGTAAAACAAATCAAAAAAAAAAAGTAAAATTTATTTATATTGCCTGGATGGAGTTGGGGAGCAACTAATTGTTGGAAAAAATGGTTTTTTTTTTGGTGACTTTAATTAAAGATTAAAGTGGGTCCCAACCATCTATTGTGTTGGGTCCAAGTGGGTCTAGATACTTTGCATTGAGATCTTTACACCACAGATAGAATGGCCAAAAACTACTGAGATTTGAATGAGAAATTACCTCATGAAGTTAGCTTCATGGAAAAAAGGTAATGAAGTTTGTAACTTCTGCATTTATTACAGAGTTTAATAGAGCATTAATGGGGTTTGTAACTCCTGCCTTTATTGCAGAGGTTAATGGTGCATTATGAACAGCCATAAAGGCTGGAGGCTCTTCCTCTCTCCCCTATACATGTATAAATTGAGACCCTCCTGTCAAGTCTCAAACACAGAAATTTTTTCTTCCATTTCACAAGTCAGTTTTCCTGAAAGTTCCTACAGTGAGAGAGTACTGCCACTATTTTGTTCGCTAAGCTAGACAGAGAGTGCTTCTGCCGTAGCTGGTTTTGACCGTTGTACCCTGGGAGACAGACGCCGGGATTCCTCAAGCACTCGACCAATGAGGCGGCGAAATCTGTTTTAAGGAAACTGCTTCCGTGCAGGCTTCGGTTTCGTCTCTTTACCCTTTTATTGTTTTGTGTATTTCTGTTGAAATTTAGTTGTAAATATTAGCATGTGTTCTTAGTATATATATAATTTGATTTCTTCATAAATCTATTTATTTAATTTCAAAATTTGAACAACAAGCTTAAAACAGATTTTTCATATATGTTTTTCCTATGAAATTGATCGAATAGATTTATATAGACATTTGTATAATATTACTAGGAACTGTTGCGGAATTGCTCCCTATTTCAATGATTGTAAATTATGCAATGTGATTCTCTAATTGTTTAGTTTAATTAGAATGCTCTATCATAATTTGTATACTTAATTGTATTACTCTGATCTTATTTTATGAGTATGGTTCATCATTCCCCTTCTATGATTTGCATGAATTTTAAGGTTATAAAATATAATTTATTGATGTTGCAATTTTGACATGCTAATTCTATTCTATTCTAGGTTTTAATTTGTTACATGCTTATTATTTTCTAGACTAGATTACATGATTTAATCTTTAGAATTTTTGCATGTTAATGGTTGAATGGTTATATACTTGAAGTGCTTGGTTATTAGTTTATTACATATAAACAATTCAAATTATTTACATAAACTGCATGCTACTTATTTGGTTTCATCCTATTTGTCTAATGTTGCATATGTATATTTTGATTTTGCATGCTTCTAGCTTTACTATCTAATTTGCATGTGAAATTGCTTCTAGTTTTCTAGAGTTATACACATAAGTTATTTCCATGAATAGTGTGTGATTTAATTGGATGAATTAAAGTTTGAATTAAATGTAGTTCTTTGGAGTTATAAAATTTGTGTAACTTGCCTATATTTATTTATATGGTTATTGCGAATTAAATTCTTATATAATTTATGGCAATTAATTTTTTAATTTAATGTAGAAGCTATAAGGTTTTGTAACTTGTATAGTATCTTAATTCCTTAGTTATTTTGCTATTCTATGATTTGCTAGAAGGTTAAATAATATTTGATTGTATGTACAATTGCTTTATATTATGTTGTCGTTTTCTACTAACTCTCTTTGTAGGCATACCTAAGCGTAGAAAGGAATTGTATGGACTACTTATAATCCTCAATTGGATTGGTTATTTTTCTTTATGTTTGAAGAAATTTCTTTTACTTGAGATTTAGTTGGTTTGTTTACCAAGTTGTAGTAGCAAGTTTTATTTGCTTATTAGACGCATTTTATATGCATGTATTTGGTTGTAGCAATTTTAAATTGTTTGCAAGTTTAAATTGCTTGTAAGTTTGGATTTTGGTTTGGTTTTCTGGAATAGAAACCAAAAGTTTTATTTGTTCGAAATGACAACTATCACTGATGCTGCTGCTACTGCTAATGTTGGTGGGGATCTGAACCCTGGGGTAACTGGGTTGCAAACCCCTACTGTTGTGACCTCTGTGGTCAACCATGGCGTTACTCCGGTTGTTCCGGGAGGACCGCTCAGTCATCATGAGCACCCAGAGAAATTTGCTGGGGTGAACTTCAAGAGATGGCAGCAAAAGATGCTGTTCTACTTGACCACGCTAAACCTTGCAAAGGTTCTGAGCGAGGATCCTCCAGTCGTGGCAGAGAATGAGCCTGATAGGCAGAAAGTCATGGCGCTTGACACATGGAAGCAGACAGACTATCTTTGCCGGAACTATGTGTTCAACAGCTTGGCAGACTCACTCTATAGTGTGTTTTGTTCCAAGAGCTCAGCAAAAGAGTTATGGGAATCTCTGGACAAAAAGTATAAGACTGAGGATGCCGGGGCAAAGAAATTTGTGGTTGGCCGGTTCCTTGATTTTAAAATGGTCGACTCTCAAACTGTGATAAGCCAAGTCCAGGAGTTTCAAGTGATCTTGCATGAAATTCATGCTGAAGGAATGCCTTTGAACGAGTCATTCCAAGTTGCTGTGATCATTGAGAAACTTTCCAATGGTTGGAAGGATTTCAAGAACTACTTGAAGCATAAGCGCAAGGAAATGTCAGTTGAAGAGCTGGTTGTCCGACTCCGGATTGAGGAGGATAATAGAAAGAAAGGAGGGAGTACCTCCTCAGTAAAAGCCAATGTCATTGAACATGGCAAATCTTCTGGAATAAGAAAGAAGCCCTCTAAGTTGGGGCCTAGAGGTGGTGTTGCAAAGAAGCCGGCTTACAAGCCACCAGAACCAAGTAATCGGTTCTTTGGAAAGTGTTATAACTGTGGTAGCAATGGGCATCGGGCTAGTGACTGCCACAAGCAGAAGAAGTCATACAAGACTAAACCTCGTGCTCATATGGCAGATTTACAAGAGCACTCCCATGAGGAGGATGATATGCACTTGTCTGCCGTTGTCTCTGAAGTGAATCTGGTAGGTTCAAACCCAAGAGAATGGTGGATTGATACTGGGGCTACATGCCACATTTGCTCCGAGAAAAAGCTGTTTACAACTTTCGAACCGGTTACAAACAATGAGAAGTTGTTTATGGGAAACTCTACAACCTCGTTTGTTGAGGGGAAAGGAAAGGTGGTCCTGAAGTTGATGTCAAGAAAGGAGCTGACCTTGAACGAAGTCCTGTATGTTCCGGACATTCGTAAGAATCTTGTCTCAGGGTCTCTTCTCAGCAAACATGGTTTTCGCATTGTTGTTGAGTCTGACAAGGTCGTTTTGACCAAGAGCGGAGTGTATGTGGGTAAGGGTTATATGTTGGGGGGTATGTTTAAACTCAATGTAATGACTATTATCCCAAAGATGAATAAAGATGCATCTTCTTCTGCTTACATGCTTGAGTCTTCCAATTTGTGGCATGGTAGACTATGACATGTGAACTTTGAATCTTTACGTAGATTAATCAAGTTAGATCACATACCATCTTTTAAGATTAATCCGAAACACAAGTGTGAAACTTGTGTTGAAGTGAAGTTGACAAGATCTTCATTTCATTCTATTGAAAGAAGTTCAGAGCCATTGGACTTAGTGCATAGTGATGTGTGTGACTTAAAGTTTATACAATCACGTGGTGGCAATAAATACTTCATCACTTTTGTTGATGATTGCACTAAGTATTGTTATGCCTATTTGCTTAAAAGCAAAGATGAGGCGATTGACAAGTTTGTTCTTTATAAGAATGAAGTTGACAATCAAGTAGGCCGCAAGATTAAGGCTTTAAGAAGTGATCGTGGTGGTGAGTATGAATCACCATTTATTGAGATTTGTGCTCAATCCGGGATTATCCACCAAACCACAACGCCTTATTCTCCTCAATCAAATGGGGTTGCTGAACGGAAGAATAGGACGCTAAAGGAAATGATGAATACAATGTTGATAAGTTCTGGATTGCCACAGAACATGTGTGGGGAAGCAATTCTCTCTGCAAATTACATTCTGAATAAAGTACCCCGGAAGAAGGTGGACAAGACGCCATATGAGTTATGGAAAGGCGTTAAGCCTTCGTATAAATTCTTACAAATGTGGGGGTGTCTTGCAAAAGTGGCAATTCCTGCACCCAAACGGGTTAGGATAGGCCCGAAATCCGTGGATTGTATATTCATTGGTTATGCACATAATAGTAGTGCATATCGGTTTCTTGTACATAAGTCTGAAAGTCCAGACATACACAGGAATACCATTATGGAGTCAAGGAATGCATGTTTCTTTGAAGACATTTTTCCTTGCCGAACCCATGAAAGGGTTCCAAGGTCTTTGGAGAAATTTGATGAGCTTGCTAGTGAGGATGATCATATTGATGATTCAGGTGATGATCAAATTGAGGTTTTAGATGAGCCCAGAAGGAGTAAAAGGGCTAGGATATCCAAATCTTTTGGTCCAGACTTCTTAACTTATATGGTTGAGAACGAACCTCAAACTTTCCACGAAGCTGTGACTTCTCCTGAGAGTCCATTATGGAAAGAAGCGATCAAAAGTGAGATTGACTCCATCTTACAAAACCACACCTGGGAGTTGGTAGATTTACCTCCAGGTTGCAAGCCCCTAGGCTACAAATGGATTTTTAAAAGAAAGAAGAAGGCCGATGGGTCAATTGAAAAGTATAAAGCGAGGCTTGTTATCAAAGGGTACAGGCAACGAGAAGGCCTGGATTACTTTGATACGTACTCACCTGTTACTAGGATAACATCCATTCGGATGGTGATTGCGATTGCTGCTTTGCGCAATCTAGAAATTCACCAGATGGATGTAAAGACAGCTTTCTTAAATGGAGATTTGAATGAAGAAATCTACACGGAGCAACCTGAAGGATTTTCAGCTCCAGGGCAAAGTAGGAAAGTTTGTAAACTTGTCAAATCTTTGTATGGTTTGAAGCAAGCGCCTAAACAATGGCATGAGAAGTTTGACAACGCAATGTTGTCAAATGGGTTTAGAATCAACGAATGTGACAAGTTTGTTTATGTCAAAGACACTGACAGAGGTTATGTCATTTTGTGTCTATATGTTGATGATATGCTCATTATAGGTAGTAACGATGAAATGATCAAAACTACCAAGAAGTTGTTAAACTCTAAGTTTGACATGATGGATATGGGCATTGCAGATGTTATTCTGGGAATTAAGATTACCAGAATCTCTGACGGAATTGTACTATCTCAGTCTCATTATGTTGATAAGATACTTGAGAAATTTAGTGGATCAGATACGAGTGTGTCATCGACACCTGTAGACTTAAGTCACATTTTACCAAGAATAATAATGAAAGTGTCTCACAGTTAGAATATTCTCGGGTAATTGGAAGTTTAATGTATCTGATGAGTTGTACTAGGCCGGATATAGCTTACTCGATCAGCAGGCTTAGTAGATACACAAGTAATCCCGATGCTTCTCATTGGAAGGGTATTGTGCGGGTGTTAAGGTATTTACGCTACACTCGGGATTATGGGCTGCATTATACTCGATATCCAGCGGTGCTTGAAGGCTATAGTGACGCAAATTGGATATCAGATATAAAGGACTCAAAGTCCACTAGTGGATATGTGTTCACTCTTGGTGGAGCAGCGGTGTCTTGGAAATCTTCCAAACAAACGTGCATATCTAGATCAACGATGGAATCAGAGTTTATTGCTTTGGATAAAGCAATGGAAGAAGCTGAATGGCTTTGCCATTTCCTTGAAGATATTCCAAGTTGGTCCAAACCTGTGCCTGCTATTTGTATTCATTGTGATAGTCAATCTGCAATTGGTAGGGCACAGAGTAATATGTATAATGGAAAGTCTAGACATATCCGTCGTAGACATAATTCCATACGACAACTACTCTCGAATGGAGTTGTCTCTATAGACTATGTAAAGTCTAAGGACAACATTGCGGATCCGCTAGCCAAAGGGTTAAATCGAGTGTTAGTCGAAACGTCGTCAAAAGGAATGGGGTTGAGGCCTTTGGAAGTTACCAGAATGGAAACCCAACCTAGTTGACTGGAGATCCCAAAATCTAGGTTCAATGGGACAACCTAATTGCGTGTAACGGTGGTATGTCACTGAGGAGGTTAAACCTCCAGCCATTCCTTCTATCAGTGATACCTGCAAGTGTAGAGGTTAAGCTGAGCTTTTAATGACTCTAGTGTGTTAAGCTATTGAGCTGAGTATAGCAGGATACTCAAGTAGAGTCACCTATGTGAGTGTGAAGTGGGGCCGCTTCTAGAAGAATTGGGAGGCCAAGATTCTTTCAAACCACTCGCTGAACCAGGCTAGTGTCCAGGGCCACACAGGGCACACCAGTGAGAACAGAATGGTGGTAGGAGTAATTCCCGTGTGAGATCTATTGTCTCAGTTTACATAAACGGCAGAGCAGTTCAAGATGTCATATTCACTGATCAGCCAGTAAACTCGATAGGTTTTCACTGGGAGAGGTTCAAAGCCAAAAGCTACCTTCTCTGATGTCGGGGTTAGTCCGTTGTACTCTCTCTCCGAGTCTTTATTGTTGAACGATGTTCGTTTGTTGAGTCATTCGGTCAATTTTTATTCATGTGGGGGATTGTTGGAAAAAATGGTTTTTTTTGGTGATTTTAATTAAAGATTAAAGTGGGTCCCAGCCATCTATTGTGTTGGGTCCAAGTGGGTCTAGATACTTTGCATTGAGATCTTTACACCACAGATAGAATGGCCAAAAACCATTGAGATTTGAATGAGAAATTACCTCATGAAGTTAGCTTCATGGAAAAAAGGTAATGAAGTTTGTAACTCCTGCATTTATTACAGAGTTTAATAGAGCATTAATGGGGTTTGTAACTCCTGCATTAATGGGGTTTGTAACTCCTGCCTTTATTGCAGAGGTTTATGGTGCATTATGAATAGCCATAAAGGCTGGAGGCTCTTTGTAGACGTCCCCGAACGCTCCCGGGAGGGTGAGGTCCCGTTCTGTTCATTTGGGGTCACTACAGTTCGGACTCGATTTGTGTCACGGTTCTAAATCTGAACCAAAGAGTCCAAATCTGGCAAATCGTTTTGAGAAACAGATTTTTGAAAAAGTAGTGCCAAACATGGACTGCTTTGCCAGATACAGAGTCGCCACCTAAATATTTTAAAACGGGGAAATTTAGGAAACCCTGACTCGGTGCCGAAGGCCACATGTCCGTCATCACCGGAGTTGTCTCGGCTCGGGAGCTTGGGTACGATCTGGGAAGGTTAGCTATGAGCACCCCCTTTCGCCCGGTCCGAAGATCGGCCTCTACTAACCGTGATATCAGATTTTGAAAACGTTACGTGTTCTTATTCCGGTTATTAGCCTAGAATTACTATGTTATGCGCGCAGCAAACAAGTATAGACTAGGTCGCCTAATTTGGAAACAAGCATTGCATATCCGTTTGTTTTGAAAAACGCTTTGGAATTTGCTACTCGCAAGTAGGCTTAAAAACACGGATTTCAATGAGTTTTTCCAACTCAAACAACCCAACCTCCACCCACAGGCATTCAAGCAGTTTATCATATAAGCATTTAGCCGCATGGCCAGCATACTGTCATGGCAACACTCACACACATGTGGGATGCTAAAGCATAAATACTTACATCGTACTCCGTGCCAAAACAGTAAACTAGTTAGCAAACATGCATGTCCTAGTTTATGTCGATTTGACTGATGCAACACATACAGGATGCAACTAGATAGGCTCGGCTAACCTAAGCATGGCATATGAAATGCAATCAACTATCACATATTCAATTTGGAATTGAAGTACAAATGCAGTTAGCATGATGTACCGAGCCCAATGCATCCAACACAAATGTATGAATGCACGCATGCATAGCATAAGGTATGCTAAATTAGACGTGCCCTAATCTACCACCATAAGCAGGTAAGTAAAAGGGAAGAAAGAAGTGGGGGTTGGAAGACATGCACACACACGCACCCACACTTATTACAGATTTGCCCTCACTCGGAGGGACCGAATAAATAATACAAATTAATTAACTACGCAAGCTAATTAAATATTACAAATTGCCTAATCAACTAAGCAAATTAACTAAAACTGAGAAAACAGTAAATCGCCTCGGGAAACGCGCCGCCATGCATGAGCTGCCTCTGTTTTCCTTCCTTCACCCCTCTGGAGGTTGCCAAAACCTTAGGACTGCTTCCTTGGATGCTGGGAGACATCACCGGCTGAAAGAAATTTCCACCGGTAGTGGTATGTGGCCACCGGCACAAAATGAAGCTGTCGGCAGAGAAATTATTGCCGATCGGCAATATATATTGCCGGTCGGCAAAGAATGCCTGTAGAACCTGCAACTCACAGCAACAGAGGGCAAGGCAAAGCATGGCAGCACAATTCAAGGCATGTATGCACCACTCATGTCCCTTATCATGATAATGACTCAAAGGGGCATGTGCCTCGATTCTCGGACCACCAATCACGCATTTCCATGCATGATGGCCCAAAGAATCAAGTATGCAACATTCATGTCAAATGAAATACAAACGAATCAAGCAAAACAAGGCCCAATTCCCATCATCAAGTCAAGGAACAAGGCATGCATGTAAGATGCAATGCAACCTAGGCATACAAGCTAAGGATGCAACATGGCATGGCAAGGCACTTATGCAAGCATACAAGTATACATGTGGCAATGCAAATAGATGGAAAGATGGACTTATACATGGTTTAGGCAGCTCTAATAAGGCCTAAAACAAGGGCCAAAATGACCAACACAAAGGGACCAAAACATATGCACACATACATATGTTAAGGCCCAACACTTAGGCACAAATTGAACAACTCTCAAACACACTTGAAAGGGGGAATCATGGACAAATTAGCATGCAACATGAGCCCTAAGATCATGCTATAAAATGATGCCTAAATCATGTTAAACAAGATGGGCAAATGCATGCAAGCATGGTCCGAATACTTGAGGCAAGTCATGAAGCTTTGAAGCATATTTAGCATGACAATCACGGCATGCGTTAAACAACTAAAAACAGATTTTTAGCATGTTAAAACAAGGCTAAAGGACTACTTAGATGGCATCTAAGTGGCTCCAATTTAGAGGCATGCACAATGGCCAAAACATGGAACATGCTACACATGCTTTCAAAGCATTAAAGAGGCATCCAATGTAAACATATAGGCATGAAAATGGGACTGAAATAACATGATGGATGGTTCCAACTCACCAAATCAATGCAAAGATGTCATGCTATACATGCACACACTTAAGGCCAACAAGCCAAAATGCAAAGGGGCTATACTAGACATGCCAAATCCGACCCAAACAACCATGGACAGACCTAAGACATGGCAAAATAGGTACAAAACCTTCACAAATCTAAGCCTAAAACATGCTCCAACAAGGGCTAACAACCTAAAGCACATTGAGGCAATATCATGGCATTACATAGTAGGTATGCTAAGCATGCATGGGGTACCAAAACCAAGTAAAAATAGAGGCATAATATGACATATTAAGCACAAAAGCAGCCAAGACATGGTCAATACTCACTTTAACATGGTGCTCCCTCAAGAGGCCAAAATGGTCCTTTTCAAGGACAACAAGGAGAGGGGGTGGCCCTCTCCTTCTTGGGACTTCAAGGCACCATCTTCCGCACTGAAATCCCTCAAGATTTCAGTGGTGAAGAGGCCCAAACACCAAAGTCTCGAAACTTGCACAAAATAGCACAAAAAGAGGCCTTTCAAGGCCTAAGAGGGGTCAAACACCTCCAAACCACAAAACACCCTTAATAAACAATCAAGAGGGCTTGAAAACAGAACTTTTTTGTATTATACACTAAGCTCAAAAACGAATTTAAGATAGGTAGAAATACAATGCAAAAATGGGGTAAAAATGGGTAAGACTCTTACCCTTGAAGACCTCTTCAACAAAGATGCTCCAATGGCCTTCCTTGGCTTGAATCCAACACCAAAACACTAAAATCAGTCCCTTAGAACCTTAGTAATCAAAGGAAGGTGAAACACTAGGTGTTTGTGTGCAATAGTAAGACACAAAACACCTAGAACACAAAGAGAGTAAAAGAGAGATAGAGTGTATATCTAACCCTAACCCTAAAAACCAGAGCTCTCCTCTGTCTTCTCCCTCTCTAAAATGTCTAAAGTCTCTAACCTCTTCAACCAAGAGAGAGCCCCTCTCTATATAGAAGCTTTTGTCTTATAAAGCTTACAAGACAAGCTTCACAAGAGGGAGATCCCTCCATACACAGGGGAGAAAAAGCAAGACAGCTGTCTTAAAATATCTGCAAAAGCAGATGCACAGTAGTCAGCCGGCCAAAAATGCCATCTTGGCCAAAAGGAGTGCCGGCCGGCAATAAACATTGCCGGTGGCAGCAAAAACCAGCCTGTGGCCTCTAGCCACTGCCGGTGATGGGTGAGGATGGTCTACAAGCCCTACCCTGCCTCTCGAAGGCAAAACACAAGTGTTTGGTGTCAAACCAAGCACAAAACAGTCGAGTTCGGAGATCCTGAGGCAAGGCGCGTAGCCAAGACCACCGGGAACTCCAAACAAACAAAAACATGGATGATCACCGAGTGTTCAAACGGTGACGTCCAAGTCTCGAGGACGGTCAAAAATGGGGTGTCTGCAGTTGCCCCTCTTTGACAGAACTCGAAAGTCATAACAATGACGGGAGTGAATGTCAAAGCCCAGAGACGACCCATTTTTGACAAGGCCGAAGACTTAGACAAACATGCAAGACAAACAAGGTATGTGCCCGAAGGCAGGGGCAAAATGCAAGACAATGCACGAAGCTGAGCATAACTTATGATCATGCAAAGAAAGCTGTAATGAAGCATACATGCGACAATTTTAAGCTAGCATACACCAAACTACACTACAATGCAGAAAGGATGTAAGAGAATTATGTAATTCTCGATACGTCTCACTCGGAGGATACAATACCTGTCCGGTTCATCTGGTTGCACCAGCCTCAAATGAACCGTACATACAATATCGTGCCTGCAAAGAAAACAAACTTAACAGGTGCAATATTGTTAGCAACATGCATGACAATGCAAATTGGATGCAAAATGATATGCAATATATACAAAACAATGTATAAACAATGCAAATGAAGATGCAATGTAATTGAAACAATGCAAACTATATGCAAAGCAATTCAACCACGATCCAATCACGAGTGGTTCGAAAACCACACCCATGTCAAATAGATTGATGGAGGTAACAAGTCTGTCTACCATAGAACGGTCAACTGAACTATGAGCATTGTAGACAGACGCAAGAACAAGTATTGGGTGGAATTGACACAAGTGGGGAAACGACCTGCTGGAGAAAGGACAATGATCCTAATGCCGGATGCAAAAATTACACTACAATGTAATATAGATATGCTAGGATGATGGCAATGGATATGGCACGCGGGCCAAACCAAGTCTTGCCTAGGAAAGGCATGTACGCATACAGGCCATGTTTGACATAGAACGGTCTACTGAACTATGTTTCGACACGAGAAGTATGGGCACATACCAGACCAAGCTCAATCATGGAAAGGCGCAAGCCATAGATGGAGGTGATGCAATGAATGCATGCAAGCTACAATGCAAATGCAATGGGTATGGCACGCGGGCCAAACCAAATCTTGCCTAGGAAAGGCATGTACGCATACGAGCCATGTGTAACACAGAAAAGGTGCCGCAACCCTTAAACCAACATACCAGCGTGGAATAGACGCGATACACATGCAGAACGGTGTTTTAACATGAACAGTAAGGGCACATACCAGACCAAGCTCAACCTGGAAAGGCGCAAGCCATAGGTGGAAGGTGATGTAACGAATGCATGCAGACTACAATGCAATATTTACGAATATGCAATGGAATGGATATTTACAAATATGCAGTACAATGCAGTATGATGCGATCTACTGGGGAAAATGCAATGGATGCATGCAAGCTACAATGGAAATGCATGGCAATGCACTATGATGCAACGGCTACGATTGCAGCTTTCCCTATCTTACCAACAGGGCGATATACTAGGTTGGTTCAGTATCCAGAACTGAGGTGCAGACATGCTGCCTCAATCTATGGGGCTTCCATACAGATTTCAAGCCGAGGACACACCCCTGGGTATTTAAACCAGACTTTAGTCTCGGAATTCCCGAACCTTTGTGTTATAGGCATAAGCCGTTCGAACTCTAGTTTCCACCGTCCCAGTTGATCTTCTAGGAACTTACCGCAAACATAGGCAGGCGGCTTTACCAGACCACCGAAAGTCGTTCGGGCACGACAAACACCAAAGGAATTGCACCTTTAGAGGATTTAAGGTCTCCTAGACCGGGATGCAAGATGTATGCATGACAATGCATGTTTTTTTTTGAAATGCAAACGATGTATGATGCATGTTGCATGGAATGCGCGACAACACGCGGCTTAAAATGCATGTATGATGCAACTTATCAAAAGTCATTCGGGCACGACAAACACCGAAGGACTTGCACCTTCAGAGGATTTTGGGTCTCCTAGACCATGCGTGTTTAAGGTCTCGCCAGACCGTACAATATTGCACGAGGAATGCATAACAATGCAAGTGAACTTGAAATGCGCAACAACGTGCGGCTTAAGATACGCATGACAATGCAAGCGAACTGTGCATATCAATGTGCCAAAGGTCTTACACCTTCCAAGGATTTAAGGTCTCCTAGACCGTGCGTATTTAAGGTCTCGCCAGACCGTACAGTGCACAAGACAGTGCGATGCACAAAACAGTGCTCCAACAGATGCACAAAATAGTGCGATGCGCTAGACAACGCGAGTGCACAAGACAGTGCGATGGAATGCAATGCACAATTCAATGAGATGCGCAAAATAGCGCGATGCGTTAGACAACGCGAGTGCACAAGACAATGCGATGCACAAAACAGTGCGATAGAAATGCGATGCGCAAAATAGCGCGAATCGATATGCAATGCACAAAATAGTGCGATTGATTTGAAATGCACAAAACAGTGCGATTGGCTTGAAATGCACAAAACAGTGCGATTGGTTTGAAATGCACAAAACAGTGCGATTGACTTGAAATGCACAAAACAATGCGATGGATTTGAAATGCACAAAACAGTGCGATTGATTTGACATGCACAAAACAGTGCGATGGATTTGAAATGCACAAAACAGTGCGATGCGCAAAACAGCGGGATTGAAATGCGATGCACAAAACAGTGCGATGCGCAAAATAGCGCGAATGATAAACTACACAAAACAGTGCGATGCGCAAAATAGCGCGAATGAAATACAATGCACAAAACAGTGCGATGGATTAGGTGCGCAAGATAGCGCGATTGATAAAGCGGCAGAAAACAGTGCGATGCGCAAAACAGCGCGATTGATTTTGAAATGCACAAAACAGTGCGATTGATTTGAAATGCACAAAACAGTACGAGTGAATGCATATTCTATGCAAACGAGGCGCACAGGCCGATGAAAATGACACAAAATGAAACACGCATGCCCCATAAGATGCAAGAATGATGCTCAGTGCGACACGTATGCCACACGGAATGTAAAACGATGCTAAGTGTGACACGCATGCCACACGGAATGTAAAATGATGCCAAGTGTGACACGCATGCCACACGGAATGTAAATGGACTTAAATGCGCAACAACGCACGTGCTCCGGAATGCACGACAATGCATGGAATAAAAATGCAATGACAATGCATGAGAGATGTGCATGACAATGCAAGAGGCGCGTGTTACAACGCATGTAGGTATGTGCATAACAATGCAACCGTGAGGCGCGTAACAGCGTGATGCAATGAACCGAAATAGTGCGATGAACGCGTGCCACGCACATGGGGAAACTTTTGGATCTTGTAAAAGCCAAAAGGATACGAAAAGGATACACCTTGCACGAGTCGGAGTGCTACGCACGGCAGACGCGGTCCGAGGCCAAAACGGAGGCCGGTTGAGCATCGGAGGTACACTTTCTTGTACTTTCTTGAGCTATGAAGACCAAAAACTTCTCATATGGCCCAAACAAGGTTGTGGGAACACCACCGGCCGAGAGGGGAGGCCACCGGCTGCTCACCGGCTGAAAAATAACTCCATCGGCACAAAATACTGCCGGCCGGCACAAAACATTGCCGACCGGCAAAAAGTTGCTGAGTCGGGGCAGATTCGACTTTTCACCCTGGGCATTTTAAAATAGGGTTTCCAAACCCTATTTTCTCATTCCTCTTCCGCCGAAATCCTTCACACTCTCTCTCTAGAGCGTTTTTGCTTCCCCGTTTCTCCGTTTCTTCGCGTTCTACGCCCGTTTCGTCGTTGGATTCGTGATTTTCTTCTCGTTTCGGACATTTTCAACCGATCACATTTTTGTTTCGGTGCCTCGTTTGGCGTTCCCGCCTTTTTGGGGTTTGTTCCCCTTGCTTTCCTCTTTATTTCCGCGCCTTTTCACATTCCGGCCTTTCCGGCCATTTTCGACCCTCTCGGGAGTTGACTTTTCGGTTGACTCTTCGTATTTCGGCCCGGTTTTCCTTCCTCCGGCCATTTTCTCATTACTCTTGACATGGCGGACGACATTCCACGTGGCGGGACTCCCCCGGACCACGAGATGGATCCCGGGGTCGAGCTCCTACCGTTGAGCGAGCGCCCGTTCGACCCGGCGACCTACCGATCGGCGATCCATGTTCTGCCCCCCGACGGCCAGCGTCAGTTCCGGAGCTTTGAGAGGCACGTGGCGCCCGAGCTATTGCTGCGCGAGCCTACCTCCCACCTGTCCTTTGGCGCCTCCGAGGTAGCTTTCTTTTCTTCTGTTTTACTTTTCGCAATGTAGGATACAAAAACTGCCGTAGCTAGTTGTACTCTTTAACTGCTGAAATCTGATATACTGTAGACTGTAGTTGACTATAAACATACATACAACTGATATCTGCTTGAAACTGACACATGCACACACACTGCACTAGCCCCGAATCACTCAAACACACGGCGCACACCGTATTTCACTGCAAACACACCGGTACCCGGTACTTGTCTGAATCTGTTAAATTTGCACACATGCTATATCTGTTCTGAACTCCCCAAACATGTTGACGCATCACACACTGTAGTTCACTGTAAGCACACCGGCACCCGGTATTTGTTTAAATCTGTCAGACTTGCACGCATGCTACACCCGTTCTGCTTCTTAGAACTGCATTTTGAATGTTGCCTTGCAATTGTTATTTTCTGTTTACAGGAGGACTCCCATACCATCCGCGGGTATGGGAACACTGGCGCTCGGGAGTGGTATGACGAGCTCCCTGACGCAGTCCATCGCATCGTGGATCGAGCGGGTTTCGGCGCCTTCTGCCGAGGACTCTCCAGGCTCTCCACATGCAGACCTCTCCTCGCCGCTCTGGCGGAGAGGTGGTGGGACACCACGGATTCTTTTCACTTTTCTACTACAGGGGACATGACGATGACCCCTTACGATTTCTCGATGCTCACAGGCATCGGGGTAAGGGGTGATCCGATCCCCTTTGACATTGACATGGATGAGTGGACTGCCACTCAGGTCCATCTGTTGGACGAGGCGCCACCTCTAGCTCGTCCAGGTTTCGTCCGATACTCCTGGTTTGAGGTGCAGTTTCGGGTTCAGCCCGCATTGGAGGAGGAGGCGGAGATGACTCAGGAGGACGTGGAGAGGTATGCTCGCGGCTTCCTCATGTTCCTGTTCAGGACGACCATCTACGCCGACCGGGCGAACACCGTGCCTCTCTGTCTTCTCAGCGCACTGGTGGACGTCCGGGACATCCTGCACTATGACTGGGGTGGCGCCGCTCTGGCCACCCTTTATGGATACATGAGCTCGGCTTCCCGCGGTAGCGGCCAGCTGCTTGGAGGTTATTGGCGGGCTTGGGAGGTACATTTCTTTCTCCGCTTTTCGTTTCTGCTTTCTATATTCTGTACACTGCACACACTGTAGTCTGCTTTATACTTGCTGTATACTGTACACACGGCATACACATACATTCTGCTTTACACTGACTGCACACTACTCACACTGTACACTATACACAATACACTGCACAACACACGGCTCTCCATTTTCTGCTTTATTCTGTATTTTGCTTTATCTGATAAATGCACTGGTATTTATCTTGCAGTTGTGGGTTTACGCCTACTTCCCTAGGCTTGCTCCCGTACCTGTCACAGAGACTCCCCTGGTCGTCCCCTTTTCACGCCGCTTTGACGGGAGATGCACCCGGAGGCCACGAGAGACATTCGGCTTTTTCCGCCGATACTTCGACACCATTACCCCTGCTGAGGTATGTTTTACTTGCAGTTCATTTGAGCTTCGCTTTTCCACTGCATATTTCAAAAATAGTAGATAACAAACTGTCTGTCACTTTCAGATCACATGGCGGCCGTGGGCTCCGTTGCCGGCGGTGACGCGGGATCGGTTTGCCGGTGCAGAGGAGACCTCGCGTTTCCGGATCTTGCTGGAGGGCCCAGTTTGTCGGGCTTGGTACCTGGGTGAGCGTTTCCTACGCCAGACCCTAGGGTTACCTGAGCAGATATTTCCGGTTCACCCTCCTGCGAATATGAGGGAGACCGAGAGGCTCACCATCGAGCAGATGGACGATTACACCGTTGGCTGGGAGGAGGCCGGCTTGAGAGGCGTCGGCGACTACCGGGAGTATGTGCAGGCATACCTGATGCGACCTCTGAGTGGTGGCCGTCGAGCAGAGGGGGCCAGGCTGTGGCGCCGGCGGCTGGAGTAGGAGCGGGAGTTGGAGCAGGAGCTGCGAGGAGGGCCGGGGTCCGTGGCAGGGGTGGAGTGCAGGGAGGATGGGGAGCTGGCTGGCCCGCCCGGCCCGATGCATTGACTTTCTGAGGGCAGAGTTGGTCGACCTACCAGATCCCCTTCGCCCCTCCACCAGTTGGTCATGAGTTCATCGGCGTCCCCGATTTACCTCCGGTATGTATTACTGCATTTTGTACAGTCATTTCATTTCAGTTTATTTGATATTCCACAGAATATTGACGCATCTGATACTTTTGCAGGCTTCTTCTGAGTACACCCGTCAGTCGTTGGCGATGAATGCCTCGATGATGGGGATGCTTCAGCGGACATTTGATCTCCTGGCCCTCTACAGCATTCCGGTATGTTCTTCTGACACTGGCCTCAAACCATTCATACACTGCTTCACATAATCTGATGCATGGCACATCACCTGATACACTGATCTCACAGTATCTGATACATTGCATACACTGCATTCTGCACTGTACTCTACACTGATGAACTGCTCACGGCATTCACACACTGTACTCATATACTGCATTCTGCACTGATAAACTGCTCACAGCATTCTCATACTGTACTCATACACTGCATTCCGCACTGTTAAACTGTACATTGTACTCATACGCTGCATTCTGCATTGATGAACTGTTCACAATATATTGATGCATTTCCCTTTTATGTACCTTTTCAGCCTCCTTTCCAGATTCCTGCTGTAGGAGGCATTCCAGCTGGACCTTCCGTCTCGGCTCGAGGGAGAGATGAGGAGGGTAGAGCATTCCCCCGCACGAAGGCGGGGCGCACTCATGTCGGGAGTAGCTCGCGAGCTCCAGTCCCGGATGATGATGATGACGAGGAGTCAGAGGCGGAGTCAGAGACGGAGTCAGAGTCATCAGAGGAGGAGATCGGAGGCGGCACTAGCTCAGGCTCTGACGACGATGCTGATGATGCTCCTGGACCCTCGTCCAGGAAGAGGACTAGGACAAACTGATGGCCCCCGGAGTGCTTGTCGTGGATACAGATTTTTGTTATTTTTCTCTTTCTTGTACTTTTCCTTTTTGTTGGTAGTTAGGATACTCTGTACTGCCGCAGGCAGGTTTTTGTTTCCAAAACTTGTACATTTGAAAAGATGATGAAATGAAACAGGCTTTTTATCTGAAAAAGTGTTTACATCCATGTCTTTACATTTCAAACTTTGCATCGCATCGCGTCATATTACACCTCAATGTAAATGGAATTGATTGGTTGTCTGAAAATTGAACACTCGCACTGTAATAATCAGATAACTAAACAGCCCGCAGCAAAATAACCCAAGCAACCCACTGTCTGATTTTGGACACACAGCCCTTACTCTGTTGGGGATTAATCTGCATACAGCCCGTAACACAACATTCGTTTCATTCTGCACACACAGCAAATCCAGAACAAACAGCCCAATCTGACAAGACGGACTACGGAGGTGAAACCAGCTGGAGTTGTAACACAATCGAATATAGAGAATGGCACAACATTCTGA
The DNA here is from genome assembly GCF_055761805.1 of Camellia sinensis. Taxonomy (NCBI): domain Eukaryota; kingdom Viridiplantae; phylum Streptophyta; class Magnoliopsida; order Ericales; family Theaceae; genus Camellia; species Camellia sinensis. Next base: position 14,449,622 of record NC_138968.1, read on the forward strand.
GCATAAACGATTTTTGAAATTAAATAAGGGTTTTTCAAACCGGGGTATCGAGCCCACAACCGGACACAACGGGGAGGACTCAAACAAAGAGGTACACGACCTAAACACAACGAGACACGCTCGGAAGAAACCTAGAACCAAGGTTGCGGTAAACAAAACAAAAGACACGATACACAGACGCGTTAAACGACGATGGGGGATCTCAGATCCTGAGGAGCCAGTTTCTCTGGGTACTGTTTCCCACCCTTTCTGATTTGTGATTCTCACATCACTCTGGCACTCAAGCTCGGTTTTTCTCTCAAAACCCTCTGGCTCGCTTTTTCTCTCAACTTACACCTCTCTATTCTTTATTCTCTCATTTTTCGTCCCTCCCCGAGGTGATTAATGAATGAATAGGAAGTTGCGGGTTCACGCCCGATGCCATTAGCTCACAGCTACTTCTTCTGATGGGTGGAGTGCCCTCCTGGCGAGTACGTCGACGACGGGGGAAAGACAGAACACCTGACTCAACTGTGCCCCTAGTTCATCATTTTGACCATTTTTTTTTTGTTTTTGCTTTCTACTAAAAACGGTTTTGATCAAGATGAGAGTCGGATTAACGTACTCGTTCGATTTTCGATTTGAAAACCATGCAAGTCAGGCTGCAAGCACTGAGAATTTTCCTTTTTGGGTCCAAGAAAATGGTCCGGTTTTGGAAAATGGAATAGTTTTCGAGAAAATAGTCGACCTTAGTTAAAATTTTCAAAAACTATTTTTGCAAACGGCTGATGCTCAATGAGCATGGAACTTACCCTTTTGAGATGCGCAACCTCGGATCGGAGGCAATGGAAAATTGCCCCTAGTTTGAAGAACGCCGCATGGCAATGGAAAGTTGCCCCTGGTTTGAATGGCGGCTCGCGACGACTGGTGGCAACGGAAAGTTGCCCCTTATTTGGGATGGTGCCGCAGCAATCCACAGACAGTCTTCATTGGCGGTGGCCGAACTCTTGGACACAGAGATACCGAAGACGGTCATAACAAATATATGGACACAATCACCTTGGAAGGTGTTGGCGACCAGACTTTGGGATGAAGTTGAAACCATTGCATGGACTGAGACACTATGAAAGCGTTGAGGGCTGGACTTCAGGATGAAGTTGCCTACGTATCCCAATCATGGGAATCAAGCCTTACGTAGTTCCGGTTAAGGTACACTCGGGTATTTTAACCTTCACTTTTCAGGCTCTAACTTTTGCCAAGGTGCCCGATGTGGGTTTTCGACCTTGCGAGCTTCTTTTCATTTTCTTTTCTTCTTTTTTTTTCTTTCTTTTTCGCATTTTTTTTTTGTTCTTTTCTTTTCTTTTTCTTTTTTGTATTTTTTTTCTTTTCTTTTCTTTTTCTTTATTTTTCTCTTGCTCTAACTTTTGCCTGGGTCGCCCTTCCGGGTTTTCGGCCCAGCGAGCCTCTCAAAGGGTAAAAGTGTAGCAAGTCCGTGCCAAATGGTTTATAAAGTTGAAGCCTCTCTGTATCTAAGAGAACGGCTGTTGCAATGGTTTGCAGAAGAACCTATCCCGGTTGCTCCACAAGCTCCTTTCGGCGAGATCTAGTCCTTCTGATTCGGCTTTGGTGCCTCTTGCTCGAGGGCTGCTTCTGATCTGGCCATATAGACCTTGCATGGCGTTTGACCGTTGAACTTTCTGAACGGGTTCAAGGTTTGAAACGGATGGGTTGAATCTTAAGGCTGAGAGCGATCCTAGGCTGCACAATCTCAAGAGCGGTTCCACACAGGTCTTCACAGGGCCGTGTAAAACATTTGTTTTTGAAAGTTTTTAAGAAAGCGACGAATCGCTCGTGCCGAAGATAGTGTGGAACCAATCTGGATCAAGCCAGGGTCCTTCTCAGTACTCACGCTAACAGGCATGATTTCATTCATTAAAAGATTTAGCATGCTTTTCGTTCTCTCAAAATGATCAAAATTTTGCAAAACCCGAGGAATTCCTTCCTCTTCGTTTTCATCACCGCAGTGTTCGGAAAGTTTTGAAAAACTTAGGCTAATGCAATGAGCTTGGTGCGCATGAGAGCAGGCGAGATGTACTGTCAGCCCCTTCAAATCCTCTGGCACTTATACTGGAAGCAAGCACGAAAGCGAGATAGCAACAGCTATTTCATTCAAATTTGTTGGTATAACTGGCCCCTCGGCAGAAACAGACTCAAAAACAAAAACAGTTAATTACAAGACAAAACGGTGTTCGAGACAACAACCCCAGAATCACCCGGTATTCTATACAAAAGGGGACTGACTCAATACAACAAGACAGACCCTTAAGCAAAAAGACTGACTCAAAACAAAGAGACAGACTCAAAACAAAAGACCGACTCGATTCCCAAGCCAGGATTTACAAAACTCAGTTTCACCGATGCTCAAAAATGCGTGCCATACGCTATGTCCAAAAATACACCGAATGCCGCCCACAGGTGGTTCACTTCTGATTACATACTCACGGTATCTGAGCCCTCAAAATCCAAAAACTGGGTGGTAACGGAATTAGATGAGGTGGGCGGGAGGATAACCTTGTTGTCGATCAAATCCTGCACTTCATAACGAAGGCGGAAACAACCATCGGTACTGTGGCCGGACTGTTGGTGGTACGCGCAGTACAAGGTAGCATCATGCGTGGCGGGGAGATTCTTCGGGAGTGGCCGAGGCTCCAAAGGTTTAAGATGCCCATTTTTCGCCAATATTAGTAATGCCCTAGACAAAGGCATGTAGAGGTCATGAAAGACCCTGCGCCCTCGGGGCAGATACTTCGGAGTCTGAGCACTTTTACTAGCCGCATAGGCAAAAGGGGTCGGCAGGTGCCACCTTAGCTTTCTGATCTTTCCCGAGTGCCGGGGCGGGAATAGGAGGAACTGTTCTGGCATGACGGGGCCCAACCCGATTCTCTGACTGACTTGAACTACCCTCAGGTGGAGTGGGGAAAGCATCCTCCACAGTTTTTGCCACGACTGCGGATATTCGTTCCTTGTTCATCCCCCTGGCTTTCAAAGCCTCGACTGCCCACAGCAGTTGTTCGATGGGATCGGCGTCTACCTTCATTTTGCCTTTTCCTCTGGCCTCAGCCTGATCGAGGGTTTGGGTTGATGTTGGCATGTCATTGCCGTGGTTGGAGGCCATCTCCGGTTGATTGAGTTCGATAAAGATCCGCCCCAACAGCGGGGGCTCCTGTGGTATGAAATTCCCGGCATGTGCTGCTGCCGGTGATGAAGCTGACATTCCGTAAGCGAGGTCCGCCACAGACCTCTGGAGATCACCTATCATCCCCATGAGTTCGAAGGTGGTGGGCTCACGAGCCTGATACAACTGGGGGGCCCAGACCGGGTGCACAATAGGCGTCCTAGGTGAATGTGACATATTGATGCTGGCCTCACTCTGCGGAGCGGTCCCCTGCTCCAATGCAACCGTCATAACCACAATTTCTTTTGAATTTTGTGCTGCCATAAATCCTGCCTCAGTAAGGGGGAACACTGGCTATTCTGTATCAGCTCTCTGAACTCTCTGAACTGAAAGGAAAAACAAACAGCATTTCAGCCCAAAACGGATCAAACACAGGTGTAGCCGAACAACTGCACTCCACTACTGATGACTGTTTCCCAGAATCACTGTCCCAAACATACTGAATCTGATACCCGCGGATATAACTGATTCGCAACAACTAATTTTCAACAATACTGATTCTGGTGCCCTCAGGTCCGATACTCAAACTTGCAAACTGATATGTACGTTCCTATAGAGATACACTCTAAAAGCACATAACAAGTAAAAAGAGCCAAAACACCCCTATGTTGGGGTAGGGTTTCCCTGTCCTATTTTGTCAGGAGCTAGGGTTTCACTATGCACGCAGCAATTTCAAACAACCTAACATCGGGTGAGCAACCTGTCCTAACTTGGAATGGTCACTATGGATCCGAATATGCACTAGGTCGAATGGTCGAAAAGGGTGCCCTGGTAAAACCGGGGTTTGTGTTCCCATACTGTCAGAGCCCATAGCCGGTCAGCCTTATGGTCATGCCTTGACAAGACAAGCCTCCGGCAAACCGTTCAGGAATGGCAGATGGCAAACACTGTGTTCCTAGGCGCACCAATGCACATGCAATGCAAAGAAACACATAAACGAAATCAAAACAGGATATCATGAGTTCGAGTCAAGCTCTCTAAAACTCTCCAGCAGAGTCGCCAGAAACTGTAGACGTCCCCGAACGCTCCCGGGAGGGTGAGGTCCCGTTCTGTTCATTTGGGGTCACTACAGTTCGGACTCGATTTGTGTCACGGTTCTAAATCTGAACCAAAGAGTCCAAATCTGGCAAATCGTTTTGAGAAACAGATTTTTGAAAAAGTAGTGCCAAACATGGACTGCTTTGCCAGATACAGAGTCGCCACCTAAATATTTTAAAACGGGGAAATTTAGGAAACCCTGACTCGGTGCCGAAGGCCACATGTCCGTCATCACCGGAGTTGTCTCGGCTCGGGAGCTTGGGTACGATCGGGGAAGGTCAGCTATGAGCACCCCCTTTCGCCCGGTCCGAAGACCGGCCTCTACTAACCGTGATATCAGATTTTGAAAACGTTACGCGTTCTTATTCCGGTTATTAGCCTAGAATTACTATGTTATGCGCGCAGCAAACAAGTATAGACTAGGTCGCCTAATTTGGAAACAAGCATTGCATATCCGTTTGTTTTGAAAAACGCTTTGGAATTTACTACTCGGAAGTAGGCTTAAAAACACGGATTTCAATGAGTTTTTCCAACTCAAACAACCCAACCTCCACCCACAGGCATTCAAGCAGTTTATCATATAAGCATTTAGCCGCATGGCCAGCATACTGTCATGGCAACACTCACACACATGTGGGATGCTAAAACATAAATACTTACATCGTACTTCGTGCCAAAACAGTAAACTAGTTAGCAAACATGCATGTCCTAGTTTATGTCGATTTGACTGATGCAACACATACAGGATGCAACTAGATAGGCTCGGCTAACCTAAGCATGGCATATGAAATGCAATCAACTATCACATATTCAATTTGGAATTGAAGTACAAATGCAGTTAGCATGATGTACCGAGCCCAATGCATGCAACACAAATGTATGAATGCACGCATGCATAGCATAAGGTATGCTAAATTAGACGTGCCCTAATCTACCACCATAAGCAGGTAAGTAAAAGGGAAGAAAGAAGTGGGGGTTGGAAGACATGCACACACACGCACCCACACTTATTACAGATTTGCCCTCACTCGGAGGGACCGAATAAATAATACAAATTAATTAACTACGCAAGCTAATTAAATATTACAAATTGCCTAATCAACTAAGCAAATTAACTAAAACTGAGAAAACAGTAAATCACCTCGGGAAACGCGCCGCCATGCATGAGCTGCCTCTGTTTTCCTTCCTTCACCCCTCTGGAGGTTGCCAAAACCTCAGGACTGCTTCCTTGGATGCTGGGAGACATCACCGGCTGAATGGAATTTCCACCGGTAGTGGTATGTGGCCACCGGCACAAAATGAAGCTGTCGGCAGAGAAATTATTGTCGGTCGGCAATATATACTGCCGGTCGGGAAAGAATGCCTGCAGAACCTGCAACTTACAGCAACAGAGGGCAAGGCAAAGCATGGCAGCACAATTCAAGGCATGTATGCACCACTCATGTCCCTTATCATGATAATGACTCAAAGGGGCATGTGCCTCGATTCTCGAACCACCAATCACGCATTTCCATGCATGATGGCCCAAAGAATCAAGTATGCAACATTCATGTCAAATGAAATGCAAACCAATCAAGAAAAACAAGGCCCAATTCCCATCATCAAGTCAAGGAACAAGGCATGCATGTAAGATGCAATGCAACCTAGGCATACAAGCTAAGGATGCAACATGGCATGACAAGGCACTTATGCAAGCATACAAGCATACATGTGGCAATGCAAATAGATGGAAAGATGGACTTATACATGGTTTAGGCAGCTCTAATAAAGCCTAAAACAAGGGCCAAAATGACCAACACAAAGGGACCAAAACACATGCACACATACATATGTTAAGGCCCAACACTTAGGCACAAATTGAACAACTCTCAAACACACTTGAAAGGGGGAATCATGGACAAATTAGCATGCAACATGAGCCCTAAGATCATGCTATAAAATGATGCCTAAATCATGTTAAACAAGATGGGCAAATGCATGCAAGCATGCTCCGAATACTTGAGGCAAGTCATGAAGCTTTGAAGCATATTTAGCATGACAATCACGGCATGCGTTAAACAGCTAAAAACAGATTTTTAGCATGTTAAAACAAGGCTAAAGGACTACTTAGATGGCATCTAAGTGGCTCCAATTTAGAGGCATGCACAATGGCCAAAACATGGAACATGCTACACATGCTTTCAAAGCATTAAAGAGGCATCCAATGTAAACATATAGGCATGAAAATGGGACTGAAATAACATGATGGATGGTTCCAACTCACCAAATCAATGCAAAGATGTCATGCTATACATGCACACACTTAAGGCCAACAAGCCAAAATGCAAAGGGGCTATACTAGACATGCCAAATCCGACCCAAACAACCATGGACAGACCTAAGACATGGCAAAATAGGTACAAAACCTTCACAAATCTAAGCCTAAAACATGCTCCAACAAGGGCTAACAACCTAAAGCACATTGAGGCAATATCATGGCATTACATGGTAGGTATGCTAAGCATGCATGGGGTACCAAAACCAAGTAAAAACAGAGGCATAATATGACATATTAAGCACAAAAGCAGCCAAGACATGGTCAATATTCACTTTAACATGGTGCTCCCTCAAGAGGCCAAAATGGTCCTTTTCAAGGACAACAAGGAGAGGGGGTGACCCTCTCCTTCTTGGGACTTCAAGGCACCATCTTCCGCACTGAAATCCCTCAAGATTTCAGTGGTGAAGAGGCCCAAACACCAAAGTCTCGAAACTTGCACAAAATAGCACAAAAAGAGGCCTTTCAAGGCCTAAGAGGGGTCAAACACCTCCAAACCACAAAACACCCTCAATAAACAATCAAGAGGGCTTGAAAACAGATCTTTTTTTGTATTATACACTAAGCTCAAAAACAAATTTAAGATAGGTAGAAATACAATGCAAAAATGGGGTAAAAAGGGGTAAGACTCTTACCCTTGAAGACCTCTTCAACAAAGATGCTCCAATGGCCTTCCTTGGCTTGAATCCAACACCAAAACACTAAAATCAGTCCCTTAGAACCCCAGTAATCAAAGAAAGGTGAAACACTAGGTGTTTGTGTGCAATAGTAAGACACAAAACACCTAGAACACAAAGAGAGTAAAAGAGAGATAGAGTGTATATCTAACCCTAACCCTAAAAACCAGAGCTCTCCTCTGTCTTCTCCCTCTCTAAAATGTCTAAAGTCTCTAACCTCTTCAACCAAGAGAGTGCCCCTCTCTATATAGAAGCTTTTGTCTTGTAAAGCTTACAAGACAAGCTTCACAAGAGGGAGATCCCTCCATACACGTGTATGGTGGGGAGAAAAAGCAAGACAGCTGTCTTAAAATATCTACAAAAGCAGATGCACAGTAGTCGGCCGGCCAAAAATGCCATCTTGGCCAAAAGGAGTGCAGACCGGCAACAAATAGTGCCGGCCGGCAATAAACATTGCCGGTGGCAGCAAAAACCAGCCGGTGGCCTCTAGCCACTGCCGGTGATGGGTGGGGATGGTCTACAAGCCCTACCCTGCCTCTCGAAGGCAAAACACAAGTGTTTGGTGTCAAACCAAGCACAAAACAGTCGAGTTCGGAGATCCTGAGGCAAGGCGCGTAGCCGAGACCTCCGGGAACTCCAAACGAACACAAACATGGATGATCACCGAGTGTTCAAACGGTGACGTCCAAGTCTCGAGGACGGTCAAAAATGGGGTGTCTACACTCTTCCTCTCTCCCCTTTACATGTATAAATTGAGACCCTCCTGTCAAGTCTTAAACACAGAAATTTTTACTTCCATTTCACAAGTCAGTTTGCCTGAAAGTTCCTACAGTGAGAGAGTGCTGCCACTGTTTTGTTCGCTAAGCTAGACAGAGAGTGCTTCTTCCGTAGCTGGTTTTGGCCGTCGTATCCTGGGAGACAGATGCCGGGATTCCTCAAGCACTCGACCAGTGAGGCGGCGAAATCTGTTTTAAGGAAACTGCTTCTGTGCAGGCTTCGGTTTCGTCTCTTTACCATTTTATTGTTTTGTGTATTTCTGTTGAAATTTAGTTGTAATTATTAGCATGTGTTCTTAGTATATATATAATTTGATTTCTTCATAAATCTATTTATTTAATTTCAAAATTTGAACAACACTAATAAGGATAGGCACATATCATATTATTTTCTTGGTTATTATTATTGGATAGAATAGGCACGTATCGTCTCAATTACAGGTGCTAGGCACATTGGACACTTTACTCTTCCTTGGACCAGATTGTCTGTGCATTTTGAACACGTGCACATGTGCCCACATCTATGACAATATGGTATACAGAAGAGAGTTACATAGAATTTTATCCAGTATGCCTCTAATCTATATCAAGAAGTCATATAGATTTGTTAATTTTATACCTGTACAGTAAAGAATCTATACTCGTGGCATATAGATTTGTTAATTTTATACCTTTACGATCCACGATTCGATTCGCGATTCGGTACAAGGTCATTTCGATTCAGGATACAAATCTCGATTTGACAATTAAGGTTGCGTCCATAAAAGGAGGTGCTTAGAAGTGAATGAGTAATCTTAAGGTCACAAAAATAAGTTTCAAATGCAGATATTCTACACACTTCAAGAATTTTATTCAGCAAATATAACCAAGTCCACCAAACAAATGTATGAGTGAACAAAACGAACACCAGTAAACAGATGTTAATGAAATAATAGAAATAAAATGGATGATCACATGAAAAATTATAACTTATATTTTCTTGGCATTCCTATGATCAAGGTTTGTTACAAATCTTTAAAACCTGGTCCATGCAAATAGGAAATGGTGCATCACAAAGGAATTTTGGCAAATGAAAAGAAAAAAAAAACACAGGAATAGCAGGGATAAAGAAAGAGGGTACATAAATTCTAGTAAGCAGAGAAGGAAATCACTATCTCACCTTATCATTTTGGCAGCACCAAAACCAAGAGTGTCATGGAAAAAATCTTTCATGAGTTTCTATTTTACAAGCAACTGAAGTTGAGGGTTGTTATAAATTGCTGGAAGATAAGCCTCACCAGAGCCATCCTTGTGTTTGTCCCATAAAGCAGTAAATTTTTTGTGGAATAAATTCCAAGTCTCGTCAATTGTCCTCAAGATCCAATCTTTATATGCCTGCAGAACAACATGCATTTAATCATAAAGCACAATAGTGGAGTAACCATTAATATCAATGTTAAGTTTAATATGGTGAAACACCTATAAAAGCATGCAAGCACACTTGCATATACACAGACCACTGACACAGTTTCTCAATGAGAAAAATAAAAGGAAAAACCATACAAGGATTGCAAGTTATCCTTTTCCATTACACAGCAAAAACAAATGAGCAGTGACTTCTTGACAAGGAATTACCTAAATGAGGTATCTTCAAGCAAAAGTGATCTACTAAAAAATCAACAAAATGATATAACTATACTTCCTCTTTCTACAAAATGTTTAATCATGCAAGTCCTGCATCTTATCTTAGGTCATATTCCATTGATCATTAAAGCTGAGAATACTTCATTTCAGGACATGTGAACATTGGAATCATTTTTGTAGTAAAAAAAGCTTATGCGCGTAGCTCATTGGAAGTTAAGAGTCTTATAGCCCAAAAACGGGAATAGTGGTTTTAGTAGTTCCTTAATACCTTATTACTAATCTATTTATAGTCAAGAAAGCCTTTCACCTGGCTAACACACAAAAAAGCACCAGCTGGGAAAAAGGATGAAACACCGATGCAAGGTACATGAGAGTTATTTGTGGCCAAAAAGAAACCAAAATATAATTACAGAATTTCTGTATATTAATGTGCAACACAAAAGAGAAGGTTTAAGAATTACCAAACATGTGACTACATAATGACACTTACACATGCAAACAAAACATCTGGATCTGATTGAATATTGAGTGATCAAGGAATATAAGGGAAAATACCGCATGAAGCAGATTAAACTTTTTTATACTTGAGGAAATGCGTCTCTGACCTGGATCTTTTCCAATATGGTACACAAAGAGCAATATCAACAGGGTAGACCAGCAAATTTCTTCAAGTACAAGAAGCTAGGTAGACAAGTTAGTCACATCCACCTACTAGACTCATCAGTCACCTTTGCTTTGATAGGTGTATTTTCTATATTTTTTTGAAAAGAAAATTCATTCATTTCTTTATTCCCCATTAACCAAAAAGGAGATGGGTCAATGATTAGGAACTTGGGGGAAGTCAGGTTGATTAGGTTTCTCCATTCAAGAAATCATAAAGAAAAAAAGAAAAAAAAAAAGTGCAGTGACAGACTAGAGGGCAATGAAAAGTTCCAGATCTATTACAGTTGATGAACAAGAGAAGCCCCAGACCAAATCATTATTTGTCCAAAAAGGAAAGTATGATAATAAGATGAGTTAAATGACGAATAAGAAAAAAAACAAGAAAATGACATCTTTTATAGAGACAAAAGCATACAGATAAGAACCCAACTACATACAAAATGCATGCTTAAAGCATACTGTGCATTTCTCTTTGGACAGAACTAGATTTCACAAAGTATAAACCCCAAAGTAAACGTGAACAATTAAAGAAGGCATACTGTGCATTTATCTCAAGGACGTACTTCTCTTGCAATTGAGATGGACTTCAATGTCTTTCTTTAATATCACAAAAAATAAAATAAAACAAAATAAAAACTCTATTAATGCTCAGAATATCATAAGGTCCATTAACAAATGAATTCTAGTAGCCAGCACATGGCATATTTCTCCATCCAAAAATATAAAAAATATTTTAAATTCCACAAAACAAATGCAATAAATAGAATATAGGATCCAAGAATGAAGACTCTTACCCATAACCCTCTTCAAATGCACTTAAAGCACCTGCACAATTGCCATCAGAATCCAAAACATCTCCAATATTAATCTTCGCTAATGCTTGCCCCTGATTCACTACCAAACTACCAGTTCAGAATAATAATATATGAAGTATAGAGATAACATAATAACATAAAGTTGCATATTCATGTACAGAGCACCAATATTTGTTAAACAGACAAAGTCATAGCTATTAAAAGTACTTTTTAAAACCATGTATTCCAAAATCCCTAAGACTGATCGGACGATCGGACGATTTGGAAGAGAGAAGATCAAGCTTGCCTTCAGCCATGAGATTGTCGATGAGTCAGGGAGTTTGGTGAGAAGATCGAGAGCAGGGGAAATGAGTGATTAAGGGTGGAGGAAACAGAGTAGCGAGAGAGCAATACACACAGAGCAGAGCTTGTAGAGATATGAGTGAATGAGATTCGAGATTTGAGAGATTCCAAGGGTTTCGAAGCTTTTTGCAGTACACTTGCACAGAGAGAGAGAGAGAGAGAGAGAGAGAGAGCGAGAGCGAGAAGGGTGAAGGTGAAGAGAAGGGTGAGGGTTTTAGGGATTTTGGGTTGGTTTGGGTTTGAGATTAGGGATTTTTTTTTTTTTTTGGGAGAGGGGGGAGCGGGAATGGAAAAAAATAAAGGGGCGGGAATGAAAAATAAAAATAAAAAAATAATTAAATAATTTTTTTTGGTTAAAATATATATATTTTTTGTAGTTAATGAATTTTTTTAAATTTTTTTTTTTAGTTACTAAGATTGAAAATTTATTTGTTTCATTTTTATTTTAATGAAAAAAAAATATTATTATTTTTTATTTTGTAGAACTAGGGGTAATATATATTTTAATGAAAAATATTTTCCACTAAAATAAAAGTTAATTTTCTGTAGTCAATGAAAAATATTTTTCTGCGGCCTATTTTTTTTTATTACTAAAAATCATGAACTAATTTTTTGTGGTAGAGGAAAAGGAGTGGCAGTAGTAGTGAAGGTGGTGGATAAGAGATGATGGTGGTGGTGGTGGTGATGGTGATGGCGAAAGAAATTGGTGGTGAAGTTGTGGTAGTGGTAGTGTAAATGGAGTGGCAGGGGTGAATGAGAGGTAATGGTAGTAGTAGTGGCAGTAGTGGTAGTGGTGGTAGTGGAGTGGTGGCGATAGTAGTAGTAATGGTAGTCGTAGAGGTGAAGTGGCGACAGTAGAAGTAATGGTGGTGGTGGAATGGTGTTTGCAGTAGTGGTGAAGGTGGTAGAGGAGATGGATGGTGAGAGAGAGAAATGAGTGAGAAACAGATAGAGGAGAGAGAGAGAGAGAGAGAGAGTGATGAGCGACAAAGAGACAAAGTGGTCGCTAAAAGTGCATTTTCTTGTAGTAGATCGATATTTTTCTGCGTCCCATTTTTTTTTTGTTATTAAAAATCATGAACTAATTTTTTGTGGTAGAGGAGAGGGAGCGGCAGTAGTGGTGAAGGTGGTGGATAAGAGATGATGATGGTGGTGGTGGTGGTGATGGCGAAGAAGATTAGTGGTGAAGTTGTGGTAGTGGTAGAATAGATAGAGTGGCAGAGGTGAAGGAGAGGTAATGGTAATAGTAATGGCAGTAGTGGTGGTAGTGGAGTGGTGGCAATGGTAGTAGTAATGGTAGTCGTAGAGGTGAAGTTGGTAAAAGAGATGAGTGGTGAGAGAGAGAGAGATGAGTGAGAGACAGATAGAGGAGAGAAAAAGAGAGAGAGAGACAGAGACAGAGTGATGAGCGAGAGACATACAAAGTGGCCGCTAAAAGTGCATTTTCTTGTAGTGGAGAGCTCAGTAAATAGAGAAGAGATGAGGGAGAGAGTGAGCAATGTGAACACAATGGAGGAGAGAGACAAACAGACACACAGACACATAGAGAGAAAGAGAGAGAAACAGAAGAGTGAAAGACAAACAAACAGACACAGAGAGAGAAAGAAAGAAAGAAGAGTGATAAGTGAGAGAGAGATAAAGAGAGAAAGAGATATAAAGAGAAAGAGATATAGAGAGACAGAGAGAAAAAGAGATAGAGAGAGACATATAGAAAAATATAGAGAAACAAGAGATGGGAGAGACATATAGAAAGAGAGTGAAAAGAGATGAACGAGAGAGAGAATAGAAAAATAGAGAGAAGAGAGATGAGCGAGAGAGACAGAGAGAGAAAAAAGAGATGAGTGAGAGAGACAGAGAGACAGAGAGAGAAAAGAGATGAGAGAGATAGATAGAAGAGAGATGAGCGAGAGAGACATAGAGAGAAGAAAAATGAGAGAGATAAAAAGAAGAAAGATGAACGAAAGACACACAAACAGACAGACAAACAGACAGATAGACAAACAAACAGAGAAAGAAGAGTGATGAGTGAAAGAGAGAAAGAGAAGAGTGGTGGTAGTTGAATGGCATTTGCAGTAGTGGTAAATGTGGTAGAGAAGATGGGTGGTGAGAGAGAGAGATGAGTGAGAGACGAATAGAGAAAAGAGATAGAGAGACAGAGTGATGAGCGAGAAAAAGACAAAGTGGTCGCTAAAAGTGCATTTTCTTATAGTGGATCGATAAATCAAAAGGGAGCTCAATAAATAAAGAAGACAGATAATTCAAAACTCTTTTCAAAACTTAATTCAAATCAATTTTTTAAATATTTTAAATATTTAAATGTTTTAAAAATATTTTAATTTTGTGAGAGACAGATAAAGAAGAGAGATAGAGAGAGAGAGAGACAGAGATAGAGTGATGAGCGAGAGAGAGAGATAGACAAAGTGGTTGCTAAAAGTGTATTTTCTTATAGTGGATCGATAAATCGAGAAGGAGCTCGATAAATAAAGAAGATGTGAGTAAGAGAGTGAGTGAGGCGAATATAGTGAGGGAGAAATAGACAAATAGACAAGTAAACAGAGAGAGAGAGAGAGAGAGAGAGAGAAGAGTGATGAGTGAGAGAGATGCATGGAGAGAGAGATAAACAGAAAAAGAGATAGAGAGAGAAACAAGAGATAAGCGAGAGATAGACAAAAAGAAAGAGAAATAGAGCGAAAAAAGATGAGCGAGAGAGAGACACAGAAAAAGAGAGAGACAGAAAGAGAAGAGAAATGAGCGAGAGAGATAGAGAGATATGAGCGAGAGAGAGACACAGAAAACGAAAGAGACAGAAAGAGAAGAGAAATGAGCGAGAGAGATAGAGAGAGATAGAAAGATAAGAGAGAGAGAGAGAGAAAAAAAAAGAAATGAGAGAGATAGAGAGAAGAGAGATAGGCGAGAGACACAGAGAGTATGAGAGAGAGAAACAGGCAGACATAGAAAGAAGAGTGATAAGTGAAAGAGATAAAGAGAATAAAGAGAGATAGAGACAGAGACAGAGACAGAGACAGAGAGACGGGAAGATGAAAAAATGAATGAAAAGAGAAATGGTATATCAAAAGAGTAAGACGACACTGTTGAATTTATTCAAACCATTTTGTGATTGTATATATATGAAGCTATCTCAAAACCACAATCACTATGCTAGGTTAGAGTTTTCCAAAAACTCTTTTGAGAAAATTATACTTTCTTATTTTCCGTGTTATATTGTTTTTACTGAATTTTTTAAATATTTTAAGTATTTTTTAAAATTTTTAGACACACCTAACATAAATACACCTAAAAATTAAAAAAATTGTAAAAAAAATCTTTTAAAAATTCACTAAATACCAAAAATACAATAATTCAATACATTTTTTGGTATTTTTATGTATTTATTAATTTTTAAAAATATTTTTTTATAATTTTTTTTATTTTTTAGATACATCTAAGTAAGGTACATCTAAAAAAAATATTTAAAATTTTAAAAATATTCACTAAAAAAAAAAACACGAACGGCAAATGGTGCAGTCGCAAATACTCTGCTTTTTTGAGACGGCATTTTCTGCCGTCGCAAAAAGTGACTTTTTGAGACGGCAAGTGTGCCGTCGCAAATAGTTCCGTCTCATATACCCAGTTTTCTTGTAGTGAAAGTTCTTGTGCTTGCTGGCATTGTTCAGTTGACTGAGAAAAATGAATGTGTCTATCAGGAGTTGATAACTCATCTTCCCCTTTGTTCAATTAAATCTCCCAAAACTGTAATTTTCATAAATCATGGGTTCCATAGTTCATGATGAGTTTATAGTTTCTATTTTTATTCAAATTTAATTTCAAATGACATATAGCTATTGGCTTATTTTTTCTACGAAGGAAAATATCATAATGCAAGCGTGCCAGTGTAGACACCCCATTTTGACCGACCCTAAGACTTGGACGCTTTCTTTTGATTATCCGATGATGACAATTAGAATGTGTTTCTCACAGAATCCTCAGTGCGAGAGATGGAATTTGAACTTTAATCCCAACCTTCACAATTATAGCTAAATTGTTTTAAAATACTAAATATTTCATTAGTTTAGTATTTTTTATAATTTTGCATAATTTTATGTGTTTGTTCATATTTTTGACATTTTTATATAAATTTGTATAAATTATATATTTTAGATATTTTATATATTATATTATATATATATATTATAAAAAAATATAATAATAAAACAAAATTGTTTTGATGTCGGCAGCCGACTTCTTTGCATAACTTTGCATATATATATATTATTATATTTATATTATTATTATTATAATATGCCTATATAAGGCAATCGAGGGGGCTCAGCAAAGGAAAGGATTCTGGGGGAAGAAAAAAAGGGAGAGAAAAAAAAAGAGGGGGAGAAAAAAGTCTGAAGAGAAAAAAAAAGAGAGGAGGGAAAATAAAATATTTTCTTTGATATTTTTATTTCTATTTCATCAATACACCATTCAAAAAATAACCACTAAAGCTGTAATTTCAAATTTTGGACTGAGAATTGAGAACACATTCCATAGACTTGAGAGTAATCAAAAGAAAGTTTGTGACTCAAAAAATTCATCATTTCTTCAAAAGGTGAGTTTTCGCAAATTTTCATTTAATTTAAAAATGTGATATAATTTGTTTAAATACTTCATTTACTTCTTTTCATAACTATTTTTTTTATCGCTTTAATGGGATGGTTGCACCACCCACATATCTATTGTAATTTAAATATTGTATATAAACTGTTGTAATTTATTACTTTAAATAATTTACCCCGCCAGATGAATAGTAACCTCCGGTGGTGAATAGTAACTTCCGGTGGTGAATAGTGCCTCCGGCGGTGAATAGTAATCCAGACGATGAATAGTACCTCCGACGGTGAATAGCATCTCCGGCTATTTAATTTTGCTCACTTTCTATAGCTTAATTTCAGCACTATTGTATGCTATTTAGGGGGTTGTTTAATTTATTTTAATAATTTATACTTTAAATATCAAGTTTGTTTGTACTAACCAATTAATCAATTTCACATAATCATCTCTGCAATCTCCCTCCATTCTTTGCTTATTTTGACTAAAAAGTTGTGAAAAATGAAGATTGTGGTTCAAATATCAGAAAGGAACTCTTCCATGCTTAATGGCTTAATCTCTTTAGAGGTTCATTACCAAAAGTATAAAACGTTCTATGCTTAATAGTTTAATCTCTTTGGAGATTCACTGCTAAAGGCATAAAACATTTTATACTTAGGAGGTTCATTACCAAAGATATAAAACGCTCTATGCTTAATGGTTTAATCTCTTTAGAGATTCATTATCAAAGACATAAAACATTTTATGCTTAAGAGGTTCATTACCAAAAGTACACAACGTTCTATGCTTACTGATTTAATCTCTTAGGGAATTTACTACCAAAAGCATAAAACGTTCTACACTTAACGGTTTAAATTCTTTGGAGGTTCACTACCCCAAATGTATACATGTTCTTATACTAAAGCACAATCTTTTATTTTTCATTTCTCTTTAATCATCAATGTGTTTACTTTTAAGGGACTAATTGACCCTTGGAAATCACCAAGGAAAGTGTCATTATCACTTATTATCAAGTTTGGATTTCAAGTCATTATCACTCTTTTGAGTTTGACTAGTCCTTGTTGCACATCTTGAGTTTGACTTGGAATCCCTTATCGCTTGTAAATAAGTTTGATTCTTCCTTTGTAATTTCTCCCGAAGAAAATTTTCTCGGGTTAAGTTGATACCTGTTTCTCTTTATTGTGTTTTGGACTTAGTGGACGTAAATATCACTTTTGCACGAACAAGAGAAAAGATAAAGAAATGGAAAGGTAATAAAAAAGGCTAATAAAATTGGTTAAAATTGGATTACAACCGACATAAAGATCCAATATGATTAATTGAATTTGGTCGGATGTTATATCGAGTTTATTGTGTCAAGGCTTTCCTTACATCAATTCTTGTAATAAATTAGACAGCCCTTTTCATTTATTATTCATTCGGTTTTGTAATAATTATTTATTTGGACATTTGGACATTCGGACTATCCTTCACGAGGACAAATATGTAATAAGTTGTATGTCTTCCAACCCCCATTCTTTCTCCCTTTTATTTACCATCTTACGATGGTTAGATTAGGGACATCATGTTTAATTTAGCATGCTTCATGTTTGTATCCACTTGTATTGCATGCACCAAGGCTTGGTTCATCATTCTAATTCGCATTGTCGTTTCAATACTTCTCCGAATACATGCTTAGACCGCATGCGATCAAATCATTTCATATGTCATGTTAGTAGCCAAGCCTAGTAATTGCATATCACATGTGTTGTATAGTTAGGAATCATGCATATTTTTTAACTTTGTTTTGTAGCTTGTTCGCGGGGCGTCGATAAATATGTGAGTTGTTATGTTCTAGCATCCCACCTGTACATAATTTTCTTATTATGTTTAGCATCATGCCATGAGGCTAATTGCTTAAATGATAAATTGTTTGAATGCTTGTGGATGAAGGCTTGTAGCTTAAATTGGAATAATTCAACGAATATATGTTTTACGCCCACTTTGTTAAGTGGCAAATTAAGCCCACCTGAGGTGGCAAATTCAAAGCCTTTTCGAGAAACAAACATGAAATTGAATTGTTCCAATTTGAGCAAACTAGTCTATACCTTGTATGCTTCACATAATAAATTTTAGGATTTATTAAATAATCAGAACAAGAACATATACTGTACATAAAAACCACATCATGATTAGTAAAGGCCGATCTTTGATCGGGTGAGTGGGGTGTTCAATTATTGACCTTCCCCTTTCATACCTAAGTTCCCGAACCAAGATACTTTGGTAACGACGGACTAATGGCCTTTGGCACGAGTCATGGGTTTCCTAAATTTCCCAAAATAAATATTTTGGTGGCGACTTTGATGTCTGGCAAAACAGTCCATTTTTTGGCATTTGATTCAAACATCGATTTTTCAAAAGAAATTGCCGGATTTGGACTCTTTTTGTGTTTCCACTGTTTCACATTGCACTTGTGAAATTAGAATCAGAACCAACACACAAGTGGAGTTCGAACTGTAAGGGCTATTTCATTCTTCCGAAAGGGAGCGCAAAAATCCAAGCTACACCCAGCAAGGATTAAAAATCCTTACAGATTAAATTCAAGTCAATTATTAAGCGATTGTGTTGACGGTTCTTTTACCTCAATGAAGAGGACTTTAAAATTACCAAGTGTAGAGAAACGAAAAATTAAAAGAAGAAAGAGGGAGACATAGAAAGATGATTGAGTAAACAATCAAACTAACCATTAATTTATCTCCACTCCTATGTTTCGAAAAGGAAGTGCATAAAATAAAGTGCAGAGAACTTACCTCTGCTCCTTTGCTTCAAAAATGAAGTGCATAAAACAAAGTGTAGGAAATTAAGTGCAGGAAATATAAATGACAAGAAAAATAGAAATCAATTGTCTATTTGATTTGAAATCTGGATCTTTTACAATGTAGTCGTGAATGACTATTTATAGGTAAATATTTGTAGGAAAAACTACCTAAAAACTACCCTATTCTTCCATCTCCTCCATTTCATACTCCATGATCTTCCATAACTTCCTTCAACATCAACTTCATGCTCTATGTTCTCCACTTTGTTCTCTATCATCTTTCTACATTTCATAACTTCTCAAATGCTTTGACATTTTCACCATTGTCAAATATTTTAAATCCATCAACAGTGGGTTGATCATCATCTTTAATCACGTTTGGTCTAAGAACATGTTTTTTAGCTAAATAACTTTCATCATTCATTGAAAATTGTGGTTGTTTTTCTGTTTTAGTCATTAACAACATATGAAAATCATCCATGTGACTTTTATCATTTCTCGGCCTAATGGATTGTTCCATTTTAGCCATTAATAGTTTATGAAAATCCTTCATGGACATGTTATTTCCATGTTTTGACTTTCTAAAAATGGGTTTTTTAACCCCCCGAGCCTTATATGGAACATCATTTTTTATCATGCTTGGGTCAACAACATACTTTTTAGCCATGTTATTTTCATAAGTTGGCTATTTAAAAATGGGTTTTTTAACCCCCTGAGTCATTAATGAATTTGTTGCTTAGATTAGTCATGTGCTTGGTTCGGCCCTTCAAAAATTCAAGTAAATATCATTTTTAAGGGCCGCAGGGGGTAATGTTGGCACCATAAATCTGTAATTTTATTATTATTTATTATTTATATAATTATAGGACATGTGACATCCTCCTACTCATTTCGAGGTTATGAGAAGTTATGAAATGTGGAAAGATGATGGAAAATAAAGTGGAGAACATGGAGCATAAAGTGGAGGTTGAAGGAAGTTATGGAAGATCATGAAGTATAAAATGGAGGAGATGAAAGAATAGGGTAGTTATTATCACAGACTTGTTGAATTCGACGACCTTGTAGTGATTCCTCATTCTTCGCGCAACTCTGTGGTGCATCCATATACTCTATTTGACTGCCTTCGTTGTCTTGAAGACAACTTGCTTTCTGCATGGTATACTTCCATCTTGTCGACCAAAATAGTCCGAAAAACCCCTTACCCAATCGAAGCTTTGGGAATGAGCCCCTCACTCTTAGCCAAGAAAGCAAAGCTTTGCTCTTTTGACTGGCTTGAGTGTGTATATTTAGAGCGATTCCGGTTTTGACCCAACTTTTGTTTTATCTTGGACTCAGATCTTGTGGTTTAATGCTGTTATTTATAACTTTTCCTCTTTTTCCTCTTGAATTTGAGTTCTGGAATGTCTTGGGCGTGTTTTAGAATAGGTTGGTTGCCAATTGGTCTAAGATGTTGTTGCCCAGAATATTAGTTTTCCGCTCGAGCGGGCCTTCTTGCGCTCGAGCGGGGCTTGTAAACATTTAGTACTTTGCACGTCTGCAAAATACTGGAGAAGTGTTTTCTACGCTCGAGCGGCGTTTCCTATTTGCTCGAGTGGGTGGGCACTTGAGCGTCCATTCTTGCGCTCGAGCAGTTTGTCTGTTATCTGCAAAAGTACTAGAGGTGTGTATTCTACGCTCGAGCGGAACAAAACTTTGTGTCTGACACTCGAGCGTAGACTCTTCCGCTCGAGCGGATTGTGCGTATATCAGATCGCGAAAGTGACATTTTATATCACTTTTTCGGCATTCTCTCTCTCTAAAACTTTCCCAAAACCTAAATCCACACCCTCTCTCTCTAAAATGCACACACTCTCTCTACATTTTGACATAGATCTAGTGTTTTCTTCACCCTACTCCCTGTGAGAAAATGGTAGAGCATCCTGTGGGCTTCCTTTTGATCTGAGTAAAGTCAAGTTTGGGCGTCTTTGAAGTTTCTCCACTTCTCCTTTGAGCTTCTACACTTGAGGTAGGGAGCTCTACACCTTAATATGGGTTTTAACCTAGTTATTTGTTGTTAGGTATAAATGGTGGGATTTGGGAGTGTTTTGAGAAAGCCTAGGGTTTGAGTTCAAGCTTGAGAGAGGGATTCTTATGTAGTGTTATATAATTGACCATGGGGTTTGGGTAATGAGGTTATATTGGGTTAAAAATTGATGGTCTTGGCCTTTGGTCAACTTTTGGGGAAAATGGAAGATTTTGCCCTAAATATGTTGGAATAATTATTTTGTATAAATAATGAAATTGGTATGGAAATTGTGAAATTTGGGGAAAGTATAGATGAATGATGTAGTTGGATTTGTTTAATTACTCACCTACGAAAATGTGATGAATTCTCTGTTATGAAGATTGAGTATCTGTCTAGAAATATATGTGTTTGGTTATCGGTGGAGGATATCTATGATTGTTGTAGAAATTGCATGAGGATTAGGTAAATTGAAACTAATCTTTTAATTGAGTCATTGAATATGACTATGTGTTAAGGCATTGAATGTGCATGATTGATAGTCATTGAATGTGACGATATTTTTAAATACATTGTATATGTATGACATTTTGAGAGAAGAAAGGGGATGTACTCCATTGTTTGGGAGGAGATAGGGGGTGGACTCAATTGAAAATTAAGTTGGTTGGAGTGTCTAGGGTGAAAGTCCCGAAACCTTATGTATACATGGGTGCCGATTCCGCGGACGAAATTTTCATAAAATGGTAAGGTTGAAATGCTTGAATGATGATTATGTTGATTGAGAACCACTGAGTTGTAGTCTCGGTTGGGTTATTTGAAAAATTACACACTTGGCATATGATTTGAATGAAATGAAATAACTTGAAATGAATAAATGGAAATGGATTTAGATGTGAGTATCAGCACTGTATGGTCATGGGAAGAATGTAAGTTGGTGATAAACGTTGAATGTTTATCTGATACTTATATCTTAGTTAAATCTCATATATTGTGTTAGATTATCTCTACTAGGCTTTGGCTCACCCTACTTGGGAAACCACTTTCAGGTACCGGTGACATGTTTTCTCCAAGGACCTAGCTTGGGAGGACTTAGTAGCTGGAGGCTCCATTTTGTTGTTTAAATGTTTAGATGTTTATTCAAGCCAAGGGCTTATTATATGTACAGAGTTTTAAACTCTCTTTTGTTGTAACCAAGTTATATCTTGGAAAGATGTAAGCCCGTAGGGCATTTGTTTTGTTGTCATTAATTGATGTTACATATCATAGATTCAGGATGGATATTTATGAATGTATATCGCATGTATTATCTTTTGTAATACGAACTCTAATGAATGGAAGTATATTGATTCTATTATGTTTATTTCTCTTATCCGTTGGGTTATTGGTGTTACCTTTTGAGGGCATTACAACTTGGTATCAGAGCGTACCGGGTTTGAATACTTTGGGCACGTGGGAAGTGGTTAGTACCACAAGGGGATTGTCTTTCTTGTTATAATATGTGCTTATATGATTATTTGGGTATGGGATTGAATTTCTAGGATGTTGATTGCATCTGCGGGTCTCTAGGAGTCCTATTAGAAAGGCACTTGATCACTGTTGTTTCTAATTGGAACTCTAGCAATGCCGCCGAACGGTTGTTATCCAGAGATAAAATCCGTATGTGTTTATGTGCTTATGTGCGTATATGGAGTGATTTACTGTTGTCCATCGTATTAGGGCGTGAGTGGATTAGCTTCGACACATTTGTAAATGTGGTAATCTCTTTGTTACCTTTATTAGGATGTCAGGACGTGGTAGTGGTAGGCGTGGTAGGCCTAGAAGGACGAGGAGCCCATACCGGATGAAATTCTGGTACAGGAGGAAGGAGTTGGTCAGGCTAATGTGGCCGAACCAGTTGGTCAACAGGCCATGGGTGCCTTTGCCCGTGAAATAGCTAGAGCATTGAGGAAATCTATGGACATTCTCAGAGCTGAGAATCAAGTCTAGGCCCAGGTAGCTGAAGCAGGGCCATCTTTTCTGAAGAGGGAGTTCTTCCGGTCAAATCCGGACGAGTTTTTGGGAGATCCTAAGGAGCCACTGAAGGCTGACGAGTGGTTAGAATAGATAGTGAAGACGTTTGAGATGCTCGGCATCGAAGACGAGGCTTTGAGAGTGACCTTGGCATCCTTCCAGCTGAAGGGAGACGTGGGCCAATGGTGAAAGTATGCGCAGGGGCGCATTGAAGGAACTTGGGAGGCTTTTGTCGACGCCTTCCAAGACAAGTATTTACCTTCTACAGTAAGAGAGAAGTTGAGGAATCAATTTTCCAAGTTAGTGCAATTGAACACAATGGTGGCCAAGTTTGAGGCCTCATTCAGCAGTTTATCGAGGTTTGCACCGGAGTTAGTGGCGATTGAGGAGTGCCGTTGTCTGAAGTTCGAGAAGCAGTTAAGTATCGGGCTCATGTTTAGTGTGGCCGGATCCATGATCAGGGGCTATGGGTGCCTTATGGAGGCTGCAGCCCATCTTGAGACCATATAGAGGAGGAGAGAATGAGGGGCTCCAGGAGGAGTTAGGAGAATTAGGGGGACAGTAAGAGGCAGAGGGGTTCTAACCCCCAGTCGTCCCAGGGAGCTCAGTCGAGGTCCACTTTTCCTGTACCGAGTTCATGTTCTGGGAGAGGTGGTCAGGGTGATGTGACTTGTTTGAAATGTGGTCAGTTGGGCCACAAGTATGCAGCTTGCCCACAGAGAGGATGAGGGCAGCGAGCAGCATCGTGTTCGCCTTATTCATAGAGCCAAGGTCAATAGAGAGGCCAACCACTCACTTATTATGAGTGTGGGCAGGCGGGGCACTTGAGGAGGTTTTGCCCATAGTTGGGTGGCACATCTGGTGCGTCTAGTTTGAGGCAGACACAGAGTCACCAACCTGCACAGTTAGCACAGGCCTCAAGGGCCACTCAGGGAGCTTCTTCGGCTCAGTCGGTGCATTAGACTTATGCTCTAAGGGGTGAGTAGCTTGAGTAGAGACCTACGGGGAGTGTGTATGCTGTTACAATGCCGAATCTTGTACCTGCTCCTTCAGTAGTGAGAGGTACTTTCTTGTTTTACAATTTAGTTTCTAATGTGTTGATTGATAAGGGTGCATCCCATTCTTTTATCTCGTCTACATTTGCATTGGTTTTGGGGTTGCAGTTGGCACAGTTAGCATCTCCTATTTGTGTAGAATCACCTATTGGTAGTGAGGTTATTTCGAAACACGGATGCCAGGGTTGTGACATAGAGATCGCTGATCGTCGACTTCCTTTTGCATTTGTATTACTTGATATGTCTACTTTTGATGTTATTTTGGGTATGGACTGGTTATCGTCATACCTGGCTGTTATAGATTGCTACCGCCAGAGGTTACTGTATGTACCTTGAGCGGAGATTTCTTTTATTTCTTGGGGGACCAGGTGGATAAAGTCTTATCACCAGTATATGATCCGCGTGGACGGAGTGAACTTAGTTGTCTTTTTGCTAGCTTTTTAAGTAGTGAGTGTGGTGAAGTTTGGGTTGAGTTGCCTAGGGTGGCTTGTGAATATCCGGATGCCTTTCCCAAGGATCTTACTAGTTTACCACCTCATCAAGAGATCGAATTCTCTATTGATTTAGTGCCTGGCACGACATCGATTTCTATGGCACCGTATCGGTTTGCACCAGCTGAATTAAGTGAGTTGAAGATTCAACTCCAAGAATTATTAGATTAGGGTTTCTTTCGCCTTAATATTTCTTTTTGGGGAGCACTGGCTCTCTTTGCTAAAAAGAAAGAAGGAACCTTACGACTTTGTATCGATTACCGTAAGTTGAACTGGATAACTGTGATAACCCTGTTCCGTACTATGCTAATTGATCCTTATTGTGAATATGATTATGTGTTTGATATGATTTTGTGTGCCATTTATGTGAAAATATGTGGTTTTGAATTTCTATCAGTTCACTGTAGGAATATCTGTTTGACTATCTGCTTTGGAAATTAAATTGAGGGCCTTATCGGCCACAAAACCCGAAATTGATTACGCCATTGTGATTAGCGTAATTTTTAGAGCCTACGATGAAATTCTATTGAAAATTGATTCAGATCAAAATAATTAGATTCAGAACGATTAATTAAGTGCTCAATTATTTGATATTAAAATAATGTGATCTAGTGGGGCTATAAAAGGGCAATTAGACATTCAATTCTTCTCTTTTAATCAAATTGGTTGATTCTAACTCTGAGAGAAAGAGAGAGGGTCGGCTATAGAGAGGGAAAGAAGGAGAATTGTGTGTTTGGCTCAAGTTCGAGGAATTGAAAGGTTGGACTCAACATTCAACTAGAGTTTGAGAAGATTAAAGCCTCTAGGTAAGTAAATTCATGGATTTTAAATTGTAATTTTGTGAATTCAAAGTTGAATAATGATCAAGAACATGAATTAAATTAGCTATGATGAAATTGAGTTGGTTTTGTTGATTTGGTAGTCTATATGCACATGCATGTGAGAAATTGCTTTGAAATTGCATGTTTGAGCACAAAATGTGTAATCCATGTGAGATTTTAATTGAAGCTTATATTTTTGACCATCTATTCACCATCTAAGTTGAGAATAAGAGTTGTATTCCACATGCATGTACAATTCATGAGAAAGTGAGTTTGAAATACATGGAATTGTTGTGATAGAAACAAGTTTGGTGTAAATTGGAACATGCATGTAGGTAATTCATGGAATTTGGCTTCATAATGTTGTAATTTGGTGTTTGTACCATGTTAGTACATGTATATGTGAAGCTTGAGCCAAAATCATGTGTTTGGAGCCTTTGAATATCAAGTTCAAGCTCAACAACAAGTTCTGGAAAATCCAGAAAATTTGATGTCCGCTCGAGCGAGGGAACCGTTGCTCGAGTGTAAAATTCGGGCTCCCGGTATTTCTTTGCAGACATGGTGTCCGCTCGAGAGGGGAAGTTCATGCTCGAGCGGGGAGCCATGTAGTGAGGCCTTCTGCTCGAGTGCCAGAATTCACGATCGAGCATAAAAATGACATAACCAGAACTTTTGCAGGCCTCAGGCGTCGGCTCGAGCGGGGAAGTCCACGCTCGAGCGAGGGACCCCTGTTTCTGAAATTTTGAAAATATATTATGTGTTTCGTTTTTCATTCCCTTTCACTTCTAAGTACTCTTAGGCATGCATTGAACATTGTAAATGAGATAAGAAGATAAGAATTAAGCCTAAAGAGGAATATGCGAATTAAATAACGGATTGAATCGGTTGTGACCCATATGTGTTATGTGATGTGTAAGGTAAAGCTCCAGGGCAAATCAACCAGCTGATCACTATGAGTAATATCTTAATAAAGATATCTGAAGTATGTTATCTGTCCTATTACTTACTTCTATGTAAGTCTTATAAGTTCATTAATTCGAATGATAGAATGAATGGGCCAGAGGCCAGTATGAACTGAATGATAAATGAATGGGCTAGAGGCCAGTATGAACTGAATGATAAATGAATGGGCTAGAGGCCAGCATGATCTGAATGATAAATGAATGGGCGAGAGGCTAGTATGAGTTGAATGATAAATGAATGGGCCAGAGGCTAGTATGCTCTGAATGATAAATGAATGGGCCAGAGGCCAATATGATATGAATGATAAATGAATGGGCCAGAGGCCAATTTGACATGATTGAAAGAATGGTTGGACCAAAGGCTGTTTGACATGAATGGTTTGGGCCCGAGGCCGTCTGATGTGTTTGGAATCGCAGTTACTTGATATATGTATGTGCTAGATAGAATATGAATTGGGCCCAAGGCTGTTTGAAGCACATTGTTCTAAATACCGTTTATGTATATTCTTTATTTGATGTTATTCACTAAGCTTTCGCTCTCGCTCATTCATGTGTTTGTAGGTGAGCCAAGAGAGGTCCAAACCTAGCTTCAGTGAAGTTTGTGTGCAACAACCAATGTTTTGATGAGTCAGCCCATACGTCTCACGCACGAGACCCGTCTTCGCCCTTTTGCCTTCTTGTTTTATTTTGTCATGTTGGCGAGGATTTTGGTACATGATCGTATATGGTTTTGAATGGCTGACCTAGACTTGAATGATCTTGTATGTATAGAGTTTTATGTTAGTACATATTTTGATGTGAGTTATTAACATGTATACGCATAGTTTGTTATGATGTGCCATGTAAGTACT
Organism: Camellia sinensis; assembly: GCF_055761805.1. Classification (NCBI taxonomy): domain Eukaryota; kingdom Viridiplantae; phylum Streptophyta; class Magnoliopsida; order Ericales; family Theaceae; genus Camellia; species Camellia sinensis. The sequence goes on from NC_138968.1 coordinate 14,476,669, forward strand.
GCTCTATGGACAGAGTTTTAAATTTTACTTCCGTTTGACCCCATTACTCTGATGAGTTATGTCTGGTTTGGTCTGAGGCCGTAGGTAATCCTTTGATTACTGGCTGGTTATGTCCTTAACCCATACGGATGGTTTCGGGTCATGACAGAGTGGTATCAGAGTACGAGTTAATAACTCACACACTCGTCCAAAAGAGCAATAAGCATCTAGAGAAGATCTATGATGCATTCACGTGATAAGTATGAATTTGAAAGCATCAAGAATATGCTTAAATGTTTGATTTGAACGATTAGGTGTTATAAGTTTGTGATTTACTTGCATTGCAATTTATTTGAATATGTATGCTCTTTAACAGATGCATACCTGTGAACCTTTTGTATAAAGTATAATGCAAGTTTAATCAGATGGTGAGAACAAGAGATGATGAGATAGAGGAGTCCTCTACTGCCAGAATGGATAGAATGGAAAGATTGATTCAGAAAATGGCAGAAACATTGAGGCAACAACAAGAGTGGCAACAACAGTGGCAGCAACCACATCCTCCACTTCCACCCGAGCCAGATAATCAGAATGATGATTGAATAATAACTCTCAGCAAAGAATTCAAGAAAATGAAACCACCATAGTTCCACGGGGGATTAGATCCGTTGAAAGCCGAAGCGTGGGTTCTCGGCATCGAAAAATTGTTTGAAGTATTCCCGTGTTTGGAGACATAGAAAGTGCTTCTAGCCACCTTTGTGCTAGAAGACGAAGCGAGGAGATGGTGGATGTTAATGCGAGAAAATTATAAAGATGTTGACTAGGTGAAATTTTTGGAAATTTTCTATGATAAATACTTCCCGCAATGTGTCCGGGACAGGACAACATGAAACCTACATTGAACTAAAGCAGGACAACATGACTGTAGCTGAGTATGAAGCCAAATTCACTGAATTGGCCAGGTTTGCACCACATGTGATCGATACTGATTATAAGAAGGCGAGACATTTTGAAGGTGGGCTTCAAAGTGACATTTTAGAAAGGGTGAATGTCTTGAAGCCGGAAACCTACATTGGGGTGCTAGACGGGGCCATAATATCAGAAGCCAACATAGCTAGACAGACTAAGTCAACAACTGATTGGAAAGGCAACAAGAGACAAGGCTTCTTCTCAAAGAAGAAATTTTCGAAAAAGCAAAACACGGGCTCCTCAAGTACTTCAAATTCTTCCCAAGACACATCTCCTATGTGCAATATTTGTAGCAAAAGGCACTGTGGGGTTTGTTATCGTGTGTCAGGAGCCTGTTTCAAATGTGGTAAACAAGGGCACATGGCCTGAGATTGTAACCAAAACAGTGGGAAGCTAGCTGCTAATTCCACTGCATCGATCCCAAAGCCTGGAAATACTACGAGATCTACTACCACCGGGGATACTGTGAGGCAAGGTAGAGTCTTTGCGCTTGTTCCGGGCGATACACGGAATGCCAACGTAGTTGTCTCAGGTACTCTTTCTATATGTAATCGGGATGCTTTTGTGTTAATTGACTCTGGATCCACACACTCTTTTATGTCATGTGCATTTGCATCTAGACTGGGTAGACCTCTAAAATTACTACCATATCTGCTATGTGTGTCTGCTCCATCTGGGGAATCTATATTGTGTGAATCTATATACCGGTTTTGTGACATGCGTATTGAGGATGCTATCGTATATGTAGATTTGTTGCACTTGAACTTTAGGCATTTTGATGTAATTTTGGGCAAGAGTTGGCTAACTAAATATTGTGCCACCATTGATTGTGTGACAAAACGGGTTGTATTTAGACCACCAGAAAAGGAAGAAATTGTGTTTGTGGGTAACGGGATAGTGCCTCCACCTTATTTGATATCTGCAATGAAAGCATGTAAACTGATCAGGAAAGGGTGCCAGGGTTATTTGTGTTATGTGTTGTCTGAACAATTTGTAAATGTTGACTTGAACAATATCTCTATTGTTAGAGAATTTCTAGATGTGTTTCCAAATGAACTACCAGGGGAATTGGTGGACAGGGTGATAGAGTTTATAATTGAGACTATGCTAGGCTCCTAACCTATTTCTAAAACTCCCTACAGAATGGCTACTGCTGAAATGAAAGAACTGAAAGAACAGTTGCAAGACCTGCTTGACAAGGGGTTTATCCGACCTAGTGCTTCACCGTGGGGTGCACCGGTATTGTTTGTGAAAAAGAAAGATGGAACCTTGCGTTTATGTATTGACTATTGAGAATTGAACAAGCTAACAATCAAGAATAAATATCCCCTACCTCGTATTGATGACTTATTTGACCAGTTGCAGGGATCGCAAGTGTTTTCCAAAATTGATTTGAGATCTGGGTACCACCGGTTGAAAGTAAAGGTAGAAGATGTGGAGAAAACAACGTTTAGAACGAGGCATGGTCATTTTGAATTTCTTATTATGCCATTTGGAGTGACTAATGCTCCAGCAGCATTTATGGACTTAATGAACTGAATTTTTAAAACCTACCTCGATGAATTTGTCGTAGCTTTTATTGATGGCATTTTGATATACTCCAAGAATAGACTTGAACATGAACAACATTTGAGAACTATCCTACAAACAGTTAGAGAAAAGAAATTATTTGCTAAACTAAAGAAATGTGAGTTTTGGTTGGATGAAGTTATCTTTTTAGGGCATGTGATCAACAAGGAAGGAATTTCAGTGGACCCACAGAAAATAGAGGCAATTGTGAATTGGCCTACACCGACAAATGTAACAGAGGTCCACAGTTTCATGGGTTTAGCCGGGTACTACAGGAGGTTTGCGAAAAACTTTTCAAGGATAGTTGTACCTCTTACCCAGTTGACACGCAAGGGGCAATCATTTGAATGGAACAGCGAGAGAGAATCTTCCTTTCATGAGTTGAAAACAAGATTGACCACTGCACCAGTATTGACATTGCCCACAGGTACAGAAAATTTTGTAATTTTCAGTGATGCCTCTTATAAAGGTTTGGGTTGTGTATTAATGCAGAACGGAAAGGTTATTGCATACGCCTCTCGACAGTTGAAACCACATGAGAAGAACTACCCAACACATGATCTGGAATTGGCTGCAGTTGTTTTTGCTTTGAAAATCTGGCGGCATTATCTATATGGAGCAAAGTGTGAAGTTTACACGGATCACAAAAGTCTGAAATACTTCTTTATGCAGAAGGAGTTGAATATGCGTCAGAGGAGATGGCTGAAACTGATAAAGACTATGATCTTGAGATTCAGTATCACCTCGGGAAAGCTAATACAGTTGTTGATGCCTTGAGCATAAAATCAACAGGGAGTATGGCTTGTTTGCTTACTGAACAGAAAGAGATCTTGCAAGATTTCGAGAAGTCTAAAATTGAAGTAATAATGTGTGAACCGGGCAGATTGGTAGCCGCTATTTCAGCTGAACCGGCGATCATTGATGAAATTAAACAGAAATAGAAAGAGGATGAATTCCTCAAGAAAGTGATTGATGAATTTGAGGCAAGTCTGAGAGCAGAATTCAGCCTTGAAGGCGAAGTGCTGAGATTTCAGAACCGAATGTGTGTTCCAGATATTCCAGAATTAAAGAAAAGGGTTTTAGATGAAGCCCATAAATCGGTATTCGCTATGCATTCGGGTAACAATAAAATGTATCGGGATTTGAAGCAAAGTTATTAGTGGCCTAAGATGAAGAAAGAAATTGCAGAATATGTGTCCAAGTGTCTTCAATGTCAGCAAGTTAAAGTTGAACATCAGAAACCGGACGGTCTACTTCAACCCCTCCCTGTTCCTCAATGGAAGTGGGAACATATGACTATGGATTTCGTTGTTGGCCTACCTCAGACTTCTCGAGGTATGGATTCTATTTGGGTTGTAGTTGATAGATTGACTAAATCTGCACATTTTCTACCTGTTAGAACTACATTTAATGCTTATAGATTGGCTACAATATATGTTGATGAGATTGTCCATTTACACGGAGTTCCGGTAACTATTGTGTCGGACAGAGATCCGAAATTTGTATCAAGATTGTGGAAGAGTTTGCAGGAAGCTATGGGGATAGAACTGACGTTTAGTACTGCATTCCACCCACAGACAGATGGGCAATCAGAACGAACTATTCAGACTTTGGAAGATATGCTAAGGATGTGTGCCTTGGATTTTCAGGGGAAGTGGGAAGATTATTTGTGACTTGCAGAGTTTGCATACAATAATAGCTTCCACTCCAACATCGGTATGGCGCCATACGAGGCTTTGCATGGTAGAAGGTGTACATCACCAATTTGTTGGACTGAAGTCGGGGATAGAGCTTTACTTGGGCCTGAAATTGTGCAAGACACTTCTGAGAAAATCAAAACGATTCAACAAAGGCTCAAAACAGCTCAGGACGGACAAAAGAATTATGCAGATGTCCGAAGAAGACCTCACTAGTATGAGATTGGTGACCATGTGTTTATCCATGTGTCTCCAATAAAAGGCCAAGTCAGGTTTGGAAAGAAGGGCAAGCTGTCGCCCCGTTACATTGGGCCGTTTCAAATTCTAGAAAGGCTTGGCCCAGTTGCTTAAAGAGTCGCCTTACCACCGGGATTTGAGCAAATCCATACTGTGTTTCATGTATCAATGTTAAGGGGTTATCTCTGAGACCCGTTTCATGTGATTGATTATCACCGGGTAGCTCTGGATGAAAATTTGGAGTACGCCGAATGGCTAGAACGAATTATTGACCGGCAAGTGAAACAACTGAGAAGCAAGTCCATCCCAATGGTGAAAGTGGAATGGAAAGAACGCTATGGGACAGATGCTACATGGGAAAAAGAGGAGGAAATGCGACTACGCTATCCACATTTGTTTCCCGACGAAGGTAAAATAAGTTTGGAGGACCAAACTTCCTAAAGGGGGGAAGACAGTGATAACCCTGTTCCGTACTATGCTAATTGGTCCTTATTGTGAATATGATTATGTGTTTGATATGATTGTGTGTGCCATTTACATGAAAATATGTGATTTTGAATTTCTATCTGCTCACCGTAAGAATATCTGTTTGACTATCTGCTTTGGAAATTAAATTGAGGCCCTTATCGGCCACAAAATTCGAAATTGATTACGCCATTGTGATTAGCGTAATTTTTAGAGCCTACGGTGAAATTCAATTGAAAATTGATTCGGATCAAAATAATTAGATTCAAAACGATTAATTAAGTGCTCAATTATTTGATATTAAAATAATGTGATCTAGTGGGGCTATAAAAGGGCCATTAGACATTCAATTCTTCTCTTTTAATCAAATTGGTTGATTCTAACTCTAAGAGAAAGAGAGAGGGTCGGCTATAGAGAGGGAAAGAAGGAGAATTGTGTGTTTGGTTCAAGTTTAATGAACTGAAAGGTTGGACTCAACATTCAACTAGAGTTTAAGAAGATTAAGGCCTCTAGGTAAGTAAATTCATGGATTTTAAATTGTAATTTTGTGAATTCAAAGTTGAATAATGATCAAGAACATGAATTAAATTGGCTATGATGAAATTGAGTTGGTTTTGTTGATTTGGTAGTCTATATGCACATGCACGTGAGAAATTGCTTTGAAATTGCATGTTTGAGCACAAAATGTGTAATCCATGTGAGATTTTAATTGAAGCTTATATTTTTGACCATCTATTCACCATCTAAGTTGAGAATAAGAGTTGTATTCCACATGCATGTACAATTCATGAGAAAGTGAGTTTGAAATACATGGAATTGTTGTGATAGAAACAAGTTTGGTGTAAATTGGAACATGCATGTAGGTAATTCATGGAATTGGGCTTCATAATGTTGTAATTTGGTGTTTGTACCATGTTAGTACATGTATATGTGAAGTTTGAGCCAAAATAATGTGTTTGGAGCCTTTGAATATCAAGTTCAAGCTCAACAACAAGTTTTAGAAAATCCAGAAAATTTGATGTCCGCTCGAGCGAGAGAATCGCCTCTCGAGCGTAAAATTCGGGCTCCCAGTATTTCTTTGCAGACATGGTGTCCGCTCGAGAGGGGAAGTTCACGCTCGAGCGAGGAGCCATGTAGTGAGGCCTTCTGCTTGAGTGCCAGAATTCACGATCGAGCATAAAAATGACATAACCAGAACTTTTGCAGGCCTCAGGGGTTGGCTCGGGTGGGGGACCCTTGTTTCTGAAATTTTGAAAATACATTATGTGTTTCGTTTTTCGTTCCCTTTCACTTCTACGTACTCTTAGGCATGCATTAAACATTGTAAATGAGATAAGAAGATAAGAATGAAGCCTAAAGAGAAATATGCGAATGAAATAACGGATTGAATCGGTTGTGACCCGTATGTGTTATGTAATGTGTAAGGTCAAGCTCCAGGGCAAATCAATCAGCCGATCACTGTGAGTAATATCTTAATAAAGATATCTGAAGTATGTTATCTGTCCTATTACTTACTTCTATGTAAGTCTTATAAGTTCGTTAATTCGAATGATAGAATGAATGGGCCAGAGGCCAGTATGAACTGAATGATAAATGAATGGGCCAGCGGCCAGTATGAACTGAATGATAAATGAATGGGCTAGAGGCTAGCATGATCTGAATGATAAATGAATGGGCGAGAGGCTAGTATGAGCTGAATGATAAATGAATGGGCCAGAGGCCAGTATGATCTGAATGATAAATGAATGGGCCAGAGGCCAGTTTGACATGATTGAAAGAATGGTTGGGCCAAAGGCTGTTTGACATGAATGGTTTGGGCTCGATGCCGTCTGATGTGTTTGGAACCGCAGTTACTTGATAAATGTATGTGCTAGATAGACTATGAATTGGGCCCAAGGCCGTTTGAAGCACATTGTTCTAAATACCGTTTATGTATCATCTTTATTTGATATTATTCACTAAGCTTTCACTCTCGCTCATTCATGTGTTTGTAGGTGGGCCAAGAGAGGTCCAAACCTAGCCTCAGTGAAGTTTGTGTGGAACAACCAAGGTTTTGATGAGTCAGCCCATACGTCTCACGCATGAGACCCGTCTTCGCCCTTTTGCCTTCTTGTTTTATTTTGTCATGTTGGCGAGGATTTTGGTACATGATCGTACATGGTTTTGAATGGATGACCTAAACTTGAATGATCTTGTATGTATAGAGTTTTATGTTAGTACATATTTTGATGTGAGTTATTAACATGTATACGCATAGTTTGTTATGATGTGCCATGTAAGTACCACTCTATGGACAGAGTTTTAAATTTTGCTTCCGTTTGGCCACTTTACTCTGATGAGTTATGTCTAGTTTGGTTTGAGGCCGTAGGTAATCCCTTGATTACTGGCCGGTTATGTCCTTAACCCATAGGGGCGGTTTCGGGTCATGACAGAGTGGTATCAGAGTACGAGTTAATAACTCACACACTCGTCCAAAATAGCAATAAGCGTCTAGAGAAGATTTATGATGCATTCACGTGATAAGTATGAATTTGAAAGCATCAAGAATATGCTTAAATGTTTGATTTGAACGATTAGGTGTTATAAGTTTGTGATTTACTTGCCTTGCAATTTATTTGAATATGTATGCTCTTTAATAGATGCATACCTGTGAACCTTTTGTATAAATTATAGTGCAAGTTTAATCAGATGGTGAGAACAAGAGATGAAGAGATAGAGGAGTCCTCTACTGCCAGAATGGATAGAATGGAAAGATTGATTCAGGGAATGGCAGAAACATTGAGGCAACAACAAGAGTGGCAACAACAGTGGCAGCAACCACATCCTCCACCTCCACCCGTGCCAGATAATCAGAATGATGATCAAATAATAACTCTCACCAAAGAATTCAAGAAAATGAAACCACCATAGTTCCACGGGGGATTAGATCCGTTGAAAGCCGAAGCGTGGGTTCTCGGCATCGAAAACTTGTTTGAAGTATTCCCGTGTTTGGAGACATAGAAAGTGCTTCTAGCCACCTTTGTGCTAGAAGACGAAGCGAGGAGATGGTGGATGTTAATGCGAGAAAATTATAAAGATGTCGACTGGGCGAAATTTTTGGAAATTTTCTATGATAAATACTTTCCCCAATGTGTCCGGGACAGGACAGCATGAAACGTACATTGCACTAAAGCATGACAGCATGACTGTAGCTGAGTATGAAGCCAAATTCACTGAATTGGCCAGGTTTGCACCACATGTGATCGATACTGATTATAAGAAGGCGAGACATTTTGAAGGTGGGCTTCAAAGTGACATTTTAGAAAGGGTGAATGTCTTGAAGCTGGAAACCTACATTGGGGTGCAAGATGGGGCCATAATATCAGAAGCCAACATAGCTAGACAGACTAAGTCAACAACTGATTGGAAAGGCAACAAGAGACAAGGCTTCTTCTCAAAGAAGAAATTTTCAAAAAAGCAAAACACAGGCTCCTCAAGTACTTCGAATTCTTCCCGAGACATATCTCCTATGTGCAATATTTGTAGGAAAAGGCACTGTGGGGTTTGTTATCGTGTGTCAGGAGCCTGTTTCAAATGTGGTAAACAAGGGCACATGGCCCGAGATTGTAACCAAAACAGTGGGAAGCTAGCTGCTAATTCCACTGCATCGATCCCAAAGCCTGGAAATACTATGAGATCTACTACCACCGGGGATACTGTGAGGCAAGGTAGAGTCTTTGCGCTTGTTCCGGGCGATACACGGAATGCCAACGCAGTTGTCTCAGGTACTCTTTCTATATGTAATCGGGATGCTTTTGTGTTAATTGACTCTGGATCCACACACTCTTTTATGTCATGTGCATTTGCATCTAGACAGGGTAGACCTCTAAAATTACTACCATATCTGCTATGTGTGTCTGCTCCATCTGGGGAATCTGTATTGTGTGAATCTATATACCGGTTTTGTGACATGCGTATTGAGGATGCTATCCTATATGTAGATTTGTTGCCCTTGAACTTTAGGCATTTTGATGTAATTTTGGGCATGAATTGGCTAACTAAATATTGTGCCACCATTGATTGTGTGACAAAACGGGTTGTATTTAGACCACCAGAAGAGGAAGAAATTGTGTTTGTGGGTAACGGGGTAGTGCCTCCACCTTATTTGATATCTGTAATGAAAGCATGTAAACTGATCAGGAAAGGGTGCCAGGGTTATTTGTGTTATGTGTTGTCTGAACAATTTGTAAATGTTGAATTGAACAGTATCTCTATTGTTAGAGAATTTCTAGATGTGTTTCCAAATGAACTACCAGGGGAATTGGTGGACAGGGAGATAGAGTTTATAATTGAGACTATGCCAGGCTCCCAACCTATTTCTAAAACTCCCTACAGAATGGTTACTGCTGAAATGAAAGAACTGAAAGAACAGTTGCAAGACCTGCTTGACAAGGGGTTTATCTGACCTAGTGCTTCACTGTGGGGTGCACCGGTATTGTTTATGAAAAAGAAAGATGGAACCTCGCATTTGTGTATTGACTATCAAGAATTGAACAAGGTAACAATCAAGAATAAATATCCCCTACCTCGTATTGATGACTTATTTGACCAGTTGCAGGGATCGCAAGTGTTTTCCAAAATTGATTTGAGATCTGGGTACCACCGGTTGAAAGTAAAGGTAGAAGATGCTGAGAAAACAACGTTTAGAACGAGGCATGGTCATTTTGAATTTCTCATTATGCCATTTGGAGTGACTAATGCTCCAGCAGCATTTATGGAGTTAATGAACCGAATTTTTAAAACCTACCTCGATGAATTTGTCGTAGTTTTTATTAATGGCATTTTGATATACTCCAAGAATAGACTTGAACATGAACAACATTTGAGAACTATCCTACAAACAGTTAGAGAAAAGAAATTATTTGCTAAACTAAAGAAATGTGAGTTTTGGTTGGATGAATTTATCTTTTTAGGGCATGTGATCAACAAGGAAGGAATTTCAGTGGACCCACAGAAAATAGAGGCAATTGTGAATTGGCCTACACCGACAAATGTAACAGAGGTTCACAGTTTCATGGGTTTAGCCGGGTACTACAGGAGGTTTGTGATAAACTTTTCAAGGATAGCTGTACCTCTTACCCAGTTGACACGCAAGGGGCAATCATTTGAATGGAACAGCGAGAGAGAATCTTCCTTTCATGAGTTGAAAACAAGATTGACCACTGCACCAGTATTGACATTACCCACAGGTACGGAAAATTTTGTAATTTTCAGTGATGCCTCTTATAAAGGTTTGGGTTGTGTATTAATGCAGAACGGAAAGGTTATTGCATACGCCTCTCGACAGTTGAAACCAAATGAGAAGAACTACCCAACACATGATCTGGAATTGGCTGCAGTTGTTTTTGCTTTGAAAATCTGGGGGCATTATCTATATGGAGCAAAGTGTGAAGTTTACACGGATCACAAAAGTCTGAAATACTTCTTTATGCAGAAGGAGTTGAATATGCGTCAGAGGAGATGGCTGAAACTGATAAAAGACTATGATCTTGAGATTCAGTATCACCTCAGGAAAGCTAATACAGTTGTTGATGCCTTGAGCATATAGTCAACAGGGAGTATGGTTGTTTTGCTTACTGAACAAAAAGAGAACTTGCAAGATTTCGAGAAGTCTAAAATTGAAGTAATAATGTGTGAACCGGGCGGATTGGTAGCCGCTATTTCAGCTGAACCGGCGATCATTGATGAAATTAAACAGAAACAGAAAGATGATGAATTCCTCAAGAAAGTGATTGATGAATTTGAGACAAGTCCGAGAGCAGAATTCATCCTTGAAGGCGAAGTGTTGAGATTTCGGAACCGAATGTTGTAGCACGTCTGCGAGGTACCCCGCTACTACAGTTCGGACTCGAATTGTGTCACGGTTCTTAATCTGAACCAAAGAGTCCAAATCTGGCAAATCGTTTTGAGAAACAGATTTTTGAAAAGAAATGCCAAACATGGACTGCTTTGCTAGATACAGAGTCGCCACCTAAATTTTTTATGGGGGAATTTAGTAAACCCTGACTCGGTGCCAAAGGCCATGTGTCCATCATTGCCAAAGTTACCTCGGCTCGGGAACTTGGGTACGATTGGAGAAGGTTAGCTATGAGCACCCCCTCTCGCCCGATCCGAAGATCGGCCTCTACTAACCGTGATATCCAATTTTGAAAATGTTATGTGTTCTTATTCCCGTTATTAGCCTAGAATTACTATGTTATGCGCACAACAAACAAGTATAGACTAGATTGCCTGATTTGGAAATAAGCATTGCATATCCGTTTGCCTTGAAAAACACTTTGGAATTTGCTACTCTCAAGTAGGCTAAAATACGGATTTCAACGAGTTTTTCCAACTCAGACAATCCAACCTTCACCCACAGGCATTCTAACAGTTTATCACGTAAGCATCTAGCCACATGGTAAGCATGCTGTCATGTTAACATTCACACTCATGCGAGATGCTAAAGCGTAAATACTTACATCGTACTCCATGCCAAAATAGTAAACTAGTTAGCAGAACATGCGTGATCCTAGTTCATGTTAAATGGCTAATGCATCGCATACAGAATACAATTAGGTTAGGCTCGGCTAATCCTAAAATGACATGTGAAATGCAATCATTTGATGCACGTATTCCATTTTGGAATTGAAATACAAATGCAGTTAGAATGATGTACCGAGCCCGGTGCATGCAAGACAAATGTATGAATGCACGCATGCGTAGCATAAGGTATGCTAATTTAAATATGCCCTAGTCTACCATCATAGGCAGGTAAATAAAAGGGAAGAAAGAAGTGGGGATTGCAAGACATGCACACACACGCACCCACACTTATTACAAATTTGCCCTCGCCCGGAGGGACCAAATAAATGTTACAGATAATTAACCTACAAGCTAATTAAATATTACAAGCCATCTAATTAGCTAAGTAAGTTAACTAATCTAGTTAAGCAATAAACAGTCCCGGGATGAAGGCCCAATGCAGTGCGCGCTCGGTTTTGCTCGGAAATCTGCCACCATGCACAAGATGCCTCTGTTTTCCCAGCTTTACTCCTCTGATGACTGCCAAAGCGTCAGGGTTTACTCTATGGATGCCAGGGGACACCACCGGCTGAAAGAGGATACCACCGGCCATGCAGAATGGTCACCGGCCACAACTTTGATCCATCGGCCAACAATGACGGCCGATCGGCACTAAATGTGGCCGGTCGGACAAAAGTTCCTGCAGAAACTGGTTTGACAGCAATAGAGGACAATACTTGGCATGGCAATGCATTTCAAGCAATGTATGCACTAATCACACCCCATATCATGTTTATGACTCAAAGGGACATGCACCTTGGTTCTCGGGCCACCAATCACGCATTTCCATGCATGATGGCCCAAAGAACCAAGCATGCAACTTCAATTTCAAATGAAATGCAATGCAAACCAATACAAGGAATCCCAACCTCCATCATACTCAATTCAAGAGGCAAGGTCATGCGTGCAAAATGCAATGCAACCTAAGCATGTGAGCTAAAGATGCAACATGGAAATGCTAGCAAGCAAAGCATGTTAGGCACACAACCTAAGTAAAGAAGCATGAAAGGCATGAAGCAATGCAACTTACAAGTAGGCAAGATACAAGGTGGGTGTTCAAGCATGCAACCAAGCATGTGACTTCATTCAATCATGTGATTTCAATCATGCAACAACTTACTAATATGCTACAACATACAAGGAGAGCATGCAACAAACAAAAGGATGGACTTAAACTAGATTAGGCAACTCTAACTAGGCCTAAAACAGTGGCCAACGTGCTCAAATATGAGGGACAAATGCACACACACACATGCACATGTTAAGGCCTATGCATAAGCATCAAAGAACTTCTTTCAAGCATACTTAACAGGGAATAATCATGGACATATGGCATGTATTATAAGCCTTGAAAACATGTAGGAAATGATGCCAAATCAACCTACCAATGCAAGCTATGCATGCAACAAATGGCCCAAGCATTCAAGGCAAGCTAATGAAGTATTGAACTACACTTGATATGACCACACATGGCAAGACTTAAATGACCAAAAACAGAGTTTTAGCACATGAAACAAAGCCCAAAAGACCACTTAGATGGCATCTAAATGGCTTGAATTCAAAAGCATACACAAATGCACTTTCAAGGAGCATACCACACAAACTCATAAAGCATCAAAGAGACATCCAAGGAAAGCATACAAGCATGCTAAGGGGACTGAAATGATGCTATAAATGGTGCCAAACCATTAAAATAAAGCAAGTAATGCATGCTACACACTCATATAGTTAAAGCCTACAAGCTAAATAATGCAAAGGGGCTATGCAATACATGGCAAGTATGACTCAAGCAATTTAAAACAGAGCTAAAGCATACAAAATCATGCACTAAAGCTTCACAAAGCTAGGCCTAAAACATGCTTGAACAAGGGCATTCAACCTAAGGCATATTAAGGCAACAAAATGGCATTACAAGGCATGTATGCTAAGCAAGCATGGTGTACCAAAACCAACATACAACAATGCTATTTCATGGAAAAATTAGCATAAATGACAGCCAAGGCATGGACCACATGAGGCTTAGCTAGGTGCTCATTAAAGAGGCAAAAAAAGGCCATTTTCAAGGACAATAAGGAGAGGGGGTGGCCCTCTCCTTCTTGGGACTTCAAGGCACCATCCTTACCACTGAAATCCCTCAAGATTTCAGTGGTGAGGAGGCCCAAACACCAAAGTCCCGGAGCTCACTCAAAATAGCACAAAATGGAGCCCCTCAAGGCTTAAGAGGGGTCAAACACCTCCAAACCACAAAACACTCTAAACAAACTATTTAGAGGGCCCAAAAACATAACTTTTTTATATTATACACTAAGCTGAAAAATAGTTCTAAGATAGGCAAAAATACAATGCAAAAATGGGGAATAAAGGGGAAAACTTCTTACCCTTGAAGACCTTTTTCAAGAACAGCACTCCAGCTGCTTCTTTAAGCTTAAATCAGCTCCAAAACTTCAAAGACAACCCCTCAGTACCTCAGTAGCCAAGGGAAGGTGAAAGTCTAGGTGTTTGTGTGCAAATCTAAGACTAAAACACCTTAAGGGCAAAAAGAGAGATAGAAATAGATATAGGATAGATTCACAAACCCTAACCCTAACCAGAGCTCCCTCTGTATTTTTTGTAAACTTTTTTTCTAACCTAGAGCAAGGGAGAGGAGGGCTCCTCTTATAGGGGAGCCAATCTTGTAAAGCTTACAAGGTAAGCTAACAAGAAGGCCATCCCTCCATACACGTGTATGGAGGGGAACAAAATGCCATACAACTGTATTAAAATATCTGCAAAAAGCAGATGAACAGTAGTCGGCTGCTCAAAATTACCATTGACCAAAAAAAGATAGCCGACCGGCCATCTATAGTGCCGACCGGCCAAACATTTGGCCGGTGGCCACAATACACAGCCGGTGGCCTTAAGCCTTGGCCGGTGATGGGTGGGGATGGTCTACAAGCCCTACCCTGCCTCTCAAAGGCAAAACACAAGTGTTTGGTGTCAAACCAAGCACAAATCATTCGAGTCGAGAGGCCCTGAGACGAGGCGCGCTGCCAAGGCATCCGGGAACTCAAGACAAACACAAACATAGATGATCACCGAGTGTTCCAATGGTGACGTCCAAGTCTTGAGGACGGTCAAAAATGGGGTGTCTATAGTTGCCCCTCTTTGACAGAACTCGAAAGTCATAACAATGACGGGAGTGAATGTCAAAGCCCAGAGACGACCCATTTTTGACAAGGCCGAAGGCTTAGACAAAGCATGCAAGGAAAACAAGATATGTGCCCGAAGGCAGGGGAAAAATGCAAGACAATGCACAGAGCCGGATATAACTTATGATCATGCAAAGAAAGTTGTAACGAAGCACAACATGCGAAAGTTTTAAGCTAGCATAGACCAAACTTCACTACAATGCAGAGAGGGTGTAAGAGAATTGTGCAATTCACGATACGTCTCACTCGGAGGATACAATACCTGTCCGACTCGTCCGGTTCTACCAGTCGCAAATGAACCGTACATACAATATCGTGCCTGCAAAGAAAACAAACTTAACAGGTACAATGTGATTAACAATCATGCATATTGATGTACTTGAAAATGCACGACAATGCAAAGAAGGTGGGAAGCATAACAACGCCGTGAAGGCACAGTCATGCAAGTGGAGCACGCGGTCTACGCGGGCAACGAAATTGATCATAAGCATGCGGTCTATGCAAGCAATGAAATTGGTTATAAACATGCGGTCTACGCAAGTAGAACATGCGATCTACGCAAGTAGTGAATTGATTATAAACATGCGGCCTACGCAAGCACAACATGCGGTCTACGCAAGTAATGAAATTGAACATAATCATGCGGTCTACGTAAGCAAAACATGCAGTCTACGCAAGTAATGAAATGATTGTAAGTATGCGGTCTACGCAAGCAAAACATGCGGTCTACGCAGGTAATGAAATTGAGGAAACATGCGGTCTACGCAAGTAATGAATTTGAACAAACATGCGGTCTACGCAAGCAATGAAATTGAACAAACATGCGGTCTACGCAAGCAAAACATGCGGTCTACGCTAATAATGAATTTGAACAAGCATGCGGTCTACGCAAGCAAAACATGCGGTCTACGCAAGTAATGAAATTGAACAAACATGCGGTCTACGCAAGTAATGAATTTGAACAAACATGCGGTCTACGCAAGCAAAACATGCGGTCTACGCAAGTAATGAAATTGAACATAATCATGCGGTCTACGTAAGTAATGGAATGATTACGAACATGCGGTCTACGCAAACAAAACATGCGGTCTACGCAAGTAATGAAATTGAACATAATCATGCGGTCTACGCAAGCAAAACATGCGGTCTACGCAGGTAATGAAATGATTACGAACATGCGGTCTACGCAAGCAAAACATGCGGTCTACGCAAGTAATGAAATTGATTACAATCATACGGTCTACGCAAACAAAACATGCGGTCTACGCAAGTAATGAGATTGAATCATAAGCATGCGGTCTACGCAAGCAATGAAATTGATTACAATCATGCGATCTACGCAAACAAAACTTGCGGTCTACGCAAGTAATGAATTTGATTACAATCATACGGTCTACGCAAGCAAAACATGCGGTCTACGCAAGTAATGAGATTGAATCATAAGCATGCGGTCTACGCAAGCAAAACATGCAGTCTACGCAAGTAGTGAAATTGAATCATAAGGATGCGGTCTACGTAAGCAAAACATGCGGTCTACGCAAGTAATGAAATGATCATAAGCATGCGATCTAAGCAAGCAAAACATGCGGTCTACGCAAGTAGTGAAATTGAATCATAAGGATGCAGTCTACGCAAGCAAAACATGCGGTCTACGCAAGTAATGAAATGATCATAAGCATGCGGTCTATGCAAGCAAAACATGCGGTCTACGCAAGTAATGAAATTGAATCATAAGGATGCGGTCTACGCAAGCAAAACATGTGGTCTACGCAGGTAATGAAATGATTACGAACATAATCATGCGGTCTACGCAAGGAAAACATGCGGTCTACGCAAGTAATGAGATTGAATCATAAGCATGCGGTCTGCGCAAGTAGTGAAATTGAATCATAAGGATGCGGTCTACGCAAGCAAAACATGCGGTCTACGCAAGCAAAATATGCGGTCTACGCAAGTAATGAAATTGAATCATAAGGATGCGGTCTACGCAAGAAAAACATGCGGTCTACGCAGGTAATGAAATGATTACAAACATAATCATGCGGTCTACGCAAGCAAAACATGCGGTCTACGCAGGTAATGAAATGATTACAATCATGCGGTCTATGCAAGCAAAACATGCGGTCTACGCAGGTAATGAAATTGAATCATAAGGATGCGGTCTACGCAAGCAAAACATGCGGTCTACGCAAGTAATGAAATGATTACAAACATGCGGTCTACGCAAGCAAAACATGCGGTCTACGCAAGTAATGAAATGATTATGAACATGCAAGATGCAATGAGATGCGCAAAACCGCGCGATGCGTTTTAGACAACGCGAGCGCGCAAGACAGTGCGATTGATATGAGATATGCATGGGGCAACTTTTGAGCTTTCGAGAGAGGCAAAAGGATACAGGAAGGATACACCTTGCACAAATCCGAGTGCCATGTACCGAGGACATGGTTCGAGGTCAAGACGGGGGCCGGTTGAGTGTCGGAGATGCACTTTCTTGTACTTCTTTGAGCTATGAAGACCCTAAAACTACAGATCTGACCCAAACAAGGATGCAGGAGGCTCACCGGCCGGAAGAGGAGGCCACCGGCTGTCCATCGGCCATCAATGAATTCCATCGGCCAAATATTTGGCCGACCGGCCAAAAGTTGCTGAGTCGGGACAGTTCAGTCTTTTCACCTCGGGTCTTTTAAAATAGGGTTTTAAACCCAATTTTCCTCATTTCCTTCTAGCCGAAAATAGTCCCCCCCTCTCTCTAGAGCACTTTTCCCTCCTCCATTCCTCGATTTTCTTGCGTTTCACGCTTGTTTCATCGTTCGATTCGCATATATCTTCGCATTTCGAACATTTTCATCCGAATATTTCTTCATTTCGGTGCGTCCTTCACTATTTCCGCTTTTTGGGGTTTGTTCCCCTCGAGTTTCTCTCGATCTTTCCACATTGTCACTTCCCGGCTTCTCGGGCCACTTTTCACCCTCTCGGGTTGACTTTTTGGTTGACTTTCCACATTTTCGCCCGATTTTCCCTTTTTCGGCTATTTTCTCCCCACTTTTGACATGGCCGACGATATTCCATGGGGCGGGACTCCCCCGAATCACGAGATGGATCCCGGGGTTGAGCTCCTCCCGTTGAGCGTCCGCCCGTTCGACCCGGCGACCTACCGGCCGGCGATTCATGTGCTACCTCCTGACGGACTTCGCCAATTTCGGAGTTTCGACAGAGTGATGCCACCGGAGCTCCTCCTGCGTGAGCCTACATCTCACTTATCCTTCGGCACTTCCGAGGTAACGTTCATTTCTCTGTTTTACTTTCTGCAATGTAGAACATAGAAACTGCCATAGCTGATTACATTCTTTAACTGCTTGACTCAGATACACTGACACACTGTGCACTGTAGTTGATCGCAACCATACTGGCAACTGATATCTGTTTGAGGCTGACATGTGCATACGCACTACGTTGGCCCTGGATCACTCAAACACACCAATACTGTATATACTGCACAGACTGTAGTTTATTGCAATCGCACCGACACCCGATATCTGTTTGAATTTGAAAAGCTTGCACACGTGCTATATTTGTACTGAACCACGCCAACACGCTGACACGTCACATGTTGTAGTTCACTATAAGCACACCAGCACCCGGGATCTGTTTGAATCTGAAAAACTTGCACGCATGCTATATTTGTACTTAATTCTGAATGCCCTTCAAAACTAGTATATTCAGTATTGCCTCGCAATTATTTGTTTGAAAACAGGGAGATTCCCATACCGTACGCGGGTATGGGAACATTGCCGCTCGGGACTGGTATGCTGAGCTTCCGGACGCGGTTCGCTGCATTGTGGACCAGGCGGGCTTCGGCGCTTTCTGCAGGGGATTATCGAGACTCACCGCGAGCAGGCCCCTCCTTGCTGCTCTAGCGGAGACGTGGTGGGACACCATCAACTCGTTCCATTTATCTGCGACGGGAGACATGACGATGACTCCCTATGATTTCTCGATGCTCATAGGCATCAGGGTAGGGGGTGATCCGATCCCCTTCGACATTGATATGGACGAGTGGACTGCCGCTCAGATGCATCTTCTTGGAAATGTGCCACCTCTCGCCCGTCTAGGCTTTGTTCGTTACTTCTGGTTCGAGGTGCAGTTCAGGGTCCAGCCTGCGTTGGTGGAGGAGGCGCAGATGACCCAGGAGGCCGTGGAGAGATATGCGCGCGGCTTTCTCATGTTCTTGGTGGGGACGACCATTTTCACCGACTGGGCGAACACCGTGCCCCTCTGCCTGCTTAGTGCACTAGTAGATGTCAGGAAGATTTTTCACTATGATTGGGGTGGCACCGCTCTGGCCACACTCTACGGGTATATGAGCTCGGCTTCCCGTGGCAGCGGACAGCTGCTCGGGGGCTACTGGCGTGCTTGGGAGGTATGTTTCTTTCCCGCTTTTCATTTCTGCTTTTCTATCTTCTGTACTCTGTACTGTATTCTGTATTGCACACACTGTAGTCTGCTTTTCACTAACTGTGTACTGCACACACGGCACATACATACACTCTGCTTTACACTGACTGTACATTGCTCACACTCTACACAATACACTGCACAACACACGGTTCTGCAATTTCTGCTTTACTCTGTATTCTGCTTTATCTGATAGTCATACTGATGTTTTCTCTGCAGTTGTGGGTCTATGCCTACTTTCCCAGGCTTGCACCCGTGCCAGACAAGGAGACCCCCCTCGTCGTTCCGTTCTTGCGACGCTTCGACGGGAGATGCGTGCGGAGGCCACGAGAGACATTTAGCTTCTTTCGCCGCCACTTTGACACTATCACCCCTGCCAAGGTATGTCCAACTTTAGAGTTTATTATTTTTTGGCTTTGCTTCGCACCGTATTTTTGATGATAGACAACTGACAAACGGCACATTTACCCGCAGATTACCTGGCAGCCTTGGGCTCCACTGCCGGCCGAGGTGAGAGACCATTATGAGGGCGCGGAGGATACTGTCCGCCTTAGGATCCTGTTGGAGGGCCCGGTCTGTCAGGCTTGGTACCTGGGTGAGCGCTTCTTGCGTCAGACCCTGGGTTTACCGGAGCAGATAGTTCCGGGTCCACCCCCTACACACATGAGGGGTACAGAGGGATACTCCCTTAGGCACATGAGGGAGTACACCACCGGCTGGGGTGAGGAGCATCACAGAGGCGAGGGCGGCTACGCAGAGTACGTCCGGACCTACATCATGCGACCCTTGAGCGGTGGTCGCCGAGCTGAGAGGGAGAGGCCAGCGGCGCCGGCAGCTGGAGCGGGAGTGGGGGCTGGAGTAGGAGCGTCGAGGAGAGCTCGAGTCTGCGGCAGGGGTGGAGTTGAAAGGGGGCGGGGGACCGGTTGGCCTACTTTGCCGACTTCGCTGACATACAGAGGACAGGGTGGGGCGACCTACCCAATCCCCTTCGCTCCTCCCCCAGCTGATCATGAGTTGGCCGGCATCCCCGACTTGCCTCCGGTACGTATTACTTCATTTCGCATCTTGCATTTGACATTTCATTTCAGTTTATTTGATATTCCGCAGAATACTGATATATCTGATACTCTTGCAGGCGTCCTCCGAGTACACCCGGCAGTCCGTGGAGTTGAATGCCTCCATGATGGGGATGCTGCAGCGGACCTTCAACCTCCTGGCCCTCTATAGTATTCCGGTATGTTCTTCTGACGATGGTCTCAAGCCATACATGAACTGATTCGCGTAACCTGATGCACTATACAACACCTGACACACTGATCTCACAGTATCTGATACACTGCATCTATACACTGCATTCTGCACTGATAAACTGCTCGCGGCATTCACACTGTACTCATACACTGCATTCTACACTGATAAACTGCTCACGGCATTCACATACTGTACTCATACACTGCATTCTGCACTGATAAACTGCTCACGGCACTCACATACTGTACTCATACACTGCATTCCGTACTGATAAACTGCTCACGGCTTTCACACACTGTACTCATACACTACATCCTGCACTGATAAACTGCTCACAGTATTCTGATGTATTTGCCCTTTGTGCTTTTCAGCCTCCCTTCCAGATTCCTCCGGTGGGTGGTGCTCCAGCTGGGCCTTCCGTCCCCGCCCGGGGGGAGATGAGGAGGGCAGAGTATTCCCCCGCAGCAAGGCGGGGCGCACCTATGTCGGGAGTAGTTCGCGGGCTCCAATCCCTGATGATGATGACGAGGAGTCGGAGGCGGAGGCAGAATCGGAGGCGGAGTCATCGGAGGAGGAGACCGGAGGCAGCACTGGCTCAGGTTCTGACGATGATGCTGATGATGCTCCTGGACCTTCGTCCAAGAAGAGGACCAGGACAGACCCCCGATCCCGAGACTACTGATGATGACCCAGATTGCTGCTTTTCTTCTTTTTCTTTTCTTGTACTTTTTCTTTTTTGCTGGTAGTTAGTTTACCTCGTACTGCCGCGGGCAGATTTTTGTTTTCCTCAAAACTTTGTACTAAACAAAGATTATGAAATGAAACGAACTTTTGTATGAAAAAGCGTTACATTTTTTTATATTCCACTGCATTGCATCATGTTACACCTCAATGTAAATGAAATTGATTGGTTGTCTGAAAATTAAACACTTGTACTATAATAATCAGCTAACTAAACAGCCAACAGCAAAGCAACCCATGCAAACCACTGCTTAACCTGAATACACGGCCCATACTCTGCTGAGGATTAATCTTCATACAGCCCATAACCCAACACTTGGTTTATTCTGCACACGGCAAACTTTAAACAAAACAGCCCAATCTGACAAGACGGCCTTCAAAGGTGAAACCGGCTAGGGTTGAAACATGCTCGGATGCCCCCAAATTTTCCCTTCCTTCCTTTGGTTCGCCCAAATATAGAGAATGGCACAGCACTCCGAGCATAAACGATTAACTTTTGGAAAAGGGGTTTTCTTAACCGGGGTATCGAGCCTACAACTGGACACAGCGGAAAAGACTCAACAAAGGTACACGACCTAAACCTAACGAGACACACTCGGGAAAGACTAAAAGCAAAAGGCGAGACCGACGAATCAAAAAGACACGACACACGGACATGCTTATAAACTGAGAGACCTCAAATCTCGAGGAGCCGGTCCCTCCGGGTATACTTCCCACCCTTTTTGATTTGTGATTCTCATATCACTCGGCCCTCAAGCTCGGTTTTTCTCTCAAAACCCTTTTCTTACTTTTCTCTCAACTTACACCTCTCTATTCTTTATTCTCTCATTTTTCATCCCTCCCCAGGGTGATTGATGGATGAATAGGAAGGTGTGGGTTCATTCTCAACACCGTTAGCTCACGGCTATTTCTTCTGGTGGATAGAGTGCCCTTCTGGCAAGTACGTCGATGACGGGGGAAAGACAGAACATCTGACTCAACTGTGCCCCTAGTTTATCACTTTGACCATTTTTTTTTTGTTTTTGCTTTCTACTAAAACAGTTTTGATCAAAATGAGAGTTAGATTAACACACTTGTTCAATTTTTGATTTGAAAATCACGTAAGTCAGGCTGTAAGCACTGAAAATTTTCTTTTTTCGGGTCCAAGGAATGGTCCAGTTTTGGAAAACGAAATAGTTTTCGAGAAAATAGTCAACCTCAGTAAAAATTTTTAAAAACTATTTTTGCAAACGGCTAATGCTCAACGAGCATGGAACTTGCCTTCGAGATGCGCAACCTCGGATCGGGAGGCAATGGAAAATTGCCCCTTGCTTGAAAGGGGTGCATGGCAACGGAAAGTTGCCCCTGGCTTGAATGGCGACTCGTGGCAACTCCTGGCAACGGAAAGTTGCCCATTGTTTGGATGATGCCGCAGCAGCCCGCAAACAGTCTTCATTGATGGTGGTCGAACTTTTGGACACGGAGATGACGAAGACGGTCATAATCAATATATGGACACAGTCACTTTGGGAGTGTTGGTGACTGGACTTTGGGATGAAATCGGAACCATTGCATGGACTGAGATGCTATGAAAGCGTTGGGGGATGGACTTCAGAATGAAGTTGCCTACGTATCCCAAGCATGGGAATCAAGCCTTACGTAGTTCCGGTTAAGGTACACTCGGGTATTTTAACCTTCACTTTTCAGGCTCTAACTTTTGCTAAGGCGCCCGATGCGGGTTTTCGACCTTGCGAGCTTCTTTTCATTTTCTTTTTCCTCTTTTTGATGATTTTTTTTTTCTTTTCTTTTCTGTTGCATTTTTTTTTTGTATTTTTTCTCTCTTTTTTTTCTTCTTTTGCATTTCCTTTTTTGCTTGCTTTTTTGTATTTTTCTCTTGCTCTAACTTTTGCCTGGGTCGCCCTTCCGGGTTTTCGGCCCAGCGAGCCTCTTAAAGGGGGAAAGTGTAACAAGTCCATGCCAAATGGTTTTAGGGTTTTGAAGCCATCCGTATCCAGGAGAGTGGCTGTTGCATTGACTTACTGAAGGACCCATATTCGGCACTTCGAGCATATCTGACATTTTTGCCCCTAGTTTGAGGAGGGGGCTTCCGATCTAGCTTTACAAGCTTCCTTTGATCTGATCTTCTTGATCTGACTTTGGTGCCTCTTGTTTGAGGGCTGCTTCCAATCTGGCCGCACAGGCCTCTCTTGATGGTCGATCGTTGAACACTCCGAATTGTGGTTCAAGGTTTTAAAACAAGGGCTCGAGTCTTGAGGCTGAGAGCAATCCTAAGCTGCACAATCTCAAGAGTGATTCCACACCGGTCTTCGCGGGACCGCGCAAAACATTTTGTTTTTGAAAGTTTTTAAAGAAGCGACAAATCGCTCGTGCTGAAGATAGTGTGGAACCATCCTGGATCAGGCCAGGGTCTTTCTCAATACTCACGCTGACAAGCATGATTCCAATCATTAAAGGCTTAGCACGCCTCTTTTTGTCTCAATTGATCAAATTTTTGCAAAACCGGAGGAATTCCTTCCTCTTCGTTTTCACCGCAGTGTTCAAAAAGTTTTGAAAAACTTAGGTCAATGCAATGATTTTCAGGGCACAAGAGAGCAGGTGGAATGCACTGCTGTTCTATTCAAATCCTCTGGCACAACCGGCCCAAAACCAACAATAGGCATGGAAACATGATAGCCGCAGTTGTTTCATTCAGATGCCCTGGTTGTAACTGGCTCCTCAGCAGAGACAGACTCAAAAAGAAAGCAAAAAGATTAAATACAAAAAAAAAACGGTGTTCGAGGCAACAACCTCGGAATCACTCGACATTCTATTCAGGGGGACTAACTCACTACAACAAGACAGACCCTTAGCCAAAAGTACTGACTCAAGACAATGAGACAGACTCAAATCAAAACAAAAGGCTGACTCGACACCCAAGCTAAAATTTACAAAATTAGCATTCGCAAATGCCCCAAAAAAGTGCGTGCCAGACGCCACATCTTGAAATAAACCAAGCGCCGCCCGCAGGTGGTCCGACCCCTAATCACATACTTGTATCTTCGGAGTCAAACAGCTTAGTGACGACAGACTTTGCTGAGGTAGGTGGGAGGATGACCTCATTGTCGATCAAATCTTGCACTTTATGACGAAGGCGGAAACAACCATCGGTACTGTGGCCGGACTGTTGGTGGTACGCGCAGTACAAGGTAGCATCATGTGAGAGAGGGAGATTCTTCGGGAGGGGCCGAGGCTCGAGGGGTTTAAGATGCCCCTTTTTAGCCAATATTTGAAATGCCCTAGACAAAGGCATGTGGATGGCATGAAAGACTCTGCGTCCTCGAGGCAGATATTTTGAAGTCTGAGGGTTCTTGCTAGATGCACTAGCGAAAGGGTCGGCTGGCACTGCCTTGGCCTTCTGATCTTTTCCGGGTGTAGGGTTGAAAATGACGGGAATTGTCTGGGCATGACGGGGACTTTCCCGATTTTCTGCCTGGCTTGAACTGCCTTCGGTTGGAGTGGGGAAAGCATCATCCATAACTTTAGTCACGACTGAGGATACCTGCTGCTTATTCATTCCCCCGGCTTTCAAAGCCTCGACTGCCCACAACAGCTGTTCAATGGGATCGGCATCTGCCTTGATCTTGTTCTTGCCTCTAGCCTCAGCCTGATCGGGGGTTTGGGTTGATACACCAGAGTGATGCCCGGTTGTTGCTGAAACGTCGTTGTTGTAGCTGGAGGCAATCTCTGGTTGGCTGAGCTCGATCACAATTCGCCCCAGTAGCGGGGGCTCCTGCGGAACAAAATTCCCGGCATATGGTGCTGCGGATAGCGAAGCTAACATTTCGTAGGCGAGATCCGCCACAGACCTCTGGAGGTCACCTATCATTCCCATCAATTCAAAGGTAGTGGGCTCACGAGCCTGGTACAACTGGGGTGCCCAAATTGGGTGCGCGACAGGCGACCTGGACGGATGTGATATATCAACATTGGTTTCATCTTGCAGGATGATCCCTTGATTCAGCGCAGCTGCCATAACCACAATCTCTTCCGAATTCTACGTCATCGTAAGTCCTACCTCAGCAAGGGGGAACACTGGCTATTCTGTATCAACTCTCTAAACTCTCTGTACTGAAAGGAAAAACAAGCAGTATTTCAGCCCGAAACAGATCAAACACAGGTGTAGCCGAACAACTGAACTCTACTACTGATCACGGTTCCCTAGAACCACTGTTCTCAAAACTGAACTGATACCCGCAGATATAACTGATTTCTCAACAACACTGATACTGGTGCCCTCGGGCCTGATACTCAAACTTGCAAACTGATATGTACATTCCTGTAGAGATACACTCTAAAGCACATAGCAGATAAGTGAGAGCCAAAACACCCCTATGTTGGGGTAGGGTTTCCCTGTCCTATTTTGTCAGGAGCTAGGGTTTCACTACGCACGCAGCGGTTTTCAAACAACCTAACATCGGGTAAGCAACCTGTCCTAGTTTGGAATGGTCACTATGAATCTCGGTATGCACTAGGTCGAATGGTCAAAAAGGGTGCCCTGGTAAAACCGGGGTTTGTGTTCCCATACTGTCAGAGCCTATAATCGGTCAGCCTTACAGTCATGCCTTAACAAGACAAGCCTCCAGCAAACCGTTCAAGAATGGCAGATGGCAAACACGGTGTCCTAGGCGCACCAATGCACATGCAATGCAAAGAGACACATAAATGAAATCGAAACGGGATATCACGAGTTCGAGTCAAGCTCTCTAAAATCCCCAGCAGAGTCGCCAGAAACTGTAGCACGTCCGCAAGGGACCCCGCTACTACAGTTCGGACTCGATTAGTGTCACGGTTCTTAATCTGAACCAAAGAGTCCAAATCTGGCAAATCGTTTTGAGAAACAGATTTTTGAAAAGAAGTGCCAAACATGGACTGCTTTGCCAGATACAGAGTCGCCACCTAAATTTTTTATGGGGGAATTTAGGAAACCCTGACTCGGTGCCAAAGGCCACGTGTCCGTCATTGCCAAAGTTGCCTCGGCTCGGGAGCTTGGGTACGATTGGGGAAGGTCAGCTATGAGCACCCCCTCTCGCCCGATCCGAAGATCGGCCTCTACTAACCGTGATATCCGATTTTGAAAACGTTATGTGTTCTTATTCTTGTTATTAGCCTAGAATTACTATGTTATGCGCACAGCAAACAAGTATAGACTAGATTGCCTAATTTGGAAATAAGCATTGCATATCCGTTTGCCTTGAAAAACACTTTGGAATTTGCTACTCTAAAGTAGGCTAAAATACGGATTTCAACGAGTTTTTCCAACTCAAACAATCCAACCTTCACCCACAGGCATTCCAACAGTTTATCACGTAAGCATCTAGCCACATGGTAAGCATGCTGTCATGTTAACATTCACACTCATGCGAGATGCTAAAGCGTAAATACTTACATCGTACTCCATGCCAAAACAGTAAACTAGTTAGCAGAACATGCGTGATCCTAGTTCATGTTAAATGGCTAATGCATCACATACAGAATGCAATTAGGTTAGGCTCGGCTAATCCTAAAATGACATGTGAAATGCAATCATTTGATGCACGTATTCAATTTTGGAATTGAAATACAAATGCAGTTAGCATGATGTACCGAGCCCGGTGCATGCAACACAAATGTATGAATGCAAGCATGCGTAGCATAAGGTATGCTAATTTAAATATGCCCTAGTCTACCATCATAGGCAGGTAAATAAAAAGGAAGAAAGAAGTGGGGATTGGAAGACATGCACACACACGCACCCACACTTATTACAGATTTGCCCTCGCCCGGAGGGACCAAATAAATGTTACAGATAATTAACCTACATGCTAATTAAATATTACAAGCCATCTAATTAGGTAAGTAAGTTAACTAATCTAGTTAAGCAATAAACAGTCCCGGGATGAAGGCTCAATGCAGTGCGCAATCGGTTTTGTTCGGAAATCTGCCACCATGCACAAGATGCCTCTGTTTTCCCTGCTTTACTCCTCTGATGACTGCCAAAGCCTCAGGGTTTACTCTATGGATGCCAGGGGACACCACCGGCTGAAAGAGGATACCACCGGCCATGCAGAATGGTCACTGGCCACAACTTTGATCCATCAGCCAACAATGACGGCCGATCGGCACTAAATGTGGCCGGTCAGACAAAAGTTCCTGCAGAAATTGGTTTGACAGCAACAGAGGACAATACTTGGCATGGCAATGCATTTCAAGCAATGTATGCACTAATCACACCCCATATCATGTTTATGACTCAAAGGGACATGAACCTTGGTTCTCGAACCACCAATCACGCATTTCCATGCATGATGGCCCAAAGAACCAAGCATGCAACTTCAATTTCAAATGAAATGCAATGCAAACCAATACAAGGAATCCCAACCTCCATCATACTCAATTCAAGAGGCAAGGTCATGCATGCAAAATGCAATGCAACCTAAGCATGTGAGCTAAGGACGCAACATGGAAATGCTAGCAAGCAAAGCATGTTAGGCACACAACCTAAGTAAAGAAGCATGAAAGGCATGAAGCAATGCAACTTACAAGTAGGCAAGATACAAAGTGGGTGTTTAAGCATGCAACCAAGCATGTGGCTTCATTCAATCATGTGATTTCAATCATGCAACAACTTACTAATATGCTACAACATACAAGGAGAGCATGCAACAAACAAAAGGATGGACTTAAACTAGATTAGGCAACTCTAACTAGGCGTAAAACAGTGGCCAAAGTGCTCAAATATGAGGGACAAATGCACACACACACATGCATATGTTAAGGCCTATACTTAAGCATCAAAGGAATTCTTTCAAGCACACTTAAAAGGGAATAATCATGGACATATGGCATGCATTATAAGCCTTGAAAACATGTAGGAAATGATGCCAAATCAACCTACCAATGCAAGCTATGAATGCAACAAATGGCCCAAGCATTCAAGGCAAGCAAATGAAGTATTGAACTACACTTGATATGACCACACATGGCAAGACTTAAATGACCAAAAACAGAGTTTTAGCACATGAAACAAAGCCCAAAAGACCACTTAGATGGCATCTAAATGGCTTGAATTCAAAAGCATGCACAAATGCACTTTCAAGGAGCATACCACACAAGCTCATAAAGCATCAAAGAGACATCCAAGGCAAGCATACAAGCATGCTAAGGGGACTGAAATGATGCTATAAATGGTGCCAAACCATTAAAATAAAGCAAGTAATGCATGCTACACACTCATATAGTTAAAGCCTACAAGCTAAATAATGCAAAGGGGCTATGCAATACATGGCAAGTATGACTCAAGAAATTTAAAATAGAGCTAAAGCATACAAAATCATGCACTAAAGCTTCACAAAGCTAGGCCTAAAACATGCTTGAACAAGGGCTTTCAACCTAAGGCATATTAAGGCAACAAAATGGCATTACAAGGCATGTATGCTAAGCAAGCATGGTGTACCAAAACCAACATACAACAATGCTATTTCATGGAAAAATAAGCATAAATGACAGCCAAGGCATGGTCCACATGAGGCTTAGCTAGGTGCTCATTAAAGAGGCAAAAAAAGGCCCTTTTCAAGGACAATAAGGAGAGGGGGTGGCCCTCTCCTTCTTGGGACTTCAAGGCACCATCCTTACCACTGAAATCCCTCAAGATTTCAGTGGTGAGGAGGCCCAAACACCAAAGTCCCGTAGCTCACTCAAAATAGCACAAAATGGAGCCCCTCAAGGCATAAGAGGGGCCAAACACCTCCAAACCACAAAACACTCTAAACAAACAATTTAGAGGGCCCAAAAATAGAACTTTTTTATATTATACACTAAGCTCAAAAATAGTTCTAAGATAGGAAAAAATACAATGCAAAAATGGAAAATAAAGGGGCAAACTTCTTACCCTTGAAGACCTCTTTCAAGAACAGCACTCCAGCTGCTTCTTTAAGCTTAAATCAGCTCCAAAACTTCAAAGACAACCTCTCAGTACCTCAGTAGCCAAGGGAAGGTGAAAGTCTAGGTGTTTGTGTGCAAATCTAAGACTAAAACACCTTAAGGGCAAAAAGAGAGATAGGAATAGATATAGGATAGATTCATAAACCCTAACCCTAACCAGAGCTCCCTCTGTATTTTTTGTAACCTTTTTTTCTAACCTAGAGCAAGGGAGAGGAGGGCTCCTCTTATAGAGGAGCCAATCTTGTAAAGCTTATAAGGTAAGCTAACAAGAAGGCCATCCCTCCATACACGTGTATGGAGGGGAACAAAATGCCATACAGCTGTATTAAAATATCTGCAAAAGCAGATGAACAGTAGTTGGCTGCTCAAAATTGCCATTGACCAAAAAAAGATAGCCGACCGGCCATCTATAGTGCCGACCGGCCAAACATTTGGCCGGTGGCCACAATACACAGCCGGTGGCCTCAAGCCCTGGCCGGTGATGGGTAGGGATGGTCTACAAGCCCTACCCTGCCTCTCAAAGGCAAAACACAAGTGTTTGGTGTCAAACCAAGCACAAAACATTCGAGTCGAGAGGCCCTGAGACGAGGCGCGCTGCCAAGGCTTCCGGGAACTCAAGACAAACACAAACATGGATGATCACCGAGTGTTCCAATGGTGACGTCCAAGACTTGAGGACGGTCAAAAATGGGGTGTCTACAAATGTGTAATCCAGATATTCCGGAATTAAAGAAAAGGGTTTTAGATGAAGCCCATAAATCGGTATTCGCTATGCATCCGGGTAACAATAAAATGTATCGGGATCTGAAGCAAAGTTATTAGTGGCCTAAGATGAAGAAAGAAATTGCAGAATATGTGTCCAAGTGTCTTCAATGTCAGCAAGTTAAAGTTGAACATCAGAAACCGGGCGGTCTACTTCAACCCCTCCCTATTCCTCAATGGAAGTGGGAACATGTGACTATGGATTTCGTTGTTGGCCTACCTCAAACTTCTCGAGGTATGGATTCTATTTGGGTTGTAGTTGATAAATTGACTAAATCTGCACATTTTCTACCTGTTAGAACTACATTTAATGCTTATAGATTGGCTACAATACATGTTGATGAGATTGTCCATTTACACGGAGTTCCAGTAACTATTGTGTCGGACAGAGATCCGAAATTTGTATCAAGATTGTGGAAGAGTTTGCAGGAAGCTATGGGGATAGAACTGACGTTTAGTACTGCATTCCACCCACAGACAGATGGGCAATTAGAATGAACTATTCAGACTTTGGAAGATATGCTAAGGATGTGTGCCTTGGATTTTCGGGGGAAGTGGGAACATTATTTGTGACTTGCAGAGTTTGCATACAATAATAGTTTCCACTCCAACATCGGTATGGCACCATACGAGGCTTTGCATGGTAGAAGGTGTACATCACCAATTTGTTGGACTGAAGTCGGGGATAGAGCTTTACTTGGGCCTGAAATTGTGCAAGACACTTCTGAGAAAATCAAAACGATTCAACAAAGGCTCAAAACAGCTCAGAACCGACAAAAGAATTATGCAGATGTCCGAAGAAGACCTGACTAGTATGAGGTTGGTGACCATGTGTTTATCCGTGTGTCTCCAATAAAAGGCCTAGTTAGGTTTGGAAAAAAGGGCAAGCTGTCACCCCATTACATTGGGCCGTTTCAAATTCTAGAAAGGCTTGGCCTAGTTACTTATAGAGTCGCCTTACCACCGGGATTTGAGCAAATCCATACTGTGTTTCATGTATCAATGTTAAGGGGTTATCTCCGAGACCCGTTTCATGTGATTGATTATCACCGGGTAGCTCTGGATGAAAATATGGAGTACGCTGAATGGCTGGAACGAATTATTGACCGGCAAGTGAAACAACTGAGAAGCAAGTCCATCCCAATGGTGAAAGTGGAATGGAAAGAACACTATGGGACGGATGCTACATGGGAAAAAGAGGAGGAAATGCGACTACGCTATCCACATTTGTTTCCCGACGAAGGTAAAATAAGTTTGGAGGACCAAACTTCCTAAAGGGGGGAAGACTGTGATAACCCTATTCCGTACTATGCTAATTGGTCCTTATTATGAATATGATTATGTGTTTGATATGATTGTGTGTGCCATTTACATGAAAATATGTGGTTTTAAATTTCTATCTGCTCACCGTAAGAATATCTGTTTGACTATCTGCTTTGGAAATTAAATTGAGGGCCTTATGGCCCACAAAATCTGAAATTGATTACGCCATTGTGATTAGCGTAATTTTTAGAGCCTACGGTGAAATTCAATTGAAAATTGATTCGGATCAAAATAATTAGATTCAAAACGATTAATTAAGTGCTCAATTATTTGATATTAAAATAATGTGATCTAGTGGGGCTATAAAAGGGCCATTAGACATTCAATTCTTCTCTTTTAATCAAATTGGTTGATTCTAACTCTAAGAGAAAGAGAGAGGGTCGGCTATAGAGAGGGAAAGAAGGAGAATTGTGTGTTTGGTTCAAGTTTAATGAACTGAAAGGTTGGACTCAACATTCAACTAGAGTTTGAGAAGAATAAAGCCTCTAGGTAAGTAAATTCATGGATTTTAAATTGTAATTTTGTGAATTCAAAGTTGAATAATGATCAAGAACATGAATTAAATTGGCTATGATGAAATTGAGTTGGTTTTATTGATTTGGTAGTCTATATGCACATGCACGTGAGAAATTGCTTTGAAATTGCATGTTTGAGCACAAAATGTGTAATCCATGTGAGATTTTAATTGAAGCTTATATTTTTGACCATCTATTCACCATCTAAGTTGAGAATAAGAGTTGTATTCCACATGCATGTACAATGCATGAGAAAGTGAGTTTGAAATACATGGAATTGTTGTGATAGAAACAAGTTTGGTGTAAATTGGAACATGCATGCAGGTAATTCATGGAATTGGACTTCATAATGTTATAATTTGGTGTTTGTACCATGTTAGTACATGTATATGTGAAGTTTGAGCCAAAATCATGTGTTTGGAGCCTTTGAATATCAAGTTGAAGCTCAAGAACAAGTTCTAGAAAATCTAGAAAATTTGATGTCCGCTCAAGCGAGAGAACCGCCGCTCGAGCGTAAAATTCGGGCTCCCAGTATTTCTTTGCAGACATGGTGTCCGCTCGAGAGGGGAAGTTCACGCTCAAGCAGGGAGCCATGTAGTGAGGCCTTCTGCTCGAGTGCCAGAATTCCCGATTGAGCGTAAAAATGACACAACAAGAACTTTTGCAGGCTTCAGGGGTCCGCTCGAGCGGGGAAGTCCATGCTCGGGCGGGAGACCCTGTTTCTGAAATTTTGAAAATACATTCTGTGTTTCATGTTCCGTTCCCTTTCACTTCTAAGTACTCTTTGGCATGCATTAAACATTGTAAATGAGACAAGAAGATAAGAATGAAGCCTAAAGAGGAATATGGGAATTAAAGAACGGATTGAATCGGTTGTGACCCATATGTGTTATGAGATGTGTAGGGTCAAGCTCCAGGGAAAATCAACCAGCCGATCACTGTAAGTAATATCTTAATAAAGATATCAGAAGTATGTTATCTGTCCTATTACTTACTTCTATGTAAGTCTTATAAGTTCGTTAATTCGAATGATATAATGAATGGGCCAGTGGCCAGTATGAACTGAATGATAAATGAATGAGCCAGAGGCCAGCATGATCTGAATGATAAATGAATGCGCCAGAGGCCAGTATGAACTGAATGATAAATGAATGGGCTAGAGGCCAGTATGATCTGAATGATTAATGAATAGGCCAGAGGCCAGTTTGACATGATTGAAAGAATGGTTGGGCCAAAGGTCGTTTGACATGAATCGTTTGGGCCCGAGGACGTCTTATGTGTTTGGAACCACAGCTACTTGATATATGTATATGGTAGATAGAATATGAATTGGGCTCAAGGCCATTTGAAGCACATTGTTCTAAATACCGTTTATGTATCTTCTTTATTTGATATTATTCACTGGGCTTTCGCTTACGCTCTTTCATGTGTTTATAGGTGAGCCAAGGGAGGTCCAAACCCAGCCTCAGTGAAGTTTGTGTGGAACAACCAAGGTTTTGATAAGTCAGCCCATACGTCTCACGCACGAGACTCGTCTTCCCCCTTTTGCCTTCTTGTTTTATTTTGTCATGTTGGCGAGGATTTTGGTACATGATTGTATATGGTTTTGAATGGCTGACCTAGACTTGAATGATCCTATATGTACAGAGTTTTATGTTAGTACATATTTTGATGTGAGTTATTAACATGTATACGCATGGTTTGTTATGATGTACCGTGTAAGCACAGCTCTATGGACAGAGTTTCAAATTTTGCTTCCGTTTGGCCCCTTGACTCTGATGAGTTATGTCTGGTTTGGTTTGAGGCCGTAGGTAATCCCTTGATTACTGGCCGGTTATGTCCTTAACCCATAGGGGCGGGTTCGGGTCATGGCAGTAACGGTTAAGAATAAGTACCCAATGCCTCGCATAGATGATCTATTTGATCAGTTGAAAGGGTCTTGCTGCTTCTCTAAGATAGACTTGAGGTCGGGTTATCACTAGTGTAGAGTGAGGGAGGAGGATATCCCAGAGACGACATTTCATATGCAGTATGGCCATTATGAGTTCTTCATGATGCCTTTTGAGCTAACCAATGCACCAACTGTGTTTATGGATTTGATGAATCAGATCTTCCGTGAGTTTGTAGACCGCTTTGTGGTCGTCTTCGTGGAAGACATTTTGATTTACTCACCTTCTGAAGAGCAACACGAGGAACACTTGCGAGCGGTGCTTGAGTTGCTTAGAGCCTATAAGTTGTATGCTAAGTTTGGGAAGTGTGAATTCTGGCTGAAGGAGGTTAAGTTTTTAGGCCATATGGTATTTGAGAAAGGGGTGACTGTAGATTCATCCAAAATAGAGATAGTGCAAGATTGGACACAGCCTAAGAATGCTTTCGAGATTCGTAGTTTCTTAGGGTTGGCCGGGTATTACCGTCGGTTTGTGAAGGACTTCTCGAGATTAGTCTCACCTTTGACTAGGCTGACGAGGAAAGGAATCAAATTTGTGTGGAGTGAGACTTGTGAAAAATTATTCCGAGAGCTTAAAGTTAGACTTACCACTGCTCCAGTCTTGATTATTCCGAAGAGGGGTTTGGGCTATTCAGTGTACTGTGATGCTTCACGGGAAGGTTTGGGATATGTCTTAATGCAAGATAGGAAGGTAGTAGCTTATAGTTCACGGTAGTTGAAAACTTATGAGAAAAATTACCCTACCCACGATTTAGAGTTAGCAACGGTGATTTTTGCCTTGAAGATTTTGAGACATTATCTGTATGGTGAGAAATTTGAGGTGTTTTCTGATCACAAGAGTCTGAAATATTTGTTTATACAGAAAGACTTGAATTTTGGGCAAAGGAGGTGGATGGAATTCATAGAGGATTATGATTTTGAGTTGCATTATCATCCGGGGAAGGCCAATGTTGTGGCCGACGCCTTGAGTAGGAAATCAATTAGCAGTGTGGCTTGTATTGCCATCTAGAAATGGGAAATATTGGGTACTCTTGGGGAATTCAACTTGCATCTTGGCGAGTCTGTTGAATCTGCGACCTTGTTCTCCGTAGTTGCACAATCTACACTTGTGAACTGAGTGTTAGAAGCGCAGAAGGGTGACCTTGAGGTAGAATCTCTCAGGGAGAATATCTCTAGTGGGAAGGTAGAGAAGGGTTTGAATGTGTATCCCGACCAGAGTGTGAGATACCGTGATCGTTTGTTCGTGTCGGAGTCTTGCCGAGAGGAAGTACTCTGAGAGCTTCATCATTCATGCCTTACGGTGCATCTGGAAGGCACAAAGATGTATCATGATCTGAGTTGCCAATTTTGGTGGAGAGGTATAAAGAGGGGTGTAGATGTGTTTGTATCAAAGTGCCTTACTTGTTAGCAAGTGAAGGCCGAATATCAGAGGCTAACGGGTTTGATGCAACCTTTTCCTATAGCCGAGTGGAAGTGGGAACATGTCATGATGGATTTTGTTGTCGGCCTTCTGAGGACTTAACGGGGTAGTGATGCCATTTGGGTGGTAGTTGACCGATTGACCAAGTCGGCGTATTTTATTCCTATGCGCATAAGTGATTTAGTAGATTATCTTGCCGACCTGTACATCAGGGACATAGTGAGATTGCACAGGGTCCCTGTGATTATCATTTCGGATAGAGATTTGCATTTTACAGCTCGGCTGTGGCAGAGCTTGCAAAGTGCCTTGGGCACTAGACTGACTTTTAGCACGGCTTACCATCCTCAGGTTGACGGGCAGCCGAGGGTACTATTCAGATCCTTGTGGACAGGCTTTGATATTGTGTCCTTGACTTTAAGGGGTCGTGGGAGAGACACTTACCGTTAGTGGAGTTTGCCTACAATAATAGGTTCCAATCGAGTATTGGCATGACACCGTTTGTGGCCTTGTATGGCTGACTGTATAGATCTCCAGTGTGTTGGTCCGAGGTGGGTGATGCACCTTTGTTAGGCCTAGAGTTGGTTTGGGAAACGACGGAGAAAGTTACACTTATCCGTAAGAGGCTGGTTACAGCTCAGAGTCGCTAGAAAAGTTATGCTGACTGTAAGAGGAGACCCTTGTCTTTTGAGGTGGGAGACCATGTTGTAGATATCCCATTTTTGACCATCCTCAAGATTTGGACGTCATCATTTGAACACTCGATGATTTTGTATGCTTGTGTTCGTTTTGAATGCCTGAAGTTCTCGGCCGAGCACCTTGCCTCTGAGCCTCTAAACTTGTCTGTTTTGTGCTTGGTTGCGGACTAAGAGCTTGTTGTTTCCAGTCTGGAGGAGAGGGTGGCCTGTCGGCCATCCCCACAATCCATCAGCCATCGCTTGTGCCTGTTGGCCATCAGTGGTGGCCAGTCGGCCGTTAATGATAAATGACACCATTTTTCTCCTTTTTCAGATATTTATTTGCTAGCTGTTGTTCACTAAAGTGCATCTCCATACACGTGTATGGTAGGATGATTACAAGCCTTAATCTTGATTTTCTATATATAGGGGGTGCTTTCCCCCATTTAGAAGGGTTAGAAAATTTGGATCAAATTTCTCTCTCTCTCTTCTTGTTTTGTGCCTTAAAGCCTTGTAACTCTACACCTTTCTATATCAAGCCTTAACCAAACACCCTCACCTTTGAGCTAAGGTTGTTTGGGTTTTAGTTTGAGCTTTGGAAGGAGGTTTGAGTTTGAAATTGTGGCTGTTTTGTGCTGTGCTTCAAGAGGTATAAGACTCACCTTGTAAGCTATGTTTTGACTACTTGTTTCGCCATCTTTTTGTATTGTTTTTGGCCTGGTTTTCAACCACAAAAAACTCTGGTTTTTGAGGCTTAACATGGTGGTTTGAGGTCATTTTGTGTTAAGGGGTAGTCCACCCTTCTTATTGCTTAATTATGTGAGCTTTTGTGCCATCTTTCAAGGCTTTCAAATCAAACTTTTTGGCCTTTTAAACCACTGAAATTCAGAATTATTTTAGTGGCAAAAGCCTTGTTTTGATGTCCAAAATTGGAGGGGGTAGCCTCCACTCCTTGTGTTTTGTTTGCATGCCTAGATAGCCTAACATGTGAGCATGTTTTTCTAGCATTTTGTACCTTAATCTCAGTATGTTTTAGTCAGTGTTTTGACCTGTTTTGGGCTGGTCAACTCAGTTGAGGCTTGTATTGTGTGGTTGTAGTGTAAAGAGGCTTCACTAGCTTAATGTTTTAGGCTTTTTATCATGAATTGCATGAGTTGCTTGCATCTTTAGTGTCATTTTGCACTCCATTTCAGCACTGGAATTTCTGCAATCTCCCTCTATTCTTCGCTCTTTCATTTATTTTGAAAGTGGCTCTGAACCCCTTGTTGGCTTAAGTGTGAAATTGAGACACTTGTGCTTAATGGTTTCAATCCTCTTTTGAGGGTTTCTACTAACCAACGGCATGAGGTCTCCTTCATGCTCAAGGCACTTGTGGTTTAAGCATACTTTCAATTAGAGGACATTCACCTTTTGGACTAATCAGTTAAAGACTGGATTGGTAATCTAAAATGAGTAAATAAAATGAACAAAGTAAAAGAGGCAAGATAAACATCTTTTATATTGCATTGCATGTATTCGGATCGGACATTAATTCGAACACAAGAAAAATGGGACGTTTCATACTCAAAGTGATGAAACGTGCCACTTTTCTTGGTCACCATCACCCTTGATCATACATGATAGGGTTGTGGTTTTGATTGAGTCTTGTTTTGCACTCATTAAGCTTGTACAAGCTTGATTCTTTGGCCATCATGCATAAAAATTGCTTGGTTGATGGCTTGAGAGCCAAGAACTACACTCCTTTGAGCTTGTGTGATGATAAGGAGAGTAGCAGTACATACACTCCTTGAGAATACACTGCTTTGCCCCTGTTTGCTCACTGTTGCAACAAAAAAAGAAGTTCAGGGAAGAGGGGCCCGACCGGCCACCAGTAGTAGTCGACCGGCCACCAATGGTAGCCGACAGCCACCATTGGTAGCCGATCGGCCATAAATGAAATTTTGCACAATTGTGTTCCTGAGTTGGAGCAGAGATGTTCTGGAAGTTGGCAGCCGTGTTGGTGTTCAAGCGAGTGTAAACAGAGGTGTCCAATGGCAAGGCGGTGGATTTTCGAGAGGAAACCAACCAAGCAAGCATGCATCCCGCGCCCTCGAGGGCATTTACTTGTTTTGTTTAATTAGTTAATTGTAGCTAATTCATTCATACAAGTGTTGTAATTATTTAGTTAATTAATTCATTTGGTAATTAATTACCTTAATTCGGTTGTAATAATTAGTTAACTAGCATAGTTAATTAGTTTTGGTTTGTAATAGTTTAATTAGCTTATTCATTCGAACCCTCCTTCGCGAGGGCATAATGTTGTAATAAGTGTGCATGCATGTGTGCATGTCTTCCAATCCCACGTCTTTCTCCCTTTTATTTAACCGATTTTGATGGTTAGATTAGGGACATTTTCAATTAGCATACCTTATGCTTGCATGTTTGCATTCATTCATTTGTTTTGCATGCATCGAGGCTCGGCGCATTATTCAAACTGCATTGTTATTTCAATATTTATTTGAATACGTGTTTCAAAGCATGCTATCAAAGTGTTGCAAATAAAATGATTAAGTAGTTGAGCCTATTTAGTTACATCATTGCATGTGTTGTATTAGGCATCTTGTATAGTTAGGATCATGCATTGTTTCTAACTAGTTTTTTGTTTTGGCTTAGAGCACTCCGTGAGTTTTATGCTTTAGCATACTTGCATGAGTGTGATTGCCATATCGCCATGTTTTGCATGCATGCCATGAGGCTATGTGCTTAAATGCTAAACTGGATTAATGCCTGCGGATGAAGGCTTTGTTGCTTGAATTGGAACAGTTCAATGAATATATGTTTTAAGTCCACTTTGCAAAGTGGCAAATCATGTTTTAAGCCCATCATGTTTGATGGCAAATCTGCGTTTTAGCTCACTTGAGGGTGGCAAATTCAAACCATTTTCGAAAACAAACATGAGTTGAAATGTTCCAATTCTTGCGATTTTAGTCTATACTTGCTTGTGTGCGTCACATAGTAAAGTTAGCTAATAACCGAAATAAGAACACATGAGGTTTATAAAACAACATATCATGATTAGTAGAGGCTGATCTTTTGATTGGGCGAGCAGGGGTGCTCATTTCATAACCTTCCCACCTCGTACCCAAGTTCCCGAGCCGAGGCAACATTGGTAATGACGGACTCGTGGCCATTGGCACGAGTCAGGGCTTCCTAAATTTTCCCAAA
The DNA here is from genome assembly GCF_055761805.1 of Camellia sinensis. NCBI lineage: Eukaryota > Viridiplantae > Streptophyta > Magnoliopsida > Ericales > Theaceae > Camellia > Camellia sinensis. Next base: position 14,515,631 of record NC_138968.1, read on the forward strand.
AATAAAATATTTAGGTGGCGACTCTGCAATCTGGAAAAACAATCTAATTTTGGCATTATTTGATTCAAAATCTGATTTTCCAAAACGATTTGTCGGATTAGACTCTTTGGTGTTTATCAGTTTCAAATTGCAGTTGTGTGGCTAGATTCAGAACCACAGGTAGAGTCCAAACTATGAGGCCTTTCTTTTCAAACCGTTTCCGAAAGGCAGGGGCGCCGAACAGGGCGAGCCCACAGTTTCGGGCGACTCTGCTAGGGATTTAGAGAACTTGACTCGAACTCATGATATGTTGTTTTATCTACATTTATGTGTTTCTTTGCATTGCATTTGCATCAGTGTGCCTAAGTCACAGTGTTTGCCATCTGCTATTCCTGAGCGGTTTGCCAGAGGTTCACTTGGAAAAGCGTGCCATAAGGCTGACCAGTTGCGGGCTCTGCCACCATGGGAACACAAGCCTTGGATCTGGACTACCACTGTACCGTTTGATCCTCCTTTCACTTCTCGATGTTAGGTGTGAGAGGTATATTAGGTAGTCTTGTTGAGGTACCATTTTTTAACCAATCGGCCTAGTTGCATATCGGAAACCATAGAGACTATTCCAAACTAGGATAGGTTGCTCACCCGAATGCAGGATTGTATAAAACCCCTTGTTCACGTAATGAACCCCTAGCTCTTGACGAGATTAGGACAGGGCAACCCTACCCCATCATAGGGGTGTTTTGGCTCTCGCTTGCTTGATACGTGCTTTTAGAGTGAAACTCTACAGGAATGTATGTATCAGTTGCAAGTCTGGGTATCAATTTGAAGGTATCAGTTTTGAGGCAGAGATTTGGGGTAGAAATCAGTGTTTGAGTACAGTCGTCCAGCTTATGATTTCAGCTATGTGTTGTTTCTGTCTAAGCCCAGGTGTTGTGCGTTTTCTGAATTTTGTTTCTTTTGCTTTATTTTCTTTTTGCAAGGTAGTGTTTCATAATTCCGTCAGACGAGGCAGTTACCCCCCAAGCACTCTAGACTCGAGTGAGGCGACTTTACTGATCTGGGGATCTTATAAGAGGACAACCAGTGTTTGCTTTACTACCCCCGGCTACAAGATGGAAGAGAGTTAGGCATAGCTCACCGGTTCAACAATCGCCAATTTAGCAGTTACTGACTACTTCACCTGTGCTTAGTCGAACCCAGTTATCTGCTCCTACTTCGGAAATGGAGTACACACCAGTTCCAATAGATCAGCATCCCATAGTCAACATAGAGGAAATGCTCCGCCAACTTCAGCAAACCATCGAGAACATACAACTGGATGCTATCGGCCAAGTGGAAGTCACCGCCCGCCAAGCGACTAATTGCCGCCCAGCAGGCTGAGTTGATCAATAGGCTTCAGCAACAACAATAACCACAAACAAGCAGCATCTTCTGCTTCGCATCCACCCCCAGTCAGGGTTCCAATACCCGAGGTTACAACTAATGTCTAGGAAAATACGGACATTCTGGCAGAGCCAATTCCACCCCAAACTTCCAAAGCACCGGTTTACCCAACGAAGGCACCGTTTGAGTTTGAGGTCGACCCTACCGCACTGAAAGTGGGCAAACTTGAGAAGCTTTTCAAACGAGCTTAGGGTGTCAACTCGATCCCAGATATAGAGGGATGACTATATTGATGCGGCGGTGACATTGCCAGACAGGTTTAAAATGTCGCATATAGACCGCTTTGACGGCTCAGGTGATCCCATGGTCCACTTGCAGCTATTTTTAGACAGCTTACGGCCGGTGGGCCTCACTAGACTACAAAAGTTATCCCTCTTCGGCTAGACCTTGTCGGGTATCGCAGCCATTTGGTATGCAAAACTTGAGGATTCTGTAAAGAGGAATTGGGAACAGATAGCCGAGGCTTTTATCGCCCAATACTCCTACAACACTTAAATCAAGGTCACGACTCGTGATCTCGAAGTAACTCATTAAAAGCCGAAGGAGGGCTTCTTCGATTTTGTCACTCGGTGGAGAGCCAAGGCCTCCATGATTACCACTCGGCCAGTTGAAAAGGACCAGATCAGAATGGTCGTTCGTAATCTGCAACTGAGGTTGCTACAGAAGATGATAGTCTTACCTCTGCCTACATTTGCTGACCTCCATGAAGTAGGGGTGTAGATAGAGGATGCAATGAAATAGGGTCTGATAGACCATGAGAAAGAGCAACCCAAGAGGGCTTTCATGCGCAGTTCCAACGCGGCTACAAGTAGTAATGTAGCTGCAAGGACTTCTGATGTTGGTATGGTCACCACCACATCGAAAATAGCCACCCCCTTCGCCGGTACATCCGACACGACCACACAAACCGTGAAACGCCAACCCTGAGGCCAAAGGGTTTCCTATTGCCTAATCCCCTCCCTCTTACACACAACCCGGCCAAATACTGCGCATTCCACCAACAACACAGTCATGATATCTACCTATGATTGAGATTGCGTCATGAGATTCAAGATCTCATTAACAATAAGGTGATAGCGCCTCCTCAAAAGCCTAACGTCACTTCGAATCCCCTCCCACCACATAACCAAGCCTCTCAACCCTGACAAATAAACCTTATCCAAACACTAGTTGTCCTGTATGACCCTAGTATATGCATCACCCCCTCCAACCTACCTAAGTCGGCGCTGTTCATCCTGGAAAGCACAGGCTTGTGCATGATGAGCGCGTCCATGTCCTAACCTAAACCTGTGGTGGTGATTGTGGAAGAGGAAGGCGGGGTAACCTTGGTGGAAAATAGGAATGTCAGTTCAATGCCTGAGGGCCCCGTGAGCTTATCTGATGAGGAATACAACCCGTGCCGCTATTGTGCCAACCAGTTAGGCCAGACCAGGGGTGGAATTGCCAACGAGAATGAAGGTTAATGCAGTCCGGGAGGATAGACCAAGCCAGGGACTGGATGACTTAGTCGAGCTCGATGAGAACATTAGCAATCTGCAGTTCTTCGATGAACAAGATCTGAGGAGTGTACGGATTGACTGGTTTGATATGAACGGTTCAACAAATAATACGGGGTGGCTCTGTGATGAGCCGGATATTGACAAGGGGTCTCAACCAAAGCAGGATCAGTTGGAAACAAGAACTGCTGCAACAGCCGAAATGGTCAACGACAAGGTAAAGTTGCCGGAGAGCATCGGTACTAAGATTTTTTCTCAGGAATTAAGTAACGTTAGTACAGCCGATACAGAATAGGAGGCCACGCTGAAACGGTTTGAACACGAAAGTGATGAGAATGATCAGAAGGCTAGAAAAGCCAAAGGCCCTGAGGGGACTGACTGTGATGTGGATGCGGGAATACTTACAACAGAACTGGACAGTTGCTTGTCGGTTGCAGGAGGAATGTGGTGGGAAAATGATGACTTGCATCTTGCCTACACGGATGAAGATTGGGGACAGAATCTGCCAGAAGATACATGGTATTCCGAGGAAGTGGATCACCTGACTAGGAGTGGGCGGTACACACCTAGACCAAACAGAAGCATCTGGGAAAGATAAGGAGGAAGGAAAATAGAAGGACAAACTGCTAGAAGAAGAAGTTGTACTGAAGCAGCTGAAGAAGATTCAAGCAGACATATCCATTTGAGGATTACTCATGGCTTCACGGGTGCACAAACAAGGCGTCCTATCAGCAATGGATAAGGCTAAGCTCTCTATCAAGACAACTCCCGAGCAATTAGTGGGACTAGTCTTCCCAGGAGGCATTTTGTCGACTGTGACCTTTACGGATAAGGAATTGCCGCCTGAGGGCTCTGAGCGTAACAAACCACTATACATCTCTGTTGAATGTAAAGAGAAGTGGATACCAGTCGTCTTGGTTGATACCGGGTCTGCAATTAATATGTGTTCGTCGTGCACGACCTATGCTATCGGCTTGAAGCCATTAAACTTTCTACCAACGGCCCAGGTGATTCGAGCTTATGACAATACAAATCGAGAAGTGATGGGGACAGTTTGGATCAGAATGCAAGTTGGCCTGGTACAGCAGGATATTGAGTTTCATGTCCTGGATGTCCAGGCCACTTTTAACTTATTCCTTGGACGGCTGTGGCTACACCAAGTGAAAGTTGTCTTTTCCACTTTACATCAAATATTGAAGCACCCCCTTGGAAAGGGGGTAGCCATTGTTTTTGGGAATTTTTCTATACATCCTTCGCTAGAAGTCACTACACCGGTAATAGAAATTATACACGGCGATGAGGATGTCTTATTGTCTGGGTTCACCTTGGCCAAGGCCCGAGTGGTGCAAGATATCCTGGTTATTGATGAGGGGTTGTACGTTAGTGCTCAACCAGTCTTCCTCATGAATAAGCTACAACATGTACTCGGAATGGGATTGGGAATGAGCGGCCGGAAGGGCGTTGCTGCATTGGCCGAGGTGCTACATAACCCTCATACCTTTGGTCTAGGTTACACGCCTACCAAATAAGACTAGGTAAGAAAGGGGAAAGAAATGGCAGGAATAGCCAAAGCTAAGCAAAGTGGGAAGCACTATGAGCTGGTGCACAGACCCATTCAAAGAACCCTGAACGGCCGCTTTGTCCGGGAGTGAGAAAATTTCCCATTTTGCGGCTTTCCTGAGCCATGGCTGAAATTTGAAAAGCGACGTTTGCTCGGCTAGGAGATCTTCTTCGACCTGCAGCTGCAAGGGGATGAAGCTACAAAAGAACAGACTGCCTTACCAGCTGAGGCTGAACAGAATACAGAGGATGAGTCTAAGGGCAGTGAATGTGAGATAGGAGCAGGGCTGGCTTGTCTCCTTTTGGATCATCAGATCAAACCAGAGAGCTTGGGGGGTTGACTTCTCCGTTTCCATGATCGGAGATCAATCGGCTGTGGACCCTTCCAGTGGTATTCTGGATGCATCTATCGCACTCTCTCTCGTTTGGCAGTTCGAGGAGTGCTTTTTGTCCAGCAGTTCTGAATCAGGTAGTGAACTAGAATCTGATTCCACAGAGTCCGTGGAGTCGGAATCATATTCCAGTTCTTCTGAGTCGGAGTCTGGTATAAGGTTGATAACCCGGATGCCGTTGTTTTGTCCAGGTCGTCTTTTTCCTTTTCTTTTGAGTCGGTTGTAACCGAGGAGTTGGACAAGCTGGAAGCTTTGAATGAGAATGGTACCACTGTTGTTTCTGAGTACTTTTCTGTGCCACTTGTATATTGCATTGATCATGACTTTCAAAATTTTGAAAAAAACGACGAGAAAGGAATTCCTCTAGTTTTGAAACATTAGATTGATCGAGAGGAGGAGAAGTTTGTAAAACCCCTAGTTGATGAAATCATCTCAATTAATGTGGGCACTGAGAAAGATCCGCGTTTGGTCCAGATCGGGTCCACGTTGTCTTCGGAGGAACGAGAGCACTTAGTCGCTTTATTAAAAGATTTCAAAGATGTTTTCGCATGGTCCTACGAAGACATGCCTGGAATCGATCTTAAGATTGTACAGCACCGGATCCCTCTTGACCCTAAGGCCCGACCTGTCAAGTAGAAGCTTCGGAGAATATGCCCGGATTGGGCTTTGAAAATCAAGGAAGATGTCACCAAGTAGATAGATGCAGGGTTTTTGCTAGTATCTGAGTATCTTACTTGGTTGGCCAACATTGTTCCGGTGCTGAAGAAAGATGGCAGAATTCGGGTGTGTGTGGATTTCAGAGATCTGAACCAAGCCACTCTGAAGGATGACTTTCCTCCACTGCACATCGATGAAATGGTGGACTTCACCGCAGGCCATATGTTGCTGTCCTTTATGGATAGGTTTTCCGCGTACAACCAGATCTTGATGGCGCCCGAGGATAGAGAGAAAACTGCCTTCACCATGCCGTGGGGAACCTACTGCTACAGGGTGATGCCGTTCGGTCTAAAAAATGCTGGGGCTACTTATCAACAAGCTGCAACCATGATCTTGCATGATATGATCCGCAAAGAGGTTGAGGTGTATGTTGATGACATGATTGTCAAGTCCAAGGAAAGAGAGGGCCACCACACCGCCATGAAGAAATTTTTCGAACGGATCAGAGAATATCGGTTGCGACTGAATCCACAGAAGTGCACTTTTGGTGTCACAGTGGGGAAGATAATGGGGTTCTTCATTACACAAAGGGGCATGGAGGTTGATCATTCCAAAATCAAGGCCATCCTAGAAATGCCACCACCAATGACTAAAAAGGAGGTTCGAGTCTTTCTAGGTAAAGTGCAATTCATAAGACGGTTTACTACAAAATTAACCTTAACTTGTGAACCGCTATTTGGTCTCCTGAAGAAAGGAAAGAAATTCCAATGGGATGACCGATGCTAGGTTGCTTTCAAGTAGATCAAACAATACTTTCAAAACCCGTCCGTGTTGTCACCACCAGAACCGGGGAAGCCATTGAATTTGTACCTGTCAGTAATCGACATGACAATGAGCTGCATGCTTGCACAGGAATCTGAGGATAGAGTGGAGAAGGCCATCTATTACCTGAGCAAGAAGATGCTGGAATATGAGACCCGTTACACCCCGCTGGAGAAGGCTTGCTTGGCCTTGGTATGAGCTACCAGGAAGTTAAGGCACTACCTATTAGCTCACTCCGTAATTCTAGTTTCAAGATTAGATCCCATCGAATATCTCTTCGAGAAACCAGCGCTTACGGGTAGGCTAGCTCGTTGGCTGCTTATTCTCTCCGAATTTGATTTGAAGTATATGACTCGCAAGTTTGTAAAAGGGAGAGTGGTAGTAGAGTTCCTACCTGATCACCCAGTGGAGGGAGACGAAGCAGTAGAGTATTTGTTCCCAGATGAGGCTATTCTTCAAGTTGAGGAAGGGATTTGGATCATATACTTTGACAGAGCGTCTAACCGGTACGGTTATGGGATAGGGGTGCTGCTAATAGCACCTGACAATTGCCATATACCTTTAGCTTTCAAAGGTTGGTTCAAAGTATCTAACAACGAAGTAGAATACGAGGCATGTATCGTTGGACTAGAGGCCGCCTTGGAACTAGGGGCAAAACGGTTGGACGTCATTGGGGACTCAAACCTGGTTATGTCTCAAGCAAAAGGAGATTGGAAGGTTAAGGAAGAAAGGATGAAAATCACCAAACCCTGGATGTTCTGATTCCCAGATTTGAGAAGTTAACCTTCATGCATCTGTTAAGAGAGAACAACAGGTTCGTTGATGCTTTATTAACTCTATCTTCCATGATAGACATCCCTCTGAGAGTCCGGATGCGTCCAATCATTATTGAACAGAGGTATGTACCGGCCTACGAGCTGATCGCCGCAATAGAAGAAGTACAAGATCAAAACCCCTGGTATCATGATATCTAGAACTTCTTGGAAAATGAGGTTTATCCACTAGGGGCAAATGCCAAAGATAAAAGGGCAATACGGCGAATGACTGCTCAGTTTATCATCTGCGGGGGTAAGTTGTATAGAAGGGGCCATCTGGGAATGCATAAGCTGTGTGTTGATGCAGAACAATCGAAACGCCTAATAGAGGCCATTCACGGAGGGGAGTACGGATCGCACATGAGCGGAGTAATGCTAACTCGGAAGATTCTTAGGCAGGCTTACTACTGGTCAACCATGGAGGAGGATTGTATTGGTTTTGTTTGGCGATGCCACAAATGCCAAATTCATGCAAATTACATGAACATTCCGCCGTCGAAGCTGTACAACATGACTTCACCATGGCCATTTTCAGTCTGGGGAATTGATGTTATTGGGGCAGTTACTCCGAAGGGGCCAAACGAGCATGAGTATATCCTGGTGGCAATAGACTATTTTACAAAGTGGGTCGAGGCCCAATCCTACGTTGTGCTGAAAGCATTGCACGTAGCCAAGTTCATCAGGAATAATATCATCTGTCGTTATGGGGTCCTGAATGAGATCATTTCAGACAATGGTTCCCACTTCAAGAAAGAAGTGATCGACTTGTTGGAGAAATACAACATGGCTTTTCATAAGTCATCCATATATTGGCCGCAAACCAACGGAGCTGTTGAGGCCGCCAACAAGAACATTAAGCACATTCTACAGAAGATGGTGGAAACCTACAGGGACTGGCCAGACAAATTGCCATTTGCTCTCTGGGGCTACAAGACTTCAATTCGAGCATCTACTAGGGCAACTGCGTATTCTATGGTTTATGGGATGGAAGCCTTTCTGCCGATTGAAGTTGAGGTTCCGTCGCTGTGAGTTATGGCTGAGTGCCAGATAGTAGAAGCGGATTAGCAGCAGAGCAGGTTCGAGGAACTAATGTTGTTCGATAAGAGGAGGCTGAACGCACTGTACCATGTCCAAGGTTATCAACGTAGAATCGCAAGGGCTTTCAACAAGAAAGTTAAGTACAGGAATCTGAAAGAAGGGGATTTGGTTCTTAAAGACAACTGAGCTCCCATCCATAACCGTAGGGGCAAGTTCAGACCTAATTGGACTGGTCCTTACATTATCAAGTCCATTTGGTCGGGTGGAGCTGTCATTCTTATGGACCTAGATGGCCTCGAATTCTTCCAACCAATCAACATGGACAAGTTGAAGAAATACTATCCTTGAGAGGCTCGCTAGGTCAAAAACTCAAAAGGGCGACCTGGGCAAAAGTTAGAGCACAAAAAATTAGAAAAAAGAAAAAACTAAGCTCTCAAGGTTGAAAACCCGAAAACGGCGGCCTTGGCAAAAGTCAGAGTGCAAAAGGAGACTGTTAATACCTGAGTGAACCCGAACCGAACTACGTAAGGCTTGATTGCTGTCTTCGGGATACGTAGGCAACTTCATTTTGAAGTTCAGCCATAAACACTTCAATCTCAACAGTCTTGTCCATGAGATTGTTTTGGTCATCTTTGTCTTCTCTGTATCCAAGAGTTCGGTTGTGGTCTTCACTATGAGAGCTGGTTACAATATAGTGCAGTGCTATTCAGACAAGGGGCAACTTTCCATTTGCTAGATTCGGGATTGTACTTCTCAAGGATAGATTTCGGGTGTGTCCAGTTGTGATCCTCATCGAAAATGGTTTTGAAAAGTTTTAATAAAAGTTGATTTTGTTCAAATTAATCTTTTTACAACTTAGACTATTTTTGAACCAAAAAGGAAAATTTTCAGTGCCCACAACTTCAATTTCATTGATTTCACTACAAAGTTCTATAACTCTTGATTCAGATCAAAGTTGATTTTTATTACATTCAAAAAAAAAACTTGAAAGTACAGATCAAAGCAATAAACTTGAGGCATCGATGAGTCAGGTGTTCCTGCGCCCCCTCCCAGAGCTTGTGGAAGCTTCGGATGCTAAAGTAGGCCCGGTTTGCGCCTCATCTTCAAGCCAAGCTATGCATTCGCGAGAAAGGGCACAACTGAAATTGGGAGCGGGAGCCAGAAGTTCTCTTGTCCTCCATGCAGTGGAATATCGAGCTAGTTGTGAACCTCGGATTGGAAATGGAGTCGGGTACTCTATCCCCTATTCTAGGCAAGTCTGGTTGTGTCCGAACTAACGGCTGAACCAGAATGGAAAATAGAAGACACAGTGTGTTAAGCCAATCAACTGAATGCCAGGTTGTTGAGACATGTTGTATCTCATCTCAGGCAGATCAAACCAGGGGCAACGCCAAGTAATGTTGACAGCAGACCTGTTGCACATCCAATAGCACCACCATCCCTTGTTTGGGAAATTAACTAGCCGTTGGCGAAAGAAATAGCCTCGTGCTATGTAACGACCCCAAAGTGCATATAGAAAGTTATCCTTATTTAATTAGGGGTTAATGTGTTTGCTATTGGAATTAAAGAACTATCCGTTGAGTTATGTCTTTGAAACTGGAATTGGTGACCTTTACCAAACAATCTGAAATTTTTCCCTCCGCTCGAGCAGAGTAGTTGGCGCTCGAGCGTACTTTTGGGATTCGCAGCAAATTTTGCAGGCGGCCTGAGATTCTGCGAGTTGTGATTTCAAGCTCGAGCGGGGGATTAGACGCTTGAGCGGACTGTCTTGTTGGTCTGTGCGATCGAGCGCAAGGTTGGGCGCTCGAGCGGGTCGCCTGGTTAAGTTTGATTCTGAGACACGTGGACTCATTTTTGATGTTCTTCTTAGTGTGTTTGGAATGTTCTTCCCTTATTTTGGGTTATTGATTGAGATGTTAATATGATGGTAAAGTAAGATTGGATCAAAAACTTTAATTTGAATAATTCGTTTACGACCAACCGTCACTCTTTTGCCGTTTTCTTTTTCCGCACTTGGAATTTTGATGTGAGGTTAGAACCATTGGAAATTTTATTATCGGGGCTTCAATTTGGACACAAGAACGACCTAAAACGGAGTCCGGATGGGAGAGTTACACCTGTTTGAAGTTTTGGAATCTGTGCTGAGAGCAGGTCCGCTCGAGCGGGAATAGGGACGCTCGAGCGGGTTTTTCGGGACAGCAGCTTTAAAAACGGGATTTTAGATCATTTCTTATATCTTTCTTCCTCCCTCTTCCTTCCTCTTTGCCTAAGTCCGAAACCCTAACTCTCAAACCTTTGATTTCATCTATTTTTACCAACAATCCACCATAGATCGTGCATCAAGGGTGAAGAAGAAGTGAAGATCAACTTTTCCAACCGATTAGATTTTGGGATTTCGAGAGGATGCATTCAACCTAGCTTCTTTGCTTCCAATTTCGAGGTAGGGGGTTCTCTTAGCCTTGAATGTTTATGATTCAAAGTGATTTTGTTGGTACTTTGGGATTTTATTGACATTTTGGAATCTTGAGTTGATTATGGGATAGGGACACTTATGGCTTTATGTTTATGCACAATTGGGGCTTCCACTCTACTTCACAAAGGATGTTGAATGTTTTTAGCTTATTGGCATATAGTAATTGTTGATTCGGCGATTTCACTAAGAAAAGAGGATAACCCCCAATTTTCTTGGAAACCCTAGGTTGATTAATGATGACAACCAATGAATTGGCCCAAATTGAAAGTAGAGTAATGAAATTGAGATATTGAATTAGATGTGTTCAAGTTTAATTGGAATTTGGAAATATTTGGAGATTATGTTTAAAATTTGCGAATGAACTTTGTTATAAATGTTGGAATTCATGCTCTCATGGAAAGGAAAATTAGGGGAATAATTTAGTAAGGATATGGATGACATGAACTCGGTTTTGGAATGTTAAAATGAGATTCAAGGGTTTATTTTGTATTATGTTGAATTGCAAATGGTGTTAATGAACTAAATGATGTTGTACTATGATGAATTATGTTTGAATTACGTGACTTGTGTAGGATTAGCTACAAGGATGGACCACGCACCTGAACACTGTGAGTAGTAGTACACTTTACCACCGCTAATGCTTGCCATTAGTATTCTGTTAATTCCGTTACTTATGTATGTAAATGATTCAAGGAAGATAAATGTTATATGTATATAAATGATTCAAGGAAGACAAATGTTATATGTTTATGTAAATGATTCAAGGAAGGTACATAAGTAAGAGAAAGAATGAAACAACCCTCCTATGATTCTAGAATTCTGTAAGACTCTGAAATAAGTTTGCTATGATAATGTTTGGGTTAAATGCCAACAAGTTTAATGCCAATACATGTAAGAGCTAAAGGCCAATAAGTCTAAATAATCAAGAAATGCTTGAGTTATGATATGTTACGTTTGAATTAATGAATTCATGATATCCTTAGCACATGGCCCTTATCCGGGGGTAATAATACCGTAGTTTAAATAATTAAGTTGCAAGTGTATGTATGTTACAAGTCCAAGTATATTACAAGTATAAGCATGTTGAATTGCTTCACGTATGTTATAAATTTAAGTATGTTACAAGTTTGAGTACGATACAAGCTTAAGTATGTTACAAGCTATGTTACAAGTTTACGTATGTACAAGTTCAAGTGTGTTTCAGGTATGTTTCAAGTATATGTTACAAGGGCTTTAATGCCAATATGTTTACAAGGGCTTCATGCCATTTTCAAGGGCTTTAATGCCAATATGTTTACAAGGGCTTCATGCCATTTTCAAGGGCTTAAATGCCAATATGTTTACAAGGGCTTCATGCCACTTTCAAGGGCTTCAATGCCAACAAGTTACAAGGGCCTCGTGCCACATGTTTCAAGGGCCTTAGTGCCATATGTTACAAGGGCTTTATGCCACAAGTTACAAGGGCCTCGTGCCACATGTTTCAAGGGCCTCGTGCCACCATGTTTCAAAGGCTTTATAGCCATTATGTTTATGTTGCAGGATTGGGCCTAAGGCCGTTATGTACTTTGCACAGATTCAGACTAACTATGTGAACTCTGCACCTTTTATTCATTGATATGAATTATGTTTCAAGTTAAGCATTGGTTTATTTATGTATTACTATTCACTGAGCCCGGCTCACCCTCTGTTATGTTTGTTTCTGTAGGTCACCAATCAGGCGGTCAGTCCTAGCCAAGACGCCGCTTTTTTTTGTCAACCTTCATATGTTCAGGCACTGTTTAAGTCATTTAATTCCTTAAGTTGTCAAGATGTTGGTTTGCTTATGAGTGTCCATCTAAGGTTGTTGTTAATACCTTTCATGTTTGTTTTTGTATACGCCCGACTTTAGGGCTAGAACTGTAAATGTGTATGTACATACTCTGGGATATAGTTTGGAACTTTATTTATCCGGTATAATGCATGTGATGAATAAGATCCTGGCATGTAGGAGTAGCTCAATGGAGTTTAATTGTTCATTATTATTTATCTATTTATTTTTGTGCTTCCGATAAGGCCCTGTATGTTATATTACCAGGTTACATGTCCGTCTCTAAAGAGGTCATGCCCAAACTTTTAGGGGCGGGTTTGGGGCGTGACATGCTGAGTATACAGGGCAAGAATCCACTACCCTCAACCTGTCTATGAGCCATATCTGGGGAGGGATGAAAAATAAGAGAGATTAAAGAATAGAAAGGTGTATGTGGAGAGAAAAGTAAGAAATGGTTTTGAGAGAAAAACAGGGCTTGAGGGTCGAATGATGTGAGAAACACATTTGAGATGGGGTGGGAAACATTACCTGCAAAAGTAGTGGACTTCCTGCGAATTTGGTTGTCTCCCGCCTATGAAAGGCATCCAAGCCCATCAAAGTTTTGGCTAATACTAAGCCAATGCAGCTCTTGCCCTCTTTCAAGCCTTGGTCTACTTCGATCAAGCGAATGCTAGACCCTCTGAAACCGGGGGCAAAGAAAAAAATGAGCCAACATATACAAGCAGAGGGCATGTTGTCGAAAACTTTGCCAAAGACGGTCGCCGCGGTCGTTGGCGTCAGAAAATCGGTGAATGAGACTGGAACGTCTAGTTCTCCATTGTGAACTAAGGATCGAGCATTGCATAAAGTAAGCCCACACATCCTTTCTAAAGCCTGGATGTGACTAAAACGGGACTGGGGCAAGATTTACTCGCCACATCGGGATTCCATCAGAACTTGGAATTCTTCAATTGTAGGACATATCTCTTGTCCCCTGAAGCTGAAAACATGTGTAATCGGGTTCCAACATCTAGCCGCGGCATAGAGGAACGGAAAACACAAAGGGGTACGACTTAGAGGGAATAGTGCATTTATCCCGAAACCCCAGAAATTCACATTTTCTGAGCCATCTAAAGTTACTATCCAAGTCAAGAGTTTTTTGGTGAATAATAGCTCCATTTGTGGCAAAAACAAAGCTGGAATGAAGAAACTACGAAGTCCCAACTTTTGTAGAAGATAAGGTGTGAGTGGAAGACAGGTGGCAGCAATCTGGAGGTTCCCTCCACTAGTGGCCGACTAGCCAGTGTTAGTGGCTGACTGTAGACACCCAATTTTTGACCGTCCTCAAGACTTGGATGTTCTTGCAGGGTACATCCAGCAACAAGTTTGGTCGCTTGTCGAGTACTCAACTTTCGCGACGGAATGCTCCAGGTTTGATCCTTCCAGACCCTATTTCCATTCTATCTCATATTTGGACCATGTGTCGGTCTTTGCATATTGGTGTTCTTGATGGCCTGTCGGCCATGGTATGGCACTGTCGGCCATAATCTTTGCCTTGCCAGCCACAAATAGGCCCTGCCGGCCATTAATGAGGCACTGCTGGCCACCGTTGAAGGCCGGCCGGCCACCATTATTTCAACAGATATATTTTAGATATTTTTGAGCCAACTGTTTGCAGGATAGACCATCTGCACCCACGTGGATGGCTGGATTGCTTTGAAGGCTCCTTGTATCTTCTATATATAGAACTCATCTATATGCATGCAAGGGGTTACAAACAATCTTAGTTGAGATATTTCTCTCTCTCTCTCTCTAGAATCCTCTCTCTCTACATTTTAGCCTTGAAAGTGTGTTTTCTCTTCATATTTACATTAGCACTCTTAGCCAAACTCCTTAACCTTAGGCTTGAGGTTCTTGGAGGCCTTGTTAGAGCTCCTTGGGGTCATTTTGGCTCAAAAGTTGGCTGATTACTTGCTGTTTTAAAGTTGTGCTTCAAGGGTGAGTGTCTTCCCTCTTTAAGCTTTATTTTGATCAAGTGTTTCGCCATCTTTGCATGCTTCTTTTGGCTTAGCTTTCAACTATAAAAACTTCTATTTTTCAGTGTTAAAAATAGTTGTTTAAGGTCCTGTTGGAGTTAGAGGTGTTCCTCTCCTTTTTATAGCTTATTTTCTAAGCTTTGTGCTATCTTTTAAGGCCTTTAAAACTATCTCTTTTTGGCCTTTTAACCACTGAATTCTAGAGGAATTTTAGTAGTGGAAAGGTGGTTTTGAGGTCCAAAATAGGAGGGGGTAGTCCCCTCTCCTCTTGTCTTGCTTGTATGTGTTGATGGCTCACCAAATGAGCATGTGTTTCTATCCTTTTGTGGCTCAGTTTAAGCACGTTTTTGTGACTTTTTGGACCTATCATAACTCTATTTTTGGCTGGCTTGGTCACCTTTTGTATGCTTCTTGCATTTGTAGTGTAATCGTACTTGTTAACCTTGCAAAGTAGCATGCTTTTGTGGCTTGAATTGGCTTAGTTCAAGCATGTTTTTGGTGTTATTTCGGCATGTTGTAACTCTGTTTTGGCTTGGTTAAGTCACCTCTTGCATGCTTCTTACACTTGTAGTGTAACCTTGCTAACTAGCTTTGCATGCTTGCCACTTTAGCCTACTATTCTAGCTTATTTTGGCTACACTCCAGCATACTTTTACTCATGTTTTAGTAGGCTTTAACTCTATTTTGAGTGGTTTAGGTCATATAAGACGTGCTTTGTGTAGCCCTAGTGTAAATGGCCTTGACTAGCTTTGAGTTTTAGGGCCTCTAGCATGCTTTTCTTGTGATGTTTGCATGTTGTAGAACCATTTTATATGTAATTTCAGTGCATAAACCACTGTCACACTCTCACATATTCCACTCTTTAAATGTTTTTGAGAGTTGTGCTTCATGCCTTGCTTGCGAGCCAATATGTGCACGTGATTTTCTTGACTTTTGGGCTTCCATCTCAGCATGCTTTTGCTCATATTTTGTCATGCTTTAGGTCTGTTTTAAGTGGTCTTGGTCATATATGTTTTGCTTTGTATAGTTATGGTGTAATTGGCTTGACTAGTTTTGAGTTTCAAAGTCTTTACCATGCTAAGCTTGAGGTATTTGCATGTTTTGGCATCATTTGACATGTTATTTCAGAGTGCATATCTCTGTCACACTCACATATTCCACCCTTTAAGTGCTCTTGACAGTTGTACCTTATGTTTAGGGCTGGTTTAGCCCTTTGAGCATTGTGTTGCATGGTTCTATTATTGTGTCCTTCACTAGTTTCAATGCTTAAGTCTTCTAGCACGTTGTGCATGCATTGTTTGCATGTTAGAGTCTCGTTTCTCATGTCATATCATGCATTGAATATCTGCCACCTTCCTCATTTCTTTATTTTTCAATTTTCTTTGAGGGTGGTTTCGCCTCAAGGTTGTGTTTAAACATGAGGTAGAGTTGGTGCTTAAATGGCTTTAACCCTCTTTTGAGGGTTCCTCCTAGTCAAAGGCATCATCCCTCTCATGCCTTAAACTCCTCTTTTTGGTTGACCCCTTATCATTAGAGGACTTTCACATTTGGACTTAATCGATTAAAGAATAGATTGGTAATGTAAAATGTGTAAACAGGAATTGAATCAAGTAAAATATGCCAAGATAAGCATGTTGCATGTGTGCATTGCATTGTGTTCAATCGGACATTATATTGAACACAAGGTGAATTGGTCCATTTCATACTCAAAGTGATGAAAATGAGCCAATTCCCTTTTTCTCCATTGCCTTTGATCTTCCATGATAAGGTAGTGGTCTTAGAGTCATGTTTGTCTTGCATTTATTGAAATACGTGCAAGTTGGATCTTTGGCCATCATGCATTGCATGCTTGATTGATGGTTTTGGATCCAATAGTGTCTCTCCCTTGATGTTTTGAAATGATAAGGAGTGGCACAGTACATACATGCCTTAGGGAGACCCTCCCTTTCCTCTGTTTTGTGCTCTGTTGTAGTTTGGTGTCACAGCACACCAGTGGCCGGCAGTGCCACACTGATGGCCGGCACCCTTGCATTGTTGGCCGGCAGAGGCCCACTCTTGGCCGACAGATGGCCGGCAGCAACTCCTAATCGCCGGTAGGCCACTGGTGCACTCCCCAACATTGTTTTGGTAAGTTTCAGCAGCACGCTCTGGAAAACACCCTGCAAACAGAGCCTTTAAAGAGCAAACTAGAGAGCTTTTCAGGGCGAAAACCGAGCATGCATCTTCAACCTCTTGGAGCAGAGCTGAGGCAATGCAATTTGTAATTAGCTTTACTTGTTAGTTAGCTTAAATTTGTAATTTAATTAATTAGTTGCTAATTGATTAAGTGTTATAATAATTAGTAAGTAGTTTATTAGTTATTCAAATGGTTTGTAATAATTAGTCTAATTAGTTGAATTAGATTAGTTGATTTGCTTAGCTTAGATTAGCTTAGCTTTTATTCGGACCCTCCGTCGAGAGGGTATAATATTGTAATAAGTGTGCGTGCGTGTGTGAATGTCTTCTAACCCCACTTCTTTCTCCCTTTTACTTAACCTCTTTTGATGGTTAGTTTTAGGACATTTTTCGATTAGCATACCTTATGCTATGCATGCGTGCATCATTCATTCGTCTTGCATGCACCGGGCTCGGCGCATCATTCAAACTGCATCGTATTTCAATACCTATTTGAATACGTGTCATCAATTGTTGCATTCATATGCCATCTTAGATAGCCGAGCCTATTAATGTCATGTTGCATGTGTTGCATTAGGCATTCTGTATAGTTAAGATCATGCATTGTTTTCTAACTAGTTTTCTGTTTTGGCTCGGAGTACACTGTAAGTGTTACGCTTTAGCATACTTGCATGAGTGTGAGTATTGTAATGATAGCATGCTTGCCATCAGGCTACTTGCTTAAGTGATTAACTGCATGAATGCTTGTGGATGAAGGCTTTATTACTTGAATTGGAACAATTCATCAAAATATGAAGTCCACTTGGAGTGGCAAATCATCATGTTTTAAGCCCACCTTGTTTGGTGGCAAATCCGCATTTCTAAGACCACTTGAGGGTGGCAAATTCAAACCATTTTCGTAAACAAACATTGAATTGTTTTGTTCCAATTTAGGCGATCTAGTCTATACTTGTATGTTGTGCGCATCACATAGTAAGTTAGACAATAACTGGAATAAGAACACATGTGTTTGTAAAACAACATACCAGGTTAGTAGAGGCCAATCCTTTGATCGGGCGAGCGGGGGTGCTCATTTCAGGACCTTCCCCTCTCGTACCCAAGTTCCCAAGCCAGGGCAACTTTGGTGATGGCGGACACGTGGCCTTTGGCACTATAGACACCCCATTTTGACCATCCTCAAGACTTGGACGTCATCGTTTGAACACTCAATGATCATCCATGCTTGTGTTCGTTTTGATTTCTCTGAGGTCTCGGCTACGCGCCTTGCCTCAAGATCTCTCAACTTGTCTGTTTTGTGCTTGGTTGAGGACCAAGCACTTGTGTTTTTGCTTTTAAGGGAAGAGGGTGGCTTGTTTTCCATACCCTTAACCCACCGGCCAAGGCTTGAGGCCATCAGCCCTGTTTTCTTGCCATCGGCCAAAAGTATTGGCCGATCGGCACTATATTTGGCCGGTCGGCACTTATGCTGGTCGATCGACCATTTTTGGTGGCCGAACCCTGTTCATCTGCTTTATGCAGATATTTTGTGCCAGCTGGCACAGCTGGCATCCACAATTAACCCCCTCCATACACGTGTATAAAGGGATTTGCCCTTTGCTTAGCTTCTCCAAGAAGTTTTGCAAATTGGATTTCTATAAGAGCGGAGGCCCTCCTCCCTTCTCAGGGGTTCTGAAATTAGGGTTAGAAAAAGTTGTATCTCTCTATCTCTATGGCCTTGTTTGGTAGGGCTTATTTTCAGCTTATTTAAGCTTTTAGCTTAATTTAAGCTATTTTGATGTGTTTGGTTCAGCTTAACAATACATCTTATAGCTTTTTGTAAGTCAAAAATTAACTTATTTTTTGAGTGGGGGAGGAGAAGCTTAATTTATAAGTCAAAAATCAGCTTATGTTCACAGTTATAAGCTATAAGCTATTAGGCTATAAGTTATAATCACTTTTCCACAGCTCTACCAAACGGGGCCTATATCTCCCTTTCTCTATCATTTGTGTGTGTATTTGTAACCTAAAGTGATTTTTGTTCACACTATTGCACACAAACACCTAGCATTACACCATCCTTGGTTGCTGAGGTTCTAAGGAGTTGTTGTTAGGGTTCTGGAAGTGGTTTTGATCAAAGAAAGGTGCTGGTGTTGTGTTCTTGAAGGTGTTCTTCAAGGGTGAGCATTCTTGCTTTAGATACCCCTTTCTTGCTTAAGCTTTTAGTCCTTCTTGCTTATTGTTTTAAGCTTAGCTATTAACTTATAAAATTTTTGTTTTTATTTACGTTTGAACTTTTTTTAAGGTCATTTTGAGGTTCGGGGTTGTTTACCCCCTCCAAGGTCTTGTTAGGCCTTGTTTTAGGCCATCCCTTTTGGCCCTTGCTTTGAGCTTTGCATGGCCTCTCTACCACTGAAATCCATAGGATTTTCAGTAGTGGAGAGGTGGTTTTTGGGGTCCTAAATAGGAGAGGGTCATCCCCTCTCTTTGTTGTCTTGAATACTAGCATAAGTGGCTTATGTTGGTGGCATGTGTGCTTAGCTTGTTTTCGTTTCGTTTTAGTAAGTATTTGGTTTTTTTTTACCATTATTTATCTCTGTTTAAAGTTGGTTTAGTGGTCTCTTGCATGCACCATATACTTGCCTTGTAATCCCCTCATTTGCCTTAACATGTATCTAGCATTTAGACTACCATGCTTGCACGTTTTGGCTTAACTCCATGAATCTTTTAGCCTTGTTTAACCATGCTAAAGCTCTGTTTTTCATTATTTTGGTCATGCTTGCATTGTTTTGTATAGCTACCATGCAATCTAGCTTATTAGCTTTGGGTGTTTGAGTCACTAGCATGCTCTATTTGGATCATTTCGGTGGTTTGGCATCACTTGTAATGTTATCTCAGTCCATGTTTCATGCTCAAACGCTTGCACTTGTTACTCTTTTAAGGTTTTAAAGGGTTTTTGTTTTTAGGCCTCTCGAATGGGTCATTGTGTATGCTTCCATGCTTAGGTCATTTGGATGCCATTTCAATGTGTTTTGGGCTCATTCTAACATGCCATAACTCTAATTTTTGTTGCTTAAATCATACCATGTTTGGTTGTGTTAGGTGTAGTGTAACACCTCTTTTGTGGCCTTGCATGCCTCGTGTTTTGGCATTATCTTCTAGCTTGTGTTGGCTAGTGTTGAGCTCACTTTTGGTCTTGTCTAGACCTGCCTTGGAACTGTTCTAGGTCACCTTGGCCCTTTGGGGCTTTCTTCATGTAGCCATGGTTCGAGCCCCTTCACTAGTTTCAAGCTTTAAGCTTTCTTGCATGCTTTGCTTGTATATTTTGGTTGATTTGGCATCATCCCTTGCATGATTTCAAAGCTCAACATGTTTGCCACATATCCATGTTTATCCTCTTTTAAGTGTGTTTAAGAGTTGCTGAACTATGCTCAAGTGTTAGGCCAATAGGCATGCATGTTTGTATGTGTTTTTTGTCCTCATTTCCATTGCATTTTGGCCACTAATTTGGGCCTATTTGAGAGCTGTCCATTTTGGTTTAAGTTCATCCTTTGCATGTTGTTGCATGCTTGCCTTGCATGTTATTGTATACTTGGCCTATTGCATGTTGTCGCATGCTTGAGTTATATCGCATTTGGCATGCCTTTTGTTAAGTTGCTTTGCATATTTGCATGCATTGTCCCTTGCATGTTGTTGCATGCTTGCCCCACATGTTACATGCTTACCTATCCTTGAATGTTGTCACATGCCTTGCATGTTTGCCTAGGTTGCATTGCATTTGGCATGCTTATTACCATTAGCCTTGTATGGCATTATCCTTAACATGCTCATGTTGCATTAGTTTTGCTTGCATGATTGCATCCCTTACCTCTTGATCGACCATGATAGAGGTTGGGCGCCCTTATATGTTTTTGTGCATTTCATCCCATATTGAATTGCACATTCGGCTCTTTTGGCCATCATGCATTGAAATGCGTGATTGGTGGTCCGAGGGTCGAGGACTATACTCCCTTGAGTTCATAACATGATAGGGAGGGTGGTCGTGCAAGCATTGTCTTGTAAATGTATTGCCATGCTCTCTTTGTCCTCTGCTGCAGCAACACAGCATTCTGCAGGAAGATATGGCCGGACGGGCCATCTTCAGTGCCGGTCGGCTAAACATTGTTGGCCGAGAGCCTTACACTTGGTCGATGACCAATTTGCCATGGTCAATGGCTCTATCTCTTGGCCGATGGACTCTCAGAAAGTCCCCATGGTGGTTCAAAAGTGTCACAAAAGTTGGCACAGCTTTCAGAGGTACAGAGCAGTGTAAACAGAGGCAACATGTGACATAGCGATGAATTTCCGAGCAAAGCCGTCCGAGCACGCATGCATCCCTCTTCCCGAGGCTGTTTTTATTCTTTTCATAGCTTAATTGATTTGCTTAATTAGTTAAGCGTTGTGTAATAATTAATTAGCTTGTTAGTTAGTAAATTATGGAAGTTGTATTATTCTTTCGGTCCCTCCGTCGAGAGCGCGCAATTGTGTAATAAGCGTGCATGTGTGTGATGCATGTCTTCCAACCTTCACTTCTTTCTCCCTTTTACTTAACTGCTTACGATGGTTAGTTCTAGGACACGTTTCAATTAGCATCCTTATGCTATGCATGTTTACATCATTCATCTGTATTGCATGCACCGGGCTCGGCGCATCATCTGCATTGTATTTCAATTCTAAGTTGAATACATGTATCGAATTGTCGCACCTCACATGCCATTTTAGACTAGCTGAAGCTATTCTAGTTGCATTTTGTATGTGATGCATTAGCCATCTTAACATGGACTTGGATCATACATTGATTACTAACATGTTCTTTGTTTTGGCTCGGAGTACACTGCGAGTGTTTATACTTTAGCATCTCGCATGTATGTGAGTGTTAACATGACAACATGCTTGCCGTGAGGCTAAGTGCTTATGTGATATAACTGCCTGAATGCCTGTGGGTGAAGGTTAGATTACTTGAATTGGAACAATTCATTGAAATGCGAGTTTTAAGCCCACTTGATTATGGCAAAATTATGTTTTCTAAGCCCAGTTGAGGGTGGCAAATCCACGCCTTAGCCTACTTACAAATAGCACCTTCAAACCATTTTCAAACAAACGGATATGCGATGCTTTGTTCCAAATTAGGCATTCTAGTCTATACTTGTGTGTTGTGCGCATCACATAGTAATTCTAGCTAATTAATCGGAATAAGAATGCATGTGTTTTCAAAAACAAGATATCATGTTTAGTACAGGCCGATCTTTGATCGGGCGAGCGGGGGTGCTCATAGATGACCTTCTCCAATCGTACCCAAGTTCCCGAGCCGAGGCAACTTTGGTGATGACGGACACGTGGCCTTAGGCAATGAGTCAGGGTTTCCTAAATTCCCCCAAAATAAAATATTGAGGTGGCGACTCTGTATCTGCCAAAGTAGTCCATGTTTGGCACTTCTTTCTTAAACATTAGTTTTCCAAAACGATTTGCCGGATTTGGACTCTTTGCTGATTTATCGGTCTCGGATTGCACTTTGCGGGATTAGATTTAGAACCGTGACATTTGAGTCCGAACTGTAGTAGCAAAGCCCTCAAGGCGCGTCTACAGTTTCTAGCGACTCTGCTAGGGAGATTAGAGAACTTGACTCGAACTCATGATTTCTTGTTTTGATTACACTTATGCGTTTCTTTCCATTGCATGTGCATTGGTGCGCCTAGGACACTGTGTTTGCCGTATGCTATTCCTGAACGGTTTACCAAAGGCATGCTTTGAGAAGCGTGCCATAAGGCTGATCGGTTGCAGGCTCTACCAGGACGAGAACAGTAACCCTGGTTTTACCGGGGCACCCTCTTGGCCATTCGACCTAGTGCATATTCGGAATCTATAGTGACTATTCTAAGTTAGGACAGGTTGCTTACCCGATTATAGGTTGTTTGAAACCGCTGCGTGCATAGTGAAAGTCTAGCTCCTGACAAAATAGGATAGGGAAACCCTACCCAAACATAGGGGTGTTTTTGGCTCTCATTTTCTTGCTATGTGCTTTTAGAGTGTGCCTCTACAAGAATGCATGTATCAGGTTGCAAGTCTGAGTATTAGGCCTACGGGCATTAGTATTTTGAGAATCAGTTATATCTGCAGGTATCAGATTCAGTTTTGGGGCAGTAATTTAGGGAACAGTGATCAGTGGTCGAATACAGTTATTCAGCTATGCTTATGTCTATTCTGGTGAAATTGGACTGAGATGTTACCTGTTTTCTCTTTCAGTTCAGAGATTCGGTTCTGAGCAACCAGTGTTCTCCTTCGCTGAGGCAAGGCAGAAAAGAGCCAGTCAAGGCTTCCCGGTTCATCAGATCCGTCGGCCACCAATCACATCGCCTCTGTTCAGCAGACTCGTGATGACACAAAATTCAAAAGAAATTGTGGTCATGGCAGCGACACTAAACCAAGGAATCACCATATAGGGTGAGATTGATGTTGAAGTACAACACTCACCTAGGTCACCGGCCGTATGTCCAATCTGGGAACCTCAGTTATTTCAAACCCGTGAGCCCACCACTTTTGAGTTGATGGGAATGATTGGCGATCTTTAGAGATCAGTGGCTAATTTAGCCTACGGAATGTCGGCTCCACTACCGACCGCATCGTATGCTGGGAATTTCATGCCGGAAGAGCCCTCGCTATTGGGGTGGATTGTAATCGAACTCAGCCACCCTGAACCCATCCTAAGTATAGGCAATGGCATGTCAATGACAATCGGGTTTTGCTCTGATGTAGCAAGCCAAACCTTCGACCAAGCTGAGGCTAGTGGAAAGAATAAGGTGAAGGTGGACACCGATCCTCATGAACAACTCCTGCAGGCTGTTAAGGCTTTGAAAGTAGGGGACTGAACAAACAATAGGTGCTCGCTGTTGCTGTAAAAACTTTGGATAACACTTTCCCCACTCATAGTGAAAGTAGTTCAAGCCAAAGGAAAAATCAGGATAAGGACCGTCGTACCAGAACCGTTCCTTCCAACCCTAACCCTGCACCCGGAAAAGATCAGAAAACCAAGGCAACACCTACCAACCCTTTTGCCAGTGCGTCCAGCAAAAATCCACAAACCTCGAAGTATCTACCCCGAGGTCGCAGTGTCTTCCATGCCCTCTACATGCCTTTGTCCAAGGCGCTTCAAATTCTTGCTGAAAATGGGCATCTCAAACCCCTCGAGCTTCGGCCTCTCCCTAGTCGTCTTCCATCTAGTCATGACGCTACCCTGTACTGTGCGTACCATCAACAAACCGGTGATACCACTACAACTGCTTCCTTCTTCGCCACGAAGTACATGATTTGTTTGATAACGAGGTTGTCCTCCCACCTAGCTCAGCAAAGTCCATCGTCACTGGGTCAGTGAACTTCGAGGATAATACAAGTATATGATCAGGGGATGAACCACCTGCGGGTGGCACTCGGTTTACTTCAGATGTGGCGTATGGCACACACTATTTTGAGCATTTGCGAATGCTAGTTTTTGTACTTTCTGACTTGGGTATTCAGTCAGCTTTGTTGTCTTGTATATAGTCAGTCTTTTCTTACTATGTCAGTCGGGTCTGTCTTGTTGTGTCGAGTTAGTCCTGTTTTGTTAAGAGTCGGGTGATTTCGGGGGTGTTACCTCGGATATCACTTGCTTGTTTTGTGTTTGTCTTTTCACTTTCTTTTGAGTCTGTTTCTGCCATGGAGCCAGTTGTGCCAACAGATTTGAATAAAATAGCAGTGAATTTTCACACTCTTGTGTTTGCTTCTGCCTTGCGTCGGTTGTGCCAGAAGTTTGAATAAAGCAGCAGTGCATTTCACCTGCTCTTCTGTGCCTTGAAATCATTGCATTGACCTAAGTTTTTCAAAACATTTTTCTAACACTGTGGTGAAAATAAAGAGGAAGGAATTCCTCAGGATTTGTAAAATTTAATCAATTGAGAGAAAGAGAGGCATGCTAAGCCCTTAATGAATGAGATTATGCTTGTTAATATGAGTATTGAGAAGGATCCTGGCTTGATCCAGATTGGATCTACATTGTCTTCAGCGTGAGCGACTAGTCGCTTTCTTAAAAGATTTCAAAAGAATATTTTGCGCGGTCCTGTGATGACCTGTGTGGAATCGCTCTTGAGATTGTGCAGCCTAGGATCGCTCTCAGCCGTGATACTCGACCCCTTGCTTTCAAACCTTGAACCTCAATTCAGAATGTTCAAAGGTCAATCATGATGTGAGGCCCGTGTGGCCAGATTCGAAGCAGCCTTCGAACAAGAGGCAAGAAATTCAGATCAAAAAGATCATATGTCATTAAAAGAAGCTTGCGAAGCTAGATCAGAAGCACCCCTTGAACTAGGAGCAAAAAAAAAATGCCACATGTGCTCGAAGAGTCAAAAATTGGGACATTGCCCAAGCTAATGAAGATCAGCAAGAATGCCAAATGCCAGAATGGAGGAAACAAGAAAGCTTTGTTGAAGGACAATCAAGTTCCTATCCACGACACTGGGGGAAAATTCAGCCCCTATCAGATGGACTTCTATATCATCAGCGAACAACAGCCACTCTCTTGGATTTAGATGGCTTCGAAATCTCAAAACCATTTGACATGGACAAAGCTACACTTTTACCCTTGAGAGGCTCGCTGGCCGAAAACTCGTAAGGGTAACCTAGGTAAAAGTTAGAGCAAGAAAAAGAGAGAAATGAAAAGAAAAAATGCAAAGTTTGAAAAACAAGAAAAAAAAGAAGCAAAACGAAAAGAAAAGAAAAGAAAAGAATTAAAAAGAAGAAAAACATAGCTCGCAAGGTTGAAAACCCGGAAGGGCGGCCTTGGCAAAGTTAGAGCGCAAAATGAGAGGCTAAATACCCGAGTGTACCTGACCCGGAACTATGTAAGGCTTGATTCCCATGTTTGGGATACGTAGGCAACTTCATTCTGAAGTCCAGCCATAAACACTTCAAATTCGACTGTGTCCATGTGATGGTTCTGGTCATCTTTGTCTTCTCTCTATCCGAGAATTCGGTTGTAATTGTCACTATGAGGACTGGTTGCCATGTGCTACGGCGCTATTCAGACTAGGGGCAACTTTCCGTTGTTGTGTAGTGTTGCGACGTTATTCAGACTAGGGACAACTTTCAGTTGCCATGCAGTGCCGTTCAGACAAGGGGCAATTTTCATTGTTTTGGATCTGAGGTTGTGCATCTCAACAGTAAATTCTGTGTTAGTCGAGCAGTGGCCATTTGTAAAAATAGTTTTTGAGAATTTTTATTGAGGTTAACTAATTTTCTCGAAAATTATTCCATTTTTCCAAAACTGGACCATTTCTTGGACCCAAAAAAGGAAAATTTTCAGTGCTCATAGCCTGACTTGCATGATTTCAAATCAGAAAATCGAACAAGTATGTTAATCTAACTCTCATATTGGTCAAAATTGTTTTAGTAGAAAGCCAAAACAAAAAATGGTCAAAATGATGAACTAGGGGCGCAGTTGAGTCAGGTTTTCTGTCTTTTCCCCGTTGTCAACATACTTGCCAGAAAAGGGCATTCTACTTGCCAGAGAAGGGCACAACTGAAGCTAACAACAAAGTGCTGAAAGCTCTTAACATCCTCCAAGCAATGAGGTATCAAGCCAAGTGCAAAGCACGAATTGGAATGGATCAAGATATTTCATTCCCTCATCTGGACAAACCTGATCACGTCTAAACTCCCCATCAGAGCATCGTCAACCGATGTCAGCTGCAGATTTGCTACGCACCCAGTTGTAGCGCAACCCCTCTGTGGGAAAGTTCACTGTTGCGAGCAGAAGAAGAAGAATCTGGTAGAAACCAGGGGCAGGAGTCCACAACTTCGTGTTTGTCCATCAATCACCTAGGGGAGGGATAAAAAAATGAGAGATTAAAGAATAGAGAGATGTGCGCTAAGAGAAAAGTGAGAAAATGATTTTTTTAGAAAACAAGAGATTGAGTGCCAGAGTGATGTGAGAATCACAAATAAGAAATGGTGGGAAACAATACCCAAAGCAACAGGCTCCTCGCGAACTAAGAGGTCTCTTATCATTGGAACATGTCTGGGTATCGTGTTTATTGTTTTGTTTGTCTCGATTCTTGTGTCGAGTGTCACTCGATGTGTTTAGGTTGTTTACCTTTTGTTTTCCTTTGTTGAGTCATTTTGACTGTGGTCAGTTGTAGGCTCAATACCCGGTTGAGAACCCTTTTCTCATTTCAATTTCAAAAATAAATCATTTTGTGCTCAGAATGCTGTGCCATTCTCCACATTTGCGCAAAACAGAATTTGTTCTTTCATAAACTGCAGGGTTCAACCCAGGTCGCATCAGAACAGTAAAACCAGGACCTATCTAAAGCTATATGGGTTCCAGACTGCAAAGCAAAAGAAAAGAGGGAAAATATGGAGCATCTCAGTATGTTTCAACTCCAGCAAATTTCGAGATTGCATTTCAGGTGCACCTTCTTAGGCCTCGCCTTTCTTGAGAGTATGAGTATATCTCGACCCCAAGTGTAAGCCCGCTTCAAGTCAGAATGGTAGTCTAAGCAGCACCTATGGTTTTCACATGCAGATGTTATCTCTTGCCAATATAAACAGTGTGTACCCTTTTTGAGTTGAGTGTGTTGGAAAGCCCTCCGAGAGATAAATCGGAGGCACCAGAGTACATGTTTGATGCCCCTCTACTGTATATAATGTGCACTTTCATCTACACTTCTGTTGCATGCATGCCGCGCATCGTTATCATTCATGCATAGAATATGCTTTCAATATTGCATATAATATACCTGTCTATTGCGTAAAATGTGCTTGCTTTCAACTTTGTATAGAATATGTTTTGCTTGTCTCATGCATAAAAAATGTATTTGCTTATCGAGTTGTTGCTCATTTGTTTATCAAGTTGTCGCGATTTTGTTTATCGAGTTGTTGATCTTTGCTTATCGAGTTGTAAACTTGTCAAGGTCTTAATGTTGCTTATCAAGTTATTTTTGTCATTAGTTGGTTCACTACCTGATTATTACGATGCAATGCTTAATTTTCAAACAAAAGTTTAAATCTCATTTACATTGTTATGTAGTGCGAAGCGATGCGATGCATAAAATGTACAAATGTAACACTTTTTGAACAAAATAACTATTTCATTTCTATCATGTCTTTTGCAAAAGTACATAGTTTTGAGAAAGTAAAACCTACCTGAGGCAGTACAATGTGCTCAAACTACCAATAAAAAGTAAAGTAAAGCAAAAAAGGGAAAAGAAAAAACAACAAATGTCTGAACAGAGCAAAAAGAAGAAAAAATAGTAGAATGTCTGGATCAATATCGGTGGCCTCAAGTGCGGGAGTCGGTCCTGGTCCTCTTCTTGGACGAAGGTCCAAGGTCACCACCACCATCTCCATAGTCAGAATCTGAGATATCTCCGGCTTTGCCCTGGGACGACGCCGCCTCCTTGTCAGAATCATCGGGGGAAGGCTCTCGTGAACTGCTCTCAGCACGGGTGCGCCTATGTCTGCCCCGGCTGTGGATAGTCATCCTCCGCCTAACTCCCCCTCCTCCTCGAGCAGGAACAGATGGTCCAGCTGGAGCACCTCCCGCGGCCAGAATCTGTAATGGGGCCTGAAAAGGGCAAATGGAAAATGCATCAGTTATGCTACGCAAAGCAGAGTATGAATACCAAATACAGTGTATGAATGCCGTGAGCAATGCTATGAGCAGTATATGGGTTACAATGTATCAGTATCGTGAGTGCTGTATATCAAGTGCTGTGTTGATAGTGTGATGCACCAGATTATGTATGAAACAGATTAGGCAGAGTTTGAGACTGCAGTTGAAAGAACTTACCGGGATATTGTAGATAGTCAACAAGTCGATGCTCCTCTGCAGCATCCCTATCGCTGAGGCCGTCAACTCCAGGGACTGGCAAGTGTACTCGATGGAAGCCTGCAAAAGGTTGAAGTCATTAGTATTCTGCAGGGTATCAAATGAATTGAAATGACTGTACAGAATGCAAAGTATGGTAGTACATACTGGGGTCGAGCCGTAAAATCCAACGAGCTCATGATCAGCCGGAGGAGGAGCGAAGGGGATCTGATAAGTCTCCCCACCCTGCCTTCAGCATGTGATCATCGTGGGCAGCTCTGGCCATCCAGCTCCCTGTCCTCTCCGGGACCCACTCCTCCTTCGGGTCGGAGGTGCCCTCGGTGCCCCTGCTCCTGCTGCTGGCGTCACTGGCCTCTCTCGCTCTGCTCGACGAACACCAGTCAAAGGCCGTATGATATAAGTTTGGATGTACTCGGTGTAGTCACCCTCTTCCCTAAAAGGCTCAGAGTCCCAGCCAATCGTGTAGTCTATCATCTCCTCTAAGGTGTAACTCTCAGTGTGCCTCACGTAGGTAAAAGGAGGTGCTGGAACTGTTTGCTCTGGCACGCCCAAGGTCTGCCGCAAGAAGCGCTCCCCAAAGTACCATGCCCGACAGACTGGGCCCTCTAGCAAAACCCTGAACCGGGCAGTCTCTCGAGCATCGGCATACTGCTCCCGAACTGCATCAGGCAAAGGGGCCCAAGGCCGCCAGGTGAACTGCAAATAAAACACAGTTTGTTATCTACTGTTATTGAGAGTCCAATATAAAGCGAAGCTTAAATGAACTGTAATTTTTGACATACCTCGGCTGCAGTGATGGTGTCAAAGTAGCGGCGAAAGAATATGAAGGACTCATGTGGCCTCCGTTCACATCTCACATCAAAACGGTGAGAAAATGGAACACCGAGAGGGATCTCCTCATCTGGCACTAGGGCAAGGCTAGGGAAGTAGGCATACACCCACAACTGTCTAGTGTAACATAGCAGATATGAGTATGCTTATCAGATAAAGTAGTATACAGATAAAGCAGAGTACAGTACGTGCAGTGTATTGTGCAGTGTGTGTAGTGTACAACCAGTGTAAAGCAGATTGCGTGTGCGTAGTGTGTGTGATGTACAGATAATGAAAAACAGAATTGAAAAGACAGAAAAGGGAACGTGTACCTCCCAGGCTCGCTAGTAACCTCCAAGCAACGGCCCGCTGCGGCGGGAGGATGAGCTCATATATCCATAAAGAGTGGCAAGGCCGGCACCACCCCAGTCATAGCCGTGGATCCTGGTCACATCCACAAGCGCACTCAGCAGGTAGAGGGTGATGGTGTTTGCTCGATCGGTGAAGAGTGTGGTCCCAGCAGGAACATGATGAAGCCACGGACATACTGCTCCTCTTCCTCCCGTGTAGTAGGCGCCTAGATCCGGAAGTGATCCTCGAACCATGAGTACCTCACAAATCCAACTCGGGCAAGAGGTGGCTGAGCGCCGAGCAAGTATAGCTGTGCAGCGTCCCACTCATCCATATCTGTGTCAAAGGGAATCGAATCACCTCCCACTCCGATGCCTGTGAGCATGGAGAAGTCAAAGGGAGTCATCGTCATCTCCCCGGTGATAGAAAGGTGGAAGGAGTTGGTGGTGTCCCACCACCTCTCCACCAGAGCAGCAAGAAGGGGCCTGCTCGCAATGAGGCGTGAGAGTCCCATGCAGAAAGTCCCAAAGTCGACCCGGTCAACAAAATGATAGACCGCATCGGGCAGCTCCATATACCAACCTCGGGCGGCAGTGTTCCCATACCCCCGGAAGGCATGGGATTCTCCCTGTGTTCAAAACAAATAGTTGTGAAGCAGTGTTAGAAATACAGTGTTGAATGCGTTCAGAATTGATGAGAAAGCAGCGTGTGTGCATGTGTTCAGATTTAAACAGATATCGGGTGCGGGCATGCTCACAGTGAACTACAACATGTGTTGTATCAGTGTGTCTGAGTTAAGCAGTTAAAGAACAGAATCGACTATCGTAGTTATGTGTTGTACATTGCAGAAAATGAAACAGAGGAAGAATATACCTCAGCGGCGCCATAAGACAGATGTGACTCTGGTTCGTACAACAAAAGCTCCAGTGGCGCGCCCCGTGCATAGCTCCTGAAATGGCGGATACCATCGGGAGGCAACACGTGTATCGCCGTGTGGACGCGCCCTCGGGCTTATGCTTACCCCAGTTCGGACTCAAATTGTCACGGTTCTGAATCGAATCCCGCAAAGTGCAATGCGAGATCGATAAATCACCAAAGAGTCCAAATCCGGCAAATCATTTTGGAAAACTGATTTTTAAGAAAGAAGTGCCAAACATGGACTGCTTTGCCAGACACAGAGTCGCCATCTAAATATTTTATTTTTGGAAAAATTTAGGAAACCCTGACTCATGCCTAAGGCCACGTGTCCATCATCACCAAAGTTTCCTCGGCTCGGGAACTTGGGTACGATTGGGAAAGGTCAGCTATGAGCACCCCCGCTCGCCTGATCAAAGATCGGCCACTACTAAGCATGATATCTTGTTTTGAAAACACTCGTGTTCTTATTCCGGTTAATTAGCTAGAATTACTATGTGATGCGCATAGCAAAACAAGTATAGACTAGATCGCCTAATTTGTAACGAAGCATTGCACATCTGTTTGTTTGGAAAATGGTTTGGAGTTTGCTACTCATAAGTAGGCTAAAATACGGATTTGATGAATTGTCCAATTCAAGTAATCCAACCTTCATCCGCAGGCATTCAGGCAGTTATATCATATAAGCAATTTAGCCTCATGGCAAGCATGCTATCATGGCAGCACTCACACTCATGCAAGATGCTAAAGCATAAACACTTACAGTGTACTCCAAGCCAAAACAGAAACTAGTTAGTAATCAATGCATGATCCTATTTCATGTTAAGATGGCTAATGCAACACATGCGAAACTGCAACTTAGAGATAGGTTCGGCTATTCTAAAATGGCATGTGAGATACAACTTGGGACATGTATTCAAATTGGAATTGAAATACAATGCAGTTAGCATGATGTGCCGAGCCCGGTGTGTACAAGATAGATGAATGTATGCAAACATGCAAAGCATAAGGATGTTAGACAGATGAATGGATGCAAACATGCAAAGCATAAGTATGCTAATTGAAACATGACCTAAAACTAACCAACAAAAGCAAGTAAGTAAAAGGGAGAAAGAAATGGAGGTTGGAAGACATGCACACATGCACGCACACTTATTACAAAATTGGCCCTCTTGACGGAGGGTCCGAATAAATAATACATGCCGGCTAATTAACTAATTAACAAGCTAATTAATTATTACATAACCAAATTGAATAACTAGCTACAACTAATTATTACAAAACTTAATTAATTAACACATTAATTAACTAACAAATGAAGAACAACAAAGAAAGCTGCTCCAGCCCTGTTCATAGAAGCAGAAGGGTATGCATGCTCGCATTCGGTTTCTTGCCTCAAAACGCTCTTCGGTTGCTCTTTAGAGGCTCTGTCTGCAGGGTGTCCTCAAGGAATTCCTGCTGAACCTTACCAAAAGCATGCTGGGGAGTGCATCAGTGGCCTGCCGGCCATGGGGAGCCACTGCTGACCAAAAATGAAGGGGTGCCGGCTAACAACAAGGCACTGCCGGCCATCTGCAAGGCACTGCCGGCCATTGATGTGTTGGGACACCAAGCGGCAACAGAGCACAAAATAGAGAAAATGAAGGGTCTACCAAGGGTATGTACGCACTATGCCATCCCATATCATCTTGAAACATCAAGGGAGAGGCATAGTCGGATCCACGACCATCAATCATGCATCTCGATGCATGATGGCCAAAGATCCAACTTGTGCAAATCAATATGAAATGAATGCACAAATAAACACATAAATGCCTAAAACTCTATCATGAATCATCAAGAGCGTCGGCGACCGAGAATTGAGACACGTTTCATCACTTAAAGTATGAAACGCCCCTCGTTCCTCGTGCTCGGATTAACACTTAATCCAAACAACAATGCAAAACAAGCATGGCAAACATGCAATGCAACTATATGGCATGCTCAATGTTCAATGCTAAGAACTAGATGGCATGCCCAATGCAAGGCGATCATAAGGGTCTAAGCACAATGTAATGCAAGGATGGCATACACAATGCTAATTTGAACACGCAATCATGCGATATGACTTAAGCATGCAAAATGCAATGTAATAAATATGCAACAACATGTAATAGAACTAGCATGCGACAACATGCAAAGATGGAGCAAGCATAAAACACTATGTAAGACAAGCATGCAACAACATGCAAGGGATGTACTTAAACCAAGATGAGCAACTCCCAAATAGGCCCAAATCAGTGGCCAAAAGTGAGGAATTGATAGTATGAAAAGCATGAAAAGGCAAGGCAAACATGTATGCCAATTGGCTCAAGAATTAAGGCACAAAGATGCAACTCTTAAGGA
Source organism: Camellia sinensis (assembly GCF_055761805.1). Taxonomy (NCBI): domain Eukaryota; kingdom Viridiplantae; phylum Streptophyta; class Magnoliopsida; order Ericales; family Theaceae; genus Camellia; species Camellia sinensis. Next base: position 14,548,636 of record NC_138968.1, read on the forward strand.
CACTTAAAGAGTGACAAGCATGGATATGTGACAACAAGGTAAGCTCTAAAATTTCATGTAAATTGATGCCAAATCAACTAAACAGTGCAAGCATAGCCTGTTAGAAGGCTTAAAGCTCGAAACTAGCAAAGGGACTACACAAAGGGCATGCAATACATGGCACAGATGATTGAACCAATCATGGATAGAGGTTAAATAGGTCTAAACAAAGACTTAAACATGCTGAGATGAAGGTTCAAATACCTAGGCACGCAAGCATACAAGCTAAGCCATAAACTAGGCAATAATGTACAACACTCAAAGACACTTAAAGCATGAATGAAGTGGGAATATGGCAATGCTACATGCTCTGAAATGAAGCATTAAATGATGCCAAATCATCTAAATAGCTTAAACATAGCATGCATGAAGCATCAAAACACAAAGCTAGCAAGACCAATTACACCACAGCTATAAAAAGCATGAAGGATATGGTAAGGGCAACCTAAAACAGTCCTAGAACATGTTAAAGTGATACTAAAACATGCATGGAAGTAAGCCAAAACAAGCTAGCATGGTGAGCATGAGGCACGATGCATACAAGGCAAATAAGGTGGATTACAGTACACCTATTAAGACCAAACATAGGATGACTCAACCAACAAAAATCAGAGTTATATCATGGCATAATAACCCCAAAATCACATTGATATGATGAGCCAAAGGCTTAGGCTTAATGGCATGCACAAAAGTTCATTCATGAGGCATAAAGAGCCAAACCTCCAAGGCATTCAAAGCATGTCAAATGCAAGTGTATGACTATATTTCATGGATTGAAATCACATTTAGAATGATGGAAAAGCATTGAAATAAGTCAAGTAACACATGCTAGTGGACTTGATACATAAATCTAACAAGCTAGAATGTACTAAGGCTATACAAAGCAAGCCATGCATGACCAAAACAACACAAATCAGACCTCTAGCATGGTAAAAAAAGGCTAAAAGTTTCCTTGGGTCAAGCCAAAATCATGCTACAAACATAACTTAAAGTACAAAGCATGTTAAGGCAATGTAGATGATTACACTACAAGTGCATGAGACATACAAGAGGTGACCAAACCAAACCAAAACAGAGGTATGACATGGAAAAACATCACCAAAAACCACTGGAATGGAAAGAAAACAAGATAAAATGACATGTCAAAGCAAGAAGCACATAGAGCTAGTTTAAGTGACTTACACTACAAGTGTATTAGGCATGTATGGAGTGACAAAACCAACCCAAAATAGATCTAAGGCATAGTAAAACATCACCAAAAACCTACTGAAATGGAGCCAACACATGCAAGAAAGACATGCTACTTTAGTGAGCTACAAATGGGGTTGCAGTACACATACAAGATGCATACAAAATATGACCAAACCAGCCATGGATAGACTTAAGGAAAGTCCTAAAAGTCACCAAAAAGTGCTTGAGCTAGGCCTCAAAAGCATAGAGATGCAAGCTCCTTTGGAAGGCCAAAATTGCAAGCAAACAAAAACAAAAAGAGAGGGGGTTACCCCCTCTGATTTGAGGCCTCAAAACCACATGCCTACCACTGAAAATCCATTGGATTTCAGTGGTTAGAAGGCCAAACCAAGGCTAGCTCAGAGGCCATAAGGCATGGCTCAAAACAAGGCCAAACAAGGCATACAAGGGGATTGAAGACCCTTAACAGCAAAAAAACCTTAAACAACCACCAAAAGCACTTAAATACAAGACTTTTTTTAGTTGAAGGCAAGGCCTAAAACAATATGCAAGGATGGCCAAAATGAGGTACAAAAAAGTGCTAAAAAGGGGAAAATACTTACCCTTGAAGATCAACTTCGAAATCATCAACTTCAAGGGGTAAAACCTCACTTTCAGAGCTCAAGTAACCCTCCCAAGAACCTCAGTCCAATGGTGGTGGTGTATCTCTAAGTGTTGTAGTGTAAAAGTGCAAGGAAAATGGACTTCAAGGTACAAATCAACAACAATATAGAGAGAAAGAGAGATATTTCTTCTCAAAATACTAAACCTCTGCTAAGGAGAGAGGCTCCCTCCTTATATAGAAGGAAAACAATGCAAAGCTTCTTCAAGAAGCTTGCCAAGAGCTTCATCCCTCCACACACGTGTATGGAGGGGAGATAAAAGGATTCTAGCTGGCTCAAAAGATCTGGAGTGAAACCTGCTGAGACAGGGATTCAACCGGCCATCATTAGTGGTCGGCAGTGGCTCATTGATGGTCGGCAAGCATCATCAATGGCCGGCATCAACAAAGGAATGGCCGGCAGGTCCAAAAGAGGGCCGACAGTGCACTAAGAAACGCACTTTGAAAGGACCAAGCCATGGTCCAAGAATGGGCAGAAAGGATACAGGGTCTAGAAAGCTCGCACCTGTGGCGTTCCACCGCGAAAGTTAAATACCCGATGAGCAATCGAACTTGTGACTGGATGTACCTGCAAGCACAACCAAGTCTTGAAGACGGTCAAAAATGGGATGTCTACACGCCGGCCTGTAAGTCGCCGGATCGAACGGCTGTATGCGAAGAGGTAGGAGCTCAACCTTGGGGTCCACGTCCATCTCCGGGGGAGTCCCGCCACGTGGAATGTCGTCCGCCATCTCAAAAGGAGCGTGAAAATGGCCGAGAATGTGAAAAATGGGCAAGAATGTGAAAGGTCAACCCAAAAGTCAACCTCGAGAGGATGAAAAATGGGAGAAAAGGTCGGAGTGTGGAAAAGGCACGAAAACCAAGTAAACTTGGGGGGAAACAAACCCCAAGTAGTTGAAACCAAGAAAGAAACGCCGAAAATTGAGTTTTGTGCGGTTTAAAGTGTGCGAAACAAGAAGGGTTTTGCGAATCGAACAACGGAAAAGGGCCAAAAACAAGGGGAAAACACGGATCGAAGGTCAGGAAATCACCTAGAAAGAAAGGGGAAGGTATTTCAAGCTTGGAGAAGTGAGGAAATGAGGTTTGGAACCCCATATTTAAAGACCCGTGGCGAAAAGACAAAATGCCCCAAAATTGCCATTTTTGGCCAATCGGCCAAATTATTAGCCGATCGGCTAAATATTTGGCCGATTAGCTCATTTTGTGGCCGATGGGTGGCCGGTGGCCTCCCCTTGTGGTCGGTGAACCTCCTACACCCTTGGTTGGGTCAATTATGTGGTTTGGGACCTTCATCTCTCAAGATAATGCAAGAAAAGTACACTTTTGAAGCTTAACCAGCCTTCGTGTTAACCTCAAACTGTGTCCTCCGTGTGCAGCACTCGATGTCTGCAAGGTGTATCCTTTTCGTATCCTTTTGTACATTGTGACACTCGAGAATGGCTTTCGAGCATGTTGCATTACAATGTTTTAATAAGCGCGCTTGTTATGTGTCCTTTCGCTCTTGCATTTAGCATGCTTCGTCTTGCTTTCGAGTTGCATCTCAACATCATGAATGGCATGCCTTTACCATGCTTCCGTTGAATATGTGCCTTTCTCTGTTGTCGCATTGTTACACACATTGTATGCGTTGTTGCGTATGCTTTACTTACATGTGTTTATGCACCTTCTTGCATTGTTACACACATTGTATGCGTTGTTGTGTATGCTTTACTTACATGTGTTTATGCACTTTCTCGCATTGTTACACACATTGTATATGTTGTCGTGTATGCCTTACTTACATGTGTTTATGCACCTTCTCGCATTGTTATGCTTGTTTCAAATTGCATTGTTATGCATCCCACTCGGCTTTTGTTGTCGCGCATATCCTCCTCGCAATGTTATGCTTGTTTCAAATTGCATTGTTATGCATCCTACTCGGCTTGCGTTGTCGCGCATGCCCTCCTCGCATTGTTATGCGTACACTTAGGTTGCATTGTCATGCACCCCTTACTTGCATTGTCACGCATGTTTTAACTTGCATTGTCATGCTTGTTTCAGTTGCATTGTCAAGCACCACCTTACTCGCGTTGTCACCCACACTTGTTGCATTGTCATGCACCTCTTTACTTGCGTTGTCACGCACTTTTTGCTCGCATTGTTATGCATACACTTAGGTTGCATTGTTATGTACCCCTAGCTTGCATTGTCGTGCATGCCCTTTACTTGCATTGTTATGCTCGTTCTACTGGCATTGTTATCCCTACTTGCATTATTATACTCGTGTTTGTCTCATATTGAAATGATTTCTTGGTCTAACATTAAACATGTGTTTCTACTATATTATACCTATTGAATTTCTTTCTTTTGCAGGCACGATATTGTATGTACGGTTCATTTGAAGCTAGTGGAACCAGACGATATTGTACGTACGGTTCATTTAAAGGAAGTCCTGATTCAGTTTAACTAATAACCTTTCTCCACTCGCATGCCGCGTTTGGACGTACCCCTTTCTCCACTCGCGTGCCACGTTTGGACGTACCCATTTCTCCACTCGCGTGTCACGTTTGGCATGCGTTTGGATGATTGTGCTTTCTTTTCTCTCATGCGTGTGCCACACTGACAGATGCTCTCTTTCCTCTCATGCGTTGCTATGCTGAGAGATGTTGTGTTTGAGACTCTGGGTGTCCTCGGTAGTCGCTTTTAGTCTTCTCCGCATGAGACGCAGTGAGAATTGCATAATTTTCTTACGTTCTTTCTGTTGGAATGTGTAGGACTGTTATCTCTTATTCGCTTGTTTAAATTGTTGTATTTATTTTGCATGAATGCTTCATTAGAGCTCTCTTTGCATGATCACGAGTTATGCTTGGCATCATGTCATTTGCATCTTCCCCTTGCCTGTGGGCGCATCTCTTGCTATCTTGTATGTTTGTCTGAGTCTTTGGCCTTGTCAAAAATGGGTTGTCTCTGGGCTTTGACATTCACTCCCATCATCTTTATGATTTTCGAGTTCTGTCAAAGAGAGGGAACTGTAGACACCCCATTTTTGACCATCCTCAAGACTTGGATGTTATCATTTGAACACTCGATGATCATCCATGCTTGTGTTCGTTTTAAGTTCTCGGAGGTCTCGGCTACGCTCCTTGCCTCAAGATCTCTCAACTTGTCTGTTTTGTGCTTGGTTGAGGACCAAGCACTTGTGTTTTTGCTTCTGAGGGAAGAGGGTGGTTTGTTTGCCATACCCTCAACCTATTGGCCAAGGCTTGATGCCATCGGCCCTATTTTCTCACCATCGGCCAAAAGTATTGGCTGATCGGCACTATATTTGGTCGGCCGGCACTTCTGTTGGTCAATCGGCCATTTTTGGTGGCAGAACCCTATTCATCTGCTTTATGCAGATATTTTGTGCCAACTGGCACAGCTGGCATCCACAATTAACCCCCTCCATACATGTGTATGGAGGGATTTGCCCTTTGCTTAGCTTCTCCAAGAAGCTTTGCAAATTGGATTTCTATAAGAGGGGAGGCCATCCTCCCTTCTCAGGGGTTCTGAAATTAGGGTTAGAAAAAGTTGTATCTCTCTATCTCCCTATCTCTATCATTTGTGTGTGTATTTGTGACCTAAAGTGATTTTTGTTGACACTATTGCACACAAACACCTAGCATTACACCATCCTTGGTTGCTGAGGTTCTAAGGAGTTGTTGTTAGGGTTCTTGGAATGGTTTTGATCAGAGAAAGGTGTTGGTGTTGTGTTCTTGAAGGTGTTCTTCCAGGGTGAGAATTCTCGCTTTAGATATCCCTTTCTTGCTTAGGCTTTTAGCCGTTCTTGCTTATTGTTTTAAGCTTAGCTATTAACTGATAAAAGTTCTGTTTTTACTTGCTTTTGGACTTTGTTTAAGGTCATTTTGAGGTTCGGGGTTGTTTACCCCCTCCAAGGCCTTGTTAGGCCTTGTTTTAGGCCATCCCTTTTGGCCCTTGCTTTGAGCTTTGCATGGCCTCTCTACCGTTGAAATCCAAAGGATTTTCAGTGGTGGAGAGGTGGTTTTGGTGTCCTAAATAAGAGACGGTCATCCCCTCTCCTTGTTGCCTTAAATACTAGCATAAGTGGCTTATGTTGGTTGCATGTGTGCTTAGCTTGTTTTAGCCTCATTTTAGCAAGTATTTTGTGTTGTTTTGCCGTTATTTACCTCTTTTTAAAGTTGGTTTAGTGGTCTCTTGTATGCACCATATACTTGCCTTGCAATCCCCTCATTTGCCTTAACATATATCTAGCATTTAGACTACCATGCTTGCATGTTTTGGCTTAACTCCACAAATCTTTTAGCTTTGTTTTACCATGCTAAAGCTCTGTTTTTCATTTTTTTGGTCATGTTTGCATTGTTTTGTATAGCTACCACACAATCTAGCTTGCTAGCTTTGGGTGTTTGAGTCACTAGCATGCTCTATTCGGATCATTTCGGTGGTTTGGCATCACTTGTAATGTTATCTCAGTCCATGATTCATCCTCAAACACTTGGACTTATTACTCCTTTAATGTTTTAAAGGGTTTTTGTTTTTAGGCCTCTTGAATGGGTCATTGTGTATGCTTCCATGCTTAGGTCATTTGGATGCCATTTCAATGTGTTTTTCGGCTCATTCTAACATGCCATAACTCTGATTTTTGTTGCTTAAATCATACCGTGTTTGGTTGTGTTAGGTGTAGTGTAACGCCTCTTTTGTGGCCTTGCATGCCTTGTGTTTTGGCATTATGTTCTAGCTTGTGTTGGCTAGTGTTGAGCTCACTTTTGGTCTTGTCTAGACCTACCTTGGGACTATTTTAGGTCCCCTTGGCTCTTTGGGGCTTGCTTCATGTAGCCATGGTTCGAGCCCCTTCACTAGTTTCAAGCTTTAAGCTTTCTTGCATGCTTTGCTTGTGTATTTTGGTTGATTGGGCATCATCCCTTTCATGATTTCAAAGCTCAACATGTTTGTCACATGTCCATGTTTATCCTCTTTTAAGTGTGCTTAAGAGTTGCTCTACTATGCTCAAGTGTTAGGCCAATAGGCATGCATGTTTGTATGTGTTTTTTGTCCTCATTTCCATTGCATTTTGGCCACTGATTTGGGCCTATTTGAGAGCTGTCCATTTTGGTTTAAGTCCATCCTTTGCATGTTGTTGCATGCTTGCCTTGCATGTTGTTGTATACTTGCCCTATTGCATGTTGTTGCATGCTTGAGTTATATCGCATTTGGCTTACCTTTTGTTAAGTTGCTTTGCATATTTGCATGCATTGTCCCTTGCATGTTGTTGCATGCTTGCCCCACATATTGTTACATGCTTACCTATCGTTGAATGTTGTCACATGCCTTGCATGTTTGCATGCTTGCCTAGGTTGCATTGCATTTGGCATGCTTATTACCATTAGCCTTGTATGGCATTGTCCTTAACATGCTCATGTTGCATTAGTTTTGCTTGCATGATTGCATCCCTTGCCTCTTGATCAACCATGATAGAGGTTGGGCCCCCTTATATGTTTTTGTGCATTTCATCCCAAATTGAATTGCACATTCGGCTCTTTTGGCCATCATGCATTGAAATGCGTGATTGATGGCCTGAAGGTCGAGGATTATACTCCCTTGAGTTCATAACATGATAGGGAGGGTAGTCGTGCAAACATTGTCTTGTAAATGTATTGTCATGCTCTGTTCGTCCTCTGCTGCAGCAACACAGCATTCTGCAAGAAGATATGACCGGTCGGCCATCTTCAGTGCCGGTTGGCTAAAGATTGTTGGCTGAGAGCCTTACACTTGGTCGATGACCAATTTACCATGGCTAATGGCCCTATCTCTTGGCCGATGGACTCTCAAAAAGTGTCCAAGGTAGTTCAGAAGTGTCACAGAAGTTGGCACAACTTTCAGAGGTATAGAGCAGTGTAAACAGAGACAACATGTGACATGGCGATGAATTTCCGAGTAAAGCCGTCCGAGCATGCATACATCCCTCTTCCGGAGGCTGTTTTTACTGTTTTCATAGCTTAATTGATTTGCTTAATTAGTTAAGTGTTGTGTAATAATTAATTAGCTTGTTAGTTAGTTAATTATGTAATTTGTATTATTCTTTCGGTCCCTCCGTCGAGAGGGTGCAATTGTGTAATAAGCGTGCGTGTGTGTGATGCATGTCTTCTAACCTCCACTTCTTTCTCCCTTTTACTTAACCGCTTACGATGGTTAGTTCTAGGACACATTTCAATTAGTATCCTTATGCTATGCATGTTTGCATCATTCATCTATATTGCATGCACCGGGCTCGGCGCATCATACTAACTGCATTGTATTTCAATTCTAAGTTGAAGACATGTATTGAATTGTCGCACCTCACATGCCATTTTAGACTAGCCGAGCCTATTCTAGTTGGATTTTGTATGTGATGCATTAGCCATCTTAACATGGACGTGGATCATACATTGATTACTAACATGTTCTTTGTTTTGGCTCGGAGTACACTGTGAGTGTTTATGCTTTAGCATCTCGCATGTATGTGCGTGTTAACATGACAGCATGTTTGCCATGAGGCTAAGTGCTTATGTGATATAATTGCCTGAATGCCTGTGGGTGAAGGTTAGATTACTTGAATTGGAACAATTCATTGAAATGCGAGTTTTAAGCCCACTTGATTGTGGCAAAATCATGTTTTCTAAGCCCACTTGAGGGTGGCAAATCCACGTCTTAGCCAACTTGCGAGTAGCACCTTCAAACCATTTTTGAACAAACGAATATGCGATGCTTTATTCCAAATTATGCGATCTAATCTATACTTGTGTGTTGTGCGCATCACGTAGTAATTCTAGCTAATTAACCAGAATAAGTACACGTGTGTTTTCAAAAACAAGATATCATGTTTAGTACAGGCCGATCTTTGATCGAGCGAGCGGGGGTGCTCATAGATGACCTTCCCCAATCGTACCCAAGTTCCCGAGCCGAGGCAACTTTGGTGATGACGGACACGTGGCCTTAGGCAACGAGTCAGGGTTTCTTAAATTTCCCCAAAATAAAATATTGAGGTGGTGACTCTGTATCTGCCAAAGCAGTCCATGTTTGGCACTTCTTTCTTAAAAATCAGTTTTCCAAAACAATTTGCCGAATTTGGACTCTTTGGTGATTTATCGGTCTCGCATTGCACTTTGCGGGATTAGATTCAGAACCGTGACATTTGAGTCCGAACTGTAATAGAAAAGCCCTCGGGGCGCGTCTACAGGCATGAGTCAGGGTTTTCTAAATTTTCCAAAAACAAAATATTTAGGTGGCGACTCTGTAATCTGGCAAAGCAGCCCATGTTTGGCATTTTTTTATTCAAAATCGAGTCCATGTTTGGCCTTTTTTTATTCAAAATCGATTTTCCAAAGCGATTTGCCGGATCTGGGCACTTTGGTGTTTATCAGTCTCACATTGCATTTTGTGAGATTAGATTCAGAACCATGACAGGAGTTCGAACTGTAGTAATACCAATTCGCGCCTCTTCGAAAAGGGGGCGCACGAAGAAAGTCAGTCGGTCTACACCGACCGGCCACTTTTGTAGGCGACCAGCCACTACTAGTGCCTGATAGCCACTTTTGGTGGCCGACAATCTCTGCCTATAGCCAACATAATTCCTATGGTCTTACTGTGTGTTGAGAATGTTGAGAACCTATTTTTTGTTGTGCTCTTGGTGCATTTTACCGCCTTGTTTTAAGAGTGTTTTTGATTCACTTTTTATGTTGTTTCCCTTTGTTTCTCGAGCTATTTTGTTGTTGCTTGTCGAGTTGTATTGATGTAGTTTTGTTTATCGAGTTGTTGTTTTCTTTATCGAGTTGTTGCATTGGTTGTTCATTGAGTTGTTTTACTATGTTTGTCATGTGTTGGTTGATTCATTACCTGATTAAGAAATTGCCAATACAATGTACATTATTCAATTTCCATCAAATCCCGTTTTTGTGTAAAATGGTGCAATGCGATGCTCAGAATGTAAAACACAACACGTTTCATCAAAAGTTGATTTTCATTCCAATCATGGTTTCTTTTTTTACAAAAGGGTACAAGTTTTTAAGAAAATAAAACTGTACAATGTGCTAACATTACTAGCTAAAAAAAAAAAAGGAAACTAAGTAAAAACATCTAAATCGGTGCCATCCACCTTAGGATCGAGAGGCCTCTTCGTCCTCTTCCTGAGCATGGACTCAGAGCTATCTCCCTGTCAGAGGCCCCCGTGTCTGAGCTAGCTGCTGAACCTACCTCAGAATCATCTCTACCCTCAGAATCTGAGCCAGCGTCGTCCTCTCTGTCCTCAGATGACTCTGACTACAGACTCGCTGCCTCCTTGTCCTCACTCATCTCATCATCATCATCATCATCATCATCATCGTTCAGACTCTGAAGGGCCACTCTCGTCACGGGTGCCCCTAGCTCTGCCTCGGCTGTGAGCCGGAGCTTTTCGTCTCTCTCTCCCTGCTGCCGGAGGAGGTGCTGATGTTCCTGCTACAGCTCTCGCTGGAACATCTGATGTGGCTGGAATCTGAAAAGGGCAGTTTTTCAAATATATCAGTCGTGGTGTATATCAAATGCAGTGATTGAATGCAGTGTTTGAGTGCAGTGCGTCAAATCAGTGTAGTGTGGAACAAATTATGTTTGAAATGTTGATGTATCAATAGAAAGTTTCATGGCATGAAGTGCGAATTAAATGAAATTACCAAAATCTTGTAGAGGCTGAGTAGGTTCATGCTCCTCTACACTGTCTCTGGTAGGGAAGCCACTAGCTCGAGGGCTTGCCTGGTGTACTCTACGGGTGCCTGCAAGTGTGTTAAAAAGGTTAATGTTCTATAAAGCATAACTGAAATAAAGTGAATATGCAAAATGCAAAGTATGGTACATACTGGAGTCGGGCCTCGAACCCCGATAAGCTCATGCCCGGCTGGTGCGAGCTCAATGGGGATCTGGAAAGCCTCCCCGGTATACCGCCAATAAGTGAGTGTGGTAGGTAGCTCTGGCCACCCAGTCCTCTATCTCTCTCCAAAACCTCTCTTATCATGGGTCCTGGTCACCTTGGCCGCTCTGCCTTTCTCTCACACAGCTGGAGCCCTGTCTTTCTCACCTCCACGGGCACCAGTAAGAGGTGGCATGAGGTATGTCTGGATGAAGGCTGTGTAATCACCCTCGACTCAGAAAAAGTCGGCATCCCAGCCTCTGGTGAAATCAATCATCTCCTGTAAAGTGTATTTCTCTGTGTCTCTCATATATGTTGGAGGTGGCATCGGAACTACCGACTCGGGCAAGTCGATGATCTGGCGCAAGAATCACTCCCCTCGGAACCATGCCTGACAAACTGGGCCCTCGAGCAGGAGCCGGAAGCGGGAAGCCTCTCGCGCCCTAATAAATTGATCCCCGACTCCCTTAGGCATCGTCGCCCGGGGCTGTCAAGTAATCTGTAAATAGAGTGTGGAGATTGTTAGGTATCATCAGATATTGCGATATGAGTCAGAATCAAAGGAAAACGGAAATAACAGAGAAGCTTGAGTTACCTCAGCCGCGGTCACAGTGTCCAAGTATCGACGAAAGAAAGAGAAGGACTCCCGAGACCTCCGCTGGCATCTCTCGTCATACCGGTGAGAGTATGGCACGACAGGCGGCATCTCCACCTCTAGCTCTGGGGCAAGTCTCGGAAAGTAGGCATACACCCATAGTTGCAGAAAGCGAAAGGGCAACAGTGAGTATACAATAGATAAATGTATGCAAAGCAGAAAACAGATTGTGTATGTACAATATACAGTGTGTGTAGTGTAGAGAGTATGCAATGCAGAAAGAAGATTGTGTGTGTACAGTATACAGTGTGTGCAGTGTACAGAGAATGCCAAACAGAAAGTACGATACGAAATGCGAAACAGAAAAGTAAAGTATACCTTCCCGGCCCTCCAGTAGCCTCTTATCAGATGTCCACTCCTGCGGGAGGTCAAACTCATGTACCCGTATAAGGTGGCCAAGCCAGAGCCATCCCAATCATAGAGTTAGACACGGGACAAGTCCACCAGAGCGCTCATGATGTATAGCCCAACTGTGTTTGCCCGGTCGACGAACACTTTAGTGCCAAACAAGAACATCAGGAAACCTCGGGCATACTGCTCGGTCTCCTCTTAGGTCGCTGGTGCAGTCCCTCTGAAGTGGCCTGCAAACCAGGTGTATCGGACCATCCCTGATCGGGAGATACGTGGGGGAGTCCCCAACAAATAAATCCAGGGGGCCTCCCACTCGCCCATGTCTATGTCGTAAGGAATTGGATGACCCCCTACCTCTATGCCAGTGAGCATAGAGAAGTCGAAGAGAGTCATCATCATCTCCCCTGCGGTAGAGAAGTGAAAGGAATCGGTGGTATCCCACCACCTCTCTACCAAGGCGCCCAATAAAGGCCGGCTCGCTATGAGGCGTGAGAGCCCCATGCAGAAGGAGCCCGAGCCAACCTCATCGATGATGTGGCGAACGTCGTCAGGGAGCTCCATGTACCACTCGCTCGCTGATGTGCTCCCGTATCCTCTGATGGCGTGTGAATCCCCCTGTGATCAAGACAAGCAGATAAAATGTAATGTAAGTAATATAGTGCAAAAGTGTGATTGGACAAGCAATGCAAGGTACATTGGGAAAATGCAAGAATACAATGTATACCTCGGAGGTGCCATGAGATAAATGTGACTCTGGCTCACGCAGTAAGAGGTCCTCCAATGCGCCTCATGCAAACCCTCTGAACTGACGAATGCCATCAGGCGGTAGCACATGTATCTTAGGATGGTACGTCGCCAAGTCAAAAGGTCGAATGCTAAGTGGTAGTGGCTCAAACTCCAGATCCACCTCCATCTCTAGAGAAGCTCTGTCATGTGGGATGCCATCCGCTATCTCAAGGAAAGATGAGAAAGTGGTCGAAAACAGGGAAAATGGGCGAAGAATGCCAAGAGTCAACGAAAGTCAACTCCAAGAAGAAAAATGGCAGAAAAAGTCAAAGCTCGGGAAAGGGCACCAAACTCAAGGGTAACTCGAGGGAAACAAGCCTCAAGTGGTGGAAATGGAGAAAGAAGCACCAAAATTGATTTTCAATCGGTTCAAAATGGAGTAAAGTACGAGGGTTTAGCGAAGGAAATGTTCGTGGGGCGTTGGAAAACGCGTATAATGTTTGGATCTAAGGAGGAAAATGGTCTAGAGAGAGAGGATGATGATTTTCGACAATGGAGAAGTGGGGAAATAAAGTTTGGAACCCTATACGTAAAAACCTGAGGTGAAATGGCCATTTTGCCCCGAATCTGCCATTGGTGGCCGACAGCCACCATTTGTGGCCGAAACATTTTTTTGGTGGCCGATGGGTGGCCGATCACCTTCCCTAGTGGCCGACAGGTTCCCAGTGCTCCTACATTGGGTCTTTATGCTGTTGTGTGCCTTTAGTTCTCAAGAAAGTGCAAGAAAGGTTCACTTTTAAGCTTAAACGCCTCTGTGGAAGCTCTGGGCCATGTCTTCGGTGTATGATGTTCAACATGAATGAGGTGTATCCTTTTAAATTGGTTGCAACTTTTCCGGAGGTTAAGTTGGAAGTTGTCGTTGAAATTGGGTTTAACGATTATGTTTCTGTTATTGCATAAAATGTGCATTCTTCAATTATGCATAGAATTTGCATTTGCTATATTCACATGGAATATGCATCTTGCTGTTGCATAGAACATGCATCCCGACGTTATATAGAATGTGCATTTTGTGCTATTGGTCGTTGCATAAATCATGCATCCTATACTGTTGCATAGAATCATGCATCCTAATGTGGCATAGAACATGCTCTGGCTCATGCCGCGTAGAATATTGCATGTTGTGCTTAAGACATGTTTCTAACATTTTTTCATGCTTATCTTGCGTAGAACATGCACTCTTGCTAGATCATGCTTGTTAAGCTTCTTTCTTATGCGGGCACGATATTGTAGGCACGGTTCATTCAAAGCTGGTACAATCAGACGATATTGTATGTATGGTTCATTTAGAGGAGTTCTAGGTGAGACCGCTCCTGTCCTTTGATCCCATACCTTTCTTTGGTTAGAAACATTCGGGTATGCCCGGTGTTTACACCACTCCTTGCTTTGGTTAGAAACATTTGGGTACGCCCGGTGTTTACACCACCCCTTGTTGGTTAGAAACATTCGGGTACGCCCGATGTTTACGCCACCCCTTGTTGGTTAGAAACATTCGGGTATGCCCGGTGTTTACACCACCTCTTGTTGGTTAGAAACATTCCAGTACGCCTGGTGTTTACACCACCTCTTGTTGGTTAGAAACATTCGGGTCCGCCTGGTGTTTACACTACTCCTTTTTGGTTAGAAGCATTTGGACGTGTTCCCGATGCTTATACCACACCTCGCTTTGGTTAGAAGCATTTGGACGTGTTCCCGATACTTATACCACTCCTTGCTTCAGTTAGAAGCGTTTGGAACATGTTCCGATGCTTATACCACCTTGCTTTGGTTAGAAACATCGGGACGTGTTCCCGATGTTTATGCCAGCCCCCGGTTAGAAGCATTTGGAACGTGTTCTGATGCTTATGCCACCCCGTTTTGGTTAGAAACATTGGGACGTGTTCCGATGTTTATACCACCCTCTGGTGTTTACATCACTCCCTTTTCCCTCTCGCATGTGACGCGTTAGGATGCTTCGGTTAGAGACATTTGGGTGTGCCCTAGTGTTCTTGTTACCCCATTTTTTTCCTTTCGCTTGTGCCGCGTTAGGACGTTTTCGGTTAGAAACATTTGGGTACACTTGGTGTTTACACCATCCTCTTCTCCTCTCGTATGCAGCACGTCAAGACGCTTTGGTTAAAAGCATTCGGATGGTTCCGACGCTTATACTGCTCTTTGTTTTGGTTACATATATTTGGACTTGTTCTACTATTTATCACTATTCTCTTTGGTTCGGAACATTAGGGTGTGTCCCTGTGTTTGCACCATCTCTTTCCTCACGTGTGCCACGTGTTTGGAATCTTATTTGACGCCTTAGGTGCGCCCGAGGGTTGTGTTGCTCTTTGCCTTTCTTGCGTGATGCATACTTAAGATTGCATAATTTTCTTACATCCTTTCTGCATGAAATGTAGTTTGGTTTGTGCTTTTCATGAGTGGCATGTCTACTTATTTCGTTTCATGTACGAGATTGATGTAGCATTTCTTTGCATAACATTGGCATCTAGATGTTTCATTACAGCCTCATTGCATGATCATAAGCTATGTTGTTGCATCATGCATATCTTTTGCATCTTGCCCCAGAACTACGCTGGTTTGATTCCTTCCAAAGGGATACGTAGGCAGCCTGAGGGCACAACCGTTCTTTGTTTTGCTTGCTTGTTTGTCCAAGTCTTCAGCCTTGTCAAAAATGAGTCGTCTCTGGGCTTTGACATTCACTCCCGTCATTTCATGACTTCCGAGTTCTGTCAAAGAGGGGCAACTGTAGACATCCCATTTTTGACCGTCCTCAAGACTTGGACGTCATCATTTGAACACTCGATTGTTTTGCATGCTTGTGTTCATTTTGAGTGCTTGAAGTTCTCGGCCGAGCGCCTTGCCTCTGAGCCTCTAAACTTGTCTGTTTTGTCCTTGGTTGTGGACCAAGAGCTTGTTGTTTCCAGTCTGGAGGAGAGGGTGGCCTGTCGGCCATCCCCACAATCCATCGGCCATGGCTTGTGCCTGCCGGCCATCAATGGTGGCCGGTCAACTACATTGATGGCTGGTCGACCGCTAGTGACGGCCGATGACCATTTTTCTCCTTTTTCAGATATTTATTTGCCAGCTGTGCCAGTTGTTCTTCACTAAAGTGCATCTCCATACACGTGTATGGTAGAATGATTTCAAGCTTTAATCTTGATTTTCTATATATAGGGGATGCTCTCCCCCATTTAGAAGAGTTAGAAAATTTGAATCAAATTTCTCTCTCTCTCTCTCTAGAATTCTCTCTTGCTCTCTCTCTCTCTTCTTGTTTTGTGCCTTAAAGCCTTGTTTCTCTACACCTTTGTACATCAAGCCTTAACCAAACACCCTCACCTTTGAGCTGAGGTTGTTTGGGGTTTAGTTTGAGCATTGGAAGAAGGTTTGAGCCTGAAATTGTGGTTGTTTTGTGCTGTGTTCCAAGAGATATAAGACTCATATTGCAAGTTTTGTTTTAACTACTTGTTTTGCCATCTTTTTTTTGCTGTTTTTGGCCTGGTTTTCAACTACAAAAAACTCTGGTTTTTTAGGCTTAACATGGTGGCTTGAGGTCATTTTGTGTTAAGGGGTAGTCCACCCTTCTTATTGCTTAATTATGTGAGCTTTTGTGCCATCTTTCAAGGCTTTCAAATCAAACTTTTTTGCCTTTTAAACCATTGAAATTCAGAGTTATTTTAGTGGCAAAAACCTTGTTTTGAAGTCCAAAATTTGAGGGGGTAGCCTCCCCTCCTTGTGTCTTGTTTGCATGCCTAGATAGCCTAACATGTGAGCATGTTTTTCTAGCATTTTGTACCTTAATCTTGGCATGTTTTAGTCACAGTTTTGACCTGTTTGGGCTCTATTTTGGGCTGGTCAACTCAGTTGAGGCTTGCATTGTGTGGTTGTAGTGCAAAGAGGCTTCACTAGCTTAATGTTTCAGGCTTTTTAACATGAATTGCATGAGTTCCGTGCATGTTTAGTGTTATTTTGCACTCCATTTCATCGCTGAAATCTCTGCAATCTCCCTCTATTCTTCACTCTTTCATTTATTTTGAAAGTGGCTTTGAACCCTTTGTGGGCTTAAGTGTGAAATTGAGACACTTGTGCTTAATGGTTTCAATCCTCTTTTGAGGGTTTCTACTAATCAACGGCATGTGTAACAAGCCCGCGGGGGACCTCGCTACAGCTCGGACTCGATTTGTAGTCACGGTTCTAAGTCTGAACCAAAGAGTCCAAATCCGGCAAATCGTTTTGAGAAAACAGATTTTTGAAAGAAGTGCCAAACATGGACTGCTTTGCCAGATACAGAGTCGCCACCTAAATATTTTATTTTGGGAAATTTAGGAAACCCTGACTCGTTGTCTAAGGCCACGTGTCCGTCATCACCAAAGTTGCCTCGGCTCGGGAACTTGGGTACGATTGGGGAAGGTCACTTCGTGAGCACCCCCGCTCGCCCGATCAAAGATCGGCCTCTACTAACCATGATATCTATTTTTGAAAACATTGTGTGTTCTTATTCCGGTTATTAGCCTAGGTTACTATGTGATGCGCACAACATACAAGTATAGACTGAGTCGATTGAATTGGAGCAAAACATTTCGTGTTTGTTTTTGAAAGATGGTTTGCTACTCGCAAGTAGGCTTAAAATACAGATTTTGCCACCCTCAGGTGGGCTTAGGAAAAGATGGTTTTGCCACTATCTAGTGGGCTTAAAACAAACAGTTGATGATTTATTCCAATCTAAGTAACCCAACCTTCACCCACAGGCATTCAGGCAGTTATATCATATAAGCACATAGCCTCATGGTAAGCATGCTATTCATGGCAGTCACTCACACGCATGCAAGGATGCTAAAGCATAAAACTTACCGAGTACTCCAAGCCAAAATAGAAACTTATTAGAAATCATGCATGAATCCTAAGTATACAGAAATGCCTAATGCAACACATGCAAAAATGCAGCTATAGCAGGCTCGGCTATTCTAAACATGGCATATGGAATGCTACAGCTAACACGTATTCAACTTTGAAATTGAAATACAATGCAGTTAGTATGATGCGCCGAACCCGGTGCATGCAATACAGATGAATGATGCAAACATGCTGTCATACTGTATGCTAATTGAAATATGCCCTAATCTAACCATCATAAGCAGATAAATAAAAGGGAAGAAAGACGTGGGGTTGGAAGACATACATCACACTCACGCACACTTATTACAGTTGTGCCCTCGCGCAGAGGGTCCGAATAAATAATACAGTCCCAAATAAAAGAATATTACAGTCCAAATATTACAGTCCGAATAATATACAAATTCCTAATTAATAAACAAATCAACTAAGAAAATAAATAACACTGGCATGCAAGCCAGGGACTGCCTTGCTTCTGATGGATGATGCATGTCCGAGTTGTCTTGCGCGGAAATCCACCGGGATGCCCCAATTAGCCTCTGTTTAGCAGTTATTCTTGAAACGCGTGCCAAGTCCTGAAAAGTTGTTGATTCTTCATTTTGCTGCAACAGAGAGCAGGAAAGGGGCATAGCAATGTATTTTCACAAATATATGCATGCCTCGATCCTCGTGCCACCAATCACGCATACCGAGGCATGATGGCCGAGGAGTCGAATTGCACAATTTATTATGAAATGAATGCACATGAAAACACAACGAGAACCTAACTCCATCATGGATGATTCGGAGTGCCGGTGACTAGGGAATTGAGACACGTTCCGTCACTCGGAGTACGAAACGCACCTCGTTTCCCGTGTCCGGGCTAACTCCTATCCCGAACACGATACAATATGCATGATATGCATGAATGCAACTAAGATACAGCCTAGTATGCACAATGTTATGAAAATGAGATGCCTCGAAATGCGTGCACACAGGCACGCAAACCGAGAAAATTACATATGCAATGCAAATGACATGGAAATATGATATGGGCTTACACTAACATGAGAGAGCCTCAGCCACACTCACATAAGAGGCCGATGGATGAAAATGAAGTGCCTCAAAATGCGTGCACACGGGCACGCAAACCGAGGCAATGGCATACGCAATGCAATGGCATGGAATGGCATATAGAATGCAACATGGACTTATACTAACATGAGAGAGCCTCAGCCACACTCACATAAGAGGCCGATGGATGAAAATGAAGTGCCTCGAAATGCGTGCACACAGGCACGCAAACCGAGGCAATGGCATATGCAATGCAATATGGCTAAAATGGCATATAGAATGCAACATGGACTTACACTAACATGAGAGAGCCTCAGCCACACTCACATAGGATGCCGATGGATGAAAATGAAGTGCCTCGAAATGCGTGCACACGGGCACGCAAACCGAGGCAATGGCATATGCAATGCAATATGGCTAAAATGGCATATAGAATGCAACATGGACTTACACTAACATGAGAGAGCCTCAGCCACACTCACATAGGATGCCGATGGATGAAAATGAAGTGCCTCGAAATGCGTGCACACGGGCACGCAGACCGAGGCAGTGGCATATGCAATGCAATAGCATGGAAAATGATATGCAAACATGCTAATGGATTTTCAGCAATGAAATGTGGGGGAAAACAGCCCCGAAATGAGGCGAAAACACACCCGATGCATGGAATCTCTCCCGAAATGCAAAATTAGGCACATAGAATGAACTACAGCTATACAAAGCATGCATAATTGGTACATGGAATGAAAAGAAAGAAGCAAGGCAGCCCCAAAATAAGCATTTTACCAGTACAAATCAGGCCAAACAGCAAGCAAAGATAGGGCAACAATGGCATGCAAAAATGGCCCTAAACATGAGATTATGAAGCAACTCACAGCTGCTAACTCCAAATAGGTTAGGGCCCTTCAACAACATTGAAGAGGGGCAAAAAATAAGCCAGTTTACAGAACTGTAAAAACCCTAAAAATAAACATAGATATGGCTAAGCTCTTATGCAAGAAAAAGGGCCAAAAGGTGGCCAAAGTGGCAAGTGATATATGCACAGCCCAAACTGAAAAATTCCCTTCTACAACATTGAAGAAGGACCAAAAATAAGCATATTTACAGAACTGTAAAAACCCCAAAACAGTATACAAACATGCTAGAAATGCAATGCAAAATGAGGCTCAAAAGGTGGCTATAACATGAGGTATACAAAGCATTCACCAAACAAGCAAAGACCCTTAATAAAACATGTTAAGAAGGTCAAAATAAGACTTTTTCTAGCTCTGTAAAATGGCCAAAAACCAAAGCATAATAGGCCACCAAAACATGCAAAAATGGGGACCAAAGAGGGGATATAAAGGCAAGTATAGCATGGAGATCCCAAACAGTGTTGAGCCCTTCTTCAATGTTGAAGAGGGGCTCAAAATAAGCCTATTTTCAGTTCTGTAAAACGCCCAAAAATGGAAGCATAATGGGCTGCCAAAGCATGCAAGAAAATAGCATTCAAGGAGGATATTGAAGCAAGTGCAATATGGGGGGCTCAAACAGGGTTGAGCCCTTAATGAAACAAGAAAATGAGCTCAAAAAAATGACCTTTTCAGTTTTCGTCGGAGCTCAAAACAATAAGCATGTATGGCTTACAAATGATACAAGAAATGGACCCAAGAAAGGGGAAATAGGACTTACCTTTGAAGACAAGTCTTGGATGCTTCTTGGCTTGAGTTTGCAGCACCCTTAGGCCTTGGAGAACACCTTCAAACTTCTGGAATGGAGGATGGAAGGGTGGAGGTTGGTGGTGTAGAAGAAATGGTGGTGTAGGACTTGGAGTTTCTTGCTTGAAAGAGAGGGATGGAGAGAGATTTTTGTATGCAAACTTGAAGACCAATTTTTCTAACCCTCAAGACCAATGTTTGCAGCTGTTTATAAGGACCAAAAGGAGAGGGATCATGGAAGGAAAGGGTGGGGGAAAAGGACCAAGGCTTTCTCCCACAAAATATCCCCCGGATCAAGATCTTTTCTGGGGGAAACAGCTATACAGCTGTAAAGTACCAAGCACAAGGATCATGGCCGGCCACCTTTTGGACTTGAAGGTGGCCGGCCGGCCACCTCCCCTAGCCGGCCGGCTAGGGGTCAAAAGGGTCAACCTGCTTTAGTGGCCGGCCACCACAAAAAGGTGGCCTCCCAGGTCTCCTCTTCACAACCCTATGGTTCGAATTTGGAAACTCTAAAACAGGAGAGAGAACAAGCCATTTTGAGGAGGGGTTCAAAAGGTTCAAATGGAATTAATGGCCGGCCATAAACTTTTAGGGTCCTCCCATGTGTGTACAACACAAATATGTGGTTTGGGTTTGAAGAAAGTGGCCCCTAGGTGTTCAACATTGGCTCGGAAGTGAGAAAAACGGGTGTCGGAGGGCGAAAATGGAATATAACTGGTTGCCAAGATAATTGCTGGCCTCCCACCCTCCAGTGACCTTCCTGGTGATGAAACAGAGGCACCTGCCAAAAATGAACGAAAACCGATGCAAAACGAATGCTCGGGGGCCGAAACACGCAGTTCGGGGTCCCGAAAATTGCCTGTTAAGCACCGAAGGTGGCGTTCGACCACGAAGTTGGTCTCTCGGGCCACAGTGTCCCTAAAAGGGGAGCAAATAAGGTGTATGCCAAAAACCGGAGCAAACGGGGATGGTTAAGCGGTCCCGAACCGAGGCACACGGCCAACGATTCCGAAAAACCGGAAACCGGACTCCGAAATGGGTAAAATGGTCTGCGGCCACGCAATGTAGCCCACGGCCACTGAGAGATGGTCTGCGGGACCTCTCCCTTCCCTCAGGAAAAGAAACAGCGAAAATCGAGCCTGGTTCGCAAACCGAGGCAAAGCAGAAAAGAGGGTTCGGAAGTCTGGAGGCAGGGCTCACAGCCGTGACTCTGAAACTTCTGAACGAGCACGATATGCAACATCACCGAGCGCTCAATCGGTGATGTCTGAGCCTTAAGGTCGGTCAAAAATGGGGTGTCTACAGCATGAGGTCTCTTTCATGCTCAAGGCACTTGTGGTTTAAATGTACTTTCAATTAGAGGACATTCACATTTTGGACTAATCAATTAAAAAATGGATTGGTATTCTAAAATGAGTAAATAAAATGAACAAAGTAAATGAGGCAAGATAAGCATCTTTCATGTTGCATTGCATGTGTTCGGATCGGACGTTAATTTGAACACGAGAAAAATGGAACGTTTCATACTCAAAGTGATGAAACGTGCCAGTTTTCTTGGTCACCATCACCCTTGATCATACATGATAGGATTGTGGTTTTGATTGAGTCTTGTTTTGCACTCATTAAGCTTGTACAAGCTTGGTTCTTTGGCCATCATGCATGAAAATTGCTTGGTTGATGACTTGAGAGCCAAGAACTACACTCTTTTGAGCTTGTGTGATGATAAAGAGAGTAGCAGTACATACACTCCTTGAGAATACACTGCTTTGCCTCTGTTTGCTCACTGTTGTAACAAAAAAAGAAGTTCAGGGAAGAGGTGGCCAGTAGCAGCCAATCGGCCACCAATGGTAACCGACAGCCACCATTGGTAGCCGACCGGCCAGAAATGAAATTTTGCGCAAGTGTGTTCCTGAGTTGGAGCAGAGATGTTCTAGAAGTTGGCAGCAGTGTTGGTGTTCAAGCGAGTGCAAACAGAGGTGTCCAATGGCAAGGCGGTGGATTTTCAGGAGGAAACCAACCAAGTATGCATGCGTCCCTGGCCCTCAAGGCTATTTACTTGCTTTGTTTAATTAGTTAATTGTAGCTAATTCATTCATACAAGTGTTGTAATTATTTAGTTAATTAATTCGTTTTGTAATTAATTAGCTTAATTCGGTTGTAATAATTAGTTAACTAGCATAATTAATTAGTTTTGGTTTGTAATAGCTTAATTGGCGTAGCTAATTAGCTTATTCATTCGAACCCTCCTTCGAGAGGGCATAATGTTGCAATAAGTGTGCGTGTGTGTGTGCATGTCTTCCAACCCCACATCTTTGTTCCTTTTATTTAACCGCTTTCGATGGTTAGATTAGGGACATTTTCAATTACTGTACCTTATGCTTGCATGTTTGCATTCATTCATTTATTTTGCATGCACCGAGGCTTGGCGCATCATTCAAACTGCATTGTTATTTCAATACTTATTTGAATACGTGTTTCAAAGCATGCTATCAAAATGTTGCAAATACAATGATTAAGTAGCCGAGCCTATTTAGTTACATCATTGCATGTGTTGCATTAGGCATAATGTATAGTTAGGATCATGCATCGTTTCTAACTAGTTTTTGTTTCGGCTTGGAGTACTCGGTGAGTTTTATGCTTTAGCATACTTGCATGAATGTGATTGCCATATTGCCATGTTCCGCATGCTTGCCATGAGGCTATGTGCTTAAATGCTAAGCTGCATGAATGCCTGTGGATGAAAGCTTTGTTGCTTGAATTGGAACAGTTCAACGAATGTATATTTTAAGCCCACTTTGCGAAGTGGCAAATCATGTTTTAAGCCCATCATGTTTAATGGAAAATCCGCATTTTAGCCCACTTGAGGGAGGCAAATTTAAACCATTTTTGAAAACAAACATGAGTTGAAAGGTTCCAAGTCTTGCGATTTTAGTCTATACTTGCTTGTGTGCGTCACATAGTAAAGTTAGCTAATAATCGGAATAAGAACACATGAGGTTTATAAAACAACATATTATGATTAGTAGAGGCAGATCTTTTGATCGGGCGAGTAGGGGTGCTCATTTCATGACCTTCCCCCCTCGTACCCAAGTTCCCGAGCCGAGCCAACTTTGGTGATGAGGGACACGTGGACATTGGCACGAGTCAAGGTTTCCTAAATTTTCCCAAAAATAAAATATTTAGGTGGCAACTCTGTAATCTGGCAAGGCAGTCCAATTTTGGTATTATTTGATTCAAAATCTGATTTTCGAAAATGATTTGCCGGATTGGACTCTTTGGTGTTTATCAATTTCACATTGCACTTGTGAGACTAGATTTAGAACCACAGGTAGAGTCCGAACTGTGAGGCCTCTTTTTTCAAACCCTTTCTGAAAGGCGGGGGTGCCGAAAAAGGCGAGCCCACACATGTCTTTTTGAAAATATCACCTAGGCGGGGTTTAATGAGATTTGGAAAGAGCGGGAAGTTATCTCCTCGATTTATTGGCCCTTTTGAGATCCTGGAGCAGATTGGGGAGGTTGCCTACCGTTTGGCATTACTGCCACAACTTTCTAGAGTGCACGATGTGTTTCATATTAGTATGCTTCGGAAGTACGAGCCGGATCCATCGCACGTGTTCGATAAGACCGACTTAGAGGTAGATAAGGATGGCTCGTATAAGGAGAGACCAATGAGAGTCTTGGATAGACGGGACTAAGTCTTGCAAGGCAAGATGATTCCCTTGGTTAAGGTTTTGTGGAAACATCACCGGGTTGAAGAAGCAACTTGGGAGCGTGAGTTAGAAGTCCGTGAAAAATATCCGGATTTATTTGTTGATGTTTGAGCATATGTTGAGATTTTAATTTTGTTCATGAACTGTAAAGACATTGTATATGTTTTGAATAATGAGAACATTGTATATGTTAACTGTGTTTCGGAAATGCAAGCTTAATATGAACATTGTATATGTTGTTTAAGTTTTGGAAATGCGAATCTATAATAAACATTGAATATGTTTTGGAAATATGAGATATACGTGTTGAAATTGGTTAAAACTATGGGAGATGCAAATTGGTAATATATGTTGAGATGTATATTGTGTAATGGTTCATCTTGTAGAGGGATTGAATGACCGGCAGGTGGGTCATGGTGTTCAGGATTGATTTGTAATTATTTTGGAAATTGGCAAAACTTGATTTTGAAACATGATTTGTAATTTCGGGGACGAAATTCCTTAAGGGGGGCAGATTATAGCAATTTCGGTTTTGACCCGACCTTTGTTGTTTCCCGAACTCAGATCCTGTGGTTTAATGTTGTTATTTATATCTTTTCCTCTTTTTCCTCTTGAATTTGAGTTCTGGAATGTCTTGGGCGTGTTTAGAACAGGTTGGTTGCCAATTGGTCTAAGATGTTGTTGCCCAGAATTTTGGTTTTCCGCTCAAGCAGGCCTTCTTGCGCTCGAGCGGGGTTTGCAAACACTTAGTACTTTGCACGTCTGCAAAATACTGGAGAAGTGTTTTCTATGCTTGAGCGGCGTTTCCTACACTCGAGCGGGTGGGCGCTCGATCGTCCATTCTTGCACTCGAGCGGTTTGTCTGTTGTCTGCAAAAGTACTGGAGGTGTGTATTCTGCGCTCGAGCGGAACAAAACTTTGTGTCTGATGCTCAAGCGTAGACTCTTCTGCTCGAGCGGACTGTTCGTATATCAGATCGCGAAAGTGACATTGTATATCACTTTTTCGGCCTTGTCTCTCTCTAAAACTTTCCAAAAACCTGAATCCACACACTCTCTCTCTAAAATACACACACACACTCTCTCTCTCTCTCTCTCTCTCTCTACATTATGAGCTAGATCTAGTGTTTTCTTCAACTTACTCCCTTTGAGAAAAAGGTAGAGCATCCTGTGGGCTTCCTTTCGATCTGAGTAAAGTCAAGTTTGGGCGTCTTTGAAGTTTCTCCACTTCTCCTTTGAGCTTGTACACTTGAGGTAGGGAGCTTCTACACCTTAATATGGGTTTTAACCTAGTTATTTGTTGTTAGGTATAAATGGTGGGATTTGGGGGTGTTTTGAGAAAACCTAGGATTTGAGTTCAAGCTTGAGAGAGGGATTCCTATGTAGTGTTATATAATGGACCAAGGGGTTTGGGTATGAGGTTATATTGGGTAAAAAATTGTTGGTCTTGGCTTTTGGTCAACTTTTGGGAAAAATGAGGGGATTTTGCCCTAAATATGTTGGAATAATTATTCTGTATAAATAATGAAATTGGTATGGAAATTGTGAAATTGGGGGAAAGTATAGATGAATGGTGTAGTTGGATTTGTTTAATCACTCACCTACGAAAATGTGATGAATTATCTATTATGAAGATTGAGTATCTGTCTAGAAATATCTGGGTTTGGCTATCGGTGGAGGATAACTATGATTGTTGTAGAAATTGCATGAGGATTAGGTAAATTGAAACTAATCTTTTAATTGAGTCATTGAATATGACTATGTGTTAAGGCATTGAATGTACGTGATTGATAGTCATTGAATGTGACGATACTTTTAAATACATTGTATATGTATGACATTTTGGTAGAAGAAAGGGGATGTACTCCGTTGTTTGGGAGGAGATAGGGGATCGACTTAATTGAAAATTAAGTTGCCTGGAGTGTCAGGGTGAAAGTCCCGAAACCTTATGTATACATGGGTGCCGATCCCGTGGACAAAATTTTCGTAAAATGGCAAGGTTGAAATGCTTGAATGATGATTATGTTGATTGAGAATCATTGAGTTGTAGTCTCGGTTGAGTTATTTGGAAAATTACACACCTTGGCATATGATTTGAATGAAATGAAATAATGAAATGAATAAATGGAAATGGATTTAGATGTGAGTATCAGCATTGTATGGTCATGGGAAGAATGTAAGTTGGTGATAAATGTTGAATGTTTATCTGACACTTGTATCTTAGTTAAATCTCATATATTGTGTTAGATTATCTCTACTGGGCTTTGGCTTACCCTACCCGGGAAACCACTTTCAAGTACCGGTGACATACTTTCTCCAAGGACCTAGCTTGGGAGGACTTAATAGATGGAGGCTCCATTTTGTTGTTGAAATGTTTAGATGTTTATTCAAGCCATGGGCTTATTATATATACAGAGTTTTAAACTCTCTTTTGTTGTAACCAAGCTATATCTTGGAAAGATGTAAGCCCGTAGGGCATTTGTTTTGTGGTCATTAATTGATGTTATATGCTATAGATTAAGGATGGATATTTATGAATGCATATCGCATGTATTATCTTCTGTAATATGAACTCTGATGAATGGAAGTATATTGATTCTATTATGTTTATTTCTCTTATTCGTTGGGTTATTGGTGTTACCTTTTGAGGGCGTTACACTCAGTTTCCACCTTTTTTTCGGAGGGGACCCAACTGCTCCTTCCCTTCCTCCTAATCCAGACTAGATTGAGGAATTAAAACTTACTCTCTTTGAAAGCCAGCATTTCGCTTCCTACCAGGCTCTAGTTCCTTCAACTGCTTATCAGCAGTATAAAGCCCAGACCTTGCTTGCTGCCTTCTCTCATTTATCTTTCGAAGCCCTTCAAGATGACATCCCTCACAAGAACTTCTTATGGGCTTATGACATTATCTCTCAAGGCTATAATCTTAATCCAGTGGCCACCTTTCTTGGCCAGCTCCCTTTGCTATTTAATGGGCACAAAAATGCCTTGGCCACCCGCGAATCCCTGAAAGAGATCTCTGCTGTTCACATCCAAACTCAATATGAAGCAGAAAATCTTCTTGAAGAATATGAAGATTTCAAGAAGCCTGAGTTAGAGTTCAAGGTAGATGTTGATATATGTGGGATGAATGGGATGGATGAATTGAAGAAAGCCTTGAAGCAAATAAAATTTGAAATGAGGGCCCAACAAATTTTTCACCAAATAAGGACTCATCAATTAGATAAGTCAAATTTAGATAGGATAGAGGCAAGGTTGGAGAAAGAATGTGTATTTATTGAATTTTGCAGGACAAAAGTTTCATGACCTTGTAACCTTGTCTATTCCTTATTTTTACGAAACTGAGAATGTAGCCGAATAGGCTTTCCCATTGTAGATGTTTACATCAATAAAATTGGGTTCCTGTTTTCCAATTGCCTATATACATGACTTTGGTCCCTCAACTTGTTCACATAATTAACAAATATTAGCTTCGAAATATCCTATCTATCTCGAAGCCTGCAAGGTTTCCTTCAAAAAGTGATAATGTACTCCTTCGAAGGGCTCTGCTTGGTAGAAAGTCCAAGAATATGTTTTCATACTTTTGAAAGTTAAAGACATGGGTTTCACTTTTGCCCATTTGCAAATCTTTTGATTTGCAAATTTTTTGCATCTTTCCAACAAGTATTGGCCTCAAAGTACCTCCTTGTTTTGAAGCCAGACAGAGCACTTAAAAGTACATTTCTTTTCCTCAAAAAGTAATAAAATGTTCCTTTGAAGGAAATCTACCTTGAAAAAATGCCTAGGATCATACTATTACTACCTGTGAATTGTTCAACATGCTCCGATTTTACTCGAATTAAGTCATAGGCTTCATTATTCTAGTAGAATACTGGCTTCGAAGCCCACTACTTATTTCGAAACCAAGCTAAACATTTTGAAGTATATTTCCCTCCCCTAGAAGGTAACAAGATACTACTATGGAGGAAACTTTCTTTATAGGAGTTTAGAAAATAAAGGCCCCAATCCCATCCGGGTCAAAAATAAATAATCAAATAACTAGCGTCTATTTGACCCATTTGGACAAATGGGTAATTTGGACAAAAAATGTATAAAGCCCCCAATTTCTCGCGCCCTTACTTATTTGTTTGCCCAGTCTTTACTTTCACTCCCATTGTTGCTGACCTCAACTTCTTACCCATCTCTTTCATTCTCCTTACTCTTACTTCGATCCCTTATCAATGGCTTTTTCTTCTTCTATGAAAATACCAGCCATTGAAGGCATGCGTCCCTCAGTGGCTTTGCGGAGATGCATTGCCAACAAGATAGCCAAGCATGAGGCACTAGAGGGTCAAAGTGTCATTGATGGGAGAATCTTCATGAGGGCCAAAGGTGCCACCAGCAAGTGAAAGGCCTAGAAGGTGGCACATATCAAGAACGGTGGGAGCCATCATGCTACACTAGAATTGAAAGAAGTTAAATGCAGGGTTCCAGAAACAAAGGGCAGTCGGAATCAGAAAAGGGTCCTCAAGAATGACAAACCTAGAAAGACGAAGGGCATTGAGAATGCAGAGGTCCTCCAAATCTTGTTCCCGAGCTCCTACTACTCTATCATACCACTCTTCCCACCTAGTCTTTAACGTGGGCCAGCAACAGTGAGGTCTATTTACCCTTTAATTTCCCCAGTTGAGGCTTCGTTCGTAGAGAAGGTAATGATCCTCCAAACGCGGATACAATAAGGAAGTGTAACATGAGCTTCTTTGAAGATGGGGCCAAGAATGAACTCTTCCTAAGCATGGTGGCAAGGGACGAAGATTCTCCCATCAATGGAACTTTGACCCTCTGGTGCCTCATGCTTGGCTATCTTTTCAGCAATGCATCTCTGCAAAGCCATTGAGGGACGCATGCATTCGATGATTGGTATTTTCGTAGAAAAGGAAGCAATTGATGAGGAATCGAAGTAAGAGCGAGGAGAATGAAAGAGAGGGGTAAGAAGTTGAGGTCAGTAACAATGGGAGTGAAAGTAAAGACTGGGAAAACAATTAAGTAAGGGTGCGAGAAATTGGGGGCTTTATACCTTTTTGGTCCAAATTACCCATTTTTCCTAATGGCTCAAATAGACCCAAGTTATTTGATTGTTTATTTTTTACCTGGATGGGATTAAGGCCTTTATTTTTTAAACTCCTGTAAAG
Source organism: Camellia sinensis (assembly GCF_055761805.1). Lineage (NCBI taxonomy): Eukaryota > Viridiplantae > Streptophyta > Magnoliopsida > Ericales > Theaceae > Camellia > Camellia sinensis. Next base: position 14,577,750 of record NC_138968.1, read on the forward strand.
AAAGTTTCCTTCGGAATAGCATCTTGTTACCTTCTAGGGGAGGGAAATATACTTTAAAATGTTCAGCTTGGCTTCGAAATAAGTAGTTGGCTTCAAAGCCAGTATTCTACTAGAATACTGAAGCCTATACCTTAATTCGAGTAAAATCAAAGCATGTTGAACAATTCCAAGGTAGCAATAGTGTGATCCTAGGCATTTTGTCAGGGGAGATTTCCATCGAAGGAATATTTTATTACTTTTTGAGGAAAGGAAATGTACTTTTAAGTGTTTTATCTGGCTTTGAAACAAGGAGGTACTCTGAGGCCAATACTTGCTGGAATGATGCAAAAATTTTGCAGATCAAAAGATTTGAAAATGGGCAAAAGTGAAACCCATGTCTTTAACTTTCAGAAGTATGAAAGCACATTCTTGGACTTTCTACCAAGCAGAGCCCTTTGAAGGAGTATATTATCACTTTTTGAAGGAAACCTTGTAGGCTTCGAGATAGATGGGATACTTCGAAGCTAATATTTGTTAATTATATGAATAAGTTGATGGACCAAAGTCCCGTATATTGACAAGTGGAAAACAAGAATCTACTTTTATTTATGTAAACATCTACAATGGGGAAGCCTATTTAACTACATTCTTAATTTCGTAAAAATAAGGAATAGACAAGGTTATAAGGTCATGAAACTTTGTCTAGAAAAATTCATTAAATACATGTTCTTTCTCCAACCTTGCCTCTATCATATCTAAAGTTGCTTATCTAATTGATGAGCCCTTATTTGGTGAAAAAGTTGTTGGGCCCACATTTCAAATTTTGTGTGTTTCAAGTCTTTCTCCACTTCATCCATCCCATCCATCCCACATATATCAATGTCTTTCCCAAACTCTGACTCATACTTCTTGAAATCCTCATATTCTTCAAGAAGATTTTTGCATCATATTGAGTTTGGATGTGAACAGCAGAGATCTCATCTAGAGATTCGTGTATGGCCAAGGCATTTTTGTGCCAATTAAACAGCGAAGGCAGCTGGTCAAGAAAGGTGTGAAGCTCTGTTTGGGCCATTGGGTTAAGATTATGGCTTTGAGAGACAATGTCACAAGCCCATAGGAAGTTCTTGTGACGGATGTCATCTTTAAGAGCTTCGAAAGATAAATGAGAGAAGGCAGCAAGTAAGGTCTAGGCTTTATACTGCTGATAAGCAGTTGTAGAAATTGGAGCCTGGTAGGGAGCAAAATGCTGGCTTTCAAAGAGAGCAAATTTTAATTCCTCAATCCAGTCTGGATTAAGAGGAAGTAGAGGAGCAGTTGGGTCCCCTCAAAAAAATGGTGGAAACTGAGGCTCATTTACACACTCGAGCCAGTCAGAAAAGCAAAGATTTGCTTTCTTGGCTAAGAGTGAGGGGCTCATTCCCAAAGTTTCGATTGGGTAAGGGATTTTTCAGACTATTTTGGTTGACAAGGTGGAAGTATACCACTGTGGACGCGCCCCGCGGGAGGGCCTCACCACAGTTCGGACTCGGTTTGTCACATGGTTCTAAATTTGAACCAAAGAGTCCAACTCTGGCAAATCGTTTTTGAAAACAGATTTTTTTTGAAAAGAAGTGCCAAACATGGACTGCTTTGCCAGATACAGAGTCGCCACCTAAATATTTTATTTTGGGGGAATTTAGGAAACCCTGACTCGTTTGCCTAAGGCCACGTGTCCGTCATCACCAAAGTTGCCTCGGCTTGGGAACTTCGGTACGATTGGGGAAGGTCAGCTATGAGCACCCCCTCTCACCCGATCCGAAGATCGGCCTCTACTAACCCTGATATCTGATTTTGAAAACTTTATGCGTTCTTATTCCGATTAATTAGCTAATCTTACTATGTGATGCACACAACACAAAAGTATAGACTAAATCGTCTAATTTGGAATGAAACATTGCATATCCGTTTGTTTGAAAAATGGTTGAAATTTGCTACTCGCAAGTAGGCTAAAATACAGATTTCAACGAGTTGTTCCAACTCAAACAATCCAACCTTCACCCACAGGCATTCATGCAGTTATATCACATAAGCACTTAGCCACATGGTAAGCATGCTGTCATGTTGACATTCACACTCATGCGAGATACTAAAGCGTAAATGCTCACTTAGTACTCCATGCCAAAACAATGAACTAGTTAGTAATCATGCATGATCCTAGTTATACAGGAATGCCTAATGTAACACATGCGGGAATGCAACTACAATAGGCTCGGCTTATTCTAAAATGGCATGTGAGATGCAACAAACGACATGTATTCAACTTTGGAATTGAAATACGATGCAGTTAGTATGATGCGCCGAGCCCGGTGCATGCAATACTAATGAATGATGCACGCATGCGTAGCATAAGGATGCTAAATTAAGCATGCCCTAATACTAACCATCAAAAGCAGGTAAGTAAAAGGGAGAAAGAAGTCGGGGTTGGAAGACATGCACACACGCACCCACATTTATTACAAAACTGCCCTCGCTCGGAGGGACCGAAAGAATAATACAGATTTAACTAACCTACAAGCTAATTAAATATTACAGACCAATTAATCTAGTTAAGCTAATTAACTAATCTAATAAAATAGTAAACAGCCTCGGGGAGAGGGCCCAACGCAATACGTGCTCGGCTCCGCTCGGAAGTCCATTGCCATGCACTAGTTGTCTCTGTCCACACTGTTTTCCTTCTCTGATCATTGCAAAATTCCCAAGGTGCACTCTATGAACCCTGTGGGATACCTCCGGCCAAGGGAAATGGTCACCGGCCAAAGGAAATGATCACCGGCCATTGGTTAAACTATCGGCCACCAATTGTTGGTCGGTCAGCACTAAAGATGGTCGGCCGGCCAAATCTTCCTGCAGAATCTTGTTTTGACAGCAGCAGAAGGCATGGCAATGCAACCTAGGCATATGAGCTAATATGCAACATGAGCAATGCGAACGAGCATACAAGGCATGTGACAATCATGCTAACCAATAAGTCTGCCAAATACAACGGGGATGTCCAAGCATGCAAGCAAGCATGTGACTTCATTCAATCATGCCACAGCACATGGGGTAAACATGGAGCAACATGTTAAACAACCTAAACATGCAACAACACACAAGTATGCAACAACACACATGGTGAGCATGCAACAACACACATGGTGAGCATGCAACAACATGCGAACTATGGACTTAAACTAATTTGGGCAACTATATACTAAGCCCAAAACAGTGGCCAATGCTAAGGGAATGGGAGCCAAATACACATACAAGCATGCATGCAAACATGGTCCATCACTTAGGCGTCAAAGAGCAACTTCTAAGCATACTTAAAAGAGGCTAAACAAGGGCATATGGCAAGCAATATAAGCTCTGAAAATCACATGAGGATGGTGCCAAACCAGCCTAAACCCAGTAACCAAAGCATGCTAACAAGCCTAAAGCTTGAGGCCAACCAAAAGGCTCAAACCATGGCCATGCCAACCAAGCCACAAAGGGCCAAAGGGAGTCCAAACAACCCCAATGCAGTTCTAAACAAGACCAAAGAGACACCTAGATGGCGTCTAAATGGTTTAAACATGCAAGCATATAAAAGAGGCCAAACATGGAGCATAAGATGACAACCTTATAAATCATTAAAGGGACATCAAATGCACGCATACAAGCATGCCATGAGGACTGAAATGATCTATAAGTGGTTCTAAGCCACTGAAATGATGCAAGAATAGCATGGTAGAAGGTTCGATACTTAAGGCCTACAAGAGGGATTGCATGGTAGCTATACAAAGCGAAGCATGGATGACCCAAATGACCGAAAATAGATCTTTAGCATGCTAAAACAAGCATAAAAGCTTCACAAAGCTAAACCAAAAACGTGCTAGAAACAAGGCTCAAAGCACAAGGCATGTTAAGGCAATTCATGGCATTACAAGGCATGTACGCTAAGAAAGCATGGTGTACCAAAACCAAGTAAAAACAGAGGTAAAACATGGCAAAATCCTACCAAATACCTATTGAAACATGGCCAGCATGAGTTCAAAAATGGTGCTCACACATGAGGCTTAAATGGCCTTTTTAAAGGATAACAAGGAAAGGGGGTGGCCCTCTCCTTCTTATGACCTTAAACCACCATCTTCACCACTACCACTGAAATCCCTCAAGATTTCAGTGGTGAGGAGGCCCAAACAAGGTGGTCCCGGAGCTCACCAAAATAGCACAAAAATGGGGCCAAACAAGCCCTAAGAGGGATCAAACAACCCAAAGCTCAAAGCAACCTTAAATAACTATTTTAAGCAAGAAAAAACAAGACTTTAATATGTTATACACTAAGCTTAAAACAGCTAGAAAGGTAGGAAAAAAGACTATGCAAAAATGGGGTAAAAAGGGCAAGAATCTTATCCTTGAAGACCTCCTTCACAAGGATCACTCCAGCAGCTTTCTTAGCTCTAAACCAGCTCAAGAACTTCAAGGAGAACCCCCTAATGCCTCAGCAACCAAGGTAAGGTGTGATGGTAGGTGTCATAGTGCAAAACTAAGGACAAACACACACTTAGAGCAAAAGAGAGGGAGAAATAGAGATACAATAGATACACTATGCTAAGCCTAGAACCAGAGCTCCTCTGAAAATATTTCGTAACCCTAGAAGAGGAAGGAGAGGCCTCCTCTTTATATAAGCTCCCCCTTGCAAAGCTTCCAAAGTAAGCTAGTCAAAAGGGAAATCCCTCCATACACGTGTATGGAGGGGGAGCAAAGTGTATGCCAGCTAGCACAGCTGGCATAAAAATATCTACAAAAGCAGATGAACAGTGATCGGCCAGCCAAAAATGCCAAATGACCAAAACAATGGTCGGCCGACCACAAAGATTGCCGGCCGGCCATCACCAATGGCCGGTAGCAACAAAACATGGCCGGTGGCCTCAAGGAATGGCTGGTGAGGTGTGGGGATGACCAACAAGTCATTCCCTGCCCTCCAAAGCAAAAACACAAGTGTTTGATACAAAACCAAACACAAAACAGTAGAGTCGACAGATCCTGAGGCAAGGCGCATGGCCTAGACCTCTGGGAACTCAAGACAAACACAAACAAGGATGATCACCGAGTGTTCAAACGGTGACGTCCAAGTCTTGAGGACGGTCAAAAATGGGGTGTCTACAGTTGCCTCTCTTTGACAGAACTCGAAAGTCATAAGGATGACGGGAGTGAGTGTCAAAGCCCAGAGACGACCATTTTTTGACCAGGCCGAAGACTTAGACAAACATGCAAGACAATAAAGATATGCGCCCGAAGGCAGGGGAAAAATGCAAGACAATGCAATAAGCCAAGCATAACTTATGATCATGCAAAGAAAGCTATAACGAAGCATAACATGCGACAGTTTTAAGCAATCACAAACCAAACTACACTACAATGCAGAGAGGGTGCAAGAGAATTGTTCGATTCTCGATACGTTTCACTCGGAGAATACAATACCTGTGCGGCTCGTCTGGTTGCATCAGCTTCAAATGAATCGTACATACAATATCGTACCTGAAAGAGAAAGAAAACTCAACAAGTACAATATTGTTAGCAACATGCATGACAATGCAAGTTGAGATTACGCGACAACGCAAGTGTAGTAATGCATGACAATGCAACCAATGCGCAAAATGATATGCAATATTTACAAATCTACGTATAAACATGCAAATGATATGTAATGTAATTGAATCATGATCAAATCATGAGTAGTTCAAAAATCACACAAATGTCATAAAGATGATGGAGATACAAAGTCCGCCTACCGTAGAAAAGGTGCCGCAACACTCAAGCCAACATACCAACGTGGAATAGGCGCGTACACATGCAGAACTATGAGTGATGTAGACGGACACATGAACAAGTATTGGGTGGAATGACATAGGTGGGGAAACGACCCGCTGAGGAAAGACCAATGATCCTAATGCTGGATGAAAAAATTACACTACAATGTAATATATACAATGGATATGACATGCAGCCAAACCAAATCTTGTCTAGGAAAGGCATGGACACATACAAGTCGCGTCTGACGCAGATACGGTGCCATCACCCTCAAACCAACATACCAGTGTGGAATAGGTGCGTACACATAATATCATAACTATGCTTTGACGTGAAAGATATAGGCACATACCAGACCAAGCTCAACATGGAAAGGCGCAAGCCATAGATGGAGGTGATGCAATGAATGCATGCAAGCTACAGTGCAATATGTACAATATGCAATGGATAGAATGGATGTACAATGCATTATATACACTGAATGCTATGTACAATGCGATCTGCCGAGGAGAATGCAATGGATGCAATGGATAAGGCCTACAGCCAAACCGTAGTTACAGCGGATAAGGCACGCGACCAAACCTTGTTTTGCCTAGGAAAGGCGTGCACACATACAAATCAATGTTTACCACAGAAACGGTGCCGCAACCCTCAAACCAACATACCAGCGTGGGATAGGCGCGTGCACAAAAGTCTCAGATCTGTGTTTCAACGCGAAAAAGTACGGGCACATACCAGACCAAGATCAACCTGGAAAGGCGCAAGCCGTAGGCAGAGGTGATGTAGTGAATGCATGCAAGCTACAATGCAATATTTACAATATGCAATGGATATTTACAATGGATGCATGACGTATGCAGTTTATACAATGGAATGCATGACATATGCACTATTTACAATGTAATGCATGACACATGCAATAAAATGCAATGATGCATGACGTATGCATTTTTTTTGGAATGCAAATGATGCATGTTGTTTTTGGAATGCGCGACAACGCAAGTTGCTTGAAATGCATAAAAATGCGTGCTGATTTTTGAAATGCATAAAAATGCATGATTTCGAAATGCGCGACAACGTAAGGCTTTTGAGATGCGCGACAATGCATGTGAGGTGCGCATGACGATGCGACCTAAAGAATGTGCATACTAGTGCGAGTACGACATGTGCATGACAATGCGAGGTGTGTGCATAACGATGCGAGTGAAATGACGCATAACCAATGCGCGTTTCACGACCAAACATTGTAACGTATGCATGTGAGGCGACTTTCGAATCTTGCAAGAGACAAAAAGGATACAAAAAGGATACACCCCGCACGTATTTCAGTGCTACGCACTGAAGACGCGGCACAGAGATCAAAATGGAGTCCGGTCGATCTTCAAAAGTGCACTCTCTTGGACTGTGTTGAGCAATGGAGGCCTCAAACCACATCAAGGACTTGACAAGATGCATAAGAGGCTCACCGGCCATCCAAGGAGTCCACCGGCCATCTACCGGCCACCAAATAAGGCCACCGGCCATCAATTTGGCCGACCGGCCAACAATATGGCCGACTGGCCAAAAGTGCCTGTTCGGGGCAGTTTTGACATTTCGGTACGGGTCTTTTAAAATAGGGCTTCCAACCCTATTTTGGCACTTGCCTCTTGTGTGAAAATACTCCCTCTCTCGAGAGAGAGCTTTTTTCTCTCTTCCATTCATCGTTTTCCTCGGTTTTAGCACTCATTTCGACGTTTGATTTGCGAATACCTTCGCGTTTCGAACGTTTTGAACTGAACGAAACTTTGTTTCGGTGTCTCTTTCTTGATTTCCGCCTGTTGGGGTTTGTTTCCCCCGAGTTCCTCTTGATCTTTGTGCCTTTTCCACACCCCGACCTTTCTGGCCATTTTTCACGCTCACGGGGGTTGACTTCTTAGTTGACTTTTCGTATTCTTGCCCGATTTGCACATTCCCGGCCATTTTTGCATCATTCTCGAGATGTCGGACGATCTTCCACAGGGCGTGGCTTCCCCGGAGCATGAGATGGATCCAGAGGCCGAGCTTCTCCCCTCGAGCATCCGCCCGTTCGATCCGGCGGCCTACAGACCGGCGATTCACGTGCTACCTCCCGATGGCATTCGCCACTTCAGCGAGTTTGCGAGGGGCATTGCACCGGAGCTCTTATTGTGCGAGCCAGAGTCACATCTGTCCTTTGGCGCCTCCGAGGTACACTTTTCTTCGTTTCATTTTCTGCAAAGTAGAATGCATAACTGCAATAGTTGATTCTGCACTTTTAACTGTTTAACTCGGATACACCGATATACCGCATGCTGTAATTGACTGTGGACACACTTGCCCTTGATATCTGTTTGAAACTGAAAACGTGCACACACGCTGTACTTCACTGAACCACTCAAACACACTGACATGTTGTAGTTCACCGTGAGCACATTGGCACCCACTGTCTGTTTGAATCTGAAAACATGCACACACGTCATACTTCAGTGATCCACTCAAACAGGCTGACACATCACATGCCGTAGCTTACTGCAAGGACACCCGCACTCACTGTCTGTTTGAATCTGAAAACGTGCACACACGCTGTATCTTTACTGAAATGATCCGAACAAACTGTTACATCACATGCTGGAGTTTACCGCGAGCACACCAGCACCCGATATCTGTTTGAATCTGAACACGCGCACACGCGCTGTATTTTCACTGAACCACTCAAATACATCACATGTTGTAGTTCACCGTGAGCATACTGGCACCTGATATATATATATATATATATATATATTTTTAACTAGAAATGTGCACACGCGTGCTGCGTTTTCACTGATCTTGAGTGTATTCGACACTGTATTTGTGACACTGCTTCGCAATTGTTTGTTTTGACCACAGGGAGATTCTCATGCCCTCCGGGGATATGGGAACGTCGCCGCACGAGGTTGGTACATGGAGTTACCTGACGCGGTTTGTCGCATCATCGACCGAGCTGGTTTCGAGACTTTCTACATGGGGCTCTCGCGCCATACTGCAAGCAGGCCGCTCCTTACTGCATTAGCGGAGAGGTGGTGGGACACCACCAACTCCTTCCACCTTTCTGCCACTGGGGAGATGACGATGACTCCCTTCAACTTCTCGATGCTCACCGGCATCGGGGTAGGGGGTGATCTGATCCCCTTTGATACTGACATGGATGGATGGGAGGCTACCCAGATGTACCTGCTTGGCACCCTACCACCTCTCGCTCGTCCAGGTTTCGTACGATATTCTTGGTTCGAGGCTCATTTTCGGATCTAGGCACCGACCACGCAGGAGGAGGAGGAGCAGTACGCTCACAGCTTCCTGATGTTCTTGCTGGGGACGACCCTTTTCGCCGACTGGGCGAACACCATGGCCCTTTACCTGCTGAGTGCACTGGTTGATGTGACCAGGATTCGTGGCTACGACTGGGGTGGTGCAGGCTTGGCCACCCTCTACGGCTACATGAGTTCATCCTCCCGCCTCAGTGGGCAGCTGCTCGGAGGCTACTGGCGGGCTTGGGAGGTACATTTTCTTTTTTTGTTTTGCATTTCTGCTTTTACATTTTCTGCATTTTGTATGCTGCACACACTGCACATACTGCTTTCCGCCTTATCTGTATACTGCTTTATCTGATAAGTACACTGATATCTATTCTGTCATACTCTGTACAATTATGGGTATACGCATACTTCCCAAGGCTTGCCCCAGTGCCAGAGGAGGAGATGCCTCCCATGATCCCATTCTCCCATCGCTTCGACGTGAGGTGTGAGCAGAGGCCTCGGGAGTCTTTCATATTCTTCTGCCGCTATTTCGATACTATTACCGCCGCAGAGGTATGTCAAACACTTCACTTCATTTAAGCTTCACTTTGCATTTCATTTTCAATAGCAGTAGATAACGAACTGTACTTTGTTTGCAAATCACCTGGCAGCCATGGGCCTCATTGCCTATCACAGTGCGAGATCGGTATGCTGGGGCTCGGGAGACGGCCCGATTCAAAGTTTTACTAGAGGGCCCCATCTACCGTGCCTGGTACTTAGGGGAGCGCTTCTTTCGGCAGACCCTAGGCGTGCCAGAGCAGACGGTTCCGCGGCCACCTCCTACTCATATAAGGCACACCGAGAGGTACACTCTCGAGGAGATGGCGGACTACACGATCGGTTGGGAGTGTGATCGTTTCAAAGGCAAAGGCGACTATGCAGAGTACGTCCAGACCTACATCATGCGGCCTTTGGGCAGTGGCCGTCTAGTCGAGCGAGAGGGACCCATAGCACCGATGGTTAGGGCAGGAGTGGGGGCGGGAGCATCGAGGGTGGCTTGGGCCCGTGGCAGGAGTGGGACCCGGAGGGGACGGGGGGCTGGTTGGCCGGTACTGCCCACTTCGATCACATGCCGAGGGTAGGGTGGGGAGACCTATCAGATCCCCATCGCTCCTCCTCCGGCCGATCATGAGCTAGTCGGATTCCACGACTTGCCTCCGGTATGTACTACTGTGTTTTACATCTTGCATTGCCCTTTCCTTCCATTTCATTTCATTTGATATTCCGCAGAATACTGATGCTTCTAACACTTTTGCAGGGTTCCTCTGAGTACACTCGTCAGTCCCTGGAGCTGACTGCCTCGTTGATGGGGGTGCTCCAACGGAGCCTCGACCTTCTGGCTATTTACAATATTCCTGTGTGTTTTCTTTGACCATGGTCTCAAACCATACATAAACTGTTTCACATAACCTGATGCATCGCACTGTCAACACAACACTTGATACACGGCCCTCACGGCCTTCGATACACTGTAGCCCACAGACTGTTCACAGCATTACTCACGGCATTCATACACTGCACTCAGACAATGCATTCTGTACCAATACACTGTTCACGGTATTCACACATTGTATTCATACACTGCATTCTGTTCTGATATACTGCTCACAGCATTCATACACTGTACTCACACACTGTATTCTGTTATGATATACTGCTCACAGCATTCATGCACTGTACTCACACACTGCATTCTGTTCTGATATACTGCTCACAACATTCATACACTATACTCACACACTATATTCTGTTCAGATATACTGCTCACAGCATTCATGCACTGTACTCACACACTGTATTCCGTTTCATCTGCAAACTGATGCATTTGCTATTTGTCCTTTTCAGCCTCCGTTCCCGCTTCTGGCTGCAGGAGGCCTCCAGCTAGGCCATCTGTTCCTACTCGGGAAGGAGGGGGAGTCAGGCATGGGATGACATTCCATCGTCGGGGCAGACACCGGCGCACCCATGCTGAGGGCAGTTCTCGAGAGTCTACTCCAGACGATGAGTCCAAGGCAGATGTGGAGGCAGAGTCGTGTGAGAAGGAGACTGGAGGTGACTCGAGCTCAAGCTCAGACTATGGCAGTGGCGATGATGCTCCTGGACCTTCATCCAGGAAGAGGACGAGGACAGATCCCCGGCTTGAGACCACTTGACATTGATCCAGATTTTTACCGTTTTTCTTCTTTTTGCTTTGTTCAGACATTTTCCTCTTTTAGCTAGTAGTTTGAGTACTTTGTACTGCCCCTGGCAGGTTTTATTTTGTTCGAAGCTATGTACTTGAAAAATGGTGAAATGAAACAAACTTTTTTTCTGAAAAAGTGTTACATTGGTACATTTCGTATATTGCATTGCATTGCATCATATTACACCTCAATGTAAATGAGAATCGATCTCCTGTCTGAAAATCAAGCACTTGTATTGTAATAACCAGATAATGAACCGGCCAACAGCAAAACAATTCAAACAACCCGCTGCACATTTTGAACACACAGCCCATAACACAACACTTGGTTCAATCTGCACACAGCTTATACAACACATTGCTCATTCTAAGCACACAGCCCATAACATAGTATTCTGCTCATTCTGCACACGGCGAAAACAGTCCAAATCTGAAAAGACGGAATACAAAGGTAGAATCGGCAGAAGCTGAAACACCCTCAGATGCAATCCGGAACCCAGAGGCTTTAGATAGGTCCAGGTTTTACTATTCACACTTATCGGGGGTGGACCCTGCAGTCTTATGAAAGAACCAAACCATGTTTTTGCACAAATGTGGAGAATGACACAGCATTCTGAGCACAAAACGATTAATTTTGAAATTGAAAAAGGGTTTTTCAAACCGGGGTATTGAGCCTACAACTGAACATAGCAAAAAAGACTCAACAAAGAAAACAAAAGGCACACAGCCTAAACACATCGAGACATGCTCGGAACTGACTCATGACAAGAGTTGAGACAGACAAAACAAAAGACGCGACACACAGACGTATTACAAAAACGAGAGGCTTCTAAGTCCGCGAGGAGCCAGTTTATTCGGGTATTGTCCCACCCTTCTTATTGGTGATTCTCACATCATTCGGCCCTTAAGCTCGATTTTTTTTTTTTTTCTCAAAACCCTTTTCTTACTTTTTCTCTCATCGCACATCTCTCTATTCTTTATTCTCTCATTCTTTTATCCCTCCTCGGGGTGTTTAATGGATGAATGGGAAGTTGTGGGTTCACACCCGATATGGTTAGCTCACGGATGTTTCTTCTGGTGGCGTCTGGTCGATGCCCCAGGTAAGGGAACATAGTACCTTGATCCATTCAGATTCGTGCTTTGCACTTGGTTTGATGCCTCGTTGTTTGGAGGGTATTGAGAGCTTTCATCCCTTTAATGATAGCTTCAGTTGTGCCCTTCTTGGCAAGTATGTTGGTGATGGGGGAAAGACAGGAAGCCTGACTCAACCGTGCCCCTAGTTCATCATTTTGACCATTTTTTATTTTGGTTTTCTACTAAAACAGTTTTGACCAATATGAGAGCTAGATTAACATACTTGTTCGATTTTTGATTTGAAAATCATGCGAATTAGGTTATGAGCACTGAAAATTTTCCTTTTTTGGGTCCGAGAAAATGGTCCAGTTTTGGGAAAAATGGAATAATTTTCGAGAAAATAGTCAACCTCAGTAAAAATTCTCAAAAACTATTTTTGGCAAACAGCCGCCGCTCAACGAGCGTGGAACTTACTCTCGAGATGCGCAACCTCGGATCGGAGGCAATGAAGAATTGCCCCTTGCTTGAAAGAGCTGCACGGCAACGGAAAGTTGCCCCTGGTTTGAATGGCGACTCATGGCAATGGAAAGTTGCCCCTTGTCTGGATGACACCGTAGCATTTTGTAAACCGTCCTCATTGGTGATCACGACTGAACTCTCGGATACAGAGAAGAGGAAGATGGTTAAAACCAATATATGGACACAATCACTTTGAAAGCGTTGGGGGTTGGACTTCAGGATGAAGTTGCCTACATATCCCAAACATAGGAATCAAGGATGATCAAAACCATTACATGGACTTAGTCGCTATGAAAGCGTTGGGGGCGGGACTTCAGGATGAAGTTGCCTACATATGCCAAACATGGGAATCAAGCCTTACGTAGTTCCGGTTAAGGTACACTCAGGTATTTTAACCTTCACTTTTTTTAGGCTCTAACTTTTGCCAAGGCGCCCGTTGCGGGTTTTCAACCTTGCGAGCTTTCGTTTTTCTTTTTGATTCTTCTTTTTTTTTTTTGTATTTTTCATTTTTTCTTTTTTTTTTCTTTTTTCTCTTTTCTTTTGCATTTTTTTTTCTTTTCTTTTTGTACATTATTTTTTTGCTCTAACTTTTACCTGGGTCGCCTTTTCGGGTTTTCGGCCCAGCGAGCCTCTCAAGGGTAAAATTGTAACAAGTCTATGCCGAATGGTTTTAGGATTTTGAAGCCATCCGTATCCAGGAAAGTGGCTATTGTATTGATTTGCAGAATGGTCCATCTTCGGCTCTTCGAGCATATCGGAAATTTTTCGCCCCTAGTTCGAAGGGTGCTTCTGTTCTAGCTATGCAAGCTTCTGTTGACGACGTCTGACCTCTTGATCTGACTTTGATGCCTCTTGTTCGAGGGCTGCTTCGAATCTAGCCGCACAAGCCCCACATGGCGGTTGACCGTTGAATGTTCTGAATGGGTTCAAGGCTTGAAAACAACCGGATTGAATCTTGAGGCTGAGAGCGATCCTAGGCTGCACAATCTCAAGAGCGATTCCACATAGGTCTTCACAGGACCGCACAAAACATTTTGTTTTTGAAAGTTTTTACGAAAATGACAAATCGCTCGCACTGAAGATAGTGTGGAACCAGTCTGGATCAAGCTAGGGTCCTTCTCAGTACTCATGCTAACAAGCATGATTTCGGTCATTAAGGGCTTAGCACGCCTCTCTTTCTCTCAAATGGATCAAGGTTTTGTAAATCCTGAGGAATTTCTTCCTCTTCGTTTTCATCACCACAGTGTTCAAAAAGGTTTTGAAAAACTTAGGTTAATGCAATGAGTCAGAGCACAGAAGAACAGGTGAGATGCTTCGCCATTTCATTCGAATCCTCTAACACAACTAGCTCAAAGTAGCAATAAGCACGGAAACCTGATAGCCGCAGCTGTTTCATTCAGATTTCCTGGTTGGAACTGACTCCACGGCAGAGACAGACTCAAAAGAAAACAAAAACGGTGTTCGAGGCAACAACCCCGAAATCACCTGACATTCTATACAAGGGGACTGACACGCTACAACAAGACAGACCCTTAAGCAAAACAAAGAAACTGACTCACGACGGTGAGACAGACTCAAAACAAAACAAAGGACTGACTTGACACCCAAGCCAGAAATTACAAAACTAGCATTCGCAGATGCTCAAAATGCGTGCCAGATGCCACATCCAAAATACGTCGAGGGTTGCCCGCAGGTGGTTCACTCCCCAATCACATACTCGCAGTACCCTCAAAGTCAAACAGCTCGGTAGCGACAGACTTTGCTGAGGCGGGTGGGAGGATTACCTCATTATCGATCAAATCTTGCACTTCATGACGAAGGCGAAAACAGTTATCGGTAGCGTGACCAGTTTGCTGGTGGTACGCGCAGTACAAGGCAGCATCATGTGTGAGAGAGATTCTTCGGGTGAGGCCGAGGCTCGAGGGGTTTAAGATGCCCATTGTTAGCCAAAATTTAAAATGCCCTAGACAGAGGCATGTAGAGAGCATGAAAGACCCTGCGCCCCCGGGGCAGATACTTCGAAGTCTGAGGATTCTTGCTAGACGCACTAGTGAAAGGGTCGGCAGGCACTGCCTTGACTTTCTGATCTTTCCCATGTGCAGAGTTGGGAGCAGAAGGAACTATTCTGGCATGACGGGGCCTATCCCGATTTTCTGCCTGGCTTGAACCGCCTTCAGTTGGAGTGGGGAAGGCATCATCTACAGTCTTGGCCGTGACTGCGAATACCTGTTGCTTATTCATCCCCCCGGCTTTCAAAGCCTCGACTGCCCACAGCAGTTGTTCAATGGGATCGGCATCTGCCTTCATTTCGTTCTTACCTCTGGCCTCAGCCTGATCGAGGGCTTGGGTTGCTACATCAGAACAAAACCCGGCTGTTGTTGACATGCCATTACCGGAGTTTGAAACAGCGTCCGATTGGCTGAGCTCAATCACAATCCATCCCAGTAGCGGGGGGCTCCTCTGGCATAAAATTCCCGACGTACGACGTAGTTGGTGGTGAAGCCGACATCCCATAGACGAGATCAGCCACTGACATCTGAAGGTCGCCAATCATTCCCATCAACTCGAACGTGGTGGGCTCACGAGCTTGATACAACTGGGGTGTCCTAATCGGGTGTACGGCGGGCGACCTGGGCGGATGCGGTACATCAACATCAGTCTCATCCTGTAAGATGATTCCTTGGTCTAATGCGGCTGCCATAACTACAATTTCCTCCGAACTTTGGGTCATCATAAGTCTGCCGAACTTGAACGGTGACTAACCGATCAGATATCTGTCTCGCCTCAATGAGGGAGAACACTGGCTATTCTGTACTCGAATCTCTGAAATGAAAGAGAAAACATGTAACATTTCAGCCCAAACGGAACAAACACAGGCGTAGCTGAACAGCTGTACTCTAATACTGATCACTGTTCCCTAAAATCATTGCCCAAGACACTGAATCGGATATCCGCAGATATAACTATTTCTCAAAAACACTGATATTGATGCCCTCAGGCCTGATAATCAAACCCGCAAACTGATATGTGCATTACCTGTAGAGATACACTCTAAAAAGCACATAGCAAGTAAATGAGAGCAAATACACCCCTATGTTGGGGTAGGGTTTCCCTGTCCTATTTTGTCAGGAGCTAGGGTTTCACTACGCACACAGCGGTTTCAAACAACCTATATCGGGTAAGCAACCTGTCCTAGTTTGGAATGGTCACTATGGATTCCGAGCATGCACTAGGTCAAATGGTCAAAAGGGTGCCCCGGTAAAACTGGGGTTTGTGTTCCCATACTGGCAGAGCCCGCAACCGGTCAGCCTTATGGCATGCTTTGACAAAGTCAAGCCTCCGACAAACCGCTCAGGAATAGCAGATGGCCAATACGATGTCCTAGGCGCACCAATGCACATGCAATCCAAAGAAACACATAAGTGAAATCAAAACAAGATATCACGAGTTCGAGTCAAGCTCTCTAAATAATCCCCAGCAGAGTTGCCAGAAACTGTGGACGCACCCCGCGGGTGGGCCTTACCACAGTTCGGACTCGGTTTGTCACATGGTTCTAAATCTGAACCAAAGAGTCCAACTCTGGCAAATCGTTTTTGAAAATAGATTTTTTTTTGAAAAGAAGTGCCAAACATGGACTGCTTTGCCAGATACAAAGTCGCCACCTAAATATTTTATTTTGGGGGAATTTAGGAAACCCTGACTCGTTTGCCTAAGGCCACGTGTCCATCATCACCAAAGTTGCCTCGGCTCGGGAACTTCGGTACGATTGGGGAAGGTCAGCTATGAGCACCCCCTCTCGCCCGATCCGAAGATCGGCCTCTACTAACCGTGATATCTGATTTTGAAAACTTTATGTGTTCTTATTCCGATTAATTAGCTAATCTTACTATGTGATGCACACAACACAAAGTATAGACTAAATCGTCTAATTTGGAACGAAACATTGCATATCCGTTTGTTTGAAAAATGGTTGAAATTTGCTACTCGCAAGTAGGCTAAAATACAGATTTCAACGAGTTGTTCTAACTCAAACAATCCAACCTTCACCCACAGGCATTCATGCAGTTATATCACATAAGCACTTAGCCACATGGTAAGCATGCTACCATGTTGACATTCACACTCATGCGAGATGCTAAAGCGTAAATGCTCACTTAGTACTCCGTGCCAAAACATTGAACTAGTTAGTAATCATGCATGATCTTAGTTATACAGGAATGCCTAATGTAACACATGCGGGAATGCAACTACAATAGGCTCGGCTTATTCTAAAATGGCATGTGAGATACAACAAACGACATGTATTCAACTTTGGAATTGAAATACGATGCAGTTAGTATGATGCGCCGAGCCCGGTGCATGCAATACTGATGAATGATGCACGCATGCGTAGCATAAGGATGCTAAATTAAGCATGTCCTAATACTAACCATCAAAAGCAGGTAAGTAAAAGGGAGAAAGAAGTCGGGGTTGGAAGACATGCACACACACACCCACACTTATTACAAATATGCCCTCGCTCGGAGGGACTGAAAGAATAATACAGATTTAACTAACCTACAAGCTAATTAAATATTATAGACCAATTAAACTAGTTAAGCAAATTAACTAATCTAATAAAACAGTAAACAGCCTCGGGGAGAGGGCCCAACGCAATGCGTGCTCGGCTCCGCTCGGAAGTCCATTGCCATGCACTAGTTGCCTATGTCCACACTATTTTCCTTCTCTGATCATTGCAAAATTCCCAAGGTGCACTCTATGAACCCTGTGGGATACCACCGGCCAAGGGAAATGGTCACCGGCCAAAGGAAATGATCACCGACCATTGGTTAAACTATCGGCCACCAATTGTTGGTCGGTCAGCACTAAAGATGGTCGGCCGGCCAAATCTTCCTGCAGAATCCTGTTTTGACAGTAGCAGAGGGAAAAACACGGCATGGCAATGCATTCCAAGCAAATGTGTGCACCAAGACATCCCTTATCATGCTTATGACTCAAAGGGACATGGTTCTCGGTTCTCGGACCACCAATCGTGCATTTCGATGCGTGATGGCCCAAGAAACCAAGTTATGCTCTTTGATTTCCAATGACATGCAAATCAAATAAACACATAAATCCCAACCTCTATCATTCTCAATTCAAGAGGCAAGGCATACATGCTCTATGCAATGCAACCTAGGCATATGAGCTAATATGCAACATGAGCAATGCGAACGAGCATACAAGGCATGTGACAATCATGCTAACCAATAAGTATGCCAAATACAATGGGGATGTCCAAGCATGCAAGCAAGCATGTGACTTCATTCAATCATGCCACAGCACATGGGGTAAACATGGAGCAACAAGTTAAACAACCTAAACATGCAACAACACACAAGTATGCAACAACACACATGGTGAGCATGCAACAACATGCGAACTATGGACTTAAACTAATTTGGGCAGCTCTATACTAAGCCCAAAACAGTGGCCAATGCTAAGGGAATGGGCGCCAAATGCACATACAAGCATGCATGCAAACATGGTCCATCACTTAGGCGTCAAAGAGCAACTTCTAAGCATACTTAAAAGAGGCTAAACAAGGGCATATGGCAAGCAATATAAGCTCTCAAAATCACATGAGGATGGTGCCAAACCAGCCTAAACCAAGCAACCAAAGCATGCTAACAAGCCCAAAGCTTGAGGCCAACCAAAAGGCTCAAACCATGGCCATGCCAACCAAGCCACAAAGGGCCAAAGGGACTCCAAAGAACCCCAATGCAGTTCTAAACAAGACCAAAGACACACCTAGATGGCGTCTAAATTGTTTAAACATGGAAGCATATAAAAGAGGCCAAACATGAAGCATAAGACGACAACCTTATAAATCATTAAAGGGACATCAAATGCAAGCATACAAGCATGCCATGAGGACTGAAATGATGCTATAAGTGGTTCTAAGCCACTTACATGATGCAAGAATAGCATGGTAGAAGGTTCGATACTTAAGGCCTACAAGAGGGATTACATGGTAGCTATACAAAGCGAAGCATGGATGACCCAAATGACCAAAAACAGATCTTTAGCATGCTAAAACAAGCATAAAAGCTTCACAAAGCTAAACCAAAAATATGCTAGAAACAAGGCTCAAAGCACAAGGTATGTTAAGGCAATTCATGGCATTACAAGGCATGTATGCTAAGAAAGCATGGTGTACCTAAACCAAGTAAAAACAGAGGTAAAACATGGCAAAATGCTACCAAATACCTATTGAAACATGGCCAACATGAGTTCAAAAATGGTGCTCACACATGAGGCTTAAATGGCCTTTTTCAAGGACAACAAGGAAAGGGGGTGGCCCTCTCCTTCTTATGACCTTAAACCACCATCTTCACCACTGAAATCCCTCAAGATTTCAGTGGTGAGGAGGCCCAAACAAGGTGGTCTCGAAGCTCACCAAAATAGCACAAAAATGGGGCCAAACAAGCCCTAAGAGGGGTCAAACAACCACAAAGCTCAAAGAAACCTGAAACAACTATTTTAAGCAAGCAAAAATAAGACTTTTATATGTTATACACTAAGCTTAAAACTGCTAGCAAGGTAGGAAAAAACACTATGCAAAAATGGGATAAAAAGGGCAAGAATCTTACCCTTGAAGACCTCCTTCACAAGGATCACTCCAGCAGCTTTCTTAGCTCCAAACTAGCTCAAGAACTTCAAGGAGAACCCCTAATGCCTTAGCAACCAAGGTAAGGTGTGATGGTTGGTGTTCTAGTGCAAAACTACGGACAAACACACACTTAGAGCAAAAGAGAGGAAGAAATAGAGATAGAATAGATACACTATGCTAACCCTAGAACCAGAGCTCCTCTGAAAATATTTTGTAACCCTAGAAGAGGGAGGAGAGGCCTTCTCTTTATAGAAGCTCCCTCTTGCAAAGCTTCCAAAGTAAGCTAGTCAAGAGCGAAATCCCTCCATACAAGTGTATGGAGGGGGGACAAAGTGTATGCCAGCGAGCACAGCTGGCATAAAAATATTTACAAAAGCAGATGAACAGTGATCAGCCAGCCAAAAATGCCAAATGACCAAAACAATGGTCGGCCGGCTACAAACATTGCCGGTCGGCCATCACCAATGGCCGGTAGCAACAAAACATGACCGGTGGCCTCAAGCCATGGCCGGTGAGGTGTGGGGATGACCAACAAGTCATTCCCTGCCCTCCGAAGCAAAAACACAAGTGTTTGATGTAAAACCAAACACAAAACAGTAGAGTCGAGAGATCCTGAGGTAAGGCGCGCGGCCGAGACCTCCGGGAACTTAAGACGAACACAAACAAGGATGATCACTGAGTGTTCAAACGGTGACGTCCAAGTCTTGAGGACGGTCAAAAATGGAGTTTCTACAACCATGCAAAAAGCAAGTTGTCTTCAAGATAGCAACGGCGGTCAAATGGAGTACAGAGATACACTACAGAGCTGCGCGAAGAAGGAGGAATCGCAATAGGGTCATCAAATTCAACAGGTCTGTGATGGATTTGCTCCCTTGTTTGGGGTTGGGTTAGTGTTGGCCAAACACCCTAACCAGTTGTTCCAGTAGAAGAGGAGACAGCTTCATCCCACGCAGAAGGTTTTAGAGCAGATGAAGAGCTTCCAAGATCCATTTGGGCAAGTTTTTGGTCTAAAGGCTCATACTTTGCGAAAACCTCCATAACTTGTATAGATGAAGGAGGATAAATATGGCTAATAATTGAATGGAAGTTCTTTCGAGATTGATCATCATCGTCCAAAGCCTCTTTGTATGCTTGATCAATGAAAGATACGGTTTGATTAGCCATCAAAGATGTATCAATCTGTTCGTTTGCACAGGTAGTGAATGTAGGGTTCAAGCAAAATATATGTTCTCTTTTTTAGCTTTCGAAGGTTAGAAATGTAATTCGAGCATGCTAGCAACAATCAATAAGTCTTTACAGAAATTAATAAATGCCAACCAATTAGTCAGACGATTACTTCGAAGTTCTTTTAGCCTCAATGAAAAGGACTTTACTGGTGGCTTGATTTTTTAGGAGAAAATTGAGAAGACTTATTAAGAAAGAAAAGGCGACCAACATTGTCATAAATCAATCTTTTATTAAGTAAACAGGAACTTACAATGGTACCTTCAAACTTTCACAGCTTCGAAGGGGATTACAGTAATAGACTGACTTAGAATTACTCCTAGGAATTTGAAGTGCAGTACAGGAATGCAAAGACTGGAATTTAAAGGACTGGAAAATGTAAAGTAAATAAACTGGTTTCTAGATCTAGTTCTGGGCCCTTCATTATCAGCACTCTCCTCTATTTATAGGCTCTGAAAATAACCGTCGAAGTGGCTGATAACCGTCGAAGTAGGTGATAACCGTCGAAATGATCCCCATAACCACTCAGTATGGCCCTGAACAGTTTGCTCCCACTATTCCACTCCCATGGTTAGGCTTTCCTTTTGAATTTGAATTTGAATTGTAAGCAGCTGTTTTGACGACGTTATCCTGAGTATCTTGACTGTTCCCATGTCTCACGGATCCATTGCCACTGCTATAAGTTGCCATGCGTCTGTTGATGATTGAGGACCTTTACTGATTCTCTAAATTGCCCTTCATGATTCACATGTCAAGCTGCGATAGGTTTGTACAAAATATATAGCCAACATTACCTCCTACACTATTTTAGCCAATACTTGGCAATATTAGTGGATTGATGCTTTTTCCCATGTCCTAGGATGTACATGGTGATTACTGATGATGTGGCTAATAAAATTAACAAAATTGTTCTTATGAGTTCAAAGCACTAAGAATAGGAGATAACCATTTAAAATGCATAACTCGGCTAGGAAAATCCAATGCATTAAAACAATGACAGTATGTGTGCTTCGGTTGTAATCAAACAATGGCTTTTTCATATTCAACTACAACCGAAGCACACATACTGTCATTTTTTTGCGCCTTAAAAAAAACAATTGGCCATCAATTTGAAAAGATAAGCCATTCTCAACCACTTATTTAAATGCATAGGATTTTCCTAGCCAAGTTAATGCATTTTAAATGGTTATCTCCTATTCTTAGTGCTTCGAACTCATAAGAACAATTTGTTAATTTTATTAGCCACATTTTCAAAATTATATTTTGATGTGATCCATAAATCCAAAGTAGGTTTTGGACAACGAAAGTCATGACATAATATAGTCTTGGAAATTCAAATGCTTTGACATTTTCACCAATGTCAAATATTTTAAATCCATCAACAGTAGGTTAATCATCATCTTTAATCACGTTTAGTCTAAGAACATGTTCTTTGGCCAAATAACTTTCATTATTCATTAACAAATGGGGCTGTTTTTCTATTTTAGCCATTAACGGCTTATGAAAATCCTCCATGTGAGTTTTATCATTTCTTGGCCTAATGGGTTGTTCCATTTTAACCATTAATGGCTTATGAAAATCCTTCATGGACATGTTATTTCCATGGTTTGACTTTCTAAGAATGGGTTTTTCAACCCCCTAAGCCTTATATGGAACATCATTTTTTACCATGCTTGGCTCAACAACATGCTTTTTAGCCATGTTATTTTCATAGGTTGACTCTTTAAAAATGGATTTTTTAACCCCTTGAGCCATTGATAAAATCAACTATTTTCTTTTGCCATTTTCAACACCGAAACAATTCTGAAAAAATTCACCAATTCTGGCCATGAAAGCCTCGGTTAAAGACTTGGTAGTGAGAGTTGACAATTTATCATTCCATTGGCGAACTTCTATATCAAGTTCATGAATTTCTCCAATTAAATCGTGTCTTTTTTCTTCCACCAAATAATATTGTAATGGATGGAAGTTTGTTTCATCAAGAATATGGATCTCTTCTTGAAGATCCAAATTTTTTTGTTTACGCCAAAAGATCTCATCTAGGCTATTTTGGAATGGACAAATCCAATTCCTTTTTTATTTCTTACACTTGACGTGCCACTGGGCGTATCAAAAATTGTTAGCTTATTTTTTCTACAAAGGAAAATATCATAAATGCGAGCGTGCCACTAAGGATTGAAAAATTCTTACAGATTAAATTCAAGCCAATTATCAACTGATTGTGTTGATGGTTATTTTGCCTCTATGAAGAGGACTTCAAAATTGCCAGGTGTAGAGAAAAGAAAAATTAAAAGAAGAAAGAGGGAGACAGAGAAAGATGATTGAGTGAACAATCAAACTAACTATTAATTTATCTCTACTCATTTGCTTCGAAAATGAAGTGCATAAAATAAAGTGTAGAGAACTTACCTCTACTCTTATGCTTCAAAAATGAAGTGCATAAAACAAAATCCAGAAAACTAAGTGCATGAAATATAAATGACAAGAAAAGTAGAAATCAATTGTCTTTGATTTGAGTTCTGAATCCTTTACAATGTAGCCATCAATGGCTATTTATAGGCAAATATTTGTAGAAAAAAACTACGTAATAACTACCCTATTCGTCCATCTCCTCCATTTCATCCTCCATGATGTTCCAAAACTTCCTTCAACCTCCACTTCATGCTCTATGTTCTCCATTTTGTTCTCCATCATCTTTCTACATTTCATAACTTCTCATAGTGCCAAAAATATATATTGGCTTTTTTGGCTTTCGAAGGTTAGAAATGTAATTCGAGCATGCCAACCAATTAGTCAGACGATTGCTTCAAAGTTCTTTTAGCCTCAATGAAAATGACTTCAAAATTGCCGAGTGTAGAGAAAAGAAAAAATAAAAAGAAGAAAGAGGAAGAAAGAGAAAGATGATTAAGTGAACAATCAAACTAACCATTAATTTATCTCTACTCCTATGCTTCAAAAAGGAAGTGAATAAAATAAAGTGCAGAGAACTTTCCTCTACTCCTATGCTTCGAAAATGAAGTGCATAAAACAAAGTGCAGAAAATTAAGTGTAGGAAATATAAATTACAAGAAAAATATAAATCAATTGTCTTTGATTTGAATTCTAGATCCTTTACAATGTAGCCATAAATAGGTAAATATTTGTAGGAAAAAACTACCTAATAACTACCCTATTCTTTCATCTCCTCCATTTCATATTCCATGATCTTCCATAGCTTCCTTCAACCTCCACTTCATGCTCCGTGTTCTCCACTTTGTTCTCCATCATCTTTCCACATTTCATAACTTCTCATAACTTTCAAATGAGTAGGTGGGTGTCACATGTTCTGCAATTATATAAATAATAAATAATAATAAAATTGCAAATTTATAGTGCCAACAATAGCCGTACTTAGATTATTGAAAGTATAATGCAAGTAAGTGTGAGGCACCTTTTGAATCCATAGTAGCTTCTATTTTACTTTTCTTTGCTTTCTCTTTTATTCTAGTTGAACTTTAATAGGCATATGCACTTAGAGATACATTTGAAGTTAAATGTCCATCTACACATGATTGTCTTGGCGCAAAAATATTTTCTCTCTTTGATTATCAATCTACCAATATCTCGTTTTAATTTTCTTAAATTTAAACAATTAAAAAAATTTCTATTGGCTAACTTCAATTTAACTATGTAAAAACAAAACTTTAATTAGTCTATGATTGATTTGATAATCTCACATCGGGAAAAAAAGAAAAAGTAAGTTGTCTCACTTATATAAAGTGAAGCTTAAACTCTCATTTAATATTACAGTAATGTGCATGTTTTAGTTCAATATAGTTTAAATTAAAATAAAATTTAAAAGTTTTAATTAATTAATTTTTTTGTAAGTTGGTTGGTCTTTTGACCAAGCCGATTAGGCTGAATCATTTTTGGTTTGACTAATTCATTGGTTTAACCATGATTTAGTGATTGTATCAAAATATATTGGGTAGATTTGTTTGATTCGAAATAAACTAAAGATTCATCTGATTAAAGATTGAACGATTAAGATTGCTTGATTAGAAATACACTTCCCGCCCAAACAATTGTTAACTTTTATTTTATAATCCTACATCGAGAAAAGAAGGAAAAAGTGAATTGTTTCACTTATGTAAAGTGAATTTTATGCTCACATTTAATATTATAGTGTTGCGTATGATTCAATTTAAGACAATTTAAATTTTAAAATTAAAATATCATTTAAAAATTTTAATTAATTAATTTGTGAATAAGTTGGTTGGTCTTTTGACCTAACCCATTATGCTAAACCGTTTTCAATTTGACTGATTCACCGGTTTAACCACAATTTCTCATACTGATTTTCTTAATTTTAAATAATTAAAAAAATCTCCATTGACTAGCTTCCATTTAACCATATAAAAATAAAACTTCAATTAGTCTATGATTTATTTTATAATCCCACATCAGAAGAAGAAAAAAAAAGTGAGTTGTTTCACTTATATACAGTGAATCTTATACTCTCATTTAATATTATAGTGTTGTGCATAGTTCAGTTCAAGACAACTTAAATTTTAAAATAAAAATTTTAATTAGCCTGATTTATTTTATAATCTCACATCGGGAAAATAAGGAAAAAATGAGTTATTTCACTTATATAAAGTAAATATTATACTCCCATTTAATACAAGAAATTGCACTTTTGGCGACTACTTTTTGCGACGACGTCAATTTTTCATCGCTAAAAGTATATTTTTGGCGACACAGTGATCAATTTCGTTGGTAAAAGTATACCTTTACCGACGCAATTTGTTGCCGTCGCTAAAAAGGCATAACATTATTTTAGTGCCAAATTTTTTGGTTGGCGCCAAAATTTCAAAACTTTCACCTACGAGGCTTATGTTTTAGCAACACAATGAGCGTTGCTATTAGTGTGCTTACTTTTGGCGACGACAAATTGGCGTGGGCAAAGAGTTAACCATTTAGCGACGATGACACTATTCGTCGGTAAAAGTTTTGCTAATGGAATAATGTGATTTAGTGATTTGTGTTTTTTATTATAATTTTTGAAAGAGTTTTAAATATTTTAGTTACTGAATT
Organism: Camellia sinensis; assembly: GCF_055761805.1. NCBI lineage: Eukaryota > Viridiplantae > Streptophyta > Magnoliopsida > Ericales > Theaceae > Camellia > Camellia sinensis. Next base: position 14,603,602 of record NC_138968.1, read on the forward strand.
GTAAAATTAAAATAATCATTGAATTAGATCACAAAATGAATCCATTGAGCCCAAACACACTCTTAAGTTGATATGACTAATTTGAGATAATTTAAACTTTTTCAAAGAATATGGTTAGATTATCAATTTCAATATGTTTGTTTTTATTTTTAGAAACTAGTTTCAAATTTTTTTTCCCTAAAAAACTAAAAAAAAAAATTGGGTGAAAAAAAAAACTTATTATTTTTGTATATTTTTATCTTTTAAGTCATAAATACTTTTTTAAATTTTAAAAATATAATTTTGACTTTTATTGCTTTCAAATTATTTTTAATTTTTTCAAAAAAAGAAATCTAATTTTTTTTTTGTTTTTTTTATAATCTTTTAGGTCATAAATACTTTTTAAAATTTTAAAATATAATTTTGATTTTTATTGTTCTGAAATTATTTTTATTTTTTTTTTAAAAAAACAAATCTTAAAATTGTTTTCAATATTTTATTTTATTTTATTTATTTTTTTGGGGTAGAGCAGGTGTTGATCGGCGGTGACATTTCCCTCTTAAACTTCCCTCCTTTTGTTTTTTCCCTCATCAAATCTCCCCAAATCAATCTCCACGATTTCACTCTTGCACATCCTTATCTCAGAATTCATAGTTCTCTCTCCCCCTCGATTTCAATCTTGATTGTAGGGTTTCTGCCGTTTGCTGCTGCCGTGCGAGATCGGTGCTTCAGTCTGCCCTTACAGGTTTGTTCCCTTTTGCTTTGTATCTCAATGCCTCTGCTTCTCTCTCTCAATTTCTTAAATGAATCTATGTTTGTCTATTTTCACTTCTTCTATTATTTAGATTTTGGGGTTCTCTGTGGAGATTTTGGGGTTCTCTGAAGGATGCTTTTTCCAAACAAATTCCATGCTTGAGTTGGGGAAGATGGGGCCTTTACGGGTTGTCCAATACAATATCATTTTGAAATGCAAAACTGAAAGGATATGAAATTTTAATGAACACCTAACCTGAATCCACATCAAACGTTTAGGTTAGAACATGGATTTGCCTCTGTATGAGAGGATGCCTGTGCCCATTCACCAGGAATTTATTCATCTTCTCAGTGGGCCTCTTACTTCAAATATTAATAAGAACCCACAGTGAGTTTTAAAAGAAAGCCAAATGTGTGGGCATACTTTTCTGTTAAGGTATATTTTTCTTTGTAATATTATAGGGGACAATTCTTGAATTCAAAAACTTGTGGCTGACCACCCCGTGATTGTTTGCAGTCTGGAGGAGGCATTCATGAATTTCAGATTCTTAATTTGGTAAGTGGCTTAGAAACCTAATAAACTGGTTAAATCAGATGATATGAATGCAACTTAATTATAAACTAAAACTGTGCTGCTTGTTTGAGTTCTTCCAAGGTCAAATAACTTTTTGACCTTTAGTTTTCTGTGCTCCTTCATGTGACTGTGTCATATATTTATGGCTTACCAATGTATCCCATATGTATTCCCATATATTTGTATTTTTGTGAACTGATACATAATTTTATGATTCCCTAATTAGATATTTGTACAATATATATACGTATCAAGTTTATCTCATGCAACCTTCTGCACTAGGGCATCATGATGATTTGTGTTTATATTTTTAGACAGCTTCTTTTAAAAACTTTCTAAGCAGAGTTATGTTCTAGGTGTATAGATGATTCTATAACTTATTAGTGTGTATGCTGCTAAAACTGAATATACCTCAGGTCATATTTTTGCCTTTGGAGAGTCCAGAGCCCTAGCAATCGCCAACATGGTTCTTGGGCTAAATGAAATTCAAATTCGGGGAGAAATTCGTACAAATGTTGATTACACCACTGATCTATTACATGTAAACTTTCCAAGTTTTGACAATCTGAGCCATCCATAAATCTTTGTTGTATTTATTTATTTATTTTTCTGGACATATATCATCTAACAATGTAGTACATTTTCTCAGGCTTCAGATTATAAGGACAATAAAATACATACAGGCTGGTTGGATAGTAGAATAGCAATGGGGGTTAGAGCAGAAAGGCCACCTTGGTATCTCTCTGTTGTTGGTGGGGCTCTTTACGTAAGTCTTTCCCATTATACCGAAGTTTTAGGTTACTCAAGATTTCATGGTGTGGAGTGCATATCCTACTACTATACTTAATACCACTGATTTTCTTATTGCTTTTTATTTGTCAACCTTAGAAAGCATCCACTAGCAGTGCAGCTATGGTTTCGGAGTATGTTGGTTATCTTGAAAAAGGGCAAATCCCTCCTAAGGTACTGTGCTTTAGAGACCTGTTTTAGGACTGAGTTTAATTGGGAACTTCAAACACTCCTTGGGTTAGGACTTTGGTTCTATACCTGTTCCACTGTTCAAATATGCAAAGATATTTTCTATTAAACAAAATTTAATAAGGCACAATAAATAAATAAAATATATAGTAAATTGTGTAAATCACGTAACTGGAATATATATTCATTTGAAGGTTGGATGCTAATGAATGAGATTGTTTAGAAACCTCAAATATGTTCTCATCTGCTTCAAAGCATGGGCTGAATAATCAGGTGATCAAGGTTAAAAACTGCAGTTTTCGATTTGCAGCTCTTTATGCTCAGTTGCTCTTCTTAGCAGGATGATGAATTGCAGGCATTATATTTTTTTTTTTTCCTTTTTCTGAGGCTAGGAGCTAGTTTGTCAAGTTGATTGCGCTTAGTAAATCTTTCTTGGTGCAGTCATTTTAAGTCTCTTTTTTACACTTGTTTCTGGTTCAGTTTACCATGCAAACTTCAAAGACTTCAAGGTAGAGCTGGTTATGTCTTAAGTGTGCTTAATGTCCAATTTGGGTGGGGTGTCATCTGGCTACAACAAACTTCATCCATTTATTATCATCTCTGTAAGAAAATAACAATAAAAAAAGGGCAGCCTAGTGCAACTGTGCATGAGACTCCCACCACTACGGGGTCTAAAAAGGGTTGGATGTATGTGGTCTTATCCCCACATGCAGAGAGGTTTTATTCCCATGAAAATAAAAAATATAATGCTTGGAAAAAAAATCCAACACAATCAGGGCTAGAATTTCCTACTCCATCAGCTAGAATTTCCTACTCCATCAGCAAGGCATTTTATTTTCTTCACATGCTTGTTTGACCTCCTTATATTGCATAGTTTTCATCTTTAATGCTTTCTTCTACAGGGTTCCTTTGTAATTAAAGTCAAGGGACCAGAAGGATGGTCATGGGATCCAGATCAAGTTAAGTATATTAGTTGTCAACTTGTCAGTATGTAATGTTTCCCATGTAGGATGTTTTCAGTCCTTTGTAGGAGTGCATTTTGTAATTCTGTTGGACCTAAAATGTGAGAGGAAAAAAAATAATTTTCTTGTAGGTTCCTGTCGTTGTTGATCAGGCTGGTTGCAATGCAAATGAGGATATAAATTTTAGATTCACCGGGCATGCTCCGTTGCTTTAGGTTATTATTATTATTATTTTAAATATATATGAAACCTGTGATATTTTATTCATGTTGTCAACTCTCTTTGCATCTCTAGCATTGTTCTTTCTAAATTTATTTGCTTCCATATTGTGCTGTGTATCACTCTCCTAAATTTCCTATATCTGTAGGTTCACCGTGTCTGGAAGAGTTGTGGGATCTGTTGGTGGAGAGAGCTGTTCAAATAAAAATGGGGGTCCATCAAATGTAAATGTTGAGCTTTTATCTCCCACGGGTGATCTTGTCACATCTGTTTTAACATCACCAACAGGAAGTTACTCGTTCACTAACATTATCCCAGGTCTGTAGTTCACTTGCTAGTGACCCAACAAAGGGTCGACTGTTCTAAACTTGTTCTGGAACTTCATCTGAAAACCTCATTTAACCATCTCTAAATAATGTTAATAAGTGTTTTCTGGAAATAATGAATTTGACTTATAGCAAACCATAATTTATTCTCAGTATTCTGGTTTTCTTGTTATTCCTGTAAATCTTACCTGATGCTCTTCTTGTTTTTAATTGTTATTGATTGTCAAGAACATCGGTTCACTGACTTAACATTAGCTGTTCTTGGGTTTAGGAAAATAAAAACTACGTGCTTCACGCCCTGATTTTAATGTTGAAGTTAGAGGTTCTGCAGAGGTCAGATGCTTGTTTTCTTTTCAAAGGCTTTCTATTTCGCCTTGCTACTATTTGTTGTGTGGCCCTCTCCCCCCATACTAACCAAAAAACACACATGTGCACGCCTATATATTTTTGCTTGAGCTGCAACTACATTTTACTTGTTGTAGGTTGAATTGGGGTTTGAGAATGGTTTGGTTGATGACATTTTCTTTGTCCCTGGCTATGATATTCGTGGATCTATAGTTGCTCAGGTAATTTTTCGCACTAATAATTGTTCCACAAAATGCAATTTCCTTGTATTGCTTTCTTATAAAATAAGCTGTGCCATTCTTTTCACTTTCATATTTTTACTTACTTATTTCATTTTATAAAATCTTTGGGAATCAAGTGGGTTTGAGGTTGAAGGTCCCTGGTGGTTTGCGTATTTTATTCCGTGTCACTTGATTAAAAATTTCTTCTTTAATAAATTTTATGTCATTTATCATTTAATTATAAACTCAAGTGTGCATGAACAAGAATGAATATTATAAGCTTTATAGCATTCGAACTGTGAAAATAGAATACTTTCACAGTATTTTCCACATCAATTTGCAATGATTTATCAACAAAATAATTCAAGGATTTATATCGGCATGTGTTTGTGTTTCTGCCATGTGGCGTAGGTGATGGATGCCTCAATGTTTTCTTTTCACAAATTTAAAATTAGTTTCATATAAACAGAGTTGTATTTCTGGATGTAGCAGTTTATTGTTGTTCCGTTTCAGTTGATAAATTGCAGGCTGCTCCCATCTTCGATATGTTATAGTCTCTTTAACCTTCAATTTACCGGAGTTTTCTTTCTCTGGTTATTGACAAACAAGAGTCTTGATAAGTATGCACCCGTGTGTGTATGTGGATACGGATATATGTTTGTTGATAAGTAGATGGATCCTCACTTACCAATTGGGATTTGAATCCTGCATCTTCCTTCTTTGGTGTGTTAGGAGATGCGACTCAAGCTAACAGCTGATGTTATGCACACATCATTGCATTCGTTATTACGACTGAGTACAAGATTGATTTGGTCCGCATGCTTCTACTAATTTGTGTATCAATAGATGTTATTTCCATTACTAGGTGACTTTCTCTGTTTCTGGTTATGTTTGGTTGTTGTTGGTATTTTAATAATGAAAATGCTGAAAATGCACCACATTTCCTTATGCTATTCCTATTACCTTATATGCATAGTGTGACATGTTTAATTGCACAAATGCAATTTTGCTATTGAGTAATGTGGCTTTTTGATAATTTTGTTGTTTTCTTAGTTGCAACCTTGTAAAATGTGAACCTTGGTAGTGGAATACAGTCTTGGATGTAATTCCATTTTCAACAAATGCAGTCCTTAGCTAGCAAAGCCAGTTAATCTCAACCACCCTGTTTTGAGTAAACTGCTCACAGTAGTTGGTTTGACCTTCTTTTCATAGATGCCATGCTCTATTGTTTCGTAACATGGTTTTAACTGTTTGGAGATAGGAGACCCTGCAGATATCTGAAGAACTTGGGTGGACTGATAGTGTCATGCTTTATTATAAAGGTGTGCACATATTTATAGGAATTGAGGTTTGCTGAATTTTGTTGTTTGAGGTATCTTGCAATGTAATGTGCAAGTGAGTGAAACTAATGAATGATCTGTGTCATCTTTTCTTTCTTCTTCTTTTTCTTCTATTTTTCCATTTTTTTTAGGGAGATCCCATCTTAGGGGTTCACATTTATTTATACTCAAATGATATCTCGAGGGTAGACTGTGCCCTTGGCTCTGGTAATGCCCCTGGGCAAAGAAAAGCTCTCTGTCATGCTGTCTCTGATGCAGGGAATGTTCACATTTAAATCAATACCTTGCGGTAATTCCTATGCGCTTGATATCCTACTTTTGCTTAGCTGCATCTTGTATGAACATTCTAATACATACTTAGCTTACACCTGGATAGAAATACTTATTGTTTTTCCTTGAAAACGACCTACGAGACTATTATATATTGTTTTTAAAAAATATATATATATATATATATTTCTGAAAGATGACTAGGTTTTGGCTCCTACCTAGTTTTTGAACTGTTTCAGATGAATGAAACCGGAGCTTTACATTACAATATGTACTGAAAATTTATATTGAATTTCAAAGGACCATATCTGGAAAGCAAAGGAGAAAGTGTGCTTCCATTCATGTTTCTATTTACTTAGTTAGCATTAAATCTTGATTGAGCTTATGTTACAGATTGAAGATGAATCAGTCAGAGATCAAGGCAGAGATACATACTCTACGTGATGGAGGTTTATTGATGCAGGCAAGCATCTATTGTCTCTGCCATTTTCTTCAGTATTCTCTGATGTCTGACTCTGCTAAAATGTGTAGATTCACAATTTAATGTTGCACTATAGTTATGGTCTTATACCTAAACTATCATGAATTGGCTTTTATTCAGCATTGTATATCTCAATATAAGTGCATAACATAATTTTAATTGGTCACTTCAATTTGTCACTATTGGATGGAAACAGTCATGTTATATTTGCAGAGGAAGAAGCTGCCGAAACTCGCCTTCTGATTGATGGAAGGACTTGCTTGCTTCAGGTGATTACAAATATTTTCTTTCCTAATAATAACCAAAACCATACTAAGACTTGAATCTGTTCGATTCTTAAATTACCAGGCACAATTTATGGTACAAGGAGGAATGAAATTCTTTATTCTATGGGTTATTTTATTAATTTACTTGGTAAATTATTTCTGTATAAAATTCTTTCTGGCAACTGCTGCTGCTTTGTTTTTAGCTTGCTGGCTACTGGTGCTGTTTGTCTATTGTGGCTTGTCTGCTGTGTGCTGTTGCTGCCATTTTGCTGATGCATTTCTTCTGATGTTACATGATATCTAGAAGGCTATGGTGCTTGTTTTACAGTCTGAATTTTAATATATTAGTTTATTTGTGATAGGCTCTATTGGTTATCTTGTAATCCTGTTTTGGCTTTGTACATGGTTTTATTATGTTAGTAGGTTTTCTTTTGAGTTGTTTGGGATCTGATATGTGGTCCAGCAATCTCTATGCCTCTATGGTGTAGTTTTGTGTTGGCCCTGTTCCTGCTCCTCATTTGCTCTTGTTGCTTGTGTGGTGTTTGAACAAGTTTTGTCTTGTTGTTGCTTTGGTTTGTTGTTGTTTGTATCTTGTATAGTTGGTTAGCTTCTGAGATATGCCTCTTGTAGTTTTTAATTATTTGTCATTTTAATTTATGACTTATTCACCCAAAAAAAAAAAAAATTCTTTCTTCTATGATTCATTCCATAAAATTCTGACGTTGGTTCCTTTCACTATTCTTTCTAGGGACTACAATTATGATTGCATTTGAAGAAATACATTTATAAAAGCAAGCACTAATTAGGATTGAGAGTAGCAAATATCACCCAAGTGTAGATCATTTCTCTTCAATTCTGAACTAAGAAATATATGACAAATCAAGTATATAGTTCCCCTATGATATATAATGGATACAATCTGTTGGAATGGTCTGGTTCATAATCTGTTCTGTTTTAGCATTGTGGGTGAGCAGCCACTGCATTCTGTCTTTGACCTGGTATATAATCTGCAATGTCCTGGTGAGCAGCAGCAGCATTGGTCTGGCCCTGGTTTTTGCTTTGCTGATTGCTGCTGTTTTGTGGTTTTGTTTTTGCTTTCTTTGGTTGTTCTTGATTGGATATAAACTCCATGCTACAGCTCAACCAATCATGGCATGGAGACAAAAAATCTTCCATTTTCTTTATTAAAATGGTTAGTGGTAACTACTAACAAAATGATCTACAAAAGAGATCTCACATTATTGCACACCAATGAGTGAGTGTGTTTGTGTGTGAGTCTGAAAGAGATAATATAAAAAGAAAAAGAAAAATAGAGAACAACATATAAGTTCAAAGGTTATCTGTTACTCCCATTTTATGTGACATGGAGTTTTACTTGGGAATACTTTATTGTGCATTGGGAATTTCTTTTGATGGAGGAAAATGTTATTTGTTTTGTGATTTCTTTTGAGCATAAATTACTTTCTTGTGAATGAAGAAGCAACAATTTATTTTTTAAAGTAACATATAGAGTTTGTTTTATTTATATGCACGGTCATTATATTCCTATTTTCAACCTTGCAGGCATGGAGTTGGTCAATATTTACTCAAAAAGTGGAGGAACTTAAGAATCAATCAGTTGTCTATGTGGGAGTAGATGGTACTCTAGCAGGTCTTATTTATGTTGAGGATCAGATCCAAGAAGATGCTAGACATGTTGAATCCTTGCATAAGCAAGGTGTCAGCCTATATATGCTTCTGGGGACAAAAGGAGCACTGTTGAATATGTTGCATCTGAAGTTGGAATTCCAAGGGAAAAGGTAAGAATTTTATTTTTTTCATTCATTCCTATTTAGGCCACTTCTTGATGAGTAAACACCTGAATCTCAGGGTTGAGGAAATCTAACCTTTATAAATATAATTGTTAAATTCAAGAGCAGAGTGGGACTTACAGACCCTACTATGAAGACAGTGTTTATGAGTTCTATATTAGATAAAGGAAGAAAAATTAGAATGAAACACAGTGAGACCAGCTAAGGTAGAAACTACTTCTGAAGATGGGAAAGAGCCAGCTTATATAACCTCCAATTGCTTAATTTGAAGGATCATGGTTTTTAGTTGAGAATAAAATTCTACTTTTCCTTCACTGTTAAATTATTGTGGAAATTCTTTATTTGTTTACTTTCTCAATACATGAGAGAATCATGGGCTGTAATTATTTGTTTAACACTCCACATTTTATACTTACCATTACACCATTAGGAGCCCTCAATAGTAGCTTCTGGTTGGAGTCTCTAAGGTGTGGAAATGGTTGGTGATTATTCAAGCTTGTTTGGTGGATACTTTTGTGCCATGATGCTGTGTTGCGTTGAATCTGGTGCTGATTGGCTCTGTTTTGTGTGCTTTGCCTTTGATGCTGCGGCTTTTGATTGATGCAATCTGTTTGTCTTGATTTCTGATTTGGTTGAGTTGTTTTGTTGCTAGTTTTGTTTGATTTGTTTTCTGACTGTTCTGGTAAATGAGGTCAACTACTGTGTCAATTCTGATTTTGTTATATGATTTTGTTTGGGTTGCTGAGTTGAAATGGTTTTCTGAACTGGTGATGATCTGTGTTGAATCTGTTTGCTGATCTGCTATACTAATCTACTATTCTTCTGTTGCTGCTGTGATGTTGCTGCTGTTGCTGAGATGCTGTGGTGATGCTGCTGTGATGGTGTTTGTTACGATGAGGTGCTGCTGTGTTGTTGTTGGATGTTTGCTGGTGTTGATGTTTGGAAGGGTGCAAGACTTTTTGTCCAATCTGTAATAGATCAGGTTTTCATTAATGGGGGTTGTCATTAGGTGTAAGTTCGGGCAACTGCTGGTGTTTTGGCTGGAAGGGTATGGAGGGGGTATTTTGTGTGATTTCATATCAATGTTATTAGTTTGTTATAGTGATGCCTGAGGAATGCCTCTTGTAAATCTGTAAATCTTTTAAAAAATTATAAATGAGTTTCAATTATTTTTGCCGCTGCAAATTTGTCGTGGTTAAAAAGTGAAGCTAATGTGTTGCTAAAAGTTTATTTTTATCCACTCATATTCTGTTGCTATAAGTATATTTTTGCCAATGTCAATTTGTCGTTGCCAAAATTAATGCTTTATCGACAAACAAATTGTCGGCAAATGGCAACATTTACCGATGTAAATGTGTCGCTAAAAGTTTACTTTTGCCCACTCTTATTGTGTTGCTAGAAGTGTATTTTTTACCGATGTAAATGGCAACATTTACCGATGTAAATGTGTCGCTAAAAGTTTACTTTTGCCCACTCTTATTGTGTTGCTAGAAGTGTATTTTTTACCAATGTCAATTTGTCATTGCCAAAAGTAAAGCTTTAGCGACAAGCAAATCGTCGGCAAATGGCAACATTTACCGACGTAAATGTCTCGCCAAAAGTTTACTTTTGCCGACGCATATTTTGTTGTTAAAGGTATATTTTTTGCCCATGTAAATTTGTGTCGCGGAAAGTGCCACACAATCATCATATTTGAATGACTTTTACCAACGCAAGGTAAATTGCCGACGAAGGATGAAGGCTTTTACCGACGACTATGTTCGTCGCTAAAGGCATTACTTTTACCAACGCAATGATAATTTCGTCGGCAAAAACTTTTGCCAACTCACTTTTGGCTACGGGTTGCCAACGTAGCTTTGTGTGTCGGCAAAACTCTTTGCCAACGAATTTTTCCTTTTAGCAACATATTTTGTTGCGTTGCGAAAAATGCAATTTCTTGTAGTGATGCCTCGAATGAGGTCTACTGTGAATGGCTCAAATGAGTTGGCGGTCCCTTCTTGCAAGCGTCGGCCACTTGCACCAAATCCTGTATAGATTTCATGCACCTAGAAACCGAAAGAGAAAACAAATCAGAAAGAAAAAGAAAGGTTTCAAGCTGAACAAACCCCCGCATTAAAGATTCCATTCCTTTTTCAAGTCCTTTATTCTCTTCTTTTTTCTCATAACACAAGTAAAGATGAATCAATAACAATGTGTCAAAAGCACTCTTTTAAAGATTCTATATATATATATATATAAATGTATGTACCAATTTATTTTATTTTTTTCTTCATAGGCTTTTTCATAGTAGTTTCCATCACAATTGCACACAACATCTCTTTCTCTATTGTGATCCCACCTTTCCTCTTCAATCTTTTAAGCAGATTTGCTCGGTATGGTAATCTGCAACCCATTAATCATCACCCACACCACACCCATCATAAAATACTCATTATTCAAACCATTCCATTTGGTACCCATCACACCATTTTATCATTAAACAAACAAATCAAATCAACAGAGGTCTCTCTCTATCTCTGCAACTGTTAATGTGTTTTGAATAGAGGAGAGAGAGAGAGAGAGAGAGAGAGAGAGAGAGAGAGAGAGAGAAGAAAGACAGAGAGAGAAGAAGCCACAAATCAAACCAACCCAACTCTTTCTTTGTCCTTCCAAATAGTTTTGCTATTTTGCTCCTTTTTTTATGGTGGATCTGAAGTCTCTCTCTCTATCTCTGTAACTGCTAATGGGTTTTGAATAGAGGAGAGAGAGAGAAGAAGGACAAAGAGAGAAAAAGCCACGCATTTGTTGAGATTCGACGCATTCGAGCCTCGAAGTGTCGAGGCACTAAGCATTAATCCATTTCATATTGTAGTATTGTGCATGTTTTTAGTTCAAGATAGTTTAAATTTGAAAGTTTTAATTAATAAATTTTTGTGTAAGTTGGTTGGTCTTTTGACCTTGACGATTAGATTGGATCAGTTTTGATTTGATTGATTCGTTCATCTGCAATTTTATCGATTTTATCAAAATATATTGGTTAGATTCGTTTGATTCGAAACAAACTAACGATTGAACGATTAAGATTACTTGATTAGAAATATACTTTTTGCCCAAACAATTGTTAACTTTAATTTTATAATCCCACATTAGGAAAAGAAAGAAAAAATGAGTTGTTTCATTTCTATAAAGTGAACCTTATTATAGTGATTCCGGTTTTGACCCATCACTTACCGTATTCCGGGCTCGGGTTGGTATGGTTAGAATGGTTATTCATATCTTGTCTCCTTTGTCTTTCCCTTATTTTGGCTATCGAGTTATAATTGTACATTTGGAACAGGCTGGTTGCTTGTGTTTCCAAACTTGTGATGCCCAGATTTTGGCTCTTCCGCTCGAGCAGGCTTCACAAATTTTGCTCCTTCGCTCGAGCGGCCATTCTTGTGCTCGAATGGGATTTGTCAATTCTCAGTATTTTTGCAGGTCTGAAAATACTGGCACAGTGCATTGGATACTCAAGCATCTAGTCTCACGCTCGAGTGGGTTCCTTCGCCTGTAAAACTTCTGAAAGAGCGTATCCCATGCTCGAGCTCTTCTTTTCACACTCAAGCAGACCTTTGTGTCTGACGCTCGAGCATCACTTTCCACGCTCAAGCGGACTGTGTGTATAACACTCCGTGAAGATGTCATTTTGAATCACTTTTTTTGTTCTCTCTCTCTCTCTCTCTCTCTAAAACTTCCCAAATATCTAGATCTTGAGTTTCTCTCTCTAAAACTCAAATTCTCTCTTCGATTTCATCTAGATCCGTTGGGATTTCCACCCTAGTGCCTTTGAGAAAAAGGTAGAGCGCTTCAAGATCTTCATTTTGATCCGAATAGAAGTGGGTTTCGGTGTTCTCGGTGTTTCACTCTTGCTTGGCTCGTCTTCACTCTTTGAGGTAGTGATTTTCTACACTCTCATATGGTTTTTAGCTTAGTTATTGGTGATTGTGTAACAATGGTGGGATTTGGGAGTAGTTTGATCAAACCTAGGGTTTGGGGTGAAATGAAAAAGAGGGGTTTTTGGTGAATATGAAGTAAATGAGTTTGGGGACTGAAAATATGTTCATGCTGTGTTAAAATGGTGGATTTTGGTACTTGGGCTGATATTTGGAAAAAGGGGTTTTTGCCCTAATTGGATCAAATTGTTATTTTCTATAAATAATTGAATTTGTCATTGAAAATGTGAAATTAGATGATCTTTGATATAAATGGTGGAATTGAATATGTATTATTTCACACCTTTGGAAGTTTTGAATAAACTATCTGTTTGAGATTAAATATCTATTTAGAGATAACTGTATTGGGCTATCGGTGAAGGATAGCTTTGACTGTTGTAGAAATTGCATGTGGATTAGATGAATTGAAACTAATCTGTTGATGATTGTTATTGAATATAATCATGCTTCAAATACATGTATATATATGATTGTTTGAGAGGAGAAAGGGGATGGACTCCATTGTTTGAGAGGAGAAATTGGATGGACTCCATTATAATTAAGTTGGCTGGAGTGTCCTGGATGATAGTCTCGAAATTATATATGGGTGCCTAGCCCATGGACGAAATATCCATAAAATGGCAAACATAGTACTTGTATAGCCTACATTTACATGGGTCCATTTGACGGTTGCACGCGGACGAAATATCCGTGAAATGGAAGTTTGAAGTGTTTACGTATATGTGTTGTATGATTTGAAAATAATTGAGTTCTAGCCTCAGTTTGGTTGTTGAGAAATAATGAAATTGACTTATGAATTGAGAAAGATTAGTGAACGGAATATGAATTGAAGGAAAATGGGTTAAGATTTGAATATGGCATCTTTCAAATATATAAATTACTGGATGTTTTATCCCAAGACGTTGTATATGCACTTTGTACTTATATCTCTACTAAACCCCATATATTGTGTTAGATGATTCCTACTGGGCTATGGCTGACCCTATTTGGGAAAAAAACATTTTCATGTAATGATGAAATGCCTCCACCAAGGCAATAGCGTTGGAGGAATTTTCTAGAGCAAGAACTTCTTATTTTGATTGTAAATTTTTGTAAAGCCAAGGGCTTAAGATGTAATGAGCGAAACACACTTTTGTTGTAACCAAGTCAAGGCTTGGAAAAGTGTAAGCCAATAGGGCATTTACTTATGTTAAACTCTTTTGTATCTTTAACTTTCATGTAATGAAAGAATTAATTACTCTGATTTATACACTTATTAACATATGATTGGGTTGTATTTACTATGTCATTTTGGGGGCATGACACTTATACTCCCATTTAATATTGTAGTGTTGTGCATATTTCAATTTAAGATAGTTTAAATTTTAAAATTACAATAATATTAAAAAGTTTTAATTAATTAATTTTTATATAAGTTGGTTAGTCTTTTGACCTAGCCAATTAGGCTGAACCGTTTTCAGTATGACTGATTCGTTGGTTTAACTGCGATCTTATCAGTATTGTCAAAATATATTGGTTAGATTTGTTTGATTTGAAAAAAAAAAAAACTAAAGATTGACCTAATTAAAGATTAAATGACCGATATTGTTTGATTCGAAATAAACTTTCCGCCCAAATAGTTGTTAAACTTTATTTTTCACAATCTCACATTGAAAAAAGAAGGAAAAAATGGGTTATTTCACTTATATAAAATAAACTTATGCTTCTATTTAATATTGGAGGGTTGTGCATGTCTCAGTTGAAGGTAGTTTAAATTTTATAATAAAATAAAATTTAAAAGTTTTAATTAATTAGTTTTTGTGTAAGTTGGTTAGTTTTTGACCAATTTTAAAGATTTTATCAAAATATATATATTGTTTTATTTCTAAAAAGTATCTTTAAGTTTTATGACAAACTTTAACATAGAATAAATTAAAACTAAAAAATTTATAAAATGAAATTTATTTTTTATTTTATCATAAATATAATTTTTTTAATTTATTCTATTTTTTTCATCCTTACAAATTAAATTATGACATCTATTTGTTATTGTGAATTTAGAATATACAATTAACGACATAACATGTAATGCCCTAACTTCCGGACCATTAATAAATCAAATCAACCTCGAATTTAAAATTCTAACTAATTAACAACCTCAAAATACAAATTGGCTCTAGAATGATTACAAAAATGTCTATAATTTATAATTTATACAAATTTTCAAAAACAATATATAGTAATGGGCCCAAAAAACTCCAACTCAATAATTCTTTAAATGTTTCAACTCTAACCGCCACTAAATTTGCTCCACACTAGAAAAATAAATTAATTCAAGAAGTATTCGATATGACAGGAATAGCAATGCTCGGATAGAGAATAAATCAATAGAGATTCAACAATTTACGACATGTGGTAAACGATTCGATTCAAGATACCAAGCAATTTACCAAATTGCACAAACAAGTCAACTCAACATATGATAATTTATCCATGACCAAATACCCGGTCCTACTCAGTACATGACCAGTGACCGGACTTACCCACCTTACCTAAGCACAACCGCTTGTCTGGGCTATTCGTCCAAGCTATTGGCAAGATCCACTCAATCCATGTACGGAGCATTTTCACGTCATTTAACCAGAAAAATCAATACTGACTACACAGAATAACTTCACATAATTTATCAAATAACCAGGATAATCAAGAGAAGTACAAATGAGAAGTAATTAAAATAAAAACTCTTTGCAAAGAGATTTAGAGAAAACATATTGTATACCACTGGAATTATCTCAAAATAATTCCATGGCCACTTGATGCAAAATCCCTCCAACACCAATACTTTTAATCATCCACTATATCACCATAAATCTCTAAAGGTTGTGAATCAAAAAGGTATGTAAAGTTTAACAAAATCTACAACTCTTTTCTTAAATAAAATGCTAACTCTCACCCTAAAAATTCTTAATCTAAACTCTAAATTTTGATCATAAAAAGAGAGAGAGAGAGAGAGAGAGAGAGAGAGAGAGAGAGAGAAGAAAAAGAAGAAGAAGAAGAACCATAGAAAGAAGTTGAGAGGATAAGTTCAAATCTATAGGAAAAATAAAGAGTAGCCTCCAAGTAAACTTGGAGGGAAAGAAAGATAATTTACTTGGAGGCAAAGAAAGGTTGCTTGGAGGGAAAGAAAAGAACCTTCGCTTTGAGCCCAAGCAAACTAAAATAAATAAATAAGTAAAAGAGATGAATAATGATAGTAATGAAATTGAGGTAAAAAGAGATAAAAACAAATAGAGAAAATAAGTTAGGTTCTCATTTAAAAATCTCACTATCAAACTACTACCAATATCTCTCACTAAAATATTAATATCTCAAAGATACATGATTTCACATAACAACTGCAATATATATATATATATATATAATTTAATAAAATAGTTAAAATTTAATTCATTATAAATTATTTTTCTATACTTTTTAAATAAATTTTATGTTATTATCTAATTTTAAAATTATTTATTTAGTCCGTGCGTCGCACGGGTTGATATGCTAGTACAACTTTTAAAGTTAAAGTAAGAAAATAATCAAACATAAATGGTCAAAGTATAATTTAAAAAAAAAGAAAATCCAAATTATTTTGCAAACACTAAAAAATCTAAAGTCTAAAGATCAAATATCAATTATGCATCCAACGGTTAACGTTCCATCTCGCAGGAGAACACGGAACAGTGCGATGCATACAATCAGTCAGTCCATTTCCCGTATAAAACAACAACAAAAATGCTTCATACCATTAATTTCACACCACTAAACATACCACTAATGACGTGATGAGATGTGTAACGCCCTCAAAATAATAACATAAATCCCATCAATAAAAAAAACATGCTTTGGTAATAAAGATTAACATTCTTCTATTCATCAGAATTTCATTACAAAAGGTATTACATGTTAACGTCAAAAGAAAATGCCCTAAAGGCTTACAGCTTTCCAAGTTAACACTTGGTTACAACAAAAGAGTACTGACTCATTTACACATTAAGCCCTTGGCTTGAATTTACATGTAATACATCAAAATAAAACGACAAAAGTGTGTCCGCCTCTAGCCTCCCAAGCTATGTCCTTGGAGGCGGCATGCTACCTGTACCTGAAAATGATATTCCCATATAGGGTGAGCCACAGCCCAGTAGAATTACACTAAACCAAATATGAACAATGACTAAAAGATTAGCAGTTGATAGATGGCCAACATTGATACTTTCTCTTATCACACTTTATAGTCTCTTGACATGCAAGTCCATGTTACAATTCATTTTCCAATTCCTTTCAATTCTCAGTTTACAACCATGGCTCAGAACCTGGCCAAACAATTCATATGAGATAGTGACTCATATCAAACACTTCCCATTTCATAATAGATAAGCATACTAGCTATATCACACAACAACAGATAAGCATACAAGCTATATCATCACTTCCACAGACATGCATATGAGCACTATCACACTTCCAATGACAAGCATATGAGCTCTGTCAATACATCACTAGATAAGCATATAAGCTCTATCTACGGAGTCCATCCCCTATCTCCTCCCAACAACATCCGGTTTAGAGGTCCATCCCCTATCTTCCCCTAAACCTCGGAGAACATCCCCTATCTCCTCCAACACAACACAATGCATATAAACAATAATTATACACATCATCACACAACACATAAATTTAACGTGTTCTTTCAATCATCATACTCAATGACTCGTTTCAGTGATTAGTTTCGGTTTGCCTAATCATCATGCATTGTCTACAACAATCAAGACTATCCTCCACCGATAGCCCAAAGCAGTTATTTCTATACAGAAAATAAATGCAACAATGGATATATAATCAACATTTCAACCAGGTGAGCGATAAACAATCCAACTACACCCTTTAACCCCTTCCCTTTCCGATTTCCACATTCCCAATTCAATTCCTCATTTCCAACAATTAATTTTACAAATTAATCAATCAATGTAATTAGGGCATTTTCCATAATTAACCTTACAACCCTTAGGTTCCATTTTCATTAATGTTTTGTCATTAATTTCATCCTTCCCATGCTAAACATGCATCTAGGCTTTATTTAGCTAAAACCCCAACCTTTGTAAATTTACACAAAAGCCCCAAGCTTTCACCAAATTACCAAACCAACCCCAACATCTTAAAATACTAAAATTTAAAGACAAAGCTCATAGAAAGGAGTAGGATATCCCTACCTCAAAGTTTGAGCTCCAATGGAGATGAAGACCAAAATCAAAATGCTCCAAAGACCAAGATTCTCGGATGAAAACGACGCCCTCGACGATCAACACAACTTTTACAAAGGTTGAAGGTGAGGAACTCACTCTAGCTAGATCAAAATCTAGAGAGAAGGCAAGATTTTAGAGAGAGGAGCTCTGAAAATGGCTTTTAGAAAAAGTAGGAGAGAGAAAGAAAGCAAAAAGTGATTTGAAATCACCCAGCGGATAACTCATATACGTATGACCCGCTCGAGCGGAGAACACGACGCTCGAGCGCCAAGAACAAAAATCCGGACACGCTCGAGCGCAATAAGGCCCGCTCGAGCGCCAAGACACAGGAATAAAGTACATCCGCTCGAGCGCGAAAACCAGTCCGCTCGAGCGTGGATTTCCCCCTCCCAGAACTTATACTCTGGAAGTACTACCCGCTCGAGCGCCACCGCTCGAGCGTCAACAAACCCGCTCGAGCGTAAAAATCACATCTGCAGAAGTTTTACAGGAACACGAAAATACTGGAAGTGTGCAATCTCCGCTCGAGCGCAAAACTACCCGCTCGAGCGCTAGACTAGAAACCAAACTCCGCTCGAGCGAAGAACGACCCGCTCGAGCGTAACACCAAAATCCTGGGCAACAAGGATATAGACCGAGGCTTAACCCACCTGTCCAACACAAGCCCATAAACATCCTAAAACTCAATCAAGTGGAATTAAAGGACACAACAAGATAGACGCCACTACCAACTTCACAGAACCGAGTCCGGAATACAACAGAACAGAAAAGGGATAACCGGGATCGCTATAAGATGTGAACCCCACACTGATATGATAGTTTGGCCTTCAGTTTATTTTATTTTTTATTACACTCTTTATTTAGTGCTACTTCTAAATCGGAACTCAAACAAGAAAAAGGATAAAACAAATAAGCTAATCAAGGCTGTCTATTCTTATCACTAATCAAGCTATCTGCTCCAAAATTGGGTCTTTCATACGCGAGATCTGAATCGGTAACTTTTTCCAGTTCGAACTTGGCGAGGCGACTCTTCTGCTCTTCGACTCAGCTTCAACAAGAAGATCAAGTTCACCCGAATAAGCTTGAAGAAGAGGAATCAGAAATCAAAGAGAAGATTCAAAACGAAAAGGACAATGAAGATGAACATGAAGATGACGACTTTGATATGAACAAAGAGACCGGTGAGATTGGAGGACCTAGAGGTCTCGAGCCCACTCGTTACGGTGATTGGGATTGAAACGGTCTGTGCTATGATTTCTAATTACTTTTTGATTGATTGTTTGTTTGCTTGTTATTATTTATGTTGAAATCTTGATGGATTTAGGAACTTGAAATGTGATGTTAGGTTTATATTTTGGTTGAGTATAATAATCAAATTAGTGAATAAATGAATGATTATATTTTTTTTGCAGGATTGATTGTTCATAGTTATTACTAGTAAAATTGTCCGAGTTGTTGATGATACATGTTCTTAATTTTGTTATATCACTATGTGGTGCCCCATCTGGATGTTAATTGTTGGATTTTGGAGAAGACTTGATGAGTTTCAAGTGATAATTTAAAGGATGTGGAGCATTGCTCCATCACAAGCAAATAACCTCTTCAGGGTGAGGGGAGGAGAAAATATTGAGGGTAACAGTGACATTATTTTACATGGTGTCATCGATCAATAAAAAAGGCTGCAAATAAAGTTAGATAGACAAGTCTCGTCTTTCATTAACTTCATAATATTGTTGTCTCTACCGTAAAATAAAATTATTTATTGAATAGTGATACAACCACGTAATATTGTTGATATATCCAATATTTACCAGGGAGGGAGAGGGCAGCCTGGGGTGCCATGGCCACCCTTGATTTTTGAAAACCCTATATATTGTATAGCGCAAAGGACCTACTCTCCTAGGTTATAACCAATGATATTTCTCCTTACCACCTTCATCTTGAAATATTTTTTTATATGTAATATAATGTGAAGACTTTACGACTTACTTAATATGAGAACCTCCACTGCATTATAACCATTAATCAATTAAATTTACCATTCATGTATTGCCCTATATAAATTTTAAGGAAAGTTTTTTTGTGTGTGTAGGCTATGATATAAAGAATTTGATATCTTTCTCTTTGTATTTTAGAATGTAAAATTGTGTCGTTATTTCACAAAATTTTTAAATCAATTTCTATAAATAGGGCAAAAGGAGTGAGAACAATTCACAATGATTATAGCCCTAGAACTCTTACATATGGTTTGTGTTTCGATATTTCATTAAATATATATTATTCTAGTGGAGATTTCTCCCTTTTTCTATTTGATACAATTGTACATTTTATTTCCATATCACAATTTCTTCTAATAAAATTGAGTTTTTATTTTAAATATTTATCATGGCTACAGGGATTGTTCATTCTTCACTTAAAAAGGCATATTCTTTTTTCTTTTTTTTTCTTTGGATTGACCCTTGGGTGTCCGGATCAAAGCCCGATTAATCCCCAGGGGTGCAAAGCCTTGGCAAGGAGTTTCCCGCAAGTGCACCACGATTAATTCAAGGGTTTTCCTCCAGTCCGATAGACCTAAGGAATTATTAGCACCTAAGAAATTTCAATCCTTGAACCTTGGAGGGAGCACACCCCCAAGACCCAAGGTCTTGCCACTAGGCCAACCCTTTGGGATTTCACTTAAAAGGCATTTTACTATCAACGTATACTTAATTTGAGCCCATAAAATAAACTTTTCGACAATTTCTTTTCCTATAGCATTTATGAATGTTTGTTTTCATTTACAAATCATGTATTTTGTATGAAACTTTTCTATAAAATTTTTCTTGGCCCCCTTTAGGATGAAATCTTGACTTCACCCTTGACAATTAGGGTGTCATTGTTAAGGGTAACCATAACAACCATGTAGTAGAACTTCTCAGTAGATGATGATTGGTCTCTCTGACAATAATCCATGTGGTAGAAAGTGGGTATTAAGTCCAAATGCTAAAATATTCAGACATTCCAAGGAATGCATGCTATGTCATAACAATTATAGATTGTTTATTTTGAATTTTAATAATGGGTTATAACTTTGTGTATTAAAAAGGAGATCTCCATTTTAACCATGCAATGAAGAACTTGTAAATTCAAAGTCCTCCAAATTTATTGTAGATTTAGCAAAACAGGAGAAAAGATTTACTGCAAGTTTGTTGTTGATGTTACATAGGTTTGCATTATTATGACAAAGTTTTGAGTGAGAAGATACTTCTTTTGACAGGAAAACATAAATCTTTCTTATATGTTAAAAGATGACTATTACTACAAAGGCCATGCACAAGCTGTATTATTAAAAGCTTATAGTAATACATAAATACACAATTAATTCTACACTCATTGCTGAGAACACGAAGTTTAATTTCTATTATACAATAAAAACATTAAAATTTCCATAAAATATCACTAATTTATACTCACTCAGATTTAGAAATTACTTCTAACATGCTATTAAAAGTTGTACTACCCATTGTTCCTCTTGTTGACACTAGATTTGTGCAGGCAAATGGACTAGAGAGAACTGTTAGAGTGCTTCCATCTCTCTCTAGCATTTGCACCACAACTTTCATCGATGGTCAATTTATTGGGTACCATTGTATGCACCAAAGTCCCACTATTGTTAGATTCTTCACAATCTTTGCTTCTCCTTCTTTCTCAATCTAAACTCCTAACTCTTCTCCTTGATCCAAACGCTTGTAAATCCATTCATGAAAGTAATTTTCACTCTTTTGTGCCACTGTATTTTGTCTCGCTCCAACCATTTCTAGCAACATTCCTAAACTATAAACATCTGATTTGTATGACACATTCCCAAAGTTTCCAGAGAACACTTCATGGGCAATGTACCCTACGGCGCTTCTGGCAGTAGTCATGGATATAGCACTCTGTTCCTTTGAACACAATTTTGATTGACCAAAGTCAGAGACCTTTGGGTTGAACTTATGGTCTAACAAGATGTTGTGAGGTTTAATATCGAAGTGAAAGATTTGTTGATCACACCCGAGGTGAAGATATTCAATTCCTTTAGCTATGCCAAGAGCTATATCTTCCAGTTTCTCGCAACCAATTGAACGCTTCTTTCTATCAGAGGAGATGAACTTTTCAAGCGAATTGTTTGGTAAGAACTCATAAAGAAGAGCTCTTCTGAATCTGTCAGAATAGTATCCGACCAAGTGAACCACATTGATATGGTGGATTCCACATACTGTTTGCACTTCATTGATGAATTCGTCCTTATTTCCTTTCACATTGTTAAGAATCTTAACTGCAACATGAACATCATTTGAAAGATTTCACTTGTACACTGATCCATAGACTCCTTGGCCTACTTTGTTCTGAAATTGATTTGTGATTTTCTTGATATCTGTGTAGGAGTATCTTGCGGGTTTGAGAGCTTTATAATTCTCCAAAAACTTTCCAATCTTTAATTGATCCTCTTTCTTTATTTTGTTTGATATGTAGACAAAATACATTACAATGACAAATACAACAGGAATATATGAACCAAGACTCCACCTGCAATTCATAACATACCATGTGAGTAAAATTTTGCCTCATCCACAAAATCAATTGAAATTAGGATAAATTACATTAGTAGTCCCTGCATTTTTCTTCTTGTGTAATTTTGGTCCTTGTAATTTTAATTAGCTCAATTTTGGCACTTAATTTTAGATTTTGTGTGAATTTAGTCCAATTGATAACACCGATTAGGATTTTTGAAGGAAAATGGTAACGAAGTTGGTTGAGATTAACACACATAGTTGAACAAGTTTACAATTTTGATTACAAAAACATAACACCAGCCACTTATATACGCATTTTCTATCAAAAAGTACTAACAATTGTAATCAATTGGACCAAATTGAGACAAAATCATAAATTCATGGTAAAAATTGAGCCAATTAAAATTACAGGGATTAAAATGGCACAAGGATAAAAATATATGGACTACCAGCATAATTTGCCCTTGAAATTAATGGTGGATGGACCACTTTACCTACAACCTTTAGTTTCCATGATGTTTCTGTAAAAGTTTAAAAACTTATTAGATTATCATTTTCCCAAAATATGCGATTGGTGTTATTTTGGTTATTATTATTTTTATTCTGTCAATTTAGTCCTCAATATATAAAAAAGTGTTTTGATTTGAGCTCCCCCAGCCCAACTCCATTTGTAGATGACGTTAAATTTAGGTGTAAATATGGAAATTTAAGTAAACGTTTTCACATTTAGTCCCAAAAATATGCAATTTGTGTTATTTTAGTCCCTAATTGTTTAAATTGTATTAATGAGTTTGAGCCAAGTTCTCTAACTCCCCAGCAGAGTCGCCAGAAACTGTAGACGTCCCCGAACGTACCGGGAGGAAATCCCATTTTGTTCATCTGGGCTTACTACAGTTCAGGACTCAATGTCACGGTTGTGTATCTAATCTCGCAGAGTGCAATGCAAGACCGATGAATCATCAAAGAGTCCAAATCCGGCAAATCGTTTTTGAAAATAGATTTTTTTGAAAGAAGTGCCAAACATGGACTGCTTTTCCAGATACAGAGTCGCCACCTAGATATTTTATTTTGGAAAATTTAGGAAACCTTGACTCGTGCTTAAGGCCACGTGTTCGTCAACACCAAAGTTGCCTCGGCTCGGGAACTTGGATACGATTGGGGAAGGTCACTTCGTGAGCACCCCCGCTTGCCCGATCAAAGATCGGCCTCTACTAACCATGATATCGAGTTTTGAAAACATTATGCTTTCTTATTCCAATTATTAGCCTAGAATTACTATGTGATGCACAGAGCATACAAGTATAGACTGGGTCGCCTGAATTGGAACAAAACATCTCATATCCGTTTGTATTGAAAATGAATTAAAGTTTGCTACTCGCAAGTAGGCTAAAACATGGGTTTCGACGAATTATTCCAACTCAAACAACCCAACCTTCACCCACAGGCATTCAGGCAGTTATATCACATAAACACATAGCCTCACAGTAAGCATGCTATCATGGCAGTCACTTACACACATGCAAGGATGCCAAACCATAAATACTAACCGAGTACTCCAAGCCAAAGAAAGAAGCTAATTAGAAATCATGCATGAATCCTAACTATGCTGAAATGCCTAATGCAACACATGCAAAAATGCAACTAAGATAGGCTTGGCTATTCTAAAATGGCATATGAAATGCAACAACTGATACACGTATTCAACTCGGAATTGAAACATAACGCAGTTAGTATGATGCGCCGAGCTCGGTGCATGCAAAACAGATGAATGGATGCAAACATGCAAGCATAAGTATGCTAATTGAAACGTACCCTAAGCTAACCATCATAAGCTGGTAAATAAAAGGGAGAAAGACGTGGGGTTGGAAGACATACATCACACACACGCACACTTATTACAACATTTCCCTCCTCGGAGGGTTTGAAAAAATAATACCCAACCGAATGAATAATGAATTACAGCTAATTATTACGCAACCCTAATTAATTAACAAATTAACTAAAATAAATAAGCTAGCATGCAAAACATATGAAATGGACTGCCTCAGCTCGGTCTTGAACGATAGGGATGCATGCATGCTCAAGTCGCCTTGTCGGGAAATCCATCGCGATGTCTCGATTTGCCTCTGTTTGCAACTGGTCCCAAAACACTGTACAAAGCTCCAGAAGATTGTTGACCAGTTTTTGTTGCTAGTTTTCGGTTTGCTGCAATAGAGAGCAAGAAAGGGGCATGGCAAAGTATTTTCAACATATGTATGCAAGACCACTCTCCCTGTCCTTGCACAAGCTCCAGGGAGTGTAGTCCTCGATCCTCGTGCCACCAATCACGCATCTCGATGCATGATGGCCGAGGAGTCAGATTGCACGACTCGATGTAAAATGAATGCACATATAAACACAACAAGGCCTAAACTCCATCATGGGTAATTTGGAGTGTCGGCGATCGAGAATCGAGGCACGTTTCGTCACTTGGAGTACGAAACGTCCCTCATTTCCCGTGTTTGGACTAAACCCTATTCCAAACACAATGCAATATACATGGCATACACAATACGACAAGCATGCAACCCTAAACACAATGCAACCTAATCATGCTAGCATGCGAGGGATGATATGCAAACATGCAACTAGCATACACAATGCTATGAACTAAGAATGGCATACTCAATACACATGAACTATATGGCATACGCGATGCACATACGAAGATGGACATGCACGAAGACATGAACAAGGCATACACAATGCAACGATCAAGCATGCAACAACATGGATATGGCATACATAATGTAAGATGGGCTTAAACTAAAATGAATGGGCCTCAGCCATACTCAAATCAGTGGCCAAACATGATGAAATTAGGCAACAAAAACACATACAAATATGCGCAAATGCAAGGGACCAAACCTAAGGCACCAAATGCAACTCTACCAAAGCATGGCAAGGGTTGAAATATGGCATACAATCATACATTTTCCAGCTCTGAAATGACATGCAAGATGGTCCTGAATCATGCAAACACCTCACACAATGCATACTAGATGGCCCGGATACCGAAACTAGTAAGTGCGTTACACTAGAGGTACACAAAGCAATGCTCACATGACCCAACCCGCCCCAAATAGACCCTAGGTAGGTTCAAGACAGTGGAAAAATGGTCTAAAATGATGGCTCAAAATGCATGGAAATGAAGCTCATGTAATGGTCCAAAAACGAGGCATACAAGCACGACTCTCAAACGCATTTAAAGAGTGAAAAATATGGGAATATGGCATACATGTAAGCTCTGAAATATGATGCACAATGACCCCAAAACATGGAAACACCTCAACATAAGCATGCAATAGGCTCCAAAACTCAAAGCTAGACAAGGGTATTGAACTACAACCATGCATAGCAAGCATCATTCAACCATGAGGCATAAAAACAGAGCTAAGTCCAAAACATGCACAAAATCAGTTTAAAGCATGGCCAAAAACTACTAGAATCAAAGGCCAAAATAGCATGCAATGTAAGCTAGTAAAGAGGATTTGTACTACAAGCATGTGAGGCAATCAAGAGGCCGCCAAACCAGCAAAATTAAGATGTATGAAATGCCAAATAAAGCCCAAAAACCCATTGAAACATGGTCTATGCATGCAAGAATGACAGGCTCCTTTGATATGCTATAAAGAGGGTTGTTCTACACATGCAAGATGGACACCCAAAATGGAAAAATGGGCCCTGGACAAAGCCTATGCAGATCCTAAAACCCACCAAAAATGGCCTGAAACTTGGCTTGGAAGCATGCAAATAAGGGCTCCTTTGTTAGGCCAAATATGCTAGTAAACAAGACAATGGGTGAAAGGGTCACCCCTCTCTGATTTTGGCACTCAAAAAAGCATGCTAGCCACTGAAAATCCACTGGATTTTAGTGGCTAAAAGTCCAAACAAAGGCCAACACAAATGCTCTAAGGCATGGCTCAAAACAAGGTGAAATGAAGCATGCAAGGGGGTAGATGACTCCCAACAGAAAAATGATCTTAAACAAACATGTTAAGGGCCTCAAAATAAGACTTTTTTCAGTTTACACCAAAGTTTAAATATTCTTACAAGTATAGCTAAAAGATGAAGCAAACAAATGCTTAAAAGAGGGAAAGAAGGGTTACCCTAGAAGCTCAGCAAGACAGCACACTTTGGGACCAAAAACCAGACCTTCAAGACTTCTCAAGACCCTCCAAGAAGCTTAGGTTAGTGTTGGAGGTGTTATGCTATGGGGTGTAGTGCAAAGGTGCAAGAACAAGGGACCTTTAAGGTTTGAATATAGAGACAAAAGGAGAGATATATGTGTATGCCTCAAACCAAATTTTGAACCTTTGCTAATGAGGGAGAGGGTCTCTCTTATAGCCAAAGGGGTTCAAAGCTTCTCCAAGAAGCTAGAAAACAAGTTTGAAGATCCTCCATACACGTGTATGGAGGATCAATTCTGTGCCTTCCAGCTAGCACAGCTGGCAACAACTCACAAGGACAAGATAGGGGGGAGTAGGCTGACCACCTTCCCTGGTCAGCTGACTAGGGTCAAGAGGGTTAGGTGGTCGGCTGCCTCCCAGGGTGGTCTCCACACTGAATGCAAGCTAGTGGTATGGTGGGAGACCAGTAATTGTGGCCCAAATGTGAGGGAGACCACTTACCTGACAAGAAAATCGGCCAACCGAGGAAAAGTGGTCTCCAAGGAGAAAAGGTGGTTTCCCACCCTTGTACCACCTTCCAAACAATGAAAGTAGGGTCCATGCCAAAAATGAACCCACACCGATGCAAAACGAGGGTTCGGGGGCCAAAACGCGCAGTCGGGTGCCTCAAAAACTAACTGTTAAGCATCGAAAGTGGCGTGCGACCACGAAGGTGGTCTCCCAGGCCACAGTGTCCCTCTAGAGAGAGGAAACAAGGTGTGTGCCAAAAATCGGAGAAAACGGAGAAAGTTAAGCAGTCCCGAACCGAGGTGCACGACCGACGGCTCCGAAAATCAGAAACTGGTCTCCAAACGAGAAAAGCAGCCTACGACCACGAAACGTAGCCTACGGCCACAGAGAGATGGTCTACAAGACCTCTCCCTTCCTTCGGGAAGAGAAAACAGAGCCTGGTTTGCAAATTGAGGCAAAACACAAAAGGGGGCCCGAGGCCCGGAGGCAAGGCTCTCAGCCGAGACTCCGAAACCTCAGAACGAGCACAACATGCGCAATCACTGAGTGCTCAATCGATGACGTCTGAGTCTTAATGTCGGTCCAAAATGGAGTGTCTACAGTTGCCCCTCTTTGATAGAACTCGGAAGTCATACGTGACGAGAGTGAATGTCAAAGCCCAGAAACGACCCATTTTTGACAAGGCCGAAGACTTAGACAAACAGGCGAGATAAACAGAGAGACGTGCCCGCAAGCATGGGCAAAATGCAAAATGATATGCACAAAGCCGAATGTAACTCATGACCATACAAAGCAGCAAGCTGTAATAAAGCAAATATTCACAATAAATGCAACAGTTCTAAGCAAGAATGCAAAGCAAAACTACATTTCATGCAGTAAGAGTGTAAGAGAATTACAATTCTCGCTACGTCTCACATGAAGAAGATACAATACCTATGCGGCTCATCTGGTCGCACCAGCTTCAAATGAACCGTACATACAATATCATGCCTGAAAAAGAGAGAAACTTAACGAGCACAACATAGTTATCAACATATGTTCAACGTTACATCAAACGCGGATAGACATGATGCCAATGGAAAAGTGCATCGCAATGCAAGAGAAACGCGCATGGCAACACAAGTTAAGCATGGAGGTATGACGATACCAGTGAAACGTGCACAACAATACAAGCGATGCGCGTAATAATGCCAGTGACGTGCATAACAATGCAGGATAAATGCAACTTCAAATGCATATTTGAAACAAAACATTGAGCAAAGAAAAGCAAGCCTCGACAAGGGCAACTCAAACGCGACCTCCGGTTTACCTCTCGGAGGGGTCGCAACATACTCAAAAAGGATACACCTTGCTCTTGGCGAGCAACAATGAGCCACGCATCAAAGATTGGATTTGAAGTTCCCGCGGAGGGATTTCGCGCCGAAAAGTGCACTTTCCGTGTACTTTCTCGAGAGGCTGGGACTCCAATCACCACCAAAATTTGTAGGGAGAACAAAGAGAAATTAGAGACCACCCAGGAGGGCCACCGACCACCCTAGAGTTCCACCAACCAGGTTTGGTGCAAGGGAGTGGTCAGCCTACCAGAAAAGGTGGTCGGCCGACGACCTATCCAAATCTGGGATAGTTTTGTCTTTTTACACTTGTTTCTTTAAATCCACATGTCCCAATCACTATTCCTCATAACCTCAAGGCCAAAATCAGCTCTCCTTTCTTCCTAGACTATTTTCTCTCTCAGATCTGTGCTCTATACATGTTTTCCAACGTCCCACGCAAAGTTGTTTCGCTAAATCTTTCAATTTTTTTCACTTTGGACCGATTAAATTTTGATTTCGGAGCTTCTTTCTCCATTTTCACCACTTGAGGTAAGTTTGTCTCGACATTTGGAACATTTTTCTCAGGAGTTGACTTTTGTTGACCTTTTCCAATTTTGGCTCATTTTGCTCATTTTTGCTCATTTCTTGAAATGACGGGTCCTTTTCCTCATGGCGGAGGTCCTCTAGGTGCCGGTGATGAGCCAGATATTATGTCCTTGCCTCCGAGGACTCAGCCCTTTGATCCCGAGAGGTACGACCCTCCGGAGCACATCCTTCCCCCGAATACTTTCTACCATTTTACTACTACGGGAGCCGGAGTCTCACCTCTCTCACCAGGCACGAGAGGTACGTACTTCATTTTTACATTCTTTGGCAATGTATTTTGCATGTCTTGCGCATTTCCTGTTTTCGCTATATATGTTCATCTGCTTATTCTGAACACATTCACACACTATCCGGTCCACCTGGCACATAGCTTATGTATAACCAGACTTTGCTCGTTTTAGCATACAGCTCGTAACACATAATTTTGTTGAGTTGGCACACAGCTTGTTCTAAACACGTAGTCTATAACACAGCGTTCTGTTTGCATTTTGAACACACAGCTCAAGCACTTGAATTTCTGAACACGCAGCTCATGCTTTTAATTGTGAACACGCAGCCCCTATTTTTGAAATCTAAACACACAGCTCAAACTTTTTGTCGTGAACATGCAGCCCAAACTCTTGATGGTGGACACACAGTCTACAGTTTTTAAAAGTTGAACACATAGGCCAAACTCTTGATGATGAACACGCAGCCCACAGTTTTGAAAGTTGAACACACGGCCCAAACTCTTGATGATGAACACGCAGCCCACAGTTTTGAAAGTTGAACACACAGCCCAAACTTTTGATGATGAACACCTAGCCCACAGTTTTTGAAAGTTGAACACACAGCCCAAACTCTTGATGATGAACACGCCGCCCACAGTTTTGAAAGTTGAACACACAGCCCAAACTTTTGATGATGAACACACAGCCCACTGTTTCTGAAAGTTGAACACACAGCCCAAACTCTTGATGATGAACACGCAGCCCACAGTTTTTGAAAGTTGAACACACAGCCCACAGTTTCTCAAATTTGAACACACAGCCCAAACTCTTGATGATGAACAGGCATCCCACAGTTTTGAAAGTTGAACACATAGTCCAAACTTTTGATGATGAACACGCAGCCCACAGTTTCTGAAAGTTGAACACACAACCCAAACTCTTGATGATGAACACGCAGCCCACAGTTTTCAAAGTTGAACACACAGCCCAAACTCTTGATGATTAACACGCAGCCCACTCAGTTTATTTAGAACACGCAGCTCACACACTTCAATTCTGAACTCACAGCTCATACACTTCATTTGCGCGCAGCTCACTCTTGATTCTGAACACACAACTCATACACTTTATTTAGAGCACACAGCTCAAACTTGATTCTGAACACACAGCTCATACACTTTATTTAGAGCACGCAGCTCACACTTGATTCTGAACACACAGCTTATACACTTCACTGGTGAACACACAACTCATTCATTGCATTTGCACGCAGCTCATACTGAACACGCAGTCCACAACATTGTATCTGATTTCATTTGCACACAGCTCATACTTTCATTTTGAAACTAAATACATGTGTTCATTCTGAATGCAGGTATCTTCCCATGTTACACGAGGCTATGGCTCGATCATCGCTAGGGAGTGGTATACGGAGCTCCTAGAGACCGTTCGTCATATGGTTGATGAGGTAGGGTACGGACCCTTCTGCGCGGGGATATCACGTTATCCGGCGAGCAGGACCTTGATGGGGACCCTTGTGGACAGATAGTGGGACACCACAAACTCGTTCCACTTTTCGGCTATCGGGGATATGACGATGACCCTGTTTGACTTTGCCATGCTGACTGGCCTTGATGTGGCCGGCCGACCGGTCCATTACGATGCAAACACGGGCGAGTGGACGGCGGCCTGGATCTATCTGTTGGGAGCTCGCCCACCGATTGACAGGTCTTCGGGTAGAGTCAAGTACACTTGGTTCTCCGCACAGTATAGGGGGACTGCGCCCGAGACTCTTAAGGAGATAGAGCAGTACACTCGAGGATTTTTGATGTTCCTCCTTAGGACCACTTTGTTCTCCGACAAGGGGAACACAGTTGGACTATATCTGCTCAGTGCTTTAGTGAACCTATCACAAGTTAGTCAGTATGACTGGGTGGCGCCGGCCTTGCTACCCTTTACTGTTACATGAGTGCGACCTCCCGCTGGTGGGGGAACATAGTCGGCGGCTACTGGAGAGCCTGGGAGGTACTTTCTGCCCTCTTGATTTACATTTCTGCTTTTCATTATCTGTACACTGCACACACGGCACACTTTACATTCTGTACTTTGCACTCTGCTCTCAACGTTCTGCATTCTCTGTACATTCTGTATTCACATTCTACACTCAACATTCTGTATTCTCTGTACATTCTGTATCCTGATGGCTATTGCCCTGTTTTCCACAGCTATGGGTTTTCACGTACTTTCCTACGCTAGCCCCGGAGCTCGAGGTGGAGGCGTCTCTTGTGATTCCTTACTCTCTCATATTTGAGGGCCAGTACCGGCCAAGGGCTCGGGAGACTCTACCATACCTGCGGTAGTTCTTTGATACGGTGTGGACGACTGAGGTAATTCAGAACTCTCAGTTCTCCATGTTTTCATCTTTGATTCATCTTGCACATTTACGATTTCTAATCGGCTCATGCACTTGATTATCCGTAGATCACCTGGCAGCCCTGGGCGCCCTTTGGTCGAGATACTCGATTTTAGTTTCTTGGAGATGGGCCGCTTCTCGGTACAGGATCCTATTTGAGGGGCCAGTTGGTAGGGCCTGGTTTCTGGGGGACCGCTTCATGCGCCAGATGATGGGCTACCCCGAGCAGATTGTCCCTGCAACGCCTCTGGACGATATGCGGTCCGTTGAGGGACTCACTCCCCAGGAGGTTGATTTGGCTATGATGGGCACTGACGTAGTTTTGCATTTGGAGGAAGAGAAGTACACGACCTACCGTCATACATACTTGATACCCCCATTGACAAGTGTCCGCACTCCCACGTGGAGGTCTGCTGGCATGCCATCATTGAGTCGAGTCCGGGGTACAAATGCTCCTTCGACCAGCAGGGCCGGTACATCGAGAGGTGGGGCTGGACTGGTTCCCCTGATTCCCCCGACTTACCATCATGCTGGGTGGCCAGACATTCTGACTGAGTTGACAGGATGGCGATACGGAACATTTTACCCGATCCCATTGGAGCCTTCATTGCCTGATCACCGATGCGTTAGAGACCCTGACTCGCCACCGGTATGCTTTACAGTTTTGATTTATCACTCAGCTATTTGGACATTCATTCATTCACTAATAACTTGCATTTGCACCTGCAACCTCCTAGCGAGTATACTGAGGAGTTGCTCAAGTTAGTGGTCTCACTCGAGGGCATGGTCCTGCGGAGGGAGACACAGTTGTTCATCGTTGGTGTTACGGTATTTTTCAATTTTCTTGCATTTATCATACTTCTGATGACATGCCGAATTCGGCCATTTCACTGCATTGATTGACTGCATGTGTAGAGCACACCTGACACACACCACATTCATATACCATATCTGCATGCATCCACTCCATGTAGCTTTCTTGTCTTTGCATCTGATATACATATTGGCTAATGTATTCAAATTGCATTTTTCCTTTTAAGATGGCTCCACTACAGGTTGAGCCACAGGCTGGGACATCCAGGCCCTCTCAAGGAGTTGGGAGAGGGGGTTCGACTCGCAGCTGAGGCAGACGTAGAGCTCCTGTCATAGATGAAGAGCCCAGCGAGGAGGAGGAGCCTGCACATCCCCAGTCAGAGACATCCGTTGACAGAGAGGGTGACTCTGGTTCCGGTTCCAATAGTAGAGATGATGCCGAGGAGGATTCTGAGGACGACAGCTCTAATTCAGATGATGATGATGGTGCAGAGGTTGTTCCGCAGAAGAGGACGAAGAGGGCCTTTTATTCCTGCGCTTGATAGCACTGATGTAGCTGTTCCTGCTTTATTTGTCTTTTTTACTAGTAGTTGTAGCACATTGTACAGTGTTAGGTAGTTTTATTTTTTGTAAAACTTGTACCCTTGTTGTAAAATGTTGTAAAAAGAACTATGATGGAATGAAACAGCTTTTTGTTCAAAAGGTGTTGTATTTTATGTTCTTAACATCGCATTGCATCATTTCGCACAAAAATGAGATTGAATGAAAATTGAGCATCGAAAATTGCCAAGTCAGGTAGTGAACCGACGCAACACACTAAACAACCTAACTTACTAAGAAACAACAAAACATTAGCAAGTTTATAATTCGATAAGCAAATCCTGGAAGTGTTGATAAACAAACAACAATTCAACGGACAAAACTCGATAACTCGACAAAACCTAACTACTCGATAAACAAAACAACTTGATAAGAAAAAACTACAACTCGATAAGCAAAACAACAACTCGATAAGCAAGACTTAACAACAACTCGATAAACAAATGCATTTCGGACAAAACGGGCGATGGAATGCATCCGAAACGGAGGGAAACGCGGACCTTCGATACTCCCAACACATGGAAATGCCAGGAGCTTCCTTCTAGAGACTAGGAAAAGACCAAAGGCCAACTTTTCTCCATGGCCGACCCCCAAAGGGGGCTGGCTGACCAGTTACTTTCCTTGGGGACCAAAGGAGTGGTCGGCCTACCAGAAAAGTGGTCGGCCGACCACCTGGTTTGGCGACCACCAGATTTTTGACACGTGTTCCCAAACAGTGCCTTATCCTCTATAAAAAGTTCCAGCTTCGTGGTTCTTTCATTTCATCTCAGTTTTGCATCAAAATGGAGGCATTCCTAGTCGAAAATCTCGCAGCTTGGATTGCTACTTTAGACGGCTCAGAAAAGTTGAACTTTCGGGGCTTCGGCTTAAATGCACTATTCACATTGAGCCGCACTCCATTGCATCTTCCCTTTCTCCATGTCGCGGTGAGGTTTTGGAATCCGGTAACACGTGTCTTTAGCTTCGGCGGGCAAGAGATGTGTCCTACCTTCGAAGTTTTCCAAGCTTTGACGGAGTCCGAGCGCAACGACGAAGTCTTACCCTAACTCTGCTTCGGCCATGGTCAAGCCTTAGGACGAATGTGTGGGCTCACTATGCACGACGCTCGGTCTCTGATCCGCAACGGAGAAGTGGACATCCTCGGCTTGATTCATCGCTTTTCTGACGCCGGTGACCACGGCGACCATCGTTGGCAAGGTTTTCGGCGTCATGCCCTTTGCTTGTGCGTGCTATCACACTTTTTGCTTGCCTCGAGCTGCGGAGGATCTAGTGTCCGGTTGATCGAGGTTGCCCAAGGCTTAAGGGAGGGCAAAAGCTGCACTGCCATGTCATTGGCCGAGACATTGATGGGCTTAGATGTTTTTCATCGCCGAGAGACAACCAGATTTGCGGGGAGTCCGCTACTGCTACAAGTAATGTTCCCACCCTTCCTCACATATATATTGCTCACATCACTCGACCCTCAGGCTCGATTTTTCTCTCGAAACCCTTTTCTCACTTTTCTCTCATCGTATATCTCTCTATTCTTTAGTCTCTCATTTTTCATCCCTCCCCAGGTGTGGGTGATGGACAAGTTACAGGTTGTGGACTCTTGCCCAGCATACTCAGCTCACAGCTACTTCTTCCACCGACGCATAGTCGATGCCCTTGATGAGGGATGGTGGTTTGACTGGATGTGCAATTTGACTGCAGACCGCATTGCTTGGCACTGTCCTTGGCTCAATCTCCCGGCAATGAGCTACAGCATGTCCCAACAGCCCGGGATTCAGTTGATTGGCCTGACACACTATGTCTTCTACTTTCCGTTTTGGTTCTGGTGTCAGTTTGGACATGATCAAACTTGCCCGGCAGAGGGGATGGAGTATCCAACTGCATTTTCGGTCCGAGGCGCACAGCTAGATCGGTATGCCACGGCATGGAGGACGAGAGAGCTCCTGGCCCCTGCTCCCACTTTCAGTTGTACTTTGCCTAATGAGTGTGTAGATTGGCTCAATGAAGAGGCACAGATCGAGCCCACTTTGGCGTCAGAAGCTTCAACCAGCTCTGGGAGGGGGCGCAGGAAAACCTGACTTAGCTATGCCCAGGATTTATTGCTTTATTAGTACTTTCAAATTTTCTTTGTGAATGTAACCAAAAGCAACTTCAATTTGTATGCAAGAGCAGGAGGACTCTGTACTGAAATCAATAAAATTGAAGGTTGTGGGTACTGAAAATTTTTCGCTTTGGTCCAAAAATGGTCTAAGTTGTAAAAAGATTAATTTGAACAAAATCAACTTTTATTAAAACTTTTCAAAACCATTTTCGACATGGATCGGAACTGGACACGCTTGAGATCTGTCACTGAGATGCACAACCCCGGATTCCAACAACTGGAAAATTGCCCCTAGTCTGAGTAGCACTGTACTGGAGATCACAACCGAACTCTTGAATGCTGAATAGACAAAGATGACAGAGACGATCAAATGGTCAAAGTTGATCGGGGAAAAGTTTGTGGCTAAACTTCAGGATGAAGTTGCCTACGTATCCCAAAGATGGGAATCAAGCCTTACGTAGTTCAGGCTCGGGTTCACTCGAGTATTTTCACTCTCCTTTTATGCTCTAACTTTTGCCAAGGCCGCCCTTTGTGGGTTTTCAACCTTGCAAGCTTAGTTTTTGTAATTTCAAATTTTCCATGCTCTAACTTTTGCCTAGGTCGCCCTTTCGGGTTTTCAGCCTAGCGAGCCACTCAGGGGTAATATTTCTTCAACTTGTCCATGTTGATCGGCTGTGAGAACTCTAGGCCATCTAGGTCCATCAGAACGACGGCTCCACCTGACCAGATAGCCTTATTGATGTAGGGACCCGTCCAATTGGGTCTGAACTTGCCCCTAGGGTCGTGGATGGGAGCCCGATTATCTTTGAGCACCAAATCTCCTTCTTTCAAATTCTTGGACTTAACCTTCTTGTGGAAAGCCCTGGCTATTCTTCGTTGATAACCCTGAACATGGTACAGTGCTTTCAGTCTTCTCTCATCAAAGGGCATGAGTTCCTCGAATATGCTCTGCTGCCAATCTGTCTCAGCTATTTGACACTCAACAAGTACTCGCAATGTCGGAACCTCAATCTCGATAGGTAGAACGGGCTCCATCCCATAGACCAATGAATACGATGTCGCCCCAGTAAAAGTTCTGATTGAAGTCCGGTAGCCCCACAGAGCAAATGGCAGCTTATCTGGCCAGTCCCGGTAGGTTTCCACCATCTTCTGCAAAATGTGTTTGATGTTGTTGTTAGCGGCCTCAACTGCTCCATTGGTTTGCGGCCGATAGGTGGATGACTTATGAAAAGCCACATTGTATTTTTCCAACAAATCAATCACTTCCTTCTTGAAGTGGGAACCGTTATCTAAAATAATCTCGTTTGGGACCCTGTAGCGACAGATGATGTTGTTCTGGATGAACTTTGCGATGTGCGAAGCCTTCAACACCGCATAAGATTAGGCCTCGACCCACTTTGTGAAATAATCTATCGCGACCAGAATGAACTCATGCCCATTAGACCCCTTCGGAGTGATAGCCCCAATCACATCAATTCCCCAAACTGAAAATGGCCATGGCGAAGTCATATTGTATAGCTTCAACGGTGGGATGTTCATGCGGTTTGCATGGATCTAACATTTGTGGCATCGCCGAATGAAGCCGATACAATCCTCCTCCATTGTAGGCCAGTAGTAACCCTGTCTGAGGATCTTCCGAGCTAACATTACCTCGTTCATATGCGCTCCACACTCTGCTCCATGGATGGCCTCCATTAACCGCTTCGATTCTTCGGTATCAACGCATAATTTATGCATTCCCAGATGACCTCTCTTGTACAATTTACCCCCACAGATGATGAACTAAACGACCATTCTTCTGATTGCCCTTTTATCCTTGGCATTTGCCCCTGGTGGATACGCCTCTTTTTCCAAGAAATTCCAGATATCGTGGTACCAGGGGTTCTCATCTTGAACCTCATCTATAGCAGCAATCGACTCGTAGGATGGCGTAAATTTCTGGTCAATGATGATCGGACGCATCCGGACTCCAAAAGGGATGTCTATCATGGAAGATAGAGTTGCTAGTGAGTCTGCGAACCTGTTGTTCTTTCTTAACAGATGAGCGAAGTTTAGTTTTTCAAACCGAGGAATTAACAAGTCTAAGGACTGGTGATACATTATCATCTTTTCTTCTTTGACTTTCCAATCTCCTTTTGCTTGAGATACAACAAGGTTCGAGTCCCCGATGACGTCCAACCGTTTTGCCCCTAGTTCCAGGGCTGCTTCTAGACTGGCAATGCATGCCTCATACTCTGCTTCATTGTTCGAGACGTTGAATCGGAGTTTGAATGCTAGATGAATACAGGAATTGTCGGGTGCTATCAGTAACACCCCTATCCCATACCCATACTGGTTTGACGCTCCGTCAAAGTACATCATCTAAGTTTCGTCTTCGATATGAAAAATGGCCTCATCTGGGAATAAGTACTCAACTGCTTTACATCCTTCCACTGGATGATCAGCTAAGAACTCTGCTACCGCTCTTTCCTTAACTAACTTGCGCGTCACGTATTTCAGATAAAATTCGAAAAGCAACAACAACCAACGAGCTAGCCTACCTGTAAGTGCCGGTTTCTTGAAAAGATATTTGATGGGATCTAATCTTGAAACCAACATTACAGAGTGAGCTAACAGGTAGTGTCGCAGCTTCCTGGTAGCCCATACCAAGGCTAAGCAAGCCTTTTCTAACGGTGTGTAGCGGGTTTCATACTCCAGCATCTTCTTGCTCAGATAGTAGATAGCCCTTTCCACCTTGTCTTCAGACTCTTGTGCAAACATGCAGCCCATTGTAGTCTCAGCTATTGAAAGATACAAAATCAACGGTTTCCCCAGCTCGGGCGGTGACAACATGGGTGGGTTCTGTAAGTATTTCTTGATCTATTCAAAAGCAGCTTGGCATAGACCGTCCCATTAGAATTTCTTTCCTTTCTTTAGGAGACCAAAAAGTGGTTCACAAGTCAAGGTTAATTTTGAGATAAACTGTCTTATGAATTGCACTTTACGCAGAAAGCCTCGCACCTCCTTTTCAGTCCTTGGTGGTGGCATTTCTAAGATGGCCTTGATTTTGGAAGGGTCAACTTCGATACCTCTCTGTGTAATCAGAAACCCCAGCATTTTCCTTGCTGTAACACGAACGTACACTTTTGAGGGTTCAGCCGCAACCAAAATTCTCTGATCCTTTGGAAGAACTTTTGCAAGGCGGTGTAGTGGCCCTCTCTTTCTTTGGACTTGACAATCATGTCGTCCACATACACCTCAACCTCTTTGTGGATCATGTCGTGCAATATTGTGGTCGCGGCCCGTTGATATGTAGTTCCAGCGTTCTTCAACCCAAATGGCATCACCCTGTAACAGTAAGTCCCCCACGAGGCGGTGAAAGCAATCTTCTCCCGGTCTTCAGGTGCCATCACTATCTGATTATAGCCCGAGAATCCATCCATGAACGAAAGTAAAGCATGCCCCGCGGTGAAGTCCACTAACTTATCAATATACGGCAAGGGAAAGTCGTCCTTCGGACTGGCTCTGTTCAAATCCCTGAAATCCACGTATACCTAGATCCTGCCATCCTTCTTCGGCACTGGAACAATATTGGCCAACCAAGTTGGATATTCGAATACCAGTAGGAACCCTGCATCAATTTGCTTGGTGACCTCTTCTTTAATCTTGAGGGCCCAATCCAGGCGGATCCTTATGAGTTTTTGTTTAACGGGTCGGGCCTCTGGGTCAAGAGGGATTCGGTGCTATACAATCTCATGATCGATTCTAGGCATGTCTTCGTAGGACCATGCGAAAACATCTTTGAAATCTTTTAATAAAGTGACTAAGCGCTTGCGCTCCTCCGAAGACAACGTGGACCCGATCTAGACCAGCCGTGGGTCCTTCTCAATACCAATATTAACTGTAGTGATTTTATCAACCAAAGGTTTAACAAATCTCTCCTGCTCTTGATCAATTAATCGTTGTAAAATCGGAGGAATTTCTTGCTCGTCGTTTTTATCGAAATTTTGAAAGTCCTGATTAATACAATAAATCAAGGGCACAGAAAGTACTCAGAAACCACATCCATTCCATTCTCATTAAGCATTTCCAAATCGTCCGATTCTTCGGTTACAACAGACTCGAAAGAGAAAGAAAAAGATGACTTAGACAGGACTGTGGCATCCGGGTTATCACCCCCAGGAATACCGGACTCAGACTCAGTAGAGCTAGAACCTGATTCCGACTCAATAGATTCGGTGGAATCAGATTCCGGCTCACTACCTGACCCGATGCTGCTTGACAAAAATCCCTCCTCGTACTACCAGATGAGGTAGGGTGCAATGGATGCATCCAAAATATTTGACGATAGGCCCGCAGCCGTTTCATTTCCGATCATGGACACCAAGAAGTTATCCCCCAAGCACTTCTGTTCGATCAGAGGATCTGAAAGTAGACAAGCCAGCGCTTCCCCTATTTCAACTTCGATGTCCTCAGAATCCACTTTTCCACATTGCTCAACCTCAGCTGATAGGTCTGTCTGCTCCTTGGCAACATCATCCTCAGACAACTGCAGGTCGAAGAAGATCTCAAAACCTGGCATGCGCTTTCTCTCCGCATTCAACCATGGCTATGGGAAGCTGCAAATAGAAAATCCTCCCCCTCCCGGACGAAGTGTCCATTTAGGGTGCCTTGAATAGGTCGGTGCATTAACTCATATGGCTTTCCTGCCTGGTTTGCTCTGGCTCTCCCAGCCATCTCCTTGCCTTTCCTAACCCAGTCCTCCTTGGTGGGCAGGTAACCCAATCCAAAGGTATATGGGTTGTGCGGCACTTTGGCCGATACTGCAATGCCTTTCCGGCCACTCTTTCCCAATCCCATCCTGGGGATGTGTTGAAGCTTGTTCATGAGGTATATTGATTGTGCACTGACATACACCCCCTCATCAACAGCCAAGATGCTTTGTACGACTCGAGCCTCAGCCAGAGTAAACCCCGATAAGAACACATCCTCCGTACCGTGTTCAATTTCCAAGACTGGTGTAGACACCTCTGGCGGCGGATGGATGGATGAATTTCTAAAAACTATAGCTACCCCCTTCCCGTGAGGGTATTTCAACATCTGGTGCAAGGTGGAAGAAACTGCCTTTACCTGGTGCAACCACGGTCGCACCAAAAGTAGGTTAAAGGTTGCAGGAACGTCCAAGACATGGAAATCAATCTCGTGTTGTCCTGGACCAACCCGGGTCTGAATTTTGATAGTCCCCATCACCTCCCTGCTTGTGTTATCATACGCCCGAATCACCTGGGCAGTTGGCACGAAGTCCACGAGCTTCAACCCGATTGTATATGCCGTCCTCGATGGGCACACATTAATGGCGGATCCCGTGTCAACAAGAACCACCGGTAACCACTTGCCTCTACATTCCATAGAGATGTAGAGAGGTTTGTTGTGATTTGCGCCTTCAGGCGGTAGTTCTTTGTCAGAAAAGGTCAACATCGAGGAACCTCCTCCCGGAAAAACCAATCCAACTAGCTGCTCCGGCGTGGTGTCTATCGAGAGTTTGGCCTTGTCCATGGCTGAAAAGACGGCCTGTCTATGTACTCGAGAAGCCATAAGCAGTCCCCAGATGGAGATGTCTGTTTGTATCTTTTTCAACTGTTTCGACACAGTCTTTTCTTTCGAGTTTCTTTTCTTTCTGTTTTTCTGCCTCCTTGTCCTTCCCGAACGCTTTTGGTTGATCTAGATGCAGGGGCTTGAAATACCGCCCGCTCCTAGTCACATGATCGACTTCGCCGATGTACCAGGTATCATCAGGTTGATTGCTCCCCCAATCCTCATCCGTATGGGCAAGACATAGATCATCGTCTTCCCACCACATTCCATTGGCAGCCAACAGACACCTGTCCGGCTCCATTAGAAAAATCTCCATGCCTGCAGCACCTTGCATTCCTGTACTCGCAGTATATTTTGTTCTCATGCACACAGCACTCTCAACCCCCACAGGAGCTTTAGCCTTTCTGGCTCTTTCAGAATCTTCGATCTCTTCTTGTTCTAACTGCTTCAACACAGCCTGCTCAACATTTCCTGCATTCACAATGCCTAAGTTTCGAACGAAATTCTTAACACCGGCGCTCTCCGGTGATGCATTTTGATCTCCGGTCCCTCTGGCCACAACTGATGTACTTGCCCCTGCCGAGCCCTGTTCCGGTTGAGATTCTTCAACAACGTCTGGTTGGTCATCAAGCCACCCGGTAGCTTCTACTGATTCCTCAAAATCAAACCAGTTGACTGCCATGTCTGCTGGATCTTGTTCGTTGAAAAACTGGAGGTCAGCAAAGTCCCCTTCCAGAGTTATTAAGTCATCCTGCCTCTAGTCAAATTCGTTCCCCCGTATTACACAAATCTTTGCCCCTGCTAGCAATTCAAAGTTTGGCCTAGCCTGGCCCACTGATGCAATATAACCATTCGGATTGTATATCTCCTCAGCAAAGCTCACAACTTCCTCAGACTCTGACCCAACAATCCCATTCTCCTCCGAAGTCATCCCTATTCTATCTTCGATAGGCACCACAATTGGTTCCGGTTGGGTTTGGGAGATGTCCAACATGCACAAGTCAGTGCTGTCAGGAATGAACACCTCCGGCTTAGGTAGGTGAGAAGGAGTGATATAGATGCTAGGATTGTAAGACACGACCCCAGTCTGGATAAAGTTGATGCGTTTAGGAGGAGGAGCTTGGTTGTGTGGAGGGAGAGGGTTGGTTGTGACATTGGGTTTCTCTGGAGGCGTAATCACCTATTTGTCAATGAGATCTTGGATCTCATGACGCAATCTGAAGCAATGGTCGGTGTCGTGACCATGTTGTTAGTGGAATGCACAATATTTGGCTGGGTTGTGGAAGGGGAAAAGTGTTTCTGGCAGGGGCTGCGTCTCCAGGGGCTTCAAGTGTCCTTTCTTAACTAAAACCCCCAGAGCCTTGGACAGGGGCATATATAAAGGCGTGAAGATTCTTTGGCCTCGAGGTTGGAACTTGGTTGTTTGTGGGTTGCTTCCGGACGCACCGGTGAAAGGGGTAGCTGCAAGGGCTCTTGGAGGGGTGGTGGTGACCATGCTTACTTCCGAAGCTCCAGCAGTTGCAGCACTGCTTGTGCCTGTATTGTTATTTCGGTTGAAGGTTCTCCTGGGTTGCTCTTTGTCATTGTCAATCAAGCCCTGCTTCAAGGCATCCTCGATCTGTACTCCCATCTCATACAGATCTGAAAAGGTAGGGAAGGGCAGCACGATCATTTTCTGCATCAGTTTGGGTTGGAGGTTGCGCACAACCATCTGTATTTGATCCTTATCCATCGGCCTTATGGTCATCATTGAGGCCTTGGCCCTCCAGCGGGTTACGAATTCAGAGAAACTCTCCGTAGGCTCCTGCCTTGTTGTCTCGAGATCACGGGTGGTAATCTCGATTTGTGTGTTATAGG
Organism: Camellia sinensis; assembly: GCF_055761805.1. NCBI lineage: Eukaryota > Viridiplantae > Streptophyta > Magnoliopsida > Ericales > Theaceae > Camellia > Camellia sinensis. The sequence goes on from NC_138968.1 coordinate 14,646,053, forward strand.
AGCACTGTGCAATGAAAGCCTCGGCCATCTCATCCCAGTTCCACTTGACATCGTCTTCCAATTTTGCATACCAGATGGCTGCCACACTCGACAGGGTCTGGCCAAACAATGAAAGCTTTTGTAGTCTAGTGAGGCCCATCGGCCTTAGTATGTCCGAAAACAAACGTAGGTGCACCATGGGATCCCCAGACCCGTCAAAGCGGTCAATTTGTGGCATCTTGAACCAATCTGGCAGCGTCACAGCCACGTCGGTATACCCGTCCTCAATGTCTGGGATGGACTTTACCCCTTAGGATTTCTTGAACAACTTCTCGAGCTTGCTCAACTTCAACGCTGTAGGGTCCACCTCAAACTGAGAGTCTGGTAGGTTGATAGGAGTGGGTGCCTTGGATAGTTGAGGTGGAATCAGGGGCGGAGGTGGCCCTGTCGGAATGTCCGTATCTGCCTGGACATTTGGTGTCTCCCCGGGTGCTGGAACTCCTGGTGGGGGAGGAGCCTGGTGTGAAGCAGATGCTCCAGGGGTAAGGAATAAAACATTGGTTGTCCATCGACCAGATCCTCAAATCGATTAAGTCGGCGACCTCTAGTCCAGAGTGCTTGGGGAATATCTTCTTGGTGGGAAGCAATTGTGCTTAACTACCTAGCAAAAAGATAAATAAAGCAATAATAAGGAAATAAACAACCAGACAAATGGACAGCATAACGGCTTAAATAAACACACAACACACAGTTGGACATCACAACACACAGTTGATAAGCTGAATAGACTGTTCTCAAACACTGATCATTGTTCACAAATCACTGTCCCCAAAACTGAATCTGATACCCGCAGATAACTGATTCCCAAAATACTAAGCTGGTGCCCGTAGGCCTGATACCCAAACTTGTAAACTGATACATGCATTCCTATAGAGACGCACTCTAAAAGCACATAGCAAACAAGTGAGAGCCAAAACACCCCTATGTTGGGGTAAGGTTTCCCTGTCCTATTTTGTCCGGAGCTAGGGTTTCACTACGCACGCAGCGATTTCAAATAACCTATAATCGGGTAAGCAACCTGTCCTAGCTTGGAATGGTCACTATGGATTTCGAATATACACTAGGTCGAATGGTCAAAAAGGGTGCCCCGGTAAAAACTAGGGTTTGTGTTCCCATCATGGCAGAGCCCGTAATCGGTTAGCCTCATGGCACGCTTCTCAAAGCGAGCCTCCGGCAAATCGTTCAGGAATAGCAGACGACAAACACGGTGTCCTAGGCGCACCAATGCAAATGCAATGCAAAGAAACACATAAGTGTAGTCAAAACAAGATATCATGAGTTCGAGCCAAATTCTCTAACTCCCCAGCAGAGTCGCTAGAAACTGTAGACGTCCCCGAACGTCCTGTAAGGACATCTCGTTTTGTTCATCTGGGCTTACTACAGTTCAGGACTCAATGTCACGGTCCTGTATCTAATCTCGCAGAGTGCAATGCAAGACCGATGAATCATCAAAGAGTCCAAATCCGACAAATCATTTTTGAAAACAGGTTTTTTTAAAAGAAGTGCCAAACATGGACTGCTTTGCCAGATACAGAGTCACCACCTAGATATTTTATTTTGGAAAATTTAGGAAACCCTGACTCGTGCCTAAGGCCACGTGTCCGTCATCACCAAAGTTGCCTCGGCTCGGGAACTTGGGTACGATTGGGGAAGGTCACTTCGTGAGCACCCCCGCTTGCCCGATCAAAGATCGGCCTCTACTAACCATGATATCGAGTTTTGAAAACATTATGCTTTCTTATTCCGGTTATTAGCCTAGAATTACTATGTGATGCACACAGCATACAAGTATATACTGGGTCGCCTGAATTGGAACAAAACATCTCATATCCGTTTGTTTTGAAAATGAATTAAAGTTTGCTACTCGCAAGTAGGCTAAAACACGAGTTTCGACGAATTATTCCAACTCAAACAACCCAACCTTCACCCACAGGCATTCAGGCAGTTATGTCACATAAACACATAGCCTCATGGTAAGCATGCTATCATGGCAGTCACTTACACACATGCAAGGATGCTAAAGCATAAATACTTACCAAGTACTCCAAGCCAAAGAAAGAAGCTAATTAGAAATCATGCATAAATCCTAACTATGCTGAAATGCCTAATGCAACACATGCAAAAATGCAACCAAGATTGGCTCGGCTAATCTAAAATGGCATATGAAATGCAACAACTGATAGACGTATTCAACTCAGAATTGAAACATAACACAGTTAGTATGATGCGCCGAGCCCGGTGCATGCAAAACAGATGAATGGATGCAAACATGCGAGCATAAGTATGCTAATTGAAACGTGCCCTAAACAAACCATCATAAGCTGGTAAATAAAAGGGAGAAAGAAGTGGGGTTGGAAGACATACATCACACACACGTACACTTATTAAAACATTGCCCTCCTCGGAGGGTCCGAATAAATAATACACAACCGAATGAATAAAGAATTACAGCTAATTATTACACAACCCTAATTAATTAACAAATTAACTAAAATAAATACACTAGCATGCAAAACATACGAAATGGACTGCCTAGCTCAGTCTTGAATGATAGGGATGCATACATGCTCAAGTCGCCTTGTCAGGAAATCCATCGCGACGCCCCGATTTGCCTCTGTTTACAACTGGTCCCAGAACACTGTACAAAGCTCCAGAAGATTGCTGACCAGTTTTTGTTGCTGGTTTCTGGTTTGCTGCAACAGAGAGTGAGAAAGGAGCATGGCAAAGTATTTCAACATATGTATGCATGACCACTCTCCCTGTCCTTGCACAAGCTCCAGGGAGTGTAGTCCTCGATCCTCGTGCCACCAATCACGCATCTCGATGCATGATGGCTAAGGAGTCGAATTGCACGACTCGATGTAAAATGAATGCACATATAAGCACAACAAGGCCTAAACTCCATCATGGGTAATCCGGAGTGTCGGCGCCCGAGAATCGAGGCACGTTTCGTCACTTGGAGTACGAAACGTCCCTCGTTTCCCGTGTTTAGACTAAACCCTATTCCAAACACAATGCAATATACATGGCATACACAATACGACTAGCATGCAACCCTAAACACAATGCAACCTAATCATGCTAGCATGCGAGGGATGATATGCAAACATGCAACTAGCATACACAATGCTATGAACTAAGAATGGCATACTCAATGCACATGAACTATATGGCATACACGATGCACATACGAAGATGGACATGCACGAAGACATGAACAAGGCATACACAATGCGACGATCAAGCATGCGACAACATGGATATGGCATACATAATGTAAGATGGGCTTAAACTAAAATGAATGGGCCTTAGCTATACTCAAATCAGTGGCCAAACATGATGAAATTAGGCAACAAAAACACATGCAAATATGGGCAAATGCAAGGGACCAAACCTAAGGCACCAAATGCAACTCTACCAAAGCATGGCAAGGGATGAAATATGGCATACAATTACACACTTTTTAGTTCTGAAATGACTTGCAAGATGGTCCCGAATCATGCAAATACCTCACACAATGCATACTAGATGGTCCGGATACCGAAACAAGTGAAGTGCGTTACACTAGAGGTACACAAAGCGATGCTCAAATGACCCAACCCGCCCCACATAGACCCTAGGCAGGTCCAAGACAATGGGAAAATGGCCTAAAATGATTGCTCAAAATGCATGGAAATGAAGCTCATGCAATGGTCAAAAAACGAGGCATACAAGCACGACTCTCAAACGCATTTAAAGAGTGGAAAACATGGGAATATGGCATACATGTAAGCTCTGAAATATGATGCACAATGGCCCCAAAACATGGAAACACCTCAACATTAGCATGCAATAAGCTCCAAAACTCAAAGCTAGGCAAGGGTATTGAACTACAACCATGCATAGCAAGCATCATTCAACCATGAGGCATAAAAACAGAGCTAAGGAAGTCCAAAACATGCACAAAATCAGTTTAAAGCATGGCCAAAAACTGCTAGAATCAAAGGCCAAAATAGCATGCAATGTAAGCTAGTAAAGAGGATTTGCACTACAAGCATGTGAGGCAATCAAGAGGCCACCAAACCAGCAAAATTCAGAGGTATGAAATGCCAAATAAATCCCAAAAACCCACTGAAACATGGTCTATGCATGCAAGAATGATACTCTCCTTTGATAGGCTATAAAGAGGGTTGTTCTACACATGCAAGATGGACACCCAAAATGGAAAAATGGGCTCTAGAAAGAGCCTATGAAGGTCCTAAACCCACCAAAAATGGCCTAAAATATGGCTTGGAAGCATGCAAATAAGGGCTCCTTTGTTAGGCCAAATATGCTAGTAAACAAGACAAGGGGTGAGAGGGTCACCCCTCTCTGATTTTGGCACTCAAAATAGCATTCTAGCCACTAAAAATCCACTAGATTTCAGTGGCTAAAAGACCAAACAAAGGCCAACACAAATGCTCTAAGGCATGGCTCAAAACAAGGTGAAATGAAGCATGCAAGGGGGTAGATGACCCCCAATAGAAAAATGACCTTAAAAAAACATGTTAAGGGCCTCAAAATAAGACTTTTTTCAGTTTACACCAAAGCTCAAATATTCTTACAAGTATAACTAAAAGATGAAGCAAAATAATGCTTAAAAGAGGGAAAAAAGTGTTACCCTTGAAGCTCAGCAAGACAGCACACTTTGGGACCAAAAAGCAGACCTTCAAGACTTCTCAAGACCCTCCAAGAAGCTTAGGTTGGTGTTGGAGGAGTTATTCTATGGGGTGTAGTGCAAAGGTGCAAGAACAAGGGACCTTTAAGCTTAGAATATAGAGACAAAAGGAGAGATATATGTGTATGCCTCAAACCAAATTCTGAACCTTTGCTAATGAGGGAGAGGGTCTCTCTTATAGCCAAAGGGGTTCATAGCTTCTTCAAGAAGCTAGAAAACAAGTTTGAAGATCCTCCATACACGAGGATCAATTCTGTGCCTTCCAGCTGGCACAGCTGGCAACAACTCACAGGGACAAGACAGGGGGGAGTAGGCCGACCACCTCCCTTGGTCGGCCGACCAGGGTCAAAAGGGTTAGGTGGTTGGCTGCCTCCCAGGGTGGTCTCCACACTAAATGCAAGCTAGTGGTATGGTGGGAGACCAGTAATTGTGGCCCAAAAGTGAGGGAGACCACTTACATGACAAGAAAATTGGCTGACTGGGGAAAAGTGGTCTCCAAGGAGAAAAGGTGGTCTCCCACCCTTGTACCACCTTCCAAACAATGAAAGTAGGGTCCATGCCAAAAATGAACCCACACTGATGCAAAACGAGGGTTCGGGGGCCAAAACGCGCAGCCGGGTGCCCCGAAAGCTGACTGTTAAGCATCAAAAGTGGCGTGTGACCACGAAGTTGGTCTCCCGGGCCACAGTGTCCCTCTAGAGAGAGGAAACAAGGTGTGTGCCAAAAATCGGAGCAAACAGAGAAAGTTAAGCAGTCCCGAACCGACGCACACGGCTGACGGCTCCGAAAATCAAAAACTGGTCTCCAAACGGGAAAAGCGGCCTATGACCACGAAAAGTAGCCTACGGCCACTGAGAGATGGTCTACGAGACCTCTCCCTCCCTTCGGGAAGAGAAAATAGAACCTGGTTCATAAACCGAGGCAAAACACAAAGGGGACCCGAGACCCGGAGGTAAGGCTCTCAACCGAGACACCGAAACCTCAGAACGAGCACGACATACGCAATCACTGAGTGCACAATCGATGACGTCTGAGTCTTAAGGTCGGTCAAAAATGGGGTGTCTACACCCCCGCTTTCTTTTTCCATATGTTTTCCACTATAGCCAAACAAAAAGTGGAATTACATTTTCTTTTCCCTTTCTATTTTACTCATCAAATCTTTCAACTAAACACAATCTTATTGTATCGCGATTGACTCACGCACAAGATGGCATAACTCAACACTATGTGAGTCACAATTGAGTTATAACTAAACAACACATGAGGTATAACTAAACAACTGTTGGATCATAACAAAAATAATATCATAATGTGTTATAACTAACAATACAGTAAGTCATAACTACACGCACAAAAATCATGAGGTATATATGATACACACGAGGTGTTTACCATAAAATTTTCATTATTGAAAACTATAGTAGTGCATCAATACTCAATTAATTCTAGACTCAATTGCTAAGAACAATGAGATTAATTACTATTATGAATTATACAATCATTAAAATTCTTATAAAAAATCACTAATTTATTCTCTTACTCACATTTAGAAATTACATCTAACTCACTAGTAAAAGTTGTACCACCCATTGTTCCCCTCCTTGGCAATGGATTTGTGAAGGAAAATGGACTGGGTGGAACTGTTAGAGTGCCTCCATCTCCGTCTAACATTTGCACTACAACTTTCATCAATGGTCGGTCTATTGGGTACCACTATATGCACCAAAATCCCACTATAGTTAGTTTCTTCACAATCTTTGCATCTCCCCCTTCATCAATCTGAACTCCTAGCTCTTCTCCTTTATCCAAATGCTTGTAAATCCATTCCGGAAAGTAATTTTTTCTCGTGTTCTGTGCTATAGGATTTTGCCTTGCTCTAACAATTTCAAGTAACAGCATTCCAAAACTATAAACATCTAATTTGTATGATACATTCCCAAAGTTTCTAGAGAACACTTCAGGTGCTATGTAACCCATAGTCCCTCTAGCAGCAGTCATGGATACTTCACGTTGTTATTTTGAATACAACTTTGCTAGACCAAAATTGGAGATCTTTGCGTTGAACTTGTGATCTAACAAGATGTTGTGAGGTTTGATATCGAAGTAAAGGATTCGTTGATCACCCCCTAGGTGAAGATATTCAATTCCCTTAGCTATGCCAAGAGCAATGTCTTCCAATTTCTTCCAACCAAGTGAACGCTTTTGTTGATCAGAGGCTATGAACTTTTCAAGTGAATTTTTTAGTAAAAACTTGTAAAGCAAAGCTCTTTTGAAACTGTCAGCACAATATCCCACCCAGCGGACCACATTGATGTGTTGGATTCTACCCATTGTTTGCACTTCATTGATGAACTCATTCCCATTTCCTTCCACACAGTTGAGGATCTTGACTGCGACGAAAACATCCACTACAAGAAAAAGCACCTTTGGCGACTAAATTTTTAGTCGCCAAAAGTCTGTTTTTAGTCACCGAAAGTCGAGTTTTTACTTTCAGCGACTAATTTTTTTAGTCGCCCGTTTTGTCGCGTATATATGGTCGCCGGAGGTATTGGCGACTAAAATTGTTTTAGTAGGCAAAAAATAGCTCTTTAGCGACCAACGATTTAGTCGCCAATAGTGATTTACACTTTTAAAATCACACATTTAGCGACTAATCTTTTAGTCGCCAATAGTCCATGAATTGCCGACTAAACCGTTTAGTCGCCCAAAATAAACAATTTTGGCGACTAAAATTTAGTCGCCAAAGGTGCTTCTGTGAAAAAAAAAAAAAAAAAAACTAACTTTTTTGCTTTGTCAGAGATTCGAACCGCCAACCTCTCCCACATTCAAAACCTTTAGCAACACACTCTCTACACTATGCCACTACCACAACACATGAATATATATGCAACATATATTATTTATACACTATATTGACCCGTATTAATATCTAGCTATATATATATAAATAATTATTTTTATTCAATATAATTTATGTAAAAAATAAATTATTTACTAAAAAAAATTAGATCACTTTTGGCGACTAAATATATGTTTTTAGTCGCCAATTGTATAGTTTTGGCTACTAATTATATTTTAGTCGGTAAAAAAATTCATTCCTGCCGAAAAACCTCCACTTTTGGCGACTAAACTGCATTTTAGTCGACAATTCTTGACTTTTAGCTACTAAATTTTTTTTAGTAGCCAAAAGGCTTCACTTTTGGCTACGAAATTGATTTTTGTCGGTAAAACACATATAATCGGCGACCAAACTATTTTTTAGTCGCCAAAACCTATACTTTTGGCTACTAAATGTTTTTAGTCGCCAAAAACCTTCTCTTTTGGCTACTAAAATTTTTTTAAACGCTAAACCCCTATATTCGGCGACTAAACTGAGTTTTAGTCGCTAAAACCCCTACATTTGGCTACTAAACTGTTTTAGTCGCCAAAAGTGTACACTTTTGGCGACTAATTCCATTTTAGTTGCCAATTTTGCTACTTTTAGCGACGAAAAATCTATTTTTAGTCGCGAAATCTGCTTTTTCTTGTAGTGATCATTGGAAAGATTTCCCATGTATACTATGCCATAACCTCCTTGGCCTATTTTGTCCTGAAATTGATTTGTGATTTTCTTGATATCTGCATAGGAGTATCTTGCAGGCTTGAGAGCTTTGTAATCTTCTAAAAACTTTCTAATCTTTAATTGATCCTTTTTCTTTATTTAGTTTGATATGTAGACAAGATACAATAACATGACAAATACAACCAGAACAGACAAACCCAAGATTCCACCTGCAATTTATTTAATACCAAGTTAGCAAATTTTTGCCTCCTCAATGTCTGTTAAAATTAAGGGAGGATAGTTAACTTTACCTGCAACCTTTAGATCCTTTGATGCACCTGTAAAAGTGTGAAAACTATTAGACAATCATTTTTTTCCCCCTTCAATAAGCAAGAAATTTTATTTATGATGGATTCATAATATTTTGATTGTACACTACTCTATTTTTATTTTTGTAGGTGCTACGGAAAAGAAACTGTTAAGGTAGAATCAAATATTTGAGAGTGTTAAATCCTCTCATAGGAAAATTCAACCATATTAGCAACTAAGATATACCTAATCAGGCTTGGACCTCAACACAATGCCACCACGAAGTTTTGAAAAGGTCCTTAAATATAGTGTAGTATTAGTTATTAATATGAGGAAATTTCATCCCCCCCGCCCCCCAAACTATACCCCACTGATCAATTTCACATCCGAACTTTTGATATTGTCAATTTACCCCTTAACCTATTTAAATTGTGAGCAATTTGTCCCCTCCCATTACAGTTAAATGGAAAAAGTTTTAAAATTTTCATTTTGAACTCAAATTTCAAATTATATATTCAAACTCACCTTTTTATTCTCCTCTCTCACCTAAACTACCCTCTATTCTCTCTCAACAAAACAACCATCACTACCACCACCAACCATCACCATCTTCTGTTAGCTTGCAGCAGCGGCGTTGCCAAGTTGGTTCAGTTTTTTCTTCCATCAACCCATTTGTGGTTTTTCTCTTTAAAACCCTTATCTCTCTACAATTCATGCACAATGGACATGTCGTTCGCAACCTCTAAAACCCTTGCAATGTGTTTTTCCCTTGAAGGATTCTTCTCGATTCCGTTTATATATTTAATTTGCATGGTCTTGAACAATTAATAATTCAATTTAACAATTAACCACGGATGCAAACCTACCTATCATCAAATAAATCAATTCCTTTATCCGAGAAGCAAAATGTTATCAAATAACTCAATTAACACCTTTGTTGTTATGAGCTCAAACAACCAAGTTTCACACTCTCTATCACTCTCTCTGTCTCTCTTTTTCACAATTTAAAGATCTGATCCAGATCTAGGTAGGGTGGTGGAGGAAAGGAATGGGTCTTCAATGTTTGGTTAGGATGAAGGAGGGGTGACAGTGGTAGCAACGTGGAAGGGAGGCTGAAGGTTTGGGTCGGGGCTACGGTGGCGAGTGTGGTGAAGGAGAGGCTTGAGCTAGCGAGGAGGGGCTGAGGTAGAGATGAAGGGGTGACTAGAGATGGAAGGGAAGGGTTGGGGAAGGGATTGCAGTGGCAGAAGGAAGAGGAGGGCTAGTCGATGGCCATGGTGGCCGGCAGAGTTATATAGGTGTAGAGAGGAGAGATGGTAAGTTTGGGTTAGAGAAGAGAATAGAAAGGGTGAGTTTGAATCTATAATTTAAAATTTGGGGCCAAAATATAATTTTTTTAAACTTTTTTCATTTAAATGTGATAGTAGAGGACAAATTGATCAAGATTTAAATAGGTTAGGGGGTAAATTGACAATATCAAAAGTTCCGATGTGACATAGATTAGCGGGTATAGTTTGGGGGAAAATGAAATTTCCTCTATCAATATTTATAGATCATATAGGCTCGCTCTAACAAGATTTTTTGAGAAATTTAGTACTTGATTCCCCCAAGATCTCTTTAATTCAATTTGCACTTTCAAGTTGCAGTTTTTACTATTTAGCTCCATGTATTTTCCTTTCTCTCTCCACCTCTTATTCTTCTTATTTGTATCGGTTCTCCCTCTTCTTTTCTTCTTCTTATTTTGACTCGGTTTTTTCCTTAGTCTTTTTTTTAATATTTTATTTCAATACTCTCTTCAACTCAATTTCCATTTTCAATTTTTCTTCCTAATCTCCATTTCTATTTCAAAACTTCTACTTTCAATTCTTCTCTCTCTCTTTTTTTTTTTCCTCTTATTTCTCTATTTTAGTTGTCTCTTTCTTCTTCTTATTTGAGATCTTACATTTGATGCATCTCATATTCGTCAACAAAGATATCACATTTTCATTGAGCACCATTTATGAATTGATATTTTTATAGTTACATGTGACATTCAATGATTATAGGTTTATCAAAATTGAAGTTATTTGCAAATTTGCAAAAAAATTAATTTGTATTTGAAATTCCAATTCCAAAATTAGGCTTTAAAGTTTTCAAAATTGGTAACAATATTTTAGTTGTCGAGAGTGTTTGTGAAAAAAAACAAAAAATCGATAATTTATCTTCTCGTCTAAAAATTAATTATTCTTCTAACTTTACATCTTTCTACATAGATAACAAAATACACATTTTTGACAATGAAAATTGTCAAAATCAAACTACACAAACAATAAATTAAAAATAATAATAATAATAATTAGTCACATATAAGTTCGCCGTCCCCAAAGATTAAAGGTACAGAGATAGAATTGTTTTACGGAACAAATTGAAATATTTTACCAGTAGCACTAAATAATATTTGGATAAATTAAAAATATGCTTTCTAACATTTGCTTAAAATACGAAATATCCCTTGTGATTCTGAAAATTACTTCCCGCCCCTTCAAATTTCTAATTGCATAACAAATGACTCATTTTATTAATTAATTATCAAATCAGTTAACAATGTTTAATGATTTCATAAATATATTTCAATTAACAATTCAGGTAATTTTATTGTTGCATTGGAGAGTAGTTATAGTTAAGAAGTCATTTTTCTGCTAATTCTGTTAAATAAATTTTTTTTGACAGAGGGGTATTTATAATTTTTAAAAGCACTAAGAAAAATCGTTATTTTAAAACAAATCTTAAGGAGTATATTTGTAATTTAACTTAAATTTATTTATGAAAGGCTTGGAGGTGATGGTGGCTTCAAGAAAGGAAAAAATGAACTGAAAAGTGAAAAACGTAGCTTTAAGTAAGAAAGTAGAAACAAGAATAGAAGTGTACCTTTAGATGGTTGTTTGGACTTGTCAAAGCATTCAGTTGATCCATTGTTGTTGTTGTTCAATCTACAATACTTGCCTTGTGCTTCACAGGTCCCACATATGGGTTTAATCCATTTCAATCCAATAATATCAAATCTATTATCATTATATATTTCAACTGGAAGTGAGATGTGATACATCTTTGTGCAAGATAAACTTGGTGACTGTGGTCGCTAAGGAAAGCAACATTCCAATACACATCAAACGACTTTTGCAGTGGCTGGGAACAATTGATGAAGCTAAAGTCGTCGGACGAGGGGATATTGTTCAGATATATGTATGGTCTGAGATTTGTTGTCAATATTGTTCACAAATACATTCACAAAATTTGGGAGCTCAACCACAGGGTATTTGCTACGAGGAGTGCAAGAAAGATCAAAGCCAGGATACCCACAGTGGTTGGGGTGATACCCTTTTAGCCGGAATGGGAATCGGATTTCAGGACTGCCATGTTTACTGCAACTTGTTGGTATGCACTGGCCATCTTGCAATGGAACTGTCTGAAACAAAATTCTAAGGACTCTGCTAATAGTGTTGTTTGCGTGGTCGAGTTGGGGATAAGAAGAGAACTTGAAAAAAAAAATGCAAATTTCACATTGCCCCTTATGATGTGGCCTATGTGTGGTTTACTACCTATCATTTGAAAATAATCACATAAATTTTATGTGTTTGTGAATTAAAGTGCATTTTGTCTAACTTAACAACAAGTTTGAAACATGTGTCGGGACATTAAAGGGATTGTGTACTCATTTTTAAATGTCAAAAGGTAAACCACACATAGTAAATAACAGGGTTAAAGTAAAATTGACAAAAATACATGTGGTCTGTACAACGAGATTATTTATGTATAAAGGTTTTTTAATATTTTCGCTTAAATTATTGGCTGGCTTGACGGTGCTCTTTATTCTACCAATCACATGGGGTTTACATAACTATTTTCAAATAATTGGTGGTAAAGTGCATATGGGCAAAACTATAAGAGGATAAAGTCAAATTTTCCAGGGTAATTTATACATTTCACCCTTATAGTTTGATCTAAAATTTATTTTAGTCCATATTGTTTCAATTTGAATAATTTAATCTATACATTTTAAGTCCATTTTCTATTTGGTCATTTTATGCAAATTTTTGTTAATTTTTTTCTACATATATGCTTCAACAAACTAACAAATGTCTAAAAATCATTAATTTTAATCTATAGTTTAAACGAACAGAAAGATTGAATTAAAAGTAAATTTAAAATGTAAAGACCTAATTATTTACTTTAAAACAATAGAGAACAAATAAACATTCTAGTTTGAATAATTATCACAGTTGTGATTTTTTCAATAAAATATTTAGTTAATATTTACATACTCTTGTTGCATTTGTAAATGAGTAAACATGTCTCTTGTTTAATAATCCTGGCAACTCTGAATTAACTTGTTTGATTAGTTAGTGAACTTTAATTTTTGGGGAATAGCATGTCAATGTAATGTTGGAAAAATAATAATAAATTCATGAAAAGTTTTAAAAATTTATGTTTTAATGTTGCAAAGTTATTCATTAATTTGATATTATTTTTTCTACATTCCACTTAAATGAGATTTTCTCCTAATTTTATTTATTTATTATTTTTTTTTTTATGATTATGGTGCTTTGGGTGGAGACGACAAATTAAACCGTGTTGAACCTTTGATTGCTTTAACATGTTTCCAAACAAAACCTTAATCATAAGTTGGACAAGTATTTTGTTGGTTATGAACATTGGGGTGATAAGTTTATCATTATTTTTTATATTAAAATTTGGAGATATTTGATAATTTGGTAAATTAGAGTAAATTCTTTTAAATTGTGATTTATTTATGTTTTTCCTTCCTAAACTTTGAACTCAACTTTTTCTATAAAAAAAAAAATAAAAATACACTTTAAACTCAACAATTTAAGTGTTATCTTGTTATACTTAACTCCCTATGTTAGGGATTTTAAATGAATCTGGTCATTTGTAAAATAAATGACAAACTTATTATTTTTTTAGATAATAATACTCTTATTAATTTACACTTTGGCTCCCTTATTTTAGTGTCAAAGGGCAAATGAAATTAATATATAAGAGCATTATTGTTTTAAAATTTTAATAAATGTATCATGTGCTGATTTTGTATGAACCCTAAACTTTCTCGATTTTTGTTGTTCTGTGTTGATTAGTCAAATTATTTTCAATTGTTGTGCCTTAAGTTGAGATTTACTATTCTGCTATTCATACGAGCTCTTGTTTGATTCAGACTGCCTAAATGTTACCAATAGAAATCATAGTTAACGGTTCTATTTGCATCTTATTCCTCTTGGAAAATCAATTCATCATTTGGGTATTATCTATTTGGATTTTGGTTTCTTGGCTTTATGTTATGATCCTTCTAACTGGATTTTGTTTTTTTTATTATTTTTTTTATTGTCATAAAGTCAGTTGATTCTTCTACATTGTGCAGGCCACCCAACTGTCATAGAACGCACCAAGATATTATTCGCTTTGTACCGCGGGCACGCACTCTCTACATTAGCCCCCAAGCGTGTGGATCCACGTGGTGGAGTTAGGTTTCCCACAGACGGCGCCATTTGTGTGGACCACTCTACTGTCATAGCACGCACTAAGATATTGTCCGTTTTGTATGGGGGCGTGCACAATTTTGTTCTTTCTTTACTATAAAAGACCTCTTGAAAGTTTATGAATATGATGCACTTATAAGGTAAGTCATGAGTTTTTAACAAACCGAAATGGGACAAATTCAGATCCCTCACATGCTTGAATTTTGATTTTTTTTTTTTATTTTTGCATTGTCATTATCATCAAAAAAGTTAGTGGACAAATGGTTGACGAAAATGTGGCTGGCAGCGGCTAGGGTCAGTGGTAGTGTGTAAGAAGTTGAATTTTGATTTTGATTTTTATTTTTGCACTGTCATTATTTTCATAAAGTCAGTGGACAAATGGTTGACGAAAATGTGGCCAGCAGCGACTAGGGGAATTAAGAAAATTATAGCGATCCCGGGTTTATCCTTGTTGAACAGTGATCCGGACATGAGTTCGTGGATGTTGGTAGTTGTTTATTATCTTGTTTGCATCCTTTTTACTTCATATTTGAGTTATAGGATGTGTTGGGCAGGTTTGTTTCAGGTTGGTTGTGTTTGGGAGCCAAGTGTTGCTGCCCAGAATTTTGGGTCTTCGCTCGAGCCAGGAGTTTGTCGCTCGAGCGAGCGTTGAGTCTGGTGCTGGACCTGAGAGTCGTGTTTCTTGGCTCGAGCGAGCTTTTCTTGGCTCGAGCGGTCTGGTTTGCTCTTCGCTCGAGCGAAAGGTATGTCGCTCGAGCGTGCTTCTGGTTGCAGACCTGAAGGTTTGAGTTGTGGGCTCGAGCGAGCAATCTTTGGCTCGAGCGCACTTTTGAGTTTTTGGCTCGAGCGAGAGTTCCTTGGCTCGAGCGAGAGTTTCTGTGTCTGGTCGCTCGAGCGACCAAGTCTTCGCTCGAGCGAGAGTGTTTTATATCAGTGGACAGCAGCGTTTTGAAACATCACTTTTTCACTTTATTTTCCTTTCAAACCCTTGATCCGAGACCTTCTCTCTCTACACTTATATTCTCTCTAAGATTTGATCTCCCTAGAGTGTGAATCTAGCCTAGGACCTTTGTTAAAAAGATAGAGGGCACTGAGAGCTTTGTTTTAATCTGAAAAAGTTGGGATTTGGAACACGTTGATCTTTGGGTCTTCATCTCCTTTGTGGCTCAAACTTCGAGGTAGGGATATCCTACTCCTTTCTATGGATTTTGTCTTTAAATTTTAGTATTTTTAGATGTTGGGGTTGGTTTGGTAATTTCGTGAAAACTTGGGGGCTTTTGTGTAATTTTACAAAAGTCGGGGTTTTATTCATAATAAACCTAAATGCATGTTTGGCATAGAGAAAAGGAATAAATGTTAAGTCATTGATGAAAATGGAACCTAAGGGTTGAAATGTTAATTACGGGATTTAACCTAATTACATTGTTTAAGTAATTGGGATAATTAATTGAGAAGAATGAGGAAATGTAATGTTGATTATATATCCATTGTGCATTTATTTTCTGTTTAGAAATAACTGCTTGGGCTATCGGTGGAGGATAGTCGTGATTGTTGTAGACAATGCATGATGATTAGGCAAACTGAAACTAATCAATGGAATGTGTCATGGAATTTGACGGTTGATAGAATACATTAACTATATGTATTGAGTGATTGTATATAGAACCAATGTGTTTGTATACGTTATGTGTAGAGGAGGAGATGGGGGATGTACTCCGCGGTTTAGGAGAAGATAGGGGATGTACCTCTAAACCGGATAGTGTTGGGAGAAGATAGGGGATGAACTCCGTAGATACAGCTCATATGCTTGTCTAGAGAAGTGAAGACAGAGCTTATATGCTTATCTTTGTAGAATGGGGATATAGCTTATATGCTTATCTGTGGATATTGTGGTTGTACATATCTGTTATAGAATATGGATATTGCTGGTATACTTGTCTGTTGAGAATGTGGGTAGTGCTTATATGCCTATCCGTTGAAAAAGGGAAAATGAAAAGTAACTTGGACTCATAAGTCGTATGACATAAATGTGTGATTTATGTGAATGTATCGGTGTTGGCCATCTATCAATTGCTAACGTTTTAGTCATTGTTCATGGTCGGTTTAGTATATTTCTATTGGGCTGTGGCTCACCCTATATGGGAATATCATTTTCAGGTACAGGAAGCATGCCACCTCCAAGAACATAGTTTGGGAGGCTAGAGGCGGACACACTGTTGTCATTTTACTTTTGAATGTATTACATGTAAATTCAAGCCAAGGGCTTAATGTGTATGAGTTAGTACTCTTTTTGTTGTAACCAAGTGTTAACTTGGAAAGCTGTAAGCCCGTAGGGCATTTGCTTTTGTTATTAACATGTAATACCTTTTGTAATGAAACTCTGATATATGAAAGAATATGGAACTTTGGAAACCAGCGCATGTCTTATTTAATGTGTTTAATGTTATTAATTTGAGGGCGTTACAACTTGGTATCAGAGCGTACCGGGTTCGAATACTTTGGGTACGTGGGAAGTGATTAGGATCACAATGGGTTTGTCTCGCTTGATAGAGACTTAGATGTAGTATCATATGCTATGTGCTTACTTGATAACATGCTTATGTGACTATGTGGGTATGGGATTTAATTTCTAGGATGTTGATTGGATCCTTAGGTTTCTGGGAGTCTTGTTGGAAAAGCACTTGATCAATGCTGTTTCTAACCGGAACTCTAGTAATGCCTCGGGACTAGCATTATCCGGAAATGAAATTCGTAGGTGTTTATGTGTTTATGTGCTTACGTGGAATGAATTACTGTTGTCCATGCATTAGGACGTGAGTGTTTAGTTTCGGCACATTTATGAACGTGCTAATGTTCTGTGTTACCTTTATTAGGATGTCAGGACGAGGAAGAGGTGCTAGGCGTGGTAGACCTGCGAGGCAGGAAGTACCATTACAGGGTGAGATTCCGACAGTGCAAGAGGGAGTTGGCCAGGCCAATGTGGCCGAGCCAGTGGGTCAGCAGGCCATGGGTGCTTTGGCCAGAGAGATAGCAGGAGCTTTGGGTATTCTTAGAGCTGGGAATCAGGCAACTGAGGCGGGACCTTCTTTCTTGAAGAGAGAGTTTTTCCGGTCTAATCCGGATGAGTTTGTCGGGGATCCGAAGGAGCCACTGAAGGCTGATGAGTGGCTAGAGCAAATGAGTAAGACGTTCGAGATGCTTGGCATTGAGGACGGAGCACTGAAAGTGACCTTGGCATCTTTCCAACTGAAGGGAGATGCGGGTCAATGGTGAAAGTACGAGAAGGCTCGTGTTGGTGGTACTTGGGAGGCGTTTGTGAATGCTTTTCAGGAGAGGTTTTTGTCTGCAGCAGCTAGGGAGAAGCTGAGGGATCAGTTTAGCCGGCTTAATCAGCAGGGCTTGTTAGTGGCCGAGTTTGAGGCTACCTTTACTAGTTTATCCGGGTTTGCACCTGAACTGGTGGCGTCTGAGGAACGCCGTTGTTATGAGTTTGAGCGGAAATTGAGGCGGGGCCTCAAGCTGAGAGTTGGTGGGTCTTACATCCAGGAGTATAGACACCTAGTGGACGCTGCAGCTCATATGGAGCTTATGATGCAGGAGGAGGATGAGGGGCAGAGAGGCTCCAAGAGGAGCCAAGATGGCCAGGGTGATGGCAGGAGGCAGAGGGGTTCTAACTCTCAGCAGTCGCAGGGTGGTGTTGCTAGATCGACCTTCCCAGTGCCGAGTGCAGGTTCCGGGAGAGGTGGTCAGGGGGAGTTTACCTGTTACAAGTGTGGCCAGCTGGGTCACAAGGTTTCTGTTTGCCTGCTGAAGGGTGGGGGTCAGAGAGCTGCTTCTTCTTCAGCTAGACCGCAGAGTCAGAGTTTGGGCAGGGGGCAACCCTTGTCTTGTTATCAGTGTGGACAGCCTGGGCACCTTAAGAGGTTTTGCCCACAGTTGAGTGCCACTTCAGGAGCGTCTGGTTCTAGGCAGACGTAGGGTTTCCAGCCAGCTCAGTCTGTGCAGGCCTCGAGGGCCAATCCGGGAGCTTCGTCATCCAAGTCTGTGCAGCAGTCTTTTGCTCCGAGAGGTGAGCAGGTAGACCAGGGGCCTACGGGGCGCGTGTATGCTGTTACCGCGCAGGATTTAGTACCGGCTCCATCAGTAGTGAGAGGTACTTTTCTGTTTTGCAACTCGGTTGCTGATGTGTTGATAGACACAGGTGCATCACATTCTTTTGTATCTGCTGCATTTGCATCTGTTTTGGAATTGGAGTTAGCACAGTTGGCATCTCCTATTTGTGTGGTATCGCCTTTGGGTGGTGAGTTGATCCTGAAACAGGGTGTTAGAGGATGTGATATAGAAGTCGCTGGCTATAGGCTTGCTTTTCCGTTTGTTGTCATGCCCATGAAGGGTTTTGATGTTATTTTGGGTATGGACTGGCTATCGTCATACCGGGCTGTTATTGATTGCTACCGCCAGAGGGTCACGTTATGTACCTTGAGCGGGGAGTGGTTCCATTTCCTGGGAGACCGGGTTGGTAATATTTTGCCACCGGGGTATGATTCACGAGGGCGAAGTGAGCTTAGTAGTCTACTTGCTAGCTTTGAGAGTAGTGAGTGTGTTGAGACTCAGAATGTGTTGCCGAGGGTGGTTTGTGAGTATTCGGATGTCTTTCCCGAAGATCTTGTTAGTTTGCCACCTCACCGAGAGATAGAGTTCTCTATTGATTTAGTGCCCGGCACGGCGCCGATTTGTATGGCACCTTACCGTTTTGCTCCAGCAGAGTTGGTTGAGTTGAAAGTTCAGCTCCAGGAATTACTCGATAAGGGCTTTGTTCGCCCTAGTGTTTCGCCGTGGGGAGCGCCGGCCCTCTTTGTTAAAAAGAAAGATGGTGCCTTGAGATTGTGTATTGACTACCGGAAGTTGAATCGGGCTACGATTAAGAATAAGTATCCTATGCCCCGTATAGATGATTTGTTTGACCAGTTGAAGGGTTCCCGTTGTTTCTCTAAGATAGACTTGAGATCGGGTTACCACCAGTTGAGGGTCAGGGAGGAGGACATTCCTAAAACGGCATTCCGTACGCGGTATGGCCATTACGAGTTTTTGGTGATGCCATTCGGACTTACCAATGCACCGGCGGTTTTTATGGACTTGATGAACCGGATTTTCTGGGAGTTCTTAGACCGATTTGTAGTCGTCTTCGTGGACGACATCCTTATCTATTCACCTTCAGAGGAGGAGCACGAGGAACACTTGAGAGTGGTGCTTGAGTTGCTTAGAGCCCATAGGCTGTATGCCAAGTTTGGGAAGTGTGAGTTCTGGCTGAGGGAAGTCAAATTCTTAGGCCACGTGGTATCTGGGGAAGGGGTGTCTGTTGATACATCCAAGGTTGAGGCAGTGCAAGATTGGGCACAGCCTAAGAGTGTGTTTGAGATCCGCAGTTTTCTGGGATTAGCTGGGTATTACCGTCGGTTTGTGAAAGATTTCTCCAGGTTAGCGTCACCGTTGACTAGACTGACTCGGAAAGGGGTCAAGTTTGTGTGGAGTGAGACTTGTGAAAAGTCGTTCCAAGAGCTGAAAGTTAGATTGACCACCGCTCCGGTGTTGATTATTCCGGAGAGAGGGCTGGGTTATGCGGTTTATTGTGATGCCTCACGAGAGGGTTTGGGATGTGTGTTAATGCAAGAGGGGAAAGTGGTAGCTTATGGCTCACGTCAGTTGAAAATACACGAGAAAAATTATCCCACACACGACCTAGAGTTAGCGGCTGTGATTTTTGCCTTGAAAATCTGGAGGCACTACCTTTATGGTGAGAAGTTCGAGGTGTTCTCGGACCACAAGAGTTTGAAGTATCTGTTTACGCAGAGAGACTTGAATTTGAGGCAGAGGAGGTGGATGGAGTTCATCGAGGATTATGATTTTGAGTTGCATTATCACCCGGGAAAGGCCAATGTTGTGGCCGATGCCCTTAGTAGGAAACCCTTTAGTGATGTAGCTGGTATAGCCATCCGGGAATGGGAGATGTTGGGAGCACTTGGCGAGTTTGATTTGCTACTGGGCGAATCTGTTGAGGCTGCGGCCTTGTTTTCTGTTGTTGCGCAGCCTACACTGGTGACTAGAGTGTTAGAGGCACAGAAATGTGACCTTGAGGTAGAATCCCTCCCAGAGAAGATCTCCAGTGGGAAAGTTGAAAAGGGTTTGACGGTGTATCCCGACCAGAGTGTGAGATACCGAGACCGTTTGTTTGTACCGGAGTCTTGCCGAGAGGAGGTACTCCGAGAGTTTCACCATTCGCGCTTGGCGGTGCATCCGGGAGGTACTAAGATGTATTAGGATTTGGGTCGCCAGTTTTGGTGGCAGGGTATGAAGAGAGATGTGGCTGTTTTCGTATCGAAGTGTCTTACTTGCCAGCAAGTGAAGGCCGAGCATCAGAGGCCAGCGGGTTTGTTGCAACCCTTGCCTATTGCCGAGTGGAAGTGGGAGCATGTCACTATGGACTTCGTTGTAGGTCTTCCGAGGACTCAGCGGGGTAGTGATGCTATTTGGGTGGTTGTAGACCGGTTAACTAAGTCGGCGCACTTTATTCCTATGCACGTGAGAGATTCGGTAGATCATCTTGCCGACTTGTATATTCGGGACGTAGTGAGATTGCACGGGGTCCCAGTGACGATCGTCTCAGATAGAGATCCTCGTTTTACTGCTAGGTTGTGGCAGAGTTTGCAGAGTGCCTTGGGCACTAAATTGACCTTTAGTACGGCTTATCATCCTCAGACTGATGGGCAGTCCGAGCGTACTATTCAGATCCTCGAGGATATGCTTCGGGGTTGTGTCCTGGACTTCAGTGGGACGTGGGAGAGGCACTTGCCCTTGGTAGAGTTTGCCTACAACAACAGTTTTCAGTCTAGTATCGGTATGGCACCGTTTGAGGCCTTGTATGGCCGACCGTGTAGGTCTCCAGTTTGTTGGGCCGAGGTGGGTGATGCACCTTTGTTGGGTCCGGAGTTGGTTAGGGAGACGACGGAGAAAGTTGAGCTTATCCGTAGGAGGCTTGTTACAGCCCAGAGTCGGCAGAAATCTTATGCTGACCGTAGGAGGAGGCCTTTGGCGTTTGAGGTAGGTGATCATGTCTTTCTGAAGATATCACCTAGGCGAGGCTTGATGAGGTTTGGGAAGAGTGGGAAGTTATCCCTTCGGTTTATTGGTCCTTTTGAGATCCTTGAGAGGATTGGTGAGGTTGCTTATCGGTTAGCCTTACCGCCGCAGTTGTCCGGAGTGCATGACGTGTTTCATGTGAGTATGCTTCGGAAGTATGAGCCAGATCCATGACATGTGTTGGATTGGACGGATTTAGAGGTAGATGAGGATGCCTCGTATAAGGAGAGACCGGTTCGGGTCTTGGATAGGCGGGATCAGGTCCTGCGTGGCAAGACCATTCCTTTAGTGAAAGTCTTGTGGAAACATCACGGAGTGGAGGAGGCCACTTGGGAACGTGAGTTGCAAGTCCGCGAGAAATATCCGGACTTGTTTGTTGACATGTAATGTTGTGTTTAAATTTTGAACTGTTATAGAACTTAAGAGCTTTCATATATGTCTTAAGTTGTGAAACATTGAAAATGTTTTGGTTATTTGGAAGTATGTTTTGTAACTTGCCTCATATGGAAGTTGAATGTGACACTATATGTGTTGAATGTATTGTTGAAATTGGAAAGATAATGCGTAATGTAATGCATGTTGAAAGTACATATGTTAGTTACATATTGTGAGATGCCTCTTGTTAAATGGAGGGGGTGACCGGTAATGGGTCAGATTGTTAAATGTTAAAGTGTAACATTGTTTAAAAATGGAGAAAAACTTGTTTTTGAAAACTTGTGCTTAATTTCGGGGACGAAATTCTTTAAGGGGGGGAGGTTATAGCGATCCCGGGTTTATCCTTGTTGAACAGTGATCCGGACATGAGTCCGTGGATGTTGGTAGATGTTTATTATCTTGTTTGCATCCTTTTTACTTCATATTTGAGTTATAGGATGTGTTGGGCAGGTTTGTTTCAGGTTGGTTGTGTTTGGGAGCCAAGTGTTGCTGCCCAAAATTTTGGGTCTTCGCTCGAGCCAGGAGTTTGTCGCTCGTGCGAGCGTTGAGTCTGGTGCTGGACCTGAGAGTCGTGTTTCTTGGCTCGAGCGAGCTTTTCTTGGCTCGAGCGGTCTGGTTTGCTCTTCGCTCGAGCGAAAGGTATGTCGCTCGAGCGTGCTTCTGGTTGCAGACCTGAAGGTTTGAGTTGTGGGCTCGAGCGAGCAATCTTTGGCTCGAGCGCACTTTTGAGTTTTTGGCTCGAGCGAGAGTTCCTTGGCTCGAGCGAGAGTTTCTGTGTCTGGTCGCTCGAGCGACCAAGTCTTCGCTCGAGCGAGAGTGTTTTATATCAGTGGACAGCAGCGTTTTGAAACATCACTTTTTCACTTTATTTTCCTTTCAAACCCTTGATCCGAGACCTTCTCTCTCTACACTTATATTCTCTCTAAGATTTGATCTCCCTAGAGTGTGAATCTAGCCTAGGACCTTTGTTAAAAAGATAGAGGGCACTGAGAGCTTTGTTTTAATCTGAAAAAGTTGGGATTTGGAACACGTTGATCTTTGGGTCTTCATCTCCTTTGTGGCTCAAACTTCGAGGTAGGGATATCCTACTCCTTTCTATGGATTTTGTCTTTAAATTTTAGTATTTTGAGATGTTGGGGTTGGTTTGGTAATTTCGTGAAAACTTGGGGGCTTTTGTGTAATTTTACAAAAGTCGGGGTTTTATTCATAATAAACCTAAATGCATGTTTGGCATAGAGAAAAGGAATAAATGTTAAGTCATTGATGAAAATGGAACCTAAGGGTTGAAATGTTAATTACGGGATTTAACCTAATTACATTGTTTAAGTAATTGGGATAATTAATTGAGAAGAATGAGGAAATGTAATGTTGATTATATATCCATTGTGCATTTATTTTCTGTTTAGAAATAACTGCTTGGGCTATCGGTGGAGGATAGTCGTGATTGTTGTAGACAATGCATGATGATTAGGCAAACTGAAACTAATCAATGGAATGTGTCATGGAATTTGACGGTTGATAGAATACATTAACTATATGTATTGAGTGATTGTATATAGAACCAATGTGTTTGTATACGTTATGTGTAGAGGAGGAGATGGGGGATGTACTCCGCGGTTTAGGGGAAGATGGGGGATGTACCTCTAAACCGGATAGTGTTGGGAGAAGATAGGGGATGAACTCCGTAGATACAGCTCATATGCTTGTCTAGAGAAGTGAAGACAGAGCTTATATGCTTATCTTTGTAGAATGGGGATATAGCTTATATGCTTATCTGTGGATATTGTGGTTGTACATATCTGTTATAGAATATGGATATTGCTGGTATACTTGTCTGTTGAGAATGTGGGTAGTGCTTATATGCCTATCCGTTGAAAAAGGGAAAATGAAAAGTAACTTGGACTCATAAGTCGTATGACATAAATGTGTGATTTATGTGAATGTATCGGTGTTGGCCATCTATCAATTGCTAACGTTTTAGTCATTGTTCATGGTCGGTTTAGTATATTTCTATTGGGCTGTGGCTCACCCTATATGGGAATATCATTTTCAGGTACAGGAAGCATGCCACCTCCAAGGACATAGTTTGGGAGGCTAGAGGCGGACACACTGTTGTCATTTTACTTTTGAATGTATTACATGTAAATTCAAGCCAAGGGCTTAATGTGTATGAGTTAGTACTCTTTTTGTTGTAACCAAGTGTTAACTTGGAAAGCTGTAAGCCCGTAGGGCATTTGCTTTTGTTGTTAACATGTTATACCTTTTGTAATGAAACTCTGATATATGAAAGAATATGGAACTTTGGAAACCAGCGCATGTCTTATTTAATGTGTTTAATGTTATTAATTTGAGGGCGTTACAAAAATGATTTATAAATTTATTTTTTTAATTATGGTGATATGTAAATGAGATGATTAACTGATGATATGAGAACATATAAAAGAGAAAGAGTTACTTTAGGTATTTAAATACATTGCCACATTATTTGGATGTAAAAAGAGTCTAATGTTTGGGATATAATAGTACTACTCAAAATATTATGGATAAAAAAGTTGTGGAAGTTATTGCAGTGTACATTGTTAAAAAAATATTAGTTAATTACACTTTTCACCTCTATGGTTTAACTCAAATTTTACTTTAATTTCTATAATTTCAATTTAAATAATTAGGTCCATATAGTTCAAGTCTAATTTTAATTTAGTCATTTCACCTAAATTGGAGGTTAAAAATAATCAATTTTGGGACACTAATCACTTTTTTAAGGTTTCAATTTTATTCTTCCATCAAAATTGGAGATTAAAAGTAATCAATTATTTAAGGTTTCACTAGTCTCCGGTCTACTCTTGTCGCCAAACCAATACAAATCAAAGGTCATGTTTCCATGTTAAACAACCTCCATATGTTTAGTGGAAAGTTGTTCTTTGCTAGTTATAGGGTCCTCCTTGTTCATGTTCACATTCTTGTTCTTGTCCTCTTTTGTGTAAATTGTTGTTGTAATGGTAATAATGATCAAAATCAGCAGCAAAGCAACTCCAACACAAGAACAATCCTTATTCTTCTTGTGGAGATATCCATAACATCAGCTTCCCCTTTCGACTTAAATCCGACCCACACGACAACCGTGGAATTATGTATATGGAACTTGAGTGCGAGAATAATCAGACACTACTATACTTGTTATAGGGTAAATACTACGTGCAGGCTATCAACTACAGCAGCCACCGTATCAGTCTGGTGGATGTTGGAATACAGAGGAATAATTGCTCCACTTTTCCTCTTCATTCTCTAACTCCTGACAACTTTACTAATACATTAGATTACAATATTAAGGATTCAATAGTAGTACACTGTTATGAAGTCAAAACATGCTCCATGAAATATTTCAGTAAGTGGAATATATTGTATCTTCAAAAAGTAAGTAAGAAGGATGCAACGAGGAGGGTGGATTCCGGTGTTCAAATGACGAGGACAACAAGATACCAGGAATCATGGGCCAAGAGAGGGGTTGCACACAGTCTTTGTGGATAATATCCCTAACTCCATGGATCCGAAAGGGTTGTATAAGTTGTTCATGAAGTTTGGCATTGTTAAAGATGTCTTCATTCCACAAAAGAGGCGCAAGGTGAAGAACTCAAGGTTTGGTTTTGTGAGGTTTGACTGCCCTGTGGCCATGGGAATGGCAATTCGAAAAGCTAATGGCTTGTGGGTAGATGATAAGGCCCTGGAAGTAAAGAGTGTTGAGTACAACAACGAGAAAGCTAGGCCAAGGGTCAATCCTCAAAATCATTTGGACGGTTTAACTAATCGCAGGTTCAATAATGCAGGAGGTGATAGGAACGTGGTTCAATCGAGGGACCATAGATCCTATGCAGAAGTAGTTGCTGACAAGACCAATCAATATCGGGACAGCATTATAGTGAAAGTTGATGAGGTGGGTAATGGATGGTTGTATGAAAGTGTCATTATAAGGCTCAAAATGAATCGCTGTGCTCAAGAGTTGAAAGAAGAGCTAAAAATACAAGGAGTGGGTGAGGTTTTGGTAAGAGAGGGGGGTGGCAGAGATGTAGTGATAACGTTCGATTCTAAGGATGATAAGAAGTCCAAAATGCCACTGTTTTACCCATGGATCCCTGACTGGTGTGAGTTTATCACTGAATGGAATACTGATCTAAAATTGGACCAGGAGAGGGGGGTATGGCTAAGCTGTTATGGCATTCCTCTTAATCTCTGGAATAGTAGTACTTTGAAGAAGATTGGAAGTTTGTGGGGAGAAGTAGTTAATTTTGAAGGTGATGTTAGCGATCCGGCTTCATTCAGAAGTCCAAAAGTCAGAGTTGCAACAAAAAGTATGGAACTTATTAATAAAGTAATCACCCTGGAGTGTAAAGGGAAGGTTCATCCAGTAAGAGTTTGCGAGGAGCAAAGGGCAGTGTATGAAGTGGTGAAAGAGGTGTGCAAATGCAAGATTCATCTAGATGAAGGGTCTGGTTCCTTTAACAGTACTGATTTGGGGCCTCAAGACAAACTCAGAGAGGAAAAGGTGAAGAGGTATGACGTGGCAGCTGACTCAGTTGCTGAAGTGGCTAGTAGGAATGAGCTGGATCATGTTAGTGAAACATATCAAATGAGGAAAGAGGTTGAGCTGGATGAAGAAAATGGGTTATTGCATGCTTCGGCAGTTGATGATTCACTGAAGGACTTCAGAAAGGTAAATGGTGCATGTGAGAAACAGGCAATAATGGTGTTGGGAAGCCCTGACAAGGGTGTAAACGAGGCATATCAAAAGGTGGATGGTCAGGTGTATACACCAGGCTTCATAAAGAGTTGTAGTGGATCGGTTATAGATAGGCCAGGTATCAACTTAGAGGTCTTTTTGGACCAAGCTCTAATAATCAATTGTGGGCCATCTGAGTCTGTGGATAGTGCAGACTCAGAGCAAGGTCGAGCAAATAAGATTGGGGCAGTTAGGCCCAATAAGGACACCAAAAAGAGTAGGCCTAATGTGTTGTGTACCTAACCCAGTCAGTCTGAACTGAGGAAGGATATGTCGAAAGAGAAGGAAGGCTCGAAGGGTAAAGGTAAGAGGGGCGAGAAAAAGAATCTGGGTCACTGCAAGCAAGTGCAGATCGGTGGTTTTTCTGGTTTTGTTAGAAATATGAACCAGCTAAGTGCATCATCTAGTAAGAAAGGGTCTAAGGGCGTCATTTTTAGGCCAGCTGTGGCAGCTTTAGCGTCCTCCTCTTCGTATGGCAGCAGTTCAGGGAAAGATAGATTAATTCGAGACGAAGCTCGTGCTACTCTTCAAATGGGGAGGCTGTTAGGGATTAATTATGAAGGGAAAGAAGCTGAGGCCTTAAAGAAGATGTATGAAATGGAACTGAAGGACATGGGGCCGATGGGAGAGGGTTAGGGGTTGTGAGTTGGGCTATGTCTAGAGGGGCTTCAAAGTTATGTTTGTTTTCTAATGAAGATTCTATCATGGAATTGCAGAGGATTGGGTAGAAGGGAGAAAAAAGGCAAGATTAGAAGTCTGATTGTAGATAGAAAAATCGATATTGTTTGCCTCCAAGAGACCAAGTTATCAAGATGCTTTGAGTTAGATGTTAAAGCCCTATGGCCAAAAGCCAAAATGGATTATTTGTATATAGATTCAGATGGAAATTCAGGAGGTTTGCTATGCATTTGGGATCCAAGGATTTTCCAAATTTCAAATTGCTGTTGCAATAGGAGCTTTATACTACTTTCAGGTACTATTCTCAATTCCTTTGAGTGTGTCTTAGTTAATGTATATGCTCCTAATGTAGTGGATAGGAGAAGGAAGCTATGGGATACTCTGGTACGGTTGAAATCTACTTTCTCTAAGCCTTGGTGTCTTGGTGGTGATTTTAATGAAATCAGATGTGTGGGTGAGAGGATAGGCTGCTCTAGAAGGGACAGGGGTATGAAGGAATTTAATAGCTTCATTGAGTCATGTGAATTGTCAAAAGTTCCTTTGCTGGGAAGGAAGTATACTTGGTGCAGTGCACAAGAAGGGGTTAAGTGGAGCAAGTTAGATAGGTTTCTAGCAAATCCAGAATGGTTAGAAGTTTTAAAACTCAAGTTGTGGGGTTTGCCTAGAATTTTATCAGATCACTGCCCTTTAATCCTCATGGATGAGGAGAGGGATAGGGGCCCTAGACCTTTTAGATTCATCAATGCCTGGTTGTTACACCATCAGTTCTCAGCTTTTTTTGAGAAAGTTTGGTAGGAGACAAGAGTAGATGGGTGGGCAGGTTTCATTCTTCAAAGTAAACTTAAATTGCTTAGAGAGGCTTTGAGAAAGTGGAATAGAGAAGTTTTTGGGGATGTATCAGCTAAACTTAAGGATGCTGAAGAGGAGTTGAACAAGCTTGATTTGCTAGCAGAAACAAGAGCTCTAGTAGATTCGAAGAAGGCAAGGAGAAAAGTGGTGAACAGTGAGGTTTGGAAGCTAAGTAGAAGGGCTGAGTGGATGTGGCTTCAAAAAGCGAGACTCGACTGGGCTTTGAAGGGGGATAAGAACACTAGATATTTCCATGTAATGGCCACTAGTAGGCAAAGTAAGAATGGGCTCAATTCTGTTACTGTTGGGGATAGGGTGTTTGAAGATCTTGGGGAAGTTAAACGAGCAGTGTTTAGTCACTTTAAGAAGCATTTCTCAGAGGAATGGAAATTCAGACCAACTCTAGATGGTGTTTTCAGATCTATTAGGAACAGTCAGGCATTCGAAATGTTAGAAGCAGAATTTGCAAAAGAAAAACTATGGGCAGCCATAAAAAATTGTGATGGTAACAAAGCTCCAGGCCCAGATGGGTTTAACCTGTTATGTTTTTAGAAGCATTGGAAGTTGATGAAGGGGGAAGTGATCCAATTTATGAAGGAGTTTCATACTCATGGTAAACTGGTAAGGGGTATCAATAGTTCTTTTATAACCTTAGTGCCTAAAAAAGAGAATGTAGTGGGGTTGGAAGATTTTAGGCCCATAAGTCTTGTGGGGTCTTTGTACAAAATTTTATCAAAGGTGTTATCCTGTAGACTTAGAAAGGTTTTGCCCGAAATAATTAGTGAAGCTCAATCTACCTTCCTTCGTGGCAGGAATATTTTGGATGGAGTTCTAATAGCAAATGAGGTTATGGACGGGTGGAAAAAGGCCAAAAGGAAGGGTGTGATTTTGAAACTCGATTTTGAAAAGGCCTATGATTCTGTCAATTGGGAATTCCTCTTCTTTGTGTTGTCTAGATTTGGTTTTGGCGCTAGGTGGATTGCTTGGATTAGAGAATGTGTCTCCTCTGCTAGGCTATCGGTCCTTGTGAATGGTTCTCCCACTGAAGAATTCTTTCCCCAAAAAGGTCTAAGGCAGGGCGACCCTCTCTCTCCTTTTCTATTCATTATAGAGGAAGAATGTCTGAATGTTCTATTGTCCACAGCATTAGATATGAATTTAATTAAGGGTGTTAGGGTCGGGGTTAATAAAGTTCTGGTGTCCCATTTGCAATTTGCAGATGATTCTATCCTATTCTGTGAGGCTGATGTAGGGGAAGTAGTCAATATAAAGAGGATCCTACAATGTTTTGAGCTAGTATCAGGGTTGAAAATAAACTATCATAAGAGTGTGGTTTGTGGAGTAAGAGTGGATTCTGTTGTCCTGGCAGATTTTGCTATTAAACTGAATTGTAAGACTGGCTCATTACCATTGAGTTATCTTAGGCTCCCTTTGGGGGCAAGTCCTAGCAAGAGGAAGACCAGGATTCCAGTTATTGAGAAAGTTAAAGCTAGGCTGGCAGGTTGGAAGAGGAGAATGTTGTCATTTGCGGGTAGGTTGGCTTTAATTAAGTCAGTTCTCTCTTGCTTACCACTTTACTATTTATCTCTGTTTAGAATGCCGGAGGAAGTGGCTAAGGATTTTGAAAGAATCCAAGTAGCTTTTTTATGGGGTGGCTCAGATCTCAAAAGGAAGGTTCAGCTAGTCAAATGGGAGGAGGTTACCAAAAGTATTGCTAAAGGAGGGTTGGGCGTTAGGAAGGTTAGAGTTGCAAATGCCTGTTTGTTACTAAAGTGGTGGTGGAGGTTTGCTTGTGAGTCAAAAGCCGTATGGAGAAAAGTAATCTGCAGTAAATACAACATTGAGGAGTGCTGCTGGTTGCCGAATTCTGGTGATAGCTGGAGGCAGTCAAAATTATGGCGAGATATTACCTCATTGGCCTCTCTCTACCCTTGTATGTTGGAGTGTTTTCTTAATAATTTCAAAGTGCAGATGGGAGATGGCTGTAGGGTAAGATTTTGGGAGGATATGTGGTGTGATGGCCACTATTTGAGAGTTGAATTTCCTAGGTTGTTTAGCTTGTCAAAGGAAAATAAAGGAGCTCTTAGATTTTTTGTTGATCTAAAGTCATCCTCAGGGGAGTGGAACTTATTATTTAGAAGAGAGTTGTTTGAATGGGAAAGAGTTGAGTTGCTGAGATTGGTTTCTGTTATCTCATCTGGTCCCTTAATTAGGATGGAGAGTGTTGATTATCCAAAGTGGATAGCCACATCATCAGGTCTCTTTTCGGTAGCTTCGCTGTATAAGCACTGTTCAGGTGGTGTTGGAAATCAATTGGGTGCTTCTAGAATGTTGTGGAATAAGGTTTTACCCCCTAAAGTGTAGTTTTTTGGCTGGCTCGCTTGGAAACATAAGGTTAAGACCTCTGTGTTCCTTCAGAAAATAGGGGTCCTCCCTGGAGGAACTTCTATCCTGTGTTGCTTTTGTAAGCATGATGAGGAGTCGGTGTTACATGTGCTCCTTCATTGCCATTTTGTGTGGAAGGTATGGTCGTCCTTGTTAGAATGGTGGGGTCTGTATTGGGCAATGCCTGGCACAGTTGATTGTTTGTTACAGTAGTGGGAGGGTGGTAAGTTTAAGAAGAGAGAGAGAAGGTGATTTGGAGATGTGTCCCTCTTGTAACCCTTTGGTCTCTTTGGAAGCAAAGAAATGACTGTGTATTCAATAATGTAGTAGCTGATGTAGAGATTCTCTTTAATCTAATTAAGTATAGAGTGGCACTTTGGCTTAGAACAGCTTCTAGGGAGTGGCAGTATCCTATTCATGACTTTGTTTTCAATCTCCATCAGATTAGTAGGTGTATCAGTAGGGATTAATTTGTTCTGTTGGTTCCCTTGCTGTGTTGTGTTGGGCTGCTGTGATGCGAAGGGTTCCTTTGCTAGTAGCTGGGTTATTTTTCTGCATATTGGCTATGTTCTACTGGGTTGTTTCTGCTTTGAAAGTTGGTTGCTGGCAGCATGCAGAGTGGAGTTCTTGGTTGGCAGGGGTGTATTGTCTTTGGTTAATCCTATAGGATGGCATGCGAAGGGTTCTTTTGCTAGTACCTGGGTTGTTTTTCTACAGATTGGCCATGTTCTGCTGGGTTGGTCTGTGAAGCTGGTTGCAAGGAGCTGCAATGAATTTAAGATGTATGGGTCTGGATGGCTGCTGGTTGCAGCCTGGTCTGAGACTAGGGAGTGGTGGATGGCTGCTGTGTTCTACAGAAGGGGTATGGTGTCTGTACGACATCTCTTGGCTGCTCTAAGGTCTGCTGCGGATCTGTGGTAGCACAATCCATGGCTGCTGTGATCCTTATGCTCTAGTCTTTCATTAGCCTGTCTCTGGATTCCGGTTTTGTTGATCTGAGGCTGCAGAGTTTGGCTTCTCTAGTATTCCATCTCAGTGGCTGCAAAGCATCATAGGTTTTAGCTGTTCTGTTTTCTTCTGGTTGTCCTTCTCTTTGGGTGCCTTTGGTTGGTTCCCCACCAATCCTAGGTTGAGTACTAGTATATGATTGCGTTTTCTATGCGGTGCCAACCTAGTTAGGATCGTTAAGTTTAGCTATGATGCTCTCTGCACTCCCCTGCTTTGTTGATATAATTTTGCATGTATGATGCCTCTTTCATCAATAAAGTTTTATTTTGCTGATAAAAAAAAAAAAGGATTCAATAGTAGTGTTTTTTATGTTATAAAAAAAAAATTAGTAGTGTTTTTGAGTTGTGAAAACCCAATAAAATCTCCTCTCTACATAGAAACTAATAATATTACTGATTCTTGTAAAAATGGAGGAGGAGGAAAGCATTCCTATGTTGTGGTCGGAGACTACTTGTTGTGGTCGGAGACTACTTGTCGTGGTCGGATATTGAAATCTTGTGCAGCGTCGACATGATTTTTCCGGCAAGGATGATTTCAAGATGTAACATTTCGAGCTTCTTGGACGTCCACAGTGTGTTGGCTGATGGATTTGACCTTGTTTACTATCAATTCATGAGTTGCAATTTTTTTTGTAGGATAACAACACTTTCATCATTCCTATTTTGTTCTTAATTCATGAAATTTTACTTTCTTTTATTTTTATTTTTTGTCAAAGAAATGAGTTTTTATCTCAAAAAAAAAAAAAAAAAAAACACCCAACAATGCCTACTAGATAGAGAACAGTACCTATATGTACTTTTTTTTCTAATTTTTTTTTTGGAACTAGTACTCTATTAGGGTGTGTTTTTGATTGGGGGGATTGGGGGGGGAGACTATTCACTATTCGGATTACTTATCCGAAAGAGTGAGTAGTCCATCGTTTGTTTTTTTTTAGCCTGCCAGATATAGAGTCCGGCCGGACTCCTTATCCGCCATATGGGGGATTATACTATCCTGGGGGAGGGAGGGTTGTGTGGGACAGTTTTGGGGGGACAATTTACTGTTGGGATTATGTGGTAAAATGACCATTTTAACCTTATTCTATTTAATTATGTATTATATTTAGTAAAATTCAATAAAATTTAAATGTCTCAATTTAAAAATAAAATAATTTTATTTAACTTTTTATTAATGTTTTATTTATTTAATTTTTTAAAATAATTTTTTATAGATTTTTTATTGATATTTTATTTTAAAATTTTGTTTATATTTTATTTAATTTCATTATTTAAAGGTTAATAGATGTTTTATTTAATTTCATTGTTTAATTATTATTATTTTTAAAAACAAATTTATTTAAAATTTTAATTAAAAAATAATATATATTTTTATTGATATTTTATTTATTTAATTTAAAAAAAATAAATTTATTTAATTGTGTAAAAAATAAAATAAAATAAATTTTTATTTAATCTAGCTAAAAATAATTAAAATATTAAAGATATGTTTAATATTGCTATTACTTAGTACATAATTGAAAAAGAATAAAATAGTCTTTTGTTCATTTATCCTATCCAGTCCGTCCAACCAAACGTTGGATTCACTAAAAATAGTCATTTCCAGACATCTAATCCCATGAAAAAACGAGCACAGGATACATATACAATCTAACCAAATAGTCCGGGGAATTCACATTCCATGACTCAAATTCGATGGATTCTAATCCCTCCTTATCCAGTCCGTCCAATCAAACACACCCTATGTACCTAATTCTTTTTTTTTCTTAAGTATATGTTATGTATTTTGGTGATAAATTTTATGTTATTTTTTGATAGAGTTATGATAATTTGATATTCAAAATTAAAATTATTCAAAAAATTTCTGATGAAAAAATTTGTAACATTATGACAAAAAATACTTTATTATTTTTTTTTCTCTCACCCCTAAATCATTTATATTGCAAGAGTTTTTTTTTTTTTTTTTTTTTTTTTGTCTCTAACATTACTTATTCCCTCAAAAAATGCAGTCCGCTTGGAATACTTTCTCGACGGTAAGTACTCTCCCTACTTCATCCATTTTTTTTATTCTCTAAAAAATATAGACTACAAATGTTTTTAAAAATATACCATTGATATTGTGATTGGTGGAGAAAATGAGTAAGTGTGGTATTATATTGAGTGATTGAGGAACATGAGAAATATGATGAATGATGATTAATTAGGGAGTATGAACACGTGGTACTCTAAAAATATTTTATAATTTTCCCATTGTCACGTAACAATGGTTCCAGAATAAGATATTCTAAGTGGTTGGATCTTCAGCTGATTTTTTCATTGCTATTCAAGACACCTTCATCACTTAATAATAACTCTGTTAAGAGTAATTGAATGCCTCATTTGGTTTAGTTGCTTTTCTCTGATTACTTCTTGTAGTTTTTGTTTCTTTTAATTGCCTTAATCACACAGCTGAATCTTTGTTTCACTTCTCTTACAGATCAGGTTTTTCTCATCATCAAAACCATTGGTAAATCCTCTTTCCTCTCCTTCAATCATAAGGGAAAAGTTATCTTCTAATATGAAGTAAATGACCCACAAGCCGAGGCGGAACCAGGAGTAGACGATTAGGGGGCCCAAAAATAAGGTTTTAACAAATCCAAATTTTCAGGTCAAGATATGTTTAAACGATTTAAATAATTAGTAAAATTAATAAATCATTATTAAAAATAAGTTAATAAATAATGAGAACATTCTAAATGTGTTATAGAAATTTGAACTTCAATGATGAACCACTATAAAAATACAAAGGACAAATTACGACGGTAATTCCTGTGTTTTGCTCCTTATGTCATTTTGTTCTTCGTAATTTTAATTGGCTAGATTTTGACCATAAATTTATGATTTTGTCTTAATTTGGTCAAATGGATTACTACTCTTAATTTTTTTTTTATGAAAAATATGCATATAAATGGCATTTTTCATATTTTAAAGGAAGAAATAATAAACATATTCAACTCAGTGAATTAATGTCAATTAATTTATCGATAATTTTTCATAAAAAATACTAACGGTATAATCAATTAGATCAAATTGACACAAAATCTAAAATTAACGGTCAAATTTGAATAAATTGAAAGTGTAAGGAACAAAATGAAATAAGAGGCAAAATATAGAGACTAGTGGCGTAATTTGTCCAAATACAAATCATTACAACAAATTACACTTTTGGCAACTAAAGTTTTAGTCGCCAAAAGTTATTTTTTAGTCGCCAAAGATTTTTACTGACTAAAATTGTTGATCACCCGTTTGGTCGTTGACTGATTGTCAGTAAAAGAATTGGCAACTAATTTTTTTTTAGTCGCCGAAAGTCGCCAATTAGCGACTAAAAATTTAGTCGCCCAAATAGTAATGGATTATAGATCACACTGTATAAAAGGTACATACTATATGCTATTTTAAAACTACATCATAATAATTCGTAACAAAGTCGTAATCCTTCATAACTTTTGTCAGCACAATACTTTGTAACATTAATGTTCATAACATAACCATAATGGAAAAGACAAATTAATTATTTTTTAAAAGAAAAAACATATCAATAAAAGAAAAGGCTTGAAATCTTTAAAAGCTCACTTTTAAATTTATCCCAAATGATATGAACGGTTACCTATCAATTATTGATTTGTGTAAGAATTAAATGCTTATTGAAAAATCTAGAAATCCGCTAGATATTGATTTGCAACATGTATCAATTTAAAGCAATAAAACAATCCCAATCAAACAATCAAGACAACTCGACACAACGATTTTAACGTGGAAAAACCACAATTGAAGCACCTCCAATTGTGATAAAAAAAACCATGGGCAACAACCACAAAACAATACACTAAAAAGATGTAAAGGAATTACATAGGTATACTCTCAATTACCTAGCGAATCCACGCCTGAATTGAACCAACCCCTATGTGCCTCTTCCAGCCCAGTCTTCACCTTAGAATTGTCTTGACGATGAGCCACTCCAAAATCTACCAAAGCTTCAGGCTCAAATTCTTCAGAATCCACTGAAGAACAACTCTCTCTTTTGTATAGAATGAACAAACAAACCTTTGATGTATTCTTCTTAACCCATGAGTTAAATACTCAATTAAACATCAAAGAAAACTAGCAAAATATCCCCAGATATAAACCTTAATATCCAAAAAGAAGATCTGAAGAAGTAATCCTAAAATCTGATAGAAACACGTAGTTATAAAAATCTAGGACTGCGAGGCTCGCTCGAGCGAGGAACCAAAAACGTGTGTTTTCCATAAGTAGCTTCGCTCGAGCCAAATAACCTGTGCTCGAGTGTAAAATCATCCTTCTCAGATTTTTTACAGACGCAGCCTTCGCTCGATCGAGCAAGAGCGGACAGGCAACTTCAAAAGCAATTTTGCTTCTTGCTTCGGAAGCGCTGCCCCTCTACCCCGCCTAGGCACTGCCCTGGACCAGCCAAGGGGTGCTACCCCCTAGACCCCCGCGAGCTGACCGGGAAGCTCGATCCCCGTCATAGTCAGCGAAGTGGCAATCTTGAAAAAATTAACATCACGAACTTTTCTGCACGGCACAATTCGGGTTGGATTTGCATCTAACAAACTCATAGCCTCACTAAAATAAAAGTCCAAAAACAAATACAACTGAAAGAAGTTTTGTCAAACGGGATTACCAAGAATAAAAACCTAACACTTATGACAAAAACTTTACACACCATCACGGATGAGTTTAGGAATATTATTTGAATCTTAGCAAAACTCATGACTAAAATGTAAAACTTTGGGGGGCCAAGTATAATTAAGTTATATAAACTATACAATTTTCTTATACATGATATAGGATGTTGTGGAAACTAGCAGGTCCAGGCTCCCCAACCCCCCTCCTTCCGCCCCTGTCCACAAGGATATGAATACGATACATAGATGACAAAGAAAATGGAATTTGAAACACAGATACTTGATCTTCAATCACTTGTCCAAACTACGTGAGCTTGATTCATATTTTCATAAACTTCTTCAATGATCAAATTGTTTTGAAGGAATTTTTGCCAATTATGCCCTTTTTCCTCATTTTGACATCTTGTGATTTTCATACACAGGAGGAATCCTTTCACCAAGAATTTCATTAGCATTATGGCTGCTCGCGTTTCTAATCCATAAATTTAGAAGAAGGCATTTATTGATGTTTGATAGTATTGAGGATTATCTACGAAGCCAAAAACATCTCATGCCTATTAGCTACTCTTACTCAGAGATTAAGAAGATGACCAAAGGATTCAAGGACAAATTAGGAGGAGGCTATGGTTTTGTATGTAAAGGAAAGCTTAGAAGTGGTAATCTTGTAGCGATAAAAGTATTGGGCAAGCCCAAAGCCAATGGGCAAGAATTCATCAACGAAGTTACTACCATAGGAAGGATTTACCATGTTAATGTGGTTCAACTAATAGGATATTGTGCCGAGAGATCTAAATGAGCTCTTATATATGACATCATGCCTAATGGGTCACTTGAAAAGTATATATTTTCTCAAGAAGGAGATATCTCATTGAGTTGCAAACAAATGTATGAAATTTGCATCGAGGTTGTAATATGCAAATCTTGCATTTTGATATCAAGCCTCACAGCATTTTACTTGATGAGAATTTCACTCCAAAAGTTTTTGATTTTGGGCTTGCAAAATAGTATGCAACAGATGATAGTATTGTGACTTTGACAACAGCAAAGGGAACAATGGGTTATATGGCACCAAAGTTGTTCTAAAAAAACATTGGAGGCATTTCATATAAAGCTAATGTTTATAGTTTCGGAATGCTGTTGATGGAAATGGCTAGCGGGAGGAGAAATCTGAATGCCTTTGCTGAACATACAAGCCAAATTTACTTTCGTTCTTGGATTTATGATCAATTCAAAGAAGGAATGGACATACAAATGGGACAAACCAATGAGGAGGAAAGGGTGATGGTGAAGAAGAGGGTAATAGTAGCTTTGTGGTGCATACAAATGCAGCCTAGTGATTGCCCTTCGATGAACAAAGTTGCGGAAATCCTTGAAGGGGATGTTGAACAACTACAGATGCCTTCCAAACCTGTTATGTGCCCGCAAGAGAGGCCTATTGAAGAACAAAGATTTGACATAAATTATGTCACTTTGGATGTAAGTGAACCTTAAATGTGTTGTATCTGTTAATGTATATATGGTATATATTCCTACATATATTAGGTATTGAGTTCTTAGATATATTAGGTATTTCCATAGTTAGGTCTCTTAGAGGATACTCTTTCTCATAGTTAGATTTCTATGATACTCTTTCTCAACTTATAAATACAGGCCTTCTATTAAATAGGACAATTAATTCAATACAATACATATTATTTTCTCCCTCTCTACTATTCTAACATGGTATCAGAGCTATAGGTTAAACTCTTGGTGTTCTTCACCTTACCGGTGGGCGACAGCCTTGCCTTGGCCGCCCGCTGGACCTTAACCCATTCCACTGATATATTTTCCTTTCAGTATCGATTCGTGGTGATTTATTCCTCTATCCGCTAATTTATTCCTATCCCAAATATCTCTATTATATTTATTTTTTTAATTTTTTTTACCCGCAATCCTCTTTTTTGTGTATTTCTGCTGCACTTTGTTTTTCCCTCTATTTCAATCTCAAATAGGTTTCTATCTTCAAACTTATTTGAGTTTGAGGGGAGGTATTATACCTATATTATGGTAAGCATGGTTATACACCATGCAAACCACCCAAGTCACCTCCTTGGCACACACTCTAAGACCCCCTCTTGGCGCACCACCTAAGCCACCCTCTCTGGTACATAACCTAAGCCGCTCCTTGCGCACCATCCAAGCAGCCCCTCTAGCGCATAATCCAAGCTGCCCCCTCTGGCGCACAACCCAAGCCACCCTATTTGGTGCACAATCCAAGCCGCCCCCTGGCGCACTCAGTTA
Organism: Camellia sinensis; assembly: GCF_055761805.1. Lineage (NCBI taxonomy): Eukaryota > Viridiplantae > Streptophyta > Magnoliopsida > Ericales > Theaceae > Camellia > Camellia sinensis. The sequence goes on from NC_138968.1 coordinate 14,684,396, forward strand.
TCTATTGCCATCATTGTTTAGCACCACGTCATAAGTTATGTGTGTGTCATGCTTGCTAATTCAACATCCAGTTCTCTTACATCAGTCTGGCATGACCCCTTTAAACTGTCCCGACAATTATTCCTGTTAGCTCTTACATCGGTCCGACATGACCCCTTTAAACTGTCCCGACATTGATTCCAGTTAGATCCTACAATGGTCCAGCATGACCCCTTTAAACTGTCCTGGCATTGATTCCGATTACCTCCTACAACGGTCCAGCATGACCATAAACTGTCTCCCGGTATTAGCCCCGGCCTCTGATCTCGGCATTAGTTCCAACCAATTTCTATATCGGTCCAGCACGACCTTAAACTGTCCCAGCATTAGTTTCAGTCAGTTCCTACAATGGTCTGACACGGCCATAAACTGTCTCCCGGCATTAGTTTCGGCTCTGATCTATTTCAAACACACTTACGCTCCCGTTCGGATTTTGTAATCTATTTGCCTTTTATTTTATTTAGTTTTTATTTCATGTTTTAGTTTCTCTTTCCAAACTCAAGATGTTTATCCTTCTTGAGTTTGAGGAGGGATGTTAATGTATATATGGTATATATTCCTACATATATTAGGTATTGAGTTCTTAGCTATATTAGGTATTGCCATAGTTAGGTCTCTTATAGGATACTCTTTCTCATAGGTAAATTTCTAGGATACTCTTTCTCAACTTATAAATACAGGCCTTCTATTATATAGGACAATTAATTCAATACAATACATATTATTTTCTCTCTCTCTACTATTCTAACAGTATCAATTCAAACACTTTGTTTTTATGTATTTTGATTATTGACATCCTCTGTTCCTCGCGTAATTGAGGCAAACTTATATTCCATTGTATGATAGGGAAATTATGCAACCTCAGATTAAATTTTGGTATGAAAACTTGGTTTTCTGTTCAAATGGCTCTGTTTGGATTGCATTTCAATTTTGTTCTTCTCTTGATTGTTTTCACCAGTGAAGCTTATATGGTACGGCACTGTAGTTGTTTGTAGTTCAATAAACTTTCACCTTTTATCAAAAAAAGAATTAATCAATAAAAAGAAATATGAAATTTTCCTAGCATTTCTTCTAAAAAGATCATCATTTGATAACATATAATGTTTCCCTTTTCTTTTTAATTCATTAATTAAAACAAATACTGCGTTTGCATTGCTTTCTTTGAAATTCAGCTCCCAACTATTCATCTCAGTTTTGTTTTAACAACTTGCTATTTTCTTGTTAATTTTGCTGCAATTAGTTTATTTATTTTTTCCTATTTGGTTGTGTTGGAAATTATAACAAAAATAAAAGATTACTCAAAAAACAAAAAGTGGAAGCACAAAATATTCAAAAACACAATTTGGGTCTTTTTAAAACCAAACAACAAAAAGTGGAAACACAAAATATTCAAAAACACAATTTGGGTCTTTTTAAAACCAAACAATGTGATTAATATTTGGGACAATATGATTAACTTGTTTATTAAAAAGTCATATTGTAATTGTAAAAATATTTTTTAAACTATATAATTTAATTTCTTACATTTATCATGTCATATTTCAATACAAATTAACACAAATAAAATAAAAATTAAATAAATCTCACGAACAAAAGTCAAAATATCCAATCCTTTTATCAATTTGACAAATTTATTATATCATTATTTACACAAAACAAATTTAAAAAAAAAAATCAAACTTTTTCTCGTCAGTAAAATAAGAAGTAAATACGTAAAAATATATTAAAAAAAATTATGAATAAATAAGTAGGGGGATTTGGTGATAGATCCCTCAGTGTCTAACTTGTCCTTCAAAAGGACAAGAATTATATAGATCCTTTCAAAAGCCCCTAGTATTTTAAAACTTATTTGTTTTACTATAATACCCTCATATATATATATATTGTCACGCCCCACTTTTATTACTCGGAGTCATTACCAAATTCTTTAACTAATCCAATTTCAGAGATAACATGCAGAAATAAACTCATACATTCAATCCGTAGAAATGATTAACAATACTCTCATTCGTATGCAAAGTAAACATTACATGAACTAACTTAATAAATTGCCCTTGGGCTTACATCATTAAAAGTTCAAGAAGAAGGGTGTAACCCTTTACAACAATGGCATTCCGCCAACATAGCTAAGGCCCCGTGGCCAACAAATAAGTAGATCCAAATCTTACAGCTCAACCTGCTTGAAACCTGAAAAGAATTCAACAACGTGGGATGAACATATAGTCCAGCAGGGATCTCAACATGATCCTCAACAATAACAACATTACAGATAGCTATGATCATGAACACTCATTCTCATACTAGAATAATAATGTGGCAGTTTATACAAAATATATATATATTAACTTTCTTGAAAACAACCATTTCATTCAACGCTATAAGCGATTCAACTTTCCTTATTCCTTTCATTAATCCCCATTCCCATTCTTTCATAACATTAACAATACCTTAGGAATTAAATTCACTAAGCCCACTACTCTCTTCCATTCACCAAGCATACACAGATACCCCTTCTCAAAATTCATAATTTCTTTAAAGAAAATCGTTTTCCTTTACATTTTCCAAAAGACAAAGACGACATTTTGGCTTCTTCCCGATACAATCAAATCTATACATGCGCTGTTATAACGAAGATAACAACTCACCGACATACATAAGATAAACCAATGAGGCAATTCAGCCTGCCAAAGCCATAATCAACACAATCCACAATATTCCCAAACACAACGAAATATCCACAACAAACTTCGCTCTACTAGCTATGCGCATAGTAAGCCAAAGATATACATCTTCACAACAACATACCAGTTTACCAGGCGCCAGCTGGAAGGGTGTGGTACCTTATATTCTCAGCGCATACAGTTCTCCAGGCGCTAGCTGGAAGGTAACGGTACCTTTGATTATAAGCGCGGCATATAACGCCAACAACAACCATGCAACAAGGCATATCCAACATGTATAACATATATACATAACTATCCAAATACAAACCATGTGTTAAAATATATGAACACATAAATGTGTGGAGTACATCCCCTATCTTCTCACACACACTGGAGTACAACCCCTCTCTCCTCCCTAACAAGTATGCGAATATAATGTATCTCAATATTTCATCACATAAGATGTTCAATCAACAATGGTATAGTGCATACACGACAATACAACACGACCACGTCATCCTCCACCGATGACCAAGGACAAAACCTCTAGATGCATGTATATTGTACATCTATTAACAGACCCAAATATCATGAGATCATCAACTCATCACCAATACTAACATGGTAGTATAAGATACAACAATCCAACATTTATACTCTTTTCAAAGTACCTTTCCCATTTCACGAAACCAACTCTCTTTATTTTTCAAAACCGGTTTTATTTCTTTGTTTTTCACAAAAACAAATCCAAGGACAATAAAGCCAAAGCTCATTTTAATCTACTACATTCCTCTCCAAGCCATTCCAATTTAATTATACAAATTAAATCATAATCATTAAAATAGGATTTCCCTCCCCTTTTCCCAATATTTATGAAAAGGTTCAATCAACAATCAACAACAACAACGACAACAACAATGGCTTCATTCAAAACCCAAAATACCCAAGTATTTACCCAATGATCAAAACCCCTCTATTGAGTTATAAAACCAAACAAATATTAGGGTTTCCTCTCCTTACAACAACAACATGCTAATTAACACCCAATTAGCCCCAAAACACATCTAATGATAATAGATTTAAATCCAACAACTAACCCAAGTTCAACCTCATGAATTTATACAAAAATCCAACATGATACAATTTTCATGCAATACAAAAATTACCACATGTCTATCTATAGACGAAGTATTGAAAAAGAACAAGGAGAATCCCTACCTCAAATGGAGAACTCGATTGGAGAAGATGACCCGAAATCAAAGTGCTCCAAATCCCAAATTTCTTGGATCACAACGAAGCCCTTGACGATCAACACACTTCTTACAAAGGCCCAAGGTGAGGAAAACACTCTAGGTAGATCAATCCTAAGAGAGAAGTTCGGTTTTAGAGTGAGGTGCTCTCCAATGGAGGTTTTGAAAAAGTAAGGGAGAGAAAGGAAATCAAAAAGTGATCAAAAATGTGATTTCACGAATTGATATAAAAACAGGTCCGCTCGAGCGTACAACACCCCGCTCGAGCGCACAGACACAGGTTCACGCTCGAGCGTCCAAAGATCCGCTCGAGCGCCGGATGCACTCACCCAGAATTTTCTGCAGACGTCCAAAATGCTGAGGGAAGGAAATTCACGCTCGAGCGTCCCAACTGCCGCTCGAGCGGAAAGGCAACAACAAAAAAAAAAACCCGCTCGAGCGTAAAATCGCCGCTCGAGCGTAGAGACCAAAACCTGGGCAAAATTTCAAAGCTTTAAAACACAACCAACAAATTCCCAACTTGCCCAACACAACCCAAAACTCTAAAACAAAGATTAAGGGATAGAAATGAGGATGAGACAACAACGAATCTATGGAACTGAGTCCAGATTGCAGTTAAACAACAATAGGGAATACCGGGATCGCTATAACCTCCCCCCCTTAAAGAATTTCGTCCCCGAAATTAAGAACAGGCAAAAAGGACAAGGCCAACTGATCACACAGCGCCCAACACCCAAGTACTAGGAAAGAAACTATTCTCCCTACAAATCTGCGATTCACTCTTACCAAGGAAGAGACTAACCAAGGGAACACGTTCCAAACGACAACACTGTAGGCATAAAAGCCACAACAAAATCAACCCTTCCGAAACAGTTTACTCACATCTGACCAGCGCTTCAAGCTATGTCACTATGCAACAACACGACCTAAACAACTTTTTGAGTAAATAAGAAGAAAACATTTTCTTGCTCAAGAGACATTTCCAAAGATAGCCAAATTTTCAATGCTGACATTTCAAAATAAACTTTGCATTTTCCCTGCGAAATTCAAAAACTTTGTATATATTTTTCACCAACACGGTGTTATCCAAACACGTAACCATCCACAATTTATTTGCCAAAAATTCCATTTGGAATTCCCCAAAACCCTTGAATTAATTCAATTTCTCAACAACACCCTTAGGTGGCCCAAACACTAGGAAATTTTTTTTTTTTGTTTTCCAAATCTTTTCAACACACTACTAGCAACAACCCTCACTCATACAGTGATACCAAAACCAACACAAAACATAACATTTCTATAATGATAGTTAATAGAAACCATAACAGTACTGACAACACATATGGCATAAGAAATTCATGGTTTTGCAATTTCATTCCACCTCCCCTTACTTAACCAATTTAATAATACACACCTGGCTCAGCACCTGGCCAAACAATTAAATGAGATAATAACTCATATAAAATATTTTTCACTTCACAAATGATAAGCATACTAGCTATACCAATCTTTCAACAGATACACATTTTGGTGTTGTATCATCGGAGTCCATCCCCTATCTTCTCCCAATCAATATACATACATAATGTATAAAAAAAAATCCAATCATTTCACAATGATCACTCAATACACAAATTTGCTGTATTAGTATAACCGTCATTTTCAATGACACAACCGGATGATTAGTTTCAGTTTTTCTTAATCAACACACGAAGTCTACAACAAGCGAGACTAATCTCAAGGTGACCGATGTCAACCCAAAACCCGATACCAACGAGCTGACTAACCAACTCAATAAACTCCACACTCAGTAATCCATACATGATGTGCCACTCAAACCATACCCAATAATTGATAACCAATCACAATACAAACACTACCCCTACACAACCGATGGGGTCACCACGGACTCACTGAATAGCAAGGCCCAAAACACTAGGCACATATAGGTACCAAGCAAACAACAACATCAGGATCACTGACCCCATTAACAACTTCTCATTATATAAAAATAGAGAGTTCGAAATTCCAAATACATACTCCCCAATACAAGAGGATAGAACAAACAACAAAGTGCATACATACACGATACATAAACATGGTGCCTCAGCGTCCAACAGTACCCCGGTCAACAACAAAGTGATTCATATAATATACCACCGGCTAACAATACAAAAGTCCCCCTCCAGGGTAATACCAAAGGACTAACTAATAAGTCGCCCCTCGCGAGGCTCCTGAAGCCTGGCTTGCCCGTTTCTGGTACCGATAGCGCCCCCAACTAGATGGGCACGACTGAGTCTGACTGGGTTTTGAAACACCCGAAGGATTTACACGCAAAGGACAAGAACGTCTACCATGGCCCTGCTGGCCACAAACGAAACAACCACCAGACCCCCTACTCTGAGACTGGTTTGAAACCTGCACCTCCTCGGACCTCCCCACCGAAGAATCCGAAACCCCTGACGAAGAAAAGGAACCAGCCCCCGACTGAGCATGTTTCCGCCTCCACCCCTTACTGAGCCTAAAGTTTTTAGGGACCGAAGGACTTACCGCAATGGTCTCCTCCTTAACCCCATCATCACTCGCAATTATGGCCTCCACATGGGCCGCTGCCTCAACTAAGTAATAATACTCCTTCCAAAAGGATCCAGCTACCTTCTCCCGAATATCGAAACACAACCTCCTTTCAAACTCAAAACAACGACGCTCCTCTGTTGCCACCAACTCCGGAGCAAACCTCGACAAGCTAGCAAACTGCATCTCAAACTGTGCCACAGGAGTATCATCCTGACGCAACTCCAAAAACTGATCCCTCAACCTTTCCCGAGCAGAAGGAGGGAAATACTTGGCCAAAAAGGCCTCGGTAAAAGCAACCCACGTGCCACCGACCGTACTCTTAACATACTTCCACCAATAGCTCGCATCACTCTTCAACTGAAAAGTCGCCAAAGAAACCCTCAACTCCTCATCTTGGACTCTGAGCATATCAAGAGTCTTGGTAATCTGCTCTAGCCAACTCTCTGCCTCCAACGGTTTAGCCTCCCCCACAAACTCAGGTGGACTGGAGCGAAAGAACTCCTTAGTAAGCTTGAGAGCATGCCCGCTGCCACCCTCAGTACGAGTTAGGGCGTCTTGCACTGCTCTCACAATCTCACGCGCGATATCCTCACCGACAGCCGATGCTGCAACGGCAGGTACTAAAGGAACTGCTGTGCCTCTCCCGGCGTTCCTACTACTCAACCGTCCTCTACTCCCTCGTGTAGACATCCTATAAAGCACAAAGTAAATTACACTTAGCGTAAAACACTATAGCCTTCTCCGAGGCACACTTCACTACAGTTAAGTCACAAGACACACTTAGTCTCAAAATTTACATCTCTACTGTATATTATCATTTAAACATGTAAACACATAATCGAATCAAGTCCACAAAGATAGCCACTCATCCCGGAACTCTCAAGGAATTCCTATCAGAAACCACGTTGATCAGGCGTGTTTCCAAAAGGACCTCAAAGCAAGTTCACCGACTATGAATACTATCCAGGAGACTGAATTCCATGCTCACATAAATGCAACACATAAGTCCTAATTCTCATGGTATCTATATGCAACGTCCTCACTACACGTAGTAAACCCACTGTGGTAAAAACCACTTCCCACGAGCTCAAGGTATTCAAACCCGGAAGCTCTGATACCAAGTTGTCACGCCCCACTTTTATTACTCGGAGTCATTACCAAATTCTTTAACTAATCCAATTTCAGAGATAACATGCAGAAATAAACTCATACATTCAATCCGTAGAAATGATTAACAATACTCTCATTCGTATGCAAAGTAAACATTACATGAACTAACTTAATAAATTGCCCTTGGGCTTACATCATTAAAAGTTCAAGAAGAAGGGTGTAACCCTTTACAACAATGGCATTCCGCCAACATAGCTAAGGCCCCGTGGCCAACAAATAAGTAGATCCAAATCTTACAGCTCAACCTGCTTGAAACCTGAAAAGAATTCAACAACGTGGGATGAACATATAGTCCAGCAGGGATCTCAACATGATCCTCAACAATAACAACATTACAGATAGCTATGATCATGAACACTCATTCTCATACTAGAATAATAATGTGGCAGTTTATACAAAATATATATATATTAACTTTCTTGAAAACAACCATTTCATTCAACGCTATAAGCGATTCAACTTTCCTTATTCCTTTCATTAATCCCCATTCCCATTCTTTCATAACATTAACAATACCTTAGGAATTAAATTCACTAAGCCCACTACTCTCTTCCATTCACCAAGCATACACAGATACCCCTTCTCAAAATTCATAATTTCTTTAAAGAAAATCGTTTTCCTTTACATTTTCCAAAAGACAAAGACGACATTTTGGCTTCTTCCCGATACAATCAAATCTATACATGCGCTGTTATAACGAAGATAACAACTCACCGACATACATAAGATAAACCAATGAGGCAATTCAGCCTGCCAAAGCCATAATCAACACAATCCACAATATTCCCAAACACAACGAAATATCCACAACAAACTTCGCTCTACTAGCTATGCGCATAGTAAGCCAAAGATATACATCTTCACAACAACATACCAGTTTACCAGGCGCCAGCTGGAAGGGTGTGGTACCTTATATTCTCAGCGCATACAGTTCTCCAGGCGCTAGCTGGAAGGTAACGGTACCTTTGATTATAAGCGCGGCATATAACGCCAACAACAACCATGCAACAAGGCATATCCAACATGTATAACATATATACATAACTATCCAAATACAAACCATGTGTTAAAATATATGAACACATAAATGTGTGGAGTACATCCCCTATCTTCTCACACACACTGGAGTACAACCCCTCTCTCCTCCCTAACAAGTATGCGAATATAATGTATCTCAATATTTCATCACATAAGATGTTCAATCAACAATGGTATAGTGCATACACGACAATACAACACGACCACGTCATCCTCCACCGATGACCAAGGACAAAACCTCTAGATGCATGTATATTGTACATCTATTAACAGACCCAAATATCATGAGATCATCAACTCATCACCAATACTAACATGGTAGTATAAGATACAACAATCCAACATTTATACTCTTTTCAAAGTACCTTTCCCATTTCACGAAACCAACTCTCTTTATTTTTCAAAACCGGTTTTATTTCTTTGTTTTTCACAAAAACAAATCCAAGGACAATAAAGCCAAAGCTCATTTTAATCTACTACATTCCTCTCCAAGCCATTCCAATTTAATTATACAAATTAAATCATAATCATTAAAATAGGATTTCCCTCCCCTTTTCCCAATATTTATGAAAAGGTTCAATCAACAATCAACAACAACAACGACAACAACAATGGCTTCATTCAAAACCCAAAATACCCAAGTATTTACCCAATGATCAAAACCCCTCTATTGAGTTATAAAACCAAACAAATATTAGGGTTTCCTCTCCTTACAACAACAACATGCTAATTAACACCCAATTAGCCCCAAAACACATCTAATGATAATAGATTTAAATCCAACAACTAACCCAAGTTCAACCTCATGAATTTATACAAAAATCCAACATGATACAATTTTCATGCAATACAAAAATTACCACATGTCTATCTATAGACGAAGTATTGAAAAAGAACAAGGAGAATCCCTACCTCAAATGGAGAACTCGATTGGAGAAGATGACCCGAAATCAAAGTGCTCCAAATCCCAAATTTCTTGGATCACAACGAAGCCCTTGACGATCAACACACTTCTTACAAAGGCCCAAGGTGAGGAAAACACTCTAGGTAGATCAATCCTAAGAGAGAAGTTCGGTTTTAGAGTGAGGTGCTCTCCAATGGAGGTTTTGAAAAAGTAAGGGAGAGAAAGGAAATCAAAAAGTGATCAAAAATGTGATTTCACGAATTGATATAAAAACAGGTCCGCTCGAGCGTACAACACCCCGCTCGAGCGCACAGACACAGGTTCACGCTCGAGCGTCCAAAGATCCGCTCGAGCGCCGGATGCACTCACCCAGAATTTTCTGCAGACGTCCAAAATGCTGAGGGAAGGAAATTCACGCTCGAGCGTCCCAACTGCCGCTCGAGCGGAAAGGCAACAACAAAAAAAAAAAACCCGCTCGAGCGTAAAATCGCCGCTCGAGCGTAGAGACCAAAACCTGGGCAAAATTTCAAAGCTTTAAAACACAACCAACAAATTCCCAACTTGCCCAACACAACCCAAAACTCTAAAACAAAGATTAAGGGATAGAAATGAGGATGAGACAACAACGAATCTATGGAACTGAGTCCAGATTGCAGTTAAACAACAATAGGGAATACCGGGATCGCTATATATATATATGTATGTGTGTGTGTGTGTGTGTATCAACTTGTAATCACTCTCTCTCATCTCAATCTCTCTTCTCTCTGTCTCATACTTATTGCTATTCTCTTCATTGGTGCCATCGCTGCTCTCCATCAGCACCACTGCCGCTCACCATGGAACTTTTTCTCTACTGTCTTGATCACCACAATCATTTGTTATATCCACAACTTCAGATCTGAGATCATTCACAATTGTTGTCACCGGAAAATGATGATTTGTGACGGTTCGCAAATCTCAAATCTAAGATCTCTCTCTCTCTCTCTCTCTCTCTCTCTCTCTCTCTCTTTTCTTCTTCTTCTTCTTCTTCTTCTTCTTCTTCTTCTTCTTCTCTTGATCCTCTGTTTTCAAACTTTGTCTCTCTATCTCTCTTTCTTCTTCTCATGATGCTTTGTTTTTTTAACAGTAAAATTTTACTCTGGTTCATGATACAGAACTCTTCTGTAAAGCCATCATCACAACTTGTTTCAGAGTAAAATTTTACTTTGAATTATAATAAAATTTACTCTGATTCAAAAATTCAAAGTAAAATTTTACTATGTAATTAAAAAAAAAAGAGTAAAATTAAAATTTACTATGATTCAAAGTAAAATTTTACTATCATTAAGTAGATCAGTATGTTGTTAACCAGAGTAAAATTTTACTGTTACGAAAACAGAGTACATATTTAATGAACGAACTAGAGTCAAATTGTCTATGAACAAACAAACAAACAAACAAAAAACTCTTAATTTTTCATTGCAATATCTTAGTTTTTTTTTAATCTCTGATCTGAACTTATTGATCTCACATATGAGTTCGTAGGTATCAAATCTGAGATGGTGGTGGTTTAACGATAAAAATTGTGGTTGTCGGCCGGCGGTGAGGATGAGCGACGCTGATAGGCGATAAAGATGGTGGAGACGATGAACAACAATCGAGTTGGTGAAGAGAGAGAGAGAGAGAGAATCGTAAAAGAAATGGAAGAAAGAGAGGGTATAATGGTCAAATAAAATATTCAAATAATAAATTTTGTCCTTTATACAGAATTTTATAATTATAAGGGGGTTTTGAAGGTACTAAATTTTTTTCTATCCTTTTAACCAAAAAAAAGGAGCTAAGAGGGGTTTATGGCCAAATTTCCCAATAAATAAGTCTTACTAATAAAATATGTCGATAATCAACCCATCTACTCCAAAATTAGGGCTTTCATACGCAATATCTGGATTGGTAACTTTCTTCGGTTCGAAGGCGGCGAGTCGACTCATCTACCCTTTCAACTCAGTTTCAACAAGAAGATGAAGTGAGCCCTAAAATGCTAGAAGAGGAATCAGAAATTAAAAAAAAAAAGAAAAAAGAAGAAGAAGATTCAAAACGAAGATGAAAACAATCATGAAGATGAAAATGACGAATTTGATTGGTGGTCCCGAACCCATTTGTTACAGCGATTGGGAGCGAAAAGGTATTTAGCATTTTTAAATATGTGGTTAGCGATTGAGTATTAAGATTGAATGATGAATGAATAAAGGGTTTATTTTATTTTATATCCCTAAATTATTGTCAAATTATCTATTTAGTTTTGAACTATTGATCGAGTAGAGTAAGTCTCTAAAGTTATTTACTTTCTAAACTATTGATTGAATCTATTAATTATCTAAAGGGTTAATTACACAAAAAACTCAGGGTTTCGCGTATTTTTGTATTTTAAATTCCAAATTTTCAATTTTAACAAATTAAATCCCATCCTTCCACTTGTGTTTCAATTTGGCCCCTCTGTCCATCTCCGTTATATTAAACTAACAAAAATCTTGGCAAAATTTTAGATTCAAACCCACATATTCAAACACTTGTATCTTCCTCGTCGTAATTCGTCTCATTTTTGTGTCATTAGATTCACCACACGGCCTAATTTTCATTCCAACCCTCATATGCCTTGTTCCACTTCTTTTTGCGTACTGTCGGAGCTCCGAAAGTTGGCCAAAAGTAAGAATTTTTCTCTTTGGACAAAATTTTTAGATTCAAACTCACATGTTCAAGAACTTGTATCTCCCTCGTCATAACTCCGTTTTGCCTCATTTTTGAGTCATTTGATTCATCTCGTGGCCTAGTTTTCATTTCATCCCTCATACACCTTATTTCACCTCTTTTTGCATGATGTCAGTGCTCCGAAAGTTGGCAAAGAATAAGATTTTTCCGTTCTATCTCCATGCTTCTTCCTTTGTCCTTCCTTTCCACAATTATTCTCTTTTTTCCTCTTTCTTCATGGCCCTTCCAGCGGGCTCATGGTGGCCATTGAACCTTCGACGGTGGTAGTGCCGTTAAGTATGGAGGCATATGACTTACAAGAAGGGAATGAAATGTAAGGGTGGGAAAAGGGCCATGAAAGAAGAGAAAAGAGAGAATAATTGTAGAAAGGAATGAGGAACGAATAAAAGATAGAGGGGGGAAAAAGAGAGAAAAATCCTATTTTTGGCCAACTTTCGAAGCTTCAACAACATGAAAAAAGAGGTGGAACAAAGCATATGATGGATGGAATGAAAACTAGGCCATGAGATGAATACAACGACATGAAAATGAGGCAAAACAGAGTTACGACGAGGGAGATACAAGTTTTTGAACATGTGAGTTCGAACTTGAAAATTTTGCCCAAATAGAAAAAAATCTTATTCTTAGCCAACTTTCGGAGCTCTTAAGGCATGCAAAAAGAGGTAGAACAAGGCGTATGAGGGGTAGAATGAAAACTAAGCCGTGAGGTGAATCCAACGATGCAAAAATGAGGCGAAACGGAGTTACAACAAGAGAGATACAAGTGCTTGAACATGTGGGTTTGAATTTAAAATTCTGCCTAGATTTTCGTTAGTTTAATATGACGGAGATCGAGAGGGACCAGATTGAAACACGGATGGAAGGATGGGGTTTAATTTGTCGAAATTGAAAACTTGGGGTTTAAAATGAAAAAGGTGTGAAACCCTAGGGTTTTTTGTGTATTTAACCCTTATCTAAAATATTTAATTCAAACTTATTTAGTTCATTATAAAATTAAAATATAAGTTCATAAGTATTATAAATTAGTAAAATACTCTATTTAGTTAAAATTTTATTCAAAAAAATCTTAATTTTTTATATTTTAAAAAAGTGTTTTATTTCGTTGTATGTTTGCACTAGATAGAATAAAAATTTAAGATTTTTTTGTAATAAAATCTTAATTAGGTAAGGTATTTTACTAATTTATAAAGCATATTGTAGACGAGCCCGAACGTCTCAGGAAAATCCCGTTTTGTTCATTGGGCTCAGAACAGTTCGGACTCAATGTCACGGTTCTTAATATGATATTGCAAAGTGCAATGTGAGATTGATAAATCACCAAAGAGTCCAAATCTGGCAAATCGTTTTGAAAAACTGATTTTTAGAAAGAAGTGCCAAACATGGACTGCTTTGCCAGATACAGAGTCGCCATCTAAATATTTTATTTTGGGGGAATTTAGGAAATCCCGACTCGTGCCTAAGGCCACGTGTCCGTCATCACCAAAGTTGCCTCGGCTCGGGAACTTGGGTACGAGAGGGGAAGGTCATGCAATGAGCACCCCCGCTCGCCTGATTAAAGATCGGCCACTACTAAACATGATATCTTGTTTTTGAAAACACATGTGTTCTTATTCCGTTTATTAGCTAGAATTACTATGTGATGCGCACAACAAACAAGTATAGACTGGATTGCCTAAGTTGGAACAAAACATCTCATGTTTGTTTTTGAAAGCAGTTTGCTACTCGCAAGTAGACTAAAATGCGGATTTTCCCACCCTCAAGTGGGCTTAGATAACATGGTGATTTGCCACTCTCAAGTGGGCTTAAAACTCGCAATCAATGAATTGTTCCAATTCAAGTAATCCAACCTTTACCTACAGGCATTCAGGCAATTATATCACATAAGCAGTTAGCCACATGGCAAGCATGCTATCATGGGAGTCACTCACACACATGCAAGGATGCTAAAGCATAAACACTTACCGAGTACTCCGAGCCAAAACAAAAGCTATGTTAGAAATCAATGCATGATCCTAGCTATGTCAAGAATGCCTAATGCAACACATACAAAATGCAACTAAGATAGGCTCAGCTATTCTAAAATATCATGTGAAATGCAACTTGATACATGCATTCAAACATGAATTTAAATACAATGCAGTTAGTATGATGCGCCGAGCCCGGTGCATGAAAGATAGATGAATGAATGCGAACATGAGAGCATAAGGATGCTAATTGAAACATGCCCTAAAACTAACCATCGTAAGCTAGTAAATAAAAGGGAGAAAGAAATGGGGATTGGAAGACATGCATCACACACACGGACACTTATTTACAACATTGCCCTCTCAGAGGAGGGTCCGAATGAATCATACAGAACCAACTAGCTAATCTAAGCTAATCTAATTAAACTAGTTATTACACAACAGAATGAATAACAAGCTACAGCTAATTATTATACAACTCTAACTAATTAACAAATTAACTAAGTTAGCAATTAATAAGCATATAAACTATATAATATCGGCTGCCTCAGCTCTGCTTTGGATGACAAAGGATGCGTGCATGCTCGAGTCGCCTTGTTCGGAAATCCCTCACAACGCCCTGATTTGCCTCTGTTTGCAATTAATCTCAAAAACTTGCACCAAGCTCCAGAGAGATGAAACTCCACCTTGGGAATCTATAGGGATACGGCCGACCCGATATTGGCCTTGGAGACCACCTGCCGACCGCTTTTTGTGGTGAAAACCAGAAAAAGTGGTCAACTAGCCACTTTATCTGATCGGCTGACTAGTTTTTGTTGCTGGTTTTTGGTTTTCTACAACAGAGGGCAAGAAAGGGGCACGACAAAGTATTTGCAACACATGTATGCGCGACCACCCTCCCTATCATTACATAAGCTCAAGGGAGTGTAGGTCTTGACCCTCGGGCCACCAATCACGCATCTCGATGCATGATGGCCGAGGGGGGCCGAATTGCGCAACTCAATATGGAATGAATGCACATACAAACACCTAAAGCCTAGAACTCCATCATGTATAGTCAAGAGTGTCGACGACCGGGAATCGAGGTACGTTTCATCACTTCGAGTATGAAATGTCCCTCGTTTCCCGTGTTTGGACTAATGCCTATTCCAAACACAATGCAACAAACATGGCATGGACAATGCGACTCAATCATGCAACTTAATGCAACACAACTTGGACATGCAAGCATGCAAGGGATGATCATGCAAACATGCGACTAGCATACACAATGCTATGAATTACATGGCATACACAATGCTCATGACGCTTGCACACACAATGCACATGGCAACTAACATACACAATGCAATGAATATGGCATGCACAAATGCAATGTTTGATTATGCATCCACATGGCATACTCAATGCTATGGACTACATGGCATACTCAATGCACAATGGACTTACACCAAAATGGATAGGGCTCGGCCATATCCAAATCAGCGGCCATTGATGATGAAATCAAGGCACCAAAACACACACAAACATGCATAATGCAATGGCCCAAGTCCAAGGCACAAAACACAACTTTCCATAAGCATGGAAAGGATGAAACATGGATTACAATGGCATATGTTCCAGCATTGAAATGGCATGTAAGATGACTTAGAATCATGCAAACAACCCATGTTACGCATGTCGAAGGGCTCAAGCATCAAAAGCTAGTGAGACGTATTACACTAGAGGCATGCAAGGCGATGCTCAAATGACCAAACCAACCGCAAACAGACCCTATGCAGGCTAAAATGGTAGCAAAAATGAGTTGGGATGATGACTTGAAAGGCACAAAAATGAGGCTCATGCAATGGCTCACAAATAGGGCATAAAAGCACAACTCTAAAGAGCACTTGAGAAGTGGAAAATATGGAAGTGTAACAACCCTACATTCTCTGAAATAACATTCCCAATGATGCCAAAACATGTAAATACCTCAAGTCAAGCATGCAAGGGACTTCAAAACTCAAAGCTAGTCACGACTATTACACTATAAGCATGCATGGCAAGCATCCTCTGACCAAGGGGCCTCAAAACAGAGCTAAGACAGCCCAAAATATGAACAAAATCATGTTGGAGCATGATGTAGACACCCTATTTTGGCCGACCCTAAGACTTGGGCACTTTCTTTTGATTACCCGATGATGACAATTAGAATGTGTTTCTCACAGAATCCTCAGTACGAGAGATGAAATTTGAACTTTAATCCCAACCTTCACCATTATAGCCAAATTGTTTTAAAATACTAAATATTTCATTAGTTTAGTATTTTTTGTAATTTTGTATAATTTTATGTGTTTGTTCATATTTTTAGCGTTTTTATATAAATTGGTATAAATTATATATTTTATATATTACATTATATATATATATATATATATTATAAAAAAATATAATAATAAAACAAAATTGTTTTGATGTCGGCAGTCGACATCTTTGCATAGCTTTGCATATATATATTATTATTATATTTATATTTTTATTCTTATTATATTATTATTATTATTATTATTATTATTATTATTATTATTATTATTATTATTATTATTATTATTATTATTATATGCCTATATAAGGCAATCAAGGGGGCTCAGCAAAGGAGAGGAGAATGGGGGGAAGACAAAAAGAGAAAAAAAAAAGGGGAAGGGGGGAGAAAAAGAATCTGAAGAGAAAAAAAAAAAAAAGAAAGGATGGAAAATAAAATATTTTTTTTGATATTTTTATTTTCATTTCATCAATACACCATTCAAAAAACAACCACTAAAGCTGTAATTCCAAATTTTGGACTGAGAATTAAGAACACATTCCACAGACTTGAGAGTAATCAAAAGAAAGTTTGTGACTTAGAAAATTCATCATTTCCCCAAAAGGTGAGTTTTCGCAAATTTTCATTTAATTTAAAAATATGATATAATTTGTTTAAATACTTCTTTTCATAACTGTTTTTTTTATCGCTTTAATGGGATGGCTGCACCACCCACATATCTGCTGTAATTTAAATATTGTATATAAACTGTTGTAATTTATTACTTTAAATAATCTACCCCACTGGATGAATAGCAACCTCCGGCGGTGAATAGTAACCTCCGACGGTGAATAGTACCTCCGGCTATTTAATTTACTCTCTTTCTGTAGCTTAATTTCAGCACTATTATATACTATTTAGGGGGCTATTTAATTTATTTCAATGGTTTATGTTTTAAATATTAAGTTTGTTTGTACTAACCAATTAATCAATTTCGCATAATCATCTTTGCAACCTCCCTCCATTCTTTACTTATTTCGATTAAAAAGTTGTGAAAAATTAAGATTGTGGTTCAAATATATAAAAAAGGAACTCTTCCATGCTTAATGGCTTAATCTCTTCAGAGGTTCATTATCAAAAGTATAAAACGCTCTATGCTTAATGGTTTAATCTCTTTGGAGATTCATTACCAAAGGCATAAAACATTTTATACTTAAGAAGTTCATTACCAAAAGTATACAACGTTATATGCTTACTGATTTAATCTCTTAGGGGATTTACTAACAAAAGCATAAAACATTCTATACTTAACGGTTTAAATTCTTTGGAGGTTCACTACCCCAAATGTATACATGTTCTTATACTAAAGCACAATCTTTTATTTTTCATTTCTCTTTAATCATCAATATGTTTACTTTTAAGGGACTAATTGACCCTTGGAAATCACCAAGGAAAGTGCCATTATCACTTATTATCAAGTTTGGATTTCAAGTTATTATCACTCAATTTTGGATTTTTCTAAGTCAGTATCACTCTTTTGAGTTTGACTAGTCCTTGTTGCACATCTTGAGTTTGACTTGGAATCCCTTATCGCTTGTAAATAAGTTTGACTCTTCCTTTGTAATTTTCCCCGAAGAAAATTTTCTCGGGTTAAGTTGATGCTTGTTTCTCTTTATTGCGTTTTGGACTTAGTGAACGTAAATATCACTTTTGCACAAACAGGAGAAAAGATAAAGAAATGGACAGGTAATAAAAAAGGATAATAAAATTGGTTAAAATTGGATTACAACCGACATAAAGAACCAATCTGATTAATTGAATTCGGTCGGACGTTATACCGAATTTATTGTATCAAGACTTGCCTTACATCAATTATTGTAATAAATTAGACAGCCCCTTTCATTTATTATTCATTCGGCTTTGTAATAATTATTTGTTTGGACACTTGGACATTCGGACCTTCCTGCGCGAGGGCAAATAAACTTGTAATAATGTGTATGTCTTCCAAGCCCACGTCTTGCTCCCTTTTATTTACCAGCTTATAATGGTTAGATTAGGGACATCATGTTTAATTTAGCATACTCATATTTGCATCCACTTGTATTGCATGCACCAAGGCTCGGCGCATCATTCTAATTCACATTATCGTTTAATTACTTTTTTGAATACATGTTTAGACCGCATGCGATCAAATCATTTCATATGTCATATTAGTAGCTGAGCCTAGTAATTGCATATCACATGTGTTGCATTTGTCATATTGTACAGTTAGGAATCATGCATATTTTCTAACTTTGTTTTGTAGCTTGTTCGCGAGACGTCGGTAAATATGTGAGTTGTTATGCTTTGGCATCCCGCTTGTACATAATTTTCTTATTATGTTTAGCATCCTACCATGAGGCTAATTGCTTAAATGATAAACTATTTGAATGCCTATGGATGAAGGTTTGTTGCTTGAATTGGAATGATTTAACGAATGTACGTTTTAAGCCCACTTTGTAGTGGCAAATTCACAAACTTTAAGCCCACTTCATTAAGTGGCAAATTAAGCCCACCTGATGTGGCAAATTCAAACCCTTTTCGAGAAACAAACATGAAATTGAATTGTTCCAATTTGAGCAAACTAGTCTATACCTTGTATGCTTCACATAAGAAATTTTGGGATTTATTAAATAATCAGAACAAGAGCATATATTGTACATAAAAACCACATCATGATTAGTAGAGGCCGATCTTTGATCAGGTGAGTGGGGTGTTCAATTATTGACCTTCCCCTCTCATACCTAAGTTCTCGAACCAAGACACATTGGTAACAACGGACTGATGGCCTTTGGCACGAGTCGTGGGTTTTCTAAATTTTCCAAAATAAATATTTAGGTGGCGACCCTGTTATTTGGCAAAGCAGTCCATTTTTTTGGCATTTGATTCAAACATCGATTTTCTAAAAGAAATTGCCGGATTTGGACTCTTTTTGTGTTTTTCACTATTTCACATTGCACTTGTGAAATCAGAATCAAAACCAACACACAAGTGGAGTCCAAACTGTAAGGGCTATTTTATTCTTTCGAAAGGGAGCGCGAAAAGCCGAGCTACACATAGCCAAAATATGCTAGAATTGTGAGCCAAAACATCACGCATTCAAAGCTAGTGAACAAGATTTTCACTACAAGCATATAAAGCACGCAAGAGGCTATTAAACCAGCCATAAACGGAGCCATGACATGCCAAATGATGGCCAAAAACCCACTGAAATTGAGCTAATACATGCTAGATTGGCATGCTACTCTGATGAGCCACAAATGGGATTACACTACACATATGAGAAGCATGCCAAGGGTGACTAAACCAACCATGGACAGAGTCTAGGTAGGCCCTAAAAGTCACCAAAAAGTGCCTGAACCAAGCCTTGAAAGTATGAAGATGTATGCTCCTTTGATAGGTTAAAAATACAAGCAAACAAAACAAGAAGAGAGGGGATCACCTCCCTCTGATTTAGGACCACAAAACCATATGCCTACCACTGAAAATCCACTGGATTTCAGTGGCTAAAAGGCCAAGCAAAGACTAATTCAAAGGCCTCAAGGCATGGCACAAAACAAGGCTAAACAAGACACAAAAGGGGGTAGAACACCCCCAACACCAAAGGAGCCTCAAACAAACATCAAAAACACTTAAATACAAGACTTTTTTTAGTTGAAAGGAAATCCCAAATAAGTATGCAAATATGGCTAAGTGAATGATCAAGTCAAAGCTTAAAAGGGGAGAAAAGAGGTTACCCTTGAAGCACTGCAATACCAGCAAGTTTCTCAGCCAAAAACCAACTTTTCAACCTCCAAAAGGTCCTCCAAGAACCTTAGTTAAATGGTGGGGTGTATGGTTAAGAGTTGTGGTGTAAAGGTGAAGAACAACTCACACTTTAGGCACCAAATATAGAGATATAGAGGGAGATATACACTTGTGCCTTAGGCAAAATTCAGAACCTCTGGAATGGAAAGGGAGAGCCTCTCTTATAGAAAAAAAGAGTTCAAGCTTCTTGGAGAAGCTAAAACTTGGATGCAATCCCTCCATACACGTGTATGGAGGATATAGTCTGTGCCCTCCATTCAGTCTGACAAAACAGGGGGAAAGCTGCCGACCAAAAAAGGTGGTCGGCCTGCTACTTGCAATGGTCGGCCGACCACTTAAAGTGGTCTCCCAAAAAAAAAGTGGTTAACCAGGGGAATTGGTGGTCTCCACACTAAAAGCAAGCCAATGGTGGGGTGGGAAACCAGAAAATGTGGCCCAAAGACCAAGAAAACCAGTTCAACGACCAGAAAACTGGTTGGTGGAGAGAAAAGTGGTCTCCATGGATAAAAGCTGGTCTCCCACCCTTGTACCACTTCCCAAACAAGGAAAGTAAGGTTTGTACCCAAGACAAA
Organism: Camellia sinensis; assembly: GCF_055761805.1. Lineage (NCBI taxonomy): Eukaryota > Viridiplantae > Streptophyta > Magnoliopsida > Ericales > Theaceae > Camellia > Camellia sinensis. The sequence goes on from NC_138968.1 coordinate 14,705,445, forward strand.
CCAAACCGGATGCAAGACGAGGGTTCGGGAGGCAAGACTCGCGGTCGGGAGCCCCGAAAACCAACCGCCAAGCATCAAAGGTGGCGTACGACCACAAAAGTGGTCTTTCGGACCACAGTGTCCCTCTAGACAGAGGAAATAAGGTGTGTTCCAAAAACCGTGCCAAACAGAGAATGTTAAGCGGTCCCGAGCCGAGGCGCACGGCTAACGGCTCTGAAAATTAAAAACTAGCCTCCAAATGGAAACAGTGGCTTACGACCACGAAAAGTAGCCTACGATCACTGAGAGATAGTCTACAAGACCTCTCCCTCCCTCCAGGAAGAGAAAACAAGACTTGGTCCGAGAACCGAGTCAAAGTACAAAGGGTCTCGAGGTCCGGAGGCGAGGCTCTCAACCAAAACGCCGGAAACTCGAAACGAGCACCACATGCACTGTCACCGAGCGCTCAATCGGTGACGTCTGAGTCTTAAGGTCGGTCCAAAATGGGGTGTCTACAGTTGCCCCTCTTTGACAGAACTCGGAAGTCATAAGTGACGGGAGTGAATGTCAAAGCCCAGAGACGACCCATTTTTGACAAGGCCGAAGACTTAGACAAACAGGCAAGATAACAAAGAGATGTGCCCGCAGGTAGGGGAAAAATGCAAAGGGCATGCAAGATGCCGAACATAACTTATGATCATGCAAAGAAAGCTGTAATGAAGCAAATATACACAACAATGCAACAGTTTAAGCAGGCGAATTCAAACCAAACTACATTACATGCAGAAAGGATGTAAGAAAATTATGCAATTCTCACGAACATGTGCGATAGATACATAAAGGTGAATGAAGTGTGATAGATACACTAAGTGGACAAGCATGCGTGATAGATACACAAAGTGAGCATAGTGTGATAGATACATAAAGTGAGCGTGTGATAGATACACAAAGTGAGTGTGTGATAGATACACATAGTGAGCGTAGTGTGATAGATACACAAAAGGTGTGCATAAAGTGTGATAGATGCACTAAATGAACAAAGTATGATAGATACACTAAAGGTGAACACAAAGTGTGATAGATGCACTAAGTGAACAAAGTATGATAGATACACTATAGGTGAACACAAAGTGTGATAGATACACTAAGTGAACAAAGTATGATAGATACACTAAAGGTGAACACAAAGTGTGATAGATGCACAAAGTGAACAAAGTATGATAGATACAGTAGATGTGAACACAAAGTGTGATAGATGCACTAAGTGAACAAAGTATGATAGATACAGTAGATGTGAACACAAAGTGTGATAGATGCACTAAGTGAACAAAGTATGATAGATACACTAAAGGTGAACACAAAGTGTGATAGATGCACTAAGTAAACAAAGTATAATAGATACACTAGATGTGAACACAAAGTGTGATAAATGCACTAAATGAACGAAGTATGATAGATACACTAAAGGTGAACACAAACTGTGATAGATGCACTAAGTGTACGAAGTATGATAAATACACTAAAGGTGAACACAAAGTGTGATAGATGCACCAAGTAAACAAAGTATGATAGATACACTAAAGGTGAACACAAAGTGTGATAGATGCACTAAGTGAACAAAGTATGATAGATACACTAGATGTGAACAAAAAGTGTGATAGATGCACTAAGTGAACAAAGTATGATAGATACACTAGATGTGAACACAAAGTGTGATAGATGCACTAAGTGAACGATGTACGATAGATACACTAAAGGTGAACACAAAGTGTGATAGATGCACTAAGTGAACAAGTATGATAGATATACTAAAGGTGAACACAAAGTGTGATAGATGCACTAAGTGAACAAAGTATGATAGATACACTAGATGTGAACACAAAGTGTGATAGATGCACTAAGTGAACGAAGTATGATAGATACACTAAATAAATGACGTGTGATTGATACACTAAGTGAATGAAGTGTGATTGAATGACCTTAAACGGAACTTCTTTGAATGAACTATACATACAATATCATACATGAATGGGAAAGAAACTTGATAGGTACAATGCAATAGAATGCATGATGTTTAAAGAACGCAATAAACAAACATAGCGGCGCTTTAGAAAGCACCTCACGGGGTGAGTGGCGATAAACCGCTCTACTCTGACGGGGACCCCGCCTTCTGTTCTTCAAACACTTACCTTCAACTCGTAGTATAAAGGTTCTGATATGCTGAGAAGGGGTAACCTCTGTATGTAGAAGCCACGGATGCCGCTTTTCTTTTGGACCATATTCACAACTTTCCCTATTCTCCAACGGGGTGACTGACTAGGTTGGTTCACTATCCAGAATTAAGGCGCGCGCACACTATCTCAACCTATGGGGCTTCCATACAAATTTCAAGCTGGGGATACACCCATGGGTATTTAAACCAGACTTTAGTCTCGAAAATCTCAAACCTTTGCGTTCTAGGCAACAGCCATTCGAACTCTAGTTTCCATCGTTGCAGTCGGTCTCCTAGGAACTCATTGCAAACACGGCCAAGATGCCCCTGGCAGGGACTGGTACTCAGGAGAGCACTTATGATCGCCATTCTGGCTTGAAGTAGACTTGATCTTGAGCTTGAGGTAGAGGCACACTCATACTTCGGAGCATTGGCAAGACCTGAAGTGGTACACACGGAATACAATCTCAGAACTTACTGAAGTTGAAACAAACTCAAATGCTAGACATTTCCTCTTTTCTTTTGCTTTGCAGTCTGGAACCTATATAGCTTCAGATAGGTCCTTGTTCTACTGTTCTCATATGACCTATGTTGAACCTTGCAGTTTTGTAAAAGAACAAATCCCTTTTTGCACAAAAATGGAGAATGGCACAACACTCTGAGCACAAAATAATTTTTTGAAATTAAGAGATGAGTTTTTAACCGGGTATTGAGCCTACAACTGACCATAGCCAAAACGACTCAACAATGGGAAAAAAAGGTAAAACAACCTAAATACATACAAAGACACTTGAAACGACTCAAAGCAAGAATCAAGACAAACAAAACACGCACACAACACTCAGATGTGCACAGGGAGCCTGTTTCTCCGGGTATGTTTCCCACCTTTCCTTATTTGTGATTCTCACGTCACTCAGCCCTCAGGCTTTGTTTCTCTGAAAAGACCTTTTCTCACTTTTTCTCTCAGCGCACATCTGTCTATTCTTTAATCTCTCATTTTTTTTATCCCTCCCCTGGGTGGTTGATGGATAAGCAGGAAGTTGCGGACTCTTGCCCCCTAGCATTCTGCTAGGTTCTCATTCTTCTGCGCACAGCTAGTGAGTTCCTCCCACAGAGGGGTTGCGCTACAACTGGGTGTGTAGCAAATCTGTAGCGGACATCCGGTGACGATGCTCTGCTGGGAAGTTTGGACGTGATCAGATCTGTCCAGGTGAGGGAGTAGAATATCTTGCCCCATTCTAGTTCGTGCTTCGCACTTGGCTTGATAGCTCGTTGCTTGGAGGATGTGAGAACTTTCTGCCGTTTTGCGATCAGCTTCAGTGGTGCCCTTTTCAGGCAGGTATGATGCCCTTTCTGGCAAATGCATTGATAAAGGGAAAAAGACAGAAAACCTAACTCAACTGTGCCCCTAGTTCATCATTTTGACCATTTTTTGTTTTTTGCTTCTGCTAAAACAATTTTAACCAAAATGAGAGTTAGATTAACACACTTGTTCGATTTTTTGATTTGAAATCATGCAAGTTAGGTTATGAGCACTAAAAATTTTCCTTTTTAGTGTCCAAGAAATGGTCCAGTTTTAGAAAAATGGAATAATTTTCGAGAGAATTAGTCAACCTCATTAAAAATTCTCAAAAAGCTATTTTTGCAAATGGCCACTGCTTGACCAACGTAGAATTTACTCTTGAGATGCACAACCTTAGATCCAAAACAAATGGAAAATGGCCCCTTGTCTGAACGGCACTGCATGGCAACTGAAAGTTGCCCCTAGTCTGAATAGCACCGCAGCACTGCACGGCAACGGAAAGTTGCCCCTAGTCTGAATAGCGCAGCAGCACGTGGTAACCAGTCCTCACAATGACAATTGCAACCAAATTCTCAGATACAGAGAAGACAAAGATAACCAGAACCATCACATGGACACAATCGAATTTGAAGTGTTTTACAGCTGGAATTCAGAATGAAGTTGCCTACGTATCCCAAAGATGGGAATCAAGCTTTACGTAGTTCGGGTCAGGTACACTCGTGTATTAACCCTCACCTTTTACGCTCTAACTTTTGCCAAGGCCGCCCTTTCTTGGTTTTCAACCTTGCGAGCTATTGTTCTTCTTTTTTTTTCTTCATTCTTTGCATTTTTTCTCTTTTTTTTTTTTGTTCTTTTTCTTCCTTTTCTTGCTCTAACTTTTGCCTGGGTCGCCCTTCCGAGTTTTCGGCCCAGCGAGCCTCTCAAGGGTAAAAGTTGTAACATGCCCATGTTGAATGGTTTGAGATCTCAAAGCCATCTGAATTCAGAAAAATGACTGTTGTTCGCTAATGATGTAGGAGTCCATCCAATGGGGGCTGAATTTGTCCCTAATTTTGTGGATAGGAACTCAATTGTCCTTCAGCAATACTTTCCCCTTTCCTCCCTTCTGGGATTTGGCATTCTTACCGATCTTCGTTAGCTTGAGAAATGTCCCAATTTTTGATTCTTCGAGCACATCGGACATTTTTGCCCCTAGTTCGAGGGGGGGGCTTATGATCTAGCTTCGCAAGCTTCCTTTGATAACATCTAATCTACTCGATCTAACTTCCTGACCCCTAGTTCGGGGATTGCTTCAAATCTGGCCACACAGGCCTCACATTGTGGTTGATTGTTGAACATTCTGAATCCAAGTTCAAGGTTTGAAAGCAAAGGGGTTGAGTCTCGAGGCTGAGAGTGATCCTAAGCTGCACAATCTCAAGAGCGATTCCACACAGGTCTTCGTAGGACCGCGCAAAACATTTTTTGAAATCTGAAGACAGTGTAGAACCAATCTGGATCAAGCCAGGATCCTTCTCAGTACTCACGTTAACAAACATGATCTCATTCATTAATGGGCTTAGCATGCCTCTCTTTCTCTCAATTGATCAAATTTTTACAAATTTCGAGAAATTCCTTCCTCTTCGTTTTCATCACATTGTTCAAAAAGTTTTGAAAAGCTTAGGTCAATGCAATGATTTCAAGACACAGAAGAGCAGGTGGAATGCACTGCCGTTTCATTCAAGACTTCTGGAATAACTGGCTCTAAGCATAAAAGCGTGAAAATCACTGTTGTTTCATTCAGATCATCTGGTGTAACTAGCTCCACGGCAGAAACAGACTAAAAAAAAAAGCGAAAAGACAAACACAAAACAAAATAGTGATGTCCGAGGTAACACCCCCGGAATCACCCGACTCCTATGCAACAGGAATGACTCAATACAACAAGACTGACCCGACTGACTTAGCACAAAAAAGGCTGACTCAAAGCAAAACAACAGAACTGACTCAATACCCAAATCAGAAAGTACAATAAAAAGCATTTGCACATTGCTCAAAATTGTGCGTGCCATACGCCACATCTGGAGTAAACTGAGCACCATCCGCAGGTGGTTCGTCCCCCGATCACATCACATTATCCCCCAAGTTCACTGATCCAGTGAAGAAAGACTTTGCTGGACTGGTGCAGCGATGACCTTGTTGTCAAACAAATCTTGTACATCATGGCGAAGATGAAAGCAACTGTCAGTGTCATGACCGGTTTGTTGATGGTAGGCACGGTATTTAGTCTGGTCATGCTTTGGAGGGATAGGATCGGGTAGAGGCCGTTGTTCCAACGGTTTCAGATGTCCTTTCCAGAGTAAGACCTCTAGAGCCTTTGACAAAGGCATATAAAGTGGGGTAAAAACCCTCTTGACTCGAGGTGGATATTTGGTTTTTTGTGAGCTACTTCTGGACGCACAGGTGAATGGGTTAGCTATTTTGGATGTGGTGGTGGTGACCATGCCCACTTCAGAAGATCTTGCAGCTGCATCACCACTGGTGGTCACATTCGAACTGCGAGAAAACGCCCTCCTGGACTGCTCCTTCTCCTAGTCAATGAGGCCCTGCTTCATAGCGTCCTCGATTTGCACCCTAATCTCATGTAAATTTGCAAAGGTGGGTAAGGGGAGAACGATCATCTTTTGCATGAGCTTGGGCTGGAGGTTGCACACAACCATCTGAATCTGATCTTTGTCAATGGGCCTGATGGTCATCATCGAGGCTTTAGCTCTCCAGCGGGTCACAAAATCGGAGAAGCTCTCCTTTGGTTCTTGCCTGGTGGTCTCAAGATCATAAGTTGTGACCTCGATCTGTGTATTGTAGGAGTATTGAGCTATGAAGGCCTCAGTCATCTCCTCCCAACTTCATTTAACAGAGTCCTCTAGTTTTTCATACCAAATGGCCGCTACACCTGACAGGGTCCTGCCAAACAGGGAAAGCTTCTATGGTCTGGTGAGGCCCATTGGCCTTAAGATGTCTGAAAACAGTCGCAGGTGCACCATAGGATCTCCAGACCCATCAAAGCGGTCGATGTGCGGCATTTTAAACCGGTCTGGCAGCGTCACGACCGAGTCGGTGTACCCATCCTCAATATCCGAAATGGACTTCACGCCCTGGGACTTCTTGAACAGCTTTTCTAGCTTGCTCACTTTTAGCGCTGTGGGGTCCACCTCGAACTCAAAGGGAGAATTCGGTAAATTGGTGGGTGTGGGTGCCTTGGATAGCTAAGGTAAGATTGGGGGCAGAGCTGGCCTCGTTGAGATGTCCGCATCATCCTGAACATTTGCTGTCTCCCCGAGTATTGGGACCCTTGGTGGGGGAGGAACTGGGTGTGAAGCAGATGCTCCGGTTTGCTGCTGTAGCCTGGCGATTAACTCTGCCTGTTGGGCCACTACTTCTGCTTGGCGTGCAGCCACTTCTGCCTAGCGGGTAGCATCCTGCTGCATGACCCGCATACTTTCCTAGAGCTGACGCATCATCTCTTCCATACTAACTGAAAACTGCTGATCTAACTGAACAAGTGTGTATCCCTTTTCTGAGATGGAACCAGATATCTCAGCTCAACTGCACATAGGTGAGGTGGATAATGACCGCTGAACTGGGGACTGCTGAACGAGTGATCTGTGCCTGATTGGCCTTTTCTTGCCTTACCACTGGCGAAGGAAACACTAGTTGCTCTGAACTGAACCTCTGACCTGACAAAGTCTATCAGGACGAATCCAATGTACCCGAGGGTTATTGGAGCCCTCTGAAGCTATAGTTCCATGACTACCCCCCTGCAGAAGAGAAAACAGACAGCATCTCAGCTTGATTTCACTAGAACATGTATAAGCATAGCTGAACGACTGTGCTCTCTACTGAATTTAGCCCAAGACTCTGCCAGTAAACTGATATCTTTGGGTAAAACTGATCTTCTCAAGAAAAACTGACTCCCCCCAAAATACTGATGCCCTCTGGCCTGATACCCAGACTTGCAAACTAATACATGCATTCTTGTAGAGGCACACTCTAAAAGCACATAGCAAACAAGTGAGAGCCAAAACACCCCTATGGAGGGGTAGGGTTTCCCTGTCCTATCTTGTCAGGAGCTAGGGTTTCACTACGCACACAGCGGTTTCAAACAACCTATAATCGGGTAAGCACCTATCCTAGTTTGGGATAGTCACTAAGGATTCCGATATGCACTAGGTCGAATGGTCAAAAGGGTGCCCCGGTAAAAAACTGGGGTTTGTGTTCCCATTGTGGCAGAGCCCGTAACCGGTCAACCTTATGGCACGCTTCTCAAAGCGAGCCTCCGACAAACCATTCAGGAATATCAGACGGCAAACACTGTGTCCTAGGCGCACCAATGCAAATACAATGCAAAGAAACACATAAGTGTAATCGAAACAAGATATCATGAGTTCGAGTCAAGTTCTCTAACTCCCCAGCAGAGTCGCCAGAAACTGTAAACGCGCCTGAACGCCCCAGGAAAATCCCGTTTTGTTCATCGGGCTCACTATAGTTCGGACTCAATGTCACGGTTCTTAATTTGATCTTGTAAAGTGCAATGCGAGATTGATAAATCACCAAAGAGTCCAAATCCGGCAAATCGTTTTGAAAAACTAATTTTTAGAAAGAAGTGCCAAACATGGACTGCTTTGCCAGATACAGAGTCGCCACCTAAATATTTTATTTTGGGGGAATTTAGGAAACCCTGACTCGTGCCTAAGGCCACGGGTCCGTCATCACCAAAGTTGCCTTGGCTCGAGAACTAGGGTACGAGAGGGGAAGGTCATACAATGAGCACCCCCACTCCCCCGATCAAACATCGGCCACTACTAAACATGATATCTTGTTTTTGAAAACACATGTGTTCTTATTCCGATTATTAGCTAGAATTACTATGTGATGCGCACAACACACAAGTATAGACTGGATCACCTAAGTTGGAACAAAACATCTCATGTTTGTTTTTGAAAGCGGTTTGCTACTCACAAGTAGGCTAAAATGCGGATTTTGCCAGCCTCAAGTGGGCTTAGAAAACATGGTGATTTGCCACTCTCAAGTGGGCTTAAAACTCGCAATCAATGAATTGTTCCAAATCAAGTAATCCAACCTCCACCCACAGGCATTCAGGCAGTTATATCACATAAGCAGTTAGCCTCATGACAAGCATGCTATCATGGCAGTCACTCACACACATGCAAGGATGCTAAAGCATAAACACTTACCGAGTACTCCGAGCCAAAACAAAAGTTATGTTAGAAATCAATGCATTATCCTAGCTATATCAATAATGCCTAATGCAACACATACAAAATGCAACTAAGATAGGCTCGGCTATTCTAAAATGTCATGTGAAATGCAACTTGATACATATATTCAAACAAGAATTGAAATACAATGCAGTTAGTATGATGCGCCGAGCCCGGTGCATGCATGACAGATGAATGAATGCGAACATGCGAGCATAAGGATTGTAATTGAAACATGCCCTAAAACTAACCATCGTAAGCTAGTAAATAAAAGGGAGAAAGAAATGGGGGTTGGAAGACATGCATCACACACACACACACACTTATTTACAACATTGCCCTCTCAGAGAAGAGTCCGAATGAATAATACAGAACCAACTAGCTAATCTAAACTAATCTAATTAAACTAGTTATTACACAACATAATGAATAACAAGCTACAGCTAATTATTACACAACTCTAACTACTTAACAAATTAACTAACTTAGCAATTAAATAAGCATATAAACTATATGATGTAGGCTGCCTCAGCTCTCCTTTGGATGACAAAGGATGCATGCATGCTTGAGTCGCCTTGTTCGGAAATCTCTCGTGATGCCCCGATTTGCCTCTGTTTGCAATTGATCTCAGAAACTTGCACCAAGCTCCAGAGAGATGAAACTCCACCTTGGGAATCTGTAGGGCTATTGAAGACCAGATATTGGCCTTGGAGACCACCTGCCAACCACTTTCTGTGGTGAAAACTAGAAAAAGTGGTCGGCCAACCACTTTATCTGGTCGGCCGACTAGTTTTTGCTGCTGGTTTCTGGTTTTCTGCAACAGACGACAAGAAAGGGGCACGACAAAGTATTTGCAACACATGTATGCGCGACCACCCTCCCTATCATTACATAAGCTCAAAGGAGTGTAGGTCTCGACCCTCGGGCCACCAATCACGCATCTCGATGCATGATGGCCGAGGGGGGCCAAATTACGCAACTCAATATGGAATAAATGCACATACAAACACCTAAAGCCTAGAACTCCGTCATGTATAGTCAAGAGTGTCGGCGACCGGGAATCGAGGAACGTTTCATCACTTCAAGTATGAAACGTCCCTCATTTCCCGTGTTTGGACTAACACCTATTTCAAACACAGTGCAACAAACATGGCATGCACAATGCGACTCAGTCATGCAACTTAATGCAACACAACTTGGACATGCAAGCATGCAAGGGATGATCATGCAAACATGCGACTAGCATACACAATGCTATGAATTACATAGCATACACAATGCTCATGACGCTTGCACACACAATGCACATGGCAACTAACATACACAATGCAATGAATATGGCATGCACAAATGCAATGTTTGATTATGCAACCACATGGCATACTCAATGCTATGGACTACATGGCATACTCAATGCACAATGGACTTACACCAAAATGGATAGGACTCGGCCATGTCCAAATCAACGGCCATTGATGATGAAATCAAGGCACCAAAACACACACAAACATTCATAATGCAATGGCCCGAGTCTAAGGCACAAAACACAACTTTCCATAAGCATTGAAAGGATGAAACATGGATTACAATGGCATATGTTCCAGCATTGAAATGGCATGCAAGATGACTTAAAATCATACAAACAACTCCAAACAGACCCTATGTAGGCCAAAACAGTAGCAAAAATGAGTTGGGATGATGGCTTGAAAGGCACAAAAATGAGGCTTATGCAATGGCTCCCAAATAGGGCATAAAAACACAACTCTAAAAAGCACTTGAGAAGTGGGAAATATGGAAGTGTAACAGCCCTACATGCTCTGAAATAACAATTCCAATGATGCCAAAACATGTAAATACCTCAAGTCAAGCATGCAAGGGACTTTAAAACTCAAAGCTAGTCAAGGCTATTACACTACATGCATGCATGGAAAGCATCCTTTGACCAAGGGGCCTCAAAAAAGAGCTAAGATAGCCCAAGATATGAACAAAATCATGTTGGAGCATGGCCAAAATATGCTAGAATGGTGAGCCAAAACATCATGCATTCAAAGCTAGTGAACAAGATTTACACTACAAGCATATGAAGCATGCAAGAGGCTATTAAACCAGCCATAAACGGAGCCATGACATGCCAAATGATGACCAAAACCCACTGAAATGGAGCGAATACATGCTAGATTGACATGCAACTTTGATGAGCCACAAATGGGATTACACTACACATATGAGAAGCATGACAAGGGTGACCAAACCAAGCATGGACAGAGTCTAGGCAGGCCCTAAAAGTCACCAAAAAGTGCCTGAACCAAGCCTTGAAAGTATGAAAATGTATGCTCCTTTGATAGGCCAAAAATGCAAGCAAACAAAACAAGAAGATGGGGGGATCACCCCCCTCTGATTTAGGACCTCAAAACTACATGCCTACCACTGAAAATCCACTGGATTTCAATGGTTAAAAGTCCAAGTAGAGACTAATTCAAAGGCCTCAAGGCATGGCATAAAACGAGGCCAAACAAGACACAAAAGGGGGTAGAACACCCCCAACACCCAAGGAGCCTCAAACAAACATCAAAAACACTTAAATACAAGACTTTTTCAGTTGAAAGGAAAGCCCAAATAAGCATGCAAATATGGCTAAGAGAATGATCAAGACAAAGCTTAAAAGGGGAGAAAAGAGGTTACCCTTGAAACACTGCAATACAAGCAAGTTTCTCAGCCAAAAACTAGCTTTTCAGCCTCCAAAAAGGTCCTCCAAGAATCTCAATTCAATGGTGGGGTGTATGGTTAAGAATTGTGGTGTAAAGGTGAAGAACAACACACACTTTAGGCACCAAATATAGAGATATAGAGGGAGATATACACTTGTGCCTTAGGCAAAATTCAGAACCTCTGGAATGGAGAGGAAGAGCCTCTCTTATAGAAAAACAAAGGGTTCAAGCTTCTTGGAGAAGCTAAAACTTGGATGCAATCCCTCCATACACATGGAGGATACAGTCTGTGCCCTCTAGCTGGCACAGCTGGCATCTATGCAGTCTGACAAAACAAGGGGAAAACTGTCAACCAGGAAAGGTGGTCGACTTGCTACTTGCAATGGTTGGCCAACCACTTAAAGTGGTCTCCCAAAAGAAAAGTGGTCGGCCAAAGGAATTGGTGGTCTCCACACTAAAAGCAAGCCAATGGTGGGGTGGGAAAACAGAAAATGTGGCCCAAAGACCAAGAAAACCAGTTTTTCGACCAAAAAATCGGCCGCCGGGAGAAAAGTGGTCTCCAAGGATAAAATATGGTCTCTCACCCTTGTACCACTTCCCAAACAAGGAAAGAAAGGTTTCTACCCAAGACAAGCCAAAACAGATGCAAGACGAGGGTTCGGAAGGCAAGACGCGCAGCCGGGAGCCCCGAAAACTAGCTGTCGAGCATCAAAAGTGGCGTACGACCAAAAAAGTGGTCTCTCGGACCACAGTGTCCCTCTAGACAGAGGAAACAAGGTGTGTTCCAAAAACCGTCCCAAACGGAGAATGTTAAGCGGTCCCAAGCCGAGGCGCACGGTCGACGGCTCCGAAAACTGGAAACTAGCCTCCAAATGGGAACAGTGGCCTACGACCACGAAAAGTAGCCTACAACTATTGAGAGATGGTCTACAAGACCCCTCCCTCCCTTCGGGAAGAGAAAACAAGACTTGGTCCGCGGACCGAGTCAAAGTACAAAGGGTCCCGAGGTCTGGAGGTAAGGCTCTCAGCCAAAACTCCGGAAACTCGAAACGAGCACAACATGCACTATCACCGAGCGCTCAATCAGTGGCGTCTGAGTCTTAAGGTTGGTCAAAATGGGGTGTCTACACATATATATTTAAATATGTTTGAATTACATATTTTAGACTTAATAGATTCGATCAATAGTTTAGAGACTAAATAGATTTTGATTTATATACTTTAAAAACTAAGTAGACTCAATCAATAATTCAGGACTAAGTAGACAATTTGGTGATACTTTAAGGGTAGAAAGTGTAATAAATCCATGAATAAATTTTTTTGTTGTTTGATGTTTTTATTTTTCTCTTTCTCTTTGATTTTGATTGTTGATGATGGTTGAGATTGGAGATTTCAAACTCACCATGCTTCCTAGAAGAAAAGATTTCCTGTAGATTGGCCATTGGTGTTATGCATGCTGATATACTACTTTGATATGAATACATAAAAAACATGAACCTTTCTGATACAAAGTGCCCCATTGTAACATGATAATTAACACAAAGGCATTGCCCAAGTTGTATTATCGAAAACCATAGTAATACATCAATACACAATTAATTCTAAATGCAATTGCTGAGAACAATAAGATTAATTTCTATTATACATTATACAATCATTAAAATTTCCCATAAAATATCACTAATTTATTCTCTCACTCAGATTCAGAAATTACAACTAACTCACTAGTAAAAGTTGTACCACCCATTGTTCGCCTCGTTGGCGTTGAATTTGTGGAGGAAATGGACTGGAAAGAACTATCAGAGTGCCTTCATCGCCCTCCAGCATTTGCAGCACAACTTTCATCGATGGTCGGTGTATTGGATACCACTGTATGCACCGAAGTCCCACCATTGTTAGTTTCTTCACAATCTTTGCATCTCACTCCTCATCAATTTGAACTCCTGGCTCTTCTCCTTTATCCAAACACTTGTAAATCCATTCTGAAAAGTAATTTTTTCTTTTGTGTTATAGTAATTTGCCACGCTCCAACAATTTCTAGCAACAACATTCCAAAACTATAAATATCATATTTGTCTGTCATATTCCCAAAGTTTCTAGAGAGCACTTCAGGTGCAATGTAACCCACAGTCCCTCTAGTAGCAGTCATGGATACTGCACTTTATTCTTTTCTACTCAACTTTACTAAACTAAAATTAGATATCTTTGCGTTGAACTTGTGGTCTAACAAGATGTTGTGATGTTTGATATCAAACTGGAGGATTCATTGATCACACCCTAGGTGAAGATATTCAATTCCCTTAGCTATGCCAAGAGCAATGTCTTGCAATGTTTCCCAACCAAGTGAACGCTTCTGTTGATCCGAGGCTATAAACTTTTCAAGTGAATTGTTTGGTAAGAACTCGTAAAGCAAAGCTCTTCTAAATCCGCCAGCATAGTGTATCCCACCAAGCGGACCACATTGATATGGTGGATTCTGTCAATTGTTTGCACTTCATTGATGAACTCATTCCCATTTCCTTTCACACTGTTGAGGATCTTGACTATGACCTAAACATCATTGGAAAGTTTTCCCTTGTATACTATTCCATAGCCTCCTTGGCCTACTTTGTCCTCAAATTGATTTGTGATTTTCTTGATATTCGTGTAGGAGTATCTTGCAGGCTTGAGAGCTCTGTAATCCTCCAAAAAATTTCCAATCTTTAATTGATCCGCTTTCTTTATTTTGTTTGATATGTAGACAAGATACATTTTAATGACAAATACAACAAGAAGAGACAAACCCAAGATCCCATCTGTAATTCATATAATACCAAGTTAGAAAAATTGTGCCTCCTCCTCAATGTCTATTGAAAATGGAGGATAGTCAACTTTAGTTGTAACCTTTAGTTTCTCTGATGCACCTGTAAAAGTTTGAAGACTGTTAGACTCTCACTTTTCTTTTCTTTTCTTTTCTTTTCTTTTTTCTTTTATTTTTTTCAGTAAGTAAGAAATTTTATTTGTCATGAATTCATAATATTGATTGAACAATACTTTTTTATTTTTTTAGGTGCTACGAATAAGAAACTGACAAGGTATAATCAAATATTCAAGAGTGTTAAATCCTCTCGTATACAAATTCAACCATATTAACAACTAAGATATGCCTAATCAGGCTTGGACGTCAACACAATGTACCGATGAGGGGTTCACATCAGCAACCGCCACCTTGAAGGTTTGAAAAAACTCCTTAAATATAATGGTATTACTTGTTAATATTTATAGATTATATGGGCTCACTCTTTGAAGATTTTTTGAAAAATTTAGTACTCGATCCTCCACATTCTCCTTAACTCAATTTGCATTTTCAAGTTTCTGTTTTTACTATTTAGCTCCACCTATTTTCCTTTCTCTATCCATCTCTTATTCTCCTTATTTGTATCAGTTCTCGCTCTTCTTTTCTTGTTCTTTCTTTTTTTACTCAGTTTTTTCCTTTATCTTTTTTGTTATTTCAATACTCTCTTCAGCTCAATTTCCATTTTCAATTTTTCTTCCTAATCTCCATTTCTATTTCAAAACTTCTACTTTCAGTTCTTCCTTTTCTTATTTCTCTATTTTTGTTCTCTCTTTCTTCTTTTTTTTCTTTGACATCTAACATTTGATGTATCTAGTGCTCATCAACAAAGAGATCACATTATCATTGAGTATCATTTTTGAGTTGAAATTTTTATAGTTACATGTGGTATTCTATCACAAGAATTAAAAAACTAGTTTAATGAGGATATAATAGAGTTGTTTGTTCTTAGTTATGCTTTAGATCTTAGGACTGATTATAGGTTTTCTAAAATTGAAGATATTTGCAAACTTGCAAATAAATTTAGTTTGCATTTGAAATTAAAGTTACAAAATTATACATTTCGAGTTTCAAAAATTGCTCACAATATTTTAGTTGTGCTACAATGTTTGTGAAATCAAGAAAGTCGACAATTTATCTTCTTGTCAATAAATTGATTCTTGTTCTTTTAACTTTACCTGTTTCTACGGCGATAACGAAGTGCATAATTTTTGCAATGAAAATTGTGCAATTCAAACTACGCAAACTCTAAGTTCGCCCCTTGAGATTAAAATCTTGTGTCCGTCCTTGGACAGATAGAGAGACAAAATTATGTCAAGGAACATATTGAAACACTTCACCACTAGCACATTAATATTTTAATGATTCAACCAAATATAGAAAAACATTTTCTAATAATTTTCCATTAGAAAATAAAATAAGGGTTCTTAAAAGAAAAGGCTCCCCAAAGGGTCTTGGGGGTGATGGTGGCTTCAAGAGAAAAAGAAAAAAAAGAACTGAAAATTGAAAACCCTAGCTTGAATTAAGAAAGTAGAAACAGGAATGGAAAGTACCTATAGATGGTTGTTTGGGCTTGTTAAAGCATTCAGTTGATCCGTTTAATAATAATTAGTTGCTGCTGTTGTTGCTGTTATTCTTCAATCTACACTACTTGCCTTTTGCTTCACAGCTACCACATATCGATTGACTCTAATTCAATCCATAATCATTCAATGTCAGCTGGCCATAAGCAAATATTTCTTCTGGAATTGAGGTGTTATACATCTTTGTGTAAGATAATCGGGGCAAAGAAAAAGTGTAAGTGACATATACGTGGTTATTGTGGTCGCTAAGGCAATCAATCAAATACACATCAAACGACTTTGGTTGTTTCTGGGAACAATTGATGAAGCTAAAGTCGTAGGAGGAGATATATGTTAGGAATTGGAAAAAGGGAGAAAGATAAATTGAGGTTTGGAAGGTGTTGTGGGAAGAAACCATTAGGTTCTGATATATGTATCATCTGAGATATGTAGTCAATATTCTCGACAAATACATTCACAAAATTTGGGAACTCAAAGCACAGGGTATTTGTTATGACAAATGCAAGAAAGATCAAAGCCAAGATACTCCCAGTGGTTGGGGTGATACCTTTTGAGCTGGAAAGGGAATCGAATTTCGGGGTCATGATGTTTCCTGCAACTTGTTGGCATACAGTCACCATCTTGTTCTCCTACTACAGCCATTAATCCTGTTATGAGAGTAGAAAGAGAAGAGAAAACAAAACTCTTGTATTCAATCTATGTTAATGAATAAGTACACACTCCTTTATATAGGAAGTATACACAGAGAATAGACTATAACAGATAGGTACAAATAATATCCTAATATATCTTAATATACTAGATATACTATATTAACACCCCCCCATCAAGCTCAAGGTGGTAAAGCAGATATCAAGTTGAGCTTGGAAAGTAAATCAAAAAATCGTCCTAGAGGATGAGCCTTGGTGAAGATGTCAGTTGCCTGACCAGTAG
Organism: Camellia sinensis; assembly: GCF_055761805.1. Classification (NCBI taxonomy): domain Eukaryota; kingdom Viridiplantae; phylum Streptophyta; class Magnoliopsida; order Ericales; family Theaceae; genus Camellia; species Camellia sinensis. The sequence continues at coordinate 14,722,251 of NC_138968.1, forward strand.
AGGTAACAAAGATAAGACGAACAGTGCCACTAGTAACGTGTTGCTAGATGAAGTGACAATCAATCTCAATATGTTTGGTGCGATCATGGAAGACATCATTATGTGCAATTTGAATAGCACTCTGATTGTCACAATAGAGGGTAGTGGCAACAGGATGGGGAATTTCCATATCAGTAAGAAGCCAACGAAGCCACACAAGCTCTTGAGTAGTATCCGCAAGAGTACGATACTCAGCCTCAGTACTAGAACGAGCAACAAGAGTTTGCTTCTTACTACGCCAGGCAATGAGAGAATCACCCAAGAAGAAGCAGAATCCTGTAGTAGAGTGGCGGTCAGTAGGATCCCCGGCCCAATCGGCATCAGAAAATGCATGTAGCTATAGAGAAAAGTGTGCTAAGTAGTGAAGACCATGGAACATAGTGCCTTTTAGATAGCGTAAAATACAAACTAGAGCATCATATTACAGAGAGCGAGGAGCAGCCATGAACTGACTGACAATGTGAATAGCATAGGCAATGTCTGGACGAGTAACCATGAGATAGACAAGACTGCCAACTAGCTAACAATATAAAGTAGTATCAGATAATAAGTGACCATCAAGAGGTGTGAGACGAGTCTAGGGATCAATTGGAGTAGTAGCAGTCTTGCAATCGGTAAGACCAGTACGAGCCAAGAGATTAGAGATATACTAGGCTTCTGTTAGAAAGTAACCAGAAGGATCATGAGAAATTTCCAAACCAAGGAAATAGCTAAGCATACCCAAATATTTCTTCTCAAACTGGTGACTGAGGAACTATTTGAGACTAGAGATACCCATTGTGTCATCGCCAGTGATGATCATATCATTCACATAGAGAAAAAGAAGAATAATGTCACACTCTATCTGACGTATAAACAAGGAAGAATCATAAGCACTGGAGGAGAAACCAAAGTCGTGAATGGTAGAACTGAAATTGCCAAATCAGGCACAAGGAGCTTATTACAAATAATACAAAGAACGGTGAAGTTTGCAAACTTTGATAGATGGAACAAAGGAACCAAGTGGAGGTTGCATATAAACTTCCTCAATGAGATCACCATTGAGAAAGGTGTGTTTAACATCCATCTGAGAAAGACTCCAGTGGCGAGCAGTATCAACTGCTAATAAGCTACAAACTGAAGTAAGACGAGCAACAGGAGCAAATGTTTCCTCATAGTCAATCCCATACTCCTGAGTGAATCCCCGGGCAACAAGATGAGCTTTGTAATGTTCAATCAAACCATCAGAATGAGTTTTGATCTTATAAACCCATTTACAACTAACAGCAGTCTTGCCCGGAGGAAGATCAACCACGTCTCAGGTATAATTTTTATCCAAAGCCTGCAGTTCATTACTCATAGCTTGCTACCAAAGAGGATTAGAACAAGCTTCACGATAGGAAGTAGGTTCATGAGTGGAAAAAGCAGTAGAACCAACAATATAATCACGGAGAAGAACAAAAGGTTGTTTTACTCGAGTGGAATGACGATCTACTAGAGGAGATGGTGGTGGGGAGGGAGAAAGCGTCAGATACAGAAACCTCATGATTGACGGTAGGCATAGGCAGCTGTGAAGCCAATGGACTGGAATCTGCATTCAGGTGACAACAAGTCTATAGAAAGATCAGCAAAAAAAGGGGGAATGGGTGGACTGTGGTAAATGAAACTTCGACAAAGTAGAGAACATTTTTTGTTCTCAGAAAACTAGATGACGAGAAATACGAAGACGCTTGGAGACTGGATCCCAACAACGATACCCTTTATGTTCGATACCAAAGACGAGAACAAGGTTCTAGTTTAGTGTGTTCATGAGGTTGAAAGGGAACAAAACAAGCAGAGCCAAAAACTTTAAGAGTGGTGTATGTAGGAGGAGAACCATACAGACGTTCATAAGGAAAGAGATTGGCTATGGGAAGAGTAGGCACACGATTTATGGTGTAGACAACAGTGAGAGCAGCTTCCCCCCAAAACTTTTCAGGACATGAAGAGGAGATGAGAAGGGCTTGAGTAGTGTCTAGAATATGACGATGCTTTCTTTCAGCGCGACCATTTTGTTGGGATGTGCTTACACAAGAACGATAAGATTAGGTACCATATGCCCGAAGAAAGGAAAGAAAATCAAAATCCAAGTATTCCATAGCGTTATCAGAATGAAATATTTTAATAGTTTGAGAAAACTGAGTATGGACCATGGTAGAGAAATCATAATAAATTTGTTTAAGTTCAGACTGATCTTTGAGAAGAAATATCCAAATATAACGAGAAAAATTATCAACAAAAATCACAAAATATCTAGACCCCCCCCCATGGTCGGGATGGGGGAGGGTCCCCAAATATTTGAATGCACAAGAGCAAACAGGGCAGGAGAAACAAAATTACTTTTATTAAAAGGTAATGCAGGTTGTTTAGCAATTTGACAAGGTAAACGACCAACATTTTCAGAACTAACACGACCTAACCGACCACTAGAAACCAAAGTTTTTAAACGACTAAAAGAGACATGTCCTAAACGATAATGCCAAAGATGAAAAGAAGACATAGAAGTAGAAGCAGCAGAAGAGGCAACAAAAGCAGCAGTGGATGATGTAGATGGAATGCGAAGATGAAGAAGCTCGAACAGACATCCATGCCTACGGCCTATGCTAAGGATTTATTTCGTCTGACGATCCTACACTAAACAACCATTTGCAGAAAAAGTGACAGTGAGACCAAGTTCACACAATTGACCAATAGGGATAAGGTTCAATTTAAGAGAATGAGTATAATAAACATTAGAAAGAGATACGGTGGAAGTAGAAATTTGACCAATGTGACTAATAGACATATGAGAACCATCAGCAGTATGTATATGAGGAACAGAAGAGGATGATGAGATAGAAGAAAATATAGTAGAATCAGAGGTCATATGATTACAGCAGGTGGAATCAAAATACCATAAAGGATTACTTTATGTGACTGAAAGAGCAGGAGAAGGAAGGGTATCGAATTTGGCAACCACTTGCTGGATAATAGACTCAACATCATTCATAGAAAATGATGGAGCAATAAGAGCAGTAGAGTGGGGAGTGCAAGAACTCTCTGAAGCAGTAGCAGCAGTAACAGCAGGATAAGAACCATGAGCAGATTTGGATTGATGCCTAGAATGTGAAGACCCTTTCCTGGATGAAGAAGTAGGGGGAGCTTGAGGACAATTGCTTTGGAGATGACCCGGAGCAGTCTTGTGGCAAATCAAGCATTCACGAACTTGACACTGAAGTAAAGAATGACTGGTAAGTAGGCCACGATTGCTACAATAAATGCATGAGCTAGGAGGCTGTGAAGATGAAGAACCTCGGGATGATGGCGTAGCAAGAACAGAATCCAAGTGTTGAGTTTTGAGCATCCCAAAATGAGTTTCTTCTAACAAGAGTTCGGTAATGGCTTTCTCCAAAGTTGGTAAGGGCAGACGATGGAGCAAGGAAGCATGCACAAGTTCAAAGGTGCTATGAAAAGCCATAAAAAATTGCAATAGCCACTGATGATTCCTGTGAGCAATAAATAACTGTGTATCCACCGAATGTGCCCAAGTAGGTTCAGAAAGAGCCAACTAGTCCCAGACAGATGACATCTGGGATAAAAAGATGGACTAACCAGGCTCGTGGCACATGTGATGAAGAGTTTGTAGGAGTTGATATTGGTGAGCATGGCCAGTAGTCTAATAGCGTTCCTTCAAGAAATCCCAAATTACCTTAGCAGGAGAGATAATAAAATCATCATCCTGAAAGCATCCAAACTGAAGGTTAAAGGAAGGAACAAAAGTAGCCCGGAACCATATGATAATCGGGTAGTTCTTTCCTTTCCATTCATCAAGACGCTCATTGAAACTAGATACAGTCTCTTTTTCTTTCTGGACATGTTTAGAAAGAGCACCAGTAACAATACGCCAAAGTCACTTCCCTTTGATGAATCCAGAGAGAGCTTGAGCCCAGAGAACATAGTTGGACCCATTAAGTATAACAGAGACGGAATGGATGTTGTCAAAACGATCCATGATGCTCAAACAGGGTAAAAATAAGAAGAAGGTGCTTTGTAGAGGCTAATTTTTCCAAAACAGAATATGCCAGCAAATTCAAGAGGCCGAAAACAGTTGTGATATGGCTGAACGAACCAAAAACACACCCAGAAAGGCACGCAAATGGCTGGTCAAAGTGGGTTGACCAATCTAGTCAACTAGGGTGTAGACACCCCATTTTTGAGCGTCCTCAAGACTTGGACGTCATCGTTTGTGCACTCAATGATTGTGCTTGTTTATGTCCGTTTTGAGCGCCCGAAGTCCTCGGTGGAACGCCTTGTCTTTGAGCCTCTAAACCTTATCTGTTTTGTGCATATTTGTGGACCAAGAGCTTGTTGCCTCTAGTCTGGAGGAGTGGGTGACTTGTCGGCCTGGCCCCTAGGCTGTTGGCTAGGGCTTGTTTTTGTCAACTACCAGTCGTGGCCGACGGCCATTAGTCTCTTTTTTCAGATATTTGTTGACAGTTGTGGCAGCTGTTGCTCACTAAGCTACATCTTCATACACGTGTATGGTAAGATGTTCACAAGCTCAAGACTTGTTTTTCTATATATAGGGGGTGTCCTCCCCATTTTTGAGGGTTAGCATTTTTAGAACAAAAATATCTCCCTCCCTAGAATTCTCTCTCTCTCTCTCTCTTGTTATTTTGTATACATTTTCTTAGTTTCTCTTAGCTTTTGCATATCAACCCTTAACCAAATACTCTCACCTTTGAGCTAAGATTACTTGGAGCCTTTTTTGAGCTCTATAAGGAGGTTTGACCTTGGATTGTTGCCTATTTTGTGCCTTAGCTTCAAGAGGTATAACACTTGTTATTTAAGCTTGCTTTCAATACTTGTTTTGTCATCTTTTCAAACTGTTTTTGGGCTAATTTTGAATTGTTAAAAACTCTATTTTTGTGACTTAAAAGTGTTGGTTTGAGGTCTCTTTGAGTTAGGGGGCGTCCACCCTTCTTGCTCTTTTGTTTGTTATGCTCTTGTACTATCTTTTCATCACTTTCAAACCAACTTTTTTGGGCCTTTTAGCCACTAAATTTTAGAGGTTTTTTAGTAGTAAAAATCTTGTTTTGAAGTCCAAAATTGGAGGTGTTAGACTCCCCTCTTTGTGTCTTATTTGCATGCCTGGTTAGCTTCATATGTTGGCATGTTTTTCTAGCTTAATTTAGCTTAAGTCTAACATGTTTTTGCCTCTAAAATAACCTGTTTTGGCTCTGTTTTGGGTTGGTTAGTTCAGTTGAGTCTTGTATTGCATAGTTGTAGTGTTAATTCCTTCACTAACTTGATGTTTTAAGGCTTTAACTCTCATTGTTTTGAGTTACTAGCATGTTTTAGTGTTGTTTTGCACTTAATTTCGGCACTTTAATCTCTACAACCTCCCTCAATTCTTCACTCTTTTGTTTGCTTTGAAAGTGGTTTTAAATCCCTTGTTTGCCTAAGTGTGAAATGGAGGTGTTGCATCTGGTGGTTTAATCCCTTAGGGGGTTCATTACCAACAGTGTAATGCCTCTTTCATGCCCAAAGCAACTCGTTGTTTGAGCCATCTTTCTATTAGAGGACACTCACTTTTGGACTTAATTGATTAAAGAATAAATCGGTAATGTAAAATGAGTAAACAAAATGAACAAGTAAAAGAGGCAAAATAAGCATCTTTCGTGTTGCATTGCATGTGTTCGAATCGAACGTTAATTTGAACATAAGGAAAATGGGACATTTCATACTCAAAAGTAATGAAATGTGCCACTTTCCTTGGTCACCATTGCCCTTGATCATGCATGATAGGGTGGTGGCCTTTTTGGTCTTGTTTGTGCATTAATTGAACTTGTACAAACTTGGTTCCTTAGCCATCATGCATGGAAATTGCTTGATTGATGGTTTAAGGGCCAAAAGTTCCTTTGAGCGTGTTTGATGTTAAGGAGGGTAACAGTACAAACAACCCTTGAGAATACACTGTTTTGCCTTTGTTTGCTCTCTGTTGCAGCAAGAAGAAGTTTAGGGCAGCAGTGGCCGACAGCCACCAGAAGTAGCCGAATGGCCACCAATGGTAGCCGATCGGCCATCAATGAAATTTGCACAGTATGTTGGTAAGGTGGAGCAGAGGCATTCTGGGAGTCAGCAGCACTGTTGGTGTTCGAATGTGCAAACAGAGGAATTCAGTGGCAAGGCGGTGGCTTTTTCGGGTGCAGAAACCGAGCAAGCATGCATCCCTCACTTCCGGAGGCCTTTTAGTTGCTTTGCTTAGTTAATTAGTGGTAGCTAATTCATGCAAACCTTGTAATTATTTAAGTAGATTAGTTAGTAAATTTATGTTGTAATTAATTAGCTTAGTCGCTTTGTAAATAATTAGTTAAGTATTTAGTTAATTAAGTTGATTTGTAATATTTAATTAGCTTGGAATAGTTAGTTAAATTTTGTGTTGTAAATTGCTTAGGTTAATTAGTGTAGCTAGTTGGTTAGCTTTTATTCATTCGGACCCTCATTCGCGAGGGTATAATGTTGTAATAAGTGTGTGTGCGTGCGTGTGTGTATGTCTTCCAACCCCACGTCTTTCTCCCTTTTATTTAATCCTTTCGATGGTTAGATTAGGGATCATATTTCAATTAGCATATCGCATGCTTGCATCCATTCATTTGTATTGCATGCACCAAGGTCGGCGCATCATTCAAACTGCATTGTCATTTCAATACTTCTTTGAATACGTGTTTAATCACATGTTGTTCAAATTGCTTCATATGCCATATTAGTAGCCGAGCCTATTAATTGCATTATTGCATGTGTTACATTAGACATCTTACATAGTTTGGATCATGCATTTTTCTAACTAGTTTCTGTTTTGGCTTGGAGTACTCGGTAAGTCTTTATGCTTTAGCATACTTGCATGAGTGTGATTGCCATATTGCCATGTCTAACATGCTTGCCATGAGGCTATGTGCTTTATTGCTAAACTGCATGAATACCTGTGGATGAAGGCTTCTTGCTTGAATTGGAGCAATTCAACAAATGTGTGTTTTAAGCCCACTTTGTTGTAGAAAATCATGTTTTAAGCCCACTATTTTTGGTGGCAAATCCGTATCTTTAAGCCCACTTGAGGTGGCAAATTCAAACCATTTTCGCAAACAAACATGAGTTGAATTGTTCCAAGTCTTGCAAACTAGTCTATACTTTCTTGTGCGCATCACATAGTAAAGCTAGTTTAATAACCAAAATAAGAATGCATAATGTTTATAAAATTTCATAGCATGAGTAGTAAAAGCCGATCTTTGATCGGGCGAGCGGGGGTGCTCATTTCAAGACTTTTCCCTTTTGTACCTAACTTCCCGAGCCAAGGCAACTTTGGTGATGACAGACACGTGGCCTTTGGCACGAGTCAGGGTTCCTAAATTTCCCCAAAAACAAAATATTTAGGTGGCGACTCTGTATCTGGCAAAGCAGTCCAATTTTGGCATTATTTGATTTAAAATTGATTTTCCAAAAAGGTTTGTCAAATTTGGACTCTTTGGTGTTTATCAGTTTCACATTGCACTTGTAAGACTAGATTCAGAACCGCAAGAGTCCGAACTGTGAGGCCTTCTTTTCAAACCTTTCCGAAAGGCGAGGCTCGAAAAAAGGCGAGTCCACAGTTTCTGGCGACTCTGCTGGGGATTTAGAGAACTTAACTCAAACTCATGATATATTATTTTATCTACGCTTATTTGTTTCTTTGCATTTGCATTTGCATTTGCATTGGTGCGCTTATGTCATAGTGTTTTCCATCTGCTATTCCTGAGCGGTTTGCCGGAGGCTTGCTTGGAAAAGCTTGCCAAAAGGCTGACCAGTTGCGGGCTCTGCCACGATGGGAACACAACCCTTGGATCTGGACTACTGCTGTACCGTTTGATCCTCCTTTCACTTCTCGGTGTTAGTTGTGAGAGGTATATTAGGTAGTCTTGCGGAGGTACCCTTTTTGACCAATCGAAAGCCATAGAGATTGTTCCAAACTAGGATAGGTTGCTCACCTAAATGCAGGAATTATGTGAAACCGCTTGATTTGTGTAGTGAATCCCTAGCTCCTAACGAAATTAGGACAGGGTAACCCTACCCCATCATAAGGGTGTTTTGGCTCTCACTTGCTTGATACGTGCTTTTAGAGTGAAACTTTGCAGGAATGTATGTATCAGTTGCAAGTCTGGGTATCAGTTTTCGAGTAGAAATCAGTGTTTGAGTATAGTTGTCCAGCTTATGATTGCAACTGCGCGTTGTTTCTATCTGAGCCAAGGTGCTGTGCAGTTTTTTATTTTTGTTTCTTTTTACTTTATTTTCTTTTTGCAAGGTAGTCTTTCACCATTGCATCAGACAATTCTGTTACCCCCCAAGCACTCTGGACCCGAGTTAGAAGGATTTGTAGATCTGGGGATCTAGTCAAGGGACAACCAATGTTTGTTTCACTCCTGCCGGTTACTAGACGGAGGAGAATTTGATAGAACTCGCCAATTCAGCAATCCCCGTTTACCTCAACTATGCCTAGTCAGGCCCAATCATCTTCCATTCCAGACAGAGAGTATTCACTAGTTCCGGTAGTTCAAAGTCCTCCAGCCAACATGGAAGATATGCTTCAACAACTCCAGCAAACTATTGAGGCTATGCAGCTCGATGCTGCCCACCAAGCGGAAGTCACCACCCGCCAAGCGAAAATTACAGCCCAGCAGGCTGAGTTGATCGCTAGGTTGCAGCAACAACAGCCGCAACAGGCAATAGCCTCTGCATCCCATCCACCTCCTGCAAACCTTCCAGTACCTGGAGCTATTGCTCCCACAGCTAATGTCCAGGAAAATGCGGGCATCCCAGTGGATCCGATTCCACCCTAAACCTCCAAAGCACCAGTATACCAAACGGAGGACCCCTTGGAGTTTGAGGTCGACCCTACTGCTCTGAAAGTCAACAAGCTAGAAAAGCTCTTCAAGCGAGCACAGGGTATGAATACAATCCCGGATAAAGAGGATGACTATACTAATGCAGTAGTGACCTTGCCAGACAGATTCAAGATGCAGCATATAGACCCGTTTGATGGTTCAGGGGATCCTATGGTCCACTTACGGCTCTTCTAAGATATATTGCGGCCTATGGGCCTATCCAGACTTCATAATGTCTCACTCTTTGGCCGGACCCTGTCGAGTATAGCGTCCATTTTGTATGCCAAATTGGAAGACTCTGTGAAACAGAACTAGGATGAGATGGCCGAGGTCTTTGTAGCGCAATACTCCTACAATACCCAAATCAAGGTCACAACTCGTGATCTTAAAATAACTCGTCAAGAGTCGAAGAAAGGCTTCTCAGATTTCGTAACAAGGTGGAGGGCAAAGGCATCAATGATGATGACTCAGCCATCTGAAAAGGATCAAATTAGAATGATAGTTCGGAACCTGTAGGGGAAATTACTACAGAAAATGATTGTCTTGCCCTTATTCACATTCGCTGATCTCCATGAGATAGGAGTTCACATTGAGGATGCGATGAGACAGGGTTTGATAAATGATAAGAAGAAGCAGCCCAAGAAGCCTTTCACACGCAGTTCCAATGCGACTACGAGTAGTAATGCAGCTGCAAGGCCTTCCGATGTGGGTATGGTCACCAACGCACCTAAAACTGCCAACCCCTTTGCCAATACATCCAGTATAACCTCACAAACCTCGAGCCACCAACCTCAGGGCCAAAGGGTCTTCACCCCACTATACATGTCCTTATTCAAAGCCTTAGGGGTCCTGATAAAAAATAGGCACCTTAAGCCACTAGAGCCTCGCCCCTCTACCCAATCTTCTTCACCCGAAACACAACCTGGTCAAATATTGTGCTTTTCACCAACAGCATGGTCACAACACTGATCTATGTTTCAGATTATGTCATGAGATTCAAGATCTCATTGACAATAAGGTGATAGCGCCCCCTCAAAAGCCTAACGTCACTACAAATCCCTTTCCACCACATAACCAGGTGCCTCCACCCTGGCATATGAACCTTATACAAACATTGGCCATCCCTTACGACCCCAGTATATATATCACCCCTCCCCATCTACCCAAGCCGGTGTTGTTCATACCATAAAGCAAGGATTTGTGCATGACGACTTGTCCACATTCCAAACCAAACCCGTGGTGGTGACGATGGTAGAGGAAGGCAGGTTACTCTTGAAGGATCATGGGAATGTCAGTTCAATGCTTGAAGGCTCCGTGGACTTATATGATGAGGAATACAACCCGTGCCGCAACATTATGCCAACCAATCAGGCCAGACCAAACGTAGAATTGCCAATAGGAGTGGAGGTCAGTGTAGTTTGGGAGGATGGCCCAAGCCATGGTTTGGATGATCTAGCAGAATTGGAAGAAGACTTGGACAATCTACAGTTCTACGATGAATAAGATCCAAGGAATGTACAAATTAACTGGTTCGATCTGAACGGGTCGACAGACAATTCGGGGCGGCTCAGTGATGAACCTGATATAGATAAGAGACTTGAATCGAAGCTGGAAAAGCAGGAAGTGGGAACCGCTGTAAAGGCTGGAATAGCTGATAGAAAGGGTAAGCTGCCAGAAGACGTCGGTCTGAAATAAGTGGCTCAGGAATTGAGCATTGTTAGTACTGCTGATACAAAGCAAGAAGCCGCACTGAAGCGGTTTGAACAAGAAAGGAATGAGAATAGTCAAAAAGATGGAAAAGCCAAACACCTTGCGGGGGATAATTGTTATGTGAGAGTAATTAAAACAGAACCAAACAATTGTTTGTCGGTTGCCGAAGGAATATGGTGGGGAGATGATGTTCTGCATCTTGTCCACACTGATGAGGATTGGGGTCAAGACTTGCCAGATGATACCTGGTATTCTGAGGAGGTAGATCATATGACTAGAAATGGGCGGTATTTCAAGCCCCCACACCTGGACCAACCCGAAGCATCCGGAAAGGACAAGGAGGCTGAAAAATAGAGGGAAAAACTGTTAGAGAAAGAGGCTATGCTGAAATAGTTAAAGAAGATTCAAGCAGACATATCTATCTGGGGGTTGCTTATGGCTTCGCGAGTACACCGGCAAGCTGTCCTGTCAGCAATGGACAAGGCCAAGGTGTCTATCGACATAACCCCAGAACAACTAGTGGGACTTGTCTTCCCAAGAGGTGCTGCACCGACTTTGACCTTCTCGGATAAGGAATTGCTGCCCGAGGGCTCTGCGCATAACAAACCCTTATACTTCTCCGTCGAATGTAGAGACAAGTGGGTGCCAGTTGTATTGGTTGACATTGAGTCTACAATCAATGTTTGTCCATTGCGCACAACCTATGCTATTGGTTTGAAGCCAACGGACTTTGTACCTACGGTCCAAGTGATCCAGACATACGACAACACAAGCAAAGAAATGATGGGAACAGTGCAAGTTAGAGTACAAGTTGGCCCGGCACAACAGGATATTGAGTTTCACGTCCTGGATGTTCCAGTCACTTTCAACTTACTCCTTGGACGGCCATGGCTGCAGTAAAAGTTGTTTCTTCTACTCTTCATCAGATGCTGAAGTACCCCCATGGGAAGGAGGTGGCCATTGTGTTTGGAAATTCATCTATACATCCTCCGCCTGAGGTCACTACACCAATACTAGAGATTGTACATGGCAATGAGGATGTTTTCCTGTCTGGGTTTGCCTTGGTTGAGGCTCGGGTGGTGCAAAATGTCTTGGCTATTGATGAGGGGTTGTACGTCAGTGCTCAATCAGTCTACATCATGAACAAGCTACAACATATACCTGAGATGGGATTAGGAAAGAGCGGCTGGAAGGGTGTTACTACACTGGCCGAAGTGTCGCATAACCCGCATACCTTTGGGCTTGGCTACTTGCCTACGAAAAAGGACTGGGTTTGGAAAGGAAAAGAGATGGCAGGAAGAGCCAAAGAAAAGCAAAGTGGGAAGCACTATGAGCATGTGCATAGGCTAATTTAGGGAACTCTAAACGGCTGCTTTATCCGGGAGGGGGAAAACTTTCCATTTTGCAGCTTTCCTGAGCCATGGTTGAACTCTAAGAAGTAGCGTCTACCTGGCTTTGAGATTTTCTTCGACTTACAGCTAGAAGAGGTTGAAGCCACAGAGGAATAATCTAAATTAACTACTTAGCCTGAACAGAGTACGGAGGGTGAGTCCAACAGCAGTGAACTTGAGACAGGAGCAGCACTAGCATGTCTCCTTTCGGATCCTCCAATTAATCCAAAGAGCTTGGAGGATGACCTGACCACTTCCATAATTGGAGACCAATTAGGTGTGGACCCTTCTGGTGGTATTCTAGATGCATCTAATGCACCCTCTCTCATTTGGCAGCTAGAGGAGGGTTTTCTATCCAGTAGTTCTGAGTCAGGTAGTAAGCCAGAATCTGATTTCACAGAGTCTGTGGAGTCAGAATCAGATTCTAGTTCTTCTGAGTTGGAGTCCGATATTCCTGGGGTTAATAACCCGGATGCCGATGTTTTATCTAGGTCATTTTTTTCCTTTTCTTTTGAGTCGGTTGTAACCGAGGAACTGGATGAGCTGGATTTTGTGAATGAGAATGCCGCTGCAGGTTTTGAGTACTTCTCTGTGCCACTTGTATATTGCATTGATTATGATTTTCAAAATTTTGATAAAAAAGACGAGAAAGGAATTCCTCTACTTTTAAAACATTTGATTCATCGAGAGGATGAGAGGTTTGTAAAACCTCTTGTTAATGAAATCATTGCAATTAATATAAGTAGTGAGAAGGATCCACGTCTGGTCCAGATCGGGTCCACGTTGTCTTCGGAAGAATGCCAGCGCTTTGTCTCTTTATTAAAAGATTTCAAAGATGTTTTCGCATGGTCCTACGAAGACATGCCTAGAATCGATCCTGAGATTGTACAACACCGGATCCCTGTTGACCCCGAGGCCCAACCTGTCAAGAAAAAGCTTCATAGAATACGCCCGAATCGGGCTTTAAAGATTAAGGAGGAGGTCACCAAGCAGATAGACACAGGGTTTTTACTAGTATCTGAGTATCCGAATTGGTTAGCGAACATTGTTCTGGTGCCAAAGAAAGATTGTAGAATCTAGGTGTGTGTGGATTTCAGGGATCTAAACAGAGCCAGTCTGAAGGATGACTTTCCCTTGCCGCACATTGATGAATTGGTGGACTTCACCGCAGGTCATGCGCTGCTTTCCTTTATGGATGGATTTTTCGGGTACAACTAGATTTTGATGGCACCCGAGGACAAGGAGAAGACTGTCTTCACTATGTCATGGGGAACCTACTGCTACAGGGTGATGCTGTTCGGTTTGAAAAATGCTAGGGCTACTTATCAACGGGCTGCAACCACTATCTCACACACATGATATGATTCACAAAGAGGTCGAGGTGTATATGGACGACATGATTATCAAGTCCAAGGAAAAAGAGGGCCACTACACCGCCTTGAAGAAATTCTTCCAACGAATCAGAGAATATCAGTTGAGGCTGAATCCACACAAGTGCACTTTTGGCATAATAGCAGAGAACATGTTGGGTTTCTTGATCACACAGAGGGGCATCAAGGTTGATCCTTCCAAAATCAAGGCCATCCTAGAAATGCCACCATCAAGGACTGAAAATGAGGTGCGAGGCTTTCTGGGTAAAGTGAAATTCATAAGACAGTTTATTTCAAAATTAACCTTGACTTGTGAACCACCATTTGGTCTCCTAAAGAAAGGAAAGAAATTTCAATGGGACGACCGATGTTAGTTTGCTTTTGAGCAGATCAAGCAGTACCTTCATAATCCACCTGTGTTGTCGCCGCTAGAGTCGAGGAAGCCGTTGATTCTGTACCTATCAGTCACCGACACGACTATGGGCTACATGCTTGCTCAGGAATCTGAGGATAGAGTGGAGAAAGCCATCTATTACCTGAGTAAGAAGATGCTAGATTATGAGACCTGTTACACCCCGCTAGAGAAGGCTTGCTTAGCCTTGGTATGGGCTATTAGGCAGTTGAGGCACTACCTGTTAGCTCACTCCGTAATTCTGGTTTCGAGATTAGATCCCATAAAATATCTCTTTGAGAAACTAATGCTTACAGGTAGGCTAGCCCGTTGGTTACTTTTTTCCTCCGATTTTGATTTGAAGTATGTCACTTGCCAGTCTGTGAAGGGGAGGGTTGTAGCAGAGTTCCTAGTCGATCACCCAATGGAAGGGGGCAAAGCGGTAGAATACCTATTTCCAGATAAGGCTATTCTGCAAGTCGAGGAAGAGATTTGGACAATGTACTTTGATGGAGCGTCTAACCAGTACAGTTATGGGATAAGGGTATTACTGATAGCACCCGACAATTCCCATATACCCTTAGCCTTCAAACTCTAGTTCAAAGTATCCAACAATGAAGCAAAATACGAGGCGTGTATCGCTAGTTTGGAAGTCGCCCTGGAACTAGGGGTAAAAAGGTTGGATGTCATTGGGGACTCGAACCTGGTTGTTTCTCAAGCAAACGGTGACTAGAAAGTCAAAGAAGAAAAGATAAAGATCTATCACCAGACCTTGGACGTTTTGATTCCTAGGTTTGAGAAGCTAACATTCACTCACCTATTAAGAGAGAACAACAGGTTCACTGACGCCTTATCAACTCTATCTTCCATGATAGACATCCCGTTGGGAGTCCAGATGCGTCTGATCATTATTGAACAAAGGTAAACGCCGACTTACAAGTTGATCGCTGCAATAAATGAAGTGCAAGATCAAAACCCCTGGTATTATGATATCTGGAACTTCTTGGAAAATGAGGTTTACCCACTAGGGGCAAATGCCAAAGATAAGAGAGTAATACAGAGGATGGCCGTTCAATTTATCATCAGCGGGGTTAAGTTGTATAAAAGGGGTCATCTGGGAATGCACAAGCTGTGTGTTGATGAAGAAGAGTCGAAGCGCTTAATGGAGGCTATCCATGGGGGAGAGTGTGGAGTGCACATGAGTAGAGTAATGCTATCCCAGAAGATTCTCAAGCAGGGTTACTACTGGTCAACCATGGAGGGGGATTGTATCAGTTTTGTTTGGCGATGCCACAAATGCCAAATCCATGCAAATCACATGAATATCCCGCCATCGAAGCTGCACAACATGACTTCACCATGGCCTTTCTTAGTCTAGGGAATTGATGTCATTAGGGCAATTACACTGAAAGGGTCAAATGGGCATGAGTACATTCTGGTGGCAATTGATTATTTGACAAAGTGAGTGGAAGCTCAGTCTTATGCAGTGTTGAAAGCAGCGCATGTGGCTAAGTTCATTCGCAACAACATTATTTGCCGTTATGGAGTCCCGAATGAGATCATTTCAGACAATGGCTCCCATTTTAAGAAAAAAGTGATCGACTTGTTAGAGAAATACAACATGGCTTTTCATAAGTCATCCACATATCGACCGCAAACCAATGGAGCTGTTGACTCCGCCAACAAGAACATCAAGCACATTTTACAGAAAATGGTTGAGGCTTATAGGGACTGGCTAGACAAATTGCCATTTGCTCTCTGGGGTTATAGGACTTCAATTCGGACATCTACTGGGGCAACTCTATATTCTCTGGTTTATGGGATGGAGGCTGTTCTGCCGATCGAAATAGAGGTTCCGTTGCTGCGAGTTATGGCTGAATGCCAGATAGCATAAGCGGATTGGCAGTAGAGCAGGTTCGAAGAACTGATGTTGTTTGACGAGAGGAGGCTGAAAACACTATATCATGTCCAAGGATATCAATGCAGAATCACTAGGGCTTTCAACAAGAAAGTTAAGTCTAGGAATCTGAAAGAAGGGGATTTGGTGCTAAAAGAGAACCGAGCTCCCATCCATGACCCTGGGGCCAAGTTCAGACCTAATGGGACTGGTCCTTACACCATCAAATCTATCTGGTTAGGTGGAGCTGTTATTCTTATGGACCTGGATGGTCTAGAATTCTCCCAACCAATCAGCATGGACAAGTTAAAGAAATACTATCCTTGAGTGGCTTGCTAGGCTGAAAACCCGGAAGGGTGACCTAGGCAAAAGTTAGAGCACAAAAATTAGAAAAAAGAAAAACTGAGCTCGCAAGGTTGAAAACCCTAAAAGGGCGGCCTTAGCCAAAGTTAGAGCGTAAAAGGAGAGTATTAATACTCGAGTGAACCCAAACTGAACTATGTGAGGCTTGATTCCCATCTTTGGAAAACATAGGCAACTTCATTATGAAATTCAGCCGCAAACACTTCCAACTCAACGGTCCTATCCATGAGATCATTCAGGTCATCTTTGTCTTTTCTGTATCCAAGAGTTCGGTTGTGATCTTCACTATCAGATCTAGTTACGATAAAGTGCAGTGCTATTCAGACAAAGGACAATTTTTCATTTTCTAGATTTGTCGTTGTACATCTCGAGGATAGATTCTAGACGTGTCAAGTTGTGATCCTTATCGAAAATGGTTTTGAAAAGTTTTAATCAAAGTTGATTTTGTTCAAATTAATCTTTTACAACTTAGACCATTTTTGGATAAAAGGAAAATTTTCAGTGCCTACAACTTCAAATTCATTGATTTCAATACAAAGTTCTCCATCTCTCAATGCAAATCAAAGTTGTTTTTTTATTACATTCAAAAGGAAAACTTGAAAGTACAGATCAAAGCAATAAACTTGGGGCACAGATGAGTCAAGTGTTCCTGCATCCCCTCCCAGAGCTCGTGGAAGCTTCAGATGCTAAAGTAGGCCCGGTTTGTGCCTCTTCTTCGAGCAAAGCTATGCATTCGCCAGATAAGGCGCAGTTGAAACTAAGGGCAGGAGCTAGAAGTTCTCTCGTCCTCCAAGCAGTGGGGTATCTAGCTAATTGTGAGCCACAGATGAAGAATGAAACTGGGTATTCCACTCCTTCTTCTGGGCAAGTCTGGTCATGTCCAAACTGATGCATGAACCTGAATGGGAAGTATAATAGACAATGTGTCAAGCGAATCAGCTGCATGCCAGGCTACCGGGACATACTGTAGCTCATCTCGGGCAGATTAAACCAGGGGCAACCCCATGCAATGTCAACAGCAGACCTATTGCACATCCAATGGCACCACCACCCTTCGTTCAGGAAATCAACTAGCCGTTGGAGAAAGAAATAGCCTCGTACTGAATATGCAGGGCAAGAGTCCACTACTTTCAACCTGTCCATGAGCCATATCTGGGAAGGGATGAAAAATAAGAGAGATTAAAGAATAAAGAGATATATGTAGAGAGAAAAAGTGAGAAAGGGTTTTGAGAGAAAAACAGAGCCTAAGTGCCAAGTGATGTGAGAAACACATAAGATATAGGCTGGGAAACATTCCCTGCAAAAGTAGTGGACTTCCCGCGAATTTGGTCGTCTCCTGCTGATGGAAGGCATCCAAGCCCATCAAAGTCTCGACCAATGCTAGGCCAATGCAGCTTTTGCCCTCTTTTAAGCCATGAGCTACTTCGATCAAGCGAATGCTAAACCCTCCGAAACTTGGGGCAAGAAGAAAATGAGCCAACATACACAAACAAAGGGCATGATGCCGAAAACTCTGCTAGAGACGGTCGCCGCAGTCACCAACGTCAAAAAATCGATGAATGAGACTGGGAATATCCAGCTCTCCGTTGTGAACCAAGGATCGAGCCTCATGTGAAGTGAGCCCACACATCCTTCCTAGAGCTTGGATGTGACTAAAACAGGACTGAGGCAAGATTTTCTCGTCACGCCGGGATTCGATCAAAACTTGGAATTTTTCAATTATAGGGCATATCTTTTGCCCCCCTCTCCCCCCCCCCCCCAAAGCTGAAAACATGTCTGATCGGGTTCCAACACCTAGCCACGGCATGGAGGAATGGAAAACATAGTGGAGAATGACTTAGCGGGAATAGTGCATTTATCCCAAAATCCCAAAAATTCACCTTTTCTGAGCTATCCAAAGTTGCAATCCAATTTGAGAGTTTTTCAGCAAAGAATGGCTCCATTTGTGGTAAAAACAGAGCTGGAAAGAAGAAACTACGAAGTCCCAGCTTTTGTAGAAGATGAGGCACTGAGTGGAAGACAGGTGGCAACAATCTGGAAGTCCTACACATTGATGGCCAACCGGTGTAGACACCCCATTTTTGACCGCCGTCAAGACTTGGGCGTTACTGATGGTTTACTTGGTGGTAAAAAATGTGCAGGGCAAAGGTTCAATCTCTTCAGCAAGGAGAAAGCCAAATCCCAACTTCACACCCCTTTTGGATCAAAACTATTTTGAATGGTTTTAGACCTTAAAACCCTCTCTTTCAAAACATTTTTGAAATAAAGTTTCTGCGATGTTTCGAGGCTCGCATTTTGTCAAACGTTGCGCTTTT
Source organism: Camellia sinensis (assembly GCF_055761805.1). Taxonomy (NCBI): domain Eukaryota; kingdom Viridiplantae; phylum Streptophyta; class Magnoliopsida; order Ericales; family Theaceae; genus Camellia; species Camellia sinensis. The sequence goes on from NC_138968.1 coordinate 14,740,639, forward strand.
CGGTAAACCGAGCAGGGACGAAGTGGAAATGAATGAAAGAGAGATAAAATCTTTGAAAAATCTTTCAAAACACTTTGTTTAGGGGTTTGGAGTTGAAGAAGAGAGGAAAGGAGAGGAGAAAACTAGTTTGGGAGAAGTTCGGCATGAATCCGGGTAGAAGCGAGTCGAGCAGCCCTCGCTGAATCGGGCTTATCTGTCTGTACACTTGCAGTTTAGCTATGGGGCCACCACCATCGGAAAGCTTACTTCCGGGGCTTCATTTTGCACTCAAGAATCTCTTAAAGCCAAGTCCGGGTGGGGGAGATATGAGCAGCTGAAGTTGGGCATCATCCCGGTTGGATCGAATTTGCGCGGCTTCACCAAAATGGGCATAACTTTTTCCGCAGGAGGAATTTTAATGCAAGGTTTGCGCCATTGGAAAGCTAACTTCCGGAGCTTCAATCTGGACATCCACCGGCACTTTTTGACCTCATCAGCCACCCATCGGCACTCTATTTATCCGACCGTCCAGTATAAGTTGCAGGTCGGCAATATATTGTGCCGACCGGCCATTTATTTTGCCGATGACATCCTTTCATGGCCGATATGACCCTTTTGCATCCCCCAAGCATGGTACATGCCAGCTGTGCCAGCTGGAGTGCACAGACCCGTCCCCCCATGCACAGGTGTGGCTATTTTGCACCTTTGACCACCTTTGGCCCCTCTTTTTGCACCCTTTGCTCAAGGCTTCTTGAGGAAGCTTTGACCCCTTGTCTTGGCTTCCTCAAGAAGCTTACCAGCTGTCCTAGCTTCTGTGAGAAGCCTTGGCCCTCTTGCCCCCCCTTTGACCCTTTTGTATAGCTTCTTTGAGAAGCTTTATGCCTTTTCCTTGCTCTATAAAAGAAACCCATCCTCCTCCATTGTTTTGGTTCAGCAAAATCAAACCTAATACATACATATAACATATATATCACCCTCTCTCTCTATATCTCCCTCTCTCTCTACATTTGGGTGTGTTAGAGTGTTCAAAGTCCATTATCCTTGGCCATTTACACTACAACCCATACCCCCACCCTTCCATCCTCCATTCCAGAAGCTAGAGGCTATTCTCCAAAGCTTAGGAGTGCTGCATTTTTTTCCAAGAAGCTACCAAAGTTTGGTCTTCAAGGGTGAGTACCATTCCCACTCTTTTGAGCATATTCTTGTATCATTTTTCTAGCTATTTTTCTTGCTGTTTTGAGCTCCGACCAAAACTGAAAGTACCCTTTATTTGAGCTCTATTTCATGATTCATTAAGGGAATTTTGTCATTTGAGGTCCCCATCTTGCACTTCCTTCTTTATCTCTCCTTTAGGCCCTAATCTTGCATGTTATTTTTGGCCTATGTGTAATCTGTTTTGGGGAATGTCATAAACTATGAGTGAGCTTTTTTTGAGCCCTTCTTCAACATTTAAGAAGGGCTCATCACTTTTTAGATACCCCATGTGCTACTTTCTTTGAAATCCATGTTTTTGCCTCATTTTGCATGTTTTTTTAGCCTATTTTTCTTCTGTTTTTGGACCTTGGTCCGAACTTAAAGTGGCCATATTTTGACCCCCTTGTCATGTTTCATTAAGGGTATTTGGCTGTTTGATGAATGTTTTGTATACTTTGTGTTTTGACCTCTTTTGGGCCCTACCTTGCATGGCATTTTGAGCATACTTGTATATTGTTTTGGGGGTTTCCATAAACTGTAAGTAGTCATATTTTTGGTCCCTATTCAGTGTTGTAGAAGAGTCCTTTTATGTTTGGGCTTTTCATCTACCACTTGCTTCATTGCCTCCCTTGCGGAGCCATTTTTGTATGATAATTTAGTCCCACTTGTGCTTACTGTTTGGCCATGCTTTGAACTGTAAAAATGCTTATTTTGGGGCTGCCTTGCTTCTGTATTTTCATTCCATGTACCAATTATGCATGCTTTGTATAGCTGTAAGCCATTTCATGTACCTAGTTTTGCATTTCGGAAGAAACTCCATGCATCGGGTATCATTTCGCCTTGTTTCGGGGCTGTTTTGCCCCTCATTTTGCTACTGATTTTCACATGTTTGCATATCATATTCCATGTCTTTGCCATGTCTCATTAGAGTGGCATTTCTATGCCTTAGGTTTGGTCCTCGGTTTGCGTGCATGCGTGCACGCGTTTCGAGAGTCTCATTTTCATCTAATGGCCACTGATTTTGGCATGCTTGCGAGCTATCCATGTTATTTTAAGTCCATCATGTTGTTGCATGCCATGTTTGCTTACATGTTTAGGTTGCACGCCTAGTATACATTGCTCATTTGCATGTTCATGTAGCCTCCATGCCTAGGTTGCATTTCATTGAGCATGCATCCCTTGCCTCTTGATCAATCATGATAGCGGTTGGGGCCCTTTGATGCATTTTGTGCTTGCATTTCATTTGATATCAAAGTTGCAAAACTTGGCCTCTTAGGCCATCATGCATAATTGATGGCCCGAGGGTCGAGGGTCATGCTCCCTTGAGTCCCTTGCATGATAGGGAGTGTGCCCGTGCATACATGTGCTTGAAATTCTATGCCATGCACTGTCTGTCCTTGTTGCTGTCAAAAACCAGCTTCTGCAGGAAGTTTCTGCGGACCGGCACTGAAGAATGCCGACCGGCAAAGGATATGAGGCCGATGGACTTGAAAGCAGCCGATGGAAATTTCCCATGGCCGGTGGTCATTTCACTTAGCCGGTGGTGTTATGCAGTTCTCATTGAAGATACCCTGAGACTTTGGCAATTTTCAGAGGAGCAGGGCAGCATTAACAGAGGCAGCAGTGGCATGGTATGGGTTTCTGGGCAAAATGGACCGAGCATGCATCATTCGCGCATTCCGAGGCACGGCTGCGGCCACCTTCTGTCTGCATTTATTTTGTTAATTAATTAAGGGTCTGTAATAATTTTTTTTAGCTAGGATAGTCGATTTATTATTCGGACTGTATTATTCTTTCGGTCCCTCCGAGCGAGGGCAAATTTGTAATAAGTGTGGGTGCGTGTGTGCATGTCTTCCAACCCCACGTCTTTCTTCCTTTTTATTTACCTGCTTATGATGGTAGACTAGGGCATATTTAAATTAGCATACCTTATGCTATGCATGTGTGCATTCATACATTTGTCTTGCATGCACCGGGCTCGGTACATCATGCTAACTGCATTTGTATTTCAATTCCAAATTGAATACGTGCATCAATTGATTGCATGTCACATGCCATGTTTAGGTTAGCCGAGCCTATTCTAATTGCATTTTGTATGTGTTGCATTAGACATTTAAACATGGACTTGGATCATGCATGTTTGTTAACGAGTTCTTTGTTTTGGCGCGGAGTACTATGTAAATATTTTAATGCTTTAGCATATCGCATGCGTGTGAATGCTACCATGACAGAATGCTTACCATGTGGTTAGATGCTTATGTGATAAACTGTTTGAATGCCTGTGGGTGAAAGTTGGATTGTCTGAGTTGGAAAGACTCGTTGAAATCCGTATTTTAGCCTACTTGCGAGTAGCAAATTCCAAAACATTTTCCAAAACAAACAGATATGCAATGATTATTCCCAAATTAGGCAATCTAGTCTATACTTGTGTGATGTGCGCATAACATAGTAATTCTAGGCTAATAACTGGAATAAGAGCACATAACGTTTTCAAAACTGGATATCACGATTAGTAGAAGCCGGTCTTCGGACCGGGCGAGAGGGGGTGCTCATAGCCGACCTTCCCCGATCGTACCCAAGTTCCCGAGCCGAGGTAACTTTGGTGATGACAGACACGTGGCCTTTGGCACCGAGTTAGGGTTTCCTAAATTCCCCCATTTTAAAATATTTAGGTGGCGACTCTGTATCTGGCAAAGCAGTCCATGTTTGGCACTTCTTTCAAAAATCTGTTTTCTCAAAACGATTTGCCGGATTTGGACTCTTTGGTTCAGATTAAGAACCGTGACACAAATTGAGTCTGAACTGTAGCAGGGTCCCTCACGGACGTGCTACAACCGGCCAGTGGTGATGGCTGGCAGGCCACTTTTGTAGCCGACCGGCCACCACTCATGGCCGACAGTCTCTATATGTGGCTGATGGCCTCTTGGTCGATCTTGTCGTCCACCTATATGTTGAGAGGCTAAGAACCTGTGCTTTGTTTTGATTTTTGCGCATTCCAAGGTCTTGTTTTCAGTCCCTTTGGGCTTGAGCATGTTCATTTGAGTTGTATTCGTCTTGTTTTGCTTATCGAGTTATATTTGTGTTCTTTATCAAGTTGTTGTGTTGCTTATCGAGTTGTATTTGTTTTGTTTTTGCTTGTCGAGTTGTTGTGATGTTTATCGAGTTGTTATTATTAGTTGTTTATCAATTTGTCTTGCTCTGTTTGTTAAGTGTTGGTCGGTTCATTACCTGATTAAGAAAGTGCCAATACAATGTGCAATTTTCAATCAAGATCAATCTCGTTTTTATGCTATGCGATGTTATGCGGTGCTCGGAATGCAAAATACAACACTTTTTCATCGAAAAGATGTTTTCATTCTGATCATGATTACTTTTTACAAAAGAGTACAAGTTTTAAAGCAAAAATAAAACATGTCTAAAGCTATACAAAGTGCTAACACTACTAACAACAAGAAACTAAGCAAAAACACAGAAAATTAGCGCCAGCTATCTCAAGCTCGAGAGGTCCTCTTCGTTCTCTTCCTGGGTGGAGTCTCAGAGCTGTCCCCGTCAGCGTCACTGTCTGCACCTCCCTCTGAACCGGAGTCTGAACCATAGTCATCACTGCTCTCTGCGTTAAAGCCTAACTCAGCATCATCTCCACTAGCAGAACCCGAGCCAGCGTCATCGTCTCCACTCTCAGATGACTCGGTGTGCTGACCCACAACCTCCTCGATCTCGCTAGTCTCAGCGTCATCATCGCTCAGAGTGGGCTCTGAAGGGCTCATCCAGTCTCGACCATGATGTCCCTCTCGATCGCCTATCGAAGCATGTCTCTCTCTCCTCCCTGCTGGTGCTGGTACTATTGGTCCCATTGGTACATGTGGAACCTGGAAAGGACAGTTCATATTAGTTATAGCATAAGTATCAGGTGCGATGCAGAACTCAGAGACAGTGTGTGAATGTAAGGTGTCAGATGTGGTCTACAGATGCAGTATATCAGTGCACATATGGGAAGTTTTCAGTTGAAATGTCAGTGTCCGTGTGTCATGGGAAATTTGAAGCCTAGAATGAATACTTGAATACTTTGAAGACTGAGCAGTGCCTCTCTCCTCAATATCATCCCCTCGAATGAAGCGACCAGCTCGAGCAATCCCTTGGTGTACCCTGTGGGTATCTGCAAATGTATTGGGAATGATCAATGTCCAGAAGGAATGAATATCTGAGAGAGAATGAAAAATGAAAACTGTGGTACATACTGGAGGTGAGTCAGGAGCTCTAACATATCTATGACCAACCGTCGGAGGCTCAATCGGAATCTGGTAAGCCTCTCCAATGTACCACCAACATGTCAACTCTGTCGGAAGCTCTGGCTAACCGAAGCCCTGTCTAGCGGGGGGCACCTCTCTGGCCCTACCCCTCGATGCTCGAGCCCTGCTCATCGAAGAGACGTCTGCTGCCCTCTCTGTATGAGCACAAGTACCCGTCAAGGGAGGCATGAGATGTGTCTGGATAAACGTCGCATAGTCTTCCTCTCTGAGAAAGTAGTCGGCGTCCACGCCTCGAGTAAAATCAATCACCTCCTGGAGGGAGAGGCTCTCTGTGGCTCTCATAGATGGCGGAGGCGGCATGGGAACTACCTGCTGCGGTAAACCCAACGTTTGGCGTATGAAGCACTCGCCTAAGAACCAGGCTCAGCAGACCGGGCCCCCGTGTACAAGCCGATAATGGGAAGCCCCACGAGCACCGGCAAACTGGTCCCTGACTCCCTCAGGCATCGTCGCCCAAGGCTGCCACGAGATCTGCAAATAGAGAATGCACAGGTTGTTAGTTTCCATTAGATATGCGATATGAAGCAAAGCTGAAGTAAAGTAGCAATAACCATGAGTTTTGAGTTACCTCTACCGCGATCACGGTGTCAAAGTACTGGCAGAAGAACGAAAAGGTCTCTCTGGTCCTCTTCACGCACCTACTATCATACCGATGAGAGTAAGGTACAACAGGAGGCATCTCCACCTCTGGCTTCGGGGCAAGGGTGGGAAAATATGCATATACCCACAGCTGCAAAAAAGCAAAAGGGCAACAATTAGTATACAACAGATAAACACAGGCAATGCAGAAAGCAGAATATGTGTGCAATGTGCAGAGAATGCAGAATACAGAGAGAATGCAGAAAGCAGAATATGTAGTGCAGCGTACAGAAAGTACAAATGCAAAGTAGAGATTAGACTATGTGTGTGCAGTTTACAGAAAGTGCAAAGTAGAAAGCACAGCAAGAAATGCAAAGCAGAAAAGTAAAGCATACCTCTCAGGTTCTCCAGTAGCCGCCGACTCTGTTCCCGCTCCTACGGGATGTCAAGCTCATGTATCCGTATACGGTGGCCAAGCCAGCGCCACCCCAGTCGTAAAGCCAGACCTGAGACAAGTCCACCAAGGCACTCAAGAGATATAGCCCGACAGTGTTCGCCCAGTCGGCGAACAAAGTAGTGCCGAAAAGGAACATCAAGAAGCCTCAAACGTACTGTTTGATCTCTTCTAGGGTCTCTGGGTCTGTCCTTTTGAAATACTCTGAGAGCCAAGTGTATCACACCATCCCCAATCGGAAGATACGCGGACGAGCCCCTAATAGGTAAATCCAAACGACGTCCCACTCGCCCATGTTTGTATCGTAAGGGATCGGACAACCCCCTACCTCTATGCCAGTGAGCATGATGAAGTCATGGGGAGTCATCCTCATCTCCCCCATGATAGAGAAGTGGAAAGAGTTAATGGTATCCCACCTCCTCTCTACCAGTGCACCAAATAAGGGCCTACTCGCTATGAGACGCGATAGCCCCATGCAGAACAAGCCGAAGCCAGCCTCAATCTGGCAGACGCCGACGGGGAGCTCTGTGTACCACTTCCTCACAGATGTGGCTTTGTAGCCTCTGATAGAGTGTGAGTCCTCCTGCAATTAGAATGAACAGATGAACGGCAGTATAAGAAATATAGTACAAGAATGTATTTGAGACAAGCAGATGAAAGGCAATGTAAGAACTACAATGCAAGAGCATAATCTATGCAAGCAATGCAAGGTACATTGAGGAAAATGTAAGACCACAGTGTATACCTCAGTGGCGCCGTAGGATAAATGGGACTCCGGCTCTCGTAGTAAGAGATCCTTTAGCACGCCTCATACAAACACTCTAAAATGACGGATGGTGTTGGGCGGTAGTACATGTGTCTCAGGATGATATGTCTCTAGGTCAAAGGGTCGAACCCTGGGTGGTAGTGGCATAGGCTCAGGATCCGCCTCCATCCTCGGGGAAGCTCTGTCTTATGGTATGTCGTCCGCCATCTGGAAAGAAGATGAGAAAGTGGGCGAAAACAGGGAAAATGGGTAGAAAATGCCAAAAGTCAACAAAAGTCAACCCCAAGAAAGAGAAAATGGGAGAAAAAGTCAAAGCTCGGGAAAAGGCACCAAATCCAAGAGAAACTCGAAGGAAACAAACCTCAAGTGGTGAAAATGAAGAAAAAAGCACCGAAATTAAATTTCAATCTGTTCAAAACGAAGGAAATAAAAAGGTTTTAGCGAGTCAACTTTGCGTGGGGCGTTGGAAAACACATGTAAAGCTCGGATCTAGAGAAAAGAAAGGTCTAGAGTGAGAGAGGGATGTATTTCGGCTAGAAAGGAGTGAAGAATTGAAGTTTGGGGGTGTAAATATAAAGACCCAAGGTAAAAAGACCAAAATGGCCCCGAATTGTGATCGGCCACCACTGGTGGCCGACAATCTTCAAGTGTGGCCGACGGGTGGCCGACGACCTCCCTTTGTGGCTAACAGGTTCGCAGTACTCCTACATTAGGTCTTGATGTTGTTTTGTGTCTTCATTTTTTATGAAGTGCAAGAAAAGTTTACTTTTGAGTTCAAATTGCTGCTGCGGAAGCTCCAAACCGTGTTTTCGACGCACGAGGGTTCATCGCTGACCCACATCAACGAGGTGTATCCTTTTTGAACATATTACAACTCTTCCGAGAGGTAAATCAGGAGTTTCTGAGTTGGTTTTATCAAGTACACTTTGCAACTGCATAGAATATGCATTTCTCTGTTTGCTACATAGAACATGCACTTCTCTATTATTGCATAGAACATGCTTCTACTTTTTCATGCATAAAACATGCATAGAACATGCTTCCAATTCATCTCGCATAGAACATGTTGTCACTACATTTGCATAGAACATGCTTTGTATTGTGCATAGATCATACACTCTGACTATGTTATGCTTGTTGAGTTTCTTTCTTATGCAGACACGATATTGTATGTACGGTTTATTTAGAGGAGTTCCAAGTGAGATCATTCTTGTCTTTTGATTTTCCCTATTTTGGTTAAAAACATTTGGCTGTATTCTGATGTTTATCACCATTCCCTGTTTTGGTTAAAAACATTTGGATGTGTTCTGATGTTTATCACCACCCCTTTTTTTTGGTTAAAAACATTTGGATGTGTTTTGATGTTTATCATCACTCCCTGTTTTGGTTAAAAATATTTGGATGTGTTCCGATGTTTATCACCACTCCATGTTTTGGTTAAAAACATTTGGATGTGTTCCGATATTTATCACCACTCCCTGCTTTGGTTAAAACACTTGGATGTGTTCCGATATTTATCACCACCCTTGTTTTGGTTAAAAACATTTGGATGTGTTCTGATGTTTATCACCACTCCTTGTTTTGGTTACAAACATTTGGATGCACTCCGATGTTTATCACCGCTCTCTTTGGTTAAGAACAGTCTGGTGTGTCCCGGTGTTCACACCATCCCTTCTCTCCTTTCGCGTGCAACGCGTTAGGATCGTGTTTGACACCTTGGGTGCGCCCGACGGTTGTGTTATTCTTTGCCTTTCATGTGTGATGCGTAGTTAAGTTTGCATAATTTTCTTACATCCTTTCTGCATGAAATGTGGTTTGGCTCGTGATTCTTATGCGTTGCGTGTTTGGTTATTTCTTTTCATTATAGAGGTTGCTATACCTTACTTTGATTTGTTTAAATGTAGCATTTATTTGCATAACATTTGCATCTAAATGTTTCATTACAACCTCATTGCATGATCTTAAGTTATGTTTTTGCATCGTACATATCACTTGTATCTTGCCCCAGAATTACGCTACTTTGATTCCTTGCAAAGAGATACGTAGGCAGCCCGCGGGCGCAACCGTCTTTGTCTTTCTTATCTGTTTGTCCAAGTCTTTGGCCTTGTCAAAAATGGGTCATGTCTTGGCTTTGACATTCACTCTCGTCATTTTATGACTCTCAAGTTCTGTCAAAGAAGGGCAATTGTAGACACCACATTTTTTACCATTCTCAAGACTTGGACTTCATCGTTTGTGCAAACGATGATTATGCTTGTTTATGTCCATTTTGAGTGCTCGAAGTCGTCGGCGGAACGCCTTGTCTTTGAGTCTCTAAACCTTATCTGTTTTGTGCATGTTTTTGGACCAAGAGCTTGTTGCCTCTAGTCTGGAGGAGTGGGTAACCTGTCGGCCAGCCCCCTAGGCTGTCGGCCAGGGCTTGTTTTTGTCGGCTACCAGTGGTGGCCGACGGCCATTGGTCTCTTTTTCCAGATATTTGTTAATAGCTATGCCAACTGTTGCTCACTGAGCTACATCTTCATACACGTGTATGGTAAGATGTTCACAACCTCAAGACTTGTTTTCCTATATATAGGGGGTGTCCTCCCCCATTTTTTAGGGTTAGCATTTTTAGAACAAAAATATCTCTCTCTCTCTCTCTCTCTCTCTTCTTATTTTGCACACATTTGCTTAATTTCTCTTAGCTTTTACATATCAACCCTTAACCAAATACTCTCACCTTTGGGCTAAGATTACTTGGAGCCTTGTCTGAGCTCTAGAAGGAGGTTTGAGCTTGGATTGTTGCCTATTTTGTACCTTAGCTTCAAGAGGTATAACACTTGTTATTTAAGCTTGCTTTCAATACTTGTTTTGTCATCTTTTCAAACTGTTTTTGGGCTAATTTTGAATTGTTAAAAACTCTATTTTTATGACTTAAAAGTGTTGGGTTAAGGTCTCTTTGAGTTAGGGGGTGGTCCGCCCTTCTTGCTCTTTTGTTTGTTATGCTCTTGTACCATATTTTCATCACTTTCAAACCAACTTTTTTGGGCCTTTTAGCCACTAAATTTTAGAGGTTTTTTAGTGGTAAACACCTTGTTTTGAAGTCCAAAATTGGAGGGGTTAGCCTCCCCTCTTTGTGTCTTATTTGCATGCCTGGTTAACTTCATATGTTGGCATGTTTTTCTAGCTTAATTTGGCTTAAGTCCAGCATGTTTTTGCCTCTAAAATAACCTATTTTGGCTCTGTTTTGGGCTGGTTATTTCAGTTGAGGCTTGTATTGCATAGTTGTAGTGTTAATTCCTTCACTAACTTGATGTTTTAAGGCTTTAACTCTCATTGTTTTGAGTTACTAGCATATTTTAGTGTTGTTTTGCACTTAATTTTAGCACTTTAATCTCTACAACCTCCCTCAATTCTTCACTCTTTTGTTTGCTTTCAAAGTGGTTTTAAATCCCTTGTTTGCCTAAGTGTGAAATGGAGGTGTTGCATCTAATGGTTTAATCCCCTAAGGGGTTCATTACCAATAGTGTAAAGCCTCTTTCATGCCCAAAGCAACTCATTGTTTGAGCCATCTTTCCATTAGAGGACACTCACTTTTGGACTTAATTGATTAAAGAATAAATCGATAATATAAAATGAGTAAACAAAATGAACAAGTAAAAGAGGCAAGATAAGCATCTTTCGTGTTGCATTGCATGTGTTTGAATCAGACGTTAATTCGAACATAAGGGAAATGGGACATTTTATACTCAAAAGTGATAAAATGTGCCACTTTCCTTGGTCACCATTGCCCTTGATCATGCATGATAGGGTGGTGGTCTTTTTGGTCTTATTTGTACATTAATTGAACTTGTACAAACTTGGTTCCTTAGCTATCATGCACGGAAATTGCTTGATTGATGGTTTGAGGGCCAAGAGTTCCTTTGAGCTTGTTTGATGATAAGGAGGGTAACAGTACAAACAACAATTGAGAATATACTATTTTGTCTCTGTTTTCTCTCTGTTGCAGCAAGAAGAAGTTCAGGGCAGCCACTAGAAGTAGTCGACTGACCACCAATGGTGGCCGACGACCACCATTGGTAGCCGATCGGCCATCAATGAAATTTGCACAGTATGTTGGTAAGGTGGAGCAGAGGCATTCTAGGAGTTAGCAGCACTGTTGGTGTTCGAACATGCAAACAAAGGCGTTCAATGGCAAGGCAGTGGCCTTTTTAGGTGGAGAAACTAAGCATGCATGCATCCCTCACTTCCCGAGGTCTTTTAGTTGCTTTGCTTAGTTAATTAGTAGTAGCTAATTCATGCAAACGTTGTAATTATTTAAGTAGATTAGTTAGTTAATTTATGTTGTAATTAATTAGCTTAGTCGTTTTGTAACTAATTAGTTAAGTATTTAGCTAATTAGGTTGATTTGTAATATTTAATTAGCTTAGAATAGTTAGTTAAATTTTGTGTTGTAAATTGCTTAGCTTAATTAGCATAGCTAGTTGGTTAGCTTTTATTCATTCGGACCCTCATTCGCAAGGGCATAATGTTGTAATAAGTGTGTGTACGTGTGTGTATGTCTTCCAACCCCACGTATTTCTCCCTATTATTTAATTCTTTCGATGGTTGGATTAGGGATCATATTTCAATTAGCATATCTCATGCTTGCATCCATTCATTTTTATTGCATGCACCGAGGCTCGGCGCATCATTCAAACTGCATTGCCATTTCAATACTTCTTTGAATACGTGTTTAATCGCATGCTGTTCAAATTGCTTCATATGCCATATTAGTAGCCGAGCCTATTAATTGCATTATTGCATGTGTTACATTAGACATCTTACATAGTTAGGATCATGCATTTTTCTAACTAGTTTTGGTTTTGGCTTGGAGTACTCGGTAAGTCTTTATGCTTTAGCATACTTGCATGAGTGTGATTGCCATATTGCCATGTCTAGCATGCTTGCCATGAGGCTATTTGCTTTAATGCTAAATTGCATGAATACTTGTGGATGAAGGCTTCTTGTTTGAATTGAAACGCTTCAGCAAATGTGTGTTTTAAGTCCACTTTGTTGTGGCAAAATCATGTTTTAAGCCCACTATGTTTGGTGGCAAATCCGTATCTTTAAGCCCACTTGAGGTGGCAAATTCAAACTATTTTTTCAAACAAACATGAGTTGAATTGTTCAAAGTCTTGAAAACTAGTTTATACTTGCTTGTGCGCATCACATAGTAAAGCTAGTTTAATAACCAAAATAAGAACGCATAATGTTTATAAAATTTCATATCATGATTAGTAGAGGCTAATCTTTGGTCGGACAAGAAGGGGTGCTCATTTCAAGACCTTCTCCTTTTGTACCTAAGTTCCCGAGCCGAGGCAACTTTATTGATGATGGACACGTGGCCTTCGGCACAAGTCAGGGTTTCCTAAATTTTCCCAAAAATAATATATTTATGTGGCGACTCTGTATCTGGCAAAGCAGTCCAATTTTGACATTATTTGATTTAAAATTGATTTTTCAAAAAGATTTGCCGGATTTGGACTCTTTGGTATTTATCAGTTTTACATTGCACTTGTGAGACTAGATTCAAAACCGCGGGAGTCCGAACTATGAGGCCTTCTTTTCAAACCTTTCCGAAAGGCGAGGCGCGGAAAAAAAAAGAGTCCACATAGGGCTGATGTCATAACAAGGAGATGATGTCAGCGTGCACGGCGCACGTTATCAAAGAGGTGCATGGCGCACGTTAGCAAAAGGAGTAGCAGCGATGCATGGAACCAGGGCTGACATCAACTGACATCAGAAACACGCAGCTCACGTTATCAGATGAGGTCACGGTGCACGATAGCACAAGACAAGTGCAGAAAGCTCGTGAGGCACGTAAGAAAATGGTACAGCACGTTTCCAAGCTTCGAGCGGTGCGTGGATCGTCAGATGATGATGAATCTGGTGGCATTGGCTTCGTCTTAAAGAGACGAAGAAGGTGGTATAGTCCAATCTTTGAAACAAGAAAGGACTAGATACACAAAAACCAACGTGAGTAGGAAGTAATTTGCCAGACAGGAAAAAAAAAAAAAAAAAAGTAATGAAAAAGTAATGGAAAAAAAAAAAAAGAGGCTAGAAAAAAACCCTAGGCTCTGATACCATGTTATGAGAGTAGAAAGAGAAGAGAAAAGAGAACTCTTGTATTCAATCTATGTTAATGAATAGGTACACACTCCTTTATATAGGAGAGAAGATAAGTATATACCGAGAATATACTATAACAGATAGGTACAAATAATATCCTAATATATCTTAGTATACTAGATATACTATATTAACAAATCCTATTAGCAAGAAAAACAATAAGATGATGATTTGGAAAATGACCATCTTGCTATGGAACTGTCTGAAACAAAATTTTAGGTTGTGTTTGGTAGACTTTTCTAAGTATGATTTAATAATGGAGTTGTATTTTGAGTTTGTGAGTTTTGGAATTGTGATTTGAGTTTGAAAAATTTGTTTGGTAAATGAGTTTTGAAAAGAGTTTTGAATTGAGTGTGAAATTTTTAATGTAACATATGATATTTGATACAAAAGCTTACAACTCATAACCAAACATATAACTCAAAATTCTATTCAAAACTCATAAAAAATTTTAAAAAATTCGGAAAATGTTTTTTATTGAATATATAAAAATTAACATGTGTTAATTGCAAATAAATAAATAAATAAATAAAATAATAAAAAATCACTGTTTCGGTCAACCGGCCGGACGACTGATGGGACAACTAGTTAGACCAAATTTTCCAGCTAGAGTATTCAAAAGTGTGTGAAATTAATTTTTGAAAATCGTAAACAAACACCATGTGTAAATCAAAACCTGGAACTAACGTTTCAGAACTCTACCAAACAGATCCTTAAGTACTATGCCTAGTGTTGTTTGTGGTGGTGGAGCATTGGCTAAGTGAGAAAACTTAGACCCAGACCCCCCGAAAAAGGAAAATTTCACTTCTTTTTTTTTTTTTTTTTGATTTCAAGGGGGCTGGAACCTACCAGCTAATACTACGAGGGAAACTCCCTCCTTGCTTGTCACTATTTAGGGCCAACTCCACGCGGGGGGGAGGGGGGGGCTGGGCTGTCAACACAATTTTATCCCTAACATCCATACATGTAGCTATTTTGGCTAGCACGTCTGCACACCAATTGGCTTCCCTCCAAACAAATTGCAGGTTACATTGCCAATTCCTCCCTAGCAGCTCTCCCACTGCAAGGCATAGGTTGAAGTTAGGATCCACACCACTCGGGGTCTTGATAGCCTGAATTGCTTCCATAGAGTCTGATTCAATGATTACTTGTCGAAACCCTGCAATCCAGCCCAACTGTAGGCCACACCATATGGCCCAAATTTCTGCCAATACGGGGGAAGTTTGCCCTACCTGGTATTTGAACCCCCATGATCCAGTCCCCTGTAGCTGATCGAATAAGACTGCCAGCTCCAGCCTGCTTTGACTGTTAATTAACCGCACCATCCACATTAATTTTAACCCAATCATGTGGGAGAGGAGCCCGCGAGGTCAAAATCGTAGTTCTATCTTGTTGGATGCTAGCACTACTACGTGCACATTCAAATTCTAGAACTCTTCCTTTAATATAGTTGAGTGGCGCATAGGGCTCGTTGCAATCTTCCTCATGCACCTGCTTATTTCGCCAAAAACCATATTGAATTAATTGTTGCCATAAACAGAAGCACCCAGTCCACAGACATTGAATTGGCCCAAGGAGGTTTATGCAGATTGTAGTTGATCCATTTAACCAAAGGCAGCGAGAAGAAATAGGACCAGTGGGAAGGAGAAATAATTGCCTGCCAAATCTTTTTTGCTCTACCTTTTTGTGATTTCGCGCAATATGAAATTTTCTTAGGGTGATTTATGCGTTTTATTTACATAGTTTGATTCAAATTTCATTTTGGTTCATATTATTTTAATTTGAACAATTGGTCCATATACTTTATGTATAATTTCAGTTAGTCGTTCAACTAAACATAAAATGTAAGGAACAAATTGTTTTACTTTGAAACAGTAGCAATCAAAATAATGAATTCAATTGTAATTTGAATAATTATCACAGGAGATAAGTGTAATTTTTCTAATCAAATATTTAGTTAATAGTCACCATACTCTTGTTACGTTGGTAAATGTGTGACCTGTTTACTGCGTGGCAACTCTATTTTATTGGTTGGATGACTCTA
This sequence comes from Camellia sinensis, assembly GCF_055761805.1. NCBI lineage: Eukaryota > Viridiplantae > Streptophyta > Magnoliopsida > Ericales > Theaceae > Camellia > Camellia sinensis. The sequence continues at coordinate 14,756,115 of NC_138968.1, forward strand.
ATCTTTTTTTATGATTATTGTGTTGGGTGGAGACAACAAATTAAACCGTGTTGAACCTCGGGTGATAAGTTTATCATTTTTTAGTTAGTAGTATTTTCGATGGTTGTGAGTAATGGGGGTGAATACTTTAAAGTAGTTTTCATTATTGAGTTTTGAAGTTGAAGAGGACACAGTCTAAATGGATTGTTTGTAAATTCCTAACAAACCTCATACCACTGTGCTACTGCCGGTTGAATAAGCTATCAGACGGGATTTTTATGAGCAATTCTACTATTTTAGAAAGAAAAAAAAATTCAGGATTTTCTCCGGAACTTTGTAATTGATGGTCCAGATTTATTTATGTTGTAGTCCAAACAGACACCATTGATCTACAAATCTAGATAATTTTCTTGACACTTTTTCTTTTTTTTTTGCTGAAAGGGTTTCTCATTTTCAATTGTTGTGCCTTGAGTTCTACTGTTCTGCTATTCATATGAGCTTTATTTGATTCAGACTGCCAATGTCACCAATGAAATCATCATATTTTAACCGCTCTGTTTGTATCTTCTTCCTCCTTGGCAAGTCAATTCATCAATTTGGTAATTTCTACTTGGATTTTGGGTTCTTGGCTTGTGTTATGATTCTTCTGTTGAAGATTGGCTCAGATTTTTCAACAATGGCTGTCGATTGATGGCTGCCATAAATGTTGATTGATGGCTGCCATAACTATTGGTGGTGTTTGCCATAAATGATGGTGGTTGGTTGTTGAAGACTTTGGCCCTTCATTTCATCTATAAATGGTTAGTGAATGGGAGAGGGTCAGTGTGGTGAGCTGAAGAGAGAATACAGAGAGAGCGAGAATTATCAGAGTGTGTAATTCTTTGTTCCAAATATAGTGAAATCTGCTGCCCGTGGACGTAGGCGATTTGCCGAACCATGTAATTCTTTGTGTGTTCTTACTTGTGTGCTTGTGTGTGATTGTTTTCTGCCTCCTAGCCACAACAAATTGGTATCAGAGCATCGTTGTGCCAAAACAGAGCATCCGCAACTTTGTTTTCTGTAAATTGAAAATTCAAAGTTGTCTAAATCAACTTCTGAATATACCAGGAGATCCGTCTTGACGAGAGGAGTCCAAACCCAGAAAGAACAACTAAAACGGACTTCTAGGTGATCCACACGCGCTGGTCAAAGTGTGGCGCGTACAGTCAACTCTTAACCAGAACGACTAAAACGGACTTTTAGGTGATCCACACCCGCTAGTCAAAGTGTGGCGCGTATAGTCAACTCTTAGCCAGAAGACCCACACGCACCAAAATATATACTTTAAATATATATTTTAAGGTATTCCCAACAACAAGAGGAGCTTTGTCTAAGTGGTTAAGGTTAAGCGTTGCACTTCTTTGGCCGAGGTTCAAATCCTTGGAGTACCAATATTGCAAATCATTTTTGCAAAATGCCACACGTCACTGCCACGTCATTGACACATCAGCACACTTGCCACGTCAACGTCCCACCCAGCACTACCAGGTCACCGCCAGCTCAATTAGCACATCTGTCACGTCATCAATCCTAGTCGGCTGAACTTTCTGAAATTGCTGGGAGGCCCTTGAAGTTTGGTAAATTTCATTTCAGCCCCTGATCTGGCTGAAATTGAAATTTAGCCCTTGGAACTTCTATTAATTATAGTAAGGTCCCTAGATTTTTGAGAAATTGCAATTTGGCCCCTAGATTTGGAAAAATTTCATTGAGGTCCCTAGAAAGCTGGAGAAAGTGCTTTCCTAGCTAAATCAACCATTTTGGACACAGCCGCAGATTCCATTTTTTGAGATTCAAACCCAAATTTTCAGTGAAGTTTTCGAGAGCTTAGAATTTGCCATGTTCCGGGTATTTCAAGCGTCCGTTATTGTTTGTGGTAGAGATTATTGAGTAGTCTTAATGGCAGAATCTATAGAGATGAGATCAACCGAGTCCACAAGTAACCCAGCAACTACAAACAACTCTAGGCATTGAACCCCAGTGTCCCATGCTAAGTTCGAGGTAGAAAAGTTTGATGGAAGCAGCAACTTCAGCATGTGGAGATGCGAAGTTAAAGATATGCTTGTCCAAATGAACATGCACTTCACTCTGGGAGACAAACCAGATGACCTAGATGGGATAGAATGAGAGAAAGTGAATCTCCTGGCTTGCAGTTCCATCCGACTTTGCCTTGCAAAAAAGGAGAAGTATGCCTTCACAGAATATGATATTGCGAAGGACCTTTGGAAGGCGCTGGAAGACAAGTTCATGATAAAGAGCATTGAGAACTAGCTCTACTTGAAGAAGAGGTTGTTTCGTTTCAACTATAAGAAAGGTATTTTGATGAACGAATACCTAAACAATTTCAACAAAATTCTTACCGATTTGAAAAACTTGGATGATCACATTGATGATGAAGATAAAGCACTGTTACTGTTGAATTCCTTGCTTGACACATATGATCATCTCACCACCACTTTACTGTATGGTAAAGAAAAGATCAAGTATGTTGATGTTTCAAACGCCTTGGTAAATAATGAGTTCAGAAGGAAAGATAAAATCTGGAAACAGGGACTTAGCATCCGAGACATTGACAGCCAGAGGCAGGATGAATAATAGAAGATATACGGGGCGAGGAAAGTCTTACTCAAAATCCAGAGGGAAATCATCAGATAGAAGACGTCTTGCAAAAGACGAGTGTGCTGCATGTCGCCAGAAGGGGCATTGGGCAAAAGATTGTTCCAATAAAGACAAGAAAGATGAAAAGGTAAACGTTGCACAAGATGGAGATAATGGTGAAGGATGTTCCTAGATTCTGGATGAATGGATTCTAGATTCCGGATGTTCCTACCACATGTGTCCTAACAAGCAATGGTTTTCGAGCTTACGAGAGTTCGATGGAGAAGTTGTGTTGATAGGCAACGACCAAGCTTGCAGAACAAAGGGGATTAGAACAATTCGACTGAAGATGCATGATGGAACAATCAGAATTCTCAAAGATGTTCGGTACGTACCAGATTTGACGAAAAATCTCATCTCAGTGGGAGTTTTAGACTCCAAAGGTTATAGAGTAACTGTGGAAGGTGGAGTCCTCAAAGTTGCTCGAGGAGCATTTGTTACAATGAAGGGTATTTGAAAGGGAAATTTATATTTCCTAGACGGCTCTACAGTCACAGGGAGAGTGGCTGTCTCCACCAGCTCAGAAAATGATGCATCAGACACTTCCAAACTTTGGCACATGCGCCTAGGGCATGTCGAAGAAAAGGCTTTACAAGGGTTGGTAAAGCAAGGACTGTTGAAAGGCGCCAAAACAGGGAAGCTTAAGTTCTGCGAGCATTGTGTACTGGGCAAGCAAACAAAAATCAAGTTTGGTACTGCTATTCATTGTACCAAAGGGATTCTAGACTACGTTCACACCGATGTATGGTGTCCTTCCAAGAATGCTTCTTTGGGAGGTAAACACTACTTTGTGTCATTCATTGATGATTTTTCAAGGAGAGTTTGGGTTTACACAATGAAGAATAAAGATGAGGTATTAGACATCTTTCTTACATGGAAGAAGTTGATTGAGACCCAGACAGGCAGAAAGATCAAGAAGCTCAGATCTGACAATGGCAGCGAATACACATCATATCCCTTCTTTGAGGTTTGTCGGAATGAAGGGATAGTGAGACATTTCACAGTTAGTGGAACGCCACAGCAAAATGGAGTTGCAGAACGTATGAACCGCACTTTGGTGGAGAAAGTCCGATGTATACTGTCACATTCAGGATTGAGCAAGGCATTTTGAGGAGAGGCACTGAACTATGCTCGTCATCTTGTCAACAGACTACTTGCTGCAGCACTAGATAGCAAGACTCCCATGGAGGTATGGTCAGGAGTTCCAACTATTGATTATGATCAACTACGTATCTTCAAATGTCCAGCTTATTTTTATGTTACAGAATCTAAGTTGGATCCTAGAGCCAAGAAAGCTATCTTCTTAGGCTTTAGTGACGGTGTCAAGGGATATAGACTCTGGTGCCCTGAGTCAAAAAAAGTTGTCACTAGAAGAGACGTTACCTTTGATGAGTCTACAATGCTGAAGCAGCCAAATTATCAAAAGAATGATGAAGTATTGAAGAAGTCAGTGCAGGTAGAGTTTGAGACTCCAGTGAAGACTGCTCAGACAAGCAACAATCCTGAAGAAGTTTCAGTTGACAGCTCTGACGAAGATTCTGAAGAGAGTTTAATGAGAATGAAGATCCACATGCCCCACAACAGTCAGAACCCATTGCACTTAGAAAAGGAAAAAGGGTTACTAAGCAACCCGATTAGATGACCGATATGGTGGCCTATGCACTTCCGATCATTGAAGACAATGTTCCTTGCACTTTCAAAGAAGTCGTGAAGAATGTAGAAAGTGTCAAATGGAAGGAGGCTATGAATGAAGAGATCGAGTTACTCCATAAGAACCAGACTTGGGAGTTAGTGCAACTTCCAAAGGGCAAGAAAGCAACTGGGTGTAAGTGGGTTTACACTAAGAATGAAGACATCCCAGGCAGAGACAACATTAGATTCAAAGCTAGATTGATAGCTAAAGGCTATGCCCAGAAGGAAGGAATAGACTACAATGAGGTATTCTCACATGTTGTAAAGCACACATCTATTCGTATCTTGCTAGCTTTGGTTGCATAGTTTGATCTCGAGCTCGCCCAACTCGATGTCAAAACTGCCTTCTTACATGGAGACCTAGAAGAGGAGATATACATGTCCCAGCCAGATGGTTTCAAAGTTGCTGGAAAAGAGGATTGGGCTTGCAAATTAAAGAAATCATTGTACGAGTTGAAACAGTCTCCGAGACAGTGGTACCAGTGATTTGATCGGTTCATGACGGAAAAGAAATGCACAAGAAGCCAATATGATCATTGTGTATATTTCTGTAAGCTTTCCGATGGTTCCTACATCTATTTGCTCTTATATGTAGATGATATGTTGATTGCATCTAAGAGCAAAGTGGAGATTGATAAACTCATAGCACAGTTGGCATGAGAGTTCGAAATGAAGGATCTTGGCGAAGCAAAGAAAATTCTTGACATGGAGATCAAAAGAGACAGGAAGAAGGACACGATTTTTCTGACACAAACCCAGTATCTGAAACAGGTGTTAGACATATTTGGCATAAATAGGAAAACAAAAGCTGTGAGTACACCATTGGCCCCTCATTTCAAGCTTAGTGCTTCAATGTCTCCACGCACAAAAGAAGAACGAAAGCATATGGCACAGGTTCCATATGCAAATGCAGTTGGTGCATTAATGTATGCTATGTGAAAATCTAAGTGATTCGTGATTAGATCAAGATTAAAAATATTCCAAATCCCAAAAATCCAAAACCCACACTCTAAATCAACAAGCACTTACGAAAGTGATTTAGATTGTTTGTTTTGTCAGATTAAATAATAAATCGACACAAACGATTTTTACGTTGAAAAAACCACAATTGGACACCTCCAACTGTGATTAAAAAACCACGGGCGAAACGCCATAAATCAATCCACTACTGAAGTAAAAAGATTACAAAGATATCTTACAAATTACCCAACTTAGTCAATCTGTCTTCGAATCTTCTGTAACTCTTTTTCACGACTTCGTCTCGGAACTGATCAATCTTGAAGTTGATTCCACAACCTCACTCACATATAGAATCAAACACCTTTTGAAACTATATGCTAGAATCTTCGGAATCCACCGAAGAGAACTCTCTCTTGAATTTACAGAAACCAACTCCTTGATGTATGTATTTTAGATCATGAGTGAAGAACTCTTCTCAAGACATCAAGGAAAACTCACCAAAATCTCTCTACAAGAAGACCTCAGAAAATCTCAAAGTAGATCTCAAAAAGTAATCCTAAAGTTTGGAGAAACCAACTACTTATAAATTTCCGGATTCGGACGCTCGCTCGAGCGAAGCTTATCTCGCTCGAGCGAGAAGCTTATCTCGCGTGGCTTCCATAAGTACCTTCGCTCGAGCCATAAAGTCTTCGCTCGAGCGAGGATTAAACTCTTTCAGGTTTGTACGCAGATGCAGTTCTTCGCTCGAGCCTCCAATGCTTCGCTCGAGCGCACAATGACCTCTTTCAGGTTTGCAGCCAGACGCAGTCCTTCGCTCGAGCGAGCAACACAAAACAGCACAGAAATTACAACTCGATTACACAAGTTTGTTCGTGGAATTGACAAGACTTAGGGACCTAACAATCTCCCCCTTTGTCAATACCCGGACAAAACTTTCTAACACAATTTCCTAAACAAATGAACTAGCTAAAACGATTACAACTCAAAGGAAACGAACTAGCTAAAAACTATTACAACTCAAAGCAAACCAACTATGCAACCAATCTCAAAACAAACTGGAATGAACATCTTGAACTAATAAACCAAACTTGAGGAAAACCTGTACTCAAAGCTAACTCCATCAAACCTGAAAAATAACATATCAAACCAAACCATCAAGATATAACACAAAAACATATAGATAAAGCATATAGCCCCCAATATCCATATCAATAATATCCATATCAATAATAGCCACATCATATAAACATAAACGTCCAAATAGCCATCTGCAAAACAAACATGAGTACCAGTACCCCAAAAATAGCCATCTGCAAAAACAAACTATCCAGAGTAAGAACAAAAACAGTCCAATAGAAGCATATGCCAAAAGCTAAGAAGGAGACGATGGTGGCTGCTGCAACTGAAGAAGAGAAAGAATCTGAGCAAGCACGGCACTCTGCTCATCAAGGCGGCCATCAACACCATCAAGACGTGTAGCCAGAAGATCAAGGCGACGTGTAACAGACTGCTCAAAGTGCTGTAGCTGGCCACGAAATGAGCGAGGACGTAGCTCAGGAAGATCAGGGGCACCGGCATTGGCGGCCTCGAACTCCTCCTCCTCGGCAAGGGGATCATCATTACCTGCACCAGAACTCCCAACCCCCGACACACTCCCCCTCACATGAGCCTGACTCTGAGAGACTGTCAATTTAGTAATGGGTTTGATAGGGTAAGCAAACTCATCATCATCAAAAGAAAGAACATCAAGGGCAGTGAGAAAACGAGTAAGCAAACACCCATAAGGAAGCCCCAAAGATTTTCTGCCCTCAGAAACCTCAATCATTTTTGACACAATCATCTCCGGAAGGTCGATAGGTAGTCGGTGATGAATACAATATAGCACATAACCTTGGTCCTGAGTAATATGCGAGGAATGGGTGGTGACATAAAGATTCGCACACACGATGATATTCAAGAGACGGAACCGAGGAAGCAACTCATTTTGCTGAAGGAGATCCCCAGTGACCCAAGTCCGGTCAACACCACATAACTCAGTCGCAACACAATTGAAATCAACACCTGACCGGGTAAGAAACGGAAAATGACAATTGTGAACCTCAGGAAGACCAAGTAAAATCCGAAACACATCCCCAGTGATAACAAGTGACTTCTTCCTAACCCAAGTCTCAAAGGAGGCCGGAAGTTCTTTGCGAATGGAATGGATATTACAATAGAATTCTCGGATGAGACTCAAATTTTGTGGCCCGGAGAAATGCAACACTTGATCTCCCCCTAAAGTATCAAATAAAGACCGAATGGGAATAACCTCAAAGGCATTTGGGAGGATATTGCGCTCTAAATGTACGGTCCGAGATGCAAAAGACTCCCTAAACAACTTAGATTTTTCTTTAGATGGGAACTTTTCAGAGTTGAAGGACGAACGAGAAACCGTAGCTTTACGACGCTTGGATGACTCGGCTATGACTAATACAACCCAAACAGAGCAATATAGACAAGAGCCCGGAAGACCAGCAACATCCAATAAACAATACCAGAAAAACCCCCAAAACAAAACACAAAGAGCCAGTCACACAAAATTAGTCCAACAGGGGTTAGAACAGCAGTGAAATTCGTAACATTAGCATATAAGAAATGAAATGAAGAGCAATGCTAAAGCGACGAATAATCAGTCACAGAGAAAACAAGATAGTACAGCCATTATAGAATCGAAACATCAATGTTTGAAACAATAAAGAGAAAAACAGATTACAATCACATAATGGCAATATATGTATATGTAAATAAAATCCCCAATGTGAAACCCTTACAAACCCCCAAAGGTAAACCCTAAGCACAATGGAGAGTGCAATAGACAAGCTCACGAACCACTAGATGGAAGACCCACAACCAACAAAACTCAAATCTAGAGCCTAAGATACAAAAAAAAACTTACCAGAGAACCACTACAACCACAAAGCAACCTAAGTAACAAACGAAAAATAAAACAGAGAAGAAAAGAAAAAAACTTACCAGAAACGGGGAGAGAAGAGGAAGAAAAAAAACTCCAAAAGCAAGAGGGAAAAATGCAGACGATCGCAGCCAAGAGACCCACGAAAAACCCTAGGGGGGAGAGAGAGAGAGAAGACGAAGGGGGGAAAAGATGAACAGAATGGGTATAGATTCAGAATTTGAACCGCGAACGGTCGCTCGAGCGAAGACTTTATCGCTCGAGCGAGAGATAAAAAAGCCCAGGCGGTCGCTCGAGCTAAGAAAGGGTCGGTCGAGCCAAAAAAACAAGTTCTCAGGTCTAATGCAGTGGCAAAAGCACGCTCGAGCGAGGAAATGGTGGCTCGAGCCAAGGGAAGAAAAACAAGCCAATTTTTTTTTTTTTTTTTTTTTGAAGATATAAAAACAACACTATACTCAAAAGCAAGAGGTGAGACCTGAAACAAAAATAGATGATCATACTGAGCCAAGTGAATACTAAGATGAAATAATCCGCAATTCATGAATCGTGTGAACTTGCACTTTTAAAAAAAACGACACTGGAAATCATGAGCAAAGCAGATAAAATATAATCAATGATCATAAGCTACATGAGAATGTACAACTCAAAATCCAATATGAGAGCTCACATAAAAAAGTGTGTGTGTGCAATCCATGAGAGGTCACTGAGCTAGAGTTAATCCTAGTAGTGATCGGATGGCTGGACCTCCATCAAGAGTAACTCAACAATACAGTGAAAAGTCAAACCACTAGGAATCACGGGGTATTTGTTGAGTAAATGCGGAGGCTCCCCCTCAATCAAAGAGTCCCATTTATTTTTTTATTTATTTATTTTTTTTTTATTTTTTGTTTTTTTATTTTTTTTATTTTTTTTTTTTTGGTGGGCACTCACTGGTGGCTGTCACTCTCAAGAGTATGGAAACCAAACCAGAGAAGAATGAAATCATAAAGGATGGCCTGGTTGGTGCCTCTGAGGTAGCCTTTTCCTAATGCCCGGACGTCAAGGAACTGAGGGAGAAACCGTGGAAGTGAAAACAGATGATAGATGGTTAAGAGACTCAACATCACCCATGATATGCTAGTATCGGTCAATTCCACAGTAAAAGTACAAGAAACACTGTTAGTGGTCCATAGAGAACTTTGATCACATGTGCGGAAACCCCTGCAACAATTAATCTCAAGGATGTGTACAGAATGAGATCATGAGGTTAATGAGCATGGGCATTCAAAATGAGCTATGACCAATGAACAATGAGATCTTGTAAGCAGCATGAGTAGTGTAAAACAAATTGGATGCAAGTAAACAGATATCAATGATAATGAGATTATCACATCCAAGCATTCACAAGGCACAAACATTTACACCTACTCAAGAAACAAGGAACACTCTAGTGATCGAGCATGACACCCAAGGTCTTTCTAAGGAACTCAAACCGAAGAAGATCAAGGGGTTTTGTAAAAATATCAGCTTTTTGATGCTCAGTGGGAATGTGCTCAAGAACAACAAGGCCCTCTTCCACTAACTCTCGAATAAAATGATGACGAATGTCAATGTGTTTGGTGCGAGAGTGTTGGACAGGATTTTTTGAAATGTTTATGGCACTTGTGTTATCACAGAAAAGAGTAAGAGTGTTCTGTTCTATCCCATAATCACGAAGCATTTGCTTCATCCACACCATTTGAGCACAACAACTCCCTGCAGCAATGTACTCAGCCTCAGCAGTCGAAAGAGAGATGGCATTCTGCTTTTTACTATGCCAAGAAACCAAATTATTCCCAAGGTAAAAACACCCCCCGGAGGTACTTTTCCTATCATCAGCACACCCTGCCCAGTCGGCATCAGAAAAACCAGTAATTTCGGCTGTAGTATCAGTGGAAAACCAAACCCCATACCCCAAGGTCCCATTAACATACTTGATGATGCGTTTTACCGCAAGAAGGTGAGACTCTTTAGGACTGGCTTGGTAACGAGCACAAACACCGACACTGAAAGAAATATCAGGACGACTGGCTGTGAGATACAAAAGACTCCCTATCATACTCCTATAAAGGGTAGGATCAACATCAATACCAGAGGAGTCTTTGGAGAGGTGAAGACTGGTGCTCATTGGAGTGCGTGCATGCTTGGAAGACTCAAGACCAAACTTAGACACAAGATTTTTCGCATACTTAGACTAAGACACAAATATACCTGAAGGAGACTGTTTAATGTGAAGACCCAAAAAATAAGACAACTCTCCCATCATGCTCATCTCAAACTCATGTGTCATGCAATCCGAAAAGTATTTCACAAGATGTTCAGCAGTGGATCCAAACACAATATCATCAACATAAATCTGAGCAACAAGAATATGAGACTTAGTATGTTTCACAAATAATGTCTTATCCACACTACCCCTTTGAAAATCATTGTCAAGAAGAAATGTAGTAAGTCTATCATACCAAGCTCGAGGGGCTTGTTTCAATCCATACAAAGCCTTGTCTAACTTGTAGACATGATTGGGACATTTAGGGTCCTCAAACCCTTTTGGTTGCTCAACATACGCCTCTTCTCTCAAGTACCCATTCAAAAAGGCACTTTTCACATCCATTTGAAACAATTTAAAGCCAAGAAAACAAGCAACACCAAGTAAAATACGAATAGATTCGAGACGTGCAACTGGGGCAAACGTCTCATCATAGTCAACACCCTCTACTTGTGTGTAGCCTTGAGCAACCAACCTAGCTTTGTTTCTAACAACTGTACCATTCTCATCAGATTTATTTTTAAAGATCCACTTGGTACCTATCACATTCATGTCTCTAGGTCTGGGAACTAGAGTCCAAACTTTGTTACGTTCAAATTGACCTAATTCTTCATGCATAGCATTGACCCAACTATCATCTAGCAAGGCCTCTTTAAAATTCTTAGGTTCAATTAAAGAAACATAACACATATGTGATACCTCATCCCGAATCTGTCTTCGGGTTTTCATTCGATCCGAGACACTTCCAATCACCTGTTGAGCTGGATGATTCAGTTTCACCCTAGCTGATGGTTTAAGCTCAGGACTTGTGGTGACAGGGGCAACAGGAGTGATGTCCCTTGGAGCACTCTTTGGACTTGGCCTTACCTGTGAGGATGGTTCGGTAACCATTTCTTGTGATGGGTCTGCACCTTCTCCTTGATTTTGGGATTCGATATCCAAGATTGGAGACTCATCATTATCATCCTCATTTGTTGCTGGAGGAGGTGCACCTGTGTCATCTATAACCACATTGATAGATTCCATTAAAGATGAAGTTCGCAGGTTATAGACTCTAAAAGCCCTACTAGTGGTTGAATACCCTAGAAAAATACCTTCATCACTTCGGGAGTCAAATTTGCCCAAAGGCTCTCTATCTTTGAAGATGTAACACTTACTCCCAAAAGTTTTGAAGTATTTTACATTAGGTTTCAAGCCCTTCCACAATTCATATGGAGTTTGTAAAGTGACGGGCCTTAAATACACGCGATTTATGACATAAACAGCAGTATTTATGGCTTCGGCCCAAAATTTTGGAGGAAGTTTCTTACTAAGGAGCATGACCCTAGCCATTTCTTGAACAACCCTGTTCTTCCTCTCAACAACTCCATTTTGTTGTGGAGTAATGGGTGCAGAAAATTCATGCTTAATTCCATGTATATCACAAAAATCTGAAAACGAACTATTTTCAAACTCACGACCATGATCGGTTCGGATTCTTATGATACGATCAATGGAAATACCTTGTTCATTCTGGATCAAAAGCGCTCAGAAAAGCTCTCATTCTGATTTTCCAAAACAGGTAGTTACTCCCGTCAAAGGTGGGAGGAAGATGCAAATTCTGACCACGAGCTAACTCTGCTGGCTTTGGAGGAGGTGGTGTCAAAGTAGACCAAAAAGCCATGAACGCACTATCCCCGTCTTCTCCAGATTCAGGTTCTTCGGGTTCTTGCTCCGACCCGCTTTCATCATCCCAAGTTACAGTGTAGACTTTCTTTCGATTCTTTTTCGAAGGGCATTCAAGGGCAATGTGACCAAAACCTTGACATTCATAGCACTTGACCCCTTGCCCCTTTACAATTTGTTTTTCAGTTTTTGAAGCAAGTTTTGGTGGAAAAGTTTTGGGTTTGTCATTACTCTTATCTTTTGAAATAGGGGCTCTGAAATTTGGCTTCTTTTTCAAAAAAATTTTAAACTGTTTTGTAAGCATAGCCGTCATCTCAGATTCTAAATCAAATTCAGTCTCCGGAGGTTTTGCAGTCTCATGGGCACTCGTGAAAGCCATATTTTCTTTTTGCTTTTTCTTAGAAATTTGGTGGGTTTCATAAGTCTGCAAATTTCCAACCAATTGATCGAGCTTGAGGGTATCAACATTCTGAGCCTCCTCAATGGCTGTCACCTTTGGTTGGAACCTCTCGGGAAGGGACCTCAAAATTTTTCCAACAACTTTTGCTTCCGGGATTTTTTCACCGAGAGTGAAACAGGAATTCACGATATCACTGAGTTTTGCATAAAATTCATCGAACGTCTCATCGTCGCGCATAAAAAGGGTTTCAAAGGCGGACGTGAGACGTTGAAGTTTTGCCCTTTTAACAGAGGTAGTACCTTCGTGAATCGTTTCAAGAATATCCCACGCCTCTTTTGCTATTTCACACGTGCAAATTCGACGGAATTCTTCAGGTGTGACAGAGCAGAAGAGGGAGTTGAGAGCCTTGCTGTTCCAACTCGAATTCTGGTAATCGGTTGTGTCCCATTTATCAAGGGGTTTAGGAATATCAATCCCATTCATGGTGATTGTAGGTTCACTCCACCCAAAGATTACGGAGTGCCAAACTTTCTCATCGATGGATTTTAAAAATGCTCTCATACGAGCTTTCCAATAAGAATAGTTTGTACCGTCAAGTAATGGGGGTCTGTGAGTCGAGTTACCTTCACGAATAGAATCCATGATACTAATCACACAAAATCACACTCCTATAGTTTTGAAAAAACAAAGAGTGACCCGCTCTGATACCAATTGAAAATCTAAGTGATTCGTGATTAGATCAAGATTAAAAATATTCCAAATCCCAAAAATCCAAAACCCACACTCTAAATCAACAAGCACTTACGAAAGTGATTTAGATTGTTTGTTTTGTCAGATTAAATAATAAATCGACACAAACGATTTTTACGTGGAAAAAACCACAATTGGACACCTCCAACTGTGATTAAAAAACCACGGGCGAAACGCCATAAATCAATCCACTACTGAAGTAAAAAGATTACAAAGATATCTTACAAATTACCCAACTTAGTCAATCTGTCTTCGAATCTTCTGTAACTCTTTTTCACGACTTCGTCTCGGAACTGATCAATCTTGAAGTTGATTCCACAACCTCACTCACATATAGAATCAAACACCTTTTGAAACTATATGCTAGAATCTTCGGAATCCACCGAAGAGAACTCTCTCTTGAATTTACAGAAACCAACTCCTTGATGTATGTATTTAAGATCATGAGTGAAGAACTCTTCTCAAGACATCAAGGAAAACTCACCAAAATCTCTCTACAAGAAGACCTCAGAAAATCTCAAAGTAGATCTCAAAAAGTAATCCTAAAGTTTGGAGAAACCAACTACTTATAGATTTCCGGATTCGGACGCTCGCTCGAGCGAAGCTTATCTCGCTCGAGCGAGAAGCTTATCTCGCATGGCTTCCATAAGTACCTTCGCTCGAGCCATAAAGTCTTCGCTCGAGCGAGGATTAAACTCTTTCAGGTTTGTACGCAGATGCAGTTCTTCGCTCGAGCCTCCAATGCTTCGCTCGAGCGCACAATGACCTCTTTCAGGTTTGCAGCCAGACGCAGTCCTTCGCTCGAGCGAGGCCTTCTTCGCTCGAGCGAGCAACACAAAATAGCACATAAATTACAACTCGATTACACAAGTTTGTTCGTGGAATTGACAAGACTTAGGGACCTAACACTATGGTTTGTACAAGGCTTGACATTTCACATGCTATGAGTATGGTAAGCAGGGATATGCATGATCCGGGGAAAGGTCACTTGCAGGTAGTGAAATGGATCTTAAGGTACTTACATGGCATAGTTAATATGGGTTTGAAGTTTGAGAGAGATCATAGACTCAGACAGAATCTGGTTGGATATGTGGACTCAGATTATGCTGGTGACTTAGACAAATGCTGGTCAACAACAGGATATTTATTTACGCTTGCTAAAGAGCCGGTGAGTTGGAGGTCAACACTTCAGTCAACGGTGGCTTTGTCTACTACAGAGGCAGAGTACATGGCAGTGACAGAAGCCTTTAAGGAAGCTATTTGGCTACATGGGTTGACTGAGGACTTGGGTATTGTTTAGAAGCACGTTGAGGTGTACTGTGATAGTCAAAGTGCCATTTGTTTGGCAAAGAACCAGGTTCATCATTCCCGTACCAAGCACATTGATGCTCGTTTCCATTTCGTCCGAGAAATTGTGAATGATGAGGATATTCTGCTTCAAAAGATTAGCACTGTAGATAATCCGGCCAATATGCTCACAAAAGTGGTTTCTGGAATCAAGTTCCAACACTGTTTGGACTTGGTCAACATCTCTCAGAACTGAGCACCTTTGGGTGCATAGCAGTGTTGATCAATCACTATGTTGGATAGAGAATCCTCGCCAAGGTGGAGATTTGTTGAAGACTGGCTAAGATTTTTCAACAATGGCTGCCGATTGATGGCTGCCATAAATGTTGGTGGTGGTTGCCATAAATGATGGTGGTTGCCATAAATGTTGGTGGTTGGTTGTTGAAGACTTTGGCCCTCCATTTCATCTATAAATGGTTAGTGAATGAGAGAGGGTCAGTGTGGTGAATTAAAGAGAGAATACAGAGAGAGAGAGAGAGAGAGAGAATTATCAGAGTGTGTAATTCTTTGTTCCAAATATAGTGAAATCCGCTACCCGTGGACGTAGGCGATTTGCCGAACCACATAATTCTTTGTGTGTTCTTGCTTATGTGTTTGTGTGTGATTGTTTTCTGCCTCCTAGGCACAGCATCTTCTAATTGGATTTTGATTTTTTATTTTTGCAATCATGGTTGTTAGAAAGTCAATGGCTGACGAAAATGGTGCCGGCAACAGCTAGTGGCAATGGTAGTGTGCAAGAAGAGAGGCAAAGTTGATAATTTGAACTATGATTAAATTGATTCAAATTGATAATTTTGAATATTAAAATGATAAAATTTAAAATTTGAAGGGCTAAAATGACAAGAAATTCATACTTTATAGACCAAAATTGTCTTTTATTCATATTTCTGTTAACTAACATTAAACCTAGGACCAAATTGACTCAAATTGACAACTTTAAGGATCAAAATCACAAAATTGAAATGTAAGGGATTAAAATGAAAAACACATATTTTAGGGAGTAAAGATGTCCTTTATCATATCATTAAAAAGCATAAATTTTAATTATAGTCCTTAACGTTTAACATTTTTTTTCGTTTCACTTCTTAAAATTTTAATTTTGTCAATTAGGTCGTTTAAGTATTAAATTCAAATTAATTTAGTCTTGCAGATAATATAAAAATAAAATATATGCCCAAAGGTTATATAAAATTATTAGAAGGCCACATTTTAATTTAGGGAGATTGATCAATAAGTCACATATTTTGAACTTGCAATTCATATAGTCCCATATTTTGGATTTGTAATCCATATAGTCCTATATTTTTTCTTATAATCTATTTAGTCTTTTGGATGTGTAATGACTCATTTGCTCGTAACATTGGAGTGTCACATTTGAAAAAAGTACATTAAAGAGTTTTTTAGTGTTACATTATACTCGCCACGTTAGAGTGTCACATTTGTAAAAAGTACATTAAAGAGTTTTTGGGTTCGTTTGGTTTGTATTTCTGAAAAAATTTTGGGAAATTTTCTCTGCAAATAAATTTTTAAAAGTTATCAAACCAAACAAATTTTCCCAAAAAAACTTCTCAAAACTTGTAAACCAAACAACTTTTCCAAACAAATCTCTCTCACACACACATCAAATCAATCACTTTTTCCAAAACTCTCTCTCAAAATAATTTTCCAAAACATCTTTTGAAAAAAACCAAACCAAACAACTTTTCGTACTTTTTATCTCGAAAACACATCTCTCAAACACAAACCAAACGTACCCTTTAATTTTTTTAGAGCGTCACATCATACCTGACACGTTTAGCAAAAGTACACTAAGGTTTTTTAAGTTTTTTAGAATGTCACATCATACCTACCACATTATCATATTTGAGAAAAATACACTAAGGAGTTTTTAATTATTTTTAGAGTGTCACATCATACCCGCTATGTTGTCATATTTGAGAAAAGTATACTAAGGAGTTTTTAATTTGTTTAGAGTGTTACATCATAGCCGTCACATTGTCACATTTGAAAAAAGTACACCAAGAAGTTTTTATTTTTTTGGAGTAAAAGTTTTGGAGTGTCACATTATACCCGTCACGTTGTCACATTTAGAAAAAGTACACTAAGGAGTTTTTAATTTTTTTTAGAGTGCCACATCGTTGGAATGTCACATCGTTGGAGTGTCACATTAATACCTACCAAATTAAAGTATCACATCATACTTGTCACATTAATAAAAGGGTATAGTTGTCCACCAAAACACTACCAAAATCAAAAATATGACCACACAGAAAGAAACTCTCCACTAGTAGGACTTAACAGATCAATAGAAAAACTTGAGACTAATTGGAGTACTTGTTTATGAGATGAGATTTATTGATAAATATCCCTTTAATTATTATTAACTTAATTATCTTTTGCACTTGTATTTTAGAATTGATATCAGAGATTAATTTCTTAATTTTGTCATATTAATATATGAGTATTAGGTACATTAAAGAAGTTGAATAAAATAATTTAAATAATAGTATTGCACTACAAATAATTATTGAACAAAATACTCCTATCCTCGGGTAATTAAAAGAATTTAATGAAAATCTTAAAGAAATTCAATTAGAAATTATATACTAAGTGTGACGTCTATTATTAGATAAAAGCAATTAGTTAGCTCTTGTAGAAAATAATATAGATAATTATCCTTATCCTTATTCTTGCAAGGAACTCTCCAAGGGAATGTTTTGAATTAATACCACTAGAAAAATAAAAAATTGATCTAAGTAATTATAATTTGAGGGACTTACGTTTAGGTCATAATAAGTAGACTTATTTGTATAATAGATCTTATGATAATTAATGAAATTTTTCATCAAATACTATTAAAAAACGTCATTAATTGTTAATTTTCAGTGACGGTTTAAAAATTGTCACAAAAAATATAGCTAATTATAAGTTTTAGCGACAGCTTAAAAAAATCTTTGCAAAAATAGTCATTAATTTTCAACTTTCAATGACAGTTTGAAAAATTCATCATAGAAAAATGTTACTAACGATAAGTCTCAGCGACAATTTATAAAAATTATGATAAAAAAAAAGTCAGTAATTGTTAATTTTTATCACAAAAAATTATTTTTAGTGACGATTTTACTATGGCTTATTTTCAATAAGACTTGATGGAAATTAAGTCCAACTATTAGGACCTATTAGTAGTTTACCGTTATAATTTAGACGAATTATAAATAATGGTGGTACAAGACAAATATAATGAAATGAAATATAAAATAATATTAGAAATAGTAAAAAATAAGATAAAATGGATAATTGCGTATTAGAACAGAAATAGAAGACCTATATAAGTAAGGAGGTACTTACGTGTAAGTCCTAATAAGTGGATTTATTGTCTAATAAATTCTATGAAAAAAATTTGTCATAAAAACAAGTCATAAATTATAAGTTTTAGCAACAATTATAAAAGTCGTGACAAAAAAAATTACTAATTGTCAATTTTTAGCGACATATGTAAAGAATTGTCATAAAAAAATTATTTTTAGCAACAATTTTACCAAGACTTATTTTCAATAGGACTTGATGAGAATTAAGTCCAACTATTATGACCTATTGGTAGTTTACCCTAAGGGGAATGAGTAATTAGAATTAATCAGCCTGAAAGAAATATACCAATTATAAAACTATACGTGTAGAGGATAATTAAGTTAATAATAAATTAAAATCTGGGTCATAATTTTATCTATCATTTAAGGTTATGTTCTGTTTTAATATTATCTTATGGACTAAATTGATTCGAATTTAATACTTTAGAATAGGAGTGAACAGCAGATATACCGATCCGCCCAAACCAAACGAACCGAACCGATCCGCCGCATTTTGGACGAATGCGTGATAACGAACGAACGGTTGCGGATTGATTTTTTCCAATCCGCCTAGTTTTAGACGGATGGCGGATTTGAGGTTCATTTGGCCGCAACCGAACCGTCAAACCGCCGAGCATCCCTAGTAATTTGTAAGACTTTGTATTTTCAATCTGTTTATATATTCTATTTGCGTTTTCAATTGAAAAAGAGTTTAAATATTCTAGTGAATATATTATGTTGAAAAATAGTTTTCAACTTAAATATATTTTTTAAATTGAAAAAAATAAATGTATTAGTTATCTATATATTTTAGTTTTTAAATATAACTCTAAAAATAATAAAAATGAAAGATTATATATGCTAGTTGGTTTTTGTTTTCAAAAACAAAAAAATATAGATGTAACAATACAAAGACATACAATTTCTATTACTACTCTGTTTATGGTTTTGATGGTTTGAATTGTTTTTATATTTTAAAAACCACATATTATAATACTTTATGTAGATGAGGTATGCTATGATTGTAATATATGAATAAAGTTTCAAACTTTCTTTCTTTGGATGAGGCATGCAGTGATTGTAATATTCTGTTAAGTCATTGACTGTAATTTTTATTTTTATTTTTTGAGAAAGTGCACAAGTTGAATTATGTTAAAAATTTATAAAATTTTAAACCACCAAACCGATTCGCATTCATCCGCCAATCCGCTCAATCCATATCAGTCGGATTAGCAGACGGATGCGGATTGATTTTTTCCAATCCGCCAATCTGGTAGACGAATGGCGGATTGAAAGTTCTATGGCCGCAACCGACCCGCGCCCACCCCTACTTTAGAATAATTGACAAAATTGAAACTTTAAGAATTTAAATAAAAATGTATTAAACTTTAAGGACTATAATTGTAATTTATCCTTTTAGCCAAAAATATATAGCACAGAAATTTTTTGAAAGTTATCGCACAAAGTTGACCAAATTTGTCATTGTAAACATATCTGACATTTTTATTACTGCCCTTACATTTTTACTAAAATCTCATTTTAATCATTACACTTTTACCAAAATCTCATTTTAGTCCCTCTACTTTTAATTTTCGTTAGCTCTATTAACAGTAGATAGATGAAACTTGATTTAAAGTATACGAGTTGACTGTTACGATTGACTAAAATGAGATTTGAAGATTGACTATTACGATTGACAGCCTAAAGCAAGGATTTGGTAAAAGTGTAAGGATCTTAAGTGTAAATTATCCAAAGTATAATTCAACTAATTACTTTTCAAGCCATATGTCAATAGAAACTAAGACAAATAAAATAAAAATAAATCAAAACTCACAAATGAAAGTCAATATCTCATAAGTATTTATAATTTATTAGTATTAAATAATCATTTTAGAAACAAGGAATATATATATAAAAAAAATCAAAATTTTCTTATTATTAAAACAAGAGGTAATATATAAATAAAATAATAAAAAATATAAAAATTAATTAGTAAATAAGTCTAATTAATAGGATATTTGCAAGTGTTTATTTTTAATAAATATTTCCAATTAAATCAACAAGAAGATCAAGAAAAGCAATCAGAAATAAAAAAAGAAGATTCAAAAGGCCCCGTTTAGTGTAGCTGTTAAAACAGCTTGTCGATTATTGCTTAACAAATTATAGATTATGACTTTAATTAGAAGTTGTTAATCTGTTTGGTGTAACTGTTGGATTATAGATTTAAATTGCTGAGTAGTGTTTGTTAATAAACTGTGAAATAGCTTTTTCAATTAATTTTTATTTTTTGTTATTTATTATTTGTCTACATTTCTCACAAAAAATAATAATAATAATCTATACTCCATTTGGGTCTTTTTCTATTTTTTAAAAAATAAAAAATAAAAAAATCTAAGAGTATAACCATAT
Source organism: Camellia sinensis (assembly GCF_055761805.1). Lineage (NCBI taxonomy): Eukaryota > Viridiplantae > Streptophyta > Magnoliopsida > Ericales > Theaceae > Camellia > Camellia sinensis. Next base: position 14,776,592 of record NC_138968.1, read on the forward strand.
ATTAACATGTCCATAGCAGAAGCTGATAATAAGAAGCAAAGGGTGAGCAGTTTCTCAGAATTAGCTTTTTTGAGTTAAAATAAGCTGTTAGAATCAGAAACTATTTGAAATAAGTTTAACCAAACAGTCCAAAATAACTTTTTCAAAGCTAAAAGCTATAAGTTAGCTTTGGAAAGCTGAAACAAACACCCCCGAAGACGATGATGATGATTAAGATGATGAATTTGATGTGAACAAAGAGACCGGTCGGTGCTCTAATTTCTAAAAAAAAATTTATTTGATCAAATATTTAGTATTCTGTTGAAATGTAGGACTTTTTTTCTTTGATTTTGATTGTTGATGAGGGTTGAAATTGGAGACTTCAAACCCACCATCATCCCCTTCCTCAATGAGCTCGTGATTGAATCATTCTCTAGATTTACTGCAGATTGGCCATTAGTGATATGCATTCTGATACTACGTTGATATGTAAACATAAATCTTTCTGATACAAAGTGCACCATTTGTAAGACGACTATTAATACAAAGGCAATGCACAAGATGTAGTATTGAAAGGCCATAGTAATACATTGATAAACAATTAATTATACACTCATTGGTGAGAACAATAAGATTAATTCCTATTATATAGTCAACAACTTCTTAGAAAAATATTACTAATTCATTCTCTCATTCAGATTTAGAAATTACTTCTAACTCACTATTAAAAGTGCTCCCACCTGTTGTTCCCCTCGTTGGCATTGGATTTGTGGAGGCAAATGGACTGTGGGGGACTGTTAGAGTGTCTCCATTTCCTTCCAACATTTGTACCACAACTTTCATCGATGGTCGATCCACTGAGTACCATTGTATGCACCAAAGTCCCACAATTGTTAGTTTCCTTATAATTTCCGCATCCCCGTCTTCCTCAATTTGTATTCCTAGATCTTCTCCTTGATCCAAACGTTTGTATGTCCATTCCGGAAAATAACACTCACTCGTGTTTTGTGCTACCGTATTTTTCCTCCCTCCAACCATATCTAGCAACAACATCCCAAAACTATAAACATCTGATTTGTATGACACGTTCCCAAAGTTCCTGGAGAACACTTCGGGTGCAATGTAACCCACAGTCCCTCTAGCAGTAGTCATGGAAACAGCACTTTGTTCCTTTGAACACAATTTTGCTAGACCAAAATCAGAGATCTTCGGGGTAAACTTATTATCTAACAAGACATTGTGAGGCTTAATATCGAAGTGCAGGATTCGTTGATCACACCCTAGGTGAAGATATTCAATTCCTTTAGCTATGCTAAGAGCAATGTCATGCAACTTCTCCCAACCAAGTGAATTCTTCTCTTTCTCAGTGGATATAAACTTTTCAAGCGAATTGTTTGGTAAGAACTCATAAAGAAGAGCTCTTCTGAATCCGTCAGCACAATATCCCACCAAGCGAACCACGTTGATATAGTGGATTCTACCCATTGTTTGCACTTCATTGATGAACTCATCTCCATTTCCTTTCACATTGTTGAGGATCTTGACCGTGACATGAACATCATTGGAAAGCTTGCCCTTGTACACTATTCCGTAACCTCCTTGGCCTACTTTGTCATGAAATTGATTTGTTATTTTCTTGATATCTACAAAGGAATATCTTGCAGGCTTGAGAGCTTTGTAATCCTCCAAAAATTTGTCAATCTTTACTTGATCTGCTTTCTTCATTTTGTTTGATCTGTAGCCATGATATATTGCAATGACAACTACAAGAAGAAAAGTTGGACCTAGGACTGCCCCTGGAATCATAATAGACCATGTTAGTAAATTTCTACCTCCTCGCTGACAATTGAAATTATGAGAGGATAGACCACTTCACCTACAATCTTTAGCTTCATCAATGCACCTGTAAAGTTTGAAGATTTCTTAAATTCCACACATATATATATATAATTAAAAAAATTTACAGTAGATTCATAATAAACTAAGTAAAAGAAACTGACATGATACAATCAAATATCCAAATAGGGTTAAATCTTCTCATATACTAGTTCAACTATATCAGCAATTAACATAGGCTTAAATCAAGTTTGGACCTCAACGCATGCTCCATTGGGTGCACTATTTCTAACAAAAAGCCACACAACCTAATCTATATGGCAAGACTTTATCATCCTCCCACAATCAACAAGACTAGGTAATTCAATAGATCAAAACAAAACAAGGGCATTGAAGCTAAAATGATCTTGTAGCACGAGGGTGTTGGATTAAATTTTTTTATTTGTATATACTGTTGAGTTTTAAATAGGTAAACAAAATCTAAACCACTGATTTGTAAAATTACCGACGTTGCGCACATCCAAAACTCGGATTGGATTTCCAGATCCAAACTGGAGAGAACGTAGGCCCGAATTTCAATTCAAAATTGTGGTGGAAGACAACATCATTAGTGTAAAGCCAACGCAATAATTACAGATGAGATAAGATGGTAAACAAATATAATAATCGTAACTTGAAGTAAGAAGGTAGAAACTAGCTAGAGTAGACGTGTACCTTGTTTGGGCTTGTCAAAGCATTCAATTGATCCATTTAATAATAATTGGCTTTTGCTGCTACTGCTGTTGTTGTTATTCTTGAATCTACAATTCTTGCCTCGTGCTTTACATCTCCCACATTCCAGTTTACTCCAATTCAATCGAAGATCATCAAATGTGATGGGGCCATAATAACTATGACGAAGAATTTCATATGGAAGTGACATGTTGTACATCTTTGTGCACGAAATATCCAGCAACGACATAGAATCGATGGCATAAACCTAGTGACTCTGGTCACTAAGGCAAGCAATAAACCCATTTTCAAGCCCATTTGGATCTTGTGTCTAGGAACAATTGATGAAGCTAAGGTCGCAGTGGTAGTCGTAATTTGATAGGAATTGGAAGGGAGAGGCAGATAAGTTGAGGTTTGGAAGCTGTCGTGGGAAGCATCCATGGGGGTCAGATATATATATGGTCTGAGATGTGTAGTTAATATTCTTAACAAAAACATTGACAGAAAATGGAAGCTCGAGGACAGGGTATTTGCTATGAGGAGTGCAAGAAAGATCAAAGCCAGGATACCCACAGTTTTTGGGGTGATGCCCTTTGAGCCGGAAAGGGAATCGGATTTCAGGGCTGTGATGATTACTGCAACTTGTTGGGAGGCACTCAGCATGTTGTTCTTCTGCTCCTCCTCCGAGTCCAACTACTGTAGCTGCTGCAGCCGTTGGAACTAATAATATGACTATAAAAAGCAACAGAATTCCTTGGAAAATTGCCATCTTAATTAATTAATTTAATGGCTAATATTTGATACTCTGAAACCAAATCCCAATTGCTCTGCCAAGTGTGTGTTGTTTGTCGTGGAAGAATTTGCTAATGGCGGTGTTGTTGGGTTATATAGACAAATTTTGTTCCTAGGAAAAAAAAAAATTCACTAATTTATATTGGAACAATTTTCTGTGTAAAATAAATAAATTTGAAACAAATCAAACAAATAAAAATAAATTACTTACAGAATTTATTTTACTAAAATGAATAAGTACAAAATTAGACCAAGTCGAGTGTGTGATACTCTGTTCTTAAGACAGATTCGCCCCGTTTCAGTACTTACGGACAAATGGCGTCTATCTCCCAAGATATAATAATCTTCACAAATTGTAATAGCACTCCAAACAATTTGTACGGCGAACTAGAACCTGTATTATATACTCTTAGAATTTTTTCCTAAAAAACTAATATGTAGAATAATGCAAAGAGAGCACAAATGAGAGGCAAGCAAAGGAATTTCGGAATGAATAAATCTGCTGGAAAGGTTCTGCTTTTATAGGACCGAACAGGTACAAGTTTGAATTTAAATGGAACAGCTGCGAAACAGTTTGAACAGATGCAAAAGTCAAACTGTCAAACTGTTTGAATTTGTCTGGAACACGACTGAATCTATCCGGTGCAACAGGTTGAAAACAGTTTGAACTTGCTGAAAGAGGATCACAAAGGCACTGCTATGGACAAAAAATTTGAATTCAAATTTGGTGTAAAATTTGAATTAATTTTGTTTAGAAAAAATAATTTTTCCGGCAAGAAATTTGAAATTAATTCAAATAAATTAATATTAGAACAGACCCACAACCCACACCTCGCACCCGAACCCGACCTGGCCAAGCAAACAGTGACGGCGGCGCGCGCTCGTGTGGTGGTTTGAGCCAAGGCTCACTTTGTCCATAACTCCTCCCTTCTACAAACTTGGAGTGCCCCTTGGGGCCCAATCTAAGTTTGTCCACCTAGAGCTTATATACATACATAAGCTCTCTCAAAGTTTCAATGTGGGACAAGCCGTACAAGAAAATCTATATTTTATTCTTTAATTGTCCATTCCACGAACCCGAAAACGACGTCAACTTCCCCTTCACTCATAAATGGTTTTGACAATCTGTCTTTACCGACAAGGAACACGTCACCTCTTTGGACCCACCCCAAAAAACGTGTGGGCCCTACTCAAATTTGGGCTCAAAGTTGGCCTAAAATAAACCTATAACAACCATTTTTTCCAACAATCCCCCACATAATGGAATTTGACGGAGAGAAAATGCAACAACATGATCTAATTACAGAGAGTACAGAAATTGGAAATATTTTGCAAAAGATAGGTAGCTTTTGGCTTTGAACCTTCCCTTGTAAGACACTATCGGATTTACTAGCTAACCAGTAAACATGATGTCTTGAACTATTCAGCCGTTTGTATAAACCAAGACAATAGAACTCACACAGTATATCACCAAACACAATTTAGTTCTCACTATTGTGTTCATTTTGGCCTTGAATAACCTGGTCTTTCATGAGTGCTCTAGAGAATTGTAACCCTTTACAAATCTCATAGAACCGGCCCAATTCACACTCATATAGGTGATTCTTATGAAGAGTATCTTGCCATACTCTACTAGGTATTCCTAGACATAAGAATCATTAAAAGTATTACTTAACCTAAAACGCTGCAAACATCACTATTTCATCATAGAAATGGGTAAGAGTTTGACCCCCCACTGATCTTTCTGAGTCATACACAACTCAGTTGTCCCTTTAAACCTAGATCTTAGGATCTCTACTCAACTAGGTTGGGTTGCCGTTGTAGTAATTCTTATTTAATAGACTTAAATCCCATTCCCCTCGATGAATTCTCAACTAACTCTCTTGCTACCCCTATGGTTAGTGGATCCACTATGTTGTCTTTAGACTTTACATATTCAATAGAAATAATTCTATTAGAAAGTAGTTGTCTCACGATGTTATGTCGACGATGTATGTGTCGTAACTTACCATTATATATATGACTCTATGCTCTACCTATTGTTGATTGACTATAACAATGTATGTATATAGCAGGCACCGGTTTTGGTCACATTGGAATATCTTCAAGGGAGTGACGAAGCCATTCTGCTTCTTTCCCAGCTTTATGTAAAGTTATAAATTCTGATTCCACAATAGACCTAGCAATACAAGTCTGTTTGAAAGGTTTCCAAGATACAACCGCCCCACCAAGAGTAAAGACATACCCACTGGTGGATTTTGAGTCTCTAGTATTTGATATCCAGTTTGCATTACAGTATCCTTCAAGTAGTACTGGATATCTAGTATAATTGAGCCTAATGTTACGACTAAATCGGAGATATTTTAGAACCCTTATAATAGCTTTCTAGTGTTTTACTCTTGGATTACTCGTATATCTACTTAATTTACTTACTGCATAAGCTATATCTGGGCGAGTGCAGTTCATCAAGTACATTGAGCTTCCAATAATTTGGGCATACTCTAATTGAGAAATACTTTTCTATACATTCTTAGAAAGAAACAAATTAATATCCACAGATGTTCTAGCAAGATGATCATTATCTTTGCTTAATTTTTCAGGTATTTTCTCAATGCAATGTGATTGTAACAAAGTATAACCTTCTAATGTTTTTAATATAAACACATTTGTCACATTCATTAATTTTGAATCCATTTGACATCATTGCCTTGTCAAATTTCTCATGCTATTGCTTTGGCGCTTGTTTTAAACCATATGATGATTTAACCAATTTACACACTTTCTTTTCTTTTCCTGGAACAAAAAATCCTTCTGGTTGTTCCATGTAAATGTCTTCATCTAACTCACCATTTAAGAAAGCGGTTTTCATATCCATTTGATGAATCTCTAGATTGTACAAAGATCTAATGGCGATTAGCATTCTAATAGATGTTATTCTAATAACTGGTGAGTATGTGTCAAAGTAATCAAGACCTTCTTTTTGTCTAAGTTCTTTGACCACAAGTCTTGCCTTGTATTTGTCAATTGATCCATATGTTTTCATTTTTCTTTTGAAAATCCACTTGTACCCAAGAGGTTTACAACTTTGTGGCAAATCCACCAATTCCCAAGTGTGATTTTGCAAGATGGATTCAACTTCACTATTGACAACCTCTTTCCATAAAGGAGCCTCAGGATTAAACATCGCTTCTTTAAAAGTTAAAGGCTCATTTTCTAACAAAAAAGTTAGAAAATCTGGACCAAAAGATTTTGAGGTTATAGAATGTTTACTATGCCTAGGTTCCTCTTCCTTATTCTGATCTATCTTTTGCTCTTGTCTCTTATCCAATCTTATTTGGAAATATATTTTCAAAGAAATATGCATTCCAAGATTCAATAATAGTATTTACATGCATTTCGAAACGCTCTAACTTGTGAATCAAAAACTGATATGCACTACTATTCATTGCATAACCAATGAATATGCAATCAACAATTTTAGGACCTATCTTAGTCTTTTTAGGACTAGGAATAGCCACTTTAGCCAAACACCCCCACACTTTTAAGTATTTGTAGGATGGTACTCTCCCATGCCACATTTCATAAGATGTTTAATTCACTTTCTTCTGGGATACTTTATTAAGTATATAATTAGCAGAAAATATTGCTTCCCCCCACAAGTTCTGAGGTAATTCAAAACTTATTAAAATGGCATTTATCATTTCTTTTAAAGTCCTATTTTTTCTTTCAGCAATTCCATTTTGCTGAGGTGAGTAAGGAGCGGTGGTTTGATGAATTATTCCATGTTCTTTACATAACTCACCAAAAGGTAATTCAGATTCACTACCTCTATCACTTCTAAGTTTTTTTTTAATTTTCTTACCAAGTTGATTTTCAACTTCATTCTTATATTGAATAAAAGTTTCCAAAACTTCATCCTTGGTTCAAATTAAATAAACATAACTATATCTAGTATAGTCATTTATGAAAGTGACAAAAAAAAAAAAAAAAATTCCACCTCTAGTTTGAATTGATTTAGGCCTTGTTTGGGGTACCATATTTTAGTCCATCTTTTTAGCTTTTTATTTTTTTGGGTCACATCAATCAACATCTCCTCTCTACTTTTTTACACATCTTTTTATAAAAATTCAAAAAGCGTACTTATTTAGAACATCCCAAACTACCCCTTAAAATCACAAATATCACTATGAATTAATTCAAGTGGTTCCGTACTTCTTTCAATTGAATGGAAATGAGTTTTAGTTAATTTTGCCTCAACGCAAATTTCACATTTATGATTTAAATCAATGTCAAATTTAGGTAAACATTTCATATTAATTAATCTACGCAAAGATCCATAATTAACATGTTCTAGTCTATCATGCCACAAATTTGAAGACTCAAGCAAGGAAGAAAAAGATGTATTCTTATTAATAACAGAGGGTACTACAGTTATTATATTCATTTTGAAAAGGCCATCAGAAAATTAACCTTTTCTTACATACATCCCCTTTTTTGTAAGTACAAACTTGTCACTTTAAAAAACTAGGTTAAACCCGTTTTTACTCAACAAAGATCCGGAGACTAGATTCTTGCAAATGTCCGGTACATGTAGCACATTGTTGAGAGTGAGTTCCTTTCTAGATGTCATCTTCAGAATATCCTTGTCCTTCAACTTTAAAAGTCAAGGAGTTGCCGCATGAAAAGTTGTTCGCCGTTGTCCACTACAGAATAAGAAGTGAACATCTCTTTGTTGGCACAGATGTGGTGAGTAACACCAGTGTCTACCCACCATTCTTTAGGATTTCCGACAAAGTTTGCCTCGGAAACAACTGCAGAAAGATTTATGTCCTCAACTCCATTGGAAATTCTGTCCACTTCGGTCATATTGGCTTAAGCATGCTTCTTGCTTGATCTTCCTTTGCCTTTACGCTTGCTATGACAATCTTTGGCCTAATGTCCTTCTTTGTCACAGATGTAACATTTGCCATTAAACTTGTACTTCTTGGTTTCTCTTCCTTTAGAGCCTTGTGAGGAACGTTCTCCAGAAAACTTCTATTTATTTGCTTTTGGAGCCTGTTCCACTACATTTGCCTTAGACTCCATAGAATGCTTACCAGCCCGCTTCTCAAAATTGTGGTTATCCTCCTCAGTCCTCAAACGCAAAATCAATTACTCTAAAGTCATTTCTTTGCGTTTGTGTTTGAGGTAGTTCTTGAATTCCTTCCAGCCTTGTGGTAATTTTTCAATTAAGGCAACAACTTGAAAAGATTCACTGAGAGACATACCTTCTGCATGAATGTCATGCAGAATGAGTTGGAGATCTTGAACATGGCTGATCATAGTTTTAGAATCAACCATCACAAAATCTAGAAATCTACCTACTACGAATTTCTTCGAGCTAGCATCTTCTGTTTTGTATTTTTTCTCCAAAGACTCCCAAAGTTTCTTTATCGTCTTGATAGGACTGTGGACGTTGTACAATGTATTATCAAGTTCGTTCAAGATGTAATTTCGGCAAAGGAAATTAACATGTTTCCAGGCCCCGACCACAACAACCATTTGCTGGTCGGTTTCATCCTCTTTCAGAGTTGGAGCATTTTCGTGAAAAAAATGTGCCAGGTTGAGAGTAGTAAGATAGAACAACATTTTCTGTTGTCATCTTTTAAAATTAGTTCCTAGGAACTTCTCTGGCTTTTTACCGTGATTGACTGGCAAAGTCACAGGAGAAGGGGTCGGCGCAATTGTAGCCACCATACTAGCACTTGTTTGAGTATTAGTTTTAGTAGCCATGAATTCTAAATTATAAAACAAAATTATAATTAGAATTTTAAACTACACAGAAAATTAAATCACAAACACAAAATTTAAATTCTATAAAAATAAAAGAAACAATAATTGTAACTTTTATTTCCAATTAATTTGAAAATAAAAAATTATTTAAACAAATTAATTCCACACAGAAAATATTTCTGTAACACTTCAAAAATTAAAATACTGAAAATAGAATTTTAATTAATGAAAAACTCAAAAATTATTTTTGAAAATCAAAATTAATTTCTGACCAACTTCACAAATAAATATTCTGAATTGTTAATAACACCAGTATATTACTATTAGTTGTCAAAGAAAATAAATAGTATAATACTACTATTTGTCAAACAATATATTACTACTATGTGTTTTTTCCAACCATAATATTTCTTTGTAAAACCACATAAAATAATTTCTGTAAGAAGAAGAAAAAAAGCAAAGGAAACAAACGAAAAATTCTGTAAACAGAATAATTCGAATCTGTCTTAAGATTGTTGGAACAATCTTCTATGTAAATTAAATAAACTTGAAACAAATCAAACAAATAAAAATAAATTACTTACATAATTTATTTTACCAAAATGAATAAGTACAAAATTAGACCAAGTCGAGTGTGTGGCACTCTGTCTTTAAGACAGATTCGCCCTACTTCGGTGTTTACGGACAAACGACGTCTGTCTCCCAGAATACAATGATCTTCACAAATTGAAGTAGCACTCCAAACAATTTGTACGGCAAACTAGAACCTGTGTTCTATACTCTCAGAATTTTTTCCTAAAAAACTAGTATGTAAAATGATGCAAAGAGAGCACAAAAGAGAGGCAAGCAAAGGAATTTCGGAATGAATAAATCTGCTGGAAAGGTTTTTCTTTTATAGGACCGAACAAGTACAAAATTCAAACTTGAACAGGTCTGAATTTAAATGGAACAGATGCGAAACAGTTTGAACAGATGCAAAAGTCAAACTGTCAAATAGTTTGAATCTGTCTGGAACACAACTGAATCTGTCCGGTGCAACAGGTTGAAAACAGTTTGAACCTGCTGAAATAGGACCGGAAGGGCACTACTATGGGCAAAATCAATTTTTAAGTACTAAATATTTTTGTTGCCAAAAGTGTATTATTCTATTTTTAGCAAACAAATTGGATATTTAGCAAGAATTACTATCATTTTAGGACTAAAATTTTTGTCTTAAAAAAATACCTTTTAGGGACCAAATTGCTTTGTCCCTAAAAATTAGGTGCGATTACGGATCAGGTTGAATCAGCTGGTATTCCATTCGCCATTTATCCAAAATTAGGCGGATTGAAAAAAATCAATCAGCATTTGTCTACTAGTTTGGTGAATGCGGATTGAGTGGGTTGTGTAGGTTGGCGGATGTATACAATCGATTTGGCGGTTTGGACTTTACAAATTTTGGACATTTTTTCAAATTATAATTCATTATTTTTACAATCTCCAATAACTAGTAATCTAAAAAAATATATATTATTTGTCTGTAATAAGTCACGGCACCATGTATGCATATTTTTAAGGTATTGTTTTTTATTTTCACAAAAATATATATTTTATTATTTATACTCTATGTTGTTGCTCATTAGTAGTTCCTTTTTTCTTTTTATTTTTTGAACTTCATCTATATGCGGATTGGGTTCATATGAGTGTGGGATGGTTGATCCGCCATTTGAACCGTATCCACAAATTTTGAAATATTTCATCCGCATCTGTCTATCAAAAGACATGCATCCACCCAAAAGTAGTCAGCTTAGGTCGAGTTAAGCAAGTGAATCGGGTTGGATGGATCCACAATCACCCCTACTAAAAATGCATTTATTAGCAACATTTTAAAAATTGTTGCTAAAAGTCATTTTGCATTGACTTTTCAAAATGAATTTTTAACGACTATTCTCGCGATGTTCAGAATTGGTCTCCAAATATTTTTTGGAACAAATTTTTCAAGGACAAAAATTTAATGCATGAAACTCTTATTTGTTATGTTAGGTTTTTGTAATTGGTAATCCCGTTGGACAAAACTCCATTTAGTTGTATTTTTATTCACTCTATTGTATCTGTGAGTTATGATAGTGTAGATGCGAATCCAACCTAAGTTATACCTGAGTAGAAGAGTTTGTGCTCTAACATTTCGTATCTTGTTTTGAGCTCTCCTTATTTTCCTCTTCGCTGACTAAGAAAGTAGTCAAAGTTGATTAATTGCTCAAGCAATCTTTGGTGAGCTCGAGCAGTAAAGTGGTTTATCCAGTATCTCTGCCTGTATTTTAAACTTTTGGGAAACAAGTTACTCGAGCGGTGGATGTTGCATTTGAGCAGTTGGCCTATATGTGAGCATCGCCTTTACTCACACTGCTTGAGTAATAAAGTGAGCGCTTGAGCAGTTTTCGCTGCTCTATTTAGTATAAAGTGTGTTGTTTGTTATTTTTAGGATTGAACCCATCCAAATTCTCAGAGAGGAATAAAATAGAAAGTGTTTTAAATTGGAGGGTGTTTATATATGAGTTTTGTTGATATATAGAAGGTTATTGATTGATCAACAAATTACATATTGACAAATATCAAGGGTTGATTTTGTTCTTTCATTCACAAAAAGAGAGAGTTGTTCATTGGTGGATTCCGGGGAACATGGGCTTAAAGCTTTGGTGGATTCTAGAGTGGCTCATCGTCTTGAATTCAACGTTGGGCAAAGCAATTTCGAGGTGAAGACGGTGGTCGAAAAGGCACATCAAGTTCAGTTCAAGTCCATAAATTCGCTAGGTAATTGAGAGTTTCCGTATGTAATTCTTTTTTGTCCTCTTAGTGGATTGTTTTGGGGATTTGGCCAGTGGGTTTTTATCATAGTAAGAGGAGTCCAATTGTGATTTTTTTCATGTTAAATCTTTGGATTGATTTATTGTTGATTGTTGATTAAGATTTCTATTCATTATTTAAAATTAAATCATAATCATAAATCGTTATCTCGAAAGATTTTAGAATTTTCATGTTGTAGTGAGATCTCATAGATGGACTTACGGGTACGTGGTCTTCCTACTTCTTACATCAGAAGTCATGAGTTCCAATCTTTTTTATTTATATTTTTTAAATTTGTCTTGTTTTTAGTTTTTTCATTTTAAATTTGTGTCCATTTTTTAGGTCCATCTAGCTAAGGGTGTAAATTTGACCTGGCCTAGCCTACCCGGGCCCGAGCTCAGGTTGGCCCATGTCGGGCCTCATAGGCTCCTGCCAAAATTCAGGCCGGCCTGGGTCAAGCCGGCCCACTGGCTAAAAAATTAGGCCCAAGCCCAAGGGATGTTCAGGACTTGGGCAGGCCTCAGGCTTAAGCCAGGCTTGGGTGGGTATGAATATTTTTTTTTTTTTTTTAATTTTTTCTACCAAAATTTTATTATTTTTCACTAAAAATGACACTAGGCCTCGGGCGGGCCGGCCGGGCTTTGGGTGGACCTTGAGCGGGCTAATGGGCTGGGCTTCAAAATGACGGCTTATGCCCAAGGTCTCGGCCTAGGCCCATCCTGGGCCACGGGTGGATTTTAGGCCGTCCACAGACTATGGACCATTTTTACACTCCTACATCTAATGGAAAATGACTTAAAGGGTAAAAACAATTCAAATAAATTCGCTAAAGACAAAAAAAAAAGTGTTACTCCTTTTTTAGTGGACTTTTTTCCATACTTACTTTTTTTTAAAAAAAAGAAAATTCTTTTCCAGCCTCTCTCTTCAACTAGTACTTAAAAGTGCAAAACTTCTTGAAAAAAATTATTAAAAAATAAAAATCACTAAAAAAAAGGCTAAGGCAAATTGATCATAATTACACTAACCAACACTAATACAAATTAAGTAAAATCAAGAAGATAAAGGGGTGCAGGTCGTAATAGGTATACTTATTATTCAATAGGTCATGTGATAATTAGTGACGCTTTTTATCAAACACGGATAAAAACGTCACTAATTATTAATTTTCAGTGGCAATTTAAAAATTTTGTTACATAAAACGTTACTAATTGTAAGTTTTAGCGACAGTTTAAAAAAAATTTCACAGATTAATGTCACTAATTATCAGTTTTCAGTAACGGATTTAGAAAATCATCACAAATTTTTTTTACGTGATGATTATGACTTAGTATGGTTGTAGGGTCGAATTTTTTTTCAATTATGATTCATTTTAGTGTTAGATATAATTTATAATAATTTTTATTTTAATTACCAAGAGATATTAGATGATGCCTCAAGTGGATGAATTGGGATCCTCCCCTTGCACTCCCTCCTTGCATTCTCTCCTTGCAGGGCCTTTGGGCCTACTTTTAGGCCCAATTTTGATAATCCGAACCGTTCATATTTTAAGATTTATTCAGTATATCATATCTGTAAAAAATCAAGTTGATCGGATATCAGAAAGCATGTGTTCGGAAAACTGTTTATTAAATTTAAAAAAAAAAAAAAGTTTTTGTTTGATTTATCCGAACACATGCTTTCTGATATCCGATCAACTTGATTTTTTACAAGTGTGATATACTTAATAAATCTTAAAATATGAACGGTTCAGATTATTAAAATTGGGCCTAAAAGTGGACCCGAAGGCCCCGCAAGAAGGGAGTACAAGGGGAGAATCTGTGCTCCAAGTGAATCGCCAAAGCTAGGAAGTGTGGTAGTCAAAGCTAGTTGGTGGGAGTAGATAAGGTTAAGATTAATGTTTAATAAGAACTAAATTAAAATTTTATAATGGGATAAAATTGTGATACAAAAAAATATAAAAGGTCAAGAGTTTAAAGAAAAAAAATTTGAGTGCTATTAACAACACTCGTTTAGTTGTAATCCATTATAGTACTTTCGTTATAACTGAAAGTGGCAAGATTATGCAACAAAGTTGTATAAAGAATAAAAAAAAATGTCACAACCTCTCCATATGTTGATATATCAAAAAGTAAAGATAAAATAAAATGTTTAATTTTTTATGTATAGTATGTTGGTTTTGAATTTTTTTTTAATAATTTTTAAAATTTTAAATTAAAATGGTAAGTTATCAAAGGAGAACCAAGTCATAATTACATACTACTTAATTCATAATTAAAAATTATAAACTATCATAACCACATATATGGTAATAGAACTTTGAATTTGTAAACTCAAGACCCACCCAAATACTTGACTAAGCAATTGAACGTTCGACAGTAGTTCGACACGGTTTGATTGTGGTCTCCACTCAATCACCAATGAATCCATCGGAGTAGTTCGACACGGTTTCATTGTGGTCTTCACTCAACCACCAATGAATTCATCAGAGTAGTTGATTGACTTGTCAAACACAAGAAGCATTAATATATAAGCATTAATATATAATCCAAGTCAAGTCTACACATTTATACGTGGAGTTACAGTCAAGTCTACTTTTGAAGTCAAGTCTTTTGGGAAAAAATTGCAGAAGCTCACTTGTAGTAGTCATATTTTAGAAAAAGAAAGAAAGAAAAAAAAAATTTACATTTAGCTGGTTTGGTTTTGCTTTTCACAAAACACTTTTCAAAAAATTTTAATTTTTAATTTTTCATATTTTTTTTATTTCAATGAATTGTTTTAATATTTTAAATAATTTTTTTAATTTTTAGACAAACCTAACATAAATACACTTAAAAAGTATAATATTTGTGAAAAAAAATCTTTAAAAAATTCACTAAATATCAAAAAAAATAAAAAATAAAAAACGAAAATTTTGTACATTTTTCATATTTTTGTGTATTTATTAATTTTTTGAAATATTTTTTAACAAATATTTTATTATTTAGATATATCTAAGTAATGTGTATTTAAAAAAATATAAAAAAAATTAAAAATTTTAAAAATATTTACTAAAAACAAACAAATATGAAAAATAAAAATTTCCATTTTCTTTTTTCTTTTTTTGGTGATATGGTGGTCTTCTACCTAAATGCCAAATTTTGACATATTTTTCTCATTCACAATGAAATTTACTAATGGCATTTTAATTTGAATTGTGTGTGTGTGTGTGAAAAATAAAAGAAATAGCTAGTACATCAATTAAGTCACATTACTAAGCCCTTGTTTGGCATGGCGCTATCAAGTTAAAACAGTCACAAAAAGATAAATTAAATTAAAAATTTAATAAGACAAAATATTACATTCAAGCCATAATCATTTTATTTACTCTCACAAAAGTTTAAAAAACTAAAAAACTTAACCCAAATGAGACTTTTTAACTTCAGACTAAAAAGGCCAAAAAGCTAACCCACTTTCCAAATGAAGCCTAAAATTTAACATTTTGATACTATAATAATATCAAAATTTAATTAGGACCATCCATTTTAACATTATAGCATTGGAGATGCTCGAATAGGTCTTATCATTTATATTTTTACTAATGTTGTGGTAATACATCACATAAAAAATATGATTTCTACTAATATTGTGATGATACATTAAAGGGTTGGTCTAGTAAGTATTACTTGAGGCACTCTTCTTCTTCTTTTTTTAGTTTAAAGGGTTGTTTGAAATGTTTTAAATAAGTGTACTTTTGACTTTTTATAAAATATGGATTCGATTTGAAGTGATATAGTAAAGAAATGATATAACTTAAATAGAATAATGACTTTTTGACTTTTTTACTTTTTCATGGGATGTCAAACCAAGACTTAGGGTTGGTTTGGGGTGTCCTAAAAAAGTGTATTTTTTGTCTTTTTACAAAAAGATGTGCAGAAAAGTAAAGAGGTGATGTGATAAAAAAAAATAAAAAAATAAATTATATAGCCTATGCCAAACCAGCCCTTTATACAAGACATTTTCCTCGGCATAAATGTGTAATTATAACACGGTTTGATTGCGGTCTCCACTCAACCACCAATAAATCCATCGGAGTAGTTGCCTTACTTGTCAAACAGGAGATGCATTAATATATAATCCAAGTCAAATCTACACATTTATATGTGGGGTTACAGTCAAGTCCACTTTTCAAGTCAAGTCTTTTAGGAAAATATTGCAGAAGCTCACTTTATAGAATCAGGATCCTGAGTTGTCTACTTGACTTCCCATTTGTTAGGTTATTGGGTCTAATTTTAGATCTAATTTTGATGATTTAAATCGTTCATATTTTAAGTAGAAAATTCAATGAGGGGATCCTGGTTCCACTTTATAGTAGTCATACTTTAGAAAAAGAAATTAAAAAAAAAATACATTTAGCTGGTTTGGTTTTCATTTTCAAAAAACACTTTTCAGAAAATTATAATTTTTTATTGTTCATATATTTTTTTCAATGATTTTTTTTATATTTTAAGTAATATTTTTTTTTTAGACACACCTAACATAAATACTCTTAAAAAGTGTAATATTTGTAAAAAAAAAAATCTTTAAAAAATTCACTAAATACCAAAAATACAAAAAACAAAAAACAAAAAACAAAAAACAAAAACAAAAATTGTGTACATCTTTCATATTTTTGTGTATTTATTAATTTTTTGAAATATTTTTTCACAAATATTTTACTATTTAGATACATTTAAGTAAGGTGCATCTAAAAAAATAAAAAAAAAATTATTTAAAATTTTAAAAATATTTATTAAAAAAATACGAAAAATAAAATTTTCGATTTTCTTTTTTCTTTTTTTCTTTTTTTGGTGATATGGTGGTCTTCCACCTATATGACAAATTTTAACATATTTTTCTCATTCACAATGGCATTTTAATTTGAATTGTGTGTGTGTGTAAAATAAAAGAAATAGCTAGTACATCAATGAAGTCACATTACTAAGCCCTTGTTTGGTATGGTACTATTAGATTAAAATAGTTGTAAAAAGACAAATTAACTTAAAAAGTTAATAAGACAAGATATCACATTTAAACCATAATCATTTCATTTACTCTCACAAAAGTTTAAAAAACTAAAAAACCAAATCCAAACGAGACTTTTTAGTTCAAGGTTAAAAAAGTCAAAAAACTAACCCACTTTCCAAATGAAACCTAAAATTTAACATTTTGATACTATAATAATATCAAAATTTAATTGGGACCATCCATTTTAACATTATAGCATTGAAGATGCTCAAATAGGCCTTACCATTTATATTTTTATTAATATTGTGGTGATACATCACATAATAAATATGATTTTTATTAATATTATGATGATATATTAAGAGATTGGCCTAGTGAGCATAACTTTAAATTTTTTTTTCTTTTTTAGATTAGTTTATACAGGACATTTGCCTCGACTTAAATATGTAATTATGACACGGTTTGATTGTGTCTCCACTCCACCACGAATGAATCCGTCGAAGTAGTTGGCTGACTTGTCGTTAATATACAATTCAAGTCAAGTCTACAATTTATACAAGGGGTTATAGTCAAGTCTACATTTCAAATCCAGTCTTTTAGCCTCCGTTTGGGAAGTAGGTTGACTTTTTGGCTTTTTGACTTTTTGGCTATTTTAGCCTGGTTTGGGAAGGGCTTTTTGATTTTTTGGCTTTTTTGACTTTTTTTGTGAGAGAGGATTGTAATGATTATGGGTTGGATTTGATGTTTTGTTTTTTGTGGCTAAAATAGCCTATTTTGTTTTTTGTGGCTATTTTAGCCCCTAACCCACCCAAACCTTCTTGCGAAACACCAAAAATTGCAGAGGCTCCCTTATAGTCAAGTCATACCTTAGAAAAAGAAAGAAAAGAAAAAATATATGTATTCAGATTTTTTTCTTTTTATTTTTTATTTTTTTTTTGGTGATAAGGTGGTCTTCTACCTAAATGTCAAATTTTGACATATTTTTCTCATTTACAATGAAACTTACTAATGGCATTTTAATTTGAATATTTTTTTGTGTGTGAAAAAAATAAAAGAAATAGCTAGTACACCAATGATGTCACATTACTGCCCTTGTTTGGCATGGGATTATCATGTTAAAATAGTCACAAAAAAATAATTAGGTTACAAATTTAATAAGATAAAATATCACTAGAAATCATAATCATTTCATTTTTTTCTCTCACAAAAATAAAAAAAAAATTAAAGAAAACCCAATCCAAATGAGACTTTTTAGCTCCAGAGTAAAAAAGCCAAAACGTCAACCCATTTTCCAAATGAAGCCTAAATTTTAACGTTTTGATACTATAATAATATCAAAATTTAATTGGGACCATCAATTTTAACAGTATAGCATTGGATAGGGCTAGGCATAGGGTTATCCGAACCGCACAACCCGTCTAACCTGAACCGAACAGCATACAAATGGGCAGCTTCGCAGACACAATGCGAGCGGATGCGGTTTGAAATATGACATTATTGCGGGTTGCGGGTTTTACCTACACTCGCAAGAATCTGCCCGTACTTAGACTTTTTTTTTTTAATAATAGAGTTTGCAAGTTTGCAAATGCTTTTATTTTATTTAATAAATTTGAATTGAATGAAATTTGACAAAAAATTATTGTTATTTTATTATTACATATTGGATGAATGTAAAAGTTAATGAATAATTACTTTTAAGTAAGTTTAGGATTATAAATGATTTTGCTTTAATTGTATTGTTGGATAGTAAATGATTTTGATGATTTAGTTTAGAATTTTGAAAGATCTGTTTGTGCTAATATTGTGGTGACACATCAAGGGGTTAGGCGTAGTGAGTATAACTCTAGTGAATACAACTTTGGGGCACTCTTTTTTTTAGGTCAATTTATACAAGACATTTGCTTGGGCTTAACTGAGCCCCAGCAAGTAAATTGTAGAATTAGTTAAACTGCACATAAATTGATTTGGACATCCGATTATCAAAACAAAAAAATAATAAATAAAATAAGATAAGAAAATAAGTTATCATAACATTATGAGCAAATTACACTTGGAAGCCCCGCAATCCACTTTATCTCATTACATTTAAAAAGTGAAGGTCAACTATTTAGACTTTCGGTTAAGTTTCAATCTAACGCATCTATTAGTTGAGATTAAATCAACAAACGGAAAATTATTATAACATTGTGTATCGCCTTTTTACCTATAAAAAAAAGTAATCAACACTTGTTAGCAAAATAAAGAGTAATCAACATTAGTTAACAAAGTAAACAAATAAAATAAAGAATAATCAACATTTGTTAACAAATTAAACAAAATACAAATAATCAACATTTGTTAACAAAGTAAACAAAAAACAGATTAACTAACAAATTTTTGAATGAAGTCCAAAAATAAAAATAAAAATAAAAAAACACTCAGAATTAACACTTTTTCAAGAAAATCAATAATTAATGTATCAAGGGAGAGCAATGTAATTATGTTGAAAGTGTTGAATTAATTGTATTTTTTTTTTTTTAAAACTTTAGCGGAAGTGAGTGTAATTTACGGTGACATTATTGTAGGAACCCACATTTTATGTCTTCGTCATGTTCATGAGCATCTGTATGATTATGGCTTGTTAAGCTTGCATGTGTATGTTTGTGACTTGTTTCGCTTAAGCGAGTGAGATCCATGCCTTGTTTTGAAGCCTTGTGATTTGTCTAAGTGTTGTGTGCTTGTCTTGTTCCTTCCTGGATGTGAAACTTAGGTCACGCCTTGCCTGAGTTATGTTAGCCGATGTTATTCCAAGCCTAGGTTACGTTATGCCTGGATCATTCCAAGCCGAGGTCATCCTCAGTCTAGAAGTATCTTGGAACCCCTTGTTGACCTCCGTCCTTGCCTTGACACATTAGCCGAGATGTTACCTTGCACCCAAGTGATCTCGTCCTAGAGTGGTATGACCTAGACCGAGATGTGGCGCATCTAGGCCAAGATGTGGCACAACTTAGTCAAGTGTTGTCCTTCCTAGCCGAGGTCATTGTCACCTTAGTTGCCGAAGTCCTTTTGTTAGCCGATGTCACCCCTTGCCGGAGTGCCATTCCGTGTAGCTTGTTAGATACGCCTTGTCGTTAGCCGATGTCATTGCCTCGTCAGAGAGCTCATACCGCTTTACTTGTTGAACACCCTTCCACCATGCTTTGTCTGGTCTGTCAGCCACCTTTTCAGGAAAAACCCAACCAGTCGCCGCTACGTGTCTCAGCAGAGGGTTAACCCCAGAACCGGGTAAAGAAAACTATCATCTGGAATCATAACCTTGCCTTGTAGAGAGAGAAACTCTAGGAGGAAGAAGGAGTTTAGAGTGAGAAAGTAAATCTTCAAGCTTGATTCCTAGAGATCGAACCGTTAGATCCGTGTTCTAAGGTTAGATTCTTGATCTGCTCATGATGTTCTTTATGTTCATGTTTTTGCATTGCATGATCGGATATGATTTGTAAGCCATGCATTGTTTTGGAGTTCGGTTTTAGAAAGAGAAAATGACATTCATGTGTTCTTCAAGAAAAGTCTTGTTTTGATCCGAAAGCTTGCATAAAGAATCATGTTTTTGTGTTTATTTCCGCAAGAACTTCAAGTACGGGTACCCAGGTCCATGTTTTCAACCTCGTAGCATGAAAATCCCAGATTTGTGATAACAGATTGTGATCGAACATTCATATTTTTCATGTTTTCACACTCATGCTCTTCATGTTCATCAGCAGAGGGAAACCCAGAGTTTCCCAACCTCTTTTCCTTGCATGTGGCCCTCGGGAACACACCTCGGCAAGGAGGTGTGGAACCTCGGCCTAGACCTGGTTAGTGCCCAGCATGCTTTTCCGAGATCATTTGCATACATAAGAGACTTGTTTGAAAGTGAATTCAATAGGCTTTGCCCTGTGTTTGTAGGACTTGGGCTTGTCTCGACCTCGACGTGTGAAGAACTATGTGAGTGGTATTTTTAATAAAGCTATGTTATACTTGTTTTGATAAATCTCGTTTTGCTTGGTTTTGACAGGAAGTATTTGATTTTAGCATGAATGACTATCCCTATTTGTATATCAAACACTATCTTGTTTTGATGGCATGTCTTGAAAGTCCTTAGTTACAGGGGACTATAATGCAACTGCACTCTTGTCTTGGAAGTCCTTAGTTGCAGGGGACTATAATGCAACTGCACTCTTGTCTTGGAAGTCCTTAGTTGCAGGGGACTATAATGCAACTGCACTCTTGTCTTGGAAGTCCTTAGTTGCAGGGGACTATAATGCAACTGCACTCTTGTCTTGAAAGTCCTTAGTTGCAGGGGACTATAATGCAACTGCACTCTTGTCTTGATATGCCATCACCCCTTGTAATGTGTAGATGTTATTAACATCCAAGGAACTTGAAAGGCCGGCAATGAACTTGATTTTCCCCCTTGATTGTAAAGTATGCTATGTATTGTTTTGAAAGAGATCTTGGATATCAATCATGCAAAACCTTTATTTCTAATATCATTCACTGAGTATCCAAGCTCACCCTCTCTATATATATGTAGGTGATGAGCAAGAAGGCAATGAGGCCTAGACGTGTAGCCGATGTGTTTTTGGGTGCATGCCGACGTGTTTTGGATTAGCATTTTGTACCATCTTGAAGATTATGCTTCTTAGCTTGTATTTCATGTGCACTTGTATATGTCGGCTTGAGAAGCCTTTTGGTCAAGATGTATTTTGTATCTCATTTCCTTATTGTATCTAAGTTGTAAGACTTTGTAAAAATGTATGTCATTTCATTGGACTTAAGCACGGCTCTCATGGACTAATTAGATTCAGTATATATATATGTTGCTTCCGCACTTGTAAGCCCCATATTTTATACTCTGATTGTGTGTGATTCTTGTAAGACGGCCTTCGGTAATCTCGGATTACTGGCCATCACGGCACCAAACTACTAGGGGCGGTTTGGGGGCGTGACAATTATTGTTTTGGATATAAATCTCAATTAGGAGACAAATGTTGTTATGAACCAAAGTGGCTACTTGTATTGGAAGCCTTGTTTACATTTGTAAGTCTCTACAAGTCTCGTGGTGGGTGGCCAACAGAAATTTATGGTTCTGTTTCCTTGTTAAACCTCTCTGTGTGTGTATCCATGTTTAGGGGAAGGCTCCTCTTTGCTGCTGGTTACATAAGCCTTCTTGTTCATGTTCTCTTTGTCGGACAATTTTCACTGTATTTAAAAAGATTAAATTCTGTTGTGTACTAAACAACAACAAGAATATAAAGAAATAAAGGAAATGAGAGAATTTGTTTGATTACAAAAATTAAACTTGAAATAAATAAATAAATAAATAAATAAATAAAAACAGATTTTATTTTGTTACAAAAACAAAATTAAAATCTGATTTAATAAACAAATAAAACAAAAAAATAAATTAAACAACTTACTTATTTAATTTCTTCAAATAAATATCTAATCAAGTCCAATGTTTGACATTGTATCCTTAAGACAGATTCGTCCTCTCCTCGGTGCTTTCAAAATATGGACGTCTATCTCCCAGGATGAAATGATCTATCAACGAATAAAAGCAGCACTACAATCGAACACACTAGGTGTTTATACTCTCTTTGACAAGAAAATAATGCAGCAAAATGAAGATTATGTATGCAAAATTTTATGGACGAAATTAGTGAATGAATCCAAATGAGGGACTAGTCTATTTATAGATGGAATGGTGGCTGCAGATTTTGAATTAAATAGGTACAGCACCTGTTCAATTTGAATTAAACAAATACAAATCTGTTTAAGGCACTGTTTGGTTTGAAATTCAGATGGATTTGAATTTGAACATATAAAACGGGAAGGGCCTTGTTTGGGTGCACAGGAAAAAACTGGACCAGTTTAATTCCGGAATTAATTTTACCAAAAATAAAATTAAATTCAAATGTTTTTGGCCCAAAAAGATAGGTATTGGGCCGAACAAGCCCAACCCAACCACACACCACACACCACGCACCCGCGCCCAAGCCTAGGCCGCCCAACCGGACGGACGGCGGCGCGCGTGTGGTGATTTTTGGGTCCAATAGGTCTTGCCCATTTTGCCCATAACCTCCCTCTCTAAAACACTTGGGTACCCCTTGGGGCACACTCCAAGTACCAAACCCATGCCTAATAAACCCATTCAAAACTTCTCACCAAATCAATGTGGGGCAAGCCTTATTCAAACCTTTAAGGATTTTCCACCAAAACTCCATTTCCATGGAGTATACTTTGGCTTCATTTCCCATTCACTCGGTAATGGTTTTGAGCAACCAAATATACCACGTGAATCACAACGCGACATAGAACGCGTTACCACTTTGACCCATGAAAATTGACGCACGGGGCCCACCTAAAAAATAGACCAAAGTTAGGAAAAAATTATGGTTTACCCAGAATTTTTCCAAACCATTTCCAACAATCCCCCACATGAATGGAATTTGATGATAACGGAAATGTAACAATATGCAGACTATATCGAAAGAGTATAAGTCGAAAATATCGTGCATCAGGATAGGTAGCTTTCAGCCTCGAACCTTCCCTAGTGATAACCTATCGGACTTACTAGCTAACCAATGGACGCGATGCCTTGAATTGTTCAGTCGTTTGTGTAAGCCAAGACAATAGATCTGACACAAAATATCTTCTAACACATCGTGATTCTCACTGTTGTGTTCATTTTGGCCTTGAACGCTCCTGGTTTTTATAAGTGTTTCTAGAGAATTTAGCCTCTTATATTCTCATAGAACCGGCCCCAGTTCGACACTCATATAGGTGATTCTTATTGTGAGTATCTCCTTATACTCATCTTGATTTTATGTCTTAATCAAGATATAAGTAATTATTAAAAATAAAGCTTATCCTTATACCCCTACATACAACATATGTTGCAGATATCACTCTCACCATAGGAATAGATAGGGATTTTTAATCCCTTGGTGATTTCTGGCGAGCCATACATAACTTAATTGTCCCTTTGAACTTAGTTCTTGGGATCTCCAGTTATATAAGTAGGGTTACCATTATGACGACTCTTATGTAATAGGCTTTAATCCTATCCCCTTCGATGAACTATACACTAGCTCTTTTGTCAAACCTTTTGTTAACGGATCCGCAATATCCTCTTTAGATTTTATATAATCTATTGAAATTATTCCATTTGAAAATAACTGCCTAACGGTATTATGTCGACGACGAATATGTCGTGACTTACCGTTATACATGTGATTATGTGCGCTGCCTATTGTAGATTGATTATCACAATGAATGCAAATAGCTGGCACAGGTTTTGGCCACATTGAATTGTCTTCTAAGAAGTGACGAAGTCATTCTGCTTCTTCTCTTGCTTTGTCTAAAGCAATAAACTCGGATTCCATTGTGGATCGTGCGATGCAAATTTGTTTCGTGGACTTCCAAGAAACAGCAGTGCCTCCCAGAGTAAAGACATATCCACTAGTGGATTTTGAATCTTTAGTATCCGATATCCAATTGACATCACAATAACCTTCGAGTACTGCTGGATATCGAGTAAAGTTCAAACCGTGATCACGAGTAAATCTTAGATATCTAAGATCCCGAATGATCGCCTTCCAATGGTTTTCTCCGGGGTTACTAGTGTACCTACTCAATTTACTGATAGCATAAGCTATATCAGGGCGAGTACAATTTATTAGGTTCATTAGGCTTCCAATGATTTGGGAGTATTTTAACTGAGACACTGCATCACCTTTATTTTTTGATAAATAAAGATTGACGTCTACATGTGTTCTAGCTAAATTCATATCATCCTTGATAAATTTACCAAGAATTTTCTCAATACAATGTGATTGAGATAATGCATATCCGTCAGATGTTTTAGTAATTTTCATTCCTAATATAACATCTGCGACCCCCATATCTTTCATATCAAATCTTTTGTTAAGCATTTGCTTAGTTGATTTGATCATGTTTTGACTGCTTCCAATGATAAGCATGTCATCCACATAAAGACAAACTATGACATATCCTTAGTCAGTGTTCTTAACATAGATGCATTTGTCACATTCATTTATCTTAAACCCATTAGAAAGCATTGCATGATCAAATTTTTCATGCAATTGCTTAGGTGCTTGTTTTAATCCATAAAGGGATTTTACAAGTCAACAAATTTTCTTTTCTTGCCCTGGCACTACAAACCATTCGGGTTGCTCCATATAGATCTCTTCATTTAGATCATCATTTAAGAAAGCTGTTTTAACATCCATTTGATGTATTTCTAAATTAAACAACGCTGCTATAGCAATAAGCATGCAAATGGATGTTATTTTTGTCACAGGGGAATATGTGTCAAAATATTCCAGACCTTCCTTTTGTTTGTAACCTTTAACTACAAGTCTTGCTTTATACTTGTCAATTGAACCATCTGCTTTCATTTTTCTATTCAATATCTATTTATATCCAAGAGGTTTAGAACCTGGTGGAAGATCCACCAATTCCCAAGTATGATTTTGCATAATGGACTCAATTTCATTATTAACAGCCTTTTTTCCACAAAGGTGCTTCAGGACCTGTCATTGATGCCTTAAAGCTTTGTGCTTCATTTTCTAACAGGTTTGTCAGAAAATTTGGACCAAAGGATTTTGATGTTCTCGCTCTCTTACTTCGTCGTGGTTCATCATCAGTTAAATCCTGTTGGTCGAGACCATTACTAGTCTCTTGTGTTTGATTGTCATTAGTCTCTTGACTTTGTGTACAATCATAAGTTCTTTTCTATGAACTTAATTCCTGTCATTTCTTGTAAGGAAAGTGTCACGACCCAAACCCGGCCCTATGGGTTTAGCACCGTAACCGGCCAGTAATCCGAGATTACCGAAGGCGTGCAGAACAGTAATACAGTAATACAGAGTACAGGGCCTGGCGGAAGCCAAAACAGTAAATAAATAATGCCCAATGAGCTGTGACAGTCGGTATGCAAAAAGACTTTTCATACATTTATACATAAATAGTATAGAACGGTATGCACAAAATTTACAATCATTCAGACTAGGGACTCAATCCCTGCAACCAGTACAGTAAACATTCAGTCTATACAGAACAGTAAGACAGTACAGAAGGGGGAATTGTAAAACGCCCCTAAGCCTTAACATAATAGGCTCGGAACCTCGCAGTGAGGCACATAGGCTGGCTTGACAAAACTGGAGTAACCCTGACGCTCCTAGCCGCGGTCTGGTGCCTGAACACCTACATATATATATGAGCAGTGAGCTAAAGCCCAGTGAATAACATAATGCGTAAAGAGGTTAAGAATGAATGTCCTTACAGTATGAAACCAGTTCATTTAAACAGTATTTCAGTCATTCAGTCCGTACAGTCATATGTGGTACATCCATTAGCATAACAGTACAGTAAACAGTAGGTCTTAAAAGACTGAACAGTAGTGATGGCCATCAGTCAGTAAACAGTAGTGGTTCCAACAAGGGAACCGACAGAGATCTCTGTAACAGTAACAGTAAACAGTAGGTGCTAAGGATGCCACAATACAGTTCAGAATATAGGACATACATTCATTCAATTAACAGTAGTCAGTTCAGAAAGCAGTACAGTTCAGTTGTTCAGAAAAAAATCATTTGTGAATATATCTTTACACAATCGTTACTCACAGAGTTTGGGCTACAGTATGCTAGAGCGTGCCTCCCCAGTCGCCAACCCTACACAGTTAACAGATTGAACACACTAAGCTACACAGCTGGGAAAGATAATAACTTAACCCCTAATTTCCTCGGTGTGTTCTACATCTATATCCTCAATAAGAGGCCTTAAACTAGGCCTAAGAATGCCTAGAATGGGATGAGGATGCAAAGATGTGATCAGAAAATAGTTTCAAAAGTTTCAGAAAAACAGAGTCTCGCTCGAGCGCAGGTTTACCCGCTCGAGCGGACATGCAACAAAGGTACACGCTCGAGCGTACTGTAAAAGTACTGGACGCACGACAGGCGCTCGACGCCCGCTCGATCGTGAGACACATGCCTCCGCTCGAGCACCCAATCCTCCGCTCGAGCGGTCTATAAAACAGTGCGCAGAAATACTGGATGCTCGGATTCCACGCTCGAGCGCCACTTTCCCCGCTCGAGCGGGAGTGCAAAATCTGGAAAACCCAGATTGCACCACCAAGCTCAAACTCACACTCAAATGCATCAAAACCGATCCTCTTGGGCCCATTTTCTGGAAAACATTTGTAAACACATAGAATAACATGATTCAAAGCTCAATTTGAGAAATCAAAGCCCAAGGGTGTTTAATTCAAACTCAATTTCAAGCCATTTTTCAAGAACAAGATGAACATGCAACATGCATGAATTCAAATCATTTTGAAGCTTCAATTTGATGCTCTAAGGAGCCAATTGTTTCAAAAACAAGTTGAAAACATAGACCATTACAAAATTATGGACATGCATGTACCCTTTTACCATGAAATCAACTCACAACTCAACAATTCAAACATGCATGCATGAATCATGCTCTATATCAACATGTATGAACTAAAACATGACTTAGCTCTACAATTTAACATGGACCATGCAAGAATTAGCTCAAACACAAGAATGAGAAGATGAAATCCTTACCTAAGTCTTGAATTAGAAGACTAGGAGCTCAAATATGCAATCTATACTTCAATTACCAAGCAATTCTTCAAGGTTCTAAGCAATTCAAGATGAACAATTCAATCTCTCACTCTCTCTCTCTCTCTCTCTCTCTCTCTCTAGATCGGTTGAGCTCTCAAAGGCTGAGGAAATGTTGTTCAAGTGTGTACAAGGCTCACATGTGTGTGAGATAGTGGCCACTAAGTGTGGCAAAATGGTAATTACGGCAACTGTTGCAATTTAACTCAGTTTAATCTAATTTAATCATACCTAATCAGTTTTCAGATAATTACATCATAAAATCACATTAATTATGAGGGTCACAGAACATCAATCAATTCCGGATTCGGCCGCCGATAAGGCCTTCAATTAGCAGTTTAAACACTAAAATACGAACAGATCAAATAATCAATCAAACAGATAGAATACAAATTAACATACATACTTAGTCAATTCAGTTCCAGTTTTCAGTCAGTCAGTTCAGTATTTCATTCAGTTCAATTATTAGTCATAATCAGTTCAGTTCAATGGTCATCAGTGTTCATTCGGTAAGCAGTGGTGAGGGTTATTACAGAAAGACATGTTCAAAAAACACAGCATTCCTTGACTCTATAATAGTGTTCACATTTATATAAGGTATTTCTGATTTATAAGTCAGAAACCGATATGCACTACTATTCTGAGCATAACCAATAAACACACAATCTACTGTTTTTGGTCCAATCTTAGTCTTTTTAGGAACATGAACTTCAACTTTTTCCAAACACCCCACACTTTTAAGTATTTGTAGGAAGGCGGTCGACCTTTCCACAATTCATAAGGAGTGTTGTTATTTTTCTTGTGGGGTATTCTGTTAAGAACATAATTAGCAGACAATATTGCTTCCCCCCACAAGTTCTGTGGTAAGCCTAAACTTAGTAACATGGCATTCATCATTTCTTTTAGGATTCTATTCTTCCTTTCAGTGATACCATTTTGCTGTGAAGAATAAGGTGTTGTAGTTTGGTGAATAATGTCATGTTGTGCACAAAATTCATTTAATGGTGCATCATATTCACCACCCCTATCATTTCTAACCATTTTAATGGTTTTACCAAATTGATTTTCAACTTCTGTTTTGTAGAGTTTAAACATTTCTAAGGCTTCATCTTTACTTCTAAGTAAATAAACATAACAACATCTTGTGCAATCATCGATAAATGTTATGAAATACTTTTTGCCTCCTCTAGTTTGAACAAATTTTAGATCACATACATCAGTATGAATTAATTCTAGAGGTTCGGTTTTCCTTTCAACCGATTTAAATGGAGCCTTAGTTAGTTTCGCTTCTACACGAACTTCACATTTATGATTAGGATTAATTTCAAACTTTGGTATATAATCTAAACCAATTAATCTACGCAAAGCATCAAAATTCACATGTCCTAATCTACTATGCCATAAATTCGACTCAAGAATATAAGCAAAAGATGTGTTATTCTTATTCATAGCAACTTTTGGTACAACTGTCATTACATTCAACTTAAAGAGACCATCACTCATGTATCCCTTACCAACATACATACACCTTTTTGTTAATACAAAATTATCAGACTCAAAGACAAGCCTAAAACCATTTTTACTTAACAAAGAACCAGAAACTAAATTCTTCCGGATGTGATGCAGTACGTTGTTGAGGGTCAGTTCTTTCCTTAATGTCATCTTCAAGATCACTTTCCCTTGTCCAGCCACAGTAGAAGTAGAAGAATTTCCCATGAAAAGTTGTTCACCATTTGCAGCCTCATTGTAGGTAGTGAACATCTTCTTGTCCACACAAATATGACGAGTTGCCCCAGTGTCAACCCACCATTCCTTGGGATTTCCAACCAAGTTAGCCTGAGACACCACACTAGAGAGGTTGATGTCATTCACTCCGTCAGAGATGTAATCTAGTTCAGTTACATTGGCCTGATTAGTAGTCTTCTTACTTGTACTTCCATGATCCTTCTTAGGGCGGTGGCAGTCAGAAGCTCGATGTCCAGTCTTGCCACAGTTATAGCATTTTCCTTTGAACTTCTTGTTGCTATCGCCTTGTTTAGGACCATCTCCAGTAAACTTCCTCTTTTTGTTATATGGTTTATGAACTTGTTCAACCACATTAGCCTTGGACTCAATGGGATTTTTCCCACTCCTCTTTTCAGCCTTTCGGTTATCTTCCTCAATTCTTAATCTTACAATCAATTCATCCATGGTCATCTCTTTGCGTTTATGTTTTAAATAATTTTTAAAATCTTTCCAAGTCAGTGGTAACTTTTCCACTAAAGCAGCGACTTGGAATGACTCGCTAAGAGACATACCTTTTGAATGAATATCATGCAAAATTATTTGAAAACTTTGAACTTGAGAAATTACAGTTTGGGAGTCTACCATAACAAAGTCCAGAAATTTACCGACAACAAATTTCTTCGTGCTGGCATCCTCTGTCTTGTATTTCTTCTCCAAAGAATCCCACAATTCTTTTGCTGACTTCAAAGAACTGTAAACATTATACAGCATGTTGTA
Source organism: Camellia sinensis (assembly GCF_055761805.1). Taxonomy (NCBI): domain Eukaryota; kingdom Viridiplantae; phylum Streptophyta; class Magnoliopsida; order Ericales; family Theaceae; genus Camellia; species Camellia sinensis. The sequence goes on from NC_138968.1 coordinate 14,806,675, forward strand.
AAGGCCATTGAGGATGTAGTTTCTGCATAGGAAATCTGAATGTTTCCAAGCATCTACAGCGACAACAACTTGTCGATCACTTTCACCCTCTTTAAGTGTTGGAGCATTTTCATGGAGAAACCGGGCCAAATTTAGAGTTATAAGATAGAACAACATCTTCTGGTGCCATCTCTTAAACTTAGTACCGTTAAATTTTTTCGATTTTTCTCCATGATTTATTGGTACATGAACATAGTTCTGGATAGGGACCGGTGTTGGTGTAACAATCGGAGTACCACTACCAGTTGCAATTTCAGTAGCAGTAGCCATAATCTCTGATTACAAAAACCAGAAAAAATTAAAACATAAATTAATTTTCTAGTTACTAAAAGAAAAAAATAAATTATAACACAAAATAATTTTATTTTTCTTGTTACTAAAACTAGAAAAATAAAATACCACAATAATTTTCTGTAACACAATTAATATTATGCAATTGTTAATGACACCAGTATATTACTACTAATTGTCAAAGAAAAGAGACAGTATATTACTACTATCTATCAAATAGCATAAATCATTATTTGTTTTTCCAACCAGAATATGTCTTTATGAAAACAGAAAATTAAATACAATGAAGATACCAAAAAATATTTCTGTCTTAAGATTGTTAGATAATCTTCACTGTATTTAAAAAGATTAAATTCTGTTGTGTACTAAACAACAACAAGAATATAAAGAAATAAAGGAAATGAGAGAATTTGTTTGATTACAAAAATCAAACTAGAAATAAATAAATAAATAAATAAAAACAGATTTTATTTTGTTACAAAAATTAAAATTAAAATCTGATTTAATAAACAAATAAAACAGAAAAATAAATTAAACAACTTACTTGATTAATTTCTTCAAATAAATATCTGATCAAGTCCAGTGTTTAACACTGTGTCCTTAAGAAATATTCGTCCTCTCCTCGGTGCTTTTAGAATATGGACGTCTATCTCCCAGGATGAAATGATCTATCAACGAATAAAAGCAGCACTACAATTTATTCGTTCGTCGAACACACTAAGTGTTTATACTCTCTTTGACAAGAAAATAATGCAGCAAAATGAAGATTATGTATGCAGAATTTTATGGATGAAATTAGTGAATGAATCCAAATGAGGGGCTAGTCTATTTATAGATAGAATGGTGGCTGCAGATTTTGAATTAAACAGGTACAACACCTGTTCAATTTGAATTAAACAGATACAAATCTGTTTAAGGCACTGTTTGGTTTGAAATTCAGATGGATTTGAATTTGAACATATAAAACGGGAAGGGCGTTATTTGGGTGCACAGGAAAAAAACCGGACCAGTTTAATTTCGGAATTAATTTTACCAAAAATAAAATTAAATTCAAATGTTTTTGGCCCAAAAAGATAGGTGTTGGGCCGAACAAACCCAACCCAACCACACACCACGCACTCGCGCCCAAGCCCAGGCTGCCCGACCGGACGGACGGCAGCGCGCGTGTGGTGATTTTTGGGTCCAATGGATCTAGCCCATTTTGCCCATAACCTCCCTCTCTAAAACACTTGGGTACCCCTTGGGGCACACCCCAAGTACCAAACCCATGCGTTATAAACCCATTCAAAACTTTCCACCAAATCAATGTAGGACAAGCCTTATTCAAACCTTTAAGAATTTTCCACCAAAACTCTATTTCCATGGAGCATACTTTGGCTTCAATTTTCCATTCACTCGGTAATGGTTTTGAGCAACCAAATATACCACGTGAATCACAATGTGGCATAGAACGCGTTACCACTTTGACCCGTGAAAATCGGCGCACGGAGCCCACCTAAAAAACAGACCAAAGTTAGGAAAAAATTCTGGTTTACCCATAATTTTTTCAAACCATTTCCAGCACTCTTTTGTGTAAATTGTTGTAATTCTTCTTCTTGTGGAGATATCCATAACATCACAAATTAAAGTAGCACTCCAAACAATTTGTACGGCAAACTAGAACCTGTATTCTACACTCTCAGAATTTTTTTCTAAAAAACTAGTATGTAAAATGATGGAAAGAGAGCACAAAAGAGAGGCAAGCAAAGGAATTTCGGAATGAATAAATCTGCTGGAAAGGTTTTTCTTTTATAGGACCGAATAGGTACAAAATTCAAACTTGAATAGGTCTGAATTTAAATGGAACATGTGCGAAACAGTTTGAACAGATGCAAAAGTCAAACTGTCAAATAATTTGAATCTGTCTGGAACACAACTGAATTTGTCCGGTGCAACAGGTTGAAAACAGTTTGAACCTGCTGAAATAGGACCGGAAGGGCACTGCTATGGGCAAAATCAATTTTTAGGTACTAAATATTTTTGTTGCCAAAAGTGTATTATTCTATTTTTAGCAAACAAATTGGATATTTAGCAAGAATTACTATCATTTTAGGACTAAAATTTTTGTCTAAAAAACAAACCTTTTAGGGACCAAATTACTTTGTCCCTAAAAATTAGGTGCGATTATGGATCAGGTTGAATAGGGTGGTATTCCATCCGCCATTTATCCAAAATTAGGCGGATTGGAAAAAAATCAATCAGCATATGTCTACTAGTTTGGCAAATGCGGATTGAGTGGGTTGTGTAGGTTGGCGGATGTATACGATCGATTTGGTGGTTTGGGCTTTACAAATTTTAGACATTTCTTCAAATTATAATTCATTATTTTTACAATCTCCAATAAATAGTAATCTAGAAAAATATGTATTATTTGTCTGTAATAAGTCATGACACCATGTATGCATATTTTTAAGGTATTGTTTTTTATTTTCACAAAAATATATATTTTATTATTTATACTCTATGTTGTTGCTCATTAGTAGTTCCTTTTTTCTTTTTCTTTTTTGAACTTCATCTATATGCGGATTGGGTTCCTATGAGTGTGGGATGGTTGATCCGTCATTTGAACCGTATCCACAAATTTTGAAATATTTCATCCGCATCCGTCTATCAAAAGACATGCATCCACCAAAAGCAGGCAACTTGGGTCAAGTTAAGCGAGTGAATCGGGTTGGATGGATCCACAATCATCCCTACTAAAAATGCATTTATTAGCAACATTTTAAAAATTGTTTCTAAAAGTCATTTTGCTTTGATTTTTCAAAATGAATTTTTAGCGACTATTCTCGCGATGTTCAGAATTGGTCTCCAAATATTTTTTGGAACAAATTTTTCAAGACAAAAATTTAATGTTTGAAACTCTTATTTGTTATGTTAGGTTTTCGTAATTGGTAATCCCGTTGGACAAAACTCCATTTAGTTGTTTTTTATTCCCTCTATTGTATCTGTGAGTTATGATAATGTAGATGCGAATCCAACCTAAGTTATGCCTGAGTAGAGGAGTTTGTGCTCTAACATTTCGTATCTTGTTTTGAGCTCTCCTTGTTTTCCTCTTCACTAACTAAGAAAGAAGTCAAAGTTGATGAATAGCTCAAGCAATCTTTGGTGAGCTCGAGCAATAAAGTGGTTTATCCAGTATCTTTACCTATATTTTAAACTTTTGGGAAACAAGTTACTGCTCGAGCGGTGGATGTTGCATTTGAGTAGTTGGCCTATATGTGAGCATCGCCTTTACTCACATCGCTTGAGTGATAAAGTGAGCGCTCGAGCAGTTTTCGCTGCTCTATTTAGTATAAAGTGCGTTGTTTGTTATTTTTAGGATTGAACCCGTCCAAATTCTAAGAGAGGAATAAAATATAAAGTGTTTTAAATTGGAGGGTGTATATATATGAGTTTCGTTGATATATAGAAGGTGATTGATTGATCAACAAATTACATATTGACAAATATCAAGGGTTGATTTTGTTCTTTCATTCACAAAAAGAGAGAGGTGTTCATTGGTGGATTCTGGGGAACATGGGCTTAAAGCTTTGGTGGATTCCAGAGTGGCTCATCGTCTTGGATTCAACGTTGGGCAAAGCAATTCCGAGGTGAAGACGGTGGTAGAAAAGGCACATCAAGTTCGGTTCAAGTCCATAAATTCGCTAGGTAATTGAGAGTTTCCGTATGTAATTCTTTTTTGTCCTCTTAGTGGATTGTTTTGTGGATTTGGCCAGTGGGTTTTTATCATAGTAAGAGGAGTCCAATTGTGATTTTTTTCACGTTAAATCTTTGGATTGATTTATTGTTGATTAAGATTGCTATTCATTATTTAAAATTAAATCATAATCATAAATCGTTATCTCGAAATATTTTAGAATTTTCATGTTATAGTGAGATCTCATAGATGGACTTACGGGTACATGGTCTTCCTACTTCTTACATCAAAAGTCATGAATTCCAATCTTTTTTATTTATATTTTTTAAATTTGTCTTTTTTTTTTAGTTTTTTCATTTTAAATTTGTGTCAATTTTTTAGGTCCATCTAGCTAAGGGTGTAAATTTGACCCGGCCTAGCCTACCTGGGCCCGAGCTTAGGTCGGCTCATGTCGGGCCTCACAGGCTCCCGCTAAAATTCAGGCTAGCCCGAGTCAAGCCGGCCCACTGGCCAAAGAATTAGGCCCAGGCCCAAGGGATGTTCAGGACTTGGGCAGGCCTTAGGCTTAAGTCGAGCTTGGGCGGATATGAATATTTTTTTTTTGTTTTTTTTAATTTTTTCTGCCAAAATTTATTATTTTCCACTAAAAATGACACTAGGCCTCGGGCGGGCGGGCCGGGCTTGGGGTGGACCTTGAGCGGGCCAATGGGCTGGGCTGGGCTGGGTTGGGCTTCAAAATGACGGCTCAGGCCCAAGGTCTCGAGCTGGGCCCACCCTGGGCCACGGGTGGATTTTAGGCCGTCCATAGACTACGGACCATTTTTGCACTCCTACATCTAATGGAAAATGACTTAAAGGGTAAAAACAATTCAAATAAATTCACTGAAGACAAAAAGAAAGGTGTTACCCCTTTTTTAGTGGACTTTTTTCCATACGTTATTAAAAAAAAGAAAATTCTTTTCCAGCCTCTCTCATCAACTAGTACTTAAAAGTGTAAAACTTCTTGAAAAAAATTATTAAAAAAAAAAAATCACTAAGAAAAAGGCTAAGGCAAATTGATCATAATTACACTAACAACCCTTTTACTAAATGGACAAACACTAATACAAATTAAGTAAAATCAAGAAGATAAAGGGGTGCAGGTCGTAAAAGATATACTTATTATTCAATAGGTCATGTGATAATTAGTGACGTTTTTTTATCAAATACGGATAAAAACGTCATTAATTGTTAATTTTCAGTGGTAATTTAAAAATTTTGTTTCGTAAAACGTTACTAATTGTAAGTTTCAGCGACAGTTAAAAAAAAATTTCACAAATTAATGTCACTAATTGTCAGTTTTCAGTAACGGATTCAGAAAATCATCACAAATTTTTTTTACGTGCTGATTATGACTCGGTATGGTTGTAGGGTCGAAATTTTTTTCAGTTATGAATCATTTTAGTGTTAGATATAATTTATAATAATTTTTATTTTAATTACCAAGAGATATTAGATTATGCCTCAAGTGGATTGCCAAAGCTAGGAAGTGTGGTAGTCAAAGCTAGTTGGTGGGAGTAGATAAGGTTAAGATTAATGTTTAATAAGAACTAAATTAAAATTTTATAATGGGATAAAATTGTGATACAAAAAAATATAAAAGGTCAAGAGTTTAAAGAAAAAAAATTTGAGTGCTATTAACAACACTCGTCTAGTTATGATCTATTACAGTACTTTGGTTACAACTGAAAGTGGCAAGATTATGCAACAAAGTTGTATAAAGAATAAAAAAAATGTCATAACCTCTCCATATGTTGATATATCAAAAAGTAAAGATAAAATAAAATGTTTAATTTTTTATGTACAGTATGTTGGTTTTGACTTTTTTTTTAATAATTTTTTAATTTTTAAATTAAAATGATAAGTTATCAAACGAGAACTAAGTCATAATTACATACTACTAAATTCATAATTAAAAATTATAAATTATCATAACCACATATATGGTAATAGAACTTTGAATTTGTAAACTCAAGACCCACCTAAATACTTGACTAAGCAATTGAACGTTTGACACGGTTTGATTGTGGTCTCCACTCAACCACCAATGAATCCATCAAAGTAGTTGATTGACTTGTCAAACACATGAAGCATTAATATATAATCCAAGTCAAGTCTACACATTTATACGTGGAGTTACAGTCAAGTCTACTTTTGAAGTTAAGTCTTTTGGGAAAAAATTGCAGAAGCTCACTTGTCGTAGTCATACTTTAGAAAAAGAAAGAAAGAAAGAAAAAAAATTACATTTAGGTGGTTTGGTTTTGCTTTTCACAAAACACTTTTTAAAAAATTTTAATTTTTAATTTTTCATATTTTTTTTATTTCAATGAATTTTTTTAATATTTTAAATAATGTTTTTAATTTTTAGACAAACCTAACATAAATACACTTAAAAAGTATAATATTTGTGAAAAAAAATCTTTAAAAAATTCACTAAATATAAAAAATACAAAAAAAAAAATTGTACATTTTTCATATTTTTGTGTATTTATTAATTTTTTAAAATATTTTTTCACAAATATTTTACTATTTAGATACATCTAAGTATTGTGCATCTAAAAAACTATTAAAAAAAATTAAAAATTTTAAAAATATTTACTAAAAACAAAAAAATACGAAAAATAAAAATTTCCATTTCCTTTTTTCTTTTTTCTTTTTTCTTTTTTCTTTTTTTGGTGATATGGTGGTCTTCTACCTAAATGCCAAATTTTGACATATTTTTCTCATTCACAATGAAATTTACTAATGGCATTTTAATTTGAATTGTGTGTGTGTGTGTGTGAAAAATAAAAGAAATAGCTAGTACATCAATGAAGTCACATTACTAAGCCCTTGTTTGGCATGGCGCTATCAAGTTAAAATAGTCACAAAAAGATAAATTAAATTAAAAAGTTAATAAGACAAAATATTACATTCAAGTCTGTTGGCTTTTTGGCTTTTCGAATGTTATTTTTGTAATTGCAAGCGTACCAGCAAGGATCAATCAATCCTTACAGAAATTTAATTGCCAACCAATTATCAAGCGATTGTATTTTAGTTCTCTCAGCCTCAATGAAGAGGACTTTTACTGGTGGCTTGATTTAGGAGAATTAAACAAAATATCAGTGAAATAAAGAACAATGGAAGCATTTCATTAGAATGAAAAACTTACAATGATCCAAACTCAGCCTTGTAGAGGTTTACAGCGACAATCTACTTGAAACTACTTCTATGAACGAAGTGTAGTGCAGGAATTTAAAGTACAGGAATGTAAGGAACAGGAATGTAAAGAGCAGGAATGTAAAACTAGTAAGAAAAATTAAGTAAAGTAGAATAAGAATGGCTCTTTTGATCTGAGTTCGGGGGTTTTTCTGGGGCCTTCTCTACTGTTTATACTGCTCGAGGATGACTATCAAATTGCACTTCCAACCGTCGAACTGCTCCTCCATGATTGTTGATCATGTTGCCTCAAGATTAGCTCCATTACGCCATTACTTGCAGTTAGGCTTCCCTCTTAAATTTGAATTTAAATGTGAGTAACCGTTGATGCCACTTCACTTTGTATCTCTTTGTTGATCCACTGCTACTCAGATCTTGTAATAACCAATACTAACTGCCACGTGTATGATCAGGATTGAAGACTTGAATAATCTTCCTAAATTACCCTTATTTTGCCACGCGTCGAATTGTAATTGGCTTGCACAAAATAAGTAGCCAACATTACTCCCCGCACTAATATACCCAATACTTGGTGATATTAGTGGATCAAGGTTTTTTCCACGTCTTAGAACGTGCATAGGTTTCACATTCTCCTAGAAATGCAACTATCATTCATCATCTGCATTAAACTCTTCTTCAATCTTTTGAATACCCCCACCACCTTAGTATTCGAACAGACTGATACATTTTTTTATGGCTGAATCAATTTTCCTCTCCATTGATGGAGCACGCGAAGAGCCATATGACGATGCTGTTCTTCCTCAAAAGAACCTCCAAGCATTAAGTAGCCACCTTTACCCACCTTCTATATTCAGGTCATGGATGCCTTTGCAAATTATCAACCCTTGGACTTCGAACTACGAACAAACTGCTCTTAATCCTTTGATTCAGAAAGTTGCGAATATAGACATGGGAAGTTCTTCTTCACAATCCTCTGCATGGGATAAGGCTGAAACTTCTTCCTCTTCTAGGGCTTCTGGCTGGACAAGTTGGTCAAAACCTGAGGCTTGTGACTTGAGGAAACGAATCAACCATCACTTCATCGAGTTTACTGACCCTTTAGAGTTTCCTTCTTATGTGCGAAGCTCAGTGGTCTACCCCTATGTGCCCATTGACCATTGACGCAGTTTGGAGGAGAATCTGCTTGTGGCATGGTATACATCCTCCATGCCTACAAAGATAGTACACGACGCCCGACGCCCAGAAGAGGCACAAGGGTACAACCCATCATTCTTAGCCCAGAAGGCAAAGATTTGTTCTTCTGACTGGCTTAATTATATTAATGCCCTTGTTCCTTCTGACCTTGCCTCTCCTTCTGAAATAGAAGCATCCACCCCTTTTCCTCCTGAAATAGACGCATCTACACCTTCTCCTCCGCCAAATCTTTTCTGGATAGAGAGGCCGAGGCTTGCCCTTTCCGCAGATAAGGTCTTTCCACCTTACAAACCTCCACCTCCCCCTAATCCGGCTGAGCGAAAGCAAGCCCAACTTCTGCTCGCAGCTTTCTCTCACTTGCCCTTCAATGTTCTTGAGGATGAAGTCCCTCTCAAGAACTTTCGATGGGCTTGTGAGATTCTGACTCGGGGTCATATCCTCAACCCTGTCACGCCCCCAAACCGCCCCTAGTAGTTTGGTGCCGTGATGGCCAGTAACCCGAGGTTACCGAAGGCCGTCTTACAAAAATCACACACAATCAGAGTATGAAATATGGGGCTTACAAGAGCGGAAGCAAAATACACATGTAAAATTGAGTAGTCCACGAGAGCCGTGCATATGTCTAATGGAATGTCATACATCAAACATCTTTACAAGACTTACAATTTGGATACAACAAGAATGAGATACAAAATACATCCTGACCAAAAGGCTTCTCAAGCCGACATATGCCAAAACAAACGAAAGAAAACATAAGCCGAGAAGCATAATCTTCAAGACGATGCAAAAACGCAAATCCAAAACATGTCGGCTAAGCACCCAAAACACATCGGCAATCACGTCTAGGCCTCAATGCCTTCTTGTTCATCACCTACATATATATAGAGAGGGTGAGCTTGGATACTCAGTGAATGATATTAGAAATAAAGGTTTGCATGATTGATATCCAAGGTTTCTTACAAAACAATACATAGTATACTTTACAATCAAGGGAAAAGTCAAGTTCATTTGCCGGCTTTCAAGTTCCTTGGATGTTAATAACATCTACTTATTTCAAGGAGTGATGACATATCAAGACAAGAGTGCAGTTGCATTATAGTCCCCTGCAACTAAGGACTTTCAAGACAAGCTGTGCTGCGAAAGTTTATAGTCCTCTAGCACTAAGGACTGTCAAGACAAGCTGTGCTGCGAAAGTTTATAGTCCTCTAGCACTAAGGACTGTCAAGACAAGCTGTGCTGCGAAAGTTTATAGTCCTCTAGCACTAAGGACTGTCAAGACAAGCTGTGCTGCGAAAGTTTATAGTCCTCTAGCACTAAGGACTGTCAAGACAAGCTGTGCTGTTTTATTATAGTCCCCTGCAACTAAGGACTTTCAAGACGAGTCATCAAAACAAGATAGCATTTGATATACAAAATAGGGATAGTCATTCATGCTAGATCAAGTACTTTTCAAAACAAGGCAAGACGAGATTTATGAAAGCAAGTGTAACATAGCTTTATTAAAAATACCACTCACTTAATTCTTCAAACGTCGGGGTCAAGCAAGGTCCAAGTCCTACAATCACATGGCAAAGCGTACTTGAACTTATTCCTCAAAACAAGTCTAACATGCATGCAAATGGTTTTGGAAAACATACTGGGCATCAACCAGGTCTAAGCCGAGGTTCCACACCTCATTGCCGAGGTGTGTTCCCGAGGGCCACATGCAAGGAAAAGAGGTCGGGAAACTCTGGGTTTCCCTCTGTTGATGAACATGAAGAACATGAGTGTGAAAACATGAAAAATACGAATGTTTGATCATAATCTGCCATCACAAATCTGGGATTTTCGTGCTATGAGTTTGAAAACATGGACCTGGGTACCCGTACCTGGAAATCATGCAAGAACAAACACAAAACATGAGTCTAGGCAAAAAGCTTTCGGATCAAAACATGACTTTTCTTGAAGAACACATGAATATCATTTTCTCTTTCTAAAATCGAGCTTCAAAACGATGCATGGCTTACAAATCATTTTCAATCATGCAATGCAATAACATAAACATAAAGAACATCATGAGCAGATCAAGAATCTAACCTTAGAATGCGGATCTAACGGTTCGATCTCTAGGAATCAAGCTTGAAGATCTACTTCTCTCTCAAGAACTCTTCTCCCTCTTCCAGAGCTTCTCTCTCTCTACAAGGCAAGTTTATGACACCAAATGATAGTTTTCTATACCCGGTTCTGGGGTTAACCCTCTGCTGAGACACGTGGCGGCGACTGATTGGGTTCTACCTGAAAAGGTGACTGACAGACCAGACAAAGCATGGTGGAAGGGTGTTCAACAAGCAAAGCGGTATGGGCTCTCTGACAGGCTATGACATCGGCTAACAACAAGGCATATCTAACAAGCTACACGGAATGGCACTCCGGCAAGGGGTGACATCGGCTAACAAAAGACTTCGGCAACTAAGGTGACAATGACCTCGGCTAGGAAGGACAACACTTGACTAAGCTGTGCCACATCTTGGCCTAGATGCGCCACACCTCGGCCTAGGTCATACCACTTCCAGGACGAGATCGCTTGGTGCAAGGTAACATCTCGGCTAATGTGGTCAAGGCAAGGACTGAGGTCGACAAGGGGTTTCAAGATACTAATACTAGACTAAGGATGACCTCGGCATTGGAATAACGTCGGCTAGCATAACTCAAGCAAGGCGTAACCTAAGTTTCACATCAAGGAAGGAACAAGACAAGCATACTACACTTAGACAAATCACAAGGCTCCAAATCAAGGCACGGATCTCACTGGCTAAAGCGAAACAAGTCACAACATACACATGCAAGCTTAACAAGTCATAATCATACAAATGCCCATGAACATGATTAAGATGAAAAATGTGGGTTCTTACAGTCTACCCTCCTTAAGGAAGTTTGGTCCCCAAACTTAAGTTACCTTGTCCTACGAATAACTCCGGGTAACGGATTCTTATCTCCTCTTCCTTTTCCCATGTGGCCTCCTTGCCATAATGTTTCTCCCATTCGATTTTCACCATTGCTATCGACTTGTTTCTCAGCTGTCTCACTTGTCTGTCGACAATTCTCACCGGCTTCTCTTCGTAGCCCAAGTCTTCATTAACTACAACCCCGGAGTAATCTATTACATGTAGTGGGTCTCGGATATATTTTCTCAGCATCGAAACATGGAACACACTGTGGACTTGGCTCAAATCTGGCGGCAAAGCAAGCCTGTAAGCAACGGTGTTGATCCTCTCAAGAATTTCAAATGGCCCAATATATCGGGGTGCAAGTTTACCCTTCTTCCCAAATCTCGAAACTCCTGTCATCGGCGAAACTTTCAAAAACACATGATCCCCAATTTCAAATTCTAACTCCCTCCTTCTTTGGTCGGCATAACTCTTCTGTCGACTCTGTGCGGTTTTAATCCTCTGCTGAATGAGTTTGATCTTTTCAGTTGTCATCTGAACCAACTCGGGGCCAATTAGAGCTTTGTCTCCTACTTCAGTCCAACATATCGGCGATCTACACTCCCTTCCATACAAAGCTTCATACGGCGCCATGCCAATGCTGCCTTGATAACTGTTGTTGTACGCGAACTCTACTAATGGCAAATGCGATTCCCAACTTCCCTGGAAGTCCAACACGCACAGTCTAAGCATGTCTTCGAGTGTCTGAATCGTTCTTTCTGTCTGTCCGTCGGTCTGGGGGTGAAAGGCTGTGCTAAATCTCAACTCTGTTCCCAAGGCTCCTTGTAGACTCTGCCAAAATCTAGAAACGAACTTCGGGTCTCAGTCTGACACAATGGACATCGGCACACCATGAAGCCTAACGATCTCATTCATGTACAATTCGGCAAGTCGGTTGGCATTGAATGTAGTCTTGACAGGCAAGAAGTGAGCTGACTTAGTAAACCTATCGATTATAACCCAAATGGAATCCATACCTCTTTGCGTCCTCGGCAAGCCCACTACGAAATCCATGGAGATGTGCTCCCATTTCCACTCAGGAATTGACAAGGGTTGGAGAAGTCCTGCCGGTCTCTGGTGTTCTGCCTTCACTTGCTGACAACTCAGACACTGAAATACAAACTCAGCTATCTCTCTTTTCATGTTTGGCCACCAAAAGGTCCGCTTTACGTCCTGATACATCTTGGTGCTCCCTAGATGAATGGCAAACTTGGAGCTATGGGCCTCTTGCAAAATCTTCCTTTTCAACTCTGGTACGTCAGCTACACACAATCTTCCTTCGAACCTAAGCACCTGATTTTCCACTGTGTAACCTGGCTTCGGCTTGGAGACGAATTCATCAATTACCCTTTTTAGGAACTTATCTTCCATCTGCCTGGTCTTCACTTCCTCAACGATGGTCGGTTCCGTTGAGACCGTTGCCAGACACGCCAAACTTCCGACTAGTTTCCTGCTCAATGCGTCGGCTACGGAATTTGCCTTACCTGGGTGATACTGAATCTGCATGTCGTAGTCCTTCAACAGCTCGAGCCATCTTCTCTGCCTCATATTTAACTCTTTCTGGGTGAACAAGTATTTCAGACTCTTGTGGTCGGTGAAAACTTGGCAAGATGTTCCGTACAGGTAATGACGCCATATCTTCAAGGCAAAAACCACGGCAGCTAGCTCCAAATCATGGGTAGGATAATTCTTTTCATTGGGCTTCAACTGACGAGACGCGTACGCTATGACTTTACCTTCTTGCATTAACACGCAACCCAAACCTTTATGTGAAGCATCACTGTAAATCTGAAATTCCTCATTAGCTGCTGGTAGTACCAGAACCGGTGCTGTAACTAACCTCGTCTTCAGCTCCTGGAAAGCTGATTCCCTTTCATTGGTCCATTCATAAGCTGCTCCCTTCTTGGTTAGTTGTGTCAACGGCACTGCAATCCTCGAGAAATCCTTCACAAACTTTCTGTAATAACCCGCCAAACCCAGAAAACTACGAACCTCGGACACGTTGGTCGGCGTCGGCCAATTCACAATGGCTTCAATCTTACTGGGGTCAACTGATATACCGTCTTCATTGATCACATGCCCTAGAAATGAAATGCTGGAAAGCCAAAACTCGCATTTACTTAACTTGGCGTACAACTTCTTATCCCTCAAGGTCTGCAGGGTAAGTCTCAGATGATCCTCGTGCTCGCTCGTACTCCCGGAATAGATCAATATGTCGTCGATAAAAATAATGACAAACTCATCTAGGTACGGCTTAAAGACTCTGTTCATCAAGTCCATGAATGCTGCTGGGGCATTGGTTACTCCGAAGGGCATTACCAAAAATTCGTAGTGGCCATATCTTGTCCGAAAAGCGGTTTTCTCAATGTCCTCGGCTTTAACCTTCAACTGATGGTAGCCCGACCTAAGGTCAATCTTGGAAAAGACTTGTGCTCCTCGTAGTTGATCAAGTAAATCATCGATTCTAGGCAATGGGTACTTGTTCTTAATGGTCACCTTATTAAGTTCCCTGTAGTCAATGCAAGGACGAAGTGTGCCGTCCTTTTTCTTAACAAATAGAACGGGTGCTCCCCACGGTGAGGTGCTCGGCCTGACGAATCCCTTATCCAACAATTCCTGTAATTGCGATTTCAGTTCTCTAAGTTCTGCTGGAGCCATTCTGTAGGGTGTTTTGGAGATGGGTTGTGTTCCTGGCAAGACGTCCACAGTAAACTCTATTTCCCTATCGACAAGGTGGCCAGGCAACTCATTCGGAAAGACGTCGGGGAACTCCTCAACAACGGGTATGTCGGCTAACTCGACATTTCCATTCAAATTACTTAGTATACTGCACAAATAACCCTGACATCCCTTTTGGATCAACTTGTAGGCCTTCATGGATGAGATTAAGTAAGGTGGGGGTACTACTCCTTTACCTTGGAAAATGACCTCAGCTTGACTTGGGGTCTTCAATGTGACGCTCTTAGTAACACAATTTATGGATGCATGGTTCGCTACTAACCAATCCATTCCCAATATGACATCGAAGTGGGTCATGCTTAATGGCATCAAATCAACTAACAACTCTACCTTCTCAATTATGACAATACACGCCCTATAAACGGATGTGACAATCATATTTCTCCCAGATGGAGTAGACACAGATAATAAGTAGTCAAGAGGTTCTAATTCTCTACTCAACTTCTCGGCAAATATAGTGGACACAAATGAATGCGTAGAACCCGAATCAATCAATACGTATGCATCTTGAGAACAAATTGAAATGGTACCTGACACCACTGTTTCAGCATTCTGGGCGTCTCCTGGCACCAATGCGAAAACTCTGCCCTGCCTCGCCTGTACTCCCCCGATGTTATTCTTCTGTGCAGAGCCCGAGGTGCTTCCAGTCCTCTTCCCATCATCGGTCCTTGCTTTCGGGCAGTCCTTCACGCGATGGCCTATCTCGCCGCACTCATAACAAGCTCCTGTTGCCCAACGACAAACCCCGAAATGTAGCTTTCCACAACTCGCGCACATCGGCTTAACGTTACCCTCTTGATTGGAGTTGCTGGAATTGTCCGTACTCATCTTCTTCTTGGCATTGAACGGAACTCAGCGATTATCATAACCTTGTCTCTTCCTCTGACCCTCACCTGAACCCTGGTATCGGTTCAAGTTAGCTTCAGCCAGGATGGCCTTGTCCAGTACTCCGGCGTATGTCGGCATATTGAGCATATTGACCCGATCTTGTATCGGTCCACGCAACCCACTTTCGAACTTCCTCGCCTTTCGGTACTCGTCGTCAACCATATGAGGCGCATATCTCGCCAGTTCAGTAAAGGCACGATCGTATTCTGCGACCGTCTTGTTCCCTTGGATCAGATTCTGAACTCCGTGGTCTTTTGGTCTCGGACGCTGAGGGGGAAATGCTTGTTGTAGAATAACTCCAAAAATTTTGCCCAAGTCAAACCCGGATTGCTTCCTCGGACCATCATCCACCACCTACGAGCATCGTCGTCTAATGTGAATGCTGCCAGAGATACCTTCTGGGCGTCTGTACTGGGGAAAACTTCAAACAACTTCTCCATCTCTAAAACCCATGCCTCGGCTTTCATTGGTTCTATGCCTCCCTGAAATCTCGGCGGTTTCATCTTCTTGAACTCTCTGATTAGAGTTATCGTGTCGTTCCCATACAAAGCTTGCTGCGGAGGCACTTGTGGCACTGGAGGGGGTGGAGCTGCATATCGGCCATTGGTCTGCTCGGCCTGGGTAGAGGTGGTACCAGTATCCTGTGGCCTAGGTTGTCTCTGCTCACGAACCAAGCCTTCGACTAACCTTTCCAATCTCTCCAACCTGTCTTCTGAACGATCCCGGCCAACTGGGGGTCTACCTCTCCTCATGATGCTAGGGGGAATGCGAGATGAGACTTAAACAAAATGAACAAAGGAACACGTATGCAAGAGAGTATGATCACGCTGATGTAACAAAATGTTCATGCCGAGATGATGCACACGTAGTCAAGTAGCAAGCAATATGATGCAATCCTAACATTATTCTAAGGGGAATCCTATGCTCTTTAGGACTCAAAGTGTGTGAATAACGTACTACAAGGATCTTGTGCTCTGATACCAATCTGTCACGCCCCCAAACCGCCCCTAGTAGTTTGGTGCCGTGATGGCCAGTAACCCGAGGTTACCGAAGGCCGTCTTACAAAAATCACACACAATCAGAGTATGAAATATGGGGCTTACAAGAGCGGAAGCAAAATACACATGTAAAATTGAGTAGTCCACGAGAGCCGTGCATATGTCTAATGGAATGTCATACATCAAACATCTTTACAAGACTTACAATTTGGATACAACAAGAATGAGATACAAAATACATCCTGACCAAAAGGCTTCTCAAGCCGACATATGCCAAAACAAACGAAAGAAAACATAAGCCGAGAAGCATAATCTTCAAGACGATGCAAAAACGCAAATCCAAAACATGTCGGCTAAGCACCCAAAACACATCGGCAATCACGTCTAGGCCTCAATGCCTTCTTGTTCATCACCTACATATATATAGAGAGGGTGAGCTTGGATACTCAGTGAATGATATTAGAAATAAAGGTTTGCATGATTGATATCCAAGGTTTCTTACAAAACAATACATAGTATACTTTACAATCAAGGGAAAAGTCAAGTTCATTTGCCGGCTTTCAAGTTCCTTGGATGTTAATAACATCTACTTATTTCAAGGAGTGATGACATATCAAGACAAGAGTGCAGTTGCATTATAGTCCCCTGCAACTAAGGACTTTCAAGACAAGCTGTGCTGCGAAAGTTTATAGTCCTCTAGCACTAAGGACTGTCAAGACAAGCTGTGCTGCGAAAGTTTATAGTCCTCTAGCACTAAGGACTGTCAAGACAAGCTGTGCTGCGAAAGTTTATAGTCCTCTAGCACGAAGGACTGTCAAGACAAGCTGTGCTGTTTTATTATAGTCCCCTGCAACTAAGGACTTTCAAGACGAGTCATCAAAACAAGATAGCATTTGATATACAAAATAGGGATAGTCATTCATGCTAGATCAAGTACTTTTCAAAACAAGGCAAGACGAGATTTATGAAAGCAAGTGTAACATAGCTTTATTAAAAATACCACTCACTTAATTCTTCAAACGTCGGGGTCAAGCAAGGTCCAAGTCCTACAATCACATGGCAAAGCGTACTTGAACTTATTCCTCAAAACAAGTCTAACATGCATGCAAATGGTTTTGGAAAACATACTGGGCATCAACCAGGTCTAAGCCGAGGTTCCACACCTCCTTGCCGAGGTGTGTTCCCGAGGGCCACATGCAAGGAAAAGAGGTTGGGAAACTCTGGGTTTCCCTCTGTTGATGAACATGAAGAACATGAGTGTGAAAACATGAAAAATACGAATGTTTGATCATAATCTGCAATCACAAATCTGGGATTTTCGTGCTATGAGTTTGAAAACATGGACCTGGGTACCCGTACCTGGAAATCATGCAAGAACAAACACAAAACATGAGTCTAGGCAAAAAGCTTTCGGATCAAAACATGACTTTTCTTGAAGAACACATGAATATCATTTTCTCTTTCTAAAATCGAGCTTCAAAACAATGCATGGCTTACAAATCATTTTCAATCATGCAATGCAATAACATAAACATAAAGAACATCATGAGCAGATCAAGAATCTAACCTTAGAACGCGGATCTAACGGTTCGATCTCTAGGAATCAAGCTTGAAGATCTACTTCTCTCTCAAGAACTCTTCTCCCTCTTCCAGAGCTTCTCTCTCTCTACAAGGCAAGTTTATGACACCAAATGATAGTTTTCTATACCCGGTTCTGGGGTTAACCCTCTGCTGAGACACGTGGCGGCGACTGATTGGGTTCTACCTGAAAAGGTGACTGACAGACCAGACAAAGCATGGTGGAAGGGTGTTCAACAAGCAAAGCGGTATGGGCTCTCTGACAGGCTATGACATCGGCTAACAACAAGGCATATCTAACAAGCTACACGGGATGGCACTCCGGCAAGGGGTGACATCGGCTAACAAAAGACTTCGGCAACTAAGGTGACAATGACCTCGGCTAGGAAGGACAACACTTGACTAAGCTGTGCCACATCTTGGCCTAGATGCGCCACACCTCGGCCTAGGTCATACCACTTCCAGGACGAGATCGCTTGGTGCAAGGTAACATCTCGGCTAATGTGGTCAAGGCAAGGACTGAGGTTGACAAGGGGTTTCAAGATACTAATACTAGACTAAGGATGACCTCAGCATTGGAATAACGTCGGCTAGCATAACTCAAGCAAGGCGTAACCTAAGTTTCACATCAAGGAAGGAACAAGACAAGCATACTACACTTAGACAAATCACAAGGCTCCAAATCAAGGCACGGATCTCACTTACTAAAGCGAAACAAGTCACAACATACACATGCAAGCTTAACAAGTCATAATCATACAAATGCCCATGAACATGATTAAGATGAAAAATGTGGGTTCTTACAAACCCCCTCACCCAAGCAGAGCTTCACATGTTTTTGGACCAACTTCCATTGCTTCTCCACTGGCATCGAACCTCTATGGCCACCACATAATCTTTAGACCAACTCTCGTCCCTTCGAGTTCACGCCCAGTACGAAGCAGAGAATTTCATTGAAGAATTCAATGATTTCAAGAATAAAGATTCTGCGTACTAGGATGACTTGGAGATCGACGAATTGCAACAAGGATTGAGAGAAGCAAAATTCAAAATAAAGGCTGAAGAGCTCTTTTACGAAGTGAGAGCATATCAACTCATGCAGCCAATGTTAGAAGAAATAGAGGATAGAATAAAGAAAGAACAGAAATTCATTGATCATTGTTGGACTAAATTTCATGATCTTGTTATTTATTCTATTCCCTATTTTTATGAGCTTGAGTTTGTACCCAAATAGGGCCATTCGATGTAATTGCTTTTGTTCTAATACCATTAAGACCTTTTCTTTGTTTGGTATGGTTTGATCTTGTCCCCATTTGTCTTTAAAGCAAAGCAAATTCAGGGTTTCAAACTAAACAATCTTATCCTTTGAATTTGGACTCCATCATTTTAAATAAAACACTAAAAAGAACCAACAATGAACCTTTCCAGCTTATGGAATATAGTTAACAACTTTTGCTGATTTTCATTTAGAATTAGTGCTTCGAATTTAACAATCCTACCTCTTAAAGCTTGTTTTAATCATAACCAACATGTGGTCATGGTTAGTATGATCAATCAGCTTAAAATTGACCATTTTGCTTCGAAAAAGAATCCATGCTTTTTCTTTTTCAAAAGACAATCTTTGTCTGTATATAAACTAACTAATGGTTTTGATGTTTCAAATACCAATTCCCATCCTTAAGTGTTCTCAAGTTTTACTTTGAGAGACATTACTCTTATTGAAAAGACCTAAATTAGGTCTTCAATCCTTTTTGAAGCAAACAAGTATTTGAATATTCTTACATCTTCAGGTATAGAATGTGTTCCAAAACCGGCTTGGTAGTTTCGAAGCCGTTGTTACTTGATATTTTGATGCCAAAGCCTGATTTTGAAGCCAAATATTTTACTTCGAAGCTAGCATCAACATCTGGGCTGTGTTTTTTTTTCCCTCCAAAAGCATCAGTATTGAAGGAAACTCCTCGTATTCGTACTTTTAGTACTTAATGAATTTACGCGATAGTCCTATCCCTTGAAGTTTATTTCGATCATAACCAACATACGGTCAGTATGATCAATCAGCTTTAACTTGACTATTTTTCCTTAGAATAACAGTCCATACTTTCAAAAATATGAAAGCTCCTTTTAGGGTTGACCAATTATTGGTTTTGATGTTTCGAACAGCAATTCCTATCCTTAAGGGATCTCAAGTTCTGCTTCGAAGGACATTATTTTCATTGAGCAACCTAAGACAGGCCCTTTTTCCCTTCGAAGTAAATGAATACTTGAGTATTCTCACATCCACAGACATGAAAAGTACTTCGAAGCTAGCTCTTAGTTTTCGAAGCCGTTTAGTATTTGACTTTTGTGCCAAAACCTGGTTTCGAAGCCAACGTCTGGGATGTGTTTTTTCCCTCCAAAAGTATCAATATTGAAGGAAGCTTTTCGTATTTGTACTTTTAGTACTTAACGAATCACGCGATACATCTTCCAAACACAAAGGTTTTTAAAACCCTTCGTACTCTAAACTCATTTGCTTCTCAAAACACAAACTGTTCTCCTCTGTTAACCCTCTCTTCCTTGCTTCTTCTTTGCTGCTTGCTACCAATGGATTCTTCTTCTCTGAAAGTGCTTGTTGGTGATCGTATAAGCCCAACCATGGCTTTGAAAAGATATATTGATGACGAGATTCCCAAGTTAACAGCTGATGAGTCAAGCGCCATAGACGGTCGCTTCTTCGTTCCTCGTCACAGCAACAAACAAGAATATGTCTTGGGTCCCATATTTCGAGAGGCTCCTGCTCAACTTCTAGCTTCATACCCTCGTTTGGAGGACCATTTTCTTCTCTACGAAGGAGGGCTCGACTAGGGAAATTGGAGGGTAACCCGACCTCATCGCTGTTTGCCGACATTGAGAGCTGAATGGGAAGAATGGTATGACAGAGTTGTGCTTGCGCGAGAAGACGACCTGCAAGAACTTTGCATTCTCGATGCCCTCCGTCTTTCTAAGTTTATCATTCCTGAAGACCCTTTTTTGATTCTCGCTGCTCTTTGTTTTTGGAATATGGCTTTTAATTTTTTCTAATTTCGGTGTGGTATGATGGCTCCCACCGTTCTTGCTATTTGCCATCTTTTAGGGCTTTCACCCCTTGGCTCTCCTTTCTCTCCCAGCTATCCAGACTTTCCTGTTAAATTCTCCCTTCCACCCTTAAACTCCTCTTACAGTGACTTTGTAAAGGCCGAAAATAAAAGGGTAGGTCCCGTGAGAGATAGAGAACTTTTTTCCTTCATTTTGTACTGGTTGTGCAAATTTCTCTTTTGTACATCATCTCAGAAGATTATGCCTGAGTTCGCTCCACTTGCAGAGGCACTTGTTTTGAAAAAACAAATAGCCCTGGCTCCTTATCTCTTAGGCCATGTTTATAGAGCCTGTTCCCAATTTTGTGAGAAACCTCTTGATGTGAACCAAGGAGGTCCCCTTTGGGTGCTTCAACTCTGGCTCTTTGCTTACTTCACTGATTTACACCCCAAATGCTTAAGATTTCTTGTTCAGGACCCTACCACTTATGGGGAAAAATATGCCAGAGTTGTTCTTTATCATGCTTCCTTTGCCTACTACTTCACCTTTTTTTACTAACTTCCTATTTCTCCATCTGCTACCTTTTTCTGTCCCTTTGATGCCAACAAAGGACCTGCTTGGCTACGAACATTCCTAGCTGATAAAGAGTGCTCTACCGCACCCCACAAAAACATGTGGGCTTCTATTTTGCTGCCGAGGGAGCTATTCATTGGCACTTTAAGCCGTCGAGCTTATAAATGCATAGCTGAGGTGTACTGTCCTTCTCAATTTGCAAGGCAATTTGGGTTAACTCAGGGAATTCCCATTCCACTCTGCAGTCTCTCGAATGTCCATCTTACAGCCAGAGACCTGAGAGTACCCAAATCAAAGCTTGAAGAAACAACATTCAAACTGTTGAAAGAAATGAACGAGTTCAAATTTGTCCCCTTCCTTCCTTCTGGCCTGACTCTGAAAAGATTTGAAAACTGGTGGACAGCCAATATGGAAGTGCGCCTATCTGTACACCCTCACGACCTACTGGTAGGGTTAGGAGTGCCTTCGAAGGCCAAATCAGCAACAGCTGAGAACATCCCCTCTCTTTTCACAGCTGCCAAGACTGCTCCTGTAGCTTCATCCTCTCCTACTAGAGTTACCAGGGCTGCTTCAAAGAGGGGTAAGTATTTTCAGGTTTCTCCTTCTCTTTTTTTTTTTGTTTTTGTCTTTAGACTCTTTTGTTTGTTTCCTTTACATTCATACCTCTTGGTGTAGGGTCTCCACAAGAAGAATCTCCTAAGAGGGCTGAAATCCTGGCTACTCTCAAGGACAAACAAAAGTAGAAAAAGAAAAGAAGGCTGATACTCACTCCTGAGGAATCCGAATCCTGGATTAAAGAGGGAGAGATTGAGAAAGAACAGGAAGTGCCATTACAGAGAAGAAAGAGGAAACATATGACTATCTCTCCTTCTGACTCAATCGAATGTCCTACTCATGAGACAGTTGCCAGAGTAGTAGAAGAGGAACTTTCTTCTGAGGAATCTGAATCTCAGATCGAAGAGAGAGAAATTGAGAAGGAACAAACAAAAACAATAAAGAGAAAAAAGAGAAGGAAGGTGACTGTCTCTCCTTTCGATTTGGTCGAAGATCCTATTCATGAAGCAGCTGCTAAGGCAGTAGAACAGGAACATTCTAAGGCCATAATTGTTTTTGAGAGAGCTGAGAAGAGATGACAGTAGCAACTCTTAAGAGATGAAGCTGCTGCTGCTGATGCAATCCAAAGAGAAACTGCAAGAAGGTAACATATTGCTGAGCACTATTCCCTTCGAAGCTCCCCTATTGTTGCTATCACTTCTGAAACAAGTAACTTCTTTCAAGCCTCTACCGTTTTCCCTTGTCAAATTTTGGTATTGAGACTTGACATTACACTTGTACTTTTCTTTTGCAGCAACGACTACCGAGGCTATTCTTCCAATAAGGACTCCTTCAGTTTCAGTTGAAGTTGACCAATTGCAAGATGTGAGACCCATCCAAATAATACTCCCAATTCCTAGGCCTAGATTCTCTATACCCTTCCTGAGACCAAGTATCCCTGCATCACTTTCTTTTGGCTTAACTTCATATCTTCCCTTTTTGTCCTTTGACCTTACTCAATTTGGTTCCCTTTTGAGCTTCGTTTCTCCTCTCCCTCCCAAGGAAATTCTAACCATTATCTCATCTCCAATGGTAGCTGATTCCCCTATAGAGGATGCTGACAGCTCTCCAACTCATGGTCTATTGCCTTTGCCTACTTCCAGCCCTTCTTCCCTCGACCTACTGGTGGCTAGGACCATAGAGACTGCTAAAGATGCTCCACCCATTTCTCCTGTCCCTATGCAGTCCTCTGTGCTTTCCACCACTGCTCTTTCTGCACCCCTCATGTCCACGGATGAGGTAGATATCTTCGAAGCAAGACTAGCCAGTCTTTTCGACATGCCCTCTACCTTTCTAATAGCTAATGATGATGCTGAGTCATTAGTTCTGGCTGATTCCTTGTTAGAAATTCTTGAGAGCTCCTCTTCCTCCAGTAGCAAGGCTTCTGTACCTATGATGGACTTAGATAGCTGTCTGGAGTTATTGACATCTTTTTCAAGGATTTCTTTCAAGGCTTTACAAAGGCCTATAATAAGAAATGGCTTCCTTCAGTGCTGCAAAGTTGTTGAGCAGCCCAGTATAACTGTCTCAAGTCATCTATCTCAGGCAGCAGCTACTATTGATTTCTACATCAACATTTGTCATGCTGCCAAGGCTGCAGAGGAGCAACTAGTGAGAGATTAGAGCTTTGTTTCCACAGTACATGCTGAAGTCTCAGGGCTAAAGGAACAACATTCCTCTGTCTCTCATTTTCGAACTCAACTAGTGGAGAGGAAAACCTAACTTGAGAAGGAGCTATCTGCAGTGAATCAGGCTTTAATCTGAACTGACACCAAACTGCAGATCACCAACCAAGGACTGGCTGACCGAAAGCAGGAAATGACCATAGCCATTCAGTTGTTGTGATAATAGAGCATTCATTGTAAAAGAACAACTGAGGCATTGTAATGATTTTTGGGCCAATTTATGGCAGAATGTATTCAACTCTTTATAAAAGACAAATTCTTATTTATCATTTGAGTATTTTTGTATTCTTGTACTTGGCATTTATTTTACTCCTTGTGTTTCCCATATAGTTGGAAAATAAGGCTTCAAATATCTGCCATTAATCTTTTTGGGATGTACATACCCATTCAAATTTCTCAAATGGTATGCTCCAAAAGGAAGGACTCTATGGACTTGGTATGGTCCTTCCCAGTTAGGTGACCATTTGCCAAACTTATGGCTTTTAATCCCTATTGGGAGTATGGTTTTCTGCACCAAATCACCTTCATCAAAGCCAATGTGTTTGACTTTTTTATTATAATTTTTGGCTGCTTTCTTCTTTTGAAAAAGAATACTATTTAATGCCAAAATTCTAGCTTCATCTATGCTTTCTAATTCCAAACACATACTCTGATTGTATTGCTCAGGATTTAACTGGTCTTGGCATTTTACCCTCAAAGACTTAACATTAATTTCCACAGGTAACACCGCATCATGCCCATATACCAAGGCATAAGGAGTAACTCATGTGCTTGACCTTGGGGAAGTTCCATAAGCTCACAATACATCCAACAATAAGTTATGCCAATCCCTAGGATTGTCTTCCACAACCTTTTGTATTCCTTTCTTTAAGGACTTATTAGATGATTCAGCTTGACCATTGGCTTGTGCATAATAGGGGGTGGAATTAACAAGGCTAATTCCAAACTCTGCCACAAAAGACTTCACCATTTTCCTATCGAACACAGTCCCATTATCAACAGTTATAGTCTGTGGGATACCAAATCTGTGGATTAAATCCTTAATGAATCCAATAACCTCAGTTTGGTCTACAGCCTTGTATGGCTTAGCTTCGACCCATTTAGTGAAGTAATCAGTGGCCACTAAGATGAAACAATGATGCTTCGAAGAAGGTGGGTGTATTTTCCCCATCATATCCATGGCCCATCCTCTATATGGCCAGGGCTTTACTACTGCATGTAGGTCAGTTATGGGCACATGCCTGATCGTGCCATGCTTTTGACATGCTTGGCAGCCCCTTGCATATTCTATGCAGTCTTTAAGGATAGTTGGCCAATAGTAGGAATGCCTTCGAAGCAACCATCTCATCTTCACACCAGACTGATGAGCACCACAGATGCCTTCATGAACCTCAGCCATAGCTGTTAATGCTTCTTTTGGGCCTAAACATTCCAGCAATAAACCATATCCCCCCCTTTTGTAGAGAGCATTGCCATATATGATGTATTGCATATATTGCAATTTAATTTTTCTGCTGGCCTTCGAGGATGGGCCAGCCAAGTACTGCATTATTGGATGCCTCCAATCTTGTTCCTGTAAGTCATTATGATTGACTTCCAGGACCACCTGCCTTTTATTTAAGGGTGGTATAGATTTCTGGTATGTTGTTTCGCTTATATCCCTTTGAGTATTATCCATTCTCCTGAAATTTGAAGCTTTCTGAGCCATATCATTAGCTCTTTTATTCAAGAATCTTGGGACATAAGTTACATTTGCTATTTGAAATTGAGAAAGCAGATGTAATGCAACAACGTAGTATGGCAACATGCTTATACTTTGACATTTGAAAAACCCTTTTACTTAGTTAACCACCAACTGAGAGTCTCCAAATATGTCAACTGTATGAACTTGTAATCCAATAAGAATTTCTAATCCCACTATTAAGGCTTCATATTCAGCTTGATTATTAGAACAAATAATTTCATCCACTCTGAAACCATGTGTGGTTTCTATTCCTTGTGGTGACTTAATCACTATACCAATTCCAGTTAGGCCATTGGCTTTCGATCCATCGAACCACATTTGCCATAGCTCAACACTAGCCATACCAAGTTCCATTATCTCTTGGCTTTCTGTTTGAGATAGATGGTCTGCCAAAAAATTGGCTAAAACTTGTCCTTTTACTGCCTTTTGGGGAACATATTCTAAATGAAATTTTGATAAGGCTAATATCCATTTGCCAATTCTTCCCCTCAACATAGGTCTAAATAACATATACTTAACCAAATCCGTGGTTGCAATTACCAAGACAGTTGTCGGCAAAAGATAATATCTCAATTTCATTGCAGCAAAATACAATGCAACGCACAACTTTTCTACAGTTGAGTATTTACATTCACAAGAATTTAAAAACCTACTAAGATAATAAACAGCTTGCTCCTTGCCTTCTTCATTGTCTTGGGCTAAGAAAGCTCCCAATGAATCTTCTGCTGTAGCTATGTACAACTTCAAGGGCTTATCACACTTTAGTGGCATCAGCATTGGAGGATTGGTCAAGTAGGCTTTGATACCTTCAAAAGCAATTTGATGCTTTGCTGTCCACACAAATTCCTCTTCATCTTTTAGCCTTAATAAAGAAGAAAATACTTTAGTTTTCCCTGCAGTGTTAGAGATGAATCTTCGAAGAAAATTAACCTGTCCAAGGAACTTTTGTAATTCTTTCTTACTTGATAGAGGTCTGGCTTCAATGATGGCTTTGGCTTTATTCTAGTCAATCTATATTCCTCTCTTGTGTACTACATAGCTCAAGAAGTTTCCAGATGATATGCCAAAAGCACACTGAAGAGGATTGAGTTTCAACTTAAACTTCCTCATTCTTTCAAAGGCTGCTTCTAAGTGAAATAGATTCTCCTCCATGGATTGGGATTTCACTACAATGTCATCAATATAACACTCTAAATACCCTCCAATGAGGTCATGAAAGATAGTGTTCGTAGCCCTCTGATATATAGTCCCAGCATTCTTCAAGTCAAATGGCATTTTAACCCATTCGAAGGTGCCAATATTCCCAAGACATCTGAATGCTGTCTTATGGATATCCTCCTCTGCAATGCAGATTTGGTTATAACCAGAGTGCAGATCCATCATTGATAGAATTTGATGCCTTGCTGAACTGCCTACCAACAAATCTACTATAGACATAGGATACTCATCTTTTGGAGTAACTAGATTTAAGTTTCTGAAATCAATACATACCCTCATTTTACCATTCTTCTTAACTACAGGCACAATATTGGATAGCCATTCAACATACCTGGCTGTTCTAATAAAGCCTGCCTTGAGTAGTCTAAGAATTTCCTCCTTAAATTTCTAAATCACTTCTGGACTCATTCTCCTTGGTTTTTGCTTATATGGTTTGAAATTAGGCCTCATAGGGAGCCTATGTTCCACTAATGATCTATCCAATCCTGGTAGTTCATTATAAGACTATGCAAAACAATCTTTATATTTCTTCAAAACAACCAACAACTGGTCCCTATCCAGAGCATTCAAACAAGCACTTATGTAGGTAGGCTGTTGTATAGAATCTTTCCCTAAATTCACTTCTTCTAAGGGGTCTTGTGTCTGAGAACTTACTGAAGCTTCTTCTTTGATTCTTTCTACCTTCGAAGCAATCTTCTTGCTTTGTTCTGCTCCCAGATTCTTTAATTCAACATCCTTACCCTCCTCCTCATAGACAAAGTCTGTCCATAAGGCTTTTTCTTCCTGTTTCTCCTAGACTTTTGTTTCAATGTCCAATGCACAGTATTTGTCAATGACCAAAACTCTGGTCTGTTGTTGCTCCTGCTTGCAGCCAATTATCATGGCTTCTTTCTCTTGGTCTTGCACTTTCTGGACTATTGATTTTACATCCAATATAGAGAACTTAATTAGAGCCAAAGACTTGGCTCCTTGGACTTCATTTCTTTGCCTACAACCAGGCATCATTGTCATCCTTAACGATAACCTTTTCATCAGCACTCTCCTGGACTAAGTGCTTCAAGTGTGTAACTTCCTCATCAGCTGTCACTTCGGTTGAGCCATCAGGTTTCCTCAGTATACTGAGTGGTATTACTCCCTCAATATACAATTTGGCCTTTGCGAAATCTGCATAGGCTATGAAGGGTTGAGGATCTACATCAATTTCCTCTGTCTCTCCATTGCCCAAGGCCATCATTATTTTCTGATGCAAAGAGGAAGGCACACATTTGTTAGTGTGAATCCAATCTCTACCAAGTAAAGCATTATACTTAGCATTGCTATTGATAACGAAGAATGCCGTCATGCAGTCCCTAGTTCCCACACTCAGGTTAATGGGCAAAATTCCCTGAGCCATCTGTTTGTCTCCAGCAAAACCAGCAATGGTTGTACTGGTTGGGATTAACCTGGGGTTCCTTTTTCCTAGTTTCTTCAAAGAAGATTTCGGTAGTAAGTTCAGTGCTGCCGCATTATCTATCAAGACTCGGTTCAATTGTATCCCATCGAAGAAGGCCTTAATATACAAAGGCTTGACATGTTGTGTCATAGAGTTCGAGGGATTCTCAAAAGGATATGAGAGGTTAATGCTCACCTCTTCTTCACTCTTGCATTCAGTTTCCATTGGGGTAACCATTCCAGAATCATCTTGTACCATACTCACTTGTGATTCTTCACTAGAGACCGGAATTGGATCAATTTCTTGACCATCTTGGTTCTCATTTCCAGCTTGGAACTCATGAGGCAGTATATGTACCATATTTACTGATACTAGAGGAAACGAGCCAAATTGGATGGCTGGTTTTGCCTGTTTCCCCTCTTGGCCACCTTGTTCAGTTACTTCAGAAGCATCTTTCATACTGCATTCTGGCACTTCATTGCTAACTGATTTCTTCGAATGGTCTTTCTCGACTGGTTTTTCAACCAAAAGTGTTTGTTCAACCATGAAGGCTTCGAACATTTCTTCCTCCACCATTTCTTTCTTTTGGTCTATGCCAACTTCTTCTTCTGTCTCGCTATCACTCTCCATTAACGCTTTCTCCAATCCTGCCAAACTGGACTTCTCTCTGGCTCTTAGTTCAGAGTGAACCTTGGCCAGCTGTTATGTGCTGCAACCTATTTTGGCTTGTAGAGTTGGTTTTGGGGTATGGTCTGACTTTGGATTATTCTTTCCTTCTGTCTAGACCATTGAAGAACTTTCTGCATTTTCCTTCAGGTCTTGTTGGTACTGAGTGTACCTGCGCTAGATTTTCCTCCTTTGTGATCTAGAAATTACGGGGACCATATCTGGTTCCTTCGTTTTTGGGTTTTTAAGCAATACCCAATTGTTTGGAGCCACCAAAAGAGGTTTGACCATCCTACCTTGGTTTCCAATTACATCTCTTTGGGTAAACACTTCCCTAGGTTTGTTCTGCATCACAAACCAATCTGGAACTCCAGGTACCCACAAACTTACGGACCCAGCTGTTGAACTGCTTCTCTCTTCCTTCGAAGCCACCTTCGAAGCTGGCTGCGGAGGCCACTACTTGGCCCTAACTTCATGCTTTGGGCCTAACTCAGGGCTTCGATGAAGGTATCTACTTTCTATCCTGTGTGAGGCTGGTCTAGGGGGCCAATCTCTAGCTTTGATCCCATAAATTGAACCTTTCTCTAATCTCCTCTCGGAATGACTGCTCTTCATTCTGTAATAATTAGGTGGCCTGAACTCATACAAAGGCCTCTTACTTTTAGAATGCATTCTATCGGTTGTTGGTTCAACCACTGATGGCTGCTGCCTAACACTAGATGGATATGGCCTTTTATTGTAAGCATTGGTTGGTTTAGGACGCCTCTGCACATCCTTGTAATATCGCTTCCCATCAATTGGAAGCCCTTTTAACCACTTGTAGCTTAGTCTGCACCTGGGACACATCCTTTGCATTATAGTTGCCTCTAAGGAATCGTCATCCAGTGCTTCTTCATCAGAGTCTTCCCTCTGGTGTGAGAAACCTTGTCCAATTGCTGGTAGATTTCCAGTGTCCTTCTTGATAGTTGTCTGGTTGGCAACATGCATCTGCACATTGACTTCTCCTAATTCTTTCAAGGACAAGCTTCGAAAGTCTGGCATTATGACATTGGCTGCCACCTCTCCAATTTCTGGAAATGGATTACTGTCGATCCCTATGGCCTTTTCTGCTTTGGCTGGGAATTTCAGACTTCCTTTCCGAATTTGTTCTTGGATCCTGTCTCGAAAAACAATACAGTTCTTAGTCGAGTGAGACCAAGAATTATGCCACTTACAATATGTTTTTCCTTTAAGTTCATATGGAGATGGAATTTTGACTCCTTTTGGTAACTTAAGGAAGTTGGCTGCAAGCAAATGATCGAAAATGTCATCTGCTTTAGTTAAATCGAAAGAGTATTTCCTATGAAGGTCTTTCTTTTTAAACTGTTGGTCAATTGTTATATCCTTATGAATTAATGCTTCACAGATTACAGGTTCTTTCCCCACAATCTCTGCTGCATCAATCTCATAGTTAGGATCTCTATAGTATGTCTTATATGATGCATTACTTCGATCTTGTTCCTCTTCTAGTAATGCTTCATACCTAGATACCTTATAAGTCAATTCCACTAAGTCCCTGAACTCCGTTGAGTCAAACTTCTTTCGAAGCCTAAATCCTAAGCTATTTTGAGCTAATCTTACAAATTTTGGCTCTGGCAGGATGACTCTACATTTATTTCGAGCCCTTTTAAATCTGGTAATAAACTGAGTAGCCTTCTCATCAGGCTTTTGACTCAATCTTGCCAAGTCTGCCATGGAAACCTCTAGTTCTGATTGGAAGAATTGGGCATGAAATACCTCTTCCATCTGTTGCAAAGTCTGGATAGAGCTAGGTGTAAGGTTAATATACCATACAAATGCTCCCCCAGTTAGGGAATTTGGGAATAACTTTAACTTCATATAGTCATTATTAGTAAATTCACCGCATTGAGCAATAAACCTAGCAATATGCTTCACTGTTGATTGGTTTCCATTCCCATAAAAAAGGGCAAAATCTGATATCCTGAAACCTCTTGGGTATTCATGTACCCTGTCTACCCATTCTAGGTATCATTTCCTGTACACTGGAGTTTGGACCCCCCGAGCCATTGGTCCACACATCTCTCTAACAATATCAGCAATTTGGTCCCTTGGGATCATATTTTGTGCCTGCTGAATCACTACTGGAGGGACAAACACAGGATTTGATGGGCAAACTTGTGCCTGTAATCCTCTTGGTCCATAAGGTGGTATATTTGGGACCGGTTGTCCCTGTGGTGCATGTTGCTGTTGGGGGTGTGGGTAACCCCTTTGAGCCTATCCTGCGAAAGGACCTGCGAAAGGTGCTGGAACTGGTGTTGTGTCTCTTCCATTTGTAGGAAAACCTTCCAACCCCCCGGGTATAAATTCGAATAAAGGATTAGTGGACCCCCTTGTGCCAGGTATGGCTTCGAACATGGGATTTGGAACCATTCTTATGCCATTTTCTTGTACTTGGCCAGATCCACCAAATTGCATGGCTTCACTGTTAAGTACTGAGGCATTCTGACTTGCTATAGGCCTCGGAATAGGTTCGTACCAAGGCTGAGGTGATGGTCTTTCATAGTTCTGATTACTAATTTGACCATTAGAATGTCCATTAATTTGCATAGGCTGTTTATCTCTAGCCAATCTTTGCTGGGGGACATTCGAAACTTCCTCCGTGTGTCTTACATTTGTTAGTTAGTGGTTACTCATTCGATCCAAGAAGGATGTTGCCCACCTTTCCATTGTGTTCATTAATTGCTGTCCCATAGCATATACTAGGCCACCCAATGGATTTGTTGGCTGAGCAGATGGAACAGTGGATGGTCCAATTCCTTGGTCTCGTCTAATATTATGAACATATGGTACTTGTTCTGAAATGCTGGTCTGTTCAACCATAGGTTCTGATGAACTGGGTGCCTCCACAGGATGTGTAATCACATTATCATCTGAATTAGGCACTTCTACCTCTCCTTCTATGCCTTCTTCCAAGCGTTCATTTTCTCCTTGTCTCCTACGTCTAGCCATTTCAATTGTCCCACCGGACGTGCCAAAAATATATATTGGCTTTTTGGCTTTTCGAATGTTATTTTTGTAATTGCGAGCGTGCCAGCAAGGATCAATCAATCCTTACAGAAATTTAATTGTCAACCAATTATCAGGCGATTGTATTTTAGTTCTCTCAGCCTCAATAAAGAGGATTTTTACTGGTGGCTTGATTTAGGAGAATTAAACAAAATATCAGTGAAATGAAGCACAATTGAAGCATTTCATTAGAATGAAAAACTTACAATGATCCAAACTCAGCCTTGTAGAGGTTTACAATGACAATCTACTTGAAACTACTCCTATGAACGAAGTGCAGTGCAGGAATTTAAAGTACAAGAATGTAAGGAACAGGAATGTAAAACTAGTAAGAAAAATTAAGTAAAGTAGAATAAGACTGATTCTTTTGATTTGAGTCAGGGGGTTTTTCTAGGGCCTTTTCTGCTATTTATACTGCTCGAGGATGACTATCAAACTGCACTTCCAACCGTCGAACTGCTCCTCCATGATTGCTGATCATGTTGCCTCAAGATTAGCTTGAAGTTAGGCTTCCCTCATAAAGTTGAATTTAAATGTGAGTAACCGTTGATGCCACATCACTTTGTATCTCTTTGTTGATCCACTGCTACTCAGATCTTGTAATAACCAATACTAACTGCCACGTGTACGATCAGGATTGAAGACTTGAATAATCTTCCTATATTACCCTTATTTTGCCACGCGTCGAATTGTAATTGGCTTGCACAAAATATGTAGCCAACAAAGCCATAATCATTTTATTTACTCTCACAAAAGTTTAAAAAACTAAAAAACTTAACCCAAATGAGACTTTTTAACTTCAGACTAAAAAGGCCAAAAAGCTAACATACTTTCCAAATGAAGCCTAAAATTTAACATTTTGATACTATAATAATATCAAAATTTAATTGGGACCATCCATTTTAACATTATAGCATTGGAGATGCTCGAATAGGCCTTATCATTTATATTTTTACTAATGCTGTGGTAATACATCACATAATAAATATGATTTCTACTAATATTGTGATGATACATTAAAGGGTTGGTCTAATAAGTATAACTTGAGGCACTCTCTTTTTTTCTTTTTTTTTAGTTTAAAGGGTTGTTTGAAATGTTCTATATAAGTGCACTTTTGACTTTTTATAAAATATGGATTCGATTTGAAGTGATATAGTAGAGATATGATATAACTTAAATAGAATAGTGACTTTTTGACTTTTTAACTTTTTCATGGGATGCCAAACCAAGACTTAGGGTTGGTTTGGGGTGTCCTAAAAAAGTGTACTTTTTGTCTTTTTACGAAAAGATGTGCGAAAAAGTAGAGAGATGATGTGATGAAAAAAATATAAAAAGATAAAAAGATGAATTATATAGTCTATGCTAAACCAACCCTTTATACAAGACATTTTCCTCGACATAAATGTGTAATTATGACACGGTTTGATTATGGTCTCCACTCAACCACCAATGAATCCATCGGAGTAGTTGCCTTGTAAAACACGAGATGCATTACTATATAATCCAAGTCAAGTCTACACATTTATACGTGGGGTTACAGTCAAGTTCACTTTTCAAGCCAAGTCTTTTAGGAAAAAATTGCAGAAGCTCACTTTATAGAATCAGGATCCCTGAGTTGTCTACTTGACTTGCTATTTGTTGGGTTATTGGGTCTAATTTTGATGATTTAAACTGTTCATATTTTAAGTAGGAAACTCAATGAGGGGATCCTAGTTCCACTTTATAGTAGTCATACTTTAGAAAAAGAAAGAAAAAAAAAATACATTTAGCTGGTTTGGTTTTTATTTTCAAAAAACACTTTTCAGAAAATTGTAATTTTTTATTTTTCATATATTTTTTTCAATGATTTTTTTTTATATTTTAAGTAATATTTTTAATTTTTAGACACACCTAACATAAATATTCTTAAAAAGTGTAATATTTGTAAAAAAAAATCTTTAAAAAATTCACTAAATATCAAAAATACAAAAAAAAAAAAACAATTTTTTTTTACATTTTTCATATTTTTGTGTATTTTTTAATTTTTTGAAATATTTTTTCACAAATATTTTACTATTTAGATACAATTAAGTAAGGTGTATCTAAGAAAATAAAAATAAAAATTATTTAAAATTTTAATAATATTTATTAAAAAAATACGAAAAATAAAAATTTCGATTTTCTTTTTTATTTTTTATTTTTTATTTTTTTGGTGATATGTTGGTCTTCCACCTATATGCCAAATTTTAACATATTTTTCTCATTCACAATGAAACTTATTAATGGCATTTTAATTTGAATTGTGTGTGTGTGTGTGAAAAATAAAAGAAATAGCTAGTACATCAATGAAGTCACATTACTAAGCCCTTGTTTGGCACGGTACTATCAGGTTAAAATAGTTGTAAAAAGATAAATTAAATTAAAAAGTCAATAAGACAAAATATCACATCTAAATCATAATCATTTCATTTACTCTCACTATAGTTTAAAAAACTAAAAAACCAAATCCAAACGAGACTTTTTAACTCCAGACTAAAAAAGTCAAAAACTAATGCACTTTCTAAATGAAGCCTAAAATTTAAAATTTTGATACTATAATAATTTCAAAATTTAATTGGGACCATCCATTTTAACATTATAGCATTGGAGATACTCAAATAGGTCTTACCATTTATATTTTTATTAATATTGTGATGATACATCACATAATAAATATGATTTTTATTAATATTATGATGATATATTAAGGAATTGGCCTAGTGAACATAACTTTAGACATTTTTTTTTAATTTTAGGTTTGTTTATACAGGACATTTGCCTCGACTTAAATATATAATTATGACACGGTTTGATTGTGGTGTCCGCTCAACCAACAATAAATCGGTCGAAGTAGTTGGCTGACTTGTCATTAATATAAAATCCAAGTCAAGTCTATAATTTATACAAGGGGTTATAGTCAAGTCTACATTTCAAGTCCAGTCTTTTAGGAAAAAATTGCAAAGGCTCCCTCATAGTCAAGTCATACCTTAGAAAAAGAAAGAAAAGAAAAAAAATATATATTTAGATTGTTTTCTGTTTATTTTTTATTTTTTTGGTGATAAGGTGGTCTTCTACCTAAATGCCAAATTTTGACATATTTTTCTCATCTACAATGAAACTTAATGGCATTTTAATTTGAATATTTTTTTGTGTGTGAAAAAAATAAAAGAAATAGCTAGTACACCAATGAAGTCACATTAGTGCCCTTGTTTGGCATGGGATTATCATGTTAAAATAGTCACAAAAAAATAAATAGGTTAAAAATTTAATAAGACAAAATATCACTATGAATCATAATCATTTCATTTTTTTCTCTCACAAAAGTAAAAAAAAAAATTAAAGAAAACCCAATCCAAATGAGACTTTTTAGCTCCAGAGTAAAAAAGCCAAAACACTAACCCATTTTCCAAACGAAGCCTAAAATTTAACGTTTTGATACTATAATAATATCAAATTTTAATTGGGACCATCCATTTTAACAGTATAGCATTGGATAGGGCTAGGCATAGGGTTATCTGAACCGCACAACCCGTCTAACCTGAACCGATCAGCATACAAATGGGCAGCTTCGCAGACACAATACGAGCAGATGCAATTTGGAATATGACATTATTGCAGATTGCGGGTTTTACCTACACCCGCAAGAATCTGCTCGTACTTAGACTTTTTTTTTTTTTTTTAATAATTGAGTTTGCAAGTTTGCAAATGTTTTTATTTTATTTAATAAATTTGAATTGAATGAAATTTGACAACAATTTATTGTTATTTTATTATTACATATTGGATGAATGTAAAAGTTAATAAATAATTACTTTTAAGTAAGTTTATGATTTTGAATGATTTTATTTTAATTGTATTGTTGGATAGTAAATGATTTTGATGATTTAATTTAGGATTTTAAAAGATGTGTTTGTGCTAATATTGTGGTGATACATCAAGGGGTTGGCCTAGTGAGTATAACTCTAGTGAATACAACTTTGGGGCACTCTTTTTTTTTTGGTCAATTTATACAAGACATTTGCTTGGGCTTAACTGAGCCCCAACAAGTAGATTGTAGAATTAGTTAAAGTGCACATAAACTGACTTAGACATCCGATTATCAAAACAAACAAATAATAAATAAAATAAGATAAGAAAATAAGTTATCATACCATTATGAGTAAATCACACTTGGAAGCCCCGCAATCCACTTTATCTCATTACATTTAAAAAGTGAAGGTCAACTATTTAGACTTTCGGTTAAGTTTCAATCTAACGCATCTATTAGTCGAGATTAAATCAACAAACGGAAAATTATTATAAAATTGTGTATCGCTTTTTTACCTATAAAAAAAAGTAATCAACACTTGTTAGCAAAATAAAGAGTAATCAATATTTGTTAACAAAGTAAACAAATAAAATAAAGGATAATCAACATTTGTTAACAAATTAAACAAAATACAAATAATCAACATTTGTTAACAAAGTAAACAAAAAACAGAGTAACTAACAAATTTTTGAATGAAGTCCAAAAATAAAAATAAAAATAAAAAAACACCCGGAATTAACATTTTTTCAAGAAAATCAATAATTAATGTATCAAGAGAGAGCAATGTAATTATGTTGAAAGTGTTGAATTAATTGTTTTTTTTTAAAAAAAAACTTTAGCGGAAGTGAGTGTAATTTACGGTGACATTATTGTTTTGGTTATAAATTCTCAATTACGAGACAAATGGTGTTATGAACCAAAGTGGCTACTTGTATTGGAAGCCTTCTTTACATTTGTAAGTCTCTACAAGTCTCGTGGTGGGTGGCCAACAGAAATTTATGGTTCTGTTTCCTTGTTAAACCTCTCTGTGTGTGTATCCATGTTTAGGGGAAGGCTCCTCTTTGCTGCTGGTTACATAAGCCTTCTTATTCATGTTCTCTTTTGTGTAAATTGTTGTAATTCTTCTTCTTGTGGAGATATCCATAACATCACTTTCCCCTTTCGACTCAAATCCGACCCAGTTGATAATTGTGGATACAAGTATGTGGAACTTGAGTGCGAAAACAATCGGACAGTACTACACTTGTTTTCTGGTACATACTACGTGCAGGCCATCAACTATGATGAAACTTACTACAACAACGGCCACAGCGGCCACAGCGGCGGCCACATCAGCCTGGTGGATGTGGGGATACAGAGGAATAATTGCTCTTCTGTTCCTCTTCATTCTTTAACTCGTTATAACTTTACTGAAACATTAGATCTCATACATTACAGTATTGAGAATTCAGAATCATTTGTAGCGTTAGTGAGTTGTGAAAAACCAGTGAAATCTCCTATCTACATACACACTACTAGTAATATTAGTACTGCTTTCTGTGAAAACAAAGGAGGACGAGGAGGAGGTGGAGAAGGAGGAGTCAGAGGTTCGTCATCGTCGAAAAAGCATTCATACGTTCTGGTCCCAAACGACTATTATCTTGATTGGTCAATTGTTGCAAACTTATGCAGCGTCGACATGCTTTTTCCGAGAAGGCTGTTTCAGCTTCCAGAAGGTCCTTTAATAGAACGTAACATGACCAGCTTGTTGGAGGTCCACAACGCGTTGGCCGATGGATTTGATCTTCACTGGCATGTCGACATCGACGAATATTGCAGACGTCAAGCACTTTGCTCCTCCAATCATACTCAAAATTTAACCGCGGCCGTTTGCCGAAAGGATGGTGTGTACGTCCAAAACACCCTTCTTTTTTTTTTTTCTTTTTTTTTTTTTTTTTTGAAGGAAAATGTTTGGTAGTTTAAAATTTTGTGGCTCAAATGGCTCAAATCTGTTAAAACGACGTCGTTTTACACTTAAAATCTGTCAAAACGACGTCGTTTTAAGTAATTTGAGTCATTTAAGCTACAAAATTTTGAGCTACCTAGCATTGTTGTTTTTTTAATCTTATTTTATTATTATCAAATAAAAAAAATATGGAGAAATAATCTCTTCTAACAAAATAAATACTCCTTCCGTCCCAAAATAATGGACTCTTTTTGGGGAATTCAACTTTTTTTGATAGTACAATTATTGCATTTGAAAAAAGTTGATTTTTCAAAATTATCCTTTTAATAGTATATTTTTTGAGAATATCAATGTCATAATTGTACTTTTTATATTGTTTATTAATTTAAAAGGGCAAAATAGGAAATTCATATTATTTTTGTACTTGATTTTTGAAGAGGGACTAATATTTTGAGACAATGAAAAATAGAATAAGAGACTAATATTTTGGGATGGAGGGAATATTGAGTTTTTAATTTTATCAATTTAAATCCTAATTTCTAAAAAGAAAAAATTCTCAATGTAAATTATTCACTTAATTTTGTTAAGTAGAACTAGCAAAAAAATGATATTTTAATCATTAAAATCGATGAAATCTATATAAAATGTCTAAAATACTTTTTTATGCCCAATTTCACTTATAAAAAATGGGTAGATAATTAAGATTGAAAATAAATCAAAAGATTTAGAATTTAAATTGATAAAATTAAAAATGTACAATTTATTTTGTTATAAGGGTAGAACCCTGCCTTATTTTTGTAATTTTTTCAAATAATATTACATGGAGTTGCTTATAATTTGCATCTCCAAAAAAATGCACATGCTATACACTTTCATTATTTTTTTTTATAAAATTTCGTAACATGGATTATAACATGTCATAATTTTTCTCACCACAAAAGTTACTAAAACTTTTCTCTCCTTAATGTCATAACAAAAATTACAAAGTGTCATAACAAAAATCACTATGTATTACAATTTTACCATTCATAACTTTAAGATATACACCATAAATTTATTAGTCGTAACTTTACCACGAAGTATCATATTACATATCACAAGCATTCATCACTTTCATTTCTTTCCATATGCACTTTTTTAGGAACGTATGCTATACAATTTTTTTTTTTTCTATATTACAATAAAATTCAATAACCGTACCTACATACAATTATGGAAAGAAAAAAAAAATATCTTTCAATAACAAAATATATTGTATGCATAAAAACCCTCACTATATGTATATGTGTAGAATTTATTTTGAAATAAGAAATTACATTTAAAAAGTGAGTTTTTCTATTCTACATATTAGTGATGAGCTGATATCACCCTTACAAAAATACGAAAGATACACATGGTGTATCTTTATTTGTAGAAATTCAAAGTTCCGCATAGTTTATTTGTACAAATTCAAAAACAATAAGCTAGATGGAACACATAATTTTGAAATGATAGACAATACAAGGTTGTAAATTTAAATGAGGAATCAGGCTTTGGGCTTAACTAGTTAATTTCTACTAGTTTCTATCAGTCTCATGTTCTCGTTTTCACATTAATATCCTCTGTATTTCAAGGGGATTAGTAATGTTTTTTATCTCTAACACTATTTATTCTTTCAAAAATTGCAGATGGGTTGAAACATTATGACTTGAAGTGTAAGTATTTTCCCCTCCTCCATCTATATCTATTTCATTTCTAAGCAATCACATAACGTTTATTGTTAGGATTAAGGCACACTAGAAATCAATTGCACACGGAAAAGAGACAAGAAATTTACGTGGTTCGGCAATAGCCTACGTCTACGGGAGAGATATCCACTATAGAATTTTTTGGAGGGAGTTTACAGCACTCACACCTCACTCTCTCTCTGTCTATAGTACTCTCACTCTCTTACACAGATTATACACTCTGTGTCTCCTTATTTTTCAGACCCTCCTCCTCACCTCAATTTATACACAACTGAGGGAATACAAAGTCAAGAAAAATTATTAGGCTGCCAACTGCCAAATGCCATCTTCCCTCTTTGACTTGGAGCAAACCAGCCAACCTCCAACTACTCATCCATGTGGGCTGGAACAGCTAACAATTCTCCCACTCCACGCCCATATGGATAACTGACTTCTTTACTTGAAGTCCATCTCGGTCAAATTCTTGCAAACTTCTAGTTTGTCTCTGGTGACAACCCTGGTCATCATGTTAGAAGGATTCTTGTCCATGTGAATCTTCACCAGCTTCATCACTGCTTTTCCATCACTTCTTGTATCCAATGATACCGGACATCAATGTGCTTTGTACGGGAATGATACATGGAATTCTTGCTCAGATCAATTGCACTCTAACTATCACAATGTACCTTGTACTTTTCCTGCTGTAGACCCAATTCTTGGAGAAACTACTTTAACCACAACATTTCTTTTCCAGTATCTGCGGCAGCAATGTACTCTGCCTCTGTTGTAGATAAAGCAACACACTTTTGTAGTTTGGACTGCCATGAAATAGCTCCCCCTGCAAAGGTGAATAAAAATCCTGATGTAGACTTTCTACCATCAAGATCACCCGCCATATCGGCATCTGTAAAACCCTTCAAAATTGGTTCAGCTCTCCCAAAACATAGACACATCTTTGAAGTTCCCTTCAAGTACCGAAGAATCCATTTAACTGCCTGCCAATGCTCCTTTCCTAGATTGGCGAGGAATCTGCTCACTACGCCAACTGTGTGAGCTATATTTGGCTAGGTACACACCATTGCATACATCAAACTTCCTACTGCGGAAGAATAAGGGATTGCCTCAATTTCTTTCCTTTTAGAGCTGGTCGTGGGACACGAGCGCTTTGTCACCTCAAAATGGTTGGCCAGTGGTATGTTGACTAGCTTGGCATCTTTCATGTTGAATCTTTTAATCACCCATTCAACATATTTCTCCTGTGACAATCATATCTTCTTGGCTTTCCTGTCATAAACAATCTTCATGCCCAAAATCTGCTGTGCTGGGCCTAAATTCTTCATGTCAAAATACTGCGACAAGTCCTTTTTCAACTTGTTGATCATAGCAATATCATGTCCGATGATCAGCATATCATCAACATACAACAGTAGGATGATGAAGTTTCTATCCGAAAACCTTCGGAAATATACACACTGGTCTGCTACTGTTCTTGTATACTCGTGATCCACCATGAATGAATCAAACTTCTTGTACCATTGTCTTGGAGCCTGTTTCAAATCATAAAGACTCTTCTTCAGTTTGCAGGCTAGATTTTGTTTTCTTTTAACTTTAAATCCTTCTAGTTGTTCCATATAGATCTCTTCCTCCAAATCACCATGGAGAAAGGCAGTCTTGACATCTATCTGTAGTATCTCCAAATTCAAGCGAGCTATTAATCTTAGAGCTACTCGAATGGAAGTCATCTTCACAACTGGGGAGAAGATCTCATCAAAGTCAATATTTTATGCTGCCTAAAACCTTTGACCACTAAGTGAGCTTTATGCTGCAATATTTTACCGTTGCCATCTTTCTTCAATTTGTACATCCATTTGTTTTTCAAGGCTCTCCTGCCTCTTGGAAGTGGAACAAGCTCATAAGTGTGGTTCTTCTGTAAAGAACTCATCTCCTCCTTCATGGCTTGTATCCAATAGTCTTTCTCTATATGACACTTTGCTTTTGAAAAACTCTCGGGCTCCCCCTATCAATAATCAGAATATATTGAGAAACGGGATATTTGGTTGATGGCACGACAGCTCATTCAGATCTCCACAACTGAGGCCCAGTTGCCTCTGGTTGAGGGGGTTGCTCCCCCTGCTCAACACCCTCTTCATCCTGGTCTTCATCTATTTCCTCTTGATCCTCAATTTCTGGCATAGGATCCTGCAACTCTGGCACTTCTTGTTGCACATCATCACATCTAGCATTTTGTAATGGCTCGGGAGATGAGAACAAGTCTGGAGTGATAACATCTCTAGACTTTGCAGACTTCTCAAAATCTGCTACTGTCTGGTCTTCTTGGAACACAACATCTCTGCTCCTGAACATCTTCCTGTTCACTAGGTCCCACAACTTGTACCCAAATGCTACATCTGAATAGCCCACAAATATAAATGGAGTGGGCTAGTCATCAAGCTTCTATCTGTTTTCCTTGGAGATGTGTGCGAACGCCTTATACCCGAAGACTCTCTAGTGAGAATATGATATATTTCTTCTAGACTAGACTTCCTCAGGTATCGCAAAATTCAACGGAACTGAAGGCGACCTGTTGATAAGATAACAGGCTATACGAGCGGCTTCAGCCCAGAATGACTTTGGCAACTTTGCCATTCTGAGCATGCATCTGACTCTTTCAACAAAAGTGTTGTTCATCCTTTCTGCCACACCATTGTGTTATGGGGTACCGGGAACTATTGTCTTGTACTGGATACCTCTGCTGGCACAATATGCTTCAAAAGCATTGGAAGTGTACTCGCCACACTTTAACTTCTTCCTAGTCTCTTTTTCTACCATTGCATGGAACTCCTGAAAGTACTGGAATACCTTATCCTTTGTCTTCAAGAAATACACCCACAATTTCCTTGATGCATTATCAATGAAAGTCAAAAAATACTTGCGACTGCCAAGTGACTCCACTTCGATTGGGCCCCAAATATCCGAGTATACCATACCGAGCACTTCCTTCTTCCTCTTGCTCGTTGAACTGAATGATACTCGATGCTACTTGCCATAAAGGCAGTGATCACACAGCTTTAGGGCACTCCCTTTGGATAAGGGTATCCTGGATTGCTTTTCCAACAGATGCAATCCTTTCTCACTCATGTGAGACAATCTTCTGTGCTATAAGTCCGGTGACTCCCTGTCTTCTGCTGCATTAAGACTTCCCAGACAGATCTTCGTTTGAGTCTTGTACAGTGTTAAAGACATCTCTCCTCTGGCGATCGTCAAAGCTCCTCTTGTTAGCTTCCAACGGCTATTTCCGAATGTACTTGTATAGCCCTATTGGTCTAGGGCGCTTCCGGGGATAAGATGGAGGCGCAAATCTGGAACATGCCTCATATCTTTGAAAACCAGCTTGTGTCCAACATTATTCTGAATACTAATGTCACCAATGCCCACAATCTTTGAACAACTAGAATTTCCTATTCGAACAGTCCCAAAATCTCTAACGTTGTACGAGATGAAGAGTTCTCTGTGGGAAGTGGTGTGATAGGATGTAGCTGTGTCTATCACCCACTCTGTATAGCTGTGTTTAGCCACGTGAAGGTAATCTTCCTCTTCACCAATTGCAAGAAGTATTTCATCAGTTGTTGTGGTTGTTGTGTTCTCATCTCCCTTTGACTTACTGCTTTGGCCTTTATCTTTCTGGTTTGGACAGTTCCTCTTTATGTGACCCTCTTGACCATAGTGAAAGCAAGTGAAGCTAGAGTTGACTTTTATTGTCTTTGGATTTATCCCTATTGTTCCATTTGCCTCTGCTCTTGCTTCTTCCTCTGCCTCTTCCTCTACCTTTGTCTCTGCCTCTATCTTCTGTGACAAGAGCATGGGACTGATTACCTCTCATGTCTTTCCTTCTTGTCTCTTCATTGTACATGGCATCTGTGACCATGCTCATGGTTAGCTTTCCCTTTGGTGCAGAGTTACTGAGAGAAACAACCAACGTCTCCCAGCTGTCCGGTAAAGAACTGAGTAGTAGAATGACTTGCATTTCATCATCCAAGGGCATCTTGACGGTTGCAAGTTGATTCACCAGATTCTTGAATTCACTGGTGTGCTCGGCTACCGACACACCATTCTTCAACTTTAGATTTACAAGCCTTCTCATCACTAAGGCTTTGTTTTGGGCAGTCTTTGACTGGTGCATTCCTTTTAACATTGTCCAAAGGACGTATACATTTGTCTCCTGGGAAACATAGTGGAACACACTATGGTCTATCCATTGTCTGATATAATCGACAATCTTCCGATTCATCTTTATCCATTCTTCATCCTTCACTGCTTCCGGTTTAACCCCCTTGAGAGCAATAGGGTCAAATAGGTCTTTATAATATAGGATGTCTTCCATCCGAGGCTTTTAGACTGCATAATTGGAAGGATTCAACTTGATCATGGATCCTGAAGTTGATGTGAATTTCTCCATCGTCTTCTTACCTTTTTACAGAAACTCTAATTCAAAAATCTAACTGTACGGATCTCTCTGAAATACTCCACATAGTTGGAAACCACTATTGGATCACTAAAATCGAACTTCAAATGGCTCAGATCTAGCCAAAATATGTTCAACGATTCAGATCTGCAGATATACTGTAGCCGCGTAGCACCGGATAATTTCTCTGTCTCTGGGTTGGGTCGGGTCAATCCGACTGTTTGACTGGTCAAACAACGTACTGACATGGCAGCCACGTGGCATTGACGTGGCAAGTGCGTGGCAGACACGTGGCATTGACGTGGTAGCTACATGTCGATGGCGTGGCGCTGACGCGGTGATGACGTCACCGTCACGCGCAAAGGGACTCTCATTCTTTCTTCTGTCGTCTGAGACTGGAATGACGCGCCGGTGCTCTTCACGACGCGTGTGTGAGAGTGGGATTCATGCGCCTTCTTCAGGTGGCGTGTGAGGGTGTGTGGAAGCTATTCTGGGGCTCTGCTTTGCAGTTTTGGACTTCTCTTGTCGAAAACTTCCTTCCGGTATGCTCAAAAGTGAATTTCGAGCAACTTGATTTATGGGCAATTCTGAAAAACACGCCTTATTTTTCTGAAAATCGACCAACGAGGCTTTAATTCCACTTGTTAGGATTAAGGCACACCAGAAATCAATCATATAGAAAAAGAGATAGGAAATTTATGTGGTTCGGCAATAGCTTACGTCAACGGGAGAGATATCTACTATAGAATTTCCTAGAGGGAGTTTACAATGCTCACACCTCACTCTCTCTCTATAGCACTCTCACTCTCTTATACAGATTATACACTCTGTGTCTCCTTATTTTTCAAACCCTCCTCTTCACCTCAATTTATACACAACTGAGGGAATACAAAGTCAAGAAAAATTATTGGGTTGCCAACTGCCAACTGCTATCTTTCCTCTTTGGCTTAGAGCAAACCAGCCAACCTCCAATTACTCCTCCACGTGGACTGGAGCATCTAACATTTATTTCAAATTTTGTCTAGAAGAAAACACAAGAAGCTCCCCCAGGCCGGACATCATTTTCTCAATTATTTCACAAATCTGTGAAACTTA
Organism: Camellia sinensis; assembly: GCF_055761805.1. Taxonomy (NCBI): domain Eukaryota; kingdom Viridiplantae; phylum Streptophyta; class Magnoliopsida; order Ericales; family Theaceae; genus Camellia; species Camellia sinensis. The sequence continues at coordinate 14,851,308 of NC_138968.1, forward strand.
AATTTGACTTGCTTGATTTGATCATTCTAGAATTGTTTTAAAAATTTATAGTGCAAATTATCATTCTCACCCTCTGACTTTTATTCTTCTATTTTTATTCTTATGTTTTATTTTTTACTTATTTAAAATAGTTGGTGACCGAGAAACACATTAAAATAAGAGTGTTTTTTTATTTTATTTTTATTTTTTTTTATACATGGGCATTAAAACAAAAGTTAGAAATCTAATACTTAATCAATGTAATTAGAAGATATTTAAAAAAACAAGGGAAAAAATTGTTTGCACTCCAAAATCTTTGGACTGGAGAGTGTTGTTCGAGTCCATAGGGCTCATCCGGAGTTTTATTTCGATAATCTGAATAATTTATTTTGTAGAATCCTTCATGTATATTACTCACAAAAAAAGAAAAAGAAAAAGAAGAACAATCTAATAATTACAATCTGTTCAATTTATTGAAATGTCTCCAAAAAATAGACGATAAGTATATTTTTTAAAATAGACTATCTTTTTTTTTTCTTTTTTTTTGTGACAAACACAATAAATTAAAGAAGTTAGGGTTATCGGATTGAATATTATTATTATTTTTTTGGTAGATGATATACATGAAAGATCTTAAAAAATGAATGGTTTAAATTATCGAAATAGAACCTGTGACGGGTCTCACGAGCCCAAATAGTATCTGGACAGAAGGATAGTCCAGGACCAAAAACAAAGTGAAACTATGAGAGTGTAATTACCCTGGAATATATTGTTTTTTAAAATAAAAGAAATATGGTATGCAGTTAATCCGCAAGATCATTGTGAAAGTAAAAATTCTTATTGTACAAATTGAAAAACAAGAAGCCAAATGGAACACTAGTTTGTAAAATTAAAGGAGAAATCAGGCTTTGGGATTGACCTTTTATGTCTTAGTAGTTAATTTTCACAAGTTTCTATCAGTCTCCTGCTCTATTTTTTTTTTTTTTTTCCTTTTCTTTTGTTGATGGGGACTCATGTTCTGTTTTTCACCCTTTAATTGTTGTGCTTACGTGAAAATAAAATTCTAATAAAATAATCATTTCATTTCAATGATCAAACATGAATAATGTTAGATTTGTCACATTTTTATATCACTTTTAATCTACCCCATTATGTTTGAACACTGCTTTGAAAATAGATAGAATTGATAAGACCTATTATCTGCATTCCACAGAATAATAATGCTTTCGTCTCTAACACTGATTATTTCTTTCAAAAATTGCAGATCAGTTGGTTAGTGACTACAACTGTACGTATTCTCCCTTGTCCATTCATATTTTTTTCAAAGTCATTACAACCTTTAAGAGTGAAATTTTTGTAGCGAAAAATATTTAGGGATAATTCATGTCGTTGTGATAATAGTCATTAAAAAGATGTTGTGAAAAGTAAAAAACATGGCTTTTAGTGACAAAAAATTTATAAATGTCGCTAATACATGCATTTTAGTGACAAAATAATTTGATTCCAAAAAAACATTTAGAGACAAATTTTGGTTGTAAAATGATAATACTAGCGTTCAAATTTCGTTGTTAAAAATATAATAATGATACTTTCGGCAATAAAAAAGGTTTTTTCCCTACTATGAAGCACATGTATGGGTACGAGTACTGGTACTGGTACGATACGAGTACGTCGATACGATAAAATCCAAAAAATGTAGGGTACGGGTACGGCTTGGGCTTGGTACATTTGTAAAAAAATATTTCTTTTTAATTTAAAGTATTGCAAAAATTAATTAAATAGTTTAATTTGTTAAGATTCAACTTATAATTAACATTTAATGCCAATATATTAAATAACTTACAACATATAATTAACATTTAATGCCAAAAGTAAAGGTATAAATCAAAATTAAATGTCAATATATTAAATAACTTACAAACCATAGTTTAATTTTAAAATCATGCCAAGTATAAAAGTAAAAATAAAAAAGAAGTCTAATGGCAAGAGTTTTATCTCTGTAGTAGAAGAAAATATTATTTCAACTGAGATACAGTACGGCTTGAGTATATAATAGGTACATCTGGGTATGCCAAAAATTAAGAAGAAAAAATTTGAGTACGTATTTTGTGTACCCAGTACGTATACCGTACGAGATACCATACATCGGTAAGTACCCGATACGAGTACGACTTGTTTTCCCTAACAAGTACTTTTATCTTTAAATTTAAATTTTTAAAATCTTAATTTATTGTGGTGAGCAATCACATAATATTTAATTCAAAAGTTGTTTGGAATAAAACAATAAAACCTCCTTATTCATTTTCAAAATTTTATCACTAAAAACTCTGTTTTTGACTTTTCAGAACAACATTTTAATTTTTAACAATTATTCTTGCAATAACAGGAATTAATATCTTTTGCAATAAGATTTTTACTTTTAAGGATAAAAAATATTCATTGCTAAAACTCTTATATGGTGTGGTGCAATTGGTATGTTCAAATCGTGGATCTCATTCGGTTACTTTTCTCATTCCTATCAAGACGCTTTTGATCACTTTGATAATTAAGACTAATTGAATATTTCATTATGGTTAGTTTTAAGGCTGTGTGTCTTTCAAGTTCAAGTTCCATATAAGAGTCCTCTGGATTGCCAATGTGAGTTCCTTCTTCGTTTCTGGATTTTAGTTTAATTTATTTGTAATTTTTATGCATGTTGGCTGATTTTTGTTTATTTTTCTTATAGATCAGTATTGGGGTTACGAGCTCAAAATCATAGGTAAATCACTCCCCTTTTAAATTGGAAAAAGTTATTTTGTCAATTGATTTTAAGGTGGAATAGGGTTGGGCATGACCTGATGGGATGTCAAGCTTGTTTTTTAAGACTTAAGATTGATATTTAAGCTCACAAAGTTAGGTTAGGATGACTTTTTAAGCCTGCTTATGAGAAATGTTATATATCATATGTCCCGTAATTACGACATTTATAGGATTTGAGAAATGTTATATATCATATGTCCCGTAATTACGACATTTATAGGATTTGATTATGATTTATTATGGTATTAATTATGACTTAATTATATAACTTGTTTATACATATTGTGATGTTAGTTATGACTCATTATAATATTATTTTGGTTATGATCCAAAAACTTGTTAGTGATATCTTATATGGTATTTGGTTATAATTCTTTTTTTTTTATAATAATTATAACAACCATAGAATTGAGTTATGACATTTGTGGATATTAAATCCACAAATGTTATTACTTGTTTATAGTACACACATTTTTGCCATAATATTACCTATTAATATGTATATACTTATAGAAAATTTATTTATCTAAATTTACACCTAGGATATATATGGCTTGATATTTATTTTTTGTGGATATAAAATTACTAATTCTGAGTTTTATAATATTAGTTTTTATTTAATCTATGGCCTTGTTTGGTGGGCTCAGGATTGTAATACTATTTTAAGGTTGGATTTTGGATGAGACTTCTAGGCCCAAAGTCAGACTAGGTTGGACTTGGGCACAAGAGTGTTATATACATTTCTTAACTTAAACTCGACTGAGTTTGAACCTAACCCGATATTTGTCCACCACTAAAGTAAATACCTCCAAATTCTAACAATGGCAAGACAAAAAAATGATTTTTAATTTGTCATCTTGTGATTTTTATATACAGGAGGAATCCTTTTGGCAATCCTTTTGGCAAGAATTCTATTTGGCTTATGTGCTTTTGCATTTTTAATCCGTAAGTTTAAGAGAAGGCATTTATCGATGTTCGATAACATTGAAGGTTATCTGCGAAGTCAAAATCACCTCATGCCAATTAGCTACTCATACTTACATATTAAAAAGATGGCCAAAGGTTTCAAGGACAAGTTGGGAGAAGGAGGCTATGGTTCTGTCTACAAAGGACAGCTTAGAAGTGGTCACCTTGTAGCGATAAAAGTATTGGGCAAGCCCAAAGCCAATGGACAAGAATTTATCAATGAAGTTGCTACCATAGGAAGGATTCATCATGTTAATGTGGTTCAGCTAATTGGATATTGTGCAGAGCGATCTAAGCGAGCTCTTATATATGACTTCATGCCAAATGGATCTCTAGAAAAGTATATATTTTCTCAAGAAGGATATATACCATTGAGTTGTAAGCAAATGTATGAGATTTCTCTAGGAGTGGCTCGCGGGATTGAATATTTACATCGGGGTTGTGACATGCAAATTTTGCATTTTGATATCAAGCCTCACAACATTCTTCTTGATGAGAATTTCACTCCAAAAGTTTCCGACTTTGGGCTTGCAAAATTGTATTCAACTGATGATAGCATTGTGACTTTGACTGCAGCAAGGGGGACAATGGGTTATATGGCTCCAGAGTTGTTCTACAAAAACATTGGAGGCATTTCATATAAAGCTGATGTTTATAGTTTTGGAATGTTGTTGATGGAAATGACTGGTAGGAGGAGGAATTTGAATGCATTTGCTGATCATACCAGCCAAATTTACTTTCCTTCTTGGATTTATGATCAATTCAAAGAAGGAAGGGACATAGAAATGGGAGAGACTAATGAGGACGAAGGGGTGATGGTGAAGAAGATGATAATAGTGGCTTTGTGGTGCATACAAATGAAGCCTAGTGACCGTCCTTCGATGAACAAAGTTGTAGAAATGCTTGAAGGGAATGTTGAACAATTGCAGATGCCTCCCAAACCTTTTCTATGCCCACAAGAGATGCCAACTGAAGATCATAAAATTGACACAAATCCTACAGATTTGCCTATGCCATCAGGTGAATGCACAAATTCCATCACTTTGAATGTAAGTGAACCTTAAATGGTTTCATATCAAACGCTTCATATTTAAGTAAATTATAATTGTTGGCATCCTCTGTTGCTTATGTATTATTGAGGCAGCCTTATCAAACATATGATGGGGAAACCATAGATGCATCATTAGATTAAATTTTTTTACGAAAACTTAGTATTTCGTTATTAGATAGCTTCCTTTGGATTGCATTTCAATTTTTCTTGAAAGATTTTCCTAGTTAAAACTAGCTTGATTAGAGCTATGCAAGTATAAATTTTTGTTTAATTTGGATTCATTTGTCATTGTTTAGAAATATTGCTTTGACACTGTACAATAACACCTAAAAATTTTAATTGTAAGTTATGGCATTTACAATAAAGAAATAAATTAAATACACAAATTATAATTTAAACGTGATTCGGCAATATCATTACATTCATAGAGGGAAAGAGATCAAATCAACTACATAGAATAAAAATTACAGAACTTTGAACATCTGAACTTAACCAGTCTACAATAAAAACTCTAACAAAAAATATAACATATATGATATACCTCTAAAACTTTGGATCAGACCTCAGACCTTTGCATGGGCCTAGGTGAAGCATGATTTGGTTTTCTACTCTCATTTTCAACTTCAACCCTCCACTTCTATGAAAAGCCCCCTACAGTAATTTTGAATGTGTAGTAAAAATATAAGACAAACAAAAGATTTCACCTTCAACCAAAAAAGTAAGTTGGAAAAAATAAAGATGAATTTTCCATAAAAAATCTTTTAAAAGATCAGCATTTTATAGGATGATAATAACTAGGAAAATATTTAGTTACATTTTTTTCTTTTTAACCTCATTAATCCTTGGAAATTTGTACAGATTTAGTGGTCTTGCTTTGCTTAGGTAGTTGACTTGTAAGTCAGCTTCCAACTTTCTATCTCAAATCTGTTTGAACAGCTATTTTTTTTTTTACTTAGTTCTTAATTCTACAGTGATTAGCTGCTTTCACTTTTTTTTCTTTTTCTTGCATTGTGTCCATACTCGACTCTCCAACACTACTAATGCTTTAGAATATTTTTTTAAAAAAAAAAAATCTTTATTTTATAGTTTTTAGGATAATGACAAATGAAAAATGAAAAATGAAAAATGAAAAATAAATTTATTTAAATGAAAAATATTTTTTAGTTTTAAAAAATGTAAATTATTTTGGAATTAAAGTTTTAACAATTCCATCCTAATCACTCTACTAATATGATTTTTTTTCAATAATAACCTATACTCAAATATTTAAGAGAAAAATTATTTAAATTTTCAAAACAACACTGGTGAGTTCAAAAAACATCCAAAATTATAGCAATACTATCTGTGGTGTAGTGTGGTATAATTTGACAATAAAATTATAACCAAATTGTGGATGGTGACAAATTTATTCTCGGTAATCAAATCGTGATTTAGACAACTTGTTAGTTAATTGAAAAATAATTTTTAATAATTATCAAACGTATGCATATAATGTATAATACTATTTTACATAATATTTTGTATACATATTGTGGGGACATAATTTTTGAGTGACAAACACGTGGCCGAGGTGTCACAAAAGTGTCAGTCGGGGTGCCACATGTCCTGGTCATAACGTCGAGGTGATCTCAACTAGGCCGGGGTTATCTGCGAAGATACCGGAATCCGGGATAAGCGGATAAGGGACAAGAGTTCTAGAATGAGAGAAGACTTCAGTTTGGATAAAGATAAGACTCTTAGAGAGTTTATCCCAATCCTACTGGGAGTCCAAGATTAGCAGTAATCCAAAGTCCATTGAAGCTGGGCTTCTATTGGGACTAGGTTTATGTTGGCTATAAAAGGAAGGCACCCTCATGGGTCTAGGGATGCTTTTTATGTTCTGAATAGTGAGTTAAGCACTTTTGCTATCTTTGAGAGATAACTGACTTGATCGTCGGAGTGCCCCCTGGTGGACGAACCACTGCCGGAATCTCTTCTTTTTGTGACAGGTTGTTCGGGCTTAATCTATTCTACCAGTCTCCAGCTGAGTGTTTGATTGGCAGTGTGGTCGGAAATCAACACACACACATATAACACTAATTTACAACAAATTCCACATCTCAAATATCACTCACATTTATTTTTAATTTTATATTTCATTGGAAATAAATAAATATGTATTATGTATATATATATTAACTATGGCTGAGGGTATGGTCGTGCAAAATACTACCCAATCTGCTAAAGCTGGCCAATCCTCACTGATTCATCTACTAACTGTGGATTAAATTTTGAAATTTATATTCGCCTTCAAAACCACTCCGTTATAGTTAATGCTTACATTTTTTTAATCTCTAATGAAATATCAAAGTAAAAATGAGTGTGAGAGAGATTAATGTAAAATTTGTTGCAAATTAGTAGTTATATTTATGAAAAATTAGTTTGTATTATGTATATGAAATATGTTATGCAACTTAGTGTTATATATTATGCAAATAGTTGATAATTGTTTAAGAATATTCTTCAATAAACTAGCAAATTGAAAATGCTCCAAATTGTCCAAACCATGATTTGATTATTTGCCAATCTGCTATTCACGGTTTGATTTATAATTTTACTCTCAAACCGACCAAACTGCATCGCAGACACCCTTAGTAGAAGGGGATGATTTCATAGACGGATTATAAATTTGAAATTAATATCAAATCAACTCGCATTTAGCATGTGAATCGGTGCAAATTAAACAATTTTAGCTAATTTTGCATAAACTTACTCTCCAATTTGATCATCTTCATTCTATTCATGTAATGAAAGATTTTCATTTCTTATCTAATGATTATGAAAAATGAATGTAAAATTATAGTTATTTTAACAATAATATTTGGTTAACACAAAATCCCTAGCCCAACTATGCCCAAATTACGTGGCACCAATAAAAGCAAAAAAAGACCCACGTGTTTCTTTGCTCTGTTCATCTACACCAACAGTCCTTTCTCCCTCTCTTCTCTCTTTCTCTTAAACAAACAGTGGTCTCTCCCCCCTCTCTCAGATATGAATTGTGAAGAAGAAAAGAAAATTGGAGAACTGATCTCTACACCATCGCCGTCACTTCTCCGCCAACTATTGTGAACCACCTGTTGGAAAAGATAGATTTTTGGTGACTTTAATTAAATATTAAAGTGGGTCCCAACCATCTATTGTGTTGGGTCCAAGTGCGTCTAGATACTTTGCAATGAGATCTTTACACCACAAAAAGAATGGCAAAAAACCATTGAGAATTGAATGATGAATTGCCTCATGAAATTAGCTTCATAAAAGAGATATTGTGATTAGTGTGTAACATCTATCCCACATTGATTGTAGAGGAATGCATTAAAGAGTATTTAAATCCTTTCTTTTGGCCAAAGGGTGTGAACCCTTTGGGCATCCAAAATTTTCTACTTTTCGAAGGAAGGGAGTTATGGATGCTTCATAAGATGGGTTTGGGCCAAAACTATGGTCCAAGTTAGTTCTGCAAAAAGTGTCGTGCGTGCCACCCACCCGTCCACCCGCCCAGTCTGGGTTCGTGGTCCGTGGTCCTTGGTCCTTGGTCTTTTGGCTTGAGGCTATAGGGCTTGGGCTTGGGTTGGTGGTCCACCAAACTCTATATATATTTTTCCCAGACCTAGGGTTTGGTGTGGTCGCTATAGGATTATTATACATTTGTGTATAATATGTTTATAACTCCTACAATATTGCAGAGGTTAGTGGTGCATTAGTGACCAGCCATAAAGGCTAGATGCTCCTCCTCTCTCCCCTATACATGTATAAATTGTGACCCCTCCAGTCTTTTTAGGAACATTCTTGACCATGTTCGATTCTAGGTTAAGTGATGAGACTAGTTTGGAATTAAATTTCCAATTGAGGGATTTTCTAAGGGTTAAGTTTAATTTCTGGAAACACAAAAAAGTGATATTTTATTGTCTTTTTCAGAAATGGCAACTGTCACCAATGTTGTTGCTGCTGCTGCTACTGCTAATGTTGGTGGGGCTCTGAACTCCGGGGCAATTGACTTGCCAACCCAAATTGTGACCTCTGTAGTCAACCCCGGTGTTACTCTAATTGTTTCGGGAGGACCACTTAGTCACCATGAGCGCCCAGAGAAATTTGCTGGGGTGAACTTCAAGAGATGTCAGTAAAAGATGTTGTTTTACTTGACCGCGCTAAACCCCGCAAAGGTTCTGAGCGAGGATCCTCCAGCCATGGCAGAGAATGAGCCAGATAGGTAGAAAGTCATAGCACTTGACACATGGAAGCAAACAGACTATCTTTGCCGGAACAACGTGTTCAACAGCTTGGCAGACTTACTTTATAGTGTGTTTTATGGCAAGAGCTCAGCAAAAGAGTTATGGGAATCTCTAGAAAAAAAGTACAGGACTGAGGATGCCCGGGCAAAGAAATTTATGGTTGGCCGATTCCTGGACTTTAAAATGGTAGATTCAAAAACTGTGATAAGCCAAGTCTAGGAGTTCTAAGTGATCTTGCATGAAATTCATGTTGAGGGAATGCTTTTGAACGAGTCATTCCAAATTACTATGATCATTGAGAAACTTCCTAATGGTTAGAAGGACTTCAAGAACTACTTGAAGCACAAGTGCAAGGAAATTCTAGTTGAAGACCTGATTGTCTGACTCCGAATTGAAGAGGATAATAGAAAGAAATGAAGGAGTACCTCCTCAGTGAAGGCAAATGTCATTGAGCATGGCAGATCTTCTGGGGTGAGGAAGAAGCCCCCTATGAACAAGGGCTCAAAGCTAGGGCCAAGGGGTGGTGTTGCAAGAAAACGGGCATACAAGCTGTAGGAACTTGGTTATCGATTCTTAGGGAAGTGCTACAACTGTGGTAGCAAGGGGCATCAGGCTAGTGACTGCCGCAAGCAAAAGAAGCCATACAAGACCAAACCTCGTGCTCACATGGCAGCTATGCAAGAGCACTCCCATGATAAGGATGACATGCACTTGTTTGCCGTTATCTATGAGGTGAATATGGTGGGTTCAAACCCAAGAGAATGGTGGATTGATAATGAGGCTACACGCTACATCTGCTCTGAGAAAAAACTGTTTACAACTTTCGAGCCGGCTACAAACGGTGAAAAGTTATTTATGGGAAACTCTGCTACCTCGATTGTTGAGAGGGAAAGGAAGGTGGTCATGAAGTTGACCTTAGGAAAGGAATTGACCTTGAACAAAGTCTTGTATGTTCCGGACATTCGTAAGAATCTTGTCTTAGGGTCTCTTCTCAGCAAACATGGTTTTCGCATGGTCTTTGAGTCCAACAAGGTGGTTCTGACCAAGAGCGGAGTGTATGTGGGTACGGGTCATATGTTGGGGGGTATGTTTAAACTCAATATAATGACTGTTATCCCAAAGATGAATAAAGATGCATCTTATTCTGCTTACATGCTTGAGTCTTCCAATTTGTGGCATGGTAGACTAGGACATGTGAACTTTGAATCTTTACGTAGATTAATCAAGTTAGATCACATACCATCTTTTAAGATTAATCCAAAACACAAGTGTGAAACTTGTGTTGAAGCGAAGTTGACAAAATCTTGTTTTCATTCTATTGAAAGAAGTTCAGAGCTGTTGGACTTAGTGCATAGTGATGTGTGTGACTTAAAGTTGATACAATCACGTGGCGGCAATAAGTACTTCATCACTTTTGTTGATGATTGCACCAAGTACTGTTATGTCCATTTGCTCAAAAGCAAAGATGAGGTTATTGAAAAGTTTGTTCTTTATAAGAATGAAGTTGAGAATCAATTAGGCCGCAAGATTAAGGCTTTAAGAAGTGATCGTGGTAGTGAGTATGAATCACCGTTTATTGAGATTTGTGCTAAATCTAGGATTATCCACCAAACCACGGTGCCTTATTCTTCTCAGTCCAATGGGATTGCTGAGCAGAAGAATAGGACGCTCAAGGAAATGATGAATGCAATGTTGATAAGTTCTGGATTGCCACAGAACATGTGGGGCGAAGCAATTCTCTCTGCAAATTATATTCTGAATAAATTATCCTGAAAAAAGGTGGACAAGACCCGGTATAAGTTAGGGAAAGGCGTTAAGCCTTCTTAAAAATTCTTACGAATGTGGGGATGTCTTGAAAAAGTGGCGATACCTACACCCAAACGGGTTAGGATAGGCCCGAAATCAGTGGATTGTATATTCATTGGTCATGCACATAATAGTAGTGCATATCAGTTTCTTGTACATAAGTCTGAAATTTCAAACATACACAGGAATACCATCATGGAGTCAAGGAATGCATGTTTCTTTGAAGATATTTTTCCTTGCTGAACCCAAGAAGGGGTTCTGAGGTCTTTGGAGCAATTTGATGAGCTTGCTAGTGATGATGATAATTTTGATGATCAAGGTGATGATCAAATTGAGGTTTTAGATGAGCCTAAAAGGAGTAAAAGGGCTAGGATATCCAAGTCTTTTGGTCCAGACTTCTTGACTTATATGGTTGAGAATGAACCTCAAACTTTCCACGAAGCTATGACTTCTCCTGAGAGTCCTTTATGGAGAGAAGCGATCAAAAGTGAGGTTGATTCCATCTTACAGAACCACACCTGGGAGATGGTGGATTTACCTCCAGGTAGTAAGCCTTTAGGCTACAAGTGGATTTTTAAAAGAAAGATGAAGGCCGATGGGTCAATTGATAAGTATAAGGCTAGGCTCGTTATCAAAGGGTACAGGCAACGAGAAAGCCTGGATTACTTTGATACGTGCTCACCTGTAACTAGGATAACATCCATTTGTATGGTGATTGTGATAGCAGCTTTACGCAATTTGGAGATACACCAGATGGATGTAAAGATAGCTTTCTTAAATGGGGATTTGAATGAAGAAACCCACATGGAGCAACCTAAAGGGTTTTCAGCTCTAGGGCAAAGCAAAAAAGTCTGTAAACTTGTCAAATCATTGCATGGTTTGAAACAAGTGCCTAAACAATAGCATGAGAAGTTTGACAACGTAATGTTGTCAAGTGAGTTTAGAATCAACGAATGTGACAAGTGTGTTTATGTCAAAGACACTAACAGAGGTTATACCATTTTGTGTCTATATGTTGATGATATGCTCATTATAGGTAGTAATGATGAAATGATCAAAACTACCAAGAAGTTGTTAAACTCTAAGTTTGACATGAAAGATATGGGCGTTGCAGATGTTATTCTGAGAATTAAGATTACCAGAACATTTGGCGGAATTGTACTTTGTCAGACTCATTATGTTGATAAGATGCTTGAGACGTTTAGTGGATCAGATACGAGTGTGTCACCGACACCTGTAGACTTAAGTCTACATTTTACCAAGAATAACAAAGAGAGTGTCTCTCAGTTAGAATATTCTTGGGTAACTGGAAGTTTGATGTATCTAATGAGTTGTACTAGGCGAGATATAGCCTACTCGGTTAGCAGACTTAGTAGATGCATGAGTAATCCAGATGCTACTCATTGGAAGGGCATTTTGTCGTGCTAAGGTATTTACGCTACACTCAGGATTATGGGATGCATTATACTCGATATCCAGCGGTGCTAGAAGGCTATAGTGACGCGAATTGGATATCAGATATAAAGGACTCAAAGTCCACTAGTGGATATGTGTTCACTCTTGGTGGGGCAGTCGTGTCTTGGAAATCTTCCAAGCAAACGTGTATATCTATATCAACGATAGAATCAAAGTTTATTACTTTAGATAAAGCAACGGAAGAAGTTAATGGCTTTGCTATTTTATTCAAAATATCCCATGGTCTAAATCTATGCCAGCTATTTGTATTCATTGTGATAGTTAATCTGCAATTGGTAGGGCACAGAGTAATATGTATAATGGAAAGTCTAGACATATCCGTCGTAGACATAATTCCATACGACAACTACTCTTGAATGGAGTTATCTATAGACTATGTAAAGTCTAAGGACAACATTGTGGATCCGTTAACCAAAGGATTAAATCGAGTGTTAGTCGAGACGTCGTCAAAAGGAATGGGGCTGAGGCCTTTGGAAGTTACCCGAATGGAAACCCAACCTAGTTGACTGGAGATCCCAAGATCTAGGTTCAATGGGACAACCTAATTGCGTGTAACACTGGTATGTCACTGTGGGGGTAAAACCCTCCAGCCATTCATTTAAGCAGTGATAACTGTGGGGTTGAAGGTTAAACAAAGCTTTTATTGACTCTTATGTGCTGAGAATTCAAACAGGGTATAGTAGGATACTTTGAAGAGTCACCTATGTGAGTGTGAAGTGGGGCCATTTCTAGAAGAATTAGGAAGGCCAAAATTCTTTGAAACCACTCGTTGAACCAAGCTAGTGCTCAGGGCCATGCAGGGCACACCAGTGAGAACAGAATGGTAGTAGGAGTAATTCTCGTGTGAGATCTATTGTCTCAGTTTACATAAACGACATAACAGTTCAAGATGTCATATTCACTGATCAACTAGTAAACTCGATAGGTTTTCATTGGGAGAGGTTCAAAGCCAAAAGCTACCTTCTCTAATATCGGGGTTAGTCCGTTGTACTCTCTCTTCGAGTCATTATTGTTGAACGATGTCTGTTTGTTGAGTCATTCAGTCAATTTTTATTCATGTGGGGGATTGTTAGAAAAAAATGGGTTTTTGGTGACTTTAATTAAATATTAAAGTGAGTCCCAACCATCTATTGTGTTGGGTCCAAGTGGGTCTAGATACTTTACAATGAGATCTTTACACCACAAAAAGAATGGCAAAAAACTATTGAGAATTGAATGAGAAATTGCCTCATGAAGTTAGCTTCATGAAAGAGATATTGGGATTAGTGTGTAATATTTATCCCACATTGATTGTAGAGGAATGCATTAAAGAGTATTTAAATTCTTTTTTTTTTGGCTAAAGGGTGTGAGCCCTTTGGGCATCCAAAATTTTCAACTTTTCGAAGGAAGGGAGTTATGGATGCTTCATAAGATGGGCTTGGGCCAAAACTATGGTCCATGTTGGTTTTGCAAAAAGTGTCACACGCGCACGCGCGCCGCCCGCTTGCTTGGTCCGGGTCCGTGGTCCTTGGGTTTGAGGCTTGGGCTTAAGGCTATAGGGCTTGGGTTGGTGGTCCACCAAACTCTATATATAGTTTCCCAGACCTAGGGTTTGGTGTGGCTGTTGCAGGATTATACATTTGTGTATAATATGTTTGTAACTCCTGCAATATTGCAGAGGTTAATGGTGCTTTAGAGATCAGCCATAAAGGCTGGAGGCTCAATATAGAAAATTTTTGGTTCCATTTTACAAGTCAATTTGCTAGAAAGTTCCTACAGTAAAAGAGTGCTGCCAAAGTTTTGTTCGCTAAGCTAGACAGAGAGTGCTTTTGCTGTAGCTGGTTTTTGACCGTTGTATCCTAGGAGACAGACGCCAGAATTCCTCAAGCACTCAACCCGTGAGGCGACAAAAATCTGTTTTAAGGAAACTGCTACCGTACAGGCTTCGGTTTGCGTTTTTTTTACCATTTTATTGTATTGTGTATTTCTGTTGTAATTTAGTTCTAATTCCCAGCATGTATTCATGGTATATAATTTTAATTTATTCGTGAATCTATTTATTTAATTTCACAATTTGGACAACACCACCTACCCTCTTTCATGAACCTTGTCGATGCTGTTGTAGATCACAAGTCACTGTGTTAGACTGAGAAGCCAAAATGATAGGAAATTGTGGGTTTAAAAGCACCATTTTCACTCTTTTTCTTTAAAACTCTAGTGATCAAAACCCACAAGACCTTTATTTTGACACAAACTCCACATCTTTTAACCCACATTCTTCCACACACACACACACACACACAAAAACTACCTTTTTTCTTTCTACTCTAGCCTAGTTTGTAAAAGTAGAACCACTACTCTCAACTGAACTTAGCAAGAAAACAGAGATGGGTTGTGTTGCCTCTAAAATGGGGATTTCATTATCTAAAATAATTTAAATTTAAAGAAATATTTTATCCACAATTTTGATAGTTGCATCGACACCACTCTGTTTTCTGATTCTTCTATTAATCTCTTGGCTCTTGCTCAGGAAAATAGAGGTAAAAGGGGTTGAGAGAGAGAGAGAGAGAGATGGTCGGTGGTGGATGGTGGTTGTGTTGGAAAATAATCAGCTTGTTTGGTTTTGAAACTTAGGATTCACTTTTCAAAAAATTTAAATTTTTTATTTTTCATATTTTTTTTTATTTTTACTGAATTTTTAAAATATTTTTAGTAATTTTTTTAATTTTTAGATACACATAACATAAACATACTTAAAAAGTTATATATTTGTGAAAAAAAATCTTTAAAAAATTTACTAAATACCAAAAATATAACCAAGAAAAAAACTCAATATATTTTTCGTATTCTTGTGTATTTATTGATTTTTTAAAATATTTTTTAACAAATATTTTACTTTTTAAATACATCTAAGTAAGGTACATCTAAAAAAGTAAAAAAATTACTTAAAATTTTTAAAATATTCACTAATTTTTTTAAAAATAAAAAATAAAAAAATAAAAACTTAATTTTTAGAAAATCGAAACCAAACACAGTGAATGATTTTTCGGCAACTTTAATTCGAAATTAAAGTGGGATCGAATCGTTGGTTGAGGTGGGTCCGAGTGGTTTTGTATTTTCTTAATTAAGAAGATTATAATATAAAAATAATGAGCCAAAACCATTTAGTTATGAATGAAAATTGTCTCATAAAGTGGACATCAATAAAGTTAGCCTTAGATTTGAACTTAGTCTTGGTTTGGATTGGGCCTAGGCTTGTGCTTGTGCATATGCTAGGTTTGGTCTTAGACTTGGACTTGGACTTAGACTTAATCTTAAGCTTGGGCTGAACTGTACTGTGTTGGGCTTAGATTGTGCATGTGCTTGAGATTGGACTTTGAGCGTCATGTGCTCGTCACATAGATCGATTTCGTCACATGGATCTGTTGGGGATCGGGGGCACACCAGGAACACAAACAAGCAATAAGACAAGAGTTTTAACGTGGTTCGACAATCCAGCCTATGTCCACGGGAGCGATAACACTATATATTAACAAGAGGAGGATTACACACTCAACTCACACTCTCTCTCACTCTGATAACACAGAGTATACACTGCTCTTCACATGTATTGCTCTCCTGTCTGTGTGTACCTTGCTTTCTCTTCACTATCTCTATTTATACACTTAAGAGAAAATGAAGAGATTTGGATGGCCTTGCATATGGCTAGCTATTCTTCACCCCTCTAGTGAGTTGGGTGTTACCCCACCACGTGGATAGTGGGTTGGTGCCACCCTTACCATGTGGTTGCCACCCATACAATGGGTTGATATCCAACAAATCACCCCCTCAACCCATGTGAGGTGATCCACAATAGCACTCCCTATCTAGAGTGCCCTGCACCCCCTCATTGGGGTGCCGTGCAAAGCTTACTTTGTAATTCTTTGTGATTGCATCTCTCCCTTCCACGCAGTCTTGGAGAGATCGCAATGTCTCTAATTTAGGAGCAAAAGAAACTCTTTTCTTCCCTAAGACATGCTTTGCTGCCTTGGTCTCTTTGCTCTGAGCTTTCTTTAAAATTGGTTGCAATGGCTTAGTTTTATGCACTTTCGAACTGTCTCCATGCATTCTTGTACACTTTGGTTGCCATGTCTGCTGAGCCCTATGTCTTTTCGGTGCGTGTCTTGTACTTCTTGCTCGGTAAGTGACAGTAGCTCCTTCTGTCATAACGTCTTCAACAAGTCTGTACAGATTTCCCTCTAGCCGTCCATGTAGCATCACCGTATCTCCATGGATAACTTTGAGATTTCCTTTACTAGATGAGAAGCTGTAACCCTTCAAGTCTAGCATACTTAAGGAAATTAGATTCTTCTTCAGTCTCGGCACGTGTCGGACTCCATCCAACTTGAAAAATTTTTCATCTTCCATCCGAAGTCGTACTATTCCTATGCCAACAATCTTATTCACAGTGTTGTTAGCCACACGAACAATACCTCCGTCTTTTGCTTGGTAGGTGGAAAAAAGTTTCCTGTCCATGCATATATGGTATGTACTTCCGGAATCTAAAATCCAATCAGGTTTCATCATACTCCATGAAACTATGAGTGCATACTCATCCTCAGCATCCACTACAGCAGCGACATTTGATAAGCTCGCCTGTTCTTTGTTTGCCTTGTCCTTCTTGAGCTTTGCACAGTCTTTGATGAGGTGATCCTCCTGATCACAGAAAGAACACTTTCTTCTGTAGCCTGGCCTTGATTGCAAACTTCCTCATGATTTGTATCTACCCCGTCTATTATTGGACCTACCTTTGCCTTGCTCATTTTCTGATACAACCAAGGCATTTCCTTCTAGGTGCTTGCTGCTTTCCTTTTTCTTCATCGCCTCATGAGAAATAAGTGTAGCAACCACCTCATCCAGTCCAAGAGTATCCTTCCCGTACAATAGAGTAGTCCTAAGATGCTTATATGATAAAGGTAAGGAGACTAGCAAGATAATAGCCTTATCTTCCTTCTCAGTCTTCACCCCAATAGTATCCAACTCCATTGTGAGCCTGTTGAACTCATCCAGATGTTCTGTAAGGTTCACTCATTCTAGCATTTGAAGTGAGTGCAGCTGCTTCTTCAAAGATAACCGATTTGTCAAAGGCTTTGACTTGTACCTCATTTCTAACTTTACCCATAGCTCTGTCGAATCTTCTTCATTGATGACTTCTCGGAGTGTGTTGTTCCCGAGATATAACTGGATCGTGCTGTTTGCCAGTTCTCTCAACTCCTCCCACTTATCATCCTGCATGTTTGCCTGTTTGTTGGACTTTTTATGAAGAGCTTTTACTAGGCCCTCTCGTGTTAGAATATTTTTCACCCTTTACTGCCACAAGGTAAAGTCATTATTACCATTAAAAGGCTCTATCATGAACTTGCACCTTTTCCTATCATTTTTGATCTTCTTTCTTTTTACAAAAACTCCGATTCAAATATCTGACCATACAGATGTGTCTGGAATACTCCAAATAGTTGGAAAGTACTATTGGATCGTCAGAAATGGACTCCAAATAACTCAGATCAAGCCAAAATAGGTTGGACGGTTCAGATCTACAGAATCTGGTGCGGCTGAGAAGCATCGGATAATTTCTCTGGTTCGGCTGGCGTTAGGTGACATTAGCGGCTCGACGGCGTGGCTTGGCAGCGTGGTCAACATAGCTCAGCTCGGCTTGATGGCCCTGCTCGGCTCATAATAACGTTAGGCTGACGTCAAAAACACGCGCGTCTCCACTCGTCTTCTTTCTCTCACCGGCGCGTGGGGCACATGGTATTCATGCGCATTTTCTAGTGGCGCGTGAGGGCACGTGTGGGGTCCTCTAGAACTGTGGTTTGCAGTTTAGGACTTCTCTCCTCTAGGGCTTCCTCCTGGTATGCTCGAAAGTGGATTTCAGTCACTTCGACATCTGGGCACGTTAGGAAAAAACTCGATTTTTCACCACCCGGGCTCTGATAACACTTGTTGGAGATCGGGGACACACTAGAAACACAAACAAGCAATAACACAAGAGTTTTAACGTGGTTCGGCAATCCAGCCTACATCCACGGGAGCGATAACACTATATATTAACAAGAGGAGGATTACACACTCAACTCACACTCTATCTCTTTGTAACTTTCTCTCTCTCACTCTGATAACATAGAGTATACACTGCTCTTTACATGTATTGCTCTCCTGTATGTGTGTACCTTGCTCTCTTTTCACCCCTTTAGTGAGTTGGGTGCTACCCTACCATGTGGATAGTGGGTTGGTGCCACCCTTACCATGTGGCTGCCACCCTCACAATGGGTTGATATCCAACATGATCGATTTCAGTAATCAGACAAAGAAGAGAAATGGAGGATGCCCTAAGAGTGAAGCTAGGGCTTCTAACCAGATATTCGAGAGATTTTGATTTCTTCGGCGTGTACGACGGACATGGAGGCTCATGTGTCGCACATGCTTGTCGTGACCAGTTACACTGGTTACTAGTGAAAGAGATTAAAGAAGAGGAAGAAGATGGAGTGGAAATGACATCGTTGGATTGGAAGAAGGTGATGGTGGGGTGTTTTGAGAAGATGAAGATAAGGAGGTGACTGATTGTAGGAGGGCAGTGGAGAGTAAGGCTGTGTGTTCGGTGGTGACAGTAGGTTCGAAGACGGTGGTGGGAAAGGAGGAGGTGGTGGTTACGACTTGCAGCGATTTGAAAGTTGTTCTGTCTCGAGGAGATATCACAATATCTCTGTTTGATGATCATAAGGTAATTTGAAGTAGTATAATTTTGATCCTAATAGAGATCATAATTTTATAATATATTATTAAAATTTAAAATTGTTTCTAGTTATACATCACTATCAATTTTAAAACTTGTAAAAATTTGTTAATGTGATTATGAATGAGAGATTTTTATTCTTTGAATGAGTCATGATCTTAATTCTGTAAGTTTTAAGAAAAATGAAGAACACTAATTGACGTAGTTGAGCACGTTGTGTGTATGCCCACGAACCCAATTGACAATTAGTTACATTGTATTTGATTCACTCAAATAATTTACATACACGAAAACACCTATATTTATAGGTGAAGAATACGATCATATCTTGTAATTATAGGGATTAAGCCAAATCAATGATCCAAATTCAAGCCACAAATCATGCATTTGATTTGTGTAAATTGAAGAATCAATTAATGTGTAAGAACAAATTGCATCAATAACTCTAAACCCATAAACTTATCAAGATATCAATATGTTGGTTTTGATGAATCAAACGTTCTATATATATATTTTATATAAAGATCTATTTTAATCTCCCACTTATTTCACAATTCTAGACTATTTTTGTTGATATGATCATTTTTTTGCACAGCCTGGTAGACCTGATGAGTTGGAGAGAATCGAAAGTGCTGGTGAAAGGGTTATAAACTGGAATGGGCATCGAGTCTTGGGAGTTCTTGCTACATCAAGATCTGCAGGTATGTAGAATGTTGTTGTGATTTACAGATTTAGTTTGCGATTTCGTTAATACATAGATCATACATGTTTCCCGACAAATTAACCAAAACTAGTTTTGTGATTTTGAGTGGTTGATTGCTTTGGATTAGGTAAATTGGATTGTCTTTTCTTGGTGTCCATTGAACAATTGTGTTTTCCATGTAATTAGCTCTCTGTGTTTGAGCTACTTTTTGTAGAACCTTCCTAGAAAGAACTGCTATTGAGCAGATTCTTTAAAAAATCATGATTGAGTTTTATAGCTATAAATTGGCCATATCAACTATGAACCAATCGTGTCAGTTGTGAATTGAATCATGAATTCCTATGAGCATACATATTGATTTGCATGTCATTTTTATTCTCATTAATATATCGGAGTATGTTGATATCGAAAGAAACATATGGGTATGCCAATATTTAGAAGTGGACTGCCATATATCATCTTTTTTTGCCCCACCATTTTATGTCACCAAATTACACGAGAAGATGTTACGTGTTTTCGTTAATTTCTTAATAATTATCTCCAAACAAGAGAGTTAATCATAAGTATTCATGTTAAGAGGTGATATAAAATGGTGACAAACAATGGGTGACATATTTTATTTCTCTATTTAGAACCATGCCAACATCCAAATCTCTATTTGTAGAAAAAGTATTCATGTTAAACATTTAGGTTGGGCATTGTATTCTATCTCTCATCTGTTTTTCATTTTGTGAAATCTTTTGTGCACTTAAATTGATTATGTTAAATATTAAGTTCATGCTAGGCAATGCCATAGACCATAGCAAATCACTAATCCATTTTACCATTGGTTCTAGCTACTTTTTGGTGCTCTGTAGAAATATAAACACTTAACAATATTTCTAAATTATGAACCATTGATGTAGGGAATCACTACGTCAAACCATTTGTAATACCGAAACCAAAAGTCAGAGTGAGCAGAAGAACCAGAACAAATGAATTTCTGATTTCGCCACTGATGGCTTATGGGACGCGATTTTAAACAACTTCAGGTTGTCAGGAGATGTCTGGATGGCAGAATGAAGAGGAGAAGACTTAACGGAAGTAGATTCAGCAAGGCATAAATGAAACCCATGTTGCTGAGGCAACTGCAACTCTAACTGAGCTAGCTATGGCTGAAGGGAGCAAAGATAATATCAGTGTGGTGGTGCTGGAATTGAATAATTCTGGAAAATGTAGAGTGTGATGAGAGTGATATGTATGTATCTCTATATTCATTCATTCATTTTGCAATCACCCTTTTGTCAGGCATTTCTCAGTTTTGAACACTAAAGTTTCTTTGATCTTGTTTGGATTGAAGAGTGGTGTTCAATTCTGTGCTTAAATTACATGTACATAAAATAATTATTAGTCAATTGGATGATACACATTTCGATTCGTTGGTTAGTCTCATGCTAATTCAAACCAACTCAAGAGTTGACTATGTATATGTGTTGTAGAATAAATTTCAATCACAAATAATAGTGAGAAATTACACACAAGAAACCAGACACATATTTATACGGTTTGACAAGATTATTTATTATGTTCACGGTTCATACTAGTTTTATTATACTAAAAAAAGTGAAGAGTACAATGTGTATGTAGATAGCAATATATATAATAGGATCTACATATGCAGATTATTACCATAATATATATATATATATATAAACTAGGCTTTTTAACTCATTTTTTTCATTCTTTTTGTGCATTTTTTTGAAAATATGTGAAAGGTAAAACATTGTTATTATTTAAAAATGCATTAAAGGCCTAAACAAAAAGATAAAAATAATAATAATTCATCAACTGGGCCTCATCAGGAGTAGTGATGGGCTAAATACTTGAATTCAAGTCCTACACTACATGTTAAAAAGTCCTTCGGTTGTTCAAATTAGTGTTTGGGCTTGGGTAGGGGGTGGACATGGCCGGGTTGGGTCTGATTTGGACCGGGCCTATATTATATAATAACATGGGCAAATTACTCACAAGTCTTTTTTGAAAAGTGTGTATTTTATTTAATCCCAAAACCTTTTAGATAGACCCAAAAGTCCTATGCCCATTATCTTATCCTCTTTCTCTACACCTTATTTTTTCTCTTTATCTCTCTTTCTGTGATATCGACGATGACCACCACCACAACCACGCCTTCCTTCTTTTCTTTCTCTTTCTAATCAACAATTATCGACGACTAACGACTACAATTGATTGGGGTTTACAGGCAACCACCGAGCACCAACTCCTTGCATCACCTTCACTGACAACAAAAGATATGAGTTTCCGACGAAGAAGATGAGTAGATCTATTCAGATCTACATTAGATTTGAGTAGATCTATGTTAGATCCAGTTAGATCTAAACCAAAAAATAGTTGCCAGAGTACAAGCATCTCTCTATATCTGTCTTTTTCCTTCGATCTCTTAGTTTTAATACTTTTCTATTCTATACACTTCTATTTTCCTGTTATAATGGAGAAATTTTTCAAGTTTTGAACAAGTTGTTTTCGAGTTTTAATTACAGGCGACGAAAACTGTAAAATTTTACAATTTTAGTTTTTTTGTGCTGAAATGAATAATTTTTTAGAACTGTAAAATTTTGTAGTTTCATAACATGTTTTTTAGTTTGATTAATAAGGATAAATACTAAATAAAATCAAACTTTGAAATTGTTACATTTTACAGTTTTAAAGCTTGTTTTCTAGTTTGATCAATATTGGAAATTATTTACTTAAACCCTACAAAAATTGAAAATAACATTTTTTCCCCCCATTGTTACTGTTTGTTGTTCTTAGATTTTTTTTTTCTTCTTTCAGTTTATCAATATTTAGCACATTTTGCTATATTTTTTCGCTTTAATTTATCAGTTTCTTCTTTTTCTTTTTTTGGGCAATATTCTTGACATTCCGGTAAGTCTCTAGCAATATTCTTGACGTCCAACGAACATTCTAGACATTTCGACGACTTTCGGGGATGGTCAGAACATTTCAGCAATACTCTAGGGAATTTTCGATGATATTTGTTGCAACATTTTTATTTTTTATTTTTTAAAAAATATGACTCTTTAGTAATAATTAAAAATATATATGTAAGGTCACATCGGGAATGGAGGGGGAGTTCCTGAGTTATAAAAGTAAAAACTTAGACTCTTATATAGCATCGAGGCATTTTCTCGGATGGTGAAATCCCTAGCAGAACTCCCCAGTTAAGCGTCCTTAGGCTGGAGTAGTTATGGGATGGGTGACCCCCCTGGAAAGAACAAATTCGTGCGGGCGTGGCCCAAAACGGACAATATCGATGACGTGTGAAGGGTTAGGGCGTTACAATGTATGACTAATTGGTGTAAGTGTTTTGTTTTGGGATTAGATGGATTTTAAACTTGGTATATGGGACTTATCAGTAAGTTCCCCTAATAACATTTCAGTCGGGATTAGGGCTATAGTTTATTTCTAAGTCCGTCTAAAAACAAATAATAAATCAAAATCTACCCATTTGACTATGATATTATTTAATATATATTTTTATATATATATATATATATATATATTAAAATAAAAAATATAATTAGTTTAGTGGCTTAAAGTTTGTTTAACCTATTCAAAATTAGTAGTTTAAATTTGCTAACCAGTTCTTTTACATGACTAGTGTAGACACCCCATTTTTGACCGCCCTTAAGACTTGGGCACCACTGATGTTTTGCTTGGCGGAGAAAGGTGTGCAGGGCAAATGTTCAGTTTCTTCAGCAAGGAGAGAGGCACATCCTTCAAAACACTTTGTTTAGGGGTTTGGAGTTGAAGAAGAGAGGAAAGGAGAGGAGAAAACTAGTTTGGGAGAAGTTCGGCATGAATCTGGGTAGAAGCGAGTCGAGCAGCCCTCGCTGAATTGGGCTTATCCATCTGTACACTTGGGGTTTAGTTATGAGGTCACCACCGTTGGAAAGAAGACTTCCGGGGCTTCATTTTTCACTCAAGAATCTCTTAAATCCGAGACCGGAGGGGGGAGATATGATTGGTTGAAGTTGGGCATCATCCCGTTTGGACCGAAACTGAGCAGCCTTCACTAAAACAAGCATAACTTTTTTGACAGTTATAATTTTGATTCAAGGCTGGTGCCATTGGAAAGCTTACTTCCGGGGCTTGAAATTTGACACAAGAATGACCTGAAAAAGAGTTCATATGAAGAAGTTATGCCCGTTTGAAGTTGGACCTGCAGAGCAGATTTTTCCTGCCGGCCAGCCAAACATTATGCCGACCGGCCAAATAGATGGCCGACCGGCCAGAACAGATGACCGACCGGCCAAATAGATTTCCGACCGGCAGGTTAAAGTAGCCGACCGACCATTTTTGCTAGCCGATGACCTTCCGGAGTATTCTACAGATTGAATGGATGCCAGCTGTGGCAGCTGGAATGCACAGACCCTGCTCCCCATGCACGTGTGTGGCTGTTTTGCACCCTTTGCACACCCTTTGACCCCTTTTCTTGCACCCTTTGCTCAAAGATTCTTGAGGAAGCCTTGACCCCTTGTCTTGGCTTCCCCAAGAAGCTTACCAGCTGTCCTAGCTTCTCCAATAAGCCTTGACCTCCCCTTAAACCCCTTTGACCCTTTGTAGCTTGTCTTAGAAGCTTGGTCTTGCCTATATAAGGGGCCTCTCCTCCTCCATTGTGTTGGTTGGATTTTTGGAACAAAAAACCAGAGATATATAGATATATCTGATATATACATACATATATCCCTTCATCTCTCACTATATCTCTCCCATTCAACCATCAAACACCCTTGTTCTTGGGCCATTTCTTCATCAACTCATAGCACAAGGCATCCTTACTCCATTGCAGCAACTTGAGGCTGTTCTTCAGAGCTTAGGAGCACCTAAACTTGGTCCAAGAGGTGCTGGTTTGCTGGTCTTCAAGGGTGAGTCATCCTCTTCCCTTTTCTAGTCTTTTCTTGCTTCATATCTAAGCCATAGTTGCTTGCATTTTTGGGCTCCGACCCAAACTGTAAATCATCATATTTTGAGGTCCTCTTCATGTTTGATTGAGGACCTCTTGCTGTTTGAGGACAGTAGCTAGCACTTCCTTCATTAGCCCTCTTTATGCCATAATTTTGCATAATATTTTTGGCCTACGTGTGATCTGTTTTGGAGCATGATGTAAACTATAAGTGATCTTATTTTGAGCCCCTCTTCAACATTTAAGAAGGGCTCATCACTGTTTGGGACCTCCATGTGCCACTTGTCATTATATCCCTCTTTGGTCCCCATTTTTGCATGATTTATTAGCCCATCATGTTTCTGTTTTTGGTCTTTTTACAGAACTAAAAACAGACATATTTTGACCCCCTTGTCATGTTTCATTAAGGGTCTTTGGCTGTTTGATGAATGTTTTGTATACTTGCTTCTTTGGCCACCTTTTGGCCCATTTCTTGCATAAGAGCTTAGCCATACCTATGTTTGTTTTTTGGGTTTTTACAGTTCTGTAAATGTGCATATTTGGGCCCCTCTTCAATGTTGTTGAAGGGCCCTAACCTATTTGGAGTCAGCAGCTGTGAGTTGCTTCATAATCTCATATTTAGGGCCATTTTTGCATACTAGTTTTGCCCTATTCATGTTTGCTGTTTGGCCATGCTTTGAAGTGGAAAAATGCTTATTTTGGGGCTGCCTTGCTACTGTCTATTCATCGCATGTCCATATTGTGCATGTTTGGTATAGCTATAGGCCATTTCGGGTGCCAAAATTCATGTTTCGGGACTATTCCATGCATCGGGTGTGCTTTTGCCTCATTTCGGGGCTGCTTTCCCCCACATTTCAGCGCTGGAATCCCATTAGCATGTTTGCATATCATTTTCCATGCCATTGCATTGCATATGCCATTGCCTCGGTTTGCGTGCCCGTGTGCACGCATTTCGAGGCACTTCATTTTCATCCATCGGCCTCTTATGTGAGTGCGGCTGAGGCTCTCTCATGTTAGTATAAGTCCATGTTGCATTCTATATGCCATTTTAGCCATTGCATTGCATATGCCATTGCCTCGGTTTGCGTGCCCGTGTGCACGCATTTCGAGCCACTTTATTTTCATCTTATGGCCTCCTATGTGAGTGTGGCTGAGGTCCACTTGTATTGGTGTAAGCCCATCTTGCATTGTGTATGCCATGTTTCAAAGTGTTGCGCATGTTATGTTGTTAGCATTGTGTATGCCATGTAGTTGCATAGCATGTTGCATCCTTAGCTTGCATGCCTAGGTTGCATTGCATCTTGCATGCATGCCTTATTCCTTGACTTGATGATAGGAATTGGGCCTTAGTTTGTTTGATTGATTTGCATTTCATTTGACATGAAAGTTGCATACTTGATCCCTTAGGCCATCATGCATGGAAATGCGTGATTGGTGGTCCGAGAATCGAGACACATGCCCCTTTGAGTCATTACCATGGTAAGGGACATGGTTGGTGCATATATGCCTTGAATTGTGCTGCCATGCTTTGCCTTGCCCTCTGTTGTTGTCAATTGCAGGTTCTGCAGGCATTCCTTGCCGACTGGCAATATATATTGCCGACCGGCAGTAAACGAGCAGCCGATGGATTCATCTCGTGCCGGTGACTACACCACACTGCCCGTGGCAATTCTATTCAGCCGGTCGCACTCCTCAATGTCCAAGGAAGCAGTCCTGAGGTTTTGGCAACCTCCAGAGGAGTGAAGGAAGGAAAACAGAGGCAGCCTATGCATGGCGGCGTATTTCCCGAGGCAGTTTACTACTTTTCCTAGATTAGTTAATTTGTTAATTAATTAATTAATTTGTAATATTAATTAGCTTGTGTAGTTAATTAATTTGTAATATTTATTCGGTCCCTCCGAGTGAGGGCAAATCTGTAATAAGTGTGTGTGAGTGGTGTGTATGTCTTCCAATCCCCACATCTTTCTTCCCTTTTATTTACCTGCTTATGCTGGTAGATTAGGGCATCTTTAAAATTAGCATACCTTATGCTATGCATGCGTGCATCCATACATTTGTATTACATACATTAGGCTCGGTACATCATGCTAATTGCATCTGTACTTCAATTCACAAATTGAATATGTGGTAGCTGATCGCATTTCACATGCCATGTTTAGGGTTAGCCGAGCCTGCCTAGATTGCATTTTTGCATGTGATGCATTAGCCATTTTTAACATGAACTAGGACATGCATGTTTGCTAACTGGTTTACTGTTTTGGCACGGAGTACGATGTAAGTATTTATGCTTTAGCATCCCGCATGCATGTGAGTGTTGCCATGACAGTATGCTTGCCATGCGACTAAATGCTTATGTGATAAATTGTTTGAATGCCTGTGGGTGAAGGTTAGATTGTTTGAGTTGGAAAAAATCATTAAAATCTGTGTTTTAGCCTACTTGCGAGTAGCAAATTCCAAAACGTTTTTCAAAACAAACGGATATGCAATGCTTGTTTCCAAATTAGGCAATCTAGTCTATACTTGTTTGCTGCGCGCATAACATAGTAAACGCTAGGCTAATAATTGGTTTAAGAACACATAACGTTTTCAAAATCGGATATCATGGTTAGTAGAGGCCGGTCTTCAGACCGGGCGAAAGGGGGTGCTCATAGTTGACCTTCCCTGATCGTACCCAAGCTCCCGAGCCGAGACAACTCCGGTGATGACGGACATGTGGCCTTCGGCACCGAGTCAGGGTTTCCTAAATTCCCCCATTTTAAAATATTTAGGTGGCGACTTTGTATCTGGCAAAGCAGTCCATGTTTGGCACTTCTTTTCAAAAAATCTGTTTCTCAAAACGATTTGCTGGATTTGAACTCTTTGGTTCAGATTAAGAACCGTGACACAAATCGAGTCCGAACTGTAGCGAGGTCCCCCGCGGGCACTGTTACAACTAGCAATACATAATATATGTTTATAAGAAATGAAAGCGAAACAATGTAAAACATATAAATAACATATATATATATATATATATATAAATGTATTGTACAATATTATTTGTGGGTGGGCTTGCCCAAACTAGGCTTGAAGTACTTTTTTCAAACCCGACTCACATAATAATCGGGCATAAAAAATTGGGCTTATTATTATCGACCGATCCCCTTTTTGCTACTTATTACCCATTAGGTCTTGACTTTTTATGCACACATAAGTCCTGACTCATTTGTTGTTTTTCTCTTTTTTTTTTTACCCTTGAGTGTTTTGTGTTGTCCTAAATAATATTTTGTTCTCTCTCTTCCTCCACCATTTGTGCCTATTCTCTCTTGCTATCATTTCTCTAAGCAATTTCATATCACTGCCACTACCATCGCCAGACCACCAACATCGCCATGGTCACCTTCAACACCGGTCGCTTCAACCACCGCTGTCCTCAGTCTCCTTCAACGGGTAGGTCGGGAGGACCCTTTGACGATCAAGTCAGTACACTGATCGGTTATAGCACATAAATATTTTAAAAGGAAATATTTATGAAGTAGAAGTTAATCTAGATTTTGTAGAATTGGATTTTCTCACCTCCCCTTTTATGCTTTGCTTGCTTACCCATTTATAACTATTCTAACTCAAATCTCATCTGTCAGATCTTGTTTTGATCGAAAGGTTCTATCCATACCTGGCCTTAGTCGGGCAACTTGCCAAGTTGCCTTTGTCTTTGATCATTGTATCTCTGTTGCATGGACAACTTGGATGATGTCAAACGTTAATGGCTAGCTTGTCGTGCATTACGTCCATAGGATCAATTTGATCGGACAACTCTTCCTCTTACGAGGTGCAACCTATGCCTTAGTCTTGTCTATTCTACACTTGTTATCATTGGATGATACTTAATCCGATGTCTCTCCTTTATTTTACAGATTTCCCTGCTAGAATGTTATCTTTTATATTTGCTTGTCCCCCTATGCACCTTGATTGGATGCCAAGTTGCTGCCAAGGGATAGGTTTCGACTTACTACTTTCTGTTTTGGGCTAGCGTGATTGGGTTTGGGCTTGGATTCATATTTTTTCCCTCCACACAAATTATTATCGAATTATTTACTAATACAATATTTTTAATTTTTATTCATCACCTAATCTTTTAAATAACTTTAGTGCATAGCACAGATAAATCAAGTAATTTCCGCATTTATATATGCAATCAAATTTTGTGTGGTACAAATAATTTTTTTCTAAATAAATATAAATACTTAATTTTTTAATTCCTCCTTGAACCCTAACAAATTCATGGCCAGCCTTACTACTAATGTGATTTTTTTCAATAATAACCAACTCTCAAATTCAAATCTAAAAAAAGAAAAAGAAACAACACTCAAACATTTAAAAGTTGAACCATTCGAATTATCAAAATAATACTCGTAAATTCAAAAAATCTTCAAAATAAAGTATTTATTATAGGATTATTCTCAAATATCTCACACCATAACCACATCAAACTTCAAATCTCAAAATATCACGCAAGAATAAACTATTGAGATAACAAAGGGTCTTGTTAACACGTAAAGTAATTATTATAGTGTGGTGTCAAAAAAAAATTAAAAATGAAATGAAATAAAATAATTTTTTTTTTAAAAAAAAACTAAAATTATCACGCAAGAGCCTAATAACTTTTACTATAAATAGTTATTCAATTTTTTCTCTATTTATCTTCTCTTTTATTTTTATTTTTTATTTTATGTACCGTATATTTTGTTATTTATATAACAAATTATCACATAATCACTCCAAGACTTTCCACGTGGTCCCACTTCATGAATCACACAAATTATCTCTTGCCAAACAAAATGAGTCGAAAAATGTTAGGCTTTATGAAAATTCTTTATGAGGGTGGTTATAAAAGAATCTCCAACTTTATATTATATATTGTAACTTTGTATATATAGTTTAAGGATAAAAATCTTTCATGATCATTTTCATAAAATATTTTTGATGATACCTAGCAATAATGAGTCTGGATACTCTGTGGTTGTTTCATTTAGAGCAATCCTGTAGTGTACCAAAAGTCAGGCCCGATTTTGAGAGCAAGCCCACAAAGCAACTGCTTTGGACCTACTAAAAAAGACTAAAAATAGGATCCGAAAAATATGTATAGTCTTATACTAGTTCATTAAAAAAAAAAGGCTCAATTCAATATTATAAGTTCAAAGTTTAAATAAATAAAAGATCCAATCTAAACTAAATGAATAAAAGGCCCAATCTAAGATATAAATTCATAAAAAGGCCCACTTTAATTTTAGAATTTCAAAATTATGTTAAAACCCAAGTTGAATATATTATAAAATCTTCTTAAACTAAGTGTAAATAATTTGAGAACCAACCAACCTATAATACCTATTGTTGTTGTTCGTTGCCTCCTTGCCTGGGAATCAAAATTGGGGGGAACAAAAAAAAACCGAGACTCTATGCCCTAAAGCAAAGTAAGCCACACGCAGTCACCCAAAAATTAATTGAAGTCTAAAGAAGGAGAAATTGGAGGCCTAACTCAATAATTTTGATCTTCTCTTAAGTTTCATTCATCACAACAGTGAAGATATTTTTTTTCCTCTCTATTTTATTTATTTATTGATTTTATGGAACTTTTCATTTTTTTTGTGAAATTAGTATACAACTATTATATTTCTGAACATTTTATATATTTTTTTAATGTTTTTTTTAATTACTCACCTCAAATTATATTTGTTATATAAAATAGGTTTCAAGTTTTTGCTTAATGAAATATTTGTTTGATGATGGTTATAATTTCTTTTAATTATAATTCCATGATATTTTATTTTCTTTTATGTTTATTGACGATTGAATTTGTTATGATTGAGGATCAAGTTAACTGTTAATACTATGATGATGATGATATTAACAATTTTTGTTATATTATATCAAACATGCCAATCATAATTCCTAAAAAGTAAATTATTTTAAATTGTGTTATTGTTGGCTTTTTTGGCTTTCGAAGGTTAGTATTGTAATTTTAAGCGTGCCAGCAATGATCAATCAGTCCTTACAGAAGATTAATTGCCAACCAATTATCAGACGATTACGTTTTAGTTTTTTCAGCCTCAACGAAGAGGACTTTTACTAGTGTCTTGTTTAAGAGAATTTAATAAACAACGATTATATGAAGAACAATTGTGGCATTTCATTAAGTGAAAAATGAAAACTTACAATGATCTGACCCAGTCTTGTAGAGGTTTACAGCAACAAGCTATTCGAAACTACTCCTATGAATAAAGTGCAATACAGGAATTGAACTGCAGAAATGTAAAGAAATGTAAAAATTGGCAGGAAAATAAAGTAGATAAAAACTGGTTTCTAGATCTGAGTTTGGGTGTTCTTTCTGGGGCTTTCTCTGCTATTTATACTTCTCAATGATAACCGTCGAAATGAGTTTCTAACTGTCGAATCATCCCTCTATGATCACTGATCATGTTTCCTCACAGTTAGCTCCACTATGCCATGTCTGCAGTTACGCTTCCTTCTTGATTTTAAATTTAAATATGTGAGTAACTGTTAAAGCCACGTCATCTTGTATCTCATTGCTGATCCAGTGCTATGTAGATCCACAATAACCGATACTAACTGTCACGTGTGTGATTACAATTGAAGATTTGAATTGTCTTCCCGTATTGCCCTCATCATGCCACTTGTTGAACTATGATTGGCCTATACAAAATATGTAGCCAACATTACCCCCAGCACTAATATACCCAATACTTGGTAATATTAGTGGATTAAGGTATTTTATCCATGTCTTAGAACGTGCATGGGCTTTGCATTTTTTCAGAAATGCAACTGTCATTCATCAACACAACATTTGCATTAAATTCTCTTCTATCCTTTGAACATTCCTACTATCTCAGTATTCGAAAAGACTGGTACAACTTTCATGGCCAAACAAACCTTTTCTTACCTCGATCAAGCATATGAAGAGTTGTTTGATAATGTTGTTCGTTCTCGAAAGAACCTTCATGCATTGATTAGCCACCTTTACCCATCTTCCAATATTCAAGTCATGGAACCTTTTGCAAACTATCAACATTTGGATTATGAACCTATTGTCTATAATTCTTTAACCCAAAATTTTGCAAACATGGATAGTGGAAGCTCTTCTTCTGACCCAAAACCTTCTGCATGGGATGAGGCTGCAACTTCTTCTTCTCCTGAGGCTTCTGGTTGGAGAAACTGGCCAGAACCTAAGGAGTCCAAGTTAAGAGAGTGAATCAATCATCATTTTGTCGAATTTGTTGATCCTCTAACTTTCCCTCCTTTTGCTCGGAGCTTGGTGGTTTACCCATATGTACCCATCGACCGCCGACGCCGTTTGGAAGGCAACTTACTTGTAGCATGGTACACATCCCCTATGCCTACGAAGATAGTACAAGCCACTCGTCGTCCAAAAAAGGCACAAGGGTATAGCCCGTCGCTCTTAGCCCAGAAGGCAAAACTTTGCTCTTTTGACTAGCTTGATTGCATTAGCAACTCCCAATTCCCTCATTCTTTCGAGATGGAAGCTCCTGCACCTCTTATTCTGCAAAACCCTCACTGGATGGATGAACTGAGACTTACTCTCTTTGAGGACTAGTTTCTCCTCTCTTATAGCCCTCCATCTCCCCCTACTATATTTCAGCGATATCAAGCCTAACTTCTGCTTGCGGCCTTTTCTCACTTGCCCTTCAATGTTTTCGAGAATGATGTTCCTCTTAAGAACTTTCGATGGGCTTGTGATGTTATGACCCGGGGTCATGTCCTCAACCCCATTGCCCAAGCAGAGCTCCAGATGTTTTTGGACCAACTCCCATTGCTTCTTCATTGGCATTAAATTTCTGTGGCCACCACTTGATCTTTGGACCAAATCTCAGCCCGTCGAGTTCACACCCAGTATGAAGCAGAGAACCTATCGATGAATATAATGATTTCAAGAATAAAGACTTTGTATACTGGGATGACTTGGACGTGAATGAGATAAAACAAGGGTTGAAAGAAATAGAGTTTGAAATAAAGGCTGAAATTTTTTTTTTTTTTTTTTGTAAAATAAGAGCATATCAACTTCAGCAGCCTAGCCTGGAAAAGATAGAAGATAGAATTAAAAAGGAATAGAAGTTCATTGACCATAGTTGGAACAAATTCCATGACCTTGTCATTTACTCTATTCCTTATTTTTATGAACTTGAATATGTAGCCAAGAAAGGCTTCTGATATAATTTATTTTGTCTTAATAAAGCTCAGATGTTTTCTCTTCATTTGGCATGGTCTAATTTTACTTCATTTGTCAAAAAGAAACAAAATTAGGGCTTTGAATTCACCAATTTTGTCCTTCGAAACTTGATACCCAATGAAATACTGGAAACCTAATTTGAACTTTTCCAACATACGGAGTGTAATTGACAACCTTTACCTTAGGTTTCCTTTCAGAATCAGAGCATCGAATTCACCAATTTTGCCCTTCGAAACTTGATTTGATCATATCCAATTCCCCAACATGTGGTTAATACAATCAAGCAGTTTCAAATCAACTAATTTTGCTTCGAACAAACAGTCTATATTTTCCAAAATATGGAAACCTCTTTTAAGGACTGCACTGTTTTATTCTAAAAAGTGATTCCTTTTGTATACTACTAAACAAGCTATTGGTTTGAAACCTAGAACAAACAAATTCTAACCGTAAGGTATTTCAAATTTTGCTTCGAAGGACTTTACTCTCATCAAGAAACCTAAAAGCAGGTCTTTAATCCTTTTGAAATAAACAAATGCCTGGGCATTCTTACACCCTTAGATGTGGAATGTGCTTCGAAGTCAACTTCCTGCTTTCGAAGCTGTTTGTCACTTGATTTTGGCGCCAAAACTTGGCTTCAAAGCCAAACATTTTATTTCGAAGCTAATATTAGTGTTTGAGATACGTTTCCCTCCATAACTATCAATATTGAGAGAAACGTTTCGCACCCGTACCTTTAGTACTTCTTTATGAATTTCGCCCACATAAAACGACTACGTGTTTTTCAGATAGAAAGGTTTAAAAACCTTTTTATTTTGTCCTGCCAATTCACTTAGTCGCCTAGCACACAAACCCTTCATCTTCTATTGGCTTTCTCTTTTCCCTTTACTTTATTTTCCAACTTCGTATTTTGAAAAAACTCTTGTCAATGGCTTCTTCGTCCTTAAAAATACCAGTTGTGGAGCGTGCGAGTCCATCCGTAGCCTTGAAAAGGATCATTGATGAAGAGTGTGAGAAATACAAGGCTGGTGAGAAAAGTGCCATCGACGGATGTATCTTCATTCCCCGTCGCCATGAGCAACAAGAATACGTTCTTGGGCCCATTTTTAAGGAGATGCCCACTGAGCTTCCAGCTCTGTATCCACGTCTGGAAGACCATTGCCTCCTTTATGAAGGTGGTCTTGATTGGGGAAGCTGGAGGATGAACTGACCCTATCGCTGCTGGTCCACAGTAAGACCAAAGTGAGAGGAATGGTATGATCAGGTTGTTCTTGATAGGACACTAGATCTTCAGGAGCTCTGCCTTTTCGACGCCCTTCAGTTGTCCAGGTTCACCATTTTAGAAGACCCTTTCTTAATACTTCCTGCTCTTTGTTTTTGGAATTTTGTTTTTAATTTCTTCCAATTTAGATGCAGGATGATGGCTCCCACTGTGCTTGACATTTGCCATCTGTTAGGATTGTCCCCTACTAGTAACCCCATTGGTTCAGACTATGCTGACCTCAAAACTTCTTTTTTCCTTCCCTCTCTGAACTCATCCTATAGTGACTTTGTCAAGGTTGAGAACAAAAGAGAGGGCCCTGTGACTGATAGAGAATTTCTCTCTTTCATATTGTATTAGCTTTGCAAACTGATCCTCTGTACCTCTTCTCAGAGGATCATGCCTGAGTTTGCCCATCTTGCCAAAGCCCTTGTTTTTACAAAGAAATGTGGCCTTAGCTCCATACTTTCTAGGTCATGTTTATAGAGCTTGTTCCATTTTTTGTGAAAAACCCTTGGATGCTAATCAGGGAGGCCTATTTTGGATACTTCAACTTTGGCTTTTTGCATACTTCACCGATTTACAGTCTGAATGCTTAAGGTTTTTAGAGCTAAACCCTACTACTCACGGTATGAAGTTAGCTAATGCTTCACTCTATCCTTCCAACTTTGCTTTTTTTACTTTTCTTTCTTTCACCAACTCCAGCTTTCATCCCTTCGAAACTACCAATATTGGCCCATCCTGGTTGAGGACCTTTTTGAGTGATAGGTCCGGTTCTATACCCCAGTACAAAAACATATGGGCCTCTATTCTGATTCCTAGGGAACTATTCATTGGGTATAGCGATCCCGGGTTTACCCTTGTTGTACAGTGATCCGGACATGTGTCCGTGGATGTTGGATGTTGTTTATTATCTTGTTTGCATCCTTTTTACTTTGTATATTGAGTATGGGATGTGTTGGGCAGGTTTGTTACAGGTTGGTTGTGTTTGGGAGCCTAGTGTTGCTGCCCAGATTTTTGGTCCTTCGCTCGAGCGAGGAGTCTGTCGCTCGAGCGAGAGTAGTGTTGCCCCGGTTCTGGACCTGAGAGTTGTAGTTTCTGACTCGAGCGAGCTTTTCGTGGCTCGAGCGGTCTGGGTTTTTCTTCGCTCGATCGAGAACTTCTTGGCTCGAGCGAGAGTTTTCTGTGTCTGGTCGCTCGAGCGACCAATCCTTCGCTCGAGCGAGCGTGTTTTATATCAGCGGACAGCAGCGTCTAAAACATCACTTTTTCAGTCCTTTTCTTTGATTAAACCCTAAATCCGACACCCTCTCTCTCTAAACTTGCACTCTCTCTAAGATTTGATCTCCCTAGGGTGTGAATCTAGCCTAAGGCCTTTGTTAAAAAAATAGAGGGCGTTGAGAGCTTCGATTTAATCTGAAAAAGTTTGGATTTGGAGCAAGTTGATCTTGGAGTCTTCATCTCCTTTTGGGCTAAAACTTCGAGGTAGGGATATCCTACTCCTCTCTATGGGTTTTGTCTTTAAATTTTGGTATTTTGAGATGTTGGGCTTGGTTTGGTAATTTTGTGAAAGGTTGGGGCTTTTGTGTAATTTTACAAAAGTTGGGGTTTTATTCATAATAAACCTAGATGCATGTTTGGCATAGAAAAATGGAATGATTGTTGAATCATTGGTGAAAATGGAACCTAAGGGTTGAAATAGTAATTATGGAAAATGGCCTAATTACATTGTATAATTAATTGGTGAGAAATGAGGAAATGAAATGTTGATTGAATATCCATTTGTGCATTTATTTTCTGTTTTAGAAATAACTGCTTTGGGCTATCGGTGGAGGATAGTCGAGATTGTTGTAGACAATGCATGATGATTAGGTAAACGGAAACTAATCAATGGAATGTGTCATGGAACTTGACGGTTGATAGAATACATTAATTGTGTGTATTGTGTGGTTGTATATAGAACCAATGTGTTTATATACGTTATGTGTAGAGGAGGAGATAGGGGATGTACTCCGCGGTTTAGGGGAAGATAGGGGATGTACCTCTAAACCGGATAGGTATTGGGAGGAGATAGGGGATGAACTCCGTAGACAGAGCTCATATGCTTGTCTAGAGAAGTGAAGATAGAGCTCATATGCTTATCTTGGTGAAGTGTGGATACAGCTTGTATGCTTATCTGTGGATATTGTTGATATACATATCTGTTGAGAATGTGGATATAGCTTTTATGCTTATCTGAATGTGAGATATAGTTTTTATACATATCTGTGGAAATGATGATAGAGCTAGCATGCTTATCTGTTGAAAAAGGGAAAATGAAAAGTAATTGGGACTTGTAAGTCGTTGACATAAATATATAATTTATGTGATTGTATCAGTGTTGACCAACTATCAATTGCTAATGTTTTAGTCATTGTCCATGGTTGGTTTAGTGCATTTCTACTGGGCTGTGGCTCACCCTATATGGGAATATCATTTTCAGGTGCAGGAAGCATGCCACCTCCAAGGACATAGCTGGGAGGCTAGTGGCGGGCATAGTTTTGTCGTTTTACTTTTGATGTATTACATGTAATTTCAAGCCAAGGGCTTAATGTGTAAACGAGTTAGAACTCTTTGTTGTAACCAAGTGTTAACTTGGAAAGCTGTAAGCCCGTAGGGCATTTTGTTATGAGGTTAACATGTAATACTTATGTCTTGGAATTCTAATGAATGAAAGGAATGCGGTTAGTTTATATGTAAATGCATGTCTTATCTGATGGGTTTAATGTTATTATTTTGAGGGCGTTACAACTTGGTATCAGAGCGTACCGGGTTCGAATACTTTGGGTACGTGGGAAGTGATTAGGATCACAATGGGTTTGTCTCGCTTGATAGAGACTTAGATGTAGTATCATATGCTATGTGCTTAATTGATAACATGCTTATGTGACTATGTGGGTATGGGATTTAATTTCTAGGATGTTGATTGGATCCTTGAGTTTCTGGGAGTCTTGTTGGAAAGGCACTTGATCAATGCTATTTCTAACCGGAACTCTAGTAACGCCTTGGGACTATCATTATCCGGAAATGAAATTCGTAAGTGCTTATGTGTTTATGTGCTTATGTGGAGTGAATTACACTTGTCCATGCATTAGGACGTGAGTGTTTAGTTTCGGCACACCTATGAATGTGCTAACGTTCTGTGTTACCTTTATTAGGATGTCAGGACGAGGAAGAGGTGCTAGGCGTGGTAGACCTGTGAGGCAGGAAGTACCGTTACAGGGTGAGATTCCGGCAGTGCAGGAGGGAGTTGGGCAGGCCAATGTGGCCGAGCCAGTGGGTCAGCAGGCTATGGGTGCCTTGGCCAGAGAGATAGCGGGAGCTTTGGGTATTCTTAGAGCTGGGAATCAGGCAGCTGAGACAGGGCCTTCCTTCTTGAAGAGGGAGTTCTTTCGGTGTAATCCGGACGAGTTTATCGGGGATCCTAAAGAGCCGCTTAAGGCAGATGAATGGCTCGAACAGACAACGAAGACGTTTGAGATGCTTGGCATCGAGGACGGAGCACTGAAAGTGACCTTGGCATCCTTCCAACTGAAGGGAGATGCGGGTCAATGGTGGAAGTACGAGAAAGCTCGTGTTGGTGGTACTTGGGAGGCGTTTGTGAATGCTTTTCAGGAGAGGTTTTTATCAGCAGCAGCTAGGGAGAAGCTGAGGGATCAGTTTAGCCGGCTTAATCAGCAGGGCTTGTCAGTGGCCGAGTTTGAGGCTACTTTTACCAGTCTGTCTAGGTTTGCACCTGAACTGGTGGCGTCTGAGGAACGCCGTTGCTATGAGTTTGAGCGAAAGTTGAGGCGGGGCCTCAAGTTGAGAGTTGGTGGGTCTTATATTCGAGAGTATAGACACCTAGTGGATGCTGCAGCTCATATGGAGCTTATGATGCAGGAGGAGGATGAGGGTCAGAGAGGCTCCAAGAGGAGCCAGGATAGTCAGAGTGATGGCAAGAGGCAGAGGGGTTATAACCCTCAGCAGTCTCAGGGTGCAGTCTCTAGATCGACCTTTCCAGTGCCGAGTGGAGGCTCGGGGAGAGGCAGTCAGGGGGAATTCACTTGTTACAAGTGTGGCCAGCTGGGTCACAAGGTTTCGGTTTGCCCGCAGAAGGGTGGGGGTCAGAAAGCTGCTTCTTCTTCAGCTAGACCGCCGAGTCAGAGTTTGGGCAGGGGGCAGCCCTTGACTTGTTATCAGTGTGGACAGCCTGGGCACCTGAAGAGGTTTTGCCCACAGTTGAGTGCCACTTCGGGAGCGTCTGGTTCTAGGCAGATGCAGGGTTTTCAGCCAGCTCAGTCTGTGCAGGCCTCGAGGGCCAATCCGGGAGCTTTGTCATCCCAGTCTGTGCAGCAGTCTTTTGCTCCGAGAGGTGAGCAGGTAGACCAGGGGCCTACGGGGCGCGTGTATGCTGTTACCGCGCAGGATTTAGTACCAGCTCCATCAGTAGTGAGAGGTACTTTTCTGTTTTGCAACTCAGTTGCTAGTGTGTTGATAGACACGGGTGCATCTCATTCTTTTGTATCTGCTGCATTTGCATCTGTTTTGGAATTGGAGTTAGCACAGTTAGCATCTCCTATTTGTGTGGTATCGCCTTTGGGTGGTGAGTTGATCCTGAAACAGGGTGTTAGAGGATGTGATATAGAGGTCGCCGATTATAGGCTTCCTTTTCCGTTTGTTGTCATGCCCATGAAGGGTTTTGATGTTATTTTGGGTATGGACTGGTTATCGTCATACCGGGCTGTTATTGATTGCTACCGCCAGAGGGTCACGTTATGTACCTTGAGCGGGGAGTGGTTCCATTTCTTGGGAGACCGGGTTGGTAGTGTTTTGCCACCGGGGTATGATTCGCGAGGGCGAAGTGAGCTTAGTAGTCTACTTGCCAGCTTTGAGAGTGGTGAGAGTGGTGAGACCCAGGTTGTGTTACCGAGGGTGGTTTGTGAGTATTCGGATGTCTTTCCCGAAGATCTTGTTAGTTTGCCACCTCACCGAGAGATAGAGTTCTCTATTGATTTAGTGCCTGGTACGGCGCCGATTTCTATGGCACCTTACCGTTTTGCTCCAGCAGAGTTGGTTGAGTTGAAAGTTCAACTCCAGGAATTGCTCGATAAGGGCTTTGTTCGCCCTAGTGTTTCACCGTGGGGAGCACCGGCCCTCTTTGTTAAAAAGAAAGATGGTGCCTTGAGATTGTGTATAGACTACCGGAAGTTGAATCGGGCTACGGTTAAGAATAAGTATCCTATGCCCCGTATAGATGATTTGTTTGACCAGTTGAAGGGTTCCCGTTGTTTCTCTAAGATAGACTTGAGATCGGGTTACCATCAGTTGAGGGTCAGGGAGGAAGATATTCCTAAGACGGCATTCCGTACGCGGTATGGCCATTACGAGTTTCTGGTGATGCCATTCGGGCTTACCAATGCACCGGCAGTCTTTATGGACTTGATGAACCGGATTTTCCGGGAGTTCTTAGACCGATTTGTGGTCGTCTTCGTGGACGACATTCTTATCTATTCGCCTTCTGAGGAGGAGCACGAGGCACACTTGAGAGTAGTGCTTGAGTTGCTTAGAGGTCATAGGCTGTATGCCAAGTTCGGGAAGTGTGAATTCTGGCTGAGGGAAGTCAAATTCTTAGGCCACGTGGTATCCGGGGAAGGGGTGTCTGTTGATACGTCCAAGGTTGAGGCAGTGCAAGGTTGGGCACAGCCTAAGAGTGTGTTTGAGATCCGCAGTTTTCTGGGATTAGCTGGGTATTATCGTCGGTTTGTGAAAGATTTCTCCAGGTTAGCGTCACCGTTGACTAGACTGACTCGGAAGGGAGTCAAGTTTGTGTGGAGTGAGACTTGTGAAAAGTCGTTCCAAGAGTTGAAAGTTAGATTGACCACCGCTCCGGTATTGATTATTCCGGAGAGAGGGTTGGGTTATGCGGTTTATTGTGATGCTTCACGAGAGGGTTTGGGTTGTGTGTTGATGCAAGAGGGGAAAGTGGTAGCTTACGGCTCACGTCAGTTGAAAATACACGAGAAGAATTACCCCACACATGACCTAGAGTTAGCAGCTGTGATCTTTGCCTTGAAAATCTGGAGGCACTACCTTTATGGTGAGAGGTTCGAGGTATTCTCGGATCATAAGAGTTTGAAGTATCTGTTTACACAGAGAGACTTGAATCTGAGGCAGAGGAGATGGATGGAGTTCATCGAGGATTATGATTTTGAGTTACATTACCATCCGGGAAAGGCCAATGTTGTGGCCGATGCCCTTAGTAGGAAAACCATTAGTGATGTAGCTTGTATAGCCATCCGGGAATGGGAGATGTTGGGAGCACTTGGCGAGTTTGATTTGCTACTGGGCGAATCTGTTGAGGCTGCGGCCTTGTTTTCTGTTGTTGCGCAGCCTACACTTGTGATTAGAGTGTTAGAGGCACAGAGAGGTGACCTTGAGGTAGAATCCCTCCGAGAGAAGATCTCCAGTGGGAAAGTTGAGAAGGGTTTGACGGTATATCCCGACCTGAGTGTGAGATACCGAGACCGTTTGTTTGTACCGGAGTCTTGCCGAGAGGAAGTACTCCGAGAGTTTCACCATTCGCGCCTTGCGGTGCATCCGGGAGGTACTAAGATGTATCAGGATTTGGGTCGCCAGTTTTGGTGGCGGGGTATAAAGAGAGATGTGGCTGTTTTCGTATCGAAGTGCCTTACTTGCCAGCAAGTGAAGGCCGAGCATCAGAGGCCAGCGGGTTTGTTGCAACCCTTGCCTATAGCCGAGTGGAAGTGGGAACATGTCACTATGGACTTCGTTGTAGGTCTTCCGAGGACTCAGCGGGGTAGTGATGCTATTTGGGTGGTTGTAGACCGGTTGACTAAGTCGGCGCACTTTATTCCTATGCGCGTGAGAGATTCAGTAGATCATCTTGCCGACTTGTATATTCGAGACGTAGTGAGATTGCACGGGGTCCCAGTGACGATCGTCTCAGATAGAGATCCTCGTTTTACTGCTAGGTTGTGGCAGAGTTTGCAGAGTGCCTTGGGCACTAAGTTGACCTTTAGTACGGCTTATCATCCTCAGACTGACGGGCAGTCCGAGCGTACTATTCAGATCCTCGAGGATATGCTTCGGGGTTG
Source organism: Camellia sinensis (assembly GCF_055761805.1). Lineage (NCBI taxonomy): Eukaryota > Viridiplantae > Streptophyta > Magnoliopsida > Ericales > Theaceae > Camellia > Camellia sinensis. The sequence goes on from NC_138968.1 coordinate 14,892,703, forward strand.
TGTCCTGGACTTCAGTGGGACGTGGGAGAGGCACTTGCCATTGGTAGAGTTTGCCTACAACAACAGTTTTCAGTCTAGCATCGGTATGGCACCGTTTGAGGCCTTGTATGGCCGACCGTGTAGGTCTCCAGTTTGTTGGGCCGAGGTGGGTGATGCACCTTTGTTGGGTCCGGAGTTGGTTAGGGAGACGACGGAGAAAGTTGAGCTTATCCGTAGGAGGCTTGTTACAGCCCAGAGTCGGCAGAAATCTTATGCTGACCGTAGGAGGAGGCCTTTGGCGTTTGAGGTAGGTGATCATGTCTTTCTGAAGATATCACCTAGGCGAGGCTTGATGAGGTTTGGGAAGAGTGGAAAGTTATCCCCTCGGTTTATTGGTCCTTTTGAGATCCTTGAGAGGATAGGTGAGGTTGCTTATCGGTTAGCCTTACCGCCGCAGTTGTCCGGAGTACATGACGTGTTTCATGTGAGTATGCTTCGGAAGTATGAGCCAGATCCATCACATGTGCTGGATTGGACTGATTTAGAGGTAGATGAGGATGCCTCGTATGAGGAGAGACCGGTTCGGGTCTTGGATAGGCGGGATCAGGTCCTGCGTGGCAAGACCATTCCTTTGGTGAAAGTCTTGTGGAAACATCACGGAGTGGAAGAAGCCACTTGGGAACGTGAGTTGGAAGTCCGAGAGAAATATCCGGACTTGTTTGTTGATATGTAATCTTGTATTTAAATTTTACATTTTGTTGAACTTAAGAGCTTTTATATATGTCTTAAGTTGTGAAACATTGAAAATGTTTTAGTTATTGGAAGTATGTTTTGGAACTTGCCTCATATGGAAGTTGAATGTAACATTATAGGTGTTAAGTATATTGTTGACATTGGAAAGTTAGTGCATAATGTTGATGCATGTTGATAATACATATGTTGTTTACATATTGTGATATGTCTCTTGTTAAAGGGATGGGATGACCGGTAATGGGTCGAATTGTTGAATGTTAAATTGTAACATTGTTTAAAATGGAGGAAAACCTGTTTTTGAAAACTTGTGCTTAATTTCGGGGGCGAAATTCTTTAAGGGGAGGAGGTTATAGCGATCCCGGGTTTACCCTTGTTGTACAGTGATCCGGACATGTGTCCGTGGATGTTGGATGTTGTTTATTATCTTGTTTGCATCCTTTTTACTTTGTATATTGAGTATGGGATGTGTTGGGCAGGTTTGTTACAGGTTGGTTGTGTTTGGGAGCCTAGTGTTGCTGCCCAGATTTTTGGTCCTTCGCTCGAGCGAGGAGTCTGTCGCTCGAGCGAGAGTAGTGTTGCCCCGGTTCTGGACCTGAGAGTTGTAGTTTCTGACTCGAGCGAGCTTTTCGTGGCTCGAGCGGTCTGGGTTTTTCTTCGCTCGATCGAGAACTTCTTGGCTCGAGCGAGAGTTTTCTGTGTCTGGTCGCTCGAGCGACCAATCCTTCGCTCGAGCGAGCGTGTTTTATATCAGCGGACAGCAGCGTCTAAAACATCACTTTTTCAGTCCTTTTCTTTGATTAAACCCTAAATCCGACACCCTCTCTCTCTAAACTTGCACTCTCTCTAAGATTTGATCTCCCTAGGGTGTGAATCTAGCCTAAGGCCTTTGTTAAAAAGATAGAGGGCGTTGAGAGCTTCGATTTAATCTGAAAAAGTTTGGATTTGGAGCAAGTTGATCTTGGAGTCTTCATCTCCTTTTGGGCTAAAACTTCGAGGTAGGGATATCCTACTCCTCTCTATGGGTTTTGTCTTTAAATTTTGGTATTTTGAGATGTTGGGCTTGGTTTGGTAATTTTGTGAAAGTTTGGGGCTTTTGTGTAATTTTACAAAAGTTGGGGTTTTATTCATAATAAACCTAGATGCATGTTTGGCATAGAAAAATGGAATGATTGTTGAATCATTGGTGAAAATGGAACCTAAGGGTTGAAATAGTAATTATGAAAAATGGCCTAATTACATTGTATAATTAATTGGTGAGAAATGAGGAAATGAAATGTTGATTGAATATCCATTTGTGCATTTATTTTCTGTTTTAGAAATAACTGCTTTGGGCTATCGGTGGAGGATAGTCGAGATTGTTGTAGACAATGCACGATGATTAGGTAAACGGAAACTAATCAATGGAATGTGTCATGGAACTTGACGGTTGATAGAATACATTAATTGTGTGTATTGTGTGGTTGTATATAGAACCAATGTGTTTATATACGTTATGTGTAGAGGAGGAGATAGGGGATGTACTCCGCAGTTTAGGGGAAGATAGGGGATGTACCTCTAAACCGGATAGGTATTGGGAGGAGATAGGGGATGAACTCCGTAGACAGAGCTCATATGCTTGTCTAGAGAAGTGAAGATAGAGCTCATATGCTTATCTTGGTGAAGTGTGGATACAGCTTGTATGCTTATCTGTGGATATTGTTGATATACATATCTGTTGAGAATGTGGATATAGCTTTTATGCTTATCTGATTGTGAGATATAGTTTTTATACATATCCGTGGAAATGATGATAGAGCTAGCATGCTTATCTGTTGAAAAAGGGAAAATGAAAAGTAATTGGGACTTGTAAGTCGTTGACATAAATATATAATTTATGTGATTGTATCAGTGTTGACCAACTATCAATTGCTAATGTTTTAGTCATTGTCCATGGTTGGTTTAGTGCATTTCTACTGGGCTGTGGCTCACCCTATATGGGAATATCATTTTCAGGTGCAGGAAGCATGCCACCTCCAAGGACATAGCTGGGAGGCTAGTGGCGGGCATAGTTTTGTCGTTTTACTTTTGATGTATTATATGTAATTTCAAGCCAAGGGCTTAATGTGTAAACGAGTTCGAACTCTTTGTTGTAACCAAGTGTTAACTTGGAAAGCTGTAAGCCCGTAGGGCATTTTGTTATGAGGTTAACATGTAATACTTATGTCTTGGAATTCTAATGAATGAAAGGAATGCGGTTAGTTTATATGTAAATGCATGTCTTATCTGATGGGTTTAATGTTATTATTTTGAGGGCGTTACATTGGGACTATGAACCCCAGAGCTTACAAGTGCATCTCTGAGCCCTATTGTCCTGCCCAATTTGTTAGGCAATTTGGACTCACACAAGGGGTCCATATTGCTTTCTGCAGCCAGTCCAATTTAAGCCTTACTAGCAGGGATTTGAAGATTCGAAGATCTAGATTGGAAGAAGCAACTTCGAAATTCATCCAAGATTTAATGGACTTTAAGTACCTACCATTCATACCTCAAGGCAACATACTAAAAAGGTGCCAGAACTGATGGATGGCCAATATGGAGGTGCACTTGGCCATTCCTCCTCAAGATCTATTAATGGTACTGGATGTACCCCAAGCCAAGTCAAAAGGGACTGGAGTTGTTATCTCCTCTACTACTCATGTTACTCTAGCTCTTGCGCCTGCCACTACAAAGTCTGTTCTTGCTGCCTCACCTCCTCCTAGAGTTACTCGAGCTGCCTCAAAGAAAAGTATATACTCTTGCTTCTTTTCTCTTCTCCTCCTTTATGGTGCCCTTGCCTTCACTCATAGTTCTTTCTTTGGTGTAGGTGGTGCAGATGCCTCACAGGGAGATTCTCTCCAAAAGGTTCAAGCTTTAAATCTTCTCAAGAGCAAACAGCAACAACAAAGGAAGAAAAAGCTCTTGCTTGACCCTGAAGAGGAGGTACCTGAGGTTCATGTATAAGAAAAGGAAGCAGAAAAAGAAGAAACAGAAAAAGAGCAAGAGACACCCTTAAAAAGAAGGAAAAAAATGACTCTCTCTCTTTCTGATGTCACTGGAGACCCCGTTCACGAAGCATCTCCTAAAGAAGTAGAAGCAGAACATTCCAAAGAACTTATTGTATTTCAGAGGGTTGAGAAGAGGAGACAACAGCAAATGCTTAGGGATGAAGCTGCTGCTGCTAATGAACTCCAAAGAGAAGCTATAAGAAAACAATAAACTGCTGAACATTTTACCCTTCGCAGCTCTCCAACCATTGCCACCACTTCTGAAACCGGTAATTTCCTTTCGTGTCTCTATTTTCCTTTCTCAAATTCTTGATACTAAGACCTAACATTACTTTGTATTTCTTCTTTTGCAACAACAACTACTTTGTCTTCTCCTCCAATAAGGACTCCTTCAGTTACATCTAAAGTTGAAAGACCTCGAAATGTGGAGCCAATTCAAGCAATACTCCCACTCTTTGGTCTTACATTTTCCATACCTTTCTTGAGGCAAAGCATTCATGCATCCCTATCTTTCGGCGTAACTCCATACTTTCCTCTTCTATCCTTCAACTCTAACCAATTTATTCTCCCTTCAAGCCTTGCTGCTCCTTCCCCTCTTGAGGAAATTTCAGCTATTACTTCAACTCCAGTGATAGCTGATTCCCGTAGAGAAGACACTGGTAGTTCACCAGTTCCTTGTCCACTATCCCTATCTAGCTCTAGTCCCTCTTCTCTCGACTTACTGGTAGCTGTAGACACCCCATTTTTGACCGTCCTCAAGACTTGGATGTCATCATTTGAACACTCAATGATTATCCATGCTCGTGATCGTTTTGAGTTCCCGGAGGTCTCGGTTGTGCGCCTTGCCTCAAGATCTCTCAACTTGTCTGTTTTGTGCTTGGTTGTGGACCAAGGACTTGTGTTTTTTATTCTGAGGGAAGAGGGTGGCTTGTTGGCCATTCCCTCAACCCATCGGCCAAGGCATGAAGCCATCGGCCCCTTTTTCTTGCCATCGGCCAAAAGTGTTGGCCGATCAGCACTATATTTGGTCGGTCGGCCCCTCATGTTGGTCGATCAGCCATATTTTCTGGCTGAGCCCTGTTCATCTGCTTTATGCAGATATTTTGTGCCAGCTGGCACAACTGGCACGCACAATCCCCCCTTCCATGCACGTGTATAGAGAGATTTGAGCCTTGCTTAGCTTCTCCAAGAAGCTTTGCAAAATTGGATTTCTATAAAAGGAGAGCCTCCTCCCCCTTTCCAGGGGTTCTGAGGAGAGAGTTCTATATCTATCTATCTCTATATCTCCCTCTCTTTACATTTTGTGTGTGTATTTGTGTTCTAAAGTGTGTTTTGTTCATACTTTTGCACTAAGACACCTAGTGTTACACCATCCTTGTGTGCTGAGGTACTAGGAGCTTGGTTTTAGTGTTCTTGGAGTGTTTTTGATCAGAGGAAGTTGTTGGAGCTTTGTTCTTGAAAGTGTTCTTCATGGGTGAGCTAACTACCTTTAGATACCCCATTCTTGCTTAAGCTTTTAGACCTACTTGCATATTGTTTCAAGCTTGACTCTAAACTACAAAAAGTTCTGATTTTGTATGCTTGTTATAGTTTCTTAAGGTCACTTTTTGGTTGGGGGTTGTCTACCCCCTCTTAGGCCTTGTTTGGCCTTGTTTTGTGCCTTTACTTTTGAGCTTTGGAATCATCTCATTTTGACCTTCTTACCACTGAAATCTATAGGATTTTCAGTGGTGGAGAAGTGGTTTTGAAGTCTTGAATAGGAGAGGGACACCCCCCTCTCCTTATATCTCATATGCTTGTGTTATTGGCTCATATTGGTGGCATGTTTGCATAGCATGTTTTGGCCCCATTTCAGCAAGTATTTGGTGTTATCTTGGCGTGATATACCTTTGTTTTGAGTTGGTTTGTTGGTCTCTTACATGCACTATACACTTGTCTTGCAATCCTCTTATTTACCTTGACATGCATCATGCATTTGGACCATCATGCTTGCCTATTTTGGCTCAACCCAAAGGGACTTTTAGTCATGTTTTACTATGTTTGAGCTCTATTTGGTGTTGTTTGGATCATGTGTGCAATGCTTTGTATGGCCACCATGCATTTTAGCTTGTTAGCTTTGAGAGTCTAAGTCACTAACATGTTTGCTTGGGCCATTTAAGTGATTTGGAATCACTTTTTATATTATTTCAGTCCATGTTTCATGCTCACATGCTTGCACTTATCACTCCTTTGATGCTTTAAAGGGTTTGTGTTTTATGCCTCATGAATGTGTCATTGTGTATGCCATCATGCTTAGGCCTTTGGGATGCCATGTAAGTGGGTTTTTGGGCTCATTCTAACATGCCATAACTCTGATTTTATTGGCCTAAGTCATGCCATGTTTGGTTGTAATAGGTGTAGTGCAATTGCCCCTTTTGGCCTTGTATGCGTTTTGCTTTGTGCTCACCTTTCTAGCATGTTTCGGTCTCATTCCATACATGTTTTAGCCTTGCTTTGGTCTACCTTGGGACTATTTTGGGTCACCTTGGCCCTTTGGGGCTTGGTTGATGTGGCCATAGTGTGAGTCCCTTAGTAAACCTTAAGCTTTGAGCTTTCTTGCATGCTTTGCCCGACTTGTTTGAGTGGTTTGGCACCAGTCCTTGCATGATTTCAGAGCTTATTGCATTGTCACATTCTCATGTTTATCACATCTTGCTCATGTTTGAGGATTGTGCATTGTTGCATAGTTTATGGATCAATGTGTGTACATGTGTGTTTTGCCCTTTCGGTGCCTTAATTCGTCACTTTGATCACTGTTTTTAGTATGGCTGAGGCTTATCCATTTTCAGTATAAGGCCATAGATCATGTGGTTTGTGTGTTGATTGCATGCTTATCGCATTGCATGTTGTTGGTATAGTTGTTGCATGCCTATCGCATCATATGCTTAGGTTGCATTTTGCATGCTTGCTAGCTCGCATTTCGTTGCATTGTATGTTTAGGTTGCATTGCATTTAGCGTGCTTGTTACCTTAGCCTTGCGTGCATGTTTGAGTCGCATTGCATTTGGTATGCTCATGTTGCATCGCATTGCATTTCTATGTTGCATTGTATTTGGCATACTTGCATTGCACTGTGTTTGGTTTGGGTGTTAAGCCAAACACGAGGAGCGATGGATGTTTCGTACTTGAAGTGACGAAACGTGCCTCAATCCCCGATCGTCGATGCTCTTGATGAAAGCATGATAGAGTTCTAGGCATTTATGTGTTTTTGGTGCATTCATTCCATAATGATTTGCACATTTGGCTCCTTGGGCCATCATGTATTGAAATGTGCAATTGATGGTCCGAGGGTCGAGGACTACACTCATTTGAGTCTCAAACATGATAAAGCGGGTGGTCGTGCAAACATTGCCTTGTAAATGTATTGCCATGCTCAGTTTGTCCTCTGCTGCAGCAAAACAGCATTCTGCAGGGAGAAATGGCCGGTCGGCTACTTTCAGTGCCGATCGGCTAACCATGTTTGGCCGATATCCTCACAAGTGGTCGATGGCACCTTCCCATTGGCCGATGACCTCTCAGTGTATAGGAAATGATTCTGGAGCATCACAGAGACTTGTGTAGTCTTCAGAGGTACAGAGCAGTGCAAACAGAGGCAACATGTAGCATGGCGATGGATTTTCGAGCTAAGCCATCCGAGCATGCATTCATCCCTCGTCTCGAGGCCATTTCAATGTTCTAATAACTTAGAATAGTTATTTATTTTGATTTGGTTGTGTAATTAATTAATTAGCTTGATTAGTTAGTTAATTTGTATTATTCTTTCGGACCCTCCGTCGAGAGGGCGAATTTTGTAATAAGTATGCGTGAGTGTGTGAATGTCTTCCAATCCCACGTCTTTCTCCCTTTTACTTAACCGCTTACGATGGTTAGTTTAAGGTCATGTTTCAATTAGCATCCTTATGCTTGTATGTTTGCATTCATTCATTTGTCTTGCATGCACCGGGCTCGGCGCATCATACAAACTGCATCGTATTTCAATACCAAGTTGAATACATGTTATCAAGTTGCATCTCATATGCCATCTTAGAATAGCCGAGCCTATTTCTAGTTGCATCTTGCATGTGTTGCATTAGGCATCTCAGCATAGTTAGGATGCATGCATGATTTATAATTAGCTTCATTCTTCAGCTCGGAGTACACTGTAAGTGTTTATGCTTTAGCATCTTGCATGAGTGTGAGTGTTGCCATGATAGCATGCTTTCCATGAGGCTATTTGCTTATGTGATATAACTGCCTGAATGCCTGTGGGTGAAGGTTGGATTACTTGAATTGGAACAATTCATCGAAATGTGAGTTTTAAGCCTACTTGAGGTGGCAAAATCATGTTGTCTAAGCGCACTTGAGGGTGGCAAATACTTGCGAGTAGCACCTTCAAACCATTTTCAAATAAACAAACATGCAATGTTTTGTTCCAAATTAGGCGATCTAGTCTATACTTGTGTGTTGTGCGCATCACATAGTAATTCTAGCTAATTAACCGGAATAAGAACACATGTGTTTTCAAAAACAAAATATCATGCTTAGTACAGGTTGATCTTTGATCGGGCGAGCGGGGGTGCTCATAGATGACCTTCCCCAATCGTACCCAAGTTCTCGAGCCGAGACAACTTTGGTGATGACGAACACGTGGCCTTAGGCACGAGTCAGGGTTTCCTAAATTTCCCCCAAAATAAAATATTTAGGTGGCGACTCTGTATTTGGTAAAGTAGTCCATGTTTGGCACTTCCTTACAAAAATCAGTTTTCCAAAACGATTTGCCGGATTTGGACTCTTTGGTGATTTATCAATCTCACATCGCACATTGTGAGATCAGATTAAGAACTGTGACATTTGAGTCCGAATTGTAGCATGAGGCCCTCGGGGCGCGTCTACAGCAGCTAAGACTATAGAAACTGCTAGGGATACTTCATCTTCCCTTCCTATCCCTATGTAGCCATCTCTTCCTTCTATCAGAGCCCTTTCTACACCAATCATGTCAACAGAAGAGGTGGACATCTTCGAAGCTAGATTAGCTAGCCTTTTTGACATGCCTCCCATCATTCCAACAGCTAGTAACGAAACTGAGCCATTAGTCCTAGCTAATTCTCTTTTAGAAATTTTTGAGAGCTCTTCCTCCACTAGTAGGACTTCCATACCTTTATTAGACTTTGACAGCTATTTGGAATTGCTGACACTCTTCTCGAGGGTCCCTTTCGAAGCCTTGCAAAGGCCTATTATCAAGAATGGTTTCCTCCAGTGCTACAAGGTTGTTGATCAATCCAGCATAACTATCTCAAGTCGTTTATCTCAAGCAGCAGCTACTATTGACTTTTTTATTAACATCTGCCATGCTGCCAAAGCTGCGAAGGAGAAATTGTTGAGAGACCAGAGATTTGTTTCCCAGATACATGCTGAAGTGTCAGAATTGAAAGAACAACATTCCTCTATCTCCCAATTTCGAGTTCAACTATTAGAGAAGAAAGCTCAGCTAGAAGAAGAGTTATCAACAGTTAACCTAGCTTTGGATCGAACTGCCACCAAGCTGGAAATTACCAATCAAGGATTGGCTGATCGAAAACAGGACAAGACTACAGCCATTCACTTGTTTCCATCTCTTAAGAGCAGAGAGTTAATTGTAAAGGAACAATTGAAACATTGTACTGACTTTTGGGCCAATCTATGGTTGCATGTATTCAACTCATTACGAAATAAAATCTTTATTTATTATATGAGTGTTTTCATGCTCTTTTTATTTAGCACTTAATATACTCTTTGCGTTTCCCATACAGTTGGATAATAAGGCTTCAAATATCTGTCATTAATTTTCTTCGGGTGTATATATCCATTCAAATTTCTCAAATGATATGGCCCCCAAGGCAAAACTCTATAAAATTGATATGGTCCTTCCCAATTAGGTGACCATTTGCCAAACTTATGACTTTTAATACCTATTGGGAATATTGTCTTCCATACCAAATCACCTTCATCAAAGCTAATGTGCCTGACTTTCTTATTATAGTTTTTGGCCGCTTTCTTCTTTTGGAAAAGAATGCTATTTAATGCCAAAATTCTAGCTTCATCCACATTTTCTAATTCCAAGCACATACTCTGATGGTACTGTAGACATCCCATTTTTGACTGTCCTCAAGACTTGGACGTCATCTTTTGAACACTCGATGATCATCCATGCTCGTGTTCGTTTTGAGTTCCTGAAGGTCACGGCTGCGCGCCTTACCTTAGGATCTCTCAACTTGACTGTTTTGTGCTTGGTTGTGGACCAAGGACTTGTAGTTTTGCTTCTGAGGGAAGGGGGTGGCTTGTTAGCCATCCCTACAACCTATCGGCCAAGGCATGATGCCATCGGCCTTGTTTCCTTGCTATCGGCCAAAAGTGTTGGTCGATCGTCACTCTTTTTGGTCGATCGGCACTTTTTTGGGTCGATCAGCCATATTTTCTTGCCGAGACCTTTCCATCTGCTTTTTGCAGATATTTTGTGCTAGCTGTGATAACTGGTATGCATATTTTTGATCCTCCATACACGTGTATGGAGGGATTTGTCCAAGACTCAAGCTTGTTCAACAAGCTTGAGAATTGGATTTCTATAAGAAGGGAGCCTCCCCTCCCTTTCCAGAGGTTTTGAGAAATTGATATAGGAGTTATATATCTCTCTCTATATCTCCCTCTCTCTCTACGTTTGTGTGTGTGTTTGTGCCTTAAAGTGTATTTTCTTTACACTTTTGCACTAGAGCACCTAGTGAAACACCATCCTTTGGTTGCTGAGGTACTGAGGAGTTGGTTTTAGTGTTTTAGGGTTGGCTTGAACTCAGAAAAGGTGCTGGAGTTGTGTTCTTGAAGGTGTTCTTCAAGGGTGAGTAAACTGCCTTTTAATTCCTCATTTTTGCTTAAGATTTTAGACCTATTTTCATAATGTTTTGAGCTTAACTCTAAACTACAAAAAGTTCTGATTTTTTATGCTTGTTATTGTTGCTTAAGGTCACTTTTGTGTTAAGGGTTGTCTACCCCCTCTTAGGCCTTGTTTGGCCTTGTTTTGTGCCTTTCCTTTTGAGCTTTGGAACCATCTTGTTTTGACCTTCTCACCACTGAAATCCAGAGGATTTTCAGTGGTGGAGAGGTGGTTTTGGAGTCTTGAATAGGAGAGGGACACCCCCCTCTCCTTGTGTCCCATATGCTTGCATTGTTGGCTCATAATAATAGCATGTTTGCTTAGCATGTTTTGGTTTCATTTCAGCAAGTATTTGGTGTTATTTTTCCATACTATACCTCTGTCTAAGGTTGATTTAATGGTCTCTTGCATGCACCATGCACTTGTCTTGCAATCCTCTCTATTGCCTTAACATGCTTTGTGCTTTAAGCTATGTTTTTAGCATGATTTTGGTTCGACCCAAAGAAGTTTTTAGCCTTGTTTTACCATGCTAGAGCTCTGTTTCATGTTGTTTTAGTCATGCATGCACTGTTTTGTATAGCCTTGGTTCAATCTAGTTTATTAGCTTTGAGTGTCCAAGTCATTAGCATGCATTGCTTAAACCATTTTCATGATTTGGCATCATTTCATATGTGATTTCAGAGCACGTAGTGTAGCCATACACTTGCTTTTGTCATCCTTTCAATGCTTTGAAGAGTTAGTGTTTTGTGCCTTAAGGATGGACCATTGTGCATGCCTCTATGCTTAGGCTTTTGGGATGCCATCTCAGTGGGTTTTTGGGCTTATTTTGACATGCCATAACTCTGTTTTTCATTGGTTAAGTCTTGTCATGTTTGGTTGTAATAGGTGTAGTGTAACACCCCTTTGTTAGCCTTGCATGCCTCATGCTTTTGGACTTTTGTTCTAGCTTGTGTTGGCTAGGTTCATGCTTGTTTTTGGTCTTGTATTGACCTGCCTTGGGACTATTTTGGTTGCCCTTGGCCTTTTGGGGCTTGCTTTGCATGACCATGGTTTAAGTCCCTTTGCTAGTTTCAAGCTTTGAGCTTCCTTGCATGCTTTATTTGTGTTATATGCGTGATTTGGCATCATTCCTAACATCATTTCAGAGTTTATGGTGCTGTCACATGTCCATGCTTATCACTCTTTAAGTGTACTTAAGAGTTGTCCTCTTTATGCCTTAATGCTTGGGCCAATTGGCATGCATGCTTGTCTTGCATTTTCATGCTCTTCTTACCATCATTTCATCACTTTGGCCACTGATTTGGACATGTTTGAGAGCTGTCCATTTTAGTTTAAGTCCATCTCTGCATGTTGTTGCATGCTTGTCTTGCATGTTGTCGCATGCTTGTTGCATACTTGGTACATTGCATGTTGTCGCATGCTAGTTCCATTGCATATTGTTCCATGTTGGTACATTGCATTTTGCATGCTTGGCACATTGCATGTTTGCATGTTTAGGTTGCATTGCATTTGGCATGCTTGTTACCTTAGCCTTGTGTGCATGTTTGAGTCATATTGCATTTGGCATGCTTATCTCCATGTTGCATGCATCGCATTGTGTTTGGTTTGGGGTGTCAAACCAAACACGAGGACCGAGGGACGTTTCGTACTTGAAGTGACGAAACGTGCCTCAATCCTCGGTTGCCGACACTCTTGATCCAACATGATAGAGTGTGAGGCATTTGTGTGTTTTTTGTGCATTCATTCCATATTGATGTGTGCAATTCAGCCTCTTTGGCCATCATGCATCAAGATGCGTGATTGATGGCCCGATGGTCAAGCACTACACACCTTTGAGTCTCAAACATGATAAGGGTTGTAGTTTCACAACATTATCCTGCAAATGTATTGCCATGCCTCTGTTTGTCCTCTGCTGCAGCAACAGGAGCAATTTGCAAGAAGAGATGGCCAATCGGCTACAAATGTTTGACCGATGGACTCAAAAGTGGTCAATGGCCATTATCCACTAGTCGATGGCCACTCTTCTTGGCTGATGACCTCTCAGAGTGTTCATGAGGTGGTTTAGAATCATCACAGAAGCTGGAACAGTTTTCAGAGGTGCAAAATAGTGCAAATAGAGGCAACAGGGGGCATGGCAACGGATTTCCGAGAGTAGCCGACCAAACATGCATGTATCCCTCATTACGAGGCCATTTCAGTGTTTTGATAGCTTAGAATAGTTATTTGTTTCAATTTGGTTATGTAATAATCAATTAGCTTATTAGTTAGTTAATTAGTTGGCTTGTATTATTTATTCGGACCCTCCGTCGAGAGGGCAAATTTTGTAATAAGTGTGCGTGAGTGTGTGAATGTCTTCCAACCCCACGTCTTTCTCCCTTTTACTTAACCGCTTACGATGGTTAGTTCTAGGTCATATTTTGATTAACATCCTTATGCTTTGCATGTCTGCATTCATTCATCTGTCTTGCATGCACCGGGCTCGGCGCATCATACTAACTGCATTGTATTTCAATACCAATTTGAATACAAGTATCGACTGTTGCATTTCACATGCCATCTTAGAATAGTCGAGCCTATTTCTAGTTGCATTTTGCATGTGTTGCATTAGCCATCTTAACATGAACTAGGATCATGCATTGATTACTAACTAGTTTCTGTTTTGGCTTGGAGTACTCGGTAAGTGTTTATGCTTTAGCATCTTGCATGAGTGTGAGTGTTGCCATGATAGCATGCTTGCCATGAGGCTATTTGCTTATGTGATATAACTTCTTGAATGCTTGTAGGTGAAGGTTGGATTACTTGAATTGGAACAATTTATCGAAATGCGAGTTTTAATCCCACTTGAGGTGGCAAAATCATGTTTTCTAAGCTCACTTGAGGGTGGCAAATCCACGTCTTAGCCTATTTGCGAGTAGCACCTTCAAACCATTTTCAAAATAGACATGAGATTTTTGTTCCAACTTAGGCGATCTAGTCTATACTTGTATGGTGTGCGCATCACATAGTAATTCTAGGCTAATAACCAGAATAAGAACACATGTGTTTTCAAAAATAAGATATCATGTTAGTAAAAGCCGATCCTTTGATCGGGTGAGCGGGGGTGCTCATTGCATGACCTTCCCCAAAATTTGATGGGTCGTTGAACACACCAAAAATAAATACTGAACTACACCAAATTCTTTTAGAATAATGGCAAGTCCAGATATCGATCTACAGGGACAATTGTGAAATTAGATTAATTCAATCGCAAAATTCCTAAATTAATTTTGATTCAAAAGATGAGATTGATTTTATACCTAAACAACAATTAAATAAAATTGAAGAATTATACTGACAATTAAAATTAGGGTTTGAGATATTAATTTTCGAAAAAAATCCTAGGGTAGAGAATTCACCACTAACCACATGAATGAGACTTAACATCAACCACCAATTGCAATTCGGTTTGAACTACCCAATATTTCACAACTACAAGTTTGAAATATTGATCAAGAGGGTTGTTGTATTCAATGTACAGGCACAAATCATCCCGAGTAGTACGAATCGTTTGCTCTAAACTATGTTAGCAAAACGACCCGTCTCTCATAGCATGACTCGTCTCGTACTTTGAATACAAACACAAAGAATACTAATGTATGGAAAGCATTAAACAATCATAGAGATTAAAATGCTTGAAGAGATGAACGAAACAATTATTAAAAACTTCTAAAACATTCATACATTCATTCAAACCAATTTACAATTAAAGCTCATGAAAAAATCCATTACATGGCTAGGGTTTCATTAAAACCCTAGAAAAGACGACTAGCCACTCATGGAGGAGTGGAAAGAGGAAGAAGATGAGGAAGAAACACCCATGGAAGTGTCCTTCAAGCATTGGTAGAATAGCCTCTCTTTGGAACCCTAGCCTCTCTCTATTCTGTATTCAATTTTTGAACCCTAGGTCTAGCTGATTTTCTGTCTTTTATTTGGAGCAAAACAGACCAAAAATTCCGCCGCTCGTGCACCCATGTGGGCCGCTCGAGCGGTGGTGGGCCGCACGTGCGGTGAAGGTTTGCCGCACGTGCAGTGGTATGGCTGGCTCGGATTCTTCACTTCTCGCTCAGAGAATTCTCTTTCGCGCCCCTTTTGATTAAAATTTTACATTTCCTGCCAAATCTGTCCAAGTGCACGAAACACATCATCTCTACCAAATAAATAAAATTAAAAGACAAAAAATGTAACCTAGGTGGCCTCAATGTGGTACCTTTCGGCCTACATCACCTTCCCCTCTTGTACCCAAGTTCCCGAGCCGAGGCAACTTTGGCGATGATAGACATGTGGCCTTAGGCACGAGTCAGGGTTTCCTAAATTTCTCAAAACAAAAACATTTAGGTGGCGACTCTATATCTGGCAAAGCAGTCCTTGTTTAGCACTTCTTTATAAGATCAGTTTTCCAAAACGATTTGCCGAATTTGGACTCTTTGATGATTTATCAATCTTGCATTGCACTTTGCGAAATCAGATTCAGAACCGTGATATTAAGTCCGAACTGTAGTAGTCCAATGAACAAAATGGATTTTTCGCGCCAATTCGCGCGCGGAGCCCGGGACTTTCGGGCACGTCTACAGGTACTGCTCAGGAACTAACTGATCCTAGCCTCTCACCCTCAAGGACTTGATGCTAATTTCTACAGGTAACACTGCATCATGCCCATATATCAAGGCACAAGAAGTAACTCCTGTACTTGATCTTGGAGAAGTCCTGTAAGTCCATAATACATCCAACAGTATGTTATGCCAATCCTTGGGATTATCTTCCACAACTCTTTGTATTCCATTTTTTAAGGATTTATTGGATACTTCTGCTTGACCATTTGCTTGTGCATAATAGGAGGTAGAATTAACCAGGCTAATTCCAAATTCTGCCACAAAAGACTTTACCATCTTCCCATCAAATATAGTCCCATTATCAACAGTTATAGCTTGACGGATGCCAAATCTATGGATCAGATCTTTAATGAATCCAATGACTTCAGTCTGGTCTAAGCCTTATATGGCTTAGCTTCAACCCACTTAGTGAAGTAATCTGTGGCCACTAAGATGAAACAATGGTGCTTCGAAGAGGGTGGATGTATTTTCCCTATCATGTCCATAGCCCAGCGTCTGAATGGCCAAGGTTTCACAACTGCATGTAAATCAGTTATTGGCACATGTCTTATTACGCCATGCTTTTGGCATGCTTGGCAAGCTCTAGCATATTATATGCAATCTTTAAAGATGATTGGCCAATAGTAGGAATGTCTTCGAAGCAGCCATCTCATCTTCACACTAGGCTGGTGAGCACCACAGATGCCTTCATGAACTTTAGCCATGGCTGTCAATGCCTCATTTGGCCCTAAACATTTCAATAATAACCCATCTGCTCCCCTTTTGTAAAGAGCATTACCATACACTATGTATTGCATAGATTGTAATTTGACTTTTCTGCTGGCATTCGAAGATGGGCCAGTTAGGTATTGCGTTAGTAGATGCCTCTAATCTTATTCTTGTAAGCCATTATGATTGACTTCTAACACCACATTCCTTTTAGTTAAGGGCGGGATTACTTTTTGATATGTTGTTTGGCCTATGTGAGTGTCATCCCTTATCCTGAAATTCGAAACTTTCTGAGCCACATCATTAGCTTTGTTATTCATAAATCTTTGGACATAAGTCACATTTGCTATCTGGAATTGAGAAAGCAAACGTAATGCAACATCATAGTAAGGCAACATGCTTGCACTTTGACATTTGAAAATTCCTTTCACTTGGTTAACCACCAATTAAGAATCCCCAAATATATCAACTGCATGAGCTTGCAATCCTGTAATAACCCCGACCTCCGATTAATGCTAATTCATAATTAATTATGCCTAACAGTAATTTAGGAGAAATCCAGAAATTAATTTGCATATGTGTTGCATTATTTTTGTGTTTCTATATGTTCGATGTATAACGATCTGTTCATGTTCTGACTTTGAATTGTGAATTGAAAGCCTTATCGGCGCCGGATTCCGAAATTGATTAGTGTTATGTGCTAATTAGAATTTATGTGATTTTATGGTAGATTTAATTCAAACTCGATTCGGTATGATTAAATTAGATTAATTAATGTTGAATCACATTAGTTTGGCTTATTTACCTAATTGCCACTAAGTGGATTATTCTAGGCAAACACCTAGTCTTGAGGCATAAGAGGTTGAGGCATCACTTATTCATCTTCCTAGAGACAAAAAAATGTGAGAAAGAGTGAGAGTGTGAGAGACTTGTTTTCAACAAGAGATTTGAGCTTGAACTTGGAAGAATTGAAGAATTGTGTGCATACTTGAGCTTCTAGGCTTGGAATTGAAGACTTAAAGTAGGAGAATTACCTTCTTAATTGTGAATTGATTTAGTTCTTGCATGGTTCATATGAAATTACTTACCTAAGTCTAGAATTAGCTCAAACATGTTGAATCATGAAGTTCGAGGTTGTTTTCATAGTAATTCTTGCATGCATGTCCACATTTTTGTTATAGTCCATGAACTCACCATGTTTTGAAGTTAAATCTTGCATTTGATCTTGTTTTAGAACTTTGGAGTTTCAAGGAACCCGTGCATGTGTTGAATTTTGCATTGTTCTTCATGTTCTTAAAGTTTATTTGAAAATTGTGTTTAATTGAACTACCTTTGGGCTTTGATTTCTCAAATTGGTCTTTGAAACATGTCATATTATGAGTGTACAAGTGTTTTCCAGAAAATTAGCCCAAAAGGATCGAATTTGATGCATTGTAGTTGAGTTTTGAGCTTGAGGTTCGAATATGGAAATTCCAGATTTTGGACTCACGCTCAAGCGGGAAACTCCACGCTCGAGCGTACATATTGAGTTCATACAGTACAGTCGAGCGGGTAAAATTACGCTCGAGCGGAAATTTCGTGTATCCAGTACTTTGCCTGTGTTTGCAGTCCGCTCGAGCGGGGTAATGCACGCTCGAGCGAAGAGTTGTGTCTCACGCTCGAGCGGGTATTGAGCGCCCATCGAGCGTGAATTTTGTGCATCCAATACTTTTACTATAGCTTGCAGTCCGCTTGAGCGGAGTAATCTACGCTCGAGCGGATTCCTTTGGTCTGCATGTCCGTTCAAGCGTAGAAGGCCACGCTCGAGCGGATTCCTTTGGTCTGCATGTCCGTTCAAGCGTAGAAGGCCACGCTCGAGTGGATTCCTTTTGTCTGCATGTTCGCTCGAGCGTAGAAGGCCATGCTCGAGCGTGACCCCTATTTCAGCAAAGTTTTGAAAAATGTTGTTAAGTGCATTTTTGCATCCCCATCCCATCCTAGGCATTCCTAAGCCATGTTTAAGACTCCATAATGAGGTTAATGGTTAAGCACACACTAAGATTAACGAAGTAAGTTACGTCTAACTCGAGCGTGTGTTTCAAGCGGATAATTATATGCGTCTTCATGTAGGTCCCGCACCTCAGGACAAGTGAAGAGCCATTTTACCATCTAGTTGGGCCGACCAATTGTTTGTGAGTAATAACTCTGTAAAGTTATGTTTAACTTTAATTATTTTCCAATGACATGAGATGATAAGTTCTAAAATGCTATGTTTTGAATGAATGAATGATTGTCCAATTTTCCTTGAAATGTAAACGTGTTATCCTTAGCCGAGGCCCTTGCCCAAGGGACACAATACTAAGGCACATGGTCATGAGGCCCTAGCCCGGGGGTTAACATCGTGGCACAGGCCCTCGCCCGGGGGAAACAATACCGTGGCGCAGACATGTTACCCGGTACCGGAGGTTCCATTATGGAACTTACTATGCTTGACTAACATGATATGTTATGCTAAGGGGAATGTACCATACATGATTTGAATATGGATATGACTATGATTCTTTTCTGATACGAATATGATTATGTTTCCGATCTGATAATGGATTGATTTCTGATTTCTGTATTCAATATGGTCATCATTCATTAAACCCCTTTACTCTGTTATTTTTCACTAGGCTTTAGCTCACTCCTTATATTATGTATGTAGGTGAGAAAGTACGAGACTAGGCCTGGGGTTGATGGCCTACACCCCAGTTTTGTCAGCCAACCGTCGCGCCTCCCGAGGAGGTTCCAGTTAAAGTCAATTGCCATGGCTATTTTTGTAGTTATGCTAGTCTCTGTCTATTTGTAAAGTCAGGATCTGGAAACTACAATCTGTAAATATTTATGAATATTGGTGTCCCTTGACTAGCATGCTTATGAATATAAATAAATTTGACTTACTCTGTCCCATGTACGTCATCACAGCTCATTGGACTTTGTTTATTTTGTCTAGTTGCTTCCGCAGCCCCTTATTACTTGCTAATCTGCTAAGAGGCCTTTTTTAATCCGAGGATTACTGGCCGGTTACGACGCTAAACCTATGGGGGCGGGTTTGGGTCATGACAGAGTGGTATTAAAACACGTGTTATACCGCACACACAAGTCCATATGAGCTCAGGATGTCCTAGTAAGAAGTAGGGACATTTCATCTGCATGTCTTTGAGCATTGTCAGAAAGTGAAAATGTAACCTAGCATATTCATGTGAACTTGGATAAAATAATGAAGATTAATTGCCAATATTTATAAATTTGTGTTTACCTATAGCAAATGGACAATACAAGAGGTGATGACACTTCGGGCTCCTTGGATGCCCAAATGAACAGAATGGAACAAATGCTTGCCACTTTAACCGAAGTGCTAATGCAACAACAGAGGCGACAACCCTCGCCACCTCTGCCCCCACCAGCTCAAGTTGAAATGGGCAACAACGACATGATTAACATGACTCAAAAATTCATGAAGATGAAACCGCCAACCTTCTTAGGAGGCATTGAACCACTGAAGGTAGAAACTTGGCTACTAGAGATGGAAAAATTGCTTGAAGTGTTTCCCTGCTCTGAAGTACATAAGGTTTTGTTGGCCACTTACACTCTCAAAGACAAAGCTCGAAGATGGTGGTTACTAGTTCGGAATGGTAATGAGAATATGACATGGACTCAATTCTACTCAGTTTTCTACGACAAGTACTTTCCTCAGTGCTTCCGAGACTGGAAAGTTTCAGAATTTCAAGAACTTAAACAAGGCAGAATGGCCGTAGCTGAATATGAAGCTAAGTTTACCGAACTGGCTCGTTTTGCTCCACACGTGGTAGACACGGATTATAAGAAGGCACGAAATTTTGAGGAAGGCCTGGATTTAGAAGTATTTGATCGAGTGGGTGTCCTGAAATTGCCTACTTACGTGGAGGTACTTGACAGGGCATTAATGGCAGAAGTTACTATAGCAGCAAAGAAACAGACTATAAACCCACCAACCGAATAGAAGGGCAAAAGGACCGGGTTCAATTTTAGACGGGGCCGATCGTTTTCAAAGAGACAAAACACAGGATCCTCCGGTGGTTATAGCCAGAGTAGTGGGTCTATACCGACTTGTGCAGATTGTGGCAGGAGGCATAGAGGAGTATGCCATCACGTGTCAGGCGCCTGTTACCGGTGTAGCAAAGTGGGCCATATGATGAAAGATTGTCCAATGGGATCAAGGAATACCAGTCACCCCGCAGCCAGTTCAACAGGGTCTGTTTCAGTGACCAAATCAAACTTCAAAAGTAATGCCAAGGGCAATAATGAGAATGAAGCATTGAAGCAAGGGAGAGTATTCACTTTAGTGCCCGGAGATGTGCAAAATACTGAATCGGTAGTGTCATGTACTATTTCTATCTGTGCTCAGAATGCGTATGTGCTGATTGATTCTGGCTCCACACATTCATTCGTATCGCATGCTTTTTCTCAGAAATTAACTAGACCGTTAGAACCCATGAGCTGCTTACTATCTATATCTATACCATCTGGGGGTTCCATGATGTGTGCTTGTGTTTATCCGGCATGTGATCTTGTAATTGGAGAGATGACATTGTGTGACGCCCCACTCCCGGGTCGTTAAATACACTAAAATAGCCTAAAAAAAATTACAAGTTTTGCTCCAAAAAATAATAACTACAAAATTGTCTCAAATGGTACAATATCCTCCAAAATAAACAATATTACAACTATCTCCATAATTAAAGTGGTAGATCCCAAATCTCTGTATTAATAAATCTTTCTAATTCTCAATTTCGAGCTCTGCTAAAATCTGCTTCGCACCTGAAAAATAAATTAATTCGGGAAGTATACAATACGACAGGAATACAAGGCTCGAATACAGAATAAATTAACAGAAACCCAACAATTTATGACACTAAATCAACGATACGATAATCAAGCAATTTACCAAATTGCACAACAAACCAACCATAATTTATCTAGACCAAACACTCAGTCCTACTCAGTACATGACCAGTGAATAAATTCATTTATTCACCCACCTCACCCAAGCTCCACGCTTATCCGGGCATATTGGTGTAAACAATTAATAAGATTCACTCGATTCATGTACGGAGTATTTCCGGGTCATTCAGCCAGACAAATCACCATTTAACACAGAAATATTTGTAGAGAATTTTACCAAACGATTAGAATATCAACGATTCAACAACGAACGATTTTACGAAATCTATTAATAACCACATTAATCAAGTGGATTACAAATTGAGGATGATTAAAAATATAAAACTCTTTGCAAAGAGATTTAAATAGAGCATATTGTATACAACCCGAATTTACCTCATAATAATTGACTTCGTCACCACAAATCTGACATTACTCCATGGATCTCCAAAAATAACTCTGATTAAACTTCTAAAGCATAGGATATGTATATATTGACAAAATCTACAACTCTCCTCCTTAATGGAATTATAAACACACACTTTAAATACTCCCATAAAAAAAACAAATTGTGAAGGAGAGAGGGCAACAGAAGTATGGAAAAAGAAGAAAAAAGAGAAAGTTGAGAGAATGAAGGAGGGTTCTGCCCAATTTATAGTGAAAGGAACTTAGGGCTAAGGAAAGAGAATAAAAAATTAAAATAAAAAGGAAAATAAAGGACAACTTTAGTGGGCTTGCTACCCACGTTTCCATATGTAATAAAAAATTAAAAGCATGAAATGGTGAAAGGATGGAATGATAGAATGGTGGTTTGGGGTTATTGTGGGTGTTGCCCACGGTTTGAAATTGTTTTTTTTTTTTTTTTTTTTTTTTTTTTTTTTTTTTTTTAATGGGGAATGGTAGGATTTATTATTAAATGGGAATAAGTAACAATATGATAGATATAAAAAGGATGAGATAAATACAAATAAATAATTTAAAATTTTGATTCTTAGCTAAAAATCTCATTACTAAATTATCATAATAAACCACCAATACCACTCACTAAATATTAATACTTCAAAAATACGGGGTGTCACAATCTATCCCCCTTAAAATAATTTCGTCCTCGAAATTCCAATCCGTAATGTTCTAAAATTTAATCTCAACTAAAACTCCAAATAACATGGTTCCGCTACACACTCTGATATAAAAAATGATTTTTTTTTTTTCGTTATACTCACCACCCAATAGATCCCATATAAGACCTAATCCCTACGCTCTGATACCATTTTGTGACGCCCCACTCCCGGGTCGTTAAATACACTAAAATAGCCTAAAAAAAATTACAAGTTTTGCTCCAAAAAATAATAACTACAAAATTGTCTCAAATGGTACAATATCCTCCAAAATAAACAATATTACAACTATCTCCATAATTAAAGTGGTAGATCCCAAATCTCTGTATTAATAAATCTTTCTAATTCTCAATTTCGAGCTCTGCTAAAATCTGCTTCGCACCTGAAAAATAAATTAATTCGGGAAGTATACAATACGACAGGAATACAAGGCTCGGATACAGAATAAATTAACAGAAACCCAACAATTTATGACACTAAATCAACGATACGATAATCAAGCAATTTACCAAATTGCACAACAAACCAACCATAATTTATCTAGACCAACGAAATAAATACCCTATGGGCTGGGAAGGGATTAGGCCCCAATGTCGAACAACGGCTCTTAAAAACGGATAAAGGGGAAAACGGATGCTGCTTTCAACAATCGATAGGAGAGGAAAGATGATTGTGCTCTCGTCGGTCCTCTGCATATCGGTGGTGCTGTCTTCCACGAGCGACAGATGAACGTCATCTGGGATGGAACAATGGCGTCGAAAGCCGAAAATCCGATCCGGAGAAAGGAGTGCTTCCAAATTTCTTGCCATCGTATTCAGCCTAAGGGTTATGCAAAACTAATAGTAAATGAGAAAATGGTATTGGGAGTGAAAGAGAAGAGAACTTACAGGGAGCGGAAGGAATAATGAGAGACAGAAGAGAGTTGCAGAGGTCGTGAGGTGGAAAAGTTGTACTAGAAGGCGAACCAAAAAATCTTGAGTATTCAAAGTATACATTCGAAGAGACAAAATTTTAAATCACCTTAAATGGAGGAAGCGTACGAAGAGGCGGGAACTTGTAATGATGACTAGAAAAACGTGTGCGTTCTTACACGCTTTGAAATGAGCTTAACCGCTGAATTTTTGACTTATCAAGGTCGAAGCCAAACACGCCAACTAAACAGAGTTAGTGGGGGTGTTCAGGGGGCAATTGTGGTAGCCGAATAATTTCAGACACAGATAGGCAGTGTATACTTTCCCAATCAGTGTATAGTATGCATTCAAATGCCGAATAAGTATGCCCCGCCCCTGACGTTTCAGATGTCGAATAAGTCGAGCAGGGGCCGGTTAAAAGTTGTAATACGGCATATTGAGGGAGGTGAGTGAATGAGTACATGACAGATCAAGAGCGGGCCCTACCTAGAAGACCAGGGGCGTATATAAATAGAAGAACAACAACCAAAGAGAGGTATGTGGGAATTAGTATACTTAACTTAAGACACAAGCAATCTAGAGAGTATACACTAACTTGTCCGTCGAAGTGCTAATTCTGGCACCCCCGACTGGAGTGTTCATTCCTTTCAGGTGACTACCTGAAGATAACGAGCATCCCCCAGGATCTGAAGAGTATTTCCAAACCACTTCTCCACAACCTCCGTCAAGGACCTAGCTTGGGAAGACTATGGAGCTGAGAGCTCACCTTTGTTTATTTGTATTTATTTTTGTCCAAGCCTAGGGCTTTCTTTGTATTGAGCTTCTGACTTGTTTTGTTGTGACCAAGCATTGTCTTAGAAAGTTGTAAGCCCATAGGGTATTTATTTCGTTGATCATTCAGTTTGGTGTCACATGCTATAGATTCAAGGTAGAGCTTATGAATGTGTAATGCATGTGCCCCTTTTGTAAATTTACTCTGATTAATGAAAGCCTAATACTTTGTTTATCTCATTTTGTATTAGTCTTTACTGTTGTGTTATTGTGTTATTTTTGGGGGGTTACAATTTTTGCTGGAGAAAATTATGATTAGTGGTGTGTGAAGATGAAGACCTTATGTCAGTCCCAAGATTTATGGAACTTGGTACAAAATGGGTATGATGAATCCGATTCAACAACTACATTAACTTCAGCACAAGAGTAGCAGCTAAAAAAAAAAAAAAAAAAAAGAGGATGCTAAAGCACTCTTCTTCATCCAACAAGCACTCTTTGATGAGTTGTTTCCAAGAATCATTAAAACCAAGAAATCAAAGGAAGCATGGGACATTTTACAACAAGAAGTTCAAGGAGACAAAAAGGTAAGAATCATCAAACTCAAAACTCTTAGAAGGGAGTTAGAATATTTGAAGATGAAAGAATTTGCAACTTTAACTGATTATTTTTCTAAACTGATGGAGATTGTCAATCAAATGAAATCATATGGTGAAAGAGTTGAACAAAAGAGAATTGTTGAGAAAATTCTGGTTAGTTTACTATAAAAATATAATACAATGGAGGGAATAATTGAAGTAACAAAGGATATCTTTGAAATGAATGTCCAAGAATTGATGGGTTCTTTGAAAGCTCGTGAATAAAGGTTGTTAAAACAATCAGAGAAGCCTTTGGAGAGTACATTCTAATCAAAAGTTAATTTGAATTCTAAAAGTCATGGAGAATCATCAAGTAATGAACAAACAAGAGGGAAATTATCAAGAGGTGGTAGACAAGGAAGAGGAAGAGGTAGAGGAAGAAATTCATCAAGGGGAAGAAGTAGAAACAACGTTCATAGAAGTTCAAGTGTGGAAGAAAATACAAGAAAGTGTAGAATTTGTGAAAGGGGAAATTAACTAGAGAAGGATTGTTGGTTCCGAGGGAAACCACAATGTTATAAATACAAGAATTTTGGCCACCTCCAAAAGGATTGCTAAGTCAAGAGCAATCAACAAGCTAATTGTTCAGAGAAGAAAGATGGAGAAGGAAACTTATTTTATGCTTGTCAACCAGCTTCAGAACACAAAAATGATGTTTGGTACCTTGATAGTGGGTGTAACAATCATATGACAGTTGATAAGTCTATTTTCTTGGACATGGACACTTCAATTTGCTCTCAAGTTAAAATGGGAAATGGAGTGTTAGTAAATACAAAGGGAAAAGGAACCATAAGAGTTGAAACAAATAAGGGGACTAAGTTTATTCATGATGTGTTGCTTGTTCCAGACTTGGAGCAAAATTTGCTAAGTGTTGGACAACTTCTGGAACATGGATATGCAATCGATTTCGAAGCTAATAGTTGCACCATTCATGACAGAAATGCAAAGCAAGTGGTGGCAAAAATTCAAATGGAGAAAAATCGAAGCTTCCCACTAACATTCAACTATGCTAGAAATGTTGCTTTGAAAGCTCATATGAATGATGAGTCATGGTTGTGGCATTGAAGACTTGGGCATTTGAATTTTCATAGTCTCAAAGTGCTTCACCAAAAGAATATGGTCCAAGGACTTCCAAGTATTGAGGAAATACATGATGTTTGTGAGGGGTGTGCACTTGGGAAGCATCATCAGCAACCTTTCCTAAAGGAGTTGCTTGGAGAGCCAAAGAAATGTTAGAGTTAGTTCATACGGATGTTTGTGGGCCTATGAAAACTCCCTCCCATGCCCAAAACAAGTACTTTATTCTCTTTATTGATGACTATACAAGGATGACATGGGTGTACTTCATGAGGGAAAGATTTGAAGTGTTCACTATTTTCAAGAGATTCAAAAGCATGGTGGAAAAGCAAAGTGGGCACTGCATAAAGACTTTGAGAAGTGATAATGGCAAAGGATACAACTCCAAGGAGTTTGGAAAATTTTGTGAAAATGAAGGTGTAGAGAGGAAACTAACAGTGGGTTATACTTTACAACAAAATGAAGTATCCAAAAGAAAGAATCAAACGGTGATGGAAATAGCCAAATCTATGATAAATGAAAGGGGGCTACCAAAGAGTTTTTGGGCTGAAGCTAATTACACAGCAGTGTACTTGATAAATAGATGTCCTACCAAAGCCGTTTGGAACGAAACTCCCATAGAAGCTTGGAGTGGGAGAATGCCATCAGTAAAACATCTTAAAGTATTTAGATGTGTTTGCTATGCTCAAATTCCAAAGGAAAGAAGAAGCAAATTAGATGAAACAAGTGAGAAATGTATCTTTGTGGGATATAGCAGCAAATCCAAGGGTTGTCGATTGTATAGCTTGAAGAAAAATAAGATAATAATCAACCGGGATGTGTTATTTGATGAGAATGTTTTATGGAATTAGGAAGAAGGTAAAATTGAGAAGCAATCTATCCTAATTGATGAGAAGTAAGAAAATTCAACACATGAAGATGAAAAAATGAAGCATCAATCCTCACCAAGGGCAGGTTCATCATCATCTTCCAGCTCTTCTCCAAGTTCAAGCTCAAATTCTAATTCATCCTCACCTAACTCAACTCCAAAAAAAAAAAATGAGGAGTTTGATTGATGTGTATGCTAGATGCAATTTTTGTGTAACGAAACCTAGAAGTTTTGAAGAAACAATTAAAGACGAAGCTTGGAAGAAAGCAATAAAAGAAGAAATTGAAGTCATTAAGAAGAACAACACATGGGAATTGGTTGAAAAACCACAAGGCCAGAAAATCATTGGGGTGAAGTGGATTTAAAAAGTAAAGTTGAATTCGGATGGTTCATTCCAAAGAAACAAGGCAAGGCTGGTCGCAAAAGGGTACACAAAACAGCCTCGAATCGTTTTTCAAGAAACATTTGTACTGGTTGCACGACTTGACACCATTCGAGCTCTCATTGCTTTAGTAGCCCAAAAAGGTTGGTCATTGTATCAACTTGATGTTAAAGCTGCGTTTTTAAATGGGGAATTGAAAGAGGAAGTGTATGTTGAATAACCCCAAGGGTTTTTAATGAAAAGAGATGAAGACAAGGTGTATAAATTAAAGAAAGCATTGTATGGGCTAAAGTAAGCTCCAAGAGCATGGTATAGCCATATTGATTTCTATTTCACCAACAAGGGTTTCAAGAAGAGCAAGAGTGAGCCAACCTTATATGTGAAAAATCAAGGTATATCAATTCTTATTGTTGCCTTGTATGTTGATGATTTGTTATTTTTCGGTAATAATGAGATAATGATTGAAGAATTTAGAAATGACATAATGAGAAGATATGAAATGAGTGACATGGGTGTGTTGAATCATTTTCTTGGAATTTAAATCTATCAAGTTGAAGATGGAGTATTTATTTCTCAAAAGAAATATGCTGAAAATATTTTAATGAAATTTGGCATGAGTGGTTGTAAGCCTATGGCCACACCACTAGTTGTGAATGAAAAACTTATAAAGAAAGATGGAGAGAAAAAAAGTCGATGGTTCGTTGTTGTAGACACCCCATTTTTGACCGTCCTAAAGACTTGGACGCCATCGTTTGAGTGCTCGATGATTGCGCTTGTTCGCGCTCTTTTGGAGTCCTCAGGGGTTTTCAGTTGCGTGCCTTGCCCCTAAGTCTCTGAACTCTCTTGGTTTTGTGCTTGTTTTCAGCTAGACCTTGGTGCCCCATTTGGCCTGGAGGGAGAAGTAGAGGTGTAGACCACTTTTCTCCCCTGCCAGCCAGTTTTCTCCCCTGTAGACCAATTGTTGTGGTCTGTCAGCTAGGGTGGGTGGTCAGTCGACCACCTTAAGTGGTCGGCAGCTTGCCACCACCTTCTTCTCTTTGTGTAGACCACCTTTCCCCCCTGTCGACCAGCTTTTGTCCTTGTCGACCACATTGGGTGGTCGGTCGGCTAGGTTGGGTGGTCGGTCGACCACCTTAACTGGTAGGCGGCCTTTCTGTACTTTCTGCAGATATTTTTGGTGCCAGCTGTGCCAGCTGTTGGGCACAGACTGCATCCTCCATACATGTGTTGGTTTGGTTGCCTTTTGCATGCTCCTTGCACTTGCAGTGCAATTTTGTTCACTAGCCTAGTGTATTTGGTGTTTTAGCCTATTGATCTAGCATGTGTATGCTCTACTCCAGCATATTTTTGGCTATATTTTAGCATGTTTTAGGTTTGATTTGAGTGGTTTTGGTCATGCATGTTCGGCTTTGCATAGCTATAGTGTATTTGGCTTTACTAGCCTTGCACTTTGGGGACCCCTAGCATGCTATATTTGTGATGTGTGCATGATATGGCATCATTTGGCATGTAATTTTAGAGCATATGTCATTGCCACACTCTCACATTTTCCACTCCTTCAATGTGTTTAAGAGTTGTGTCTTCACGCCTTGTTGGCGAGCCATCAAATGTGCATATTTTCCTTGTGTTATATGCCTTGATCTTAGTATATTTCAGCCACTGTTTCGGCATATTTAACCTCTGTCTGGGGTTGGTTTGGTCATTTAGACTTGGTATTGTATGCCTATGGTGCTATACTCTTTGCTAGTCTCAATGCCTTAGCTTCTAAACATGCCATGCATGCATTGCTTACATGATAAAGCCTTGTGCATGCCACTCTAGCATTGATAGATAAGCATGTTGTTTGCATGTGTGTTGCATTGCATTGTGTTTGGATCGGACGTTAATCCAAACACGAGAAACGAGGGACGTTTCATACTTGAAGTAACGAAATGCGCCTCATTTCTTGGTCGCCGTCCCCCTTGATTGTGCATGATAGGGTGGAGGCCTTTCGGGTCTTATATGTGCATTCATTGAGTTTTGCACAAGCTTGATCCTTCGGCCACCATGCATTGAAAATGCTTGGTTGTTGGCTCGAGAGTCAAGTGCCATACTCCTTTGAGCTTGAGATATGATAAGGAATGTGGAAGTGCATACATTTCCTTGCAGATACACTGTCTTGCCCCTATCTATGCTCTGTTGCAGCAACAGGAGGAATTTCAGCCCTCAAGGTGTTCTTGAGATCAGAAAGAAGCAATTTGGAAATCGGTGTAATTTTCAAAGATTCAAAAGAGTGCAAACAGAGGCGTCTTGAGGCAAGGCGGTGGATTTCCGAGAGGGCGTACCCGAGCATGCATGTCTCCCTGGCCCGCGAGGCCATTTATTGCTTTTACTAGCTAGTTGTAGTTGATTACCTGTGTTGTAATTAATTTAGCTTAATGCTTTGTAATATTCTAATTAGCTTAGATTAGCTAGTTATTCAATTTGGTTTGTAATAATTAATTAGCTAGAATAGTTAGTTAATTAGTTGGTTTATAATAGTGAGCTTAATTAGCTTAGTTAGTTAGCTTTCATTTTGTTTGGACCTTTCGTCAAGAGGGCATAATGTTGTAATAAGTGTGCGTGTGTGTGTGAATGTCTTCCACCCCCACGTCTTTCTTCCTTTTATTTATCCGCTTTCGGTGGTTAGATTAGGGTATATTTCAATTAGCATACTTATGCTTTGCATGCATGCATCCATTCAATTGTCTTGCATGCACCGGGCTCGGCGCATCATTCAAACTGCGTTGTATTTCCATACATTTACTTGAATACGTGTTTCAAAGCATGTTATCAAATGTCGCATTCATATGCCATCTTAGATAGCCGAGCCTATTTAGTTACGTTTTTGCATGTGTTGCATTAGGCATCTTGTATAAGTTTGGATCATGCATGATTTCTAACTATTTTTCTGTTTTGGCTCGGAGTACACTGAGAGTGTTTATGCTTTAGCATCCTTGCATGTGTGTAAGCGATTGCTATGTTAGCATACTTACCATGAGGCTATTTGCTTAAAGTGCTTAACTGCTTGAGTGCCTGTGGATGAAGGCTTCATTACTTGAATTGGAACTATTCATCATGTGAGTTTTAAGCCCACTTTGCGAAGTGGCAAAATCATGTTTTAAGCCCACTTGAGGGTGGCAAATCCGCATTTCTAAGCCCACTTGAGGGTGGCAAATTCAAACCTTTTTCCAAAAACAAACATTGAATTGTTTTGTTCCAATTCAGGCGATCTAGTCTATACTTGTATGTTGTGTGCATTACATAGTAAGTTAGCTAATAAACCGGAATAAGAACACATATGTTTTCAAAAACAACATATCATGTTTAGTAGAGGCCGATCCTTTGATCGGGCGAGCGGGGGTGCTCATTTCATGACCTTCCCCTCTCGTACCCATGTTCCCGAGCCGAGGCAACTTTGGTGATGACAGACACGTGGCCTTAGGCACGAGTCAGGGTTTTCTAAATTTTCCAAAATAAAATATTTAGGTGGCGACTCTGAAATTTGGCAAAGTAGTCCATGTTTGGCGCTTTTTGATTCAAAATTGATTTTTCAAAACCAATTATCGGATTTGGACTCTTTGGTGATTTATCAATCTTACATTGCACTTTGTGAAATTAGATTCAGAACCGTGACAGGAGTCCGAACTGTAGGACTAATCCGCGCCCTCTCCGAAAGGGGGGCGCGCGGAGGAAGTTTGGGCGGTCTACAGTTGTATAGAAGCTTGGTTGGAAATTTGTTGTATCTTATAGCTACAAGGCCGGATATAATGTATGCTGCAAGTTTGCTTTCTAGATTTATGAATAATCCCAGCCAAAAGCATCTTGGTGCTGCAAAATGAGTTTTGAGATATATTCGAGGCACAACTAGCTATGGTATCAAGTATTGCAAAGATTCAACTGTGAAATTGTTTGGTTTTTGTGATAGTGATTGGGGTGGTTGCAGATGATATGAAAAGCACCTCCGGGTATGCATTTTCCTTGGGTTTTGGAGTATTTTCTTGGGCATCAAAGAAGCAACAAAGTGTGGTGCAATTATTTGCAGAAGCTGAATATGTTTCAGCAGGTTTGGTAACTTCCCAAGCAATTTGGTTGAGGAGATGTGACGATCATCTCCTTAATTAAGTAAATTAATTTTGTGATTAATGTTGATCATGTGATTATGTGTTAATTGCGAATTAGGAGCCATGCATTATATATATATTGTATTGATTTGTGCCATGTATTATTGTGAACAGGTACGTATTGGTGTGAATTAAACCGATCTGATTCATTAATTTGAACAAGTTCGAATTAAGAAATTGGGTAGGAATTAGAGCCTAATTCACATTAGTATAATTTAATCTAGTGTACTTAAGATCATAATGATGCGAGTTAATTTAATTTTAGTGAATTGAATTTAAATTAGTTATATGATTTGTTAGCTTATTTAATGTAAGCTTGATGTATATATGATCAAAGACTTGGGGGATGACTCATCAAATTGACTAAGAGTAGGAGAGTAGTATAGTGGACTTGGTGAGCTTAGAGCTATACACGTAGAGAGAGAGGGGGAGAGACTATGAGAGTTAAAACTCAACATAGAGAAGGAAGAAAGGAAAAAGAAAATGAAGAAAGAGATTGAGGCTAAGGTCTTCACAAATTAATCAATTAAGGTAAGAAATTTCCACCAAATTTCATGAAATTGAAATGCTTTCCTTATAATCCTCTAGACTTTGAGTAGTTTTAATTAAAGATCATGAATATGTATGAGATTAGTGGTGTAAATTGGTGTTAAGCATTCATTAATCACATAAAGAGGGAATTATAGAGAATTAACTTCATATAGTTGCATGCATGGCATAATTCATGGACAATTGGTTTCATTCATTTGAATTCTTTCATGGTACTTCACTAGAGAGGGAATTCCATAGAAGCTTGAGTCTAAGAACTCCCCTTTACATGTTTAATACATTTACATAGCAAAATGAGGATTTGATTTCTTTACTAGTAATTTGGTCATAGTTTACAAGTTTTGATTTGTGTTCCATGGTCAAGGTTCAACTCTAGAATGTTTCTATGCATTTTGGTAATGAATTGCATGAAAATGAGCTTGATTTTACAAAGAAACGCATTGCCCAAACAGAGCAGTTTTCGGACTGGTTGTGTAGCATTGCCGCACAAGCGGCCTAGGGCCCCGCACGTGCAGAAAACAAGGCAATAGTAAGGGTGCATTCTACTTAAATTGCACCTATGGGGCCAGGTGTTGTGCTAGCCACTACACGTGCGGCTGGGACCCCCGCACGTGCGGCCCTTTTTGGGTAAACCCGGTTTGTTTTTCGCTTCTCTTTTCCACCTTCCGGGCCTCTGTTTGCACGGTTTTAATGTGTTTTCATGATCATTTACATCTCATGAGTACATTAGATTGAATAAATGAAAAATTAGAACCGAATCAGTAAAGACGATTAGTTATTGAATATGTAACAACCGAATCAAATAGAATTGGCTATTGATATGAATGTAATTGAGTTGTTATGCTTGACTTTATTTGTTTAGGTCGGACACCAAACCAATAGGACGTGTATCGAAAAGCCCACTGTGAATAACAATGTTGTAATGATATGTTCAACTTGTATTTATTTCCTGAATGATAAAATTATATCATTTTTAGCAGTTACTTTTTATCGATTGAATGATGATCCTCTTTTGAATTGTATTCATGGCATCTATAGCGTATTGTTATTGTTATTGATCCCGCTGTTGTTACAGAGATCTCTGTCAGTTCCAAATCTTGGAACTATTATTGTTGTTTGATGGCCATCGATTGATTGTTTGGTCTTTAAGACGTATTGTATTGTTTCTATTGGATGTACCACGTATGACCTATATGAATATGAATATGAATATGATTGATTGAATTGAACAATTGAACGATTGATTGCAAAAAGATATTGGTTGAAAATGTTCTATTGATAATCGATTGTTTTGAAGACTGTAAGGACATCATTCTTAACCTCTTTACACATTTGTTATTCACTGGGCTTTAGCTCACAGTTTATTATATATATGTAGGTGATCGAACACCGGACCAAAGCTAGTGGCGCCGATCCGAACCCTTGTTTTGTCAAGCCAACTATTGTACCTTATTGCGAGGTTTCAATCTACCATGTGTCAAGGCTTTTTGAGAGGCTCAAACTCACCCTTTTTGAGTTGGTTACATGAAAAGAATGTTTTAAGACTATTGTTAACACTATCTTTGATGATGGGATTGATTCCCTAACTTGTATTTTGTCTTGTATATATGTTTTTATGGCCATAAATGGTTATGGATATGGCTATGTATATGAAATTTTATTTCCATTCAGGCCCTCACAGCTCATTGGACATTATCTTATTATTGATTGGCTTCCTCCAGCCCCTTCATATTGTATTATTGTCATTATTGTTAAGCAAGCTTTTGGTAATCATGGATTACTAGCCGGTTACAGAGCTAAAGCTATTGGGGCGGGTTTGGGTCATGACAAGAGAATACTTGAAGATGTTTGCGAAAAGCAAGAAGATGGTACATAAATTTTTTGTGACAACAAATCAGCCATTGTCATGGCTAAGAATCCTGTTTTTCACAGTCGCACTCGTCATATTGTAATTAAACATCATTTTATTCGGGAAGCAATTGAAGAAGGTGAAGTACAACTCAAATTTTGTAGGTCAGATGAACAAATTGCAGATATATTCACTAAGGCTCTTCCCAAAGAAAAGTTCCAGCATTTCAGAGAGTTACTTGGAGTTATGGAGCAGCACATTAGGGGGGAGCAATGTTGATATAATGTGCTTGTTTAATTTTGTATCCAAACAATCTCTTATGCTTATTTAATTCTAGTTATGTTTTGGGTTGGGTTTTGTTAATTAGAGTTAATGTATGTGGAGGAAATTTGTCCAGATGTTGTATTGGTACTTGGGTTGATATAATTTCATATATAAGGCTTGTAAGGGAACCTAAAAACTTAATAAAAAAAATCTGCTAAAGGGACTATTCAATGGTGACCCCTCTTCTTTCATGTTTTTCTCTTTTTCTTCATTATTTTTTGCAGGAAAAATAAGATCTAATTTTGTGTGTTTCAGATTAATTTCTTTGTGGTTTAAACACACACTTGCTTCCAAAACACCCAACAGCCTGCTTAGTGATGGCTCAACCTCAAATCTGTCGTTTCTCTCCATAGTTCTTTGAAGTGCACGATGGAGAGGAGGGAGGTAGTGGTGTAGTCGAGTAGTTCCGCCTTGTCGGACAACGCATAGGGAGGTTGAACACCGTGCAAATGAGAAGAAAGATGCCACATAACATGAGAAACAAACAACGAAGGTGGTTCTTTCTTTCCATCCCTCTCTCTCTCTCTTCGCTATTTCTTCTCTATTTTTTTATTTTTTTGTTTAGTGTTAGATTAGATGGCTAAATCAGGAGTACAATTTGTGTGTATGTGTATCTCTATATATCTATTCTTGCATTCAAGATTGGATTCTATATTTGTATAAAAAAACAAGGAAAATTTCAACAGATCATAAACATTTGATTTGTTTTTTTTTTTTTTGTGTGGTTCTTTGGGCTTGAAATTGTTTAATCCAGATCTTGTTATGGTTTGTATTTTTTTTTTAATTTGTCTCTAGGGTTGCTCAAATCTGAATAGATAGTGGATAATAGATAATGGAGTTTTTTTGTTGCGTCGCTCATCATTTTTTTTCTTTTTTTTGTTCTTTTGTATGAATATTTTTTTTTTCTTATATGTTGTTGTTGTTGATAAGTTGCTGTTGATGATGATGATGATATTGATGGTGATCATGATGATAAATGTTAGCTTAGATGACCAGATATGTAATTGCGTTGAAGAGATAATAAAAAAACAAACACATATTTCAACGGTTATTGTTTCAAATAGATAAGAACAAAGAGAAACCCACATAATTTGAACAGATAGAGAGAGAAATCCACAGAATTTGAATAGACAGAGAAACAAATTGAATAGATAGTAAAAAAAAAAATTTGAACAGAGATTGGAATTATTTTGAACAGATAGGGAAAATTTTTGAGCAAATAAAAAAAATTGAACAAATAGTCAATAAAAGTCAACAGATAAAAAAAAGTTTACACATAAATTAAAAGGTAAAATTAAAAACAAAATATACTTCAAAATAAACAAAAAGACTTCTCACCAAACGTGGATGGACATTTTGTAGCCGAGGATTGCCGGCTCGGCCAATCTCTGGTAGTTTGGGCTATCTCAGAAGGCCGGCAAACTACTTCGCAGGTCGACAAGTACCTCATGAGAGATGAACAAGACCACACAACCAGTCCGGTCGACAGTGGCAAGAGGTAACAAGATAGAAGCAAACAGACAGTAATGACATATATATATATATATATATAGATAGATAGCTCCATTTATCAAGAAATAGACAGATAGCTTTGTTTTCACTTCCTCATATTAGGTTCGGAGATTCAGAAGAACTCAAAAGAGTGCAATAGAGTGGGATTTGCAAGGTTGGGTGGTAGGTTCCTAGGGATTCTCTTAGATGGTGTTTTGTGTGTTGTCTTGTGTTTATAGTTTTGTAAGAGAGGTGGCTCTTGTGATGGTTGAAAAGAATAATGTACATTTTTTTCTTTGATCTGTGAATGGAAATGGAAATTAATATTATGGAGAATTGCGCAAGAAAGATGTTTTGTTAATCAGATTTTGAAAGTGGTAACACACCATGTTGGAGTTATGCTCCTTTTGTTTCAGCTGAAAATGTTTCTCGGTATTTGATATGACAAAACATGAAAGAATAAAAAAACGTTTTTGTTTTCGTTTTTGTTTTTGCTTTTGTTTGTTTGTTTTTTTTTTTCTAGGAAAAAAAAGGGTTTTTTTTTTGTAGTGTGAATTCTGATAAATATTTGACACTAAATACTCGAGTGAATAGAGTAAGGATATTTACTATATTTTTGCACTTGTGACGTATTGCCATAATTTCTATGTATTTATAGTTGAGGGAAAAAGTTATCTCTCGTAACTTTTTAGATATTCCTAGTTTGAAGTGAATTGTATTTTGTGTGTGCATGCAATTGTATTTTCTTGTATGTTGTGTTTTGTATTTCTCCGACCCTGATTAGGTACAAAAAAATATTTT
Source organism: Camellia sinensis (assembly GCF_055761805.1). Lineage (NCBI taxonomy): Eukaryota > Viridiplantae > Streptophyta > Magnoliopsida > Ericales > Theaceae > Camellia > Camellia sinensis. The sequence goes on from NC_138968.1 coordinate 14,928,598, forward strand.
TCACTTCGAAAAGTAAAAAATATTTTTCCCACTAAAATCTTACCAATAGCCATCACATTACCATCACAGGTGCCTTACAACCGCCACCACCACCAAAACCACTAACAATTAGTTTCAATTATCACAAACAAAATATGAAAACGTTTTCTACGAATTTTTATACTTCTAAAAAATGATTTTCGCCGAAACAAATTGCGGTGTTAATCAGATTTTGGAATTGGGCATCAAATTCTTGCCTCGTGCCCTTTCTAATGCAAACCAAAATCCAACACAACACCAAGAAGCAATCATCTCCATTGAGTTGCATCTCATTCAGATCTGTTAAGGATCCAAAGATGTAAAAATTTCACACGAATTTTGATACTAACAAAAACATTTTCTCAAGTACTGTGTTCTTACACAAAATGGGGAGAGAGATTGGAGCTCAAATCACATATATTAACATAGAAGTATATGGGCGGCCACTCGATGCTATAGAGGTCTGTAAGGTGGTAACCTTGCCATATATGGCTCATGTGGCTGCCACCAAAGAAAAGGATAAAAAGGAAAAGGAAATGAAAGTAATGACTTGACGGTATTCAACCTTTAGGCTTAAGTTCTAGTTCAACATATGATTACATATTTTAGCTGATTTATGAATTGCCAGGCACTGTTAAAAATACAACAGTTCACTGTAGTAGTAGTAGTGGTAGTAGTAGTTTCATATATCATATGACAGAAAATCGTAGAACAAATGTCAAAACACTTCCTTCCATACAGGTCAGTCCACTGAAAGTCACAAGCAGCCACCCAACTGTAGACGACATTGTGGAAAAAAGAATAAATAAAAAGATGCACAAGGATCAAGATCTAATTAGAAAATTTCAGTAAAACTCGATCGTTATGGCTCAAATTTGGTCCAAGTTTGTGTCTCCATAACATAACCTTCATTTTCTTTCTTCTTTTTTTTTATACTTAAATTTATTTTTTATGTGAATGCATTATAAATTTGAAATTGAAAATATCTGATACATGATTAGAGACAAATAGTTTGTTTTTTTGATAAATAATAAATTTTATTGAAAAAGTATCAAGATGATGCAAAGAAAACAAAACGACCAAAAGAGAAAAAAAAAACTTGCCTAACCAACTACATCATCCAAAAAAACTAAGAAAGTAAATAGATCTGGATCAACTTTACACTCCAACCAACTATACAAGGTAACTAAGAACCGGTTCTCCAACCACAACACCGAATGCTCAATTCCTTGGAAAGTTCTCTTGTTCCTTTCTAGCCAAACCAACCACATCAAACAAAAAGGTGCCAACGACCACATCCGTCGCCAACGCTGCCCAATCTGAGACCCCCTCCAACTAGTTTGTTACATATATGTGATGACAAAATTAATTACATATATACACGTCATATCATTAACATATCGTTATTTAGAATTTTCCATATCAACGTCTCTGTATCATCATACTCATATCCCGTATCCGTATCTGTATCCATACTTCATAGGAATGATCTACTTCAATGTATGAATATCTATGATCAGATCCTTTAGGTAAGATATATATGTAAAATCAGCAAGACAAACTTGTCAAGCATAAAGATCAAACAGGTGGACTCTTGATCATGATCCTTGTATCATCATTGTGCTAATCATCAAACACTTACTTTTCAGTAGAGCACTTTACAATTACTTTAAATGTATAGAATCTATGAAGCATGGACACGCCAAAATGGAAGCCGTGGCGGTGTCGAATACGGGGACACGCTGGGGACATGGGGACACGCCGGGGACACGTACGGGACACGGCATCTGGCATGTCCCCTCAATTTAATTAATTTTTTTGTGAGGGACACGGCGGAGACACGGCAGAGACACGCGTGTCCAAATTTGGACATGCCATGGGACATGGGAGAAGAGTAAATGAAAGAGAAAATGAGTACAAACCCGGTCAGCGACTTCTTAGCCTTCGATCTCGAGCCAATCAACCTCCATCCAGTCCATTTCGACAATCCAGTCCACTTCAACTTAGAGCTTTCTCTCTCGCCTTCAGCTTCGCATTTGCAGAGCTCTCTCTCTCGCCTTCTCTCTCTCTCCCTCCCTTGCGATCGCGATCGCGATCGCTTCTGTCTCCCTCTCTCTCGCTGATCGCGATCGGTGGTCTCTCTCTCTCTCGCTTTTGCTTCTGTCTCGCTCTGTCTCTTCTGTCTCCCCCGTCTTTATCCATATAGGAGTATAATATATGTAACTATTATTTATTATAATAACTATTATTCTATTATAATAATAATAACTATTATTCTATTATAATAACAATAACTATTATTATTATTAAATATTACAACTAATAACTATTATAATTATATATTATATAATAGTTATTATATAACATAAATATACTTAGAAGATAATGTATAATACAATAGTTATATATTATATAATAGTTATTATATAACATAAATATACTTATAAGATAATATATAATACATATTATAAAATAATATATACTTATTAATAAATAAATAAATAAATACATATGTAAAATAAAAAAAAATTAATTAGAACACAATATTTAAAAAATATAATAAATAAATAAAATAATTAATGTGCATTAAAATAAAAATATTTATAAAAAAATTAAAAAATTTGCCGTGTCCCCTACTGTGTCCGTGTCCCCATTTTTTAGAAATTGCCGTGTCCCGTGTCCGTGTCCGTGCTTTATAGTATAGAATTGAAGTTTTACGGTTGGATTTAGTTCTGATACAACCTCAGGTAAAAGAAATATTCAAATTCGACTCCATGGAAAGGACAGTACACCTACCAGAACAACTTCTATTTCCCTGTCTGTGACAGGTGTGCGCTTTGGCTGAAGAGAAGTTTGCCCTCCAACAGCAGTGTTGATGGGCACTGCTCGAACATTTGACCTTGGTGCAGAACCTGAAAATTGATAATAAAAAAAGAGTTGATTACCCAAATTAAACCAAGCCTTGTATCTCAATCAAGTGGAGTCAACTACTACATGAATCATTTTTCACCACTCTGCTTGGTCAAGGGCTATATGCTTAATTAAATTAAATAAATTCATATTTTTTTCACTAACGCATCCCACATCAGTTTAGGTCTTCTCCTCCCCCTAAAATTTTCATTTGTGGTATTCATATTACTCTTCCTTGCTGTTGCATTTATTCGTGGTATATAATCAAATCATCCTAACTTGTTCTCTCTCAACTTATTTTCAATTGGTGCTACTTTTACCTTTTCACAAATTTTTTTATTTTCAATTCTACCTTCCCTAGTCTTATCATACATCTATCTAAGTATTCTCATCTATGTTTTGTGTTTTAGTTGCCTAGCATTCTATCTCATAAAGCATTGTTGACCTTATAACTATTCTAAAAAGAGTTGATTATGTACCTAAAATTCATACGAAAAAATAACTACTTCAGTAAGATCTTTAATGTTTGAAAACACTGTTTTCGCAGATGAATGCAAAATTACTTTAGCAGTACTCCAAAGTACCAAAATCCAATGTTTGAACTTTGAATCAAACCACCAAAGTATAAATTTGAGATGTTTACATTGTAGCTTGCTCTAAAAGGAGCACGTGAACCCTAGTGTGGTGTCCAATTGCTGTTTAGCAACTTTGATACATCTCAAAAAAGTAAAGAATAGAACAACAGTGGAAAGATATACTTTGAGACCTGGCTTAAGAAGTTGCAGTGAACAACACAGAAATTTTGTTTCCACTGCAAATTGACAAGATTGTAGAAAGGGAACTAGACCTCGCATTCCTTCTTCCATTTCTAAGTTAGTCGTCAAAATTTTACAACATTTTTCCTTCTTCAAAATTTCTCAAGCCCTAATATCCCTCAAAACATGGGGTACCTTCAATCCCATTCTTCTTACCAGTCACTTACTGGCCAAACTGCTTCCTAACTGTGACATATTCAACCAGAGCCAAAACCTTGATATGTACATTTTTGACACCCATGGTCCTATGTAAGTGTGCTGAATTCACATGATTAAATGTAGTATTTTTTCCGAAACATATCATGACTGCTCAAGTCCCATGATTTAAAACAATGAACTAATTCATTAATAGAGAAGTTCTCCTAACTAGTACATGTACAATAATTTGAAGTACTTCGTCCAGGGATACTCTATACCCAAATCCCTATGTCCCTTTGTCCCAATGCATTGTCAGCCGTGGTATGTGTGTGTGAGAATCTCTCGACACAAAAATCTTGAGACGATCCTATGGCAAGGAGCTTGGGAGTTTATTGGGACAAAAAGGGATGTAGGGACAAAGAATCCCGTGCCAAGTAGTTCCACCCTTGATAAGAATAATAGTTCTTCTAGCTAGTATGATGATATATATTTACTAACACATAAGCAAACCTTGTTGTACAACCTTCTCGTCTTGTCCCAAATTAAAGTGAAATTTACTGAGTCCCCATTACTGATGCATTCATTTTGATTTGAACTCTCTTATGTTGCCATTACTCCATTTCACATCCTCATTTCACCTTCTTTATAAAACTTCAAAAAAAAAAAAAAAAAAAAAACTATACTAATATCTCAGTTAGCAATGTGTATGAATACCTAATCTCCTCCCTAAACTAATTTTACTTGGTAGTGTCAAGGTATCTACTAAATCTAGCATCAGATACCACTCATTTGAGATTGTTTAAAAATACATCAGGTGATCTCATTAGCTAAAAAATATCAAACTTAGATCAATCAATAATTCAAGAAAACAACATAGAGAAGCACAAACCCTAAATTTGCTAACCATAACTAACCTAGTTCATAAGACCAAGCAATTCCTAAAAAAATTATTTTTTATTTTTTGTTTAGGCAAAAGGAAAGAAATGAAAAAAAAAAATCCATTAAAACAAAACAACTGAAGTGCAGTAAAATTAGTCAGAATTTCATAAAAAGTAGTGGGTTGTGCAGTTAGAAACACACATAAATTTATAAGAATAACGATACATTCTCTAAATCGATGAGCTCTAATGACATGAAAGTAAAAAAAAAGAAAACCACAAACGTCTCTATTACAATGGAACCCACACTCCATTAGAACTATTTAGAAATCCTTCATTTTTGAATTTATAAATACACACCAAGAGAGAGAGAGAAAGAAAAGAAGATCGGAAGAAGGAAAGAGAGAGAAAGGGAGAGGGAAGGAAGAGACCTACAGCAGAGGGTTTTGGGTATCTTAGTGGGAATTTGATGCTGGGAATTCTCCTCATCACTTGGAATCCTCCTCCACCCATCTCTCGCTCTCTCTCTCCCCGTCTCTCTCTCTGGATTAGTTGAAAACAGGTAAAGAGAGGGACTGCTATTCCCTTTCTTCACTTGGACCATTTTTTTTAAAAGTTATAAATACATTCTCTAAATTTATTTAAAATATGAATTATTCATTGTAATTTTAAAAATTAAAAAATTCTAATAAATATACTCAAGAGTGCACTATATTCACTTTTAATATACTATTTTTTTATAGTTATGTTTAATTTTTCTTTTCTAATTATGATATTATTTTATATTCACTTTTAATTATACTATTTTTTTTTATAGTTATGTTTAATTTTCTTTTCCAATTATCATATTATTTTAGTTATAACTCATGAGTGTTTTAGTTATGTTTTATGCTATGTTTAGTTATGGTATTTTTTTTAGTTAGGACTTGAAAAATATGAAATTATATAATTTTTTTCTTTAGTTATAAAGTGAGTGCCACAATTTTTTCCTAAAAATTACATCTCTCCCTTAAAATTTTTAATTTCATAATAAATTACTCATTTTATTAATAAATTATCAAAGTAAATTAACATTATATAATGATGTTAGAAATATATTTCAATTAATAATTCAAGTAATTTCATTATTGTATAAAAAAGTAGTTAGGAATTTTATTTTTTAATTAATTTTGTAGAAAAAAAATTCTGACTACTTAAAATAACACTTTACCCCCTTTATGTTTGATTTTTTTTTTTTTTTTCACTTTTAGCTCTTAATTTTTTTAAGGAGAAATTATAAAAAAAATAAAAATAAATTTAGGATTTGACTCTTATAAGAAAATAAATCATGAATTTTTAATTTTGTCAATTTAAACTCAATAAAAATAATATTTTAGGCATTTTATGCATATCTACATTGAGTTTAATAAAGTGTTTCTTTTAGTACTCCACTTATTATTTTGGACTCCTAGTTTTTTATTTTATTTTATTAACCTTATATGAAATTATTAAAGAATATATCGATTATTTTGGAATAACTCATCTCACAATTAAACTCATACACCCACTTAATTATAAGATAGAGTTTATGAGAGTACCCACCTATATCACAATCCATACACTTCAAAACCATCAAAACTTATCCATACTCAAAATCTTAAAAGCCTTCCAGCGGCGATATTTCGGTAGCAACAGTGGCAACCATTCGATTATACACACTTCTTCAGCAATAGCAATAAGTGAAAGTTTTTTCAACAATCACAATTTTCATGAAACGAATGAAGTACAACAATGTAACCTCAGAAAAAGTTCATAACTTTGATAGTGTTCATAACTTGAAGAAGGTTGGCCTTATAATGGTAAGTTCCTTCAAAAACAGGAAAAAAAATGATGAAAATAGTTCGACATTTTTTTAGTACTGAACTCCCAAACATATAACAAAAAAATTTTGAACATATGAATTTTGTTCCGACATGTTTTATCGATCAATTTCCTAAATTTAATTTATATTGTTATTTTAGGGTGATGACAAACATTCTTTTCAACTTTCATGGAAGTTTGAAACCCAAATGCCAACTAGCAAAGCCTCTGGTGAGTGTTTCTTGAAATACCCATATCAAATCTTGTAAGGAGAGGAATGTAGGTTTCAGATCAAGAACTCTAGAAAGAAAGAAAAATTATGGAGAGCTAAAAAGATACTATCGTAAGAAAGAATGAGAGGAATATCGCTGTGAGAATGAAAAACATGATTTGTAACGCCCCCAAAATAATACAATAAAAATAACTCATATACGGAATAAATATGAGAAACAACATGCTTTCATATATCAGAGTTCATTGTCTAACAACCAGTTAAATGCCATGTCGGCTTGCATCTTTCCAAGTCATTGCTTGGTTACACAAATTGAGTCTCGCTCATTACATCTTAAGCCCTTGGCTTTATAAATAACAAACATACACACATAAGACATAATTAAGAAGCTCTTGCTTCCCCAAAATCTATCCATGCTATTGCCTTGGAAGTAACATTTCACCTACACCTAAAAATGATATTCCCGTATAGGGTGAGCCAACAGCCCAGTAGAGATAATCTAACACAATATATGAGGTTTAGTAAAGGTATAAATACCACGTACATAAACAATACCGATACTAAAACATCTACAAGGCCTGCATATTCATAGGCCACTAAGACCTAACCTCATTCCATTTCCCTTCAATTCATTTCCAATTCATATATGCTACTCAGTTTATGAGTTAAATTCATTATCTTTCAACAACTAAAATGAGACTACAACTCAATGGTTTCCAATTATGCAAAGCACATATTGTCACACCCCAAACCTATTTGCTAACTTTGAAAATTACAAAACCCACTCCACGCTATTCGAAAAATTCCAATAACCTCCAGATATGATCTAATATATCCTAAGTTTCAAACCCAATTGGTTTCACTTGATTTTCTTATCAAAATAATTATCTACTATTTATTATATCCAAACAGGTTGTTTTCTGCAGCACTTTAAAGAAATTGATGGTTCTCTTAATATACACGAGCAATCAATGCAAGGCCAAAAACTTACGAAACTAGACTCGTAATTGGTTCTAATGACACTAATTTGATAATTTTTGGATTTATACCCAAAGAGAACAACACTCCCGAATTTACTGTTTAAAACTAGTTTTCTGGACAGATTTAAACACATCAGTTTATATGGATTTTGACTCCCAAAAATTATGAAAAAAATTCAGATATGCAATTCAATATGTAATTAATCTACCGTAAAAATCTCAGTTTAAAATTCATCCGTTTGATATGTTTTCTTGATTTTTAAAGTTTGTGATTCTGTGCAGAATTTTTGGACTAAAACTTACACCCAATCTTTACACATAAATTTAGCTCCTCAAGTTTCTTAATAGGATATCTATATACACAATACATAAACCTACAACCTCTCCATCAATGAACTAAATAATAATAGAGTAAGGATAAAGAACAAAAACAAAAGGAAGAAGAGAGATAAAGAGCTACTACACAACCAAAAATTGCTCCTTGTTTGCAATCCCCTTTTCTTTTCTTCTTCTTTTCTCTCAAACTCTCTCTCTCCCCGTGGCTACTGTGGCTGCTATTATAGTGTTGATTATGAACCCTAGGGTTGTTAAATATTGTATTAGGCAACCTAGGGTTACTTTATATATCTAAACAAAAAGGCTCTAAATTGTTATCTCTTTATATTATTTTATTTTCTAACCCATTAATTTAAATAAAATATAACTATTAATATAACAAAATATACTTACAAACTTACCCTCTATTTTTTTTTTTATAATAAATCTTGCCTCTAAATTAAATACTTTCACCATAAATTTATTTTAGGTTTTAAAAGACCTTCAAATATTTAATTTGCACTTTAGGATTCACCACCAAAATATTTGAGATTATAATATTATTATTATTATTTAATTATTTACTTAATTTTTATATTCGGGTTCCCACATTCTCCCCTCCTAAAAAAAAAGTTTCGTCCTCGACACTAACCTCAGTAAATCATGAGAATAGATGTGGGTACTTCTCGCGCATCTCGTCCTCGCATTCCCAAGTCGCGTCTTCAACTAGATGATTACGCCACAGTACCTTAACCAATTTAATGACCTTTGTACGCAACCTTTTCTCTTTCGAATTCAAAATCTTAATAGGTATCTCCTCATATGAAAAATCCTCTCTAATCTGAAGCGGCTCATAATCTATCATATGCGACGGACTGTGCACATATTTCCTCAACATTGACACGTGAAACACATTATGCACTCCTGCCAACCTCTAGGGGGTAGAGCAACACAGTACGTAACCACACCAACCTTCTCCAATACCTCAAATGGACCAATGTATCTGGGACTCAACTTTCCTTTCTTTCCAAACCTGATCACTCCTTTCCATGGTGATACTTTCAAGAATACCATATCTCCCACATGAAACTCTAAGTCTCTCCTACGATGATCAGCATAAATTTTTTGTCTACTCTGAGCAGTCAATAATCTTTCTCTGATAGTGATAATTTTCCGTGTAGCATCCTCCACCAAATCAGGTCCCAACATTTTCCTTTCACCAACCTCATACCAACACAAAGGAGACCTACACTTCCTCCCATACGAAGCCTCATATGGAGCTACTCCCAAACTAGAATGATAACTATTATTATAGGCAAACTCCATGAGCGACAAATAATCATCCCAATTACCTCTCCACTCCAAAGCATAAGCCCTCAATATATCCTCAAGGGTTTGAATAGTCCTCTCTGATTGCCCATCTGTCTGAGGGTGATAACCTGAACTAAAATTTAACCAAGTGCCCATAGCTGACTATAACACACCCCAAAACTTAGACACAAAATGAGGGTTCCGATCTGACACTATTGACACAGGTGCACCATGCAATCTAACAATCTCCTTTACATACAACTGTGCAAATCGAGCTAGAGAATAGTTCATCCACACTACAATAAAATGTGCTGACTTGGTTAATCTATCAACAACTACCCAAACTGCGTCGTGATTACTACTAGTACAAGGTAAACCACACACAAAGTCCATGGTAATATGATCCCACTTCCACTCTGGTTTAGGTAAGGGTTTTAGTTTCCCCGCAGGTTTCTAATATTCTACTTTAACTTGTTGACACACCAAACACTGAGCCACAAATTCTGCAATATCTCCCTTTATACCATTCCACCAAAAATGTTCATAAAGATCCCGATACATCTTAGTACTTCCAAGATGAATGCTATAACTATAACTAGAACTATGTGCCTCTACCATAATCTCCTTCCTCAAATCACCACCAACAGAAACACAAATTCGGCTATGGAATCTAAGCAACCCGTCATCACTAACCACAAAGTCTAAATTCTTACCCTCTACCATCTCTCCTTTAATACGCTTACATTGGGGGGTCAATCTCCTAAGCTAAACGAATCCATTCTCTCAAGGTCGGCTGAACTGCCAATTGACTACAATAAGCCCTATCACTAGGTGTAACAACCTCAAGCCTTAAACATCTCATGTCTTCCACCAAACAACTCTCAATAGACAAAGCAGCTACATCTCCAACTGCGACCTTCCTACTCAAGGCATCTGCAACCACATTTGCCTTCCCCGGATGATACAAAATATTCACATCGAAATCTTTTAGTAACTCAAGCCATCTTCTTTGCCTCAAATTTAGTTCCTTCTGTGTAAAAATATACTTCAAACTCGTATGATCAGTGTAAATCCCACATGACTCTCCATGCAAATAATGTCGCCAGATCTTAAGAGCGAAAATCACTGTTGCTAACTCCAAGTCGTGCGTAGGATAATTTCTCTCATATACTTTCAACTTATAGCGATCCCGGGTTTACCCTTGTTGTACAGTGATCCGGACATGTGTCCATGGATGTTGGAAGTTGTTTATTTTCTAGTTTGCATCCTCTTTACTTTGTATATTGAGTTATAAGATGCGTTGGGCAGGTTTGTTACAGGTTGGTTGCGTTTGGGAGCCTAGTGTTGCTGCCCAGATTTTTGGTCCTTCGCTCGAGCGAGGAGTTTGTCGCTCGAGCGAGCATTGTGTTGCACCTGGTTCTGGACCTGAGAGCTGTCTTTCTTGGCTCGAGCGAGCTTTTCGTGGCTCGAGCGGTCTGGATTTTTCTTCGCTCGATCGAGAACTTCTTGGCTCGAGCGAGAGTTTTCTGTGTCTGGTCGCTCGAGCGACCATTCCTTCGCTCGAGCGAGAGTGTTTTATATCAGCGGACAGCAGCGTCTTAAACATCACTTTTTCAGTCCCTTTCTTTGAGCAAAACCTAAATTCGACACTCTCTCTCTCTAAACTTGCACTCTCTCTAAGATTTGATCTCCCTAAGGTGTGAATCTAGCCTAGGGCCTTTGTTAAAAAGATAGAGGGCGTTGAGAGCTTCGATTTAATCTGAAAAAGTTTGGATTTGGAGCAAGTTGATCTTGGAGTCTTCATCTCCTTTTTGGCTTAAACTTCAAGGTAGGGATATCCTACTCCTCTCTATGGATTTTGTCTCTAAATTTTGGTATTTTGAGATGTTGGGGTTGGTTTGGTAATTTTGTGAAAGTTTGGGGCTTTTGTGTAATTTTACAAAAGTTGGGGTTTAATTCATAATAAACCTAGATGCATGTTTGGCATAGAAAAATGGAATGATTGTTGAATCATTGATGAAAATGGGACCTAAGGGTTGAAATAGTAATTATGGAAAATGGCCTAATTACATTGTTTAATTAATTGGGATAATTAATTGGTGAGAAATGAGGAAATGAAATGTTGATTGAACATCCATTTGTGCATTTATTTTCTGTTTTAGAAATAACTGCTTTGGGCTATCGGTGGAGGATAGTCGAGATTGTTGTAGACAATGCATGATGATTAGGTAAACGGAAACTAATCAATGGAATGTGTCATGGAACTTGACGGTTGATAGAATACATTAATTGTGTGTATTGTGTGATTGTATATAGAACCAATGTGTTTATATACGTTATGTGTAGAGGAGGAGATAGGGGATGTACTCCGCGGTTTAGGGGAAGATAGGGGATGTACCTCTAAACCGGATAGGTATTGGGAGGAGATAGGGGATGAACTCCGTAGACAGAGCTCATATGCTTGTCTAGAGAAGTGAAGATAGAGCTCATATGCTTATCTTTGTGAAGTGTGGATACAGCTTGTATGCTTATCTGTGGATATTGTTGATATACATATCTGTTGTAGAATGTGGATACAGCTTGTATGCTTATCTGTGGATATTGTTGATATACATATCTGTTGTAGAATGTGGATACAGCTTGTATGCTTATCTGTGGATATTGTTGATATACATATCTGTTGAGAATGTGGATATAGCTTTTATGCTTATCTGAATGTGAGATATAGTTTTTATACATATCTGTGGAAATGATGATAGAGCTAGCATGCTTATCTGTTGAAAAGGGGAAAATGAAAAGTAATAGGGACTTGTAAGTCGTTGACATAAATGTGCGATTTATGTGGATGTATCGGTGTTGACCATCTATCAATTGCTAATATTTTAGTCATTGTCCATGGTTGGTTTAGTGTATTTCTACTGGGCTGTGGCTCACCCTATATGGAAATATCATTTTCAGGTACAGGAAGCATGCCACCTCCAAGGACATAGCTGGGAGGATAGTAGCGGGCATAGTTTTGTCGTTTTACTTTTTATGTATTACATGTAATTTCAAGCCAAGGGCTTAATGTGTAAACGAGTTAGAACTCTTTGTTGTAACCAAGTATTAACTTGGAAAGCTGTAAGCCTGTAGGGCATTTTGTTATGATGTTAACATGTAATACTTATGTAATGGAATGCGGTTAGTTATATGTAAATGCATGCCTTATCCGATGGGTTTATTGTTATTATTTTGAGGACGTTACAACTTGGTATCAGAGCGTACCGGGTTCGAATACTTTGGGTACGTGGGAAGTGATTAGGATCACAATGGGTTTGTCTCGCTTGATAGAGACTTAGATGTAGTACCATATGCTATGTGCTTAAGTGATAACATGCTTATGTGACTATGTGGGTATGGGATTTAATTTCTGGGATGTTGATTGGATCCTTGAGTTTCTGGGAGTCTCGTTGGAAAAGCACTTGATCAATGCTATTTCTAACCGGAACTCTAGTAACGCCTCGGGACTATTATTATCCGGAAATGAAATTTGTAAGTGCTTATGTGTTTATGTGCTTATGTGGAATGAATTACACTTGTCCATGCATTAGGACGTGAGTGTTTAGTTTCGGCACACCTATGAATGTGCTAACGTTCTGTGTTACCTTTATTAGGATGTCAGGACGAGGAAGAGGTGCTAGGCGTGGTAGACCTACGAGGCAGGAAGTACCGTTACAGGGTGAGATTCCGGCAGTGCAGGAGGGAGTTGGGCAGGCCAATGTGGCCGAGCCAGTGGGTCAGCAGGCTATGGGTGCCTTGGCCAGAGAGATAGCAGGAGCTTTAGGTATTCTTAGAGCTGGAAATCAGGCAGCTGAGACAGGGCCTTCCTTCTTGAAGAGGGAGTTCTTCCGGTGTAATCCGGACGAGTTTATCGGGGATCCTAAAGAGCCGCTTAAGGCAGATGAATGGCTCGAACAGACAACGAAGACGTTTGAGATGCTTGGCATCGAGGACGGAGCACTGAAAGTGACCTTCGCATCCTTCCAGCTGAAGGGAGATGCGGGTCAATGGTGGAAGTACGAGAAGGCTCGTGTGGGCGGTACTTGGGAGGCGTTTATAAATGCTTTTCAGGAGAGGTTTTTGTCTGCAGCAGCTAGGGAGAAGCTGAGGGATCAGTTTAGCCGGCTTAATCAGCAGGGCTTGTCAGTGGCCGAGTTTGAGGCTACTTTTACCAGTCTGTCTAGGTTTGCACCTGAACTGGTGGCGTCTGAGGAACGCCGTTGTTATGAGTTTGAGCGGAAGTTGAGGCGGGGCCTCAAGTTGAGAATTGGTGGGTCTTATATTCGAGAGTATAGACACCTAGTGGACGCTGCAGCTCATATGGAGCTTATGATGCAGGAGGAGGATGAGGGCCAGAGAGGCTCCAAGAGGAGCCAGGATAGTCAGGGTGATGGCAGGAGGCAGAGGGGTTCTAATCCTCAGCAGTCGCAGGGTGGTGTTGCTAGATCGACCTTCCCAGTGCCGAGTGCAGGCTCCGGGAGAGGTGGTCAGGGGGATTTCACCTGTTACAAGTGTGGCCAGCTGGGTCACAAGGTATCTGTTTGCCCGCAGAAGGGTGGGGGTCAGAAAGCTGCTTCTTTTTCAGCTAGACCGCAGAGTCAGAGTTTGGGCAGAGGGCAGCTCTTGACTTGTTATCAGTGTGGACAACCTGGGCACATGAAGAGGTTTTGCCCACAGTTGAGTGCCACTTCGGGAGCGTCTGGTTCTAGGCAGACGCAGGGTTTTCAGCCAGCTCAGTCTGTGCAGGCCTCGAGGGCCAATCCGGGAGCTTCGTCATCCCAGTCTGTGCAGCAGTCTTTTGCTCCGAGAGGTGAGCAGGTAGACCAGGGGCCTACGGGGCGCGTGTATGCTGTTACCGCGCAGGATTTAGTACCGGCTCCATCAGTAGTGAGAGGTACTTTTCTGTTTTGCAACTCGGTTGCTAATGTGTTGATAGACACGGGTGCATCTCATTCTTTTGTATCTGCTGCATTTGCATCTGTTTTGGAATTGGAGTTAGCACAGTTAGCATCTCCTATTTGTGTGGTATCGCCTTTGGGTGGTGAGTTGATTCTGAAACAGGGTGTTAGAGGATGTGATATAGAGGTCGCCGACTATAGGCTTCCTTTTCCATTTGTTGTCATGCCCATGAAGGGTTTTGATGTTATTTTAGGTATGGACTGGCTATCGTCATACCGGGCTGTTATTGATTGCTACCGCCAGAGGGTCACGTTATGTACCTTGAGCGGGGAGTGGTTCCACTTCTTGGGAGACCGGGTTGGTATTGTTTTGCCACCGGGGTTTGATTCGCGAGGGCGAAGTGAGCTTAGTAGTCTACTTGCTAGCTGTGAGAGTGGTGAGAGTGGTGAGACCCAGGTTGTGTTACCGAGGGTGGTTTGTGAGTATTCGGATGTTTTTCCCGAAGATCTTGTTAGTTTGCCACCTCACCGAGAGATAGAGTTCTCTATTGATTTAGTGCCTGGTACGGCGCCGATTTCTATGGCACCTTACCGTTTTGCTCCAGCAGAGTTGGTTGAGTTGAAAGTTCAGCTCCAGGAATTGCTCGATAAGGGCTTTGTTCGCCCTAGTGTTTCACCGTGGGGAGCACCGGCACGCTTTGTTAAAAAGAAAGATGGTGCCTTGAGATTGTGTATTGACTACCGGAAGTTGAATCGGGCTACGGTTAAAAATAAGTACCCTATGCCCCGTATAGATGATTTGTTTGACCAGTTGAAGGGTTCCCGTTGTTTCTCTAAGATAGATTTGAGATCGGGTTACCATCAGTTGAGGGTCAGGGAGGAAGATGTTCCTAAGACGGCATTCCGTACGCGGTATGGCCATTATGAGTTTCTGGTGATGCCATTCGGGCTTACCAATGCACCGGCAGTCTTTATGGACTTGATGAACCGGATTTTCCGGGAGTTCTTAGACCGATTTGTGGTTGTCTTCGTGGACGATATCCTTATCTATTCGTCTTCTGAGGAGGAGCACGAGGCACACTTGAGAGTGGTGCTTGAGTTACTTAGAGCCCATAGGCTGTATGCCAAGTTTGGGAAGTGTGAGTTCTGGCTGGGGGAAGTCAAATTCTTAGGCCACGTGGTATCCGGGGAAGGGGTGTCTGTTGATACATCCAAGGTTGAGGCAGTGCAAGATTGGGCACAGCCTAAGAGTGTGTTTGAGATCCGCAGTTTTCTGGGATTGGCTGGGTATTACCGTCGGTTTGTGAAAGATTTCTCCAGGTTAGCGTCACCGTTGACTAGACTGACTTAGAAGGGAGTCAAGTTTGTGTGGAGTGAGACTTGTGAAAAGTCGTTCCAAGAGTTGAAAATTAGATTGACCACCGCTCCGGTGTTGATTATTCCGGAGAGAGGGTTGGGTTATGCGGTTTATTGTGATGCCTCACGAGAAGGTTTGGGTTGTGTGTTGATGCAGGAGGGGAAAGTGGTAGCTTATGGCTCACGTCAGTTGAAAATACACGAGAAGAATTACCCCACACACGACCTAGAGTTAGCAGCTGTGATCTTTGCCTTGAAAATCTGGAGGCACTACCTTTATGGTGAGAGGTTCGAGGTATTCTCGGATCACAAGAGTTTGAAGTATCTGTTTACACAGAGAGACTTGAATCTGAGGCAGAGGAGATGGATGGAGTTCATCGAGGATTATGATTTTGAGTTACATTATCATCCAGGAAAGGCCAATGTTGTGGCCGATGCCCTTAGTAGGAAATCCATTAGTGATGTAGCTTGTATAGCCATCCGGGAATGCGAGATGTTGGGAGCACTTGGCGAGTTTGATTTGCTACTGGGCGAATCTGTTGAGGCTGCGGCCTTGTTTTCTGTTGTTGCGCAGCCTACACTTGTGATTAGAGTGTTAGAGGCACAGAGAGGTGACCTTGAGGTAGAATCCCTCCGAGAGAAGATCTCTAGTGGGAAAGTTGAGAAGGGTTTAACGGTGTATCCCGACCTGAGTGTGAGATACCGAAACCGTTTGTTTGTACCGGAGTCTTGCCGAGAGGAAGTACTCCGAGAGTTTCACCATTCGCGCCTTGCGGTGCATCCAGGAGGTACTAAGATGTATCAGGATTTGGGTCGCCAGTTTTGGTGGCGGGGTATGAAGAGAGATGTGGCTGTTTTCGTATCGAAGTGCCTTACTTGCCAGCAAGTGAAGGCCGAGCATCAGAGGCCAGCGGGTTTGTTGCAACCCTTGCCTATTGCCGAGTGGAAGTGGGAGCATGTCACTATGGACTTCGTTGTAGGTCTTCCGAGGACTCAGCGGGGTAGTGATGCTATTTGGGTGGTTGTAGACCGGTTGACTAAGTCGGCGCACTTTATTCCTATGCGCGTGAGAGATTCGGTAGATCATCTTGCCGATTTGTACATTCGGGATGTAGTGAGATTGCACGGGGTCCCAGTGACGATCGTCTCAGATAGAGATCCTCGTTTTACTGCTAGATTGTGGCAGAGTTTGCAGAGTGCCTTGGGCACTAAGTTGACCTTTAGTACGGCTTATCATCCTCAGACTGACGGACAGTCCGAGCGTACTATTCAGATCCTCGAGGATATGCTTCGGGGTTGTGTCCTGGACTTCAGTGGGACGTGGGAGAGGCACTTGCCATTGGTAGAGTTTGCCTACAACAATAGTTTTCAGTCTAGCATCGGTATGGCACCGTTTGAGGCCTTGTATGGCCGACCGTGTAGGTCTCCAGTTTGTTGGGCCGAGGTGGGTGATGCACCTTTGTTGGGTCCGGAGTTGGTTAGGGAGACGACGGAGAAAGTTGAGCTTATCCGTAGGAGGCTTGTTACAGCCCAGAGTCGACAAAAGAGTTATGCCGACCGTAGGAGGAGGCCTTTGGCGTTTGAGGTAGGTGATCATGTCTTTCTGAAGATATCACCTAGGCGAGGCCTGATGAGGTTTGGGAAGAGTGGGAAGTTTTCCCCTCGGTTTATTGGTCCTTTTGAGATCCTTGAGAGGATAGGCGAGGTTGCTTATCGGTTAGCCTTACCGCCGCAGTTGTCTGGAGTGCATGACGTGTTTCATGTGAGTATGCTTCGGAAGTATGAGCCAGATCCATCACATGTGCTGGATTGGACCGATTTAGAGGTAGATGAGGATGCCTCGTATGAGGAGAGACCGGTTCGGGTCTTGGATAGGCGGGATCAGGTCCTGCGTGGCAAGACCATTCCTTTGGTGAAAGTCTTGTGGAAACATCACGGAGTGGAGGAAGCCACTTGGGAACGTGCGTTGGAAGTCCGAGAGAAATATCCGGACTTGTTTGTTGGTATGTAATCTTGTATTTAAAATTTTACATTTTGTTGAACTTAAGAGCTTTTATATATGTCTTAAGTTGTGAAACATTGAAAATGTTTTGGTTATGCCTTATATGGAAGTTGAATGTGACACTATATGTGTTGAATATATTGTTGAAATTGGAAAGATAGTGCATAATGTTGATGCATGTTGAAAATACATATGTTGTTTACATATTGTGAAATGTCTCTTGTTAAAGGGATGGGATGACCGGTAATGGGTCGGATTGTTGAATGTTCAGGTGTAACATTGTTGTTTAAAATGAAGGAAAACTTGTTTTTGAAAACTTGTGCTTAATTTCGGGGACGAAATTCTTTAAGGGGGGGAGGTTATAGCGATCCCGGGTTTACCCTTGTTGTATAGTGATCCGGACATGTGTCCGTGGATGTTGGAAGTTGTTTATTTTCTAGTTTGCATCCTCTTTACTTTGTATATTGAGTTATAAGATGCGTTGGGCAGGTTTGTTACAGGTTGGTTGCGTTTGGGAGCCTAGTGTTGCTGCCCAGATTTTTGGTCCTTCGCTCGAGCGAGGAGTTTGTCGCTCGAGCGAGCGTCGTGTTGCACCTGGTTCTGGACCTGAGAGCTGTCTTTCTTGGCTCGAGCGAGCTTTTCGTGGCTTGAGCGGTCTGGATTTTTCTTCGCTCGATCGAGAACTTCTTGGCTCGAGCGAGAGTTTTCTGTGTCTGGTCGCTCGAGCGACCATTCCTTCGCTCGAGCGAGAGTGTTTTATATCAGCGGACAGCAGCGTCTTAAACATCACTTTTTCAGTCCCTTTCTTTGAGCAAAACCTAAATTTGACACTCTCTCTCTCTAAACTTGCACTCTCTCTAAGATTTGATCTCCCTAAGGTGTGAATCTAGCCTAGGGCCTTTGTTAAAAAGATAGAGGGCGTTGAAAGCTTCGATTTAATCTGAAAAAGTTTGGATTTGGAGCAAGTTGATCTTGGAGTCTTCATCTCCTTTTTGGCTTAAACTTCAAGGTAGGGATATCCTACTCCTCTCTATGGATTTTGTCTCTAAATTTTGGTATTTTGAGATGTTGGGGTTGGTTTGGTAATTTTGTGAAAGTTTGGGGCTTTTGTGTAATTTTACAAAAGTTGGGGTTTAATTCATAATAAACCTAGATGCATGTTTGGCATAGAAAAATGGAATGATTGTTGAATCATTGATGAAAATGGGACCTAAGGGTTGAAATAGTAATTATGGAAAATGGCCTAATTACATTGTTTAATTAATTGGGATAATTAATTGGTGAGAAATGAGGAAATGAAATGTTGATTGAACATCCATTTGTGCATTTATTTTCTGTTTTAGAAATAACTGCTTTGGGCTATCGGTGGAGGATAGTCGAGATTGTTGTAGACAATGCATGATGATTAGGTAAACGAAAACTAATCAATGGAATGTGTCATGGAACTTGACGGTTGATAGAATACATTAATTGTGTGTATTGTGTGATTGTATATAGAACCAATGTGTTTATATACGTTATGTGTAGAGGAGGAGATAGGGGATGTACTCCGCGGTTTAGGGGAAGATAGGGGATGTACCTCTAAACCGGATAGGTATTGGGAGGAGATAGGGGATGAACTCCGTAGACAGAGCTCATATGCTTGTCTAGAGAAGTGAAGATAGAGCTCATATGCTTATCTTTGTGAAGTGTGGATACAGCTTGTATGCTTATCTGTGGATATTGTTGATATACATATCTGTTGTAGAATGTGGATACAGCTTGTATGCTTATCTGTGGATATTGTTGATATACATATCTGTTGTAGAATGTGGATACAGCTTGTATGCTTATCTGTGGATATTGTTGATATACATATCTGTTGAGAATGTGGATATAGCTTTTATGCTTATTTGAATGTGAGATATAGTTTTTATACATATCTGTGGAAATGATGATAGAGCTAGAATGCTTCTCTGTTGAAAGGGGAAAATGAAAAGTAATAGGGACTTGTAAGTCGTTGACATAAATGTGCGATTTATGTGGATGTATCGGTGTTGACCATCTATCAATTGCTAATATTTTAGTCATTGTCCATGGTTGGTTTAGTGTATTTCTACTGGGCTGTGGCTCACCCTATATGGGAATATCATTTTCAGGTACAGGAAGCATGCCACCTCCAAGGACATAGCTTGGAGGCTAGTAGCGGGCATAGTTTTGTCGTTTTACTTTTTATGTATTACATGTAATTTCAAGCCAAGGGCTTAATGTGTAAACGAGTTAGAACTCTTTGTTGTAACCAAGTATTAACTTGGAAAGCTGTAAGCCTGTAGGGCATTTTGTTATGATGTTAACATGTAATACTTATGTAATGGAATGCGGTTAGTTATATGTAAATGCATGCCTTATCCGATGGGTTTATTGTTATTATTTTGAGGACGTTACACAACTATTGTCACGTATAAGTAATCTCTTTCCTATGCTGCATGGGCACACATCCTAAACCCTGTCATGAAGCATCACTATAAATCACAAAACCACCACCATCAGTAGATAAGGCAAGGATTGGAGCTGATGTCAACCTCTGATTAAACTCTTGGAAGCTACGCTCACAATCATCATTCCACTCAAACTTGACCCCTTTCCTAGTGAGATTGGTAAGTGGCAAAGCAATACGGGAGAATCCTTCTACAAACCGTCTGTAATAACCAGCAAGCCTTAGAAAGCTACGTACCTCTATCACAGAAGTAGGTCGTGGCCAAACAACGATTTTCTACCACCTTCGTGCTATCCACAGATACCCTATCTTTACTCACCACATGACCCAAAAAGGATACAATGCTCAAACAAAATTCACACTTCTTAAATTTTGCATACAGTCTCTTCTCTTTAAGGATCTGAAGTACTACCCTCAAATGCTACTCATGCTTTTCCTTACTCCTTGAATAAATTAGGATGTCATCAATAAACACTACCACAAATTTATCCAGCTAGGGTTTAAAAACTCTATTCATCAAATCCATGAATGCAGCTGTTGCATTTGTGAGACCAAAAGGCATCACCAAAAACTCATAATGCCCATAACGGGTTCTAAAAGCAGTCTTAGGAACATCCTCATCCCTTACTTTCAACTGGTGATAGCCTAACCTCAAGTCAATCTTAGAGAATACTTGAACTCCCTACAATTGGTCCAATAGGTCATCCATACGTGGCAAAGGATACATATTCTTCACTGTGACTCTGTTCAGTTCTCTATAATCAATACGCAATCTCATAGACCCATCATTCTTCTTCACAAACAACACAGGTGCTCCCCAAGGTGAAACACTAGGCCTAATAAAACCTTTGTCTAGCAACTCCTGTAACTGAGTTTGTAACTCCCTCAACTCCAACGGTGCCATTCTATAGGGTGCTTTAGAGATAGGTGTTGTATTAGGGATCAAGTCAATGGAAAATTCGACCTCACGGTCTGGAGGAAGACCAGGTAGATCCTTTGGAAAAACATCAACAAATTCCCTCACTACAATCAACTCCTCTAACCTCTGCTCTGGTTGTTCAGTACTCACCACACAAGCTAAATAACCATGACACCCTTTTCTCAACATTCGGTTAGCCTGAAGAAAAGAAATAAAACAAATAGAAGACCCTTTTGCATCTCCCTGAAAGAAAAACTCATGTTGCCCTGGCATAGCAAAAACTACCCTCTTTCTAAAACAATCAATAGAGGCATGATTCTTCGTCAATAAATCTATCTCCAAAATCACATCAAAATCCTTCATCTCTAAAGAAATCAAATCCACTGGAAAAATCCTACAATCCATCTTTATCTCACAAGATCTACAAACATCTCCCAATACTATTGATTCTCGTAATGAAGTAGACAAGGTAATACATGCATCCTAAGGCACACAAGGAATAGACAATCCACGTAGAAATCTAGATGCTAACTCTTAACCTTCAAAATGAAATTAAGAAAAGCTCAACACAAGCTTAAACAAAACTAACTTAACCAAACACTACTAAGGACTAGAGGGACTCGGACCTCGTCTAAATGATGAAATGCAAGACATGTAACTCGATAAACTATAGCTCTGATACCACAATTGTCACACCCCAAACCTATTCGCTAACTTTGAAAATTACAAAACCCACTCCACACTATTCGAAAAATTCCAATAACCTCCAGATATGATCTAATATATCCTAAGTTTCAAACCCAATTGGTTTCACTTGATTTTCTTATCAAAATAATTATCTATAATTTATTATATCCAAACAGGTTGTTTTCTGCAGCACTTTAAAGAAATTGACGATTCTCTTAATATACACGAGAAATCAATGCAAGGCCAAAAACGTATGAAACTAGACTCGTAATCGGTTCTAATGACACTAATTTGATAATTTTTGGATTTATACCCAAAGAGAACAACACTCCCGAATTTACTGTTTAAAACTAGTTTTCTGGACAGATTTAAACACATCAGTTTATATGGATTTTGACTCCCAAAAATTATGAAAAAACTTCAGATATGCAATTCAATATGTAATTAATCTACCGTAAAAATTTCAGATTAAAATTCATCCGTTTGATATGTTTTCTTGATTTTTAAAGTTTGTGATTCTGTGCAGAATTTTTGGACTAAAACTTACACCCAATCTTTACACATAAATTTAGCTCCTCAAGTTTCTTAATAGGATATCTATATACACAATACATAAACCTACAACCTCTCCATCAATGAACTAAATAATAATAGAGTAAGGATAAAGAACAAAAACAAAAGGAAGAAGAGAGATAAAGACCTACTACACACCCAAAAATTACTCCTTGTTTGCAATCCCCTTTTCTTTTCTTCTTCTTTTCTCTCAAACTCTCTCTCTCCCCGTGGCTACTGTGGCTGCTGTTATAGTGTTGATTATGAACCCTAGGGTTGTTATATATTGTATTAGGCAACCTAGGGTTACTTTATATATCTAAACAAAAAGGCTCTAAATTGTTATCTCTTTATATTATTTTATTTTCTAACCCATTAATTTAAATAAAATATAACTATTAATATAACAAAATATACTTACAAACTTACCCTCTATTTTTTTTTATAATAAATCTTGCCTCTAAATTAAATACTTTCACCATAAATTTATTTTAGGTTTTAAAAGACCTTCAAATATTTAATTTGCACTTTAGGTTTCACCACCAAAATATTTGAGATTATAATATTATTATTATTTAATTATTTACGTAATTTTTATATTCTGGTTCTCACACATATAATCATTTCAAATCTGTCATTTTACGGATATTTTGTCCAAAGGAACCAACACCCATCTATATATGAAATTTCGGGTCTTTCACCCAGGACACTCTAGCCAACTTGCTTTAAATGGAGTCCATCCCCTTTCTTCTCCCAAACAAATATACATATGCAATGTATTTATAACATAGTCATATATGGAGTACATCTCATTTCTCCTCCCAATAAACATACATATACAATGTATTTATAAACATAGTCACATATGAAGTACATCCCCTTTCTCCTCCCAATAAACATACATATACAATGTATTTATAACATGGTCATATTCAAAGACACCAATAATGGATTAGCATTAAATCGCCAAATCCTCATGCAATTTCTACAACAATCATAGCTATCCTCCACCAATAACCCAATACAATTATTTCTAAAGAGATGTTCAATCTCAAAATAAATCTTTTATTCAAAACTTACATAGGTGAGATAATACATATCCAATATCACCATCTATACCAATAACCTTCCAATTTCACATTTTCAATACTAATCCCAATTATTTATACAAAATAATAATTAAATCAAAATTAGGACAAAATCTCCATCTTTCCAAATATCAACCCAAACACTAAAATCAACTATTTTGGCACAACATGATCTTATATTCAAGCCTCATACTCATTTACCTCTGAAATATCACTTTCACGATCTGATAAAGCGCGATCTGCTTGAGCGGAGAGTTTGACGCTCGAGTGTCAGACACATAAATTTTACCCACTCGAGCGCGATAAAGGCCGCTCGAGCACCAAGACACAACAGCAAGGCACTACCCGCTTGAGCACAATGAGACCTGCTTGAGCGTAGAATACACTTATCCAGTATTTTTGCAGACACAGTCCCCACTTGAGCGTAGATCAAAATTTCAGAAGTCCGCTCGAGCGGAATAGCCAAATTCTGGGCAACAAAAGCTTGGAAAAACAAGCAACCAACCTGTTCCAAACACACAACTACAACCCAATAACCAACATTAAGGGGAAGACAAGGGAAGCAAGACATGAACCACCATCCAAACCATACAAACCCGAGTCCGGAATACCACAAGAGACGGATCAAAACTAGGGTCGCTATATGATCGAATGAAAGATCTCTACGGTGAACTTAAGATTTGAACTTTAGATTTTTAGGAGATTAATAGTTTTTAGGGATGTGCTGAAGGGTGTGCATTTTAGTGGGTATAAAAATTTTAGAAGAATAATTTTAGAATTTTTTTTTTTTTTTTGGAGGGGGGGAGGGAGAGGATTTTTAAGGGTTTTAAAATTTTATAAGTGGGAATTCAAAAAAATGGGGAGTCAATAGTAATAAGTGGGTGCTAATAGCAACAATCAATTTAACAATTAAAATATTTTTTTCGTCAATTTTATTTAACAAAAATAGATGAATGGTTTAAATTGAAAATAAATAAAAAGGTTAGAGTTTAAATTGATAAAATTAAACATTTAGGTTTTATTTTTTTAGAGTGCTCAAACCCTGATTTTTTTTTTTAATTGTCGTTTTTTTTCTTCTTCTCACTTTCACTTTTTAAGTTTTCTCCAATTTTTTCTAAAAGTTAATTATGTCCAAAATTAAATAGAACATTACATATTGAGAGATACAGTATATAAAAATATTTTATTATATATAACTCACATTTTTTTACACAAACTCAAATTTCAATATAACAATATATCCACGCAATATATATATATATATATATATATATATATATATATCATGTACCAATTAACGTGATTTTTTTTGTTTAATTTTAAACAAAAATTAATTTTAAGAGTAATTTAAAAATAATTTAAAACATAAAAGGGCAAAAGTAATACGAAAAAAACCTTTACAAAGTGTTTAATTCATAGATTTAGGGAGGAATTTTTTAGAAAAAAAAGAAGAAGAAAAAAAAGTAAGTGAAATATAATCAGCTTGTTTGGTTTGGATTTTCAAGAATCACTTTTCAGAAAATTAAAATTTTTTATTTTCCTTTTTTTTTAATTTTTTTTTATTTTTACTGAATTTTGTTAATATTCTAAGCAATTTTTTTAATTTTTAGATACACCTAACATAAATACATTTAAAAAGTATATATTTGTGAAAAAATTCTTTAGAAAATTCACTAAATTTCAATAATACAAAAAAATATGAGAATTTGATACATTTTCGTATTCTTGTGTATTTATTAATTTTTTAAAATATTTTTGACAAGTATTTTACTTTTTAGATATATGTAAGTAAGATGTATTTTAAAAAAGTAAAAAAATTGCTTAAAATTTTAAAAATATTCACTAAAAATAAAAAAAACAAAAACCAAAATACAATTTTTAAAAAATTGAAACCAAATACACTCAATATTTTATTAACATTTCACCTAATTTTTTTTTCTTTCCAAATTCTTTCCAAAATTTATGAATCAAATACAACTTTAAAAAGTTAAAGTGAGAAAATAATCAAAAATAAATGGTCAAAATGTAATTTTAAAAAAAATCTAAATTATTTTGCAAACACCAAAAAATCTAAAATCTAAAAGATCAAACATCAATTATACATCCAAGGGTTAACGTTCCATCGCGCAGGACACCGAACGGTGCGATGCATACAATCAGTCGGTCCTCTTCCAGCATAAAAGAAGGTAAGTGAGCTGAAGGAGATCAGGAAGAGAAAGAAGAAATGGCGAGCAATCAGGGCCGTCTATTCTCATCACTAATCAAGCTATCTGCTCCCAAATTGGTTCTTCCCTACGCGAGATCTGAATCGGTAACTCTCTCCGGTTCGCACTCGGCGAGGCGACTCATCTGCTCTTCGACTCAGATTCAACAAGAAGATCAAGTTAACCCTAAAAAGCTTGAAGAACAGGAATCAGAAATCAAAGAGAAGATGCAAAACGAAAAGGACAACGACAACGAAGACGAAGATGAAGATGACGACTTTGATATGAACAAAGAGACCGGTGAGATTGGAGGACCTAGAGGTCCCGAGCCCACTCGTTACGGCGATTGGGAGCGAAACGGTCGGTGCTCTGATTTCTAAGTACTTTTTGATTGATTGATTGTTTGGTTGTTATTATTTATATTGAAATCTTGATGGATTTAGGAACTTGAAATGTGATGTTAGGTTTATATTTTGGTTGAGTGTAATGATCAAATTAATGAATAAAAATGATTGATTGAATCAATCAATTATATTCTTGTTACTTTTTTTGCGGTATTGATTGTTTATAGTTATTACTAGTAAAATTGTCCGAGTTGTTGATGATTCATGTTCTTAATTTTGTTATATCACTATGTGGTGCCCCATCTTGATGTTAATTGTTGGATTTTAGAGAGAACTTGACGAGTGTCAAGTGATAATTTAAAGGATGTGGAGCATTGCTCCATCACAAGCAAATAACCTCTTCGGGGTGAGGGGAGGGGAAAATATTGAGGGTAACGGTGACATTATTTTACATGGTGTCATCGGTCAATAAAAAAGGCTGCAAATGAAGTTAGATGGACAAGTCTCGTCTTTCTTTAACTCAATAATATTGTGGTCTCTATCATAAAATAAAATTATTTATTGAATAGTGATACAATCACGTAATCTGTTATATCCAATATTTACTCGGGAGGGAGAGGGTGGCCTGGATGCCATGGCCTCCCTTGATTTTTGAAAATCCTATATATAGTATAGTGCAAAGGACCTACTCTCCTAGGTTATAACCAATGATATTTCTCCTTACCACCTTCATCTTGAAATATTTTTTCTTATATAATATAATGTGAAGACTTTACAACTCACTTGAGAACCTCCACAGCATTATAACCGTTAATCAATTAAATTTACAATTCATGTATTGCCCTATATAAATTTTAATGAAAGTTTTTTGTGTGTGTAGGCTGTGATATATAGAATTTGATATCTTTGTCTTTGTATTTTAAAAGGTAAAATTGTGTTGTTGTTTTACAAAACTTTTAAATCAATGCTCCATTTCTATAAATAGGACAAAAGGAGTGAGAACAATTCACAATGATTATAGCCCTAGAACTCTCACTTATGGTTTGTGTTTGGATATTTCATTAAATATATATTATTCTAGTGGAGATTTCTTCCTTTTTCTATTCGATACGATTATACATTTTATTTTCATATCACAATTTCTTCTGATAAAATTTTGAGTTTTTATTTTAAATATTTATTATGGCTTCGGGGATTGTTCACTCTTCACTTAAAAGGCATTTTTTTTTTGGATTGACACTGGGATGTCCGGATCAAAGCTCGACTAATTCCCAGGGATGTACAACCCTCAGCAAGGAGTTTCCCGCAAGTGTACCACGATTAATTCAAGGGTTTTCCTCCAGTCCGATGAACCTAAGGAATTGTTAGCACCTAAAAGGTTTCAATCTGTGAACCTTGGAGGGAGCACACCCCCAAGACCCAAGGTCTTGCCACTAGGCCAATCTCTTGAGGTTTCACTTAAAAGGCATTTTGCTATCAATGTACACTTAATTTGAGCCCATAAAATAAACTTTTCGACAATTTCTTTTCCTATTGTATTTATGAATGTTTGTTTTCATTTACAAATCATGTATTTTGTGTGAAACTTTTCTATTGAATTTTCATTGGCCCCCCTTCAGGATGAAATCTTGACTTCACCCTTGACAAGTAGGGTGTGGTTGTTAAGGGTAACCCTAACAACCACTACAAGAAAAGTGAGATTTAATGGCGTTTTTTAAATGCCGTCTTTTTTAATATTTAACGACGTCTGATAAACGTCACAATTTTTAAAAAATAAAATGGTACCGTTTTGATAGAAGAAGGCGTTTAAAACGCCTTTGAATGTCTTAACTCTCCCACGCTCTCTCTCTCTCATTTCAAATGTCTTATTTTGAGCCTGAGGACCCAAAACATTCCCTTACTCTCTCACTCACGCTCTGGGTCTCGCTCTCTTTCTCTCTCTCAACCCTCTCTAAGCCCTAATTTCTCTTAACCGATCGAATCAACCTTCTTCAGCCCTGTTTGATACAATCTCAGAGCGATTGGTGATTTTTCTCAGATCCAATCTCAGAGCGATTGGTGATTCATCTCAGATCCAATCTCAGAGCGATTGGCGATTTCGATTTCGAGATTTCGAAGCTCCACCACCTCCACTATCTGCACCGGCGAGGGGAGCGAGCACCATCGTCTACTAAGGGGAGCACCACTGTCTCTCTCTCAGTTTCGTATTCTCTCTCTCTCTCTCTCAAGCTCTTCATTCCCGTCGAGTTTGGTCAGATAACGAAAGATCTCAACGTTTCGATTGAATGTGCAGAGAAGTTTCCCATGGTTACGAAAGATACGTATGTGTTTTCTTTCCTTTACTTTGATGGAAAATGGATCTAGAAAAAATCGGTGAGTTTCTTGCATTTCAAGTTGATGACGTTGAGAGTTTTAGCGCGCGCGCGCGAGAGAGAGAGAGAGAGAGAGAGAGAGAGAGAGAGAGAGATGACTCCTTCCTGATTCCCATTAGGGCTTTGGCGATGCATTGATTAAAGCCTCGATCATCATCGTTTTTACATTTATTGGTAATTATTCCCAGAATATTTAAAAATAATAATTTATTTTCTATATTTTTAGACTTGTGCTTGGGTTTACAATTAGTGTTTTAAAGGATTTTTTAGAAAAGAAGGAAAGAAAAGAAAAAAAAAAAAAAAACCTGATAAATCTAGTTGTAGTGATAGACAAATTTTCTTCTAAAAAAATTATGGAAACCAGTTTGAGACTTGGAAATGGTTTCATCAAGAAATACTGTTACTACTACTAATAGTAGTCATATTGTTAATCTATTTCTTTGCCTTTTTCTTGCTGAAGTTGGCTTCTGTTTTTCTTCTAAGGTGTGTAATTGGGCTGTGTTGTGATGTTTCATGAGCTTGGTGGATACTCTGATGAAAATTTCAAGTTCTTTCCCTTATCTCTTTAAAATTATATGCAGGTGTATGTAGTCTATAGATGGTCATGACCGGGATGAAATTTTGTTGCAGAACCACCAAATGCTTACTGCTATTCATAAAGGAAGGTCAGCCCAGTGCTCTTTTCTTCCCTTCTTGAATTGTAAATAAATGTTTTCACACTCAAATTTTGTTGCTCTTGCATTCTTCTTCTTTATCTTCAAATGGCTTTGTTGAATGCTAGATTTATTTATAAGATGATATCGAACAGTATTGGCTGATATACTCTTACCCCAACTTTAATATGCCCTTATCTGATCCACATCAAATTCTAGTCATTTTCAAGGTTGAAATACAAATTGGTGTTGGTAGGTAATATTGGTTGTGTTGATCGCATTGTGTTCTATTGATGACTATGTTGTGATACAATGTTGAACAAGCCAGAGCATCTCATATATACAGCTACAGACATGGTTTCAGAGGCTTTGCAGCCAAGATGACAGAGGACCAAGCTTCCCAACTAGCCGGTACATATTGATGAAACTAGTACTATAACAATTTCTCATCATTTGATTAATTCATATCCATGACTCTCAAATTGTTTTTGTATTGAAAAAATGGAAACAGAGATGCCGGGAGTGATGTCGTCAAGGTTTTAAAAAGCGGCCGCAACCGTTACGTAACGCCGTTACGTAACGGTTTTGGCGGTTACCGCCACCCGTTACGGCCGCTTTTGCAGTGTGATTGAGATTCACAGGTGTGTTGGCTGTAGCGGCTACTGTAGTAGTCGTAGCGGTGCCGTAACAGTCGTAACGGCCTGTTAAGCACCGTTACGTAACGGTTCCAAACTGTTTCTTTCGAAAAAATACAAAAAAAAACTGAAAATAGGAGAAGAGGGATAGAGAGAAGAGGGAAGATAAAGAGAGAAAATGGAGGAGCAAGAGATAGAGAGAGAGAAGAGGGAAGATAAAGAGAGAAAATGGAAGAGCAAGAGATAGAGAGAGAGAAGAGGGAAGATGAAGAACATGTTATTGATTTGTGTGTGTCTATATATATATTGTTTGAAAATAATAATAATAATAATAATAAGTGTGGTTACTATCTATTTGGCTTTGTTAAAATATGTATATATATATATATATATATATATATATATTTAGGCTCTTATTTATTCTCTTACTTTTGTCATTGTTTATCTTATATATAATAGTTAGTGATTGATTTTTTGTATAATATAAAATCATTAATTATTAAAATAAAATGTAAAAAACTCAGTTTATAGTGATTTAAAAATATGAAATATATTGGATCATACTTAAAAAATTACAAAAATTGATCAATATTTATTTTTAACCCAATAAATATGATCATGGAAAAAAAATATGCGTATCTATAAGTTTTTTTCAAATTGTGCAAAAAATAAAAAAATTCACGGTTCCGGTTACCGCAACAGTTACACTACGGCCTTTACACCCCGCAACCGCAACCGCGTCACCGCCACCGTTACGGTGACCGCAACCGCTTTTCAGAACTTTGGATGTCGGTGTTTAGGAATATCAGGTATCATGTTTTTACAATTACTGAGTACTTAAGGTTGGGTATCATGTTATGGTCATATGCACCGCCTCTTAATTTGATGAGATATCAATAGCATCCCGACATGCTGCCACTTCTTTTTTTCTTTTTTTTTTGCAATGGATTTCTCTTTTACTGGTTTAAAGATAAAATATGAACATTTGATGGAATAACAACTAGGGTTGATAGGTTAAGCCACGAGACAAAAGTTCTATTGATTGTCAACTAGGAATAACAAGTATGGTCAGTAAAACCTTTTGAGACAAAAGTTCCATTGATGATTGTTGGTGGAAAGGTCATGCTATGATGTGATGACAGTTTTTTTCAGTTTTTGTTTTGTTTCTTTACTATTTATTTTTTTGTGGAATTTTTTCCCTTGCTTTTTTATTTGTAGGATTATGATTCCTCTTATATTGAATTGAGTTGGGTTGTCATGTGAATTTACTTGGATTTGTAGGATGGCAAGCTGGTGCAAGAAATGTGTATATTTAAAACCATAATTGGAAAAATTGGCAGCAGATTACTGTCCGAGGTTAGATTGAATTTTTGTTTATAACCATCTGAGATCTAATTTTATTGTGCTGGTTATCAAAAGCTTGTGTGAGCTTTATGCAAGAAAGCGTGTTATTACTTGCCTTTTCACTCTTTTTATTTAAGTAGTTGTAATATATCAGTACTTTATCATTAGGGGTGATGAAAAGGTAGTTTTTCTGTAGAACTGCCACGTGCATTCTTTCTCTTGGCGTATTTAATTCGTCCATTAAGACTTTGATGTATAGCATTAAAATTTTTCAAATCTCACTTGGTGTGAATAATGTTCCACACAAATTTGTGGTTCGTGCAGGAGTCACTATAAGTCACTCAACTTTACAAATAATTTACATGCTATTGGTTTTTGTTTTGCCTCGTTATTTCATGCTATTACATGTGCTCGTTTGTATTAGGGCTGTCTAAAATAATAAATTTGATGTGATTCTCTTGTTGCCTCCCAAATTAATAGATAATTTTGTAATATAATTTGATCTTCCTTATGTTTTTAATGCTTAATCTTGCATCTCCAAGAACACTCATACAAAGAATGTGAATGAGTCTACACTTCCAATCGAAGATAAGTATTTGATTGTCTTAAAGCATTAGTTTCTCAATCTTATTCTTCACTTCTTTCATGTTCAAATGTGAGAAAAAATATGATTATGGAAGTGTGAGATTATCAGAATTCAGCAACAAAACTGGGAATTGGAGAATTGAGGATGCAATGGATTGGCATGCTAAATTATATGCTCTTTGTAACATTTTAAGTCGTTGATGTTGTACATTGACATTTCATTGTTCTTATGTTTTGTCTTGCTTCTTTATATCTGACAGAGTGAATGTCACAGAGGGAGAAGAAAGAATTTTGATGACTAGATTGCACACTGTTGCTGACATTTTCTACGTTGGGTGTGGATCAATTTTGGGATGGAAATACGTAAGAGCATGAGGCAGAGTTCTTAAGATTATGGTTTGCACGTGTTTAGTTGAATTGACTGTGGTGTTTAATTACTTTACGTTTTTATTTTCAGGAGACTGCCCATGAAAAGAGCCAAAAGTACAAGGAAGGAAAATCTGTCCTTGAGCAGTTAGTAGATAATTGTTTTGATGAGTCGAAGAAAGAGATATTTGCTATGAAACCAATCTTGGAATAAAAACATAAATAAAATAAAAAAGAAAAATAAGTTGAGGAAATTAGAAAAGCGTATTTTGACAACACAACTTCAAGTATGAAATAGTGTTTTCAAAATATAGTTTTGAAGAGTTTTACAACAAGTTAATTGAGTTTTACGATAAGTATTAAATTACACTTATGGTTTTATCATAGTTGTTAACTTCTATTGAGCTGTGAAATTACTTTCCAATTCCAATTCCAGTATGGTATTCTAGCAGCTTTAACTTCACATCTTAATATCGACGAATGGTCTCCAGCAAGAAAAGGTTAGTTCTATTCTTCACTTCACGGCTTTACTCGCTTGAAATCGATTGTTTTTGCGTCCTTGAAATGTCTCTTGCTCTTTGCACTTGTTTGTGGTTTGTTTACCGAAATTGAAACTGCGAATTTTTGTGTTTAGTTGTTAAAATTTCAGCTTAATTTGTTGGGATCTGGTATAGATAATATTGCCGTACTCAAGATACTGTAATGGCAGCTCTGATAATTCTAGCTTGAAATTAGGATTTGAGTATGTAGAAAAACCGGTATGATGGAGTTGTGGAAATGGAAATTATAGATCAAATTGAGTGAGAACATTGGGCTTGGAAGTACCGGTAAAGCGATATTACATTGTTTACAACTCTTTTCAAAATTTTTATTTTTTGTTTGTTTGTTTGTTTTTGGAGCTCTATTTGTTTAACATTTACTATACAGTACTTCTGCTTTTAATATTTAATGACTCAATGCACTATTGATTGTGATACCAATATAGATTTCATATCAGATCCCTGTTCTGTATAAGATTGGAGAGAAGTGAAGATATAATAGATTTTACGCAGGATATAATTGTTATTCTGGTCTCAGGCTCTTAAGGGCGAAAAGAGATAAATTAATATTAAGCGAAGTCTATAAATTGAATAGAATGTTTTGTGGGACGTAATAGGTACTAATATAAATTGCAGCATGAAAAGAGAGAAAATAAAGTATGTTTAGAACC
This sequence comes from Camellia sinensis, assembly GCF_055761805.1. Taxonomy (NCBI): domain Eukaryota; kingdom Viridiplantae; phylum Streptophyta; class Magnoliopsida; order Ericales; family Theaceae; genus Camellia; species Camellia sinensis. The sequence goes on from NC_138968.1 coordinate 14,961,764, forward strand.
TGTACGTAGCACATTTGTTATAATTTCTTCTAAAAAGCTCTTCCATGCCTTTGCTTTATGGAGAAATCTGCACAACTTTGATATTGTGCATTAGAGTAGATTTTTTTGTTATGCCATGTTTCATTTCAGCTTGGCTTGTGTTATTCTTTGCCTGACTAGAATTGAAGGCTTCTAGGTCATTCTACACCGACTAAATTCTTAGAAGAAGCTATTATTAATCCAGCTTAATAATATTAATAATTTCTTTAATTGAACTATTTATTCTAATAATATTAATAATTTCCATAACTTATATTAATGTGAACCCAGCTCAATATTCAACAAGAACCATATAGAATTAATTCCTACAGAAGAGAAGGGTACAATGAGACCGAGACAGTGCAACTTCTGAGCCGAACCCACATGCAATGTTCATTGAGACCCGGGCAATTCGTTAATGAGAGTGAAAACTCAATGCTTCATGTGGTTTCACCCTCATCAAACTATCAAGTCTGTATTGAAACCCATTTCATCAGTTGGGTATAACTGGGTTAATTAATTAGACCGGCTAATAAATTGTTTTAATCGTGTAGTTGTAGGTTCAGTATCCTAGCAGCAGCAGCAATGGAGGTCAGATTGGAGCCACCACCGGAGGCAATCACCTCTCCTTGTCAATGAGCAACAATCAGCAAAGGCCATTCATCAATCCTCCACAACTATTTGCAACTGCTGTAGCATCATCAGGATTCCCACAGCAGATAACAACCCGACCCAAAATTGGCTACACCAGAAAAATGGATTTTACTCTCTGATGAGACCCTCTTGACCCAACCTTTTGTTTTTTAAATCTTTATTTAACAAGGCCTTAGGAGTTTGTAAGAACTAGCCTATCACCCGTGCTATGCACAAGATAATTATTAATATTTATATTTGTTTTAAATTTTTTTAATATATAAATTATATTTTTTAAGATTTTTTATAAGAATAATTTAACAATCTTATCACTAATCATAGTGTATGTGAGAAGTTGAAAAGAGTACTGCAGTAACTATGCACGAGTTGTATCTATAATTATTTGTATGAGAGGATTTAAATGCTGATCAGGGAATTTTGACCAAATCAATACATGCAGGCATGTGAAAAGACATGTGGATTGAAAAAAATTAATAAATGCTGATCAGGGGATTTTGACCAAATTAATAAATGTTGAGGTTTTTTTTTTCTTTTAAATATAAAATTTAGAAAATTAAGATTGAGATATTGGAACTCCTACAAAACTTAAGGGTTAGAAATCCCACTTTTCTTAATATATATTAGCATATCACCCGTGCTATGCACGGGTTGTGTTTCACCACTTTGTCTTCTTATTTTTTTTTAAATGTTTTTTTTCTTTTTTTATATTTTATTAAAATTTAATATTTTGATAATAATCATATGTGTTGGATTTTTTAAGGAATTCATAAGTGTTGGACTTTTCAAGGAAATTTTTTTTATGCTTGTTCTTAATGTATTAAAATGTTATTATGAGGGATAATAATCATATGTGTTGGATTTTTTAAGGAATTCATGCATACTTCACAATTATTTCTATATATGTGAATTGTGATTTTTAAATATTTATTTTTTTTTAAATGTCTTCTTTTTTTTTTTCTTTTCTATATTATATTAAAGTGTAATATTTTGATAATAATCATATGTGTTGGACTTTTCAAGAAATTTTTTTTATGATTGTTCTTAATGCATTAAATTATTATTATGAGGGATAATAATTATATGTGTTGGGACTTTTCAAAGAATTCATGTGTGTTGGACTTTTCAAGGAATTTTTTTTATGCTTGTTCTTAATGCATTAAAGTGTTATTATGAGGGTAAGGCTTGGAGGTTGGGAGAAGTTAATAAATGCTAAGGTTTTTTTATAAAAAAAAAAAATCAAAAAATCAGGAAATTTAGATTGAGATATTAGAGCTCCTACAAGGCTTGGAGGTTAAAAACTCCTTTTTGCTTAATATATAGTATAGATGTAAAGATTAATGCTTTGAGCTTAAATTTTTTCGTTTATGTGTTTCTAAAACCGTATATATCTATTATTATTTAGGCTGCCCTCTTATTTATTACTACATCAATAGGCCTTGTTCATGTTATATTAAAAAAAAAAGGATATCATGGCGTTTTTGAAAACGCCACCTAAACTCTAATGCTAACGGTAAGTTTTTTAAAAAAGATGCGACGACGTTTTGAAAACGTCGCTAAAATCATAGTGATGTCATAGTATCATTTGTGGGATATTTGGCGGCGTTTTTAAAAACGACGCCTATAGTAATATGATGACGTTTTCCAAACGTCATGAAGCTATAGCGACGGCCGCATTGTCGACGTTTAGCATTAAACGTCACGAAAAGAATTAACGACGTTTTTAATACCTATAGCGGCATTTTTTAAACGCCGCTAAAAGTAGATTTTCCAGCAGTGAACTCCACCACAAGAACAATCCTTATTCTTCTTATTGTGGAGATATCCATAACATCACCTGTCCCTTTTGACTAAAATCTAACCCACACGACAACTGTGGAATTAAGTATTTGGAACTTGAGTGCCAGAACAATCAGACAGTACTATACTTGTTGTCTGGTAAATACTACGTGCAGGCTATCAACTACAGCAGCACCATATCAGTCTGGTGGATGTGGGAATACAAAGGAATAATTGCTCCACCCTTCCTCTTCATTCTCTAACTCCTGACAACTTTACTAATACATTAGATTACAATATTAAGGATTCAATAGTAGTGTTTTTTATGTTAAAAAATAAATTAGTAGTGTTCTTGAGTTGTTGTTGCTGCTGATTTTGATCATTGTTACCATTACAACAACAATTTACACAAAAGAGGATAAGAACAAGAACGTGAGCATGAACAAGGAGAGGCATGTAACTAGCAAAGAACAACCTTTGATTTGTATTGGTTTGGCGACAAGAGTAGACCGGAGATAGTATAACAAATGTTGACCAGGCTTACAATACCGTTCCCACTTTGGCTCATAACAACTTTTAACATGTTCAATTTTTAATTTTAAATTTTTTTTAATATATTTTACGTTATGAACTCTGTGGTTATATTAGAACATCTCTAGCAAGGATAGTCAAAATAATTATTCAAAATTGCACTATACTATTTTAGCTAATCATTTTTTTAATATACAGTCCAACAAGGCTATCTACTTTAACTATCTTCTATTAAAATATTTTTATACTTTAACTACCTTCTTTCCCATATATATATATATATATATATATAAACTAACTTCAGGTGTTAATTTAAGCCCATATGATGTTTGGAGTGAAAAAAATATGCTTAATCAGGTGAAAATACAGCACATATGATGTTTGGAGTGAAAAAAATATGCTTAATCAGGTGTTAATTTCAGCCCAAAATATCACCTAAACAGCCCATTATAATAGCAACCGAAGCAGTCTAGCCTAAAAGGGGGCCGGACGTCCAGGTGGACATCTGGCCAGACGACCGGCCAAGGTTTTTGGCCCAACTTTACCACCCAAAACAAAACTCAGGATGCAAAAACAAATAAAAAATTGAAGGCCCATGAACAGCACCTCGCTTGTCCTGGCAAGGTATTGTAGCTCACAACCATTTCAGCGATGCTTGAGCGAGTTTGTTGGAGCAGTCTTTCACCCTTCCACGCTCGCTTCTTTGGCTAAAAAGGGAGAATGGTTATACTGTTGGAGATGCTCTTATGAATGATGAGTTGTAAATGTTACGTTGTAATAAGAAATGTTACAACATTAATTTTGTTAGGTTTTATTCTTGGCAATCCCGTTTGACAAAACTTCTTTCAGTTGTATTTGTTTTTGCACTTTTATTTCAGTGAGGCTATGAGTTTTTAGATGCGAATCCAACTCGAATTGTGCCTTTCAGAGAAGCTTATGATGCTAATGCTTTCAAGATTGCCACTTCGCTGATTATGACGTGGATTGAGCTGCCCGGTTAGCTCACGGGGGTCCAGGGGGCGGCACCCTCGAAGAAAAATGCAAAAATGCATTCCAAGTTGCTTGTCCGCTCGAGCGGAGAATCTCTGGTTCCAGCAGTTTTGGTCGCCTGTAAAAGTACTGAGCCGTGTGATTTCGCGCTCGAGCGGGTTCTCTAGCGCTCGAGTGGACCTCTGTTTTGTCACACGCATATTTTGCTGAAGCCGCTCGAGCGGGCTGTTGGGCGCTCGAGCGGTGATCGCAAACACAGTTTCTTGGATTTCTATAAGGCATTGGTTTTCTTCCAAAACTAGGATTACTTTGGTTTTCTATAAGTAGATGGTTTTCTCCCAATACTTGAACAAGTCCTCCAGATCTTCTTTTTGGATTCTTAGGTTTATATCTGGGGATATTTTGCTAGTTTTCTTTGATGTTTTGATTGAGTATTCAACTCATGGTTGAAGAAGCATACATCAAAGGTTTGTTTGTTGATTCTACACTAAAGAGAGTGTTGTTCTTCGGTGGATTCTGAAGAATTCGAGCCTGAAACTTTGGTGGATTCCGGAGTGGCTCATCGTCAAGACAATTCCGAGGTGAAGACGGGGTTGGAAGAGACACATAGAGGTTGGTTCAATTCGGGCGTGGATTCGCTAGGTAATTGAGAGTATACCTGTGTAATTTCTTTATATCTTCTTAGTAGATTGTTTTGTAGCTGTTGCCCGTGGTTTTTTTTTATCACAATTGGAGGTGTTCAATTGTGATTTTTTCACGTAAAATCGTTGTGTCGATTTGTCTTGATTGTTTGATTGAGATTGTTATATACTGTTTAAAATTGATACATAATCACAAATCAACATCTAGGGAATTTCTAGATTTTTCAATTGGTATTACAGCGGGTTGCTCGTTTGTTTTTTAAAACTTTTGAGTCAGATCTTGTTTGATTTGTGATAATGGATTCAATTCGTGAGGGAAACTCTATGGTTCGACCACCCCTACTTGACGGATCTAATTATTCTTTTTGGAAAGCTCGGATGAGATCGTTTTTAAAATTTATTGATGAAAGAGTTTGGCAATCTGTCATGTATGGATGGACTGAACCAACAATTACCGTTGATAGAGTAACTTTTCCCAAACCAATTGAAAAGTGGGACACAATTGATTACCAAAATAGTAGTTGGAATAGTAAAGCTATCAATTCTCTCTTTTGCGCTGTCACACCTGAAGAGTTTAGTCGTATTTGTAATTGTGAAGTCACAAAAGAGGCTTGGGATATCTTAAAACTATTCATGAGGGCACTCCTTCGGTGAAATGCTCAAAACTTCAAAGGCTCACATCTAGTTTCGAAAACCTTTCAATGAAAGATAGTGAGACCTTTGATGAATTTTATACGAAGTTGAGTGACATTGTTAATTCCAGCTTCAATTTAGGTGAAAAAATACCAGAATCCAAAGTTGTGGAAAAATTTTTGAGATCCTTGCCCGATCGGTTCCAACCAAAAGTTACAGCTATTGAGGAGGCTCAAGATGTTGACAACCTCAAGCTGGATCAGTTGGTTGGAAATCTCCAAACTTATGAGGCACATAGGAATTTCAAAAAGAAACAAAAAGATATTGCTTTTAGTAGTGCTCATAGAGTTGGAAAGGATTCTGATGAGGATTGTGAGATAGATTCCAAGATTACCGCTGCTTTTGTTAAACAATTTAAAAAATCTTTTTTGAAAAAGAATCCTAATCTTTTGGAATCTACTCATACTCATAAATCCAAAGGCAAAGATAAACTCAAAATTAATTCTATAGCCAAGAAGGAGAAATGAAAGATACAAGGGAACTCTGAAAGAGTCCAATGCTATGAATGCCAAGGATTTGGCCACTTTGCTCAAGAATGCCCCACTCGGTTGAGGAAGAAAAAAGCCCTCGCCATCACTTGGGATGATGAATCAGAATCTGATGAAGATGAAAGTGACAACGAAGATCAAGGCGAAGAGGGACATAAACAATTCCTTGCTTTCATGGCGGCTTCTGAAACTGAAGGACGAACAGAGTATCCGAAGAGGTCGGTTGAGAATGCCACTGATGATGAATCTTCGGAAAGTGATGATGCAGAGCTTGAGCAAGCTTATGAAAAGTTGTATAAGGAGTCTCTTAACTTATCCAAATTGAATTACAAACTCACTACGAAACTCAAAGCATATGAAAGTGAGAATGTCAAATTAAAGAAAGAGATTTCTGAGGCTAGGAATGATGCCCTTAAGATTTTTAATGATCGACAAGCTCTTTGTGCAAAACTCTTGACTTGTGACACAGAGAGGAATGAGCTACAACAAATCTATGCAACATATGAAGAAAAGATTGAAACTCTCGAGATGTCTCAACTTGCCTTGGAAGAACTAATCATCAAGAAAGAAGAAGAACTCAAGTGTGCTATGACTACCATTGGTCTTTGGAACAAAGGTTCAAAGACTTTGGACAATATTATTGGGTCTCAACAAATTTGTTCTGACAAGAGTGGCATTGGCTTTGGTGGTAAGAAAGAGCAAAAATAGAGTGCTTCCACATCTCATGATACAAGAACTCAAGGAAAGAGAGAACAAAAAATTCAACATAAGGATAGACTTCTCAAACTTCCTAGAGTTGGTAAGGTAAAAGAAAAGAAGGTACACCCTATTTTTATTTGTCATCATTGTGGTATGCATGGTCATATTCGTCCTTATTGTTATAAGTTGCATGGGAGAGTGTATTTGCCTAGACCTAAAAATAGGATGTTGGAAACCAAGTCGAGACGGGTTCCCATTGAAAGAAAAGGGAACCAAAACATCAAGACACCACCCAAGAACCGCAATGTTCACAACTTTGTTCATACTAAAGTAGTTTGGGTCAGAAAACTTGACTTGTGTTAATTTGTTTTGTCATTTTAGTTTTTGGGTTTCTGTGTGTTTTTTGTTTTGTTATTACATGGGTGCTTGTTCATTTTTTTGTCTTGCTTTATTAAAAAAAAAAAATCCCAAAAAGATTTTCTTAGTATGGTTTTGCAAGCTTGAAATTTTTGAGTGGTCCTTGGTGCATATTGGAATTGATAAGAATATCCATTACCTGTTAATATGTGTGTGCTTTATGTGGTCATTACTCATCTTGGAGTGTATGTTTTTTGATTAGTATGTCTTATTCTGTACACACTGTTGGATTAGCAGTGTGGATTAGCAAATATCGGAGTCTTTCGTCTTAGTGATTATTTTTTTTCTATGGACTTCTGTCATTGATCTTTTGCATTTGTAGAGGAATTGACCTATACTAGCATATCATGGGTGATGTTGAGTCTCTTAACCACCTTCCATCTTTTTGCACCTCCACGGCTTTCCCCTCAATTCTTTGCAGTCTAGCCATGAGAAAAAGGCTACCTCACAGTCACCAACCAGGCCATCCTTATTATATCCATGCTTCTTTGGTTCGGTTTCCATACTCTCGAGCATGTTAGTCGCCAATGAGTGTGAAAAAGAAAAAGAAAAAGAAAAAGAAAAAGAAAGAGAAGAAGAAAAAATATGCAAAAGAAAGAAAAAAAAGTGCAAAAAAAGAAAAGAAAAGAAAAGATTCATTGATTGAGGGGGAGCCTCCGCCTTTACTCACCAAATACCCCTTGATTCCTAGTGGTTTGACTTTCCTTTATTGTGCTTAGATTCTCTTGTCGGAAGTCCAGCTTTCATATCACTACTAGGATTGAATCTAGTGTTTGTCGAACTCCAAGAGTCACACACACACTTTTATCATGGGATCTATGCTTTTCACATAATGCATCACTTTCTTTCATGAGGAATCTTCTACAGACTGTGCACATTGTGTTTACTAGTAATTGTGCTTCTTGGATCGTCTTGTGTGTTCTAAGGTACAAATCTGAGATTTCTTGCTTGCTCCACCATATTATTTTTTGTCTTTTTCTTCTTGTTCACTGTTTTCAGTGTTTGTGGTTGCTTTTAGTGAGAGGGAGTTTGGTTCATCTTGATTTGGGTTGGTAAGGGAGTTTGGTTTTTCATCGCAAGAGTTGTTTAACATGAACACTTTGATATGTTTGGTAAGGGAGATTGGCTATATGTTTTGCATGTTGCAATGCACTGTTTGCTTATTATTTCCTTCTTGTATGTTCCTGGTATTTACATCGTCATATCATTGTTTGTGTGGTTTATGATCTTGCTTTTCTTGTTTGAGAGTTGTTGTTCATGAGTCTCAGTTTTCATCTATTCATGTTTTCCATCTCTATTCATGTTTTCTATCTCATGTTTCAAGATAATCGTGTCATATGCCTATTGCTTTTTAATATACTCTTGTGGGACTAATAGTTGTTTTGGAGATTGTGGCACTAATAACTGTTTTGCAGATCATGACCTTGAGAAAGAAGTTGGCTTTTGTAGGCTGTAATGGGTTGGGGTGTTTAGGATTTTATTTGTTAGGTGTGTTTTGTCACGGCATTGCCAAAGGGGGAGATTGTTAGGTTTTATTCTTGGCAATCCAGTTTGACAAAACTTCTTTCAGTTGTATTTGTTTTCGCACTTTTATTTCAGTGAGGCTATGAGTTTTTAGATGCGAATCCAACCCGAATTGTGCCTTTCAGAGAAGTTTGTGATGCTAATGCTTTCAAGATTGCCACTTCGCTGATTATGACGGGGATCGAGCTGCCCGGTCAATTCGCGGGGGTCTAGGGGGCAGCGCCCCTTGGCGGGTCCGGGGCAGCGCCCAGGCGGGGTCAAGGGGCAGCGCCCCCGAAACAAAATGCAAAAATTCATTCCAAGTTGCCTGTCCGCTCGAGCGGACATTACCCTGCTCGAGCGGAGAATCTCTGGTTCCAGCAGTTTTGGTCACCTGTAAAAGTACTAAGCTGTGTGATTACGCGCTCGAGCGGGTTCTCTAGCGCTCGAGCGGACCTCTGTTTTGTCACACGCATATTTTGCTGAAGCCGCTCGAGCGGGCTATTGGGCGCTCGAGCGGAGATCGCGAACACAGTTTCTTGGATTTCTATAAGGAATTGGTTTTCTTCCAAAACTAGGATTACTTTGGTTTTCTACAAGTAGATGGTTTTCTCCCAATACTTGAACAAGTCCTCAAGATCTTCTTTTTGGATTCTAAAGTTTATATCTGGGGATATTTTGCTAGTTTTCTTTGATGTTTTGATTGAGTATTCAACTCATGGTTTAAGAAGCATACATCAAAGGTTTGTTTGTTGATTCTACACAAAAGAGAGAGTTGTTCTTCGGTGGATTCTGAAGAATTCGAGCCCGTAGCTTTGGCGGATTCCGGAGTGGCTCATCGTCAAGACAATTCCGAGGTGAAGACGGGGTTGAAAGAGACACATAGAGGTTGGTTCAATTCGGGCGTGGATTCACTAGGTAATTGAGAGTATACCTGTGTAATTCCTTTATATCTTCTTAGTGGATTGTTTTGTGGCTGTTGTCCGTGGTTTTTTTTTATCACAATTGGAGGTGTCCAATTGTGGTTTTTTTCACGTAAAATCGTTGTGTCGATTTGTCTTGATTGTTTGATTGGGATTGTTATATACTGTTTAAAATTGATACATAATCACAAATCAACATCTAGGGGATTTCTAGATTTTTCAAATTTGATAAAAAAAAAATTATAAAAAAAAGTTATGAATATTATAATAAAGTGCATATAGTATATATAATTTGGTTTTTCTTTATGAATTTTTATTAATTTTGTCTATGTATACACGTTAGAAAATTGACAAAGATTCCAAAATCGTTAATTTTAAATTTTAATCTCTAATTTAGATGGAAGAATCAAATTAAAACCTTAAAAAATTGATTAGTGTCCCAACATTGATTATTTTTAACCTCCAGTTTAGACGAAATGACTAAATTAAATTTAGACTTAAACTATATGAACCAAATTATTTAAATTAAAATTATAAGAATTAAAGTAAAATTTGAGTCAAACCATAGCAGTGAAAAGTGTAATTAACTCATAATTTTTAACAATGTACAGTGCAATAACTTCCAAAACTTTTTTATCCAAAATTTTTTGGGTAGTGCTATTATATGCCAAAAGTTAGACTCTATTTACATTCAAATGATATAACAGTGTATTTAAATATTTAAAGTAACTCTTTCTCTTTTATATGTTCTCAAATCATCAACTAATCATCTCATTTTAGAACATAGATTTATAAATCATTTTCGTAATTCCCCTAGCTGCTGCCGGCCACATTTTCGTCAAACATTTGTCCACTGACTTTATGACGATGATGACAATGCCAAAATATAAAATCAAAATTCAACTTCTTACACACTACTGTAGACGTCCCCGAACGCTCCGGGAGGGAAATCCCGTTCCGTTCATTTGGGGTCACTACAGCTCAGGATTCTCAAATTGTCACGGTTCTAAATCTGAACCAAAGAGTCCAAATCCGGCAAATCGTTTTGAGAAAACAAATTTTTTAAAGAAGTGCCAAACATGGACTGCTTTGCCAGATACAGAGTCGCCACCTAAATATTTTATTTTGGAAAATGTAGGAAACCCTGACTCGTTGCCTAAGGCCACGTGTCCGTCATCACCAAAGTTGCCTCGGCTCGGGAACTTGGGTACGATTGGGGAAGGTCACTTCGTGAGCACCCCCGCTCGCCCGATCAAAGATCGGCCTCTACTAACCACGATATCAAGTTTTGAAAACATTGTGTGTTCTTATTCCGGTTATTAGCCTAGATTTACTATGTGATGCACACAGCATACAAGTATAGACTGGATCGCTTGAATCGGAACAAAACATTTCATGTTTGTTTTCGAAAGATGGTTTGATGGTGCTACCCGCAAGTTGGCTAAGACGTGGATTTGCCACCCTCGAGTGGGCTTTAGAAAACATGATTTTGCCACTATCTAGTGGGCTTAAAACTCACAGTCAATGATTTGTTCCAATTCAAATAACCCAACCTTCACCCACAGGCATTCAGGCAGTTATATCACATAAGCAATTAGCCTCATGGCAAGCATGCTATCATGGCAGTCACTCACACGCATGCAAGGATGCTAAAGCATAAAACTTACCGAGTACTCCAAGCCAAAACAAAAGCTAATTAGAAATCCATGCATGATCCTAATTATACAGAAATGCCTAATGCAACACATGCAAAAGTGCAACTATAGCAGGCTCGGCTATTCTAAACATGGCATGTGAGATGCAACAGCTAACAAGTATTCAACTTTGAAATTGAAATACAAATGCAGTTAGTATGATGCGTCGAGCCCAGTGCATGCAATACAGATGAATGAATGCAAACATGCTATCATACGGTATGCTAATTGAAACATGCCCTAATCTAACCATCATAAGCTGATAAATAAAAGGGAGAAAGACGTGGGGTTGGAAGACATACATCACACACACGCACACTTATTACAGTTATGCCCTCACACAGAGGGTCCGAATAAATATACAGTCCCAAATAAATAATTACAGTCCCGGATAAATACAAAATCCTAATTAAATTACAAATTTAACTAAGAAAACTGTAAACTAGCATGCAAGCTAGGGACTGCCTCGGATCCGCTCCGGATGATGAATGATGCATGCTCGGGTTGCCTTGCACGGAAATCCACTGGGATGCCCCAATTAGCCTCTGTTTCACAATTATTCTTGGAAAGCGCGCCAAGCTCCGGAAGGTTGCTAATTCTTGATTTGCTGCAACAGAGAGCAGGAGAGGGGCATAGCAATGTATTTTCACAGATATATGCATGCCTCGATCCTCGTGCCACCAATCACGCATATCGATGCATGATGGCCGAGGAGTTGAATTGTGCAACTCAATATAGAATGAATGCACATAAAAACTGAACTAAAACCTAACTCCATCATGGATAATCCGGAGTGTCGGTGACTGGGAAATTGAGACACGTTCTGTCACTCGGAGTACGAAACGTACCTCGTTTCCCGTGCTCGGGCTAACTCCTATCCCAAACACAATGCAATATGTATGATATGCATGAAATGCAACTAAGATACAACCTAACATGCAACATGCTATGAGATGGCATACACGATGCACAAGATAACATGGCATACACAATGCGCTAACATACAACCTAGCATACGCAATGCTATGAAATGAAATGACATACACAATGCATAATGGACTTATACCAACATGAGTGGACCTCAGCCACACTCACATAAGAGGCCATGAGATGAAAATGAGACACTCAAAATGCGTGCACACATGCACGAAAACCGAGGACCGACCCTAAGGCACCAAATGTCACTCTAACAAGACATGGCAAGGCATGAAATATGATATGCGAACATGCAAATTTTAGAACTAAAATATGACCCGAAATAGCCCCAAATCATGACAATATAGCACCCGATGCATGAAATGGTCCCGAAATGCAAGATTAAGCACATGAAATGACTTGTAGCTACATCAAGCATGCATTATTTGATCATGACATGTGAAGACAGATTCAAGGCAGCCCCAAAACAAGCATATTTATAGTTCTAAGCAGGGTCAAACAGCGAATGCAAATGGGGCTAAACTAGCATGCGAAAATGGCCCCGAAAGCAAGCTAATGAAGCAAGTCACAGCTGCAGGCCTCAAACAGATGAGGGCCCTTCAACAATGTTGAAGAGAGGCCCAAAATATGATATTTTACAGTTCTGAAAAGAGCCCAAAAACAAACACAGGTATGGCTAAGCTCTCATGCAAGGAATGGGCCAAAAGATGGACAAAGAAGCAAGTGAAGGTTTCTGGCCTCAAACACAAGAGGGTCCTTCAACAAAGTTGAAGAGGGACCCAAAACATGGCATTTTACAGTTGGTGGCCAGACCCAAAACAGCATATATACAAGCCAAAAATACTATGCAAAATATGGCCAAAAAGAGAGATATAACACAAAGTATGTGAAGGATGCCTCAAACAGCAAAAGACCCTCAATGAAACATGAAGAGGGGGTCAAAATAAGGCTGTTTTAAGTTCGGACCAGAGTCCAAAAATAGAAGCAAAAGAGGCTAATAAATCATGCAAAAATGGAGCCAAAAAAGGGATATAAAGGCAAGTGGAAGATAGAAGCCTCAAACAGCAATGAGCCCTTCAACAATGTTGAATAATGGCTCAAAATAAGCCCCTTTTCAGTTCATGACAGAACTCAAAACAGTTTGTACATAGGCCAAAAATACTACACAAGATAATGGCATACAAGAGGGATAATGAAGCAAGTGCAACAAGGAGGCCTCAAACAGTGAGATGCCCTTAAACAAAAGTGAAAAAGGGCTCAAAATAAGCCTAACTCTAGTTAGGGTCGGAGCCCAAAACAGCAAGCAAGTATGGCTAATGTATTGGACAAAATAAAGCTCAAAAAAGGAAAATAGGGACTCACCCTTGTAGACCAATACTCCAACAACCTTTGAGCCAAGTTTAGGAGTCCTTCACCTCTGGAAATCAGCTTCGACCATCTGGAATGGAAGATGGGGATGTGGTGCTATGAGGTGTAGTGTAAAATGGTGTAGGGTTTGAAGGATTTTGGTGCTTGGAGTAGAGAGGGAGAGAGATGTAATGCAAGAGCCTAAAGCAATTTTTTGTAACCCTTAAACTAGAGCTGGAGCTGCTGTTATATAGGCAAAAAGGGGGGAAAAACGGGGGGGGGGGGGGGGGGGGAAATGGGGGGGAAAACAATTCAAGTTTCTCCCCCAAAAGGCCAAAAAGTGGGATATGAAGGCATGTGGTAGCTGCTGGACCCAAATGGCTGAGAGCCCTTCAACAAAGTTGAAGAGGGGCTCAAAACAAGACACTTTGTGATTTATGACCAAGTCCGAAACAGCTCACAAGTAAGCCTAAAATACCGTGCAAAAATAGGCCTAAAAGAGCGTTAAAGAAGCAAGTGATAGGAGGAGATCTCAAACAGAAAAAGGTCCTTAATCAAACATGAAAAGGACCTCAAAATATGACTATCTCAAGTTTGGGTCGGAGCCCAAAAATGCAGAATGAAGGTTCGGGAGCCAAAACACGCAGTTCGGGGCCCCGAAAGTGGGCTGTTAGGCACCGGAAGTGGTGTCCGACCACGAAGTTGGTCTCTCGGACCACAGTGTCCCTCAAAAGGGAGCAAATAAGATGTATGCCAAAAATTGAGGCAAACGGAGGTGGTTAAGCGGTCCCGAACCGAGGCACACGGCCAACGGCTCCGAAAAATCGAAAACCGGGCTCCAAACGGGCAAAATGGCCTACGACCATGAAACGTGGCCTACGGCCACTGAGAGATGATCTATGAGACCTCTCCCCTCCCTTCGAGAAGAGAAAACAGAGAAAACAGAGCCTGGTTCGCAAACCGAGGCAAAGCACAAAAGAGTCCGGAAGTCCGGAGGCAAGGCTCGCAGCCGAGACTCTGAAACTTCTGAACGAGCACAATATGCAACATCACCGAGCGCTCAATCGGTGACGTCTAAGTCTTAAGGTCGGTCAAAAATGGGGTGTCTACAACTACCACTGCCCCTAGCCGCTGCCGGCCACATTTTCGTCAACCATTTGTCCACTAACTTTATGACGGTAATGACAATGCAAAAATAATTTAAAAAAAAAAAAAAATCAAAATTCAAGCATGTGAGGGATCCAAGTTTATCTCATATCGATTCGTTAGGAACTCTTGACTCAACTTATAAGTGTATCATACCCACAAACCTTTAAGAGGCATTTTTTAATAAAGGAAGAACAAAACCGTGCGCACCCCATGATAAAAAACAGACAATATCTTAGTGCGTGCTACGACAGTGGGGTTGTCCACACAAATGGCACTATCTGTGGGAAACCGAACTCCACACTGTTGGAAATCAGACTTTTAGTGGCGTTTAAAAAACGCCGCCATATGTATCAAAAACGCCCCTAATTCCTTTTGTGGCGTTTAGTACCAAACGTCGAAGCTGCGGCCGTCGTTGTAGCTTTGTGACGTTTTAAAAATGTCATGATATTAGTATTGGAGGCGTTTTAAAAAACGCCGTCAAATGTCCCACTATACACACGTTGACGTCACCAACAATATTTAGCGACGTTTTTAAAACGCCGTCGTATCTGTTTTAAAAATATAACCATTACTGTTGAGGGTTTAGGAGGCGTTTGTAGAAACGCCGTCATATCTTTTTTTTTTTTTTTTGATATTGTGCTAATTTTATTTGATTAAATTAAAAAGAATACCTGTAAGAAAATATTGAATTTGGTTTCTCATTCAATTAATAAAAAAATACCTGTAATAAAACTAACATACAAACTATTAACTCCCATTCAAATACCTGTAATAAAACTAACATACAAAATATTACCTCCCATTCAAATATCTGCAATAAAACTAACATATAAAATAATAACTCCCATTCAAATAACAAATTAAGCATTAATTCAGTTTCTCATTAAAAAAAAAAAACTAACAAACCGTTCTTAAGTAAGAGACTACAATTTGTAAAATTTTGATTCCAAATCTGCTAAAATGAAAAATCCATCCATCTTGTCATAAAACATAACCCACCAAACTCAATTCTTGTCTCAAAGCTGCCACAAAAAGTAAATTAACTCCTTTTGAAACAAAACAATTACATAAAGATAGTATACCTAAGACAAAACTCAAAGACAGAAAAATCTCACTGGGAGACTCCCAACCACTTTGAGAAGTTTTCAAACTCGGTGTAATCGTTGTCGGAGATCATAGTCTGGTACCATGCCTTTCCTGCAGACTTGCTTTTGGTAGCCTCTTCCTGTTAATGATGAAAAGGTCAAAATTATTCATTTAGAAAAAAGGATCCAAATGAGGCCAATTGTCTTTATATCAGTTTCTATGCACTGAATGATTGACAGAACTGCAATTCTCATGAATAAACTGCAAGAAACGGCCAATTATCCCAACCACCAATATCCCAAAACCAAAAGTTGGGATTTGATAAGCAGCATTTTGACTGAAGATAAAGAATTTTCTACAGCCATAAACTGCACTGAGCACCATTAACAGAGGATATAACCAACAGGGGTAAACAATTCAGACTAGCCACCAATGTCATGTATAATATAACCAATAAGAAACATGACACTAAAAAATTGAAGGGAAATGTAAATAACATGTAAGCTAAATATTATTCACATTTTGTTTCCCTTTTCTTTTTCCCCCTCCACAAACCCCCCACGAAATTGAAGATCCGCAACAATTTTCATGACACATGGGGGGGCGCAAAGTATATAGTTTAATATATTTATTATGTTATACATATGAATACTTAATAAAAAATAATAAAAATAAACATAGCACTAAATTTTAAAGTTTAGAGGATAGATTAATAAGTAAAAATCTACATTTTTACCTTGTTAGTTCTTTTTCTTCTTCTTATTCTTCTTCTCTTTCTTTGAAAGGTGAACCTATATTTAATAAGAGCAAGTATTGTAATTAATAAGATATGTTATTTGTCAAAAAAGCTTTTGATTAAATGATTGCTCATCTCTTGGGATGAAAATGCATGAGATTGTTGTTGATGTGACATTGGCCGAACAGTAGGATGACTACTAAGTGAATCCACAACCTATCATTCAATAAGAGGCTTAAGTTGTATATTAGCTCTAGGCAATTAAAGTAATAACTAGTAAAAATAATAAAATACCTGCTGCCTATGTAATGGGTTTGATGGTGTAACAACTGGATCAACGGGCACGCCTGCAGCTTGCAATTGAGATTCCAAAAACTGAATTCGTGACTGAAAATCTGTGCGTATAGCCTGAATTTGTTTCTCCATTACTTCATTCATCTTCGACTCGAACTGCATTTGATACCGTTGAAGTTGCTCTTGAACTTGAGTTTGGAAGAGACGATTCTGCTCTTGTGACCGCCTATATCCACCTCCAAAAACATCAGTGGGTGACGGTCCCAATCCAAACGTCCGAACACGGCTAGGTCGCTCTGGGCCCATAACTTGTGTGAAGATTTGCTCCTGTAATGCTGCAGGGTCAGTAGAAGATCCCTCCATGTGCTCTGTTAACTCATTCATTTGAGTCTGCAAGTTTGAATTCAATAATTAGCCTCCAATATAAATATAAATCATATTAAAAGTCCAAAGATAAAGTAGCATCACATACCATAACCTCATTAACTGAATCACTATTTGACGTCCCATCTTTCATGTATGCGGCCATCCACACCTGTGACCGACTAGCAGGAACCCCATTGTTCTTTTTTGTCTCCTATAAATGAAAGACAACCAAAATCTTAAGATAAATAAGAACCAAAGTTTCCATTTAATACTTTGAATGTCTTAGTTTTTAATGCATTATTTCATATTTCTTCACTACATAAAATGAAGAAGAATCTCCAATACATAAGATAAAACTGTCCTAAATACACTGATCACAGCTCAGATATCTGTCCAGTTAAGGATACACATGAAGTACACTCATGTTCAACATAATAGAATATCATGCAACAGACTGAAATGGAATGCTGCACTGAATTCAATGAAACATACCTTTGGGATGAATCGGTAGGGTTACAGAAAATGCAAGAGCTCAATGTGTCAATGAGTGCACATGTTTGTGGTACAATATTTTGACTAGTGACAAAAAAGAAGTACGAAAGCAAAGCAAATAACCTAGATAGGAGCCAGACCTAACACAAACCAAAAACCAAACTACCAACCATCTCCACAGATCAACAGCAACCAACCATAGCAATAGCAGCCACCAATTAGGAGAGCAGAACCATAGAGCAAAACACAAAACAATCACAATCAAGAAAACTAAACAGAGAAATAAAAGACAACTGCAGCACACCAAGAGCAAAACAGGTTTTAATTCTATCAAGAGTACTCCTTTTCACCCAGACCAGCAGCACAGATTAGCAGCACTCCTTTTCACCCAGACTAGCAGCACACCAGATTCTTGCAGATTATCTACCAAGATCATAACATAATACTACTGTTGTTCATTCTCTCACACATATCATCCTACACACAACAATACAAATTTTAGAGGCTGCAAAACTTCAGGACTCTGCAAACTAGAACAAGCTACCCACAGAAACACAGCAGCAACCCCAACAGAGGCAAGACACAGCAGCAGAGCTCACAGATGCAAAACTCAGACACAGCATCAGTGTTCACAGATGCAAAACTCAGATGCACAGCCTACAAGAATCACAAAATGCACAACAGTACACCCATTCCAACAACCACATCAATCCATCCACCCATATAAAACAACAAGAACTACAAATACTGAGAGCAACCAAGGCCTAACCCAACAAACCAGAATATCACACAAATCAACAAGAACTATATATGTAAAGCCTTCATGTTCTATTGATCCTTGATTTAGGTAATTTTTTTTTCTTAAGGTTAATGGATCATCTATCATGCTATATTAACTAATTTTGATTCACTCCAAAGCCTTTGACATCCTTTATATATATATACCTCCAGTCGAACTACTGAGAAAGGCTTTCGGCCTGTTCTATGATGTAATGTCTTCTTCTTCCGGATTTTTCTATTCTTCTTGCTTGATTTCTGTCAAATATGAAATTTATTTAAGATGTTATAAAAAATTATCATATATAAACATTTTTTCACATAAATAAAATTTTACCGATGCACTCTGAGTGCCCCAATAGTAGACCAAAGCCCGCCAGTGATCCTCATGTACTCTATCTGGTCGATGAGCCAACCGTTCTGCATCATTCTTGAAGGGTTTGTATCCTATTGTTTTCACTCGACTTTTCCAATCTCTCAATTTCTTTCCAAATGAAGCCATTATTGTTCTCTTCATGGATTCATCTGCATCCGTTTGAGCCTGCATTACAATTATATACACTTGTAATATGCAATGTCAACTACACTTGTAATATGCATTTCATATGGAATACAATTGTAACTTATTTCATATTAAATATCCATATATACCTTTATCTCCCTCCATATGTTATCTTTGTTTTGTTTTGGAACATAATGCCAAGTGGTAAAATTGAGTGGTGCAAGACTCCCATCTCATGCCAAAACACCCAAATGTGAAGCAAGGGATGTGTGTCCTTCAACTACTTGATTCAACTCATTTGGAACAACTTTTAAAATGCCATCTTCACTAGTATCCCATTGACCATGCACATATGTGGGACCCCTTGTCTGCTTTTGTGTGGCGTGACTTGAGCTAGGACCTACAAAACACAGATACATGGCATGCCACAATCAGTAAATGTTTACCATTGCTAGCGAGTTAGAAATCACGCTGCAGTGTGTGTCAAAGAAGCATATTATCAGCACACCTGAGTTAAAGAATGGTTGCTGTTAGGACCCATTAAAATGAGCCTCTGCAAGAAGAGTTTGGCAACAGTGATTGCCATTGAAAGAATGGTTGTAGTTAGGGCCCTACCAAATTTTGAGTGTAATATGTGTGAAATGTGTTTGATTTGGAATTTTAAACTTTTTTTTAAGGTATTCCTTGATTTTGACGAGAGTTCTTGATTCTCAAGTCTAATCATTCAAACATAAGAGTAAGGACATAATAATCTATAAATATCTACTGCATTCAAAACAAAATAAGAGTACATGAAAGATAAAAATGGCCATTTAAAGAAAACTACAAAGGTACAAAAGCAAAGATTTTATTAATATGAATATCCATACAAATGTAAAAGTGAATATGCGGCCAATTACAATATCATATCAGTTCTTCGTCATCTTCAAATTGTGCCTCTGTCGATGCTTCAAGAGGTCCAATAGTTTCATCAACAGTTGTTCCATCAATACCTTGCCTAACCCAATCCATGTCCTCCTCACAAGTGAAGGAAGCTACATCTAACTCTTGATCACCAAATCCTTCCACTTCGTTGTGATGTAGTCCTTCATCAATAGTTGGTTGTTCTCCACACACCTCATACAAGTCTCTGGGTTTCATCTTGAGTACAACATTCTAATCTTCATCAACAGAATCACTAACATTAAAGACTTGTTGTGCTTGAGATGCTAAGATGAATGGCTCATCACTATCTTGTTTCTTTGTATATAACAAGTGATTGAAATTAACAAGTGTAAAACCAAAATCATCTTGCTTGAGTCCCTTATTGTTATCAATCCAGTTGCACATGAATAACATGTATCTATGGTCATGTGAGTAATACAATTCAATAATATCTGTCACATATCCATAGTACGCTACGTCACCTTTCACTGGATTAATGTCTTTTGCACTTGCATAGCTAGAAGTCTTTGCCTTCACCATAACCCCACTATTCTGAGTTTTTCTTCTCAACTCACAACTCTTAGTATGATACCTAGTACCATTAATTATATACCCATTAAATCTGGTGGCCTTTTGGCTGGGTCCCAAAGCCAAAATTTTAATCTCTTCTGACAACGCTACATTTTCAGTAGCTAGTAGCTCAGCAACCTATTTTTAAAAGAAAGTTATCAATATTAAACATCAATTAACAACTTCAAAAATATAGAAGCACATGGATTGCAAAAATATAGAAGACTTGTGCTTGACATGCACTTACATGAGAATTGAACCATTTGGGAAACTCATCATTGTGACGGCGATCCACATCATAATCTTTGAGACGACGATGTGACCGCTTAATAAATTCACAATGTTCCCTACATAATTAAACTACTTGTAAAATGCACGATAATTATAGTTGGTATAAATACATTCACAATGAGACAAAGGTTGCATCTATCTTACTCTCGATATGGGACAACCGCAGCAATGTTAAATAACATATACCGATGAGCCAGTACCCATGTTGTGTTATCAAGAACAAACCCTTTTCCTTTTCCTAAAGCCCGCCCCATTAATATCTCAGGATTGTCACTAACATCGCAATTCCTTAACGGTTGATGCAATTTCGACTCAACATCATACAAGTACGTTGAGCAAAACGTCATACATTCTTCGACCAAGTATCCCTATGCAATTGAACCTTCAGGATGACTTCGATTACGCATGTATGATTTAAGCGTCATAAGGTACCTATAAACAAAAAGATGCATACATGACTTCCAAGTATAAACAATCAAATATATACAAAATGGACATTGAAGTAGAATTACACACCTTTCTACAAAGTACATCCATCGATATTGCACCGGACCGGCAATCTTTGCTTCCTCTGCTAGGTGAATGGGTAAGTGCTCCATTATATCAAAAAATGATAGAGGAAAAATTCTCTCAAGATGGCAAAGTGTAAGAGCGATTTGGGACTGAAGACGATTTAGACCATCCACATCTAGGGTTTTGAAACACAACTGCCTAAAGAAATTGCTTAACTCAATTAATGGTTCAACCAGTTTCTTCGATAACAAATTTTGCACTGCTATTGGAAGTATTTGTTGCATGAGTATATGGTTATCATGACTTTTCAGTCCAGATATGCTACGCTGTTTGAGGTTAACCCGACGAAAAATATTGGATGCGTAACCATCTGGAACTTTGATATTCTTTAGAAGTGTGCCGAATAGACTTTTCTCTCTATTGTTCATGGCAAAACATGCAGGAGGCAAATAATACTTGTTCCCAACCCTTTTTTGAGGATGTAGTGCCTTCCGAATTCCCATATCTTGCAAATCTCGACGAGTATTTAAATTGTCCTTCCCTTTTCCATCAACATTTAATATCGTCCACAATACATTATCACACACGTTCTTTTCAATGTGCATCACATCAAGATTGTGGCGAATCAAATTATGCTCCCAATATGATAGCTCAAAGAAAATACTTTTCTTTTTCCAATTATGACCCGAGTCCTCATTTTCCTCCTTTTCTTTTCCCTTTCTATTCTGTTTGCTAGATTGTTGACGCTTAGAATTCAATTTGAACTTAGGGCCTAGTTGTTGTAGCACATTAGCCCCTGATAACCGAGTTGGACATGGTTCGAATTCACGAGTGCCATCAAAAGACGCACTAGCTTTCTGAAATTTGTGACCCCCATTCAACCAGCGACGATGCCCCATGTAACATAATTTCCTTCCGTTCTTCAAATATCGAGAACGAGTATGTGTGTTACAACAAGGACAAGCTAAAGCGCCTTTCGTGCTCCATCCAGACAAAACTGCATAGGTAGGAAAATCATTTATAGTCCACAATAACACAACATGCATTCGGAACATCTGATTAGTTTCCGCATCATATGTGTCAACACTGTTTTCCCACAGTTCTTTCAATTCATCCACTACAAGGCGTAAGTAGACGTCAATATTATTTCCAGGTGAAGAAGGACCATCGATGAGCAATGTCATCATCATATGAGGCTGCTTCATACACAACCATGGTGGCAAATTGTATGGCATTATAATAACTGGCCAACTTCTATGAGAGACATTCATTGCCTTGAATGGATTGAATCCATCCGCTGCTAAACCCAGTCTAACAATACAAGGCTCACTCGCAAACTTGGGATACAAATTATCAAAATTTTTCCAAACTGGAGAGTCAGCGGGATGTCTCATTTTGCCGTCATCAATTCGGCCCTCTGCATGCCATCTCATTAAAGAAGATGTTTTGGATGACATAAACAATCTTTGAAGCCTTGGAATCAATGGAAAGTATCTAACAATCTTATGTGGAATTCTTTGTTGCTTCTTCTTAACATCATTCTCCTCCCCCTCGAACTGTTTGTATCTAGGCGTATGACACACTATGCAATCATCCATACTAGCTTTTTCCTTCCAATATAGTGAACAATCCCTTGGGCATGCATGTACCTTATGATAATCGAGGCCCAAGTCCTTAAAAAGTTTCCTAGTTGCATAAAATGACTTCGGCAAAGTTTCACCCTTTGGGAACGAATCCTTCAAAAGCTCGAGCAACATCGTGAAAGACTTGTCACTCCATCCACTAAGGAATTTGATGTGCAATAACCGAATAATAAATGAAAGCGTTGAAAACTTCTGACACTCAGGATACAACTTTCTTTCGGCCTCTTTCAGTAAATTGAAGAATTTTTTGATTTTCTCATCTGGACCTTGTTTAATACCAGAATTTGCTGCCTCGTGAATAAAGCTTGGTGGAGGAAGTCTAAATCCTTCATATAGCATTTCATACGTTTCATCACCATCATTCGAATCAATTTGCCCGACATTCACATTGTGTGGCACAGGCGATGACAAATTCTCCCCATGAAAAATCCAACTGGTGTAACTTGGAAGAAACCCGTTGATCATTAAATGTTCCCCTAACAGGCCTTTCTCCACCAATTTGACATTACGACACCGTTTACATGGGCATGTGACTTCATTCAACAACGGCTTATTTTCGTATACAAATTTAATAAATTCCTTAACCCCTTGTATCTATTCTGGATGCAACCTATGTTGATTTATCCAACTTTTATCCATCTGATTCTCTCTTACCCTACAAATGTCACTGCCAAATCAACAAAGTTCAAAATTACCGTTCCATTTTAATTAATCTTAATCTCAATTAAGTACCTTATAATGCATGCAATATGACATCATTCACCTCTAATTGGTCTCTAATATGTTGGTTCATCCTACTTTCCCATTCAGGAATGCACAGTCTAAATGGTAAAAAGCAGTTCATACCGCTCTGCTCATCTCTAGCGAAATTTTGGCAGCATCTCCCCATGGTTCTCCAAATACACGACATAGACTAGGTGTACTGTTACACCTTGTCTAGTGTGCACTCAGAGAACACAAGGAGTTGCTACACGAAATCTCTACAAGATGGACTATAAGCAGTAGAACTACTAATTACAATACGGACTTGTGCTCCTGAACTGTCCAACTGGACAATCCAAGAAGAGCTTCATCAAAGATGACTAGGTATCTCTAATGAAGATTCTTGGACGGGTCTAAGGCTATTTATGCATGCATGCACCATTAATGATTGCATCCCGGTGGTGCAATCTAAATTAGTACTATCAAGCATACTAGAAGCATATCTAGTATGAAGCATATTAATGAAGAAACAAAAGTTTCTACAATGCTCTTGATAGATTATGATAGATTCAAGAAATACATGGCTCTCTCAAATCAATCAATAATGGAATAATTTTGGCAGGAACTCATGAATGTGGGAAGTTCAAACCCACTACCTAAACCAATAAGTGTACCAAAGCTCGAATACTTCTAATGATGATGATGATGATGATTCAAAAAACACCAAAGAGCAACCACCAAATCAGGAATCACATTCACAATCACAATCAAGACAAAGTTATATGCAAGACAATTCTTTCACATGCTAGCTAGATGATTATTTATTTATTTATTTATTTATTTTGGGTCAAATAACCCTCCAAATGAAGTTAATTGTGTCCTACACTCTCTTAAATTATATTTTATACATAGTTATATATATTTTTGGAAGAAATGGTTTAATCATGTAGCATAAACATCAAATTATTTTTTTAATAGTATGGGTCCAAGGTCATGATGAAATTAAGATAACGTAAAAAGGACTAATGGTCCAAAAAAAAAATACTAAAAAAAAGGATGGGTCCAGTGATGACGAAACCATCTATTAAAAAAAAAAGGAATGATGACGAAAAATATTCTAAAGCATGTAAATTAAATAATAAAAAGAAAAGAAAAAAACAAAAAGAAAAAGAAAAGAGGTAACTAAAAAGATTGTCGATTTACTATTAAAACTATACCTAATTTTTTAAATGGAGTACTTCGGAGTTGACAGCTTAGGTCATTGTTTACCAATGGTTGACATATTTTGGCTTGGGATCCTCAATCTTCAGTCTCACCCTTGTATTACTGTTACATTATCGTAACTTGAATTAGGGGAAAAAATCATTAAATGCGTCTTAATAATTTAAAAAAATAAATAAATTGCATTAGATTCAAATTACGGTGACATAGCAACTCTAAAAGGTTGGAGACACAGGATGTAAATAGAGAAAGGACACAAAAGATCTAAAACTGTCTATTTTAGTTAATTAAGAATGATGACGAAACCATCTATTAAAAAAAAAAAAGGAATGACGACGAAAAATATTTTGGTCAAAATGTTAGTGATCAAGACAAAACAAAAATAGTTATCTCATTGAATTGTCAATATTTTCTTTTTCCAAGTTTACGAGCACATAAAGAGAACTGAAACATATATTGTCGAGGTTTTTTTTTTTTCAATTTTTTAGTCCTAAAAGTGATAGAATCATGCAAAGTTCTACATCATATGGCATGTTTGATTTGCAAAAAGGTTGGAGTGATTGGGAAAAGTTGGAAATAATTGCAATTTGAAGCAGAAGCAAAATTTGATTGTAAGTTTAGAGGGAGAGTTGTCTGGGGGAGGATTGGACTGCAGGGTAGAGAAATTGTAGACACTCAACTGCAAAGGTCTAGGTGGTGGTGGTGAAATTGTCCAAGTTGGCCATGTAAGGTCTAACAGTTACAATGTGACTCCTCAATCACTAGTCACTCCTTATAGAATGTCATGTGATGGTCGAAGCGTGTTGAAGAGATCATACACAGAGGTGTTCTCCAGGCCCTACAAGTACAACAATGGAGGTAGAGTTTGGAAGGTGAAGTTGGTTATCAGTCCAGGACAGTTACTGGAGATACTGTCACAGGAGACTCGAACCCAAGAATTGATTGAAAATGTAAGAACTGCTGCCAAATGCAGAAATATTGGGGTTTCGTCTCTGGGATTTTCGGATCAGTGGAGTCTTTCCAGTAGCAGCTTGAATGCTTCCTCCAAGCAAGATGGTTTATTGGAGACTTAGACATACATATCCTGACCCCCCCACATGATTTTAAGTTTGAGTTTTTTTTTTTTTTTTTTTTCAAAGTTATAGTTCGTTGATAGACAAAAACAAATACTTCAAGAGTAATTATCTCTATTTTCTAGAAGAAAATATAACCAAGATTCAGTGTTCCAAATACAAACATTCGAACAACCAACATATTGCTTCCATCAATTAACAACCATAACCTGTAACATACTACGGCAAACAACCAACATAGACAATTTTTAATAAATTAACATAATTAACATAATAATATAAGCTTGATAAACAAGTGTTCCCCATATAATTCTACAAACCACAAATACACTTAATCGATCCTCATCTAAATCTAGTTGCTTATGCTTGAAGAACAAAGGAGATCTGATCTTTTGATAAATAAATAATAAATAAATAAAAAAAAACCGAAATTCAAGTCAAAATAAAATGCCTCAAAATAAAGAGAGGGGGGGGGGAGAGAGAGAGAGAGTACCTCACCGATCTGAATCTGTGAATCTCTGAATTCAAGTCGAAATTCAAGTTTAAAATTCTGTTTCACTGAGACTGAGCTGAATCTGTGAATCTCTGAATCACAGAGCTGAACTGACAGAGATAACTAGGGTTTAGACAGTAGAGAGAGAGAGAGAGGGGGGGAGAGAGAGAGAGTACCTCATCGATCTGAATCGATTCACCGATCTGAATCGATTTTGAGAGAGAACTTCGAAATGCCTTTGCCTTCGATTTTGAACGATCTTAGACAGCGCAGAGAGGGCGAGAGAGAGAGAGAGAGCGCGAGAGTGAGGTTTTCGCTTATACTTGCTTTAGCAGATTCAAAATAAAGGTGAAACAGGAGAGGAGGAGGGTGTTGGGAAAAAACCATTCCAAGGCATTTAAAAACGTCCTTGATTCTTGAAACGGCGCCGTTTTAATTACAGAAAAATAAGACGTTTATAAAACGCCATTGAATTTTAGAAACAATGGCGTTTTAAAAAACGCCGTTAAAAAAACGCCACCTAACATCATATTTCTTGTAGTGCCACCACGTGGATCCACACGCTTGGGGGCTATAGAGAGTGCGTGCCCCGTGATACAAAGCGGATAATATCTTGGATGGTCCGCACAAAGTAGAAGAATCGACTGACCTTATGATAATAAAAAAATAAAAAATAAAAAAAAAACAAAATCCAATAAGAAGGATCACAACACAAAGCCAAGAAACCAAAATCCAAATAGATAACACCAAAATGATGAATTGATTTTCCAGCAGGAAGAAGATGCAAACAGAGTGGTTAAATATGATTTCTATTGGTAACATATAGGCAGTCTGAATCAAACAAAGCTCGTATGAATAGCAGAACAGTAAATCTCAACTTAAGGCACAACAATTGAAAATAATTTGACTAATCAACACAGAACTATAAAAATCGAGAAACTTTAGGGTTCATACAAAATTAGCATATGATACATTTATTCAATTTTTA
This sequence comes from Camellia sinensis, assembly GCF_055761805.1. Classification (NCBI taxonomy): domain Eukaryota; kingdom Viridiplantae; phylum Streptophyta; class Magnoliopsida; order Ericales; family Theaceae; genus Camellia; species Camellia sinensis. Next base: position 14,988,894 of record NC_138968.1, read on the forward strand.
AAACAATAATGCTCTTATCTATTACTTTTGTTTGCACTTTGACACTAAAATAAGGGAGGCAAAGTGTAAATTAAATTACTAAATAAAAGTATTATTATCTAAAAAAAAATAATAAGTTTGTCATTTATTTTACAAATGATCAGAATCCTTTAAAATCCCTAGCATAAGGAGTTAAGTATAACAAGATGACACTTAAATTGTTGAGTTTAAAATGTGTGTTTTTTCATTTTTAATTTTTTTTTAGCAAAAGTTGAGTTTAAAGTTTAGGAAGGAAAAACATAAATAAATCATAGTTTAAAAGAATTTACTCTAATTTACCAAATTATCAAATATCTCCAAATTTTAATATAAAAAATAATGATAAACGTATCACCCCAATGTTCATAACTAACAAAATACTTGTCCAACTTATGACTAAGGCCTTATTTGAAAACATATTAAAGCAATCAAAGGCTCAACACGGATTAATTTGTCGTCTCCACCAAAAGCACCCTAATCATAAAAAATAAAAAAAATTAAGAGAAAATATCATTTAAGTGGAATGTAGAAAAATAATATCAAATTAACGAAAAAAATTTGCAACATTAAAACATAATTTTATAAACTTTTTCATGAATTTATTATTATTTTTTCAACATTACATGTTATTTCCCCAAAAATTAAAGTCCATTAACCAATCAAACAAGTTAATTAAGAGTTGCCAGAATTATTAAACAAGAGACATATTTACACATTTACAAATGCAACTAGAGTATGTAAATATTAACTAAATATTTTATTGAAAAAATCACAATTGTGATAATTATTCAAACTACAATGTTTATTTGATCTCTATTGTTTTAAAGTAAATAATTGGGTCTTTACTCTTTAAATTTACTTTTAATTTAATTTTTCTCTTCGTTTAAACTATAGATTAAAATTAACGATTTTTAGACATTTGTTAGTCTGTTTAAGTGTACATGTAGAAAAAATTAACAAAAATTTAGACAAAATGACCAAATAGAAAATGGACTTAAAGTGTACAGATTAAATTGTTCAAATTAAAACAATATGGACTAAAATAAATTTTAGATCAAACTATAAGGGTGAAATGTATAAATTACCCTTGGAAAATTTCACTTTATCCTCTTATAGTTTCGCCTATATGCAGCTTATCACCTATTATTTGAAAATAGTTATGTAAACCCCATGTGGTTGGTAGAATAAAGAGCACCGTCAAGCCAGCCAATAATTTAAGCAAAAATATTAAAATACCATTGTACATAAATAATCTCATTGTATAGACCAAATGTATTTCCGTTAATTTTTTCAAAGGCAAAATTTACATTAACACCTGTTATTTACTCTGTGTGATTTATCCTTTGACATTTAAAAATGAGTACATAATCCCTTAATGTCCCCGACACATGTTTCAAACTTGTTAAGTTGGATAGAATGCACTTTAATTCACAAACACGTGAAATATGTAATTACTTTCAAATGATAGGTAGTAAACCACACATAGGCCACATCATAAGGGGCAATGTGAAATTTGCATCTTTTTTTCAAGTTCTCTCTCTTATCCCAACCTCGACCACCGCAAACAACACTATTAGCAGAGTCCTTTGAATTTTGTTTCAGACAGTTCCATAGCAAGATGGCCATTTTCCAAATTATCTTCTTGTTCTTCTTGGTCATAGGACCAATGGCTGCAGCAAGAGAAAAAGATGAAGAGTGCATACCAACAAGTTACAGTAAACATGACAGCCCTGAAATCCGATTCCCTTTCTGGCTAAAAGGGTATCACCCCATCCACTGTGGGTATCCTGGCTTTGACCTTTCTTGCACTCCTCATAGCAAATACCCTGTGCTTGAGCTCCCAAATTTTGTGAATGTATTTGTGAACAATATTGACTACAAATCTCAGACCGTACATATATCTGAACCCGATGGCTGCTTCCCACTACGCCTTCCAAACCTCAACTTATCTGCCTCTCCATTTCGATTCCTAACATATTTCCCCTCCTCCGACCATGACTTTAGCTTCATCAATTGTTCCCAGCCACTGCAAAACTCGTTTGATGTGTATTGGAATGTTGCTTGCCGTAGCGACCACAGTCACCAAGTTTATGTCATGTACACTATTTTTTCACCCAAATTATCTTGCACAAAGATGTATAACATCTCACTACCAGCTGAAATATGTAATGATAATAATAGATTTGATATTATTGGATTGGAATGGATTAAATCCATATGTGGGAACTGTGAAGCATAAGGCAAGTATTGTAGATTGAACAACAACAACAACAACCAATTATTATTAAATGGATCAACTGAATGCTTTGACAAGTCCAAACCACCATCTATAGGTACACTTATATTCTTGTTTCTACTTTCTTAAAGCGAGGATTTTCTCTTTTCAGTTCATTTTAATCTTTCTTGAAGCCACCATCACCTCCAAGCCTTTCATAAATAAATTTTAGGTAAATTACAAATACACTCCGTAAGATTTGTTTTAAAATACAGATTTCCCTTGGTGATTTTAAAAATTACAAATACTTCTTTGTCATAAAAAATTTATTCAACAGAATTAGCAGAAAAAAATGACATTCTTATGTAACGCCCCAAATTTCTAGCCCAAATGATAATGCAATAATCATGGCCCCTTTAAAGGAAAAACCAATTATACAATCCTGCATTTGCATTCCATAATATAAATAGTTTTCTCATGCGATAATACTTTAATCTGACATCAAGTAAAGAAACAAATAAATACTCCCAAGGGTTACAAGTTTCCAAGGCTTAAACCCGGTTACACAAAAACGGTTATTCAAATCCACACATACAAAGCCCTTGGCTTAGAAATAGAATCACAACAAATGAGAACCTTATGCTCTCAGCACACATATTTCCACACGCTCAGTTAGGCGGATTCACCACGTCTTTCCCTGTACAAAAATCCTGTTGGGTGAGCATAAAGCCTAGTAGGAAATCCTTCACAAAGTATATACATTTTATACAAGTCTCAAGAGATGAATGCACATGCCATGCCATGCCATGCCTTTTTGAAAATAAAACACATCTTCATCTTTTGAAAACTATCATGCTCAATGATGTTATGCAACTTCAACTGTTCAAAATTTATCAATTTAATTTAAGGGGTGGTAAATACAGCTCTGGTAATCCCTAGGTCGGTGTCTGCAAGTAGACTATACGAGTACTATCAATTGTCATTTTTACCGGTATTAACGGAAGGCTCAACACCTATCCGCGCGACTTTCTGGTCTTTCACCAAGGACACTCAGGCCAACTTAAACAATTTCATCTACACCACCTATCAAGACTTACCACCGTATTTACCCCAAAACCGTTTCATGAAAACCCATTTCCCAACATTCTTTTCTCAATGCAAATTTCCAAAGCTTAACATAGTCCAATGAATTGAAAGGCCAATGTATGATTAATAATGCAATGCAACATTACTTCCATATTCAATTGTTCCACACAATATACCATTGTGATCAAAATTTCCAATCCTCTTTTCAGCACAATTGCACAAGATGAATATATATATATGCTTTTCTATCCAATTCATTCAAGAGAATAATGTAATTCCCACATTTCGAGCAATCTCAACAATTTAGTCAATTCAAGACTAAATCAACATTTTGACAACAATTTCCAAAATAAACAATATTTCTCATTTTCTTTTCACAAAATTCGTCATTTATATATAAATAAACAATTTTCAAAACATCCATTTATTTCGGTACACAAAATAAATATGACTACATCTTCCAAGGGTTTTCAACATCTTTCAAAAAAGACCTAATTTCTAGGTTTTCTCACAAAAACCATTCATCTCCAAAATATTTAGAAGAATCTCCCCAAAATCATCTTTCTTCAATCAATATGGTTCAAAACCCTCAATTTCTATTTTAAAAGGAAAAGAAAATAAATCCTCTTTCAAAATCACTCATCATCTTGAAATCAACAATCAATTTCTCAAAGCTAATCAAAGGATGATTTCAAAAATCATCTAGATCTTGCAAAAACATATATATAACTCAAAGGAAATCCCTACCTCAAGTTTGAAGAGAAAACGAGTTGAAAACCCCAAAATCAACGACGATGAAATTCGATCTCCACCGTACACAACGTAGCCCTCGCCTAGATAACCGACTTTGGTGAAGAACTTAGGTCTAAATCCCAATGGATTTGAAGAAATCAAAGAGAGAAGATGACTTCTAAAGAGAGAAGCTCCCAATCTGAAGTTTTGGAGAGTTTTAGAGAGAGAGAGAGGACTGAAAAAGTGATATAAAATATCAGATTCACGAACTGATATAACACGGTCCGCTCGAGCATGAAATGCCCCACTCGAGCGTCAAATACACTAGCCCAGTACTTTTGCAGACAGGTCAAACTTCTGAAACCAAACATTCTCTGCTCGAGTGCATAAACGACAGCTTCGAATGCATTTTGCATTTTTGTTTTGGGGGCGCTGCCCTAGGACCAGCCAAGGGGCGCTCCCCCCTGGGCCCTCGCGAGTTGATCGGGCCCCGACAGGCCCAGTCGAAGTGGCAAAACATGAAAGAAGGATCGAACCGGGATCGCTACAACCTTTCCCCCTTAAAGAATTTCATCCCTGAATTTCAAATAAAACTACCCAAACAAAGGGGTTTCTAGCGATCAAAGCCACGCTATTTAATTTTCAAATCACAATACTAACTCTCAACCAAATTTCACCATGGTTATCTCATTAACAACAACCTCCCAAATAAACATAAACATGAAGTTTTTCAAAAAGTAATGGCAACTCTAAACAATCTTATGCGTAAAACAACAACGCACATATCAACACATGGTTAACAACTTTAAATACATTTCCCTCAACACTAGGGAATATTACAAAGAAAAGCAACTTAAGCATTTTCAAATAAATCCAGATATTTGGAGCAGACTTCCGCCTCCCGTTCCTACGTCGCTTCTTCAACCCCATGGTATCTCCACTACACCTTTACCAACGGTATAGTTTTGCCCCGTAGCACTTGCTCCCGGGTATCTAATATTTGAACCGGTCGTTCTTCGTAAGAGGCATCCTTATCTACCTCCAAGTCAACCCAATCAAGAACATGAGAACGGTCGGGTTCATACTTCCTAAGCATAGATACATGAAATACGTTGTGAACTCCTAAAAGTTGTGGCGGTAAAGCTAATTGGTATGCCACTTCCCTAATTCGCTCTAAGATCTCAAAAGGCCCAATGAACCTTGGAGATAATTTACCACTCTTACCAAATCTCATCAATTCTGCCTTGGTGAGATTTTTAGAAACACATGGTCACCATCTTCAAAAGATAAAGGTCGTCTCCTCTTATCGACATAACTCTTTTGTCAGCTTTGGGTCGTAGCTAACCTTTTCCGAATGAGAACAACTTTCTCGGTTGTCTCTCTAACAATTTTCGGACCCAGTAACAGTGCATCACCCACTTTGGCCTAACAAACCGGTGATCTACCAGGTTGGCCATATAAGGCCTCAAAGGGTGCCATCCAAATACTAGCTTGGTAACTATTATTGTAAGCAAACTCAATCAATGGTAAGTGCCTTTCCCAGGGCCCCTTAAAATCAAGGACACAAGCTCTAAGTATGTCCTCTAAAATCTGAATGGTACGTTCCGATTGTCTATTGGTTTGAGGATGATAAGCGGTGCTAAGAGTTAACTTAGTTCCCAACGCCTCTTGAAGGCTTTTCTATAACCAGGCAGTAAAACGAGGATCCTTATCTGACACAATAGTCACAGGAACTCCATGAAGTCGAACTATCTCTCTAATGTACAACTCTACCAAGCGTTCAACTGAGTCGCTGGTGCATATCGGAATGAAATGGGTAGACTTAGTCAACCTATCAACAATTACCCAAACGGCATCATTGCCTTGTTGTGTTCTAGTATTCCCAACTACAAAATCCATGGTAACACGCTCCCATTTCCACTCGGCTATTGGTAAGGGTTGTAACAAACCCGCTGGTCTTTAGTGTCCATCCTTCATTTGTTGACAAGTAAGGCACTTTGATACAAATAAAGCGACATCCCGTTTCATACCCCTTCACCAAAACTGACGACTAAGATCATGATACATTTTAGTGCCTCCCGGGTGTACCGCAAGATGTGAAGTACTTCCTCTCTACAAGATTCTGGTACAAACTAACGGTCTAGGTAACATACTCTCAGATCCGAGTAAACGTTCAAACCTTTCTCTTCATTCCCATTGGAAATCTTAACACGGGTTGATTCCATATCACAGTCTCCTCGTTGTGCCTCTCTGACCTTACTAACCAAGGTAGATTGAGCATTCAAAGTAAACAAGGTAGCACTCTCTCCAGACTTACCCTAGTGCAAATCAAACTTGCAAATAACATCTATCATATCCCATTCCCGAATGGCCACACTAGCCAAACTACTCACAGATTTTTAACTCAAAGCATCGGCCACCACATTGGCCTTCCCTAGATGATAGTGCAACTCAAAGTCATAATCCTCCATAAATTCCATCCACCTCCATTGTCGTAAATTCAAGTCTTTTTGAGAAAATAAATACTTTAGACTCTTATAATTGGAGAAAACCTCAAACTTCTCACCATACAAGTAATGCCTTCAAATTTTCAAGGCAAAAATTACCGCTGCCAATTCTAAATCATGGGTGGGGTAATTTTTCTCGTGAGCTTTCAATTGTCATGAACCATAGACCACAACTTTTCCCTCTTGCATCAAGACACAACCAAGTCCATCCCCGGACGCATCACAATAGACGGTGTAATTCAAACCCCTTTTCGAAATTATCAAGACTGGTGCGGTGGTCAATCTAGTCTTAAGTTCTTAGAATGACTTTTCACAAGCCTCACTCCACACAAATTTGATATCCTTTCTAGTCAACCTAGTCAAAGGTGTAGCTAGTCTAGAAAAGTCCCTAACAAAACGTCAATAATACCCCGCCAACCCCAAGAAACTCCGGATCTCAAAAACATTCTTGGGTTGTTCTCAATCTTGTATGGCATCTATCTTTGAGGAGTCTACTGTTACTCCGTCTCTTGACACTACGTGCCCCAAAAATTTTACCTTGGTTAACCAAAACTCGCATTTCTCAAACCGGCATACAAACGGTGTTTCTCAAACAATTCAAGCACTACCCGTAAGTGAGCCTCATGTTCCTCCTTGGAGGTTGAATAAATTAAGATGTTGTCCACAAAGACGATCACAAAACGGTCCAAGTATTCCCGAAAAATTATGTTAATCAAATCCATAAAGGAAGCAAGCGCATTGGTTAGCCCAAAAGGCATTATAAGGAATTCATAGTGGCCATAACGCGTACGAAAGGCTGTTTTCTGAATGTCCTCCTCTCGGACTCTTAACTGATGGTACCCTGACCTCAAATCTATTTTTGAGAAGTAACGAGACCCTCTAAGTTGGTCAAACAAATCATCTATTCTGGGAAGAGGATACTTGTTCTTAACTGTAACTTTATTCAACTTACGATAATCAATACACAACTGCAATGACCCATCCTTCTTCTTCACAAAGAGAGCCGGCGCTCCCCAAGGTGATGTACTAGGGTGAATGAAGCCCTTGTCTAAAAGTTCTTGGAGTTGAATCTTCAACTCATGCAATTCGGCGGGTGCAAATCTATACGGTGACATGGAAATTGGTGCCGTGCCAGGCACTAATTCAATGGAGAACTCGATCTCCCGGTGAGGTGGTAAACTAGTAAGATCTTCTGGAAAGACATCCGGGTATTCACAAAATACCCTTGGTAACTCAACAGGAGCCCCATCACTCTCATTATCCAAGAGAGTTGCAAGAAGGCCACTAAGCTTGCTCTTACTACGAGGGTCAACAACTGTCATCAAGGCTCTATCAACTCGGTTCCCCAGAAAATAGAAACGATCACTACCCGAAGTGCACACTGTAACTCTCTGACGATAACAATCAATCATAGCTTGATAAGAACACAATCGGTCCATGCCTAAAATGAGATCAAAACTCGACATATCAACACAAAAGCAAACCGAAGTCGACGCCCGGCAACTTCTATTTCACAATCACGACAACCCCGGTCTAAATCAACTGTACCCCCAATAGGTGACTCTACTCTGAGTGGAGGCACTAACTGTGCTACCTCTAACCCTAATGCAGAAGCAAATGCAGTAGATATAAATGAATGAGACGCACCCGTGTCTATCAATACATTAGCCAAAGAATTACACATAACAAAAATACCTCTCACAACTGAGGATTCTGGAAACTGCTCTGACACGGTAACAGTATACACGCGCCCTTGTGGCCGATGATTAACTCGCCCCCCTCTCAGAGCATAGGCCTGTTGTACCGACTGAGCCGAAGTGGCTCCCTGATTAGCTCGTGAAGCCTGAGCTGAATGAGTCTGCTAGTGGCTCTGAGTCTGCTTCGACCCAGATGCGCCTCCCAACTGAGGGCAAGTTCTCTTCATATGCCCTGGCTGACCACACTGATAACAATTAAATCCCTGGCCTCCATTCTGAGACTGAGACTGACTCCGAGATTGGTTAGGTGGTGGTGGTGGCGGCAACATCAACTGTCCTCCACCCTTCTGTGGGCACAAAAAGGCTTTGTGACCCGCCTGGCCACACTTGAAACACGTGAAGCCACTAGATGTACTTTTTCCCGGAACCGCACTAGGCAAAGGAAAATTTGATTTTGACTGCTGTGGTTGTGGCTGGAATGAAAAAGTACCCATGCTCTTCTTACTCTGCCTATAGTCTCCTTGAGACTCTTGGCCCCTAAGCCTCGAACTCTAAAGCCTCTCCTCCTCTGCTTGTACAGAAATCTCACTGTATGCCGCCGACTCTACAAGACGGTCATAGTTCCGAATCATGTTCCCAACAACCTTAAAGAAAATTTTGGTTTTCAACTTTTTCTCAAATTCAATGCAACGACACTCTTCCGTTGCCACAAACTCTGGTGCAAACCTAGATAAACTAGAGAAGACTGCCTCGAACTCGGCCACGGTCATGTTGAGTTGTTTGAGGTCTTTGAACTCTTGCCTCAATCTCTCACTAGTAGCGGGAGGTAAATACTTATCTTGGAAAGCAACCACAAAGGCTTCCCATGATGGCTCCACCCTACCCTTGGCATACTTCCACCACTGACCCGCATCCCCTTTAAGGTAGTAACTCGCTAGAGTCACCCTCAACTCGCTATCGTCTATGTGAAGCATCTCGAACGTCTTCACAGTTTGTTCGAGCCACTCATCCGCTTTCTTAGGCTCGGGGCCACCACGGAATTCATCTGGTTTGGCCCGTAAAAACTCTCTATTAAGGAAACTCGTCCTTGACTCCACGGTGTTCTCTCGGGCTTGATTCTCCGCCCTCAACAAGTTCATAGACTCCCTCAAAGCCCCCGCCATTTCTCGGGCTAGGGCCCCCATTGCGGTTTGACCAGCTTGTCCCACCTGCTCAGCCAGATTAGCTTAGCCTGCTTGGTCGGTGTAGACGCGCCCGTGGGCCTCATGCTACAGTTCGGACTCGACTTTCCGTCACGGTTCTAAATCTGAACCAAAGAGTCCAAATCCGGCAAATCGTTTTAGGAAAAACCGATTTTTTTGAAAGAAGTGCCAAACATGGACTGCTTTGCCAAATACAGAGTCGCCACCTAAATATTTTATTTGGGAAATTTAGGAAACCCTGACTCGGTGCCAAAAGGCCACGTGTCCGTCATTACCAAAGTTGCTTCGGCTCGGGAACTTGGGTACGATTGGGGAAGGTCACTTCGTGAGCACCCCCGCTCGCCCGGTCATAGACCGGCCTCTACTAACCATGATATCAATTTTTGAAAACATTGTGAGTCCTTATTCCGGTTATTAGCCTAGGTTACTACGTGATGCGCGCAGCATACAAGTATAGACTGGGTTGCCCGAATTGGAACAAAACATTTCAGGTTTGTTTATTTGAAAATGGTTTGATGGTGCTACCCACAGGTAGGCTAAGACGTGGATTTGCCACCCTCAGGTGGGCTTAGAAAACATGATTGTGCCACTATCTAGTGGGCTTAAAACACACATTTGATGAATTGTTCCAATTCAGATAACCCAACCTTCACCCACAGGCATTCAGGCAGTTATATCATATAAGCACATAACCTCATGGTAAGCATGCTATTCATGGTAGTCACTCACACGCATGCAAGGATGCTAAAGCATAAAGCTTACCAAGTACTCCAAGCCAAAATAGAAACTTTATTAGAAATCATGCATGATCCTAAGTATACAAAAGTGCCTAATGCAACACATGCAAAAATGCAGACTATAGCAGGCTCGGCTATTCTAAGATGGTATATGAAATGCTACAACTACCATGTATTCAACTTTGAATTTTGAAAGACAAATGCAGTTAGTATGATGCGCCGAGCCCGGGGCATGCAATACAGACGAATGATGCAAACATGCCGTCATACTGTATGCTAATTTAAAGATGCCCTAATCTAACCATCATAAGCGGATAAATAAAAGGGAGAAAGACGTGGGGTTGGAAGACATACATCACACTCACCCACACTTATTACAGTTGTGCCCTCACTCGGAGGGACCGAATAAATATACAGTCCAAATATTACAGTCCCGAATAAAAGAATATTACAGTCCCAACATATTACAAAATTCTAATTAATTAATGAATTAACTAGGAAAGCAAATGAAACTGGCATGCAAGCCAGGGACTGTCTTGCTTCTGGTGGATGATGCATATCCGGATTGTCTTGCGCGGAAATCCACCGGAATGCCCCAATTAGCCTCTGTTTACACCTGTTCTTGAAATGCGCGCCAAGTCCCAAAAAGTCGCTGATTCTCGATTTTGCTGCAACAGAGAGCAGGAAAGGGGCATAGCAATGTATTTGCACAGACGTATGCATGTCTCGATCTTCGTACCACCAATCACGCATACCGAGGCATGATGGCCGAGGAGTCGAAATGCACAACTCAATATAGGATGAATGCACATGAAACTACAGCTAAAACCTAACTCCATCATGGATGATCCAGAGTGTCGGTGACTGGGGAATTGAGACACATTCCGTCACTCGGAGTACGAAATATACCTTGTTTCCCGTGCCCGGGCTAACTCCTATTCCGGACACAATGCAATATGCATGAAATGCAGCTAAGATACGATCCTAATATACAGAATACAATGAAAATGAGATGTCTCAAAATGTGTGCACACGGGCACGCAAACCGAGGTGATGATGTGTGTCTCGAAATGCGTGCACACGGGGCACGTAAATCGAAGCGACGATATGTGTCTCGAAATACGTGCACACGGGCACGCAAACCGAGGCAATGATACGTGTCTCGAAATACGTGCACGCGGGCACGCAAACCTAGGCAATGATACGTGTCTCGAAATACGTGCACGCAGGCACGCAAACCGAGGCAATGATACGTGTCTCGAAATACGTGCACGCGGGTACACAAACCGAGGCAATGATACGCATCTCGAAATACGTGCACGCGGGCACGCAAACCGAGGCAATGATACGTGTCTCAAACTACGTGCACGCGGGCACGCAAACCGAGGTAATGATACGTGTCTCGAAATACGTGCACGCGGGCACGCAAACCGAGGCAATGATATGTGTCTCGAAATACGTGCACGCGGGCACGCAAACTGAGGCAATGATACATGTCTCGAAATACGTGCACGCGGGCACGCAAACCGAGGCAATGATAAAATGTGATGAAATGACATGGAAATGACAAATGGGCTTATACCAACATGAGTGAGCCTCAGCCACACTCACATCGGATGCCGGCAGATAAAAATGGGGTGCCTCGAAATGCGTGCACACTGGCACGCAAACCGAGACGGTGATGAAATGACATGAAATGACAAATGGGCTTATACCAACATGAGTGAGCCTCAGCCACACTCACATCGGATGCCGGCGGATAAAAATGGGGTGCCTCGAAATGCGTGCACACGGGCACACAAACTGAGGCGGTGATGAAATGACATGAAATGACAAATGGGCTTATACCAACATGAGTGAGCCTCAGCCACACTCAGATCGGATGCCGGCGGATAAAAATTTGGTGCCTCGAAATGCATGTACACGGGCACGCAAATCGAGGCGGTGATGAAATGACATGAAATGACATGGAAATGAAAAATGGGCTTATACCAACATGAGTGAGCCTCAGCCACACTCACATCGGATGCCGGCGGATAAAAATGGAGTGCCTCGAAATGCGTGCACACAGGCACGCAAACCGAGGCGGTGATAGAATGCAATGAAACATGGCAAAAATGATATGCAAGCATGCTAATGGAATTTCAGCAACAAAATACGGGAAAAACAGTCCCGAAATGAAGCGAAATGACATGAAATGCAAGGAAATGTCCCGAAATGCAACATTAGGCACCCGAAATGGCCTATAGCTATGCCAAACATGCACAATATGGACATGCAATGCAAAGACAGAAGCTAGACAGTCCCAAAAAAGGCACTTTCACAGTTATAAACATGGCCAAACAGCAAGCATAGGTATGGTAAAAATGGCATGCAAGAATAGGGGCCAAAAGAGGGGTAATGAAGCAAGTGGCATAAGCAAAACCCAAAATGAAAACTTTCCTTCTACAACACTGAAGATGGACCAAAAATATGAACATTTACAGTATATGGAAACCTCACAATCAGTATACAATATGCTAAAAATGTGATGCAAAACAAGGCTCAAAAGGTGCTATAACATGAAGTATACAAAATAATCACCAAACAAAAAAAACGTGTTAATGAAACATGAATTATAGGCCAAAATAAGGTCACTTTCAGTTCGGACCAAGGTCCAAAAACAGAAGAAAAGGGGGCTGCCAATTTATGCAAAAATGGGGCCAAATAAGGGATTAAACTACAAGTGACACATGGAAGCACCAAACAATGTTGAGCCCTTCTCCAATGTTGAAGAGGGGCTCAAAATAAGCCTAATATAAGTTTAAAACATGCTCGAAAATAAATTGCTCATGGGCCAAAAATAGCATGCAAAAACATGACATACAAGATGATCAATGAAGCAAGTGTATTATGGAGGGCTCAAACAGGGTTGAGCCCTTAATGAGAAGTGAAGATGAGCTCAAAAGATGGCCCTTTTCAGTTAGGGCCGGAGCTTGAACCAAAAAGAAGTGGGGCTTAGAAATAGATCAAGAAAAAGGGTCAAAAGGGTAAAAGTGTTACTTACCCTTGAAGATTCAAACTTTTGTTGCTTCTTGGATAGATTTGCAGCTTCTTTAGCCTTCAAGAATCCTTCCTTGTTGCTGGAAATGAGATGGTGGTGGTAGAGCTTGGTGGTGTAGAAGGATTGATGGTTAGGGACTTAGGGTTTTTTGAAGAATTGAGAAGGAAGAAGATGGAGTTGGCTATGGAAGCTTGAAGAGTAAATTTTCTAACCTCAACAAAGGACCTAACTTGCTTGCTATATAGGCCAACAAGGGGGTGTAAAGGTGGGGCATAAAGGAGGCAAGCTTTCCCCACAAAATATCCCCCGGATACAGATATTATCTGGGGGAAAGGGCTACACAGCTGTAAAGTGCACACAGTGAGGAAGCAGGCCGGCCAGGTACTTTTGCTGCAGGTGGCCGGCCGGCCACCCCCCCTAGCCGGCCGGCTAGGGGTCAAAAGGTTCAATCATATTTTCTGGCCGGCCACCAACTGGTAGGGTCCTCCCATGTGTGTAGATCACAGATATGTGGTTCAAAATTCAAGAATATGGGCCCAAGGGGTTCAACATTAGCCCGAAAGAAAGGGGTCAAAAGGGTCAAGTAACCTTAATGGCCGGCCACCAACTTTTAGGGTCCTCCCATGTGTGTAGATCACAGATATGTGGTTGAAAGTTGGCAACATTAGCTCCAAGGTGTTCAACATTAGCCCGGAAGTCAGAAAAACGGGCGTCGGAGGGCTTTGGAGGAGATATAACTGGCTGTTGCAACAATTGCTGGCCTCCCACCCTTCCATGACCTTCCTAGTGATGAAACAGAGGTACCTGCCAAAAATGAGCAAAAACCGATGCAAAACGAATGTTCGGGGGCCAATACACGCAGTTCGGGATCCCGAAAATGGGCTGTTAAGCACCGAAAGTGGCGTTCAGCCACGAAGTGGGTTTCCGGGACCCCAGTGTCCCTCAAAAGGGAGCAAATAGGAAGTATGCCAAAAATCAGAGCAAACGGGGATGGTTAGGCGGTCCCGAACAGAGGCCTACGGCCTGACGGTCCCGGAAAACCGGAAACCGGGCTCCGAAATGGGCAAAATGGCTTGCAGCCACAGAATGTAGCCCACGGCTGCTAAGAGATGGTCTACAGGACCTCTCCCTCCCCTCAGGAAAAGAAACAGAGAAAACCGAGTCTAGTTCGTAAACCGAGGCAAGGCACAGAAGAGGGTTCGGAAGTTCGGAGGCAGGGCACACGGCCGCGACTCTGAGACTTCTGAACGAGCACAATATGCAATATCACCAAGCGCTCAATCGGTGACGTCTGAGTCTTAAGGTAGGTCAAAAATGGGGTGTCTACAGTCGGCCATATTAGCTTGGCCGAACCCTTCTTCTTGCACCGGAACCCTATGGACCGGTACCTCATGCACACCTCGGCGAGCCCTACTACGCCTCCCGCCTCTACCACCACGGACCTGACCCCTTCTTGACATCCTAATAAAGGACACAAGAGAAATAATTTAGCACATTAACTTATATGTGCTCGTAACTTGACTCACACGTTCGACTACAACAATTTTACATATTTCTCTACCATATACACAATTCAATTTCACTCCACATAAGCACTTAGTCATGTAAACACATATGGATTATACTCTTATGATGAGATTCGTCCCACGAAAAACCAAGAATTCTTAGTAGAATGAATATTGATCAAGTACCCTTCTAATGAGACCTCAAGGAATTTAACAGGCGCAAACAACATCCCAAAAGTCCAATCCCATACCCATTTAGTCACATAAGCATGTTATCACATAGTCACAAAATGCATAACACTTCCTAAGCATGCTAAATGAACCCATTGTGGTTAAACAACCACTTCCCACGAGCTCGAAGTATTCAAACCTAGTAGCTCTGATACCAGGTTGTAACGCTCTAAATTTCTAGCCCAAATGATAATGCAATAATATGGCCCCTTTAAAGGAAAAACCAATTACACAATCCTACATTTGCATTCCATAACGTAAATAGTTTTCTCATGCAATAATACTTTAATCCGACATCAAGTAAAGAAACAAATAAATACCCCTAAGGGTTACAAGTTTCCAACGCTTAAGCCCGGCTACACAAAAACGGTTATTCAAACCCACACATACAAAGCCCTTGGCTTACAAATAGAATCACAACAAATGAGAACCTTATGCTCTCAACACACACATTTCCACGCCCTTAGTTAGGCGGATTCACCATGTCTTTTCCTGCACAAAAAATCCCGTAGGGAGAGCATAAAGCCCAGTAGGAAATCCTTCACAAAGTATATATATTTTATACAAGTCTCGAGAGATGAATGCACATGCCATGCCATGCCATTTTGAAAATAAAACACATCTTCATCTTTTGAAAACCATCATGCTCAATGATGTTATGCAACTTCAACTGTTCAAAATTTATCAATTTAATTTAAGGGGCGGTAAATACAGCTCTGGTAATCCCTAGGTCGGTGTCTGCAAGTAGACTATACGAGTACTACCAATTGCTATTTTTACCGGTATTAACGGAAGGCTCGACACCTATCCGCGCGACTTTCTGGTCTTTCACCAAGGACACTCAGGCCAACTTAAACAATTTCATCTACACCACCTATCAAGACTTACCACCGTATTTAACCCAAAACCATTTCATGAAAACCCATTTCCCAGCATTCTTTTCTCAATGCAAATTTCCAAAGCTTAACATAGTCCAATGAATTGAAATGCCAATGTATGATTAATAATGCAATGCAACATTACTTCCATATTCAATTGTTCCACACAATATACAATTGTGATCAAAATTTCCAATCCACTTTTCAACACAATTGCACAAGATGAATATATATATATATATATATATATATACTTTTATATCCAATTCATTCAAGAGAATAATGTAATTCCCACATTTCGAGCAATCTCAACAATTTAGTCAATTCAAGACTAAATTAACATTTTGACAACAATTTCCAAAATAAACAATATTTCTCATTTTTTTTTCACAAAATTCGTCATTTATATATAAATAAAAAACTTTCAAAACATCCATTTATTTCGGTACACAAAATAAATATGACTACATCTTCCAAGGGTTTTCAATATCTTACAAAAAAGACCTAATTTCTAGGTTTTCTCACCAAAACCATCATCTCCAAAATATTTAGAAGAATCTCCCCAAAATCATCTTTCTTCAATCAATATGGTTCAAAACCCTCAAATTCTATTTTAAAAGGAAAAGAAAATAAATCCTCTTTCAAAATCACTCATCTTCTTGAAATCAACAATCAATTTCTCAAAGCTAATCAAAGGATGATTTCAAAAATCATCTAGATCTTGCAAAAACATATGTATAACTCAAAGGAAATCCCTACCTCAAGTTTGAAGAGAAAACGAGTTGAAAACCCCAAAATCAACGACGATGAAATTCGATCTCCACCGTACACAACGTAGCCCTCGCCTAGATAACTGACTTTGGTAAAGAACTTAGGTCTAAATCCCAATGGATTTGGAGAAATCAAAGAGAGAAGATGACTTCTAAAGAGAGAAGCTCCCAATCTGAAGTTCTGGAGAGTTTTAGAGAGAGAGAGGACTGAAAAAGTGATATGAAATATCAGATTCATGAACTGATATAACACGGTATGCTCGATCGTGAAATGCCTCGCTTGAACGTCAAATACACTAACCCAGTACTTTTGTAGATAGGTGAAACTTCTGAAACCAAACATTCTCCGCTCGAGCGGACCAGCGACTTCGAATGCATTTTGCATTTTTGTTTTGGGGGCGCTGCCCCTCAACCCCGCCAGGGAGCTGCCCTAGGACCCCCCAAGGGGCGCTGCCCCCTGGACCTCCGCTAGGGCACTGCCCTTGGACCCACCAAGGGGTGCTGCCCTTTGGACCCCCGCGAGCTGACCGGGCAGCTCGATCCCCGACCGGCCCAGTCGAAGTGGCAAAACATGAAAGAAGGATCGAAACCGACATCGCTACACTTAACTATAACTACTCTCCTATATGACAATAAAATTATTTGAATTATTAATTGAAATATATTTTTGATATCATTAAAAATTATTAATTGATTTGATGATTTATTTATAAAATGAGTCATTTGTTATGCAATTAGAAATTTGAAAGGGCGGGAAGTAATTTTCAGAATCATAAGGGGCATTTAGTATTTTAAACAAACTTTAGAGGATATATTTGTAATTTAACTAAATATTATTTAGTGCTACTGATAAAGTGTTTCAATTTGTACCTTAAAATAATTCTATCTCTCTACCTTTAATCTTTGGGGGGCGAACTTATATGTAACTAAATTTTTTTTACTTATTGTTTGTGCAGTTTAATTTTGACAATTTTCATTGTCAAAAATGTGTATTTTGTTATTGATGTAGAAATATGTAAAGTTAAAAGAATAATTAATTTATTGACAAGAAGATAAATTACCGATTTTTTTATTTATTTATTTTCACAAACACTCTAGACAACTAAAATATTGTTACCAAATTTGAAAACTTTAACGTGTAATTTTGGAACTAGAATTTCAAATACAAATTAATTTTTTTTTTCAAATTTGCAAATAACTTCAATTTTGAAAAACCTATAATCATTGAATGCCACATGTAACTATAAAAATATCAATTAAAAAATGGTGCTCAATGAAAATGTGATATCTTTGTTGACGAATATGAGATGCATCAAATGCATCAAAGGAAAATACACGGAGCTAAATAGTAAAAACTGCAACTTGAAAATGCAAAAGAGATCTTGGGGTGATCAAGTACTAAATTTCTCAAAAAAATCTTGTTGGAGAGAGCCTATACAATCTATAAATATTAATAGAGGAAATTTCATTTTCCCTCCAAATTATACCCCACTGATGAATGTCACATCCGAACTTTTGATATTGTCAATTTACTGCATAACCTATTTAAATTGTGATCAATTTGTTTTCTACCGCCACATTTAAACGAAAAAAGTTCAAAATTTTTATATTTTAGCCTCAAATTTTAAAATATAGATTCAAACTCACCCTTCCTATTCTCTTTTCTCACCCAAACTCACCATATTTCCTCTCTGCACCTCTACAACTCCGCCGACCACCATCGCCACTGGATAGCCCTCCTCCTTCCTCCGCCACTGCAATCCTTCCCCCAACCCTTCCCTTCCACCTCTAGTCACCCCTTTATCTCTGTCTCAGCTCCTCTCTGCTACCTCAAGCCCCTCCTTCACACACTCGCCATTGCAGCCCCGACCCAAACCTTCAGCCTCCCTTCCATGCGGCCACCACTGCCACCCCTCCTCCATCCTAACCAAACATTGAAGACCCCTCACTTCCCTCCACCACCCTACTTAGATCTGGTTCAAATCTTTAAACTGTGTGTCTGTGTGTATATGTGTGTGTGTGAGAGAGAGAGAGAGTGAAACTTGGTTATTTGAGCTCACAATAACAGAGGTGTTAATTGAGTTATTTGATAACATTTTGCTTCTCTGATAAAGGAATTGATTTATTTGATGATGGGTAGGCTCGCATCTGTGGTTAATTGTTAAATTGAATTGTTAATTGTCCAAGACCCAGCAAATTAAATATATAAACGAAACCCAGAAGAATCCTTCAAGGGCAAAACACATTGCAAGGGTTTCAAAGGTTGCGAATGGCGTGTCCATTGTGTATGAATTGTAGAGAGAGAAGGGTTTAGAGAAAAAAAATCACAAATGGGTCGATGGAAGAAAAAATTGAACCAACTTGGCAACGCCGCTGCTACAAGCTAATAGAAAATGGTGATGGTTGGTGGTGGAGGTGGTGGTAATGGTGGTTGTTTTGTTGAGAGATGAGAGAGGGTAGTTTAGGAGTCCGGATCCTCGGTCGCCTTCTCCTGCCGCCTTTCCTGCGGCACCCCAAAACGAATTGTTTTGGGGCCAAATTTCAATTAAAAAAAAAAGAAAAGGAAAATAAACCCAAAAGAAAGAAAGAAGAGACAAAGAAAGAAAGGGGTCTTCTTTGGAGAGGAGGATTTGTTGGGTGTCTTTTGATCAATCCTCAAGGCTCTCATGGAAGCAGAGATCTTCCTATTCTTCTCATGGGCTTCATCTATCTCTATCTGGAGTGTCCCCTCTGCAAATCAAATTTTTTTTTTTTTTTTGAGTGTCTTAATTTTTAGAGACCAAAATAAGAAACATTTACTTAAAGTTTCCCTTCCATTTGACTTAGGGGTTTTCTCCACATCTAAACACAGTGAATGGAAACATAAAACAGGGTTTTCAAATTCAAAGAGAGAGAGAGAGACAGGAAAAAATGGGACAAACCTTAGCTCGCAGCCACTACACACCAAAATCTCTCCCTCAGGCAGCGAAGATGGGGCAACGTTGAGGGTTTCGCGATAAGAGGGCAGGGGGTCTCGCTGAGATTGATTTCGAAGGACCTAGGTCAGAAATTGGTACTGAGTTTGGCTAAATCTGCGAACTCCCTCCTCTCCTTTTCTTCTACCCCTTCTCTTTCTCCTTCCTCGAAGTGGCCAGATTGCGGCTTCTCATTAGGCCGGCGAAGCCATCGCCGGCATTTTCTCTTCTTCTTCTTCTTTCTCCTCCTCTCTTTCTCTGCCGTCCTTCTTCTTCATTCTTTCTTCTTCTCCCTCTCTCGGTTTGTTTTCTTTTTTTAGTTTAGATGAGAGGAGAATAAAAAGGGTGAGTTTGAATATATAATTTGAAATTTGAGTTTAAAATGTTATTTTTTTAACTTTTTTCATTTAAATGTAATGATAGGGGACAAATTGATCACAATATAGGATTCGTTTGGGAAGTCAAGTTTGGGGCTTTTTTGGCTATTTTAGTCACAAAAAATAAAATAGACTTTTTAGTCCAATAAGACAAAACATCACATCCAACCCATAATCATTACATTCTTCCTCGCACAAAAAAATCAAAAAAGCCAAAAATCCTTCCCAAACGATATTTTTTAGTCCTAGACTAAAATAGCCAAAAAAAATCAAAAGTTAGAAAGTCAACCCACTTCCCAAACGAACCCTTAAATAGGTTAAGGAGTAAATTGACAATATCAAAAATTCAGGTGTGAAATTGATCAGTGGGGTATAATTTTTTTTTTTTTTGGGGGGGGGGGCGGATGAAATTTTCTCATATTAATAACTAATACTACACTATTCAAAACTTTGTGGTGGCATTGTGTTGAGGTCCAAGCCTGATTAGGAATATCTTAGTTGCTAATATGGTTGAATTTTCCTATGAGAGGATTTAACACTCTCGAATATTTGATTCTACTTTACCAGTTTCTTTTCCGTAGCACCTACAAAAATAAAAACAAAGTAGTGTACAATCAAAATATTATGAATCCATAATAAAATTTATTACTCATTGAAGAAAAAAAATAAAAATTGATTATCTAATAGTCTTCACACTTTTATAGGTGCATCAAAGGATCTAAAGGTTGCAGGTAAAGTTAACTATCCTCCCTTAATTTTAACAGACATTGAGGAGGCAAAAATTTGCTAACTTGGTATTAAATAAATTGTAGGTGGGATCTTGGGTTTGTCAGTTCTTGTTGTATTTGTCATTATAGTGTATCTTGTCTGCGTATCAAACAAAATAAAGAAAGAGGATCAATTAAAGATTAGAAAGTTTTTAGAAGATTACAAAGCTCTCAAGCCTGCAAGATACTCCTATGCAGATATCAAGAAAATCACAAATCAATTTCAGGACAAAATAGGCCAAGGAGGTTATGGCATAGTATACAAGGGAAGTCTTTCCAATGACGTTTCTGTCGCAGTCAAGATCCTCAACAGTGTAAAAGGAAATGGGAATGAGTTCATCAATGAAGTGTAAACAATGGGTAGAATCCACCACATCAATGTGGTCCGCTTGGTGGGATATTGTGCTGACTGTTTCAAAAGAGCTTTGCTTTACAAGTTCTTACCGAACAATTCACTTGAAAAGTTTATAGCTTTTGATCAACAAAAGCGTTCACTTGGTTGGAAGAAATTGGAAGACATTGCTCTTGGCATAGCTAAGGGAATTGAATATCTTCACCTAGGGTGTGATCAATGAATCCTTCACTTCGATATTGAACCTCACAACATCTTGTTAGATCACAAGTTCACCGCAAAGATCTCCGATTTTGGTCTAGCAAAGTTGTGTTCAAAAGAGCAAAGTGCAGTATCCATGACTGTTGCTAGAGGGACTGTGGGTTACATAGCACCTGAAGTGTTCTCTAGAAACTTTGGGAATGTATCATACAAATCAGATGTTTATAGTTTTGGAATTCTGTTGCTTGAGATTATTGGAGCAAGGCAAAATCCTATAGCACAGAAGACAAGCGAAAATTACTTTCCAGAATGGATTTACAAACATTTGGATAAAGGAGAAGAACTAGGAGTTCAGATTGATGAAGAGGGAGATGTAAAGATTGTGAAGAAACTAACTATAGTGGGACTTTGGTGCATACAGTGGTATCCAAGAGACCGGCCATCGATGGAAGTTGTAGTGCAAATGTTGGAGGGAGATGGAGGCACTCTAACAGTTCCAGCCAGTCCATTTTCCTTCACAAATCCAATGCCAACGAGGGGAACAATGGGTGGTACAACTTTTACTAGTGAGTTAGATGTAATTTCTGAATGTGAGTGAGAGAATAAATTAGTGATTTTTTATGAGAATTTTAATGATTATATAATTTATAATAGTAATTAATCTCATTGTTCTCAGCAATTGAGTCTAGAATAAATTGAGGATTGATGTACTACTATAGTTTTCAATAACGGAAATTCTATGATAAACACCTCGTGTGTATCATATATATCTTATGACTTTTGTGTGTATATTTATAACACATTATGATATTATTTTTGTTATGATCCAAGAGTTGTTTAGTTATACCTCATGTGTTGTTTAGTTATAACTCAATTTTTTTTTTTAATTGTGACTCACATAGTGTTAAGTTATGCCATTTTGTGAATGATTCAATTGCGATACAATAAGACCGTGGTTAGTTGAAAGATTTGATCAGCAAAATATAAAGGGAAAAGGAAATGTAATTTCACTTTTTGTTTGGCTATAGTGGAAAAAATATGGAAAAAGAAAGTGG
The DNA here is from genome assembly GCF_055761805.1 of Camellia sinensis. NCBI lineage: Eukaryota > Viridiplantae > Streptophyta > Magnoliopsida > Ericales > Theaceae > Camellia > Camellia sinensis. The sequence goes on from NC_138968.1 coordinate 15,011,221, forward strand.
GGGGGAAAATACAATTTCATTTTTTATCTTTTGGATTCTTACACTGTGTTCAGTTGGGAAATTTGGGAAGAGATTTGGAAACGGAAAGGGAAAAGATGTGTGAAATTAGGTAAAATGTAAGTATATTTTATTCACATTTCACCTACCTTTTTTCTTTTCTCTTTTCAAATCCATTCTCAAATCTCTTAACCAAACAAAGCGTTAAGCTCTTTTCTTTCTCTATTTTTTTTTCATTGGTATTTATGATTTCCACACTCTACTCAGAAATACACCAAATTATATTGAATGACTAATAAATTAGAACACTTTTATATATTAGGAACTAAATTAATACAATTTAAAAAATTAGGGACTAAAATAACACAAATTGCATATTTTTGGGACTAAAAGTGAAAACTTTTACTTAAATTTCTATATTTACACCTAAATTTAACGTCATCTATAAAAGGAGTTGAGCTGGAGGAGCTCAAATCAAAACACGTTTTTATATAATGAGGACTAAATTAACGTAATAAAAAAAATAATAACCAAAATAACACCAATCGCATATTTTGAGAAAATGATAATCTAATAAGTTTTCAAACTTTCACAGATACATCATGGAAACCAAAGGTTGCAAGTGAAATGGTCCATCCACCCTTAATTTCAAGGGCAAGTTACACTGGTAGTCCATATATTTTTAGCCTTGTACCATTTTAGTCTCTATAATTTTAATTGGCTCGATTTTTACCATCAATTTATGATTTATTTCAATTTGATCCAATTGATTACAATTGTTAGTGCATTTTGATAGAAAATGCATACGTAAGCGGCTGGTGTTATTTTTTTATAAGCAAAATTGTAAACTTGTTCAACTCAGTGAGTTAATCTTAACCATTTTCCCTCAAAAATCCTAATCTGTGTTATCAATTGGACTAAATTCACACAATCTACAATTAAGTGTCAAAATTAAATTAATTGAAATTAGAATGACCAAAATGACACAAGAAGAAAAATGCAGGGACTACCAATGTAATTTATCCTAATTTCAATTGATTTTGTGGATGAGGCAAAATTTTAATCACTTGGTATGTTATGAATTGCAGGTGGAGTCTTGGTTCATCTATTCCTGTTGTATTTTTCATTATTGTTAGGTTTTATTCTTGGCAACCCCGTTTGACAAAACTCCTTTCAGTTGTATTTATTTTTGCACTTTTATTTCAGTGAGGCTATGAGTGTTTAGATGCGAATCCAACCCGAATTATGCCTTTCAAAGAAGTTTGTGATGCTAATGCTTTCAAGATTGCCACTTCGCTGATTATGAAGGGGATCGAGCTGCCCGATCAGCTTGCGGGGGTCGAGGGGGTAGCGCCCCTTGGCGGGTCTGGGGCAGTGCCACGGCGGAGTCGAGGGGCAGCGCCCCCGAAGCAAAATGCAAAAATGCGTTCAAAATTGCCTGTCCGCTCGAGCGGAGAATGCTGGATTTCAGAAGTTTGTCAGGTTTGTAAAAATACTAGAAGGTGTGATTTCGCGCTCGAGCGAGTTCTCAAGCGCTCGAGCGGACCTCTGTTTTGTCACACGCATATTTTGCTGAAGCCGCTCGAGCGGGCTGTTGGGCGCTCGAGCGGACCTCGCGAACACAGTTTTCCAGATTTGAATAAGGATTGGGTTTTCTTCCAAATCTAGGTTTACTTTTGGTTTTCTATAAGTAGTTGGTTTTCTCCCAAAAACTAAATAACTTCACAAGTCCTCCAGATCTTTTTTTTGGATTCTAAGGCTTATATCTGGGGATATTTTGTTAAGTTTTCTTTGATATTTTATTGAGTATTCAACTCATGGTTTAAAGAGAGTACATCAAAGGTTTTGTTTGTTCTATAAGAGAGAGAGTTGTTCTTCAGTAGATTCTGAAGAATTCGAGCCTGAAGCTTCGGTGGATTCTGGAGTGGGTCATCGTAAAGACAATTCCGAGGTGAAGACGGGGTTGGAAGAGGCACATAGAGGTTGGTTCAATTAGGCGTGGATTCGCTAGGTAATTAAGAGTATACTTGTGTAATTCCTTTAAATCTTCTTAGTGGATTATTTTGTGGCTGTTGCCTGTGGTTTTTTAGTCACAGTTGGAGGTGTCCAATTGTGATTTTTCCACGTTAAAATCGTTGTGTCTCTTTGTCTTGATTGTTTGATTGGGATTGTTATATTTTGCTTAAAATTGATACATAATCACAAATCAACATCTAGGGGATTTCTAGATTTTTCAATTATAATGTATTTTGTCTACAGATCAAACAAAATAAAGAAAGAGGATCAATTAAAGATTTTAAAGGATTATAAAGCTCTTAAGCCTGCAAGATACTCCTACACAAATATCAAGAAAATCACAAATCGATTTCAAAATAAAGTAGGCCATGGAGGTTATGGATCAGTGTACAAGGGAAATCTTTCAAATGATGTTCATGTTGCAGTTAAGATTCTTAACAATGTGAAAGGAAATGAGAAGGAATTCATCAATGAAGTGCAAACAATAGGTAGAATCCACCATATCACTGTTGTTCACTTGGTAGGATACTATTCTGACGGATTCAGAAAAGCTCTCCTTTATGAGTTCTTATCAAACAATTTGCTTGAAAAGTTCATCTCCTCTCTGATAGAGAGAAGCATTCATTTGGTTGGGAGAAGCTGCAAGATATAGCTCTTGGCATAGCTAAAGGAATTGAATATCTTCACCTTGGGTGTGATCAACAAATTCTTCATTTTGATATTAAGCCTCACAACATCTTGTTGGACCATAAGTTCAAGCTAAGAAGCACAGACACTTCTAAGAAGGTGACATATGCAGGTCGTGTCTGTGTCGGACACCGACACTCTTTGGACACTTTCTCGGCACGTGTTTGACGCTCTTTAAAACATATCCTATTTTTTAATATTTTTTAAACACCCAAACACTCTTTGGAAACTTGGAGGACATACGTGTGTATCTCTTAAACTCACGTGTCTATCGATTAGGCACATGTAAATCTAATTATTAGTTTAAACAAAACAATTTAAGATATAATAATAAAACAAAAATCATATAAATTTATAGGAATTAGTGTCATGATATATCCATACATATAACATATAATAAATATATAAAATTATATATTACATGTGTGTCCCCCATATGTCGTGTCCTGTATTTATTGAAAATTAGCGTGTCAGCGTGTTTGTGTCATATCCATGTCGTGTCGATACTTCTTAGGCCCCGTTTGTTTTCAGAGGTAGAATGGAAGGGATTCATAGTGAGAGGATTGATAGTAAGGAGATTAAGTAAAATTGTGTTTGTTTTGATGATAGCTGTTGGTTTAGGGATTGTTAAATTATTTATATGTAAAATAATAAAACAAATAAAAAAATACAACAACATTAAACATTAATGTTAAAAAAAAATGCCCAACATGTAAAAAATAATAAAAAAATAAAATAAAATAAAACAAATAAAACAATGCTTTTTACTTAACAAAAAATACAAAAAAATAAACATTAATGTTCAAAAACAAAATGCCCAACATGTAAAAAATAAAATAAAAAAATAGTCTGGCGGACTATTTTTCTAATACCACCTCTACCTCCTCCCTCCCAATCCTCCTTCCAAGACTCAATCTAATCCAGACTTCCATCTCAATCCCCTGATCTATCTCACAAAACAAACACAACATTAGTGGGTCCCACCATCATCTCAATCCCAATCCCCCCCTCCATCTCTTGCAACAAACGGGGCCTTAGAGTTCAACCGAAAGGTCTCTAACTTTGGTCAATCAAAATTGTGTTCAAAGGAACAAAATGCTATATCCATGACTACTGCAAGAGGGGTCGTAGGGTACATTGCCCCTGAAATGTTCTCTGGAAACTTTGGGAATATGTCATACAAATCAAATGTTTATAATTTTGGAATGTTGCTAGAAATGGTTGGAGGGAGGAAAAAAAAAATGCAAAACAAAACAAAACAAAAAACACAAAAAAAGAGCGAAAATTACTTTCATGAATAGATTTACAAGTGATTGGATCAAGGACAAGAATTAGGAGTTCAGATTGAGAAAGAGATGCAAAGATTGTGAAGAAACTAACAATAGTAGGACTTTGGTACATACAATGGTACCCAATAGATTGACCATCGGTGAAAGTTGTGGTGCAAATGCTAGTGGGATATGGAAGCACTCTAACAATTCCCTCCAGTCCATTTGCCTCCACAAATCTAGTGTCAACGAGGGGAACAATGGGTAGTACAACTTTTAATAGCAAGTTAGAAGTAATTTATTAATCTGAGTGAGTATAAATTGTGATATTTTATGGAAATTTTAATGACTGTATTGTATAATAGAAATTAAACTTCTAGTTCTCAGCAATGAGTGTAGAGTTAATTGTGTATTTATGTATTACTATAAGCTTTTAATAATACACCTTTTGCATGGCCTTTGTATTAACAGTCATCTTTTAACGTATCAAAAAATTTTTATGTTTTCCTGTCAAAGAAGTATCTTCTCACTCAAAACATTGTCTTAATAACGCAAACCTACATAACATCAATGGCAAACTTGCAGTAAATCTTTTCTCCTGTTTTGCTAAATCTACAATAAATTTGGAGGACTTTACAAGTTCTTCATTGCATGGTTAAAACGGGATCTCCACTTTAATACATAAAGTTATAACCCATTATTAAAATTAAAAAAAAAAAAAATCTATAATTGTTATGACATAGCATGCATTCCTTGGAGTGTTTGAAAATTTTAGCATTTGGACTTGAGTCAAATCTCAATGCCCATTTTCTACCACATGGATTATTGCCAGAGAGACCAATCATCATCTAGTGAGAAGTTCTACTACGTGGTTAAAATTAACGCAGTAAAATCTCCTCTCTACATAGAAACTAATAATATTAGTGATTCTTGTAAAAATGGAGGAGGAGGAGGAGGAGGAGGAGGAGGAGGAGAAAAGCATTCCTATGTTGTGGTCGGAGACTACTTGTTGTGGTCAGATGTTGAAAACTTGTGCAATGTCGACATGATTTTTCCGGCAAGGATGATTTCAGGACGTAACATTTTGAGCTTCTTGGACGTCCACAGTGTGTTGGCTGATGGATTTGACCTTGTTTACTATCAATTCATGAGTTGCAATTTTTTCTGCAGGATAATAGGTGCGTATGCAACACTTTCATGATTCCTATTTTGTTCTCAATTCATGAAATTTTACTCTCTTTTTATTTTTATTTTTTGTCAAAGAAATGAGGTTTTATCCCATAAGCAAGATGTCTACCATGTGTACTTTTTTTTTTTTAACTAGTACTATATGTACCTTGTTACTTTTTTTTTTCATATATATTATGTATTTTTGTGATAAATCTTATGTTATTTTTTGATAGAGTTACGATAATTTGATATTCAAAATTGAAATTATTCAAAAAATTTCTGATGAAAAAATTGGTAACATTATGACAAAAAATACTGTATTTTTATTTTTATTTTTTTCTCTCACCCCTAAATCATTTATTACAAGAGTAATATAATTTTCTTTTGTCTCTAACATTATTCATTCCCTGCAAAAATGCAGTCCTCTTGGAATACTTTCTTGACGGTAAGTACTCAAAAATTTAGAGTAGAATGTTTTTAAAAATACACTATTGGTATTGTGATTGGTGGAGAAGATGAGTAAGTGAGGTATTGTGTTGAGTGATTGAGGAACATGAGGGGCATAATGAATGATGATTTATTAGGGAGTATGAACACGTACTCCGAAATTACTCTATAATTTTCCCATTGTCATATAACAATGGTTCCAAAATAAGATATTCTAAGAGGTTGGATCTTCAGCTGATTTTTTCATTACTATTCAAGACACGTTCAATCACTTAATAACATCTCTGTTAAAAATAATTGAATGCCTCATTTGGTTTACTTGCTTTTCTCTGATTACTTCTTGTGGTTTTTGTTTCTTCTAAATGCCTTAATCACACAGCTGAATCTTTGTATCACTTCTCTTATAGATCATTTTTTTCTCATCATCAAAATCATTGGTAAATCCTCTCTCCTCTCCTTCAATGATCTTAAGGGAAAAGTTATCTTCTAATGTGAAGTAAATGACCCACAAGCCGGGGTCGGAACCAGGAGTAGACGATTAGGGGGGCCAAAAATAAGGTTTCAACAAATCCAAATTTCGGGTCAAGATATGTTTAAACAATTTAAATAATTATTAAAATTAATAAATCATTATTAAAAATAAGTTAATAAATAATGAGAACATTCTAAATATGTTATAGAAATTTGAACTTCAATGATGAACCACTAGAAAAATATGAAGGACAAATTACGACGATAGTCCCTGTGTTTTGCTTCTCGTGTCATTTTGGTCATCGTAATTTTAATTGGCTTGATTTTGACTATAAATTTATGATTTTGCCTTAATTTGGTCCAATTGATTACTATTCTTAATTTTTTTTTTAATGAAAATACACACATGAATGGCATCTGTTGTATTTTTAAGGAAAAAATAATAAACTTATTCAACTCAGTGAGTTAATCTCAATCAATTCAGTGATAATTTTTCGTAAAAAATACTAACGATATTATCAATTAGACCAATTTGACACAAAATCTAAAATTAAGGGTCAAATTTGAACCAATTGAAAGTGTAGGGACCAAATGAGATATGAGGCAAAATATAGAGACTAGTGGCATAATTCGCCCAAATACAAATCATAAGTGAGAGGGTAATTTTTGGTAAAAATTGGGCCGAGCTATGTGATAGGCTTCGTGGCCCAAAGTGCCAAGGACTTGGTGAAAAGGCCGCAAGGTTACTCCGGCCCAGGAGAGGTATGGTTACTCCGGCCCAGGAGAGACAGGGTTACTCCGGCCCAGGAGAGGCAAAGCTACTCCGGCATAAGAGGGACAAAGTTACATCGGCACAGTGACTATAGAGGTACTTCGGTCCGAAAGCAACTTGGAGTTGTGCCGGTCTTGGGGTTATACCGGTCGAAAGTCGTTGGTTCGGTCTAAAACCGTATTATGGGTTCTACATGGAAAGCCGAGATAAGAAAGGGAAGACAAAAGAACCGAACTATGAATAAGTTCGGTCCACTCGGTGGCTCAGTATAGCCAAGTTTTACTTCGGTCAAATGGTAGTTCGGCCATGGAGAAAACCATCCCACTTGGTTTAAGCAGTGGGGGAGGGTGTAAAAGGATAAGCATTATCCTTAGGAGTATGAATCCTAGGGGGACTCTGCATGGAGGAATAAAACTCCTACTAGGAATGTGCCACGGGAAACTTATAAAAGCTCACAAACATCGCCTTAGAGGAGGTAATTGAACATAATTCTTTCTGGGAGCATAAAACTTTGTCTATTTGTCAAGCTTACTGACTTAGGCATCGGAGAGGTTTCCGGCACACACCCGCCGGCTAGCTCACGTTTGTGTTTTCAGGTGATAAAGCGACGTCGTACGGAGGAGCGTGGACTTGGTCAACAGGATTATACGAGGAGAATTATTTCCTCCCCGTACAATTGGCGCCGTCTGTGGGAAGAACAGACAAGAACAAAAACCTCTTGACTAAGCTTCTCCTTTTTCTCAAATCAATGGCACACATTGAAGAACTACCGCAGTCCACCGTCGACGGGCTAACTCCAGACGGGGGCGCAAGGCGAGAAGGATTACCTTCTGTCCCTCCTATGGCAGATCTGGAGCCCCAACAACATAACTCCAAGAGGAGTGGCAGGGGAAGGCGGAATAGCAGCCCTCGTCACTCTCAAAGTCCTGACAGGCAAAGAAGGAGGATTGATCCTCAAGCCCTGGAAGATCGCGTGAAGGAGCAAGATGAACTAATTCAGAAGATGGCGGCGGACATGGAGGCTTTGAAACGCCAGATGAAGACTAAAGATGTGGCGACAGGAGAGGGGCGCAAGCACAAAACGCCCCCTTGCCACTCAGAGAATTGTAGTAGGAATACTACACCCTCCCAAGGAGAGAGCAGAAGCCTCAGGACAGGCGACACTCATTCCTTATCTTCCAGGACTCGTCACTCCAGGTCTGAGAGGACGAGATCCGAAAGATTATACACTGAAGGAAGTACGTATTGGCCTTCACATTCACACCAAACCAGATCTAGACAAACAGAGCTGCCCAGGTCATCCAACTTACGAACCGTGCTCGAAGAAAAAGCACGATGCAAGGAGGATGCCAGGGCAAGGGATCCACACCGAGTTTCGGCCTTACAACGGTTGGCTCCTCGGACGCATGGAAGCGTCGAGGTTGGAATGCCAATACCGCGACCGGCCTACGAACCAACGGACAAGGCATTGGCAAGACTACAGACTTCGCCATTTGTTCCAGCAATCGAAAACGCGCCCCTACCATCAGGCTTCCTTCAGCCGAAATTCACTACATATGAAGGGAAGACGGACCCGTATTCACACCTGAGCCACTTTCGCCAAGTCATGGCTGTGTACAGGCGAAACGAGGCTTTAATGTGCATACTCTTCCTATCAAGCCTTGGCGACCTCGGCTTGACTTGGTTCGAGAAGCTCCCAGAGGGCAGCATAGCCTCCTGGGCCCAATTGGCAGAAGCGTTTGTAACAAGGTTTCAAACAAACACTAAAACACCGGTGGAGATAGACCAGTTACTCTCCATCGACATGGGTGAAAAAGAGACCCTCAGATCTTACAACAGTCACTACTGGGAGACATTCAACCAGATTGGAGACTGCCCCACCAATCTAGCCATTGCGCAATATAAAAGAGGCCTACCAGTAGGGAACAGACTAAGGGATTCGATTACCATGACGCCACCCCTCACCATGGAGGCCCTGATGGAAAGAGTGCATCAGCACATCAGGGTAGAAGAGGATGGCGCACGTGCAAAAGCAAAATCTAGTGCAACCACAGTACCAGAAAAGAAGACCTCAGGAAAGGTCAATGCAGTAGATCGGCAGAATAAAAACGGGCGTGGCAGACGAGATAACGGAGAAGACCCAGATAAAAGATGGTTGAGAATCCGCACTGCCATAACAACGGTGTTCAAAAAACCAATATATCGGATTCTGAGCGAAATAAAAGACGAGCCTTTTGTCAAGTGGCCAGCCAAGCTAGGGGAAGCTCAGAAAAATTACGACGACAGATCACGGTGCACCTTCCACAAAGAAAAGGGGCACCGAACTGAGAATTGCACGCCACTGAGACAGCACTTGGAAGAATTGGTGGCAGCTGGCCACTTGGACAAATACATTGAAGGAGGGACGCAACCGGCCCCCCAAGATCATAATGACCATCCCAACAGAATGCCAATCGACGCCCCACCACAAGGCATCATCAATGTAATACATGGAGTCTTTGAACCTGAGCGTGTATGCGAGCTCAGGGGATCAATCAAGAAGGCAGAGCACTTTAGGGAAGTATTAAGTACCCAACCTGCCACCAAGAAGGGGAAAACAGAGGCAACAAATGTCATGTCCTTTTCGGATAAGGACTTGGATCGAATATACTGTCCTCACAATGATGCGCTGGTCGTCACTCTCCGAGTCAAGGATTTTGACGTCAAGCGGATTCTGATTGACCAGGGTAGTTCATGTGAGATCATGTACTACGACACATTCAAGCAACTGAAGCTGCAAGACAAAGACTTGGCGCCTGCAGTTTCTCCCCTGATTGGATTTAACTCCATGCCAGAGTGGCCTGTCGGCAAAATAATCCTTCCAGTCAGAGCAGGGAGTGTAACAAAACAAGTGGAGTTCTGGGTATTGAAGGTCCCCTCCACATACAACATCATCTTGGGCAGAACATGGCTGCATGCCATGCGTTCGGTAGCGTCATCTTACCATCAGGTAATGCGGTTCCCCAACGACGCCGGCATAATTGAAGAAGTCTATGGCGATCAGATCATGTCAAAACAATGCTTCGCCACAGCGAATGGAAGCCGAGCTGCCAAAGGATACGTTCATTCGGTGGAAGAACCAGAAAGTAATGAACTATTCGTGGACGTCGGCAAAGAGGCTGATCAAAAAGCGGTGGAGGGCTTGGTGGAGGTAAAAATAGATGAGAAGAACCCGGATAAGTTCTTCTTGCTTGGCTCATCGTTGTCCAGCACTGAGAGATTAGAGGTCTTGGAATTATTGACCTCTAATATCGAAGTGTTTTCCTGGACACCCTACGACATGCCAGGTATCGACCCAAACTTCATCAATCACCAACTCAATGTCCACCCATCCGCCAGACCAGTCATCCAACGCACACGTAGATCGGCACTCCACCACGCCGAAATAGTGGCAGAAGAAGTAGGCAACCTGCTGGAGGCAGGAGCAATAAGAGAAGTGCACTACCCAAGATGGATCTCCAACACAGTTGTAGTGCCAAAAAAGAATGGTAAATGGCGTGTCTGCATCGACTACAAAATAGTCAACAAGGCGTGCCCAAAAGATAGCTTTCCTCTACCGAGGATAGATCAACTGGTGGACCTAACAGCAGGGCATAACCGACTTAGCTTTCTGGATGCATACAGAGGCTACCACTAGATCGCCATGCATGAGCCAGACCAGGAGGTCACATCCTTCACAACACCAAGGGGGTTATATTGCTACAAGGTCATGCCCTTTGGCCTAAAGAACGCAGGGGCGACATTCCAAAGGATGGTCACCAAGATGTTTGAACCATTGTTAGGCAGAACAATGGAGGCTTACATCGACGACATGGTGGTCAAAAGCAAGGATGAGAATGACCATCTTAAAGATCTAGGCGAGATGTTCCAGATCCTGAAGAAACACAAGTTGCGCCTCAATGCGTCCAAATGCGCATTCGGAGTTGGATCTGGCAAATTCTTGGGCTTCCTGGTGACCAACTGAGGTATAGAAGCAGACCCCTCTCAGATTAAAGCAATCCAGGAGTTGGAGAGACCAAACTCAGTCAAAGAAGTACAGCATCTCACTGGTATGGCAGCTGCGCTCAACCGGTTCATAAGCAGGTCATCAGACAGACTACGACCGTTCTTCCAAGCTTTAAAAGCCAAATTTGAGTGGGATGAAGAATGCGACCAAGCTCTGGAAAGCTTGAAGGAGTACATGTCTTCCCCACCACTAGTTGTTACTCCAGTACCTGGTGAAGAACTCTTTTTGTACCTGGCAGTCTCCCAGCACGCAGTCAGCGCAGTGTTGTTTCGTGCAGAAGGAATACAACACTTGCCCATCTTTTATGTCAGTAAGACATTGTTGGGAGCCGAAACAAGGTACTTGCCCTTGGAGAAACTAGCATTAGCATTAATGATCGCATCCAGAAAATTGGCGCACTACTTTCACGCCCACACCATAGTCGTCCTCACAGCCTTTCCACTAAAAGCTTTGTTTGAAAGGGCGAACTTTAGTGGGCGAATTCTGAAGTGGGCAGTAGAGTTGGGACAATTCGACATCAAGTTCCAACCCAAGACCGCAATAAAAGCCTAAACTTTGGCAGACTTCGTCGCAGAGTTTACTCCTGGAAGTCATCATGTCTGCCCAGTCGACCTAACTGACACAACCGAACTAGGGACGGAAGTTGACGCCGGAATAGCGCAACCCCTAGTAGAAGGTAGTCAATCTAGCACCAACGCAGACCATACTAAGAACAAAGAAGAGACAAACAAAGGCTCACTAGCAGTTCAAATAGAGGACGAAGGGCAGACAGCCAACATGGACCTCGAAGAAAACACCATCCTTGACCCCACGACATCATCTGACCCCTCCACTGCTGGAAGTTATTCGTTGGAGAGATGTGGAAGCTCTTTGTGGATGGAGCATCCAACCGGCATGGTGCAGGGCTTGGCATAGTCCTCATCTCTCCAGACGGCCTGGTTATAGAGCAAGCAATCAACCTTGGCTTCCCAGCATCTAACAATGAAGCGGAGTATGAGGCACTTCTCGCAGGACTCAAGTCAGCACACTTCATGAAGGCAACCGAACTAATGGTATACAGTGACTCTCTGTTGGTGGTAAACCAAATTTCTGGCGAATACGAAGCAAAGGATGACAGAATGGCCAAGTACCAAGAGTTAGTCAGAACAGAGATCAAGAAGTTTGATGTAGTAAGGATAGAACAAATTGGCAGGGAGGAAAATTGCCGAGCGGACGAACTAGCAGGCCTGGCCTCAATGGCAGATACATCAATCCCTCATCCATTACTCATCGACTTCTTACCAAGACCAAGCATAGAAGACCCCGAAGCAGAAGAAGTATGTTGCGCAGAATTAGGCCCTTTCTTGGATGGATCCCATCATCCTGTTCCTGAAAGACGGCATCCTACCAGAAGAGAAAAAAGAAGCCAACAAATTAAGGGCAAAGTCGCAGGGATTTTGGCTATCTCCATCTTTGGCATTATACAAGAAATCATTCTCTGGGCCTTACCTCAAGTGCGTTCATCCCAGCAAAGTAGAAGCATTCTTGTTCGAAATACACGAAGGGGTGTGTGGAAGTCATCAAGGGGGAAGGTCGCTCGCTTACAGGGCTATTTCGCAAGGATATTGGTGGCCATATATGCAAGCAGACTCAGAGAAATATGTGAAGAAGTGTGAGAAATGCCAAAAATTCGCGCACCAAATACATCAACCAGCAAGAGAACTCCTACCATTAACTAGCCCATGGCCTTTCGCAATGTGGGGCTTGGACATAGTAGGACCACTTCCAACAGCACCCGGGGGCAGAAAATTCTTTCTCGCAGCAACAGACTACTTCACAAAGTGGGTGGAAGCAGAAGCATTGGCGTCAATCAAAGAAAAAGACGTGAAGAAGTTTGTTTGGCAGAATATCATCACTCGGTTTGGCATACCAAAAGCACTGATCTCAGACAATGGAACTCAGTTCGATGGCAGAATCTTTAGAAGCTTTTGTGAAGAATACAAGATAGAGTTCTACAATTCCACACCGGCATATCCTCAAGCAAATGGGCAGGCTGAAGCATCAAATAAAGCCGTCTTGGATGGACTAAAGAAAAGGCTAGAGAAAGCAAAAGGCAAGTGGGCACATGAACTTCCTCACGTCTTATGGGCTTACCGCACCACGCCTCGGCGATCAACTGGAGAAACACCATTCTCCTTGGCCTATGGAATGGAAGCAGTGATCCCACTAGAAGTCGGCCTCCCCACAATTCGAAGCAAAAATTTTGATCCAGACTTAAATGGAGAAGCCATAGCCTTAGAACTCGACCTTGCAGAAGAAAGAAGAGAAAGAGCACTAGTCCACATCGTCTCATACCAACGAGAGTTAATCAGAAAATACAGCAAAAAGGTGCATCCAAGACAATTCAAGATTGGGGATTGGGTACTACGCAAAGTAATGGGAAACACCTTGATCCCAGGAGACGGCAAGTTAGGCCCAAATTGGGAAGGTCCTTATAAGGTGGTTGGGTTAGCAGGCAAATGGGCATACCACCTAGAAGACAAGGACGGCAAGGCAATCCCTAGGCCATGGAATACGGCCAATCTCAAGTTATTTTATTTTTAGCTTTTCTTTCTCAAACATATGTAATTTTTTCTTCCTTCAATAAAATGAGAAATTCTTTTTAGCACAAATTATTCCTTGTAAAAGTTAGCTTTAGTAAAGATTAAGTATATTGCAAACATTCTATTCTAAGTTAGCTGGAAAAACTAACTTAGAGGTTGGCTGGATTAAACCAACACCCTTCCTAAACCCAGGATAAGGATCCAGGCTGCAGGACGTTTTGGTCAGAATAACCAAACATTGTTCTAAGTTAGCCGGAAAACCTAACTTAGAGGTTGGCTGGATTAAACCAACACCCTTCCTAAGCCCAGGATAAGGATCCAGGCTGTAGGACGTTTTGGTCGGAATAACCAAACATTGTTCTAAGTTAGCCGGAAAACCTAACTTAGAGGTTGGCTAGAATAAACCAACAATTGTTACTCCTCGGCCGAAGTAAGGGTATGGCTGAAGAGTGGTTGGCTGGAATAAACCAACACCCTTCCTAAGCCCAGGATAAGGATCCAGGCTGCAGGACATTTGGTCGGAATAACCAAATACTATAAGTTAGCTGGAAAAACTAACTTCAATGGTTGGCTGGAATAAACCAACACTTGTTACTCTTCAGCCGAAGTAAGTGCAAGGCTGAAGAGTGGTTGGCTGGAATAAACCAACACTTTTTACTCTTCAGCCGAAGTAAGGGTATGGCTGAAGAGTGGTTGGCTGGAATAAACCAACAATTGTTACTCTTCAGCCGAAGTTAGGGTATGGCTGAAGAGTGGTTGGCTGGAATAAACCAACACCCTTCCTAAGCCCAGGATAAGGATCCAGGCTGCAGGACATTTGGTCGGAATAACCAAATACTGTAAGTTAGCTGGAAAAACTAACTTCAATGGTTGGCTGGAATAAACCAACTCTTGTTACTCTTCAGCCAAAGTAAGTGCAAGGCTGAAGAGTAGTTGGCTGGAATAAACCAACACTTATTACTCTTCAGCCGAAGTAAGTGCAAGGCTGGAGAATGGTTGGCTGGAATAAACCAACTCTTGTTACTCTTCAGCCGAAGTAAGTGCAAGGCTGAAGAGTAGTTGGCTGGAATAAACCAACACTTATTACTCTTCAACCGAAGTAAGTGCAAGGCTGTAGAATGGTTGGCTGGAATAAACCAACACCTCTTACTCTTCAGCCGAAGTAAGTGTAAGACTGGAGAGTGGTTGGCTCGAATAAACCAACACTTATGACTCTTCAGCCGAAGTAAGGGCAAGGCTGAAGAGTGGTTGGTCGGAATAAACCAACACTTGTTACTCTACACCCGAAGTAAGGGTTTGGCTGAAATTGGATTGGCTGGATTAAACACCTTGTACTCCTCAGCCGAAGTAAACATATCAGCTAAGGAGTGGTTGGCTGGCAAGTATAGTTTAACCATCTAAAACCGAAATAACAGTTGGAGTAACTGAAGCATTACAAAGTACAGGCATACATAAAAGAACCGGAACAAGAGTTGAAGCAAAATTTTTTCATTCATGGAAACTATTACAAAGGAGGTTCATAGTTCGGTTACAACGGAAAAAAGCAACAAAAAAAAGGAGAAAAAATCAGGAAAAAAGTTCTTCAATATCAGCATCAAAAGCTGCTTCACCATCAACTTGAAGACCGGTTTCTTGATGGAGCTCATTCACAATGGGGGAGAGTCACTTCGGCTGGAATCACGGTTTCACTGGGAAGATCAACTGTTAGGTCTTCCACAGTGGGCACCGACCGGACTGGCTGACCCACATTATCGACCGGAGTATCTTCAGAAGCGGAGTCATCAGATTCTGACTCTTCCAGAAACTCTTGTTGCAGAGCATTGGCGTAGTCCGCAAGAGAGCTCGGTATAAAATAGGCTGGAGGGTTGAAAACCTCGGTCTGTGGATCAAGACCGAGCTTCTCAACGGCCGCCCTCCAGCCGCACTTGAAGAACAACTCCTTGGCAGCATCGCACTGTTTCACATAAGCTTCCTCCGCCTTCTTGTAACCCTCCTTGTAACCCTGCTTTTCGGCCGCCTCCACGCTCTTTTTTAGTTCACTTATTTCGGTGTCTTTTCTCTTCTCAAGCTTCACCAACTCCCGTAGATATTTGTCCTTCATAGCAATGGCCGCTTTCTGCCTTTCTGCCTCGGCCGAACTAACCAGATCGGCAAGACGGCCGTTCTCCGCTTGTAGCTCGGCCATTTTCTTTTCGGCTTCTTCTAGCTCGGCCGCTCTTGCTTCGGCTTCAGCCATTGCCTGCCTTGTGGCTTTTCGGAGTTCTTGGACTTTTTTGTAAGTAATGTTGTTCTTCTGTAAGGCCTGACAAAACAAAGACTTCTCTTAAGCCGAAGTAAAAGTTGGAAAATTCAAACAAGAAAAAATGGACAGAGCTATTTACCAAGATCATGGACTTCGATGTGGACCGAATTGACTTCATTTCGGTGTTTAATTGCTTTAAGTGGTGCTCCATGTCCTTGGGGAGGCACACACTTTTGGCCAGGTTAAAGGCCAATTGGTGATCTTTTTCAGCCACAACCGAGTCAGTAGCTTTGATGTCTCGGTCGTTGAAGGTCAGCGGCGGAGCCCATTTCGGGGATTCAGCTCGGTCAGTTTGCTCCGGTTGGAGGGCAGGTTGAGGACTTTGGGGGATGGATTCAACCTCATCGACAAGTTGTTGTTCGGTCGATGTAGATCGGGCACGTTTGGAAGGACGAGATGAAGAAGGCTGCTGAGAAGGGAGGGCCACAACAGCAGGCTGCGTTTCCAAGGATGGTTGCACTTCGGCCCTGGTTGTTGCAGTCAGAAGGGCCCTCACTCTGCTTTTCTTCGCCATCTCTTCTTCAGCTGTTAATGGGACAAGTCGTATTTCGGGCAAGTTTGGGTCCGGTTCAGGTGCTTCCTCTAGAAGGAAATCGGTCACTCGAGCCTTTCGACAACCGCTATATCGGTAGGTCGGTTCAAAGTTTAGAAGCTTGGCCCAACTCCTTTCTTTACACCGTAGTGCGGCTCGCAAAATCGCAAGATTAGGATAGCTATATAGGGAACGGAGGTGGGCGAAATCTGCAAAAAGAGAAGTGTTAGTTCGGTTAATAGACTAAAAAAAACCGAAATAACATAAAGGAAGAAGACCGAAGTTAAATTACCGGGCTCTCCCTTTTTCCAATTTATAGGTCGGCCAGGAATTTGGGCTTGAAAATCCTCAAAGTTCCTAGAGACCCAGAAAAAATCATCGTCATTAAGATCTTTGTCCGGTGTGTGTTTAACTATCTTCTCTCGGCGGCGGCGAATCCTAAGGTAATAGACCCACCCAGCATCTTTTGAGCCGATGGAGTATTGATGGAAAATTTCGGCCAGGCCGAGGTTTAGTCCGGTTTGGTGGTTCAGTGCGGCTATTCCCATTATAATGCGATATGTATTGGTGGACAGTTGGGTGCGGCATAATCTAGTCTGCCTAAGAAATTCGCAGATCAACGGTTGGACAGGAAACCGTAGTCCGGTTTCTATTATGGATTGAAGGGTAAAAGGGACGAAGCCTTCTTTTTCCCAAGGAATAACATCTTTTTTGGCCAACATCAGATGGACGTCATCAGGAATTTGGTAATCTTTCCTAAATTCGGCCATGCCACCAGAGGTCTCAACTAGATACCTATACTTACCCATCTGATGTATAATTTACTTATAATTTATATCGGTGCAAAAATCGTGCTCAGTAGCTCGGTTGAGCGCACGCAGGAATGCCTGGATAACCTAAGTCTGCAAAGTAAAAAACAGAGGGGGTTAAAGCACTGATCAATGGACCGTGCTACAATTTAAAAGCAAGGTACAAGAGCCTTACTTCGGCCTCAAGAAAAACTGGTTCTATCTCGGTTCATCGAAAGGTTTTGTAGCTCGGTTTGAGCAGTTTGCTCGTTAGACCGGTTTATCGTCTAGGGGCAGCTTTCTGAGTTCGGTCTGAAAGACTAAGAAAGCTGGTTTGGCCCCAAGGCCTAAATCGGTTGTAGTGTGAATAAAGTTACTTCGGTTAAGCCTCTAGGGGCAGCTTTCTGAGTTCGGTTTAGGAATTAAGAAAGCTGGCTTGGCCCCAAAAGCTTAGCTCGGTTGAAGACTAAGGTTCTTAGGTCAATGTATTCAGACTTCGTTCGGTGATCTTATTTCGGCTAAAGTGAATCAGAAGGTTATTTTTTGAAGCTACTGTCATCTCTACAAGTTCTAGTTCGGCTATTGACTGAAGTAATTTGCCTATTTGGACAAACAGTACCCTAGATCGGTCGCTACATTATTCTGGATCTAAGACTAGTTTTTTACAGAAGTTCATACACACATGAACTCTGCTACTATTTCTTCGTGAAAGTACAAAAGCAAAGCAAAAAATGGAGAAAAGTGTTTGCAAAAAGCATACAAAACAAAAATAGATGATAAAACAGGCAA
Organism: Camellia sinensis; assembly: GCF_055761805.1. Taxonomy (NCBI): domain Eukaryota; kingdom Viridiplantae; phylum Streptophyta; class Magnoliopsida; order Ericales; family Theaceae; genus Camellia; species Camellia sinensis. The sequence goes on from NC_138968.1 coordinate 15,029,087, forward strand.
AAGAGCAAGAAGGATAGGCTTGCTTACCCGAGTAAGAGAGAAGCTAAGAGATGGAGGCAATGGCAGCAATGGAGGCACGAACACAGCAAGCTCAAAACTCAGGGGCTCAGGAAACAAGGGAGAAGAGAAGGTGAAGAGAATGGGTGAATGGTTCAAAAAAGAAAAGAGTGTTTTGTGAAATAAGAGAGAGAGAAAAGGTGGGAACTGTACAAAATTTCCGTAGGACGGCGTGACAGTTGGCCACAGCTTATCAGAGCTTGCCACGTGTCACTGGAATGGGAAGCGTTACAGACGCTATGATTGAAGAGACGTTTTTGACCGGACAAAACGGAGCCCGGAGTAAAATTAGCTCGGCTTAAAAGTTCGAGAGTTTTTAGCTCGGCTGGAGAGGCTAAAGTATTTTTAGCTCGGCTGGAAAAGCTTAAAACAACGCCAGCTCGGCTGGTGGACTGGTAATCCCAATCATGCTATGTAGATGGAATTAAGGGGCAATTGAGAGGGTAATATTTGGTAAAAATTGGGCCGAGCTATGTGATAGGCTTCGTGGCCCAAAGTGCCAAGGACTTGGTGAAAAGGCCGCAAGGTTACTCCGGCCCAGGAGAGGTATGGTTACTCCGGCCCAGGAGAGACAGGGTTACTCCGGCCCAGGAGAGGCAAAGCTACTCCGGCATAAGAGGGACAAAGTTACATCGGCACAGTGACTATAGAGGTACTTCGGTCCGAAAGCAACTTGGAGTTGTGCCGGTCTTGGGGTTATACCGGTCGAAAGTCGTTGGTTCGGTCTAAAACCGTATTATGGGTTCTACATGGAAAGCCGAGATAAGAAATGGAAGACAAAAGAACCGAACTATGAATAAGTTCGGTCCACTCGGTGGCTCAGTATAGCCAAGTTTTACTTCGGTCAAATGGTAGTTCGGCCATGGAGAAAACCATCCCACTTGGTTTAAGCAGTGGGGGAGGGTGTAAAAGGATAAGCATTATCCTTAGGAGTATGAATCCTAGGGGGACTCTGCATGGAGGAATAAAACTCCTACTAGGAATGTGCCACGGGAAACTTATAAAAGCTCACAAACATCGCCTTAGAGGAGGTAATTGAACATAATTCTTTCTGGGAGCATAAAACTTTGTCTATTTGTCAAGCTTACTGACTTAGGCATCGGAGAGGTTTCCGGCACACACCCGCCGGTTAGCTCACGTTTGTGTTTTCAGGTGATAAAGCGACGTCGTACGGAGGAGCGTGGACTTGGTCAACAGGATTATACGAGGAGAATTATTTCCTCCCCGTACAATAAGTAATATCACTTAATTTACATTATACGTGAATAGTATTATAGCAATAGATTATAGATCACACTGTATAAAACGTACATACCATATGCTATTTTAAAACAACATCATAATGATTCGTAACAAAGCCGTAATACTTCATAACTTTTGTCAACACAATAATTTGTAACATTAATGTTCATAACAAAACCATAATGGAAAAGACAAAAATTAATTATTTTTTGAAAGAAAAAACATATCATGAAAAGAAAAGGCTTGAAATCTTTAAAATCTCACTTTTAAATTTATCCCAAATGATATGAATGGTTACCTATCAATTATTGAATTGTGTAAGAATTAAACACTTACGACAAAAACTTTACATGCCATCACGGATGAATTTAGGAATATTATTTGAATCTTAGCAAAACTCATGACTAAAATGTAAAACTTTGGGGGGCCACCTATAATTAAGTTATACAAACTATATAATTTTCTTATACATCATATAGGATGTTGTGGAAACTAGCAGGTCCAGGCCCCCCAACCCCCCTTCTTCCGCCCCTGCCCACGAGGATAAGAATATGATACATAGACGACAAAGAAAATGGAATTTGAAACATAGATACTTGATCTTCATTCACTTGTCCAAACTACGTGAGCTTGATTCATATTTTCATAAACTTCTTCAATGATCAAATTGTTTTGAAGGAATTTTTGCCAATTATGCCCTTTTTCCTCATTTTGACATCTTGTGATTTTCATACACAGGAGGAATCCTTTCACCAAGAATTTCATTAGCATTATGTCTGCTCGCATTTTTAATCCATAAATTTAGGAGAAGGCATTTATTGATGTTTGATAGTATTGAGGATTATCTACGAAGCCAAAAACATCTCATGCCTATTAGCTACTCTTACTCAGAGATTAAGAAGCTGACCAAAGGATTCAAGGGAAAATTAGGAGAAGCAGGCTATGGTTCTGTATATAAAGGAAAGCTTATAAGTGGTAATCTTGTAGCGATAAAAGTATTGGGCATGCCCAAAGCCAATGGGCAAGAATTCATCAACGAAGTTGCTACCATAGGAAGGATTTATCATGTTAATGTGGTTCAACTAATTGGATATTGTGCCGAGAGATCTAAGCGAGCACTTATATATGACTTCATGCCTAATGGGTCACTTGAAAAGTATATATTTTCTCAAGAAGAAGATATCTCATTGAGTTACAAACAAATGTATGAAATTTCTCTAGGAGTTGCTCGTGGGATTGAATATTTGCATCGAGGTTGTAATATGCAGATCTTGCATTTTGATATCAAGCCTCACAACATTTTACTTGATGAGAATTTCACTCCAAAAGTTTCTGATTTTGGGCTTGGAAAATCGTATGCAACAGACGATAGTATTGTGACTTTGATAGTAGCAAGGGGAACAATGGGTTATATGGCACCAGAGTTGTTCTAAAAAACCATTGGAGGCATTTCATATAAAGCTGATGTTTATAGTTTCGGAATGCTGTTGATGGAAATGGCTAGCATGAGGAGAAATCTGAATGCCTTTGCTAAATATACAAGCCAAATTTACTTCCATTCTTGGATTTATGATCAATTCAAAGAAGGAATGGACATACAAATAGGAGAAACCAATGAGGAGGAAAGGGTGATGGTGATGAAGATGGTAATAGTAGCTTTGTGGTGCATACAAATGCAGCCTAGTGATCGCCCTTCGATGAACAAAGTTGTGGAAATGCTTGAAGGGGATGTTGAACAACTGCAGATGCCTTCCAAACCTTTTATGTGCCCGCAAGAGAAGCCTATGAAGAACAAAGATTTGACATAAATTATGTCACTTTGGATGTAAGTGAACCTTAAATTGTTTTGTATCTGTTAATGTATATATGGTATATATTTCTAAATATATTAGGTATTGTGTTCTTAGATACATTAGGTATTTCCATAGTTAGGTCTCTTATAGGATACTCTTTCTCATAGTTAGATTTCCAGGATACTCTTTCTCAACTTATATATACAGGCCTTCTATTATATAGGACAATTAATTCAATACAATACATATTATTTTCTCTCTCTCTGTACTATTCTAACATGGTATCAGAGCTATATGTTAAACTCTTGGTGTTCTTCGCCTTACCGGTGGGCGGTAGCCTTGCCTTGGCTGCCCGCTGGACCTTAACCCATTCCACTGATATATTTTCCTTTCAGTATCGATTCCTGGTGATTTTTTCCTCTATCTGCTAATTTATTCTTATCCCAAATATCTCTATCATATTTTTTTTTTAATTTTTTTTTTACCCGCAATCCTCTTTTTTGGGTATTTCTGCTCCACTTTGTCTTTCTTTCTGTTTCAACCTCAATTAGGTTTCTATCTTCAAACTTATTTGAGTTTGAGGGGAGGTATTATACCTATATCATGGTAAGCATGGTGATACACCATGCAAACCACCCAAGTCGCCTCCTTGGCACACACTCTAAGCCCCCATCTTGGCGCACCACCTAAGCCACCTTTTCTGGTACATAACCTAAGCCGCTCCTTGCGCACCATCCAAGCAGCCCCTCTAGCGCACAATCCAAGCTGCCCCCTCTACGCACAACCGAAGCCGCTCCATTTGGTGCACAATCCAAGCCGCTCCCTGGCGCACTCAGTTATCTGTTGCCATCATTGTTTAGCACCACGTCGTAAGTTATGTGTGTGTCACACTTGCTGGTTCAACATCCAGCTCTCTTACATCGGTTCGGCATGACCCCTTTAAACTGTCCCGACAATGATTCCAGTTAGCTCTTACATCGGTCCGACATGACCCCTTTAAACTGTCTCGACATTGATTCCGGTTAGCTCCTACAACAGTCCAGCATGACCCTTTTAAACTGTCCCGACACTGATTCCGATTAGCCCCTACAACGGTCCAGCATGACCATAAACTGTCTCCCGACATTAGCTCCGGCCTCTGATCTCGGCATTAGTTCCAGCCAATTTCTATATCGGTCCAGCACAACCTTAAACTGTCTTGGCATTAGTTTCAGTCAGTTCCTACAATGGCCCGACACGACCATAAACTGTCTCCCGGCATTAGTTTCAGCCTCTGATCTATTTCAAAAGCCCTTACGCTCCCGTTTGGATTTTGCAATCTATTTGCCTTTTATTTTATTTAGTTTTTATTTCATGTTTTAGTTTCTCTTTCCAAACTCAAGATGTTTATCCTTCTTGAGTTTGAAGGGGGATGTTAATGTATATATGGTATATATTCCTACATATATTAGGTATTGAGTTCTTAGATATATTTGGTATTGCCATAATTAGGTCTTTTATAGGATACTCTTTCTCATAGTTAGATTTTCTAGTAGGATACTCTTTCTCAGCTTATATATACAGGCCTTCTATTGTATAGGACAATTCATTCAATACAATTAATTCAATACAATACATATTATTTTCTCTCTCTCTCTCTCTCCTATTCTAACAATATCAATTCAAACACTTTGTTTTTATGTATTTTGATTATTGACATCCTCTGTTCCTCGTGTAATTGAGGCAAACTTATATTCCATTGTATGATAGGGAAATTATGCAACCTTAGATTAAATTTTGATATGAAAACTTGGTTTTTTGTTCAAATGGCTCTGTTTGGATTGCATTTCAATTGGGTTCTTCTATTGATTGTTTTCACCAGTGAAGCTTATATGGTACGACACTGTAGTTGTTTGTAGTTTAATAAACTTTCACCTTTTATCAAAAAAAGAATTAATCAATAAAAAGAAATATGAAAATTTCCAAGCATTTCTTCCAAAAAGATCATCATTTGATAGCATATAATGTTTCCCTTTTCTTTTTAATTCATTAATTAAAACAAATACAGAGTTTGCATTGCTTTCTTTGAAATTCAGCTCCCAACTATTCATCTCAGTTTTGTTTTAACAACTTGCTCTTTTCTTGTTAATTTTGCTGCAATTAGTTTATTTATTTTTTCCTATTTGGCTGTGTTGGGAATTATAACAAAAATAAAAGATTACTCAAAAAACAAAAAGTGGAAATACAAAATATTCAAAAACACAATTTGGGTCTTTTTAAAATCAAACAATGTGATTAATATTTGGGACAATATGACTAACTTGTTTATTAAAAAGTCATATTGTAATTGTAATTTTTTTTAACTATATAATTTAATTTCTTACATTTATCATGTCATATTTCAATACAAATTAACAAAAATAAAATAAAAATTAAATAAATCTCACGAACAAAAGTCAAAATATCCAATCCTTTTATCAATTTGACAAATTTATTATATCATTATTTACACAAAACAAATTAAAAAAAAAATCAAACTTTTTCTCGTCAGTAAAATAAGAAGTAAATACGCAAAAATAAATTTAAAAAATTATGAATAAATAAGTAGGGGGATTTGGTGATAGATCCCTCAGTGTCTAACTTGTCCTTCAAAAGGACAAAAATTATATAGATCCTTTCAAAAGCCCCTAGTATTTTAAAACTTATTTATTTTACTATAATACCCTCATATATATATATATATATATATGTGTGTGTGTGTGTGTGTGTGTGTGTGCATATCAACTTGTAATCACTCTCTCTCATCTCAATCTGTCTTCTCTCTATCTCATACTTATCACTATTCTCTTCATTGGTGCCATCGCTGCTCTCCATCGGCACCACCGCCGCTGACCATGGAACTCTTTCTCTACCGTCTTCATCACCACAATCATTTGTTGTATCTACAACTTCAGATCTGAGATCATTCACAATTGTCGTCATCGGAAAATGATGATTAATCCTCTGTTTTCGAACTCTATCTCTCTATCTCTCTTTCTTCTTCTCATGATGCTTTATTTTTTTAATAGTAAAATTTTACTCTAGTTCATGACACAGAACTTTTCTGTAAAGCCATCATCACATCTTCTTTTGGAGTAAAATTTTACTTTGAATTATAATAAACTTTACTCTGATTAAAAAATTCAAAGTAAAATTTTACTCCGTAATTAAAAATAAAAAGAAAAAAAGAGAGTAAAATTAAAATTTACTATGATTCAAAGTAAAATTTTACTGTCATTAAGTAGATCAGTATGTTGTTAACTAGAGTAAAATTTTACTGTTACGAAAACATAGTACATATTTAATGAATGAACCAGAGTCGAATTGTCTATCAACAAACAAACAAACAAACAAAAAAACTCTTAATTTTTTATTGCAATATCTTAATTTTTTTTTATAAAAATCTTTGATTTGAACTTATTGATCTCAAATATGAGTTCGTAGGTATCAAATTTGAGATGGTGGTGGTTTAACGATAAAAATTGTGGTTGCCGGCCGACTGTGAGGATGAGCGACGCAGATAGATGATGAAGATGGTGGAGACGATGAACAATAATTGAGTTGGTGAAGAGAGAGAGAGAGAGAGAGAGAGAGAGAGAGAGAGAGACAGAGAGAGAGAGAATCGTAAAAAAAATGGAAGAAAGAGAGGGTATAATGGTCAAATAAAATATTCAAATAACAAATTTTGTCCTGTATAGAGAATTTTATAATTATAAGGGTGTTTTGAAGGTACTAAATTTTTTTCTGTCCTTTTAACCAAAAAAAGGGAGCTAAGAGGGGTTTATGGTCAAATTTCCCAATAAATAAGTCTTACTAATAAAATATGTCGATAATCAACCTATTTACTCCAAAATTAGGGCTTTCAAATGCGATATCTGGATTGGTAACTTTCTTCGGTTTCGAACGCGGTGAGTCGACTCATCTGCTCTTTCGACTTAGTTTCAACAAGAAGATGAAGCGAGCCCTAAAATACTAGAAGAGGAATCAAAAATTAAAAAAAAAAAAAGAAGATTCAAAATGAAGATGAAAACAATCATGAAGATGAAGATGATGAATTTGATTGGTGGTCCTGAACCCATTTGTTATGGCGATTGGGAGCGAAACGGTATTTAGCATTTTTAAATATGTGGTTAGCAGTTGACTATTAAGATTGAATGATGAATGGATAAAGGGTTTATTTTATTTTATATCCCTAAATTATTGTCAAATTATCTATTTAGTTCTGAACTATTGATCGAGTAGAGTAAGTCTCTAAAGTTATTTAGTTTCTAAACTATCGATTGAATCTATTAATTATCTAAAGGGTTAATCACACAAAAAACTCAAGGTTTCGCATATTTTTTATTTTAAATTCCAAGTTTTCAATTTTAACAACTTAAATCCCATCCTTCCACTCGTGTTTCAATTTGGCCCCTCTGTCCATCTCCGTTATATTAAACTAACAGAAATCTTGGCAGAATTTTAGAATTTTAGATTCAAACCCACATATTCAAACACTTGTATCTTCCTCGTCGTAATTCGTCTCATTTTAGTGTCGTTAGATTCACTTCATGGCCTAATTTTCATTCCAACCCTCATACGTCTTGTTCCACATTTTTTTGCGTACTGTCGGAGCTTCGAGAGTTGGCTAAAAGTAAGAATTTTTCTCTTTGGACAAAATTTTAAGATTCAAACTCACATGTTCAAGAACTTGTATCTCCCTCGTCGTAACTCCGTCTTGCCTCATTTTTGTGTCATTGGATTCATCTCGTGGCCTAGTTTTTGTTTCATTCCTCATACACCTTATTTCACCTCTTTTTGCGTGACGTCAGTGCTCTGAAAGTTGGCAAAGAATAAGATTTTTCTCCTCTCTTTTTTTTTTTTACCTTCTGTCTCCATGCTTCTTCCTTTGTCCTTCATTTCCACAATTATTCTCTTTTTTCCTCTTTCTTCATGGCCCTTCCACCGGTCTCGTGGTGGCCACTAAACCTCCAACGGTGGCGGTGACGTTAAGTATTGAGGTATATGACTTACAAGAAAGGAAAGAAACGTAAGGGTGGGGAAAAGGCCATGAAAGAAGAGAAAAGAGAGAATAATTGTAGAAAAGAAGGAGGAACGAATAGAAGATAGATAGGGGAAAAAAGAGAGAAAAATCCTATTTTTGGCCAACTTTCGGAGCTTCAACAACATGAAAAAAGAGGTGGAACAAAGCATATGAGGGATGGAATGAAAACTAGGCCATGAGATGAATCCAACGACATGAAAATGAGGCAAAACGGAGTTACGATGAGGGAGATACAAGTTTTTGAACATGTGAGTTCGAACTTGAAAATTTTGCCCAAACAGAGAAAAATCTTATTTTTAGCCAACTTTCGAAGCTCTTAAGGCATGCAAAAAGAGGTAGAACAAGGTGTATGAGGGGTAGAATGAAAACTAGGCCATGAGGTGAATCCAACGATGCAAAAATGAGGCAAAACGGAGTTACAACAAGGGAGATACAAGTGCTTGAACATGTGGGTTTGAATTTAAAATTCTGCCTAGATTTCCGTTAGTTTAATATGACGGAGATGGAGAGGGACCCGATTGAAACACGGATGGAAGGATGGGGTTTAATTTGTCGAAATTGAAAACTTGGGGTTTAAAATGAAAAAGGTGTGAAACACCCTAGGGTTTTTTTTGTGTATTTAACCCTTATCTAAAATATTTAATTCAAACTTATTTAGTTCATTATAAAATTAAAATATAAGTTCATAAGTATTATAAATTAGCAAAATACTCTATTTAGTTAAAATTTTATTCAAAAAAATCTTAATTTTTTATATTTAAAAAAAGTGTTTTATTTCGTTGTATGTTTGCACTAGATAGAATAAAAATTTAAGATTTTTTTGTAATAAAATCTTAATTAGGTAAGGTATTTTACTAATTTATAAAGCATATATATTTAAATATGTTTGAATTACATATTTTAGACTTAATAGATTCAATCGATAGTTTAGAGACTAAATAGATTTTGATTTATCTACTTAAAAAACTTAGTAGACTCAATCAATAATTCAGGACTAAGTAGACAATTTGGTGATAGTTTAAGGGTAGAAAGTGTAATAAATCCATGAATAAATTTTGTTGTTGTTTGATGCTTTTATTTTTCTCTTTCTCTTTGATTTTGATTGTTGATGATGGTTAAGATTGGAGACTTCAAACTCACCATGCTTCCTAGAAGAAAAGATTTCCTGTAGATTGGCCATTGGTGTTATGCATGCTGATATACTACTTTGATATGAATACATTAAAAACATAAACCGTTCTGATACAAAGTGCCCCATTGTAACATGATAATTAATACAAAGGCATTGCCCACGATGTATTATTGAAAACCATAGTAATACATCAATACACAATTAATTCTACATGCAATTGTTGAGAACAATGAGATTAATTTCTATTATACATTACACAATCATTAAAATTTCCCATAAAATATCACTAATTTATTCTCTCACTCAGATTCAGAAATTACATCTAACTCACTAGTAAAAGTTGTACCACCCAATGTTCGCCTTGTTGGCATTGGATTTGTGGAGGAAAACGGACTGGGGGGAACTATCAGAGTGCCTTCATCTCCCTCCAGCATTTGCACCACAACTTTCATCGATGGTCGGTGTATTGGATACCACTGTATGCACCAAAGTCCCACCATTGTTAGTTTCTTCACAATCTTTGCATCTCACTTCCCATCAATTTGAACTCCTAGCTCTTCTCCTTTATCCAAACACTTGTAAATCCATTCCGAAAAGTAATTTTTGCTTGTGTTTTGTGTTATAGTAATTTGCCTCGCTCCAACAATTTCTAGTAACAACATTCCAAAACTATAAATATCTAATTTGTCTGTCATATTCCCAAAGTTTCTAGAGAGCACTTTAGGTGCAATGTAACCCACAGTCCCTCTAGTACCAGTCATGGATACTGCACTTTATTCTTTTCTACTCAACTTTGCTAAACCAAAATTAGATATCTTTGCGTTGAACTTGTGGTCTAACAAGATGTTGTGATGTTTGATATTGAAGTGGAGGATTCATTGATCACACCCTAGGTGAAGATATTCAATTCCCTTAGCTATGTCAAGAGCAATGTCTTGCAATGTTTCCCAACCAAGTGAACGCTTCTGTTGATCCGAGGCTATAAACTTTTCAAGTGAATTGTTTGGTAAGAACTCGTAAAGCAAAGCTCTTCTGAATCCATCAGCATAGTATCCCACCAAGCGGACCACATTGATATGGTGGATTCTGTCAATTGTTTGCACTTCATTGATGAACTCATTCCCATTTCCTTTCACACTGTTGAGGATCTTGACTATGACCTAAACATCATTGGAAAGTTTTCCCTTGTATACTATTCCATAGCCTCCTTGGCCTACTTTGTCCTCAAATTGATTTGTGATTTTCTTGATATCTGTGTAGGAGTATCTTACAGGCTTGAGAGCTTTGTAATCCTCCAAAAACTTTCCAAACTTTAATTGATCCTCTTTCTTTATTTTGTTTGATATGTAGACAAGATAATGACAAATAGAGCAAGAAGAGACAAACCCAAGACCCCATCTGTAATTTATGTAATACCAAGTTAGAAAGTTTTTGCCTCCTTCTCAATGTCCATTGAAAAGGGAGGATAGTTAACTCTAGTTGTAACCTTTAGTTTCTCTGATGCACCTGTAAAAGTTTCAAGACTATTAGACTCTCACTTTTCTTTTTTTTTTTCTTTTTTTTTCTGTAAGTAAGAAATTTTATTTGTCATGAATTCATAATATTGATTGAACAATACTTTTTTATTTTTTTAGGTGCTACGAATAAGAAACTGACGAGGTATAATCAAATATTCAAGAGAGTTAAATCCTCTCGTATACAAATTCAACCATATTAACAACTAAGATATGCCTAATCAGGCTTGGACGTCAACACAATGTACCGATGAGGGGCTCACATGAGCAACCGCCACCTTGAAGTTTTGAAAAAACTCCTTAAATATAGCGGTATTAGTTATTAATATTTATAGATTATATAGGCTCACTCTTTCAAGATTTTTTGAAAAATTTGGTACTCGATCCCCCACATTCTCCTTAACTCAATTTGCATTTTCAAGTTTCTGTTTTTACTATTTAGCTCCACCTATTTTCCTTTCTCTCTCCATCTCTTATTCTCCTTATTTGTATCGGTTCTCACTCTTCTTTTCTTGTTCTTTTTTTTTACTTAGTTTTTTCCTTTATCTTTTTTGTTATTTCAATACTCTCTTCAGCTCAATTTCCATTTTCAATTTTTCTTCCTAATCTCCATTTCTATTTCAAAACTTCTACTTTCAGTTCTTCCTCTTCTTATTTCTCTATTTTTGTTCTCTCTTTCTTCTTCTTTTTCTTTGACATCTAACATTTGATGTATCTAGTGCTCGTTAACAAAGAGATCACATTATCATTGAGTATCATTTTTGAGTTGAAATTTTTATAGTTACATGTGGTATTCTATTACAAGAATTAAAAAAACCAGTTTAATGAGGATATAATAGAGTTGTTTGTTCTTAGTTATTATGCTTTAGATTTTAGGACTGATTATAGGTTTTCTAAAATTGAAGATATTTGCAAACTTGCAAATAAATTTAGTTTGCATTTGTAATTTCAGTTACAAAATTATACATTCAGAGTTTCAAAAATTGCTAACAATATTTTAGTTGTGCTACAATGTTTGTGAAATCAAGAAAGTCGACAATTTATCTTCTTGTCAATAAATTGATTCTTGTTCTTTTAACTTTATCTATATCTATGGCAATAACGAAGTGCATAATTTTTGCAATGAAAATTGTACAATTCAAACTACGCAAACTATAAGTTCGCCCCTTGAGATTAAAATCATGTGTCGGTCCTTGGGCAGATAGAGAGACAAAATTATGTCAAGGAACATATTGAAACACTTCACCACTAGCACATTAATATTTTAATGATTCAACCAAATATAGAAAAACATTTTCTAATAATTTTCCATCAGAAAATAAACTAAGGGTTCTTAAAAGAAAAGGCTCCCCAAAGGGGCTTGGGGGTGATGGTGGCTTCAAGAAAGAAAGAAAAAACGAACTGGAAATTGAAAAGCCTAGCTTGAATTAAGAAAGTAGAAACAGGAATGGAAAGTACCTATAGATGGTTGTTTGGGCTTGTCAAAGCATTCAGTTGATCCATTTAATAATAATTGGCTATTGTTGTTGTTGTTGTTGTTATTCTTCAATCTACATTACTTGCCTTTTGCTTCACAGTTACCACATATCGGTTGACTCTAATTCAATCTATGATCATTCAATGTCAGCTGGCCACAAGCATATATTTCTTCTGGAAGTGAGGTGTTATACATCTTTTTGTAAGATAATCTGGGCAAAGAAAAGGTGTAAGTGACATATACATGGTTACTGTGGTCGCTAAGGCAAGCAATCAAATACACATCAAACGACTTTGGTTGTTTCTGGGAACAATTGATGAATCTAAAGTCATAGGAGGAGATATATGTTAGGAATTGGAAGAGGGAGAAAGATAAGTTGAGGTTTGGAAGGTGTTGTGGGAAGAAACCATTAGGTTCTAATATATGTATCATCTGAGATATGTAGTCAATATTCTTGACAAATACATTCACAAATTTTGGGAACTCGAGCACAGGGTATTTGTTATGACGAATGCAAGAAAGATCAAAGCCAGGATACTCCCAGTGGTTAGGGTGATACCTTTTGAGCTGGAAAGGGAATCGAATTTCGGGGTCATGATATTTCCTGCAACTTGTTGGCATACAGTCACCATCTTGTTCTCCTACTGCGGCTGTAACGCCCTCAAAATAATAACAATAAACCCATCAGATAAGACATGCATTTACATTTAAACTAACCGCATTCCTTTCATTCATTAGAATTCCATTACATAAGTATTACATGTTAACCTCATAACAAAATGCCCTACGGGCTTACAGCTTTCCAAGTTAACACTTGGTTACAACGAAGAGTTCTAACTCGTTTACACATTAAGCCCTTGGCTTGAAATTACATGTAATACATCAACAGTAAAACGACAAAACTATGTCCGCCACTAGCCTCCCAGCTATGTCCTTGGAGGTGGCATGCTTCCTGTACCTGAAAATGATATTCCCATATAGGGTGAGCCACAGCCCAGTAGAAATACACTAAACCAACCATGGACAATGACTAAAACATTAGCAATTGATAGTTGGTCAACACTGATACAATCACATAAATTTCATATTTATGTCAACGACTTACAAGTCCCAATTACTTTCCATTTTCCCTTTTCAATAGATAAGCATGCTAGCTCTATTATCATTTCCACAGATATGTATAAAAAAAAACTATATCTCACATTCAGATAAGCATAAAAGCTATATCCACATTCTCAACAGATATGTATATCGACAATATCCACAGATAAGCATACAAGCTGTATCCACACTCTACAACAGATATGTATATCAACAATATCCACAGATAAGCATACAAGCTGTATCCACACTTCACTTCACAAAGATAAGCATATGAGCTCTATCTTCACTTCTCTAGACAAGCATATGAGCTCTGTCTACGGAGTACATCCCCTATCTCCTCCAAATACCTATCCGGTTTAGAGGTACATCCCCTATCTTCCCCTAAACCGCGGAGTACATCCCCTATCTCCTCCTCTACACATAACGTATATAAACACATTGGTTCTATATACAATCACACAATACAAACAATTAATGTATTCTAGCAACTGTCAAGTTCCATGACACATTCCATTGATTAGTTTCCGTTTACTTAATCATCATGCATTGTCTACAACAATCACGACTATCCTCCACCGATAGCCCAAAGCAGTTATTTCTAAAACAGAAAATAAATGCACAAATGGATGTTCAATCAACATTTCATTTCCTCATTTCTCACCAATTAATTATCCCAATTAATTAAACAATGTAATTAGGCCATTTTCCATAATTACCATTTCAACCCTTAGGTCCCATTTTCATCAATGATTCAACAATCATTCCATTTTTCTATGCCAAACATGCATCTAGGTTTATTATGAATAAAACCCCAACTTTTGTAAAATTACACAAAAGCCCCAAACTTTCACAAAATTACCAAACCAAGCCCAACATCTCAAAATACCAAAATTTAAAGACAAAACCCATAGAGAGGAGTAGGATATCCCTACCTTGAAGTTTAAGCCAAAAAGGAGATGAAGACTCCAAGATCAACTTGCTCCAAATCCAAACTTTTTCAGATTAAATCGAAGCTCTCAACGCCCTCTATCTTTTTAACAAAGGCCCTAGGCTAGATTCACACTCTAGGGGGATGAAATCTTAGAGAGAGTGTAAGTTTAGAGTGAGAGGGTCTCGGATTTAGGGTTTAATCAAAGAAAGGGACTGAAAAAGTGATGTTTTAGACGCTGCTGTCCGCTGATATAAAACACGCTCGCTCGAGCGAAGGATTGGTCGCTCGAGCGACCAGACACAGAAAACTCTCGCTCGAGCTAAGAAGTTCTCGATCGAGCGAAGAAAAACCCAGACCGCTCGAGCCACGAAAAGCTCGCTCGAGCCAGAAACTACAACTCTCAGGTCCAGAACCGGGGCAACACTACTCTCGCTCGAGCGACATACTCCTCGCTCGAGCGAAGGACCAAAAATCTGGGCAGCAACACTAGGCTCCCAAACGCAACCAACCTGTAACAAACCTGCCCAACACATCCCATACTCAATATACAAAGTAAAAAGGATGCAAACTAGAAAATAAACAACTACCAACATCCACGGACACATGTCCGGATCACTGTACAACAAGGGTAAACCCGGGATCGCTATAACCTCCCCCCCTTAAAGAATTTCGCCCCCGAAATTAAGCACAAGTTTTCAAAAACAGATTTTCCTCCATTTTAAACAATGTTACAATTTATTAACAATTCGACCCATTACCGGTCATCCCATCCCTTTAACAAGAGACATATCACAATATGTAAACAACATATGTATTATCAACATGCATCAACATTATGCACTAACTTTCCAATGTCAACAATATACTTAACACCTATAATGTTACATTCAACTTCCATATGAGGCAAGTTCCAAAACATACTTCCAATAACTAAAACATTTTCAATGTTTCACAACTTAAGACATATATATAAAAGCTCTTAAGTTCAACAAAATGTAAAGTTTTAAATACAAGATTACATATCAACAAACAAGTCCGGATATTTCTCTCGGACTTCCAACTCACGTTCCCAAGTGGCTTTCTCCACTCCGTGATGTTTCCACAAGACTTTCACCAAAGGAATGGTTTTACCACGCAGGACCTGATCCCGCCTATCCAAGACCCGAACCGGTCTCTCCTCATACGAGGCATCCTCATCTACCTCTAAATCAGTCCAATCCAACACATGTGATGGATCTGGCTCATACTTCCGAAGCATACTCACATGAAACACATCATGCACTCCGGACAACTGTGGCGGTAAGGCTAACCGATAAGCAACCTCACCTATCCTCTCAAGGATCTCAAAAGGACCAATAAACCGAGGGGACAACTTCCCACTCTTCCCAAACCTCATCAAGCCTCGCCTAGGTGATATTTTCAGAAAGACATGATCACCTACCTCAAACGCCAAAGGCCTCCTCCTACGGTCGGCATAACTCTTTTGTCGACTCTGGGCTGTAACAAGCCTCCTACGGATAAGCTCAACTTTCTCCGTCGTCTCCCTAACCAACTCCGGACCCAACAAAGGTGCATCACCCACCTCGGCCCAACAAACTGGAGACCTACACGGTCGGCCATACAAGGCCTCAAACGGTGCCATACCGATGCTAGACTGAAAACTGTTGTTGTAGGCAAACTCTACCAATGGCAAGTGCCTCTCCCACGTCCCACTGAAATCCAGGATACAACCCCGAAGCATATCCTCGAGGATCTGAATAGTACGCTCGGACTGCCCGTCAGTCTGAGGATGATAAGCCGTACTAAAGGTCAACTTAGTGCCCAGTGCACTCTGCAAACTCTGCCACAACCTAGCAGTAAAACGAGGATCTCTATCTGAGACGATCGTCACTGGGACCCCGTGCAATCTCACTACGTCCCGAATATACAAGTCGGCAAGATGATCTACCGAATCTCTCACGCGCATAGGAATAAAGTGCGCCGACTTAGTCAACCGGTCTACAACCACCCAAATAGCATCACTACCCCGTTGAGTCCTCGGAAGACCTACAACGAAGTCCATAGTGACATGCTCCCACTTCCACTCGGCAATAGGCAAGGGTTGCAACAAACCCGCTGGCCTCTGATGCTCGGCCTTCACTTGCTGGCAAGTAAGGCATTTCGATACGAAAACAGCCACATCTCTCTTCATACCCCGCCATCAAAACTGGCGACCCAAATCCTGATACATCTTAGTACCTCCCGGATGCACCGCAAGGCGCGAATGGTGAAACTCTCGGAGTACCTCCTCTCGGCAAGCCTCCGGTACAAACAAACGGTCTCGGTATCTCACACTCAGGTCGGGATACACCGTCAAACCCTTCTCAACTTTCCCACTGGAGATCTTCTCTCGGAGGGATTCTACCTCAAGGTCACCTCTCTGTGCCTCTAACACTCTAATCACAAGTGTAGGCTGCGCAACAACAGAAAACAAGGCCGCAGCCTCAACAGATTCGCCCAGTAGCAAATCAAACTCGCCAAGTGCTCCCAACATCACCCATTCCCGGATGGCTATACTAGCAACATCACTAATGGTCTTCCTACTAAGGGCATCGGCCACAACATTGGCCTTTCCCGGATGATAATGTAACTCAAAATCATAATCCTCGATGAACTCCATCCATCTCCTCTGCCTCAGATTCAAGTCTTTCTGTGTAAACAGATACTTCAAACTCTTATGATCCGAGAATACCTCGAACCTCTCACCATAAAGGTAGTGCCTCCAGATTTTCAAGGCAAAGATCACAGCTGCTAACTCTAGGTCGTGTGTAGGGTAATTCTTCTCGTGTATTTTCAACTGACGTGAGCCATAAGCTACCACTTTCCCCTCTTGCATCAACACACAACCCAAACCCTCTCGTGAGGCATCACAATAAACCGCATAACCCAACCCTCTCTCCGGAATAATCAACACCGGAGCAGTGGTCAATCTAATTTTCAGCTCTTGGAACGACTTTTCACAAGTCTCACTCCACACAAACTTGACTCCCTTCCGAGTCAGCCTAGTCAACGGTGACGCTAACCTGGAGAAATCCCTCACAAACCGACGGTAATACCCAGCTAATCCCAGAAAACTGCGGATCTCAAACACACTCTTAGGCTGTGCCCAATCTTGCACTGCCTCAACCTTGGATGTATCAACAGACACTCCTTCCCCGGATACCACGTGGCCTAAGAATTTGACTTCCCTCAGCCAGAACTCACACTTCCCAAACTTGGCATACAGCCTATGGGCTCTAAGTAACTCAAGCACCACTCTCAAGTGTGCCTCGTGCTCCTCCTCAGAAGACGAATAGATAAGGATATCGTCCACGAAGACAACCACAAATCGGTCTAAGAACTCCCGGAAAATCCGGTTCATCAAGTCCATAAAGACTGCCGGTGCATTGGTAAGCCCAAATGGCATCACCAGAAACTCATAATGGCCATACCGCGTACGGAATGCCGTCTTAGGAACATCTTCCTCCCTGACCCTCAACTGATGGTAACCCGATCTCAAGTCTATCTTAGAGAAACAACGGGAACCCTTCAACTGGTCAAACAAATCATCTATACGGGGCATAGGGTACTTATTCTTAACCGTAGCCCGATTCAACTTCCGGTAGTCTATACACAATCTCAAGGCACCATCTTTCTTTTTAACAAAGAGTGCCGGTGCTCCCCACGGTGAAACACTAGGGCGAACAAAGCCCTTATCTAGCAATTCCTGGAGCTGAACTTTCAACTCAACCAACTCTGCTGGGGCAAAACGGTAAGGTGCCATAGAAATCGGCGCCGTACCAGGCACTAAATCAATAGAGAACTCTATCTCTCGGTGAGGTGGCAAACTAACAAGATCTTCGGGAAAGACATCCGAATACTCACAAACCACCCTCGGTAACACAACCTGGGTCTCACCACTCTCACCACTCTCAAAACTGGCAAGTAGACTACTAAGCTCACTTCGCCCTCGCGAATCATACCCCGGTGGCAAAACACTACCAACCCGGTCTCCCAAGAAATGGAACCACTCCCCGCTCAAGGTACACAATGTAACCCTCTGGCGGTAGCAATCAATAACAGCCCGGTATGACGATAACCAGTCCATACCCAAAATAACATCAAAACCCTTCATGGGCATGACAACAAACGGAAAAGGAAGCCTATAGTCGGCGACCTCTATATCACATCCTCTAACACCCTGTTTCAGGATCAACTCACCACCCAAAGGCGATACCACACAAATAGGAGATGCTAACTGTGCTAACTCCAATTCCAAAACAGATGCAAATGCAGCAGATACAAAAGAATGAGATGCACCCGTGTCTATCAACACACTAGCAACCGAGTTGCAAAACAGAAAAGTACCTCTCACTACTGATGGAGCTGGTACTAAATCCTGCGCGGTAACAGCATACACGCGCCCCGTAGGCCCCTGGTCTACCTGCTCACCTCTCGGAGCAAAAGACTGCTGCACAGACTGGGATGACGAAGCTCCCGGATTGGCCCTCGAGGCCTGCACAGACTGAGCTGGCTGAAAACCCTGCGTCTGCCTAGAACCAGACGCTCCCGAAGTGGCACTCAACTGTGGGCAAAACCTCTTCATGTGCCCAGGTTGTCCACACTGATAACAAATCAAGAGCTGCCCCCTGCCCAAACTCTGACTCGGCGGTCTAGCTGAAGAAGAAGCAGCTTTCTGACCCCCACCCTTCTGCGGGCAAACTGAAACCTTGTGACCCATCTGGCCACACTTGTAACAAGTGAATTCCCCCTGACTGCCTCTCCCCGAGCCTACACTCGGCACTGGAAAGGTCGATCTAGAGACTGCACCCTGAGACTGCTGAGGGTTATAACCCCTCTGCCTCCTACCATCACTCTGACTATCCTGGCTCCTCTTGGAGCCTCTCTGACCCTCATCCTCCTCCTGCATCATAAGCTCCATATGAGCTGCAGCATCCACTAGGTGTCTATAGTCTCGAATATAAGACCCACCAACTCTCAACTTGAGGCCCCGCCTCAACTTCCGCTCAAACTCATAGCAACGGCGTTCCTCAGACGCCACCAGTTCAGGTGCAAACCTAGACAGACTGGTAAAAGTAGCCTCAAACTCGGCCACTGACAAGCCCTGCTGATTAAGCCGGCTAAACTGATCCCTCAGCTTCTCCCTAGCTGCTGCGGACAAAAACCTCTCCTGAAAAGCATTCATAAACGCCTCCCAAGTACCACCAACACGAGCTTTCTCATATTTCCACCATTGACCCGCATCTCCCTTCAGCTGGAAGGATGCCAAGGTCACTCTCAGTGCTCCGTCCTCGATGCCAAGCATCTCAAACGTCTTCATTGTCTGTTCGAGCCATTCATCTGCCTTAAGCGGCTCTTTAGGATCCCCGATAAACTCATCCGGATTACACCGAAAGAACTCCCTCTTCAAGAAGGAAGGCCCTGTCTCAGCTGCCTGATTCCCAGCTCTAAGAATACCCAAAGCTCCCGCTATCTCTCTGGCCAAGGCACCCATAGCCTGCTGACCCACTGGCTCGGCCACATTGGCCTGCCCAACTCCCTCCTGCACTGCCGGAATCTCACCCTGTAACGGTACTTCCTGCCTCGCAGGTCTACCACGCCTAGCACCTCTTCCTCGTCCTGACATCCTAATAAAGGCAACACAGAACGTTAGCACATTCATAGGTGTGCCGAAACTAATCACTCACGTCCTAATGCATGGACAACAGTAATTCACTCCACATAAGCACATAAACACATAAGCACTTACGAATTTCATTTCCGGATAATGATAGTCCCAAGACGTTACTAGAGTTCCGGTTAGAAATAGCATTGATCAAGTGCCTTTCCAACAAGACTCCCAGAAACTCAAGGATCCAATCAACATCCTAGAAATTAAATCCCATACCCACATAGTCACATAAGCATGTTATCACTTAAGCACATAGCATATGATACCACATCTAAGTCTCTATCAAGCGAGACAAACCCATTGTGATCCTAATCACTTCCCACGTACCCAAAGTATTCGAACCCGGTACGCTCTGATACGAAGTTGTAACGCCCTCAAAATAATAACAATAAACCCATCAGATAAGACATGCATTTACATTTAAACTAACCGCATTCCTTTCATTCATTAGAATTCCATTACATAAGTATTACATGTTAACCTCATAACAAAATGCCCTACGGGCTTACAGCTTTCCAAGTTAACACTTGGTTACAACGAAGAGTTCTAACTCGTTTACACATTAAGCCCTTGGCTTGAAATTACATGTAATACATCAACAGTAAAACGACAAAACTATGTCCGCCACTAGCCTCCCAGCTATGTCCTTGGAGGTGGCATGCTTCCTGTACCTGAAAATGATATTCCCATATAGGGTGAGCCACAGCCCAGTAGAAATACACTAAACCAACCATGGACAATGACTAAAACATTAGCAATTGATAGTTGGTCAACACTGATACAATCACATAAATTTCATATTTATGTCAACGACTTACAAGTCCCAATTACTTTCCATTTTCCCTTTTCAATAGATAAGCATGCTAGCTCTATTATCATTTCCACAGATATGTATAAAAAAAAACTATATCTCACATTCAGATAAGCATAAAAGCTATATCCACATTCTCAACAGATATGTATATCGACAATATCCACAGATAAGCATACAAGCTGTATCCACACTCTACAACAGATATGTATATCAACAATATCCACAGATAAGCATACAAGCTGTATCCACACTTCACTTCACAAAGATAAGCATATGAGCTCTATCTTCACTTCTCTAGACAAGCATATGAGCTCTGTCTACGGAGTACATCCCCTATCTCCTCCAAATACCTATCCGGTTTAGAGGTACATCCCCTATCTTCCCCTAAACCGCGGAGTACATCCCCTATCTCCTCCTCTACACATAACGTATATAAACACATTGGTTCTATATACAATCACACAATACAAACAATTAATGTATTCTAGCAACTGTCAAGTTCCATGACACATTCCATTGATTAGTTTCCGTTTACTTAATCATCATGCATTGTCTACAACAATCACGACTATCCTCCACCGATAGCCCAAAGCAGTTATTTCTAAAACAGAAAATAAATGCACAAATGGATGTTCAATCAACATTTCATTTCCTCATTTCTCACCAATTAATTATCCCAATTAATTAAACAATGTAATTAGGCCATTTTCCATAATTACCATTTCAACCCTTAGGTCCCATTTTCATCAATGATTCAACAATCATTCCATTTTTCTATGCCAAACATGCATCTAGGTTTATTATGAATAAAACCCCAACTTTTGTAAAATTACACAAAAGCCCCAAACTTTCACAAAATTACCAAACCAAGCCCAACATCTCAAAATACCAAAATTTAAAGACAAAACCCATAGAGAGGAGTAGGATATCCCTACCTTGAAGTTTAAGCCAAAAAGGAGATGAAGACTCCAAGATCAACTTGCTCCAAATCCAAACTTTTTCAGATTAAATCGAAGCTCTCAACGCCCTCTATCTTTTTAACAAAGGCCCTAGGCTAGATTCACACTCTAGGGGGATGAAATCTTAGAGAGAGTGTAAGTTTAGAGTGAGAGGGTCTCGGATTTAGGGTTTAATCAAAGAAAGGGACTGAAAAAGTGATGTTTTAGACGCTGCTGTCCGCTGATATAAAACACGCTCGCTCGAGCGAAGGATTGGTCGCTCGAGCGACCAGACACAGAAAACTCTCGCTCGAGCTAAGAAGTTCTCGATCGAGCGAAGAAAAACCCAGACCGCTCGAGCCACGAAAAGCTCGCTCGAGCCAGAAACTACAACTCTCAGGTCCAGAACCGGGGCAACACTACTCTCGCTCGAGCGACATACTCCTCGCTCGAGCGAAGGACCAAAAATCTGGGCAGCAACACTAGGCTCCCAAACGCAACCAACCTGTAACAAACCTGCCCAACACATCCCATACTCAATATACAAAGTAAAAAGGATGCAAACTAGAAAATAAACAACTACCAACATCCACGGACACATGTCCGGATCACTGTACAACAAGGGTAAACCCGGGATCGCTATAGCGGCCATTAATCCTGTTATGAGAATAGAAAGAGAAGAGAAAACAGAACTCTTGTATTCAATCTATGTTAGTGAATAAGTACACACTCCTTTATATAGGAAGTATATACAGAGAATATACTATAACAGATAGGTACAAATAATATCCTAATATATCTTAATATACTAGATATACTATATTAACACCCCTCCTCAAGCTCAAGGTGGTAAAGCAGTTATCAAGTTGAGCTTGGAAAGTAAATCAAAAGATCGTCCTGGAGGATGAGCCTTGGTGAAGATGTCAGTTGTCTGACCGGCAGAGGTAACAAAGATAAGACGAACACCGCCACTAGTAACAATCAATCTCAATATGCTTGGTGCGATCATGGAAGACATCATTATGTGCAATTTGAATAGCACTCTGATTGTCACAATAGAGGGTAGTGGCAACAGGATGGGGAATTTCCATATCAGTAAGAAGCCAACGAAGCCACACAAGCTCTTGAGTAGTATCTGCAAGAGTACGATACTCAGCCTCAGTACTAGAACGAGCAACAAGAGTTTGCTTCTTGCTACGCCAGGCAATGAGAGAATCACCCAAGAAGAAGTAGAACCCTGTAGTAGAGTGGCGGTCAGTAAGATCCCCGGCCTAATCGACATAAGAAAATGCATGTAGCTGTAGAGAATAGTGTGCTGAGTAGTGAAAGACCATGGAACATAGTGCCTTTTAGATAGCGTAAAATACGAACTAGAGCATCATGTTGCGGAGAGCGAGGGGCAGCCATGAACTAACTGACAATGTGAATAGCATAGGCAATGGCTAGACGAGTAACCGTGAGATAAACAAGACTGCCAACTAGCTGACGATACAAAGTAGTATCAAATAATAGGTGACCATCAAGAGGTGCGAGATGAGTCTGAGGATCAACTGGAGTAGTAGAAGTCTTGCAATCGGTAAGACCAGCACGAGCCAAAAGATTAGAGATATACTGCAGACGCGCCCTCGGGCCCCATGCTACAGTTCGGACTCGATTTGTGTCACGGTTCTTAATCTGAATCAAAGAGTCCAAATCTGGCAAATCGTTTTGAGAAAACAGATTTTTGAAAGAAGTGCCAAACATGGACTGCTTTGCCAGATACAGAGTCGCCACCTAAATATTTTTTATGGGGGAATTTAGGAAACCCTGACTCGGTGCCAAAGGCCACGCGTCCGTCATCACCAAAGTTGCCTCGGCTCGGGAACTTGGGTACGATTGGGGAAGGTCAGCTATGAGCATCCCCTCTCGCCCGATCCGAAGATCGGCCTCTACTAACCGTGATATCCTATTTTGAAAACGTTATGCGTTCTTATTCCGGTTATTAGCCTAGATTTACTATGTTATGCACACAGCAAACAAGTATAGACTAGATCGCCTAATTTGGGACAAAACATTGCGTATCCGTTTGTTTGAAAAACGCTTTGGAATTTGCTACTCACAAGTAGGCTAAAATACGGATTTCAACGAGTTATCCCAACTCAAACAATCCAACCTTCACCCATAGGCATTCAAGCAGTTCATCGAATAAGCATCTAGCCTCATGGTAATCATGCTATTATGTTAACGTTCACACTCATGTGAGATGCTAAAGCATAAAGAGCTCACCTAGTACTCCGTGCCAAAACAAGATCATGTTAGCAATCATGCATGATCCAAGTCCATGTTCAAATGCCTAATGCAACGCATACGGAATGTCACTAGAGTAGGCTCGGTTAGTCTATATATGACATGTGAAAATGCACAAGTAGCATGTATTCAAGTTAGATTTGAAATACTTATGCAGTTAGCATGATGCGCCGAGCCCGATGCATGCAATACTGATGAATGATGCACGCATGCATAGCATAAGGTATGCTAAAGTAAACATGCCCTAATGCTAATCACCAAAGCAGGTAAATAAAAGGGAGAAAGAAGTAGGGGATTGGAAGACATGCACACACGCACCCACACTTATTACAAATTCACCCTCGCTCGGAGGGACCGAAAGAATAATACAATTTAACTAACAAACTAATTAAATATTACAGACCAATTAATTAATTAACACATTAACTAATCTAATGAAAGCAGTAAACAGCCTCGGGAAGAGGGCCCAATGCAATGCGTGCTCGGCTCCGCTCGGAAAGCCACTGCCATGCACAAGTTGCCTCTGCTCTGCCCTGCTATACTCCTCTGAAGACTGCCAAAATCCCAGGGTGTGCTCTCCGGACACTGGGAAATACCACCGGCTGAGGGCAATGATCACCGGCCATGGAGAATGGGCATCGGCTGCCTTTCAATCTATCGGCCACAAATTGATGGCCGGTCGGCACTAAACACTGCCAGTCGGCCAAGAATTCCTGCAGAACCTGCAATTGACAGCAGCAGAGGGCAAGGCATAGCATGGCAATGCATTTCAAGCCAATGTATGCACCACCACATCGCTTATTATGTTTATGACTCAAAGGGGTATGGTTCTCAATTCTCGGACCACCAATCGTGCATTTCCATGCATGATGGCCCGAAGAATCAAGTGTGTACTTTGATATGGGATGCAATGCACATAAACACACAATGAGGGCCAACCTCTATCATACTCACTTCAAGAGGTCAAGCATGCATACTCATGCAATGCAATCCTAAGCATGTGAACTAGCATGCAACATGGCAATTCAATGCGAATATGCAAGTATGCAAGCAAACATACAAGGTGAGCACACAACCAAGCAAAGGGGATGGACTTAGACTAATTTAGGCAGCCCTCAAGCTATCCTAAAACAGTGGTCAAAGTGCTCAAACATGAGGACCAACACACACACACACATGTACATGTTAATGGGCCAACACTTAAACATCGAAAGGCAACTCTCAAGCACATTTGAAAAAGACTAAACATGGACCAAGGGCAAGCAATGTAAGCTCTGAAAACCATGTTAATGATGGTGCCAAACCAACCTAAACAAGACAAACAATAGCGTACAATTGGTCCAAGTACTTGAGGCAAGTCAAGGGGACTTAAACCATGGCTAAGCCAACCAAGCCTCACAAGGCCAAGAGGGCTTAAAACAGGTTCAAGGAAGACCTAGACCATGCAAAGGGAACACCTAGATGGCATCTAAGTGGCTTAAACATGGAAGCATGCAAAAGAGGCCAAACATGGAGCATACAACACAAGCTTTTAAAGCATCAAAGAGGCATCAAAGGCATGCATGCAAGCATGTTATGAGGACTGAAATAGCATGGTAAGTGGTTCCAAACCACCAAAAATGATGCAAGCAACGCATACTACACACTCACACACTTGAGGCTAACAAGCCAAGATGCAAAGGGACTATGCAATGCATGTCTTGGTCGACCAAAAAAACCAAGGATAGACCTTAAGCATGGCAAAACAAACATAAAAGCTTCACAAAGCTAGGCCTAAACATGCTTGAATAAGGGCTCAAAGCGTGGGACATGTTAAGGCTAAAACAAGGCATTACAAGGCATGTATGCTAAGCAAGCATGGTGTACCAAAACCAACTGAAAACAGAGCTATATTATGACATAATAAGCACAAAAATTAGTTAAAGCATGGACAACATACACTTAAACATGGTGCTCCCTCAAGAGGCTAAAAATGGTCCTTTTCAAGAACAACAAGGAGAGGGGGTGGCCCTCTCCTTCCTAGGACCTCAAGGCACCATCCTCATCTCTGAAATCCCTCAAGATTTTAGTGGTGAGGAGGCCCAAACACAATGGTCCCGGAGCTCAACCAAAATAGCACCAAAAGGGGCCAAACAAGCCCTAAGAGGGGTCAAACAACCCCAAAGCTTAAAACACCCTTAACAAACTATTTAGAGCACTCAAAAATAGAACTTTTATATGTTATATGCTAAGCTCAAAAATAGTTGCAAGATAGGCTAAAAAGCTTTGCAAAAATGGGGGAAAAGGGACAAGTTTCTTACCCTTGTAGACCCTCTTCACAAATGGTGGACCAGCAGTCTCCTTAGGTCCAAACCAGCTCCAAAACTTCAAAAACAACCCTCTAGAACCTCAGGTCCAAGAGGATGGTGTAGTAGTAGGTGTTTGTGTGCAATACTAAGGCCTAAAACACACACAAAAAACAAGAGAGAGAGAGAGAGATATAGAGATAGAGGATATATGTAAACCCTAACCCTAAAGCTCAAGCTCTAAAAATGTTGTCTAAGTTCTCTCACCCTTCCTTTTCTCTTTTTTTTCTTCTTCTTCTTCTCCTCTCCCCCCTCCCCCACCTTTTTTTTTTTAGAGAGAGCTTGATTGATATAGATATATATCAATTTGCAGGTCCTCAGAACACCCACGTCCAGGTATGGGCTGGGGTATGGCCTAGAAATGACAACTGCCAGCTGTCTACAGAGATATCTGTTGAAAATTGCACTTCGCCGGCCGGCCATCAAAGTGGCCGACCGGCAATCAAACTGGCTGACCGGCCATCACATTTGGCCGATGGTAACAAAACATAGCCGGTGGCTTCAAGCCATGGCCGGTGGAGTGTGGGGATGTCCCAAAAGCCATTCCCTGCCCTCCAAAGCAAAAACACAATTGTTTGGTACAAAACCAAACACAAAACAGTCGAGTCGAGAGATCTTGAGGCAAGGCGCGTAGCCAAGGCCTCCGGGAACTCAAGACGAACACAAACAAGGATGATTACCGAGTGTTCAAGCGGTGACGTCCAAGTCTTGAGGACGGTCAAAAATGGGGTGTCTACATATACTTAGCTTGTGTTAGAAAGTAACCAAAAGGATCATGAGAAATTTCCAAGCCAAGGAAATAACTAAGCGAACCCAAATATTTCATCTCAAGCTGGTGACTGAGGAACTGTTTGAGACTAGAGATACCCATTGTGTCATCGCCAGTGATGATCATATCATCCACATAGAGAAGAAGAAGAATAATGCCACGCTCTATCTGACGTATAAACAAGGCAGAATCATAAGCACTGGAGGAGAAACTAAAGTCAGGAATGGTAGAACTGAACTTGGCAAACCAGGCACGAGGAGCTTATTTCAAACCATACAAAGCACGGCGAAGTTTGCAAACTTCGATAGATGGAACAAAGGAACCAAGTGGAGGTTGCATATAAACTTCCTCAGTGAGATCACCATTGAGAAAATGTGTTTTTGACATCCATCTGAGAAAGACTCCAGTGACGAGCAACATCAACTGCTAATAAGCTACGAACTGAAGTAAGACGAGCAACAGGAGTAAATGTTTCCTCATAGTCAATCCCATACTCCTGAGTGAATCCCCGGGGAACAATACGAGCTTTGTAACGTTCAATGAAACCATTAGAATGATTTTTGGTCTTATAAACCCATTTACAACTAACAGCAGTCTTGCCAGGAGGAAGATCAAACACGTCCCAGGTATAATTTTTATCCAAAGCCTGTAGTTCATTAGTCATAGCTTGCTGCCAAGGAGCGTTAGAACAAGCTTCACGATAGGAAGTAGGTTCATGAGTGGAAAAAGCAGTGGAACCAACAATATAATCACAGAGAAGAACAAAAGGTTGTTTTACACGAGTGCAATGACGATCTGCTAGAGGAGATAGTGGTGGAGAGGGAGAAAGCATCAGATACAGAAACCTCATGATTGATGGTAGACATAGGCAGCTGTGAAGACAATGGACCGGAATCTGCATTCAAGTGACAACAAGTCTATAGAAAGATTAGTAAAAAAAGGGGAATGGGTGGACCGTGGTTAATGAAACTTTGACGAAGTAGAGAAAATTTTTTGTTCTCAGAAAACCACATGACAAGAAATACGAAGACGCTTAGAGACTGGATCCCAACAATGATACCCTTTATGTTCAATACCATACCCCAGAAAATAGCAAAGACGAGAACAAGGTTCTAGTTTAGTGTGTTCATGAGGTTGAAAGGGAACAAAATAAGAAGAGCCAAAAACTTTAAGAGTGGTGTATGCAGGAGGAGAACAATACAGACGTTCATAAGGAGAGAGATTGGCTATGGAAGGAGTAGGCACACGATTTATGGTATAGACAGCAGTGAGAGCAGCTTCCCCCCAAAACTTTTCAGGACATGAAGAGGAGATGAGAAGGGCTTGAGTAGTGTCTAGAATATGACGATGCTTTCTTTCAGCCTGACCATTTTGTTGGGATGTGCCTGCACAAGAATGATAAGATTAGGTACCATGTGCCTGAAGAAAGGGAAAAAAATTAGAATCCAAGTATTCCATAGCGTTATCAGAATGAAATATTTTAATAGTTTGAGAAAACTGAGTATGGACCATGGCAGAGAAATCATAATAAATTTGTTTAAGTTTAGATTGATTTTTGAGAAGAAATATCCAAATATAACGAGAAAAATTATCAACAAAAACCACAAAATATCTAGACCCCCCAATAGTCGGGGTGGGGGAGGGTCCCCAAATATCTGAATGCACAAGAGCAAATGGGTTACTTTTATTAAAAGGTAATGCAGGTTGTTTAGCAATTTGACAAGGTAAACAATCAACATTTTCAGAACTAACACGACCTAACCGACCACTAGAAACCAAAGTTTTTAAACGACTAAAAGAGACATGTCCTAAACAACAATGCCAAAGATGAAAAGAAGACATAGAAGTAGAAGCAGCAGAAGAGGCAACAGAAGCAGCAGTGGATGATGTAGATGGAATGCGAAGATAAAGAAGCTCGAACAAACATCCATGCCTACGGCCTATCCCAAGGATCTGTTTCATCTGATGGTCCTACACTAAACAACCATTTGTAGAAAAAGTGACAGTGAGACCAAGTTCACACAATTGACCAATAGAGATAAGGTTTAATTTAAGAGAATGAATGTAATAAACATTAGAAAGAGATACAGTGGAAGTAGAAATTTGTCCAATGTGACTAACAGACTTATGAAAACCATCAACAGTATGTATAGAGGGAACATAAGAGGATGATGAGATAGAAGAAAATATAGTAGAATCAGAGGTCATATGATTACAGTAGGTGGAATCAAAATACCATAAAGGATTACCTGATGTGACTGAAAGAGTAGGAGAAGGAAGGGTACCAGATTTGGCAAGCACCTGCTGGATAATGGACTCAACATCATTCATAGAAAATGATGAAGCAATAGGAGCAATAGAGTGGGGAGTGCAAGAACTCTCTGAGGCAGTAGCAGTAGCAACAGCATGACGAGAACCATGAGCAGATTTAGATTGATGCCTAGAACGTGAAGACCCTTTCCTATATGAAGAAGTAGGGGGAGCTTGAGGACAATTGCTTTGGAGATGACCTGGAGCAGTCTTGTGGCAAATCAAGCATTCGCGAACTTGACACTGAAGTAAAGAATGATTGGCAGGTAGGCCACGATTGCTACAATAAATGCATGAGCTAGGACGCTGTGAAGATGAAGAACCTCAGGATGATGGCGTAGCAAGAACAGAATCCAAGTGTTGAGTTTTGAGCATCCCAAAATGAGTTTCTTCTAACAAGAGTTCGGTAATGGCTTGCTCCAAAGTTGGTAAGGGCAGACGATGGAGCAAGGAAGCACGCATAGGTTCAAAGGTGCTATGAAAAGCCATAAAAAACTGCAATAGCTGTTGATGATTCCTATGAGCAATAAATAACTATGCATCCTACGAATGTGCCCAAGTAGGTTCAGAAAGAGCCAACTAGTCCCAGACAAATGACATCTAGGATAAAAAGATGGACTAACCAGGCTCGTGGCACATGTGATGAAGAGTTTGTAGGAGTTGATATTGGTGAGCATGGCTAGTAGTCTAATAGCATTCCTTCAAGAAATCCCAAATTGCCTTAGCAGGAGAGACAATAGAATCATCATCCTGAAAGCATCCAAATTGAAGGCTAATGGAAGGAACAAAAGTAGCTCGAAACCATATGATAATTTGGTAGTTCTTTCCTTCCCATTCATCAAGACACTCATTGAAAGTAGATACATTCTCTTTTTCTTTCTGGACAGGTTTAGAAAGAGCACCAGTGATAATACGCCAAAGTCGCTTCCCTTTGATGAATCCAGAAAGAGCTTGAGCCCAGAGAACATAGTTGGACCCATCAAGTGTAACAAAGACGGAATGGATGTTGTCAGAACGATCCATGATGCTCAAACAGGGCAAAAATAAGAAGAAGGTGCTTTGTAGAGGCTAATTTTGCCAAAACAGATGACGCCAGCAGATTCAGGAGGCCGAAAACAGTTGTGATATGGCTGAACGAACCAAAAACACACCCAGAAAGACACGCAAACGGCTAGTCAAAGTGGGTTGACCAATCTAGTCAACCAAGGTGTAGACACCCCATTTTTGACCGTCCTCGAGACTTGGACGTCATCGTTTGTGCACTCGATGATTGTGCTTGTTTATGTCTGTTTTGAGCGCCCGAAGTCCTCGGTGGAACTATTACCTTGACACCAAAGAAGAGTTCGACCCAATGCTTTATTTCTGTCCTAGTTGATCCTGATTCGACATTAGAAGTATATTGATTTTTCCCCAATAACCGAATACTTTTGTCTGTAAATGCTGCATATTTGATTCCATCCATAAATCTATTTTCTTCCCTATGAGTTCTAGTCTCAATAAGAATGCTAGTTCTTACTGTTCATATGTTATGATATGAATATACTACACCAATTCGTTATGGATGGATGATGAGATTCCATTGATACAGAGCTAATTCCAATAGACTTATTGGAGGATCCCATTGGCGTGCATCTAGTAGGAATTGAACCTACAAATTCGCCAATTATGAGTTGGGCGCTTTAACCATTCAACCATGGATGCTGAGCGGGGATCCTCGTACATGGTGAATAACCAAATTCCAATTGAAATGAAATCTTTAGGATAAATCAATGCAATTTAGGAGGAATCAATGAAAGGACATCAATTCAAATCCTAGATTTTCAAATCGAGAGAGATATTGAGAGAGATCAAGAATTCTCACTATTTCTTAGATTCATGGACCCAATTCAATTTAGTGGGATCTTTCATTCACATTTTTTTTCCACCAAGAACGTTTTATAAAACTCTTTGACCCCCGAATTTGGAGTATCCTACTTTTACGCAATTCACAGGGTTCAACAAGCAATCGATATTTCACGATCAAGGGTGTAATACTCTTTATAGTAGTGGTCCTTATATATCATATTAACAATCGAAATATGGTCGAAAGAAAAAATCTCTATTTGATAGGGCTTCTTCCTATACCTATGAATTCCATTGGACCCAGAAATGATAAATTGGAAGACTCCTTTGGATCTTCCAATATCAATAAGTTGATTGTTTAATTCATGTATCTTCCAAAAGGAAAAAAGATCTCTGAGAGTTGTTTCCTGAGTCCGAAAGAGAGTACTTGGGTTCTCCCAATAACTAAAAAGTGTAGCATGCCTGAATCTAACTGGGGTTCGCGGTGGTGGAGGAACTGGATCGGAAAAATGAGGGATTCTAGTTGTAAGATATCTAATGAAACCGTCACTGGAATTGAGATCTTATTCAAAGAGAAAGATATCAAATATCTGGAGTTTTTTTTTTGTATATTATATGGATGATCCGATTCGCAAGGCCTTGTCTTTGAGCCTCTAAACCTTATCTGCTTTGTGCATGTTTGTGGACCAAGAGCTTGTTGCCTCTAGTTTGGAGGAGTGGGTGACCTGTCGACCAGGCCCTTAGGCTGTCGGCTAGGGCTTGTTTTTGTCGGTTACCAGTGGTGGCCAATGGCCACCAGTCGTGGCCGACGGCCATTGGTCTCTTTTTCCAGATATTTGTTAACAGCTGTGGCAGCTGTTGCTCACTAAGCTACATCTTCACACACATGTATGGTAAGATGTTCACAAGCTCAAGACTTTTTTTCTATATATAGGGGGTGTCCTCCCCCATTTTTGAGGGTTAGCATTTTTAGAACATAAATATCTCCCTCTCTAGAATTTTCTCTCTCATCTGTTATTTTGCACACATTTGCTTAGTTTCTCTTAGCTTTTGCATATCAACCCTCAACCAAATACTCTCACCTATGGGCTAAGATTACTTGGAGCCTTGTTGGAGATCTACAAGGAGGTTTGAGCTTGGATTGTTGCCGATTTTGTGCCTTAGCTTCAAGAGGTATAACACTTGTTATTTAAGCTTGCTTTCAATACTTGTTTTGTCATCTTTTCAAATTATTTTTGGGCTAATTTTGAACTGTTAAAGACTATTTTTGTGACTGAAAAGTGTTGGTTTGAGGTCTCTTTGAGTTAGGGGGTGGTCCACCCTTCTTGCTCTTTTGTTTGTTATGCTCTTGTACCATCTTTTCATCACTTTCAAGCCAACTTTTTTGGGCATTTTAACCACTAAATTTTAGTGGTTTTTTAGTGGTAAAAACCTTGTTTTGAAGTCCAAAATTGGAGGGGTTAGCCTCCCCTCCTTGTGTCTTGTTTGCATGCCTAGTTAGCTTCATATGTTAGCATGTTTTTCTAGCTTAATTTAGCTTAAGTCCAGCTGTTTTTGCCTCTAAAATAACCCATTTTGGCTCTGTTTTGGGTTGGTTAGTTCAATTGAGGCTTGTATTGCATAGTTGTAGTGTTAATTCCTTCACTAACTTGATGTTTTAAGGCTTTAACTATCATTGTTTTGAGTTAATAGCATGTTTTAGTGTTGTTTTGCACTTAATTTTAGCACTTTAATCTTTGCAACCTCCCTCAATTCTTCACTCTTTTGTTTTCTTTGAAAGTGGTTTTAAACCCCTTGTTTGCCTAAGTGTGAAATGGAGGTGTTTCACCTAATGGTTTAATCCCTTAGGGGATTCATTACCAATAGTGTAATGCCTCTTTCATGCCCAAAGCAACTCGTTGTTTGAGCCATCTTTCCATTAGAGGACACTCTCTTTTGGACTTATTTGATTAAAGAATAAATCGGTAATGTAAAATGAATAAACAAAATAAACAAGTAAAAGAGGCAAGATAAGCATCTT
This sequence comes from Camellia sinensis, assembly GCF_055761805.1. NCBI lineage: Eukaryota > Viridiplantae > Streptophyta > Magnoliopsida > Ericales > Theaceae > Camellia > Camellia sinensis. The sequence goes on from NC_138968.1 coordinate 15,062,433, forward strand.
TCGTGTTGCATTGCATGTGTTCGAATCGGACGTTAATTTGAACATAAGGTTGGGACATTTCATATTCAAAAGTGATGAAATGTGCCACTTTCCTTGGTCACCATTGTCCTTGATCATGCATGATAGGGTGGTAGTCTTTTTGGTCTTGTTTGTGCATTAATTGAACTTGTACAAACTTGGTTCCTTAGCCATCATGCATGGAAATTGCTTGATTGATGGTTTGAGGGCCAAGAGTTCCTTTGAGCTTGTTTGATGATAAGGAGGGTAACAGTACAAACAACCTTTGAGAATACATTGTTTTGCCTCTGTTTGCTTTCTGTTGTAGCAAGAAGAAGTTTAGGGCAGCAGTGGCCGACCGGCCATCAGCAGTGGCCGACAGCCACCAGAAGTAGCCGAACGACCACCAATGGTAGCCGACGGCCACCATTGGTAGCCGATCGGCCATCAATGAAATTTGAACAGTATGTTGGTAAGGTGGAGCAGAGGCATTCTGGGAGTTAGTAGCACTGTTGGTGTTCGAATGTGCAAATAGAGGCGTTCAGTGGCAAGGCGGTGGCTTTTTCGGGTGAAGAAACCAAGCATGCATGCATCCCTCACTTCCCGAGGGCTTTTAGTTGCTTTGCTTAGTTAATTAGTGGTAGCTAATTCATGCAAACGTGGTAATTATTTAAGTAGATTAGTTTGTTAATTTATGTTGTAATTAATTAGCTTAGTCGCTTTGTAACTAATTAGTTAAGTATTTAGCTAATTAAGTTGATTTGTATTGCATGCACCGAGCCTCGGCGCATCATTCAAACTGCATTGCCATTTCAATACTTTTTTGAATACGTGTTTAATCGCATGTTGTTCAAATTGCTTCATATGCCATATTAGTAGTCGAGCCTATTAATTGCATTATTGCATGTGTTGCATTGGACATCTTACATAGTTAGGATAATACATTTTTCTAACTAGTTTTTATTTTGGCTTGGAGTACTCGGTAAGTCTTTATACTCTAGCATACTTGCATGAGTGTGATTACCATATTGCCATGTCTAGCATGCTTGCCATGAGGCTATGTGCATGTGGGAGCCGAATAATTTTGGATCAACAGGAGCGGACCAATCCGGTCCAGAACATAACTTCTATTCGGCATTGACCCTATCCAATTTAGGGGCCGAATAAAAGAGCCGGCATTCCTGCCAGTGAAACAAGGGCCGTGTAGAAGTACATGGCAAGGACTAGGAGTGGGCCAGGCCCCAAGGCCCTAAGAGAATTCTATAAATACAAGATCTTCAGTCCTAAAGAAGCAGGTGATAATTATGGTGTTTAACTTAGAATACAAGTATTCTAGAACGAGAGGCTGACTTGTCCGTCAGAGTGCTAATTCCGACACTCCCGACCGGAGTGTTTACTTCCTTTCAGGTGCCTATCGGTGGATCACAAGCGTCCCCCAGGATCAGAAGAGTATTTCCAAAAACCACATCCCCACAATTGGCGCCGTCTGTGGAAATACTCAAGCACATCCATGGCGGACGCGACAGAGGACCCTCTAATAGTCACTGATGACGCCACACAGATAGACGACTTCACTCCAAGAAACACGCACGGACCAGAGCCTAACCCAGTAAGACACGCTTTGAACTTCGGTTCACCTTCGACTCCAGAACATGAGGCAATGCAGGCGATCATGGAGCAGGCAAAGCAAAACGAGCAGAGGTTGGAGAACATGATTGCTGAGAACGAGCGTCCCCGTCAGGATTTGGCACTGGAGGTGGCAAAGTCCAAACAAGCCGTGCGCCAAGACCCGGAGCGACCTGTGAAAGCAGGTGGTCGACGACCTTGAGCCTAACAACAAGACACTGATAGCGACTCCGACTTACTATCTCCGGAGCCCAAAAAGAGAGGATGACCTATAACTTCCAGCTCCTCTGAAGAGAGCCCACGCATAAGGCATAAGCGCAGAAGAAACGGCTCGGATGACGAGAGCCAACATGATCCTTTTGTGCGACGGATCGCAAGGGCAATCTTGCCCAAAAAGTTTAAAGCTCCGTCATTTACTCTCTATGATGGCAAGTCAGACCCCACTGATCATATTCCCCAGCAGTTTGGGACCACTGGCTGTTAGGTGGTATTACAAACTGGAGCCGGCTTCGATCAAAACCTTCCACCAATTACAGAAGTCCTTCAGCGCCAGATTCATCACAAATGAGGTCCAGCCGAAACAAGCCGACTCTGTCTAGGCAATGCAAATCCTGTTAGGAGAAACACTAAGAGCATATTCGGCACGATATTAGGAATGCTTTAATCTTATAGATGATGCTTGCAATGACTCCATGGCCATCACCGCCTTCAAAATGGGACTACACCCAGATAGTGCCCTCTGCAGTTCCTTGACCAGAAGACCCCCCAAAACAGTCTGGGGGTTGATGAAGAAAGTAGAAGAATACTGCAAAGTAGAAGATGACGCTTTGCGGGTTAAAGTCGGACACAATACCACCAAAACGTCCCCCCCTAAGATTGCCCAGCCAATAAGTTTCATACCTCCTCAGAGCCCTGAACCATGCCAGTGGACTAAACGAGATAAGAAACGAGATTCTCGTCGACCAAGTGATCAGTGCCCACACCGAACAAATGAGCAACTACAAGTTCATAATAGGCGCACAAAGCGCACCGACAAGAAATATACTGAGCTATCAGATTCAATCAGCTCGGTTATGTCCCAACTCCAACATCTTCTGTTTTTTAAATGGCCATCCAAAATGGTGGGACCTCCCGACATGAGAAGACGGGACAGATGGTGTGAATATCACAAAGATCACGGTCATGATACGAACAGCTGCTATGCTCTGAAAGACCACCTTGAGGAATTGGTGCAAGATGGTCGGCTTCAGCAACACGTACGAAAGAACGCAATCAAAACTGTTGCCCTTCGGCAGGATTTGCCTCCACTCGGCATCATTCATATGATATACGACCTTCCAACGCCACTTGTCGTACACGCAATTCAAGCCCCCCAGAAGCAACGCACACCATCGAAGCAGCCCCACGAAGCTCCGAGTATTATCTTCAGCGATTTCGATCTTATCGGCGTAACACTCCTCCATAGTGATCCATTGGTGATTGAGCTACACGTAAATCGATTCGTCGTTGAATGCGCCTTCATAGACCAAGGAAGCACTTCCGAGGTTATGTATTACGAAACCTTCGTCAAACTCGGTTTCAATCAATCAGACCTGTCTCCGGCTCCCCACCCATTGTTTGGCTTCAACGCGAATCCGGAGTATCCGTTGGGGAAGATCACACAACCCGTTCGAGCCGGCTCCCAATTGATGGATGTAGTATTCTTGGTCATCAAGCTCCCATCGCCGTATAATATCATCATGGGGCGAACTTTGTTGCATGCTATCCAAGCCGTGCCTAGCACCTACCATCAGCTGCTGCGCTTTCCTACCTAACACGGTATTGAGCAAATCCGTGGTTCCCGGCACTCCGCACCAGCATTTTGTCCCCCTCCCGAAATACCGAATCGAAACATCCTCGACTAACACGGTCATCATCGGAAGGATTCCACATCGGCTCAAAAACACGTTACGGCCTTGGAACTCGAGAATTGTCATTAAACCCGATTTGTGGGGAATGATCTCAGTTCTAAAATGATTCTCCATGTACATATTCTTCCTTTGTAAATGCAGGGATTCTTGTTGGGCAGATATAATCCCATCCTCTAAAAAATCTAATTAAAAAGGGCATTCCGACCAAAAATCCCCCTCGGCGCATGACACCGTTAGGCCGATAAAGCCTCCGGCTTCGGAGCCCCCTCGGCGCATGACACCGTTGGGCCGATAAAGCCTCCGGATTCAGAGCACCCTTCGTGGATATCACGATTGGCCAAGGAAAGCCTCCGGATTCAGAGCCCCCTCGGCGCATGACGCCGTTGGGCCGATAAAGCCTTCGGATTCGGAGCGCCCTTCGTGGATATCACGATTGGCCAAGTAAAGCCTCCGGATTCGGAGCGTCCTTCGTGGATATCACAATTGGCCAAGTAAAGCCACTAGATTCAGAGCACCCTCGGCGCATGACGCTGTTGGGCAGATAAAGCCTCCGGATTCGGAGCGACCTTCGTGGATATCACGATTGGCCAAGTAAAACCTCCGGATTCGGAGCCCCCACGGCGCATGACGCCGTTGGGACGATAAAGCCACCGGATTCGAAGCCTCTCGGCGCATGACGCCGTTGGGACAATAAAGCCATCGGATTCGGAGCGCCCTCGGCGCATGACGCCGTTGGGCCGATAAAGCCTCCGGATTCGGAGCGCCCTTCGTGGATATCACGATTAGCCAGGTAAAGCCTCTGGATTCGGAGCCCCCTCGGTGCATGATATCGTTGGGCCGATAAGGCCTCCAGATTCGGAGCGCCCTTCGTGGATATCACGATTGGCCAAGTAAAGCCTCCGAATTCGGAGCCCCCTTGGCGCATGACGCCGTTGGGTCGATAAAGCCTCCGGATTCGGAGCGCCGTTCGTGGATATCACGATTGGCCAAGTAAAACCTCTGGATTCGGAGCCCGCTCGACGCATGATGCCGTTGGGCCGATAAAGCCTCCGGATTTGGAGCGCCCTTCGTGGATATCACGATTGGCCACGTAAAGCCTCCAGATTCGGAGCCCCCTCGGCGCATGATGCCGCTGGGCCGATAAAGCCCCCATATTCGGAGCGCCCTTCGTGGATATCACGATTGGCCAAGTAAAGGCTCCGAATTCGGAGCCCCCTCGGCGCATGACGCCGTTGGGACGATAAAGTCTCTGGATTCGGAGTGCCCTCGGTGCACGATGCCGTTGGGCTGATAAAGCCTCCAGATTCGGAACGTCCTTCGTGGATATCACGATTGGCCAAGTAAAGCCTCCGGATTCGGAGCCCCCTCAGTGCATGACGCTGTTGGGCCGATAAAGCCTCCAGATTTGGAGCGCCCTTCGTGGATATCACGATTAGCGCAGTAAAGCCTCTGAATTCGGAGCCCCCTTGGCGCATGACGCCGTTGGGATGATAAAGCCTCCAGATTCGGAGCTCCCTTCGTGGATATCACAATTGGCCAAGTAAAACCTCCGGATTCAGAGCCCCCTCGACGCATGATGCCGCCGGGACGATAAAGCCTCCGGATTAGTAGCCGCCTCGGCGCATGATGCCGTTGGGCCGATAAAGCCTCCGGATTCAGAGTGCCCTTCGTGGATATCACGATTAGCCAAGTAAAGCCTCTAGATTCGGAGCCCCCTCGCGCATGATGCCGTTGGGCCGATAAAGCCTCCAGATTCAGAGCGCCCTTCGTGGATATCACGATTGGCCAGGTAAAGCCTCCGGATTCGGAGCCCCCTCGGCGCATAACGCCGTTGGGACAATAAAGTCTCCGGATTCTGAGTGCCCTCGGCGCATGACGCCGTTGGGACGATAAAGTCTCCGAATTCGGAGCGCCCTTGGGACGATAAAGTCTCCGGATTCGGAGCGCCCTCGGCGCATGACGCTGTTGGGCCGATAAAGCCTCCGGACTCAGAGCGCCGTTCGTGGATATCACGATTGGCCAAGTAAAGCCTCCGGATTCGTAGCCCCCTCGGCGTATGACGCCGTTGGGCCGATAAAGCCTCCAGATTCGGAGCGCCCTTCGTGGATATCACGATTAGCCAAGTAAAGCCTTCGGATTCGGAGCCCCCTCGGCGCATGATGCCGTTGGGCCAATAAACCCTCCGGATTCAAAGCGCCCTTCGTGGATATCATGATTGGCCAAGTAAAGCCTCCAGATTCGGAGCCCCCTCGCGCATGATGCCGTTGGGCCGATAAAGCCTCCAGATTTGGAGCACCCTTTGTGGATATCACGATTGGCCAAGTAAAGCCTCCGGATTCGGAGCCCACTCGGTGCATGACGCCGTTGGGATGATAAAGCCTCCAGATTCGGAGCACCCTTCGTGGATATCACGATTGGCCAAGTAAAGCTTCCAAATTCGGAGCCCCCTCGGTGCATGACGCCGTTGGGACGATAAAGTCTCCAGATTCGGAGCGCCCTCGGCGCATGACGCCGTTGGGCCAATAAAGCCTCCGGATTCGAAGGCCCCTCGGCGTATGATGCCTTTGGGACGATAAATCTCCGGATTCGGAGTGCAATCGGCGCATGACGCCGTTGGGCCGATAAAGCCTCCACATTCGGAGCGCCCTTCGTGGATACCACGATTGGCCAAGTAAAGCCTCCGGATTCGGAGCCCCCACGGCGCGTTGCGCCGTTGGGCCAATAAAATCTCCAGATTCGGAGCGCCCTCGGCACATAACACATTGGGCTAATAACGCTTCCAAAAGCCGAATAACATTCCGAATTCGGAGCGCCCTTGGGGCAGATCAGAGCAGGGATATGTAACTCGAGCCGGCACAACGGCATAAACGAAACAAAACTTGCCAACACTCGAAATAAGATGCTTAACAAAAATTCACAATGGAATACAAACTTTTAAAATAAAACATTTAATTCGATTAAACAATATTTACAAAACCGCAATTCGCGTTCGAGCATTATAAAGTCTACTTTCATACGGCGTCACTTTCATCCTCACCCTTCTCAAATTTCGAAGGCGAAAGAGGGGAAGTGGTCATGAAGGTACAACGGCAGCACCGAATCGACGCCCTCTGCCCAAAGAGCGCCCGCAGCTCGAAATTCTTCGATTTGACCGCGCTTGAACCCACAATATTCACATCGGCGCGACAATCGTCCTCAAGGTCGAGGGCCTTGACACCATAGACAATGTCAAAGCCAAGATCCAGGACAAGAAAGGAATTCCCCACGAAAATAGTAAAATTTAACGGTTGTAGCGCTACGTCGGCCTCTTCCTTCCTTCGGGGTGATCTGCTTCGACGACTTGGAGGTCGACTTTCTGCCCGTTCTTTAAACGCCCCACCCCTCGCACGGGTGGGTTCCTGGCTGTGATTCATTGCAGTGTCAAGCTCAGCCAAGGTTCGAGCCCCTCTTCTGCTGTTGAAGAAAGTTCTATTCGACATTCAAATTTGTCTTCCCCATGCAACGAAGTTGTTTTAAAGCAAGTCTAAACACAGTAAGTGAAATTACTAGGGCAAAAAGTCCGAGGCAATCTATTTTTACTCCTTGCGGTCACCCCGAAGCAACGTCATTAATACTAGACTCCAAAAGACGTATGCCGATAGATGTTGGCCATAGCCATTCCACGTACTAATTTTGGCTTTTTTGACTTAAAATGGATTAATTATGGCAATTAAAGTTAGGATGACAGTTTTCAGATTCGAAGCCCCTGGAGCATGGCACGTTTGGGCCAATTAAGCCTCCGAATTCGGAGCCTCATCGACGCATCACGCCAACCAATACAGGTCTCCGAATTTGGAGCTTAATCGGCGGAGCGACCATGACAAGCCGACATGTAACCGTTCAGAATTAAATGACTACTTGAGCTAGACAATGTTTATACAATGAAAACATATGCAAACACGTGTATGCCGAATAGCGACCATGACAAGCCGACACGTAACCATTCGGAATTAAATGACTACTTGAGCCAGACAATGTTTATACAATGAAAACATATGCAAACACGTGTATGCCGAATGTAGATTACAATGAAACATTTAAAATAGGACGTTTTATTCAATCAGGCAACAATTTCACAATTACATAGTATTTTTATACGTCGTCGTCCTCATCCTCAATCTTCTCGACTTCCAAAGCAGAAAATGGAAAATGATTACGTTGGTAGAGTGGAAACGCCGAATCAATTCCCAACGCCCGGAGAGCTTCCATGGCTTGAGATGCCCTGATCCAACCGTGCTTAAAGCCACAATTCTCACATCGACAAACTTCTTCGACGAGCTTCTCTTTGGTCTTCTGAATTTCGACCAGTTGGCCGTCATGAAAGCTTTTTTCATAGGCCACATTTCTCGCAGTCTCGATCGCAAACATGCTCGCCGTATTACGATCGGCGATCACATCACTGATCAGCCTTTGAGTAACCCTCTCTGCGACAACCGGGTTGGGGGGGACGGCTAATTGGGGCGACGCAGGCTTGTTTTTCCTCAGCTCGCGCTCGGCCTTTTCGGCACGAGCTTCTAACTTCCGAATGTGTTCGTCTCTCTGTTCTATGTCCCGACGAGTGGCGCGGAGACGCATACCGTTCTCATAAGCCGTGTAAAGTCCCCTTACCGCCCTGTGAACGCCTTCACGAAACACTTCGAAGTCCGAACGGCCTACCATCGACTGCTGAACTTCGGGCAGAAAAATCTGTCGAGCAAACTCGACTGCCACATTTGGGTCTCGAATGATGGAATCCGCCTCCGTCATCGGTCTGTTACCCACGAAGACTGCAAAACTCAATGGGCGAGGAGTTGCATTGGATGAGATTGAAGAGACTTATGCTGTGGCTGACTATCCCTCCTAGGCGATCTACTTCGACGTTGAGAAGATTGGTGTCTCTCCCGACCCCTCGACGTCCTACCACTCGTGTGTGACGGTTCACCGCTTCGATTCATGGCACCTCCCAGCTCAGCTAGCGTCTTTGCTTGACCTCTGCTATTGAAGAAAAGCTTATTTGACATTCGCACTTCTTTCGCCTTCCTCAAAGAGCGGGACTGAGATGCTCATTTAGCACGTAAATAGGACCCTCGTTCACAAAGTACACGCCCATTTATTCCCCACAAGGGCAGCATCTCCGAGGCTACCTCATTAATAATGAAGCGTCAATAGCCCATCCTGTACCGTACTATACCAGCCCTAATCGTACGATCGCCGCCTGAACCAAGCCCCAATCGCCCCATCAACCGCTGATATACGGCGTTCATGGTTCCTGAACCATCTGGGGCACGGGCAGATTCATCAATCTATACGGCTCGAGTGTCGCAGCCGTTCCACAAATCGATTCTTCCGTGCAGAAATTTATTACATTTTATTTGGCGTTCTATGTTCGTGAACCAGCTGGGGCAAGGGCAGATTCATCAATCTATACGGCTTGAGTGCCCAGTCGTTCCATGTTTCTGAACCAGCTGGGGCAAGGGCATATTCATCAATCTATATGGCTCGAGTGCCCCAGCCATTCCATGAATCGATTCTTCTGTGCAGAAATTTATTACGTTTTATTCGGCGTTCTACGTTCGTGAACCAGTTGGGGCAAAGGCAGATTCATTAATCTATATGGCTTGAGTGACCCAGTCGTTCCACGTTCGTGAACTAGCTGGGGCAAAGGCAGATTCATCAATCTATACGGCTCGAGTGCCCCAGCCGTTCCACGAATCGATTCTTCCGTGCAAAAATTTATTACGTTTTATTCAGCGTTCTACATTCGTGAACCAGCTGGGGCAAGGGCAGATTCAGCAATCTACACGGCTCGAGTGCCCCAGCCGTTCCACGAATTGATTTATCTGAGCACTAGTCTTGAATTCATTTTGTTTCTGACTAAATCAAATCCCTAATTTTAATCGGCTGTTAAGTCTACCGTCTCACGCATGCTTGACATTTTGCCCTAACTGCTGACTTTCCTAACTATACGCCCGCATAAACAATAAGAAAAATAACTTGAGAGCATATAAAATTTTCATTCATAAACTGGGCGCTGGTAGCGGACATTTTACATGTGAAAATCCAAAAAATGTACATTGAATATACTTAATAAAACTAGAATGTCTCCCAGATCAATCCTCGGGATCAGACTCAAGTGGCTCAACGTCCACTTGCTCGTATGGAATCAGCACGGCCGATGTAGCTCCAACGGTAGCAAGGGCTTTGAGCCACCCATGTTTGAATCCCCGATTTTCGAATTTGGGGACTTCGTCTATGTATTCCTTAGAGGCGGCGCTCTTCCCAGCCTCAAGCGCCGTAGAAACTTCAGATTCGGCTTTTTCCTTGGCCGCCTTCAACTCCTTTAACTCAGCCTCTGCCTTGGCAAGCACCTCCTTGGCTAACTCGAGCGATTCCTCGCTCGCATTTGCCCTATCTTCGGCTTCGAATTTGAACTGGTCAGCAGTCTGAGCCCTTTCCATTTCTGCTTCGGCTCACGCATTTTCCATAGTGGCCCTCATCGCCTCGAACTCGGCCCTGCTCTTTTTACCTTCAGCATCAGACTTTAAGCGGCCAATTCTTTCGACGGCATCATGGTGCCAGCGGCCTAGTTCGGCTATCCTTCCAGTCGTCTGCAAAACAAATCGGGATCATCACATCAAACAATATAGTGTGCAAACCAAATCAAACAAACAGAAAAGAGAATATCGTATACATATCAGAAGGGCAGACTGGGCAACAAACGCTATAAGCTCCAAATCTGGCTTTTCTTGAAAGGTGGCCTTATCAGCCGGCAGTGAAACTGAGGCGGCCAAGCTCAACGCTACGGCCGGATCCTTTATGATGGATGCGTCATTAGAGATTGGCATGTTTTTGATCTTTGGTTGAACAACAAAAGGAACAACCACGTCGGATTCCTCTAAATGAGGCCTTTTGCCAATAAGACTATCCTCCGAGCCTGCGTCTCCCTCGGCATTACGTTTTTTGCCCCGTTCTTTACGAACCAGTAGTTCTTCCGTGACCTACTGTTTAGCCTCCCTCTCTGTCTCATCCAAAATGATTTGAGCCGTTTCTTCCGCAGTAACGGGTTGTATGGATTCAACCGGGGCAGGCTCAGAACGAGCGGCCTCTGCCTTCTTTCGAGCGGCCATTTGCTCGGCATTTCTCTTTCTTGCCATCTGCGTGAGATTTTTCCCAGCCATGCCTTCAGAAAAATCACCGGGCAAGTCCCCCAAATCCGTAAAAATGTCTCTGAAAGAAAACTCTACTCGACCCGAAATGGACGGTGAGTCAGGCTGGTTAAGACCAGCAGTTTCAAATGCTGATTTCAGAGCTCTGTCGACCTCGGTAATGAACTCTCGGGTTAACTCGACGACCACCTCGACCTCCGGCTCTAAGTCTCGGTCCAAATCGGAAGTCTCGAGACAAATCTGTCTCAGGGACTTGAAGCTGGGGAAGATAAGAGCCGTATGGTGTTGTTCGCCGATTGGGATCGGAATGTTGTCTGCGACCGAGAATGTAATATAGGTAGGCTCGTACCTCAGAAGAATATGGGCGGCTCTGCCTTGTTTCTATGCGTTTGGACAGCCAAAATACTTTAGCGTAGTCTTAATGTCCGAAAGTACTGCGTCGTCAGCCGAGCTCAGAACCCTCTTGAACTTATTGCCTGCAAAAACGGAGGATTATATTTGGAGAAGAAGCCGAATAAAAGAAAGCTCAACAAACAAGGAATCACACGGCAACCTGGTTTACCCCTCCTTCTGGGACTAGGGTCTAGGCGATCTTCGCCTTCGCCGAATTCCCAGTTGCCCCGAACATTGACCATTGCATCATCAACTCGTTTGCCAGAGCTGGCAAGCATGGTTACCAAGTGATGGTCGATGTCCCTGGCCCTAAGAAAGTAATGCCCGAGCCAACCGGAGGATTTGGCTAAAGCATAACAATGCCAAATCGCAGGAATGCCCAAGTTGATCCTGAGGCACCGGTTCAATTCAACAATTCCCATTATGATTCGAAAGAAATTCATATTGAGTTGCGAGGGAATCAGATCCCAGTGGTGGAGGACGGCCCTAAGAAATGGATGTAGGGGAAAGTGAACGCCACCCTCCGCAATGGACAGAGAGGGAACACGATTGTATTTGGGTCATCCCTCTCCATATCCGGGGAACTCTCCATTACTAGAGATAGATGAACATCATCAGGAACAGAGAAATGTTTTCAAAACCTAGAAATTCGACCCTCAGAGAGGAGGTCTTTCAAATGCTTAGCCATTCTAGAGGGAACTCAAGGATATTCTAAAACAAAAAATAAATATGGAAAGTAGGATTGCAAGGAAAAGAGAAGAAGAATTACGAGAGGCAAAGGGAACGAGAAGAAGTCGGAGAGGAGTTACAGAAAATACGTCGGAGAAGAAATACCGATAGACGGTCCAGAAGGTTCAAATATTCGAAGAAGTACGTGTTCGAAGGGACTTAAACTTCAAATCATAATAAATGCGAGAGAAGCACGAATGAGGCGGGAAGGCGTTACAGTGACCGAAAAACATGTACGCGCCCTGACATGCATCGGGAAGAGGATTAACCGCTGAATTTCTGTTTTCCCAAATCAGGAACCAAACACGCCGACTAGCTGATGCTAGAAGGGTGTTTGGGGGGCAATTGTGGGAGTCGAACAATTTTGGATCAACAGGAGTAGACCAATCCGATCCAGAACATAACTTCTATTCGGCATTGACCCTATCCAATTGAGGGGCTGAACAAAAGAGCCGGCATTCCTGCCAGTGAAACAAAGGCCGTGTAGAAGTACATGGCAAGGACTAGGAGTGGGCCAGGCCCCAAGGCCCCAAAAGAATTCTAGGAGTACAAGATCTTCAGTCCTAAAGAAGCAGGTAATAATTGTGGTGTTTAACTTAGAATACAAGTAATCTAGAACGAGAGGCTGACTTGTCCGTCAGAGTGCTAATTTCGGCACCCCCGACCAGAGTGTTTACTTCCTTTCAGGTGCCTATCAGTGGATCATGAGCGTCCCCCAGGATCAGAAAAGTATTTCCAAAAACCACATCCCCACAGTGCTTTATTGCTAAACTGCATGAATGCCTGTGGATGAGGGCTTCTTGCTTGAATTAGAACAATTCAACAAATGTGTGTTTTGAGCCCACTTTGTTGTGGAAAATCATGTTTTAAGCCCACTATGTTTCGTGGCAAATCCGCATCTTTAAGCCCACTTGAGGTAGCAAATTCAAACCATTTTCGTAAACAAACATGAGTTGAATTGTTCCAAGTCTTGCAAACTAGGCTATACTTGCTTGTGCGCATTACATAGTAAAGCTAGTTTAATAACCAAAATAAGAATGCGTAATGTTTATAAAATTTCATATCATGATTAGTAGAGGCCGATCTTTGATCGGGCGAGCGGGGGTGCTCATTTCAGGACTTTCCCCTTTCGTACCTAAGTTCCCGAGCCGAGGCAACTTTGGTGATGACGGACACATGGCCTTCGGCATGAGTCAGGGTTTCCTAAATTTCCCCAAAAACAAAATATTTAGGTGACGACTCTGTATCTAGCAAAGCAGTCCAATTTTGGCATTATTTGATTTAAAATTGATTTTCCAAAAAGGTTTGCTGGATTTAGACTCTTTGGTGTTTATCAGTTTCACATTGCACTTGTGAGACTAGATTCAAAACCGCGAGAGTCCGAACTGTGAGGCCTTCTTTTCAAACCTTTTCGAAAGGTGGGGCGCGAAAAAAGGCGAGTCCACAGTTTCTGGCGACTCTGCTAGGGATTTAGAGAACTTGACTCGAACTCATGATATGTTATTTTATCTACGTGTATGTGTTTCTTTGTATTTGCATTTGCATCGGTGCGCTTAAGTCATAGTGTTTTCCATCTTCTATTCCTGAGTAGTTTGCCGGAGGCTTGCTTGGAAAAGCTTGCCGAAAGGCTAACCAGTTGCAGGCTCTGCCACGATGGGAACACAACCCTTGGATCTAGACTACTGCTGTACTGTTTGATCCTCCTTTCACTTCTCGGTGTTAGGTGTGAGAGGTATATTAGGTAGTCTTGCTGAGCTACCCTTTTTAACCAATCGACCTAGTTGCATATCGAAAGCCATAGAGACTGTTCCAAACTAGGACAGGTTGCTCACCTGAATGGAGGAATTATGTGAAACCACTTGATTTGTGTAGTGAATTCCTAGCTCCTGACAAAATTAGGACAGGGTAACCTTACCCCATCATAGGGGTGTTTTGGCTCTCACTTGCTTGATACATGCTTTTAGAGTGAAACTTTGCAGGAATGTATGTATCAGTTGCAAGTCTGGGTATCAGTTTTGGGGCAGAAATCAATGTTTGAGTATAGTTGTCCAGCTTATGATTGCAACTGTGTGTTGTTTCTATCTGAGCCGAGGTGCTGTGCGGTTTATGATTTTTGGTTCTTTTTGCTTTATTTTCTTTTTGTAAGGTAGTCTTTTACCATTGCTTAAGACGATTTTGTTACCCCCAAGCACTCTGGACCCGAGTTAGAAGGATTTGTAGATCTGGGGATCTAGTCAGGGGACAACCAATGTTTGTTTCACTCCCGCTGGTTACTAGACGGAGAAGAATTCGACAGAACTCACCAATTCAGTAGTCATCGTTTACCTCGACTATGCCCAGTTAGGCCCAATCATCATCCATTCCAGACAGAGAGTATTCGCCAGTTCCGGTAGTTCAAAGTCCTCCAGCCAACATGGAAGATATGCTTCAACAACTCCAGCAAACTATTGAGGCTATGCAGCTAGATGTTGCCCGCTACGCCGAAGTCATCGCCCGCCAAGCGAAAATTGCAGCCCAGTAGGCTGAGTTGATCGCTAGGTTGCAGCAACAACAGCCGCAACAAGCAGTGGCCTCTACATCCCATCCACCTCCTGCAAACCTTCTAGTACCCGGAGCTACTGCTCCCAGAGCTAATGCTCCCAGAGCTAATGTCTAGGAAAATGCGGGCATCCTAGTGGATCCGATTCCATCCTAAACCTCCAAAGCACCGGTATACCAAACGGAGGACCCCATTGAGTTTGAAGTCGACCCCACTACTCTGAAAGTCAACAAGTTAGAAAAGCTCTTCAAGCGAGCGCAAGGTATGAATACAATCCCAGATAAAGAGGATGGCTATACTGATGCAGCAGTGACCTTGCCGGATTGATTCAAGATGTCGCATATAGATCGGTTTGATGGTTCATGGGATTCTATGGTCCACTTACGGCTCTTCTAAGATATATTGTGCCCTATGGGCCTATCCAGACATTAGAAGGTCTCACTCTTTGGCCGGACCCTACCGAGTATAGCATCCATTTTGTACGCGAAGCTGGACGACTCTGTGAAATAGAGCTGGGATGAGATGGCTAAGGCCTTTGTAGCACAATACTCCTACAATACCCAAATCAAGGTCACAACTCGTGATCTTGAAACAACTCGTCAGGAGCCGAAGGAGGGCTTCTCAGATTTCGTAACAAGGTGGAGGGCAAAGGCATCAGTGATGATAACCTGGCCATCTGAAAAGGATCAAATCAGAATGATAGTTTGGAACCTGCAGGGAAAATTATTACACAAAATGGTTGTCTTGCCCTTATTCACATTCGCTGATCTCCATGAGATAGGAGTTCACATTGAGGATGCGATGAGACAGGGTTTGATAAATGATGAGAAGGAGCAGCCCAAGAAGCCTTTCACATGCAGTTCCAATGCGACTACGAGTAGTAGTGCAGCTGTAAGGCCTTCCGATGTGGGTATGGTCACCACCACACCTAAAACTGCCAACCTCTTTGCCAATACATCCAACACAACCTCACAAACCTTGAGCCACCAACCTCGGGGCCAAAAGGTCTTCACCCCACTATACATGTCCTGATCCAAAGCCTTAGGTGTCCTGATCAAAAATGGGCACCTTAAGCCACTAGAGCCTCGCCCCTTACCCGATCCTCTTCTCCCGAAACACAACCCGGCCAAATACTGCACTTTTCACCAACAACATGGTCACGACACTGATCTATGCTTCAGATTGCGTCATGAGATTCAAGATCTCATTGACAATAAGGTGATAGCGCCCCCTCAAAAGCCTAACGTCACTACAAATCCCCTTCCACCACATAAGCAGGTCCCTTCACCCCGGCATGTGAACCTTATACAAACATTGGCCGTCCCTTACGACCCCAGTATATATATCCCCCCTTCCCATCTACCTAAGCCGGCGTTGTTCATCCCAGAAAGCACGAATTTATGCATGATGAACGCGTCCACATTCCAAACCAAACCTGAGGTGGTGACGACGGTAGAGGAAGGCAGGTTAGTCTTGAAGGATCATGGAAATGTCAGTTCAGTGCCTGACAGCTCCGTGGACTTATCTGAGGAGGAATACAATCTGTGTCACTACATTGTGCCAACCAATCAGGCCAGACCAGACGTAGAGTTGCCAACAAGAATGGAGGTCAGTGTAGTCCGGGAGGATGCCCCAAGCCAAGGTCTGGATGATCTAGCAGAATTAGAAGAAGACTTGGACAATCTACAGTTCTACGATGAACAAGATCCGAGGACTGTACAAATTGACTAGTTCGATCTGAACGGGTTGACAGGAAATTCGGGGTGGCTCAGTGATGACCCTGATATAGATGAGAGACTTGAACCGAAGCTGGAAAAGTAAGAAGCGGGAACCGCTGCAAAGGCTGGAATAGATGATAGAAAGGGTAAGCTGCCAGAAGACGCCGGTTTGAAATAAATGGCTCAGGAATTGAGCATTGTTAGTACTACTGATACAAGGCAAGAGGCCGCACTAAAGCGGTTTGAACAGAAAAGGGACGAGAATAGTTAGAAAGTTAGAAAAGCCAAACACCTTGCGGGGCATGATTGTGATGTGAGAGTAAATACAACGGAACCGAACAATTGAATGTCAGTTGCCGGAGGAATATGGTGGGGAGATGATGATCTGCATCTTGCCCACACTGATGAAGATTGGGGTCAAGACTTGCCAGATGATACCTGGTACTCTGAGGAGGTGGATCATATAACTAGAAGTGGGCAGTATTTCAAACCCCTACACCTGGACCAACCTGAAGCATCCGGAAAGGACAAGGAAGCTGAAAAATAGAGGGAAAAACTGTTAGAGGAAGAGGCTATGCTGAAATAGTTAAAGAAGATTCAAGCAGACATATCTATCTGGGGGTTGCTTATGGCTTTGCGAGTACACCGACAAGCTGTCCCGTCAGCAATGGACAAGGCCAAGTTGTCTATTGACACAACCCCAAAACAACTAGTGGGACTTGTCTTCCCAGGAGGTGTTGCGCCGACTTTGACCTTCTCGAATAAGGAATTGCCGCCCGAGGGCTCTGCGCATAACAAACCCTTATACATCTCCGTTGAATGTAGAGAGAAGTGGGTGCCGATTGTATTAGTTGACACCGAGTCTACAATCAATGTTTGTCCATCGCGCACAGCCTATGCTATTGGCTTGAAGCCAGCGGACTTTGTACCTATAGCCCAGGTGATCCGGGCGTACGACAACACGAGCAGAGAGGTGATGAGAATAGTGCAAGTCAAAGTACAAGTTGGCCCGGCACAACAGGATATTGAGTTTCACGTCCTGGATGTTCCGGCCATTTTCAACTTACTCCTTGGACGGTTGTGGCTGCACCAAGTAAAAGTTGTTTCTTCCACTCTTCATCAGATGCTGAAGTACCCCCATGGGAAGGGGGTGGCCATTGTGTTTGGAAATTCATCTATACATCCTCTTCCTGAGGTCACTACACAAGTACTGGAGATTGTACACGGCAATGAGGATGTTTTCCTGTCTGGGTTTACCTTGGCTGAGGCCCAGGTGGTGCAAAATATCTTGGCTATTGATGAGGGGTTGTACGCCAATGCTCAATCAGTCTACCTCATGAACAAGCTACAACATATACCCAAGATGGGATTAGGAAAGAGCGGCCGGAAGGGCATTACTGCACTGGCCAAAGTGCCATATAACCCGCATACCTTTGGGCTTGGCTACTTGCCTACCAAAGAGGACTGGGTTCGAAAAGGAAAGAAGAAGCGTCTACCTGAGCCATGGTTCAACTCCAAGAAGCAGCGTCTACCTGGCTTCGAGATTTCTTCGACTTACAGCTAGAAAAGGGTGAAGCCATAAAGGAATAAATTGAATTAACTGCTGAGGCTGAACATAGTATGGAGGGTGAGTCCAACAGTAGTGAACTTGAGATAGGAGCAGCACTAGCATGTGTCCTTTCAGATCCTCCAATCGATCTAGAGAGCTTGGGGGATGACCTAACCGTTTCCATAATTGGAGACCAATTAGGTGTGGACCCTTCCGGTGGTATTTTGGATGCATCTAATGCACCCTCTCTCATTTGGCAGCTAGAGGAGGGTTTTCTATCCAGTAGTTCTGAGTCAGGTAGTGAGCCAGAATCTGATTCCGTAGAGTCTGTGGAGTCAGAATCAGATTCCAGTTCTTCTGAGTTGGAGTCTGATATTCCTGGGGTTGATAACCTGGATGCCGATGTTTTATCCAAGTCATCTTTTTTCTTTTCTTTTGAGTTGGTTATAACCGAGGAATTGGATGAGCTAGATTTTGTGAATGAGAATGCTGCTGTAGGTTTTGAGTACTTCTCTGTGCCACTTGTATATTGCATTGATCATGATTTTCAAAATTTTGATAAAAACGACGAGGAAAGAATTCCTCTAGTTTTAAAACATTTGATTGATCGAGAGGATGAGAGGTTTGTAAAACCCCTTGTTGATGAAATCATTGCAATTAATATAGGTAGTGAGAAGGATCCACGTTTGGTCCAGATCGGGTCCACGTTGTCTTCGAAAGAACGTGAGCGCTTGGTCGCTTTATTAAAAGATTTCAAAGATGTTTCCGCATGGTCCTACGAAGACATGCTTGGAATCGATCCTGAGATTGTACAGCATTGGATCCCTCTTGACCCCGAGGCCCAACCTGTTAAGAAAAAGCTTCGGAGAATACGCCTAAATTGGGCTTTGAAGATTAAGGAGGAGGTCACCAAGCAGATAGACGCAGGGTTTTTACTAGTATCTGAGTATCCAACTTGGTTAGCCAACATTGTTCTGGTGCCAAAGAAAGATGGCAGAATCCAGGTGTGTGTGGATTTCAAGGATCTAAATAGAGCCAGTCTGAAGGATGACTTTTTGTTGCCGCACATCGATGAATTGGTGGACTTCACCGCAGGTCATGCGCTGCTCTCCTTTAAGGATGGATTTTTCGGGTACAACCAGATTTTGATGGCACCCGAGGACAGGGAGAAGATTGTCTTCACTATGTCATGGGGAACCTATTGCTACAGGGTGATGCTGTTCGGTCTGAAAAATTCTGGGGCTACTTATCAACGGGCTGCAACCACTATCTCACATGATATGATCCACAAAGAGGTCGAGGTGTATGTGGACGACATGATTGTCAAGTCCAAGGAAAAAGAGGGTCACTACACCGCCTTGAAGAAATTCTTCCAACGGATCAAAGAATATTAGTTGAGGCTGAATCCACAAAAGTGCACTTTTGGCGTAACAGCAGGGAAAATACTGGGTTTCTTGATCACACAGAGGGACATCGAGGTTGATCTTTCCAAAATCAAGGCCATTCTAGAAATGCCACCACCAAGGATTGAAAAAAAAGTGCGAGGCTTTCTGGGTAAAGTGCAATTCATAATACGGTTTATTTCAAAATTAACCTTGACTTGTGAACCACTATTTGGTCTCCTGAAGAAAGGAAAGAAATTCCAATGGTACCTTCAGAATCCACCTGTGTTGTCGCCGCTAGAGCCGAGGAAGCCGTTGATTCTGTACCTATCAGTCACTGACACGACTATGGGCTGCATGCTTGCTCAAGAATCTGAGGATAGAGTGGAGAAAACCATCTATTACCTGAGTAAGAAGATGCTGGATTATGAGACCCGTTACACCCCGCTGGAGAAGGCTTGCTTAGTCTTGGTATGGGCTACTAGGAAGTTGAGGCACTACCTGTTAGCTCACTCCATAATTCTGGTTTCGAGATTAGATCCCATGAAATATATCTTTGAGAAACCAGCGCTTACGGGTAGGCTAGCCCGTTGGTTACTTCTTTTCTCTGAATTTAATTTGAAGTATATCACTTGCAAGTCTGTTAAGGGGAGGGCTGTAGCGGAGTCCCTAGCCGATCACCCAGTGAAAGGGGGCAAAACGGTAGAATACCTATTTCCAAATGAGGCTATTTTGCAAGTCGAGAAAGAGATTTGGACAATGTACTTTGACGAAGCATCTAATCAGTACGGTTATGGGATAGGTGTGTTGCTGATAGCACCCGACAATTCCCATATACCCTTAGCCTTCAAACTCTGGTTCAAAGTATCCAACAATGAAGCAGAATACAAGGCGTGTATCGCTGGTTTGGAAGCCGCCCTGGAACTAGGGGCAAAAAGGTTGGACGTCATTGGGGACTCGAACCTCGTTGTTTCTTAAGCAAACGGTGACTGGAAAGTCAAAGAAGAAAAGATGAAGATCTATCACCAAACCTTGGACGTTTTGATTCCTAGGTTTGAGAAGCTAACCTTCACTCACCTATTAAGAGAGAACAACAGGTTCGCTAACGCCTTATCAACTCTATCTTCCATGATAGACATCCTGTTGGGGGTTCGGATGCATCTGATCATTATTGAACAGAGGTACACGCTGGCCTACGAGTTGATCGCCGCAATAAATGAAGTGCAAAATCAAAACCCCTGGTATTATGATATCTGGAACTTCTTGGAAAAGGAGGTTTATCCACTATGGGCAAATGCCAAAGATAAGAGGGCAATACGGCGGATGATTGTTCAATTTATCATCAGCGGGGGTAAGTTGTATAAAAGGGCTTATCTAGGAATGCACAAGCTGTGTGTTGATGAAGAAGAGTCAAAGCGCTTAATGGAGGCTATCCATGGGGGAGAGTGTGGAGTGCACATGAGCAGAGTAATGCTATCCCAGAAGATTCTCAGGCAGGGCTACTACTAGTCAACCATGGAGGAGGATTGTATCAATTTTGTTCGGCGATGCCACAAATGCCAAATCCATGCAAATCGCATGAATATCCCACCGTCGAAGCTGTACAACATGACTTCACCATGGCCTTTCTCAGTCTAGGGAATTGACGTCATCGGGGCAGTTACACCGAAAGGGTCAAATGGGCATGAGTACATTCTGGTGGCAATTGATTATTTCACGAAGTGGGTGGAAGCTCAGTCTTATGCAGTGTTGAAAGCAGCGCATGTGGCTAAGTTCATGCGCAACAATATTATTTGCCGTTATGGAGTCCCGAATGAGATCATTTCAGACAATGGCTCCCATTTTAAGAAAAAAATGATCGACTTGTTAGAGAAATACAATGTGGCTTTTCATAAGTCATCCACATATCGGCCACAAACCAACGGAGCTATTGAGGCTGCCAACAAGAACATCAAGCACATTTTCCAGAAAATGGTTGAGACTTACAGGGACTAGCCAGACAAATTGCCATTTGCTCTCTGGGGCTATAGGACTTCAATTCGGACATCTACTAGGACAACTCCGTATTCTTTGGTTTATGGGATGGAGGCTGTTTTACTGATCGAAATAGAGGTTCCGTCGCTGCGAGTTTTGGCTGAATGTTAGATAACATAAGCGGATTGGCAGCAGAGCAAGTTCGAAGAATTGATGCTATTCGATGAGAGGAGGCTGAAAACACTGTATCATGTCCAAGGATATCAACGCAGAATCGCCAAGGCTTTCAACAAGAAAGTTAATTCTAGGAATCTGAAAGAATGGGATTTGGTGCTAAAAGAGAACCGAGCTCCCATCCATGACCCTAGGGGCAAGTTCAGACCCAATAGGACTGGTCCTTACACCATCAAATCTATCTGGTCGGGTGGAGCTGTTATTCTTATGGATCTGGATGGCCTAGAATTCTCCCAACCAATCAACATGGACAAGTTGAAGAAATACTATCATTGAGTGGCTTACTAGGCCAGAAACCCGGAAGGGTGACCTAGGCAAAAGTTAGAGCACAAAAATTAGAAAAAAGAAAAACTGAGCTCGTAAGGTTGAAAATCCAGAAAGGGCGGCCTTGGCAAAAGTTAGAGCATAAAAGGAGAGTATTAATACTCGAGTGAACCCAAACTGAACTACGTGAAGCTTGATTCCCATCTTCGGAAAACATAGGCAACTTCGTTCTGAAGTTCAGCCGCAAACACTTCCAACTCAATGGTCCTGTCTATGAGATCATTCAGGTCATCTTTGTCTTTTCTGTGTCCAAGAGTTCGGTTGTGATCTCCACTATGAGAGCTACTTACAATACAGTGCAGTGCTACTCAAACAAGGGACAATTTTCCATTTTCTAGATTCGGGGTTGTACATCTCAAGGATAGATTCTAGGCGTGTCAAGTTGTGATCTTTATCAAAAATGGTTTTGAAAAGTTTTAATAAAAGTTGATTTTGTTCAAATTAATCTTTTTACAACTTAGACCATTTTTGGACCAAAAGAAAAAATTTCAGTGCCTACAACTTCAAATTCATTGATTTCAATACAAAGTTCTTCATCTCTCAATGCAAATCAAAGTTGTTTTTTATTACATTCAAAAGGAAAACTTGAAAGTACAGATCAAAGCAATAAACTTGGGGCACAGATGAGTCAGGTGTTCTTGCGTCCCCTCCCAAAGCTTGTGGAAGCTTCAGATACTAAAGTAGGCCCGGTTTGTGCCTCTTCTTCAAGCCAAGCTATGCATTCGCCAGATAAGGCAAAATTGAAACTAAGGGCAGGAGCCAGAAGTTCTCTCGTCCTCCAAGCAGTGGGGTATAGAGCTAATTGTGAGCCACAGATGAAGAATGAGACCTGGTATTCCACCCCTTCTTCTGGGCAAGTTTGGTCGTGTCCAAACTAATGCCTGAACCTGAATGGGAAGTAAAATACACAGTGTGTCAAGCCAATCAGCTAAATGCCAGGCTATCAGGACATGCTATAGCTCATCTCAGGCAGATCAAACCAGGGGCAACGCTAGGTAATGTCAACAGCAGACCTGTTGCACATCTAATGGCACCACCACCCTTCGTTCGGGAAATCAACTAGCCGTTGGAGAAAGAAATAGCCTCGTACTGAATATGCAGGGCAAGAGTCCACTACTTTCAACCTGTCCATGAGCCATATCTGGGAAGGGATGAAAAATAAAAGATATTAAAGAATAGAGAGATGTATGTGGAGAGAAAAAGTGAGAAAGGGTTTTGAGAGAAAAATAGAGCCTGAGTGCCAAGTGATGTGAGAAACACATAAGAGATAGGGTGGGAAACATTACCTGCAAAAGTAGTGGACTTCTCGCAAATTTGGTCGTCTTCCGCTGATGGAAGGCATCCAAGCCATCAAAGTCTCGGCCAATGCCAAGCCAATGCAGCTCTTGCCCTCTTTCAAGCCTTGAGCTACTTCGATCAAGCGAATGCTAGACCCTTCGAAACTTGGGGCAAGAAGAAAATGAGCCAACATACACAAACAAAGGGCATGCTGTCGAAAACTCTGCCAGAGACGGTCGCCGCGTTCACTAGCATCAAAAAATCGATGAATGAGACTGGGAATATCCAGCTCTCCGTTGTGAACCAAGGATCGAGCCTCGTGTGAAGTGAGCCCACACATCCTTCCAAGAGCTTGGATGTTACTAAAACAGGACTGAGGCAAGATTTCCTCATCATGTCGAGATTCCATCAAAACTTGGAATTCTTCAATTGTAAGGCATATCTCTTGCCCCCCCAAAGCTGAAAACATATGTGATCGGGTTCCAACACCTAGCCGCGGCGTGGAGGAATGGAAAACACAGTGGAGAATGACTTAGCGGGAATAGTGCATTTATCCCAAAACCCCGAAAATTCACCTTTTCTGAGCTATCGAAAGTTGCAATCCAACTTGAGAGTTTTTGGGCAAAGAATGGCTCCATTTATGGTAAAAACAGACCTGGAAGGAAGAAACTACGAAGTCCCAGCTTTTGTAAAAGATGAGGCACTGAGTGGAAGACAGATGGCAACAATCTAGAGATCCCACACATTGATGGCCGACCAGCTAGTGGTGATGGCTGACAGACCAGTTTTGTAGCCGACCGGCCACCACTCACTGCTGACAGTCTCTCTATGTGGCTGATGGCCTCTTGGTCTATCTTGTCGTCCACCTGTATATTGAGAGGCTGAGAACCTGTGCTTTGTTCTAATTTTTTACGCATTCCAAGGTCTTGTTTTCAGTCCATTTGGGCTTGAGCATGTTCATTTGAGTTGTATTTGTCTTGTTTTGCTTATCGAGTTGTATTTGTGTTGTTTATCAAGTTGTTGTGTTGCTTATCGAGTTGTATTTGTTTTGTTTTTTCTTGTCGAGTTGTTGCGCTATTTATTGAGTTGTTATTGTTAGTTGTTTATCAATTTGTCTTTCTTTGTTTGTTAAGTGTTGGTCGGTTCATTACCTGATTACGAAAGTGCCAATACAATGTGCAATTTTCAATCAAGATCAATCTCGTTTTTATGCTATGCGATGTTATGCGGTGCTCGTAATGCAAAATACAACACTTTTTCATCGAAAAGATGTTTTCATTCCGATCATGGTTACTTTTTACAAAAGAGTGCAAGTTTTAAAGCAAAAATAAAACCTGTCTAAAGCTATACAAAATGCTAACACTACTAACAACAAGAAACTAAGGAAAAACACAGAAAATCAGCGCCAGCTATCTCAAGCTCGAGAGGTCCTCTTCGTCCTCTTCCTGGACGGAGTCTCAAAGCTGTCTCCGTCAACGTCGCTATCTGTACCTCTCTCTGAATCGAAGTCTGAACCAGAGTCATCACTGCTCTCTGCCTCAGAGCCTGACTCAACATCATCTCCACTAGTAGAACCCAAGCCAGCGTCATCGTCTCCACTCTCGGATGACTCAACGTGCTGACCCATAATCTCCTCGGTCTCACTAGTCTTAGCGTCGTCATCGCTCAGAGTGGGCTCTGAAGGGCTCCTCTGGTCTCAACCATGATGTCCCCCTCGACCTCTTATCGGAGCCTGTCTCTCTCCCCTCCCTGCTGCTACAAGAGGTACTACTGGTGCAAGTACTGCTAGTGCTACTGGTCCCACTAGTACAGGTAGAACCTAAAAAAGACAGTTCATGTTAGTTATAGCATGAGTATCAGATGCAATGCAAAAGTTAGAGACAGTGTGTGAATGCAGGGTGTCAGATATGGTCTACAGATGCAGTATATCCGTGCACATATGGGAAGTTTTCAGTTAAAATGTCAATGTCCGTGTATCATGGGAAATTTGATGCCTGGAATGAATACCTGAATACCGTGAAGACTGAGCAATGCCTCTCTCCTCAATATCATCCCCTCGAATGAAGTGACCAGCTTGAGCAATCCCTTGGTGTACTCTGCGGGTACCTGCACATGTATTAGGAATGATCAATGTCCAGAAGGAATGAATATCTGAGAGAGAATGAAAAATGAAAACTGTGGTACATACTGGAGATGAGTCAGGAGCTCTAACATATCTATGACCAGCCGTCGGAGGCTTATTTGGAATTCGGTAAGCCTCTCCAATGTACCGCCAAACATGTCAACTCAGTCGGAAGCTCTGGCCAATCGATGCCCTGTCTAGCTGGGGGCACCCCTCTGGCCCTACCCCTCGATGCTCGAGCCCTACTCGTCGAAAGGATGTTTATTGCCCTCCCTATATGAGCACAAGCACCCGTCAAGGGAGGCATGAGATGCATCTGGATAAACTTCACATAGTCTCGCTCCCTGAGAAAGTTGTCGGCGTCCACGCCTTGAGTAAAATCAATCACTTCATGGAGGGAGAGGCTCTCTGTGGCTCGCATAGATGGCGGAGGCAGCATGGGAACTACCTGCTGTGGTAAACCCAACGTCTGGCGTACGAAGCGCTCACCTAAGAACCAAGCTCAATAGACCGGGCCCTCGAGTACAAGTCGATAACAGGAAGCCCCCCGAGCGCCGGCAAACTGGTCCCTGACTCCCTCAGGCATCGTCACCCAGGGCTGCCACGAGATCTGCAAATAGCGAATGCACATGTTGTTAGTTTCCATTAGATATGCGATATGAAGCAAAGCTGACGTAAATAACCATGAGTTTTGAGTTACCTTTGCCGCGATCACGGTGTCAAAGTACCGGCAGAAGAACGGAAAGGTCTCCCTGGTCCTTCTCACGAACCTGCCGTCGTACTGATGAGAGTAAGGTACAACAGAAGGCATCTCCACCTCTGGCTGCGGGGTAAGGTTGGGAAAATATGCATATACCCACAGCTGCAAAAAAGAAAAAGGGCAACAATGAGTATACAACAGATAAACACAGGCAATGTAGAAAGCAGAATATATGTGCAATGTGCAGAGAATGCAAAATACAGAGAGAATGCAGAAAGCAGAATGTGTAGTGCAGCGTACAGAAAGTACAAATACAAAGCAGAGATCAGACTATTTGTGTGTAGTGTACAGAAAGTGCAAAGTAGAAAGCACAGCAAGAACTGCAAAGTAGAAAAGTAAAGCATACCTCCCAGGCTTTCCAGTAGCCGCTGACTCTGTTCCCGCTCCTAGGAGATGTCAAGCTCATGTATCCGTATAAGGTAGCCAAGCCAGCGCCGCCCCAGTCGTAAAGCCAGACCTGAGACAAGTCCATCAAGGCACTCAAGAGATATAGCCCGACAGTGTTCGCCCAGTCGGCGAACAAAGTGGTGCCGAAAAGGAACATCAAGAAGCTTCGAGCGTACTGCTCGATCTCCTCTAGGGTCTCTGGGTCTGTCCCTTTGACATGCTCTGAGAACCAAGTGTATCACACCATCCCCAACCGAAAGATATGCGGACGAGCCCTCAGCAGGTAGATCCAGGCGGCCTCCCACTCGCCCATGTTTGTATCGTAAGGGATCAGACGACCCCCTACCTCTATGCCAGTGAGCATGGCGAAGTCATGGGGAGTCATCCTCATCTGCCCCGTGGGAGAGAAGTGGAAAGAGTTGGTGGTATCCCACCACCTCTCTACCAGTGCGCCAAGTAAGGGCCTACTCGCTATGAGACGCGATAGCCCCATGCAAAACAAGCCGAAGTCGGCCTCATCAACAATCTGGCGGATGCCGACGGGGAGCTCCATGTACCACTCCCTCGTGGATGTGGCTCCGTAGCCTCCGATAGAGTGTGAGTCCTCATGCAATTAGAATGAACAGATGAAAGGCAGTGCAAGAAATATAGTACAAGAATGTATTTGAGACAAACAGATGAAAGGCAGTGTAAGAACTACAATGCAAGAGGATGATCTACGCAAGCAATAAAAGGTTATGTAAGAACATAGTGTATACCTCGGTGTCACCGTAGGATAAAGGGGACTCTCGCTCTCGTAGCAAGAGATCCTCTGGCACGCCTCATGCAAACCCTCTAAAATGACGGATGGTGTCGGGCGGTAGTACATGTGTCTCAGGATGATATGTCTTTAGGTCAAAAGGTCGAACCCTGGGTGGTAGTGGTATAGGCTCGGGATCTGCCTCCATCCTCGGGGAAGCTCCGTCATGTGGTATTGTGGATGCGCTCCCGGGAGGACTCTTCAAGTATCCTTGTGCGCCTCAAGAGAGCGGCGAATTCTTGTTTTGTTCTCTAAGCTGCCACAGTGTGGACTCAAAAGTCACGGTTCTGAATCTAATCTTACAATGTGCGATGTGAGACTAATAAATCACCAAAGAGTCCAAATCCGGCAAATCGTTTTGGAAAATAGATTTTTATAAAGAAGTGCCAAACATGGACTGCTTTGCCAGATACAGAGTTGCCACCTAAATATTTTATTTTGAGGAAATTTAGGAAACCCTGACTCGTGCCTAAGGCCACGTGTCTGTCATCACCAAAGTCGCCTCGGCTCGGGAACTTGGGTACGATTGGGGAAGGTCATTTAATGAGCACCCCCGCTCACCCGATCAAAGATCGGCCTGTACTAAGCATGATATTTTGTTTTTGAAAACACATGTGTTCTTATTCCGATTAATTAGCTAATCTTACTACGTGATGCGCACATCAAACAAGTATAGACTAGATCGCCTAATTTGGAACAAAACATTTCATATTTGTTTCAAAACGGTTTGAAGTTTGCTACTCACAAGTAGGCTAAAATATGGATTTCAATGAATTGTTCCAATTCAAGTAATCCAACCTTCACCCACAGGCATTTAGGCAATTAAACACATAAGAAGTTAGCCTCATGGCAAGCATGCTTTCATGGCAATCAATAACACACATGCAGTATGCTAAAGCGTAAACACTCACAGTGTACTTTGAGCAAAAAGAAAGAACTAGTTAGAAACCAATGCATGATCCTAGTTCATGTTAAGATGGCTAATGCAACACATGCAGAATAGAGCTAAAATAGGCTCGGCTATCTGGAATGTCATGTGAAATGCAACTTGATAACATGCTGTTTCAACACGTATTCAAGTAAATGTATTGAAAGTACAATGTAGTTAGTATGATGCGCCGAGCCCGATGCATGCAATACAGATTAATGGATGCACGCATGCGAGCACAAGGTATGCTAAACAAAATATGCCCTAAAACTAACCATCGTAAGCGGTTAAGTAAAAGGGAGAAAGAAATGGAGGTTGGAAGACATGCATCACACACACACACGCTTATTACAACACTTGGCCTTCTCGAGGGAGAGACCGAATAAGAAGCTAACTAGCTAATCTAAGATAATTAAACTAATTATTACACAACAAATTAATTAACTAACCCTAGTTAACTAATTATTACAAAACGAATTGAATAGCTAACGCATTAACTAATTAAAGGTACAAACTAAAGCGCAAGCAAGCTATCTAAGCATGGCAGCTAAGGAAAGCAATAAATCAGGAGCCTTAAAGGGAGAAGGATGCATGCAAGCCCAGTCACCTCATTCAGAAATCCAATGTGATGCCTCGATTTGCCTCTGTTTTCAACTGTTCTCAGAAACTTGCACCAAGCTCCAGAAAGCTGAAACTCCACCTTAGGAATCTTGTGGGAGGGTGGCCGACCACTTTTGGTCTCTCCAGACACCTGCTAACCACTTTTGGTTGTTGAAAAACCAGAAAAGTCGTCGGCCAGCTAGTTTTTCTGGCTGGCTGGCCAGTTGTTGCTGCTGAATCCCAGTTTGCTGCAACAGAGAACAAAAAAGGGCATGGCAATGTATTTGTAAGATATGTGTACACAACCACCCTCCCTATCATGTGATGAACTCAAGGGGGTATGGTTCTCGACCCTCGGGCCACCAATTGCGCATTTCCATGCATGATGGCCGAGAGGCGAAGTTGCACAATTCAATATGGAAATGAATGACAAGTAAACACATAAAGCCTAAAACTCTATGATGTATGATCAAGAGCGTCGGCGACCGGAAATTAAGGCACGTTTCATCACTTGAAGTATGAAACGTCTCTCGTTTCTCGTGTTTGGACCTAACACCTATTCCAAACACAACACAACACATAATATGGCATGCTCAATGTAATGTAATGCAACCTTAGCATGCAAACATGCAACTATATGGCATACTCAATGCGACTAGCAACCTAGCATACACAATGCAAGGCATAACATGGCATGCACCATGCTAAATGCTAAGAACTAGATGGCATACTCAATGCAAGGTAATCATGAAGTTCTAAACACAATGTGATACATGCATGCACAGTGCAATGCAACAAGGGCAACAATATGCAATGCATCAAGCATGCAACAACATGCAAACCACATACTCAATGGACTTAAACCAAAATGGACAGACCTCCGTCATGCCAAAATAAAGGCACCGAAAACACATACAAACATGCATGCCAATTGGCTCGCCAATTGAGGCACTAAGGTGCAACCCTCAAGAAGACTTAGAAAGTGAAAATCATGGAAGTGTAACAACACTATATGCATTGAAATGAGGTAGGAAATGATGCCAAATCATTCAAACTACACAAGTATGGCATGCTAGGGTCCTTAAAGCATGAAGCTAGTAAAGAGGACTACAAAGGAAGCATGTAATACATGGCAAAAAATGCATGAACTAAGCATGGATAGAGCTCAAGTAAGTCAAAATAAGAACCTAAACATGCTGAGATGAGGGCTCAAAGGCCTAGGCATGCAAGCATACAAGCTAAGGCACAGACTAGGCAACAAATGCACAACCCTTAGAGGCACTCAAAGGGTGATTGAAGTGGGAGCATGGCAAGTCTATATGCTCTGAAATGTCATTTTAGAGGATGCCCAATCATGTACACAACACAAATGAAGCATGCTATGGTGCTCAAAGCTTGAGGCAAGCAAGAGCATTTGTACTGCAACTATACAAAACATGAAGCATGTTACCAAGGCGACCCAAAACAGTTCTAGTACATGTTAAAATGAGTCTAAAACATGCATGGAAGTAGGTCAAAATATGCTAGCATGAAGGGCATGAAGCATGGAATATGTAAGGCAAATAAGGTGGATTACACTACACCTATTAAGACCAAGCATGGTATGACTTAAGCAACAAAAATCAGAGTTATATCATGGAAAAATAACCCCAAATAACCACTGAAATGATGGCTCGCAAGCTATGGCATGAAGGCATATGCAATGGTTCATGTTAAGACATAAAGGGGCCAACCTCCAACACATTGAATGTGTGACAAATGTGAATGCATGGGAATGAAACATGGACTGAAATCACATAATAAGTGATGCCAAATCACTGAAATAAGCCAAGTAATGCATGCTAAAGGATTCAATACACAAGGCTAACAAGCTAGATTGAATCAAGGCTATGCAAAGCAAGTCATGCACGACCAAAACAACCAAAATCAAACCTTAAACATGATAAAACATGAACAAAATCTTCTTTAAGCTAAGCCAAAAGCATGCTAAAATGACATGTCAAGGCATGATGCATGTTAGGCTATTTCATGGCATTACACTACAAGTGTATGGTGCATGCAAGGGCCAACCAAACCAAACCATAACAGAGTCATGGCATGCTAAAACAATACCAAAAACCTACTGAATGGAAAGTAAACAAGCTAGAATGGCATGCTACTTCATGAGGCATACAAAGCTAGTTTGTGTGATTTACACTACAAGTGTATTAACCATGCATGGAGTGACCAAACCAAGCAAAAATAGTGGTATGCCCCAGCAAAATAACCACAAATACAAGCTAAGATATAGCAACATAAACTTAACAAAGGTGCTCAAACATGAGGCATTCAAAGCTAGTAAACAAGATACAAGGAGAGGGGATGACCCTCTCCAATTTAAGACACCAAGACCACCTTTCTACCACTGAAATTTGCAGTGGTAGAAAGGTCATGCAAAGGGTTCAACAAGAGCCTAAAGGGATGGCTCAAAATAAGGCCTAACAAGGCCGAAGAGGGGGTAAATCACCCCAAACGAAAAAGTGACCTAAAACAACTATTTTAAGCACTTAAAAACAGAACTTTTTTCAGTTATAAGTTAATCTTAAAAATAGATGCAAGAAGGGCTAAAAGCTTAAGCAAGAAAGGGGTATCTAAAGGTCAAAAGCTCACCCTTGAAGACCTTCTTTACTACTGCAACTTCAGCAAGTTCTTTGAGCTTAAATCAGTCCAAGAACACCAAAAACAACTCCTTAGCACCTCAGCTACCAAAGGAAGGTGTTTGAGTGTGTGTTTGTATCTTAAACTAAGACAAATCTACACTTTTGAAGCACAAAAATGAAGAAACAAAGAGATATAGCTACAACACTATATCTATCCCTCTCAGCTGGTTTTTCTGAACCTAGAGGAGGGAGGGGGAGCTTCTCTCTTATAGAAGAGGAAAGGCAAAGCTTCTAGGAGAAGCTAAGCAACAAGCTAATCCCTCCATACACGTGTATGGAGGATGGCTCTAATGTCCTTCAGCTGGCAGCTAGAGGAAAATATCTCCAAAAATGTGTCAAAAAGCAGCTGACCACTTCAAGTGGTCGGCCTGCTACTTAAAGTGGTCGGCCGACCACTTCAAGTGGTCCACAGAGACAAAAACTAGTTGGCCATTGGTGGGAGAAGTCAAGGGCATGAAAACAATGCAGTGGTGTGGTGGCCGACCAGAAAAGATGCCCCAAAGACCAAGAAAGCCAGTTGTCCGACCAGAAAACTGGCTGACAGAAGGAAAAGTGATCGGCCAGAAGAAATACTAGTCTCCCACCCTTGGATGACCTTCAAAACAGGGAAAACAAGGTTTGTACCAAAAACAAACCAAAACAGATGCAAGACGAGAAATTGGGAGGCAAAACACGTGGTCGAAAACCCCGAAAACTAGACTACGAGCATCAAAAGTGGTATGCAACCACAAAAGTGGTCTCCCGGACCACAGTGTTCCTCTAGGCATAGGCAACAAGGTATGGTTCAAAAAGCACGCCAAACAGAGAACGTTAAGTTGTCCCGAGACAAGGCGCGTGGCCAAAGACTCAAAAAACAGAAAACTAGGCTCCAAACGGGAAAAGTGGCCTATGACCACAAAAAGTGGTCTACGACCACAAAGAGATGGTCTACAAGACCACTCCCTCCCTCCGGGAAGAGAAAACAAGATTCGGTCCACAAACCGAGCCAAAGCAGAAAGAGTTCAGAGGCCTGGAGGCAAGGCTTTCAGCCAAAACTCTGAAACCTCTAAACGAGCACAACATGCACCATCACTGAACGCTTAATCGATGACGTCTGAGTCTTAAGGTCGGTAAAAAATGGGGTGTCTACAGTTGCCCCTCTTTGACAGAACTCGAAAGTCACAAGTGACGGGAGTGAATGTCAAAGGCCAGAGACGACCCATTTTTGACAAAGCCGAAGACTTAGACAAACAAGCAAGATAACAAAGAGATGTGCCCGCAGGCTGGGACAAGATGCAAATAACATGTACAAAGCCGAACATAACTTATGATCATGCAAAGAAAGCTGTAACGAAGCAAATATACACAATAAATGTAACAGTTTAAGCAAGCGAAAACGAACCAAACTACATTACATGCAGAAAGGATGTAAGAGAATTATACTGTTCTCACTATGTCTCACGTGGAGTACATACAATGCTGTCTGGTTCGTCTGGTCACGCCAGCTTCAAATGAACCGTACATACAATATCGTGCTTGCAAAAGAAAGAAAATCAACAGGTACAATATTGTTAGAAACATACGTAGCAATGCAAGTGAAAAGTGCGTGCCAACACAAGTGGAGGGATGCATGACAATGCAATGCACTAACAAGTGCAGATGAGGTGCGCAAGATAGCGCGGATGATGCAATGCACAAAACAGTGCGATGAGGTGCGCAAGATAACACGAATGATGTAATGCACAAGACAGTGCAATTGAGGTACGCAAGATAGTGTGAATGATATTCAATGCACAAAACAGTGTGATTAGGTGCGCAGGATAGCGCGAATGATATGCAATGCACAAAACAGTGCGATGCGCAAGATAGCGCTATGCGCAAAATAGCGCAAATGAAATGCAATGCACAAGACAGTGCGATGCGCAAGATAGCGCAATGCGCAAAATAGCGCGATAAAATGCATGCACAATGCAAGTAATGGAAGGAGACACAGTAGATACAAAGGGGGACAAATTCTAACCACGCTGGAATCATGAGGGGAGGCAAAAACAACCAATCAGGCGCGTACAAAACACAACCTGAGATAAATTCCAAACACGCTGAAATCATATGAGGAAAAGGACACTCAAACCACGCTAAAATCGTGAGAGGAGGTCCAAAACAAACCGCCCAGGCGCGTACACGACGCAACCTAGGATAAATTCCAAACACGTTGAAATCGTGTGAGGAAGGACCAAAACAAACCGCCCAGGCACGTACATGACGCAACCTAAGATAAATTCCAAACACGCTGAAATCGTGTGAGGAAGGACCAAACTCTAACCATGCTAAAATCATGAGAAGAGGTCAACAAATTCCAACCATGCTGAAATCTTGTGAGGAAGAACCAAACACTAACCACGCTGAAATCGTGAGAAGAGGTCAGCAAAATTCCAAACACGTTGAAATCGTGTGAGGAAGAACCAAACTCTAACCACGCTGAAATCGTGAGAAGAGGTCAACAAAATTCCAAACACGCTGAAATCGTGTAAGGAAGAACCAAACTCTAACCACGCTGAAATCGTGTAAGGAAAAACCAAACTCTAACCATGCTAAAATCGTGAGAAGATGTCAACAAATTCCAAACAAGCTGAAATCGTGTGAGGAAGAACCAAACTCTAGCCACGCAAAAATCGTGAGAAGAGGTCAACAAAATTCCAAACACGCTGAAATCGTGTGAGGAAGAACCAAACTCTAACCACGCTAAAATCGTGAGAAGAGGTCAACAAATTCCAAATGCGCTGAAATCGTGTAAGGAAGAACCAAACTCTAGCCACGCTAAAATCGTGAGAAGAGGTCAACAAAATTCCAAACACGCTGAAATCGTGTGAGGAAGAACCAAACTCTAACCACGCTGAAATCGTGAGAAGAGGTCAATAAAATTCCAAACACGCTGAAATCGTGTGAGGAAGAACCAAACTCTAAGCACACTGAAATCGTGAGAAGAGGTCAACCAAATTCCAAACAAGCTGAAATCATGAGAAGAGGTCAACCAAATTCCAAACACGCTGAAATCGTGTGAGGAAGAAGGAGAGAGGGAGAAACATAGGGACATATCCCCGTGTCTCGGAATGAAAGAAAAACGTAGGGACGTATCCCCACGTTTCGGAAAGATGAAGAATCATAGGGACATATCCCCATATTTTAGAATGAGGAGAAACATGGGGGCGTATCCTCGTGTTTCAGAATGAAGAAGAAACATAGGGACGTATCCCCGTGTTTCAGGATGGTATGAGCATTAGAACGTATTCCAAATGCTCTAAACCAGAAAAGGAGAAACGTAGGGACATATCCCCGCGTTTCAGAATGGTATGAGCATTGGAACGTCTTCTAAATGCTCTAAACCAGAAAAGGAGAAACACAGGGACATATCCCCGTGTTTCAAAATGGTATGAGCATTGGAACGTATTCCAAATGCTCTAAACCAGAAAAGGAGAAACACAAGGACATATCCCCGTATTTCGGAAAGAAGAAGAAACATAGAGACGTATCCCCGTGCTTCGGAAAGAAAGAGAAACAAAGGGACGTATCCCCGTGTTTCGGAAAGAAAAAGAAACATAGGGATGTATCCCCGTGTTTTGAAAAGAAAAAGAAACAAAGGGATGTATCCCCATGTTTCAAAAAGAAGAAGAAACATAGGGACGTATCCCCGTGTTTTAGAAAGAAAAAGAAACAAAGGGACATATCCCCGTGTTTCGAAAAGAAGAAGAAACATAAGGACGTATCCCCGTGTTTCAGAAAGGAGGAGAGTGGACCTCTCAATGTATCACACGCGAGAGGGGAAAGGGAAAACCTCTCAGCGTAGCACACGCGAGAGGGGAAAGGGAAAATCTCTCAGCGTAGCACATGCGAGAGAGGAAAGAAATCATCTCTCAGCGTATCACACGCAAGAGAGGAAAGGTATCCAAACGCGCACCAAACACGAGAGGAGAAAGGTATTAGTCAAACTGAACCGGAACTTCTCTGAATGAACAGTACATACAATACTATGCATAAATGAGAAAGAACTCGATAGGTACAATGCAATACAATGCACGATATTTAAGGAATGCAATAAATAGACAAAGCGGTGCTTTACAAAGCACCTCAAGAGGTGAGTGGCGATAAACCGCTCTACTCTGACGGGGATCCCCCCATTCTCGTGTTCTTCGAACTCTTACCTTCAACTCACAGTTCAAAGGTTCTGAATCGCTGACAAGGAGCAACATTTGCTGGGGAAACCACGGATGCTGCTTTTCTTCCTGATCATACTCACAACTTTCCCTATTCTTCAACGGGGTGAGAGACTAGGTTGGATCAGTATCCAGAATCGAGATGTATACCTGCTACCTCAATCTATGGGGCTTCTATACAGATTTCAAGTCGGGGAGACACCCCTGAGTATTTAAACCAGACTTTAGTCTCGGAAATTCCAAACCTTTGTGTTTTAGGCAACAGCCATTCGAACTCTAGTTTCCATCGTCACAGTTGATCTTCTAAGAACTCATTGCAGACACAGCCAGGGTGCCTCTTGTAGGGATTGGTACTCTGGGAGAGCACTTCTGATTGCCATTCCGGCATGAAAACCGTCATCACAATATTCTATTCACTTTGAACACACAGCTCGTACCGCGCACTGCTCATTCCGAACATACAACTCATAACACAGTACTTTGCCCATTTTGAACACACGGCTCATACCATAGTACTTGGTTTATGCTGCACATGGCTCATACAACACGCTGCTCACTCTGAATACACAGCTCAAAACACAGTATTCAGTTCACTTGGCACACAGCTCGCTCTAAACACTCAGCCCGTAACACAGTATCCTGTTTATTTTGAACACACGGCTCATACAAGACATTGCTTATTCTGAACATACAGCTCATACAGCAAACTGCTCATTCTGAATACTCAGCCCATAATACCGTACTTGGTTTTAATCGGCACACATCTCATACAGCACATTGCCCACTCTGAACACTCAGCCTGTAACATAGTACTTGGTTTATTCGGCGCACAGCTCACACGGGGTACTGCTCATTCTGAACACACAGCTCGTAACACAGTACTCGGTTTATTCGGCGCATAGCTCATTCTGAACAACCAGTTCAATCTGAATATACGGGATGTAGTGACAGAACTTGTAGAGGTTGAAAAAAAAACAGATGCTCCAAATTTTATCTCTTTTCTTTTGCTTCGCAGCTCGGAACCTATGTGGCTTCGATAGGTCCTGGTTCTACTGTTTTCACATGATTTGGGTTGAACCCTGCAGTTTTATGAAAGAACAAAACCTGTTTTGCACAAATGTGGAGAATGGCACAGCTCTCTGAGCACAAAACAATTCATTTTTTAAATTGAAAGATGAGTTTTTGACCGGGTATTGAGCCTACAATTGAACACAGTGCACTACGACTCAACAATGAAAAACAAAAGGTAAACAACCTAAACACATCGAGAAACACTCGAAACAACTCAAAACAAGAATCGAGACAAACAAAACAACAGACATGACACTCAGATGTGCATAGGGAGCCTGTTTCTCTGGGTATTGTTTCCCACCCTTTCTCATTTGTGATTCTCACATCACTCGGCCCTCAAGCTCTAGTTTTCTAAAAAAGCCTTTTTTCTCACTTTTTCTCTCAGCGCACATCTCTCTATTCTTCAATCTCTCTTTTTTTATCCCTCCCCTGGGTGGTTGATGGATAAATAAGAGGTTGTGGGTTCATGCTCGACATTACCAGCTCGCGGCTATTTCTTCCGGTGACGTCTAGTCAATACCCTAGATGAGGGAGTGGAGTATCTTAATCCATTCCAATTCGTGCTTCGCACTTAGCTTGATACCTTGTTGCTTGGAGGATGAGAGAGCTTTCAGCCTGTAGACATCCCCGAACGTCCCGGGAGGGAATCCTGTTTTGTTCATTGGGGCTTACTACAGTTCGGACTCAAATGTCACGATTCTGAATCTAATCCCGCAAAGTGCAATGCAAGACCAATAAATCACCAAGGAGTCCAAATCCAGCAAATCGTTTTGGAAAACTGATTTTTAAAAAGAAGTGCCAAACATGGACTGTTTTGTCAGATACAGAGTCACCACCTAAATATTTATTTTGGGGGAATTTAGAAAACCCTGACTCGTGCCTAAGGCCACGTGTCCATCATCACCAAAGTTGTCTCGGCTCGGGAACTTGGGTACGATTGGGGAAGGTCACTTCATGAGCACCCCCGCTCGCCCGATCAAAGATCGGCCTCTACTAACCATGATATCGAGTTTTAAAAACATTATGTGCTCTTATTCCGGTTATTAGCCTAGAATTACTATGCGATGCGCACAGCATACAAGTATAGACTGGATCACCTAAGTTGGAACAAAGCATCTCATGTTTGTTTTTTAAAGCGGTTTGCTACTCGCAAGTAGGCTAAAATGCGGATTTTGCCACCCTCAAGTGGGCTTAGAAAATATGGTGATTTGCCACTCTCAAATGGGCTTAAAACTCGCAATCAATGAATTGTTCCAATACAAATAATCCAACCTTCACCCACAGGCATTTAGGCAGTTACATCACATGAGCAAATAGCCTTATGGTAAGCATGCTATCATGGCAGTCACTCACACGCATGCAAGGATGCTAAAGCATAAATACTTACCGAGTACTCCAAGCCAAAGAAAGAAGCTAATTAGAAATCATGCATGAATCCTAACTATGCTGAAATGCCTAATGCAAAAATGCAACTAAGATAGGCTCGGCTATTCTAAAATGGCATATGAAATGCAACAACTGATACACGTATTCAACTCAGAATTGAAATACAATGCAGTTAGTATGATGCGCCGAGCCCGATGCATGCAAGACAGATAAATGGATGCAAACATGCAAGCATAAGTATGCTAATTGAAACGTGCCCTAAACTAACCATCATAAGTCGGTAAATAAAAGGGAGAAGACGTGGGGTTAGAAGACATACATCACACACACGCACACTTATTACAACATTGCCCTCCTCGGAGGGTCCGAATAAATAATACACAACTGAATGAATAACGAATTACAGCTAATTATTACACAACCCTAATTAATTAACAAATTAACTAAAATAAATAAGCTAACATGCAAAACATATGAAATGGACTACCTCAGCTCGGTCTCGAATGATAAGGAATGCATGCATGCTCGAGTCGCCTTGCTGGAAAATCCATCGCGATGCCCTGATTTGCCTCTGTTTTCAACTGGTCCCAGAACACTATACAAAACTCCAGAAGACTAAAACTCCATCAGGCTGTAGGGATACTACCGACCAGTTTTTGCTGCTGGCTTCCGGTTTGCTCCAACAAAGAGCAAGAAAGGGGCATGGCAAAGTATTTTCAACATATGTGTGCACGACCACTCTCCCCGTCATTACATAAGTTCTAGGGAGTGTAGTCCTTGATCCTCGTGCCACCAATCACGCATCTCGATACATGATGGCCGAGGAGTCGAATTGCATGACTCAATGTCAAATGGATGCACAAATGAACACAATAAGGCCTGAACTCCATCATGGGTAATCCGGAGTGTAGGGGACCGAGAATCGAGGCACATTTTGTCACTTGGAGTACGAAACGTCCCTCGTTTCCCGTGTCTGGACTAAACCCTATTCCAAACACAATGCAATACACATGGCATGCATGAATGCGATTCTAACATGCAACCTAAACATAATGCCACTAAATGATGCAAACATGCAAATGATGATATACAAACATGCTACTAGCATACACAATGCTATGGGATAATCAATGGCATACTCAATGCACACGAAAACTATATGGCATACGCAATACACACATGGAGACTAACAATGAAATGATCAAGGCATACACAATGCAATGGTCAATCATGCAACAACATGGACTATATGGCATACACAATGCAAGATGGACTTAAACGAAAATGAATGGGCCTCAGCCGCACTCAAATCAGTGGCCAAACATGATGAAATTAAAGGCAGGAACACTCATGCAAACATGCCCAATGCAAGGGACCGAACTTAAGGCATCAAATGCCACTCTACCAAAGCATGGGAAGGGATGAAATATGGTATACAATCATACATTCTCCAGCTCTGAAATGACATGCAAGATGGTCCCGAATCACATAAACACCTCACACAATGCATGCTAGATGGCCCGAATACCGAAACTAATGAAGTGCATTACACTAGAAGTACACAAAGCAATGCACAAATGGCCAAACCAGCCCCAAACAGACCCTAGGCAGGTCCAAGACAGTGGGAAAATGGACTAAAATGATGGCTCAAAAGGCATGGAAATGAAGCTCATGCAATGGTCCAAAAACGAGGCATACAAGCACGACTCTCAAACGCATTTAAAGACTGAGCTAAGGCAGTCCAAAACATGCACAAAATCAGTTTAAAGCATGGCCACAAAGTGCTAGAATCAAAGGACAAAATAGCATGCAATGTAATCTAGTAAAGAGGATTTGCACTACAAGCATGTGAGGCAATCAAGATGCCATCAAACCAGAAAAATTCAGAGGTATGATATGCCAAATAAAGCCCAAAAACCTACTGAAACATGGTCTATGCATGCAAGAATGATATGCTCCTTTGATAGGCTATAAGAGGGGTTGTCCTACACATGCAAGGGACACACCCAAGGTGACAAAACCAACTCTGGACAGAGCCTAGGGAGGCCCTAAAAGTCACAGAAAAGGGCCTAAAACAAGGCTTGGAGGTGAGAAAATATAGGCTCCTTTGTTAGACCAAATATGCTAGAAAACAAAACAGGAAGAGAGAGGGTCACCCCTCTCTGATTTTGGCCCTCAAAACTACATCCTAACCACTGAAAATCCGCTGGATTTCAGTGGCTAAAGGGCCAAGCAAAGCTCAATAAAAAAGGCTTAGGGCATGGCTCAAAACAAGGCAAAATGAAGCATGCAAGGGGATAGATGATCCCCAACAGAAAAATGATCTCAAACAAACATGTTAAGGGCCTCAAAATAAGACTTTTTTCAGTTTACACCGAAGCTCAAATATGCATGAAAATAAAGCTAAGAAATGGATCAAAATAATGCCAAAAAGAGGGAAATGGTGTGTTACCCTTGTATCACAAAAGGATAGCAACTTCTGGACCCAAAAACCAGACCTTTAGCCTCTGAAAATGACCTCCAAAGACCTCAAAGCAATGGTGGAGGTGTATGGCTATGAGGTGTAGTGTAAAAGGGTCAAGAACTATGCACTTTTGGAGCCAAAATGGTGAGATATAGAGAGGGATATATGTTTTGCCTTAGACCAATTTTCTGAACCTTTGCAAATGAGGGAGAGGGTCTCTCTTATAGAGGAACAATGGTCCAATCTTCTTCAAGAAGCTTGTGCAAAGGTCCAAGCTTCTTGAGGAAGCTATAGGAAAAAGGGTCAAGCTTCTTGAGGAAGCAAGAGCCAAAGGGTCAAGCTTCTTCACGAAGCTAAAAAGGGGTCAAGCTTCTCTTAGAAGCTTAGAGCAAAGGGCCAAGCTTCTTTAAGAAGCCAAAAAAAGGTTTCCAATCCTCCATACACGTGTATGGAGGATGCAGTCTGTGCCTTCCAGCTGGCACAGTTGGCACACACTCACAGAGACAGAAAATAGGGAAGCTGGCCGACCAGTTCAGGTGGTCGGCCGACCACTCCCCCTGGTCGGCCGACCAGTTCAAAAGGTTCAAGTGAGCAAAATGTGGTCTGCAGCCCTGATTGGTGGTCTCCCAAGTGAGTGTAAGCTAGTGGTGTGGTGGGAGACCAGCAATTGTGGCCCAAAAATGAGGGAGACCAGTTACCTGTCAAGAAAACCGGCAGACGGTAGAAAAATGGTCTCCAAGGAGAAAAGGTGGTCTCCCACCCTTGTACCACCTCCAAACAATGAAAACAAGGTCCATGCCAAAAATGAACCAAGATGGATGCAAAACGAGGGTTTGGGGGTCAAAACGCCCAGCCGGGTGCCCCGAAAACAGGCCGTTAAGCATTGAAAGTGGTGTGTGACCACAAAGGTGGTCTCCCGGGCCACAGTGTTCCTCTAGAGAGAGGAAACAAGGTGTGTTCCAAAAACCGGAGCAAACGGAGAAAGTTAAGCGGTTCCGAACCGAGGCGCATGGTCGACGGCTCCGAAAATCGAAAACTGGTCTCCAAACGAGAACAGTGGTCTACGACCACGAAAAGTAGCCTACTGCCACTGAGAGATGGTTTACAAGATATCTCCCTCTCTTCGGGAAGAGAAAATAGAATCTGGTTCGCAAACCGAGGCAAAGCACAAAAGAGTCCCGAAGTTCGGAGGCATGGCTATCAGCCGAGACTCCGTAACCTCAGAACGAGCACAACATGCGCAATCACCGAGCGCTCAATCGATGACGTCTGAGTCTTAAGGTCGGTC
This sequence comes from Camellia sinensis, assembly GCF_055761805.1. NCBI lineage: Eukaryota > Viridiplantae > Streptophyta > Magnoliopsida > Ericales > Theaceae > Camellia > Camellia sinensis. The sequence continues at coordinate 15,103,964 of NC_138968.1, forward strand.
AAAAATGGGGTGTCTACACAGCCCTTTGCTATTAACTTCAGTTATGCCTTGGTCTGGCAGGTGGAGTGCCTTTTCTGACAAGTATGTTGACAATGGGGAAAAGACAGAACACTTGACTCAACTGTGCCCCTAGTTCATCATTTTGACCATTTTTTTGTTTTGGCTTTCTACTAAAACAATTTTGATCAATATTAGAGTTAGATTAAATGCTTATTCAATTTTCTGATTCAAAATCATGCAAGTTAGGTTATGAGCACTGAAAATTTTCCTTTTTTGGGTCCAAGAAATGGTCCAGTTTTAGAAAAATGAAATAATTTTCGAGAGACTTAATCAACCTCAGTAAAAATTCTCAAAACTGTTTTTGCAAACAGCCACTGCTCAACGAGCACGTAACCTACTCTTGAGATGCACAACCTCAAATCGGAAGCAATGGAAAATTGCCCTTTTGCCTAAATGGCGTTGTACGGCAACGAAAAGTTGCCCCTTGTTTGAAGGACACTTCAACACACTGAATGGTAACTGAAAGTTGCCCCTTGTTTGAATAGTACCGCAACACACTGTAATCAGTACTCATAATGAAGGTCACAACCGAACTCTTGGAGACAGAGAAGACAAAGATGGTCAGAACCATTACATGGACATGGTCGATCTGGAAGTGTTTACGACTGGACTTCAGAATGAAGTTACCTACGTATCCCAAACATGGGAATCAAGCTTTACGTAGTTCCGGTTAAGGTACACTTGTGTATTAACCTCTCCTTTTGCGTTCTAACTTTTGACAAGGCCGCCCTTCCGGGTTTTCAACCTTGCGAGCTTTGTTTTTCTTTTCTTTTCAATTCTTTTCATCTTTTCTTTGTTTAGAATTTTTCATTTTATTTTTTTGTTCTTTTTCTATTTGTTGTTGTTTTTTTTTTTTTTTTTTGTTCTTTTTCTGTTTGTTTTTTTCTTGCTCTAACTTTTGCTTAGGTCGCTCTCCCAGGTTTTCAGCCCAGCGAGCCTCTCAAGGGTAAACGTGTAGCTTTGTCCATGTTGAATGGTTTTAGGATCTCATAACCATCTGAATTTAGGAGAATGGCTGCTGTTTGCTGATGATGTAAAAGTCCATCTGATAGGGGCTGAATTTGCCCCTAGTGTTGTGGATGGGAACTCAATTGTCCTTCAGCAATACATTCTTCTTTCCTCCTTTCTGGGATTTGGCATTCTTGCCGATCTTCGTCAACTTGAGAAATGTCCCAATTTTTGACTCTGCAAGCACATCTGACATTTTTGCCTCTAGTTCGAGGGGTACTTCTGATCTAGCTTCGCAAGCTTCTTTTTACGATGTCTGACCTTCTTGATTTGACTTTCTTGCCTCTTGTTCGAGGGCTGCTTCAAATCTAGCCACACATGCCTCATTTGATGGTCGACCGTTGAACATTCTGAATCCGAGTTCAAGGTTTGAAAGTGAGGGTCGAGCCTCGAGGCAGAGAGCGATCCTAAGCTGCACAATCTCAAGAGCGATTCCACACAGGTCTTCGCAAGACCGCGCAAAAATTTTTTTTTTTTAAATCTTTTAAGAAAGCGACCAATCACTCGCGCTGAAGACAATGCGAAACCAATCTGGATCAAGCTAGGATCCTTCTCAGTACTCACATTAACAAGCATGATTTCATTCATTAAGGGCTTAGCAGGCCTCTCTTTCTCTTAGTTTGATCAAATTTTTGCAAATCCCGAGGAATTCCTTCCTCTTTGTTTTCATCACAGTGTTCAAAAGGTTTTGAAAAACTTAGGTCAATGCAATGATTTAAAAGGCACAGAAAAGCAGGTGAAAAGCACTACCGTTTCATTCAAACTTCTGGCACAACTGGCGCAAGGTAGAAGTAAACACAAGAGTGTAGAAATTACTGCTGTTTCATTCAGATCTGCTGGGACAACTGGCTCCAAGGCAGAAACAGACTCAAAAGAAAGCAAAAAGACAAACACAAAACAAAATAGTGATGTCCAAGGTAACACCCCCGGAATCACCCGACTCCTATGCAACAAGACTGACTCGATACAACAAGACAGACCTAACTGACATAGTACAAAAAGACTGACTACAAAACTGACTGAATACCCAAGTCAGAAAGTACAAAAACTAGCATTCGCAAATGCTCAAAATAGTGCGTGCCATACGCCACATCTGGAGTAAACTAAGCACCGCCCACAAGTGGTTCATCCCCTAATCACATCACATTATCCTCCAAGTTCACTGATCCAGTGACAATAGACTTTGTTGAGCTTGGTGGGAGGATGACCCCATTGTCAAACAAGTCCTGTACTCCATGGCGAAGACAGAAGCAATTGTCGGTGCCGTGACCGGTTTGTTGATGGTACGCACAGTACTGGGTAGTATCATGACCGGGTGGAAGACGAGCAGGGAGAGGCTGAGGCTCGAGGGGTTTAAGATGCCCCTTTTTAGTAAGGATTTGAAGAGCCTTGGACAAAGGCATATAGAGGGCATGGAAGACCCTGTGACCTCGAGGTTGATACTTCGAGGTTTGTGGATTTTTACTGGGTGTGCTGGAAAAGGGATCAGCAGGTGCTGGCTTGGTTTTCTGATCTTTCCCGGGTATAGAATTAGGGTGGGGAGGAACAGTTCTGGTTTGATGGCCCTTCTCTCGATTTTTCCCTTGGCTTGAACTGCCCTCGTTCTGAGTGACAAACGTATCATCCACAATTTTTGTAGCAACTGTGAGCACTTGTTGTTTGTTTAGTCCCCCGACTTTCAAAGCCTCAACAGTCTGCTGAAGTTGTTCATAGGGATCAGTGCCTGTCCTCATCTTGTTCTTACCACTTGCCTCAGCTTGGTCGAAGGTTTGGGTTGCGACATCAGTGCGAAGCCCTGTTGCTGTCGACATGTCATTGCCCAAACTTGGAGGGGCTTCGGGTTGGCTGAGTTCAATTACAATCCGCCCCAATAATGGGGGCTCTTCTAGCATGAAGTTCTCGGCATGTGATATGATCGACGACGGAGCCGACATTTCGGAGGCTAGATTAGCCACAGACATCTGAAGATCACCGATCATTCCCATCAGCTCAAAAGTGGTGGGCTCACGGGTTTGAAATACTTGGGGTTCCCAGATTGGATGTGCTGCAGGTGACCTGGGCGGGCGTTGCATTTCAACATTGGCCTCACCCTGCATGGTGATTCCCTGGTTTAATGCCGCTGCCATGACCACAATTTCTTCTGAATTCTGCGTCATCACGAATCTGGTAAACTGAACAGAGGTGATGTGACTGGTGACTAGCGGATCAGATGAACCGATGAACCTTGATTGGCTTTTCTCTGCCTTGCCTCAGCGAAGGAAAACACTGGTTGTTCTGAACTGAATCTCTGACCCGACAAAGTCGATCGGCACAAGTCCGGTGTACTCAGGGGATATCGGAGCCTTCTAAAGCTACGGTTCCCAGGACTACCCTAGCAAAAGAGAAAACACGTAGCATCTCAGACTGACTTTACCAGAACAGATATAAGCATAGTTGAATAACTGTACTCTTTACTGATCACTGTTCCCCAAATTGTTGTCCCAAAACTGATACCCTCAGGTAAAACCAATTCTTCAAATACTGATGCCTGCAGGCCTGATACCCAGACTCGCAAACTGATATATGCATTCCTATAGAGGCACACTCTCCAAAAGCACATAGCAAGCAAATGAGAGCCAAAACACTCTTATGTTGGGGTAGGGTTTCCCGGTCCTATTTTGTCAGGAGCTAGGGTTTCACTACGCACACAGCGGTTTCAAACAACCTATAATCGGGTAAGCAACCTGTCCTAGTTTGGAATAGTCATTATGGATTTCGATATGCACTAGGTCAAATGGTCGAAAAGGGTGCCCCAGTAAAAATCGGAGTTTGTGTTCCCATCGTGGCAGAGCCCGTAACCAGTCAGCCTTATGGCACGCTTCTCAAAGCGAGCCTCCGGCAAACTGTTCAGGAATAGCAGACGGCAAACATGATGTCCTAGGCACACCAATGCAAATGCAATGCAAAGAAACACATAAGTGTAGTCAAAACAAGATATCATGAGTTCGAGTCAAGCTCTCTAAATCCCCAACGGAGTCGACAGAAACTGTGGACGCGCTCCCGGGGAGGACTCTCCGAGTATCCGTGCGCGCCTCAAGAGGGCGGCGAATTCTCGTTTTGTTCTCTGAGCTACCACAATTTGGACTCAAAAGTCACGGTTCTGAATCTAATCTCACAATGTACGATGTGAGACCGATAAATCACCAAAGAGTTCAAATCCGGCAAATCGCTTTGAAAAATAGATTTTTATAAAGAAGTGTCAAACATGGACTGCTTTCCCACATATAGAGTCGCCACCTAAATATTTTATTTTGGAAAATTTTAGGAAACCCTGACTCGTGCCTAAGGCCACGCGTCTGTCATCATCAAAGTTGCCTCGACTCGAGAACTTGGGTACGATTGGGGAAGGTCATTTAATGAGCACCCCAGCTCGCCCGATCAAAGATCGGCCTGTACTAACCATGATATTTTGTTTTTGAAAACACATGTGTTCTTATTCCGATTAATTAGCTAATCTTACTATGTGATGCGCACAGCAAACAAGTATAGACTAGATCGCCTAATTTGGAAGAAAACATTGCATATTTGTTTGAAAACGGTTTGAAGTTTGCTACTCGCAAGTAGGCTAAAATGCGGATTTCAATGAATTGTTCCAATTCAAGTAATCCAACCTTCACCCACAGGCATTCAGGCAATTAAACACATAAGCAGTTAGCCTCATGGCAAGCATGCTTTCATGGAAATCAATAAAACACATGCAGTATGCTAAAGCGTAAACACTTACAGTGTACTCCGAGCCAAAACAAAGAACTAGTTAGAAATCAATGCATGATCCTAGTTCATGTTAAGATGGCTAATGCAACACATGCAGAATATCGACTATCTAGAATGTCATGTGAAATGCAACTTGATAACATGCTGTTTGAACACGTATTCAAGTAAATGTATTGAAAGTACAATGCAGTTAATATGATATGCCAAGCCCGGTGCATGCAATACAGATGAATGGATGCACGCATGCGAGCATAAGGTATGCTAAACAAAATATGCCGTAAAACTAACCATCGTAAGCGGTTAAGTAAAAGGGAGAAAGAAATAGAGATTGGAAGACATGCATCACACACACGCACGCTTATTACAACACTTGGCCCTCTCGAGGGAGAGACTGAATAAGCTAACTAGCTAATCTAAGATAATTAAACTAATTATTACACAACAAATTAATTAACTAACCCTAGTTAGCTAATTATTACAAAACGAATTGAATAGCTAATGTATTAACTAATTAAAGGTACAAATCAAAGCGTAAGCAAGCTATCTAAGCATGGTAGCTAAGGAAAGCAATAAATTAGGAGCCTCAGAGGGAGAAGGATGCATGCAAGCCCGGTCACCTTGTTCGGAAATCCAATGTGATGCCTCGATTTGCCTCTGTTTTCAACTGTTCTCAGAAACTTGCACCAAGCTCCAGAAAGTTGAAACTCCACCTTAGGAATCCTGTGGGAGGGTGGCCGACCACTTTTGGTCTCTCCAGACACCTGCCAACCACTTTTGGTTGTTGAAAAACCAGAAAAGTGGTCGGTCAGCTAGTTTTTCTGGTTGGCCAGCCAGTTGTTGCTGCTGAATCCCAATTTGCTACAACAAAGAGCAAAAAAGGGCATGGCAATGTATTTGCAAGATATGTGCGCACAACCACCCTTCCTACCATGTGATGAACTCAAGGGGGTATGGTTTTCGACCCTCAGGCCACCAATCGCACATTTCCATGCAGATGGCCGAGAGGCAAAGTTGCACAATTCAATATGGAAATGAATGCACAAGTAAACACATAAAGCCTAAAACTCTATCATGTATGATCAAGAGCGTCGGCGACCGGGAATTAAGGTACGTTTCATCGCTTGAAGTATGAAACGTCCCTCATTTCCTGTGTTTGGACTAACACCTATTCCAAACACAATGCAACACATAATATGGCATGCTCAATGCAATGTAATGCAACCTTAGCATGCGAACATGCAACTACATGGCATACTCAATGCGACTAGCAACCTAGCATACAAAATGCAAGGCATAACATGGCATGCACAATGCTAAATGCTAAGAACTAGATGGCATACTCAATGCAAGGTAATCATGAAGTTCTAAACACAATGTGATGCATGCATGCACAATGCAATGCAACAAGGGCAACAATATGCAATGCATCAAGCATGCAACAACATGCAAACCACATACTCAATGGACTTAAACCGAAATGGGTCGACCTCAGTCATGCCAAAACAGTGGCCATAATGCCAAAATAAAGGCACCGAAAACACATACAAACATGCATGACAATTGGCTCGCCAACTGAGGCACTAAGGTGCAACCCTCAAGAAGACTTAAAGAGTGAAAAGCATGGAAGTGTAACAACACTATATGCACTGAAACGAGGTAGGAAATGATGTCAAATCATTCAAACTACACAAGTATGGCATGCTAGGATCCTTAAAGCATGAAGCTAGTAAAGAGGACTACAAAGGAAGCATGTAATACATGGCAAAAATGCATGAACGAAGCATGGATAGAGCTCAAGTAGGTCAAAATAAGGACCTAAACATGCTGATATGAGGGCTCAAGGGCCTAGGCATGCAAGCATACAAGCTGAGGCATAAACTAGGCAACAAATGCACAACCCTTACAGGCACTCAAAGGGTGATTGAAGTGGGAGAATGGCAAGTCTATATGCTCTGAAATGTCATGTTAGAGGATGCCAAATCATGTACACAACACAAATTAAGCATGCTATGGTGCTCAAAGCTTGAGGTAAGCAAGAGCATTTGTACTGCAACTATACAAAACATGAAGCATGTGGCCAAGGCGACCCAAAATAGTCCTAGTACACATTAAAATGAGTCTAAAACATGCATGGAAGTAGGTCAAAATATGCTAGCATGAAGGGCATGAAGCATGGAATATGCAAGGCAAATAAGGTGGATTACACTACACCTATTAAGACCAAGCATGGTATGACTTAAGCAACAAAAATTAGAGTTATATCATGGCAAAATAACCCGAAATAACCACTGAAGTGATGGCTCGCAAGCTATGGCATGAAGGCATACGCAATGGTTCATGTTAAGACATAAAGGGGCCAACCCTCCAACGCATTGAATGTGTGACAAATGTGAATGCATGGGCATGAAACATGGACTGAAATCACATAATAAGTGATGCCAAATCACTGAAATAGGCCAAGTAATGCATGCTAGAGGATTCAATACACAAGGCTAACAAGCTAGATTGAATCAAGGCTATACAAAGCAAGTCATGCATGACCAAAACAACCAAACATGAACAAAATCTTCTTTAAGCTAAGCCAAAAGCATGCTAAAATGACATGTCAAGGCATGATGCATGTTAGGCTATTTCATGGCATTACACTACAAGTGTATGGAGCATGCAAGGGCCAACCAAACCAAACCATAACAGAGTCATGGCATGCTAAAACAATACCAAAAACCTACTGAAATGGAAAGAAAACAAGCTAGAATGGCATGCTACTTCATGAGGCATTCAAAGCTAGTTTGTGTGATTTACACTACAAGTGTATTAACCATGCATGGAGTGACCAAACCAAGCAAAAATAGTGGTATGCCTCGGCAAAATAACCACAAAAACAAGCTAAGATATGGCAACATAAACTTAACAAAGGTGCTCAAACATAAGGTATTCAAAGCTAGTAAACAAGATACAAGGAGAGGGAATGACCCTCTCCTATTTAAGACACCAAGACCACCTTTCTACCACTGAAATCCTCTAGATTTTAGTGGTAGAAAGGTCATGCAAAGGGTTCAACAAGAGCCTAAAGGGATGGCTCAAAATAAGTCCTAAGAGGGGGTAAATCACCCCAAACGAAAAAGTGACCTAAAGTAACTATTTTAAGCACTTAAAAAAAGAACTTTTTTCAGTTATAAGTTAAGCTTAAAAATAGATGCAAGAAGGGCTAAAAGCTTAAGCAAGAAAGGGGTATTTAAAGGTCAAAAGCTCACCCTTGAAGACCTTCTTTACTACCGCAACTTCAGCAAGTTCTTTGAGCTTAAATCAGTCCAAGAACACCAAAAACAACTCCTTAGCACCTCAGCTACCAAAGGAAGGTGTTTGAGTGTGTGTTTGTGTGTTAAACTAAGACAAATCTACACTTTTGAAGCACAAAAATAAAGAAACAAAGAGATATAGATACAACACTATATGTATCCCCCTCAGCTGGTTTTTCTGAACCTAGAGGAGGGAGGGGGAGCTTCCCTCTTATAGAAGAGGAAAGGCAAAGCTTCTAGGAGAAGCGAAGCAACAAGCCAATCCCTCCATACACGTGTATGGAAGATGGCTCTAATGTCCTCCAGCTGGTACAACTGGAGGAAAATATCTCCAAAAAGGTGTCAAAAAGAAACCGACCACTTCAAGTGGTCCACAGAGACAAAAACTAGTCGGCCATAGGTGGGAGAAGTCAAGGGCATGAAAACAATGCAGTGGTGTGGTGGCTGACCAGAAAAGATGCCCCAAAGACCAAGAAAGCCAGTTGTCCGACCAGAAAACATGCTAACAGAAGGAAAAGTGGTTGGCTAGAAGAAATACTGGTCTCCCACCCTTGGACCACCTTCCAAACAAGGAAAACAAGGTTCGTACCAAAAACAAACCAAAACGGATGCAAGACGAGAAATCAGGGGGCAAAACACGCGGCCGAAAACCCTGAAAACTAGCCTACGAGCATCAAAAGTGGTATGCAACCACAAAAGTGGTCTCCCGGACCACAGTGTTCCTCTAGGCAGAGGCAACAAGGTATGGTTCAAAAACCACGCCAAACGGAGAAAGTTAAGCGGTCCCGAGACAAGACACGCGACCAAAGGCTCCAAAAATTGAAAACTAGTCTCCAAACGGGAAAAGTGGCCTATGACCACAAAAAGTGGTCTACGACCACAAAGAGATGGTGTACAAGACCACTCCCTCCCTCTGGGAAGAGAAAACAAGATTCAGTCCACAAATCGAGCCAAAGTAGAAAGAGTTCAGAGGCCCGAAGGCAAGGCTCTCAGCCAAAACTCTAAAACCTCTAAACGAGCACAACATGCACCATCACTGAGCGCTCAATCGATGACGTCTGAGTCTTAAGGTCGGTCAAAAATGGGGTGTCTACTGGTATGTCGTCCGCCATCTGGAAAGAAGATGAGAAAGTGGGCGAAAACAGGAAAAATGCCAGCAGTCAACAAAAGTCAACCCCAAGAAAGAGAAAATGGGAGAAAAAGTCAAAGTTTGGGAAAAGGCACCAAATCCAAGAGAAACTCGAGGGAAACAAGCCTCAAGTGGTGAAAATAAAGAAAAAAGCACCGAAATTAAATTTCAATCGATTCAAAACAAAGGAAATAAAGAGGTTTTAGCAAATCAACTTTGCGTGGGGCGTTGGAAAACACGTATAAAGCTCGGATCTGGAGAAAAGAAAGGTCTAGAGTAAGAGAGGGATGAATTTCGGCTAGAAAGGAGTGAAGAATTGAAGTTTGGGGGTGTAACTATAAAGACCCAAGGCAAAAAGACCAAAATGGCCCCGAATTGCGATCGGCCACCACTAGTGGCCAACAGCCACCATTGGTGGCCGACAACCTTCAGGTGTGGCCGACAACCTCCCTTTGTGGCTGACTGGTTCCCAGTACTCCTACATTAGGTCTTGATGCTGTTTTGTGTCTTCATTTTTTACGAAGTGCAAGAAAAGTTCACTTTTGAGTTCAAATTGCCGCTGCGGAATCTCCAAATCGTGTCTTCGGCGCACGAGGGTTCATCGCTGACCCACATCAATGAGGTGTATCCTTTTTGAACATATTGCAACTCTTTCGAGAGGTAAATCGGGAGTTGCTGAGTTGGTTTTATCAAGTACACTTTTGCCATTGCATAGAATATGTATTTCTCTGTTTGTGGCATAGAACATGCACTTCTCCATTATTGCATAGAACATGCTTCTACTTTTTCATGCATAAAACATGCATAGGACATGCTTCCAATTCATCTCGCATAGAACATGCTGTCACTACATTTGCATGGAACATGCTTTGTATTGTGCATAGAACATACACTCTGACTATGTTATGCTTGTTAAGTTTCTTTCTTATGCAGGCACGATATTGTATGTACGGTTCATTGAGAGGATTTCCAGGTGAGATCATTCCCGTCTTTTGATTTTCCCTGTTTTGGTTAAAAACATTTGGATGTGTTTCGATGTTTTTATCACCACCCCCTGTTTTGGTTAAAAACATTTGGATGTGTTCTGATGTTTATCACCACCCCTCATTTTGGTTAAAAACATTTGGATGTGTTCTGATGTTTATCACCACTCCGTGTTTTGGTTAAAAACATTTGGATGTGTTCCGATGTTTATCACCACCCCTGTTTTGGTTAAAAACATTTGGATGCGTTCCGATGTTTATCACCACACCTTGTTTTGGTTACAAACATTTGGATGCGCTCCGATGTTTATCACCGCTCTCTTTGGTTAAGAACAGTCAGGTGCGTCCTGATGTTCATACCATCCCTTCTCTCCTTCCTCGTGTAACGCGTTAAGATCTTGTTTGACACCTTAGGTGCGCCCGACGGTTGTGTTATTCTTTGCCTTTCATGCGTGATGCGTAGTTAAGTTTGCATAATTTTCTTACATCCTTTTGCATGAAATGTGGTTTGGCTCGTGATTATTACGCGTGGCGTGTTTCATTATTTGTTTTCTTGTTAGAGGTTGCTATACCTTACTTTGGTTTGTTTAAATGTAGCATTTATTTGCATAACATTTGCATCTAGATGTTTCATTACAGCCTCATTACATGATCATAAGTTATGTTTTTGCATCGTGCATATCACTTGCATCTTGCCCCAGAATTATGCTGGTTTGATTCCTTGCAAAGAGATACGTAGGTAGCTCGCGGGCGCAACCGTCTTTGTCTTGTTTGTCTGTTTGTCCAAGTCTTTGGCCTTGTAAAAAATGGGTCGTCTCGGGGCTTTGGCATTCACTTCCGTCATTTCATGACTTTCGAGTTCTGTCAAAGAAGGGCAACTGTAGACACCACATTTTTTACCGTCCTCAAGACTTGAACATCATCGTTTGTGCACTCGATGATTGTGCTTGTTTATGTCCGTTTTGAGCGCTCGAAGTCTTCAGCGGAATGCCTTGTCTTTGAGCCTCTAAACCTTATCTGTTTTGTGCATGTTTTTGAACCAAGATCTTGTTGCCTCTAGTCTGGAGGAGTGGGTAACCTGTCGGCCAACCCCCTAGGCTGTCGACTAGGGCTTGTTTTTGTCGGCTACCAGTGGTGGCCAACGGCCATTGGTTTCTTTTTCCAGATATTTGTTGACAGCTATGCCAGTTGTTGCTCACTGAGCTGCATCTTCATACACGTGTATGGTAAGATGTTCACAAGCTCAAGACTTGTTTTTCTATATATAAGGGGTGTCCTCCCCCATTTTTGAGGGTTAGCATTTTTACAACAAAAATATATCTCTCTCTCTCTTGTTATTTTGCACACATTTGCTTAGTTTCTCTTAGCTTTTGCATATCAACCCTTAACCAAATACTCTCACCTTTGGGCTAAGATTACTTGGAGCCTTTTCTGAGCTCTAGAAGGAGGTTTGAGCTTGGATTGTTGCCTATTTTGTGCCTTAGCTTCAAGAGGTATAACACTTGTTATTTAAGCTTGCTTTCAATACTTGTTTTGCCATCTTTTCAAACTGTTTTTGGGCTAATTTTGAACTGTCAAAAACACTATTTTTGTGACTTAAAAGTGTTGATTTGAGGTCTCTTTGAGTTAGGGAGTGGTCCACCCTTCTTGTCCACCATTCTTGCTCCTTTGTTTGTTAAACTCTTGTACCATCTTTTCATCACTTTCAAACCAACTTTTTTAGGCCTTTTAACCACTAAATTTCAGAGGTTTTTCAGTGGTAAAAACCTTATTTTGAAGTCCAAAATTGGAGGGGTTAGCCTCCCCTCCTTGTGTCTTGTTTGCATGCCTAGTTAGCTTCATATGTTAGCATGTTTTTCTAGCTTAATTTAGCTTAAGTCCAGCATGTTTTTGCCTCTAAAATAACCTATTTTGGCTCTATTTTGGGCAGATTAGTTCAGTTGAGGCTTGTATTGCATAGTTGTAGTGTTAATTCCTTTACTAGCTTGATGTTTTAAGGCTTTAACTATCATTGTTTTGAGTTAATAGCATGTTTTAGTGTTGTTTTGCACTTAATTCTAGCACTTTAGTCTCTGCAACCTCCCTCAATTCTTTACTCTTTTGTTTGCTTTGAAAGTGGTTTTAAACCCCTTGTTTGCCTAAGTGTGAAATGGAGGTGTTGCATCTAATGGTTTAATCCCTTAGGGGGTTCATTACCAATAGTGTAATGCCTCTTTCATGCCCAAAGCAACTCGTTGTTTGAGCCATCTTTCCATTAGAGGACACTCACTTTTGGACTTAATAGATTAAAGAATAAATCGGTAATGTAAAATGAGTAAACAAAATGAACAAGTAAAAGAGGCAAGATAAGCATCTTTTGTGTTACATTGCATGTGTTTGAATCAGACGTTAATTCGAACATAAGAAAAATAGGACATTTCATACTCAAAAGTGATGAAATGTGCCACTTTCCTTGGTCACCATTGCCCTTGGTCATGCATGATAGGGTGGTGGTCTTTTTGGTCTTATTTGTGCATTAATTAAACTTGTACAAACTTGGTTCCTTAGCCATCATGCATGGAAATTGCTTGATTGATGGTTTGAGGGCTAGGAGTTCCTTTGAGCTTGTTTGATGATAAGGAGGGTACCAGTACAAACAACCCTTGAGAATATACTGTTTTGCCTCTGTTTGCTCTCTATTGTAGTAAGAAGAAGTTCAGGGCAGCAATGGCCGACTGGCCATCAGCAGTGGCTGACAGCCACCAGAAGTAGCCGACCGATCACCAATGGTGGCCGACGGCCACCATTGGTTGCCGATCGACCATCAATGAAATTTGCACAGTATGTTGGTAAGGTGGAGCAGAGGCATTCTGGGAGTTAGCAGCCCTGTTGGTGTTTGAATGTGCAAAAGAGGCGTTCAGTGGCAAGGCAGTGGCCTTTTCGGGTGGAGAAACCGAGCATGCATGCATCCCTCATTTCCTGAGGCCTTTTAGTTCCTTTGCTTAGTTAAATAGTGGTAGCTAATTCATGCAAACGTTGTAATTATTTAAGTAGATTAGTTAGTTAATTTATGTTGTAATTAATTAGCTTAGTCGTTTTGTAACTAATTAGTTAAGTATTTAGCTAATTAGGTTGATTTGTAATATTTAATTAGCTTAGAATAGTTAGTTAAATTTTGTGTTGTAAATTGCTTAGCTTAATTAGGGTAGCTAGTTGGTTAGCTTTTATTCATTTGGACCCTCCTTCGCGAGGACATAATATTGTAATAAGTGTGTGTACGTGTGTGTATGTCTTCCAACCCCACGTCTTTCTCCCTTTTATTGAATCCTTTCGATGGTTAGATTAGGGATCATATTTCAATTAGTATATCGCATGCTTGCATCCATTCATTTGTATTGCATGCACCGAGGCTCAGCGCATCACTCAAACTGCATTGCCATTTCAATACTTCTTTGAATACATGTTTAATCGCATGTTGTTCAAATTGCTTCATATGCCATATTAGTAGCCGAGCCTATTAATTGCATTATTGCATGTGTTGCATTAGACATCTTACATAGTTAGGATCACACATTTTTCTAACTAGTTTTTGTTTTGGCTTGGAGTCCTCGGTAAGTCTTTATGCTTTAGCATACTTGCATTAGTGTGATTGCCATATTGCCATGTCTAGCACACTTGCCATGAGGCTATGTGCCTTAATGCTAAATTGCATGAATGCTTGTGGATGATGGCTTCTTGTTTGAATTGGAACGATTCAACAAATGTGTGTTTTAATACCACTTTGTTGTGGCAAAATCATGTTTTAAGCCCACTATGTTTGGTGGCAAATCCGCATCTTTAAGCCCACTTGAGGTGGCAAATTCAAACCATTTTCGCAAACAAACATGAGTTGAATTGTTCCAAGTCTTGCAAACTAGTTTACACTTGCTTGTGCGCATCACAAAGTAAAGATAGTTTAATAACCAAAATAAGAACGCATAATGTTTATAAAATTTCAAATCATGATTAGTAGAGGCCGATCTTTGATCGGGCGAGCGGGTGTGCTCATTTAAGGACCTTCCCCTTTTGTACCTAAGTTCTCGAGCCGAGACAACTTTGGTGATGACCGACGCGTGGCCTTCAGTATGAGTCAAGGTTTCCCAAATTTTTCCAAAAATAAAATATTTAGGTACCGACTCTGTATCTAGCAAAGCAGTCCAATTTTGACATTATTTGATTTAAAATTGATTTTTCAAAAAGGTTTGCCAGATTTGGACTCTTTGGTATTTATCAGTTTCACATTGCACTTGTGAGACTAGATTCAGAACTGCGGGAGTCTGAACTGTGAGGCCTTCTTTTCAAACCTTTCTGAAAGGCGGGGCATGGAAAAAAATGGGTCCACATAGGGCTGATGTCACAACAAGGAGATGACATCAGCGTGCGCGGCGCACGTTAGCAAAGAGGTGCACGGCGCACGTTAGCAAAAGGAGTAGCAGCGATGCACGAAACCAGGGCTGACATCAACTGACGTCAGAAACACGTGGCTCACGTTACTAGATGAGGTCGCGGCGCACGATAGTGCGAGACAAGTGTAGAAAGCGCGTGAGGCGTGTAAGAAAATGGTACAGCATGTTTCCAAGCTTCGAGCGGTGCGTGGATCGTCGGATGATGGTGAATCTTGTGGCATTGGCTTCGTCTTAAAGAGACGAAGAAGTTGGTATAGTCCAATCTTTGAAACAGGAAAGGACTAGATACACAGAAACCAACGTAAGCAAGAAGCAATTTTCCAGACAGAAAAAAAAAATTTTGATGAAAAAGAAAAAGAGGCTAGGAAAAAACCCTAGGCTCTAATACCATGTTACGAGAGTAGAAAGAGAAGAGAAAAGAGAACTCTTGTATTCAATCTATGTTAATGAATAGGTACACACTCCTTTATATAGGAGGGAAGATAAGTATATACAGAGAATATACTATAACAGATAGGTACAAATAATATCTTAATATATCTTAGTATACTAGATATACTATATTACCAAATCCTATAAGCAAAAAGAACAATAAGATGATGATTTGGAAAATGGCCATCTTGCTATGGAACTGTCTAAAACAAAATTTTATGTTGCGTTTGGTAGAATTTTCTAAATATGATTTAATAATAGAGTTGTATTTTGAGTTTGTGAGTTTTGGAATTATGATTTGAGTGTGAAAAATTTGTTTGGTAAATGAGTTTTGAATTGAGTGGGAAATTTTTGATGTGACATATGATATTTGGTACAAAAACTTACAACTCATAACCAAACATACAACTCAAATTCTATTTAAAGCTCATAAAAAATTTTAAAAAATTCAAAAAATATTTTTTATTGAATATATAAAAATTAACATGTGTTAATTGCAAAAAAAATAAAAAATAGATAAATAAAAAATTACTGTTCCGGTCAACCGATCGAACAACTGGTGGGACAACCAGTTAGACCAAATTTTCCTGCTAGAGTTTTCAAAAGTGTGTGTGAAATTAATTTTTGAAAATCATAAACAAACACCATGTGTAAATCAAAGTCTGAAACTAACGTTTCAGAACTCTACCAAACAGAACTTTAAGTACTCTGCCTAGTGTTGTTTGTGGTGGTGGAGCATTGGCTAAGTGAGAAAACTTAGACCCAGACCCCCCGACAGAGGAAATTTTCACTTTTATTTTTTATTTTTTATTTTTTATTTTTTATTTCAAGGGGGCCGGAACCTACAAGCTAATACTACGAGGGAAACTCCCTCCTTGCTTGTCCCTATTTAGGGCCAACTCCACAGGGGGGCTGTCAACACAATTTTATCCCTAACATCCATACATGTAGCTGTTTTGGCTAGCAGGTCTGCACACCGATTGGCTTCCCTCCAAACAAATTGCAGGTTACATTGCCAATTCCTCCCTAGTAGCTCTCCCACTGCAAGGCATAGGTTGAAGTTAGGATCCACACTACTCGGGGTCTTGATAGCCTGAATTGCTTCCATAAAGTCTGATTCAATGATTACTTGTCGAAACCCTGCAATCCAGCCCAACTGTAGGCCACGCCATATGGCCCAAATTTCTGCCAATACGGGGGATGCTTGCCCTACCTGGTATTTGAACCCCCATGATCCAGTCCCCTGTAGCTGATCGAATAAGACTGCTAGCTCCAGCCTGCTTTGACTGTTTATTAACCGCACCATCCACATTAATTTTAACCCAATCATGTGGAGGAGGAACCCACGAGATCAAAATCGTAGTTCTTTGGTGTTGGATGCTAGCACTACTACCTGCACATTCAAATTCTCGAACTCTTCCTTTAATATAGTTGACTGTGCATAGGGCTCATTGAAATCTTCCTCCTGCAACTGCTTATTTCGCCAAAACCGTATCGAATTAATTGTTGCCATAAACGGCAGTACCCAGTCCTCAGACATTGAATTGGCCCAAGGAGGTTTATGCAGATTGAAGTCGATCCATTTAACCAAAGGCAGCAAGAAGAAATAGGACCAGTGGGAAGGAGAAATAATTGCCGGCCAAATCTTTTTTGCTCTACTTTTTTGCAATTTGGCCCATTATGAAATTTTCTTAGGGTGATTTATACATTTTACCTATATAGTTTGATTCAAATTTCATTTTGGTTCATATTTTTTTAATTTGAACAATGAGTCCATATATATACTTTTAAGTATAATTTCAAATTTTCATTCAACTAAACATAAAATGTAAGGAACAAATTGTTTACTTTGAAACAGTAACAATCAAAATAATGAATTCAACTGTAATTTGAATAATTATCACAAGAGATAAGTGTAATTTTTCTAATCAAATATTTAGTTAATAGTAACCATGCACTTGTTACATTGGTAAATGTGTGCCCTGTTTAATGTGTGGCAACTCTGTTTTATTGGTTGGTTGACTCTAATCTTTTTTTATGATTATTGTGTTAGTTGGAGACAACAAATTCAACCGTGTTTAACCTCGGGGTGATAAGTTTATCATTTTTTAGTTAGTAGTATTTTCGATGGTTATGAGTATTGGGGTGAATACTTTGAACTAGTAGTTCATTGTTGAGTTTTGAAGTTGAAGGGGATACGGTCCAAACGGATTGTTTGTAAATTCCTAACAAACCTCATGCCACTGTGCTACTGTCGGTTGACTAAGCTGTCAGACGGGATTTTTATGAGCAATTCTACTATATTAGAAAGAAAAAAAAAAATCAGAATTTTTTCTGAAACTTTGTGATTAATGGTCCAGATTTATTTATGTTGTAGTCCAAACAGACACCACTGATCTACAAATCTTGATAATTTTCTTGACACTTTTTTTTGCTGAGAGGGTTTCTCATTTTCAATTGTTGTGCCATGAGTTCTACTGTTCTGCTATTCATATGACCTTTATTTGATTCAGACTGCCAATGTCACCAATGAAATCATCATATTTTAACCGTTCTGTTTGTATCTTCTTCCTCCTTGGCAAGTCAATTCATCAATTTGGTAATTTCTACTTGGATTTTGGGTTCTTGACTTTGTATTATGCTTCTTCTGATTGGATTTTGATTTTTTATTTTTGCAATCATGGTTGTCAGAAAGTCAATGGATGAATGGTTGACGAAAATGGTGCCGGCAGCAGCTAGTTGCAATGGTAGTGTGCAAGAAGAGAGGCAAGGTGGATAATTTGAACTATATGATTAAATTGATTCAAATTGATAATTTTGAAGATTAAAATGATAAAATTTAAAATTTGAGGGGTTAAAATGACAAGAAATTCATACTTTATAGACCAAAATTGTCTTTTATTCATATTTCTGTTAACTAACATTAAACCTAGGATCAAATTGACTCAAATTGACAACTTTAAGGATCAAAATCACAAAATTGAAATTTAAGGGATTAAAATGAAAAACACATATTTTAGGGACTAAAGATGTCCTTTATCATATCATTAAAAAGCATAAATTTTAATTATAGTCCTCAACGTTTAACATTTTTTTTCGTTTCACTTCTTAAAATTTTAATTTTGTCAATTAGGTCGTTTAAGTATTAAATTCAAATTAATTTAGTCTTACAGATAATATAAAAATAAAATATATGCCCAAAGGTTATATAAAATTATTATAAGGCCATATTTTAATTTAGGGAGATTGATCAATAAGTCCCATATTTTTTACTTGCAATTCATATAGTCCAATATTTTGGACTTGTAATCCATATAGTCCTATATTTTTTCTTGTGATCTATTTAGTGTTTTTGAATGTGTAATGACTCATTTGCTCGCCACATTGGAGTATCACATTTGAAAAAAGTACATTAAAGAGTTTTTTAGTGTTACATTATACCCGCCACGTTAGAGTGTCACATTTGTAAAAAGTACATTAAAGAGTTTTTAAATTTTTTAGAGTGTTACATCATACTTGCCACGTTTGGCAAAAGTACACTAAGGTTTTTTAAGTTTTTTAGAGTATCACATCATACCCGCCACGTTGTCATGTTTGAAAAAAATACACTAAGGAGTTTTTAATTGTTTTTAGAGTGTCACATGATACCCGCTATGTTGTCACGTTTGAGAAAAGTACACTAAGGAGTTTTTAATTTTTTTAGAGTGTTACATCATACCCGTCACATTGTCACATTTGAAAAAAGTACACTAAAAGTTTTTATTTTTTTTGGAGTAAAAGTTTTGGAGTGTCATATCATACCCGTCACGTTGTCACATTTAGAAAAAGTACACTAAGGAGTTTTTAATTTTTTTGGAGTGCCATATCGTTGAAATGTCACATCGTTGAAGTGTCACATTAATACCTGCCAAATTGAAGTATTACATCATACTTGTCACATTAATAAAAGAGTATAGTTGTCTACTAAAATACTACCAAAATCAAAAATAGGAACACACAGAAAGAAACTCTCCACTAGTAGGACTTAACAGATCAATAGAAAAAATTTGGGATTAATTGAAGTACGTGTTTGTGAGATGGGATTTATTGATAAAATATCCCTTTAATTATTATTAACTTAATTATCCTTTGCCCTTGTATTTTAGAATTGATATCAGTGATTAATTTCTTAATTTTGTCATATTAATATATGAGCATTAGATACATTAAAGAAGTTGAATAAAATAATTTAAATAATAGTATTGCACTACAAATAATTATTGAACAAAATACTCCTATCATCGGGTAATTAAAAGAATTTAATGAAAATCTTAAAGAAATTCAATTATAAATTATATATTAAGTTTGACATCTATTATTAGATAAAAGTAATTAGTTAGCTCTTGTAGAAAATAATATAGATAATTATCCTTATCCTTATTCTTGCAAAGAACTCTCCAAGGGAATGTTTTGAATTAATACCACCAGAAAAATAAAAAATTGATCTAAGTAATTATAATTTGAGCGACTTACGTTTAGGTCATAATAAGTAGACTTATTTGTATAATAGATCTTATAACAATTAATGACATTTTTCATCAAATACTATTTAAAAACGTCATTAATTGTTAATTTTCAGTAACGGTTTAAAAATTGTCACAAAAAATATTACTAATTATAAGTTTTAGCGACAGTTTAAAAAAAATCATTGCAAAAATAGTCATTAATTTTCGACTTTCAATGATAGTTTGAAAAATTTATCATAGAAAAATGTTACTAATGATAAGTCTTAGCGACAATTTAAAAAAATTATGACAAAAAAGTCAGTAATTGTTAATTTTTATCACAAAATTATTTTTAGTGACGATTTTACTAGGACTTATTTTCAATAAGACTTGATGGAAATTAAATACAACTATTAGGACCTATTAGTAGTTTACCGTTATAATTTAGACGAATTATAAATAATGGCAGTATAAGACAAATATAATGAAATGAAATATAAAATAATATTAGAAATAGTCGAAAAATAAGATAAAATGGATAATTGCGTATTAGAACAGAAATAGAAGACCTATATAAGTAAGGAGGTATTTACGTGTAGGTCCTAATAAGTGGATTTATTGTCTAATAGGTCCTATGGAAAAAATGTCATAAAAAAAGTCAAAAATTGTAAGTTTTAGCAACAATTATAAAAATCATGACAAAAAAGAAATCACTAATTGTCAATTTTTAGCGACATATGTAAAAAATTGTCACAAAAAAATTATTTTTAGCGACAATTTTACCAAGACTTATTTTCAATAGGATTTGATAAGAATTAAGTCCAACTATTAGGACCTATTGGTAGTTTATCCTATAAGAGAAGGAGTAATTAGAATTAATCAGCTTGAAAGAAATATACCAATTATAAAACCATACGTGTAGAGGATAATTAAGTTAATAATAAATTAAAATCTGGGTCATAATTTTATCTATCATTTAAGCTTATGTTCTATTTTAATATTATCTTATGGACTAAATTGATTTGAATTTAATACTTTAGAATAATTGACAAAATTGAAACTTTAAGAATTTAAATAAAAATGTATCAAACGTTAAGGACTATAATTGTAATTTATCCTTTTAGCCAAAAATATATAGCACAAATTTTTTTTGAAAGTTATAGCACAAAGTTGACCAAATTTGTCATTTGAAACATATCTGACATTTTTATTACTGCCCTTACATTTTTACTAAAATCTCATTTTAATCATTACACTTTTACCAAAATCTCGTTGTAGTCCCTCTACTTTTAATTTTCGTTAGCTCTATTAACAGTAGATAGATGAAACTTGATTTAAAGTATACGAGTTGACTGTTACGATTGGCTAAAATGAGATTTGGGTGAAAGTAAGATTGACTATTATTGACAGCCTAAAGCAAGGATTTGGTAAAAGTGTAAGGGTCTTAAGTGTAAATTATCCAAAATATAATTCAACTAATTACTTTTCAAGTCATATGTCAACAGAAACTAAGACAAATAAAATAAAAATAAATCAAAACTCACAAATGAAAGTCAATATCTCATAAGTATTTATAATTTATTAGTATTAAATAATCATTTTACAAACACGGAATATATATTAAAAAAAAATCAAAATTTTCTTATTATTAAAACAAGAGATAATACATAAATAAAATAATAAAAAAATTAAAAATTAATGAGTAAATAAGTCTAATTAATAGGATATATGCAAGTGTTTATGTTTAATATATATTTCCAATTAAATCAACAAGAAGATCAAGAAAAGCAATCAGAAATCAAAAAGAAGATTCAAAAGGAAGATGAAGACGATGATGATGATTAAGATGATGAATTTGATCTGAACAAAGAGACCGGTCACTGCTCTGATTTCTAAGAATTTTTTATTTGATCAAATATTTAGTATTCTGTTGAAATATAGGACTTTTTTTTCTTTGATTTTGATTGTTGATGAGAGTTGAAATTGGAGACTTCAAACCCACCATCATCCCCTTCCTCGATGAGCTCGCGATTGAATCATTCTCTAGATTTACTGCAGATTGGCCATTGGTGATATGCATTCTGATACTACGTTGATACGTAAACATAAATCTTTCTGATACAAAGTGCACCATTTGTAAGAAGACTATTAATACAAAGGCAATGCACAAGATGTAGTATTGAAAGGCTATAGTAATACATTGATAAACAATTAATTATACACTCATTGGTGAGAACAATAAGATTAATTCCTATTACATAGTCAACAACTTCTCAGAAAAATATTACTAATTCATTCTCTCATTCAGATTCAGAAATTACTTCTAACTCACTATTAAAAGTACTCCCACCTGTTGTTCCCCTCGTTGGCATTGGATTTGTGGAGGCAAATGGACTATGGGGGACTGTTAGAGTGTCTACATTTCCTTCCAACATTTGTAGCACAACTTTCATCGATGGTCGGTCCACTGGGTACCATTGTATGCACCAAAGTCCCACAATTGTTAGTTTCCTTATAATTTTCGCATCCCCGTCTTCCTCAATTTGTATTCCTAGATCTTCTCCTTGATCCAAACGTTTGTGTTAGGTCCCTATGTTGTCAAATCCGGAGACAAAACATTGTGTTGATTCAAATGTAATTTTTTGTGTTTTTGTTCTGTCCGCTCGAGCGGAGCCTTGTGAGCTCGAGCGTAGATTAGCAGGTCTCAGTATTTTGTCAGGGCAAGCAAAAAATACTGGTGGGTGTGATTTTACGCTCGAGCGGATTCTCCTACGCTCGAGCGCATCTCAGTTTGTTCGCACGCAATTTTTGGTCAGTCCGCTCGAGCGGGCTGTGTTGAGCTCGAGCGGAGATCGCGGATCCAGATTCCTATTTAAAGCTGTTAAGGGTGTTTTTTTAAAGGAGTTTTTCCTAGATCTGATCTACAAGCACTAGGGTTGTGTTTAAAGTTTTCTTTGGAGATTTTTCATAGTTTTCCTTGATGTTCTTGAGAGAGTTCTGAACTTATGCATTGAGATTCATACATCAAGGAGGTTGCTTCTTAAGTTTCAAGTAAGTTCTCTTCGGTGGATTCCGAAGATTAAAGCGTAGAATCCAAAAGGCGTTTGATTCTACGCAGTCGTTAATTCGACAAGTGAAGTTGTGGTGTGGAATCAACTTCAGGATCAATTCCGTGACGAAGGTGTGGTGAAAGAGTTACAGAAGATTCAGAGACAAATTGACTGGGTTGGGTAATTTGTATGGTATCTTTGTAATCTTTTCGTTCTTCAGTAGTGGATTGATAGTGGCGGTTCGCCCGTGGTTTTTTATTACAATTGAAGGTTCTTCAATTGTGATTTTTTCTACGTAAAAAATTGTTTGTGTCGATTTATTGTTTATTCTCAAAAACAAACAAACTAAAATCACTCTCGTAAGTGTTTGATGATTTTAGGTTGAGTGTTTTGAATTAATTGGGATTTGGAATAAGTTAATCTTGATCTAATCACAAATCACGTAGGATTTTCAGTTTGTATATCCATTCCAGAAAATAACACTCACTCGTGTTTTGTGTTACCATATTTTGCCTCCCTCCAACCATATCTAGCAACAACATCCCAAAACTATAAACATCTGATTTGTATGAAACGTTCCCAAAGTTCCTGGAGAACACTTCAGGTGCAATGTAACCCACAGTCCCTCTAGCAGTAGTCATGGAAACAACACTTTGCTCCTTTGAACACAATTTTGCTAGACCAAAATCAGAGATCTTCGGGGTAAACTTATTATCTAACAAGACATTGTGAGGCTTAATATCGAAGTGCATGATTCGTTGATCACACCCTAGGTGAAGATACTCAATTCCTTTAGCTATGCCAAGAGCAATGTCATGCAACTTCTCCCAACCAAGTGTATTTTTCTCTTTATCAGTGGATATAAACTTTTCAAGCGAATTGTTTGGTAAGAACTCATAAAGAAGAGCTCTTCTGAATCCGTCAGCACAATATCCCACCAAGCGAACCATGTTGATATGGTGGATTCTACCCATTGTTTGCACTTCATTGATGAACTCATCTCCATTTCCTTTCACATTGTTGAGGATCTTGACTGCGACATGAACATCATTGGAAAGCTTGCCCTTGTACACTATTCCGTAACCTCCTTGGCCTACTTGGTCCTGAAATTGATTTGTTATTTTCTTGATATCTGCATAGGAATATCTTGCAGGCTTGAGAGCTTTGTAATCCTCCAAAAATTTATCAATCTTTACTTGATCTGCTTTCTTCATTTTGTTTGATCTATAGCCATGATATATTGCAATGACAACTACAAGAAGAAAAGTCGAACCTAGGACTACCCCTGCAATCATAATAGACCATGTTAGTAAATTTCTACCTCCTCGTTGACAATTGAAATTATGAGAGGATAGACCACTTCACCTGCAATCTTTAGTTTCGTCAATGCACCTGTAAAAGTTTAAAGATTTCTTAAATTCCATATATACATAATTAAAAAAAATTACCGTAGATTCATAATAAACTAAGTAAAAGAAACTGACATGATACAATCAAATATCCAAATAGGGTTAAACCTTCTCATATACTAGTCCAACTATATCAGCAATTAACATAGGCTTAAATCAAGTTTGGACCTCAACGCATGCTCCATTGGGTGCACAACTTCTAACAAAAGACCACACAACCTAATCTATATGGCAAGACTTTATGATCCTCCCACAATCAACAAGACTATGTAATTCAATAGATCAAAACAAAACAAAACAAAACAAAACAAGGGCATTGAAGCTAAAATGATCTTGTAGCACGAGGGTGTTGGATTAAATTTTTTTATTTGGATATACTATTGAGTTTTAAAAAGGTAAACAAAATCTAAACCACTGATTTGTAAAATTACCAACGTTGCGCACATCCGAAACTCGGATTGGATTTCCAGATCCAAACTGGAGAGAACCTCGGCCCGAATTTCAATTCAAAATTGTGGTGGAAGACAACATCATTAGTGTAAAGCCAACGCAATAATTACAGATGAGATAAGATGGTAAACAAAATATAATAATAGTAACTTGAAGTAAGAAGGTAGAAACTAGCTAGAGTAGAGGTGTACCCGTAGGGGAATGGATCGTCGGTCGCCCTTCCCCGTCGCCCTTTCCTGTCGCCCCCAAAACGACGTCGTTTTGGGGGCGAATTTTCAAAAAAAAAAAACGCAGAAGTGGGAGGAAGGAGAGGAAGAGGGAGGGAGGGAGGAGGGAGGAGGAGGAGGAGGAGGAGGAGGGGAAGGGCCGGACTGGACGGGGCCATAAATACAGGGGAGGAGGAGGTGGAGACGGGTCGGACGCGGAGGCGACGGCGGTCGCAGGTGCTGCGACGAGGTGGAGTTGCTGCGACCTGCGACGGCGGCGAGGAACGAGGACGGCGAGCTCACAGCCTCCTACTCCTCCTCCTCCTCCTCCTCCTCCCTCCTCCCTCCTTCCTCCCTCTCCCTCTTCCTCTCCTTCCTTCCTCTTCTCTGCGTTTTTTTTTTTTTGAAAATTTGCCCCCAAAACGACGTCGTTTTGGGGGCGACAGGGGAAGGCGACGGGTGATCCGGATTCGTACCCATAGATGGTTGTCTGGGCTTGTCAAAGCATTCAGTTGATCCATTTAATAATAATTGACTGTCGCTGCCCCTGCTGTTGTTCTTGTTGTTGTTGTTATTCTTCAATCTACAGTACTTGCCTTGTGCTTCACAGTTCCTACATACCGGTTTACTCCAATTCAATCGAAAAACATCAATTATGTTGTGATCATATATTTCAACTGGAAGTATGATGTTATACATCTTTGTGCAAGATAAAGCCGCCCCCGACGTAGATTGAATGGCAAAAACTTGGTGACTCTGGTCATTAAGGCAAGCAATCCGAAACACACTAAAGAAGATTAGTTCCTGTGTCTGGGAACAATTGATGAAGCTAAAGTCGTAGTTGTAGTTGTACTTTGTTAGGAATTAGAAAGGGGGGCAGATAAGTTGAGGTTTTGAAGCTGCTGCGGGAGGCAGCCATTGGGGTCAGATATATCTATGGTCTGAGATTTGTAGTCAATATTTTTAACAGAAAAATTGACAGAAAATGGAAGCTGGAGGACTGGGTATTTGGAATGAGGAATGCAAGAAAGATCAAAGCCAGGATACCCACAGTTTTTGGGGTGATGCCTTTTGAGCCGGAAAGGGAATCGGATTTCAGGGCTGTGATGTTTACTGCAACTTGTTGGTAGGCACTCAGCATGTTGTTCTTCTGCTCCTCCTCCGAGTCCAACCACTGTAGCTGCTGCAGCCATTGCTACTAATAATATGACTATAAGCAACATAATTCCTTGGAAAATTGCCATCTTAATTAATTAATTTAATGGCTAATATTTGATACTCTGAAACCAAATCCCAACTACTCTGCCAAGTGTGTGTTGTTTGTCGTGGAAGAATTTGCTAATGGCGGTGTTGTTGGGTAATATAGACAAATTTTGTTACGAGGAAAAGAAAGAAAAAAAATCACTAATTTATTAGGGTATCTTTGGTAATGTTTACGTTTTCAGTTTATATTTACAAAAATTTTATAAATTAATTTTTATTTATTTTTTGTTTATTTTTATAAAAACATAAACTAAAAACGCGTTTGGTAATTGATAAAATGTTTAAAAAAATTTAAAAATATAAAAAAGAGTGAGAAATGGCAAGTAGTGGCAAATGATGGCGGAAGACGGTGGTGGAAAGTGGTGACGGTGCGTGGTGGGTAGCTGGTGGTGGGTGGGTGGTGGCGGGTGGGTTGTGGTGGTGGTTGGGTGGGTGACGGATGGCTGGTGGTGGGTGGTAGCGAGTAGGTAGTGGTGGTGGTGGTGCAGGTGGTGGTGGCAGGTGGGTGGCAAATGTGGTGCAGGTGGTGGTGGCAGGTGGGTGGCAGATGGCGGGTGGTGGTGGGTGGTGGTGGGTGGTGGCGGGTAGGTGGTGGTGGGTGGGTGAGGGGGTGGGTAACGGTGGCGGGTGATGGGTGGTAGCGAGTGGGTGGTGGTGGCAAGTGGGTGGCGGATGGCGGTGGTGGTGGGTGGTGGCCGGTGGTGGGTGGTGATGGTGGGTGGGTGGGTGACGGTGGCGGGTGGTGCGTGGTAACAAGTGCGTGGTGGTGGTGGCGGGTGGTGGTGGCAAGTGGGTGGCGGATGGCGGGTGGTGGTGGGTGGGTGGGTGATAGTGGCGGGTGGTAGGTGGTAGCGAGTGGGTGGTAGTGGTGGTAGTGGTGGTGGTGGTGGGTGGTGGCAGGTGGGTGGGTGGTGGTGGTGGTGGTGGTAGTAGTGGGTGGTGGGTGGCGGGTGGTGGTGGCAGGTGAGTGATGGTGGTGGATGGGTGGCAGGTGGGTGGTGGTGGTGGGTGGCTGGTGGTGGTAGGTGGTGGTAAGTGGGTGGTGAGTGATGGTGGCAAGTAGGTGGCGGATGGTGGTGGTGGCAAGCGGTGGATGGTAGTGGCGAGTGGTGGGTGGTGGCGGGTGGATGGTAGGTGGGTAGTGGTGGTGGTGGTGGCGAGGGGTGGGTGGTGGTAGTGAGTGGGTGGCAGATGAGTGGTGGCTGGTAGGTGGTGGTGGCGGGTGGTAGGTGGTGGTGGCGGAAGACAGTGGTGGAAAATAGTGGCGGGTGGTGGCTAGTGTTGGGTGGTAAAAAAAAAAAACACTGAAAACTCAAAATGGAAATACATTTTTTGTGTTTTCATATTTTGACCAAATTTATAAACTGAGACCACTGATTTATAAATCAAAAATTTTACCAAACAAGTTTTTATTTAAGTTTTTTAATTTTTTTCAAATATGAACAGAAAACATAAAACGTAAGTGTTATCAAACGGCACCTTAGTAATATTATACATCTAGAAAAATTATCTAAAAAAAACATATTCAAAACCCAAGAAAAATAATGGAGAAACAACGACAAATTAAGATTTTAGAGACAAAAATTTAGGGATAAAATAATTTTTAGGGACTAAATATTTTGGTTGCCAAAAGTGTATTATTTTATTTTTAGGAAAAAAATTGGATATTTAGCAAAGAATTACTATCATTTTAGGACTAAATTTTTTGTCTAAAAAATGAACTTTTTAGGGACCAAATTATTGTCTCTATAAATTAAAAGTGATCACTGATTGGGTTGAGTCGGGGTGGCATTCCAATTGTCATCCGTCTAAAATTAGGCGGATTGAAAAAAATCAATCTGCATCTATTTACCGGTTTGGTGGATGCTGATTGAGCAAGTTATGTAAGTTGGCGGATGGATGCAATCGGTTTGGTAGTTTAGACTTTACAAATTTTGGACATTTTTTCAAATTATAATTTGTTACTTTTACAATCTCCAATAACTATGTATATTTTTAAGGTATTATTTTCTATTTTCACAAAAATATATATTTTATTATTTACGCTCTATGTTGTTACTTGTTAGCATTTCCTTTTTCTTTTTCTTTTTTTGAATTTCATCTACAAGCGGATCGAGTTCATGCGGGTGTGGGATGGTTAATCTGTCATCTAAATCGTATCCGCAGATTTTGAAATATTTCATCCGCATTCGTCTGGCAAAAGACACACATCTACCTAAAATCAATCGAGTTGGGTCGGGTTTGAGTGGGTGAGACGGGTTGGATGGATCCATGATCATCCCTACTAAAAATGGATTTATTAGAAACATTTTAAAATTGCTAAAAGTCTTTTTTTTTTTTTTTTGACTTCTCATAATGACCTTTAGCAACTATCCTCGCGAAGATCGCAATTGGTCTCCACATATTTTTTGTAACAAATTTTTTAGGGACAAAAAATTAATACCTAAAACTCTTGTTTGTTATGTTAAGTTTTTGTAATTGGCAATCATGTTGAACAAAACTCCATTCAATTATATTTTTATTCACTCTATTGTATCTCTGAGTTATGAGAGTGTAGATGCGAATCCAACCTCAGTTGTGTCTAAGTAGAGGAGTTTGTGCTGACATTTCGTATCTTGTTTTGAGCTCTCCTTGTTTGCCTCTTCACTAACTAAGTACGAGGATTGAGTTGACCGGTCAGCTCGCAAGGGTCCTGGGGGCAACACCCTTGGCGGGTCTGGGCAACACCCAGGTGGGGTTGAGGCGCAACACCCCCAAAGCCAAGAAAGAAGTCAAAGTTGATTAATCACTCAAGCAGTTTTTTGTGAGCTCGAGCTGTGAAGTAGTTCATCCAGTATCTTTGCATGTGTTCTGAACTTCGAGAAAGTAAGTTTTACCGCTTGAGTGATGGATGTTGCACTCGAGCGGTTGGCCTACATGTGAGCACCGCCTTTAATCACATCGCTCGAGCAGTAAAGTGAGCGTTTGGGCAGTCTTGCGACATTGTTTAGTATAAAGTGTGTTGTTTGCTATTTTTAGGGTTGAACCCCGTCCAGATTCTTAGAGAATAGTAAAATACAAAGTGTTCTACATTGGAGGGCGTTTATATATGAGTTTCCTTGATTTATAGAAGGTGATTGATTGATCAATGAACTACATATTGACAAACATTAAGGGTTGGTTGTTCTTTCATTTACAAAAAGAGAGAGGTGTTCATCGGTGGATTCCGGGGAACATGGGTCTAAAGTTTTTGTGGATTTCGGAGTAGCTCATCGTCGTGGATTTGACATCGGCGTTGTGGATTCAACGTTGGGCAAAGAAATTTCGAGGTGAAGACGGTGATGGAAAAGGCACATCAGGTTTGATTTAATTCGGGTGTGGATTCGTTAGGTAATTGAGAGTTCTCGTGTGTACTTTTTTTTTTCTCTTCTTAGTGTATTTTTTTGTGGTTTTAACTCGTGATTTTTTTTATCATAATTGGAGGAGTTTATTGTGATTTTTTTACGTTAAATCATTGTGTTGATTTGTTATTGATTGTTTGATTAGAATTACTATTTATTATTTAAAATTAAATTATAATCACAAACTGATATTTTGAAAGTTTTCTAAATTTTCATGTTGTAATGAGATCTCATAGATGGACTTACGGGTACGTGCAAGGATGGACTGAGGGGGGGGCTGGCAGAGGCAACCGCCCCCCCCCCCCCCCCAAAAAAAAGGGTTTTTAAAACCCCCCTAGATAGAGTATTAAAATTACAAATATTTTTAAATTATATAGGTTCGCCACCCCAAAGTTTTTGCAAAAAAATTAAGAACCGCCACCTCCTAAATTTTTTACTTTGAAATTTTAATTATTTATTTGATAAATACTAAAAATAATAATAATAATAATAATAATAATAATAATGTATTTTTTAAGTATGATTACTTTATTTTAAATTTAGTAATGTTAAAATAATTGAGAATTTATTTGTTAATATGTTAAAGTCTTTTTTGTCTAATTAGGGCCCAAATTTTTTAGTTGTTTGCTTATAACTAAATAATATATATATTACTCATGTGTAACTCCGCCCCAAGCTTGAAAATGCCCCCAAATTCTTATTAACCTAATTGTTTAAGCCCTCTTCTCCACTTTACTCTGTGTGTGTGTGTGTGTGTGTGTGTGTGTGTGTAAATGATACGAAAGCTTAGGAAAAAACTCACAGACCTCGCACTAAAACAACAAATGGAGACAATACGGTGAATCAGACCTCGCGTCCTCTAATTCCTTTTTCATTCTTTCACTTCTAGGTAATACTAATCTCTTCCATTTTTTTTCAAATTTAATCGCTCATTTGTTTTTTGATTTTTTTTAAATGATTAATCTTGTTTTTGGAAATAACAAAAATCTCAATATACTCTGTGTGGTTGCTGAGAAACTGGAGGAAAACTAATGAAAATGAAATCGAAATCTTCTCTTGCTTTGGTTGCAAAACCAAGCGTTTACTGTAGGCTTAAATAATAATAATAATAATAATAATAATAATAATAATAATAATAATAATAATAATAATAATAATAATAATAATCTCTTTAATTTCTCAGAGATGAATAGGCTTAAATATCTTTAATTTCGTTGCAACTCACTTCAATTTGGATGCTATTCACCTCATTAGGGTTAGAAATTCTATTACTCTGAAGATTTTTATTGTTTACCCATTGAAAATGACATGTCCTTTGTTAGATTAGATTATATTGTTAGTGTGCTTCTTACCTAGTGAGTAACAAAAATTGTTTAATAATTTTCAGGTTCTTAAATAAAATTGAGTTGAATGTTAGGTGAATTACGGTGAACAAAAAAATTGATTCTTTCTTTAAGAAAAGAGGCTCTCAAGATATAGAAGTTAATGCAACTACAAACCTTCCACTAATAAAAGCTTCAATTCCTAAACAACGTCTTTGTAAAGTGCCTAGAATAGAATCCAAAGAAGTTGATACATCTTCTTTGGTAAGGGATCCAGGACTACGACCACAAATTTGGGATTATTTGATATCTCAACGTGATGAGATTCAACGAGCTTACATCAAATTTGGACCATACCAACCTGAAAACCAACCTTTTGAAGAGAAGAATGGGCGTCATTTTCTAGCTTCTTGGTACAAGTTATTTTCAAATTGCCTAGAATATTCTCCAACCAAACATTGTGCCTTTTGTCTTCCTTGCTATCTTTTTACAAAACCGAATGGATGCACTACTTCTAGCGCTTTCATTTCTGATATATTTTCTTCATGGAAGAAAGTCAATAGTGGGAAGAATTGTGCTTTCTTAACTCATATGGGAAAGGGTCCTAAGAAATACTATTAAATCTTGCCATGATTTAACAAATCAAGCGCAACACATTGAGAAGATAGTTGAGAAACAAACTTCTCAACAAGTGGCAAAAAACCATTTGCGGTTGAAGACTACGATAGATGCTGTCAAATGGCTTACATTTCAAGTTTGTGCATTTAGTGGTCGTGATGAAAGTCATGATTCTAATAATCGAGGGAATGCTATTGAATTGATAAAACTCTTGGCATCTTATAATGCGGATGTGGCAGATGTGTTGTGTTACACAAAACTCCTCAAAATACTTCATACTACTCGCATCGAATTCAAAAAGCAATTCTTAGTATTTTCTTTGACAAAATACAAAGATTCATTCGTGAGGAGATTGATGAAGCAAAATTTTGCATTATAGTAGATGAAGATCAAGATGAATCAAAGAGGGAGCAAATGACCATTGTTCTAAGATTTATTAATAAAGATGGTTTTATAAAGGTGTGTTTTTTTGACATAGTTTATGTATCAGATAAAACATCAGCAACTTTGAAAGAAGAAATATGTATTGTCCTATCTCGTCATAATCTCAGTGTACAAAATATTCGTGGTCAAGGGTATGATGGTGCTAGTAATATACGTGGAGAGTGGACTAGGTTGCAGGCCTTATTTCTTCATGACTGTCATTTTGCGTAGTATGTTCATTGCTTTGCTCATCGACTCCAATTAGCATTGGTTGCGACAACAAGAGAGGTTATACCTATTGCCCAATTTTTTTCTTATCTGGCTCTCACTGTTAATCTATGTGACACTTCTTGTAAAAGGCATGATCAGTTGAAAGTTACTAAAGTTGGAAAAATTGCAGCAAAACTTGTCATTGATGAAGTTGAAACTGGTAAAGGTAAAAATGAAGTTGGGACATTAAAACGGGCTAGAGATACTCGATGGGGTTCTCACTTGGGATCTATTTCCAGTTTGATAAATATGTTTAGTGCAACTTGTTCAGTCTTAAGTAATGTCATCAATGATGGAGCCATTTCTACTCAACATGCAGATGCAGATAGAGTTTATGATAAGATTACATCTTTTGAGTTTTTGTTTATCTTACACTTATGAGAAATATTTATGGGAACTACTGATGATCTTTACCAAGCTTTGCAACACTAGATGCTTTTTATATTATGAAAGAACGCCGAATACAACTTTAGATGCCTAAGTAGATATGTAGAGCAAATAGTTGCTTTTTTGAAAATTAATATGGATTTACTAGAACATATCTAATTGTATTTTGATAATATTTTATAATTATATATGATGAATGGAAACATCTAATTATATGTTTTTGTGATATTTGGGTAGAAATTAATATTGTATATCAAATGCTCATTATAAATTTTTTGATTGCATATACATTCGCCTCCCGATATTAGAATCTTGCGTCCGTCCCTGGGTACGTGGTCTTCCTACCTCTTACATCAAAAGTCATGGGTACCAATCTTTTTTACTTTTTATTTTTTAAAGTTTGTCTTGATTTTAGTCTTTTCATTTTTAAATTTGTGTCAATTATTTTGGGTCCATATAGTGTAAAAGGACTTAAAGAGAAAAAAAAAAAAAAAAAAAAAAGGCTAAAGACTAAAAGAAAAGTGTTACTTTTTTTTTTAGTGGACTTTTTCCGTACTTTCTGTTTTTTTTTTTTTTGTTTAAATTCTTCTCTAGCCTCTCTGGTCAACTAGAACTTAAAAGGGGTAAAACATTTTGAAAAAAATTATTAAAAAAAAATAAAATTCACAAAAACAAAGGCTAAGGCAAATTGAGCATAATTACACACTGACATCCATTTTAAGTGTAAATGGACCAACACTAATGTAGATTAAGTAAAATCAAGAAAATAAAGGGGGGGCTTACATGCAGCTCGTAATAGGTACACTTAGAGGCATTTTTTTTATCAGATATTGACAAAAATGTCACTAATTATTAATTTTTAGCGACAGTTTAAAAATTTTGTTGCATAAAACGTAACGGATTATAAGTTTTAGCAACAATTTAGAAAAAAATTCACATATTAATGTCACTAATTGTCAGTTTTTAGCAATAAATTCAAAAAATGATCACAATTTTTTTTAAGCGATGATTCTGATAAATTATCTTTCATCGACGAATTAAATCTAACTATTACAACCTACTAATTTACCCAAGATGGATAAGGTCAACTATAGTATTACATTTTAATGTAAAAAAATAAATAATAGATGACATTATTTTTCTATTCATATGACTTACGGATTTATAATGAAAATAAGTTAAGTAATATATGAATTAAAACATTAACAAAGTTCAATGTAATTATGTCAAATTTATAAAACTCACTATATATATATATATATTTTTAAATTTTAAAGAAATAATATATATATTTAACTAATGTCCAACGAATTCCCTTCTGCAAATTTTATTTTATTTTTTATTTTTTAATTTTTAATTTTTCTTTTCCATTGTAGACTTGACTATAAGTGAGACTCTGCATTGTTTTCTATGGTAGACTTGACTTTTCAACCCTCATATAAATGCGTAGACTAGACTTTTCAACTCTTATACAAATGAGTAGACTGCACACATTTTTCTGAAGGGTTAGCTTTAATATTTTCAAAACGTTGGAAACCTAACAAATTTTAAGATTTTTAGCATTAATCTTACGGGAAAATGGCTCATACACCTACTGGGGGTCGACCCCCAGTGAGGTGGCACTCCATTATTGGCTCAAAAAAAAACTGTTTTTTTTTTTTTTTTTTAAGTTTCAACCAGTGGGGGCGCGACACCTCACTGGGGGTGCGACCCCCACTGGGGGTATGCAGCACGGTTGTAATCTTACGCTGTGTTTGGTTGGGGGATTTGGGAAGAGAAATAGAAAGGGAAATGGAAATGAAAGGAAAAGGAGAAAGAATTAATAGAATTTCAAATCCCAACTATGTTTGGTTGTGTTGGTTATAAAATAGAATTGATGTCCTAAAAGGTCTCCTATTTCTTTATTTATTTCTCACCCCCTTTCTTTTCCCATATATTTTTTATTATAACCAAACATAAATAGGATTACATTTCTCATTCCTTTTCTAAATCTCACCCCAAAAACCACAACCAAACACAACATTAGTGAAATGGTGGTTGAGCGGAGACCACAAATCAAAATGTGTTGAATGTTCAATTTCTTAGCCACCACTTGGAGAAGTATTTGGGTGGCTCTTGATATAATTTCAAATTCTATATATATTCATATTCTCTCAGATTTTATTTTATTTTTTATTTTTTAATTTTTCTTTTCTAAATTAGACTTGACTATGAACCCTCATATAAATGTGTAGACTGGTCTTTAACCACACATTTTCCAGAAAGGCTAGCTTTAATATTTCGTGGATTGGTGGCTGAGTGAATGCGTCAAAGTTCAATTGCTTAGCCACCAGTTTGAGAAGTATTTGGGTGGGTTTTGATATAATTCCAAATTCTACTATCCATATTCTCTTTTTAGGTGTACATATTTTTGATCATGATGTTTTGTAATATTATTTTTTAGAAAGTTATAAAATAGTTATATTAAAATAAAAATAAACAAACATACAAGTGAAGAAAAATAAGAACAGTAAAACTTTAAAGGGTCAAACATACATCCTAACAAAAATTACAAATAACAAAAACAAAACTACCAAAAAAATAGTTATGATAGCGGAAAAATCACCAATCTTCTCATAGATGTGATTTGGAAAGGTAAGATTTGGATCAAACCAGCCATCGTTGTCGACGTTGTCCCTAGCGTCGATGGCCAACTCCATCGCTATTGCTGTCGCCGTCGTACTTCAATCACTGCCAAAAGTCAGAGTTGAAGAAAAAGAAAACCCACAATAGCATGGGAGAGGATTTAAAGAAGAGTGAACTATTATGAGTGTCGAAAATCTAAAATTGTTTGTCAAAATCAAAAAAGAAACTCTCAAACCCTTTTTCTCTGGCATAAAAAACTCAGGTCTACATTTTGAAAGCATTTTGAAAGCTCGCTGAAGACATGCCGGAAAGTTCTCAGAGGGAAACTGAAAATTGCCTAGCTAGAGAGCCTCTCCAACGCCCCCTAGGTTCGATGTTTTGTAATCATTTCATTACAAATTAAGTAATGTGTAATTATGACTCAGTATGGTTGTGGGGTCTAGATTTTTTTGAGTTATGAATCAGTGTAATGTTAGATATAATTTATTGTAATTTTTATTTTAGTTATCAAGAGATATTGGATTATGTCTCAATTGGATCGCCTAGGAAGTGTGGTAGTCAAAGCTAGTTGGTGGGAGTAGACAAGGGTAGGATTAAGGTTTGAGAAATTAGTAATAAGAATTAAATTGAAATTTTATAATGGCAAAAAATTGTAATACAAAAAAAAAATGTAAATGGGTGAGAGTTTAAAGAAAAAAATTTGGTGCTATTAACACTATTTGTTTAGTTATAATCTATTATAATACTTTAATAATAATTGAAAGCGGCAAGATTATGCAACAAAGTTGTGTCAAGACTAAAAAATGTCATAACCTCTCTAGGTGATAATATATCAAAAAGTAAAGAGACAATAGAATATTTGACTTTTTTTTTTTTTTTGTATCATATGTTGATTTTTAATTTTTTTAATAATTTTTTGACTTTTAAATTAAAATAATAAATTACTAAACGAGAACTAAGTCATAATTACAAACTACTTAATTCTTAATTAAAAATAACCAAACACATATATGGTAATAGAACTTTGAATTTGCAATACTTAAGACCCACCCAAATACTTGGCTCAACCAGCTAAGCAATTGAACGTTCTACATGGGATGATTGTGGTCCCCACTCAACTCAACCACCCATGAATCCATTGGAGTAGTTGCTTGACTTGTCAAACACAAGACGCATTAATTACGGCTTCGCATAAGATTATCCGACCCGCTCATACTGCAATACTCAAATCAACCCACACACATATAGGCGGTTTCACAAACACAAAAGGGTCGGGTGCGGTTTGGATTCTGGCTGATTTTCAGATTGCGGGTGGATTGCAGGTTTTAACTGCACCCGCCATAACCCGCCCCGCATTAGTATATTTTTTTAAAATCTAGGCGGGTGCGGGTCTTGATATAATTCCAAATTCTAAACATATACATATTCTCTCATATTTTATTTTATTTTTTAATTTTTAATTTTTCTTTTCTGAATTAGACTTGACTATGAACCCTCATATAAATGTGTAGACTTGTATTTAATCACACATTTTCTAGAAAGGCTAGCTTTAATATTTCGTGGATTGGTGGCTGAGTGAATGCGTCAAAGTTCAATTGCTTAGCCACCACTTTGAGAAGTATTTGGGTGGGTTTTGATATAATTCGAAATTCTACTATCCATATTCTCTTTTTAGGTGCACATATTTTTGATCATGATGTTTTGTAATATTTTTTTAGAAAGTAATAAAATAGTTATATTAAAATAAAAATAAACAAACATACAGGTCAAGAAAAATAAAAACAATAAGACTTTAAAGGGCCAAACAAACAACCTATCAAAAATTACAAATAACAAAAACAAAACTATCAAAAAAATAGTTATGATAGAAGAAAAATCACCAATCTTCTCACAAATGTAATTTGGAAAGGTAAGATTTGGATCAAAGCAGCCATCGTTGTCGACGTCGTCCCTAACGTCGATGGCCAACTAGTTAGGGACGGCATCGACAACGACGCCGACAAGGATTTAAAGAAGAGTGAACTATTGTGAGGGTCGAAAATCTAAAATTTTTTGTCGAAATCGAAGGAGAAACTCTCAAACACTTCTTCGTAAGCATAAAAAACTCAGGCCTACACTTTGAAAGCATTTTGAGAGCCCGCCGAAGACATGCTGGAAAGTTCCTGGAGGAAATCGAAAATTGCCTAGCAAGAGAGCCTCTCCAGCGCCCCCCTAGGTTTGATGTTTTGTAATCATTTCATTACAAATTAAGTGATGCGTAATTATGACTTAGCATGGTTGTAGGGTCTAAATTTTTTTGAGTTATGAATCGGTGTAGTGTTAGATATAATTTATTATAATTTTTATTTTACCAAGAGATATTGGATTATGTCTCAATTGGATTTCCAAGGAAGTGTGGTAGTCAAAGCTAGTTGGTGGGAGTAGATAAGGGTAGGATTAAGGTTTGAGAAATTAGTAATAAGAATTAAATTGAAATTTAATAACGGGATAAAATTGTAATACAAACAAAATATAAATGGGTGAGAGTTTAAAGAAAAAAATTGGGTGCTATTAACAGTATTTGTTTTGTTATAATCTGTTATAATACTTTGATTATAAATGAAAGTGGCAAGATTATGCAACAAAGTTGTGTCAAGACTAAAAAATGTCATAACCTCTCTATATGATGATATATTAAAAAGCAAAGAGACAATAGAATGCTTGACTTTTTTTTGTATAATATGTTGATTTTTTAATTTTTTAATATTTTTTTGACTTTTAAATTAAAATAGTAAATAAATAACCAAATGAGACCTAAGTCATAATTACATACTACTTAATTCATAATTAAAAATTATAAACTATGATAAACACATATATGGTAATAGAACTTTGAATTTGCAATACTTAAGACCCACCCAAATACTTGGCTAAGCAATTGATCATTCAACACGGGTTGCTTGTGGTCCCCACTCAACTCAACCACCAACAAATCCATTGGAGTAGTTGTCCGACTTGTCAAACACGAGAAGCATTAATTAGGACTGGGCATAGGGTTATCCGACGTGCCCAAACCGCTCTACTCGAACTGACCCACACACATATGGGCGGTTTCGTAAACACAATAGGATTAGGTGCGGTTTAGAATCTAGCTGATTTTTGGGTTGCGGGCGGGTTGCGGATTTTAACAGCACCCGCCACAATCCGCCTGCATTAACAGTTTTTTTAAATTTTGTTTTTAAAATCTGGTCAGGTGTGGGTCTGGATAGAATTCCAAATTATATATATATATATTCATATTCTCTCAGATTTTTATTATTTTTTTTTAATTTTTAATGTTTCTTTTCTGAATTAGACTTGACTATGAACCCTCATAAAAATGTGTAGACTTGTCTTTAACCACACATTTTCCAGAAAGGCTAGCTTTAATATTTCGTGGATTGGTGGCTGAGTGAATGCGTCAAAGTTCAATTGCTTAGCCACCACTTTGAGAAGTATTTGGGTGGGTTTTGATATAATTCCAAATTCTACTATCCATATTCTCTTTTTAGGTGTAAATATTTTGATCATGATGTTTTGTAATATATTTTTTTAGAAAGTTATAAAATAGTTATATTAAAATCAAAATAAACAAACATACAGGTCAAGAAAAATAAAAGCAGTAAGACTTTAAAGGGTCAAAAAAACAACCTAACAAAAATTACATATAACAAAAACAAAACTGCCAAAAAAATAGTTATGATAGCGGAAAAATCACCAATCTTCTCACAGATGTGATTTGGAAAGGTAAGATTTGGATCAAACCAGCCATCGTTGTCGACGTTGTCCCCAACGTCGATGGCCAACTCCATCGCTATTGTTGTTGCCGTCGTACTTCAATCATTGCCAAAAGTCAGAGTTGAAGAAGAAGAAAAGCCACAATAGCATGGGAGGAGGATTTAAAGAAGAGTGAACTATTGTGAGTGTCGAAAATCTAAAATTTTTTGTCGAAATCGAAGGAGAAACTCTCAAACCCTTATTCTTAGGCATAAAAAACTCAAGTTTACACTTTGAAAGCATTTTGAGAGCCCACCAAAGACATGCTGGAAAGTTCCCGGAGGAAACCGAAAATTGCCTAGCGAGAGAGCCTCTCCAGCGCCCCCCCTAGGTTTGATGTTTTGTAATCATTTCATTACAAATTAAGTGATGTGTAATTATGACTTAGCATGGTTTTAGGGTCTAAATTTTTTTGAGTGATGAATCAGTGTAGTGTTAGATATAATTTATTGTAATTTTTATTTTAGTTACCAAGAGATATTGGATTATGTCTCAATTGGATCGCCTAGGAAGTGTGGTAGTCAAAGCTAGTTGGTGGGAGTAGACAAGGGTAGGATTAAGGTTTGAGAAATTAGTAATAAGAATTAAATTGAAATTTAGTAATGGGATAAAATTGTAATACAAAAAAAAATGTAAATGGGTGAGAGTTTAAAGAAAAAAATTGGGTGCTATTAACAGTATTTGTTTTGTTATAATCTGTTATAATACTTTGATTATAAATGAAAGTGGCAAGATTATGCAACAAAGTTGTGTCAAGACTAAAAAATGTGATAACCTCTCTATATGATGATATATTAAAAAGCAAAGAGACAATAGAATGTTTGACTTTTTTTTGTATAATATGTTGATTTTTAATTTTTTAATAATTTTTTGACTTTTAAATTAAAATAGTAAATTACCAAACGAGACCTAAGTCATAATTGCATACTACTTAACTCATAATTAAAAACTATAAACTATCATAAACACATATATGGTAACAGAACATCGAATTTGCAATACTTAAGACCTGCCCAAATACTTGGCTAAGCAATTGAACGTTCAACACGGGTTGATTGTGGTCCCCACTCAACTCAACCACCAACGAATCCATCGGAGTAGTTGCCCGACTTGTCCAATACGAGAGACATTAATTAGGGCTAGGCATAGGATTATCCGACCCGCACACATATGGGCGGTTTCGTAAACACAATTGGATTAGGTGCGGTTTAGAATCTGGCTAATTTTCAGGTTGCGGGCGGGTTGCGGGTTTTAACCGCACCAGCCACAACCCGCCCGCATTAACAATTTTTTAAAAATTTGTTTTTAAAATCTTGGCAGGTGCGGGTCTTGATTTAATTCCAAATTCTATATATATTCATATTCTCTCAGATTTTATTTAATTTTTTAATTTTTAATTTATCTTTTCTGAATTAGACTTGGCTATGAACCCTCATAAAAAAGTGTAGACTTGTCTTTAACCACACATTTTCCAGAAAGTCTAGCTTTAATATTTCGTGGATTGGTGGCTGAGTAAATGCGTCAAGGTTCAATTGCTTAGCCACCACTTTGAGAAGTATTTGGGTGGGTTTGATATAATTCAAAGTTCTACTATCCATATTCTTATTTTAGGTGTAAATATTTTGATCATGATGTTTTGTGATATTTTTTTTAGAAAGTTATAAAATAGTTATATTAAAATAAAAATAAACAAACATACATGTCAAGAAAAATAAAAACAATAAGACTTTAAAGGGTCAAACAAACAATCTAACAAAAATTACAAATAACAAAAACAAAACTGCCAAAAAAATAGTTATGATTGAGGAAAAATCACCAATTTTCTCACAGATGTGATTTGGAAAAGTAAGATTTGGATCAAACCAACCATCGTTGTCGACGTCGTCCCTAGCACCGCTGGCCAACCCCACCGTTGTCGCCGTCGTACTTCAATCACTGCCAAAAGTTAGAGTTGAAGAAGAAGAAAACCCACAATAGCATGGGAGGAGGATTTAAAGAATAGTAAACTATTGTGAGTGTCAAAAATCTAATTTTTTTTTCGAAATCGAAGGAGAAACTCTCAAACCCTTCTTCTTAGGCATAAAAAACTCAGATCTACACTTCAAAAGTATTTTGAGAGCTCGTTGAAGACATGCCGGAAAGTTCCCAGAGGGAAACCGAAAATTGCCTAGTGAGAGAGCCTCTCCAGCGCCCCCTAGGTTCGATGTTTTGTAATCATTTCATTACAAATTAAGTGATGTGTAATTATGACTCAGTATGGTTGTAGGGTCTAAATTTTTTTGAGTTATGAATTAGTGTTGTGTTACATATAATTTATTGTAATTTTTATTTTAGTTACCAAGAGATATTGGATTATGGTCTATTTTGGGAAGTGGGTTAAAAGCCACTTTCCAACTTTTAATCTATTTTCCTCTCTCACAACCAAGCCAAAAGAAGCCTAAAAGCAGTTTTTAACCATCTTTCCAAAACACCTTTATTATGTCTCAATTGGATCGCTTAGGAAGTGTGATAGTCAAAGCTAGTTGGAGGGAGTAGATAAGGTTAGGATTAAGGTTTGAGAAATTAGTAATAAGAATTAATTTGAAATTTTATAATGAGATAAAATTGTAATACAAAAAATATATATATAAATGGGTGAGAGTTTAATGGAAAAAAATTGGGCGCTATTAACAGTATTTGCTTAGCTGTAATCTATTATAATACTTTGATTATAATTGAAAGTGGCAAGATTATGCAACAAATTGTGTCAAGACTAAAAAATGTCATAACCTCTCTATATGATGATATATCAAAACGTAAAGAGACAAAAGAATATTTGACTTTTTTTTCGTATAATATGTTGATTTTTTAATTTTTTAATAATTTTTTGATTTTTAAATTAAAATAGTAAATTACCAAACCAGACCTAAGTCATAATTACATACTACTTAATTCATAATTAAAAATTATAAGCTATGATAAACACATATGTGGTAATAGAACTTCGAATTTGCAATACTTAAGACCCACCCAAATACTTGGCTAAGCAATTGAACGTTCAACACGGGATGATTGTGGTCCCCACTCAACTCAACCATAATGAATCCATCGGAGTAGTTGCTTGACTTGTCAAACACGAGACGCATTAATTTGGGTTGGGCATAAGATTATTCGACCCGCTCAAACCACCTTACCCGAACTGACCCGCACACATATAGGCAGTTTCGCAAACACAATAGGGTCTGGTGCGTTTTGGATTCTGGCTGATTTTCGGGTTGCAGTAGGTTGCAGGTTTTAACCACACCCGCCACATCCTTTTTTTTTTATTTTAAAAAAATCAGGATCGTTCATCTATACCCAAACAAACCGAAAGTAAACCCTACTCTCTCAAAAACACATCTGCACAGTTGTTCTCTTTCCTCTTATCTCATCAATTTGTCTCGTTTTTCATTTGCTCACTGTTTACTTTTCATCGCACTGA
This sequence comes from Camellia sinensis, assembly GCF_055761805.1. Lineage (NCBI taxonomy): Eukaryota > Viridiplantae > Streptophyta > Magnoliopsida > Ericales > Theaceae > Camellia > Camellia sinensis. The sequence continues at coordinate 15,146,194 of NC_138968.1, forward strand.
TTGACCTTCTCAAGATCAACTCTTTCTCTCTCTCTCTCTCTCTCTCTCCTGTAACTCTCAGGTAAGCGTCTCTTTGTCTCTATCTGTCTATCTATCTGTCTGTCTCCCACTCTCCCCGATCTCTGATTTTTTTAGGCAATCAGATCTGTCTTTCTTTGTGCGCAGCCTCTCTTCTAATCTCACTCTCTCGTTCTTCCATCTCTCTCTCTCTCTCTATCTCTCTCTCTCTCTCTGCGTCGACCGACGAAGCGACCGATTAACCCCTTGCAAGATCGACTTTGTTCTACAACTCTTAGGTAAGCGTTTCTATGTCTCTCTCTCTCCGATCTATGATTTTTTTTAGGTAATCAAATCTGTCTATCTATCTATCTCTCTCTCTCTCTCTCTCTCTCTCCGGTCTCCAAACTTTTTTTTAATGCAATTAGATGTGTAGTAACAGATCTCTGAGTTTATTTGTTTATTTGTATTTGTGTGACTAAGATTCCGTTTCAATGGTGACTAAGATTCTATTTCGAATGGTGATTAAGATTTTGGAAATTGAATTTGAAGTTGAAATTGAATATGTTTATTCTCTGAGTTTATTGAATATATTGGAACTTAATTAAATCTGTTATTGGAATTAAATTTGTTATTGAATCTGTGATTGAATATGTGTTAAATCTGAGAGTTGGAATTAAATATGTGTTATTGGAATTAAATCTGTGTTATTGGAATTAAATCTGTTATTGAATCTGTGTTAGAAGTGGAAATTAAATCTGTTATTGAAATTTTAAATTGATTCTGTTATTGAATCAGTGATTAAATCTATTATTAAATCTGTTATGTTATTGAAATTGAATCTGTAATTGTTTTTGCTTTTTGTAATTTTTTTTGGGAGTTTTCTAGTATTGAAATTTATTTAGAGGGTGATGTGGGGAAATTGAATTTGTTAATTTCAATAACAATTCAATTTCCATTCTAATTTCAATAACAAATTCAATTTCCATTTAATTTCAATAACAGGTTTGATCTTTGTACTTAGGGGAAATTGAATATGTTAATTAGTTTTTTATATTATATTTATCATTTAGTTGTTATAGCGATTCTAGTTTAGACCCAACCCATTTGATACTTTGGACTCAAGTTTCATAGTTCTGTATTGTTGTTCTTGTCTTATTCCTCTTTTCCCTCCTTGAGTTTAGCTTTTGGGATGTGTTGGTTGCGTTTGGAACATGTGGGTACCTTGTTGTCCAGGATTTTGTTTCTATGCTTGAGCACCACTTTTTGTGCTTGAGCGGACTTTGTAAACTCTCAGTACTTTTGCAGACCTGCAAAAGTACTAGGACTTGTTATTCTTTGCTCGAGCGAAACTCTCTGCACTTGGGCGGTATTGCGCTCGAGCGACCTTTTTGCCTTCAAGCGTTGGCCTTCTGTCTGTAAAACTACTGAGAGTGTGTATTTTGCACTTGAGCGTCACTTCCTGCGCTCGAGCAGTTACACCTTTTTCATTGTGCCTTGGAGCTCGAGCGTCACTTCTTGAGCTCAAGCGGTAATTTCTTTTGTATCTGGATGCTCAAGCACAAGAAGTGACGCTCGAGCGGACTGTGTGTATATCAGTTCGTAAAAGCTACTTTTTACATCATTTTTTCATCTCTCACCCTCTCTAAAACATTTTAAAACCTTAAATCTAGAGCTTCTCTCTTTAGAACTTAATTTCTCTCTCTCTACAAATACAACTAGATCTACCAATTTCTCCATCATACTTCCTTTGTTAAAAAGATAGAGCTCACTTGGAGCTTCGTTTTCATCCGAGCAAAGTTGGATTTTGGCTTCTTTGAGGTTTCTCCACTCTCTCCTTGGTCATCTAGCTTCGAGGTAGGGATTCTCTACACTCTTTTATTAGTTTTAACTTAACTATTTGTTTTTATAAAACAATCTTGTGATTTTAGAGGATTTTGAACAAACCTAGGGCTTTGGTTTAAAATCAAAAGAGGGGTTTTCCAATGGTTGTATTGAAAATGGTTGTGAGAGTGAAAATGAGGTTGAATTGTGGTAAAATTATTGATTTTAATACTTGGAATGAATTTTGGAAGAAAGAGGAGTTTTGCCCTAAATGTCTCAAACATTTATTTTGTATAAATAAATGAAATTGATGTTGAAAATGTGAAATTGGATGGATATTAGTATGGATGGTGGAGTTAGATATATATTATCACTCACATCATGAATTTTGGATCGTTTATCTGTATTGGAGATTTTATATCTATTCATAAATATATGTTTTGGGCTATCGGTGGAGGATAGCTATGATTGCTATAGAAATTGCATGAGGATTAGGTGTATTGAAACTAATTTCTCATCCATGTGCATTGAACATTGTTGCTCACTTAATACATTGCAAATGTATATGATTTTGAGAAAAAATAGGTGAAAGTGGGGAAAAAAGTGTGTATCACCAAATTAAGTTGGCCTGTGTGTCCAGGGTGAAAGTCCTGAAAAACGCGCGTATACATGGATGCCGATTCTCGCAGAGGAAATATCCATAAAATGGCAATAGTAACGCTTGTATAGGCTTCGTTTACATGGATGCCGTTTGACGGTTTCCTGCGAACGAAATATCTGTGAAAGATTTTACCGATTTGAGATTTCCTCCTTGTTTTCTATTATAAAGGACATGATTTGAAAACTATGATATAAACTGAGCATGGCATGATTCTGTGAAAGAAATGTAAAACGTTTTGACATGAGCATTGCATATCCATTTCACATTTATATCTTTATTAAGATTCATATATTATGTTGGATTATTTCTACTGTGATTTGGCTCACCCTATATGGGAAAACCATCTTCAGGTGTTGGTGAGATGCCTCCACCAAGGCAGTAACTTGGAAGGATTGGAGCAAGAGTTTCATTTTGTTTACCTATTGATATTATTTTGTACAAGCCTAGGGCTTTATCTGTATTAGATTTAAATCCATTTGATATAACCAAGTACAGTATTGGAAAGTTGTAGCCTTCAGGGCATTTCTATTATTTGCTTAACTTTTATTTCATATATTTGTTATTGGCACATGCTATAGATTCAGGGTTAGGACTTATAAATGTATATTCGCATGTGTCACATTTTTTGTACAACTGAATCTTATGCAATGGAAGGATGTTATACTTTGATTTATATTGTTATTTACTTATCGTCATGGTTGGTTTATTGTATTTATTTCAGGACGTTACAGTGGTTATTTAATTTTCATTCTAATTTTTGTAATCCAGTTTAAATAGAGAATAGTGTTGAATCTCCTGCAATCAATGTTTTACCTCTGGAATCCTCTAATTCTCAAATGAATCCCCCCTTAGTCAAACCCGAACCTGAACCTAAGCCTCTTTGACCCCCAAAGAGAAAGAGTGAGGCTGGCGGGGGGAGAACACCATCCACCGTTTGGGATCATTTTGATATGGTTGTAGGGATCGATGGGAAGTGTAGAGCCATATGCAAATATTGCAAGAAAGAATATTTGGCTGACTCTAGACTTCATGGGACTAGCAATTTGAGAAGTCATACACCCAATTGTAAAGAATATCCAAATAGGAATACAAATGGTCAATAAACATCAAATCTTAAACCGAAACAAAATGAAGAGGGTGTTGAGGTTGTAGCAACAACTTTTAATTTTGATTCTTGTAAAAGGTCTCTTATGGAGATGGTGGTCATTGATGAATTGTCATTTAGATTTGTGAAGGGAGTTAGGTTTAGAAGATTTTGTAATGTCATGCAACCCAAATTCACACCAATTCCCTCCCGTCAAACCATATCTAGAGAAGTGCTTAACATATTCAAGAATGAAAGGGGTAAGTTAAAGAATGCCATGAAGGGTCATAGAATTTGCTTCACTACAGATACTTGGACATCTATTCAGAATTTGTGTTACATGTGTTTGACTGCTCATTTCATTCATGATAACTGGAAACTTCAAAAAAGAATCATAAATTTTCAACAAGTTGAAGATCACAAAGGAGAAACATTGGGTCAGAAAATTGAGTCATGTTTGATTGAGTGGAACATTGATAGCATATTCACCTTAACAGTTGATAATTCTAGTTCTAATAATCTTACCATTCAATATTTGAAAATGATAACCAAAGATTAGAAAGGGACTATTTTGCAACATGAGTTTATTCATATGCGTTGTTGTGCACATATTCTTAATCTCGTTGTGAGTGATATTAGACTTGCGGTGAGATATGTGAGGTCTTCTCCTCATAGGCATAATGTTCTTAAGAAGTGTGCGGCCACACTTAAACTTGATTCAAAAGCTCTTGTATGCCTAGATGTACCATTAGGTGGAACTCTACCTATTTGATGTTAGAGGCTGCCGAAAAGTATGAGAAGGCTTTTAACTGCTTGAAGTTTGTGGATTCTAATTTTGATCCTTATTTCAAGAATGTTGATGGTTGCATAAGGAGAAGTCCGAATGAGTTAGATTGGAAAAAATGTAGATTGTTTTTTAGGTTTCTAAAATTATTTTATCTTGCAACTAAGAAATTTTCATGGTCTCTCTTTGTTACTTCCAATGCTTTTTACAAAGAAATGTTTGTTATTGAAAGTAAAATTAACCAATTAATTTTGGAGGAGGATGATACTTGGAGCACAATGGCAAAGACTATAAAACAAAAGTTTAGCAAGTATTGGGGGGATAGAAGTAAGATCAATTTGTTATTGTATGGTGTGGTTGTTCTTGATCCTACCAAAAAAAAAAAAAGAAGGCATACTTGGAGTTTTTCTTCTCAAATTTATTTCTTGGAGATATTAAGAAAGTGATAGATATGGTAGACAAGGTTAAGAGTTGTTTAAGTCGTTTGTATAGCCATTATGTCATACTTTATCTTTCAAATGAGAAACTTTCAAGTGTGAGTGAAGTTGTGTATATGGTGGAAAATGATGACGATGATCCCTATTCTTTGGTTGACTCCCAATTTAATTCCTATTTGGAAGGGCGATGCACTAGTGGATCTAAGTCGGAATTAGAACAATATTTGTTTGAGGTTGAACATTTTGCAAAGAATCAAACATTTGAAATTTTGGATTATTGGAAGGTAAATGCAACCAAATATAAAGTGCTATCGCAACTTGCAAGAGATGTGTTGGTCATGCCTATTTCTACCGTTGCGTCGGAGTCGACTTTTACTACCGGGGGAGGGGAGTGTATTCTTGACCCATTTTGTAGTTCACTCTCGCCTTCTGTGGTTGAAGTTCTTGTATGTACTTAAAATTGGCTTCAAAGCAACCTTCCAATTTCTCTTCGAAAGGCAATGGATGATGTGGAGGAATTTGAGCAATACAACTCGGGTAAAATGAGAATTTATTTATCTTTATTTTTATTTGTATTGTTCATTTTCTAATGTAAGTTTTATTAATCTTCTCTTGTTGACTCCTAATTAAGTTTTTTGGAGTCAAGCTCATCTTCAAGTTCAACCTATTATGTTGATGCTATAATTGAACTCTAATATCCATTAGCTCATTGGTAATTTTTTCATATACTCAACACATTTTCTTACTATATTGAGATGCAATATATAGACATTTGTTTATCTTTTCATTACTTTATTCTTTTGCACTTTTTTTGTCAAAGGAATTATGAAGATTAAATATTAAAGTTTGTTGATGAACCGTCAACAAAATGCATGGAATTGAAATTTTTGAAAGTTGGATTGGATGTGATTCATGATGGAGTTTGAGATCTTGGAAATATTTTTATTTTATTTCATGGGTTTGAATTGAATGAAGTTTGACAACAAATTTTTTTTTAATTGCATTTTGGATGAATGTAAAAGTTAATGAAGAATTATTTATTTATTTATTTATTGCATTTTGGATCAATATAAAAGTTAATGAAAAATTACTTTTAGGTAAACTTAAGATTTTAAATGATTTTATTTTGATTGTATTGTTGGGATAGTAGATTGTGAATGGGATGGATGATCTAGTTTAGGATTTTGAAATATGTGCTTGTATTAGTTTATGATTTGATTTAGGATTTTAAATGATTTGTTTGTGTTAGGAATTGATTTTGTTGTGTTTTTAATTTTATAAGTTTTAATTCATTAATTATTAATGTTGGAGCATTTTGAAAATGGGAGGAAATGGGTCCAAAATGAATATTTACAAAATGGGAAAAAAAAGACTCAAAAATAAATTTTTGAAGAAAAAAGTCCAATCTGCAAACCGCGCGCACATCCGTGAATCTTATCCGCACAAATCACAAAATACACTGTGAACAGTTGCGGGTTAACTTTTTTCCAAACCACATAGATACAGATAAGTCCAAACCAATTCACAAACCGTCCAAATTTGAACTGTGAACTTATAATACTGATGCTATATTTGATGTAATCCAAGTCAAGTCTACATATTTATACGAGGGGTTATAAGCCCTGTTTGGTACAACTTTTTTTCAGCTTATTTCAGCTTTCAGCTTAATTTAAGCTATTTTGATGTGTTTGGTTTAACTTAACAATGCAGCTTATAGCTTTTTGTAAGTCAGAAATCAGCTTATTTTTTGAGTAGGGCAGAAGAAGCTTAATTTATAAGTCAGAAATCAGCTTATGTTCATAGTTATAAACTATAAGCTGTTAAGGCATAAGCTATAAGCACTTTCCCACAGCTCTACCAAACAGGGCCATAGTCAAGTCTACATTTCAAGTCAAGTCTACTTTAGGAAGAAATTGCATAAGCTCTACTTTAGAAAAAGAAAGAAGAAGACTTTTCTTTCTTTATTTTCTTATTTATTTATTTATTTTGGTGATAAGGTGGTGTTCTACTTAAATGCCAAATTTTGACATATTTTTCTCATTCACAATGAAACTTACTAATCATTTTAATTAATTTTTTTTTTGTATGAAAAAAATAAAAGAAATAGCTAGTACACCATTCACATTACTAAAATTCAACATTTTGATACTATGATAATATCAAAATTTAACGTCTTATCATTTATATTTTTACTAATATTATGGTGATACATCAAATAATAAATATGATTCCTACTAATATTGGTGAGACATCAAGGGTTGGCATAGCGAGTATAACTTGGGATATTCTTTTTTTATTATTATTTTATTTTTAAGACTAGTTCGTACAAGATATTTTCTTTGACTTTAAATGGGCTCCCGTAAATAGATGGTGGGATTGATTCTCCAAAATTAATTAAGGTGCGTATAAACTAACCAGAACATTTGATTATCAAAACAAAAAAAATAATAAATAAAATTAGATAAGAAAATAAGTTATCATAACATTATGGGCAAATTATACTTGGAAGCCTGCAATCCACTTTATCAAAAAAAAAATAAATAAAATAAGATAAGAAAATAAGTTATCATAACATTATGGGCAAATTACACTTAGAAGCCTGCAATCCACTTTATCTCATGACATTTAAAAGGTGACAGTCAACTATTTAAATTTTCGGTCAAGGTTCAATCAAATGCATCTCAATCGACATGACATTTAAAAGGTGACAGTCAACTATTTAAATTTTCAGTCAAGGTTCAATCTAACGCATCTCAATCGACATGAAATCAGCAGACCGAAAATTATTATAAAATTGAGTATGGCTTTTTTATCTATATAAAAAAAAAGTAACCAACACTTGTTAGCAAACTAAAGAGTAATTAACATTTGTTAACAAAGTAAACAAATAAAATAAAGAATGATCAACACTTGTTAAGAAATTAAACCAAATACAAGTAATTAACATTTGTTAACAAAGTAAACAAAAAACAGAGTAACTAACAAATTTTGTAATGAAGTCCAAAAGTTTAAAAAAAAAAAAAAAAAAACCGTAATTAACACTTTTTTAAGAAAACCAATAATTAAAGTATCAAGGGAGAGCAGTGTAATTATGTTGAAAGTGCTACATTAATTGAATTTTTTTTTATTTTTTTTAAAAACTTCAGGGGTAGGTGAGGGCAATTTACGGTGTATTGTTTTGGTTATAAATCTCAATTAGGAGACAAATGGTGTTATGAACCAAAGTAGCTACTTGTATTGGAAGCCTTGTTTACATTTGTAAGTCTCCATAACTCTCGCGGTGGGTGGCCAACAGAAATTTATGGTTCTGTTTCCTTGTTAAACCTCTGTGTGTGTGTATCCATGTTTAGGGGAAGGCTCTTCTTTGCTGCTGGTTACATAAGCCTTCTTGTTCATGTTCTCTTTTGTGTAAATTGTTGTAATTCTTCTTCTTGTTCATGTTCACTGGGCGACAAAGATTTAACTGGGTTTGCCCCCATTCCGCCCCCAGTTGATCCATTGAAGGAGAGGGGTAAGCTGGAGGTAGAGGCAGTTTTGAAGAAGTCAAGAAAGAAGATGGGAGGCGTGGAGAGGGGGAAAGACGCCCCTGCCTTGAAAAAGTTAAAGGTTGGAGGAGAGGTTGCCCCTATGGTGGAGAAGATGAAGGAAGGAAAGGCGGAGGCGACTGCAGAAGGGGAGATCGCCCAACTACCAAATGAGGATAAGGGTCCGAGTGCCCAAGTGCAGAGCGAACACTTGGGCTCAAGTGTCCAAATAGCGACGACGGTGGTACCTGCCCCAGAAGTAACCCCCAGTCCCAGTGAAGAGAAAACTAGGATCAGCAAACTAGAGACGAGTGCCGCGCTGGCGACCGCGTTGTACCACACGTGTGCGCTAGCAGGTTACTCGACAGAAGGGAAGGAAGCCAGGGTCGCAATCAACCGCCTTATTGAAGTGGTGGAGGATGCGGCTGTACGGTCCATGGCGCGGTTTACAAACGCCGACCTCTTGCAGGGGTTTTGCTCAGTCCAAAATGAGGCGACGACCCTGGCGAGTGCCTTGATGAACAAAGCTGCACAGTCAAAGATGGGAGGTGAAGCCGCTGAGGACCCAGCTGGAAGAGTCAAAATTGTAATTGCACAACCTAAGGGTTGAAACAGCAGGGTGGAGAAGGCCGCTCGAAGTGTATGTGCGAAGGGGTTGGAGTATGCTCAAAAGGTGAAAGTCATGGAGATGTTTGCGGTGGTGCAGAGCAACTCGGCAGGGCAAGCTTGTGCCGAGCTCCTCGCAACCAAGTTAGAGCTGGAAGCAAAGCGCCACAAGGTGATATCGCTTGAGTTCGAGTTGACAGGCGAGAAGAGGAAACTAGGAGAAGTCCAGCAAGCTTGCACCACCGCCAACGAGAGGTGGGAGGAGGCCATGACCTCTAATGAAGAGCTGCGTGACTAGGCGATCAAGGACAAAGAAACAGCAGAAGGTCAGATCGCTGAGTTAGAGAAGGGTCTGGCGGAGGAAAGGGCCAAATTGGCGTTTGAGAAAGCGGCGTACCCCAACCTGTGTAAGGCGGCGGTGGAGCAATTCAAGGAGTCCGTCGATTTCCAGATAGCCATTGATGCCGCAGTCGCCAGGAGCTTTGCGAGAGAGGGGGATGGGGGGGTTGGGCCGTCAGGAGCGGCCGCTGGAAGTAGGAGTGAAGAGGAAGTGATCCAGAGTTTCTAGCGGTCAGACTTCTACAAACATGAAATGGCTGAGTTCTGGGACAACGGATGGATGACCTTCAAACATAAAGTGCAAGAACTATTCCCAAACGTGAATTTCAACCGCGTGAAGGTAGCAGAAGACAACGTTGCCCAAAACACCCCTGGACGAGGGGATTGAGGAGGAAGATCTGGCCTCTAGTAAGGAAGAGTGATCTATGTATAAATTTTGTGTTTTGTTTGTTTTGTTGTTATTGTTGTTGTTGTTTTTTTTTTTTTTTTTACATGTAATTTTGTGCAATTCCTGCAGCGAAGTGTATGAAATTGTAAGTGTGTAAATAAAACAATGAATTTTTGGTATGATTGTTGTCGCTACGTCTTGTGAGTTGTAAATTTGGAAATGATGAAAATGGCAAAGCAGAATTCAATGAAAAATGGGTGTGAAAGTAAGACTTGTGTGTGAATAGTGAAAGTTGCTAGTAGATTGTGATGTAAAAAGTTTGGAAATGGGCAGCCAGCCTAACTTGTGAGGAAACCATGATGCAAAAATCGTTAAAAATGGGCATACATGAAAATGTTGGATAAGTTAAAAATGAAAGACTGGCTTGGACGACTATGGACCTGGATTTTAATTAAATTAAAAATGCAAAGTTAAAAATGTAGAAAATGTTAAAAAATGTTGTAGTATGGGCATGGATTGTGACATTAAATTACGAAAATAGACTGGCTGAATTCTTCCTTCGAGTTCTAAGTAAGACTGGGAAGGCCCTTCATCTGGTTGAACTCTTTATACTCAGTTCGACTGTGGCTTTAATTAACTCAGTCTAGCGTGCTCAGTCTGGCTGAGGCTTTAATTAACTCTGTCTGGCTGAGCCCTTTGTGCTCAGTCTGGATGAGGCTTTAATTAACTCAGTATGGCTGAGCACTTCGTGTTCAGTCTGGCTGAGGCTTTAATAAACTCAGACTGGCTGAGCCCTTCGTGCTCAGTCTGGCTGAGGCTTTAATTAACTCAGACTGGCTGAGCTCTTCGTACTCAGTCTAGCTGAGGCTTTAATTAACTCTGTTTAACAAGTCGTTATTGAAACACAACGCAAATAACGGAGATATAAAATCATTATCATTTAAGGCGTAGCCTATTGATCACTAATTTACACCATGTATAAGGAGGACAAAAATAACTAGTGCGTAGATTGTCAAAAAGAACATACAGCAAATGATCAATACAAAAATAAGACATGGCACTTTATTGGAAATAACGCTTCAAGTGCTTAGAGTTCCACGGGTGGGGGACGTCTTGGCCTTCTATATCCTGGAGTCGGTAAGTGCCCGGGCGAGGTCTGGCCTTAACAATGTAAGGTCCTTTCCACTTGGCTGCTAGCTTGCCCTCGGCAGGATTTTTGGTGGCAAGAGTTGTTTCGCGCAAAACTAGGTCGCCAACTGCGAACTCTCTCAGTTGAACTTTGCGGTTGTAGTGTGCTCTCATTTTCTGTTGATATGAGGCCTGTCTGATAGCAATGGTTTCTTGGAGCTCTTCAATCAGGTCTAAGTCAACCCGACGCAATTCTCTAGTTAGTTCTGGATTCGGGTGCAAAACCCTCGGGGTTGGCAGGCCGATTTCCACTAGGATGACTGCCTCAGCGCCGTATGTTAAATGAAAGGGGGTCTCCCCAGTGGGGGTTCGGGTGGTAGTGCAGTAGACCCAGAGTACGTTTGGTAATTCCTCAGCCTAGAGTCCCTTAGCAGCTTCCAACTTAGTTTTAATGATTTTCAGGAGAGAGCGGTTGGGAACCTTAACTTGCCCATTGGCCTGGGAATGACCCGGGGAAGAGAAACATGGCTGAATGTGAAGCTCTGCACAGAATTTCCTGAACTTGGCATTGTCGAATTACTTGCTGTTGTCTGAGACGATGGCTTGAGGGATTCCAAACCGGCATATAATCGACTTCCAGATGAATCTGGTTGTGTTCCATTCGGTGATTGTGGCCAGGGGTTCTGCTTCCACCCACTTAGTGAAGTAATCATTTGTGACAATAACAAACTTGGTTTGACCTCTACCGGTGGGCAATGGGCCAACTAAGTTGATCCCCCACTTGGTGAATGGGTAAGGATTGCAAAGTGTGATCAGTTCTGTAGGAGGAGCATAGGAGATATTGGCAAAGCGTTGGCATTTATCACACTTAAGCACAAATTCAGTGGCATCTTGGTTGAGAGTAGGCCAGAAGTAACCGGTGCGAAGGATTTTATGGGCTAATGACCTGGCACCCGAATGATTACTACATACACCCTCGTGGACTTCTCTCATCACGTAGGTCGCTTGAGTAGGATTGAGGCATCTGAGGTATGGCTGTGAAAATCCACGTTTGTAGAGGAGGCTGCTGATGAGGATGTAGTTGGACGACCAGGCCCTGACTTTGGTGGCTTGCTGCTTGTCGTTTGGCAATTCCCCACTTGTCAAAAACAGAAGGATGTCCGCCGCCCATGGGATAGGTTCATTTTGGAGGAAGTGGACCTCTTGTTGGTTTGGCAAAATAGCCGGGTGGGCCAGGTATTCAAGGCAGACGCTATGGTTGAGATTTGATTGGTCGGCGGAAGCTAATTGTGCCATTTCATCTGCCTTGGAGTTTTCTAACCGAGGGATGTGTTTGATGTGGAAAGTGTTGAAAAAGCGAACAAGAGAGAGTGCAATATCCCTGTAAGCACGCATTGTGTCTTCCTTTGCATCGAATTCTCCCGTGATTTGTCCGACGATCAGTTGAGAGTCACTGCACGCTTGGATATGGCTTACACCAATGTCTCTAGCTAGGTGAAGACCTGCTATCAAGGCCTCATACTCGGCCTCATTATTGCTGGTGTCGAACAAGAAACGGAGAGCACACTTGAAATAACCACCCTCGGGAGCGGTAAGGATGAGACCAGCCCCACTGTTTTCCTTGCAGGATGATTCATCGACATTGAGGGTCCAAAAGTGGGGGTCTTCCGTCTCAGTGTTGAATTGCCTGGGCGGGGGGGCCATGGTCGGAGTGGGATTGGTGCATTCCAAGATAAAATCGGCGACGGCCTGCCCTTTGATCGCTGTTCGAGGTCGGTAAGAGATTTCAAATTGGCTAAGCTCGACAGACTATTGCATAAGCCTGCCAGACAACTCTGGTTGTTGCATTATCTTTTTTAAAGGTTGGTCAGTGAAGACCACTATGGAGTGAGCTTGGAAGTAAGGTCGGAGTCGTCTCGAGGCTATGACCAAGGCCATGGCCATTTTTTCCAGCAGCGGGTAGTTCTGTTCTGCTTCCTTGACAGTCCGGCTAATGTAATAAACAGGACGCTGGACTAAGCCGTCCTCCCTGATGAGGGCTACACTGACTGCGGTGTTCAATACGGCTAAGTAGAGAAACAGGGGCTCACCCGTGAGCGCTTGAGAAAGTAAGGGGGGTTAGCCATGCACTGCTTCAATTGTTGAAAGGCTTCTTCGGATTTGGTTGTCCACTCAAAAGCCTACCGAAGGAATTTAAAGAAGGGAAGACATTTGTTTGTTGCGCGGAAAAATAAAATAGTTGAGGGTGGCAACTTTATTAGTCAGCCTTTGGACCTCTTTAACCATTCTGGGTGACTGCATTTCTATCAGAGCCTTGATCTTTTCGGGGTTGGCCTTGATACCCCGTTGACTGACCATGAAACCCAAGAATTTCTCCGTATTCAGCTTCATTTGATATTTATGCAGGGTGTCGAAGGTCTCCCGCAAGTCTGTCAGATGATCAGAGGAGAGTTTGCTCTTAACAAGCATGTCATTGACGTACACTTCCATGTTCCGACCTATCTAGTGATGAAAAACGGCATTGACTAACCGTTGGTATGTTGCTCCGGCATGTTTTAACCCAAATGGCATGACACGATAATGGTAGGTTCCCCGGTCAGTGATGAAGGAGGTGTGTTCTTGATCAAACGGGTGCATCAGAATTTGATTGTAGCCAGAGAAGACGTCCATAAAACTGAGCATTTGATGCCTGGCCGTGGCGTCGACAAGCAGGTCTATGCGAGGAAGGGTATAACTATCTTTGCGGCAAGCTCAATTGAGGTCAGAGTAGTCGACACAGAGTCGCCATTTACTGTTGTTTTTATGGACCAAGACCACATTTGACAACCATCTGGGATAGTCCACGTTTTTTACAAACCATGCCTCTAGTAGTTTATCTACTTCAGAAGCAATAAGAGCGTTGCGTTCCGAGTGAAAAATACACTAGTTCTGGCGGAAGGGTCGAAAATGGGGCTCGATGATGAGATGATGAGTGATGAAAGAGGGATCGATACCTGGCATGTCGGAATGGGTCCAGGCAAACACATTATTGTGTTCGGTTAGGAGGGTGGTAAGGTCGGCCTTGGCTTGGGGGGATAGTTGGCTGCCGATCTTGGCTGTTTTTATTGGGTTGGTAGGGTCGATGGGGACTTCAACGAGTTCTTCCACTGGTTCCCCTCTGACTAATTCATCTTCGTCTCTGGCGTCGAGTCCTTCGATGATCATAGTCTCCTTCAGCTTGACCTCTTTTAGTGAAGCGACATAGCATTCTCTGGCCACAGTCTGCTCCCCCCTGACGGTGCCAACTCTGAGGTTGGTAGGGAATTTTATGGCTAGATGGTATGTGGAAGTGATAGCTTGAAAAGCGTTACGGGCGGTGCGGCCGAGGATGATGTTATAAGCAGAGGGACAGTGATGCAGCACAAAACGTGAATTAGTAACAATCTTAAAATCCGTTGATTCCAACAAGAATACCGGAAGTAAGATTCCTCTCTAGACCCGTTGATTCACAAAGAATACCGAGAATAAAGGCTCAACAATAGTTGATTCACAAAGAATAACCAAAGTTGGAACAAAAGAGTATATAAACTCAAAATATATTAATAATAAAAAACTATCTCTTCTTGCCCTAAGGCTTACATTCATTATTTATAAGCAAAATATAGACCTAACTTAATTAGGAAACAACCAGAATTGGCAACTACCATAATGCAATACGGAAATAAAGAAACTAAATAACTAAATAATTCCATAATAACATTAACTTTAAAATAATAAAATAAAAATACTTATTTTCTAAAATTTAATCTGCATCATTCTTCTCCGCTTGAGAAAACTCGTCCTCGAGTTTCTATTGCTTGAAATAACTTGGCACGTCTGCACTTATCCGCATCAACCTTGTATTTGAGGTTAATTTTTGTAAATCTAAACTTCAAAGATGAGTTTCGTAAAATTAAAGGAACAACTTTCTTTAACAAATTTAACACATCTTCGTCAAAGCCCAAATTTGAACGGTTCAAACTCAAATTTGTTAACTCTTCATGAAATTTCTCTTCAAACAGATCGTAGAAAATATTCTCCATATCGAAAATCAATTTTGAATGCTCATTAAACTCATGTAAACCAAGTATATGATCTTCCACAAAAATAAAATTAACACCAACCCTTCCATTACTCTGATTTATGCTTCCAATAGACAAAATATGATTAAACATATTATTAGTTCCATCAATGAATAGTTCATCATAAAAAATTGGTGGCTTACTCCAATCCACAATCGGATCTGGAATAAATTTTGACGTGAAAGGCCATTTAATTAGATCATCCTGTTTAGTGATTTGGTTCACGTGATCTTTATAATTTTCAATGCATGATCTCTCCTCGGTCTTTCACTATGAAAACTCAGCAGGTTAGAATCATCATTTATTACCTCATCATCTTCCACAGGAACCTCCTGAGCATCACTGCGATTCCTAGGCATGAAGCAAGAATGTAGCAAGCTTTGATACCAACTGATGCAGCGCGAAACGTGAAATAGTAACAATCTTAAAATCCGTTGATTCAAACAAGAATACCGGAAGTAAGATTCCTCTCTAGACTCGTTGATTCACAAAGAATACCAAGAATAAAGGCTCAACGATGGTTGGTTCACAAGAATACCCAAAGTCGGATCAAAAGAGTATAAAACTCGAAATATATTACTTCTTAGAACTCTCCTTGCCCTAAGGCTTACATCCATTATTATAAACAAAATATAGACCTAATTTAATTTAAAAACATCCAGAATTGGCAGCTACTAAAACATAGACCTAACTTAATTAGGAAACAACTAGAATTGGCAACTGCCATAATGCAATAGAAAAATAAAGAAACTAAATAACTAAATAATTCCATAATAATATTAATTTTAAAATAATAAAATAAAAATACTTATTTTCTAAAATTCAATCTGCATCAGACAGTCGACGACGAGGAAAGTGAGCAACTTAGTGGCCTGCCTTGGGTATTCTCCGATGGTGATGGGAAGATCGATGGAGCCTATTATAGCGATCCCGGGTTTACCCTTGTTGTATAGTGATCCGGACATATGTCCGTGGATGTTGGTAGTTGTTTATTATCTTGTTTACATCCTTTCTTACTTTGTATTTGAGTTATAGGATGTGTTGGGCGGGTTGGTTTCAGGTTGGTTGAGTTTAGAAACCAAAACTAGTTGCCCAGATTTTTGGCCTGTACGCTCGAGCGGATGTGTTGGCGCTCGAGCGTAGATTACATCCATCCAGTATCTTGTTGTGCAGTGTTGTGAGCTCGAGCGTAGGGTTGGGAGCTCGAGCGGAGGTCTGGTTCTGCAAAAGTGCTGAGCGAGTGCATTATGCGCTCGAGCGGGAGGTTGGCCGCTCGAGCGGAAGTCTGTGAGTGTACGCTCGAGCGGGGTGTTTTACGCTCGAGCGGAGACCTGGGTTAAAGTCCCGAATTTGTGACTCTTCAAATCACTTTTTCACTTTATCTTCTCTCTCTTACTTTTCCAAAATCACCATTGTTGAGCCTCTCACTCTAGACTCTACCTTCTCTCTAGGTTTTGATCTAGTAGGAGTGATTTACTCACCTTTGGCCTTTACAAAAAAGTTGTTGATCGTCGAGGGCTTCATTTTAATCTGAAAATCTCGGGTTTTGGAGCACGTTGGGTTTTGTCGTCTTCTCCTTTGAGACTCCGAATTTGAGGTAGGGATATCCTACTCCTCTCTATGGGTTTTGTCTTTAAATTTTGGTATTTTGAGATGTTGGTCTTGGTTTGGTAGTTTTGTGAAAGTTTGGGGCTTTTGTGTAATTTTACAAAAGTTGGGGTGTTATTCATAATAAACCTAGATGCATGTTTGGCATAGAAAAATGGAATGATTGTTGAATCATTGATGAAAATGGGACCTAAGGGTTGAAATGGTAATTATGGAAAATGGCCTAATTACATTGATTAATTAATTGGGATAATTAATTGGTGAGAAATGAGGAAATGAAATGTTGATTGAATATCCATTTGCGCATTTATTTTCTGTTTTAGAAATAACTGCTTGGGGCTATCGGTGGAGGATAGTCGTGATTGTTGTAGACAATGTATGTTGATTAGGTAAACTGAAACTAATCAATGGAATGTGTTATGGAACTTGACAGTTGCTAGAATACATTAATTGTTTGTATTGTGTGATTGTATATAGAACCAATGTGTTTATATACGTTATGTGTAGAGGAGGAGATAGGGGATGTACTCCGCGGTTTAGGGGAAGATAGGGGATGGACCTCTAAACCGGATAGGTATTTGGAGGAGATAGGGGATGTACTCCGTAGACAGAGCTCATATGCTTGTCTAGAGAAGTGAAGATAGAGCTCATATGCTTATCTTTGTGAAGTGAAGTGTGGATACAGCTTGTATGCTTATCTGTGGATATTGTTGATATACATATCTGTTGTAGAGTGTGGATACAGCTTGTATGCTTATCTGTGGATATTGTTGATATACATATCTGTTGAGAATGTGGATATAGCTTTTATGCTTATCTGAATGTGAGATATAGTTTTTATACATATCTGTGGAAATGATGATAGAGCTAGTATGCTTATCTGTTGAAAAAGGGAAAATGAAAAGTAATTGGGACTTGTAAGTCGTGAACATAAATATGTAATTTATGTGATTGTATCAGTGTTGATCAACTATCAATTGCTAATGTTTTAGTCATTGTCCATGGTTGGTTTAGTGTATTTCTACTGGGCTGTGGCTCACCCTATATGGGAACATCATTTTCAGGTGCAGGAAGCATGCCACCTCCAAGGACATAGCTGGGAGGCTAGTGGCGGGCATAGTTTTGTCGTTTTACTTTTGATGTATTACATGTAATTTCAAGCCAAGGGCTTAATGTGTAAACGAGTTAGAACTCTTGTTGTAACCAAGTGTTAACTTGGAAAGCTGTAAGCCCGTAGGGCATTTTGTTATGAAGTTAACATGTAATACCTATGTAATGAAACTCAATGAAATAAAGACATGTGGTTAGCTTAATGTTATTATTTTGAGGGCGTTACAACTTGGTATCAGAGCGTACCGGGTTCGAATACTTTGGGTACGTGGGAAGTGATTAGGATCACAATGGGTTTGTCTCGCTTGATAGAGACGTAGATGTAGTACCATATGCTATGTGTTTATTTGATAACATGCTTATGTGACTATGTGGGTATGGGATTTAATTTCTAGGATGTTGATTGGATCCTTGAGTTTCTGGGAGTCTTGTTGGAAAAGCACTTGATCAACGCTGTTTCTAACCGGAACTCTAGTAACGCCTCGGGACTATCATTATCCGGAAATGAAATTCGTAAGTGCTTATGTGTTTATGTGCTTATGTGGAGTGAATTACAGTTGTCCATGCATTAGGACGTGAGTGATTAGTTTCGGCACACCTATGAATGTGCTAACGTTCTGTGTTGCCTTTATTAGGATGTCAGGACGAGGAAGAGGTGCTAGGCGTGGTAGACCTGCGAGGCAGGAAGTACCGTTACAGGGTGAGATTCCGGCAGTGCAGGAGGGAGTTGGGCAGGCCAATGTGGCCGAGCCAGTGGGTCAGCAGGCTATGGGTGCCTTGGCCAGAGAGATAGCAGGAGCTTTAGGTATTCTTAGAGCTGGGAATCAGGCAGCTGAGACAGGGCCTTCCTTCTTGAAGAGGGAGTTCTTTCGGTGTAATCCGGACGAGTTTATCGGGGATCCTAAAGAGCCGCTTAAGGCAGATGAATGGCTCGAACAGACAACGAAGACGTTTGAGATGCTTGGCATCGAGGACGGAGCACTGAAAGTGACCTTGGCATCCTTCCAACTGAAGGGAGATGCGGGTCAATGGTGGAAGTACGAGAAAGCTCGTGTTGGTGGTACTTGGGAGGCATTTGTGAATGCTTTTCAGGAGAGGTTTTTATCAGCAGCAGCTAGGGAGAAGCTGAGGGATCAGTTTAGCCGGCTTAATCAGCAGGGCTTGTCAGTGGCCGAGTTTGAGGCTACTTTTACCAGTCTGTCTAGGTTTGCACCTGAACTGGTGGCGTCTGAGGAACGCCGTTGCTATGAGTTTGAGCGGAAGTTGAGGCGGGGCCTCAAGTTGAGAATTGGTGGGTCTTTTATTCGAGAGTATAGACACCTGGTAGATGCTGCAGCTCATATGGAGCTTATGATGCAGGAGGAGGATGAGGGTCAGAGAGGCTCCAAGAGGAGCCAGGATAGTCAGAGTGATGGCAGGAGGCAGAGGGGTTATAACCCTCAGCAGTCTCAGGGTGCAGTCTCTAGATCGACCTTTCCAGTGCCTAGTGTAGGCTCGGGGAGAGGCAGTCAGGGAGAATTCACTTGTTACAAGTGTGGCCAGCTGGGTCACAAGGTTTCTGTTTGCCCGCAGAAGGGTGGGGGTCAGAAAGCTGCTTCTTCTTCAGCTAGACCGCCGAGTCAGAGTTTGGGCAGGGGGCAGCTCTTGATTTGTTATCAGTGTGGACAACCTGGGCACATGAAGAGGTTTTGCCCACAGTTGAGTGCCACTTCGGGAGCGTCTGGTTCTAGGCAGACGCAGGGTTTTCAGCCAGCTCAGTCTGTGCAGGCCTCGAGGGCCAATCCGGGAGCTTCGTCATCCCAGTCTGTGCAGCAGTCTTTTGCTCCGAGAGGTGAGCAGGTAGACCAGGGGCCTACGGGGCGCGTGTATGCTGTTACCGCGCAGGATTTAGTACCAGCTCCATCAGTAGTGAGAGGTACTTTTCTGTTTTGCAACTCAGTTGCTAGTGTGTTGATAGACACGGGTGCATCTCATTCTTTTGTATCTGCTGCATTTGCATCTGTTTTGGAATTGGAGTTAGCACAGTTAGCATCTCCTATTTGTGTGGTATCGCCTTTGGGTGGTGAGTTGATTCTGAAACAGGGTGTTAGAGGATGTGATATTGAGGTCGCCGATTATAGGCTTCCTTTTCCGTTTGTTGTCATGCCCATGAAGGGTTTTGATGTTATTTTGGGTATGGACTGGTTATCGTCATACCGGGCTGTTATTGATTGCTACCGCCAGAGGGTCACGTTATGTACCTTGAGCGGGGAGTGGTTCCATTTCTTGGGAGACCGGGTTGGTAGTGTTTTGCCACCGGGGTTTGATTCGCGAGGGCGAAGTGAGCTTAGTGGTTTACTTGCTAGCTTTGAGAGTAGCGAGTGTGTTGAGACCCAGGTTGTGTTACCGAGGGTGGTTTGTGAGTATTCGGATGTCTTTCCCGAAGATCTTGTTAGTTTGCCACCTCACCGAGAGATAGAGTTCTCTATTGATTTAGTGCCTGGTACGGCGCCGATTTCTATGGCACCTTACCGTTTTGCTCCAGCAGAGTTGGTTGAGTTGAAAGTTCAGCTCCAGGAATTGCTCGATAAGGGCTTTGTTCGCCCTAGTGTTTCACCGTGGGGAGCACCGGCCCTCTTTGTTAAAAAGAAAGATGGTGCCTTGAGATTGTGTATAGACTACCGGAAGTTGAATCGGGCTACGGTTAAGAATAAGTATCCTATGCCCCGTATAGATGATTTGTTTGACCAGTTGAAGGGTTCCCGTTGTTTCTCTAAGATAGACTTGAGATCGGGTTACCATCAGTTGAGGGTCAGGGAGGAAGATATTCCGAAGACGGCATTCCGTACGCGGTATGGCCATTATGAGTTTCTGGTGATGCCATTTGGGCTTACCAATGCACCGGCAGTCTTTATGGACTTGATGAACCGGATTTTCCGGGAGTTCTTAGACCGCTTTGTGGTTGTTTTTGTGGACGATATCCTTATCTATTCGTCATCTAAGGAGGAGCACGAGGAACACTTGAGAGTGGTGCTTGAGTTACTTAGAGCCCATAGGCTGTATGCCAAGTTTGGGAAGTGTGAGTTCTGGCTGAGGGAAGTCAAATTCTTAGGCCACGTGGTATCCGGGGAAGGGGTGTCTGTTGATACATCCAAGGTTGAGGCAGTGCAAGATTGGGCACAGCCTAAGAGTGTGTTTGAGATCCGCAGTTTTCTGGGATTAGCTGGGTATTACCGTCGGTTTGTGAAAGATTTCTCCAGGTTAGCGTCACCGTTGACTAGACTGACTCGAAAGGGAGTCAAGTTTGTGTGGAGTGAGACTTGTGAAGGGTCGTTCCAAGAGTTGAAAATTAGATTGACCACCGCTCCGGTGTTGATTATTCCGGAGAGAGGGTTGGGTTATGCGGTTTATTGTGATGCCTCACGAGAGGGTTTGGGTTGTGTGTTGATGCAAGAGGGAAAAGTGGTAGCTTTTGGCTCACGTCAGTTGAAAATACACGAGAAGAATTACCCCACACATGACCTAGAGTTAGCAGCTGTGATCTTTGCCTTGAAAATCTGGAGGCACTACCTTTATGGTGAGAGGTTCGAGGTATTCTCGGATCATAAGAGTTTGAAGTATCTGTTTACACAGAGAGACTTGAATTTGAGGCAGAGGAGATGGATGGAGTTCATCGAGGATTATGATTTTGAGTTGCATTATCATCCGGGAAAGGCCAATGTTGTGGCCGATGCCCTTAGTAGGAAAACCATTAGTGATGTAGCTTGTATAGCCATCCGGGAATGGGAGATGTTGGGAACACTTGGCGAGTTTGATTTGCTACTAGGCGAATCCGTTGAGGCTGCGGCCTTGTTTTCTGTTGTTGCGCAGCCTACACTTGTGATTAGAGTGTTAGAGGCACAGAGAGGTGACCTTGAGGTAGAATCCCTCCGAGAGAAGATCTCCAGTGGGAAAGTTGAGAAGGGTTTGACGGTGTATCCCGACCTGAGTGTGAGATACCGAGACCGTTTGTTTGTACCGGAGGCTTGCCGAGAGGAAGTACTCCGAGAGTTTCATCATTCGCGCCTTGCGGTGCATCCGGGAGGTACTAAGATGTATCAGGATTTGGGTCGCCAGTTTTGGTGGCGGGGTATGAAAAGAGATGTGGCTGTCTTCGTATCGAAATGCCTTACTTGCCAGCAAGTGAAGGCCGAGCATCAGAGGCCAGCGGGTTTGTTGCAACCCTTGCCTATTGCCGAGTGGAAGTGGGAGCATGTCACTATGGACTTCGTTGTAGGTCTTCCGAGGACTCAGCGGGGTAGTGATGCTATTTGGGTGGTTGTAGACCGGTTGACTAAGTCGGCGCACTTTATTCCTATGCGCGTGAGAGATTCGGTAGATCATCTTGCCGATTTGTATATTCGGGACGTAGTGAGATTGCACGGGGTCCCAGTGACGATCGTCTCAGATAGAGATCCTCGTTTTACTGCCAGGTTGTGGCAGAGTTTGCAGAGTGCCTTGGGCACTAAGTTGACCTTTAGTACGGCCTATCATCCTCAGACTGATGGGCAGTCCGAGCGTACTATTCAGATCCTCGAGGATATGCTTCGGGGTTGTGTCCTGGACTTCAGTGGGACGTGGGAGAGGCACTTGCCATTGGTAGAGTTTGCCTACAACAATAGTTTTCAGTCTAGCATCGGTATGGCACCGTTTGAGGCCTTGTATGGCCGACCGTGTAGGTCTCCAGTTTGTTGGGCCGAGGTGGGTGATGCACCTTTGTTGGGTCCGGAGTTGGTTAGGGAGACGACGGAGAAAGTCGAGCTTATCCGTAGGAGGCTTGTTACAGCCCAGAGTCGACAAAAGAGTTATGCCGATCGTAGGAGGAGGCCTTTGGCGTTTGAGGTAGGTGATCATGTCTTTCTGAAGATATCACCTAGGCGAGGCCTGATGAGGTTTGGGAAGAGTGGGAAGTTGTCCCCTCGGTTTATTGGTCCTTTTGAGATCCTTGAGAGGATTGGTGAGGTTGCTTATCGGATAGCCTTACCACCGCAGTTGTCCGGAGTGCATGACGTGTTTCATGTGAGTATGCTTCGGAAGTATGAGCCAGATCCATCACATGTGTTGGATTGGACTGATTTAGAGGTAGATGAGGATGCTTCGTATGAGGAGAGACCGGTTCGGGTCTTGGATAGGCGGGATCAGGTCCTGCGTGGCAAGACCATTCCTTTGGTGAAAGTCTTGTGGAAACATCACGGAGTGGAGGAAGCCACTTGGGAATGTGAGTTGGAAGTCCGTGAGAAATATCCGGACTTGTTTATTGATATGTAATCTTGTATTTGAATTTTACATTTTGTTGAACTTAAGAGCTTTTATATATGTCTTAAGTTGTGAAACATTGAGAATGTTTGGTTTATTGAAAGTATGTTTTGGAACTTGCCTCATATGGAAGTTGAATGTAACATTATATCTGTTGAATATATTGTTGAAATTGGAAGGATAGTGCATAATGTTGATGCATGTTGAAAGTACATATGTTGTTTACATATTGTGATATGTCTCTTGTTAAAGGGATGGGATGACCGGTAATGGGTCGAATTGTTGAATGTTCAAGTGTAACATTGATTAAAAGGGAGAAAAACTTGTTTTGAAAACTTGTGCTTAATTTCGGGGACGAAATTCTTTAAGGGGGGGAGGTTATAGCGATCCCGGGTTTACCCTTGTTGTATAGTGATCCGGACATATGTCCGTGGATGTTGGTAGTTGTTTATTATCTTGTTTACATCCTTTCTTACTTTGTATTTGAGTTATAGGATGTGTTGGGCGGGTTGGTTTCAGGTTGGTTGAGTTTAGAAACCAAAACTAGTTGCCCAGATTTTTGGCCTGTACGCTCGAGCGGATGTGTTGGCGCTCGAGCGTAGATTACATCCATCCAGTATCTTGTTGTGCAGTGTTGTGAGCTCGAGCGTAGGGTTGGGAGCTCGAGCGGAGGTCTGGTTCTGCAAAAGTGCTGAGCGAGTGCATTATGCGCTCGAGCGGGAGGTTGGCCGCTCGAGCGGAAGTCTGTGAGTGTACGCTCGAGCGGGGTGTTTTACGCTCGAGCGGAGACCTGGGTTAAAGTCCCGAATTTGTGACTCTTCAAATCACTTTTTCACTTTATCTTCTCTCTCTTACTTTTCCAAAATCACCATTGTTGAGCCTCTCACTCTAGACTCTACCTTCTCTCTAGGTTTTGATCTAGTAGGAGTGATTTACTCACCTTTGGCCTTTACAAAAAAGTTGTTGATCGTCGAGGGCTTCATTTTAATCTGAAAATCTCGGGTTTTGGAGCACGTTGGGTTTTGTCGTCTTCTCCTTTGAGACTCCGAATTTGAGGTAGGGATATCCTACTCCTCTCTATGGGTTTTGTCTTTAAATTTTGGTATTTTGAGATGTTGGTCTTGGTTTGGTAGTTTTGTGAAAGTTTGGGGCTTTTGTGTAATTTTACAAAAGTTGGGGTGTTATTCATAATAAACCTAGATGCATGTTTGGCATAGAAAAATGGAATGATTGTTGAATCATTGATGAAAATGGGACCTAAGGGTTGAAATGGTAATTATGGAAAATGGCCTAATTACATTGATTAATTAATTGGGATAATTAATTGGTGAGAAATGAGGAAATGAAATGTTGATTGAATATCCATTTGCGCATTTATTTTCTGTTTTAGAAATAACTGCTTGGGGCTATCGGTGGAGGATAGTCGTGATTGTTGTAGACAATGTATGTTGATTAGGTAAACTGAAACTAATCAATGGAATGTGTTATGGAACTTAACAGTTGCTAGAATACATTAATTGTTTGTATTGTGTGATTGTATATAGAACCAATGTGTTTATATACGTTATGTGTAGAGGAGGAGATAGGGGATGTACTCCGCGGTTTAGGGGAAGATAGGGGATGGACCTCTAAACCGGATAGGTATTTGGAGGAGATAGGGGATGTACTCCGTAGACAGAGCTCATATGCTTGTCTAGAGAAGTGAAGATAGAGCTCATATGCTTATCTTTGTGAAGTGAAGTGTGGATACAGCTTGTATGCTTATCTGTGGATATTGTTGATATACATATCTGTTGTAGAGTGTGGATACAGCTTGTATGCTTATCTGTGGATATTGTTGATATACATATCTGTTGAGAATGTGGATATAGCTTTTATGCTTATCTGAATGTGAGATATAGTTTTTATACATATCTGTGGAAATGATGATAGAGCTAGTATGCTTATCTGTTGAAAAAGGGAAAATGAAAAGTAATTGGGACTTGTAAGTCGTGAACATAAATATGTAATTTATGTGATTGTATCAGTGTTGATCAACTATCAATTGCTAATGTTTTAGTCATTGTCCATGGTTGGTTTAGTGTATTTCTACTGGGCTGTGGCTCACCCTATATGGGAACATCATTTTCAGGTGCAGGAAGCATGCCACCTCCAAGGACATAGCTGGGAGGCTAGTGGCGGGCATAGTTTTGTCGTTTTACTTTTGATGTATTACATGTAATTTCAAGCCAAGGGCTTAATGTGTAAACGAGTTAGAACTCTTGTTGTAACCAAGTGTTAACTTGGAAAGCTGTAAGCCCGTAGGGCATTTTGTTATGAAGTTAACATGTAATACCTATGTAATGAAACTCAATGAAATAAAGACATGTGGTTAGCTTAATGTTATTATTTTGAGGGCGTTACACCTATGGAGGTCACCCGATCTCTAGTGAAGCCGACCAGCGGGGTTTGGAGAGGGGACAAACTTTTTCTGCGACCTTGAGCTGGCGATAAGCGTTTAGGAAGATGATGTTTGAAGAGCTACCGTTGTCGACAAGCACTCGTCTGACTTTGTAATTGGACAGGAGAGCAGAGATGACAAGGGGGTCGTCATAGGGGTAACGGGTGCCTGTTCAATCAGCCTCTGTAAAAGTGATGGGCTCCATCCACTGCTTGGGGTGTTTAAAGGGGCGGTCCAACGTCGCGACCTCTTTATCGGAGCCCTGCCTGATTTCTCTGAGTTTTGCTCGTTGGGCCGAACGGGATGGTCCTCCACATGCCAGACCACTGGCAATAACTCTGATATCTCCAACCGATGGGGTAGGGTTTCCTTGTGCTCGGGGTTGTTGTGGGGGTCGATCATTGCCTTGGTTAGGCTATGCGTGTTGTCAAGGAGGGGTGTGTCGGTGGTTATTTCTGGTAGGTTCGGTCCTTTGCCGTTGTTGAGGATGGGCCGCAGTGAACCGACTGAGGCGCCCTTGGCATATGAAGCTCTCGACCTGGTCTTTAAGGTTAACACACTTCTTGGTATTGTGGTCGTGGTCTTGATGGAAACGATAGTATTTGGACTGGTCTCGCTGGTTGGAAGGAGACCGTGACGGTTGTGGCCATTTTAGAGGATAATCTCGTTGGATTTGGTTCAAGACTTGTTTCATGGAGAAATTGAGGGGAGTGTATCATTCGAACCGGCTAGCCGGTTGGGTAGGTGCCGACCGGTCGGCTCGAACAGATCGGTCGGTATACTGAGGTGTCTACTGGACGGTTCTGGTTTCAGAGTCCTTTCTCTTATCTCTGGAGGTCGGGTTTTTGGTTGTGGAATCTTGTCGGGCGGCTAGGAAATCTTCTGTGTTCATGTATTTTTGGGTTTTGGAGAGGAGGGTTGCCATGGAGGTTGGAGGGTTTTTGGAGAGGGAGAAAAGGAAATCGGATGATCGTAGACCGGCCATGAAAGCCATGAGAATGACCTTGTCATCATTTTCCGTCACTTGCAAGGCTTCAGTGTTGATGCGGGTGACGAAACTGCGCAGCGACTCCCCCTCCGTCTGATGGATGTTAAGGAGTTGAGTTGCCGGACGCCGCTAGCGCTGGACACCAATAAAGTGGCTGAGAAAGGAGTCACTTAGGTGCTGAAAAGTAGAGACAGAGTCCGTCGGCAGCTGACTAAACCACAGTCGGGCCGACCCCTTAAGCGTTATAGGGAAAGCCCGATACATGATCTCATCAGGGAATGCATGAAGGACCATGAGGGTCCTGTAAGTCTCCAAGTGGTTGATTAGGTCCGTTGTACCGTCGAAAGAGTTGATCGAGGGCATTTTAAACTTAGGAGGTAGGGGTTTGTCCCTAATAGAGGCAACGAATGGTGAGTTGGCTGTGGTAGAGGGTTTATTTTGTATGTTCTGCATGACTCCTTGAAGCTGGAGTTTCATGGCTCGGAGTTCTGCATCCCAAAGAGGAGCATTGTCACCTCTGGAATACAATGGAGGCTGGACACTACTGGCCTCTCCCTCAGGGGCAAGACTTGGACAGGTGGGTGTGGGGGCTGAGATGGCGGGTTCATATCTTGAGGAGGGGGTTGCAAGCCCTCCAAGTTGGATAGGTGGGATTGTTGGATGTGATGGCTTGGGGCTCGTTCTCGGTTGGGTGGGATATCTTGAGGTGGGAGAGGAGGCATAGGAAGGTCTCTTTGAAGCAAAGCATTGATCAAGGCTTGGTTTTGTTCAGCTAAGCGGTTAATGCTGTTGGTGAGTTCTGTGAAATATTGCAGTGGGTTGTTTGGGTTAGGAGGGTCGGCTTGGGGGTGACAACGTTGTGTTGAGAAGCCATGAATCTAGTTGTGACCATGCACCTTGGTGGGTGGCAGGTATGGGCTATCGGGAATGGGTCTCCGGCAACAATGAGCACAGTTGCCACACAGAGTGAAAGGATTCCCACAAACAACGCCAACTGATGATGCTGCGTGCTCCAGATAGAACAGGTTGGGTTGATTCACACTTCCCAAACTATTGTCCGATCATTGGACCCATGGAGAAACCTGCACAAGAGTTCAACGGGAAACGGGGAGTCTCCTAGCGAACTCTCTGACGAACAAGTTAGAGAAGAGAGGGAGTGATAGAATGTAGAGATAGGATGGTGATAGAGAACTTAAGATTGCGTTTGGTTGTGTTTTGTAAATGTGATTTGAGAGTATGAGTTGTATTTTGAGTTTGTGTGTTGTAAAATTATGATTTGAGTGTAGAAAATTTGTTTGGTAAAGAGTTTTGAAAATAGTTTTGGAAAAGAGGTTTGATTTGAGTGGGGAATTGTTGATGTGATATTTGATATGTGATACAAAAATTTACAACTCCTAACTAAACATACAACTCAAAATTATTTTAAAGCACATTAAAAATTAAAAAAATTTCAAAAAATATTTTTCCCAATTATATAAATCAATTGCAAAAAAAAAAAAAAAAAATTGTACAACAGAGGACATCCTGGTGGATGTCCCCAAGGACGTCCGGGTGGTAGTCCCTAGAGACGACTGGGCGGTCTTCCCCTGGCCAAAAAAAATACAAGAAACGTGCAGAATGGACAGAGCTTTCGGCAGAGTTTTGGAAAATTAATTCCAAAACTCTTACCAAACATGGAGCTGAAACTAGCATGTAGAATCACATTTCAAAAGCACAACCAAACACAGCCTAACTTTCTCTTTGTCTTAGAAGCCTGCTTATATCCTTTGTTCATCATTTCCTTGTCCACTCCGAGTTGTCATGTTGGCCAAAAGTCTATGTTCTAATTTGCCTTGTTTGTGGTGAATCTGTTATGTTCCAACATGAAGGGGTTATCGTAATAAATGCTGCAGAACTCATTAATGGCTGATGTGTGGTGCAACAACTCTGCAGGATCTTTGTCTGCTGATGTGGTTGGTTCTACTCTTGACAAGTGTCTAGATGTCATTGGTTCTTGGTGTAGCGTTGGGTTCCAGGAAAGTTGGGCTTTAGTGTTTGAATCATAGATTGGACCATAAGTGGTGGGCCAAAAGCCCCTATGGGCCCACCTACATCAATTTAGACTTTCGGTTAAATTTCAAT
Organism: Camellia sinensis; assembly: GCF_055761805.1. Lineage (NCBI taxonomy): Eukaryota > Viridiplantae > Streptophyta > Magnoliopsida > Ericales > Theaceae > Camellia > Camellia sinensis. Next base: position 15,174,607 of record NC_138968.1, read on the forward strand.
CTAACACATCTATTACTTGACATTAAATCAGTAGACAAAAAATTATTATAAAATTGTGTATCACTTTTTTACTTATAAAAAAAAGTAATCAACACTTGTTAGCAAAATAAATAGTAATCAACATTTGTTAACCCTTATTCTTAGGCATAAAATACTCAGATCTACACTTTGAAAGCCTTTTGGGAGCTCACCGAAGACATGCTGGAAAGTTCCCAAAGGAAAGCCGGAAATTGCCTAGAGGGAGGGGCTCCCAGCGCTCCCCTTATGTTCAATGTGTTTGTAATCATTTCATTACAAATTATAGTAATGTGTAATTACGACTCAGTATGGTTGTACTGTCCAAATTTTTTTGAATTATAAATCATTGTAGTGATAGATATAATTTATTATAATTTTTATTTTAGTTACCAAGGTATATTAGATTATGTCTCAAGTGGATCGCCAAAGCTAGGAAGGGTGATAGTCAAAGCTACTTGGTGGGAATAGATATAAGGTTAGCATTAAGGTTTGAGAATTAGTCATAAGAACTAAATTGAAATTTTATAATGGGATAAAATTGTAATACAAAAAAATATAAAAGGGTAAGAGTTTAAAGAAAAAAATTGACTGTTATTAACAACACTCGTTTAGTCGTGATCTATTATAATACTTTGGTTATAACTTTGGTTATAACTGAAAGTAGCAAGATGATGCAACAAAGTTGTATCAAGAATAAAATTTAAAAAAAAAATGCCATAACCTCTCTATATGATGATATATCAAAAAGTAAAGAGAAAATAAAATGCTTATTTTTTTTTGTGTATAATATGTTGGTTTTAATTTTTTTAATAATTTTTTAACTTTTAAACGAAACTAGTAAATTATCGAAACCTAAGTCATAATTACATATTACTTAACTCATAATTAAAAATTATAAACTATCATAACCACATTTATGGTAATAGAATTTGAATTTGCAATACTCAAGACCCACCCAAATACTTGGCTAAGCAATTGAATGTTCAACACGGTTTGATTGTGGTCTCCACTCAATCACCAATGAATCCATCAGAGTAGTTCGACACGGTTTGATTATGGTCTCCACTCAACCATCAATGAATCCATCGAAGTAGTTGGCTGACTTGTCAAACACGAGACGCATTAATGTATAATCCAAGTCAAGTCTACAATTTATGCGAGGGGTTATAGTCAAGTCTACATTTCAAGTCAAGTCTTTTGGGAAAAAATTGCAGAGGCTCACTTAGAGTCAAGTCATACCATAGAAAAAGAAAGAAAAGAAAAAAAAAATATATTTAGATTTTTTCTTTTTATTTTTTATTTTTTTGGTGATAAAGTGGTCTTCTACCTAAATGCCAAATTTTGACATATTTTTCTCATTCACAATGAAACTTACTAATGGCATTTTAATTTGAATATTTTTTTGTGTGAAAAAGATAAGAGAAATAGCTAGTACACCAATGAAGTCACATTACTAAGCCCTTGTTTGGCATGGGATTATCAGGTTAAAATAATCACAAAAAAATAAAATAGGTTAAAAATTTAATAAGACAATATCATTACAAATCATAATTATTTTATTTTTTTCTCTCACAAAAGTAAAAAAAAAAAAAAACTTAAAAAAACCCAATCCGAATGAGACTTTTTAGCTCCAAAGTAAAAAGCTAAAGCACCAACCCATTTTCCAAATGAAACCTAAAATTTAACGTTTTGATACTATAATAATATCAAAATTTAATTGGGACCATCCATTTTAACAGTATAGCATTGGATAGGGCTGGGCATAGAGTTATTCAAACCGAGCAACCCGCTCAACCCAAACCAATTAGCATACAAATGGGCGGTTTCGCAAACACAATGCGGGCGGATGCTATTTGGAATATAATATTATTGCGGGTTGCGGGTTTTACCTACACTCGCAAGAACCTACCCGCACTTAGACTTTTTTTTTTTTTTTAATAATGGAGTTTGCGAGTTTGCAAATGTTTTTATTTTATTTAATGGATTTGAATTGAATGAAATTTGACAACAATTTATCGTCATTTTGTTATTACATTTTGGATGAATGTAAAAGTTAATGAATAATTACTTTTTGGTAAGTTTAGGGTTTTGAATGATTTTACTTTAATTGTATTGTTAGATAGTGAATGATTTTGATGATTTAACTTACGATTTTGAAATATGTGTTTGTGCTTGGCCTAGTGAGTATAACTTGGGGCACTCTTTTTTTTTAGGTCAGTTTATACAGGACATTTGCTTGGGCTTAACTGAGCCCCAGCAAGTGGATGGTAGAATTAGTTAAGATATGTATAAACTGACTTAGACATCCAATTATCAGAACAAAAAAGATAATAAATAAAATAAGATTAGAAAATAAGTTATCACAACATTATGGGCGTATTACACTTGGAAGCTCCACAATCCACTTTATCTCATGACATTTAAAAAGTGAAGGCCAACTTATTTAGACTTTCGGTTAAGTTTCAATCTAACACATCTATTAGGCGAGATTAAATCAACAGACGGAAAATTATTATAATATTGTGTATCGCTTTTTTACCTATAAAAAAAAGTAATCAACACTTGTTAGCAAAATATAGAGTAACAAAGTAAACAAATAAAATAAAGAATAATCAACACTTGTTAACAAATTAAACAAAATACAAATAACAAACATTTGTTAACAAAGTAAACAAAAAACAGAGTAACTAACAAATTTTTGAATAAAGTCCAAAAATTAAAATAAAAATAAAAAAACACTCGGAATTAACACTTTTTCAAGAAAACCAATAATTAATGTATCAAGGGAGAGCAATGTAATTTTGTTGAAAGTGTTGAATTAATTGTATGTTTTTTAAAAAAAAAAACTTTAGGGGGAGTGAGTGTAATTTACGGTGACATTATTGTTTTGGTTATAAATCTCAATTAGGAGACAAATGGTGTTATGAACCAACGTGGCTACTTGTATTGGAAGCCTTGTTTACATTTGTAAGTCTCTACAACTCTCGTGGTGGGTGGCCAACAGAAATTTATGGTTCTGTTTCCTTGTTAAACCTCTCTGTGTGTGTATCCATGTTTAGGGGAAGGCTCCTCTTTGCTGCTGGTTACATAAGCCTTCTTGTTCATGTTCTCTTTTGTGTAAATTGTTGTAATTCTTCTTCTTGTGGAGATATCCATAACATCCGTTTCCCCTTTCAACTCAAATCCGATCCAGTTGATAATTGTGGATACATGTATGTGGAACTAGAATGCGAGAACAATCGGACAGTACTATACTTGTATTCTGGTAAATACTACGTGCAGGCCATCGGATAGACCGTCAGCATCGAGGATTCGGGGATACCGTTGACCAGTAACGACGCCCGCGGCGTCATCGGCCTGGTGGATGTGGGGATACAGAGGAATAATTGCTCTTCTGTTCCTCTTCATTCTTTAACTCCTTATAACTTTACTGAAACATTAGATCCCATATATTACAGTATTGATAATTCAGAATCATTTGTAGCGTTAGTGAGTTGTGAAAAACCAGTGAAATCTCCCCTCTACATAGACACTACGGTTATGTTTGTTTGGGTGGACATGAGCATGGGATTGGACTAATAGTCCAATAAAATTATTAATCCGATGTTTGGTTAAACAATTGAAGTACGGATTAATTATTTTAAACTTGACTATTAGTTAAGATAGGATACATAATCCAACGGATACATAATCCTAGGACTATTAGTCATGGGAATACTAATCCAGTCCGCCCAAACAAACATGGCCTACTAGTAATATTAGTACTGCTTTCTGTGAAAACAAAGTAGGACGAGGAGGAGGTGAAGAAGGAGTCGTCAGAGGTTCGTCATCGTCGAAAAAGCATTCATACGTTCTGGCAAGCAACTATTCTCTTTATTGGTCAGATGTTGCAAACTTATGCAGCATCGACATGCTTTTTCCGACATGGTCGTTCCAGCTTGCAGATGGTCGTTTAATAGAACGTAACATGACGAGCTTGTTGGAGGTCCACAACGCGTTGGCTGATGGATTTGTTCTTGACTGGTATGTCCCGGACTACAAATATTGCAGATTTCAGGCGCATTGCTCCTCCAATCATACTCAAAATTACACCGCCGCCGTTTGCGATGGTCTACGTGGGTTTTCGGCCTTTCTAGGTGCGTACGTCCAAGACGCCCTTTTTTTAATCTTATTTTATTATTATTTTTATTTTTATAGTGAACATTTTATTATTATCAAATACAAAAATATGGAGAAATAATCTCTTATAACAAAATAAATATTGAGTTTTTAATTTTATCAATTTAAATCCTAATTTCTATAAAAAAAAATCTCAATATAAATTATTTGATTATTTTTATAAAGTGAAATTGGAAAAAAAATGATATTTTAATTATTAAAATCAATGTAAATCTATATAAAATGTCTAAAATATTTTTTTCCTCCAATTTTACTTATAAAAAATGGATAAATAATTTAGATTGAAAATAAATCAAAAGATTTAGAGTTTAAATTGATAAAATTAAAAATGTACAATTTATTTTGTTATAAGGGTAGAACCCTGCCTTATTTTTGTAATTTTTTCAAATAATAAAGTATCATATTACATATTACATTCATAACTTTCATTTCTTCCCATATACACGTTTTTAGGGACGTACGCTATACATTTTTTTCAATATTACAATAAAATTCAATACACATACCTACATACAATTATGAAAAGAAAAAAAGAAAAAAAAATTGTCCTTCAATAACAAAATATAATGTATGCATAAAAACCCTCACTATATGTATATGTGTAGAATTTATTTTGAAATAAGAAATTACACTTGAAAAGTGAGTTTTTACATTCTACATATTAGTGATGAGCTGATATCACCCCTTACAAAAATACAAAAGATACACATGGTGTATCTTTATTTGTAGAAATTCAAAGTTCTGCATTGTTTATTTGTACAAATTCAAAAACTTGAAGCTAGATGGAACACATAATTTTGAAATGATAGACAATACAAGGTTGTAAATTTAAATGAGGAATCAGGCTTTGGGCTTAACTAGTTAATTTTTACTAGTTTCTATCAGTGTCATGTTCTCGTTTTCGCATTAATATCCTCAATATTTCAAGGGGACTAGTAATGTTTTTTATCTCTAACACTATTTATTCTTTCAAAAATTGCAGATGGGTTGAAATATTTATTGAAGTGTAAGTATTCCCCCCTCTTCCATCTATATCTGTTTCATTTCTAAGCAATAATACAACGTTTATTTTCAAATTTTGTCTAGAAGAAAACACAAAAAGCTCCCCTGCGCCGGACACCGCCTCCGTAATACTGATTCATTTTCTCAACTATTTCACAAATCTGTGAAACTTAAATTTGACTTGCTTGATTTGATCATTCTAGAATTGTTTTAAAAATTTATAGTGCAAATTATCATTTTCATCCTCTGACTTTCATTCTTCTACTTTTATTCTTATGTTTTATTTTTTACTTATTTAAAATAGTCGGTGACAGATAAACACATTAAAACAAGAGTGTTTTTTTTCATACATCAGCATTAAACAAGAGTTAGAAATCTAATAATTAATCAATGTAATTAGAAGATATTTAAAAAACAAGGGAAAAAATTGTTTGCACTCCAATCTCTGTACTGAGGAGTGTTGTTCAAGTCCATGAGGCTCATCCCGAGTTGTATTTCGATAATCTGAATTATTTATTTTGTAGAATCATTCATGTATATTATTCACAAAAAAAAAAGAACAATCTAATAATTACAATATGTTCAATTTATTGAAATATCTCCAAAAAATAGACGATAAGTATCTTTTTAAAAATAGACCATGTTTATTTATTTATTTTTATTTATTTTTATTTTTTGGTGACAAACACAATAAATTAAACAAGTTAGGGTTATCGGATTGAAATTTTGTTTTTTCTTTTGGGTAGATGATATACATGAAAGATCTTAAAATATAGCGATCCCGGGTTTACCCTTGTTGTACAGTGATCCGGACATGTGTCCGTGGATGTTGGTAGTTGTTTATTTCCTAGTTTGCATCCTCTTTACTTTGTATTTTGAATTATGGGATGTGTTGGGCAGGTTTGTTACAGGTTGGTTGTGTTTGGGAGCCTAGTGTTGCTGCCCAGATTTTTGGTCCTTCGCTCGAGCGAGGAGTCTGTCGCTCGAGCGAGAGTAGTGTTGCCCCGGTTCTGGACCTGAGAGTTGTAGTTTTTGGCTCGAGCGAGATTTTCGTGGCTCGAGCGGTCTGGGTTTTTCTTCGCTCGATCGAGAACTTCTTGGCTCGAGCGAGAGTTTTCTGTGTCTGGTCGCTCGAGCGACCAATCCTTCGCTCGAGCGAGCGTGTTTTATATCAGCGGACAGCAGCGTCTAAAACATCACTTTTTCAGTCCTTTTCTTTGATTAAACCCTAAATACGACACCCTCTCTCTCTAAACTTGCACTCTCTCTAAGATTTGATCTCCCTAGGGTGTGAATCTAGCCTAAGGCCTTTGTTAAAAAGATAGAGGGCGTTGAGAGCTTCGATTTAATCTGAAAAAGTTTGGATTTGGAGCAAGTTGATCTTGGAGTCTTCATCTCCTTTTGGGCTAAAACTTCGAGGTAGGGATATCCTACTCCTCTCTATGGGTTTTGTCTTTAAATTTTGGTATTTTGAGATGTTGGGCTTGGTTTGGTAATTTTGTGAAAGTTTGGGGCTTTTGTGTAATTTTACAAAAGTTGGGGTTTTATTCATAATAAACCTAGATGCATGTTTGGCATAGAAAAATAGAATGATTGTTGAATCATTGATGAAAATGGGACCTAAGGGCTGAAATGGTAATTATGGAAAATGGCCTAATTACATTGTTTAATTAATTGGGATAATTAATTGGTGAGAAATGAGGAAATGAAATGTTGATTGAATATCCATTTGTGCATTTATTTTCTGTTTTAGAAATAACTGCTTTGGGCTATCGGTGGAGGATAGTCGAGATTGTTGTAGACAATGCATGATGATTAGGTAAACGGAAACTAATCAATGGAATGTGTCATGGAACTTGACGGTTGATAGAATACATTAATTGTGTGTATTGTGTGATTGTATATAGAACCAATGTGTTTATATACGTTATGTGTAGAGGAGGAGATAGGGGATGTACTCCGCGGTTTAGGGGAAGATAGGGGATGTACCTCTAAACCGGATAGGTATTGGGAGGAGATAGGGGATGAACTCCGTAGACAGAGCTCATATGCTTGTCTAGAGAAGTGAAGATAGAGCTCATATGCTTATCTTTGTGAAGTGAAGTGTGGATACAGCTTGTATGCTTATCTGTGGATATTATTGATATACATATCTGTTGTAGAATGTGGATACAGCTTGTATGCTTATCTGTGGATATTGTTGATATACATATCTGTTGAGAATGTGAGATATAGTTTTTATACATACCTGTGGAAATGATAATAGAGCTAGCATGCTTATCTATTGAAAAGGGAAAATGAAAAGTAATTGGGACTTGTAAGTCGTTGACATAAATATGTAATTTATGTGATTGTATCAGTGTTGACCAACTATCAATTGCTAATGTTTTAGCCATTGTCCATGGTTGGTTTAGTGTATTTCTACTGGGCTGTGGCTCACCCTATATGGGAATATCATTTTCAGGTACAGGAAGCATGCCACCTCCAAGGACATAGCTGGGAGGCTAGTGGCGGGCATAGTTTTGTCGTTTTACTTTTGATGTATTACATGTAATTTCAAGCCAAGGGCTTAATGTGTAAACGAGTTAGAACTCTTTGTTGTAACCAAGTGTTAACTTGGAAAGCTGTAAGCCCGTAGGGCATTTTGTTATGAGGTTAACATGTAATACTTATGTCTTGGAATTCTAATGAATGAAAGGAATGCAGTTAGTTTATATGTAAATGCATGTCTTATCTGATGGGTTTAATGTTATTATTTTGAGGGCGTTACATAAAAAATGAATGGTTTAAATTATCAAAATAGAACCTATGATGGGTCTTAGGAACCCAAATAATATCTGGACAGAAAGATAGTCCAGCCCCAAGAACAAAGTGAAACTGTGAGAGTGTAATTACCCTGGAATATACATTGGGGATTGTTTTTTTAAATAAAAAAATATGGTATGCAGTTAATCCGCAAGATCATTTTGAAAGTAAAAAATTCTTATTGTACAAATTGAAAAACAAGAAGCCAAATGGAACACTAGTCTGTAAAATTAAAGGAGAAATCAGGCTTTGGGATTGACCTTTTATCTCTTAGTAGTTAATTTTCACAAGTTTCTACATCCCACGGAATAGTAATGCTTTGGTCTCTAACACTGTTTATTTCTTTCAAAAAATGCAGATCAGTTGAGTAATGACTACAACTGTATGTATTCTCCCTTCTCCATTCATATTTGTTTCAAAGTCATTACAACCTATAAGAGTGTGAAATTTTTGTTGCAAAAAAATTTAGGGATCAATTCATGTCGTTGTGATAATAGTCATTAAAAAGATGTTTTAAAAAGTCAAAAACATGGCTTTTAGGGACAAAAAAATTTTAAATGTCACTAATAAATGCATTTTAGTGACAATAATTTGATTCCAAAAAAAAAAAAAAAAAATTAGAGACAAATTTTGGTTGTAAAATGATAATGCTAATGTTCAAATTTCATCGTTAAAAATATAATAATAACACTTCTGACAATAAAAATATTTCTTCCCTAACAAGTATTTTTATCTTTAAATTTTAATTTTCAAAACCTTAATTTATTGTGAACAATCACATAATATTTAATTCAAAAGTTGTTTGGAAGAAAACAATAAAAGCTCCTTATTTATTTTCAAAATTGTCGCTAAAAATTTTATTTTTTACTTTTCAAAATAACATTTTAACAAATATTCTTTTGATAACAGGAATTAATATTTTTGCAATAAGATTTTTACTTTAAAGGATCAAAAATATTAGTTCCTAAAACTTTTATATGTTGCGGTGCAATTTTATCATACCAATGTTCAAATCGTGGGATCTCAGTCTGTTACTTTTCCCATTCCTATCAAGACACTTTTGATCACTTTGATAATTAAGACTAACTGAATATTTCATTATGGTTAGTTTTAAGGCGGTGTGTCTTTCAAATTCAAGTTCCAGGGATGAATCCTCGGGATTGTCAATGTGAGCTCCTTTTTCGTTTCTGGATTTTAGTTTAATTTATTCGTAATTTTTATGCATGTCGGCTGATTTTTGTTTAATTTTTCTTCTAGATCGTAATTGGGGCTACGAGCTCAAAATCATAGGTAAATACTCCCCCGTTTTAACTGGAAAAAGTTATTTTGTCACATGATTTTAAGGTGGATTAGGGTTGGGCACGACCTGATGGGCTGTCTTAAGATTGATATTTAGGCTCACAAAGTTGGGTTAGGATGACTTTTTAAGCCTGCTTATTAAATGGGTTGGATTTAGAAATGTTTCTTGTGGCCTGATTTGACCCAATTGTTAACATATACTATGAGCAATGTTATATACCATATGCCTCGTAATTACAACATTTATGGTACTTAATATGACCTATTATGGTATTAATTCTGACTTGATTATATAACTTAGTTATACATATAGTGATGTTAATTATGACTCATTATAATATTAGTTATGATCTAAAAACTTTTTGATTATATCTTATGTGATGTTTAATTATAATTTTTTATTTTTTATTTTTATAATTATAACTCCCATAGAATTGAGTTATGACATTTGTAGATATTAAATCCACAAATGTTGTAACTTGTTTATAGTACATGCCTTTTTACCATAATATTACCTATTAAGATATATATACTTATAGAAAATTTGTTTATCTAAATTTATACCTAGGATATGGCTTGATATTTAGTTTTTGTGGATATAAAATTATTAATTCTGAGTTTTATAATATTAGTTTTTATTTAATATATGGGCTTGTTTGGTGGGCTCGGGATAGTAATACTAGTTTAGGGCTAGATTTTGGATGAGACTTCTAGGCCCGAAGTCAGACTTGGTTGGACTTTGGCACAAGAGTTTTTTACATATTTTTTAAACTTAAATCCAACTAAGTCTGAACCTAATTCAGTGTTTGTCCACCACTAGGATAAGTACTTCCAAATTCTAACAATGGCAGGACAAGAAATGATTTTTAATTTGTCATCTTGTGATTTTTATATACAGGAGGAATCCTTTTGACAAGAATTCTATTTGTCTTGTATGCGTTTGCATTTTTAATTCGTAAGTTTAAGAGAAGACATTTATCGATGTTTGAAAACATTGAAGGTTATCTACGAAGTCAAAATCACCTCATGCCAATTAGCTACTCTTACTTAGATATTAAAAAGATGACCAAAGGTTTCAAGGACAAGTTGGGAGAAGGAGGCTATGGTTCTGTCTACAAAGGAAAGCTTAGAAGTGGTCATCTTGTAGCGATAAAAGTATTGGGCAAGCCCAAAGCCAATGGACAAGAATTTATCAATGAAGTTGCTACCATAGGAAGGATTCATCATGTTAATGTGGTTCAGCTAATTGGATATTGTGCAGAGAGATCTAAGAGAGCTCTTATATATGACTTCATGCCAAATGGGTCTTTGGAAAAGTATATATTTTCTCAAGAAGGATATCTACCATTGAGTTGTAAGCAAATGTATGAGATTTCTCTAGGAGTGGCTCGCGGGATTGAATATTTACATCGGGGTTGTGACATGCAAATTTTGCATTTTGATATCAAGCCTCACAGCATTCTTCTTGATAAGGATTTTACTCCAAAAGTTTCTGACTTTGGGCTTGCAAAATTGTATTCAACTGATGATAGCATTGTGACTTTGACTGCAGCAAGAGGGACAATGGGTTATATGGCTCCAGAGTTGTTCTACAAAAACATTGGAGGCGTTTCATATAAAGCTGATATTTATAGTTTTGGAATGTTGCTGATGGAAATGACTGGTAGGAGGAGGAATTTGAATGTCTTTGCTGATCATACAAGCCAAATTTACTTTCCTTCTTGGATTTATGATCAATTCAAAGAAGGAAGGAACATAGAAATGGGAGAGACCAATGAGGAGGAAGGGGTGATGGTGAAGAAGATGATAATAGTGGCTTTGTGGTGCATACAAATGAAGCCTAGTGACCGTCCTTCAATGAACAAAGTTGTAGAAATGCTTGAAGGGAATGTTGAACAACTGCAGATGCCTCCCAAACCTTTTCTATGCCCACAAGAGATGCCAACTGAAGATCATAAAATTGACACAAATCCTACAGATTTGCCTGTGCCATCAGGTGAATGCATAAATTCCATCACTTTGAATGTAAGTGAACCGTAAATGGTTTCATATCAAATGCTTCATATTTGAGTAAATTATAATTGCTGGCATCCTCAGTTGCTTATGTTTTAGGCAGCCTTATTAAACATATGATGGGGAAACTATATATGCATCATTAGGTTAATTTTTTGTACGAAAAATTAGTATTTCGTTTAGATAGCTTCCTTTGGCTTGCATTTCAATTTTTCTTGAAAGATTTTCCTAGTGAAAACTAGCTTGATTGGAGCGCTACGAAAGTATGAATTTTTATTTAATTTGGATTCATTTGTCATTGTTTAGAAATATTGCTTTGACACTGTAGAACATCTAAAATTTTTAATCGTAAGTTATGGCATTTACAATAAAGAGAAATAAATTAAATACACAAAATATAATTTAAACATGATTCAGTAATATGGTTATGCTTATAGAGGGAAGGAGATCAAATCCACTACATGGAATAAGAATTAAAGAACTTTGGACATCTAAACTCAACCAGTCCACAATAAAAACCCTAACAAAAAATGTAACAAATGCCTCTAAAACTTTGGATCATAAATGTTGCCTCAGACCTCTGCATTGGCCAAGGTGAAGCATGATTTGAGTTTTTACTCCGATTTTCAACTTCAACCCTCCACTTTTATAAAAGGCCTTTTACAGTAACTTCGAATGTGTAATAAAAGTACATGACATATCACAACAAAAGCTTTCACCTTAAACCCAAAAAGCAAGTTGGAAAATATAAAGAAGAATTTTCCATAACAAATTTTTTAAAAGATTAGCATTTTGTAGGATGATAATATCTAGGAAAATGTTCAGTTACATTATTTCTTTTTAACCTCATTAATCCTTTTAAGTTTGTGTAGATTCAGTGGTCTTGCTTTACTTAGCTAGTTGGCATGTAAGTCAACTTCCAACTCCCTGTCTCAAACCTGTTTTAACAGTTACTTTTATTTTTTTAGTTCTTAATTCTACAGTAATTAGTTGCTTTCACTTCTTTTTTTTTTCTTTTCTTCTTGCACTGTGTTTTTCCTATACTGGATTCTCCAACACTACTAACGCTTTGTTTGTTTCGGTAGAATATATACTTTCAAAAATTCTTTATTTTTTAGTATCTAATATAATGAAAAACAAAAAATAAATTTATTTAAATAAAAAATATTTTTTAGTTTTAAAAAGTGTAAATTATTTTGGAATTAAAGTTTTAACAATTCCAGCCCCATCACTCTATAATATGATTTTTTTTTTTCAATCTTTTTTCACTTCCATGGTTACTCCCTAAGTACATGATGTTTGGGTATTAGGAAAAGGCTACCTCAGAGGCACCAACCAGGCCATCCTTTTGATTTCATTCTTCTCTGGTTTGGTCTTCATACTCTTGAGCGTGTATGCCACCAGTGAATGCCAACAAGAAAGAAAAGTTAAAAAAAAAAAAAAGGATCATTACTTGAGGAGGAGCCTCCGCATTTACTCAACAAATACCTCGTGATTCCTAGTGGTTTGACTTTTCTCTGTGATGGTCAGTTACTCGTGTCGGAGGTCCAGCCATCAGATCACTAAGAGGATTAACTCTAGCTTTGTGGCTCTCAAGAATTGCACACACACACTTTGTTTATGTGAGCTCTCATGTGTGTTTGAGTTATGCATTCTTATGATGCTTATGACTTTGATTTAATACTATCTGTTGTATTCATGATCTAGTGCTTCAAATCTTTTCAACTTTTCAGGACTCATGATTGATGGATTTTTTTGTCTTTGTGGTATAGTCTTTCACTTGGTTACCTTGCTTGTTATAGGACATCCTAGGTGCTTTTATTTTTTAAAAAAAAAAAAAAAATAAATAAATAAAAAATAAAAAAAACACACACAAACCTAAAACCGAAAAAAACAAATTAACACAAATCAAGTTTTCTTACCCAAATCTTTTTGTTCTTAACAAAATCAGGTCTAGCGGTCTTGGTAAGTGTCGTGGCATTGTGAACACCCTCATGAATCTTGGTATTCTGCCTAAACATGTAAGGTTGTCTCCTAACCCAAAAAGTATTTGAATTTCTACCCTTTTGAGACACTCTCCCATGCAACTTATAACAATAAGGGCGAATATGACCATGCATACCACAATGATAACAAATAAAAACAGGGTGTACCTTCTTTTCTTTTACCTTACCAACTCTAGGGAGTTTGAGAAGTCTTTCCTCTTGTTGAATCTTTTGTCCTCCCTTTCCTTGAGTTCTTGTATCATGAGATGTGGAAGCACTCTGTTTTTGCTCTCTCTTATCTCCAAAGCCAATGCCACTCTTGTCTGAACAGATTTGTTGAGACCCAATGATATCCTCCAAAGTCTTTGATCCTTTGTTCCAAAGACCAATAGTAACCATGGCAACCTTGAGCTCTTCCTCTTTCTTGATCATTAGTTCTTCCAAGGTAACTTGTGACATCTCGAGAGATTCAATCTTTTCTTCATACATGGCATGAGTTTCCTGTAGCTCATCCCCCTTTGTCTCACAAGTCAACAATTTTGCACAAAGAACTTGTTGATTATCAGCTATCTTGATGGCATTGATCCTAGCCTCGGAAATCTCCTCCATAAGTTTGACATTCTCACCTTCACATGCTTTGAGTTTCTTTGTGAGTTTGTCATTCAATTTGAATAAATTAAGAGACTCCTTATACAACTTTTCATAAGCTTGCTCAAGCTCTTCATTATCACTCTTCGAGGATTCATCATTAGTGGTATTCTCAACTGACCTCTTCGGAGACTCTGTTTGTCCTTCAGTTTCGGAAGCCACCATGAAAGCAAAGAATTGCTTATGTCCCTCTTCGCCTTGACCTTCGTTGTCACTTTCATCTTTATCAGATTCTGATTCATCATCCCAAGTGATGGCGAGGGCTTTCTTCTTCTTCAACCGAGTGGGGCATTCTGAAGCAAAGTGGCCAAATCCTTGCCATTCATAGCATTGGACACTTTCAGAGTTCCCTTGTATCTTTCCTTTCTCCTTCTTGGCTATAGAATTAATTTTGAGTGTATCTTTGCCTTTGGATTTATGAGTATGAGTAGAGTCCAACAGATTAGGATTCTTTTTCAAAAAAGATTTTTTAAATTATTTAACAAAAGCAGCCATAATCTTGGAATCTATCTCACAATCCTCATTAGAATCCTCAACCACTTTATGAGCACTACTAAAAGCAACATCTTTTTTTTTCTTTTTGAAATTTCTATGTGCCTCATAAGTTTGGAGATTTCCAACCAACTGATCCAGCTTGAGGTTGTCAACATCTTGAGCCTCCTCAATAGCCGTAACTTTTGGTTGGAACTGATCGGGCAATGATCTCAAAATTTTTTGCACAACTTTGGATTCTGGTATTTTTTCACCTAAATTGAAGCTGGAATTTACAATGTCACTCAACTTCTCATAAAATTCATCAAAGGTCTCACTATCTTTCATTGAAAGGTTTTCGAAACTAGGCGTGAGTCTTTGAAGTTTTGAGCGTTTAACAGAAGGAGTGCCCTCGTGAATAGTTTGTAAGATATCCCAAGCCTCTTTTGCGACTTCACAATTACAGATACGACTAAACTCTTCAGGTGTAACAGCGCAAAAAAGAGAATTGATAGTTTTACTATTCCAGCTACTATTTTGGTAATCAGTTGTGTCCCACTTATCAATTGGTTTGGGGAAAGTTACTCCATCAACAGTAATTGTTGGTTCAGTCCACCCATTCATGATAGATTGCGAAACTTTTTCATCAATAGATTTTAAAAAAGATCTCATCCGAGCTTTCCAAAAAGAATAATTGGATCCGTCAAGTAGGGGTGGTCGAACCATAGAATTTCCCTCATGAATTGAATCCATTATCACAAATCAAACAAGATCTCGTTCTAAAAGAATATTTTTTTAAAAAAATAGAGCGTTCTAAAAGAATTTTAAAAAATAATAATAAAATAGAACGATCCGCTCTGATACCAATTGAAAAATCTAGAAACCCTAGATGTTGATTTGTGATTATGTGCCAATTTTAAACAGAATATAATAATCCCAATCAACCAATAAAAGATAAATCGACAAAATGATTTTACGTGGAAAAACCACAATTGGACACCTCCAACTGTGATAAAAAAAACCACGGACAACAGCCACAAGACAATCAATTAAGAAGATATAAAGGAATTACACATGTATACTCTCAATTACCTAGCGAATCCATAATGCCTAATTGAACCAACCTCTATGTGCCTCTTCCAATCCCATCTTCATCTCGGAATTGTCTTTCCAAAGAGCCACTCCAGGATCCACCGAAGCTTCAGGCTCTAATTCTTCAAACTCCACCGAAGAACAACTCTCTCTTTTGTGTATAACAAACCAAACCTTTGATGTACTCTCTTTAAACCATGAGTTGAATACTCAATAAAAACATCAAAGAAACTAGCAAAATATCGCCAGATATAAACCTTAAGATCCAAAAAGAAGATCTGGAGAAGTTCCTTTAGTGTTGGGAGAAAACCAACTATTTATAGAAAACCAAAGCAATCCTAGTTTCAGAAGAAAACCAACTCCTTAGCAAATCTGGAAATCTGGGATCGCGTGGTCCGCTCAAGCGTGGGTCTTCCCGCTCGAGCGGATACTTCATATTTTGTGATTTCATATAGGCTCCCCGCTCGAGCGTCCGTTTCCCCGATCGAGCGGGAATCACACCGTCCAGTATTTTTTTCAGGCATAGTAGAGATGTTGTGAGCTCGCAAACCCCGTTCGAGCGCCCCTTTCCCCGCTCAAGCGGGAAGGCCAAAACTGGAAAAACTGGAAAAGAATAACATGATCGGACAGGCAACTTTGAATACATTTTTGCATTTTGCTTCGGGCTGCGAGCTGATCGGACAGGCAGCTCGACCCCCGTAATAATCAGCGAAGTGGCAATCTTGTATACATTGACATCACAAACTTCTCTGCAAAGCACGATTCGGATTGGATTCGCCTCTAACAACTCATAGCCTCACTGAAATATAAATGCGAATAAAATTACAACTCAAAGGAGTTTTGTCAAATGGGGTTGCCAATAATAAAAACCTAACAATCTCCCCCTTTGGCAATGCCGTGACAAAACCCACCTAACAGATGAAATCCTAATCACCCCAACCCATAACAGTCAACAAAAACAAAACTTCTTTCTAACGGTCAAAATTTGCAAAACAACTATTAATGCCACAATCTCCAAAACAACTATTAGTCCCACAAGAGTATATGAAAAAAACAATAAACATATGAGATGAAAAACATGAATAAATGCGACTTGGAGATTTTAAGAACGTGTAGCATGAAAACCTGAAAACTAAGACACATGCACCCGACACATGCACCCGTCACATGACATGAAAATATGAAAAACAACTTTCTCCCCCTTTTTGTCACGAATTGACAAAGAAAGCTCAATCAACTAAAGAAAGATCATAAACCACACAAGTAATGATATGATGATGTAAATATCAGGAGCATGCAAGAAGGAAATAATAAGCAAACAGTGCATAGCAACATGCAAACAATTATAGCCAATCTCCCTTGCAAAACAAATCAAAGTGTTGATGCTAACAAACTCTTGTAATGAAAAACCAAACTCCCCCTTATTAAAAACAATGGACAAGAAGAAAACGACAAAAAAAAAATAATATGGTGGAGCAAGCAAGGAATTTCAGATTTGTACCTTGAAACACACAAGATTATCCAAGAATCACAATTACTTGAAAACACAATGTGCACAGTCTATAGAAGATTCCTCATGAAAGAAAGTGATGCATTATGTGAAAAGCATAGATCCCATGATAACAGTGTGTGTGTGTGACTCTTGGAGTTCGACAAACACAAGATTCAAATCCTAGTAGTGATATGAAAGCTGAACCTCCGACAAGAGAATCTAAGCACAACTAAGGAAAGTCAAATCACTAGGAATCAAGGGGTATTTGGTGAGTAAAGACGGAGGCTCCCCCTTAATCAATGAATCCTTTTTTTTTTTCTTTTTTTTTTATTTTGCATATTTTTTCTTCTTCTTTTTTCTTATTCTTTTTCTTTTTCTTTTTCTTTTGCACACTCATTGGCGGCTGACATGCTCAAGAGTATGGAAACCGAACTAGAGAAACATGGATATAATAAGGATAGCTTGGTTGGTGACTCTGAGGTAGCCTTTTCCTCATGCCTGGACTACAAAGAGCAGAGGGGAAAGCCATGGAGATGCAAAAAGATGGAAGGTGATTAAGAGACTCAACATCACCCATGATATACTAGTATAGGTCAATTCCTCTAGAAAAGCAAAAGATACAATGTCAGAAGTCCATAAAAAATAATCACTAAGGTGGAAGACTCCGATATTTGCTAATCCAAGAGTGTGTACTGAATGAGACATACTAATCAAAGAACACACACTCCAAAATGAGTAATGACCATAGAAAGCACACACATATTAACATGTAATGGTTATTCTCATCAATTCCAATATGCACCAAGGACTGCTCAAAAATTTCAGGCTTGCAAAACCATACAAGAAAATCTTTTTGGATTTTTTTTTTCTAAACAAAGCAAGACAGAAAACAAACATGCGCACATTAAATGACAAAAAAAAACACAAACAAACCTAAAATCGAAAAAAACAAATTAAACCAAATCAAGTTTTCTTACCCAAATCTTTTTGGTCTTAACAAAATCAGGTCTAGCGGTCTTGGTAAGTGTCATGGCATTGTGAACACCCTCATGAATCTTGGTATTCTGCCTAAACATGTAAGGTTGTCTCCTAATCCAAAAAGTATTCGAATTTCTACCCTTTTGAGACACTCTCCCATTGTTAGGTTTTTATTATTGGCAACCCCGTTTGATAAAACTCCTTTGAGTTGTAATTTTATTCGCATTTATATTTCAGTGAGGCTATGAGTTGTTAGAGGCGAATCCAATCCGAATCGTGCTTTGCAGAGAAGTTTGTGATGTCAATGTATACAAGATTGCCACTTCGCTGATTATTACGAGGGTCGAGCTGCCCGGCAGCTTGCAGCCTGAAGCAAAATGCAAAAATGCATTCAAAGTTGCATGTCCGATCATGTTATTCTTTTCTAGTTTTTCCAGTTTTGGCCTTCCCGCTTGAGCGGGGAAAGGGGCGCTCGAGCGGGGTTTGCGAGCTCACAGCATCTCTACTATGCCTGAAAAAAATACTGGACGGTGTGATTCCCCGCTCGATCGGGGAAATGGATGCTCGAGCGCGGAGCCTATATGAAATCACAAAATATGAAGTATCCGCTCGAGTGGGAAGACCCACGCTCGAGCGGACCGCGTGATCCCAGATTTCTAGATTTGCTAAGGAGTTGGTTTTCTTCTGAAACTAGGATTGCTTTGGTTTTCTATAAATAGTTGGTTTTCTCCCAACACTAAAGGAACTTCTCTAGATCTTTTTTTTAGATCTTAAGGTTTATATCTGGAGATATTTTGCTAGTTTCTTTGATGTTTTTATTGAGTATTCAACTCATGGTTTAAAGAGAGTACATCAAAAGTTTGGTTTGTTATACACAAAAGAGAGAGTTGTTCTTCAGTGGAGTCTGAAGAATTAGAGCCTGAAGTTTCGGTGGATCCTGGAGTTGCTCTTTGGAAAGACAATTCCGAGATGAAGATGGGATCGGAAGAGGCACATAGAGGTTGGTTCAATTAGGCGTTGTGGATTCGCTAGGTAATTGAGAGTATACCTGTGTAATTCCTTTATATCTTCTTAGTGGATTGTCTTGTGGCTATTGCCCTTGGTTTTTTTTTATCACAGTTGGAGGTGTCCAATTGTGGTTTTTTCACGTAAAATCGTTGTATCAATTTATCTTTTATTGTTTGATTGGGATTGTTATATTCTGCTTAAAATTGGTACATAATCACAAATCAACATCTAGGGTTTCTAGATTTTTCAATAACCTATACTCAAATATTTAAGAGAAGAATTATTTGAATTTTCAAAACAACACGGGAGTTCAAAAAACATTCAAAATAAATAATTATTATAACAATACTCTCCGCGGTTTGTTTTGTTGTAATTTGATGATAAAATTATAATCAAATTGTGGATGGTTGTTTGACAAATTTATTATCAATAACCAAACTGCTATTTAGGCAGTTTTAACTTATTAGTTAATTGAAGAATAATTTTAAAAAATTATCAAGTATATGCATATAATATATAACATTATTTTGCATAATATTTTGTATACATATAACACTAATTTACAACAAATTCTACATCCCAAATATCTCACACACTTATTTTTAATTTGATATTTCATATTGGAAATAAATAAATAAATAAATATTATGTATATATGTATTAACTATGGCAGAGCAGGAGGATTTTGTAGACGAATTATAAATTTTAAACTACAAATCAAATCAACTTGCGATTAGCCAGTGAATCGTGCAAATTAAACAATTTTAGCTAATTAAACAGTATTTTTGAACAATCTTACTGTACAACATTTTGAACTTTGATCATCTCCATTCTATTCATGTAATAAAAGATTTCTATTTCATATCTAATTGTTATATAAAAAAAAAAATATAACTGTATAATTATTTTAAATTAAACAATATTATTAAACTCATAACTAAATGATGTAATACAACTTCTCCTTCTCCATATTGGTAAAAGGAGATGATCACAATCCCCAACTTCTCATACATCAACATTTCAAACTTCAAATCTCAAAATATCAGGCAAAGTAATAAAATATTGAGATAACAAAATTTCTCCAACAACGCGTGGTGCAAGATCCAAGTCCAAACGCATGAACTCGTTACACCCGACAGATGTCTTCTTGGTCTCCCCTCAAAATTCCGACTAGTCCAACATATTCCAAGGGAAAGGAGAAGTTGTTTAGGCATTGTTTGTTTTGTCTCTAGATAGACAATTTTAGGAAAGAAAAAAAAATTAAAATTTGATTGATTGAAAATTAAAAAAAGAAATCCAAAATTAATTTTTTCTTTACTGCACATTAATCAATTATTTTTTCTCCTTTCTCACTCATTTTCTCGCTTCCTACACGTCAATCAACCATTATTTCTCTCATGGTCATCTATTCAACTACAAAAAAAATAATTAAATCATCCCAAACTCCGAAACTATTTTCAAAACATACAACCAAACTATTAAGTTTTTTATAATTGACAATCTCGTTGGACAAAAACGTCATTTAATTGTAATTGCTTGCTTTCTTTCTTTCTTTCTTTATTTTTATTTATTTATTTATTTATTTTTGTATATGTGAGGTTAAGAGAGTTTTAGATGCAAATCCAACCCGTGTTGTGTTTGAGTAGAGGAGTTGTTGGAAAATTTGGTTTATAAGGTTTATTTTGGGCCAACTTTGAGCCAAAAATGGAGTGGGGTCCACACGTCTTTTGGGGTGGGTCCGAAAAGGTGACGTATTCCTTACCGCGTGGCAAGTCACATAGTGAAGACGGTTCATCAAAACCATTTATGAGTAAATAGAAACTTGACGTCGTTTTCGGGTTCGTGGAATGGACATTTAAAAATTTAAATGTGGGTTTCCTTTTAATGGGTTGTCCCATATTGAAACTTTAATAGAGCTTTTTTGTGTATATAAGCTCTAGACTACAACATTTGGGTTGGGCCCCAAGGGGCACCCTAAGTTTGTAATGAACAAAGTGAACCTTAGCCCAAACGACCACACACGCGCGCCGCCGTCTGGCCGAGCCGTGCCGGGAGCGGGTGTAGGTCGGTTCTAATATTAATTTTTTAGACAAAATTTTTTCAAAAATTATTGCAGAAATTTAATTCCAAATTTGAATTTGAAATTCAAATTCAATTTTTTTGTCCAATTTTGTGCCTTTTCCATATTCCACTATAGTTGCAATTTTCGAACAGGTTTTTTACTATCAGATATATTCAAAACTGTCCAAATAGTTATTCAATCTATTGGTCAGTTTCAAATTTCATAAACTGCCCAAACAGTTACCGTTTTGAAACAGTAACTGTATCTGTTAGTTATAAGTTCAAATCTGTCTTGCACCTGTTCGAAACAGTGCAACAGTTCCAGTTTGAAATTTACACCTGTTCAAGTCTATAAAACCAAATCTGTTTCAACAGATTTGAGATCCGAAAAAACAGTCTGAAAAATATTCTTTTGCTGTCCAAACTTTTATCTTTGGTGCATTATTCTTCATATTTGTTTTAGAATAAAATTCAGAGAGTTAGAACACATGTTTGGTTCGCTGTACAAATTGTTTGTAGTGCTACTACAATTTGTGAAGATCATTGTCTTTTGGGAGATAGATGTCACTTAACCGTAAGCACCGTTGCAGGGCGAATCTGTCTTAAGGACAGAATGTCACACACTCGACTTGGTCTTTTATTTTTCATTCGATTCGACAAAATAAATTATGTAAGTTATTTATTTTATTTTGTTTGATTTAGTTTCAATTTATTTTATTTACACAGAAGATTGTTCCAACAATCTTAAGAAAGATCTGAATTATTCTATTTACATGATTTTTCATTTATTTCTTTTCTTCTTTATCTTTCTTACATAAATTATTTTCTATGATTTTTCAAAATAATATTCTGGTTGGAAAACAAATAGTAGTTATATATTGTTTGACAGATAGTGGTAATATACTGTCTTTTTCTTTAACAACTAGTAGTAATATACTGGTGTCATTAACAATTCAAAATATTTATTTGTGGAATTTTGTCAGAAATTAATTTTGATTTTCTTAATTTATTTCTGAGTGTTCATTAATTAAAAAATTCAGTTTTAGTTTTTTAATTATTGAAGTGTTATAGAAATTTAATTTTCTCTATGGAATTAATTTGGTTAAATAAAATTTTATTCTATTTTCAAATTAATTGAAAAAAAAATAAAAAATAAAAGTTACATTCTTGTTTTTTTTATTTTTACAGAATTTAATTCTGTGAATTTGGATTAATTTTCTGTGTAGTATAAATTCTAATTCTAATTTTGTTTTATAATTTAGAATTCATGGCTACTGAAACTAATGCCCAAACAAGTACTAGTGTGGTGACTGCAATTGTGCCAACCCCCTCTCCTGTTGTGACTGTACCGGTAAATTACGGTGAGAAGCTAGAGAAGTTCTGAGGAATTGATTTTAAAAGATGGCAACAGAAAATGTTGTTTTATCTTACAATTCTGAACCTGACTCGTTTTCTCCGTGAGGATGCTCCTATTTTGAAGAGGATGAAACTGACTGGCAAGTGGTTGTTGCGGTCAATGCCTGGAAACATGCTGATTTCCTTTGCCGGAACTACATCTTGAACGGATTTGACAACACATTATATAACGTCTACAGTCTTATCAAGACAGCAAAGGAACTTTGGGAGTCCTTGGAGAAAAAGTACAAAACGGAAGATGCCGGCTCAAAGAAATTTGTGGTTGGAAAATTCTTTGACCTTGTAATGGTTGATTCTAAAACTGTGATCAGCTAAGTTCAAGATCTCCAACTCATTCTGTATGACATTCATGCAGAAGGCATGTCTCTGTTACATGCCCAGAGGGGTACCCGCGCGCGTTAAACAGTTCGAACTCCCGAGATCTCTTTGATCTAGTCTAACGAGTGCAATGTGAAACATAAATGAGAGTCCAGATTTGGAAACTTTTATTGAAAATCCATTTTATTGTAATTATGTCAAACATGGACTGCGTCATCAGATCTCAGAGTCGCCACCTAATATTTTGGGAAATTAGGAAACCCCTGACTCGTGCCAAGGCCACTATTCGTCGTAACCAAGGATGCTTGGCTCGGAACCTTAGGTATGAGAGGGGAAGATCAATAATGGGCACCCCTGCCCACTCGATCAAAGATCGGCCTTTACTAACCATGATATGAATTTTATTTTATTTATATGTTCATGTTCTGATTAGTTAATAAATCCTAAAATTTACTATGTGAGGCGTACAAGTATAGACTATGCCATTCATTTTGGAACAATTTGATATCATACATTTTGAAAGAATTTTGACGATGTACAACCCAAATAAGTTGAGTTTACAAGCATGAAAAATCAACATCATTCCAAATTAAGCGACACAACCTCCATCCACTAGCATTCATAGAGTTATATCACATAAGCAAATAGCCTCATGGTCGAATGCTAGACATAGTAAAAAGAACACACACAAACGGGATGCTAAAGCATAAAAACTTACATATTTGACGTCCCACCAACAAAGCTACAAAACAAAGTTAGTAAAATATGCATGATCTTATATACAAAATCCTAATGCAATTCACTCATGAGATGCAACTAAAGATTCGGCTTCTAAAATATGATATGTGAATCATCTCAAGAACATAAGGTAGCGCACATAATCACACAGGAATTGATTAAATCCACAAATGCAAACTTAGCCGAATCAAGATGCATGAAACATAGATGCAAAGCATGGATATAATGAAAGATAAAATATGATGCGTATTCATAGATAAAGAAAGCAAATAAAAGAATGGGATCGAAAGAAGCGGGGTGGGGAATTATTATAACACTTGAAAGAATAATTACAAACCAAAATAGAGAGGGATGAGGAGAATATTACTTCAAAATAGAAAAAAAAAACCTCGCAAAACACTCAAAATAAAAATAAATAAAATAAAAGCTTCGTGTTCTTTGAAACCGCCGGCGGAAATTGGTCAACATTGGGAGATTACGCCATCTTATCCGGAAGAAGCTAACCGACCGGTCAAATAGGCCGGCCGGCCAACTAGGCCAAGCAAAACCTGTCTTATTGTGAAACCAAGAAAAGGCACAAAAAAAAAATATGTAGGTGGCTCAACTAACCACTACCGGTTAGATTAAAAACAAGAAAACGAACATAAAATAAAATAAAAAGTGCAAACTTACAACATAAACCTAAAACAATAAAATAAATATAAGATAGAACATGCAAGATTACAACAAAACTAATATAAAATTAAAACATGCGAATAAAAATAAATAAATAATTATGAGCTAAACAAACCACTAGGATTATAACAACACACTATGAAATATAAATTAAGAAAATAAATATGAAAAAAACAAACCACTTGGATTATAACAAAATACTATGAAATAAGAAGCAAGAAAATAAATATGAGATATAAAATATAATAAAATGAAAGACTAAAAATTCACCTTCCAAAGAAAGATTGAACTTCTTGATTTCCAAACTTCCTCTTGATCACCCTCAAGTGTAGGAAGTGTGTTCTCAAATCCTCAATTCGAAATTATGGAGTTTATAGAGTTTAAGGTATGGAAAGTGGCTAACTCTCTAGTTTTCCTCACTTTCAATCACTAAACACTCTTCCTTATGATCAAGGCAATTGATCTTTGGCTATATTAGAATTTTTGGAGTGGTTTTGGTGTATGGAAATGAGGAATTTCAGTAGCTATGGAAGGTATGGGATGTATATGGAAGATAGGAGTATTTTTGGCTCAAAAACTCAATTTTTCTCTCTTTTTTCACCATTTTCTCACTCTTTTCTCTTCAATTTCGTGGTCCTTTTTTGTCTCTTACAATATGATCATTCTATATAGGCAATGAGGGAGAGTCAAGGTCAAAAAGAAGGTGGGAGACAAAGATGGTGGGAGATAAGGTGGGAGACAAGAATGTGATAGGAGGGCAAATTTTCAAGGTAATGGGATACTCCTTTATGGATGCAAACAAAACCTCTTTTTGACAATGGGGGATGATTAGGCATAATGGAGGATGAGTGGATGCACTTGAATGGCTCAAAAAATAGGTAAATGGGTTGTCCCAACCGAACCAAAACCAAGAAAAATGGGCTATTGTTGTTTTGGGTCGAATCAACAAAATCTGCTTTTAAGCCCAACTTCAAATGGGCATATCTCCCCCATATGGACTTGGTTTTAGGCAGTTCTTGGGTCCAAATTGAAGCCCCAGAAGTCTACTTTCCAATGGTGGTGGCCTCACATTTAAATTCCAAGTGTACAGAGAGATATGCCTAATTTAGTGAAGGCTGTCTCGGGCTGGGTCAACAAAATCTGCTCTTAAGCCCAACTTCAAATGGGCATATCTCCCTTATTTGAACTTGGTCTAAGGTGATTCTTGGGTCTAAATTGAAGCCCCAGAAGTCTACTTTCAAATGGGCATATCTCCGTTTTTCTTCATGATCATATTCACAACTTTCCCTATTCTCCAACGGGGTGACAGACTAGGTTGGTTCAGTATCCAGAATTGAGGTGTATACACGCTACCTCAACCTATGGGGCTGCCATACAGATTTCAAGCCGGGGATACACCCCTGGGTATTTAAACCAGACTTTAGTCTCGGAAATTCCGAACCTTTTGCGTTCTAGGTCTCGGCCATTCGAACTCTAGTTTTCACCGTCGCAGTTGGTCTCCTAGGAACTTATTGCAAACACAGGTAGGTGGCTATACCAGACCGCCTGAAGTCGTTCGGGCACGACAAACACCAAAGGAATTGCACCTTTAGAGGATTTAAGGTCTCCTCGACCCTGGGAGTGTACTAGATGGTGCGATGCGCAAGATAGCGCGGTTAAATTGAAATTGCACATGACAGTGCGTTGGAATCGAAATTGTGCAATAGATGCACAAAATGTAAGGAGGAATTGTATGTTCGAACCAAATACCGTATACATATACCATGTACAGACAAAATACATACAAATACGGCAATATACACAGACATGCATATACGGTATGCATATATTCATATACAGACAAAAATACACATAGATATGTACATACGGTATACATATATACATATATAGATATACATATATACAGATACATACGGACATATACGGATATATACACAGATATATGATATATGGACACGGACATATACACATAGACATACGATATATGCATAGCTATATACGGACATATACGGTATATATAGAGGTGGGGAATATTCCACTTGCGACTGCCAGTAGGAAGATGCCGTTACTGAGAAGGCATATTCTGTTTGCTGACGTCAGCGTACGTACACAAAACACTCAAAAGAAAGGAAAAAAACACAAAATGCATGGACACGGGGGTTCGACCCTCTGATTTCAAGTTTGGCCTCCGAGTCCTCAACCACTGAGCCGAACCACTGAACCCAAGCCACTCTTGTGACCAAATATGCAAACAAATATATACAATACATAGATGTACAATACATATACACACACATATATATACAACTCTCCCGCCTCTCCTATTTTTGTCTCTCTCTTTTCCTTCATTTTCTTCGAGCGTCGTGTCTGTCGCGCGATTTCAACAATCACGGCGCCTGACCGATAGGCTATCCAATCCTGCCCCGATTGTCAATGATCGTCTCGAGCCTTCCTCCCTCTTGTCTTCTTCTTTGGCTTCATTCTCTTCTTAAGTTGAGGCCTGCGAAAGAGAGAGGCAGAGCAAAAGCCTGCAAACTTTCTCTGCCACCACTCTGCAACCTCTTTCTTTTGCATTACTCTTCTCTGCCATGGCCTCTTCACAAGGTTCTCTCACTTTTTTTCCAGACCTAAACGAGTCCACGATAGAGATGACCGATTCCGACTCCCTTGAACCTCAACCATGAGCTCCTCCTCCTTTCTCTATTTTCGACTTTCCAGCTATGTCAGTTGAACAAATCATGGTGGCACAGTCTGACATCGAAGCAAACTCGTATACGCTGAGGTCATGTGTGGAGACTGTGACTGCGGTCTCCAACTTGTCCCGTCGACTGCAGAACAGAACGTGTGAGGTGCATCGATTGAATGCACAACTTTCTTTACTTCAACATATGTACAAAGATTCTCGAGGGGAAGTTAGCGGATTGAAGAAACAAATCAAGGAGTTAAAACGACAGGTGACCGTCGCAGCTCGTCATGGGACTACCTTTGACGGCCAGCGAGAGATAATCTCCTTTGGAAGCTCTGCCAAGGCTGAGGCAGAGTCTTCAAGAACTTCGAAGAAGTGAAGATGAACCGAGGCAACTGATGGTAAAGTCAGGCAACGAAATTGTGTGCAAATGAAGCTGACTGTAATCTTCGCCGCCGAGCTACTGCCGGAAAACTGAGAAAATGATACTCTCTCTTTTTTGCCTTTCTTTTTTTTTTTTGGTTTGAAGTGGGCATCTATAGCTTCAACTCCTTTTTGTACAACTTTGATTGGGGTTGATCTCTGGCATTTAATAAAAATGAGTTTGTTCTGCAAATCTGGATGGCATGAATGGCACAACACTGAACATAAAAATTATTTTGTTTTGAACTTGAAAATGGCTGCATTTTAGTGAATTCTGAACTGAATTTTGAGCCTATCACTGACCAAAACACAAAACACAACTTAATGAAATGAAAATGAAACAAAAACCATCCCAAACACACCGTTTTACGTTTGTCGGAGCAAAATGAACGTAAAACAGAGTAACACCGGTCGATCGCCCGACGGAAAAGCATCGTCAGCGACAACTACTGTGCATTTTTCGGTGATTGCTTGATTAAGGTATCGAGAACTCGATAGTGTGGATAAAAGACAGAAAGCCTGACTCAACCGTGCCCCTAGTTCATCACTTTTCCCTTTTTTTTGTCTTTTCCTTTCTGCTAAAGCGCTTTTGATCAACATGAAAGGTAAATTAGCGCACTTGTTCCATTTTCTACCTTAAAATCATGTGAGCCAAATTATGAGCACTGAAAATTTTCTCTTTTTGGTCCAAAGAATGGAATAATTTTTGAGAAAATCAGTCAACTTCATTAAAAGTCCTCAAAATCTATTTTTGCAAATGACCACTACTCGATCAACATGAAATCAACCCTTGAGATGTACACTTGAATTCGTCTTGTGACTGAACTCGTCTGAAGGACAAATAGGACAACTGAATCAAATAGGGATGAGCCAATGAAATATGGATAGCTGAACCGAATAAAGATACACCAATCAAACATGGACGAGATGAGTGAGTTGACAAATGATTAAGGCTGAACTTCAAGATGAAGCTGCCTACGTATCCCAAAGATAGGAATCAGGCCATACGTAGTTCCGGTTAAGGTTCACTTGGGTATTGACACTCTCCTTTTGTGCTCTAACTTTTGCCAAAGCCGCCCTTTCGGATTTTCAACCTTGCGAGCTTTTCATTTATTTATTTATTATTATTATTATTTTTTTTTTTTTTATGATCTAACTTTTTCCTGGGTCGCCCTTTCAGGTTTTTGGCCCAGTGAGCCTCTTAAGGGTAGTACTTTTTCAGCTTGTCCATGTTGATTGGTTGTGAGAACTCCAAACCATCCAAATCCATGAGAATGACTGCTCCTCCTGACCAAATTGACTTAATGATGTAGGGGCCCGTCCAATTGGGTCTAAACTTGCCCCTAGGGTCGTGAATAGGAGCTCGGCTGTCTTTCAACACTAAGTCCCCTTCCCTCAAATTCCTGGATCTAACATTTTTGTTGAATGCTCTGGCAATCCTGCGCTGATACCCCTGAATGTGGTATAACGCCTTCAATCGTCGCTCATCAAATAGCATCAGTTCCTCAAATCGGTTCTGTTGCCAATCAGCTTCTGTTATCTGACATTCAGCCATAATCCTTAATGAAGGCACTTCCAACTCAATCGGCAAGACAGCCTCCATTCCATATACCAAAGAGTAAGGGGTTGCCCCTGTAGATGTTCGGATTGATGTTTTGTATCCCCAAAGTGCAAAAGGCAACTTATTTGGCCAATCTCTATAAGTTTCTACTGTTTTACACAGGATATTTTTGATGCTCTTATTTGCAGCTTCAACGGCTCCATTGGTTTGTGGCCTATAGGTTGATGACTTGTGAAAAGCCACGTTATACTTCTCAAGTAGAACTGCCACTTCTCTTTTGAAATGTGAGCCATTGTCTGAAATTAATTCATTTGGCACCCCGTATCTGCAGATAATGTTGTTCCTTATAAATTTGGCCACATGTGATGCTTTCAACACTGAATACGACTGTGCTTCAACCCACTTGGTAAAATAGTCAATGGCAACCAAGATGAACTGATGCCCATTTGAACCTTTCGGTGTGACCGCCCCAATGACATCTATGCCCCAGACTGAGAAAGGGCAAGGCGAAGTCATGTTGTAGAGTTTGGATGGCGGGATGTTCATGCGATTGGCATGGATTTGACATTTATGGCATCGCCTAACAAAGTTGATACAATCACTCTCCATGGTTAACCAGTGGTATCCTTGTCTAAGGATTTTTCTGGCTAGCATTACACCGTTCATATAGGCTCCGCACTCTCCTCCATGGATGGCTTCCATGATACGCTTTGCCTTTTCTTCCTCTACACACAACTTGTGCATTCCCAAATACCCTCTCTTGTATAACTTATCTCCACAAATGACGAACTGAGTGGCCAGACGTTGTATCCCCCTTTTGTCTTTGGTGTTTGCCCCTTGTGGGTATGTACCTCTTTCTAAAAAATTCCAAATATCAAAGTACCAAGGGTTTTCATCTTGAACTTCTTCCGTTGTGGCTATCATTTCATACGCGGGGGTGTACCTTTGTTCTATAAGGATCGGACCCATCTTAACCCCAACCGGTATATCTATCATTGATGCCAGGGTTGCCAATGCATCAGCAAATCGGTTGTTCTCTCTTACCCGGTGTGTAAAAGTTAGTTTTTCGAACCTCGGGATCAACATGTCCAAGGTCTGATGGTAGACTTTCATTTTTTCCTCTTTAACTTTCCAATCTCCGTTGGCTTGAGAGACGACCAAGTTTGAGTCCCCGATCACATCCAACCTTATTGCCCCTAGTTCCAGGGCTGCTTCCAATCCAGCAATGCACGCCTCATACTCTGCTTGGTTGTTAGATACCCTGAATTGAAGTTTAAAAGCTAAGGGGATATGGAAATCATCTGGCGCTATGAGCAACACGCCTATCCCACAGCCAAATTGATTGGACGCTCCATCAAAGTACAATTTCCAAGTGTCTTCTTCCATCTGCATGACCTCTTCATCTTGAAATGAGTACTCCATATCTTCTCCTCCTTCAATTGGGTGATCAGCCAAAAATTCTGCTACGATCCTTCCTTTGACAGATTTGTGGGTGACATACTTAAGGTCAAATTCGGAAAGCAACAGCAACCAACTAGCTAGCCTACCCATAAGTGCTGGTTTCTCAAAAAGATATTTGATTGGGTCTAATCTTGAAACCAGAATTATCGAGTGAGCTAACAGGTAGTGTCTCAATTTCCTGGTGGCCCATACCAAAGCTAAGCAAGCTTTTTCCAAAGGAGTATAGCGGGTCTCATATTCAAGCATCTTTTTACTTAAGCAGTAGATGGCCATCTCTACTTTCTCATCTGACTCTTGTGCAAGCATACATCCGATGGTTGATTCAGTCACTGACAAATACAAAATCAGCGGTTTCCCTGGCTCGGGTGGCGATAACACAGGCGGATTCTGCAAATATTGTTTAGCTTGCTCGAAAGCGAACTGACACCGATCATCCCATTGAAACTTCTTCCATTTCTTCAACAGACCAAATAGTGGTTCACAAGTTAAAGTTAATTTTGAAATAAACCTCCTTATGAATTGCAACTTTCCTAGAAAGCCCCGCACCTCCTTTTCAGTCATTGGTGGCGGCATTTCTAAGATGGCCTTAATTTTAGATGGATCAACTTCGATTCCCCGCTGTGTGATCAGAAATCCCAACATCTTGCCCACAGTTACCCCGAAGGTGCATTTCTGTGGATTCAGCCTTAGCTTGTATTCCCTAATTCTCTCAAAGAATTTCTTCAGTGCAGTGTAATGGCTTTCCCGATCTTTGGACTTGACAATCATGTCATCTACATACACCTCAACTTCCTTATGGATCATATCGTGCAAAAGAGTAGTAGCAGCTCTCTGATAAGTGGCCCCTGCATTCTTCAAACCGAATGGCATAACCCTGTAGCAGTATGTCCCCCATGGTGTGGTGAATGCTGTCTTTTCTCTATCCTCTGGAGCCATATGGATCTGGTTATACCCTGAAAAACCATCCATGAATGATAGTAAGGCATGCCCTGCAGTGAAGTTTACCAATTCGTCAATATGTGGCAATGGGAAATCATCCTTTGGACTAGCCTTATTCAAATCCCGGAAGTCAACACAAACTCGGATTCTGCCATCTTTCTTTGGAACTGGCACAATATTGGCTAACCATGTAGGATATTCTGATACGAGCAAAAACCCAGCATTAATTTGCTTGGTAACCTCTTCTTTAATTTTCAAGGCCCAATCTGGACGAATTCTGCGAAGCTTCTGTTTGACAGGTCGGGCCTCAGGGTCGAGAGGGATCCTATGTTGTACAATCTCAAGGTCAATTCCCGGCATGTCTTCGTAGGACCATGCAAAGACATCTTTGAATTCTGTTAATAAAGCAACTAATTGTTCACGTTCCTCTAAAGACAATGTAGTACCAATTTGGATCAAGCAAGGATCTTTTTCAGTACCCACATTTACAGAAACAATTTCATCCACTAATGGCATAGCACGCCTTTCTTCCTCCTAGTCGATTAAATTTTTCAAAGCCCGAGGGATTTCTTCCTCTTCGTTTTTGTCAAGATCTTGAAAATTTTGGTCAATGTTATGAACTATGGGCACAGAAAAGTAGGCGAAAATCACATCTTCATTCAAAGCCTCAGGCTCACAAGTTACAACAGACTCAAAAGAGAAAGAAAAAGAAGACTCAGACATCTTAGACAAACTTAAATCTGACTCTAACCCCACAGGCCCACCTGACTCAGACTCAACAGCCAATTCAAAACTCTTAATACAACTCTTTTCAAAATGCCAATCCATTTGTGAGCCATTCATTGCATCCATGATGAAGCTTGAACAGTCAGCAGGTACGCCTTCCCCAATCACGGTAATGGTCATATCCCCTAAATTCATCGGTTCAGCGCTAGTATGCGATTCTGTCAGTAAATCAGCCAATGTTAGACCCAAGACTTCCTCTGTGCTGCTTTTCGAGCTGACTTCTTTGTCTTGTCCGATGTCGATGCTAGGATCTACCCACTCCTCGCCACTGTCGGAGAGCTGATGATCGAAGAAGATCTCAAACCCAGGGTATCTTTTCTTCTCCACTTGATCAAACCAGGGTTCAGGAAAACCACAGAAAGGGAAGTCTTCTCCCTGGCGGACAAAGCGTCCGTTCAAGGTCCCATGAATTGGCTTATGAACCAACTCAAACTGCTGCCCGGTTCTCTTGGCCTTGATCCTTTCCCTAATCTCTTCAGTTTTTCTTTTCCAGTCATCAGCCGTGGGTGCATACCCTAGTCCGAATACATGTGGGTTATGAGGTATTTCACTGGCTGTAGTAATACCTTTCCTGCCACTTCGTCCCAATCCCATCCCTGGAACGTGACCTAGTTTACTCATGAAATAGATTGATTGGGCACTGACGTACACACCTTTATCTTCTGCCATGAGCGTTTGAACTAGCTAGGCCTCTACTAATGTAAAACCTGACAGGAACACATCCTCTTCCCCATGTTGTATTTCTAGCAGTGGTGTTGTGACTTCCGGAGGAGGATGAATGGATGAATTTTCGAAGACAGTGGCAATTCCTCTGCCGTATGGGTACTTTACCAATTGATGTAATGTGGATGATACAGCTTTCATCTGATGAAGCCAGGGCCTTCCCAATAGCAAGTTGAATGTTGCGGGAACATCCATGACATGAAATTCAGCTTCGTGCTCAGATGGACCCACTGCTATTTGTACTTTGATTGTCCCCATCACTTCCCGACTAGTATTATCATAGGCCCGGATCAATTGAGTAGTGGGCGTGAAATCTGTCGGCTTTGGCCCAATTGCATAAGCAGTGCGTGTAGGGAAAACATTGATGGCTGATCCGGTGTCAATCAGAACAATCGGTATCCATTTCTTTCTGCATTCCAGTGATACGTACAAAGGCTTATTATGTCCCGATCCTTCTTGTGGCAACTCTTTGTCAACAAAAGTTATTGCTGGGATTGTTTCTCTCGGAGTGATTAATGACACTAATTGCTCGGGAGTGGTGTCAATTAATAGTTTAGCCTTGCTCAACATTGACAACATTGCCTGTCGATGTTCTCGAGAAGCCATGAGAAAACCCCAAATGGAAATGTTTGCTTGGATCTTTTTCAGTTGTTTTAGAACCAAGTCTTCTTCTACCTCTTTCTCTTTCTCTTTCTCTTTCTCTTTCTCTACCTCTTTATCTTTGCTAGAGGGTTCTCCTTGGTCTAGATGTGGAGGCTTGAAGTAGCGCCCACTCCTAGTCAAATGATCAATTTCGTCTGCATACCAAGTCTCATCCGGCACATGGTTTACCCATTCATCATCAGTATGTGCCAGCTGTAGGTCATTATCATCCCACCATTCGTCTTTGTTGACTAAAAGACAATTATCTAGCGCTGCTTGAATCATTCCAATAGTATGCTCTGACTGGCTTTCTGGTTCTTCTTCTCTTTCTTTGGAACTCTTTCCTTTACTATAGTGAACAGGTTTTTCGAAATCAAGTCTTAGTTTATTCCCTTTTCTTTCAGTTTCCTCATCAGAAGCTTCGTCATTGCTTGACCAACTGTGACTGTAATTCTTCAGTTCCCACCATGCCATCTACACCTTCTCAAGATCTAATTCTTCAAATAAATGAAGATTAGCCAAGTGTTCCTCTAGGTCGGCCAAATCATCCAACCCCTTTTCAAGTACATCATCTCTGACAACATTGATAGAAAATGAGTCAAGCAGATCAAGCTCAAGCTTTAGTTGGCCACTGGGAATAATAAACCGGCCAGGATCATACTTTTTCTCTGATAGTTTGCCAGCCTCAAGCATAGGTACTACCACCATAGGGTTTTTGGGTTTTGGCTGGGTTGGAGGTGCATCCATCATGCATAACTCAGTGCCTTCAGGAATATATACCTCAGGTTTTGGTAAATGAGTAGGTGTGATATAGATACTGGGGTTAAAGGTGGATGAAAGTGTATGGATGAGGTTAAGATGAGGAGGTGATGGAACTTTGTCATGGGTGGCAACGAGTTGGTAGTGACGTTGGGTTTTTGTGGTTGTGGGGGAGCTATGACTTTATTGTCTATGAGATCTTGGATCTCATGACGGAGACGAAAGCAACGATTTGTGTCATGTCCTGGTTGTTGATGGAAAACACAGTGTTTGGTAGGGTCATGTTTGGCTGGGAGAGGTTCAGGAAGAGGTCGGGGGTCCAAAGGTTTCAAGTACCCTCTTTTTGTCAAGATGTTCGTTGCTTTAGAGAGTGACATATAGAGAGGGGTGAATGTTCTACTTGGAGCTCGGGTTGTGTTTTGCGGGCCATCATGAGCAAAGGGATCGGCTAGTTTAGTGGTGGTGGCAACCAAGTTGATTTCAGAGGGTTTCACAGCTGTGCTACCACTGGTGGTAGTATTGGAACTGCGACCAAAAGGCTTTCGAACAGGTTCCTTATCATCAATAATTCCCTGTTTGATGGGATCCTCTATCTGAACCCCTATCTCTTTTAAGTTATTAAAAGTGAAGAGCGGGAGGACTATCATTTTTTGTAACATCTTTCCATGTAGATTTCTGACTATCATACGAATTTGGTCCTTTTCAAGTGGTCTGTTGGTGGTCATCATTGCTGCTTTTGCCCTCCATCTGGTGATAAAGGTCATGAAACTTTCATTGGGCTCTTGACGAGTGGCATCTAATTCCCGAGTAGTCACTTCAATCTGGGTGTTATAAGCGTACTAGGTGATAAGGCACCGGCTAACTCTTCCCAGCTTTGTTTTACCGAGTCCTCTAACTTGGTGTACCAAATGGCAGCCACTCCTGACAAAGTTGTCCGAATAAAGAGAGCTTTTGCGGACGAGTCAAACCCATAGGCTTTAAGACATCAGAGAATAGGCAAATGTGCACCATTGGATCACCGAAGCCATCAAACCTATCAATGTGTTGCATTTTGAACCGTTCTGGCAACTTCACAGCTGTCTCAGTGTACCCGTCTTCGATGTCCGGGATTGAATTGACTCCTTGTGCCTTTTTGAAGAGTTTTTCCAACTTGGCCAGCTTCAACATAGTTGAGTCAGACTCAGGTGCTTCAGAGGGATGGAGCCCTCCCACTGGTTGTGGAAGAGGAAATGATCCTCCTGAAGTTTGTGCAGGAACCCTCAGATCGTCTGGTGAATTAAGTTCTGGAAACTCATCAACTGGTGGAGGTGGAGGTGGAACTGGATGAGTCACCGGAGGTGGTTGAGTAATGGACGCCCCAGATGAGCGTTGCAGTTCAGCAAGAGTATTTCCTTGAGCAGCAAGAGTAGTGCCTTGGGCAGCAACCGTAGTGGCAACAGTATCCATGCTCCGTTGAAGGCCCAGTAGTATATCTGCTATTTTTCTGGAATCTGAGCCATCACTAATTCTGGTGAGTTGAGTGGTGATGCTCTAGCAGGTGAAGAAGGGGTATTCTGGACAGTTGATGAAGCTTTTGCTTTTCTTCGTGTAACCGGTGGCAAAGAAACTAACACTGGCTGACCCTGAACCAAATCTGTACTTTTGCAAAGTCTACCAACGCGAGTCCACAGAACTTGGGGGATATCAGACCTTTCGGAAGCTATAGTGCCCGACTACCTTTCTGAAACAAAACGGGACCCCCGATCAGAATTTCATTAGCATCCTAGCTCAACTGATTACTGCTAACTCATGTGAAAAAATGAACTCAACTTCACAACTTGAAATGATTGAACCACTCATCTGAATTTGAGAACTCCCATACATTGCACATAACACATAGCAAGAAAGAGAACAAACACCCCTATGGGGGCGAGGGTTACCCTGTCCTATCTTTGAAATGATCTAGGGTTTCACTCTTCAAACAAGCGGCATCATACATCCTAGAAATGGGAGAGCATCCTGTCCTAATTTTGGAAAGTACTATAGCTCATTACATACACAAGGTTAGTTTTACTCTAAGGGTTGAAGTCAAGGTGACGTTACCAAAGAGTCCTTTGAGTCATAACCAATAGAGATCCCCGGAAATCAGAAGAGTCAAATAGCCTCTCTTTGGAGTCTGAGAACCTTAGATAGCAAAGCTAGATAGTAGAGCTACATAGCAAAGCTACCCTTTTGACAAATCTCAAAAGGTTACAACACAAGGCCTCTAAAGTATCGTAAAAATAGGTGCAATGTCACAAAAAGCTTGCCTGTGCTCCCACCAGTATCTGGGCAACACAGGGACTTGAAGTGCACCAATGAATGCAATGCAATGAACATATAATTGAAAGTAAAGGTCATATCATGGAGTTCGAGTCAAGGTTTCATAAACTCCCCAGCAGAGTCGCCAGAAACTGTAACATGCCTGGGGGGGTACCCGCGCCCGTTAAACAGTTCGAACTCCCGAGATCTCTTTGATCTAGTCTCACGAGTGCAATGTGAAACATAGATGAGAGTCCAGATTTGGCAACTTTTATTGAAAATCCATTTTATTGCAATTTTGTCAAACATGGACTGCGTCATCAGATCTCAGAGTCGCCACCTAATATTTTGGGAAATTAGGAAACCCATGACTCGTGCCAAGGCCACTATTCATCGTAGCCAAGGATGCTTGGCTCGGAACCATAGGTATGAGAGGGGAAGATCAATAATGAGCACCCCTACCCACTCGATCAAAGATCGGCCTTTACTAACCATGATATGAATTTTATTTTATTTATATGTTCATGTTCTGATTAGTTAATAAATCCTAAAATTTACTATGTGAGGCGTACAAGTATAGACTATGCCATTCATTTTGGAACAATTTGATATCATGCATTTTGAAAGAATTTTGACGATGTACAACCCAAATAAGTTGAGTTTACAAGCATGAAAAATCAACATCATTCCAAATTAAGCGACACAACCTCCATCCACTGGCATTCATAGAGTTATATCACATAAGCAAATAGCCTCATGGTCGAATGCTAGACATAGTAAGAAGAACACACACAAACGGGATGCTAAAGCATAAAAACTTACATATTTGACGTCCCACCAACAAAGCTACAAAACAAAGTTAGTAAAATATGCATGATCTTATATACAAAATCCTAATGCAATTCACTCATGAGATGCAACCAAAGATTCGGCTTCTAAAATATGATATGTGAATCATCTCAAGAACATAAGGTAGCGCACATAATCACACAGGAATTGATTAAATCCACAAATGCAAACTTAGCCGAATCAAGATGCATGAAACATAGATGCAAAGCATGGATATAATGAAAGATAAAATATGATGCGTATTCATAGATAAAGAAAGCAAATAAAAGAACGGGATCGAAAGAAACGGGGTGGGGAATTATTACAACACTTGAAAGAATAATTACAAACCAAAATAGAGAGGGATGAGGAGAATATTACTTCAAAATAAAAAAAAAACCTCGTAAAACACTCAAAATAAAAATAAATAAAATAAAAGCTTCGTGTTCTTTGAAACCGCCGGCGGAAATTGGTCAACATTGGGAGATTACGCCATCTTGTCCGGAAGAAGCTAACCGACCTGCCAAATAGGCTGGCCGGCCAACTAGGCCAAGCAAAACCTGTCTTATTGTGAAACCAAGAAAAGGCACAAAAAAAAAATATGTAGGTGGCTCAACTAACCACTACCGGTTAGATTAAAAACAAGAAAACGAACATAAAATAAAATAAAAAGTGCAAACTTACAACATAAACCTAAAACAATAAAATAAATATAAGATAGAACATGCAAGATTACAACAAAACTAATATAAAATTAAAACATGCGAATAAAAATAAATAAATAATTATGAGCTAAACAAACCACTAGGATTATAACAACACACTATGAAATATAAATTAAGAAAATAAATATGAAATAAACAAACCACTTAGATTATAACAAAATACTATGAAATAAGAAGCAAGAAAATAAATATGAGACATAAAATATAATAAAATGAAAGACTAAAAATTCACCTTCCAAAGAAAGATTGAACTTCTTGATTTCCAAACTTCCTCTTGATCACCCTCAAGTGTAGGAAGTGTGTTCTCAAATCCTCAATTCGAAATTATGGAGTTTATAGAGTTTAAGGTATGGAAAGTGGCTAACTCTCTAGTTTTCCTCACTTTCAATCACTAAACACTCTTCCTTATGATCAAGGCAATTGATCTTTGGCTATATTAGAATTTTTGGAGTGGTTTTGGTGTATGGAAATGAGGAATTTCAGTAGCTATGGAAGGTATGGGATGTATATGGAATATAGGAGTATTTTTGGCTCAAAAACTCAATTTTTCTCTCTTTTTTCACCCTTTTCTCACTCTTTTCTCTTCCATTTCGTGGTCCTTTTTTCTCTCTTACAATATGATCATTCTATATAGGCAATGAGGGAGAGTCAAGGTCAAAAAGAAGGTGGGAGACAAAGATGGTGGGAGATAAGGTGGGAGACAAGAATGTGATAGGAGGGCAAATTTTCAAGGTAATGGGATACTCCTTTATGGATGCAAACAAAACCTCTTTTTGACAATGGGGGATGATTAGGCAAAATGGAGGATGAGTGTATGCACTTGAATGGCTCAAAAAATAGGTAAATGGGTTGTCCCAACCGAACCAAAACCAAGAAAAATGGGCTACTGTTGTTTTGGGTCGAATCAACAAAATCTGCTTTTAAGCCCAACTTCAAATGGGCATATCTCCCCCATATGGACTTGGTTTTAGGCAGTTCTTGGGTCCAAATTGAAGCCCCAGAAGTCTACTTTCCAATAGTGGTGGCCTCACATTTAAATTCCAAGTGTACAAAGAGATATGCCTAATTTAGTGAAGGCTATCTCGGGCTGGGTCAACAAAATCTGCTCTTAAGCCCAACTTCAAATGGGCATATCTCCCTTATTTGAACTTGGTCTAAGGTGATTCTTGGGTCTAAATTGAAGTCCCAGAAGTCTACTTTCCAATGGTGGTGGCCTCATATTTAAATTCCAAGTGTACAAAGAGAAATGCCTAATTTAGTGAAGGCTGCTCATTTCCTTCTTAATGATTTGATTCTCATCCTTTTCCTAAACCAGTTTTCTTTCATCCCCTCCTATTTCCTTCAACTCCAAACCTATAAAGAAGATGTTTTTAAATATTTTTCAAAAATTTCACCTCCCTTTCATTTATTTCCACTTTGTTCTTACTCAGTTTACTGAAAAGTGCAATATTGTAATCGAAAGGGGAGTCTCGGGACATTGTAGAAACATTTTTAAAAAAACATATTTTGAAAAGAGGGTTTTAAGGTCTAAAATAGTTTGGCCAAAAAAATGGGTGAAGGTTGGGATTCCATCTTTCTTACTGAGAATTTTGTGAGAAACACATTCTAATTGTCATCATCGGGCAATCAAAAGAAAGTGCCCAAGTCTTAGGGCCGGTCAAAATGGGGTGTCTACAGTTGCCCCTCTTTGACAGAGCTCAAAGTCATTTCATGACGTGAGTGAATGTCAAAGCCTAAAGATGACCCTTTTGACAAGGCTGTAAGACTTGGGCAAACAAACAAGATGTAATGCAAGTGGTTGAACCCGAAGGTTGCCTACGTATCCCTTTGCAAGGAATCAAACCAGCGTAGTTCAGGGGCAGAATGCAAGTGACATGCTCAAAATGCAGTTTGAAGGTTGGACTTACACGCTTCGCAAAGCCAGTTGTTTGAAAATTCATGATTATGCAATGCAATGCAATGCAATACAATGCCATAGAGTGATGATAAAGATATGAAGATGACAACAATGAAGAGGCAAGCTTCGTGCAAATGATATGAAACATGACAGGGGGTGCATTGCATTAAATGTGCCACAAGATCACATACAAATGTGTCACAACATAATTTTAACTGAGTGAAACAACAACCTAGCGCGTCTCACGCAAAAGGAGGAAAGATGGTGTAAACACCAGATGCACCTGATGTTTTTAACCGAGTAAACTTGCAATCCCAACGCGTTTCACGCGATAGGAGGAATGACGGTACAACCAACAAACGTACCTAATCGTATCTCAGACGAAGAGGAGGCAGGTTTTAACCAGGGAGAACAACAATGGTGTAACCAACAGACATACCTAACCGTATTTAATACGGAGAGGGGGAAGGTTTTAACCAGGTAGAAAATCAATGGTGTAACCAACAGGCGTATCTCAACGTATTTCATACGGAGAGAGGGAAGGTTTTAACCAAGGAGAACAACAATGGTATAACCAACAGGCGTATCTCAACGTATTTCATACAGAGAGAGGGAAGGTTTTAACCAAGGAGAATGATAATGGTGTAACCAACAAGCGTATCTCAACGTATTTCATACGGAGAGAGGGAAGGTTTTAACCGAGGAGAATGACAATGGTGTAACCAACAGGCGTATCTCAACGTATTTCATACGGAGAGGGGGGAAGGTTTTAACCAGAGTAAAATGACAATGGTGTAACCAACAGGCATATCTCAACGTATTTCATACGGAGAGAGGGAAGGTTTTAACCAGAGTAAACGTCACATCCTAACATGTTTCATGTGAAAGGAGTAAAGGTGGATATCAAAGTCCAAACGCATGTCAAGCGAGTGAAAGAAGTTATGGTAGAATGACAAGGGGTAACCTCTATATGTAGAAGCCACAGATGCCGCTTTTCTTCATGATCATATTCACAACTTTCCCTATTCTCCAACGGGGTGACAGACTAGGTTGGTTCAGTATCCAGAATTGAGGTGTATACACGCTACCTCAACCTATGGGGCTGCCATACAGATTTCAAGCCGGGGATACACCCCTGGGTATTTAAACCAGACTTTAGTCTCGGAAATTCCGAACCTTTGCGTTCTAGGTCTCGGCCATTCGAACTCTAGTTTCCACCGTCGCAATTGGTCTCCTAGGAACTTATTGCAAACACAGGTAGGTGGCTATACCAGACCGCCTGAAGTCGTTCGGGCACGACAAACACCAAAGGAATTGCACCTTTAGAGGATTTAAGTTCTCCTAGACCCTGGGAGTGTACAAGATGGTGCGATGCGCAAGATAGCGCGGTTAAATTGAAATTGCACATGACAGTGCGATGGAATCGAAATTGTGCAATAGATGCACAAAATGTAAGGAGGAATTGTATGTTCGAACCAAATACCGTATACATATACCATGTACAGACAAAATACATACAAATACGGCAATATACACAGACATGCATATACGGTATGCATATATTCATACACAGACAAAAATACACATAGATATGTACATACGGTATACATATATACATATATAGATATACATATATACAGATACATACGGACATATACGGATATATACACAGATATATGATATATGGACACGGACATATACACATAGACATACGATATATGCATAGCTATATACGGACATATACGGTATATATACAGGTAGGGAATATTCCACTTGCGACTGCCAGTAGGAAGATGCCGTTACTGAGAAGGCATATTCTGTTTGTTGACGTCAGCACACGTACGCAAAACACTCAAAAGAAAGGAAAAAACACAAAATGCATGGACACGGGGGTTCGACCCTCTGATTTCAAGTTTGGCCTCCGAGTCCTCAACCACTGAGCCGAACCACTGAACCCAAGCCACTCTTGTGACCAAATATGCAAACAAATATATACAATACATAGATGTACAATACATATACACAAACATATATATACAACTCTCCCGCCTCTCCTATTTTTGTCTCATTCTCTCTTCCTATTTTTGTCTCTCTCTCTTCCTTCATTTTCTTCGAGCGTCGTGTCTGTCGCGCGATTTCAACAATCACGGCGCCTGACCGACAGGCTATCCAATCCTGCCCCGATTGTCAATGATCGTCTCGAGCCTTCCTCCCTCTTGTCTTCTTCTTTGGCTTCATTCTCTTCTTAAGTTGAGGCCTGCGAAAGAGAGAGGCAGAGCAAAAGCCTGCAAACTTTCTCTGCCACCACTCTGCAACCTCTTTCTTTTGCATTACTCTTCTCTGTCATGGCCTCTTCACAAGGTTCTCTCACTCTTTTTCGAGACCTAAACGAGTCCACGATAGAGATGACCGATTCCAACTCCCTTGAACCTCAACCATGAGCTCCTCCTCCTTTCTCTATTTTCAACTTTCCAGCGATGTCAGTTGAACAAATCATGGTGGCACAGTCTGACATCGAAGCAAACTTGTATACGCTGAGGTCATGTGTGGAGACTGTGACTGCGGTCTCCAACTTGTCCCGTCGACTGCAGAACAGAACGTGTGAGGTGCATCGATTGAATGCACAACTTTCTTTACTTCAACATATGTACAAAGATTCTCGAGGGGAAGTTAGCGGATTGAAGAAACAAATCAAGGAGTTAAAACGACATGTGACCGTCACAGCTCGTCATGGGACTACCTTTGACGGCCAGCGAGGGATAATCTCCTTTGAAAGCTCTGCCAAGGCTGAGGCAGAGTCTTCAAGAACTTCGAAGAAGTGAAGATGAACCGAGGCAACTGATGGTAAATTCAGGCAACGAAATTGTGTGCAAATGAAGCTGATTGTAATCTTCGCCGCCGAGCTACTGCCGGAAAACTGAGAAAATGCTACTCTCTCTTTTTTGCCCTTTTTTTTTTTTTTTTTGGTTTGAAGTGGGCATCTATAGCTTCAACTCCTTTTTGTACAACTTTGATTGGGGTTAATCTCTGGCATTTAATAAAAATGAGTTTGTTCTGCAAATCTAGATGGCATGAATGGCACAACACTGAACATAAAAATTATTTTGTTTTGAACTTGAAAATGGCTGCATTTTAGTGAATTCTGAACTGAATTTTGAGCCTATCACTGACCAAAACACAAAACACAACTTAATGAAATGAAAATGAAACAAAAACCATCCCAAACACACCGTTTTACGCTTGTCGGAGCAAAATGAACGTAAAACAGAGTAACACCGGTCGATCGCCCGACGGAAAAGCATCGTCAGCGACAACTACTGTGCATTTTTCGGTGATTGCTTGATTAAGGTATCGAGAACTCGATAGTGTGGATAAAAGACAGAAAGCCTGACTCAACCGTGCCCCTAGTTCATCACTTTTCCCTTTTTTTTGTCTTTTCCTTTCTGCTAAAGCGCTTTTGATCAACATGAAAGGTAAATTAGCGCACTTGTTCCATTTTCTACCTTAAAATCATGTGAGCCAAATTATGAGCACTGAAAATTTTCTCTTTTTGGTCCAAAGAATGGAATAATTTTTGAGAAAATCAGTCAACTTCATTAAAAGTCCTCAAAATCTATTTTTGCAAATGACCACTACTCGATCAACATGAAATCAACCCTTGAGATGTACACTTGAATTCGTCTTGTGACTGAACTCGTCTGAAGGACAAATAGGACAACTAAATCAAATAGGGATGAGCCAATGAAATATGGATAGCTGAACCGAATAAAGATACACCAATCAAACATGGACGAGATGAGTGAGTTGACAAATGATTAAGGCTGAACTTCAAGATAAAGCTGCCTACGTATCCCAAAGATAGGAATCAGGCCATACGTAGTTCCGGTTAAGGTTCACTTGGGTATTGACACTCTCCTTTTGTGCTCTAACTTTTGCCAAAGCCGCCCTTTCGGATTTTCAACCTTGCGAGCTTTTCATTTATTTATTTATTTTTATTATTATTATTATTATTTTTTTATGATCTAACTTTTGCCTGGGTCGCCCTTTCAGGTTTTTGGCCCAGTGAGCCTCTTAAGGGTAGTACTTTTTCAGCTTGTCCATGTTGATTGGTTGTGAGAACTCCAAACCATCCAAATCCATGAGAATGACTGCTCCTCCTGACCAAATTGACTTAATGATGTAGGGGCCCGTCCAATTGGGTCTAAACTTGCCCCTAGGGTCGTGAATAGGAGCTCGGCTGTCTTTCAACACTAAGTCCCCTTCCCTCAAATTCCTGGATCTAACATTTTTGTTGAATGCTCTGGCAATCCTGCGTTGATACCCCTGAATGTGGTATAACGCCTTCAATCGTCGCTCATTAAATAGCATCAATTCCTCAAATCGGTTCTATTGCCAATCGGTTCTGTTATCTGACATTCAGCCATAATCCTTAATGAAGGCACTTCCAACTCAATCGGCAAAACAGCCTCCATTCCATATACCAAAGAGTAAGGGGTTGCCCCTGTAGATGTTCGGATTGATG
The DNA here is from genome assembly GCF_055761805.1 of Camellia sinensis. Taxonomy (NCBI): domain Eukaryota; kingdom Viridiplantae; phylum Streptophyta; class Magnoliopsida; order Ericales; family Theaceae; genus Camellia; species Camellia sinensis. Next base: position 15,219,037 of record NC_138968.1, read on the forward strand.
TTTTGTATCCCCAAAGTGCAAAAGGCAACTTATTTGGCCAATCTCTATAAGTTTCTACTGTTTTACACAGGATATTTTTGATGCTCTTATTTGCAGCTTCAACGGCTCCATTGGTTTGTGGCCTATAGGTTGATGACTTGTGAAAAGCCACGTTATACTTCTCAAGTAGAACTGCCACTTCTCTTTTGAAATGTGAGCCATTGTCTGAAATTAATTCATTTGGCACCTCGTATCTGCAGATAATGTTGTTCCTTATAAATTTGGCCACATGTGATGCTTTCAACACTGAATACGACTGTGCTTCAACCCACTTGGTAAAATAGTCAATGGCAACCAAGATGAACTGATGCCCATTTGAACCTTTCGGTGTGACCGCCCCAATGACATCTATGCCCCAGACTGAGAAAGGGCAAGGCGAAGTCATGTTGTAGAGTTTGGATGGCGGGATGTTCATGCGATTGGCATGGATTTGACATTTATGGCATCGCCTAACAAAGTTGATACAATCACTCTCCATGGTTAACCAGTGGTATCCTTGTCTAAGGATTTTTCTGGCTAGCATTACACCGTTCATATAGGCTCCGCACTCTCCTCCATGGATGGCTTCCATGATACGCTTTGCCTTTTCTTCCTCTACACACAACTTGTGCATTCCCAAATACCCTCTCTTGTATAACTTATCTCCACAAATGACGAACTGAGTGGCCAGACGTTGTATCCCCCTTTTGTCTTTGGTGTTTGCCCCTTGTGGGTATGTACCTCTTTCTAAAAAATTCCAAATATCAAAGTACCAAGGGTTTTCATCTTGAACTTCTTCCGTTGTGGCTATCATTTCATACGCGGGGGTGTACCTTTGTTCTATAAGGATCGGGCGCATCTTAACCCCAACCGGTATATCTATCATTGATGCCAGGGTTGCCAATGCATCAGCAAATCGGTTGTTCTCTCTTACCTGGTGTGTAAAAGTTAGTTTTTCGAACCTCGGGATCAACATGTCCAAGGTCTGATGGTAGACTTTCATTTTTTCCTCTTTAACTTTCCAATCTCCGTTGGCTTGAGAGACGACCAAGTTTGAGTCCCCGATCACATCCAACCTTATTACCCCTAGTTCCAGGGCTGCTTCCAATCCAGCAATGCACGCCTCATACTCTGCTTGGTTGTTAGATACCCTGAATCGAAGTTTAAAAGCTAAGGGGATATGGAAATCATCTGGCGCTATGAGCAACACGCCTATCCCATAGCCAAATTGATTGGACGCTCCATCAAAGTACAATCTCCAAGTGTCTTCTTCCATCTACATGACCTCTTCATCTGGAAATGAGTACTCCATATCTTCTCCTCCTTCAATTGGGTGATCAGCCAAAAATTTTGCTACGATCCTTCCTTTGACAGATTTGCGGGTGACATACTTAAGGTCAAATTCGGAAAGCAACAGCAACCAACTAGCTAGCCTACCCATAAGTGCTGGTTTCTCAAAAAGATATTTGATTGGGTCTAATCTTGAAACTAGAATTATCGAGTGAGCTAACAGGTAGTGTCTCAATTTCCTGGTGGCCCATACCAAAGCTAAGCAAGCTTTTTCCAAAGGAGTATAGCGGGTCTCATATTCAAGCATCTTTTTACTTAAGTAGTAGATGGCCATCTCTACTTTCTCATCCGACTCTTGTGCAAGCATACATCCGATGGTTGATTCAGTCACTGACAAATACAAAATCAGCGGTTTCCCTGGCTCGGGTGGCGATAACACAGGCGGATTCTGCAAATATTGCTTAACTTGCTCGAAAGCGAACTGACACCGATCATCCCATTGAAACTTCTTCCCTTTCTTCAACAGACCAAATAGTGGTTCACAAGTTAAAGTTAATTTTGAAATAAACCTCCTTATGAATTGCAACTTTCCCAGAAAGCCCCGCACCTCCTTTTCAGTCATTGGTGGCGGCATTTCTAAGATGGCCTTAATTTTAGATGGATCAACTTCGATTCCCCGCTGTGTGATCAGAAATCCCAACATCTTGCCCACAGTTACCCCGAAGGTGCATTTCTGTGGATTCAGCCTTAGCTTGTATTCCCTAATTCTCTCAAAGAATTTCTTCAGTGCAGTGTAATGGCTTTCCCGATCTTTGGACTTGACAATCATGTCATCTACATACACCTCAACTTCCTTATGGATCATATCGTGCAAAAGAGTAGTAGCAGCTCTCTGATAAGTGGCCCCTGCATTCTTCAAATCGAATGGCATAACCCCGTAGCAGTATGTCCCCCATGGTGTGGTGAATGATGTCCTTTCTCTATCCTCTGGAGCCATAAGGATCTGGTTATACCCTGAAAAACCATCCATGAATGATAGTAAGGCATGCCCTGCAGTGAAGTTTACCAATTCGTCAATATGTGGCAATGGGAAATCATCCTTTGGACTAGCCTTATTCAAATCCCGGAAGTCAACACAAACTCGGATTCTGCCATCTTTCTTTGGAACTGGCACAATATTGGCTAACCATGTAGGATATTCTGATACGAGCAAAAACCCAGCATTAATTTGCTTGGTAACCTCTTCTTTAATTTTCAAGGCCCAATCTGGACGAATTCTGCGAAGCTTCTGTTTGACAGGTCGGGCCTCAGGGTCGAGAGGGATCCTATGTTGTACAATCTCAAGGTCAATTCCCGGCATGTCTTCGTAGGACCATGCAAAGACATCTTTGAATTCTGTTAATAAAGCAACTAATTGTTCACGTTCCTCTAAAGACAATGTAGTACCAATTTGGATCAAGCAAGGATCTTTTTCAGTACCCACATTTACAGAAACAATTTCATCCACTAATGGCATAGCACGCCTTTCTTCCTCCTAGTCGATTAAATTTTTCAAAGCCCGAGGGATTTCTTCCTCTTCGTTTTTGTCAAGATCTTGAAAATTTTGGTCAATGTTATGAACTATGGGCACAGAAAAGTAGGCGAAAATCACATCTTCATTCAAAGCCTCAGGCTCACAAGTTACAATAGACTCAAAAGAGAAAGAAAAAGAAGACTCAGACATCTTAGACAAACTTAAATCTGACTCCAACCCCACAGGCCCACCGGACTCAGACTCAACAGCAAATTCAAAACTCTTAATACAACTCTTTTCAAAATGCCAATCCATTTATGAGCCATTCATTGCATCCATGACGAAGCTTGAACAGTCAGCAGGTACGTCTTCCTCGATCACGGCAATGGTCATATCCCCTAAATTCATCGGTTCAGCGCTAGTATGCGATTCTGTCAGTAAATCAGCCAATGTTAGACCCGAGACTTCCTCTGCGCTGCTTTTCGAGCTGACTTCTCTATCTTGTTCGATGTCGATGCTAGGATCTACCCACTCCTCGTCATTGTCGGAGAGCTGATGATCGAATAAGATCTCAAACCCAGGGTGTCTTTTCTTCTCCACTTGATCAAACCAGGGTTCAGGAAAACCATAGAAAGGGAAGTCTTCTCCCTGGCGGACAAAGCGTCCGTTCAAGGTCCCATGAATTGGCTTATGAACCAACTCAAACTGCTGCCCGGTTCTCTTGGCCTTGATCCTTTCCCTAATCTCTTCAGTTTTTCTTTTCCAGTCATCAGCCGTGGGTGCATACCCTAGTCCGAATGCATGTGGGTTATGAGGTATTTCACTGGCTGTAGTAATACCTTTCCTGCCACTTCGTCCCAATCCCATCCCTGGAACGTGACCTAGTTTACTCATGAAATAGATTGATTGGGCACTGACGTACACACCTTTATCTTCTGCCATGAGCGTTTGAACTAGCTAGGCCTCTACTAATGTAAAACCTGACAGGAACACATCCTCTTCCCCATGTTGTATTTCTAGCAGTGGTGTTGTGACTTCCAGAGGAGGATGAATGGATGAATTTCTGAAGACAGTTGCAATTCCTCCGCCGTATGGATACTTTACCAATTGATGTAATGTGGATGATACAGCTTTCATCTGATGAAGCCAGGGCCTTCCCAATAGCAAGTTGAATGTTGCGAGAACATCCATGACATGAAATTCAGCTTCGTGCTCAGATGGACCCACTGCTATTTGTACTTTGATTGTCCCCATCACTTCCCGACTAGTATTATCATAGGCCCGGATCAATTGAGTAGTGGGCGTGAAATCTGTCGGCTTTAGCCCAATTGCATAAGCAGTGCGTGTAGGGCAAACATTGATGGCTGATCCGGTGTCAATCAGAACAATCGGTATCCATTTCTTTCTGCATTCCAGTGATACGTACAAAGGCTTATTATGTCCCGATCCTTCTTGTGGCAACTCTTTGTTAGCAAAAGTTATTGCTGGGATTGTTTCTCTCGGAGTGATTAATGACACTAATTGCTCAGGAGTGGTGTCAATTGACAGCTTAGCCTTGCTCAACATTGACAACATTGCCTGTCGATGTTCTCGAGAAGCCATGAGAAAACCCCAAATGGAAATGTTTGCTTGGATCTTTTTCAGTTGTTTTAGAACCAAGTCTTCTTCTACATCTTTCTCTTTTTCTTTCTCTTTCTCTTTCTCTACCTCTTTATCTTTGCTAGAGGGTTCTCCTTGGTCTAGATGTGGAGGATTGAAGTAGTGCCCACTCCTAGTCAAATGATCAATTTCGTCTGCATACCAAGTCTCATCCGGCACATGGTTTACCCATTCATCATCAGTATGTGCCAGCTGTAGGTCATTATCATCCCACCATTCGCCTTTGTTGACTAAAAGACAATTATCTAGCACTGCTTGAATCATTCCAATAGTATGCTCTGACTGGCTTTCTGGTTCTTCTTCTCTTTCTTTGGAACTCTTTCCTTTACTATAGTGAACAGGTTTTCCGAAATCAAGTCTTAGTTTATTCCCTTTTCTTTCAGTTTCCTCATCAGAAGCTTCGTCATTGCTTGACCAACTGTGACTGTAATTCTTCGGTTCCCACCATGCCATCTACACCTTCTCAAGATCTAATTCTTCAAATAAATGAAGATTAGCCAAGTGTTCCTCTAGGTCGGCCAAATCATCCAACCCCTTTTCAAGTACATCATCTCTGACAACATTGATAGAAAATGAGTCAAGCAGATCAAGCTCAAGCTTTAGTTGGCCACTGGGAATAATAAACTAGCGAGGATCATACTTTTTCTCTGATAGTTTGCCAGCCTCAAGCATAGGTACTACCACCATAGGGTTTTTTGGGTTTTGGCTGGGTTGGAGGTGCATCCATCATGCATAACTCAGTGCCTTCAGGAATATATACCTCAGGTTTTGGTAAATGAGTAGGTGTGATATAGATACTGGGGTTAAAGGTGGATGAAAGTGTATGGATGAGGTTAAGATGAGGAGGTGATGGAACTTTGTCATGGGTGGCAACAAGTTGGTAGTGACGTTGGGTTTTGGTGGTTGTGGGGAGCTATGACTTTATTGTCTATGAGATCTTGGATCTCATGACGGAGACGAAAGCAACGATCTGTGTCATGTCCTGGTTGTTGATGGAAAGCACAGTGTTTGGTAGGGTCATGTTTGGCTGGGAGAGGTTCAGGAAGAGGTCGGGGGTCCAAAGGTTTCAAGTACCCTCTTTTTGTCAAGATGTTCATTGCTTTAGAGAGTGACATATAGAGAGGGGTGAATGTTCTACTTGGAGCTCGGGTTGTGTTTTGCGGGAAGCATGAGCAAAGGGATCGGCTAGTTTAGTGGTGGTGGCAACCAAGTTGATTTCAGAGGGTTTCACAGCTGTGCTACCACTGGTGGTAGTATTGGAACTGCGACCAAAAGGCTTTCGAACAGGTTCCTTATCATCAATAATTCCCTGTTTGATGGCATCCTCTATCTGAACCCCTATATCTTTTAAGTTATAAAAAGTGATGAGCGGGAAGACTATCATTTTTTATAACATCTTTCCATGTAGATTGCTGACTATCATACGAATTTGGTCCTTTTCAAGTGGTCTGTTGGTGGTCATCATTGCTGCTTTTGCCCTCCATCTGGTGATAAAGGTCATGAAACTTTCATTGGGCTCTTGACGAGTGGCTTCTAATTCCCGAGTAGTCACTTCAATCTGGGTGTTATAAGCGTACTAGGTGATAAAGGCCCCGGCTAACTCTTCCCAGCTTTGTTTTACCGAGTCCTCTAACTTGGAGTACCAAATGGCAGCCACTCCTGACAAAGTTCGTCCGAATAAAGAGAGCTTTTGCGGACGAGTCAAACCCATAGGCTTTAAGACATCAGAGAATAGGCGAATGTGCACCATTGGATCACCGAAGCCATCAAACCTATCAATGTGTGGCATTTTGAACCGTTCTGGCAACTTCACGCTGTCTCAGTGTACCCGTCTTCGATGTCCAGGATTGAATTGACTCCTTGTGCCTTTTTGAAGAGTTTTTCCAACTTGGCCAGCTTCAACATAGTTGAGTCAGACTTAGGTGCTTCAGAGGGATGGAGCCCTCCCACTGGTTGTGGAAGAGGAAATGATCCTCCTGAAGTTTGTGCAGGAACCCTCAGATCTTCTGGTGAGTTAAGTTCGGGAAACTCATCAACTGGTGGAGGTGGAGGTGGAACTGGATGAGTCACCGGAGGTGGTTGAGTAATGGACGCCCCAGATGAGCGTTGCAGTTCAGCAAGAGTATTTCCTTGAGCGGCAAGAGTAGTGCCTTGGGCAGCAACCATAGTGGCAACAGTATCCATGCTCCGTTGAAGGCCCAGTAGTATATCTGCTATTTTTCTAGAATCTGAGCCATCACTAATTCTGGTGAGTTGAGTGGTGATGCTCTAGCAGGTGAAGAAGGGGTATTCTGGACAGTTGATGAAGCTTTTGCTTTTCTTCGTGTAACCGGTGGCAAAGAAACTAACACTGGCTGACCCTGAACCAAATCTGTACTTTTGCAAAGTCTACCAACGCGAGTCCACAGAACTTGGGGGATATCAGACCTTTCGGAAGCTATAGTGCCCGACTACCTTTCTGAAACAAAACGGGACCCCCGATCAGAATTTCATTAGCATCCTAGCTCAACTGATTACTGCTAACTCATGTGAAAAAATGAACTCAACTCCACAACTTGAAATGATTGAACCACTCATCTGAATTTGAGAACTCCCATACATTGCACATAACACATAGCAAGAAAGAGAACAAACACCCCTATGGGGGCGAGGGTTACCCTGTCCTATCTTTGAAATGATCTAGGGTTTCACTCTTCAAACAAGCGGCATCATACATCCTAGAAATGGGAGAGCATCCTGTCCTAATTTTGGAAAGTACTATAGCTCATTATATACACAAGGTTAGCTTTACTCTAAGGGTTGAAGTCAAGGTGACGTTACCAAAGAGTCCTTTGAGTCATAACCAATAGAGATCCCCGGAAATCAGAAGAGTCAAATAGCCTCTCTTTGGAGTCTGAGAACCTTAGATAGCAAAGCTAGATAGCAGAGCTACATAGCAAAGCTACCCTTTTGACAAATCTCAAAAGGTTACAACACAAGGCCTCTAAAGTATCATAAAAATAGGTGTAGTGTCACAAAAAGCTTGCCTGTGCTCCCACCAGTATCTGGGCAACACAGGGACTTGAAGTGCACCAATGAATGCAATGCAATGAACATATAATTGAAAGTAAAGGTCATATCATGGAGTTCGAGTCAAGGTTTCATAAACTCCCCAGCAGAGTCGCCAGAAACTGTAACATGCCCGGGGGGGTACCCGCGCCCGTTAAACAGTTCGGACTCCCGAGATCTCTTTGATCTAGTCTCACGAGTGCAATGTGAAACATAGATGAGAGTCCAGATTTGGAAACTTTTATTGAAAATCCATTTTATTGCAATTTTGTCAAACATGGACTACGTTATCAGATCTCAGAGTCGCCACCTAATATTTTGGGAAATTAGGAAACCCATGACTCGTGCCAAGGCCACTATTCGTCGTAACCAAGGATGCTTGGCTCGGAACCTTAGGTATGAGAGGGGAAGATCAATAATGAGCACCCCTGCCCACTCGATCAAAGATCGGCCTTTACTAACCATGATATGAATTTTATTTTGTTTATATGTTCATGTTCTGATTAGTTAATAAATCCTAAAATTTACTATGTGAGGCGTACAAGTATAGACTACGCCATTCATTTTGGAACAATTTGATATCATGCATTCTGAAAGAATTTTGACGATGTACAACCCAAATAAGTTGAGTTTACAAGCATGAAAAATCAACATCATTCCAAATTAAGCGACACAACCTCCATCCACTGGCATTCATAGAGTTATATCACATAAGCAAATAGCCTCATGGTCGAATGCTAGACATAGTAAGAAGAACACACACAAACGGGATGCTAAAGCATAAAAACTTACATATTTGACGTCCTACCAACAAAGCTACAAAACAAAGTTAGTAAAATATGCATGATCTTATATACAAAATCCTAATGCAATTCACTCATGAGATGCAACTAAAGATTCGGCTTCTAAAATATGATATGTGAATCATCTCAAGAACATAAGGTAGCGCACATAATCACACAGGAATTGATTAAATCCACAAATGCAAACTTAGCCGAATCAAGATGCATGAAACATAGATACAAAGCATGGATATAATGAAAGATAAAATATGATGCGTATTCATAGATAAAGAAAGCAAATAAAAGAACGGGATCGAAAGAAGCGGGGTGGAGAATTATTACAACACTTGAAAGAATAATTACAAACCAAAATAGAGAGGGATGAGGAGAATATTACTTCAAAATAAATAAAAAAAACCTCGCAAAACACTCAAAATAAAAATAAATAAAATAAAAGCTTCGTGTTCTTTGAAACCGCTAGCGGAAATTGGTCAACATTGGGAGATTACGCCATCTTGTCCGGAAGAAGCTAACCGACCGGCCAAATAGGCTGGCCGGCCAACTAGGCCAAGCAAAACCTGTCTTATTGTGAAACCAAGAAAAGGCACAAAAAAAAAATATGTAGGTGGCTCAACTAACCACTACCGGTTAGATTAAAAACAAGAAAACGAACATAAAATAAAATAAAAAGTGCAAACTTACAACATAAACCTAAAACAATAAAATAAATATAAGATAGAACATGCAAGATTACAACAAAACTAATATAAAATTAAAACATGCGAATAAAAATAAATAAATAATTATGAGCTAAACAAACCACTAGGATTATAACAACACACCATGAAATATAAATTAAGAAAATAAATATGAAATAAACAAACCACTTGGATTAGAACAAAACACTATGAAATAAGAAGCAAGAAAATAAATATGAGATATAAAATATAATAAAATGAAAAACTAAAAATTCACCTTCCAAAGAAAGATTGAACTTCTTGATTTCCAAACTTCCTCTTGATCACCCTCAAGTGTAGGAAGTGTGTTCTCAAATCCTCAATTCGAAATTATGGAGTTTATAGAGTTTAAGGTATGGAAAGTGGCAAACTCTCTAGTTTTCCTCACTTTCAATCACTAAACACTCTTCCTTATGATCAAGGCAATTGATCTTTGGCTATATTAGAATTTTTGGAGTGGTTTTGGTGTATGGAAATAAGGAATTTCAGTAGCTATGGAAGGTATGGCATGTATATGAAAGATAGGAGTATTTTTGGCTCAAAAACTCAATTTTTCTCTCTTTTTTCACCCTTTTCTCACTCTTTTCTCTTCAATTTCGTGGTCCTTTTTTCTCTCTTACAATATGATCATTCTATATAGGCAATGAGGGAGAGTCAAGGTCAAAAAGGAGGTGGGAGACAAAGATGGTGGGAGATAAGGTGGGAGACAAGAATGTGATAGGAGGGCAAATTTTCAAGGTAATGGGATACTCCTTTATGGATGCAAACAAAACCTCTTTTTGACAATGGGGGATGATTAGGAATAATGGAGGATGAGTGGATGCACTTGAATGGCCCAGAAAATAGGTAAATGGGTTGTCCCAACCGAACCAAAACCAAGAAAAATGGGCTATTGTTGTTTTGGGTCGAATCAACAAAATCTGCTTTTAAGCCCAACTTCAAATAGGTATATCTCCCCCATATGGACTTGGTTTTAGGCAGTTCTTGGGTCCAAATTGAAGCCCCAGAAGTCTACTTTGCAATGATGGTGGCCTCACATTTAAATTCCAAGTGTACAAAGAGATATTCCTAATTTAGGGAAGGCTGTCTCGGGTTGGGTCAACAAAATCTGCTCTTAAGCCCAACTTCAAATGGGCATATCTCCCTTATTTGGACTTGGTCTAAGGTGATTCTTGGGTCTAAATTGAAGTCCCAGAAGTCTACTTTCCAATGGTGGTGGCCTCATATTTAAATTCCAAGTGTACAAAGAGAAATGCCTAATTTAGTGAAGGCTACTCATTTCCTTCTTAATGATTTGATTCTCATCCTTTTCCTAAACCAGTTTTCTTTCATCCCCTCCTATTTCCTTCAACTCCAAACCTATAAAGAAGATGTTTTTAAATATTTTTCAAAAATTTCACCTCCCTTTCATTTATTTCCACTTTGTCCTTACTTAGTTTACTGAAAAGTGCAATATTGTAATCGAAAGGGGAGTCTCGGGACATTGTAGAAACATTTTTAAAAAAACATATTTTGAAAAGAGGGTTTTAAGGTCTAAAATAGTTTGGCCAAAAAAATGGGTGAAGGTTGGGATTCCATCTTTCTTACTGAGAATTTTGTGAGAAACACATTCTAATTGTCATCATCGGGCAATCAAAAGAAAGTGCCCAAGTCTTAGAGTCGGTCAAAATGGGGTGTCTACAATCTCTCAGTGAATCCTTCCAAGTTGCAGCCTTAATTGAAAAATTACTACAAGGCTGGAAGGAATTCAAGAACTACCTCAAACACAAGCGCAAAGAAATGTCTTTGGAATAATTAATTGTGCATTTGAGGATTGAGGAAGACAACTGCAATTCTGAAAAGTGGGCTGGTAAGCATCCTATGGAGTCTAAGGCAAATGTGGTGGAACATGCTTCAAAAACCAAGAAACGGAAGTCTTCTGGAGAAAGTTCATCACAAGGCTCTAAAGGAGGGGAAAATAAAAAGTACAAGTTTAATGGCAAATGTTACATTTGTGACAAAGAGGGACGTCGAGCCAAAGATTGTCGTAGCAAAGGAAAAAGCAAAAGAAGAACAAGCAAGAAGCCTGCTCAAGCCCATATGACTGAAGTGGACAAAATTTCCAATGGTGTAGATGACATCAATCTTTCTACAGTTGTTTCCGAAGCAAATCTTATCGGAAATCCTAAAGAATGGTGGGTGGACACTGGTGCTACTCGTCATATTTGTGCCAACAAAAAGATGTTCACATCTTATTCTACAGTGGACAATGATGAACAACTTTTTATGAGCAACTCCTCGACTTCCAAAATTGAAGGACAAGAAAAGATTGTACTTAAGATGACATCTAAAAAGGAACTCACTCTCAACAATGTGCTGCATGTACCGGACATTCGCAAGAATCTTGTTTCTAGATCTTTGTTGAGTAAGAATGGGTTTAGGCTAGTATTTGAGAGTGATAAATTTGTAATTACTAAGAATGAGATGTATGTAGGAAAATGTTACATGTCTGATGGCCTTTTCAAGATGAATGTAATGACCGTTGTACCCTGTAGACGCTCGAGTGCAATCTAATCTCACAAAGTGCAATGTAAGACTGATAAATCACCAGAGAGTCCAATCTGACAAAACATTTTTGGAAAATCAGATTTTGAATCAAATAATGCCAAACTGGACTGCTTTACTAGATTACAGAGTCGCCACCTAAATATTTTATTTTTGAAAAATTTAGGAAACCCTGACTCATGCCAAAGGCCACGTGTCCGTCATCACCAAAGTTGGCTCGGCTCGGGAACTTAGGTACGAGGGGGAAAGGTCATGAAATGAGCACCCCCGCTCACCCGATCAAAGGATCGGCCTCTACTAAGCATGATATGTTGTTTTAAAAACACATGTGTTCTTATTCCGGTTATTATCTATCTTTACTATGTGATGTGCATAATATGCAAGTATAGACTAAATCACAAGAATTGGAACAAAACAACTCATGTTTGTTTTTTTTTTAAATGATTTGAAAGTGCCACCCTCAAGTGGGCTAAAGCGCGGATTTGCCACCTTTAAGTGGGCTTAAAACATGATTTGCCACTTCGTAAAGTGGGCTTAAAACTCACATTTGATGAATTGTCCCAATTCAAGTAATAAAACCTTCATCCACAGGCATTCGTGCAATTAATCAAGTAAGCACATAGCCTCATGGCAAGCATGTTGTCATGGCAACACTCACACTTATACAAGTATGCTAAAGCATAAAACTTACAGTGTACTCCAAGCCAAAACAGAAAACTAGTTAGAAACAATGCATGATCCTAACTACACAAGATGCCTAATGCAACACATGCAATGATGCAACTAAATAGGCTCGGCTATCTAAGATGGCATATGAATGCGACAATTTGATACATGTATTCAAAGAGGTATTTGAAATACAATGCAGTATGAATGATGCGCCGAGCCCGGTGTATGCAATACAAATGAATGATGCAACATGCGAGCATAAGGTATGCTAATCAAAACATGCCCTAATCTAACCACCGAAAGCGGATAAATAAAAAGGAGAAAGACGTACGGTAAGATGACATGCACACACACACACACACGCTTATTACAACATTGCGCCCTCTCGAAGGAGGGTTCGAATAAATAAGCTAAGCTAATTTATTACAAACCAACTAATTAACTATTCTAGCTAATTAATTATTACAAAACCGAATTGAATAACTAGCTACACTAAGCTAATTAATTACAAACCGAATTAATTAATTAAACAATTAACTAATTAATTACAAAATGACTAAGCTAATGAACTAATTAGCTAAGCAATTCAAATGAATAGCCTTGGGAAGCGAGGGAGATATGCATGCTCGATTGCGTCCTCTCGAAAATCCACCACCTTGCCTCTAGATGCCTCTGTTTGCACATCTTTGGACCTTTGAAAATTATGCCAACCTCCAGATTGCTTCTGCTTGATTTCAAGAATATACTGATGGCTGATCAGCTATGATTGGTGGCCATCGGCCAACACTAGTGGCCGGTTGGCTAGTACATGTGGCCGGTTGGCCACTGCTCTCCTGAACTTCCTCCTTTTGCTGCAACAGAGAGCAAACAGAGGCATGACAATGTATTTGTCAAGGAATGTGTGTACTACCACCCTCCTTATCATGTCTCAAGCTCAAAGGAGTGTGGCACTTGGCTCTCAAGCCACCAACCAAGCATTTTCAATGCATGTTGGCCAAAGAACCAAGCTTGTACATGCTTAATGAATGCGCACATAAGACTCTAATGGCCATCACCCTATCATGCATGATCAAGGGTGACAACGATCAAGAAATGTGACACGTTTCATCACTTTAAGTATGAAACGTCTCACATTTCTTGTGTTTGGATTAACGTCCGATCCAAACACATGCAATGCAACACAAATGCTTATCTTGTTCATGTTTTACTTTGCTCATTTTGTTTACACATTTTACATTACCAAGCCATTCTTTAACTGGTTAGTCCAATGTGAAAGTCCTCTAATGAGAGGGGTCAACCAAAAGGGTGGTTTAGGACATGAGAGGGATTATGCCTTTGACTATGAGGAACCCTCAAAAGAGGGTTAAAGCCATTTGAGCACACACCCTACCTCATGCTTAGACACAACCTCAAGGCCAAACAACCCTCAAAGCAAAAGGAAAAATGAAGAAAGAAGGGAGGCTGCAGAATTTTAGTGCTGAAATAGCATGCAAAATAAGACTATAACATGTAAACAACTCATGTACAACATGTTAAAAGCCAAGAACACTTAGGCTAGTGAAGAGCACTACACTAGAGGCATGCAATATCAAGCTTAAATGATCAAGCCCACTCTAGACAGAGCTTAAACATGCCAAAACAGTGGCCAAATCATGCTGGAATTGAAGCACAAAAAGCTATAAAATCATGCACACATGTTGGCTCGCAGGCAAGACACAAAGCACAAAGCACATCTCTTAGAATCAATGAAAGAGTGATATATGTGAGAGTGTGACAGTGATATATGCACTGAAATTACATGCTAAATGATACTATGGCATGCAAACAACCCAATCAAAGCATGTTATGAGCCTTAAATCACAAAGCTAGTGAGGTCAACTACACTATAGTCATGCAAGGCAAAGCTTATATGACCAAGACTACCCAAAAGAGAGCCAAAGCATGCTAAATCAGTAGCAAAAATGTGCTGGAGTTAAGCTAACACAAGCTAGAATGATAGGCTAAATCATTAAACATGCTAGGCTAGTAAGCAAGATTACACTACAAGTGTAAGAAACAAGCAACAAGTGACTTAACCAGAGAAAAAAAGAGTTAAAGCAGGTCCAAAAAGTCACAAAAACATGATAAGATCAAGCCATGAGATAGTAGAAAAACATGCTCACATGTTAGGCCATCAACACTTGCAAAGAAGACACAAGGAGAGGAGGCCACACCCTCCTATTTTGGACCTCAAAACCAACTTTTTACCACTGAAATTCCCCTGATTTCAGTGGTTTAAAGGCTTAAAAAATGTTGTTTGAAAAGCTTTGAAAGGTAGCACAATTCTTAGCAAACAAGCAACAAAAGATAGTGGACCACCCCTAACTCCAAAAAGGGCTTAAACCACTATTTTTAAACCTTAAAAATAGAGGTTTTTTCAGTTGAAAACTTGGCCAAAAACAACATGCAAAGGTGGCTAAATAGTAAATGAAACAAAGCTTAAAAGGGGGTAAGGCCTTACCCTTGAAGAACAGCAGCAAATAGCAAATATTCTGAGCCAAAATCAAGCTTAAAACCTCAAACTAAGCTTTAAGGAACCGCAGCTCCAAGGTCAAGGTGTTTGGCTAAGGGTGCTAGTGTAAATATGTAGAGAAAATTCACTTTCAAGCACAAAATATATAGAGAGAGAGATGGGGAGAAAATTTGCTCACCAAAAATTCTGAACCCTCAAAATGGGGGAGAGACCTCTCCTTCTATAGAAAATGCAAGCTAAAGCTTGTTTGAATCCATCTATACACGTGTATGGTGGAGGCTTTCAGTGTTCAACAGCTGGCACAACTGGCACATAAATATCTGAAAAAGTAGAAAAATGGCCGCCGGTGTAACGCCCTCAAAATAATAACAATAAACCCATCAGATAAGACATGAATTACATTTAAACTAACCGCATTCCTTTCATTCATTAGAATTCCAAGACATAAGTATTACATGTTTAACCTCATAACAAAATGCCCTACGGGCTTACAGCTTTCCAAGTTAACACTTGGTTACAACAAAGAGTTCTAACTCGTTTACACATTAAGCCCTTGGCTTGAAATTACATGTAATACATCAAAGTAAAACGACAAAACTATGCCCGCCACAAGCCTCCCAGCTATGTCCTTGGAGGTGGCATGCTTCCTGTACCTGAAATTGATATTCCCATATAGGGTGAGCCACAGCCCAGTAGAAATACACTAAACCAACCATGGACAATGACTAAAACATTAGCAATTGATAGTTGGTCAACACTGATACAATCACATAAATTACATATTTATGTCAACGACTTACAAGTCCCAATTACTTTTCATTTTCCCTTTTTCAACAGATAAGCTTGCTAGCTCTACCATCATTTCCACAGATATGTATAAAAACTATATCTCACATTCAGATAAGCATAAAAGCTATATCCACATTCTCAACAGATATGTATATCAACAATATCCACAGATAAGCATACAAGCTGTATCCACACTCTACAACAGATATGTATATCAACAATATCCACAGATAAGCATACAAGCTGTATCCACACTTCACTTCACAAAGATAAGCATATGAGCTCTATCTTCACTTCTCTAGACAAGCATATGAGCTCTGTCTACGGAGTACATCCCTTATCTCCTCCAAATACCTATCCGGTTTAGAGGTACATCCCCTATTTTCCCCTAAACCGCGGAGTACATCCCCTATCTCCTCCTCTACACATAACGTATATAAACACATTGGTTCTATATACAATCACACAATACACACAATTAATGTATTCTATCAACCGTCAAGTTCCATGACACATTCCATTGATTAGTTTCCGTTTACCTAATCATCATGCATTGTCTACAACAATCTCGACTATCCTCCACCGATAGCCCAAAGCAGTTATTTCTAAAACAGAAAATAAATGCACAAATGGATATTCAATCAACATTTCATTTCCTCATTTCTCACCAATTAATTATCCCAATTAATTAAACAATGTAATTAGGCCATTTTCCATAATTACCATTTCAACCCTTAGGTCCCATTTTCATCAATGACTCAACAATCATTCCATTTTTTTATGCCAAACATGTATCTAGGTTTATTATAAATAAAACCCCAACTTTTGTAAAATTACACAAAAGCCCCAAACTTTCACAAAATTACCAAACCAAGCCCAACATCTCAAAATACCAAAATTTAAAGACAAAACCCATAGAGAGGAGTAGGATATCCCTACCTCAAATTCGGAGTCCCAAAGGAGAAGACGACAAAACCCAACGTGCTCCAAAACCCGAGATTTTCAGATTAAAATGAAGCCCTCGACGATCAACAACTTTTTTGTAAAGGCCAAAGGTGAGTAAATCACTCCTACTAGATCAAAACCTAGAGAGAAGGTAGAGTCTAGAGTGAGAGGCTCAACAATGGTGATTTTGGAAAAGTAAGAGAGAGAAGAGAAAGTGAAAAAGTGATTTGAAAAGTCACAACTTCGGGTCTTAAACCCAGTCTTCCGCTCGAGCGTAAAACACCCCGCTCGAGCGGCCACTCACAGAATTCCGCTCGAGCGGCCAACCTCCCGCTCGAGCGCAGAATGCACTCGCTCAGCACTTTTGCAGAACCAGGCCTCCGCTCGAGCTCCCAACCCTACGCTCGAGCTCACAACACTGCACAACAAGATACTGGATGGATGTATTCCCCGCTCGAGCGCCAACACCTCCGCTCGAGCGGACAAGCCAAAAATCTGGGCAACTAGTTTTGGTTTCTAAACTCAACCAACCTGTAACCAACCCGCCCAACACATCCTATAACTCAAATACAAAGTAAGAAAGGGTGTAAACAAGATAATAAACAACTACCGACATCCACGGACACATGTCCGGATCACGGTATAACAAGGGTAAACCCGGGATCGCTATAACCTCCCCCCCTTACAGAATTTCGTCCCCGAAATTAAACACAAGTTTTCAAAAACAGGTTTTCCTCCATTTTAAACAATGTTACATTTTAACATTCAACAATTCGACCCATTACCGGTCATCCCATCCCTTAAACAAGAGACATATCACAATATGTAAACAACATATGTACTTTCAACATGCATCAACATTATGCACTATCCTTCCAATTTCAACAATATATTCAACAGATATAATGTTACATTCAACTTCCATATGAGGCAAGTTCCAAAACATACTACCAATAATCAAAACATTCTCAATGTTTCACAACTTAAGACATATATAAAAGCTCTTAAGTTCAACAAACTGTAAAATTCAAATACAAGATTACATATCAATAAACAAGTCCGGATATTTCTCTCGGATTTCCAACTCACGTTCCCAAGTGGCTTCCTCCACTCCGTGATGTTTCCACAAGACTTTCACCAAAGGAATGGTCTTGCCACGCAGGACCTGATCCCGCCTATCCAAGACCCGAACCGGTCTCTCCTCATACGAGGCATCCTCATCTACCTCTAAATCAGTCCAATCCAACACATGTGATGGATCTGGCTCATACTTCCGAAGCATACTCACATGAAACACGTCATGCACTCCGGATAACTGCGGCGGTAAGGCTAACCGATAAGCAACCTCACCTATCCTCTCAAGGATCTCAAAAGGACCAATAAACCGAGGGGATAACTTCCCAGTCTTCCCAAACCTCATCAGACCTCGCCTAGGTGATATCTTCAGAAAGACATGATCACCTACCTCAAACGCCAAAGGCCTCCTCCTACGGTCGGCATAACTCTTTTGTCGACTCTGGGCTGTAACAAGCCTCCTACGGATAAGCTCAACTTTCTCCGTCGTCTCCCTAACCAACTCCGGACCCAACAAAGGTGCATCACCCACCTCGGCCCAACAAACTGGAGACCTACACGGTCGGCCATACAAGGCCTCAAACGGTGCCATACCGATGCTAGACTGAAAACTGTTGTTGTAGGCAAACTCTACCAATGGCAAGTGCCCCTCCCACGTCCCACTGAAGTCCAGGACACAACCCCGAAGCATATCCTCGAGGATCTGAATAGTACGCTCGGACTGCCCGTCAGTCTGAGGATGATAAGCCGTACTAAAGGTCAACTTAGTGCCCAAGGCACTCTGCAAACTCTGCCACAACCTAGCAGTAAAACGAGGATCTCTATCTGAGACGATCGTCACTGGGACCCCATGCAATCGCACTACGTCCCGAACATACAAGTCGGCAAGATGATCTACCGAATCTCTCACGCGCATAGGAATAAAGTGCGCCGACTTAGTCAACCGGTCTACAACCACCCAAATAGCATCACTACCCCGCTGAGTCCTCGGAAGACCCACAACGAAGTCCATAGTGACATGCTCCCACTTCCACTCGGCAATAGGCAAGGGTTGCAACAAACCCGCTGGCCTCTGATGCTCGGCCTTCACTTGCTGGCAAGTAAGGCACTTCGATACGAAAACAGCCACATCTCTCTTCATACCCCGCCACCAAAATTGGCGACCCAAATCCCGATACATCTTAGTACCTCCCGGATGCACCGCAAGGCGCGAATGGTGAAACTCTCGGAGTACTTCCTCACGGCAAGCCTCCGGTACAAACAAACGGTCTCGGTATCTCACACTCAGGTCGGGATACACCGTCAAACCCTTCTCAACTTTCCCACTGGGGATCTTCTCTCGGAGGGATTCTACCTCAAGGTCACCTCTCTGTGCCTCTAACACTCTAGTCACAAGTGTAGGCTGCACCACAACAGAAAACAAGGCCGCAGCCTCAACAGATTCGCCCAGTAGCAAATCAAACTCGCCAAGTGTTCCCAACATCACCCATTCCCGGATGGCTATACAAGCTACATCACTAATGGTTTTCCTACTAAGGGCATCGGCCACAACATTGGCCTTTCCCGGATGATAATGCAACTCAAAATCATAATCCTCGATGAACTCCATCCATCTCCTCTGCCTCAGATTCAAGTCTCTCTGTGTAAACAGATACTTCAAACTCTTGTGATCCGAGAATACCTCGAACCTCTCACCATAAAGGTAGTGCCTCCAGATTTTCAAGGCAAAGATCACAGCTGCTAATTCTAGGTCGTGTGTGGGGTAATTCTTCTCGTGTATTTTCAACTGACGTGAGCCATAAGCTACCACTTTCCCCTCTTGCATCAACACACAACCCAAACCCTCTCGTGAGGCATCACAATAAACCGCATAACCCAACCCTCTCTCCGGAATAATCAATACCGGAGCGGTGGTCAATCTAACTTTCAACTCTTGGAACGACTTTTCACAAGTCTCACTCCACACAAACTTGACTCCTTTCCGAGTCAGTCTAGTCAACGGTGACGCTAACCTGGAGAAATCTTTCACAAACCGACGGTAATACCCAGCTAATCCCAGAAAACTGCGGATCTCAAACACACTCTTAGGCTGTGCCCAATCTTGCACTGCCTCAACCTTGGATGTATCAACAGACACCCCTTCCCCGGATACCACGTGGCCTAAGAATTTGACTTCCCTCAGCCAAAACTCACACTTCCCAAACTTGGCATACAGCCTATGGGCTCTAAGTAACTCAAGCACCACTCTCAAGTGTGCCTCGTGCTCCTCCTCAGAAGACGAATAGATAAGGATATCGTCCACGAAAACAACCACAAATCGGTCTAAGAACTCTCGGAAAATCCGGTTCATCAAGTCCATAAAGACTGCCGGTGCATTGGTAAGTCCGAATGGCATCACCAAAAACTCGTAATGGCCATACCGCGTACGGAATGCCGTCTTAGGAATATCTTCCTCCCTGACCCTCAACTGATGGTAACCCGATCTCAAGTCTATCTTAGAGAAACAACGGGAACCCTTCAACTGGTCAAACAAATCATCTATACGGGGCATAGGATACTTATTCTTAACCGTAGCCCGATTCAACTTCCGGTAGTCTATACATAACCTCAAAGCACCATCTTTCTTTTTAACAAAGAGGGCCGGTGCTCCCCACGGTGAAACACTAGGGCGAACAAAGCCCTTATCTAGCAATTCCTGGAGCTGAACTTTCAACTCAACCAACTCTGCTGGAGCAAAACGGTAAGGTGCCATAGAAATCGGCGCCGTACCAGGCACTAAATCAATAGAGAACTCTATCTCTCGGTGAGGTGGCAAACTAACAAGATCTTCGGGAAAGACATCCGAATACTCACAAACCACCCTCGGTAATACATGCTGGGTCTCACCACTCTCACCACTCTCAAAGCTAGCAAGTAGACTACTAAGCTCACTTCGCCCTCGCGAATCATACCCCGGTGGCAAAACACTACCAACCCGGTCTCCCAAGAAATGGAACCACTCCCCGCTCAAGGTACATAACGTGACCCTCTGGCGGTAGCAATCAATAACAGCCCGGTATGACGATAACCAGTCCATACCCAAAATAACATCAAAACCCTTCATGGGCATGACAACAAACGGAAAAGGAAGCCTATAATCGGCGACCTCTATATCACATCCTCTAACACCCTGTTTCAGAACCAACTCACCACCCAAAGGCGATACCACACAAATAGGAGATGCTAACTGTGCTAACTCCAATTCCAAAACAGATGCAAATGCAGCAGATACAAAAGAATGAGATGCACCCGTGTCTATCAACACATTAGCAACTGAGTTGCAAAACAGAAAAGTACCTCTCACCACTGATGGAGCCGGTACTAAGTCCTGGGCGGTAACAGCATACACGCGCCCCGTAGGCCCCTGGTCTACCTGCTCACCTCTCGGAGCAAAAGACTGCTGCACAGACTGGGATAACGAAGCTCCCGGATTGGCCCTCGAGGCCTGCACAGACTGAGCTGGCTGAAAACCCTGCGTCTGTCTAGAACCAGACGCTCCCGAAGTGGCACTCAACTGCGGACAAAACCTCTTCATGTGCCCAGGTTGTCCACACTGAAAACAAGTCAAGAGCTGCCCCCTGCCTAAACTCTGACTTTGCGGTCTAGCTGAAGAAGAAACAGCTTTCTGACCCCCACCCTTCTACGGGCAAACAGATACCTTGTGACCCAGCTGGCCACACTTGTAACAGGTGAAATCCCCCTGACCACCTCTCCCGGAGCCTGCACTCGGCACTGGGAAGGTCGATCTAGCAACACCACCCTGCGACTGCTGAGGGTTAGAACCCCTCTGCCTCCTGCCATCACTCTGACTATCCTGGCTCCTCTTGGAGCCTCTCTGCCCCTCATCCTCCTCCTGCATCATGAGCTCCATATGAGCTGCAGCGTCCACTAGGTGTCTATACTCTCGAATATAAGACCCACCAATTCTCAACTTGAGGCCCCGCCTCAACTTCCGCTCAAACTCATAGCAACGGCGTTCCTCAGACGCCACCAGTTCAGGTGCAAACCTAGACAGACTGGTAAAAGTAGCCTCAAACTCGGCCACTGACAAGCCCTGCTGATTAAGCCGGCTAAACTGATCCCTCAGCTTCTCCCTAGCTACTGCAGACAAAAACCTCTCCTGAAAAGCATTCACAAATGCCTCCCAAGTACCACCAACACGAGCCTTCTCGTACTTCCACCATTGACCCGCATCTCCCTTCAGTTGGAAGGATGCCAAGGTCACTTTCAGTGCTCCGTCCTCGATGCCAAGCATCTCAAACGTCTTCGTTGTCTGTTCGAGCCATTCATCTGCCTTAAGCGGCTCTTTAGGATCCCCGATAAACTCGTCCGGATTACACCGGAAGAACTCCCTCTTCAAGAAAGAAGGCCCTGCCTCAGCTGCCTGATTCCCAGCTCTAAGAATACCCAAAGCTCCTACTATCTCTCTGGCCAAGGCATCCATAGCCTGCTGACCCACTGGCTCGGCCACATTGGCCTGCCCAACTCCCTCCTGCACTGCCGGAATCTCACCCTGTAACGGTACTTCCTGCCTCGCAGGTCTACCACGCCTAGCACCTCTTCCTCGTCCTGACATCCTAATAAAGGCAACACAGAACGTTAGCACATTCATAGGTGTGCCGAAACTAATCACTCACGTCCTAATGCATGGACAACTGTAATTCACTCCACATAAGCACATAAACACATAAGCACTTACGAACTTCATTTCCGGATAATGATAGTCCCGAGACGTTACTAGAGTTCCGGTTAGAAACAGCATTGATCAAGTGCTTTTCCAACAAGACTCCCAGAAACTCAAGGATCCAATCAATATCCTAGAAATTAAATCCCATACCCACATAGTCACATAAGCATGTTATCAAATAGGCACATAGCATACGATACCACATCTAAGTCTCTATCAAGCGAGACAAACCCATTGTGATCCTAATCACTTCCCACGTACCCAAAGTATTCGAACCCGGTACGCTCTGATACCAAGTTGTAACGCCCTCAAAATAATAACAATAAACCCATCAGATAAGACATGAATTACATTTAAACTAACCGCATTCCTTTCATTCATTAGAATTCCAAGACATAAGTATTACATGTTTAACCTCATAACAAAATGCCCTACGGGCTTACAGCTTTCCAAGTTAACACTTGGTTACAACAAAGAGTTCTAACTCGTTTACACATTAAGCCCTTGGCTTGAAATTACATGTAATACATCAAAGTAAAACGACAAAACTATGCCCGCCACAAGCCTCCCAGCTATGTCCTTGGAGGTGGCATGCTTCCTGTACCTGAAATTGATATTCCCATATAGGGTGAGCCACAGCCCAGTAGAAATACACTAAACCAACCATGGACAATGACTAAAACATTAGCAATTGATAGTTGGTCAACACTGATACAATCACATAAATTACATATTTATGTCAACGACTTACAAGTCCCAATTACTTTTCATTTTCCCTTTTTCAACAGATAAGCTTGCTAGCTCTACCATCATTTCCACAGATATGTATAAAAACTATATCTCACATTCAGATAAGCATAAAAGCTATATCCACATTCTCAACAGATATGTATATCAACAATATCCACAGATAAGCATACAAGCTGTATCCACACTCTACAACAGATATGTATATCAACAATATCCACAGATAAGCATACAAGCTGTATCCACACTTCACTTCACAAAGATAAGCATATGAGCTCTATCTTCACTTCTCTAGACAAGCATATGAGCTCTGTCTACGGAGTACATCCCCTATCTCCTCCAAATACCTATCCGGTTTAGAGGTACATCCCCTATCTTCCCCTAAACCGCGGAGTACATCCCCTATCTCCTCCTCTACACATAACGTATATAAACACATTGGTTCTATATACAATCACACAATACACACAATTAATGTATTCTATCAACCGTCAAGTTCCATGACACATTCCATTGATTAGTTTCCGTTTACCTAATCATCATGCATTGTCTACAACAATCTCGACTATCCTCCACCGATAGCCCAAAGCAGTTATTTCTAAAACAGAAAATAAATGCACAAATGGATATTCAATCAACATTTCATTTCCTCATTTCTCACCAATTAATTATCCCAATTAATTAAACAATGTAATTAGGCCATTTTCCATAATTACCATTTCAACCCTTAGGTCCCATTTTCATCAATGACTCAACAATCATTCCATTTTTTTATGCCAAACATGTATCTAGGTTTATTATAAATAAAACCCCAACTTTTGTAAAATTACACAAAAGCCCCAAACTTTCACAAAATTACCAAACCAAGCCCAACATCTCAAAATACCAAAATTTAAAGACAAAACCCATAGAGAGGAGTAGGATATCCCTACCTCAAATTCGGAGTCCCAAAGGAGAAGACGACAAAACCCAACGTGCTCCAAAACCCGAGATTTTCAGATTAAAATGAAGCCCTCGACGATCAACAACTTTTTTGTAAAGGCCAAAGGTGAGTAAATCACTCCTACTAGATCAAAACCTAGAGAGAAGGTAGAGTCTAGAGTGAGAGGCTCAACAATGGTGATTTTGGAAAAGTAAGAGAGAGAAGAGAAAGTGAAAAAGTGATTTGAAAAGTCACAACTTCGGGTCTTAAACCCAGTCTTCCGCTCGAGCGTAAAACACCCCGCTCGAGCGGCCACTCACAGACTTCCGCTCGAGCGGCCAACCTCCCGCTCGAGCGCAGAATGCACTCGCTCAGCACTTTTGCAGAACCAGGCCTCCGCTCGAGCTCCCAACCCTACGCTCGAGCTCACAACACTGCACAACAAGATACTGGATGGATGTATTCCCCGCTCGAGCGCCAACACCTCCGCTCGAGCGGACAAGCCAAAAATCTGGGCAACTAGTTTTGGTTTCTAAACTCAACCAACCTGTAACCAACCCGCCCAACACATCCTATAACTCAAATACAAAGTAAGAAAGGGTGTAAACAAGATAATAAACAACTACCAACATCCACGGACACATGTCCGGATCACGGTATAACAAGGGTAAACCCGGGATCGCTATAGCCGGCCATCAGTGTAGCCGACTGGCCACCACTGATGGCCAATGGGTTGTAAGGCTGGCCGATAGGTCACCCTCTTTCCCCAGAAGCAAAGAAACAAGCTCTTGGTTCACAACCAAGTACAAAACAGACAAGTTGAGAGGCTCCAACGCAAGGTGCTCAGCAGAGACCTTCAAGGACTCAAAACGAACACGAACATTCGAAATCATTGGGTGTTCAAACGATGACATCCAAGTCTTGAGGACAGTCAAAAATGGGGAGTCTACATACCCTCAGTTATTAATAAAAATACATCTTCTTCTTACTTGCTTGAGTCTTCAAATTTATGACATGGTAGACTAGGACATGTTAATTATGGATCTTTGTATAGATTAATTAATATGGAATGTTTACCTAATTTGACATTGATTCAAATCATAAATGTGAAATTTGCGTTGAGGCAAAATTATCCAAAACTCCTTTTCATTCAATTGAAAGATGTATGGAACCACTTGAATTAATTCATAGTGACATTTGTGATTTTAAATCAATTCAAACTAGAGGTAGGAAAAAGTATTTTATCACTTTTATAGATGACTATACTAGATATAGTTATGTTTATTTAATTCGAACCAATGATGAAACTTTGGAAACTTTCATTTAATATAAGAATGAAGTTAAAAATCAACTTGGTAAGAAAATCAAGAAACTTAAAAGTGATAGATGTGGTGAATATGAATCACCTTTTGGTGAATTTTGTAAAGAACATGGAATAATTCATCAAACCACCGCTCCTTACTCACCTCAGCAAAATGAAATTGCTGAAAGGAAAAATAGAACTTTAAAAAAAATAATGAATGCCATGTTAATAAGTTTTAGATTACCTCAGAACTTGTGACGGGAAACAATACTTTTGCTAATTATATTTTAAATAAAGTACCCCGAAAGAAAGTGAATCAAACACCTTATGAAATGTGGCATGGGAGAGTACCATCCTACAAATACTTAAAAGTGTGGGGGTGTTTAGCTAAAGTGGCTATTCCTAATCCTAAAAAGACTAAGATAGGTCCTAAAACCATTGATTGTGTTTTCATTGGTTATGCCAAGAATAGTAGTGCATATCAGTTTTTAATTCATAAATCAGAACATTCTGAAATGCATGTAAATACTATTATTGAATCTCGAAATGCATCTTTCTTTGAACATGTATTTCCAAATAAGACTGGACAAGAGACTAGTACTAATAAAAGATCTTTTGATGCTATTACTAGTAATGATCAAGAACAAGATAAAGAGTAAGAGATAGATCAAAATGAGGAAGAGGAATTTAGGTGTAGTAAACGTGCTAGAACCTCAAAATCTTTTGGTCCAGATTTTCTAACATATATGATAGAAAATGAGCCTTTAACTTTTAAAGAGGCTATGTCCAGTCTTGAAACTCCTTTATGGAAATAAGCTATCAGTAGTGAAGTTGAATCTATCTTGCAAAATCACACTTGAGAATTAGTGGACTTACCACCAGGTTGTAAACGTCTTGGATATAAATGGATTTTCAAAAGAAAAATGAAAGATGATGGATCAATTGACAAATACAAGGCAAGACTTGTGGTCAAAGGTTTTAGACAAAAAGAAGGTCTTGATTACTTTGACACATACTCACTGGTTACTAGGATTGCATCCATTAGAATGCTAATTGCTATTGCATCTTTGTACAATCTAGAAATTCATCAAATGGATGTGAAAATCGCTTTCTTAAATGGTGAGTTAGATGAAGAAATTTACATGGAACAACCAGAAGGGTTTTATGTTCCAAGAAAAGAAAAGAAAGTGTGTAAATTGGTTAAATCATTATATGGTTTAAAACAAGCGTCAAAGCAATGGTATGAGAAATTTGACAAGGCAATGATATCAAATGGATTTAAAATTAATGAGTGTGACAAATATATTTATATTAAAAACATAGACAAAGGTTATGTCATTGTATGTCTTTATGTAGATGATATGCTCATCATAGGTAGTAATAATGATATGATTAAAACTACCAAGAAAATGTTGAATAAACATTTTGACATGAAGGACATGGGCATTGCTGATGTAATTCTTGGTATGAAAATTACCAAAACATCAGAAGGTTATGCTTTGTCACAATCTCATTACATTGAGAAAATACTTGACAAATTCAGTAAAGATGATGATTATCTTGCTAGAACACCTGTAGATGTTAGTTTGTTTCTATCTAAGAATGTACAGGAAAATATTTCTCAATTAGAGTATGCCCAAATTATTAGAAGCTTAATGTACTTGATGAACTGCACTCGCCCTGATATAGCTTATGCAGTAAGTAAATTAAGTAGATATACAAGTAACCCAGGAGTAGAACACTGGAAAGCAATTATAAGGGTTCTAAGATATCTCTGATTTACTCGTAATATTAGGTTGAAGTATACTAGATATCCAGCAGTACTTGAAGGTTATTGTGATGCAAACTGGATATCGGATACTAGACACTCAAAGTCCACCAGTGGGTATGTCTTTACTCTTGGTGGTGCAGCTGTATCTTGGAAATCCTCCAAACAGACTTGCATTGCTAGGTCTACTACGGAATCAGAATTCATAGCTTTAGACAATGCTGGGAAAGAAGCAGAATGGCTTCGCCACTTCCTTGAAGATATTCCAATATGGCCAAAACCGGTGCCTGCTATATGCATACATTGTGATAGTCAATTAGCAATTGGTAGAGCACAGAGTCATATGTATAACGGTAAGTCACAACACATTCATTGTCGACATAACACCATGAGACAACTATTCGCTAATGGAATTATTTTCATTGAATATGTGAAGTCTAAAGACAATATAGCGGATCCACTAACCAAAGGGTTAGCAAGAGAGTCAGTTGAAAATTCATCGAGGGGAATGGGACTTAAGCCTATTAAATCAGAGTTACCACAACAGCAACCCAACCTAGTTGACTGGAGATCCCAAGATCTAGGTTCAAAGGGACAATCGAGTTGTGATCGACTCAGAAGGATCACTGGAGAGTCTAACTCCTACCTATTTCTATGATGAAATAGTGATGTCTACAGCATTTTAGGTTAAGTAAAATTTTAATAATTCTTATATCTAGGTAAACCTAGTGGAGTACGGCAGGATACTCTTCATAAGAATCACCTATAAGAGTGTGAACTGGGCCGGTTCTATGAGATTTGTGAAGGGCTATAATTCTCTAAAGTACTCATGAAAAACCAGGTTGTTCAGGGCTAAAATGAACACAATAGTGAGAACTAAATTGTATTTGGGGATATACTGTGTGAGTTCTATTATCTTGGTTTACACAAACGGTTGAACAGTTCAAGACATCATGTTCACTGGTTAGCTAATAAATCCGATAGTGTCTTACAAGGGAAGGTTCAAAGCCGAAAGCTACCTATCCTTTGCAGAATATTTTCAATTTCTGTACTCTCTGTATTTAGATCATGTTGTTGTATTTTCTCTCCGTCAAATTCCATTCATGTGGGGGATTGTTGGAAAATTTGGTTTATAAGGCTTATTTGGGCCAACTTTGAGCCCAAAATGGAGTGGGGCCCAAACGTCTTTTGGGGTGGGTCCAAAAATGTGACATGTTCCTTATCGCGTGGCAAGTCACATAGTGAAGACGGTTCGTCAAAACCATTTATGAGTGAATGGGAACTTGACGTCGTTTTTGGATTCGTGGAATGGACATTTAAATATTTAAATGTAGGTTTCCTTTTAATGGGTTGTCCCACATTGAAACTTTAAGAGAGCTTTTTTGTGTATATAAGCTCTAGACTACAACACTTGGGTCGGGCCCCAATGGGCAACCTAAGTTTGTAGAAGGGAGGAGTTATGGACAAAGTGAACCTTAGCCCAAACCACCACACACACGTACGCGCGCCGCCGCCGTTTGTCCGTCAGGCCGAGCCGAGCCGTGCCGGGCACGGGTGTGGGTCGGGTCGGTTCTAATATTAATTTTTTGGACAATTTTTTTTTGAATTTTTTCAAAAATTATTACAGGAATTTAATTCCAAATTTGAATTTGAAATTCAAATTTTTTTGTCCAATTTTGCGCCTTTTCCATATTCCACTATAGTTGCAATTTTCGAACAGGTTTTTTACTACCGGACAAATTCAAAACTGTCCAAACAGTTATTCAATCTGTTGGTCAGTTTCAAATTTCATAAATTGCCCAAACAGTTACAGTTTTGAAACAGTAACTGTATCTGTTAGTTACAGGTTCAAATATGTCTTGTATCTGTCCGAAATAGTGTAACAGTTCTAGTTTGAAATTTACACATGTTCAAGTCTATAAAACCAAATCTGTTCCAGCAAATTTGAGATCCAAAAAAACAGTCTGAAAAATATTCTTTTGTTGTCTAAACTTTTATCTTTGGTGCATTATTCTTCATATTAGTTTTAGAATAAAATTCAGAGAGTTAGAACACAGGTTTGGTTCGCCGTACAAATTGTTTGGAGTGCTACTACAATTTGTGAAGATCATTGTATCCTAAGAGATAGACACTACTTAACCGTAAGCACCGTTGCGGGGCAAATCTGTCTTAAGGACAGAGTGTCACACACTCAACTTGGTGTTTTATTTTTCATTCGGCTCGACAAAATAAATTATGTAAGTTATTTATTTTATTTTGTTTGATTTAGTTTCAATTTATTTTAATTACACAGAAGATTGTTCCAACAGGAGTTTGTGCTGACATTCTGTATCTTGAATTGAGCAGTCCTTGTTTGCCTGTTTGCCAACTAATGTCAAAGTTGATGACCCGCTCGAGCGGTCTTTTGTGCACTTGAGCAGTGAAGTAATCCATTCAGTATCTCAGCCTACATTCTAAACTTCTAAGAAACATATTTTACCACTTGTGCAGTAGATGTTGTGCTCAAGTGGTTTGCCTGTATATGAGCACCGCCTTTAGTCACACCGCTTGAGCAAAAGTGTGTCGTTTGCTCGTTTTAGGGTTGAACTCGTCCAGATTCTCAAAGAGAAGAGTAACCATAGTATTCTATATTGGGGTGTATTTATATACTGGTTTCCTTGATAGATGAGGGAGATTAATGGATCAACAGATTAAATATTGACAATCATTAAGGGGTTTTAGTTTATTCTTTCAACCATAAAGAGAGAGGTGTTCATCGGTGGATTTTAGGGAACTTGGGCCTAAAGTTTTGCTGAATTTCAGAGTGGCTTATTGTTATGCATTCGACATTGATAGGGGTGTAAAAAAGGCCCGAGGCCAGTGGGCGGCCTGAAACTCGCCCAAAGCCCGAGGTGGGCCCAACTCATTTTGGCCCGATTAGGCCCGGGCCTGAGCCCAGCCCAGTACCTTGGGCCTAGGCCTGTGCCTTCCATTTGTGGCCTAGCCTGTTGTCCTGGCTCGGCCCAAAAAAATTTCGAGCCCTGCGGGCAACCTGGCCCAGCCCGACCCACCCATCTGGCCCTCTCTCTACTAATAGTCAAATTTCAAAAAATAAAAACAAAAAATGACTTGCAACGGTTAAATAATTAAAAAAAATAATAAATAAAATAAATAAAAAATAGAGAGAGAGAGAGAGAGAGAGAGAAAGAGAGAAAGAAATAAAGTGTATATGGGAGTACCCATTGGCACTGGCACTATGGCTGCTATAGCAGTCGAAAACAAGAGAGAAGAGAGAGAGAGAGAGAGAGAGAGAGAGAGAAAGAGAGAGAAATGGAGTGTGGGAGCCTAGCCTACTCTCCTATAGCTACCTACTCTAGTCTGTCCCGCCTGCCCCTACTAGCCTAGCCTACTCTAGTCTGTTGCATCTCCTCTTCAATCCCTCAACTCAAACGGTAATATATATACAAACTGTCATAATTAAAATTACTATGAATGTCCTTCATTTTTCAAAATAAATCTCACAACAAATAATTCTCTCTCTCTTATGCTCTCTTAATCTCTCAACTCTCAATTAATTTTGAAGTGTCATCCCTAAGTGACAATTGCAATTGTGCAACAAGAAACTTTTATCAAAAGAAGAAAATTTTTGTATCACATTCGCCAGTCGATAATATTAATTAGTTTAATTAAATTTATTAGTTATTTTTTCATTAATTATTTGTGCACATATATTAATTATTATTTTTTACTGATTGTATTTACAAATTATTTAAATTAATTGTTAATTCTTATATATTGTTTTACTTACATTACTATGGATCCTAATATTCCTAAAGTTTATGTCAATGTTGATACATATACTACACAACATGAATCTGTTAATTCTCTTTCTAGTATCCCTTTTCCAACCATTAGATCATCATCTAGGTGCAATAGTAGTAGTGTTTGGAAACATTTTTAAAAAAAAAAAATCTATAAATAATCCTGATGGTACAATTACATTTAAAGCAAAATCTAAATAGTCTGCACATTTACTTAGTGTTGCATCTGCAGAGGGTACTAGTCATCTAAAAATGCATGCTAACAAACATTTACAAAGTCAACAACCTGATATTCGAAGTCAAATGCAATTAGGGGCTTCATCAACTAGTAATTTGCAAACATTTTCATATGATCCTATGCATACACAAAATTTTGTAGTTGATTATATTATTAAAAAAGAACAACCTTTTACTAGTAGTGAATGTCTCGATTTTCCCAAAATGATTCACGAAAGTTTTGCATCGGAATATCAAAGTTTTTCAAGAAATACTACTAGAAACAGGATTTTAAAGAAATTTAAGGATGCTAAAAGTGAATTATTTGACATCTTTAAAAATTTGAATGGAAGAGTTTGTTTAACATCTGATCTGTGGTCAAATAATGGTTTTGAATATCAATGTGTCATTTTATTGATAATGATTGGAATTAAATAAAAGAATTATTTTATTTAAATTAGTTGAACTTCCACACGTTGGTCATTCGCTTGGTATAGAAATAAGAAATATATTATATGAGTGGGCTTTACAAAATAAAATATTTACGATTAATTTAGATAATGCAGCATATTATAATCAAACTGTAACCCATTTAAAATCAACTTTACAATTACTTGTTGATGGTGATTTATTTCATGTTCGTTGTTGTGCCCATATTTTAAATTTGATTGTTAAATAAGCTATGCATGTATATAAGACTTCTATACTTGTAATAAAAAATACAGTTATTACTATTATGTCTTATAGTAATCAAATTTCGGAATATAGGAAAATTTGTTAACGAGAAAATATGCCATTTAAAAAATTAATTTTAGATGTAGATAGTAGGTGGAATTCAATATATAATATGTTTAAAATAGTTTGTAAACAATTAAAAGCAATAGATTTATTTTTTGTAACAACATCAATAGGAGGGGTACTGACTCCCACAGAACTTAATTGGCGGCAAATATCCTTGTATAAAGATTTTTTTTAAAGTTTTCGATACTTCAACAAAATTATTTTCTTATATATATATATATATATATTCCTACTTCATCATTTGTTTTACATATACTAGCAGAAATAATTAAAGTTTTCGTAAAATATATGGATAATGAATATTATGTAACCATTATTACTTCAATGAAAGAAAAATTTGATAAATATTTTGATCATTTGCCTCATCTATTAGGTTTAACCATAATAATTGATCTTAGGTGTAAATAAATTAGTTTACAAGAATTTTTAGAGCGTATTTTCCTTGATCAAACACAGTTTGCCCCTATAATGCAAACATGCAACAAATTATTTGAAAAATACAAAGCAGTTGTATCTGTAAATACACCTACACGCACTACACTAGCAGTCTCATCTCGAGGCGAGAGATAAAGTATTTTATAGCAATAAAAAGCAGAAGAATATCTCAACATACAAGTGTAAATAGTTCTAAACTACAACATTATTTGGAAAGCTCGTCAGTGGATGATTCCGATGATTTTGATATTTTGGAATGGTAGAAACAAAATGAAATTATGTGGCATTTAGTTTCACAGATGACTCGTAATATACTAACCGTTTCTATTTCTACAGTTGTTTCGGAAATAACTTTTAGTGCAGGTAGACGAGTGCTGAGCGATTACCGGAGCAAGCTTTCACCCGAAATGGTTAAGGCACTGATGATTTGCAGAGATCATATGCCTGCGCTTACAAGAAGACAAAATTATAGTAAAAGGAGCGAATTCAAAATGATTTGGATGACATATCCTCGGGCAACGCAACTGAAATGTTTGTCTCCTCTGATGATTGGTCAACAATTTATTTTTTACTATTTCATTTCATTTCGTTTCGTTTTTTTTCTTCTTTTTTTGCATTAAATTATTGAGATGGAGTATAATGCAAATGATTGGTAGGTTAGTAGGTGCTAACCTAGTTGGGATGTACTTAACCTATAATGATGCAATTGTTTTACCATCATCAATAATTTACACCTAATTTATTTAATAATATCAAATTTTGTAATATTTTATTTCATTTTGAAATAAAAATTATTCATTCAATAAATGTCATATAAATAATTTAATATTGTAATATTGAAAGTTTCAATTTCATATATATAAAATTATTCATTTCAAAAGAAAAAAATTACATAATTGCATACTTTTTTAGTTATAAGTTCATAATTAAAAAAACATAAGCCATATATAATTAAATTAAAATATCACCATGAAACAAAATCAAACAAAGCATCTCATTAATCTTAACTAAAATATTCTAGTATAATTTTTTTTTATTTCTAATATAAAAAATAAAATAAAATAAAAGCCCAACTATGCCCAGCCCGCGACCCTATTACGAGTGGGCTTGGGCCTGGGCCCTAAAAAGACGAGAGCCCGCGAGGCCAGCTTGGGCCAGCTTGAGCCCGGGCTCGAATGGACCGGGCCATTATTACATCCCTAAACATTGACGTTGTGGATTCAATGTTAGGCAAAGCAATTCCGAGGTGAAGACGGTGGTGGAAGAAGCACATCGGATTCGATTTAATTTGGGCACGAATTCGGTAGATGATTGAGGGTTCTCATGTGTAATTCCTTTGTCTTCTTAGTGGATTGTTTTGTGGTTTTGACCCATAAATTTTTTATTGCAGTTAGAGGTGCTCCAATTGTGATTTTTTCCACGTTATATCGTTGTTTTGATTTATCAATGTTTGTTTGATTGATACAGTTCAATTCTCGTTTAAATTAATTAAATCTACTTGTGTTTTGATTGGAGATTGTTATTCATTGCTAAAATTGAATCCTAATTGCAAATCACTATCTCGGGATTTTTAAGGTTTTTCACAAACAAATTTTCAAATTTTGTAAGTTCTTTCAAAAAAATTATTTTTCAAAATTATTTCATAAATACAAACCAAACATGGCCTTAGTGGTTTAGGAGCACTGCTCCATACCATTTATATTTGGACAAGTATCCAGTTGTCTTCCCAAATGAGACAAACATATAATGGGACCCACTATTGCAACTAATAATATTTAAATTGGCACACCACCTAGATTTGCCCTGGGTAGGCCTGTAAATGGGTCAAATTCGGATTTTTAATCGTATCGGATTTGTCAAAATCCGAATTCAATTCGATTAAGACAAACCCGAATCCAATCCAAATCTGTTAAGCCCATTTCCAATTATAGATCACCCAAATCCGAATCCGATAATTTCGAATATCCGATCGGATCCATTTATTTATTTATTGAGCTATAATTTTATATAATTTATTATTATTTTTTTCATTTTGTGTTTTCTTCATTCAAATTGAGAATAATCAGATCAGATTATCAGGTCGGTTCCAATTTTTGCATATTTGATCCATTTAATAAATGGATTAAACATATTCGAATTATCGGATTGCCGGATTAAATTTTTTGTAAATGGATTCGGATTTTCGGATCAAATTCGGGTCAGATTCAAATTAACTCCGATCCATTGACAGCCCTACCTGGGGCAATGAATAATTTCTCAAGGGAAAGACTATGGTACACAAAGGGTGTCTGTCATATGCATCTTATAACTAAAAAAAATAACATAACTTTATACTTTCTGAGTTACAACTAAAAAAAAAAAATTTATAACCAAACATTATGTCAAGCATAACCAAAGATCTCATAGTTATAACTAAAATATTATCATAACTAAAGAGGCGGGATATCATGCTGTCATAGCAATGGTGCCGCTTTCATTTTTTTTTTCATTTTTTTTTACTATTTGTTTTATTATTAATTTCTTTTAGTTAAATTACAAATACACCTCATGTAGTTCGATTGCCCTCCATAGTTTTGGAAATTATAAATATTTTATTGTCAGAATTTTTATTTAACATAATTAACAGAAAAAATAAAATTGATAACTATTCTCTTATACAATAATAAAATTATTATAATAATTAATTAAGATATATTTTTAACATTATTAAAAATTATTAATTGATTTAATAATTATTAATAGAAGTGATCATCTGTTATGCAATTAAAATTTAAAGAAATCTAATGTAATTTTTTTAATTATAAAAAATAGTTTATATGTTAAACAAATCTTAAAAGTATATTTATAATTTATTAATTTAACAGTCGTTTAATAAACTTAAATTTGAAAAGAAAACAAGTCAATAAATTTTTCTAGTGTCTTCTCTCTTTTTTGTCTTTTTCTATCCAATAACCCATACCGTACTCTCATGTCATGTTTAGACAATGATAAAAAAAATTTAAAATTTCTTTAGTAATTCACGATCACCACCATAAAATTAGAAGGGATGACGTTTGATTAATATCAGATAATTATCTTATCGTTATTGTAATTTTTGACTTTTCATAAATATTGGGATAGATATAATAGAAACAAGCTAAAGCAACGTTTTTTTTTTATGGCGTTTTCATTGAAACGCCATCACTGATCAATTAAAAATTAAAAACAACAGTGCCGTGTTAATTAATTTCAAAACAGTGCTGTTGCTGGTGCATGTCTGACGCCGTCACTCTCTTCCTCTCACTCTTACTCGCTCGAATTCACTCTCACTCTCACTCTCACCCTCGCTCGAAGTGTCTCTCACTCTCGCTCTCTGTACTCATCTCTTCATCAGATCTATGAAGTTTGTCGAAGATTTGAAGGTTGATTCTTGAAGATTCGAAGGTTGATTCTCCAGATTTGCAGTTGTCTCTTTCGATTTTGTGAGTTTCAATTTGTTTAGGTTTTTTATTTTTAATAGATTTTTTACATTCTAACTCAGATCTTGCTTCTCTCTTCTGATTTTCTGTTTTCATTAGATCTCATAGTTCATCTAGTGGTCGATTAATCTACATGAAACCTGTTTGAGATTTGGCTTCTCAAATCTGTAAGTTTAACTTTAATTTCGGACATGTATATATGCATTTGTTTTGTTTGAGCTTAGATTTCTGATTGTTCAGACCTGTTTGAGATATATATATATATATATATATAAGTGGGAGTGTTTGTGTATAAATTTCTGTGTATATTCTGTGTATGTTCTGTGAAATTTCTTGGAACTGGTAGCTTAGATTTCTGATTTCAGACCTGTTTGAGATATATATATATATATATATAAGTGGGAGTGTTTGTGTATAAATTTCTGTGTATATTCTGTGTATGTTCTGTGAAATTTCTTGGAACTGGTAGCTTTGAGAATCAAATCTACTCTTGCATATTCTGTGTCTAAATCATGTGTTTTTGGAATTATTGTGAAACCAATGTCTGATTAATCTACATGAGAACAATCAACCATGATAGTGTGCCAATGTCTGGATGAAGCTTGAAGGGATGCCTATGGATTCTATTAAGTGCCAAATCCCACTAAATAATATGCAAAGTTAGTTCACTTTAGCTGACAAATAACTCACAAAATTAATAGTTCACTGTAAAGCACTCTGCGACTACTTTTGGGGATCTAACCACATCCTCCCCTGTTTTGATAAGGAGATTGATTGAGGTGGAAACTATTTGGTTCTGCCTATGAGGTGGAAACAGTTGTTTATTATTGAGAAGTAGGGGAATGGGTACTTTTACTTATGCTTTTTTATTATCAATTTTCAGCTTGCAAGATTCATTTCTTATTCTTTTCCTACACATTATATACATTTTAGCTGTGGTTGCTAAATCTCTCTCTCTCTCTCTCTCTCTGTTTTTTGTGTATACGGTTATGTATATATATATGCTGTTAGAATTGCAATATTACTTGGGATTTGCTCTTTATTTTCAATCATAAAAAGAAGGGAGCTACTTGAATATGTATTGTAAAAACTTAACTAATGGCAGAGTGGAAAATTTGAGACCTTAGTTTAGAATTTAATTTTGAATATAGATTTTAGAATTTCTTGATTTGGTAAATATTTGAGTAAAATTCAATTTGGTCTAAGTTTATGTCAAGGAGTTTAGGGTGTTTTGAGTGGTTTTTTTTTTTTTTTTGGGTCTTTTTAAAAAAAAAATTAATATTCAAGTTTATTTGATTTTAGTGTAAGTTTGTTTGATTTGAAATATAAGAATAATATGCTCTGGGTTCATCACTGATGCCACTCCGATTGTTAAGGACAAACTTTGATACTTTAATTATGAATAATTTGAGTGTTATCTTTCTCTTCAATCTCCGGATGGGAGTTCTTCTTAGTGGGGAGAATTGATGAAGATCAATAAGGCAGCAATAATTGGGAGTTTGAGTTATTTAGGAGTTTAAATATGTTCATGAGTTATTTTGAGTATATCTATTTATTTTTATTCGTTAGCCTTATATATACATAGTGTTGGTGTATGAATTTTATCAGATTTTGGCATAATTGAAGTTATTAAGAATTTTTGTATCTCTCTCTCCCCATTAGACACTCTCACCATCTCTTCTTTTCTCTGCTTCTATCCCCTATCTGATTCTCATTCTTCTTCTCCCTTTTCTCTGTTGGTTCTTTCTCTATCTCTACTTGTATTACATGACATGTCTCTGTCGGTTGTTATCTAAATGTTGAAATTATTTTTGTACTTGAAACATTCACAATACATTGTGATTTTTGCATGTAGGTTCGAAAGAGGCTCTTAGAATTCATACTTGCTGCATTCCGTCGATCTCTTGATTTTGTTGCACTTCTGAAGGTATTCTCCTCACCAAATTATGCCTAAACTTTTCTATTGCAAGTCAATTATGTTGGAACTTTATTGATTACTTACCTTAGTATCATTGTCACTTGGTATGTCGAATGTAATTCTAGATTTGGAAAATGGAAAGTAGGAGTGCATACAATTTTTTTTTTTTTTTAATTTTAAACAGACATGGAGTGGAAAATTTTGTATCTTTCATTTTCTGGCTTGTGACCTGTTTTCTTTGGTATAAATTTTACAAATTTATTTGAATAGTTTTTTTTTTTTTTTTTTTTTTTTTGAGGCATTTTTGTAAAAAAATTTTGAAGGCATTTTTGTCATATGGAAGTGTTTTTTTTAAAAATATTTTTCATATCAAAATAGAGAAATGGTTCTTTAATAAATTTTTTCTATCTAAGAATTTCCATAGGCACTTTCTCTAGTGTATATGTTTTTTCTACCTAGGAAGTCTCATAGAGATGTTTGCCTATCTAGTGATCTGCAATATATTTGCAACTTTAAATGCTACTACTAAAATTTTCTTGCATAGAAAACTTTGTTCATTTATTTTCTTCAGTGCTTTGATGATATATCTATATTGAACCTTCTATAGAAGCCTATAATTGATAGACTTGGAGAAGTTTATGACAGCCCCTGCAAAGGTCGGTAAATAATAATAATAATAATAATAATAATAATAAAGCTAGAAAGAAATAGTTGTTTTCCTTATTGGTAGATGCCACAATTACACATTGAACAAATCGTTTCCACCACTCTTTTACAGACACAGTTGGCCAAGGCCATTGGGGAGAACGGAGGGGGTGATGAATCTCACAAAGATGCGGCTTGTGAACTTTTCGAGAGTTTGGAACTACTTCTGTATGAAAACCTTTCATCCAGGTACATTTTATGTGACAGCTATAGCTATTTGCATTGTTAGAGATTTGTTTTATGATGGTTACTATGTCATGCTGACTTCTATCGTCTCTTTTTGTTATTTGTTTGGCAGTTGTCTTGGTTGGGAAAGTTGCGTACAATAATAGAGAGATTACAACAAATTAATTTATAAGAAATGATATCCACTATCAATGATGAATTGATTCATGAAATGATTTGTAACCCTAGTTCATCATCCACCTAGCAGTGATACAAGAAATGATCTGCTGTGATGGTATGTTACCAAGTATTAATACATAATTTTGGCCAACATAAATTGATTTGGATTTGCATAACAGGTGGCAAGCTCTCGAATCTCAGATGTGAGGGTCTGGAGGCGTGTGATCATTTGGACTTAATGAATGAAACCTGCTATATGATTATTTAGGCTTATTCATGTTATTTGTTCTTGTCAAATGCAGGTTCACGTATCAAAGAAAGGAAAGAAGAAGAAGTAGATATGACAAACTCAATGAAAGAAGGCTGCTGGAGAAATTCTCTTTTGGAGCAACATTTTAAGCATTGTCTTAGGAGTTTTTGAGCTGTTTGGGAAAAGATTGAAAGTTGGGGGAGGGGGTGGGATGGAAAACTTATGTTTGGGTCCCATATTACAGTGACAGGTTGATGTAGTTGCATCTCTATTGATGGCTAATAAGAGGGAGCCCTGCCAAGCACATAACTATTGGAAAAGGTGCTTCATATATGTGTGTATTTGATGCACACTACTCTTACATGTAACATGACATTTTTTATTTTTCTACATGATAAAATTTTGAGACCAGAAATGTAGCCTTCAGTTTTATGTTCTTTGATTGGAAGATGACATTCAAATAACATAAATTCTTTAGGAGGCCAAATTGCTATTCATTTATGTGCCTCATGGTATTCCAGTTTTGTGGGGACAAAAAAATGGGTGGCGTTTTTTAAAAAATGCCACTAAATGACGTGAAATGAAGTCATTATGACGTCCTTGGAAGTTGAAACACGTTAAAGATTTTGCGACGTTTTAAAAAATGCCGTCTAATATTTTTAGTGACGTTTTTCAAACGTTGCAAAGTTATTGCGGTGGTCGTATCAGTGACGAAAATATTAAATGTCGTCGTAATTTTTTGTGATTTTTTCAAGCTTTTAGCGGCGTATTAAAAACGCCGCTAAAACTCTAATTTTTCTGTAGTTATATAGTTGTTTACTTATTTTAAAAAATTTGAAATTTGAAATTTAGATGATTTGGTAGATAAAGAAATAGGGTTTAGGGTATGTTTGGGAAGGGCTAATTTGGCTATTTTGGCCACAAAAGATAAAATAAGCTATTTTAGCCACAAAAAATAAAACATCACATCCAATTCATAATAATTACACTATTCTCTCACAAAAAAAACCAAAAAGTCAAAAAGTTCTTCTCAAATCAGACTTTTTAGCCTAGGCTAAAATAGCTAAAAAAGTTAAAAAAGTCAAAAAGTCAACCTATTTCCCAAACCAACCCTTAGAATTATACGGACCATTAAATTTGTATCCTTTTATTGATTAGCAATTAAGCTTCAATTTTTTTTATTTTTTTATTTTTTGTGGGTATAATTTTATTTATATATCTATATATACGTAGATATTTAGTGACAAGTACTGTTACATGGAATTGTCCAAGAATAAATTAAAGAAAAAAGAAATGGGTAAATTATAAAGGGGAAATTATTAGAAACTTCTATTTTACAGAGTTGTAGTCTATCAAGTCCCATTTTAAAATTAAGGACTTTTTCTCATGTGTGCCTTGCATATGGTATGCAAGGCACTTACACCCTTCTATTTTGCATTTACACATTTATATGTATTGGGTTATATCAAAATATTTGGAAACTTACACATTGGTGACCTGCTAAGCAGGTCACTTTCCAAGTAAATTAATAAAATAATATATTATATGACTAAAGGTGTAAATGGTCACAAGAAAAGTATAAGTTTTCAAGAAAGGCGTAAGGAATTTCAGAAAAAGGCGTAACTGATTACTGAAAAGTATAAATCATTTACACATTTTATGAACACTTACTCCTTTTATGAACACTTACTCCTTTTGTGTAAGAATTTTTGGCATAAGATTTATACCTTTTGCTTCGAACATGCACCTTTTGTCGAAGCCCAACTTAAAGCTTTTCGGAAGTCACTTATACCTTTTGTGAAAAAATAAATTCATCAAATTTACACCTTTTGCTTCAGCTTATACCTTTTCGTGGAACTGCTTATATTTTTTTTGAAAAGTTACTCCTTTTGTGAAATAATTTTTCTCATAAGATTTATACTTTCTTTTTCTTCAAACTTACTCCTGTTGTGAAAGAGTATATAACCACAAAAGTATAAATGTTATGCCAAAAATTCTTACACAAAAGGAGTAACTTTTAAAAAAATATATAAGCACTTCCACGAAAAGGTATAAGCTTAAGAAAAAGGTGTAAATTTGATGAATTTTTTTTTTTTCACAAAAGGTATAAGTGACTTCCGAAATAGGTTTAAGTTGGCCTTTCACAAAAGGTGTAAGTTCGAAGAAAAAGTATAAATCTCATGCCAACAATTCTTACACAAAAGTAGTAACTTTTCAAAAATGGTGTAAACATTTTCACGAAAAGTATGAAGGAGTAACATTTCAAAGCGTTGATAACCAGAAAAGGAGTAACAAAGGGTTCATTTCAAAATGTTCGTAAACACAGAAGGAGTAACATATGTTCATCTGAAAGTAGTAAACACAGAAGGAGTAACATTTGGAAGTGTTCATAAACCCAATTGAGACAACCATTGAACAAATCAAAGGGTCGTGACCCCCGCTGACCACCCAAGCGTCGGTGGGCTCCGGTGCTCACAGCCTTCTGAGATTGGCACCTCCACTGGCACCGCCGTCGCAAATCAAAGGTTTTTTTGAAAGATTGGCTATCGATCTTGGTCTCTCTGTGTCGATGTCGGTCTCTCTCTGTCGATCCCTGTTTATCTCGGTCTGTCTCCAGCGATCTTGGTTTGTCGGTGTCCATGTGGGTCTCTTCTCGGTCGATCTCTGTCGATTTCGGTCCCTCTGTCGATCAGTGTCCATCCAGGTCTCTATGTCTGTTGATCTCAGTCTATCTCTCTCTCTCTCTCTCTCTCTCTATCTCTCTGTCCGTTGCTCTATATTAAAAACGGTCTCTATGTCTGTCGATCTCAGTCTGTCGATCAGTTATACCTTTTGTGGAAAAATAAATTCATCAAATTTACACCTTTTCCCTAAGCTTATACCTTTTTGTGGAAGTGCTTATATTTTTTTTGAAAACTTACTCCTTTTGTGTAAGAATTTTTGGCATAAGATTATAACTTTTCTTCGAACTTACACCGTTTGTGGAAGGCCAACTTAAAGTTTTTTCGCAAGTCACTTATACCTTTTGTGAAAAGATAAATTCATCAAATTTACACCTTTTTCATAAGCTTATACCTTTTCGTGGAAGTGCTTAAATATTTTTTGAAAAGTTAATCCTTTTGTGTAAGAATTTTTGGCATAAGATTTATACTTTTTCTTCGAACTTACACCGTTTGTGGAAGGCCAACTTAAACCTTTTTCAGAAGTCACTTATACCTTTTGTGAACAGATAAATTCATCAAATTTACACCTTTTGCTTAAGCTTATACCTTTCGTGGAAGTGCTTATATTTTTTTCGAAAAGTTACTCCTTTTGTGTAAGAATTTTTGGCATAACATTTATACCTTTTCTTCGAACTTACACCTTTTGTGGATGCCCAACTTAAAGCTTTTTCGCAAGTCAGTTATACCTTTTGTGAAAAAATAAATTCATCAAATTTACACCTTTTGCTTCGGCTTATGCCTTTTCGTGAAACTGCTTATATTTTTCTTGAAAAGTTACTCCTTTTGTGAAATAATTTTTCTCATAAGATTTATACTTTTTCTTCAAACTTACACCTTCTGTGAAAGAGTATATAAGCACAAAAGTATAAATGTTATGCCAAAAATTCTTACACAAAAGGAGTAACTTTTCAAAAATGGTGTAAGTATTTTCAGTAAAAAGTGTAAGCTTAAGCAAAAGGTGCAAAATTAATGAACTTTTTTTTCACAAAAGGTATAAGTGACTTCCGAAATAGGTTTAAGTTGGGCTTTCACAAAATGTGTCAGTTCGAAGAAAAAGTCCAAAGTATAAATCTTATGCCAACAATTCTTACACAAAAGGAGTAACTTTTCCAAAATGGTGTAAATATTTTAACGAATGAGTAACATTTCAAAGCGTTGATAACCAGAAAATGAGTAACAAAGGGTTCATTTCAAAATGTTCGTAAACACAGAAGGAGTAACATATGTTCATCTCAAAGTAGTAAACACAACAGGAGTAACATTTCGAAGTGTTCATAAACCAATTGACACAACCACTGAACAAATCAAAGGGTTCGTGACCCCCGCTGACCACCCAAGCGCAGTGGGATCCGGTGCTCACAGCCTTCTGAGATCGGCAACTCCACTTGCACCGACGCCGCAAATCAAAGATTTTTTGAAAGATTGGCTATCGATCTTGGACTCTCTGTGTCGATGTCGGTCTGTCTCTGTCGATCCCTGTTTATCTCGGTCTGTCTCCAGCGATCTTGGTCTGTCGGTGTCCATGTGGGTCTCTTCTCTGTCGATCTCTGTCGATTTCGGTCCCTCTGTCGATCAGTGTCCATCAAGGTCTCTATGTCTGTTGATCTCAGTCTATCTCTCTCTCTCTCTCTCTCTCTCTGTCCGTTGCTCTATATTAAAAACGGTTCTCTTTTACATTGACATACTTGGTTGGATTTGGGGTCGGAGTCGCTATTCCAAGCCCTCCCAGACTCGTCTTCTCTGAAACGGAGTTCTACTGGGAGAAAGGCCAAGCCCTCCGAAACGCCCTTCTCTCTCACATTGCCATTATCTGAACAAGACAAATACAGTGTGATTGGATTTTAGGAACTTACAAAAAAAACGGAACTTCGACGTTTTGCGAAGTTACTTACATCTCTTTGTGGCATAGATCTATACGTTTTCTCCGAACTTACACCTTTTGTGAAAGTCCAACTTAAAGCTTTTTTGGAAGTCAGTTATACCATTTGTGAAAAAATAAATTCATCAAATTTACACCTTTTGCTTAAGCTTATTCCTTTTCGTGGAAGTGCTTATATTTTTTTTGAAAAGTTACTCCTTTTGTGTAAGATTTTTTGGCATAAAGTTTATACATATTCTTCGAACTTACACCTTTTGTGAAAGCCCAACTTAAAGGTTTGTCGGAAGTCAGTTATACCTTTTGTG
Source organism: Camellia sinensis (assembly GCF_055761805.1). Taxonomy (NCBI): domain Eukaryota; kingdom Viridiplantae; phylum Streptophyta; class Magnoliopsida; order Ericales; family Theaceae; genus Camellia; species Camellia sinensis. The sequence continues at coordinate 15,262,918 of NC_138968.1, forward strand.
GAAAAATAAATTCATCAAATTTACACCTTTTGCCTAAGCTTATACTTTTTAGTGGAAGTGCTTATATTTTTTTTCAAAAATTACTCCTTTTGTGTAAGAATTTTTGGCATAAGATTTATACCTTTTCTTCGAACTTACACCTTTTGTGGAAGCCCAACTTAAAGGTTTTTCGGAAGTCAGTTATACCTTTGTGGAAAAATAAATTCATCAAATTTACACCTTTTGCCTAAGCTTACACCTTTTCGTGGAAGTGCTTATATTTTTTTTGAAAAATTACTCTTTTTGTGTAAGAATTTTTGGCATAAGATTTATACATTTTCTTCGAACTTACACCGTTTGTGGAAGGCCAACTTAAACCTTTTTCGCAAGTCACTTATACCTTTTGTGAAAAGATAAATTCATTAAATTTACACCTTTTGCTTAAGCTTATACCTTTTCGTGGAAGTGCTTATATTTTTTTTGAAAAGTTACTCCTTTTGTGTAAGAATTTTTGGCATAAGATTTATACCTTTTCTTCGAACTTACACCGTTTGTGGAAGGCCAACTTAAACCTTTTTCGGAAGTCACTTATACCTTTCATGAAAAGATAAATTCATCAAATTTACACCTTTTGCTTAAGCTTATACCTTTTCGTGGAAGTGCTTATATTTTTTTTGAAAAGTTACTCCTTTTGTGTAACAATTTTTGGCATAACTTTTATACATTTTCTTCGAACTTATACCGTTTGTGGAAGGCCAACTTAAAGCTTTGTCGGAAGTCACTTATACCTTTTGTGAAAAGATAAATTCATCAAATTTACACCTTTTGCTTAAGCTTATACCTTTTCGTGGAAGTGCTTATATTTTTTTTCAAAAGTTACTCCTTTTGTGAAATAATTTTTCACATAAGATTTATACTTTTTCTTCAAACTTACACCTCTTGTGAAAGAGTATATAACCACAAAAGTATAAACTTTATGCCAAAAATTCTTACACAAAAGGAGTAACTTTTAAAAAAATATATAAGCACTTCCACGAAAAGGTATAAGCTTAAGAAAAAGGTGTAAATTTGATGATTTTTTTTTTCACAAAAGGTATAAGTGACTTCCGAAATAGGTTTAAGTTGGCCTTTCACAAAAGGTGTAAGTTCGAAGAAAAAGTATAAATCTCATGCCAACAATTCTTACACAAAAGTAGTAACTTCTCAAAAATGGTGTAAACATTTTCACGAAAAGTATGAAGGAGTTACATTTCAAAGCGTTGATAACCAGAAAAGAAGTAACAAAGGGTTCATTTCAAAATGTTCGTAAACACAGAAGGAGTAACATATGTTCATCTCAAAGTAGTAAACACAGAAGGAGTAACATTTCGAAGTGTTCATAAACCCAATTGAGACAACCACTGAACAAATCAAAGGGTCGTGACCCCCGCTGACCACCCAAGCGTCGGTGGGCTCCGGTGCTCACAGCCTTCTGAGATCGGCACCTCCACTGGCACCGCCGCCGCAAATCAAAGGTTTTTTGAAAGATTGGCTATCGATCTTGGTCTCTCTATGTCGATGCCGGTCTCTCTCTGTCGATCCCTGTTTATCTCGGTCTGTCTCCAGCGATCTTGGTCTGTCGGTGTCCATGTGGGTCTCTTCTCTGTCGATCTCTGTCGATTTCGGTCCCTCTGTCGATCAGTGTCCATCTAGGTCTCTATGTCTGTCGATCTCAGTCTATCTCTCTCTCTCTCTCTCTCTCTCTCTCTCTGTCCGTTGCTCTATATTAAAAACGGTTCTCTTTTACATTGACATACTTGGTTGGATTTGGGGTCGGAGTTGCTATTCCAAGCCCTCACAGACTCGTCTTCTCTGAAACGGAGTTCTATTGGGAGAAAGGCCAAGCCCTCCGAAACGCCCTTCTCTCTCACATTGCCATTATCTGAACAAGACAAATATAGTGTGATTGGATTTTAGGAACTTACAAAAAAAACGGAACTTGGACGTTTTGCGAAGTTACTTACATCTCTTTGTGGCATAGATCTATACGTTTTCTCCGAACTTACACCTTTCGTGAAAGTCCAACTTAAAGCTTTTTTGGAAGTCAGTTATACCATTTGCGAAAAAATAAATTCATCAAATTTACACCTTTTGCTTAAGCTTATACCTTTTCGTGGAAGTGCTTATATTTTTTTTGAAAAGTTACTCCTTTTGTGTAAGATTTTTTGGCATAACATTTGTACCTTTTCTTCGAACTTACACCTTTTGTGAAAGCCCAACTTAAAGGTTTGTCGGAAGTCAGTTATACCTTTTGTGAAAAGATAAATTCATCAAATTTACACCTTTTGCCTAAGCTTATACCTTTTAGTGGAAGTGCTTATATTTTTTTTGAAAAGTTACTCCTTTTGTGTAAGAATTTTTGGCATAAGATTTATACATTTTCTTCGAACTTACACCGTTTGTGGAAGGCCAACTTAAAGCTTTTTCGCAAGTCACTTATACCTTTTGTGAAAAGATAAATTCATTAAATTTACACCTTTTGCTTAAGCTTATACCTTTTCGTGGAAGTGCTTATATTTTTTTTGAAAAGTTACTCCTTTTGTGTAAGAATTTTTGGCATAAGATTTATACATTTTCTTCGAACTTACACCGTTTGTGGAAGGCCAACTTAAACCTTTTTGAAAAGTCACTTATACCTTTTGTGAAAAGATAAATTCATCAAATTTACACCTTTTGCTTAAGCTTATACCTTTTCGTGGAAGTGCTTATATTTTTTTTGAAAAGTTACTCCTTTTGTGTAAGAATTTTTGGCATAAGATTTATACCTTTTCTTCGAACTTACACCGTTTGTGGAAGGCCAACTTAAACCTTTTTCGGAAGTCACTTATACCTTTTGTGAAAAGATAAATTCATCAAATTTACACCTTTTGCTTAGGCTTATACCTTTTCGTGGAAGTGCTTATATTTTTTTTTGAAAAGTTACTCCTTTTGTGTAAGAATTTTTGGCATAAGATTTATACATTTTCTTCGAACTTACACCGTTTGTGGAAGGCCAACTTAAACCTTTTTCGGAAGTCACTTATACCTTTTGTGAAAAGATAAATTCATCAAATTTACACCTTTTGCTTAAGCTTATACCTTTTCGTGGAAATGCTTATATTGTTTTTGAAAAGTTACTCCTTTTGTGTAACAATTTTTGGCATAAGATTTATACCTTTTCTTCGAACTTACACCGTTTGTGGATGGCCAACTTAAACCTTTTTCGGAAGTCACTTATACCTTTTGTGAAAAGATAAATTCATCAAATTTACACCTTTTGCTTAGGCTTATACCTTTTCGTGGAAGTGCTTATATTTTTTTTAAAAAGTTACTCTTTTTCTGTAAAAATTTTTGGCATAACTTTTATAGCTTTTCTTCGAACTTATACCGTTTGTGGATGCCCAACTTAAAGCTTTTTCGCAAGTCAGTTATACCTTTTGTGAAAAAATAAATTCATCAAATTTACACCTTTTGCTTCGGCTTATACCTTTTCGTAAAACTGCTTATATTTTTCTTGAAAAGTTACTCCTTTTGTGAAATAATTTTTCTCATAAGATTTATACTTTTTCTTCAAACTTACACCTTCTGTGAAAGTGTATATAAGCACAAAAGTATAAATGTTATGCCAAAAATTCTTACACAAAAGGAGTAACTTTTCAAAAATGGTGTAAGTATTTTCAGGAAAAAGTGTAAGCATAAGCAAAAGGTGTAAAATTAATGAATTTTTTTTTATCATAAAAGGTATAAGTGACTTCCGAAATAGGTTTAAGTTGGGCTTTCACAAAAACTGTCAGTTTGAAGAAAAAGTATAAATCTTATGCCAACAATTCTTACACAAAAGGAGTAACTTTTCCAAAATGGTGTAAATATATTAACGAAGGAGTAACATTTCAAAGTGTTGATAACCAGAAAAGGAGTAACAAAGGGTTCATTTCAAAATGTTCGGAAACACTGAAGGAGTAACATCAAGTGTTCATTTCAAAGTATTCGTAGTAAACACAAAAGAAGTAACATTTCGAAGTGTTCATAAACCAATTGACACTGAACAAATCAAAGGGTTCGTGACCCCCGCTGACCACCCAAGCGTCGGTGGGCTCCGGTGCTCACAGCCTTCTGAGATCGGCAACTCCACTTGCACCGCCGCCGCAAAGCAAAGATTTTTTGAAAGATTGGCTATCGATCTTGGACTCTCTGTGTCGATGTCAGTCTGTCTCTGTCGATCCCTGTTTATCTCTGTCTGTCTCCAGCGTGGGTCTCTTCTCTGTCGATCTCTGTCGATTTCGGTCCCTCTGTCGATAAGTGTCCATCTAGGTCTCTATGTCTGTTGACCTTAGTCTATCTCTCTCTCTCTCTCTGTCCGTTGCTCTATATTAAAAACGGTTCTCTTTTACATTGACACACTTGGTTGGATTTGGACTCGGAGTCGCTATTCGAAGCCCTCCCAGACTCGTCTTGTATGAAACGGAGTTATATTGGGAGAAAGGCCAAGACCTCCGAAACGCCCTTCTCTCTCACATTGCCATTATCTAAACAAGACAAATACAGTATGATTGGATTTTAGGAACTTACAGGTTTTCGGGGGAAAAAACCGAACTTAGACGTTTTGCGAAGTTACTGACATCTCTTTGTGGCATAAGATTTATACTTTTTCTTCGAACTTACACCGTTTGTGAAAGCCCAACTTAAACCTTTTGTGTAACAATTTTTTTCATAAGATTTATACTTTTTCTCCGAAGTTACACCTTTTGTGGAAAAAAAAATTCATCAAATTTACACATTTTCCTTAAGCTTACACCTTTTCGTGGAAGTGCTTACACCATTTTTCAAAAGTTACTCCTTTGGTGTAAGAACTTTTGGCATAACATTTATACTTTGTCTTCGAACTTACACCATATGTGAAAGCCCAACTTAAAGCTTCGTCGGAAGTCACTTATACCATTTGTGAAAAAAACAAATTCATAAAATTTAGGCATTTTGCTTAAGCTTACACCTTTTTGGGAACATATTTACACCATTTTTGAAAATGTACTCCTTTTGTGTAAGAATTTTTGTCATAACATTTACTCCTTTTGTGCTTATACACTCTTTCACAAAAGGTGTAAGTTGGAAGAAAAAGTATAAATGTTATGCCAAAAGTTCTTACACAAAAGGAGTACCTATTCAAAAATGGTGTAAGTATTTTCACGAAAAGGTGTAATCTTAAGAAAAATGTGTAAATTTGATGATTTGTTTTTTCCCAAAAGGTGTAAGTGACTTCCGAATAAAGCTTTAAGTTGGGGTTTCACAAAAGGTGTAAGTTGGAAGTTAAAGTATAAATGTTATGCCAAAACATTCTTACACAAAAGGAGTAACTTTTCAAAAATGGTGTAAGCCCTGCCATGAAAAGGTGTAAGCTTAAGCAAAATGTGTAAATTTTATGTTTTTTTTTATCACAAATGCTATAAGTGACTTCCGACGAAGCTTTAAGTTGCTGCTCACAAACGGTACAATTTCTTGAACAAAAGGAGTAACTTTTCAAAAATGGTGTAAGTATTTTCACGAAAAGTATGAAGGAGTAACATTTCAAAGTGTTCATAACCACAAATGGAGTAACAAAGCGTTCATTTCAAAATGTTCGTAAACACAGAAGGAGTAACATCAAGTGTTCATTTCAAAGTATTCGTAGTAAACACAAAAGGAGTAACATCAAGTGTTTATTTCGAAGTGTTCATAAACAAATTGGGACAACCACTGAACAAATCAAAGGGTTCGTGACCCCCGCTGACCACCCAAGCGTCGGTGGCCTCCGGTGCTCACAGCCTTCTGAGATCGGCACCTCCACTGGGACCGTCGCCGCAAATCAAAGGTTTTTTTCTCTCTGGCTATCGATCTTGGTCTCTCTGTGTCGATGTCAGCCTATTCTCTGTCGATGTTGGTCTCTCTCTGTCGATCCTTGTTTATCTCGGTCTGTCTCCAGCGATCTTGGTCTGTCTGTGTCCATGTGGGTCTCTTCTCCGTCGATCTCTGTCGATTTCGGTCCCTCTGTCGATCTCGGAGTGGCTGCTCTGTCGATCAGTGTCCATCTAGGTCTCTATGTCTGTTGATCTCAGTCTATCTCTCTCTCTCTCTCTCTCTCTCTCTCTCTCGCTCTCTCTGTCTGTCCGTTGCTCTATATTAAAAATGGTTCTCTTTTACATTGACATACTTGGTTGGATTTGGACTTGGAGTCGCTATTCGAAGCCCTCCCAGACTCGTCGTCTCTGAAACGGAGTTCTACTCAGAGAAAGGCCAAGCCCTCCGAAACTCCCTTCTCTCTCACATTGCCATTATTTGAACAAGACAAATACAGTGTGATTGGATTTTAGGAACTTCCAGGTTTTGGGGGGAAAAAACGGAACTTACACGTTTTGTGAAGTTACTCACATCCCTTGTGAAAAAACTTACACTATTTGTGAAAAGGTTACACATTTGTGAAATAATTTATTTTACAAAATTTAGACCTTTTCGTTGAAATACTTAAACCTTTTGTGAGATGTTACTAATTTATTAAAAATCATGTCTATTAAAAAATTTACACGTTTTATTGGAACTTACACTTTTTATGAGAACAGAACTTACACCTTTTTTGAAATAAGTTACATCTTTTCCGAACATGCTTACACCTTTTATGGAAATCTGAATTATATTTTCCTAAATTTTAAACCTTCAATGGGAAGTTACACCATTGTGACATATCTTTCATGTTTTGTGAAAACTACATACATGTTTTTGAAAATATACACCTTGCATGGAAGGAGTATTTGAATAAAATTTATACCTTTTGTTAAAAACATAAACCTTTTCTGAATGATTACACCTTTTTGTGGGAATGCTTACACCATTTCTGAATGGTTACTGCTTTTGTGAATAACTTTTTTCATAAAATTTAGACTTTTTATGGGATATTACAACTTTTCTGCCAGCAAAACTTACACCTTTTTAAAAAATTTACACCTTCTATGGAAAATATGTTTTCAGTAAGTTTACACCTTATTTTAAAAGCTTACACCTCTTCTAAAAAGGTACTCCTTTTGTGAAGCAAACATGTTTAAAAAATTGTACACCTTTTAAATAGGAGTTACATCTTTGGTGAAGACAGTTAGACCTTTTTTGAAAATTTACACGTTTTATGGAAAACAAGCTTTTGATAAAGTTTGTTAAGGCCGTTTGGTAACACTTACGTTTTCAGTTTTCTGTTTATATTTACAAAAATTTAAAAAACTCAAATAAAAACTTGTTTGGCAAAATTTTTGATTTATAAATCAGTGGTCTCAGTTTATAAATTTGGCCAAAAAATAAAAACACAAAAAATGTGTTTCCATTTTGAGCTTTCAGTTTTTTTTTTTTACCACCCAACACTAGCCACCACCCGCCACCATTTTCCACCACCGTCTTCCGCCTCCGCCACCACCACCCACCCCCACCCCCACCACCACCACTACTGCCCACCACCCACCACCCACCTGCCATCCAACCGCCACCACCCACCACTTGCCATTACCATCCACCGCTCGCCACCACCACCTACTTGCCACCACCACTCACCACCCACCTGCCACCACCACCTGCCACCACTAGCCATCCACCACCACCTGCCACCACCACCACCCACCACCACCATCACCTATCACCCACCTGGCACCCACCTGCCACCACCACCCGCCACCCGCCACCACCACCACCACCCACTCGTTACCACCTATCACCCGCCACCGTCACCCATCCACCCACCCACCCACCACCACCACCACCACCACCATCCGTCACCTACCCGCCACCACCCACCACCACCCGCCATCCGCCATCCGCCACCCACCTGCCACCACCACCCACCACCCACCGCCACCACCACCACCACCACCCACCACCGTCACCCACCCACCCACCATCACCACCCGCCACCACTCGCTATCCGCCACCCACCTGCCACCACCACCCACCACCCGCCACCATCACCACCACCACCTACTCGTTACCACCCACCACCCGGCGCTGTCACCCACCCACCCACCCACCATCACCACTCGCCACCACCTAGCACCTACCACCACCCGCCATCCGCCACCCACCTGCTACCACCCACCACCCGCCACCGTTACCCATCCACTCACCACCACCACCCGTCACCTACCCGCTACCACCACCCACCACCCGCCACCACCACCACCACCACCACCCACTCGCTACCACCTGCCACCATCACCCACCCACCACCACCACCACCACCCACCACTCACCGTCACCACTTTCCACCACCGTCTTCCGCTGCCACTTGCCACCACTCGCCATTTCTCGCTCTTTTTTATATTTTAAATTTTTTTTAAACATTTTTTCAATTACCAAACGCGTTTGTAGTTTATGTTTTTCAAAAAATAAACAAAAACTAGTTTATAAAATTTTTGTAAATATAAACTGAAAACGTAAACGTTACCAAACACACCAAGAAATTATTTGACAAAAGGTATAACCTTTTCAAATATGGTGTATGTTTGTTCGAAGAAGGTGTAAATGACCATAGAAAAGATGTAAGTTTTGTTTTTCACTAAAGGTGTAACTTGAAATAATAAGTGTAAATTTTACGAAAAAGGTTTTTCCACAAAATGTGTCATTTTTCAAGAAGTTGTAAATATTTCCGAGAGGAGGTGTAAATTTTTAGGAAAGGTGTAAACTTTAGGAATAGTTGTAAACTTTGTGAGTTTTTACAAAACGTACAAGTTCCCAAATAAGACAAATCATCGAAGCTGAATGTTTCGTTTTTACAAAAGATATAAGTTCCCAAAGAAGACCAATCCCAATTAAAGCTGAATGTTTCGTTTTTAGAAAAGATCCAAGGTGTAACTTTTACTAAGAAAATTAATGTAATGTAAAGATATAAAGTTCCAAGGTGTAACTTTTATGAAGAAAATTAATTTATAAATGATGTCAGTTTTCATTAAAAGGTGTAGGTTGTCAGAACAAGTATAAAACTTTAAAAATTCCCGAAGTGTTCAGAAGCGGTGTAAGTTCCGTCGGCCCGTCCGTCTCTCTTCCATCTCGGACCTCTCTCTTTGTTTGTCTTTCTGTCTGCCCGTCTCTCCGTTGTTCCATTTCCCCGTAGCTGTAGGGTTTTACAGAGAACAATATTTGAGTGCTGAGCTTAAGTTCTTGGGAAGGCTAGCCATGGAAGTGGATGCGTAAATACTTTTTTTGAGTTGATTTTTGTCGGTGGAGCACAACCGCAAGGGTTAATCGAGCACCACTGTCGGTTCGTCTGATCCGGTTGGCATTTCCTTTATTTCGTGCTGGTACATTATCTGTCTCCTTGTTTGTCTTCTATCATTCGCATATACCTTCACACCCAACCCGAAATCGACCCAATAGGAACTATTTTGTACTCCATTTTGGTATTTTGTGCTATTCGAATAGGAACTCTTCCCTCTGCTAACCGAAATGGACCCAATAGGAACTGTTCTGTACTCGATTTTTGTATTTTCTCCCTTCCGAATAGGAAGTCTTCCCTCTGTTATCAGTGCTGCAAGTTGAACATAGGTATAATAGTAGTTAGCAACAAGCATAAAAGGTGTTCTGCATTTACATGGCGAACTTGTTAGGTTGGGTTATATATAACGAAAGAAGACTTTAAAAGAAATTTGTGTAATGTTGGCACGGGAAAAACAAATTTTTTTTTTCGAGTAGCCAAAAAAGCAAAAATAAGAAACTCGATAAACAAACAATGACTAATCTTGTTTCCGCAACAGGTAGCACACTCGGTTGAATTGTGCTTTAAATTTTGTAGTACTCGGTGATTTTATATTGCCGGAACTTATGTTTAGAAACAATCTGTGGTACACGGACTCTTCAAAATAGATCAAATACCTGTGTCGGACACCTGAGAGTCGGACAAGGGTATGGGATATGTGTCGGATACTTTTCAACGGACACTTCTTATATAATTGTATAAAACACAATTATTATATGTGCAAATTATTGTGAAATTACTATAAATGTGATTTTGACACCGTGAGTTACATATAGTACCATTTTATGGCACATATTAGATTAAAAATATGATATTTTTTCCCCACACCGTGTACCATTGAATGTAGGGTTAAGATTTAACGAGTCGGACCTGTACATACATACCGCACCTGGGACCCGTACCCGAGTCCGTGTAACACAGTAAACAACTCTTTCTTTCAGTGCTGAAGTTCATGCATAGTTGACGGTATTCAACTTAAAACATAGGGAAGCCAATTGAAAGAGTTGAAATGAGGATGACGATTTCCAAATTTTGTAGAGAGCTATTCGTTCCCACACCCAATTCTGAATCAAGAGTTGAAGCATTCACTTTCATGGCTAGCCTTTCCAACAACTTAAGTGGCCGGAGACGATGGCTGAAAACCAATACCTTCTCCCCACCTGAGTCGGACAACCCTAACAGATTAAGGAAGAAGTTTGCCTTCAGTCCTTGTCTAATATCCAACTTTTCTAAGATGTGGTCCATCCGGGCATCGTCAATGCCCTCTGTTTCTGTGGTTGACGTGTCTGTAGGTGAAATCTTTAGGAGGGATCTCAACTGTGCGTGCACATACAGTGTGCTCCCATCCCAGGTGATGTTCAACTGCTTAACGAAGTTGTTCAGTTCTTCAACTTCACGAACTGTCGTAAGGGTGAGATGAAGAAATTTAGAGAGGTCAACAAGCCCAGGCAATTCATGAAGAAAATCTAATTTGTAGAAATGGACAACCTTGCCTGTCATTGCACGCAACTTTTGAATGACGGTTACCTTTCTCTTGAAGTTATCATCTTGCATATATATACAGCAGTTACATTTGAAGAGGAAGGTAGCTGTCATTCATGAGTTGCGGGCTGTCTGGACTTTATTGAGCGAGTTCATGAATGCGTACTCTCATTTGTCTTTTTTATGACCTTCGTGCAGAATGAGAATGAATGGGTACGTTAGTAATATTTTTTGGCAGGCAGTGGCAGTCTTTCTTGTTTCATTGTCACATACAATTGATGAAACTTGTTTGTACGCCCGGAAAAGTATTCTTCTCTGATCTGCCCACTGTCTGAGCACCCGAAGGTAATGGAGCATGGGCCAGGATTGACCCACCTCGATTCTCTACAACCAAGTTGCTCAGTAGGAAATTGAAGCCCTCAACTTGATGGCTGGCCTTGCCAACAACTTAAGTGGCCGAAGACGATGGCTGAAAACCAATACCTTCTCCCCACCTGAGTCGGACAACCCTAACAGATTAAGGAAGAAGTTTGCCTTCAGTCCTTGTCTAATATCCAACTTTTCTAAGATGTGGTCCATCCGGGCATCGTCAATGCCCTCTGTTTCTGTGGTTGACATGTCTGTAGGTGAACTCTGAACAACGTAGTTAAGAAGTTGAACATCACCTCGGATGGGAGCACACTGTATGTGCACGCACAGTTGAGATCCCTCCTAAAGAGTTCACCTACAGACATGTCAACCACAGAAACAGAGGGCATTGACGATGCCCGGATGGACCACATCTTAGAAAAGTTGGATATTAGACAAGGACTGAAGCCAAACTTCTTCCTTAATCTGTTAGGGTTGTCCGACTCAGGTGGGGAGAAGGTATTGGTTTTCAGCCATCGTCTCCGGCCGCTTAAGTTGTTGGAAAGGCCAGCCATCAAGTTGAGGGCTTCAATTTCCTTGCTTGTTTCATTGTGACATACAATTGATGAAACTTGCTTGTACGCCCGGAAAAGTATTCTTCTATGATCTGCCCACTGTCTGACCACCCGAAGGTAATGGAGCATGGGCCACGATGCAGCCACCTCGATTCTCTGCAACCAAGTTGCTCAGTAGGAAATTGAAGCCCTCAACTTGATGGATGGGGTTTCATCTGGTTTTTGTGCCTGGGATGAGCACCAATTTTTGTCACAAAAGAATCGTGTCCTGATTGTTTAACCCCGTCATGAAATAGTTCAGTTGCTTCTTTGTCATTTGTAGTCGGGCCTTCATAAAAGTATGTGCGTGTAGTCCTTCAGCCCTAAATGAAAAACACAATGTAGTCCTTCCTCTTGAAGATTTGGGAAATTATGCATTTATCGCTTGTACACATAATTGTTTTAATTGTAAGCTGTGTGAACGAAATGCAAAATTTCCATGTGTGCCCTTTCTTTTGTCTGTTTCAAAATCTGTATATGTGTTGGGAAATTCTGCGTGTTGTTGTCTGTGTTTACTCAAAATTTTAAGGTTAACAGCCACATGTTGCAGCCGTTTGTTTGTGTTCTTGTAAATATTGATTGCAATACTTTGCAGGAGTTGTCGTCATTGCATCTGATGGATATTGGTCACCTCGCACCAACAATGTTAGTTTTCTCCTTAAAGACTTGCTACCAGTTGGTTTCGTACATATGTTTGTAAACAAACGAAATCCATCACCAAGGAATACGCTGATTTTTTTCCGGATCAATTCTTACAGCAGCCCTTGTACTTTTGTGTTTGTGTTATTTGTTTTGCACAAATTTTGAATGGCCTCGCTTTGCACCATCAATTTTGAACTTTTGTTTCAATTACGTCAATTTGATTTCAACTCTTCACTGTTTTGTATCAGAAAATATGAATATACGTGGCAACTGTACTTTTTGTTGTAGTCAACTTATAACTTTATTGAACTTACATAATCTCAATCAATTGACATTACAATCTTTGTTTTAAAAATGACAAACAGCATTAGCAATTTGACCGAAAATGTCCACGAAATTTGAAATGGACTGTCACAATTTAGGTAGTTTAAAGTGCATCGATCGAAATTAGACAACGGACAAAATGTGTACACCACCCCTGTAATTCTCCCTTCAATCTAATTTGTATGATTTGCTCTTTCATAAGGGGAAGGAAAAGATTGAAGACAATTGCCGAACAACATATCCAAATGTCTGACACTATCGCTGGCTTTTATCGAAAGCGGCCAGTTGCACCATTCATTTGTTACAGGTACTAGTTGTTTATTTTGACAATCTGGAATTACATATTTCGTACTGAAATTACGCGCCTCGTCGAAGTTCAGTTTGTGATGTTTCAAATTGGTTTTGTTCCGCATGTTTGAAAATGTTTAACTTGGTGTCGATTCAGTCCCGGATGTACGAAAGCTGTCTTATGCCGATTTCGGGGCCAGCTTGACATAAAAACTTGCATATATATATATATATATATATGTATTCATATTTCACATTTAGTGATGATAAGCTTGACGATGCTTGCATGCAGCCAGCAACAATTCAAGGAAATGCAAGGGCCAGACAACACTCGACGAAAAATGGTGAGTGTTGAAATCTGTATTCTCTATAATACACTATGATGGAAACACATCGCTGGGTTGCTATCCACACGTTGTATTGAATGGTCGTAGTGGGCTTGTGATTGTTTCGCGTTTGCAGGATTGTAGCATGTAATAATGTCACCTTCCTATTGTTTTTGTAAATTTCAATTCGTTGTAAAAGTCCAGCTACGTTTTGTCATTGACTTTTTGCTGCAACTGTTATTTGTATTTGCAATCTTATTTAATTACCAACAATGCACACGGATTGTGTTTGGCATAAAGTTGTAGTTACAGTAATTTCGGACTCATAGTTGTTACTTGTCTTGTACGTCTGTCATTTTCTTGGTTAAAGACTAGAAAGGAGATTGGGGAAAGGTGGAAGGCACTCCCCTCTGATGAGAAAAAGAGGTTTGTGGAAATGGCTAAGGCGAGCGCTGAGGAACACGCCAAAGTAGTACCATGTGCACCGAAGTCTGAAAAGGTCATTACGTACTTCATGTTTTCGTAAATGCATTTGGCTAGGTCCTGCTTTGCTGACATTGTTGGTTGTATTTTTGTATTAATTTAAGGGTAAAAAATGTGCAGGGTAAAAGGCAACTCCGCATATCATTGAAGTCAATTGTTGAGCTAGTTAACCGATTCAACGAAGCACAAAAGTAGGCAGTCATTGACATTGGGTTTGCTGGCCTCCTGGGGATGAAGTGTATACGTATAGATCATGACTTGTGCGCATGGTTGGTACAGAACTTCGATCCTGACAGTAGTTCATTGAATGTTCATGGTTGTCAAGTCAGGCTCACGTGTAAGGCAGTTAATGTTTTATTGGGAATACGGTGTGAAGGCGATGACGTGCAGTTGGCTGGGTCATTGGAAGCATATCCCAATATCTACGATGAGGTTGGAGTTGTTAACGGAGTCATTCCTTTGAACAAGTTGAGACTTTATCTGACCGAGACTGCTGGTGCGGAGGACGAGTTTTGGCGAAAATTTGTGCTGTACGTGTTGGGGGCCATGTTGTGTCCTACCACAATGACCGGGTTGAAGCCATCGTTCATTCATGCCGTGAAGGACGTGAATCGTATGCGAGCTTGTAATTACCTTGAATTTTTTTTCCATTCCCCCCTTCATGTGTTTCATGCATTGTTCTGTCATGGTTCAACAAATTGGCCTTGATTGGGACATACAATGGTACCTGCTTTGTGAGTACGACAAACAGCACTCTTCCTGACCAAGTATGGTACTTGCAGAAATAAATTTTGTGTGACTACCGTCATGAATTTAAGAACAAAGAGTACAGGGCAAAAAGTATGCCGAACCTCAATGGAGGAACCAATTAAAACTACGTTGCGAAGAGGGGAACATGTACATAAATTTTTTTTCTTGGTTTCATTAATAAAGTCCTTGGTGTGCTGTACAATTTTTTCCCCAAAAAACATTGCATGATATGTGCCTATAAAGTTGACAGCATCCTCAACAAAATCGGTATGCTATGTACGTTCCACTGCAAAATTGAGAATAATGAATGCCATTGTTGCTGAATATAGTTCATTTCTGTGGGAAGAACAACTTAATTATGGTGTGCCCCTTAATGTCCACAGCTGTTGTACCTTGATTGTGTTTGTCTGAGCTCGACTACGATGCGGTCCACACCTCGGCTTTATGATTGGGGTGATACCCAAATACGGGAGACGCTGCGACGTATCAGAAGGAAGAAAAATTTCCCAACAATTGCGGTAAGCACTCCTACCACTGTGCACATTTCACACCATCGACCCACTTGTCTTCAACATACAATGTTAGACTTCATTTATGCGTTTCTATGATTAGGTGGAGTTTGATTACAGTAACGCCGATGATGCTGACATGGATGCATGCCATGTCGAGAACCAACAAACAGGACAGTACAATGAAGTCCGTATGAGCAATTTGGAGTCCGACATTCGTGAACTGAAGGAAATGATGAAGCAAGTTCTCCACAACCAAACAGATTTAATGGAGATGTTGCGACATTTCGAAGGCAAGCAAGTTGTTCGCAATGACAAGGTAATCCATCCAAGCATTACGCAATTTTCACACAGTTGAGCCACATCATTTGAAGATGGTTTGTAAGACTAAGTTCACGAATGTGTATGTATAATTAGGTGGAAGGCAATGATGTGTGTATCATTAACCTCTCCTCTAATGTTGCTCAACTGAAGGAAATGCTGAAGCAACTGCTTCAACGTTTCAGTTTGGGCTGCAACGAACCGTTCACTCAACAAACCAATTTACGTGAACTGAAGCAAATGCTACACCACCTCATCGAAGGTATATTCTCTACACCGCAACCGGCAGGCGTGGCCAAACAGGGTGTGGACCCTGCTGTTGGAGTCGAGGCGCATGAGGATGGCGTGGTCAAACCATCGGACGAAGTTAACCCAATGGAGTGTAATATTTCAGATGTACAAGGGGTGGATCACCAACAACATATTTTGAAGGGAACCTTGGCAAGGGACAAAAGTCATTTGCATGATGGGCACAAGCTGAACATCGAAGAAGGTGGGGACAACAACAAGAAGGGAGGCCTTCAGTCAGGGGAAACATATGAAACTGAAGATAAATACAGTCCTGACCTTCAGTCAGTGGGCGTGAAGAACGTGGCGTGCGATGTGCATACTTCTCCTACTAAGCTTGGCAAACCATTGGGAGCAACTGGAATCGTTAGAGGAAGTGCAAAGGGAAGACGAAAAGGAAAAGGAAAAGGAAAAATGTGCGAAAGTGGAGTTCAAGCCACTGAGGTCGGGGATATGCAATTGTGCATCGATAGCAAAACAAATAGTGGAGTTGACGACAGTAGTTCACCTATGGATGTTGATGGTGTGGACAACGTGAACAAGGTACAAATACTGCCTTTAATGCCCCACAAGTTGTGAATACCCAATTCATGCCCACATCAATAATGTGAATCAGTAATTTTACAATCATCTGTGTTGTATTGTACTAGTTGTCAAAGAATTGCATGTTTGCAGTTATGACTGCTGTCATATGTTAGTACACATTTCTAACAAACTCCGCACCAAACATCACAAGTTGGGAAAACTCTGAGGCTCACAGTTTTTACATCATTTCACGTTTTTTTTTATGACTACAGACCTTGTAATATAAGCTTCAATATTTTTATGAACTGTGTACTGTTAGTTGGCTGTTTATTTTTGTAGGACTCGTTGACGATGTTGGACAGCGAAGGGTTGTTATCGGCGGAGGAACAAAAACTTCTTCACTATGTATTTGACGATAGCAAAAATGAAATGTATTGTTTCATTTACTACTTGCAAATTTTCAATGACAGTCCACTGTGAAATAACTATCGTTCTAAGGATCATTTATTGCTTGTAGGGACATTGTTGTTTCCATGAATCTTCATGGACGGGCATGTGAAGTTGGCACCCGGCGTGACATGCGCACGCTCAAACCAGGGTCGTGGCTATCCGACACTGTAAATGTTGGCTGCACAAATATGAATCTGCATTTTTCAGTACCCCTAACTCAGAAACCTTTCTAATCAACTTGCCTTGTGTCTTGCATACAATGTTCCAGCCAATCAACTTGGTGGTGGTGCAATTGACTAATCGACAGAGGGATTTACACAATGACGGGAGGCACACTGATTGGTTCTTTCCCGTATATCTGTCGATAAGTAAGTGTTTAAAGCTACGTTGTGTATTGTGTATGACATATTTTGACAAATGTTTTCGTCAATGACCTTTACGCATTACACATGCAGACTATGATTCTAAATAAAGATATGCAACCTCTGGACCATGAACATATCGTCACATCATTTTTCGGACATGACAGATACACTGGTGCGATTGATGCATGCCAGAGGGTAATATCAATGTTTATCCCGTTATATTAAAACGAAAATATGAAAGCCATTACATGTTTGAATGGCCTCTAAACAAGGTCTGTCGTTGTGTTTTCGTGTAGATTTACATGCCATTCAATTACAGAGGAGTGCATTGGTTGTGCGTTAAAATTGATATGGTGGACCGTGTAGCCTACCTATTCGACTCAGTCCTATCCAACCGACCGAACAAAAGGAAGCTAAATGTAGCTAAAATTTTGGTATGTCCTTCTGGTGCATTTCTGAACACTACAAAAAACTTGAACATCCTTTACGTAAACCAACTTCAACCTTGTGGAACAGGTTGAAACTATGCACGACTTGCTGTAACTACACTTTGGAAATGATTATGTTACAGACGTGCGTAGCTTCCACCGCTGCATGTTAGACGAGAGGCCAATACAACAACTGGACGAGTAATCCACAATCCCTCCCTCACATTAATGTCTAAGCTGCATGACTGACTTAACGAACCTATTACGTATTGACGACAACTTTAATGTGAAATTATTTTTGTAGCACGTTTGACTGTGGGATGTTCGTCATCAAATTCATGAAGCAACCTGATTTAAGCCTCGGTCCACACAAGGTATATTCTACCGCTTAATTTCCATTTGTCAATCAAATCCTTCCTCGTACGTCCTCCAATTTTAACTGATTTGTCTTACGATTTTTGTGGACAAAGTTCGCTCCCTCTGTGCATCATAAGTTGTTGGTTGACATCGTTATGGATGTCAATAATGCAAAGATCGCAGAGTACCGGGAGTGCTTTCATATGAGCAATGCCACAAGCTAGGCCAGTGATGGGAATGGGCTGCCAGTACGCCAGTAATTTGGGTGGCAATAGGACTTTAACTAATTTTTTATTCTTTGATTTCAATATGGATGTTAATTATGGGTCCCCAGTATTGTTTTTGCTGGACGATGTAAATATGGACCAACTGTAAACATGGATCAAACATGTCGATGTAAACATGGATCAAATATGTCGATGTGGCTACTGACTTAGTACTATTTTGTTTACGCATGTTTCTTGTTCGGATGAATGCGACTGTAACTGTATATAATTTACGGCTGCTTTTGTAACCGAAGTTAATTTATAATTTAATTACAAAAAAGGGAAAATTAATTTTCAAAAATGAAAGAAACCACATTATGAATGAAAACTCAATACTCTTCGTAGGTAAGTTATATATCAGCCCATTAGCACATATGACTCCAGCCAAAAAAAAAACTTTTATGGCTTACAGGGAAGGATAAAAAAAATAAGTCAAATCTACATATCTGCTGCATCATCAGCTGCGTCTTCTGAAGAGTTGTCCGTACTGTCTGACTGACTGTCCTCATCCATTATCTTATCAGACTTCGCTTCGTCCGCCGCCAATTTGTCATCGGTCAGCCAATCAACGTTCTGCTTGATAGCACCGACTTGCCGCTCCAAACTTGACAACTATGTGTCCACTTCATTCAATCTTTCGTAGATAGCTTGCAACTGCTGGAATACAGGAGCAACATGAGCTTCAACAATAGCTTCAATCTTGTTCGAATCGGACATTTTGTAGGAATATGTGTATGGTTTATTTTACTGACTACTTTTTTAAAGGAATGTACAGATTCATAATATTACACAACACTATGCTGTAAGTATTTGTAATATATGGTATATGACTTGTATGTTTGCAGAAGACCTCATGCATTGTGACATACATCGTATTAATTTCTCAAACTGGCCGAATTCATCTTGCAAAAATTCGTTCCTTCTTACATGCACCAAGTCATCCGTTCAGTACCCCTGATCGTCCATTATTTGGCATTTCCAACACACATGCATTGTACCTTCCATCAGTACTATCCCACTGTCATTGATTTCCACACCCACAGTTCATCATACAGTCACATTCGTCATTTGTATTTGTGCCCCAACCCAATTACATGTCTACTCATCCATAAAGGTTAGCAAAATTGCTCTTATCAGATACATATGCCGTTCTAATTGCACCGAACCTTTAAATGCAATACCCACAGTCATTAAGTTGCTTTTACGCAGTTTGGGTAGTTGTTGCCACCAAACAACAATAAGTGTGTTCACGTCTTTAAACCTACCACCAACGTATTAATGACTATGGGTTGAAGGTAATTTAACATTTACAACCAACCACAAAAAAGTTTGCAACCAGTGTTGTTTCCTTTGCATTTGGGTTTGTTTTTGCGTCCATATATTCTTCGTGAACCTGCGAAAACAAAGTTGGACTCAATCAAGAAGCTTCACACCTATGGATGCACACCACGGTAAACGTGGTCGTGGACAATCACTTGCAACGGCTGGCAACTCCCGACCGAAGTCACCAGAATTGGATTATGCAGGTGGGTATATCGATTCCTTCGGTGATCGACGTTTCTTTGAAACAGGGTTCCCACTGTGGAGTTTTGAACCTCTACGGGATTACAACTGCACCCCAATACAAGATGCTTGCCTGGGGAAGTATTTTGGAATTCCAGTTTCACTGTTTGCCAAATGAGTTCAGTGTGAACACCACTGTCGATGTGCTTTTCTGAAGGTCACAAAAGCCCGATCGGTTGAAATGCAGCGGCAATTCCCTCATGTCAGCGACTCCCAACTTAGGCATCGTTTGCAAAGTGAGGTTGATCAAATGACTCGTCGACTCATTAGGAACTCACAGATAGAGGACGCAAAGGCAGAGTCGAAGATACATGGATCGAACCCGGCATCTGCGATAAAGGCTATAATGGAGGATCCTGCACTGGTGTCGGACCCTGACCTTTCAGATTACTCAGACTCCGAAGTTGTTGATTTGAGCGAGGATTAGCAAACCTGGACATGTGTATGACATAGTAAGCGTAGTCTTGTAAGATGGCATCGTCGCGCGAAAATAAACGACTTAGAAACTAACAGACCGTCATACTCTGCTAACCATTGCAACGGTGCATGCGTTAACGTCTTCATCATGTCCACTTTGTTGAAGGTATTTTTTTGGGTCACCGTCCTCGACTAAAAGCTGTCTTATGATTTTTGTTGGTACGATGACAAGGTAATTTTTTTGTAATGTCAATGACCGATATCAGAAACTATCATTAACCTACGTTTTGTTGATTACTTCATGTTTGTGAATCGTTCAATATGGACAACAAGGTTTAAGTGTCGGAATCATTGACTGGAATCACAAGCTGTAATTGCAAACAAAAATTGTGCACAACCAGCCAACGGTCTCATACACTCTTAACATCAATATGGGCACAAAATGTTTTGCTTTTTCAAACACGACGGTTGTGTGGAAGCATACCCCATGGGGTCAACCTGTGCATTAGCAATTTTTCTCCCATTGTGCATTGTTATGAACTAATCAGCTCCCCTTCAAACAAAAAAATATACAATAGACCATGCAGAAACAGAGTATTGATATTCATTAATGAAGAAGTCAGCACGATGGTGAAGAAATGTACCACGCATCCTATATCTGCTTTCAACTTGCTAACAGATAATAGTTGAGGCCACAGATAAGTGACAAACAGATACTAGTTGACAGATAACAGATTTGCCAAATCTGTTAATTACAAACAAACAAACCTGCAACACATAACAGAAGTTGTTCATTACAACCAAAATTGATGCACCCAGATAAGAGAACCTGCAACAGATAACAGGCCACAGATAAGTGACAATGCACCGAAAAAATTCAGTCATCCACAAAGCATCCACAAAATTCATCCACAGAGCATCCACAAAAATGAATCCACATACCATCCACAAAATTCGTCCACAGATCTGCCAAATAGCATCCACAAAGCTCTTACAATGACACCAATGTTTCTCAAAATTCATTACAGACTAACATTATAAGTCACATCATAATAACTTATAAAATTCATTCCGTACATTCATTCCATAATAAAATTCATTCCACAAAGCTATTAAGTAAGTTACATAAGTTACATCATAATAAAATTCATTCCATAAACATTACTTACATAATGAAGTACAATACAACAAAAACTGGTACAAACTTCCATTCAATTTCCCAAAATACAAAGAAGTACGAAAGTTACATAATCAAGTACAAAATGATAGAAGGGCTGTGCTACATCCCCCGAATTTGGGGGCCCCTAATCCCCCGAAAAATCAGAACAAGGCAAAAAAAAAAACATGCCCAAAACGACGTTGCTTTGGGCATTAGGGGGGGCATTTTTAGGGGGACAAATCATTTCTCAATGATAGAAAATAGGAAAATGATTTGTCCCCCTAAAAATGCCCCCCCTAATCCCCCTAATGCCCCAAACGACGTCGTTTTGGGAAAATATATATATTTTTTTTCCCTTTTTTTTTTTTGCCTTGGTTTGAAATTTAGGGGGATTAGGGGGCCAAAAATTAGGGGCATGTAGCAAGGCCCTAGAAAAAATAATGAAATACACCATCGCTTTGATAATATTTTCTATCCTTTCAAGCCTTCGACCATGGTCATTTCCCAAGTCATGAAGCCTCGTCCTTACATCGTTGAAGTGTTCTACTGTTAAAGCATCACCAGCTCTAGTGTTGGAAGGGATTGTGGACATAACACCTTCATCATCTTCAGCCACGAACTTGAAGTAATTGCAATGGGGAGTGGGAGTGGTACTCTACAATGCATGACAATCAGTTAGTTGAATACGACAAATATTACTGTGACTACTAAAGGATTAAAATTTCCAATACATACTTACATATTTTGATGGGCAAACAAAGCACAAACGTCCTTCATTTCCATTCTTATTGTTCTGACAATACGTATGGCAGCGGTTCTTCCACAATTGCACAGCCTCGTTTGTAACCTTATGTTGCTAATGTTAGAAGAAGAAGCCATTTTTTAAATCCGCATACATGAGAAATTTGTAGTGGTCTGCTATGCTTCTGTTTGATGGGGTTAATAGCAGGTCTAGCTTAATTTGAGGGACAGAGTGTGTCTTTACTGAAAACATCTATTTGTTCAAACTGCCATGTTTAATAGCATTTGCACAGAGGTTACACAGACTAAACTGTTAATAGCATTTGAACAAACATCGCAGCTCAATGTACACACATAGCATTTTGAAACTGAACAAATACAGCAGTTTCAAACATAGCATTTGTGATTAATTACACACATGTTACACACATAGCATTTTCAATCTGAACAAACATGGCAGTTTTACAAACATATCAGGTCAATGTCAAGTAAATTATCAATCACACATGTTAAACAACTATTATCAACAAATCATGCTGAAGTGAAATGATTAGGGGCAGATTGTTGGAGATTGTGATTCAGTAGTTATCAAACTGAAATAGTTATCAACAAATGAAACATGTGATTTTCAACAAAGCGCACTGAAATACTTATCAACAAATCAGTAATAGTTATGAACATTTAAGTTCAGTTTGATAATAGTTATCAATGTTGATAATAGTTAATTCAAGTCACGCAGCTAACACATTAGTTGATAGCAGTTCATTACAACAATTCATGCGTGATTGACAACAAATTCAGCAAAATCACATTATCAATCACACATTGAAAATTACACAACTATATGCATTCGTTCAACTAATTATCAATCTGCATAATCATACTATGTTCTGCAAAGATGTGATCCTTTCATTTTATGTTGGATCAGTTTCTGCGTATTCATACTACGTTCTGCAAAATTTATACTTTAACTCTAAAAGGTAAATGCATAAATGTTCGTCACAATATGTGCCGCATTTTTCAAGCATACCATTTATCTATCTGCATAACAGTAATTTTCAAATATATTTTGTGAATCACAACCCTAACTTTTTTATTTCAGCGTTTGGAGGACGAACCTGGTTCATCTATGGCCTGAAAGCCCACGTTATCGTCAACAAATTCCTTCTCTACAGCCGATGGTGGTCGCGGTCGAGCTATGGTTCGCGAAGCAGAGAAAATGAGGGCTACAGCGGTGGGTTGGGTTTACGAGTGGGTGGCCGTCGGGAGTGGTCGCCGGTGAGGCTGGGTTCGGTGGAGGAGGAGTGAGTGTGACAGTGAGGGGGAGTGAGAATGAGATTGAGGTGCATACTCTGTATAACCTGTATAGCAGAGCGGGAAAACGGAAATTTATGTTTGGTTTGCATTTGGGAGACGAGTTTTAAAGAAAAAAATTTCTAAAAAATTGTTTGGTTTGAGTTTTTGTAAAAAAAATTTCAAAATCACTATCTCTCACTTACATATCAATCAATCACTTTTTCTCTCTCCTCTCTCCTTTCCAATCACTTTTTCTCTCACACACATCTACTCAAATTCTCCCAAAATATCAAATCATCCCAAACTCCCAAAAAAACAACTCTCCCAAAATACACAACCATTGTTAACATAAATTTCAGAACATAAACCTTACACTTTTGATCATTTACCATGTGTATTATCAAGAAATCAAGACAAAATGACATACCTGAATCCATTGATGAACGGTTAAACGGAAGCGTGATTATCAATGAACTCTTTGTTATTGATTATGTTATTGCCTTCTAATCCTTTCCCCTTTGGTGCCTTATGTTTTTCCTTGAGAGGATTTAGAAAATAAAATGGCAGTGTTCTTCTTTTTTCACCTTTTTCACTTGGGAAGGAATGGGGACCATAACCTTTTAAAGGTTGTAATTGGTTTTCAAAACTGAAAGGTTGTGGAAGTTCAAAAGGAATGAAAACCAACTTTAACCATTATTGGTTTTAATTTCTATTTATTGGTTTTCAAAACTGAAAGGTTGTGGAAGTTTAAAAGGAATGAAAACAAATTTTAACCAATATGTTTTAATTTATATTTCTGCCTCTCATAGAAATAGAAATTATACAACTAGTATCTACAAATTAGGTCCATAACACATATACCCTTAAGCCTATTAACTAAATTGAATCACTTAAATTGTAGGCTTCTTATAAATGATAACACCACATTTAATTATGTGGTCCCATTGAGACATTATCTAACAATCTCCCACTGGACCACATATGTATCCTGAAAAATGTGCTTAACTTTAGTGAGCTCAGAAATTTGTTATCATAACTTGAGGGTATCCAAACAATCTTGTCCATTAACTATATGAATATAGGATCAAAGCGGTCTTCATTACATCAATCGTAACTCAACCCACCAATGGTCACGTATACTAATACAGCTAAATGACATAGATCAATCATGGATGCGTAGCATGGAAATTACATGTGATGTGATCCATACATGCCTATTTCCAGCTGGTCCTACTTAACTTTATTGAGATCAATACTTCACAATACGTAACAGAGCGTAATAAACAGAATATTTCATTTCTGCAGAAATTAATCAAATTACATAGATAAAACTCAAGGCTGACATAAAGCAGTAATATAAATACAAACTCCCACTAAACCAGAATGTTCTCAAATAGAACAACACCCATCTGAGCAGTGTGCTCATGAAAGACCTTGGGTGGTAGTCCCTTCGTAAGTGGATCCGCTATCATGGAGTTTGTCCCAATGTGCTCTATGGAAATCTGTCCACTCTGCACTCTTTCTTTTACAACTAGGAACTTGATATCAATATGCTTTGATTTTGTCGAGCTCCTGTTGTTATTTAAAAGAACAAACCCAAAAAAAATTTAAACTCTCTCCCCAAATTTTTTTTCAAAAACAACTCTCCCAAAAACAAACCAAACAGTCTTTATTTTAATTTTTAGTCCATAAGCCAAAAAATCACTAACAAAAGACAGAATGAATTAAGACTGGGACCCCCTTTCCCCGTACAAGGATCCTCTCCTTGCAAGCCCCTCCTTGTGCCCGTCCTTGCAGAGCCTTCGGGCCTACTTTTAGGCCCAATTTTGATAATCCAAACCGTTCATATTTTATGATTTATTCAGTATATCATACCTGTAAAAAATCAAGTTGATTTATTCACTCTCTCTGCTTCCAAGTCCCTATGGAGCCTCCCTTTCTCCTCCCTGCCTTGACGCGCTCGCCCTCCAATTCCCTCTGGAGATCGCCCACTCTGCTATCCACCTCGTCCTTCTGCCTGACCAGCTCCTCATTATTGCTCATAGCCTCTTCATGTCGCTCGACCGCGGCGACACAGGCTCTTTGGGCCTCGTCGAACTTCTTCAGCTCGCCAGCAAGTTGGAACTCGAGCGACACAACCTGGCGGCGTGTGTCCTCCAGCTCCGCCTGAACCGTTTGCAGCTCAGTGTGGGCACTCTCCCAACTTGCACTCTTCTCCTTCAACTTTGCAAGCTGGGCCTTGGCCTCATCTGCCTTGAGTTTGGCACCCCCCGCCTTCCTCAGCAGGGGCCCTGCTAAGGTGGTTACCTCCATTTGAGCGGAGTATAACCCCCTTAGCAGCTCAGCCTCGTTGAATCTGGAGGCCGAGCGCAAGGCTGCCTCTTCTACAATCCCTACAAGGCGATCTGCCCCTGCTCTGGCTGGGCCTTCTTCTCCCTCCAGCCGCCCTGCGGTCCCACCGACTCCTCCTTCTTGAGGTACAAGACCCCCCTGAGGCTGTCCCTCCCTCCTTGGCCCAGGGCCAACAGCCTCATCCTCCACTTGCCTTTCGGGGACGACCTTTGCGCCCCCTACGGCGATCGCCGCCACCACTGGCACCACCTCCATGACCTTTGAGGCAAGCATTTATTACGACAACACCTCTCCGTCGGAACAGGACCCCCTTACCCTGAGCAAGGTAAGCTACAGCATAGGCTTTCGGCAAGAAGAGCAAGTCGGAAGGGACAACAAAATGATGAGAAAAGGATATAAACAAATGTTGTAGACAAGAAAAAGGTTAAGTTCTCTATCTGGAATCCTCTCCCATATACTCTGCTTCTCTTCCTAACTTGCTCGTCGGAGAGTTCGCTGGGGGACTACTCCGTTCCCCGTTGAACTTGCCTGCAGGTTATCTGGTGGGCTTGATCATTTGGACACGGGCTGGAGGAGCTTAGACCTGTCTGATCCATACACTGGGACGAACAGCATTAACACATAATCAGTGCAAATTTCCTGTCACAAACATCATATCCAAGTACAACAAAATCTATTATTTGAAAACACAAAAAATTAAATTTAAAACATATGAAAATACTAAAATAACATAAAAATAGCAACTTCCTAACCACCTTTTAGGGCTGCTTTGGCATGTTTACAAAAAGCCAAAAGTCAAAAAGTCAATATTTTTGCTTGGATCACATTATTTTAAGTCACATCACCTCTCACACACATCATTTCAACCCCTAACCCAAACGGAACTCATATTTCACAAAAAGTGAAAAAATACATTTATTTATATTTAAAAAGTGAGGAAAAAAAATTGGACTAAAAAAGTGCAATTTTTGTCTTTGTGGATGAAAAAAATGAGGAAAAAAATATGGATGTTTGGGTTAACTTTTTGACTTTTATAAAAAAATGTGTATTACAAAATTGTATAAATTAATGTGCAAGGCAAAATTAGAATTCGGAGTTGTGTAGGCATAATTTTTGACTTCCTGTGAATAGTAATAACTTTTTGACTTTTTGGTTTTTTTTCCCAACTTGCCAAACTTGGCCTTAATATGTAGTGTCACGTACGTTTCCGTTTCCCTCCCAAATTTGGAACAAAAACCAAAGTCGGCAGACAGCGCTTTTGAAATCCCACAGATGCAGTACTTTTCATGATGACACACATGCCGTAGCCTTTCTAATCTCACCAACTCATTTCCATTTCCCATACAAATTTCGGCTACTTTGCTGTCCCTCCTTCTCTCTCCATTTCGGTTTTGCTGTCCACCTCCAGTAGCACACTCTCTCTCTATGTCTCCATTTTGACTGCGCCAGGTCGCCGACGGTAACAGTCACCATTTTCTCGGGCATGTGTGAGTCTGTCTATTTTTTATTTCGGAGCACATTATTATTATGACCTACTGTGTTCCACTCGCGCGACATTACCATTTCTGAACTATGAAACTGTTCCTCCTTAGGTAATTGAAACCATACGTACGATTAGGTATACAAACTACACGGGTGACAAACTGATATTGCCATTGAGGAGTTCCAAACTGACAGACGGTCTTCGTTGAGCAGTGTAGTCGGGTTTTTATTTCTCTGCATGAAGGTAAGTTGCGTATGGGTGCTGTTGGGTTGAATGTCCGATGTGGCCCTGTTTCAAGTGTGCGCATTGGTAGTTGATTCGGGCTTCAAGTCGTAAATACTATAAAATGAGTACAACATATGGCCAATTAATTTTCGTAAAACAGTGGCATGCCATATCTGCATAAATTAACGACAACATATCGTAGTTGAAAATAAACGAAAAGTACCACTTGTACAATGCACGCACGACTCAATGGTCCGTTGATTGTAAGTTGTTAACAGTCAATTTCGTTTTGTTACAATGTGGGAGTAACGTTCTTTCTGCATCCTTATGAATATTGCATGCAATTCTTTGCAGGAATTATCGTAATTGGATATGGGCGACATGTCAGACAATGCGAAGCAACTGTGAGTTTATGTCGTTCAGTATTTGATACAGTTAGGTTTGCAAGGTTATGTTTCCTGTACCTACTAAATACCACGGTCTGTTCGTGTATGGCATATTGTGCCGCTATGTACTGCCATCAGGAGGTTGTGCGATTTGAGTTTGACACATTTGCGATAGCCTCAAATTGCACCATGAATTTCGTGTAATGGATTAAAACTGTGTCGATTTCTTACCAGAATATGTGCACATACGGCACATGTCGCGTATTCTGCAGAGAGCATTTGTGAAATCCATAATTCACTGAGTTATACTAAACCACTTCAGTTCATCATTTTCGGTGACAACGGAAAACGACGTTACCAATTTCACGAAAATGGCACAACTTTTGAAATGGGAAGGCAAGATTGACTAACTTGAAAGTTAACCGACGAAGATGATAGGATGCACAAAACGTACATACCACCGATGTAATTTGGCCTTGAACAAAATTTCATTTACGCTGATATTTGTTACAGGCAAAAGAAAACATTGAAGGCAAGTGGCAAAGGTTCAGGAATGGAAAGGGTTGACATTACCGAGCCCCCTCGTCGAAAGCGGCCACTTGGGCCATTTATTTTTTACAGGTTCGATCCGTGTCCTTCAAAGCGGCTCACAGTACGAATCCCTCTCGTCAGAAACATGTGACAGTATTTTTGCACAATTCTGCATTACATATTTTGAACTCATAGCTTGCGCCTGTGCAGATTTCAGTTTGTACTCACAAGAAATTAAGATTTTAGAGACCAAAAGTAAGGGCCAAAATAATTTGGACCATTTATAATTGTTGTTGCAGAAATGATGTGGTTATTATATTTTTAGCAACCAAAATTGGACATTACAGATGCATTATTATGTAGTTGGGACCAAATTTGTTTGTGTCACAAATTGTGTACGTATATGTATATATATCCATCCATATCTAACATATACTTGCGCCGAAATTGACAATGGTTGCAGCCAGGAACAATTCAAGGAAAAACGAGAAGCAGACAACCCCGGACCGAATATGGTTAGTGTGCAGACATGTAGTAAGTAGAGTACCGTGATGGAAACACGTGACTGCTGTGATAGCAAAGTATGGACTTCTATTCCATGCGCGCACCAGTCATGTGCTTCTATTGTGTCGCATTCAACGATTTCCAGCAGTCATAGAAGCCATATTGCATGTTCTTATAAACTCCGATTATTTGTAAAATTCCATGTCCGTTTTTATTTCAACTGTGTGCGAAATAGTAATTTGTATGTGCAAACATATGTAAATACCAGAAAATGTGCACACATTGCAAGTGATACAACTTTTGCTGACAATTATTTTGGACTTACAGCTCCTATTTGTCCTGTATGTGCGTCACGTTGGTGTAACACTTACAGAGCCGAAAGGATATTGGGGAAAGGTGGAAGGAACTCCCCTGTGATGAGAAGAAGAGGTTTCAGGACATGGCTAAGGCAAGTGCCAAGGAACTGGGCGAAGAAGTTGCAAAGAAATCTGCAAAGGTACTTACGTGCTTAGTGTTTTCATAACTGCATTTGGGGAGGACCTGCTATCGACACAATGTTGGTTACTTTTTTGTATTAATGTTCACGTTAATAACATTGCAGAGTAAAATGCAAGTCCGCATATCATTGAAGGCAATTTTTGATATCGTGAACCGGTGTAACGAAGCACAAAAGCAGGCAGTCATTGATATTGGGTTCGGTGGCCTCCTGGGGTTAAAGTGTACCCGTATAGATCACAACATGTGCCAATGGTTGGTACAGAACTTCGATCCCGACACGTGTTCGTTGACTGTTCATGGCCGTCACCTGAGGCTCACCTATGAGGAAGTGCATGTCTTATTGGGTATACGGTCAGAAGGCAATGACGTGCAGCTCACTGGTTCAATAGACGCATATCCCAATATCTACGAAGAGGTTGGAGCTGTTAAAGGAATCATTCCTTTGAACCAGTTGAGAGTTTATCTGACTGAGAGTGATGGTGCGGATGACGAGTTTCGGCGGAAGTTTGCGTTGTACGTGTTGGGGGCCATGTTGTGTCCTACCACAATGACCGCGTTGAGCCTGTCGTTCGTTCATGCCATGAAGGACGTGACTGGTATGGGGGCATGTAATTGGGCAAAGGTGACACTACAATTCCTTGTGAAAGGTGTTCGGAAGTATAAGATGAAACTTCAGCGCGAGGCAACTGGATGTGTTTTCCTTCTAATGGTAACGTAATCGACCGTTGTTTGTTTGTACCATGCCGATTACATATTTCATCCATTGCTGTGCATATGGTTCAATAAAATGGCAGTCGTTGCGAAATACAAACTTACCTGTTATTGAACAGCATGACAAATATACCTGTACGGGCCACATTTTTTGTAACCACGAAAAGCTTATCTTTTGAACCGGAAAGCTGCATGGGGATTCTGCCATCGAGACACATAAACACATACATATGATTGTGTTGTAAGTTGTATGCATTGTTAGCGAATACGGATTACTTTGCTCGGAAGTGTATAGTAAATATCTTTTCCCCCTTACAATGCAGCTATTTTACTTGGATCGTTTTGCCCCTCCCTGCAAGAGTACGTCGGCTACTACACGCTCCATCCCTCGGCTAAATGATTGGGGTGATGCCGAAATACGGGAGACGAGGTGACTTATGGGAAGGAAGCAAATGTTGCAGCAACATGAGGTAATCAACCCATTCGTTCTGCACATTTGACAGCATTGCCCCACCTGTGTTATGGATAACAGTGACAGACAGAATATGTGTTCCTATAACTAGGTGACAAGCAGCGACAAACAGTGACCCATTCCTTAGCGTACGTCATATTTTCAGTTTGTCCCTCCCTATTTACTCTGAAATACTCGAACTTTTGGGGGGAAAACATGAAGTTTCCATGTGGACGATGTTGTAGCCTTACAAATTCAATTTTATGTACTACTTCTGTTACGAAATGAATTTTCGTTAAGCCCTGAAGTCAAATTTTTAGAAAAGCTTGAAGATTTTGGTTTTTTAACCTTGTAAAAAGGTCAAAACATTGTCGTTCAGTTATTGTTAGTTAGTTTGTAATTGAAAGTTTCTCTTTGTTTATGTAATTGGGAAAAGGTAAAGTGGTAAACATGGGATCGACTGTGAAGTTTTTATCCACACCAGATGAGCATCATTTACAACAACATTTTTTTTCCATTTTAGACGAATGGAGTAATTAATTTTTATTAGATATATTTAATATGTAAAGTGTGTACACATATGTTGTGTGCAACTTAAGAAAGCAGACAGAAACTTTACGATTCACAGTTGAGATCGATTAACGATTCAGTGCATTACCATTTTCATTTATGATTTGAATCCCGATTTGACAACTATGTTAGGTGGAGTTTCATCCAACAAAAGCGGAAAGCAACGACATTGATGACGCAATTGACACACACCATGTCAATAACAAACAGAAACCACGGATTGATGATGTTCGTTTGAGCAAGGTTGAGACCGACATTGGTGAACTGAAGGAAACCATGAAGCAAGTGCTTCACAGCAATGCGAAAATAAGGGACATGTTGCTCAATTTCCGAGGGAAGGAAGCTGTTCACAATGCAAAGGTAAGCAAAAGCAATCAGTACACATGCTTCACACAGTTCACAGAGGTTACTTGAAGATGAAATATCGTACCAGGTTAATGTATGTGTTTGTGTGATTAGGTGGAGTCGACTGAAAGAAATTGTAACATTAACATATCCTCCAGCATTGGTGAACTGAAAGGAATGCTGAACGAACTGGTTGCAGCTATATTGTCTGGGAAACAACCGTTTACTGAACAGACACATATTGCTGAAATGAAGCAAATGATGCAGCAAGTGCTGGCAGGTTTATCGGAAACAGCACAATTGGCTCGCTCAGAGGAAAAGGGTGTTGACCCTACCATGGGAGTCGAGTTGCATGATGGCGGCGTGGTCTTCCCAAATTATTATGGTAGCCCAAATGAGGGTAATGTTCAAGATTTACAGGGGGTGGATTGGGAGGACAATTATGTGAATGGAATGTTGTCCAATAAGATAATTGATATGCACGTTGGACAGTTGCGTACCGTCCAAGAAGTTGGGGACATGCACAACAGCCGTCGCCTTGCGTTGGAGGAAACATATGCAAGCGAAGAAAGCAAATCTCTTTCAGTTCAGTTTCTGTCCATGAAGAACGTTGCAAAACAGAGTTTATCTTCGTTTGATGATTTGCAAACCTTGCCACCAATGCGAGGAGAAGCAGACAATGTGCATCCTTCTGCTGGTAAGGTTGCCCAAACATTGGGAGCGGGACAAATTGTAACAGGCACACGAAAGGGAAGAGGAAGAGGAAGAGGAAGAGGTGTTGAAGCGACAGACGTAGGGGATATGCATTCGTGCAACGATAGCAAAATAAGTACTCGACTTACTGCCGAAAAATTCCCAAGTCGCCACATCACTTCACCTTTCGTATGTTTCATTACCAATTGATGCCGACAGCATTACTGATCATAATAGAACCATTATTTGTGTTGTATTTTAATATTTGGCATTCTACTGCAAGTTTGCAGTAACAAATGTTGCACAATTGTCTTACAGATTTCGGACAAACTCCTGTCCAAACTGCACAGGTTGGACAAGTGGTTCCGTTCAGAGGTTAGACATCGCTTCACCAATTTTAGATGCATAAGGATGTGTTATGTACTTTGCAAATTAAATTTCTGAACAGTGGTGAGTTAGTTAATTGTTTATATTAATAGGAGGAGTTGATGTTACTTGATTGTTTATATTGATAGAAGGACTTGATAACACTGGAGAGCAGAGAGGTTTTATCAGCGGCCCAAGACGAAGTTGTTGACTCTGTACTTGACGACAGAAACAATGAAAGGTACGGATGAGTTTAGTACTCGCAATTAACCTGTTCCGTAGTATTTGTGAAATAAGTTTGAATTCCACAATTTTCATGTGTCGTGCTATGTTTATTTGATTCTTGTAGGTATCAGTTCTTTAATTTTTCATTCTCTATGATTTTGATGGGTTTATGATGGGTTTATGATGGGTTTATCCATGTCGTATGTAGGATTCTCTTTCAATTTAATGCAGTGGGCTACGGAAAGATCAATGGCTAAATTTCTTGCCTGAAGTTTCCTTCTTTTGGTCTTATCCTGCACACATGTACCTATTGGGAAAATTGCAAACCACTGATATTTTCACAAAAATATTTACACATTCATGGAAACCTTTATAATTTTAATTATGAAACTTAATAAAGTTTACCAATGATTTGCAAATTTTTTTGAGAACTTATAATGAAGTGCAATTTTCCCTACCTATTTTCTTCTACTCTGCTTACATTTTCCATTTTGATCATTTTGGGATATTGTTGGCTCCAGTTTGTAAAAAACGTGTTTCTTTTTTTTTAACTTGCTGACCTGTACATGAGCATTTCAATTTTCACATATTATTTTAGCAAATACTATTGGACATGTCATGAGTTGTAATATCTAAAACTTTGTCTTTTCATTTTGTTTTTTAAAAACTTAAAACTAATCTTCATTGGATT
Source organism: Camellia sinensis (assembly GCF_055761805.1). Classification (NCBI taxonomy): domain Eukaryota; kingdom Viridiplantae; phylum Streptophyta; class Magnoliopsida; order Ericales; family Theaceae; genus Camellia; species Camellia sinensis. Next base: position 15,296,144 of record NC_138968.1, read on the forward strand.
GGAGCCTAGTAGAATCAGGAATATCTGCCATAGTTGTACAACAGGAAAAACTAATCTTATGTTGTAGAGTTAAGCCAGATTCGTTTAAGTTTTACTAGGCTGTAGGTTGCTTCTTACTGATTGATGTATACGTTTTATGTAGGGACATTGTCGTGTCTATGAATCTGCATGAAATGCCTTGCGAATGTGCTACGTGACGTGACATGCGCACGCTGAAACCAGGGGCATGGCTATCCGACACTGTAAGTCGTGGCATCTAACAATGTTATTTCCACTATATTTGCATGATGGACATATCCATGTAGGGACATTGTTATTTCGTATTACATTTAAACAAATGGCAAACCTTATTTCGCAAGTTGCCTGGTCTGTTACAATGTTCCAGCCAATCAACTTGGTCGTGGTTCAATTGACTAACGGACAGCGGCAAGTACACAAAGACGGGAGGCATACTGCGTGGTTCTTTCCAGTATATTTGTCGGTAAGTAAGTGTTTTAGGTCGGTTGTGTATTGCAGAAGACATATTTTCAGAAAACTTTGGCTGATTGAACTTTACACACTAAACATGCAGACTTTGATACTAAATCAAAAAACTCAACCTCTGAACCATGAAAATATGGTCAAATCATATTTTGGACATGACAGATATACTGGGGTGCTTGATGCATGTGAGAAGGTAATATGAATGTCCATCCCATTGAAGCGAGTAGATTTAATATGGACGTCGGTAATATGAATGTCGATCCCATTTACTTGAATGTCAATGTAAATATGAAAGTGCGTACATGTTCGCATGCCCTCTAAACAATGTCTTCACTTGTGTTTATGTTTATGTGTAGATTTACATGCCTTTCAATTATCGAGGAGTACATTGGGTGTGCCTAAAAATAGATATGGTAGACCGTGTGGCGTACCAATTTGACTCATTGGCATCCGCCACACTGGACACCAACAAGCTGAACACAGCAAAAATGTTGGTATGTCGTGCTGAATTTCACAAATCTACTTCCACACTGTCACATCCTTCACATAAACTAACCGTCTCATTCTGCAACAGGTTCAAACAATGCATGACTTACTTCAACTACAGTTTGGAAATGAATATGCTGTAGACATGCGTACCTTTGAGGTGCGCATGTTAGAACAAAGGCCATTACAACAGCTGGACGAGTAATCCACAAACCCTGCGTCACATTGACTTCACTCTTGAATCACTCATTTAACGAACCTGCTTATATTTTACGAGAAACTGAATGTTACATTTCATTTGTAGCACTTTCGACTGTGGGATGTTTGTGATCAAGTACATGCAGCGGCCTGATATACCCAGCGGTCCACACAAGGTACATTGTACCGCTTAATTTCCAATTACGAAATAAATCCGTTTATTCCCTACCGTTGTAACTGTACCTGATTTGTGTTATTCGCTTTCTGTACATAGTTTCATCCTTCTGTGCGCCGGAAGTTGGTGCTTGACTTCGTTATGGATGTGAACAATACAAAGATGGGTGAGTATCGTTCGTGTATGTGATTGATTGCAATTACAACAAATAGTGCAGCGATTTTATCATGGCCTGCCAGTACGAGTGTAATTTCGATGCCCAACCACAACTGGATTACTGCATCAACTTGTCGTGACAACTTTTTAGGTCGCAGCTGTGATAATACTAATTTCCCACGCGTATTGATTGTACACATAATTCCAATGTTTGGGACTCGAACAAACGAGGGAAAGTAGTCATGTTTGTTTGCTTTTATCGTGGCCTGTACGTAATGTGATACACATAATTCCAATGTTATGGGTACAGTACAGAACAAACAATGCAATGTCATATTTGCCCAAATGACTATAGTAATGTTTGTCCAGTGCAATGTGATATTTGTCCAACAAACAATGCAAGTTGAAAGTAGTAATGTTTGTTCGCTTTTACCACATGAATTATGTTTGTTCGATTTTTTTGAATGCCATGATTTTGTCCAAAACAAAGCAAAAAAAAGCCCACTGAACAAACAAATAGCGGTGACTATAATGCACTTTGAAGGGGAATTGATTACTTCATAAAAATGCACAAACGGTGAAAAATTGCACAAAAAATAAAAACAACCATACAACAGACCATTAAAAACACAGAGTATTGATATTCAATTTTTTTTTTGTTCAGCAAAACAAAAAACTGTATTGATGAAAAAGCACATACAAGGTGTCAATGATACATCAACAAAGAGGAGGTTGGCGACCAACGAAGAGAAACAAAAACAGAAGGAAAACAATAAGAATGTAACTCCAAGCCCATCCTCACAAAACCACATAACAGGGCAACCAGATGAAACTCCAAGGCAGCATGAACAAACTTCAGACCATACAGCCACCATTAAGACTTGAGCCTGAACCTTCAACCTCCATTGAGACTTGAGCCTGATCCTTCAACCTCCAAAAAAAAAAATTAGTACAGCAGCAGACCAACAATTACAACAAGGCCCGCAGCAGACCTCCAATAACTTTCCCCAATCCAGCAGCAGACTTCCAATACAGCACACCAAAACATCATTCAAACAATTGCAAAAAGGCCAATATGCAGCAGCAGACTTAAGCCTATTCGTTGATCCCATATAGCAGCAGCAAAGTACATATATAGCAGAGCAGATTTGAAGCACAGCAGAGCAGCAACCAGAAATGAGCATGCTTGACCCCATAAACTAAGCCAGAGCAACAAGCCAAAAATAAGGCAAAGCATAGCAACATTGAAGCATAGCAGAGCAAAAGTAGCCACCAAGAAGATATGGTAATACCACAGACTGACCAAAATCCTGCATACCACAGCTTGACCAAACTCCTGCACCCCAGTTTCAAAAAACACCAAACACCACCCCCTAAATGAGACTTTGATACTATCCAGAATACAATATATGTCGTCCACTGAATACTGTAGGCCTCTATAACTTTGCTTACAGCAAAGTGCAACCGTCACTTTCACCATCTCAGCCAATTCAGGCCCATCAACAATCTTATCATTAAAAAGGCAATCATTCCTACCTTTCCAAATCATTCCTAGGTGTGCAATACAAAAGAATACATATATAAACTAGCCTAGGATTTGGGGAACAGAACGGCTAGAACACCCCACTCTGATTGAGCATCTGCCAGCATGGCTTGGGCTTGGTCCAACTCAGCTTTAGTTGTCTAAATAGATGCAGAACGATGTCTAATTTGGGAGAGCATCATCCTTGCTTCTTGATTAAGCTGGTCATGTTGCTGCTGCAGATGAGCCTTTCTTTGCCGGACAGAGGCAAGTTCTGCCATGAGTTTGGCTTCCTCAAGTTCAAGTGCTGAGTGTTGCTGAAGAATGGCTGCAGAGGTCTGCTGGCTGAGTTTGAGTGAAGTAGATATGGTGTGGGCTTCGTTTAGGAAATCCTCATTGGTTTGAATATCCTTCGAGCAAGTCTGAACCATCTCTGAAAGGGTTGGCCATTCTGTGATGATCTTGGCCAATTGCTTTAGTTGAATGGGGTTGAAAGGATTAGGGGAGAGGTTTACAACAGCAGAAAGACAGGCCAAGGTTTCATCAGGTTTGTGGAGAATGATTTCTTCAACTGGGGTGTTAATGAGGTTGATGAAGGTGGTTAAGGTTTGCTAAGTTTCAGCATCAAACAGATGTAGCCTTTGAGGCAATGGGGATATTTCGTCTAGATCTTGTTGAATAATAGAAAGTTCGGCCCAAATATCCTGGCGTGGACCGACGGCCTGTGAACATTAATAGTTTGGTGAGAATATATGCTTGCAAGTAATAAAGAGTAAATAGGATGAGGTTGGAAATGGTAGTACCTGTCCTGATAACGTGCACGCAGACGGTTGGCCTTGTTCAGCTGTGGTTGTCGCATGAGGACGAGTTGTTTCTGGTACTGTTGAAATGGCAGCATCAGTGCCTTGAGTGTGTTTCTCTGGTTCTGCTAGCAGGGGAAAGTCATGAGGACCTTCAAGTTCTGTCTCGCCCATTGGTCGTGGAGATGAGTCCTGTATTATGTCCATCCCTGTAAATTGGAGAACAATACCAGTTACTTAAAGAGAAGTTTTTTTTTCCCAAACGAACAGTAACATTTGTATTTCTATTTACCTTGGTTGTGGTGAACTTCTGGTTGAGGGGATTTTGTGTTGTCATCTGTTGGAGAGGATTGGCTGTTGATTGAAATGTCAAATTCAATCCTCTGTGATTCTTTGTTTGATGTTTGGGAATTGGAGGGATTGGATGGTGATGGTTGAGGGCTAGAGACAGAAGGGACAATGTGTTGAGGAGAAGTGGAAGGATGTTGTGATGCAGACTGTGTGGATTGCTGTGGCGAAGACTGTGAAGCAGGTTGTAAGGAAGTTTGTTGCGATGCTTCAGGTGGTGGTGGAGTTGGTTGTACAGAGGGTTCTGTGGGTACATTACTGATTGGACTGGGAATTTGATGAATGTGTTGAGGAGAAGTGGAAGCATCGTCATCATCAGCAGCAGCAAGGAGTAATCTCCTTCTTTTTCTCTGCACAAAAGTAAGTGATCAGTCGGGCGTGAATGCAAATTCAGATGCTGTAAATATGTAAAGTGAAGGCTTACTTGGTAGAGCTGCCCTGAAGGATTTGATGTTGTTTGGCCAACCATTTGGCTGAGAGGGATATCCCACTCACTTAGGTCTGTGCTTAGAGCAAGAGCAGTGGAAGGCTCTTCTCTCTTCTTCGCCGTGACCTCTGTCTCGGCAGGGGTACGGGTGGTAGCTCCTCTCTGTGCTTGTGTCTGCGCGGCTGCGAAAGAGTCTGCCATTAATTTCGGAATTGAGGGGGTGTTTGTCTGAGTAGTTGCATCCATTGGATCCTTGCCTTTACGTTGGTCCCTAACCAATGGTTCAGCAGCAGGCCCAATTTTGGCTGTCAAAGGTTAAACAAGTTAGTGTTGTAGAGAAAAAAACAAAACAAATTGCATGACACAGTCAGGGATATGAAGTATATGAAGGAAGGATACCTGTAGCCTTAAGCTTGGAAGGCGAGGATATGCGGCCCTGAATATGAATACAAGTATCGTTAAGGCAGCTTTCAAGTGGCTTGCAGAAAATAATGGCAGTCATAAGTCCCCACCAATGGTCAAAAGCAGCCGAGCAGTCCGAAGCAGGTTTGAAGAAGAAGGGGCCAAAATCTTGGAAAAGTTTGGTGTTCTCTGTCAGAATGGATTCAGCTTGTGTAGGATCTTTCAAGTGGATTCTGGACCCAATCTCCTCATGGATGGTTGGGTGGAAACAAGGATAAGGGATAGCCTGGGAAAGACCAAATTGCCTGGACCATTGATTGGGACAGTATGTCTCAAAACTGCAGCTGGATAGCTTGGCGGAGGATATGGAACAGCCAACCAAGACATGTCTAGAGGTGAGAATGTGTCTCCAACTCTCATTTTGTTCTTGGACTTGCTCATTGTGTAAATCAGAAGGGTCTGTGAAGAGGAAGCGAAGTCTACTGGAGGAGAATTCAAAGTTTTGAAATGGCATGTACAGGTTGGAAGGTCTCTGTGAAGGAAGGTTGTAAAACATGCTAAGATGATTTGTGAAAGTGAGTTTTGAATGGCTGTTATAAGTGAGCAGTTGCTCAGCATAGAAATGGCAAACAGGTTTCAAGGTGTTAGGTGGTGGGGGTCGTGCCTCAGGGAAATAGGCATACAACCAGGCCTGGAAGAGCCAGAAGGGGCCACCACAGTTACCAGAAATCTTCTTGTCGACAAAGGAAAATAGGGCCTTGTAAAGGGTGGCAAGAAGATAAGGGGCTAAAGCCATAAGTTGGCCGTCTTGCATACACAAGGCAAGGGGGAGGTATTCTTTCGTGATCTTGTACCCAGGGACACAAAAAAGAAACTCACAAAGCCAAAGTAAGTAAAAAACAGTTCTTTCTTTGTCATCGACAGGGAAACCACGCTTGCCTTGGTATTTTTTGGCAAAATCTGTATAGCACATGTCAGTGTTTAAAGTAAATGTCACTTTTGGAGGCTCAAGGAGAGCATGAATTGGATTGCCCAAGATTGGCAGACCAGTCAAGTGAGCTACATCTAAGATGGTAGGGGAAATCATACCAAAATTGAGGAGTAGGGAGTTACTAGACTGCGACCAAAAGCATGCAGCAGCAGCAATCAGCCCTTTATCCACGTCATAAATTTTAGTCAACAGTCTAATTGCGTCAGCAATGCCCTGGTGCTTCCATACTTCAGCGTCGTGACCTTCAATTCTCCTGGCCCAGCTTCGCCAATCAGAGTCTGGTGACCTCCACCCTCTGAGTGGGTTTTTGCTGACATTCCAGTTAGTCCACTTGAGTCCAGCTTGGTTGAGAAGAAGGTTCTCACCATTACCAAGGGGATAGTATGGAGCTAGCTCGTCTGGGAAGTAAGACGCGAAGGTAGGGCCTAGAGTAGCCTTAGCGACAGAGCTTGGGCTGGGCAATAGCGTTGCAGCAAATTTTAGAGAAGCGATAAGTGCTCTGATAGGGTCCGGGAAGCGGAGTAGGTCTTCATTGTTCTCCTCAAATGGAGATGGTTGAGATTTTTTTGGTGCCATGGCTTAGGGTTTTGTGGTGCTCTGGTTTTGAACGGCAATGGTTGAGAAGAAGGAGTACAGTCTGGGGAGTTCGAATCAGAGGGAAATGAAGTGGTTTGAAGTTGAAAGGGTGGGTCTTTTATAGCTTATGATGGGGCCAGTATATTTAAAAGCTCTTATATTGGGCTGTACTTTATGTTTGTTTTGGGCCCAAACAATGGCCCCCTCGTTGAAGTTAAATATCATATGACTTGGACCCCCATGACCCCCTCTCTCTCTGATTGGCCACTTTTTTTTTTTTCAATTTCTTATTTTTTTTCCTTCTCCAAACAGTAGCCCCCACGTGTGTGTGTGTATGTGTGTGTGGGGGGGGTGGTGGTGATTGGGGGGGTCTCAATCACTTCCGCAATATTTAACTTGAACATGGGGGCCATTGTTTGCACCAAGTTTTGCCAGTCTCTGTCGACAGATGGTCCACTTAATCGAGGGCATGTGGCCAAGTCTGAAGGAATGTCCACGACCTGAAAGTGGGCTCTCTGCATGTGGGTCACCTAGAAGTGATAGGGGAAGTTTTTACCACCAGTCATGGAGTTAGCGGGCACACTTTCAGGAGGAAGCATGAGACAAAGCAGGAGCCTTGCTCTGTCGACAGAAGTTTAAAACAGTTGGTGGCCATGAAATAAACACAAGAAAAGGGAGCTCGACAGATAGAAGTGGAGGTTTAGTATTGATATCCGTATACTGTTTTTGTGGCCCATCATTGCATGATCCCACACGTCTACACCATAACTGCCACTGTAACTGCCCCGACTTCGAATCTTCAAGTCCACTCTGCCAAATATTGACTCTTCCCTGTCGACCTTCCTTTTCACCATTGTGGGGCATGTCCCTCATCATTATGAGACAAAAATCGACAGAATATTGTCCACTAAACACAACCACAGTCCTTGCAAACTGGGTCAATGAACCGCAACACTTGGCCACTCACAGTTACTGCCCCTGACTATGAATCATCAAACTCTGCCAAATATTGAATTTTCCCTGTAATTTAATCAAAATATATTCAATGTCGGTAAACTTGAAAATACGTTTGAAATAACCTTTTTCTGTATTGTAATGACTTAAACACAATTGTTGTCCTACATTTTACGTAACGAAAATACACAACTTATTTATATCAAAAACAAAATATACATCTCAGGTTTATAATCAAAAAAATGGGAACTACTTTTTTTAAAAAAAAAGTTCACTCATATTTTCACCTACATTCTGATTGGATATTAGATTAAAAATTCCTCTTTGCACCTATTTTTCCCACATCCTCCCAACAGCTGCTCCATTCAACTAACATTGAATCTTGCATGCCACCTGACTTACACGCTGGAGCAGTTACTGGCAGTGCTCATGGATTTAGTGGCCACCCTCCAAGAGGAAACATGAACGAATTGGGAGTCTGTATCTGTCGAGGAAAGGCTAAAAGGACTGGGCACAGGTGGTAACTTCAATTATATGCACTTCGACAGGTGGCAACTTACTTTCTACATTATAACTTCTGTGTAGTTTTTTCCCTTCTACTTTCTACTTTGTTACAAACAACACAACAACACAACAACTTACTTTCTACTTTCTACTTTCTACTTTGTTACTTTCTACTTTGTTACCATCAGTTCATCGAAAGAAGTCTTCATCCATTTCAGGCATTTGAACCAATACCACAATTGCTTGATTTTCTTCTTGAACTTGTCAACTTTAAATTACTGCTTCGTTGCTGTCCATATAGGCCCACCATAATTTTACTAACAATAAACCCATACTTCCATAGTAAACATTAAATAATTTCACAACTCCTGTTCGTAACTCGTAATTCATATACCGATCGACATGGAGATAAAGTAACGAGTTCGTTGGGTTACTTTCTCCAAGTAACATCCAAAATTAACTGCCACTTGGATTATATACAAAATGCATGTGCTGGTATGTAATTTTGCAAACCCACTTGGACAAAATTCGTATTTTACTCGAAATATAATACTAATTTACGGACACAAGTCATAACAAATCAATACGAAGCGAAACACATCGTTAGTTGATAAACCACACCGCAAAAAACCCTTCAGTTAGATCCAACCAAATATGGAACAGAAACAAGCAACCCGCAATAGGAATCTTGGAATACAGACATAAGCCAATTTCCCACCCAAAACAACACACAGACAACCCATATATATCTCACCTCACCTTCAGTTAGTTTTGAAAATGACAAGTCACTGCAAACACAAATGACAACATCACTCTAAACAATATGGGAAATTTACAACTCGTGGCCTTGTACATAAGTAACGTTGTGCCATTTCCTGGCATTGTACATAACAAATTATTTACACGTTACGTACAGTAATCCGTGCAAAATGAAAACTACATACATTATTTCCATGTGTTTTCAATAGCTAAGGGAATAAGTAAATCATACAAATTATACAATTACCTGATTCACCTCATCAATTGTGTTCGAATCATTTTTCCACACTGCTGCTTCAACACTACCATATTGGCCCACAGGCTGCTTGGAATCAGGAGAAACATCAAAAAATAGTCGTCGTTGCTTAATGTGCGGTGTACTTGGATCCACCAACCCAGTTTTGCAGCGAACGGGCAATGACTCCGCATTGTACTCACGGTCAGTTATGTGGGGTGTATCTGCATCTGAGTTATTACCCACTGTTCGGCTAAACCGAACCTTAGGACACGTTCGCTTTGTGTGCCCAATGCATTTGCAATTCCCACATTTTCTTGGTCTTCGACAGTTTGACGAGGCCCGTCCTGGGTTCCCTTTTGTCTTCACAACATCAGGATCTTCTACTCCAAATTGTCGACGGAATGAATGTTTCCCTTTGTCTCCATTCCCACCGTTCAAATTCCTCTCATATAACTCCTTCATCCGGCTCGTCATCGGAAGACATGCATCCCTAGCATCCTTGAAACCTTCCGTTGATTGCGAGGCATAGAAACACATTTCGTTGTAGGAAGAACACAATATCCCATACCGGGCCGTCTGTGTTGTAGTGCTATCAATTGAGGGTTGAGGCCATTGCTGGCCATCCTTGCTTGCAGCCCTTGTCCATCTATGCAGCACACAAGTTGGGGGAATTTGCGTTAAATTTTCAGCTTTCATAACACATATCATGTGGCAGCAAGGTAGCCCCAACGACTCAAACTTCATGCAAGAACATCTCATTGCAGCATCCATTGGACTGTGTGTTACTATCCATGATCTGTCCTTCAATCTATACTTATGAATATAGTAGCATTTCTGACCATCCGGCAAAGGGAACACATCCTTCACATTCAACTTCCCCTCTTCTAAGATTTCATCACGGAACATTCTAAATATATTTCGGGTGAATAGCTCAGCTCCATGTCTCTCTATATCTCGCAATGGAGTAATCAATACCGGAAAAGTGTTATTTGTTTCAGCATCATCTCCAGCCTCGTTATACCTTATCCTTGCAAGAGCCCGATCATAGTGCCTAACAAATTCATATAGCTTCAATTTGTGTTGGAGGATGGGATTGAAATAAGCATTCATACACTCGGAGCGCTGAGTGCTTTTCATCCCAGCAAAGAAATGTCCACGCATATATGCCTCAGCCCACATATGACGCTTCTCATATGTCTCCAACACCCAACTGTTGGTTTGAAGTCCAAATTTTTCGACCATTGTCGTCCAGCTATGCTCAAACTTTGTCTCATCCGTTTCCATGTCCATGCACTGCTTGAAAGCATGTGCAAAGCCACTTATGTGAACATTTGAAACAGCATTTTTCCCAAGATGCCAATTACATAATCGATGTCTTGCATCTGGAAATACTCTTCTGATTGCCTCTCGCATCGACTTATCCCCATCTGTCAGTACGGACACAGGTGCTTTATTGCCCATCGCCTCCATAAATGTTTCCAAAACCCATGTGTATGTCTCGATTGTCTCATTAGCTAGCAAAACACATGCAAATATCGTGGTCCTAAAGTGGCTAGTCACACCAGCCAACATGACAAACGGTTTCTTGTATGCATTGGTTCTGTAAGTTGAGTCAAATATCAACACATCACCAAACTTTGCGTAGTCAGCCCGCGATTTTGAATCTGCCCAGAACAGATTTTGTAACTTGTTATCGTTACACACATCATACTTGTAAAAAAAACGTGCATCAACATCAAGTTTTGCGCATAGGTAAACCAACGCACCCTGCGCATCACCATCCTCAACTTCTGCTCTACATTCGGCTTGAATATGGTTGTGCAGATCCGTGCGGATGAAACCAACATTCTCATAAGACCCGGACTGATTTACCATATAGTCCATGATTTGGCTAGTCTTCACACCGACATTGCGCATAGCCATTGCTTGAGCTTTGTCACCGCTGTTTAAACTGCGATGTGACCTCAGATACATCACACAGTGTTGTTCCGCCAATTCATGGTTGTGGTCTGCGACGAAGTGAGTCACAACATACTTTCCCCCTTCACCCGCATCCGCATCGTACTGTATGCGAAATTAGGCTTTGCAACCTACTCTTGTTAGTGCCTTGGGAGCTCTACTCTTCTCAGCAACACGGTCCAAGTATTTTGGTAATCTCTGACCTTCCCTTGAACACAACCACAGCCTACTAACGACCTTTCCCTCTTTATTTGTGTTAAATCTGGATTTTCGTATACTAAATCCCTTGGCTTTAGCATACGCATTGTAGAAATCTTCTCCATCTTCGACCGAATCAAATTTCTGTTCTAGAATAGCACGTTCAACATCACCAACCATGTCATTGCAATGAGCATCGTCAACCATTTCTTTTTTCACATCGGCTCCACCATCTTCAACGTTCATGTTGGTTGCTTCTTCATTGCTCGGACCAGCTTCGCAACCATGATCAGGTTCTGCCCGACTTTCATTCATCAAACGGATGTCATCTGCTTCATTTGGAATGTCATAATCATCACCTTCCCTTTTAACTTCCGCTGGGGCCATACTGCACATGACATTACTACAAACAATTACTTGATGACCGAAAATTGTTAACACAAACACAAACATGACATTTTCACACGGTTTACCTGTTTGTGCAAACACAAACACTCGCTTGAGAAAGAGAAAGAGAAAGGTTAGCTGCCAATAGAGGGGTTTCCGTTGGAGCGAAGCGTAGAGCGGTTGAAGTTAGGATGGGGGTTTAGTGGAGGGAAAATAGCTGAAGTGAACGGGCCAAAGAGACAGAGAGGGAGACAGAGAGAGGGACACAGCTCCATACCTCATATCTAGTTCGAGAGAAGGGCTTCACTTCAGCAATGGAACCAACACAGCTTTCTAGTTACGTTGTTGTTGGAAATCGCCCGTTATACTGTTCCCTACAGAGCTTCGTCAATGGAACGAACCCAACAGGGGCTTCTCCCTGTTAATGGAAATCAACTGTTACACTGACTCAACCTTACACAGAGAGGAGAACAGAGAGAGATAGAGACGAAATACAGAGAGTGAGTGGAATGCAATCATGCAAATACAAGCATTAACCGGTTGCCCCGGTTTCAACTTTTTCACGATTAAACAATTCAATGGTCTTGATCAATTATTGTAATCTAACGGCTAACAATTGGGTTGCATATGGTGTGCAACCTTAAGGGGGTTGCACACTTAAGCACGACCCTAAAATTAATAGACGTCCAAGTCCTATTTTTTTGGTAATGTGATCTGACGGATCCCATTATGTAATTATGGAATGTTTTTTCTAACTAATGTACCCTTTTTTTGTGGTTGAAACGTATGGGTCATAAATAACGTGGACACTCCTACATACACTACTAAACCCAAAAAAAGCTATAGGAAGCTTTTCCCAAACGTTACATACACCCCACATCATAAAAAGCTATAGTAAACTTTTCTCAAACGTTACATACACCCACATCATAAATGTTTTCCCAAACGTTACATACACCCACATCATAAAAAGCTATAGTAGCTTTTCCAAACGTTACGTACACCCACATCATAAAAAAACTATAGTAAGCTTTTACCAAACGTTACATACACCCACATCATAAAAAAGCTATAGTAAGCTTTTCTCAAACGTTACATACACCCACATCATAAATGTTTTCCCAAACGTTACATACACCCACATCATAAAAAAGTTATAGTAAGCGTTTCCCAAACGTTACATACACCCACATCATAAAAAAGTTATAGTAAGCTTTTCCCAAACATTACATACACCATCATAAATGTGTTTTCCTAAACGTTACATACACCCACATCATAAAAAAGCTATAGTAAGCTTTTCCCAAATGTCGCATAGACTCACATCATTCAAACATAATATCACCAAACCCAAAATAGTAAGTTCATGGGCAAAACTGTTCACCCCCAAATAATAGGACCTTTGGGTGTACAAAATTAAATATGAGACTTATTAGATTACAATCCCACCTTTTAGGATTTATGGGTCAATTCCCCAATTATAAATACATTTTCTAAGGTTTGTTTAATATACAAATTATCCATTGTGGTTCTAAAAATTATATTATACCCCTTCAAATTTTTAATTGCATAACAAATGATCACTTTTATTAATAAATTATCAAAGCAATTAATAATTTTTAATGATGTCAAAAATATATTCAATTAATGATCATGATAATTTTATTATTATATAAAAGAATGATTATGAATTTTATTTTTTCTGTTAATTATTATAAATAAAAAAATTCTAACAATAAAATATTTATAATTTTCAAAATCATGGAGAGCAATCAAACCACATAAAGGTGTATTTGTAATTTATCTAAAAGAAATTGATAGCAAAACAAATAGTCAAAAAGAAAATGAAAACAAATTACAAATATCTATATATATAAGAATCGCTTAACTGTTTGAGGTTCATCTTTTCCTTCTGATTTTGTCTTTTTATCTTGAATAATTTACTAATAGTGGCCTATATGTTAAGTGAAGTTTTTTTTTTTTTTGTAGTTACACAAACATTCTTGATCAATTATGCAACAGGTATTTTTCGTAATTACGCAAACATTCTTGATCAATTATGAAAAACATTCTTGGCCAATTATAAAGCAAGTTTTTTCCAAATTACGCAAACATACTTGGTCAATCATGAAATATAAATCTTTTAGTTTTTTTAATAAATTACAAATACACCCATAAAGTTTGTTTAAAATATGAAATAATAGTATAAAAAAGGCCCTTGTTATTACAATATATTTAAGTTTTGAAATTTTATAATTTTTTTTTAAGAAATTAGGATATTGTTCTATGAAATTGAATAGAATAAATCATTAGATATATGATAAAATTATGTTGTATGATATGTATCATTTTTGATTTGTTATACATTTAATGATATAGACTCCAATTTTATTACCATATCATTTTGAGTAAATTTATGAGTCTTTAACATTTCTTCCGAATTTATAAAAAAAAAAATTATGGTGTGTAGCTTTTCTCAACAGATAAATATAAAACAAATACTAATATAATTCACTGAACTAATGAAGAAATAGAATAACATACATATATATACAAATGACCAATTTTATTAATACGTAAATCAACAATTTTTAATGATATGAAAAACATTTTTCAGTTAACCATTTTGTTAATAAATAAATCATTAAATCAATTAACAATTTTTAATGATATGAAATATTTTTCAATAAACAATTTTGATAATTTATTATTGCATAGTAGGAGAATAGTTTCCCCCTTCCCCCCTAAGTATTGTGTCAAATTAAAGTTTAAAACAAACAATAGTTGTAGTTTTTAGTATTATAGAACTGATTCATATTTTAGACAAACCTGGGTGTATTATTATTTATTAAAAAATAAAAGATTTATGTTTCATAATTGACTAAGAATGTTTGTATAATTATGAAAAAACTTGTTTTATAATTGAATTTTTCATAATTGACTAAGAATGTTTGCTTAATTATGAAAAAATGTGTTGCATAATTAACCAACAATGTTTGCTTAATTACGAAAAAAACATTCACTCAATATATAGGCAATCATTAATAAATTATTCAAAATAAAAGAGCAAAATTAGAAAGAAAATACGAACCTCAAGCAATTGAGTGGTTTTTATATATATAGATATATGAAAACGACCATGTTGATATGACAACACTGGGAACGAATCTATGATTATCATTATGCGGTGTGAAAGTATATTTAAAGTTACTAACCCTTATAATTTTAAATTATTTAAAAAAAATTAGTATGATATTTAATATTTTTAATCACCCTTGCTCGCACTCATAGATCCATTCTTGGACAGCACGGTATTGTCGCAACACTTGTCTTTGATTCCATAACTACAAAAGAAAATTAATTATAATTAAAAATAATAATAATATAACTGATATTACATATGATATACCTCTTTCAAATGAGATGTATAGTAAAATTTTCCCACACAGTCCGGTAAAAAAAAATAAAAATAAAACAAAAAAGAGCAAACCTCAACAAACCACGTAATCACTTTACGTTGCCCCATTTCACAACTCACGAGTCACAAACCAAAATATCTTCCCGGCGAACCAAATCTCTTTGCCCACTATCCGAACGCCATGTGTTACATTTACTTTAACTGCAGCCACACACGTTTTCCTGCGTAAAAATTCACTGCACGATTTCCCATGCTAGATAGCCGCATTTAGTCCAGGTGGCGACGATCCAACAGATAAAAAATTTGGTTTGAGAAGTAGGTTGGTCTGTTAGTTTTTTTTGATTTTTTTTAACTATTTTAACTTAGGTTAAAAAGTTTAATTTGAGAAGAATTTTTTTAATTTTTGATTTTTTTGACTTTTTTTTGTGAGAGAAGAGTGTAATGATTATGGGTTGGATATGATGTTTTGTTTATTGTGACTAAAATAACTTATTTTATTTTTTATGACTAAAATAGTCAAAAAAATCTATTAACCATCTTCCCAAACGGAGCTAAAATTAGTTTAAGCGGCTAGGATTTAAAATCGTTTCATTGCTAATGAAGAGTCTCATACTCATTTGACAAATTCAAACTGAACAAATTTAGCTTATGATTAAGAAGAAGGTTTTGTGATTTTTTTGGTTAAAATAGTCACAAAAAATGAAATAGGTTTTTTAGTTCAATAAGATAAAATATCACATTCAACCCATAATCATTACATTCTTTCTCTCACAAAAAATTAAAAAAGTCAAAAAAATCAAAAGTTCTTCCCAAACCAGGTTTTTTAATCCCAGACTAAAATAGTCAAAAAAATCAAAAAGTCAAAAAAACAACTCACTTCCTAAACGAAGCCTTACTAAAAATGAACAGCTTAAGGCGTACATCTACTGCAATGTATGATCGCTTGAAAATGGCGTTGTCAGATTCCGACAAGTTAGATTGTTGGAAAATATTGGATCTCCAGCGTCTAGAATCTTCTGGATTCACCGTGGCGATGATTATTGCTTGAGAAGATACGATTTTGAGCTTTGGAGTCATCGTTTTCGTGTTTGTCACTGTCAGAAAATGACATCATTTCGTCACGAATTTTGATGCTAGAGACGATTCGCGGAGCGTCACATGCCGTCACATGGATCGATTTCAATGGGCAGACGAAGAAGAGAAATGGAGGACGATGTGAGAGTAGAGTTAGGGTTTCAAAGATTCAAAAGATTTCGATTTCTTCGGCATGTATTGTATACGACAGACATGGAGGCTCACGCGTCACACACACTTGCTGTGACCAGTTACACCGGTTACTAGTGAAAGAGATTGAAGAAGATGGAGTGGAAACAATGTTGTTGGATTGGGAAAAGGTGATGGTGGCGTGTTTTCAGAAGATGGATGATGAAGTGAGTGATTGTTGGAGGGTGGTAGCGGTGGAGAGTACGGCGGCGTTGTCAGTAGGGTCAACGGAGGTGGTGGCGATGGTGGGAGAAGTGGAGGTGGGGGTTGCGAATTGCGGCGATTCGAGAGTTGTGATGTCTCGAGGAGGTGTCGTAATATCTATGTCTGATGATCTTAAGGCAATTTTTTATTTTATTTTATTTTATTGAGATCATAAGGTAATTTGAATAGTGTAATTTTGATCCTCATAGAGATCATAGTGTTGTAGTACATTGGGGCTGTTTGGGAGATGGGTTAAGAGACAATTTTAGCATTAAATTATTTTAGTAATTTTTTTGATATTTTAATCAAAATATAAAGTAAAAGAAATTAATATATTTAGATTAATTTTTTAATATAAATTATTCACTTTTTTATTTTTTTTAATGACCTAATTTTTAAATTAAATTATTAAGTTGCCCAAACGAAAACCTCACGGAAGGGAAAAAGCCGAAAAGCCTTTCCGGTGCTGTGACAGATTACGGGGGTTCACAGCACTCCCAACACAAATGTCCATTTTGCCGTTCCTAGCCGTTGGTATGTGTTTGAATTGTGAATGCCAATTGAGCAAATGTTTTTTTCTTTTTGGTTGCAAAGCGGAGATTTTCTTCTTAAGGGTAATTTTGTTATTTCTCATCCCAATATCACATCAAATATATTTTTTAATACAACAATCAAACAAAAAAATATCCAACCCCTCCTCTTAAATACAAAAACTAAAATAAATTATTAAAATAGCTAAAATGCCAAAAAAAATAGTCATTTTTTAAACGAGGCCATTATTAAATTTCAGCACAATTTATGATGGTAGTCCATATACTTTGGTCATTGTGTCATTTTAATCCCTGTAATTTTAATTAGCTCAATTTTGACTATGAATTTATGATTTTGTCTCAATTTAATTCAATTGATTACAATTCATAGTTTTTTTTTTCTTTTTTTTTAGAAAACACATACATCATATATTATATTTTTAAAAGAAAAATTATAAACTTATTCAACTGAGTTAATCTCAATTAATCTAGTGATAATTTTTTCTGAAAAACACTAAAAATATTATTAATAAATTGACACAAAATTAAAAATCAATGGTCAAAATTGGTTAATTGAAAATATAAGAATCAAAATGACTCATGAGATAAAATATAAGGACCGCCGGTGTAAATTGTCCTAAATTTTAAAATAGTTTCTTGTTATCCATCATTATCAATTTTAAAACTTGTAAATACTTGTTAATGTGATCATGAATAAGAAATTTTCATTCTTTGTGTTAGAATAGTAGAGAGAGAGAGAAATATGCATTGTATTGAATGAATTGTCCTATACAATAGAAGGTCTGTATATATAGGCTAAAAAGAATATCCTACCAAAAATCTAACTATGAGAAAGAGTATCCTATAAGAGACCTAAAATTTAGGACAATTTACACCGGCGGTCCTTATATTTTATCTCATGAGTCATTTTGATTCTTATATTTTCAATTAACCAATTTTGACCATTGATTTTTAATTTTGTGTCAATTTATTAATAATATTTTTAGTGTTTTTTAGAAAAAATTATCACTAGATTAATTGAGATTAACTCAGTTGAATAAGTTTATAATTTTTCTTTTAAAAATATAATACATGATGTATGTGTTTTCTAAAAAAAAAGAAAAAAAAACTATGAATTGTAATCAATTGAATTAAATTGACCTAATATATCTAAGAAATCAATACCTAATATATGTAGGAATATATACCATATATACATTAACATTCCTCCTCAAACTCAAGGAAGATAAACATCTTAAGTTTGGAGAGAGAAACTAAAACATGAAATAAAACTAAATAAAATAAAAGGCAAATAGATTGTAAAATCCAAACGAGAGCGCAAGGACGCTTGAAATAGATTAGAGGCCGAAGCTAAAGCTGGTAGACAGTTTATAGTCGTGTCGGACCATTATAGGAACTGGCTAAAATTAATGCCAGGACAATTTAAGGTCGTGCCGGACCGACATAGAAACTGGCTGGAACTAATGCCGAGAGATAATTTATTGTTGTGTCGAACCATCGTATGAGCTGGCTGGAACTAATGCCAGGATAGTTTAAAAGGGTTATGCCGGATCGATGTAGGAGCTAACCGGAATCTATGTCGAGACAGTTTACGGGTCATGCCGAACTGTTGTAAAGATTGGCTAACCAGAATCAATATTGAGACAATTTAAAGGGGTCATGTTGGACCGTTGTAGGAGCTAACCGGAATCAATATCGGGACTGTTTAAAGGGGTCATGTCAGACCTATGTAAGAGCGAACCAGAATCATTGTCGGGACAATTTAAAAGAGTCATGCCGGACCGATATAGAGAACCGGATATTGAACGAACAGGCGTGACACACACATAACTTATGACGTGGTGCTGAATGATGATGGCAACAGATAACTGAGTGTACCAGGGGGTGGCTTGGATTGTACACCAAAGGGAGCGGCTTGGGTTGTGCGCCAAAAGGGGCAGCTTGGATTGTGCGTGATAGGGGGTGGCTTGGGTAGTGCACCATAGGGGGTGGTTTGGGTTGTGCGCCAGAGGGGGCAGCTTGGGTGGTGTGCCAAAGGGAGCGGCTTGAGTGGTTTGCATGGTGTATAACCATACTCACAATAATAAACTCAAATAGGTTTGAAGATAAAATCCTATTTGAGGTTGAAATAGAGAGAAAGCCAAAGTGAAGCAAAAGCACACAAAAAAAAAAAAAAAAAAAGATTGCGAGAAAATATATATATATATATATATGATAGAGATATTTTGGGATAGAAATAAACCAGCGAATAGAGGAAGTGATCACCATGAAGTGATATTGAAAGGAAAATATGGTAACATAATAGGTTGAGGTCCAGCGGGTGGCCAAGGCAAGGCTGTCGCCCACCGATAAGGCGAAGAACACCAAGAGCTTAACCTATAGCTCTAATACCATGTTAGAATAGTAGAGAGAGAGAAAAAAAATAATATGCATTGTATTGAATGAATTGTCCTATACAATAGAAGGCCTGTATATATAGGCTGAGAAAGAGTATCCTACTAGAAATCTAACTATGAGAAAAAGTATCCTATAAGAGACCTAACTATGACAATACCTAATATATCTAAGAAATCAATACCTAATATATTTAGGAATATATACCATATATACATTAACACTTTGAATGAGTCATGATCCAAATTCAAGCCACAAATCATGCATTAGATTTGGGAAATTGAAGAATCAATTAATCTGTAAGGATAGATTGCATCAAGAACTCTACACCCGTAAACTTTATCAAGACAACAATATGTTGGTTTTGATGAATCAAAGTTTCTCTCTCTATATATATATATATTTAAAAAGATCTGTTTTAATCTCCTACTTATTTCAGTGTTCTATACTGTTTTGTTGATATGATCATTTTTGTGCATAGCCTGATAGACCAGATGAGTTGGAGAGAATCAAAGGAGCTGGCGAAAGGATTATAAACTGGAATAGGCATCGAGTCTTGGAAGTTCTTGCTACATCGAGATCCATAGGTATGTAGAAAGTTGTTGTGATTTATAGATTTAGTTTACGATTTCATTAATCCATAGATCATACATGTTTCCTAATAAAATCACCAAATCCAATTTTGTGAATTTGAGTAGTTGGTTGCTTTTGGATTAGGTTCTAAAGTTAGATTGTCTTTTCTTGGTGTCCATTTAACATTCGTGTTTTGCATGTAAATAGTTCTCTGTTTGAACTGCTTTTTGTGGATGTAGAAACTGCCTGGAAATAACTATTGAGCGGATTCTTTGAAAAATCAAGTGTCATATGTCTCTTGGCATAGAAGTAACTCTTTCTTCCTAAACATTACATTTTTAAGCAGGATGCTCATAACGGTCATGAAATTAAGTTTCATAGCAATGGAATCAGTCGTATCGTGTGACGACCCCAAAATGTTAATCATAATTATAAGTGATTAATTATGTATTGAATTTTAATTATGACATGTGCCAAGTGATTAATTGTGAATTATCTAATTTGATTCATTGTAAATATCTGTTTAAATTGAGAAACTATCCGTCGTGAGCTTGGCTTTGAAACTGAAATTGATGACATAAATGGGTTCAGAAATCAAAATTGAATACAAGGATATGTTAATTAGAATTTTTAGATTTATTCGAGAGGTTTAATTACAAATCGATTCCGTCTGATTCGCTAATTTAATTAGGTTGGAATTAAATAATTGAATAGGAATTAGAGCTTAATACACATTAGTATAATTTAATTTAGTGTAATTGATATTTTATTGTGATGAGGATTAATTTAATTTAATTAGAAATAATTTATTAATTTTGGATGAATTAAGTTTAATATTAAATGGTAATTATATGAAACTTCTACTCACCCTTTTATCTCCCTAATAAACAATGAATGAGAGAGAGAGAGAGAGAGAGTACTTGCTTTGGTGGAGTTATTACACAACCCACACGTAGAGAGAGGGAAGAAAAGAGAGTTCTTGGGTTGAACTCAAAGAAGGAGACTTGAAGAAGAATTTAGGGAGAATTGGAAGATACCTCATTAATCATCAAATTAAGGCGAGTTTTCATTCCAAATTCTTGAAATTAAGATAAATCTACTCCTCATCTTTTAAAATATAGGATGAATTGAGATGACTTCATGCATGCGACATAATTTTTGGCTATAAGAATTAGAGTTTAACGTGAATATATCTCAAATTGAAGGAATAAGATAAATTAGCTTTTAAACTTGTCATGCATGGATGATTTCATGAAGATTTATTTATATGCTTTGTAATTCATGCATGGGTTTTCAAGATTGAAGGAAAATGTCATGTATTTTGAGGATTTAAATTCAATCAAGAAGAAATCTTGCATGTTTAGAGTTGTTCTTGAGTAATTAAGGAAGAAATTGTAAACTTTGAGCTTATCTCTCCACATGCATGACATTGATTCATGAAAATATGTTTATACAATTGTTTTTCTTGCATGGTTCTTGAAATTGGAAGAATAAACTCCATGAATTTCAAAGATTGGAACTCTAAGGTGCATGGATTATGTTTATGCCTTGAAATTCAAGGGTTTGATCTTTTTCTATGGAATTAAGCTTCAATTTAAAGTTATGAGTTTGTTGGAAGCTATAGATGGTAAATTCAACATGTTTATGGAAGGTTTTTGGGCCTTGATTTGCTTGAAATTGAAGTTGAATTTCGAGATTTATATGTTTATGAGTTTCTGATTCAGTAATTTAAACATGATTAAATAATTGTAATTTAATGTGTATGAGCCTAATTTAAGTTTAATTGTGTAACTAGTAAACTTAATAAGATGATTGTGTATCATGCTATGCATATTTGTGATTGTAGGTCACGAGTCAAGGACTACTTGACCAACTGTTCTGGAAGCCCATTGTGAGCAACGTTATTGTAAAGATATGTTCATATGAATTATGTTCCAAATGTGATTTGATAAGTTACGATTTCTGAAATGATATTTGTTTACGTGAACGAATATCCTATGTTTGAAATCTATTATGGCATCCATAGATAGTCCCAAGTCATGGGGGGCGACATGTTAATGAGGGTTCATGACATATATGTGATTACGAGATCTCGTTAGCCAATTCATTGTGGTGATATGTGTTTAATCGGTATCCGAAACCGATTACTCTAGTCGGAAGACGATATGTATTATGTTCTGTGAGATGTATCATTATGTTATGTTCTGATATGAGATTGATATGAATGATTGTGTCATGATTTGTTTTACGTATATGATATATTTAGAATTTGTTCACCAACCTCTTTACTTTAATGTTATTCACTGGATTTTAGCTCACTGTTTATATATATATGTATAAGTGAGCGTTCTGGAGGACAAGTCTAGAAGGAGTCTTTAGCCGAGCCACCATTTTGAAGCCTACCGAGTGGTTTTGAGTGCCTCAGAGTTGAGGCTAGGCCTAAAAGGTTGTTGTCAAGCTTTTGATTGTGAAGTACACTTTTGTTGTGTGCATATGTTATGTATAAGATGTTAAGTTATAAGTTATGTATTGAATGTGGGTAAATTAACGTTTTTACATTTAAATATTTGTTCATATAGATGCATAGCTCATTGGATTATTGGTGTTTTTGAATATTGTTTCCGCTAGCCTCGACTAATTTTTCTTTTTCTTTTTTTTGATTTGTATAGGAAGGCGTTTGGTAATCACAGATTACTGGCCAGTTACGATACTTAACCCATAGAGGCGGGTTTGAGTCGTGACATATCGGTTGTGAACCAGTTATATCGGTTGTGAATTAAGTCATGAATTGCCTATGAACCAATGAGTTCTACATATCAGCTAATACACATGTTATTTTTGTTCTCACCGGTGTACTGGGGTGTATTGATATCAAAAGCCAAAAAACATATGGGTATATCGATATTTCGAAGAGGACCGCCATATATCACATGTTTTTTTTTTTTTACCATTTTATGTCACCAAATTGGATGACAAGATATTTTTTAAATTTTTCATTAATTCCTTAATAATTATCTCCAAACAAGAGAATCAATCTTAAGTATCCACGTTAAGAAGTAATATAAAATGGTGACAAAAAATCAGTTGACATATAGCATTTCTCTATAAAGAACCATGCCAACATCCAAATCTCCATTTGTAGAAAAATATTCATGTTAAACATCAGGTTGGCCATTACATTCTACCTCTCATCTATTTTTCATTTTATGAAATCTTTATATGCAATTAAATTGATTCTGTTAATTTGTTAAATATTGATGTTGGGCACTGCCATATGTGTCCTTGTTCCAATATCTATAAGGGAACACATTGTTTCCATACACCATAACAGATCACCAAAATCTATTTCACTAATTTGTCTAAATACTTTTTAGTGTTCTACAGAAATGTAAACACTGATATTTATGATTCTATTTTCCTCAAAATGTTTTTGAAATATGAACTAATGCAAGGGATCACTACCTAAAACCATTTGTAATACCGAAACCAGAAATCAGAGTAAGCAGAAGAACCAAGGCAGAAGAATTTCTGATTCTGGCCATCAACAGGTTATGGGACATGGTTTCAAACGACTTCGCGTGCCAAGTTGTCAAGAGATGTCTGGGTGGCAGATTGAAGAGGAGAAGACTAAACGGAAGAATATTCAACAAGGGTGTAAAATGAAAGCCGTGCTGCTGAGGCAGCGACAATGCTAACCAAGCTAGCGATAGCTTGAGGGAGTAGAGATAATATCAATGTGGTGGTGGTGGAATTGAATAATTCTGGCAAATGCAGTGTGATAAGAGTGACATATGTATATCTCTATATTCATTCGTTCGTTCACCCTTTTGTTAGGGAATTTCTCACTTTTAGACACTAAAGGTTCTTTGATCTTGTTTGGATTGAAGAGTTGTGTTTGATTTTGTGATTGAATTATATGTATATTTAATATATTATTTATAAGGCATATGAAGTCAAGATTGAAAATTACAGAATTAACACAAGTAAATGATGTTAAGGCTAATTAATATTATAATATACCCATTGAAGATTGTGATATGCAAACGGCTGCAATTTGGATTGATATCAATTGCATAAAATAAGATTTGAGGGTAAAAGTAACTTTATACAGAGGACAAACGAAACATCCAATAGCCATGCTTTATTAATAATGATAGAAAAATTAGATCTTTCAAACTATTTTTGTAATATACAATTATTGTTCACAGGTGTGTGGTGCAATCCACTTTGATTTTTTTTTTTTTTTTTTTTTTTTATCAACGAAGGTCAATAGTTAATTATTAGATTAATACTTTGAGAGAATTGAAACTCACACACCTTAGAAGAAAAATCTTACCATCTCATTTCACTCCTATGAGTGGAACCCAAAGCCTCCATTTAGAAGAAATTTGGTGGCCAAAAGGCTAACCAACTAGGCTAAAGCCTCTTGGTTGACTTTGTGAGAATATCATCGTATATATTAGGCATTGTATATATTAGGTATGATTGTGTATATATATATTAGGCAAGGTTGTGATGTCAATCATGTATTTTCCTTTTTGGTCCTTTTTGGTTAGTCGTTAGGGTTATATAAACTAATCTTGATGTAATTGATACACAATTTGAATATACATAAATTCTTCAGAAACTTACATGGTATCAGAGTCATTCTTTGATCCGAAACCCTAGAGCCGTCTTCATTACTCTCTTGTTCGTGTTTGTGCTTGCTACTTATCTGCTCATTCTGGTTCGTAACCCATCTGCTCGTGATTGTGCCTCGTCTCAGTCAACCCATTTGGATTTCCTCTCTGTTCGTGCTATTTGGTAGTCGCACCCATCCAGCGGTTTGACCCATCTAGTCGTCGACTCCTCACAGCTTGTCTTCTCTCTCTGGCTCTCTTTCGTGGTCGATCCATCTGGTTTCTAGCTCATGAACATCAGCATCGCGACCATCTCTCTTTGCCTCTGGTTCGTGATTGTGCTTGCACTCATACATCTTTGACATTGACTTTGGATTCTGGTTCTCCTTCAGACTCTCTCTGGTTCTCAATTTGTTTGTTCGTCTTAGACTCTAGTTCGTCTCCTTCAGACTGTTTCTAGTCCTCGATTTATTCTGTGATATAATACTACTGATTCTCAGACTCAGCTTGGGTATTATACTAACACTTTAGGTTCAAGCTTATTATATTACAACCCCCTGATGTTTTCTATTTATTATAATTTAGTCCATTAGCTCTTTTCTTTCTTTGATTCCTTACAATGTCTGATGATAAGATTACTAGGCCCGAAAATAGGTCACTGGCTTCAGATGAATGTGCCTACAACCATCAAAGGGGTCATTGGAAGTACCATTGTCCTAAGAATGGATGTCTATCTGTTTCGTTTTCTTAGCAATTTTCGATCCAGTTCTACGCCTCTCCTCTGAGTACTGTTCGGCCTCTTGCCGATTTTACTGCATCTGTTCCGACTCCTAATCCTGATTTGGCTTCCTTGAGTGCTCAGATTAGCCACCTTTAGCATATACTGTCTACCTCACAGCCATCCTCATCTGCCTCCATTGTTTCTTCTCTTCATTCAAGTTTACTTGGGTTTGCTTTAGATATCTCTCCATCTGTCTGAATTTTTTACTCTGGTGCCTCTCATCATATGACTCATCATCTCTCCTTACTTCAAAATTGTACTCCACCTTTCCTATTACTGTCAATGCTACTAATATGTCTGGTATGTCTATTATATTTGTTGGTTCTGTCTTACCGTCTGCTATGTTTATTGTCTTTATTCCAACTGTCCTATATGTTCCTCAGTTATCTGTCAGTTTATTATCTATCAGTCAGCTTGATGCCTCTGGTTTTGATGTTATCTTTTCTTCTTCTATCTGTTATGTGTAGGATCAGATGTCTAAGCAGTAGATTGGGATCGGCCGTTGAGTTGGAGACCTCTATGTAGTAGAGAGCTTACATATACCTATGGCAACCAATCAAACTACCTTTTCCTCTTTTCAGTTAGATTTTCTATCTAGTCTTTTCTACTTATAGCATTCTAGATTAGGACATTTGTCTGCTGATCGCTTATGATCTTTAGCTCCGTTAGGTATATTGAATGTCAGGGGTGTAAATTTGCTAAAATGACAGCCTTACCTTTTCATAAAAGTACTTTTATATCTGATATACCATTTTTTTAGTTCATACTAGTGTTTAGGGCCCTTCTCCTGTTTTCACCAAAGGGAGTTCTGCCTACTATGTGTCTTTTGTTGATGACTGCACCCATTACACTTAGGTTTATCTTATGACTCATAAGTTTGACTTCTACCAGATACTGTACTTTCCAGTCTATGGTCACTACACAGTTTGGGTATACTATTAAATTATTGCGGTTTGACTTGGGTAGGAAATACTTTAAAACTAAATTATGTGCATACTTGGCCAAATTGGGTACCATTCACCAAACTTCTTGTACTGATACACCTGCCCAAAATGGTCGAGTTGAGCGTAAACACCGTTATCTTCTTGAGACAGCTAGGTCTCTCATTCTCTTTGCCTTCGTTTGGGCTCCATTTTGGGGTGAAGTAGTTTTTACTGCTGCTTTTCTTCTCAACCGTATGCCTACGCCCTTCTTTCTGGTCGGTTTCCTTTTGAGGCTCTAGTTTCCCAACTTTCTAGTTACTCCCTCCTTCGTGTGTTTGGGTCTGTTTGTTTTGTCCTTTTACCCCGTAAAGATAGGACCAAACTTAGTGCCCGGTCTGTCCTATGTGTCGTTTTGGGTTATAGTCTCACTCAGAAAGGTTGTCACTGTTATGACCCTGTTTCTCGTTGTCTTTATGTCTCCCGCCATGTTGTCTTTGTCGAACGTCTAGCTTACTTTCAGCTTCCTTCTCTCACCGCCCCAGTTTCCAAAGAGGATTTGGTTCGTATTGATCCATTTCCTTCTAAGGTCCCATCTGATGAGCACATCTCCACTGTGATAGGTGCAGCAGCTCACATGCAGCTCAAGATTAATCACCTGCAACTCAAGATCCATCAAGTGCAGCTCAAGATCAAACGGCCATGCTTGTCAACAGGTATAATGCAGAGCAGTCTAAGTCTACACAGCAGCAGAGCAGTTGCAAGTAGAAGAGCAGTTGCCACAGAGCAGTTGCACATTTACAGTGTGTATAGGTTAAGAGTGTCTGGTGCACATTAGTTTTAGTTAAGTGTATGTTAGAAAATCCTTTTAACTCCTGTTAGTTAGTTTGTTAAGACAGTTGTAAGTTTGTTAAAAGACAGTAGTGAGGTGAGTCTATATAACAATAGTTTTGCAATTGTAAAGTGGTAATTGAGTTTTATGAAATAATATCTGTCAATAATATTTTCTGTTTGTTTCTCTCTTTCCCTTCTTGGTATCAGAGCCCTAGAGCTCTCACGAGCAACAATGGTGGTTCAAACTGAGAAGCAACCTTTGCCTGCAAATGTTCTGCTTCTCGTTTCCAATCTTAACTCTTTGATTACAGTTAAACTTGAATCTTCAAACTATTCAATCTGGAGAAGTCAAGTCCAAAATTTCTTTGAAGCTATAGAGTTATTTGGTTTTCTTGATGGATCTACTGTATGTCCATCTGCTACAACTCTTGATTCTGATAATAATACAATTTCCAATCCTGAGTTTCTGTAATGGAAATTGACTGATCAGTTACATAATTGCAACTCTTACTCCTTCAATATTTTCTTCTATTCTTTATCTGAAGAATTGCTGTGATGTTTGGTCAGCTCTTGAGAAACGATTCACATCACTTTCTCGCTCTCATATTCATCAGATCAAGAATCGTTTGAGCACTACTACAAAGAAATCCAAATCTATGGAATCCTATCTTCAAGAAATCAAAGATCTTGTTGAACAACTTGCATTGGCATCCTCTCCAGTCTGTGATGAAGATCTCATTCTTCTGGTACTCAATGGCTTGCCTGAGGAATACAATGCTTTCAAAACCACCATTCGAGCCAAATCAGAGGACTTACAATGGATGAACTCTGTTCTCTCTTGTGTTCTGAAGCCATACATGTTGAAAATAGTCACAAGCATGGTACTTCTGATCTCACTGTGGCTTTCTCTGCTATGAATCCTCATTCACTCATAGACAATGCTTCCGCTACATCATCTGTTCCATCTCTTCATAATTAGCAGTATTTTGGTCAATCTTCCTCTCGTAATTTCTCTTTTTAGAGAAAAGGAGGTTCTCGATCTCAAGGTCAGTATAGAGGTGGTGGTAGGTACATCAGTCAACGAGGCAGAAGATGAGGAAGACCTCAGAGTTATGGCTTGACCTGTCAAATCTGTGGAAAAGGAAATCACTTTGCTTTAGAGTGTAGACATCGACTGAATACTTCTTTTCAACCTGTGTTTCCTTCCTACACCATGGAACCTTCACAAATGACTGCTTTTACTCCTAGAGCTTTTTCTGCACAAACTCCTTTTCCTACTATGTCCACCTCTATGCAGTCTACTTCAGTTCCATGGCATGTTGATTCCTCTTAAGCTTGTTCCATCTTTTCCTCTTACTTCACCTCTGGTTGTTTCTCCTCTTTTGGCTTCCCTTCCTCTTCCGTTATTAGTTTATTCTCGTCGCACAGCTCCTTCTCCACCAGTTTTCTCTACCCCTACTGCTGATCCTCCTACTTCTGACGACTCTGATCCTGTTGCACACCGATATCCTTTTCATGAGTGTCGTCTAAAACACGTTTTTCTACTTCCTATTGTACTTTTTTGTCTGTTATTCAATCTTTTTCAGAACCTTAGTCTTACAAGGAGGCTTGTCAGGATCCTTATTGGGTTCAAGCTGTGGAGGATGAGTTGTCTGCTTTACAGAAAACTAGTACTTAGGAGTTGGTTCCATTGCCTGTTGGTAAGAATCTGGTTGGTTGTAAATGGGTCTACAAAGTCAAGACTCATTATGATGGTTCTCTTGAGCGCTACAAAGCTTGTCTGGTTGCCAAAGGTTTCTCACAGGAGTATGGTATTGATTATGAGGAGACCTTCACTCCTGTTGCCAAGATGACTACTGTCCGTACTTTGATTTCCATCGTTGATGTTCGTTCTTGGCCTCTTTATCAGATGGATGTTAAGAATGCTTTTCTTAATGGCCATCTCACTAAGGAGGTTTACATGCGTCCTCTCCCTGGCCTTCACCATTCCTCTGGACAGGTTTATCGCCTTTGGCGTGCTCTATATGGAATGAAACAGTCTCCTCGTGTTTAGTATGATCATTTTCAGACTGCTGTTACTGAGATTGGGTTTCATTCTTCTGCCCAGGACTCTACGTTATTTCTTCTCCATACCTCAGCCGGATTTGTTACATTATTACTATATGTGGATGATATGATCATCACTGGCTCTGACTCTTCTGCTATCTTTGAGGTGAAACAGCATCTCTTTCGTACCTTTGAGATTAAGGATCTCGGTCCTTTGCGGTATTTTCTTGGTATTGGAGTTGCTTCTTCTCCAAAAGGCTATTTTCTGTCTTAGGCTAAGTATGCTAATGAGGTCATTCACCGTGCTGGTCTAACTGATACTAAGGTTTCTGATACACTTATTGAGCTTAATGTGAAGCTCAACTCTACTGATGGTGTCCTACTGGATGATCCCACTTTATATTGGGAGCTCGTGGGTTACTTAGTCTATCTAACAGTCACTCATCCTGATCTTGCCTATGTTGTTTATGTGGTTAGCCAGTTTGCCTCTACTGTTGTTTGGTTATTTTCATGTTTATTATGATTCATTATAATATTGATTATAACTAGTTGTGATTATTATCAAGTCATATTTGATTTGGACCTATTGTATTCTTTTTAGTTTAAACTTAAAGTAATTAGGTCCTATTTAAAAATAGATTATTTTAGTAGGTTATTTAGCATTTTGCAAAAAAAAAAAAAAAAAAGTATAGAAAATAATAAAAAAAAAGAAAATGATGTGATTGAGTATTTTATTTCATCAACTATTTAAATTTGAGATGAGTTATTTTAGCTCATCCGAAATATTTATCGTATTAATACTACAAATTATGCTAATGGCTTTGCCTGGAAAGTGGATTACTTTTTGACTTTTAAACTTTTTAGCTGTTTTAATTTAGAGTTAAAACGTTTCGTTTGAGTTAGATTTTTTGAATTTTTATAAGAAAAAATATGAAATAATTATGATTTAAATATGATATTTTATCTTATTAATTCTTAAATTTATTTTAAATTTTTATGAATATTTTAACCTAATAATCCAATGCCAAACGAGGGCATATTAGGCACATTCAATTTTTTTTTTTTTTTTTTTTTTTTTTTTTTTTTAATAATAATGATTGATGTGAAGCGATTGAATAATTTTTCTATAACTTGGGCCGGAGGTGTGTATCCTCGAAATAAGGTTTGGGTCTTCTCCAAGGAAAATTATTCTTTGCTCTAGGAGTAAAATGATGTTGTGCTTCGATTTAATTGTGATTGGTTAAATTAGTGGGATCCACAACATCTTTATCTCTTTTTAGGAGACAATATAACACTTATTCCTTAATCAATGATCTGAGATAATGCCGAAAGACCAACTAATAATTTCTCCTTTCCCAAGGAGACTTCAATCATTAATTAATTAATGATTGATGTGAAGTCATTGAATAATTTTTGTATGACTTAGGCCGGAGGGAAAATTATTCTTTGCTCTATGAGTAAAATGATGTGGTAATCCAATTTAATTGTGATTGATTGAATCAGTAGGATCCATAACATTTTTGTCCCTTTTTGAGAAATAATAGAACCCTTATCTTTCAATAAATGGTATAGGAAAATATCTCAAAACCAGCCAATAATTTCCCGACCGGAGGTGTGTATCCTCGAAATAAGGTTTGGGTTTTCTCCAAGCAGGCTTCAATCATTAATTAATTAATGATTGATGTGAAGTCATTGAATTATTTTGTATGACTTGGGCTGGAGGGGAAAATTAGAAAAATGATTGGGAGCACTAATTAGTGCTCCCACTAATTAGGTGGCAGTGGGTTCCGTCATTAATGATGTGATATTTTGGTCTTGGAGTTGTATTTTTTTTTTTTTTTACTTTTTTAATGCATTAGTGCTATTAGTGGTGATATTTTTAGTGGGATGAATCATTGTTGGGGAAAATTATTCTTTGCTCTAGGAGCAAAATGATGGTATGTTTCAATTTAATTGTGATTGATTGAATTAGTAGGACCCATCATATTTTTGTTTTCTTTTAAGAGATAATAGAACACTTGTTTTTCAATAAATAGTATGGGGTAATGCCCACGCAATAACTTCTTGACCGGAGGTTAGGGATGTAAATCTGGCTCGGCCCATGTCGAGTCTCGTGGTCTCACCTCAAAATTCGGGCTAGGCCGGGCCGGGCCACGGGCCAAAAAATTATGCCCAGGGGTAATTGGGCCTAGGCTTGGGCGAGCTTGACCATTTTTTTTTGTTTTTTTAAATTTTTTCTACCAAAATTTTATTATTTTTCATTAAAAAAGACACTGGGCCTTGGCGCTAGCTAGCCGGGCCTTAAGTGGGCCAATGGGCTAGGCCAAGAGGGCCTGACTCACGGGCCAGATCGGGCTTCAAAATGATGGCCCAGGACCAAGCCCAGGGGCTCAAGCTTAGGCCCAAATAGGTCGGGCCTACCCCGGGTCACGGGCGAGCTTTGAGCCACCCATGGGCCACTGGCCATTTTTACACTTCTACTAGAGGTGTGTATCCTCAAAATGAGGTTTTGGTCTTCTCCAAGGAGACTTCAATCATTAATTAATTAATGATTGATGTGAAGCCATTGAATTAATTTTGTACAACTTAGGCCGGAGGTGTGTATCCTTGAAATAAGGTTTGGGACTTCTCCAAGGAGACTTCAATCATTAAATAATGGATAAATTACAAATACATTTCCTGAGATTTGATTAAAATACAAATCGTCCCTTGTGATTTTAGAAATTACATTCCATCTCTTGAGGTTTCTAATTTCATAACAAATTACCCATTTTATTAATAAATCATCAAGTCAATTAATAGTTTTTAATGATGTTAAAAATATGTTTCAATTAATAATTTACGTAATTTTATTATTGTATAGGATAGGAGAGCAATTATGAATTTCATTTTTTTAGTTAATTCTGTTAAATAAAAAAAATACTAACAAAGAGGTATTTGTAATTTTTCAAACCACAGAGTGCAATCTGTACTTTAAGCAAACCTCAGAGGTATATTTGTAATTTACCCTTAAATAATTAATGATTGATGTGAAGCCATTAAATAATTTTGTACGACTTGGGCCGAAGGTGTGTATCTTGAAAGTAAGGTTTGGATCTTCTCCACTCTTCTTTGACTTGTCTAGTAGGAAGGAGACTTTAATCACTATGGCCCAGTCCGATCCATCCGGGTTCGAACTTAGGTTGACCTAAGTGGGCCTCGCAGGTTCTCGTTTTTTTCTAGAGCCGGGTCGGTCCACGGGCCAAAAAATGGAGCCCAAGCCCACTTATAATAGGGCCTAGGGCCTGGGCTCGAGCCTAGGTTGTGGGCGGTAGACCTGGGCTCGGGCCGCGGCTAGTTGGGCCTTTTGTTTTTTGAAAAATAAATGATAAATACATTATCTATGTAGATTATTTATTAGGAATAAAAAATAAAAGATAAATTATACTAGAGTATTTTAGTTAAGATTAATGAGATGTTTTGTTTGGTTATGTTTCATGGTGGCATTTAAATTTGTTAGGTTTTATTTCTTGGCAATCCCGTTTGACAAAACTCCTTTGAGTTGTAATTTTATTCGCATTTTTATTTCAGTGAGGCTATGAGTTGTTAGATGCGAATCCAACCCGAATCAAGCATTTCAGAGAAGTTTGTGATGATAAAGCTTTCAAGATTGCCACTTCGCTGATTATGACGGGGATCGAGCTGCCCGGTCAGCTCGCGGGGGTCCAGGGGGCAGCGCCCCTTGGCGGGTCCGGGGCAGCGCCACGGCGGGGTTGAGGGGCAGCGCCCCCGAAGCAAAATGCAAAAATGCATTCAAAGTTGCCATTCGATCATGTTTTATTTTTCCAGATTTTCCAGTTTTGGCCTGTCCGCTCGAGCGGGACATCGGGCGCTCGAGCGTGGATTGGAAGCTCTCAGCATCTCTGCAGTCGCCTGTAAAAATACTGGAATGTGTGATTTTACGCTCGAGCGGATGCTCCTACGCTCGAGCGCATCTCAGTTTATTCACACGCAGTTTTTGGTCAGTCCGCTCGAGCGGGCTGTGTTGAGCTCGAGCGGAGATCGCGGGACAGATTCTATAAATTCGCGTGTTGGGTCAGATTTTAGGATAACTGCTCCAGATCTTCTTTTTGGTTTCTAGGGTTTATATCTGGGGATACTTTGGGAGTTTTCTTTGATGTTTTATTGAGTCTTCAACTCATGTTCTAAAGAGTAGTACATCAAAGGTTGTGTTTTGTTCTACAAAAGAGAGTGTTATTCTTCAGTTGTGGATTCTGAAGAATTCGAGCCTGAAGCTTTGGTGGTATCCGAAGTGGCTCATCAGGAAGACAATTCCGTGGTGAAGATGGGGTTGGAAGAGGCACATAAAGGTTGGTTCAATTAGGCGTTGTGGATTCGCTAGGTAATTGAGAGTATACCTGTGTAATTCCTTTAATTCTTCTTAGTGGATTGTTCTTGTGGCTGTTGCCCGTGGTTTTTTGATCACAGTTGGAGGTGTCCAATTGTGGTTTTTTCCACGTTAATTCGCTGTGTCTCTTTGTCTTGATTGTTTGATTGTTTGATTGGGATTGTTATATTCTGCTTAAAATTGATACATAATCACAAATCAACATCTAGGGGATTTCTAGATTTTTCAAAATTTAATTATGTATGATTTACATATTTTTAATTATGAACTTATAACTAAAAAAGTATGTAATTATGTAATTTTTTTTCTTTCAAAATGAATAATTTTATATATATGAAAATGAAACTTTCAATATTACAATATTAAATTAATTGTATAACATTTATTGGATGAATAGTTTTTATTTCAAAATGAAATAAAATATTACAAAAATTTATATTATTAAATAAAATAGGTGTAGATTATTGATGATGGTAAAGCAATTACATCACTATAGGTCAAGTACATCCCAACTAGGTTGGCACCTACTAGCCTACCAATCATTTGCCTTATACTTCACCTCAATAATCTAATACAAAAAAAAAAAAAAAAAAAAAACAACAACAACAACGAAACGAAATGAAATAGTAAAAAACAAATTGTTGACCAATTATCGGAGGAGACAGACATTTCAGTCGCGTTATCTGAGGATATGTCATCCTAATCATTTTGAATTTGCTAATTTTCATTATATTTTTGTCTTCTTGTAAGCGCATGCATATGATCTCTGGATATCATTAGTGCTTCAACCATTTGGGGTGAAAGCCTGCTCCGCTAATCGCTTAACACCCATCCACCTACACTAAAAGCTGTTTTCGAAGCAATTATAGAAATATGAACGGTTAGTATATCACGGGTCATCTGTGAAACCAAAGGCCATATAGTTTCATTTTGTTTCCATTATTCCAAAATGTCAAAATTATCGCAATCATCAACTGATGGGCTTTCCAAATAACGTTGTAGTTTAGAACTACTTACACTTGTGTGTTGAGATATTCTTCTACTTTTTATTGCTGAAAAAACACTTAATCTCCCGTCTCGAGATGAGACTGCTAGTGTAGTGTGTATAGGTGTATTTACAGATGCAATTGCCATGTATTCTTCAAATAATTTGTTGCATGTTTACATAATAGAGGCAAACTATGTTTGATCAATGAAAATACGTACTAAAATTTTTTATAAACCAATTTCTTTACACCTATGATCAATTATTATGGCTAAACCTAAACGATGAGGCAAAAGATCAAAATATTTATTAAATTTTGCTTTCATTGAAGTAATAATGGTTACATAATATTCATTACTCATATATTTTATGAAAACTTCAATTATTTCTACTAGTATATGTAAAACAAATGGCGAAATAAGAATCAATATATATAAGAAAATAATTTTATTGAAGTATCAAAAACTTAAAAAAAATATTTATACAAGGTTATTTGGCGCCAATTAAGTTCTGAGGGAATCAATACTCCTCTTATTGATATTGTTACAAAAAATAAATCTATTGCTCTTCTTTGTTTACAAGATATTTTAACATATTATACGTTGAATTCTACCTACTATCTACATCTAAAATTAATTTTTTAAATGGCATATTTTATTGTGACAAATTTTTCTATATTCTGAAATTCGATTAGCAGAAAACATAATAGTAACAATTGCATTTTTTATTACAAGTACAAAAGTCTTGTATACATGCATAGCTTTTTTAACAATCAAATTTAAAATATAGGTACAACAACGAATATGAAATAAATCACCATCAACAAATAATTGTAAAGTTAATTTTAAATGGGTTATAGTTTGATTATATTATACTGCATTATCTAAACTAATCGTAAATATTTTATTTTGTAATACCCACTCATATAATACATTTCTTATTTCTACATCAAACGAATGACCATTGTATGGAAGTGTAACTAATTTAAATGAAATAATTTGTTTATTTAATTTTCAATTATTTTCAATAAATTGTACAGTGATACATTGATATTCAAAACCATTATTTGACTACAAATCAAATGTTAAACAAACTCTTCCATTCAAAATTTTAAAGATGTCAAATAATTCACTTTTGACATCCTCAAATTTCTTTAAAATCTTATTTCTAGTAGTATTTCTTGAAAAACTTTGATATTGCGGTGCAAAAGTAAAAGGTTGTTCTTTTTTAATAATATAATCAACTACAGAATTTTGTGCACGCATAGGATCCTATGAAAATATTTATAAATTACCAGTTGATGAAACCCTAATCACATTTGACTTCTAATATTAGGTTGTTAACTTTGTAAATGTTTGTTAGCATGCCTTTTTAGATGATTAGTAATCCTTACAGATGCAACACTAAGTAAATATGTATAATATTTACATTTTGTTTTAAATGAAATTGTATCATCAGGATTATTTATAGATATTTTTTCAAAATGTTCCCAAACAGTACTGGTTGTGCCCCTTGTAAGAATTTTTCCTAAATATGGCTTAATGTGGCTTATGCATAATTATGCTAGATTCATCTCATTAAGTAAAATACATGTACATCAATTAGATGGTGACTAATTATTGATGAATGCACCTATATATACAATGTATAGAAGACTAATGCTAATGCACATTGAATGTGATGGATTCATTATGAATGAATCTTAGAGATGCACATTGTATCTATTATGAATATGTAAGATACATTAGTCTTATCTAATGAATTCATTAAATATAAAAGATGCATTATGTATCATAAATGTATAAGATACATTAATCTATTTAATGAAATTCATTGAATGAATGGTTCTTTGATGGAAAGAATATTAGTGTAAATAGTGTAAGGTCCCAAACCATACTCTCCATCAAAAAACTTAAGTTGTCACCACAAGAAGGCTCCCATCGCCTAGTGAGAGAGAAGTGGTTTGAAGATCTTAGACAAGTCCAGAACTTAAAGATCAAGATCTTCCATTCAAGGTTTCTCTTTCTTAAAAGAGGATTTCATACTATCATGGATCAAGGTATGTATTCACTTATTTTGTATATTAGAAATTCATATAGTTTTCATGCATGGAATTGAATCCTTAATGGTTTTTAGTTTATGTTCCGCAAAGTTTTCTATCAGATGATGATCCAACCATTGGAAGATGGATATTAAAAGGAGAATCAACAAATTCATGTTGTGTAGTATATGTATCAACATTGACATAAATATTAGGAACATTAGGATCCATAGTAATGTAAGTAAAACAATATATAAGAATTAACAATTAATTTAAATAATGTGTAAATACAAAGAGTAAAAAATAATAATTAATATATGTGCACAAATAATTAATGAAAAAAAATGAGTAGCTAATAAATTTAATTAAACTAATTAATGTTACCGACTGGCGAATGTGATACAGAAATTAACTTCTTTCGACGAAAGTTTCTTATTGCACAATTACAATTGTCACTTAAAAATGACACTTCAAAATTAATTGAGAATTGAGAGAGATTGAGAGTTTAAGAGAGGTTAGGAGAGTTTAAGAGAGAGAGAATTATTTGTGAGATTTATTTTGGAAAATGGAGGATATTTATAGTAGTTGAAAGAGTGAAGTAAATATATATATATATATATATATTACCGTTGTAGTAAATGGTAATTTGACCATTTGATTTTTTTTTTTCATTCATATTTATTATTGGCCAGCCATACAGGTCTTTTGGACGGCCGACAGATATATTGGCTGGCCGGGAAAGGAAATTTGGCCTGGTGATCATCTGGCCGAACGTCTAGAAGGACGACCAGCACTCCAGTTCAATTCTGTCGGCTGCAATGGCTAATTTTCAAAGTTTAAAGGAATGCGATGACTAATTTTCAAAGTTTAAAGGAATGCAACGACTGATTTTCAAAGTTTAAAAGAATAAGCCATGTCAGACAGAACAAAGCACTAAGTGAGCTCTGCTATACATACAGAGCAACAGAGCTCTTACTTGTACTGCCATATTTATTTGATATTATTTGTGATAATTATTTGATTTTTCTACTGTTCTAATTGATGTATTAGTTTGTAATTTTTATTGGGGATTATTTATTTTAATTTGTAGAAACCTAATTTACCCTCTCTTAGGTTACTTTTTGGGTAATCGGTTGAAATATATATTCTTTTTTTATTTTTTATTTTTTATTCATTGATTGCAAGGGAATGACATTAACTGTTGTAATATTTTGTTTTGTTTTTATTTTTTTTTTAATTTTTGCAAGATCAATCTTTTATTTATTTTATTTATTATTTAACCATTTCAAGTTGCTTTTTATTTTTATTTTTTGAAAGTTAACCATCGAGTGGGCTGGGCTGAGCCACCCGCAAGGTCAAATTTTTTTTGGGGTGTGCCAGGCTAACGGACCGGGCTAGGCCTCAAATGAAGGGCCTAGGCCCAAACCCAAGGTACTGGGTTAGGCTCGGGCCCAGGCCTAACCGGGCCGAAATGGGCAGGGCCCACCTTGGGCCTCGGACGGGCTTAGGGCCATCCATAGGCCTTGGGCCATTTTTACACCCCTATCAATCACTTTGCACTCTTTCATTTTATATTAAATCTTATTTATTTTTAATACATAAAATTATAACAATTAATCCCTTACACTTTTGGTCAAATTTTACTTTAGCTCCTGTATATGAAATCGTGACAGTCAATTCCCTACACTTTTACGCAAACCCCACTTTGATTGCTACACAAGTGTCAATGTTCTTCTTTTGTTACTTCAATTTTAAATCTTTAATAAAATCCAGTCATGTAACAAAAATGTGACTACAAAAAAAAGAAACAATTCATCCATGTTTTTCACCAATACACTTTATCATATGTGATAAGCATATAAGAGTTATATAATATATATAAATATATATATATGGTAAAAATTGGGACGAAAGTGTAAGAAAACAGAGTTTTTGAAGTAAAAAAAAAATACGGCAAAAAAATCAAACAAAAAGAAAGATGAATAGATAAAAAAAAACTGTGTTACCGTGAAAAGTAAAGTTTCGTGATTCTAATTTATGTAAAATCGTAGTTCATCTTCTTAATTGTTCCCAATTTGCGTTTCGTTTTAATCTAATACAGTCATATTTTGATGTAAATTTTTAAATAAAGTGTGTACTGGTAAAAAAAATATAGATGATTTTTCTGTATTGGTGAAAAATATAGATAATTTTTTTTCTTACCCTCATGTCGTAATCACATTTTTATCACATAATTAGATTCTGTTAAAAATTTAAACAATTGAGCAATAGAAAGGGGACATTGACATATGTGTAGGAACCAAAGTGAGATTTTACCAAAAGTAAAAAGGGTTGTTGA
Source organism: Camellia sinensis (assembly GCF_055761805.1). Taxonomy (NCBI): domain Eukaryota; kingdom Viridiplantae; phylum Streptophyta; class Magnoliopsida; order Ericales; family Theaceae; genus Camellia; species Camellia sinensis. The sequence continues at coordinate 15,335,061 of NC_138968.1, forward strand.
CTGACACAATTTCAAGTGTAGGGACCAAAATAGGATTTGATCAGAGGTATAAGAAATTAATTATTATAATTTTATATATAAAAATAAAAATGAGATTTGATACAAAATGTAAATATGTTAAATTTACCCCTAATTAATTAATGATTGATGTGAAGCCATTGAATAATTTTTCTACAACTTGGGCAGGAGGTGTGTTTCCACGAAATAACGCTTGGGTCTTCTCCACTCTTCTTTGAATTGTCTAATAGGAAGAAGACTTCAATTAATTCTCCACTGATTGATTAAAAAATAAATAAAATAAAATGAAGTCTCAATCATTACACAAAATATTTGGCAGCGTATAGTTTACTTTTCAAAATTTCATTCTGTTTTTAAATAATAATTTGAATCAAAATTCATAATCAAATAAATTTTAAAATATAATTTAAAACTAATTTTAAGACTTTCCTATTCTCTCTCTCTTTTTTTAATTATTATTAATCAATTATTTTTTTTCTCACATCTCTCCTTTTACATTCTCTCACATTCTATATATCAATCAATCAAAAAAAATTACAAATTATCCCAAAATCATTTTCAAAACTTAAAACCAAACATATTGTTTTCCTTTTAAATCATGATTTAACATATAACTCTACACTCAAATTGTAATTCTAAAACTAAGGCACAAAATATTTGTTAGGTGGTTATGTTCTTGGACTTTTTTTTTTTTTTTTTTTTAGACTTGTTTGGAAAGGAGATTATTTTAATTAGCTTTTTAATTTTACTATTTTAATCTGGATAAAAAAAAATTATGTTTCAAAAGTTGATTGGATTTTTTTATTTTTATTTTTATTTTATTTTTTTGTAGTTAGGGTTGTTTTGAAAATTTGGTTAAAAGCTAATTTTTTGTTTTTTTAAAACTTTTTTTGAAAAAACGTATAAAAAATTAGAGAGGTGATGTAACCTAAAATAGGTTTAAAAATTGATTTTTAACTATGTTCCCAAAATATTTGATAGTTGTGAGAAAAAAATAAAATAATTATAATTTAAATATAATATTTTATCATATTAATTATTTTCAGTTATTTTATCTTTATTAACTATTTTAATCCAAAACTATCTTCCAAAAAGGGTTTTTGTTTATTAAAGACGCCGTTTGAGTTGTAAGGTCGGCTGTTTGAGATTCAATCCTTTTTTTTTTTTTTTTTTTTTTTTTAGGCTCACAAAAGACGTTGTGACTTGATTTTTTATTTTTGAAAAAATAATAATTAGCGCACCAATAAAATAACACTATTAAAATTTAACATTTGCACATTATAACATTATCAAAATTTAACTTGGGCAAACTATAAGGATAATCCTTACATTTTACCTCTTGTATTAATTTTATTCCTGTAATTTTAATTAATTTAAATTTGACCCTTAATTTTAAATTTTGTATCAAAATGGTGCAATTGATAATATTGATTAAGGTTATTGATGAACAAATGTCAATGTGTTAGTTGAGTTTAACTTACTAAAATGAACAAGTTTATAATCGTGTCTATAAAAGCATTGCAGGGGCTGCTCACGTGCACATTTTCATAAAATAAAAAAAATACTAACAATTATAATCAATTGAATAAAATTAACACAAAATTATAAATTTAATATCAAAATCGAAGTAATTAAGATTATAGGAACCTCAATAACATAAGCGGCAATGTTGGTATAAAATTGTCCATTTACACATTTTAACATATATCATTGGAGATAATCAAATAAATCTTGTCATTTATGATTTCTACTAGAGTAATGTTAGAGATCACAAAAGTTTTATCAAATATCTCACATGGGTGTGGGAACCGTATGAGACCCACATAGTGTGAGTCTCACAGTGAGACATTTAGTAGAAAATTTGATAAAACTTTTAGGGTCTCTAACATTTTTCGTTCTACTAATATTGTGGTGATACATACATACTATTTTGGAATCGTAACTTTATTGTTTTGGTTGGTGAGTATTGTTATTTAGGACAAAAAATTACATATATTTTTCAAACGTAATAATGTGGCAAACAATTAGGATATTAAAAGTAGTAATCTCTCTCATATCTTTTCTAATTATCAACTAATCATATCACTTACATATCATTGAGTTTAGAAAATAAATCTAGAAAGTGGGCCTTTTTCTTTGGGTAAATTACACTTTGTCCCTTTTATGTTTGACTACTTTTCCACTTTAGCCCTTGATGCCCGTTTGTTTTCAGAGTTAGGTTGAGTAGGATTGTTAATGTGAAGATTGTTAATATAAGGATTATTAGTGAGGGGACTAAAAACATTATGTTTATTTGTGATATATTTTAGTGAGGGAATTAACTTTATGAAATATCATAAATATCCTTTGATATTTTTGATATATTTTAATATTAAAAATTATATTTTATAATTTTTTTTGTACTATATTATTTAATATTTTTTTATACATATATAAGGAAAAAATGACGTAACACATACCCAAAAAAATCATGCACACAACACACAACATGGAGAAACTGGTTTTTTTTCCCAAGTTAATCCCTTCAATAGTTTTGAAATCCAACCCTTAGAGGCATTTGTTAATCCTCTCTTCCAAGGCCCATGCTAGTCTCAAGGGTTAACCAATCCCAAGCTTCACTTTGAAAACAAACATGATATTAACAGTTCCAACACACTAATAATCCAGTCTCAAAGCCCTATCTTTGAAAACAAAGAGGGCCTTAAAGTTTTTTTTTCTTTTTTTCATTTTATGTTTCAAGTTTTTTCAATTTGCTCCTAAAGTTAATTCATGTTTAAAATTAGATAGAAAATAACATAATAATTGTCACATAACATAAAATATATGTTATTATATTAGAGCTTAAATTTATGTTATAGATGAGATTTATGTATAATAAAATATTTTTAATGTGTCATTTTTTATCTAATTTTTCATATAAATTAATTTTAAGAGTAAACTGATAAAAACTTAAAATATGAAGTGTCAAAGTGAAAAAAAAAAAAAAAAAAACAAACAAACAAATAAACTTTAATAACTAAAGTGAAATAGTAACCAAACATGAAGGGAGGGAAGTGTAATTTACCTTTTTCCTTAATCATAATGTCAATTTGAAGACAAACGGTGTTATGAACCAAAGTGGCTGCTTGTATTGTAAGCCTTGTCTCCAGGGACGGATTCAAGATTACGATTTTGGGAGAGTTATTCTATAGTTTAAAAAATTAGGAGTTATTTTATATAATTTTGAAATTATCTAAAAAAAAATTTGGGAGTGCGAACTCCTATAATTTTAAATTATTTTAAAATTTCTAATATAAAATATGATATTTTTCAAATTTTTAAGAGTGCGGCCGCCCCTAGCCCCCCCTAGATCCATCATTACTTGTCTCTACATATTTTGTAAGTCTCTACTCTCGTCGCGGCCAACAGAAATTTATTGTTTTGTTTCCTTTGTTAAACCTCTCTGTGTCCATCATGTTTAGGGGAATGGGTGCTGGTTACATAACTAGTAATCAAAATCAGCAGCAACTCCTCCACAAGAATTCTTGTGGAGATATTGTTGGAAAAATGGTTTTTATAGGGTTGTTTTGGATCAATTTTGGGCCAATTTTGAGCCCAAAATTGAGTGGGTCCCACACGTCTTTTTGGGTAGGTCCGAAGAGGTGGCGTGTTCCTTGCTGCATGGCAAGTCACATGGTGAAGACGGTTCGTCAAAACTATTTATGAGTAAATGGGAACTTGACATTCACTACAAGAAAAAACACTTTCCGTGACCAACATTTTGGTCGCGAAAAGTACCATATTTGGTCGCTAAAACCTTTTCGCGACCAAAATATGTTGGTCGCGAGTTGGTCGCTAAAGCCTCGTCACAGATAGTTTTCTGCGACCAAAAAAGCCTTTGGTCGCTAAAAGTGACCATTCGCGACCAACTTTTTTGGTCGCGGAAAGTCCAATTTATATTAGCCAAAAGTAAACTTTTAGCGACCAAAGATAAGTTGGTCGCCAAAAGTCAGCGCCTTGACCCAAAAAAAATAATTCTTTTGTGTTCCCTGGGACTTGAACTCTTGAACTCCTGACCAAGGAGTCACCATGCACCCAATCCACTCTGCCACTCTGCCAATAACATACTTCTTGTTCATATTTGGTAAAAAAAATATATAACCCATAAAAATTGGGTTATATATTATTTTATAAAACTTTTAATGCCTAAATAGAAAAATAGCATGTAATTACTGTAGTATCATTTTTTTAAAAATTTATCCCGCCATAACTTTCGCGACCAACTTTTTTTTTTGGTCGCCAAAGGGTAATCTTCCGCGACAAAAAAAGCCTCTGGTCGCTAATAGTATACTTTCCGCGACCAACTTTTTTTTTTGGTCGCCAAAAGGTGATCTTCCGCGACCAAAAAAGCCTTTGGTCGCCAATAGCATATACTTTCCGTGACCAACTTTTTTTTTGGTCACCAAAAGGTGATCTTCCACGACCAAAAAAGCCTTTGGTGGCCAATAGTATACTTTCCGCGACCAACTTTTTTTTTTGGTCGCCAAAAGGTGATTTTCCGCGACTAAAAAATTGTGGTCACCAAAAGTTAAATTTTAGTCGCAGAAAGTGGACTATTTGCGACCAAAAAAAATAGGTGGTCACCAAAAGTATTTTTTCTTGTAGTGATTGTTTTCGGGTTCGTGAAATGGATAATTAAAGAATTAAATGTGGGTTTACTTGTAAGGCTTGTCCCACATTAAAACTTTAAGAGAGCTTGTGTATGTATATAAACTCTAGGTGGCAACACTTGGGTTGAGCTCCAAGGGGCACCCCAAGTTTGTAGAAGGGAGGAGTTATGGACAAACGAAACCTTGGCTCAAACCACCACACGCGCGGGCCGTCGCTGGGCGCGGGTGTGGGTCGGGTCAGTTCTAACATTAAAATTTTCAAATTCTTCCAGGAAATTATTTTTTGAATTTCAAAATATATTATTTCAAATTTTTGTCCAAAATTTGTGCCTCTTCCAAATTCCACAACAGATTCAAATTTCAGACAGATTGAAACTGCCAAACAGATTCAAATCTGCCAACAGTTTCCAACAGATAGAAACTATCCAACAGTTATCTGTTTGAAAACAGATCTGTTCATTTGAAATTGAACCTGTTCGGACAGCCTCTATATGCCTATAAATACCAGCCATTTTAGCAGTCATTGGTAACCCGAAAAAGATTTAGGAAAAAAATTATTTTCTTCCCGATTTTGCTCTTTGGTTACATTGTTCTTCATATTATTTTTAGGAAAAAATTCATAGAGTTTAGAACACAGGTTTTGTTTGCCGTGCAAATTGTTTAGAGTGCCACTATAATTTGTGAAGATCATTGTATCCTGGGAGATAGACGCCTTTTATCCGTAAGCTTCGTAGCGGGGTGAATCTGTTTTAAGGACGGAGTGTCACACACTCAACTTGATCTTTTGAAATTTTATTCGGTTCGGTAAAATAAATTCTGTAAGTGATTTATTTTTTTTATTTGATTTGATTTCAAATTATTTATTTTACACAGAAGATTGTTTCAACAATCTTAAGACAGATTCGAATGATTCTGGTTTTGCAGAATTTTTCGTTTGTTTCCTATTCTCTTTCTTCTTCTTACAGAAATTATTTTCTGTGGTTTTACAAAGAAATATTCTGGTTGGAAAAACAAATAGTAGTAATAAACTATTTGACAAATAATAGTAATATACTGTTTATTTTCTTTGATAAATAGTAGTAATATACTGTTTATTTTCTTTGACAACTAGTAGTAATATACTGGTGTCATTAACAATGCAGAATATTTATTTGTGAAGTTTGTCAGAAATTAATTTTGGTTTTCATAAATATTTTTTGAGTGTTCATTATTTAAAATTCTGTTTCAATATTTTAATTATTGAAGTGTTATAGAAATTTAATTTTCTGTGTGGAATTAATTTAGTTAAATAAAATTTTATTTTCTTTTCATATTAATTGAAAATAAAAGTTACAATTCTTGTTTCTTTTATTTTACAGAATTTAATTATGTGGTTTTGGTTTAAATTTTCTGTGTAGTATGAAATTCAAATTATAATTTTGTTTTATAATTTAAAATTCATGGCTACTGAAACTGGTCAAACTAATACTCAAACAAGTACTAGTATGGTGGCTGCAATTACGCCACCCCTCCTCTTATTATGACCGTGTCAATCAATCACGGTGAGAAGCCAGAGAAGTTCTCAGGAACTGATTTTAAAAAATAGCAACTGAAAATGATGTTCTATCTTACAACTTTGAAGCTGGCTCATTTTCTTCTTGAGGATGCTCTTATTCTGAAAGAGGATGAAATTGACCGGCAAGTGGTTGCTACGATCGATGTCTGGAAACATACTGATTTCCTTTGTCAGAACTATATCTTGAACGGACTTGACAACACATTATACAACGTCTACAGTCCTATCAAGACAGCAAAGGAACTTTGGGAGTCTTTGGAGAAAAAGTACAAAACAGAAGATGCTGGTTTAAAGAAATTTGTGGTTGGCAAATTTCTAGACTTTGTGATGGTTGATTCTAAACCTGTGATTTGCCAAGTTCAAGATCTCCAACTCATTATGTATGACATTCACACAGAAAGCATGTCTCTCAGTGAATCTTTTCAAAATTGAAAAATTATCACAAGGTTGGAAGGAATTCAAGAACTATCTCAAACACAAGTGCAAAGAGATGACTTTAGAGGAATTGACTGTGTGTTTGAGGATTGAGGAGGACAACTTCAAATCAGAGAAGTGGGCTGGTAAGCATCCAATAGAGTCTAAGGCAAATGTGGTGAAACATGCTCCAAAAGCAAAGAAACATAAGTTTTCCGGATAAAGTTCCTCACAAGGCTCTAAAGGTGGGGCTACTAAAAAGTACAAGTTTAATGGCAAATGTTACATCTGTGACAAAGAGGGACATTAGGCCAAAGATTGCCGTAGCAAAGGCAAAAGCAAAAGCAAAAGAAGAACAAGCAATAAGCCTGCTCAAGCCAATATGACCGAAACGGATAAAAATTTCAATGGTGTAGATGTCATAAATCTTTCTGCAGTTGTTTCCGAGGCAAACCTTGTTGGAAATTCCTAAAGAATGGTGGGTGGACACTGGTGCTACTTGCCACATCTATGCCCACAAAAAGATGTTCAAATCTTATTCTATAGTGAACAACAGTGAACAACTTTTTATGAGCAACTCCTCAACTTCCAAAGTTGAAGGACGAGGAATGATTATTCTGAAGATGACATTTGGAAAAGAACTCACTCTCAACAATATGCTGCATGTACCGGATATTCACAAGAACCTTGTTTCCGGATCTTTGTTGAGTAAAAATAGGTTTAGACTAGTTTTTGAAAGTGACAAGTTTGTACTTACTAAAAACGGGATGTATGTAGAAAAATGTTACATGTCTGATGGCCTTTTCAAAATGAATGTAATGACTATTGTACCCTCTGTTATTTATAAAAATACATCTTCTTCTTACTTGCTTGAGTCTTCAAATTTATGAAATGGTAGACTTGGACATGTTAATTATGGATCTTTGCGTAGTTTAATTAATATGGAATGTTTACCTATGTTTGACATTGATTTAAATCATAAGTGAAATTTGTGTTGAGGCAAAATTATCCAAATCTCATTTTCATACAATTGAAAGAAGTACGGAACCACTTGCATTAATTCATAGTGACATTTGTGATTTTAAATCAATTCAAATTAGAGGTGGGAAAAAGTATTTTATCACTTTTATAGATGACTATACTAGATATAGTTATGTTTATTTAATTTGAACTAAGGATGAAGCTTTAGAAACTTTCATTCAATATAAGAATGAAGTTGAAAATCAACTTGGTAAGAAAATTAAGAAACTTATAAGTGATAGAGGTGATGAATATGAATCACCTTTTGGTAAATTTTGTAAAGAATATGGAATAATTCATCAAACCACCGCTCCTTACTCACCCCAGCAAAATGAAATTGCTGAAAGGAAAAATAGGACTTTAAAAGAAATGATGAATGTCATGTTAATAAGTTCTGGATTACCTCAGAACTTGTAGGGAGAAGCAATACTTTCTGCTAATTATATACTTAATAAAGTACCTCAAAAGAAAGTGAATCAAACACCTTATGAAATGTGGCATGGGAGAGTATCATCCTATAAATACTTAGAAGTGTGGGGGTGCTTGGCTAAAGTGGCTATTCCTAGTCCTAAAAAGACTAAGATAGGTCATAAAATTGTTGATTGCATTTTCATTGGTTGTGCCATGAATAGTAGTGCATATTGATTTTTGATTCATAAGTCAGAATATTCCGAAATGCATGTAAATACTATTATTGAATCTCGTAATGCGTCTTTCTTTGAACATGTGTTTCCAAATAAAATTGGACAAGAGACTAGTATTAACAAAAGATCTTATGATACTATTACTAATCATGATCAAGAACAAGAGCAAGAGCAAGAGATATATCAAATTGATGAAGAGGAGCCTAGGCATAGTAAACGTGCTAGAACTTCAAAATCTTTTGGTCTAGATTTCCTAACGTTTTTGTTAGAAAATGAGCCTTTAACTTTTAAAGAGACTATGTCTACTCCTGAAGCTCCTTTATGGAAAGAGGCTATAAACAGTGAAGTTTAATCCATCCTGCAAAATAAAACTTGGGAATTGGTGGATTTGCCACCAGGTTGTAAACCTCTTGGGTACAAGTGGATTTTCAAAAGAAAAATGAAAGCGGATGGATTAATTGACAAATACAAGGCAAGACTTGTGGTCAACGGTTTTAGACAAAACGAAAGTCTTGATTACTTTGACACATACTCACCAGTTACTAGAATAATATCTATTAGAATGTTAATTGCTATTGCATTGTTGTACAATCTAGAAATTCATCAAATGCATGTGAAAACCGCTTTCTTAAATGGTGAGTTAGATAAAGAAATTGTTCCAGGAAAAGAAAAGAAAGTGTGTAAATTGGTTAAATCATTATATGATTTAAAACAAGTGTCAAAACAATGGCACGATAAATTTTACAAGGCAATGATGTCAAATAGATTCAAAATTAATGAATGTGACAAATGTGTTTTTATTAAAAACACAAACAATGGTTATGTTATAGTATGTCTTTATGTGGATGATATGCTCATCATAGGTAATAATAATGACATGATTAAAACTACCAAGAAAATGTTGAATAAACATTTTGACATGAAGACATGGGAATAGCTGATATAATATGTGGTATGAAAATTACGAAAACATCAGAAGGTTATGCTTTGTCACAATCACATTACATTGAGAAAATACATGATAAATTCAGCAAAGATGATGATCATCTTGCTAGAACACTTGTGGATGTTAATTTGATTCTTTCTAAGAATATACATGAAAGTATTTCTCAATTAGAGTATGCCCAAATTATTGGAAGCTTAATGTACTTGATGAACTGCACTCGCCAAGATATAGCCTACACAGTAAGTAAATTAAGTAGATATACGAGTAACCTAGGAGTAGAACATTGGAAAGCAATTATAAGGGTTTTAAGATACCTAAGATTTACTCGAAACATTGGGCTGAATTATACTAGATATCTAGTAGTACTTGAAGAATACTGTGATGTAAATTGGATATCAGATATTAGAGACTCAAAATCCACCAGTGGGTATGTCTTTACTCTTGGTGGGGCGATTATATCTTGGAAATCTTCCAAACAGACTTGCATTGCTAGGTCTACTATGGAATCAGAATTTATAGCTTTAGATGAAGTTGGAGAAGAAGTAGAATGGCTTCGCCACTTCCTTCAAGATATTCCAATGTGGCCAAAACCGATGCCTGCTATATGCATACATTGTGATAGTCAATCAACAATAGGTAAAACACAGAGTCATATGTATAACGGTAAATCACAACACATTTGTCGTCAACATAACACCATGAGAAAACTATTCTCTAATGAAATTATTTACATTGAATATGTGAAGTTTAAAGACAATATAGCGGATCCACTAACCAAAGGGTTAGCAAGAGAGTTAGTTGAAAATTCATCGAGGGAAGTGGGACTTAAGCCTAATAAATAAGAGTTACCACAACGGAAACCCAACCTAGTTGACTGGAAATCCCAATATCTAGGTTTAAAGGGACAACCAAGTTGTATATGACTCATAAGGATCACTGGGGAGTCAAACTTCTACCCATTTCTATGATAAAATAGTGACGTCTGCAGCGTTTTAGGTTAAGTAATACTTTTAATGATTCTTATATCTAGGTATACCTAGTGGAGTATGGCAGGATACTCTTTATAAGAATCACCTATATGAGTGTGAATTGGGCCAGTTCTATGAGATTTGTGAAGTGCTACAATTCTCTAGAACACTCATGAAAGACCAGGTTGTTTAGTGCCAAAATGAACACAATAGTGAGAACTAAATTGTGTCTGGTAAAATACTGTGTGAGTTCTATTGTCTTGGTTTATACAAACGGTTGAACAGTTCAAGACATGATGTTCACTAGTTAGCTAATAAGTCCGATAGTGTCTCACAAGGGAAGGTTCAAAGCCAAAAGCTACCTATCCTTTGTAAAATATTTCTAATATCTGTACTCTCTGTAATTAGATCATGTTGTTGCATTTTCTCTTCGTCAAATTCCATTCATGTAGGGAATTGTTGGAAATTTGGTTTTTATAGGCTTATTTTGGGCTAATTATGAGCCCAAAATTGAGTGGGTCCCACACGTCTTTTGGGGTGAGTCTGAAGAGGTGACGTGTTCCTTGCTGCGTGGCAAGTCACACGGTGAAGATGATTCGTCAAAACCATTTATGAGTGAATTGGAACTTGATGTCGTTTTCGGGTTCGTGGAATAGACAATTAAAGAATTAAATGTGGGTTTTCTTGTAAGGCTTGTCCCACATTGAAACTTTAAGAGAGCTTGTGTATTTATATAAGTTCTAGGTGGCAACACTTGGGTTGGGCCCCAAGGGGCACCCTAAGTTTGTAGAATGGAGGAGTTTTGGATAAATGGAACCTTGGCTCAAACTACCATACGCTCGTGCGTGTCGCCGCCACCGTCCGCCCGTCTGACCTGCCGTGCCGTGCCAGACGCGGGTGTGGGTTGTGGGTCGGGCCGATTCGAACATTAATTTTTTGGACAAAATTTATTTGAATTTTTTCAAATTCTTGCAGGAAATTATTTGAATTTCAAAATGTATTTAATTCAAATTTGAATTCAAATTTTTGTTCAAAATTTGTGCCTCTTCCAAATTCCACAACAGATTCAAATTTCGAACAAATTGAACTGCCAAATAGATTCAAAACTGCCCAGACAGATTCAAATTTGCCAGTAGTTTCCAACAGATAGAAACTGCCTAGCAGTTATCTGTTTGCACCTGTTCTGTTTAAAAACAGATATATTCATTTGAAATTGAACCTGTTCGGACAACCTCTGTATGCCTACAAAAACTAGCCATTTCAACAGTCTTTGGTAATCCGAAAAAGATCTAGAAAAAAATTCTTTTCTTCCTAGTTTTGCTTTTTGGTTACATTGTTCTTCATATTATTTTTAGGAAAAAATTCAGAGAGTTTAGAATACAAGTTTTGTTTACCGTACAAATTGTTTGGAGTGCTACTACAATTTGTGAAGATCATAGTATTTTGGGAGATAGACGCATTTTATCCGTAAGCACCGTAACTAAGTGAATCTTTCTTAAGGACAAAGTGTCACACACTCGACTTGATCTTTTGAAATTTTATTCGGTTCGGTAAAATAAATTCTATAAGTGATTTATTTATTTTTATTTGATTTAGTTTCAAATTATTTATTTTACATAGAAGATTGTTCCAACAGATATCGATAACATTGATTTTCCTTTTTGACTCAAAGCCGACCCACTTGAAAATTGTGGAGACAAGAATTTCGAGCTTGAGTGCGAGAACAATCGAACAATACTATACTTGTATTTTAATAAATACTACGTCTAGGCGATCAACTATGATCAAAACAAAATCAGAGTTGTATATGTAGGGATACAGATGAATAATTGCTCATCTCTTCCTCTTCATCAGGCCCAGCCCTGAGATTTCCGGGGCCCAAAACCAATAATCAACTAATAAATTTTTGGAGTCCTTTACATTTTTTTTTCATTGAATGGAAAAAAATGAAAAAAAGAAAATGAAGATAAAAGACAAAAGATTTGTGTCAAAATCACAAAAAATACTTAGTATTACACTACTACAACTAATAAGTGTCATTTGATTCTCGCTCTTCTTGCATTTTTAGAAGCAAATAAATCAATCATACTTGCATGATCTAATTTTTTTTTTTTTTTGCAAAATCATTTTCAATGGATAACAATGCTAATTATTTTAAATGGGTCCTTCAATTTTTTAATGGGTTAATTTATTTTACGTTAGTTTGGGTCTTCCTTAAATTTTTTTTTTTGAATTTAAAACATACGTAATATATTACAATAAACTATAATAGGAGTGAACACTTTTTTTGGTCTATTTTTAATGGATAATAATGTTAATTTTTTTAAATGCGCCTTTCAATTTTTTAATAAGTCAATTTATTTTAAGTTAGTTTGGACTTCTTTAATTTTTTTTGAACTTACAATATACTTAATATATTATACTAAACCATAATAGGAGGGCCCATTTTTTTAGTCTATTTTGAGGCGTCCTAAGACCTAGTTGACCCATGCCAAGGACCGGCCCTCATCTTCTTTCTTCTACTAATCCTAACATTAGCCCAATAGGTCTGTATTTTTTTATCTAGTAATGGATTTGCAATGTTTTGGAGTTGTGAAAAACCAGTAAAATCTTCTCTCTACGTAGACACTAATAAGGGCAAATTACATATACCTCCCTCGAGGTTTAGCTAAATTACAGATACCCTTTTGAGATTTCAGAAATTATAGATACCCCCTGAGGTTTATATTTTCATAACAAATTGTCCTCTGAGATTTATATTTTCATAACAATTTATCCCCTAATTTGTTATACAAATATAACCTTCAGGAGGGTATCTGTAATTTCTCAAACTTCAGAAGTATCTATTATTTTGCTAAACCTCGAGGGGTATATGTAATTTGCCCCCAATAATAGTAGTAGTGCTTATTGTAAAATTGGAGGAGGAGGAGGAGGAGGAGGAGGAGGAAAGCATTCCTATGGTGTGGTCGGAGGCCACGTGTGGTGTTCAGATGTCGCAAACTTGTGCCGCGTCGACATGGTTTTTCCGGCAAGGCAGTTGCAGAATGAATACGGTAGAGAACGTAACATGACGAGCTTGTTGGAGGTCCACAACGCGTTGGCTGATGGATTTGATCTTTACTGGGGTTTCGACAACTACCAAACAATGCAGACGTCAGGCGCGTTGCTTCTCTAAATATGATCAATATGCCACCGTCGGCGCTTGTCGAAATTATAGTGGTTGTCTATACGGAATTTTGGCCTTTCTAGGTGCGTGATTCCCAAACCCCCTCTTTTTTCTTTTCTTTTTTTTTTAAATAATATTATTTCTTTGGAGGCAATATTCATTTTAATCATTGTGATTTGAGGCCAAAACACTTTTCTTCTATATATAGTTCAAATATAATTAGAAAATTCTATATGATTTTAGACTAGACCAAAATACAACGCTTAATATTATTAATTATAGATATGAAATGATTATAATATTTCAATATCTTATACATTTTTTCTTATTTTTTTTCCCTCTCTTCCCTTTTATACACATAATTTTTAATGTCTTACATTAATCCAATTAAATCACAATTAATTATAAATTTTTAATTATTTAATGTAATTATATTTTATATTAATCCTTAATTATATTTTACTTTATTTTAATTAATACATAAATCTAATTCTAGGTTTGGAAAAAATGGGATAAAATTGTCTTTTTATTATATTAATTTCACTTTATTTTTTTAGAAAACCAAACTCATTCTAAAAAATGGTGTGTGATACACCTTTCATTAATTTGGATTAAAAAAAAGAGATTAAAAATAGCACTTTAATTCAAAATCATGAGACTACTTTATGGCTATATTTCAACAATAGGAGGGTAAAATGCTTTAACCCCAAACCACAAGGGGATTAAAATGAATTTAAGCTTTTTATGGTTTTATAACAAGCTTCATTATCAAATAAAAAATATAGGATAAAATCCATTTTACCTCCATATGATATGGTTTAATAGCACTTTATCCCTCTATTTTTTTTTAAAAATAATCATATGTTCCCATGTGATTTTGAACTAAAATGCAACCGTTAATACCGTTAACTATAGATGTGAAATGATTATAATACTCTCAAATCCTATATTGTTTGTTATTTTTTTCTCTCTCTCTCATTACTTATACACATAATTTGTAATGTCTAGTATTAATTCAATTGAATCACAAATAATTATAAATTCTTAATTATTTATTTTAATTCTTAAATTTTTATTCTAATTCTAATTTAATTATATTTTAGATCACAATTAATCATAAATATTTAACTATTTATTGTAATTACTAACTTTTTAATCTGATTTTAATTTCATTATATTTTATATCACAATTAATCCTAAATTGTTAATTATTTATTATAATTTCTAACATGGTAATCCAATTTTAATTTAATCACATTTTAGATCAATTCTTAGTTATTATTTATTTTATATTGGGCTAATTATACTAATAGTCCTTGTAGTTTGGGATTTGTACCACTTTAGTTCCAGACTTTTCAATTGTGATACATTTGGCTCTAAATTTTGAATCTTGTTCTAAATAAGGACAATCAAAGATATTTCTTTTGCAAATGGTCTATTTCAAGGGTAAAGTCGTCATACAATTTATTTTATATTGGTTAACTTGTATATTGTTTGAAATGTAATGGCCTTTTGTTTTAATGAATAATGTTGAAACTTTCTTAGTTATAAAGCTCTATTTGGTTTGGTTTTCAAAAAATTTTTTTAAGAAACAAAAAATTAAATTGGTAAAAAAAATTGCAAACTCATAATTTTTTAGGGGAAATTATTGGAAACTCCCATTTTGGAGAGTTGTAGTCTACCAGGTCCTTTTTTAAAATTAATACACGTCCAAGTCCTATTTTTTTGGTAATGTGATCCGAAGGATCCCATTATGTAATTATGGAATGGTTTTTCTGACTAATGTACCCTTTTGTGTGTGGTTGGAAACGATTTTTGGAAGGGTGTTTGAATTATTTTGATTACACTGATTTTGGCGTCCACTATGGGAAGATCAAGTGTGGCTAGATTTTTAGGGATGATGAGGGTCATTAGTATTTGAATGTTGCGTGCTGGGGGGGAGAGGTTATGGTGTGTGAGTTGTGTGGTGGTGTACTCAGTCGTCTGCTTCTACGTTGTTCACCGTCGGGTTGGGTTCTTCGATTGCAGCCACAGTAATGTTGTTGGGTGTTTGTTATGTGTGTCAATGGCATTATATTCGGGGGTGTAAACGTTGTCACGATGTTCGCAATGTTGGTGGGGTGTAAACATATGTATCATTTTTCGATGTTTACATCCCACAAAAAATCGATGTGCTCGATTGGTGTTTGTGGAAACCATAACAGTTGAATTTTTTTACATTTCCCGATGTTTACATCCCACAACTAATCGATGTGTTCGATTGGTGTTTGCGGAAAGCATAATGGTTGTATGTTTGTATAGTTTGTCAGTGTGATGTATGTAGTGTACTTATAATGCGAAAATGACGAATGTGATTTTCCATATTTAATCTTCATTTTTCATTTTGTATCGATGCAGGAATGGCGGACAACATCATGTTGTTGTGTTCATACGGGATTGAAAACGTTGCCATTATGGTTCGTAATGATTTCACGTTTAGCATTTTGGTTGATCATATTTCCGGACGTTTTGGTGGGCTGCATACTGATTCGACGTCCATGTCATTCAAGATTCCTGGGTACAATAATTTCAAGATGGAAAACGATTCCGATTTCGGGAACATGGTATGTCTCGCTAGGTCTTTTCGATTGGATCATATCGACCTCCATGTGGAGGAGCGTGGCGAGTCACAGGGGCTCAAATGTGGCAAAGGTGTCAACGACGTACTCGACGACATAGTTAGTGATGTCGGGGAAATGGCACCACATGTTGATGAGGAGTTTGATTTGCTACCTAATTTTTGCCCACATTCCGGCAAAGTGTTATTGCCGGCGGATTGGGTATATGGCATAACTAACATCGGACAATGTTTCGAGGGTGGGGCGGATGAATTTCGCAAGGTACTCGGCAAATATGCCATTGAATGTGGGTTTCAATTTAAGTTCACAAAGAACGACTTAGTTCGAATTACTGCAGAATGCATGTTTAAGGAGTCAAGGGGATGTCCATGGTCCATCCATGCGAGGGTGTTGAATACGAATGGATATTTTTACCTCAAAAAATGGCACCGTCAGCACACTTGTGGTGTCGCTGTGCGTACTGACCGAAATCCGCGGATGGGGTCCGGACTAGTTGCGGATGTTATTGTAGAACGTTTACACGACAAACCATTGACTCGCCCAACCGATGTTAAATATGATTTCAAAAAAGAATATGGTTTGCAAATTAGTTACCGCGTAGCTTGGTTGAGGGTTGAAAAGGCGAGATGAGGACTTTACGGTGATCATTCGATGTGGTTTGACCAATTGCGTTGGTATAGCAATGCCGTTATGGAATATAATCCGGGGAGTTATATTAATCTTGACTTTGATAAACACAACACCCGTCGTTTCAATAGGCTTTTCATATCATTCAAAGCATCTATTGATGGGTTTAAGCACTGTCGGCCGCTATTGTTTTTGGATGGTACCTTTCTGAAAAGGCGATTCAAGGGGCATCTACTTGCGGCAACCGCAAAAGATGGGAACCAAGGTAATATACTCACTGTGCACGTTATCCATTTTTTGGATTCATAGATTTTGTTATTTATTTTGCTAGCCAATTGGGATTGGACATCAAACGTTGGTAACTATATGTTTCAACGGCTGGTAATTAATTTACATGTTATGCACACAGGTTTGTTCCCAATTGCTTTTGCAATTGTTGATTCTGAAAACGCGCAGAATTGGGCTTGGTTCCTACAGAACCTAGCTAACGTTGTTGATGGGGATCGGGTTTTGACGTTTGTTTCGGACTGTCACGTCGGCATTATAGAATCCATGCCTACTATCTTTCCAACGGTCCACCACGCTTTTTGCATGCAACATTTACAGAGGAATCTGAAAGACAAGATGAAATATGTTAACAAACTATACCGCGTCGGAATGGTAAGTAAGTTGCGTGCTTGTGCATATGCACCAACCGTCGTTGCCTTCAATGAAAAAAAAGATTCTTTCATACAGTCAGGTCGGCACATCGCTATAAATTTCTTACAAGATTTAGAGCCACAACGATGGGCCAACGCATACTTTAGGTGAGGGACACCATACAATTCGAAGTTCATTCTTTTACACAACCTTTCATCGTCTACGGGTTTTTTCTTTTGTTGTTATGTCACACACCCATTTTTGTCAATCACATTTTGCAGGGGTAAACGTTATGGTGAGATGTGTTCCAATGCCACTGAATCATTTAACAATTGGATAAAAGAAGCACGCAATTTGCCAATCACTCGTTTGGTTGATGCAATCAAGACACAGATAATGAATCAGATGTCTGAACGTAGGGGAGCTTCAAGTACGTGGACTGGTACCATATGTCCGGTCATGGAGTCCAAACTGGACAAGGCGTACAAAGATGAAAGGTCGTGGATAAGTCAGTCGAATGATGACATGTTCGAGGTCCACTCACACCCATCAGTGTTGGTGGACATTGGCAAGCATAAATGCTCATGCTTCCAATGGCAAATCAATGGGTTTCCTTGTCAACATGCAATGGTTGCCATCCGCAACAGTGGCAGCGACTTGAATGCATTGGTTGAACCTTATTTTCATGTGTCAACCTATCAGTTATCATTCTCACACACCATATATTCAATCCCAACAGTTGAAAAACCACACGCTAACCCGGAAAATTATGTTATTCTACCTCCGGTAGTGCGACGACCACCTGGTAGACCAAAGAAGAAACGGATACCGTCTAAAGGTGAAGAAGTGCAAAAGATTCGATGTGGCCATTGCAGCCACCTGGGAAACCATGAAAGGAAGACATGCAACAAACCAATATAGTGCCAACCATTGTGTGGTCACGTTCATTTTCAAACTATTTCTACTTTTTCTAATGTTTTATGTTTGTTTAGTCCTATGCAATAAGATATTTTAGCTTTAATTACAAACTACAATAAAGTGGTTAGTTCGTTTTTAATGTTGGTGTTACGTTTTAAGATTCATATCATGTTTTATTCATTTTGTTTAAAAGTTTGGCCCTTCCACATTTGGTGTTATGTTTTACTTTCAGATTGTTTGTGTTCTGTTAAAAAAAAATTAACAGGTTTTAACATTTTTGGCCCTTCCATATTAGGTGTTACATTTGACTTTCAGACCATGCTGTTTGTGTTCTGTTCAAACAAAATTAACATGTTTCCAACGAACAAACGATGTCTTTTCTTTTGGGGTGTCACATTCAAATTTGCTGACATGTCTTCAATGGCAAATTCATTGGACTCATTTCACGCATAACTCAGTGACTCCACCCACATGACTGTCCAACGCCCCATTACCCAATCCTCAATGTAACAACCCCAGATTACATACTCAGTCCCCACAACCATCAGTCCCCAAATTCTAATCAACTTTCACACCACAAACAACGCAACAACTACTCCTTCATATTTCCACCAACAAACACAAACACAGGACATTGTAGTATTGAAATTATGAAGCTGGAATTATGACGACTACTTTGTAGCAAATCAACCCACACAAAACAGTTTCACTCTTTTGAATTGGCGCCTATAATTTCCAGACGCATTGCGGCTGTAGGTAGAAAATAACCTGTATTACATTACGAGGACATCACAACGTATCTTCCAAGTCACTTCAAATTACATATTCAACAAAACCAACCAACAACTAAACACACCATACTGAACAATTAAATGAAAAAAATGGGAGCATTAATGATCCAACGCCAGCCACCTTCATTGCATGTCTCCACTGTTAACCACAACACCACATCAACATGAGTCCATTACCCAAAAACATCCACCCTAATTATAACTCAACATTTGTAATTCATTAGCCCATAATATAATAGACGATGATATCGCAATCATGCATATTGTTGACAACCACACCATGTACAGCAACAACCATTTCAGACCTAAAAGCCGCATGCAACAAACATTTCACATTCATTAGCACATCAATATGAGTCCATAATTCAAGTTTGGATTATTCAAACATACATGCTGCACGCAATGAACCAAGTTCCAAAAACAATAACTTGCCCGACAATACTATCTCACACAAAACGTACCATCAAAGTTACTGTCATTGATTTTCAAAACAATTCCAATAAAAAACTAAGTTACCCAACAAAAGAAGAAAAAAAAAAAAACCAAGGAAATAAACCAAAAACAAAACACAACGTGATGAATTCAGCCACATTCTGTATTTGCCATGTTCTGTAGACCCCCTAGTAGGGTTATCCACAAACGCTTCCACTATCGTCGCCCGCGCTTTGACACAGTTCGTACCTTCCATTGTTTTCTTGATCCCATTGTGATGGACATATTGCCGCATAACGTAACAGACAATGACAGCGCAATCAGGCCTATTGTTGACAACACCACCACGTACAGCAACAAACATTTCAGACTTAACAAATGGTAATTGTAACAAAAAAGTAATAACTTAAATTTACAAAGTACACGTACGAATCGAATCGCTATTGTGGGGAGTCTGTTACTACTTCCAGCACACTATCCCGATCCTGCGTTAACGCCACGTTTCTGCCACTGCTTGAAAGCTGCTTTTCCCATACAAACTTAACCACATTTTCTTCCTGCCACATTTTAAAAAACACCGTCATCATGCAACATTACACATTCTTACCAACACAAAGAAAACAAAACTTCGGTAAAACATAAGCCACCTGTGAACTTACAACCTCAAATCTTCCAACCAAACTTACCAGCACCAACGCCTCGTTGTAGTGTGTCTTCCGACCCGGGGCGCGGCCTAATTGAATTGTAATGCTTCCAACTGCCAACTTCTATGTCATAAACAACTAAGGTCCAGTGTGATTTGTGGCATATAGGGAAATGCTAGAACCTGCAACCAACTGAGGCACGCATGTTGGCCTCGAGATACCGATCCCTTGTTGTTTTGCTTACGTTATTGACCATACCCTGTGTTCCAGATAGTTTCCAATTATGTCAACCAACACCAAACTCCCCAATGCCCACGTTTACAAACATGATCTTCCAAAAAACTTACCAAACAAATGCTACTGAAGAAGTACGACTTCTCTGCAAAAATCGCACCGGCAGACAACACATTCTGCTTATTCACCAGAAGCTCTGTACATGTGTCAATAACCTGTCATCAGCCAAATTTACACATCAGCAAAATGCAATACAAACAAAAATTTGACAAAGAGCTGCCAGGAAACACAAATGTGTGCAACGAGTGTGTGTGTGGGGAGGGGTGTTTAGGCAAAACCAAATGAAACATGCATTTTAATCATATCATATAGGTTGCCACGTACATTGCCCCTTATCATGGATTGTCATACTAAATTTTTGATGTCTGAGAAGTAAACAAATACATCCCTATTGCTTCCAGTCCACATAACAGCCCTGCAAATGTACCACCTTGTAGTCAAGCTTCAAAAAAAAACAACATATATACTGTAAATGTGACACGTGACTTACTCGTCTCCGTCTCGGTCGTACGCGCCGCTAAGTTTACATTTCATTGTTTCATTCACTAATTTCCACACAGCGAGACGATTATTCAATCCAAACCCCGACCTTTTCTTCTCATGCTCGCCAATCCCATCAATATCGATCACATCATCGCACAACATAATCTCACAATTGCCTCCACCATCGCCTTCAACACGCTGCCCATCATTTGAATCCACCTTACGAAGCCGCCCACGCAACATAGGGTACTCAAATTCTGGTAACTTTCTCTCTCATCTCACTTTTCCTTTTATGTTTCAGACAAATGAATTATGTAACGCAGTTTCAGTCCGCACCTCATCTGACACTCCCCTAACAAGTTATAGTTCTGGGACATCCACGTCGTCGTCTGCACACTTTTTAGTAACCACATTTACGCCCCCAACCACGTCTGCCACCCCCGTGGCTTCATTCGCAAAGCTGAATTGCCCAACAACATTTTGTGTCACATCGTGAATCATTTCCTCCGCATTTTTTTCATTAGCAAATGCAAATGAATCATAAACGTCCTCTTCAACATCTGCATGCGGACTTCCTCTAACAGTACAACTAGCTTTTTCTCCAATTTGCACCTCAAGCCCAGTTATGGTTTTCCTCAGATCGCTGATAACATTTGCCAGCCGTGCAATTTCGCCTTCTTTCACCTTGAGGCAATCATTGAACCCAACAAACAAGGTTGATGCTTGCTGCTCAAGTGCCTTCGTTAATTTCGCAACTTGGTCCTCTAATTTGGCAATCACAAAATCTTTTGCTTTCAGCTCAGACTCCAAAACAATGATTCTTCTTTGTGCATTGTCTGTGTTGGAAGTAACGGGTACACCGTCACCACTTGGGCAACGCTGTACATTGCCTTCTGCCATCTCGTCTACCCAATTTGATTTACCACGTCGTCGTTCACATACTAATTGTGTGCCCACAACAACACCATCGCCAACCCCATCACCAAGCACACCACAACCACCGTTTGCATCTTTCACAGTTCCATCGGTTGCCTCACATTCCTCCTTATCCAAAGTACACACATCATTCACATCAACAAAGTCGTTGTCACCCAACTCCATCTCGGTACATCCCCTGGACAGTTGTGCCATCTCATACGCCGTGACTTGTGATCTACCTGGCCTGACCTGTTCAACCATGCCATATTCACACAAATTACACACCTATGCGTTCATCAACATTTGCATTCCATTACAGTTCACACAACAACAAATGTGGGACTTAAATGGGGAAGGGTTACCTGAAATGCATCACCATCTGTCAACGTCACTGTACGCATCTTCGTTAACAAAGCACTAACATTCCATTTCAAGAATCTAGGGAACACATTGGGGTTTACAGCATCCACTAACATCGTATGCTCACACAGGAAATACTACAAACCAACATAACAAATTCAATAAACGCATTCTAACACTACAAACAAACGCAAATTCGATAAACAATAACGTAAATCTCAATATCACACATACTAGTAGTACAACGACGCATCCAGTTACTTTTTCTGGTGTACGATGGAACTTTTTAATTGACCCCATCAGTGCGCTCCATATCATAGCAGTCCAATTATACAGTTTCATAGAACTCAATTTGTCTATCAGGCGAATAAACGTCCAACTCACAGATTCGCCCAACGTAAAAAAGAAAAGTTTGACACATACGTACAGCGTTAACAGCTTCACAACATCTTCAACATCTAGGGGAGAAGTGCCACGAACTGCATCAATGAACAGTGGTTTCACGAGCTTCAAACTAATGCGGCTGGACCCACACCTCCGCTGAATGAAGTCGGAAGCCGACCGGGGCCTAGATGCCATCACCAACCGCAGGTCACCACATTGCAGCCCAAATATCAGTCTAACATCACTATCCCTCAGTGTCACCATGCCATTTCCAATCCGAAACGGCCCACTGCTCGGCATGTACATTTCAATCAGCTTGAATACTAATTCATCACATTTTCTGAAATCTTGTTGCTTCAGATCATGTTCCATAATCGCTTCAAACAATAGCCAGAATGGTGTTTTTTTCATATGGATCGATGGGCCTCTGTCAAACCTGATGTGGACATAATCTTCACAATTCCTGCAATGTTTGACTGATAATTTAATCGCATTTTCTGACATTTTGGGCTTCCCGCCACACTTCTAAGGGGTTTCACCTGTTTGAACAATATTCGTCCTTGGATCCTTGGCCCAATTTTCTTCGAGGGTGAACCAGGAACAACACGTAGAGGCGTCCTGTCTCCTGATCGTGTCCATGGACTCGACGTTCTGACACCTACTACACTACAAAAAACCAGCCAACCATCATATTCCAACACGAAAATGCGTAAAAACAACAATCTTGAACAACCATCAAAATAACGTACACACACAACAACAACAACAACAACCTATGAATGTCATACATCCAATTTCTTGCAAAATATTACGCATATATCAACTAATGAATATTGTGCATAAAACACACTCATGTACCACACGAACATTACAACTACAAACCCCCCTTGCCCATAACATGTACACCACGTACCCACGCCATGTCCAACGTTCATAGAGCTGATAATGATAACTCCAACAAACATAACACATAAACCACCATTGTTCTCTTACACCCCCAACCATGTAACAATACAACATTTACGTTACACCCCAATAAACAACCACCACACCAGCACCACATCCAAATAATCGTAAAAAACAAATAACAACCACAGCCCAAAAACCAACCGTCGAACAAAACACTACAACGTGTATAATCACAAAATGTGTGGCACATTGCAGAACCAACAGAACCCACAAAACAATCACCCTAAATAAAGCCCAAAGCTTTCCCCCTCCCCTACTATTTCCAATACCACCAATCACCCACCCCCCACACTTATCTGAATGCTGGCCAATCCAATAAGTGGTCAACCATTCAAAAACCACATCAGAACAACGACGTAACAGTATCCCGAAAACAAACTCAAACATAAACATAACATTGCAACTATGGTTGTGTACACTGTTTTCATAAAATAAATTTCAAAACACTTTTTCCCCAAAACACAATATTAAACCACATGCCAACATCGCACCAGTAGTACCCCAAAACAAAAATAAACAATATATGACATCACAACACACACATACACAAACACAACACTTATTTCACAAAACGATTTCCAGAAATAGAGAAAACTTACTGTTTCGCGAAGTCCTAATCGTTTGTGGGATCTTCAGAAGCACAACGCAGTGTATCACATTTGTTGCAACCACAACGGCCACACTTAAAAACTAGTAAATATCTTTGCGTTTTGGATTTGGGGGGTTTTTGGAGAATTTTTTGGCATAAATCACTCAATCGAAAACGATTCTACCGAATATTTACATTGTCAAATGTGGGATCTGGCTACGCGAATTACGAAGACAATGCGATTCTCCGATTTTGGAAACAAGTTCGTTTCCAAACCCTACACTACTCTCATCACACCATGCTACCCGCCGTATTACTCAGTTACAGTACAACACACTTCAGAATCAAGGACTCAATCTTCAAAGACTGTTCGTAATGTGGGCCTTCAGAGATGGGGCCTTGCGTTATGATGTGGGCCATCCAAATGTGGTTCGCGAAATTGAAGTGGGCCATCAACTTCTATTTGATCAACTTGATGTGGTCCACCAAGTTGTGTTTTTTGCAAAATAATGGGTTGTCTTCAAATGTGGGCTTCAAAAAATGATGCGGGCCACCACCGTGTGGGTCATCAAAAATGTGGACACCCCTACATACACTACTAAACCCTAAAAAAGCTATAGTAAGCTTTCTCCAAACCTTACATACACCCACATCAAACAAACATAATATCACTAAACCAAAAACAATACATTCATGGGCAAGACTGTCCACCCCCAAATAATAGGACCTTTGGGTGTACAAAATTAAATATGGGACTAATTAGATTACAATTCCACCTTTTAGGATTTATGGGTCAATTCCCCTAATTTTTATATAATTTTATCTTTTGAGAAGGTAGAAATAATTTATTAAAATATTTTTTTTTTGATTTTTATTTTCGTTAAATTAGTTTCTATTTTTTTAAAGGTCAAAACATGCAATAACTTTGATTTCATTATTAAACCAATCTATTAAATTAAAAATTTAAAACTAAAAATATTTCATATATTAAACTTATCGATTACACATTAAAAGTTTAATAATCATTCATTATATGGTAACCATCCAACAATATCTATTAACAACAAATACAACCACACATTACATGATAACCATCCAAAAACAGCAACAAAAATAACCACTCATTACATAATCATCATCCAAGTACATACCAAAAATTAATTTGGTAAAAAAATAAAAATCTAAAAGATTTATCATTTTTATATTACATGATCATCATCCAAGAACATACTAAAAATTAATTTGGTAAAAAAATAAAAATATAAAAGATTTATCATTTTTATATAATATTATATTTGGTGGGTAGAAAAAATTTTAAAATATTTTTTTGACATTTATTTTTGTGAAACTAGTTTACATTTTATCAAATTGATAATTTTGTCTTTGAAATGGAGTAACAGTGTCTTCAATTGTCCTTATTTGCAATGAGATTAAAAAATTAGGGTCAAATGTATCACAATTGAAAGGTTAAAGACCAAAATTACACAAGTCCCAAATTATATGGACTATTAGTGTAATTCACACTTTTGTATTTTATTTAATTATATTTTAAACAAATTATTAATTATCTTTTATATTTTAGATCAATTATTAATTACATTTTATTTCATTTTAGTTAACATATTAATTTAATTTTAGGTTTGGAGAAAATAGGGGTCAAATTATCCTTTTATTGTATTAATTTCATTATAATTTTTCAGAAAACAAAACTCATTCTAAAAAATAGTGTGTAATAAACCTTTTGTTAGTTTGGATAAAAAACGATAATACTTTAGTCCAAAACTACATGGAGACTTTCTCACTATATTTGAATAATATAGGGGTAAAGTACTCTAATCTCAAACCATAAAAGAGCAAAATGAATTTAACCTATATATATATATATATTACATCGCTAAAAGGGGTGCATATGTATGTACTTCATAATTTTTTGACAAAATTTCTTAATATAGACTACTAATATAGTAACTTTTTTCACCATAAAAGTTAACTGTAACTTTTCATAATTTCATTATTTATAATTTTAGGGTGTATATTATAATTTCATTATTCATAATTTTAACACAAAGTATCATATTACACACCTCAAACATCCATAACTTTCATCACTGAAAAATAGAAAAAAAAGAAAAAAGAAAAAAAAGGAGAAGGCTCAACTCAAGTCCATTAATTTGTTTTGGGCTTTTTTTGAGCCTATTTCGACTCCAACTTGGTAATCCAAATCATTTAAAGTTTAGTAATTTTTTAGGAGATTATCTTTGTAAAAAATTAAATTAATCGAATATCAGTAACTATATATTTAAGTAAAACTTATTCTTAAAAAAAATAGAGGAAAAATATGAAATTGATGATATTTCTTTTTTTAATGATAAATATAATTTGAATATGATTATTAATATCCTATCAACTTATGTTTTTGTATCAATAATCGACTGAGGTGCTAAACTTTGAATGATTTGCAACACCGAGGCGACGTCAAAATGGGCTCAAAAAGCCTAAAACTGCACCATCCATGGGCAGGAGATTAGCCTGCTCTAATATATATAACTTTACTATATATACTTTTTTAGGGGTGCATGTTGTACATTTTTTTTAATATTACAATAAAATTCAATACAGGTACTTATGTACAATTAGGATTTTTTTTTATCCTTTAATAAAAAATTATAGGGGAAATTACAAAAAAAAAAAAACCCCTAGGGTTTCGTGTATTTTTTAAATTAAACCCCATAGTTTCAATTTTGACAAATTAAATCTTGGAGTTTCTTCCGTATTTCAATGTGAACCCTCCGTCTATATTCCTTTGATTGAACTAACGGAATTTGGACAAAATTCTCAGATTCAAGCACACATGTTCAAATACTTGTATCTCCCTCGTCGTAATTCCGTTTCGCCTCATTTTTACGTCATTGGATTCACCTCATTGCCTAGTTTTCATTTCATCCCTCATACGTCTTGTTCCACATCTTTTTTGTGTGCTGTTGGAACTCTAAAAGTTAGAAAAAAAATAAGATTTTTCTCTCTTAGAAAAAATTTCAGATTTAAACACACATATTCAAGCACTTGTATCTCCTTTGTCGTTACTCCGTTTTGCCTCATTTTTGCATATTTGGATTCACCTCATGGCCTAGTTTTTGTTCCACCCCTCATAAGCCTTGCTCCACCTCTTTTTTGCATACTGTCGGAGCTTCGAAAGTTGGCCAAAAACAAGATTTTTTTTCTTTGTTTCTTTCTTCGTCTATCTTATATCTCCATACTTCTTCTTTCTTCCTTCCTTTCCACAATTATTCTCTATTTTCCTCTTCCTTCATGGCTCTTTCCCAACTCTTATGTTTCTTTCCATTCTTGTAAGTCATACACATTTATACTCGACGCCAACGCCACCAACGGAGGTTCGGTGGCCACCATGAGCTCGGTGGAAGGGCCATGAAGGAAAAGGAAAAAAGAGAATAATTGTGGAAAGAAAGTAGGAAGGAAGAAGCATGGAGATAAAAAAAAAAAATAGAGGAGGGAAAAAAAAAGAAAAAAAAAAAGAAGAATAAGGTGCATGAGGGGTGAAATGAAAACTAGGCCATGAGGTGAATCCAACAAAGCAAAAATAAGGCAAAACAGAGTTACAATGAGGGAGATACAAGTGCTTGAATATGTGGGTTTGAATATGAAATTTTTTCCCAAAGAAAGAAAAATCTTATTTTTTGGCCAACTTTCAGAGCTCCAACAGTATGCAAAAAAAGGTGGAACATGGCTTATGAGGGGTGGAACGAAAACTAGGCCATGAGGTGAATCCAAAGACGCAAAAATGAGGCAAAACGGAGTTACGACAAAGCAGATATAAATGCTTGAATATGTGTGTTTAAATCTGAAAATTTTCCTAAGAGAGAAAAATCTTTTTTTTTTTTTTTCAACTTTCAGAGTTCCAATGGCACACAAAAAGAGGTGGAACAAGGTGTATGAGGGATGGAATGAAAACTAGGCAATGAGGTGAATCCAACGACGCAAAAATGGGGCAAAACGGAGTTACAACGAGGGAGATACAAGTGTTTGAACATGTGTGCCTGAATCTGAGAATTTTGCTGAGATTCCATTAGTTCAATTAAACGGATATAGACGGAGGATTCACATTGAAACAGGGAAGAAACTCCACGGTTAATTTGTCAAAATTGAAACTTTGGGGTTTAATTTGAAAAACACACGAAATCCTGGGGTTTTTTTTTTTGGTAATAAACCCTTACTATATGTATATGCATAGAATTATGTTGAAATAAGAAATTACATTTGAAAAGTGAGTTTTTTTATTCTACATATTAGTGAGGGATGGCAACGGGGGGCTCGAGGCAGGGCCGGGGATCACACTCCCTGTCCTCGATCCCCGATGGTGAAAATTCCACCGTTCTCGGTCCCGATTCTGATATTGATCCTGATTCTCGATGGGGAACTTATCACTGTCCTCCCTTCCGCCCCCGCCCCCTAACGAGGATTGGATTTTCTCAACCCCGAAAATTCCCTGGCCCATCATGATCATCATCATTATCAACATCAACAACAACTATAGTCTACAAAATCATTATCAATGATCATCATCATTAATATCGTCAACAACAACAACAACAACATGTATATCTATATCTATATCAATGATGTTGATATAGTAAACATCTTGAGAACTAGTGTATATATATATTACCTCAGATGAAAGAACAGTAAGAGAGGGCTAGAGGGCAACCAGTGAGAGAAGAACTGTGGCGGTAGATCTGGAGATGAGGCAGTAAACGGAGGTGTGAGAAAGAGAGAGAGAGAGTGGTGGTGGTGTCGGTGACGGCGGTGCGATCAGCGGCTGACGGTGGTGCTCAGAAATGTTTATCGTGGCTCAGATCTGGAAGGAGCTCTTCGTCACCGATCTCTCTCTAGACTTCTCCGTCATGGCTCAGATTTGAAAGGTGCTTAGAAATGTTCATCTCTCTCATAGAGAGTAGAGGAAGAAGAACGAGAGAGAGAGAGAGAGAGAGAGAGAGAGAGAGAGAGAGAGAGAGTGTGTGTGTGTGTGTTGAGATAGATATTAGATATAATATAATAAACCCTAAGCATATATATATATATATATACGGGAACTGTTTGGGACTATTCGAGATGGGGCTAGGGGAATCTATCACCGTCCCTGGCTCAAAAATCATCGGGGATTCAATTTTCAATACCATCCCCGGCCCTATAGGGGTAATTTTCGGGAAAAACCTGTTCTAATTGAGGTTGGGGGGTTGGGTCCCCGTCGGGCTGGGTTCAAATTGCTATCCCTAGTGATGAGTTGATATCACCCTTACAAAAATACAAAAGATACACATGGTGTATCTTTATTTGTAGAAATTCAAAGTTCTGCACAGCTTATTTGTACAAATTAAAAAACAAGAAGCTAGATGGAACACAATTTTGAAATGATAGACAATACAAGGTTGTGAATTTAAATGAGGAATCAGGCTTTGGGTTTAACTAGTTAATTTCTAGTAGTTTCTATTAGTCTCATGTTCTCTTTTTCACATTAATATCCTCCGTATTTCAAGGGGACTAGTAATGTTTTTGATCTCTAACACTATTTATTCTTTCAAAAATTACAGATGGGTTGAAATATGGCTTGAAGTGTAAATATTCCCCCTCCTCCATCTATATCTGTTTCATTTCTAAGCAATCACACAACGTTTATTTCAAATTTTGTCTAGAAGAAAACACAAAAAGCTCCCTAGGGCCGGACATCGCCTTCGTAATACTGATTCATTTTCTCAATTATTTCACAAATCTGTGATACTTAAATTTGACTTGCTTGATTTGATCATTCTAGAATTGTTTTAAAAATTTATAGTGCAAATTATCATTTTCACCCTCTGACTTTTATTCTTCTATTTTTATTCTTATGTTTGATTTTTTACTTATTTAAAATAGTCAGTGACAAAGAAACACCTTAAAATAAGAGTTTTTTTTTCATAGATCGGCATTAAAACAAGAGTTAGAAATCTAATACTAAACTAACATAATTAGAAGATATTTAAAAAACAAGGGAAAAAAAATTGTTTGCGCTCCAAAATCTCTAGACTGGAGAGTGTGGTTCGAGTCCATGGGTCTTGAAAATGCAACTCTGTTGGTAAGAGATTGGTTAGATTGACCCCAACACTCTATAGATCAGTTGACCTTCGTCATTCAAGATGAACCTGCAACAAGTCCAAAGGTTCCAAAATGGAGGGTTTCCTTCCCGTAGACCCTTCGATGATCAAGTTAGATGAGAATGTAGTTTGAATAATCACTTAGAGAAGAAAAAGAAAGAAAGAGTTTTTTGAGTCAATTGTTACCAAACGTACTTCAGAAACTTCCTTATACCCCTCCCTCATCATTTTCTAGTCCATTTGAGTTGTCTCGTTGGCCAAAAGTCTATAGTGTAGTTGCCATCGGTCATGGTGGTTTTTCCTATTCTGGTGTGAGAGGACTTGTTGCATTTAATGCCATGACAACCTCATTTAATGTCTGATGTGTGGGTTCAATAATTGTGCAGGATCTTTGTCTGCCACGTGGTTGATTCTCTATCTGACAGATGCTTGAATGCTAGTGGATTTAGGCCAACATCTGCTTCTCATTGCTGTTGGGCTTTAACCATGCGACTGTTTGGGGAGCTTAGGACAAAGGTGGGTTGGCCTTCCTGGGCCATGGGCTGGGCCCTCTTAGGCTATGTCCATCATTAGTCCCTTATTCCCGAGTGCAACTTTAGTTTAACGAAGGGAATAAGAAAGGTAAAGGTAGTCTCCCAAGTAGCAAAAAAGGGGACCAATCGAGGAAAGGGGCTGGCGGGTAAGGATGGCCGAGGGTAGAAGATCGTCTGGGCGGCCGACCAACGGGGTAACCGACCATGAAGGTGGCCGACCGCAGGGGTGGGGGACTGAGGGGTCTAATTGAATGAGTAGAGACGGGGTGAAGGGTAGCCAACCGACAAGGAGACATCTCGACTGGCAGGGTGATCGACCGTAAAGGTGGTTGACCGACTAGGTGACCGATCGACAAGGTGACCGACCATCGAGGTGATCGACCGTGGAGGTAGAAGATCGAGAGATCTAACCAAATGAGTTCGGGCAGGGTGAAGGGTAGCCGACCGACAAGGTGACTGACCATGGAGGTGGACAACCGAGGGATGTGACCAAACGAGAGTGGACGAATTGACTTGACAGCTTTGATGGTACACGAGGCTCGAGGTGCAAAAGTGTGCGTGATGATGTGATAGGGGACAAACATGAAGAGAGAGAGTTAGTGGTGGGGAGAGTAATCGTGGTCGTCCATGTGGTATAGTCTGGCTGTTGATAGGGAGTTTGAACCATTTGTTGGAGGAAAAAAGGCTGGATATTGTGTTCCACTTCTGTTATCTGTCTTTTTTGTTCCCTTCACACTTGGCAAAGTTGTTTTCAAACTGGCAAATTTTAACTGCGACCCTTGGAACACATGAAAACCTTGGGCATTCGGACTTGTGCGATTTTCATACCTTATTGCCAAAAACCAACATATTTCAGACTTCACCTCATTCATAGCTTTAGACTCCCCTCTATTTCACATCTCGAATTTCTTTGCCTCCGCAACCAAAGCGATTTACAGAAATGTAAGGGATATGGCACAAGAGAGAGCTCCTGCTATGGCACCTAATGCCCTAGGAGATGACGATGAAGTGGCCCTAGTGGAGAAGTATATGGTAGAGAGGATGGTCGAAAGAGAGATAGATAGGCTGCCGCGACCCGTTCCATCGATGATGATCTCGGTCGCCCAGCCGATTAGTCAAATGGCCCCTAACCACTGGCACACTAAGGCTGACAAATCGTTGTTGACATCAGAGGACTTGGAGGAGATTCGAAGAAAATAGCAAATCCCTGATGACGTGAAGTTAAGGTTGTCCATAGTAGAGGAGAGAGCGTCCGATGGGCGGCCAATGAAGTTTACATTATATGAAGAGGCGTTCCATCGAGGTTTAAGGTTGTCGCTCCCTCAGCTTGTGATTGACGTGTTAAACTAGTTGGAGGTGGCTCCAGGCCAGTTAATGCTAAATGCATGGAAGATTTTGTTTGCATGCGCAACCTCCTGGCCGCGAGCGACTAACGGAGAGGAAATATCGGTAGATGAGTATTTCTCCTACTACAAGGCTTTAGGCCAATAGGAAACGTGGGTGACTCTGCAGGCCCTGTCTAGTAGAGGGTTAGTGATTGGGCTGCCGCTGTCGTTGGTCAAGGGGTGGCGAACTAAATGGTTCTATGTGTCCCATGAGTAGTGGAAGGGAGGTGTAGACTATTTGGAAAGTCCCAAACAAATCAATTGCGCCAAAGTTGAGTACGGCGGCGGAGAAAATGGTGAAGCAAGTAAGACAATAAAGGGAGTATAAGGTGTGTCGATGGGATGAACTGGTGAAACCTTGTGCCTTATTTGCTCTGAAGCTGGGTCCATAGCCCACTGAAAGAGATCCCACTCCTGACGAGGTGGAGGAGAGGAAAAAAGCTCAGGAAGCAAAGGACCGACTAGTCTTCGCTGAGGTGGAGAAGTATAAGGATTAGGAATTGGGGCTAGCCCCTAAGCCGTACGGTCAGAAGTCCACCCACCCGTGCCCCAAAGCTTTGGTAGAAAAGGACTTGAAGGCCTTTGTCTCCCTTAAAGCCCCAGTCAACCCCTTGAAAGGAAGGAGCAAAGCGGAGGTGGAGTGGGTATTGAAGAAGAAGAAAAGGTTTGCACCAAAGGGTGGGGAAAAAGAGGCCATACAGAAGAAGAAGAAGAAGAAGGAAACAAAAATGGTAGAGACCATGACTGAGTCAGATCCGCCCCTAGGAGAGTGGAGTGATAGGGGCGAGTCGAAAGAGAAAGAGGTAGACCAAGACTGTCTACCCAGTCAATTAGAAAAAGGTGATGCCATCGAAGTTGGAGTGGAGACCACCCCCTTAGAGGAAAGGGAGTAGAGCGAGCGCCTAATGGATATTGGGCTGAACGCTATTGAAGTGGATCCTGCTGGGGAGACTCTAAGCACCGTCGCTCGGCATTTTAGCGACGTGGTTGGTTTGCCGTTGAGTGTCCCTGGGGAATTTGTGAATCTGCTGAGCAACACCAATGCCTCTTATGAACAAATGTTACAGGTTGTCTATGATGCCACTGTCAGAGATACGTCAAGGTTCAGTGAAGGTGAACTGGTGAAGGCCTTGGGGTCGATGTATGCTCTGCTAAGTAAAAGGGTGGCAGCATGGGTAGAACTGAAGAAGGCTAAGGCATAGGCGAACAAGCGAATGCTGAAGCATAGGTGGTCAGGGCTGAAATAAAACTGTTGTGAAAATTGGTCGTAGTGCATGTGGTAAAGGACTCTTGCATGTGCAGAATTGTTAAAAATTTGAAGTGCTAGCCCTGACGCAAAGCTATGAGGCCAATCGTATGAGATTGGAGAGAGTGAAGGTAGAGGCTGATCTAACAGAAGTCAGGGCGTAACTAGGTCTTTCCACCAAGGATTTAAAAGTCGCTTGTCGCAAGACAGTGGCTTTGGAATTTGATGTGGTGATCGAGCGACAGAAAGGTGAAGATGCCTAGCAGGCCTGCCAAATTGTGAAGGACCAATTGGAGGAAGCCCTTGCAAATAATGAAGAGCTACGTGACTCAACTCTGAACAAAAATGAAGAGTTGGAAGCACAAGTTGCAGAGTTGGTGAGGGCTTTGGCTGTAGAGAGGAAAGTGCTAGAAGAAGAGAGGACCAAGGCAGCAGAGTTGGTGAGGGTGATGTAGGTCGAAAGGTACCACATTGAGGCCACTTAAGTTATATTTATAGTCTTTGAATTTTTTTTATTTGGTGGAGATGATGTGTTTTGTGCACTTGTACAGATTTGGTGGGCAACACGCAAATTCAAGTAAAAAGTGGTGCAAAAGTAGACTCTCTATGCGAGTAATGAAAATTCCTGGCTTGCCACCTTATTGCACGTACGGCTAGGCTCTACCGCACGTGCAACCCATCACCGCTCGAGCGGCCAACATGGGCATTCGAGCGGCCCACCTAGGGCTACGTGTGCTTAAATTCAAGCCTATTCTACTGGGAATAAAAAGAAGAAAAAGGCTGAGGGGCTAGGGTTTGGAAAGAGATTTCTCAAGCTTCAAGGGCAATTTTCATCACGCCTCCATGAGTGGCTAGGCTCCTATTTCTAGGGTTTTAATGAAACCCTAGCCAAGTAAATAGGTTTTATTTTTGGTTTTCTTTTATGTAATGGTTTGAACAATTGTATGGTTCTCAAGAAGTTTTCAAATATAATTTTCCATTATTTCTTCAAGTATTTTTCTTTTTGTGATTGTTGAATGCTTCCCATGGAATGGTTTCTGTGCTTTCATGCTCAATGTATGAGACGAGCCATATTACAAGGGACGGGTTGTGTTGCTACCCTAGTTTAGAGCAAATGACTGCTACTACTTGAGATGGTTCGTGCCTATACATTGAATGTGTTAGTTCTTTTGATCAATGCTTCGAGCTTATAGTTGCGAAGTATTATTTAGTTCGAACCGTAACATACTTGAGTCTCAAATTGAAGCCTTATTTATGTAACTAGTGGTGAATTCATTACTCTAGGTTTTTCCCAAAACCAGTAACTTCATCTTTAATTATAATTGCTAGTTTATTCTCTTTGTTTAATTTAATTATCATTAGGTTATGAACAACCATATCTTTCATGAAAATTAATTTAAGAATTTAACAATTCCCTGTGGATTGATACTTGGACTTGTCGTTATTCTAAGGAATTTGGTATAGTTTAGTGTTTATTTTTTGTGTGTGAAACGACCCATCAAATTTTGGCCCCGTTGCCTGGAACTTCTGGAAAAATTAATTAATTTAAAGTTATATTCTTATTTTAATTTTTAGTTTAGGATTTTATACTTTCGTATTGCTAAGTGTGCAAAGTTTTTTCAAGTGGAGCTATCATTGAAGTGTAGGCGGAGCGTAACCAAGCTTTAAAAACAAACTGTAGCACTAAAGTGTTAAAAAAAAATAAAATAAAAAAAAGGAGAAAAAGGAAGAAGAAGCAAATACTCTCAAGCAAAGCACCAAAGTGCTAAACATAGAGAGCTCAAGTGGAGATTGGAGACAACGGTCTACATGTCAAGCATCCGCAAGACGAGTAAAGCGTTTTCATTAAACCACTATGAGTATTTTCTCCTTTGGTCTTTTGCTTTCTCAACTTAGTGCACAAGAGTCGAAACTTAGTGTGTGTGTGTGTGTGAGTGGTGAATGAACGGGCACTGTTCTTGTCACTCTAAATTGTGGAGTTTGGATCTTGAACTAGAAAGGACTTTTAGGAACCTTAGAGCCGCTTCCCGTGTTCCTAGGCTTGAATATCCATATCCATACTTCGAACCATTAGAGATGGTGAACCCGAATGTCCCAAATGGGCCCAACTGGACCCTTAAGGATTACTTCATACCCACTGCATATACATCACCATTATGCATTCAGTTACCCGACACCACCGTTGCTCATTATGAGATTAAGTCCAGCACCATCCAAATACTCCCATCATTCCATGGACTAACTCATGATGACCCTTATAAACATCTGCATAAATTTCTTGAAATTTACTCTACAGTGAGGATCCAAAATTTCACCAATAAGGCCTTAATATTGTGAATGTTCCCATTTTCATTGAAAGACAAAGCCAAACATTGGCTAAACTCATTACCTGCTAATTCTGTCACAACATGGGACCAATTACAACAGAAGTTTTGGGAGAAGTACTTTCCCATTGGTAAGACCAAGCAACTCAGGCGAGCCGTCACCAATTTTACTCAAATTGATAGCGAGCAATTTCATGAAACATGGGAAAGACTTCGTGACCTTCTCCAATAATGTCCCCACCACCAAGTGCTTGATTGGCAATTTGTTCAAACCTTTTACTATGGCTTAACTGGGCCTCGCGGCCAAATGGTGGATTATTCTTGTGGTGGGACATTCATGTCCAAAAATGACGCCGAAGATGGCAATTATTTGAGAACCTAAGTGATAATTCCCTTTACCATGCCTCCGCAGCCCGGCAAGTCCAGCAACCGGTAGTTGGAGCCCCGAAAAAAGGGTGTATTTATGAGGTAGGGAAAAACCTAGAGTTGGCCTAACAAGTAAAGGCATTGTCCCATAAAATGGATCAATTATTAGCTTCGGGACATGACCTCACACAACAACCACAACCTCAGTTTCACGAGGCATGTGCTATTTGTGCAAGCCCTGCTCATGACTTGAGTGAGTGCCCTTTGGCATCACAATTTTTGGAATTAGTCGAAGAGTATGTGAATGCGGCTCAAGGATTCTCCGGACTGGGTAATGACCCATATTCCAACACATATAACCTAGGATAGAGAAATCACCCTAATTTTTCATGCAGACCTCTTCTTACAATCCTCCTCCACCAAGACAGAATTTTAATAATTTTGCCAATCAATCTTCCTACCAACCACCATAACCTTACCGGCAACCATAACCCTCGTCTGTTTCCCAAGGTAACTTGGCATTTGAGAATCAGGTGTTAGAAGTTCTCTCAGAGCTTAAGGAGTTAGCACCAGTAGTTCACTCACATACTCACTCCATTGCTAAGGTATAGGCCCAATTAGGTCAAATGGCTAATAACATGAATATGAGAGAGGAGGAAAATTACAGAGTCAGACTATGGCCAACCTTAAGGGTCAATATGGGGTAGAGGGGTCGAGTGGGAATGTAAATCACCATGAACAAGTGCAAGCGGTGATCACTTTGAGAAGTGGGAATGAGTTAGAGTTTCGGCCAATTGCATCTGATGCAACTAAGGCTAAGAATGGTGACCACGGTGGTAAACCCAATAAGAGCATGGGTGAGGAAGAAATATATAAGGGGGATGACTTAGTCCTTAGTACTTCACATGAGTCTAAGGCACCATATCTGCCTAAGGCACCCTTTTCCAATGCCTTGATGCACCGTCCCCTTTTAATAAGAAGGTGGCATCCATGGAAGCAATTATGGAGGTTTTTAAACAAGTTAAAATCAACCTCCCCTGTTGGAGGTCATTAAGAAAGTACTCTCCTATGCTAAATTTTTGAAGGACCTTTGTACGCAAAAGCGTAAATCTAGGACACGTGTCCCAAAAGGTCTTACTCACGGAGCAAGTAAGCTCCATCTTATTAAGTGACACACCTCTTAAGCTTAAAGACCCAGGTGCCCTAACCATTGCATGCATTACAGGGGACCATTTCATTGATAGGGCCTTGCTAGATTTAAGGGCTAGTGTCGACTTGTTGCCGTACTCTATGTACGAGGAATTCGGGCTTGGTGAGTTGAAGTCCACTACTATCACACTCTAGTTAGCTGACCAGTCCCTTAAAGTGCCATGTGGTATGATTGAGGATGTGCTAGTAAAGGTTGATAGGTTTTATTTTCCAGTTGATTTTTTGGTTTTAGATATGGAACCAATACCCACCTCTAGGAAACAAATCCCGGTGATCTTAGGTCGACCTTTCTTGGCTACGGCTAATGCATGTATTAATTTTCGTACCGGGGTTATGGATGTTTTATTTGGAAATATACAGGTGAAACTCAATGTTTTCCAAGCATCCCAACAACCCCATGAAAGAGAGGAGTGCTTATTTATGGATGTTGTAGGGGAGATAGTAGAGGAGGCTTTACTTTTCATTCTTGTAGAGAACCCTTTAGAGGCTTGTTTAGCTCATTTTGGATTTGAGGATTTTAGTGTTGACAGGTTAGTTGAGGAAATGAATGCATTGCTTGATTCTTCTCCTACACCGAATTTTTCTCCGTGGAAAGCCTGGTTTGAGCCCCTTCCTCCTTTGTCTAAGGCGCTTGCCATACCATCTCTAGTCACACCACCTACGCTTGAGTTGAAACCACTCTCCGCCACACTTAAGTATGCATTTTTAGGGTCTCAAAATACTTTATCAGTCATAATTGCATCTGACTTAACTACAAAATAGGAAAGTCAACTAATGAGTTTTCTCGTGGCACATCGGAGTGCTATAAAGTGGTTGATGGCTGATTTGAGAGGGATAGATCCCTCCTTGTGCATGCATTATATACACCTAGAGGAGAACACCAAACCTTCTCATGAAATGCAACGGAGGCTTAATCCCAATATGAAAGAGGTAGTAAAAAAAGAGGTGTTGAAATTGTTGGATGCGGGTATTATATACCCCATCTCGAATAGCAAGTGGGTGAGTCCTACACAATTGGTGCCCAAAAAATCGGGCATCACTGTAGTTGAGAATGAGCAAGGAGAGTCAGTCCCCACACGACCCACTACTGGGTGGCGAGTATGCATTGATTATAGGAGACTGAATTCCATGACTAGGAAGGACCATTTTCCATTGCCATTTGTGAACCAAATTCTAGAGCGGTTAGTAGGACAGAGCTACTATTGTTTCCTTGATGGCTATTCTGGTTACAATCAAGTTCCTGTGTATCCTGATGACCAGGAAAAGATTACCTTCATATGTCCTTTTGACACTTTTACCTATCGTCAAATACCCTTTGGGCTTTGCGTTGCACTAGCAACCTTTCAACGGTGCATGATAGCTATCTTCTTTGACATGGTGGAGAAATTTTTAGAGGTCTTCATGGATGACTTCTCCATGTTTGGGTCGTCTTTTCAGGAATGTCTCTAGAACTTAACTAAAGTCCTTACTTGTTGTGTGGAGACAAATCTTGTTTTGAGTTGGGAGAAGAGTAGTTTTATGGTTCGTAAAGGTATAGTGTTGGGACACATTGTGTAACAACCCTCACTTTACCCTAGTCATGCTTGCATGTATTTATACAATCTTGTCTTGTTAAGTTACATTTTGCAAACCTTGATTTGTTCTGCACAAGTATTGCTTGCATGCTTTGTTTCTTGCTTTGTGTGAGCTTAGCCGAGGTCATCCTAAGCCTAGGTCGCACCTTTGAACCTCTTATGTGTAGTACTATCTTGGAACCACTTTGGTTGACCTTCCCTTCCACCCTGGCGTCTTAGCAGAGATGTTAGCACCTAGGCATTCTAGATCTTGATCCTTGCATCTAGTGGTCTTGTTCTGGACCGGTATAACCTAGGCCGAGGTATGGCACATCTAGGCCAAGGTGTGGCACATTTGGACCATGCGTAATCCATCCTGGCCGAGATCATTGGGATCCCTTTTGCCGGAGCCGATGTTTTAACCTGAGATCTCCCCTTGCCAGAAGGCCCATACCACTTTACTTGTTAAACACTCTTTGTCATGCTCTTATCTTGTCTGTCAGCCACCTTTCTTAGGAGACCCAACCAGGCGTTGCCACGTGTCCCATCAGAGGGTTAAGTCAGGAACCAGCTAAGAGAAACATATCATTTTGTATCCCATCTTTGTCTTTTAGAGAGAGAGGCTCTAGGAAGAAAAAGAAGTTTTAGAGTGAGAGAGTAGATTTTCAAGCTTGATCTGCACACTTTGAGCCGTTAGATTCGTGTTTTGAGGTTAGAATCTTGATTTGCTCTTGTTATTCTTATTGTTTATCTAGCTGCATTGCATGATCTAGCATGATTCACATGCCATGCATTGTTTTAAAGTTTGGTTTTAGAAAGAGAAAATGGTGTTCTTGTGTTCCTGAAAGAAAACCATGTTTTGATCCGAAAGTTTGTAACAAGTTCCATCTTTTTGTGTTTTTTTCCATGAAATCTTTAAGTATGGGTACCCAGGTCCATGTTTTCAAACTCATCTCATGAAAACACAGATTTTGAATAAAAAAGTTATGATTTTAACATTCATGCCCTTCATGTTCTTCAAGACGAAAACACAGATTTTTCCCAGACTTCATTTCCTTGAATGTGGTCGTCGAGAACACACCTCGGCCAAGAGGTGTGCGACCTCAGCCTAGACCTGGTTGGTACCCAGTATGTTTTTCTGAGATGAGGAACAATGTTTTAACTCCCAGCATGTTTTACCTTGTTTTGACTTGATTTTGAAAGAAATGCCGAGATCCTTTCCTGTCATGTAAAGCTCGTTTTAAGGATGCATTTCATATCCATCTTTGAGCATTCTCTCTTGTTTTCTTGAAATGCATTCAATAGACCTTGCCATGTGTTGTAGGATTTGGACCCTTGCTTTGACCCCGGCATCCGAAGAACTAAGTGAGTGGTATTTTTAATAAAGTTATGTTATAAAGTTTTGATAAAGCTTTGCTTCGTTTTGAAAAATATTTGTTAAGCATGAATGATTATCTCTATTTTGTGTATCAAGTATTAGCTTTGTTTTGGATGACATTCTTGGAAAGTCCGTACGTGCTAGGGGACTCTAAACCTTTGTAGCACAAGTCCTTACGTGTTAGAGGACTTTAAGCCTTTGTAACACAAGTCCGTACGTACTAAGGGACTCTAAGCCTTTGTAGCACAAGTCCTTACGTGTTAGAGGACTTTAAGCCTTTGTAACACAAGTCCTTACGTGCTAGAGGACTCTAAGCTTTTGTAGCACCTTTGTTAATGTCATCCCTTGTATTATTGATGTTAGTAAGCATCCCTTGAAGCTTTGAAAGATTTGATAGATGAACTTGATTTGTCCCTTGACTTTGTACAAGTTATTATATGTATTGTTTTGACAAGTACCTCGGATATCAATCATGCAAACCTTTATTTCTAATATCATTCACTGAGTATCCAAGCTCACCCTCTTTATATATATGTAGGTGACGAGCAAGAAGGCGGTGACGCCTAGATGTGTTTTGCCGATGTGTTTTTGGATTCGTGTTTTGCAATATCTTGAAGATCATGCTTCTTGGCTTTGTATTTCATTTCTTTTTTACATGTCGGCTTGAGAAGCCTTTTGATCAAGATGTAAAATTCGTACTTTATCTTATTTGTATTCAAGTTGTAAAACTATGTTAATATGTATGTCATTTCATTTGATCTATGCATAGCTCTTGTGGATTAATTTGATTTAAATTTGTTACTTCCGCACATGTGAGCCCCATATGTATACTCTGATTGTGTGTGAATCTTTGCAAGTTGGCCTTCGGTAATCTCGGATTTCTGGCCATCACGACACCACTCTACTAGGGGCGGTTTGGGGTCGTGACAGATTGGTATCAGAGCACAAGTTCCTTATAATACGTTATTCACACACTTTGAGTCCTAAAGAGCATAGGATTTCCCTTAGAATTGATGTTAGGATTGCATTATAATGCTTGCTACTTGACAATGTGTGCATCATCTCGGCATGACCATTTGTTACTTGCATGCATACTATTTGTTCAGTTTGTTTTAAAGTCACATTTTACATCCTCCTAGCATCATGAGAAGTGGTAGATCTCCAGTTGGCCGAGATCATTCCGAGGACAGATTGGACAGGTTGGAGAGATTGGTTGAAGGTTTGGTCCATGAGTTGAGACAACCTAGACCTCAAGACACTAGTACTACTTCTACCCAAGCCGAGCAGACAAACGGCCAACATGCAGTTCCACCTCCACCTCCTCCAGCGCTGCAAGTGCCTCCACAGCAAGCTTTATATGGGGATGGCACCATAGCCTTGATCAGAGAGTTCAAAAAGATGAAACCGCCGAGATTCCAAGGGGGTATAGAGCCGATGAAAGCCGAAGCGTGGGTTTTGGAGATGGAGAAGATGTTCGAGATTTTTCCCAATACCGACGCCCAGAAGGTGTCATTGGCAGCATTCACGTTAGATGACGACACACGAAGATGGTGGATGATGGTCCGAGAAAGTAATCCGGGTTTGACTTGGGCCAGATTTTTGGAGCTGTTTTACAACAAGCATTTTCCCTTTAGTGTTCGAGACCGCAAGACCACGGAGTTCCAGACTCTGACACAAGGCAACAAGACAGTGGCAGAATACGACCGCGCCTTTACCGAGTTGGCGAGATATGCGCCTCACATGGTCGATGATGAATATAGAAAAGCTAGGAAGTTTGAAAGTGGACTGCATGGACCGATACAGGATCGAGTTAACATGCTCAACATACTGACTTACGCCGGAGTGCTAGACAAGGCCATCCTGGCAAAAGCTAACTTGAACCGATACCAGAGTTCAGGAGAGAGCCAGAAGAAGAGGCAAAACTATGATAATCACCGAGTTCCGTTTAACGCCAAGAAGAAAGCGAATGTGGGCAGCTCCAGCAACTCGAACCAGGAAGGTAATACTAAGCCGACGTGTGCAAGTTGTGGAAAGCCGCATTCTGGAGTTTGTCGTTGGGCATCAAGAGCCTGTTTTGAATGTGGTGAAATGGGTCGTCGTGTGAAGGACTGTTCGAAGGCAAGAACTGATGATGGTAAGAAGAATGGGAGTACATCGGGCTCTGCACAGAGAAGTAACATCGGGGGTGCACAAACGAGACAGGGCAGAGTTTTTGCATTAGTACCAGGAGACACCCAGAGTGCTGAGACAGTAGTGTCAGGTACCCTTCCCATTTGCTCTCAAGATGCATACATATTGATTGATTTGGGTTCTATACATTCATTTGTATCTGTTAAGTTTGCCAAGAAGTTGAATAGAGAATTAGAACCCCTTGGTTATATGTTATCTGTATCTACTCCATCTGGGAGAACTATGACTGTTGCATCCATTTATAGGGCGTGTGTTGTGGTGATTGAGGGTGTAGAATTATTAGTTGACTTGATGCCGTTGAACATAACTCATTTTGATGTCATATTGGGGATGGATTGGTTAGTAGCAAATCATGCATCCATTAATTGTGTTTCCAAAAGCGTTATATTGAAACCCCCAAACCAAGCCGAAGTGACATTTCAGGGTAAGGGAGTAATATCCCCACCTTACTTGATCTCATCCATGAAAGCCTATAAGTTGATTCGAAAAGGGTGTCAGGGTTATTTGTGTAGTATACTAAGCAATCTGAATGGAAACGTTGAGTTAGCTGACATCCCAATTGTTAGAGAATTCCCCAACGTCTTTCCAAATGATTTGCCTGGCCACCTAGTCGATAGAGAAATAGAATTTACTGTT
The DNA here is from genome assembly GCF_055761805.1 of Camellia sinensis. Taxonomy (NCBI): domain Eukaryota; kingdom Viridiplantae; phylum Streptophyta; class Magnoliopsida; order Ericales; family Theaceae; genus Camellia; species Camellia sinensis. The sequence continues at coordinate 15,378,073 of NC_138968.1, forward strand.
GACGTCATGTCGGGAACCCAGCCTATTTCTAAAACACCCTATAGGATGGCCCCAGTCGAGCTTAAGGAATTGAAGCTGCAGTTACAAGAATTGTTGGACAAGGGATTTGTTAGGCCGAGCACTTCACCATGGGGAGCACCAGTTCTATTTGTTAAGAAAAAGGATGGTACCCTTCACCTTTGTATTGATTACTGAGAACTGAACAAAGTGACCATTAAGAATAAGTACCCGTTGCCGAGGATCGATGATCTGCTTGACCAATTAAAGGAGCACGAGTCTTTTCAAAAATTAATCTCAGGTCGGGCTACCATCAGCTCAAGGTTAAAGCCGAGGATGTTGAGAAGACTACTTTTCAGATGAGGTATGGCCACTACGAATTTTTGGTTATGCCCTTTGGAGTAACTAATGCTCCTGCAGCATTTATGGATCTGATGAATAGAGTCTTCAAGCCTTACCTAGATGAGTTTGCGGTTCTTTTCATCGACGATAAATTGATCTATTCCAAGAGTGAAGTTGAGCATGAGAAGCATTTGAGACTTGCCTTACAGATCTTGAGAGACAAAAAGCTGTATGCCAAGCTTAGTATGTGTCAGTTTTGGCTTTCCAGCATTTCATTTTTGGGGCATGTGATTAATGAAGAAGGTATTTCGGTTGATCCTAGCAAGATTGAAGCCGTTGTGAATTGGCCGACGCCGACCAATGTGTCCGAGGTTCGTAGTTTTCTAGGTTTGGCCGGTTATTACAGAAAGTTTGTGAATGACTTTTCAAAGATTGCAGTGCCTTTGACACAACTAACTCAGAAAGAAGCAGCATATGAATGGACCGAGGATAGGGAATCAGCCTTCCAAGAGCTAAAAACGAGGTTAGTCACAGCACCAGTTCTTGTACTGCCAACAAGTGATGAGGAATTTCAAATTTATAGTGATGCTTCGTATAAGGGTTTGGGATGTGTATTAATGCAAGGGGGTAAAGTCATAGCATATGCATCTCGTCAATTGAAACCTCATGAAAAGAATTATCCTACCCATGATTTAGAACTAGCAGCCGTGGTGTTTGCTTTGAAGATTTGGCGCCATTACTTGTATGGAGCCTCTTGCCAAGTTTTCATAGACCACAAGAGTTTGAAGTACTTGTTCACCCAGAAGGAATTAAATATGAGGCAAAGAAGATGGCTTAAATTACTGAAGGATTACGACATGCAGATTCAGTATCGTCCTGGTAGAGCAAACTCAGTGGCCGATGCGTTGAGCAGGAAGTTAGTTGGGAATCCAGCATGCTTGTCAACGATTTCGGTGGAACCAACTATCATTGAGGAAGTGAAGACCAGGTAGACGGAAGACAGATTCTTCAGGAAGGTGATTGATGAGATTGTCACTAAGCCGAGGTCAGGGTATACTATCGAAAATCAGGTACACAAGTTTGAAGGAAGATTGTGCGTGGCCGACGTCCCAGAGTTGAAAAAGAAGATTTTGCAGGAAGCCCATGGTTCCAAGTTTGCCGTTCACCCAGGGAGCACCAAGATGTACCAAGACATGAAGCAGACCTTTTGGTGGCCAAACATGAAGAGAGAGGTAGCGGAGTTTGTATGCCAGCAAGTGAAAGTAGAACATCAGATACCAGCAAGACTTCTTCAACCTTTGTCAATTCCTGAGTGGAAATGGGAACACATCTCCATGGATTTCGTGGTTAGTTTGCCGAAGACGCAGAAAGGTATGGACTCGATTTGGGTTATCATTGACAGATTAACTAAGTCAGCACACTTCTTGCCTGTTCAAGCTACATTCAATGCTGACCGACTTGCTATATTGTATATAAATGAGATTGTTAGAGTTCATGGAATGCCGATGTCCATTGTGTCTGATCGAGATCTGAAGTTTGTTTCTAGGTTTTAGCAGAGTTTACAAAGAGCCTTGGGAACCGAGTTGAAGTTTAGCACATCTTTTCACCCCCAGACCGATGGACAAACAGAAAGAATGATTCAAACACTTGAAGATATGCTCAGACTATATGTGTTGGATTTCAAGGGAAATTGGGAAGTACATCTACCGTTAGTAGAATTCGCTTACAACAACTGTTATCAAGCTAGCATTGGCATGGCGCCGTACGAAGCTTTGTATGGAAAAAAGTGCAGATCGCCGATATGTTGGACTGAAGTAGGAGATAAAGCTTTGATTGGCCCCGAGCTGGTGCAAGTTACAACCGAGAAGATTAAGCTCATTCGACAGAGGATCAAAACTGCTCAGAGTCGACAAAAGAGTTATGCCGACCAAAGAAGAAGAGAGTTGGAATTTGAAGTTGGGGATCATGTATTCCTGAAGGTTTCGCTGATGAAAGAAGTTTCAAGATCTGGGAGGAAAGGCAAGTTAGCACCTCGTTACATCGGGCCGTTTGAAATTCTTGAGAGAGTTAACCCAGCTGCCTATAGACTTGCTTTACCACCAGAACTAAGTCAAGTTCACAATGTGTTCCATATTTCGATGTTGAGGAAGTATATTCGGGACCCCCTGCATGTGATTGACCATTTTGGGGTTGGGATTAACGAAGATTTAGGTTATGAGGAGAAGCCGATACGGATTCTTGATAGGCAAGTGAAACAGTTGAGGAACAAGTCGATACTGATGGTACAGGTTGAATGGAAAGAGCATTATGGTAAGGATGCCACATGGGAAATGGAAGATGAAATGAAAACCCGACATCCAGAGTTATTTTTGGGGCAAGGTAACTTAAGTTTTGGGACCAAACTTCTTTAAGGAGGGTAGGATGTAACAACCCTCACTTTACCCTAGTCATGCTTGTATGTATTTATACAATCTTGTCTTGTTAAGTTACATTTTGTAAACCTTGATTTGTTCTGCACAAGTATTGCTTGCATGCTTTGTTCCTTGCTCTGTGTGAGCTTAGCTGAGGTCATCCTAAGCCTAGGTCGCACCTTTGAACCTCTTACGCATAGTACTATCTTGGAACCACTTTGGTTGACCTTCCCCTCCACCCTGGCATCTTAGCCGAGATGTTACCACCTAGGCATTCTAGATCTTGACCCTTGCACCTAGTGGTCTTGTTCTAGACCGGTATGACCTAGGCCGAGGTGTGGCACATCTAGGTCGAGGTGTGGCACGTCTAGGCCAAGGTGTGGCACATTTGGACCATGTGTTATCCATCCTGGCCGAGATCATTGGGATCCCTTTTGCTGGAGCCGATGTTTTAACCCAAGATCTCCCCTTGCCAGAAGGCCCATACCACTTTACTTGTTAAACACTCTTTGTCATGCTCTAATCTTATCTGTCAGCCACCTTTTTTAGGAGACCCAACCAGGCGTTGCCACGTGTCCCATCAGAGGGTTAAGTCAGGAACCAGCTGAGAGAAACATATCATTTTGTATCCCATCTTTGTCTTTTAGAGAGAGAGGCTCTAGGAAGAAGAAGAAGTTTTAGAGTGAGAGAGTAGATTTTCACGCTTGATCTGCACACTTTGAGCCGTTAGATTCGTGTTTTGAGGTTAGAATCTTGATTTGCTCTTGTTATTCTTATTGTTCATCTAGCTGCATTGCATGATCTAGCATGATTCACATGCCATGCATTGTTTTAAAGTTTGGTTTTAGAAAGAGAAAATGGTGTTCTTGTGTTCTTGAAAGAAAACCATGTTTTGATCCGAAAGTTTGTAACAAGTTCCATCTTTTTGTGTTTATTTCCATGAAATCTTTAAGTATGGGTACCCAGGTCCATGTTTTCAAACTCATCTCATGAAAACACAGATTTTGAATAAAGAAGTTATGATTTTAGCATTCATGCCTTTCATGTTCTTCAAGACGGAAACCCAGATTTTTCCTAGACTTCATATCCTTGAATGTGGTCGTCGGGAACACACCTCGGCCAAGAGGTGTGGGACCTCGGCCTAGACCTGGTTGGTACCCAGTATGTTTTTCCGAGATGAGGAACAGTGTTTTAACTCCCAGCATGTTTTACTTTGTTTTGACTTGATTTTGAAAGAAATGCCGAGATCCTTTCCTGTCATGTAAAGCTCGTTTTAAGGATGCATTTCATATCCATCTTTGAGCATTCTCTCTTGTCTTCTTAAAGTGCATTCAATAGACCTTGCCATGTGTTGTAGGATTTGGACCCTTGCTTTGACCCCGGCATCCGAAGAACTAAGTGAGTGGTATTTTTAATAAAGTTATGTTATAAAGTTTTGATAAAGCTTTGCTTCGTTTTGAAAAATATTTGTTAAGCATGAATGATTATCTCTATTTTGTGTATCAAGTATTAGCTTTGTTTTGGATGACATTCTTGGAAAGTCCGTACGTGCTAGGGGACTCTAAACCTTTGTAGCACAAGTCCTTACGTGTTAGAGGACTTTAAGCCTTTGTAACACAAGTCCGTACGTACTAAGGGACTCTAAGCCTTTGTAGCACAAGTCCTTACGTGTTAGAGGACTTTAAGCCTTTGTAACACAAGTCCTTACGTGCTAGAGGACTCTAAGCTTTTGTAGCACCTTTGTTAATGTCATCCCTTGTATTATTGATGTTAGTAAGCATCCCTTGAAGCTTTGAAAGATTTGATAGATGAACTTGATTTGTCCCTTGACTTTGTACAAGTTATTATATGTATTGTTTTGACAAGTACCTCGGATATCAATCATGCAAACCTTTATTTCTAATATCATTCACTGAGTATCCAAGTTCACCCTCTCTATATATATGTAGGTGACGAGCAAGAAGGTGGTGACACCTAGATGTGTTTTGTCGATGTGTTTTTGGATTCGTGTTTTGCAATATCTTGAAGATCATGCTTCTTGGCTTTGTATTTCATTTCTTTTGTACATGTCGGCTTGAGAAGCCTTTTGATCAAGATGTGAAATTCGTACTTTATCTTATTTGTATTCAAGTTGTAAAACTATGTTAATATGTATGTCATTTCATTTGATCTATGCACAGCTCTTATGGACTAATTTGATTTAAATTTATTGCTTCTGCACATGTGAGCCCCATATATATATTCTGATTGTGTGTGAATCTTTGCAAGTTGGCCTTCGGTAATCTCGGATTACTGGCCATCATGGCACCACTCTACTAGGGGCGGTTTGGGGTCGTGACACATTGTGTCCCCTCAAGGTATAGACGTAGACAAAGCTAAGGTTGACCTCAATGCAGGCCTCCCTCAACTCACTTCTGTGTCAAGTTCAGTCTTTTCTAGGGCATACAAGTTTTTAGCGTCGATTCATCAAAGACTTTAGCAAAATACCCCGTCCTTTGTGTAGTTTATTGCTAAGGATGCACCTTTTGATCTTTGATGATGCATTTTTGAAATCTTTTAAAACACTTCAAGCAGCCTTTTTTACTGCCCCCATCATGCAATCCCTTGAGTGGTCCCTTCCTTTCAAGTTTATTTGTGATGCATCTGATTATGCCCTCGGCACCGTCTTGGGCCAAAAGGGTGAATAAAGTTCCCCATGTTATATACTATGCTAGTCGTACTCTTTCTGATGCTCAATTAAACTACACTACCACGGAGAAAGAGTTACTAGTTGCTGTCTTTGCACTTGATAAGTTCCAGTCCTACGTCCTAGGGTCTAAAGTCATTGTGTTCACTTACCACGCCACTTTGCGGTACTTATTGTTCACAAAAGAGACCAAACCTAGGTTGATTAGGTGGATTCTACTCCTTTAGAAGTTTGACCTAGAAATTTGAGACAAGAAGGGATTGGAGAATGTCGTCACAAAGCATCTATCTTGAATCCTTACTGAGCGCGCGAGTGATCCCTTTACTTTGTACGACTCATTTCTAGACAAGCAACTTTTTACGATGTCACAAGTGACCCTCCCGTGGTTTGCTCCCGTGATTTGCTCACATTGTGAATTACTTGGCAAATGGGCAAATTCCTAAAACTTGGTCTAAGCAAGACAAAGACCGATTTTTCTCACAAGTCAAGCACTATTTCTAGGAAGACTCGGAATTGTACAAGTATTGTCAGGATCAAGTGATTCGGCGTTGTGTGCCTGAGATTGAAACACATAGCATTCTCACCTTTTATCACTCTCATGCATGTTGTGGCCATTTCAGTGGGCAGCAACGGCCGCCAAGGTCTTACAACATGGGTTCTATTGGCCCTCTATCTTCAAAGATGCCCATAACTTTTGTAGAGCTTGTGTGCATTGTCAACGAATGGGCTATATGTCATGACGAGACATGATGCCGATGACCCCCATTTTGATTGTTGAGATTTTTGATGTTTGGGGCATCCACTTCATGGGTCTCTTTCCACCATTTTTTGGATTTGACTACATTTTAGTGGTTGTGGATTATGTCTCCAAGTGGGTTGAGGCAGTGGCCACCAGATCGAATGACCACAAAGTTGTGGTTAAATTCCTCTATAAAACCATTTTCTATCGTTTTGGGTTCCCACATGCCATAATTAGTGACGGTGGCAAACATTTTTGCAACCAATTTTTTGAGGCATTGATGCGCAAATACATGATCACTCACAAAGTTGGCACTCCTAATCATCCATAGACTAATGGTCAAGTAGAGGTTTCTAATAGGGAAGTGTAGACACCCCATTTTTGACCGACCTTAAGACTCAGACGTCACCGATTGAGCGCTTGGTGATGTTACATGATGTGCTCATTCAGAAGTTTCAGAGTCACGGCCGTGAGCCCTGCCTCCGGACTTCCGAACCCTCTTCTGTGCCTTGTCTCGGTTTGCGAACCAGACTCGGTTTTCTCCGTTTCTTTTCCTGAGGGGAGGGAGAGGTCCCGTAGACCATCTCTCAGTGGCCGTAGGCTACATTTGGTGGCCGTAGGCCATTTTTCCCATTTCGGAGTCCGGTTTCCGGTTTTCGGAGCCGTCAGGCCGTGTGCCTCGGTTCGGGACCGCTTAACCATCTCCTATTGCTCTGAGTTTTGGCATACTTCCTATTTACTCCCTTTTGAGGGACACTGGGGTCTGAGAAACCCACTTCGTGGCCGAACGCCACTTTCGGTGCTTAACAGCCCATTTTCGGGACCCCGAACTGCGTGTTTTGGCCCCGGAACTTTCATTTTGCAACGATTTTTGTTCATTTTTGGCAGGTACCTCTGTTTTATCACCGGGGAGGTCACTGAAGGGTAGGAGGCCAACAATTGTTGCAGCAACCAGTTATACATCCTCCGGCGCCCTCCGGCACCCGTTTTTCGCACTTCCGGGCTAATGTTGAACCCCTTGGGCCCATTTTCTCGAACTTTGAACCACATATTTGTGATGTACACACATGTGAGGACCCTAAAAGTTGGTTGCCGGCCATTAATGCTGCTTGACCCTTTTGACCCCCTCCTTCCGGGCTAATGTTGAACCCCTTGGGCCCATTTTCTCGAACTTTGAACTACATATTTGTAATGTACACACATGGGAGGACCCTAAAAGTTGGTGGCCGGCCAGTAATTCTACTTGACCCTTTTGACCCCCTTTTTCCGAGCTAATGTTGAACCCCTTGGACCCACTTTCTTGGACTTTTAACCACATGGTTGTGTTGTACACACATAGGAGAACACCATCAGTTGGTGGCCGGCCAGAAAATCTGATTGAACCTTTTGACCCCTAGCCGGCCGGCTAGGGGGTGTGGCCGGCCGGCCACCTGGAGCAAAAGTAACTGGCCGGCCGAGATCTTGGCACTGTGCACTTTACAGCTGTGGAGCTTTATCCCCCAGAAAAGATATTTATCCGGGGGATATTTTGTGGGGGAAAGTTTGTCTCCTTTTCCCCCACCTTTACACCCCCTTGTTGGCCTATATAGCAAGCAAGATATATCCTTTGTTGGGGTTAGAAAACTTTACCTTCAAGCATCCATACACAAAGCCATCTTTATCCCTCTCATTTTCTAAAAAAACCTTAAGAATCACCATTTCTTCTACACCACCAAGTTCTACCATCACCACTTCATTTCCAGCAACAAGGAAGGTTTCTCAAAGGCAAAAGGAGCTGCAAATTGGTCCAAGAAGCAACCAAAGCCTTAGTCTTCAAGGGTAAGTAATACTTCTACTCTTTTGACCCTTTTTCTTGATCCATTTGTAAGCCCCACTTGCTTTTTGTTTCAAGCTCCAGCCCTAACTGAAAAGGGCCCTCTTTTGAGGTCATCTTCACTTTTCATTAAGGGCTCAACCCTGTTTGAGCCCTCCATGATACACTTGCTTCATTGATCCTCTTATATGTCATAATTTTGCATGCTATTTTTGGCCCATGAGTAATCTGTTTTTGAGCATGTTATAAACTGATATTAGGCTTATTTTGAGCCCCTCTTCAACATTGAAGAAGGGCCCAATACTATTTGGGACTTTCATGTTGTACTTACCTTTATACTCCTCTTTTGGTCCCATTTTTGCATGCAATGGCAGCCTACCATGCTTTTGTTTTTGGCCATTTTCCAATTCTGAAAAGGTTCTTATTTTGGTCCATTCTTCATTTTTCATTTAGATCCTTTCATGGTTTGAGACCTCCATATGCCACTTCATGTTATATCTCTCTTTTATTCCCCATTCTTGCATGTTTAGTTAGCCTACCATGCTTTTGTTTTTGTCCATTTTACAGTTCTGAAAATAGTCCTATTTTGGCCCATTCTACATGTTTCATTAAGAATCTTTGACTGTTTGGTGAATATTTTGCATACTTCATGTTATAGCCATTTTTGAGCCTCATTTTGCATTGCATTTTTAGCATGATTGTATATTGATCCGAAGCTTGCCATATACTGTAAATATTCATATTTTTGGTTCCACTTCAGTGTTGTAGAAGGAAATTTTTCAGTTTGGGTTTTGCTTATATCGCTTGCTTCATTACCCCTCTTTTGGCCCCTATTCTTGCATGCCATTTTTTCCATACCTATGCTTGCTGTTTGGCCATGTTTATAACTGTGAAAGTGCCTTTTTTGGGACTTTCTAGCTTCTGTATTTGCATTGCATGTCCATATTGTGCATGTTTAGCATAGCTATAGGCCATTTCGGGTGCCTAAATTCACATTTCGGGACAATTCCATGCATTTCATGTCATTTCGCCTCATTTCGGGACTGTTTCCCCTCATATTTTAGTGCTGAAATTCCATTAGAATGATTGCTATCCATTTCATGTCATTTCATCACATTTTATCATCGCCTCGGTTTGCGTGCCCGTGTGCACGCATTTCGAGGCACTCCATTTTTATCCGCCGGCATCCGATGTGAGTGTGGCTGAGGCTCACTCATGTTGGTATAAGCCCATTTGTCATTTCCATGTCATTTCATCACATTTTATCATCGCCTCGGTTTGCATGCCCGTGTGCACGCATTTCGAGGCACTCCATTTTTATCCGCCGGCATCCGATGTGAGTGTGGCTGAGGCTCACTCATGTTGGTATAAGCCCATTTTTTATTTCCATGTCATTTCATCACATTTTATCATCGCCTCGGTTTGCGTGCCCGTGTGCACGCATTTCGAGGCACTCCATTTTTATCCGCCGGCATCCGATGTGAGTGTGGCTGAGGCTCACTCATGTTGGTATAAGCCCATTTGTCATTTTCATGTCATTTCATCACATTTTATCATCGCCTCGGTTTGGTGCCCGTGTGCACGCATTTCGAGGCACTCCATTTTTTATCCGCCGGCATCCGATGTGAGTGTGGCTGAGGCTCACTCATGTTGGTATAAGCCCATTTGTCATTTCCATGTCATTTCATCACATTTTATCATCGCCACGGTTTGCGTACCCGTGTGCACGCATTTCGAGGCACTCCATTTTTATCCGCTGGCATCCGATGTGAGTGTGGCTGAGGCTCACTCATGTTGGTATAAGCCCATTTGTCATTTCCATGTCATTTCATCACATTTTATCATCGCCTCAGTTTGCGTGCCCGTGTGCACGCATTTCGAGGCACTCCATTTTTATCCGCCGGCATCCGATGTGAGTGTGGCTGAAGTCCTCTCATGTTAGTATAAGTCCATGTCACCTTTCCCATGCCATTTTAGTCACTTGCATTGCATTCTGTCATTTTCTCGGTTTGCGTGCCCGTGTGCACGCATTTCGAGGCATATCATTTTCACAGCATAGTGCATACTAGGTTGTATCTTAGATTGCATTCTGTCATTTTCTCGGTTTGCGTGCCCGTGTGCACGCATTTCGAGGCATATCATTTTCACAGCATAGTGCATACTAGGTTGTATCTTAGAGTGCATTCTATCATTTTCTCGGTTTGCGTGCCCGTGTGCACGCATTTCGAGGCATATCATTTTCATAGCATTGTGTATGTTAGGATTGTATCTTAGTTGCATTTCATGCATATCATGCATATTGTATCGTGTCCGGAATAGGATTTAGCCCGGACACGGGAAACGAGGTACATTTCGTACTCCGAGTGACGGAATGTGTCTCAATTCCCCAGTCACCGACACTCCGGATTATCCATGATGGAGTTAGGTTTTAGCTGTAGTTTCATATGCATTCATCCTATATTGAGTTGTGCATTTCGACTCCTCGGCCATCATGCCTCGGTATGCGTGATTGGTGGCACGAGGATCGAGACATGCATATATCTGTGCAAATACATTGCTATGTCCCTTTCCTGCTCTCTGTTGCAGCAAAACGAAGAATCAGCAACCTTTTAGGGCTTGGCACGCATTTCTAGAACAGGTGTAAACAGAGGCTAATTGGGGCATTCCGGTGGATTTCCGCGCAAGACAACCCGGACATGCATCATCCATCAGAAGCAAGGCAGTCCCTGGCTTGCACGCCAGCTTTATTTGATTTCTTAGTTAATTCATTAATTAATTAGAATTTTGTAATATTTTGGACTGCAATATTCTTTTATTCGGGACTGTAATATTTGGACTGTATTATTTATTCGGACCTTCTGCGCGAGGGCACAACTGTAATTAGTGTACGTGAGTGTGATGTATGTCTTCCAACCCCACGTCTTTCTCCCTTTTATTTATCCGCTTATGATGGTTAGATTAGGGCATATTTAAATTAGCATACAGTATGACAGCATGTTTGCATTCATCCATCTGTATTGCATGCACCGGGCTCGGCGCATCATGCTAACTGCATTGTATTTTCAATTCCAAATTGAATACATGTTAATTGTAGCATTCCAAAAGCCATGTTTAGAATAGCCGAGCCTGCTATAGTTGCATCTTTGCATGTGTTGCATTAGGCATTCTGTATACCTAGGATCATGCATGATTTCTAATGTAGTTTCTGTTTTTGGCTTGGAGTACTCGGTAAGTTTTATGCTTTAGCATCCTTGCATACGTGTGAGTGACTGCCACGAATAGCATGCTTACCATGAGGCTATGTGCTTATATGATATACTTGCCTGAATGCCTGTGGGTGAAGGTTGGGTTATCTGAATTGGAATAAATCATCAAATGTTTCAAGCCTACCTGCGGGTAGCAAACCATTTTCAAAAACAAACATGAAATGTTTCGTTCCAATTCAGGCGACCCGGTCTATACTTGTATGCTGTGCGCATCACATAGTAACCTAGGCTAATAACCGGAATAAGAACTCACAATGTTTTCAAAAATTGATATCATGGTTAGTAGAGGCCGGTCTATGACCGGGCGAGCAGGGGTGCTCACGAAGTGACCTTCCCCAATCGTACCCAAGTTCCCGAGCCGAGGCAACTTTGGTGATGACGGACACGTGGCCTTTTGGCACCGAGTCAGGGTTTCCTAAATTTCCCAAAATAAAATATTTAGGTGGCGACTCTGTATCTGGCAAAGCAGTCCATGTTTGGCACTTCTTTCAAAAATCAGTTTTCTCAAAACGATTTGCCAGATTTGGACTCTTTGGTTCAGACTTAGAACCGTGACAATTTGAGAGTACTGAGCTGTAGTGACCCCAAAATGAACGGAACGGGAGCTCGTTCCTCCTGGGGCGTTCCGGGGACGTCTACAGTTTCTGGCGACTCTGCTGGGGATTTAGAGAACTTGACTCGAACTCACGATATCTATTTTTGACTACACTTGTGTGTTTCTTTGCATTGCATTTGCATTGGTGCGCCTAGGACACCGTGTTTGCCATCTGCTATTCCTGAACGGTTTGCCGGAGGCTTGTCTTGTCAAGGCATGACCATAAGGCTGACCGGTTGTGGGCTCTGCCAGTATGGAAACACAAACCCCGGTTTTACCGGGGCACCCTCTTTGGCCATTCGACCTAGTGCATATTCGGATCCATAGTGACCATTCCAAATTAGGACAGGTTGCTTACCCGTTCATAGGTTGTTTGAAACCGCTGCGTGCGTAGTGAAACCCTAGCTCCTGACAAAATAGGACAGGGAAACCCTACCCCAACATAGGGGTGTTTTGGCTCTCACTTATCTGTTATGTGCTTTAGAGTGCGTCTCTACAGGAATGCATGTATCAGTATATGAGTTTGGGCATCAAGCTTGCGGGCTTCAGTTCAGTATTGTCAGTATCAGGCCTGCGGGCATCAGATCAGTATATGAGTTTGAGTATCAAGCCTGCGGGCATCAGTTCAGAATTGTCAGCATCAGGCCCGCGGGCATCAGTTCAGTATTACGGGTAACAGGCCTGCGGACATCAGCCAGTATTTGAGAATTAGTTATCTGCGGATATCAGATTCTGTTTCAGGGGACAGTGATAGAGGGATAATAATCAGTGTTTGAGGACAGTGTGTTATTCAGCTTATTGACTGTGTGTTGATTATGCCCGACTGTGTGTCATGCATTTTATTTTAAGCTGTTATGCTGCCCGTTTATCTGTTTATTTATTTCCTTTTCGCTTTATTTATCTTTTGCTAGGTCAGTACTAGCACAATTGCTTCCAACCCAACAGGCATTCCCCAAGCACTTTGGACACGAGGTCGTCGACTCCATCGATCTGAGGATCTAATTGACGGACAGCCAGTGTTCCATTCTCTACCCCCTGTTACCAGAAGAAAGCAGAAAAAGCGCAGTATATCTGAACAGAGATCATCAGAACAGTGGTTTCCCCCATCAGTGGACAGTTGGATTGAGATCCCCATTGAGACAGATCTGCCAGTAGTTCAGAAAAATCAAAACAGTATGACGGCACCAACAGGAGTTGAGGAAATGATGCGCCAAATGCAGGAAACCATGCGGGCCATGCAGCAGGATGCTGTTCGCCGAGATGAACTCGCTAAGCAACAGGCCGAAATTATGACCCAACAGGCTGAGCTGATTACCAAATTGCAACAGCAGAATACAGCGTCTGCTTCACACCAAATCCCTCCTCCGGCAGGGGCTCCATTACCTGAGCAGGCACCTACTATTCAGAACGCCCCACCAAATGCCCAGAATACCCTGCCGAATGTCCAAAATTTACAAGAGGACACGAATCTTCCAACGGGGCCAGCTCCGCCCCCGCTTCCACCACAACTGTCCAAGGTCCATACATCCAATCACCCGGACTCTCCATTCGAGGTCGAGGTTGATCATACAGCTCTGAAATTGAGCAAATTGGAGAAGCTCTTCAAGAAATCCCAAGGGGTCAAGGCTATGCCGGATATCGAAGATGGATATACCGAGGAGGCCGTAACACTCCCCGACAGGTTCAAAATGCCACAAATCGACCGCTTTGACGGGACCGGTGACCCCATGGTCCATATCCGACTGTTTGCAGACATCTTGCGGCCAATGGGCCTAACACGACCACAGAAGCTCTCACTATTCGGCCGAACCCTGTCGGGTGTGGCCTCCCATTGGTACGCAAGATTACAAGATGAAGTGAAGAAGAATTGGGATGAGATGGCTGAGGCCTTTGTCACGCAATATTCATACAACACTCAGATCGAGATCACAACTCGTGATCTCGAAACGACAAGGCAAGAGCCCAAGGAAACTTTCTCAGACTTTGTGATCCGATGGAGGGCAAAGGCGTCAATGATGACTTTAAGTCCCACCGACAAAGATCAAATCCGGATGATTGTGCGCAATCTCCACCCAAAGCTGATGCAGAGAATGATTGCAGTCCCCTTCCTTACTTTCGCAGATTTACATGATATGGGGGTGCAAATCGAAGACGCAATGAAACAAGGTCTGTTTGACCACGACAGGGAACAACCGAGGAGGACCTTCAACTGCAACAACAATGTAGGCCCGAGTGGCGCTGCAAATACAAGAGCCTCGGAAGTTAGTATGGTCACCACCACTCCCCCTCCCCCTCCAAGGCCCATGACTGCCACACCCTTCTCCGGCGCGTCCGGAAGCAACACACAAGCCAACAGATTCCAACCGCGAGGCCAAAGAACCTTTACCCCACTATATATGCCTCTGACCAAGGTTCTGGGAATATTGATCAGGAAAGATCATTTGAAACCCCTGGAGCCAAAGCCATTACCGAATCCACTCCCCCCCCTCCTATGAATCATCAAAGTACTGCGCATATCACCAACAACACGGTCACGACACCGACCGTTGTTACAGATTGCGTCATGAGATCCAAGATCTTATTGACAAACAGGTGATCGCACCTCCTGATAAACCCAATGTCACAACCAACCCTCTCCCACCACATAACCAACCTCCACCTCCCAAAAGAATTAATTTTATCCAGATTGGGGTCGCATCTTACGATCCTAGCATCTATATTACGCCCACCCACCTACCCAAGCCAGAGGTGCTCCTCCCCGATTGCACTGACTTCTTGTGCATGGTGGACATCTCCAAAACCCAACCAGAACCGATGGTGGTGACCGTCGAAGACAGGGCAGGGCAGATTTTGGGGGAGAATGAGATTGTTGAATCTGGGACTGGACAGAATTTTGTTGAGGGAGCCTATGATCCAAGCGAGTATATCCTATCAACCAGCCGAATTGGGCTAAGTGTAGAATTTCCAGAGACAGGAGAGCTATGCATGATCCGGGGGGACGGATCTGGGCTATGGGCAGATAATCTGACAGCCGTAGAGGAGGACTTTGCTAACTTGCAATTTCTCGATGACCAGGAACTGGAGGATACGTCAATCAACTGGTACGATTATGAGGGATCAGAGGAGGCCACTGGATGGCTCGAGGATCAACCAGATGCAGTGGGGGAAGCCCAACCAGAACAGAGCCCGGTAGGGGCGGAAGTATCAGTTGTGGCCGGAATGGCCGAAAGTCAAGTTGTATCGCCAGAGAGCGCCGGTGCTAAGAATTCCGCTCGAGACATGGGCATTACAGATACGGGAATTGTTGAACAAGCAGCTGTACTGATGCAGCTGGAACGAGAAAAGTTTGAGGAGGCTGAGAGAATTAGGAAAGCTAAGGGCCCTGAGGGGACTGAAAGTGCTGTGTGCACGAAAACAGACAATGCTGCGAGCATATGGACAGAGAGCACTGAGAGTGCGAGTGGACCGGAGCCAGACAGGTGTCTGTTGGCTGCCAGCGGAATGTGGTGGGAAGATGACGACCTGTGTCTTGCCCACACCGATGAAGACTGGGGAAGTGGCCAGCCGGATGATACTTGGTACCTCGATGAGGTTGACCATATGACAAGAAGCGGGCGGTACTTCAAACCCCCACACCTGGACCAACCCGAGGCATCCGGGAAGGATAGAGAAGCAGAGAAACAGAAGGAGAAGCAGATTGAAGAGGAAGCTGTGCTGAAGCAATTAAAGAAGATACAAGCAGACATCTCCATCTGGGGACTGCTAATGGCATCACGAGTACATAGAGAAGCTGTCCTATCTGCCATGGACAAGTCCAAACTCTCCATAGACACCACGCCTGAACAGCTGGTTGGGCTGGTTTTTCCGGGAGGAGGTTCCCCGGCATTAACCTTTTCGGACAAGGAGCTACCGCCCGAGGGCACAAGTCATAACAAACTTCTCTATATCTCTGTGGAATGTAGAGATAAGTGGATACCGGTGGTACTTGTTGATACCGGGTCTGCGATTAATGTCTGCCCAACCAGAACGGCATATGCAATCGGGTTAAAACCCGCGGACTTCGTCCCAACTACCCAAGTGATCAGAGCATACGACAATACCAGCAGAGAAGTGATGGGGACTGTTAAAATTCAAACCAAGGTTGGTCCAGGACAACACAACATCGAATTTCACATCTTGGACGTTCCCGCAACCTTTAACCTCCTTTTGGGGCGACCGTGGTTGCACCAGGTCAAAGCAGTCTCTTCCACTCTACATCAGATGCTAAAGTACCCCCACGGGAAAGGGGTAGCAATCGTTTTTGGGAATTCATCAATCCATCCGCCGCCGGAAATATCCACACCTGTCTTGGAGATTGAGCACGGCACGGAGGATGTGTTTTTATCGGGGTTCACTTTGGCAGAGGCCCGAATTGTGTAGAATGTCATGGCTGTAAATGAGGGTATGTACGTTAGTGCTCAATCTATTTACCTCATGAAAAAGCTAAAACATACTCCCGGGATGGGATTGGGGAGAAGCGGCCGGAAGGGCGTCTCAGTATTGGCCGAAGTGCCACACAACCCCCACGCCTTTGGACTGGGTTATCTACCCACCAAGGAGGATTGGGTGAGGAAAGGGAAAGAAATGGCCGGAAGGGCCAGAGCAAAGAAGGCCGGGAAGCCATTTGAGTTAATGCACATGCCCATCTGGGGTACCCTAAACGGACGTTTCGTCCGGGAGGGGGAAGATTTTCTATTCTGCGGCTTCCCGGAGCCATGGCTAAACGCAGAGGGGAAACGCGTGCCTGGTTTTGAAATCTTCTTCGACATACAATTATCTGGGGATGACGTTGCCGAAGCGCAGACAGGCCCACCAACTGAGGTTGAGCAATGTGAAGCAGTGGATCCTGAGAGCACAGAGCTTGAAATGGGGTTAGCACTGGCGAGTCTACTATCAGATCCTTCGATCGGCCAAGAGTGCTTGGGGGATAACTCTTCGGTTTCTGTGATTGGAGATGAAATAGCTGCGGGCTTTCCAGCGCCGATCTTGGATGCATCTATCACACCTTCTCTCATCTGGCAATATGAAGAAGGCTTTTTATCTAGCAGTTCCGGGTCAGGTAGTGAGCCGGAATCTGATTCTACCGAATCTTGTGCGTCGGAATCAGATTCCAGCTCGACTGAGTCTGAGTCCGGTATTCCTGGGGGTGATAACCCGGATGCCACAGTCCTGTCTAGGTCGTCTTTTTCATTTTCTTTTGAGTCTGTTGTAACAGAGGAATCTGACGGCTTGAAAGTATTTAATGAGAATGATGTGGATGTGGTTTCCGAGTATTTTTCTGTGCCTTTGATTTATTGCTTAAATCAGGATTTTCAAAATTTTGATGAAAACGACGAGGAAGAAATTCCCCCAGTTTTGCAACGATTAATTGATCAAGAGCAGGAAAGATTTGTTAAACCTTTGATGGATGAAATCACCACTGTGAATGTTGGTACTGAGAAGGACCCGCGGCTGGTCCAGATCGGGTCCACGTTGTCTTCGGAGGAGCGCGAGCGCTTAGTCGCTTTATTAAAAGATTTCAAAGATGTTTTCGCGTGGTCCTACGAAGACATGCCTGGAATCGATCCTGAGATTGTACAGCACCGGATCCCTCTTGATCCCGAGGCCCGCCAAGTCAAACAGAAACTCAGAAGGATTCGCCCGGACTGGGCCCTCAAAATTAAGGAAGAGGTCACCAAGCAAATTGACGCAGGGTTCCTGCTGGTATCTGAATATCCAACTTGGTTGGCCAACATTGTTCCGGTGCCAAAGAAGGACGGCAGAATTCGGGTCTGTGTAGACTTCAGAGATTTGAACAAGACCAGTCCAAAGGACGACTTCCCCTTGCCGCACATTGATGAATTGGTGGATTTCACGGCAGGACACGCCTTGCTTTCGTTTATGGATGGTTTCTCAGGCTATAATCAGATAGTGATGGCACCCGAAGACCGGGAGAAGACTGCGTTCACTACCCCGTGGGGTACATATTGTTATAGAGTGATGCCATTTGGGTTGAAAAATGCTGGAGCTACGTATCAACGGGCAACAACTACAATATTGCATGATATGATCCATAAAGAGGTCGAGGTGTACGTGGACGACATGATTGTCAAGTCCAAAGATAGAGAGGGCCACTACACCGCCTTACAAAAATTCTTTCAAAGGATCAAAGAGTTTCGGCTGCGACTGAATCCCCAGAAATGCACGTTTGGTGTTACAGCAGGGAAGATGCTAGGGTTTCTGATTACACAAAGGGGCATCGAGGTCGACCCTTCCAAAATCAAGGCCATCTTAGAAATGCCACCACCAAGGACTGAAAAGGAGTTGCGAGGCTTTCTGGGTAAAGTGCAATTCATAAGACGGTTTATTTCTAAATTAACCTTGACTTGTGAACCACTTTTTGGTCTCCTGAAGAAAGGAAAGAAATTCCAATGGAACGGCCGATGTCAAGCAGCTTTTGAGCAGATCAAAGAGTATCTACAGAACCCACCCGTGTTGTCACCGCCAGAGCCGGGGAGACCGTTGATATTGTACCTTTCGGTAACTGAGACCACCATGGGCTGCATGCTCGCGTAGGAGTCGGAAGACAAAGTGGAAAGGGCCATATACTATCTGAGCAAAAAGATGCTGGATTACGAGACCCGCTATACACCGCTAGAGAAGGCTTGTTTGGCCTTGGTATGGGCAACCAGGAAGCTGCGGCACTACCTGTTAGCCCACTCTGTAATGTTGGTTTCGCGTTTGGATCCCATCAAATATCTCTTCGAGAAACCAGCACTTACGGGTAGGCTAGCTCGTTGGTTGCTGTTGCTCTCCGAATTTGATTTGAAGTATGTAACGCGCAAGTCAGTAAAAGGGAGAGCGGTAGCGGAGTTCCTTGCCGACCACCCGGTTGAGGGGGATGAAGCGGCTGAGTATCTATTCCCAGATGAAGCCATTCTGCACGTCGAAGATGAAACTTGGACGATGTACTTTGACGGAGCGTCAAACCAATACGGGTATGGGGCGCCTGATGATTCCCGTATCCCTTTAGCATTCAAGCTCCAGTTCAAAGTCTCCAACAATGAAGCAGAGTATGAGGCATGTATTGCTGGCCTGGAAGCAGCCCTAGAACTAGGGGCAAGACGGTTGGACGTCATTGGGGACTCGAACCTTGTTGTGTCTCAAGCAAAAGGAGATTGGAAAGTCAAGGAGGAAAGGATGATAATCTACCACCAAACCTTGGATTTGTTAATTCCTCGGTTTGAGAAGCTAAATTTCACCCACCTCGTAAGAGAGAACAACAGGTTTGCAGATTCATTAGCAACTCTATCCTCTATGATAGACATCCCGTCCGGAGTCCGGATGCGTCCAGTCATTATTGATCAGAAGTTCGTGCCGGCATACGAGTCGATTTCCGCCATAGATGAGGTTCAAGACGGCAACCCCTGGTATTACGACATCTGGAACTTCTTGGAAAAGGAGACATATCCACCGGGGGCAAATGCCAAGGATAAGAGGGCCGTCAGAAGAATGGCTGCTCAGTTCATCATCTGCGGGGGAAAGCTGTACAAAAGGGGTCATTTGGGAATGCATAAGCTCTGTGTGGAAGCCGAAGAGTCAAAGTGCCTGATGGAAGCCATCCATGGGGGGGAGTGCGGTGCACACATGAATGGAGTGATGCTGGCTAGAAAGATTCTCAGACAGGGCTACTACTGGTCAACCATGGAGGAGGATTGTATTAGCTTTGTTCGGCGATGCCACAAATGTCAAATTCATGCAAACCGCATGAACATCCCGCCGTCAAAACTGTACAACATGACTTCGCCGTGGCCTTTTTCAGTCTGGGGAATTGATGTGATCGGAGCTGTTACCCCGAAGGGGTCAAACGGGCATGAGTTTATTCTAGTAGCGATAGATTATTTCACAAAGTGGGTCGAGGCCCAATCATACGCGGTGTTGAAGGCGTCGCATGTCGCAAAGTTCATCAGAAACAACATCATCTGTCGCTACGGGGTGCCAAACGAAATAATTTCAGATAATGGTTCCCACTTCAAGAAAGAAGTGATAGATTTGTTGGAAAAATACAATGTGGCTTTCCATAAGTCATCTACATACAGGCCGCAGACCAACGGAGCGGTTGAGGCCGCCAACAAGAATATCAAGCATATACTACAGAAGATGGTGGGAACCTATCGGGACTGGCCAGACAAGCTGCCATTTGCTCTGTGGGGCTACAGGACTTCAATCAGAACTTCTACTGGAGCAACTCCATATTCATTGGTCTATGGAATGGAGGCTGTTCTACCCATTGAGATTGAGGTTCCGTCGTTACGAGTATTGGCTGAATGCCAGATAGCCGAAGCAGATTGGCAGCAAAGCAGATTCGAAGAACTCATGCTCTTTGATGAAAGAAGACTGAAAGCACTGTACCACATCCAAGGCTATCAACGCAGAATTGCCTGGGCTTTCAACAAGAAGGTTAAGTCCAGGAATCTGAAAGAAGGAGATTTGGTGCTCAAAGACAACCGAGCTCCCATCCACGACCCAAGGGGCAAGTTCAAACCCAATTGGACTGGTCCTTACATCATCAGAGCTATCTGGTCAGGTGGAGCTGTGGTTCTGATGGATCTAGATGGTTTGGAGTTCTCACAATCGATCAATATGGACAAGTTGAAGAAATACTATCCTTGAGAGGCTCGCTAGGCCGAAAACCCGAAAGGGCGACCTAGGCAAAAGTCAGAGCACAAAAATTAAAAAATTAAAAAACTGAGCTCGCAAGGTTGAAAACCCGCAAAGGACGGCCTTGGCAAAAGTTAGAGCGCAAAAGGAGAGTGAAAATACTCGAGTGAACCCTAGCCTGAACTACGTAAGGCTTGATTCCCATCTTTGGGATACGTAGGCAACTTCATCTTGAAGTTCAGCCATAAACTTTTCCCCGATCAACTCTGTCCATTTTGATCATCTCAGTCATCTTTATCCATCAGCATTTATCGTGATCTCCGGTACAGTGCTGTTCAAACTAGGGGCAACTTTCCGTTGCCGCGACGGTACAAAGTTACTCAGACAAGGGGCAACTTTCCATTGCTTTGCAGTGCCGCATTGTTCTTTAGACTAGGGGCAACTTTCCAGTTGCGGGGATCTGGGGTTGTGCATCTCAGTGACAGATTTTCGGCGTGTCCAGTTTTGATCCACATCGAAAATAGTTTTGAAAAGTTTTAATAAAAGTTGACTTTGTTCAAATCAATCTTTTTACGACTAAGACCATTTTTGGACCAAAAGCGGAAAATTTTCAGTACCATAACCTTCAATTTCATTGATTTCAAAATAGAGTTCTCCTGCTCTTGCATTACAATCGAGGTTGCTTTTTTTGGTACATTCATAAAGAAAACTTGAAAATACTAAATAAGCAATAAATTTGGGGCATACTTGAATCAAGTATCTCTGTTCAAATCAAGTATCTCTGCGTCCCCTCCCAAGCTAGGCCCAACCTGTGCCTCCTCATTGAGCCAATCTAAGCACTCATCAGACAAAGTGCAACTGAAAGTGGAAGCAGGGGCCAGGAGCTCTCTAGTCCTCCATGCTGTGGCATATCGGGCAAGCTGTGCACCCCGGACCGGGAAAGCGGCTGGGTACTCAATCCCCTCCGGTGGACAGGTCTGATCATGACCAAACTGACGCAGGAACCAAAACGGAAAATAGAATACGCAGTGGGTTAGACCAATCAGTTGGATCCCAATCAGCCGAGACATACTATAGCTCATTGCCGGGAGGTTGAGCCAAGGACAACGCCAAGCAATGCCGTCTGCGGACAAATTGCACATCCAATCGAACCACCACCTTTCATCAAGAGCATTGACTAGGCGCTGCCGAAAGAAGTAGCCTCGAGCTGAATAGGCCGAGCAAGAGTCCACAACCTGCAACTTGTCCATTAACCATACCTAGGGGAGGGATGGAAAATGAGAGAATAAAGAACAGAGAGATGTACGATGAGAGAAAAGTAAGACAAGGGTTTTGTGAGAAAAAAACCGAGCCTGAGGGTCGAGTGATGTGAGCAAATATATATGTGAGGTTGGGTGGGAAACATTACCTGCAGCAGCAGTGGACTCCCAGCAAATCTAGTCGCCTCCCGGCGATAGACAGAATCTAAGCCCATCAATGTCTCAGCCAAGGTCATGGCAATACAGCTCTTCCCTTCTCTCAAGCCTTGGGCGACTTCAATCAGGCGAATGCTAGCCCCGCCGAAGCCCGAGGAAAGCAGAAAGTGAGACAACATACATAAGCAGAGGGCGTGTTGCCGGAAACCCTGCCAATAATGGTTGCTGCGGTCACCGGTGTCGGAAAAGCGATGGATCAAGCCGAGGATGTCCAGTTCCCCACTACAGATCAGAGATCGAGCGTCATGCGCCGTGAGCCCACACATCCGCCCTAAAGCCTGGGCATGGCCGAAACGGAGCTGGGGCAAGATCACTTCAGAGCACTCAGACTCCATCAAAACCTGAAAATCTTCGAAAGTGGGACACATCTCTTGGCCGCCAAAGCTAAAAACATGCGTCACTGGATTCCAGAACCTTGCCGTGGCATGGAGAAAAGGAAGCTGTAGCGGAGTACGGCACAGCGTGAATAGTGCATTCAAGCCGAAACCCCGGAAATTCAGCTTTTCTGAGCCATCTAGAGAAGAGATCCAAGATGTGACATTTTCTGCGAGAACCGCCTCCATCTTTGGCTAAAACTAAGATGAAATGAATGTTCCCGAAGTTGAGGCTTTTATAGAGGGAAAAACACTATTCACGGGGACACGTGTCAAAAATCTAGTGGCTGCAGGACTAAGTGGCCGGCCGGCCACCTTTTCTGGCTGGCCACCCATTTACTTTTTACAAAACTGGCCGGTCAGCTGTCTCTCTCCATAAAATTGGCCGGCCGGCTCCCAGGAATGGCCGGCAATGCCGCAGTGTATCCCCCTGGCCCTGTTTTACCCTTCGAGAGGAAGTTTCAAGCATTTCCATGCAACGGGAGAGTCAAAGGCCTTCATCTCCCTCCGTTTCGGATGCGTTCCGGTGCCCAGATCGTCCGAAGTACACTCTGTTATCATTTTGTTTATCGAGTTGTTGTTTTGATTATCGAGTTGTTGTTTTTCTTATCGAGTTGTATGTCGAGCGGACGTGTTTCATGTTTTTGAGTCATTGCGCTCTGTTCAAACAATCTTTGTTTAAAGTCTTGTTTATTTGCGTTGTCAACATTGTTGCATTTTGCTTATCGAGTTGTAAACTTCCTAAGGTCCTGTTATATCTTAGTAAGTTGAGTTGCTTAGTTTGTTGCGTCGGTTCACTACCTGACTTGGTGATCACAATGCACATTACCATTCAATTTCATTCTTGTGCAAAATAAATGATGCGATACGATGCTAAAAATACAAACATCTTTTCAAAAGCTATTTCATTCCATCATGCTTTACAACAAACAAAGGTACAAGTTTTACAAAAAATAAAACTGCCTAACAATGTGCAAAGTGCTACAAACTACTAGCAAAAAGAAAAATAAAGCAGGAAATAGCAACATCAAAGTCCTCGGGAATGGGAACGAGAAGCACTCCTCGTCCTCTTCTGCGGGACAACCTCCGCACCATCATCATCATCTGAGTCGGAGCTGTCATCCTCAGGATCCCCCTCAGCCTCGCCTCTGTTCCCCGAACCAAAACCGGAGCCCCCCTCATCAGCAGATGTCTCTGACTGACGATCGGTAGCCTCCTCCTCCTCCTCAGGCTCCACCTCCACAACGTGAGCCCTGCGTCTGCGGACAGGCCCCCCTCGAGCTCCTCGAAAAGGCCTAGATGGCCCGGCTCCTCGGGAAGGCCGAGATGACCCCGCCCCCTGAAAAGGCCCAGATGGCCCAGCTCCCCAAGGAGGCCCAGGTGGCCTGGCGTGCGGCTGACCGGACCATGAAGGCATCTGAAAACAAAGAGTTCAATTCAAATACATCAGTCCAAATATATACATCAGATGCAGATACAAGCAAAGGCTACGTGAAGTGGGTGCATGTAAATACAGTGTACAAGAGGGGCATGTGTCAGATGTGCTCTACACAAGTAGTCTATCGATGCAGTAGAAATCAGCATGTCATCAGAAGTATGATAAATGCCAGAAAACTGAAGGGTACCTGAATGCCCGCGACAGACAACTGTGCCTCCCTACGCAGGACCATGCCCTCGAGTGTGGCCACCAGTCCAACCACCTCCTCCATATACCCTCGATGTGGCTGCAAATATGAGCTCATAATCATCAGTGAACAAAAGAATGTCTAAACATCTGAATGATGAATGAAAAACAGTGGAGCATACCAGCGGTGAGTCAGGATCAATGGCGTATCGATCACTGGGCATCGGAGGCTCTAGTGGGATCGGGGTCGGAGAGATAGCCCCATACTGCCACGCCATCAACTCAGTGGGCATATCTGGCCATCCAGGATGAGGATAAGCCGACGGAGTCGGAGGAACCGGTCTACTCCCGCCTCTAGATGTACCGGCCCTGCTAGTAGAAGGGGCGTCTGCAGCCCGAGCCTGAGCCTGGCCCGAGGATGATGTACCGGCAGGCCTCATCATCGGGATACGAGCACCCGTCAATGGAGGCATCAAATATATGTGACGGTAAGTGGCGTAGTCCCCCTCCTCAATATGTAGTAAAGCATCACTACCCAGCATGGCGTCGACTACCTCCGAGTAAGAGAGCCTGTCAGTAGTCCGCATACTGGCTGGGGGTACTGCGGGAAGATCCTGAGAAAGATACCCCCATACCTGGCGCAGAAAGCGTTCCCCCAGGAACCATACCCTGCCAACCGGCCCTTCGAGCAGGACCCTATACTGGGAGATGTCCGACCCTCCGGTATACTGAAGTCGGAGACCATCACCCAGGGGCGCCCAAGGCTGCCATGTGATCTGCAGATGATAAATGCATAAAACAGTCAGAAATCGAGAATATACAGAGCAAATCAAAGATGAAAATGAAAAGAACTAAAAGTTCTGAGGTACCTCTGAATGTCGCACAGTGTCAAAGTACTGTCGCAGGTAAAGGAGGGTCTCTCGATGTCTCGGCCGGTGCGGGCCCTCGAACACCAATGAATAAGGGGTCATGGAAATCCCTGCCACCTCCAGCTCTGGGGCTAATGATGGGAAGTATACATAGACCCATAGCTGAGAAAAGCAGTGCAGAATGTAAGTACTAAATGCTGAAAGCAAGATACAGACTGTAAAAGTGCGCTGTGTGTGCAATGTACCAATAATGAGAAGCAGAGATGTAAATCAAGGGGACAGAAAAGTACCTCCCAGGCTCTCCAGTAGCCGCCAAGTAAATCGCCCCGCCCGCGGGAGGTCGCGCTCATATAAAAGTAAAGGGTAGCCAGGCCGGCGCCACCCCAGTCATATCTACTGACCTGTGATAGGTCGACTAGGGCGCTCAGCATATATAACCCGACTGTGTTCCCTCTGTCGGCGAACAGGGTAGTCCCGAAGAGGAACATAAGGAAACCACGGGCGTACTGCTCCGTCTCCTCGGGACTCTCAAGCACCATCTCCGCCCGCCGGAAGTGGGAAGAGAACCAAGTGTATCGGACTCTCCCAGAAACCCTGTCAACAGGCGGGCGAGCCCCCAATAGATACATCCAGGCGGCCTCCCACTCGCCCATATCCTCATCATAAGGGATGGACCAACCTCCGATGTCTAAGCCAGTCAACACAGCAAAGTCTAGGGGCGTCATGGTCATGTCCCCAGTGGCCGAGAAATGAAAGGAGTTGGTGGTGTCCCACCATCTCTCTACCAAGGCTGCCATCAGTGTCCTCCTGGCAGGACAACGGGACAACCCGACACAGAAGGGCCCAAATCCTGCCAAGTCCACTAAGTCTCGGACGCCCTCCGGGAGCTCAGCATACCAGTCCCGTGCGATGGTGGAACCATACCCCCGCACACTGCGGGAACAAACCTGCATTTAGAATGAATACATGTGTCAATAATGAAATGAATGGGCTGTGTGCCAATGACATGAAATGGGCTGTGTGCCAATGAGATGAACTGGGCTGTGTACCAATGAGATGAATGGGCTGTGTGCCAATGAAATGAAATGGGCTGTATGCCGATGAAGTGAAATAAGCTACATACAAATTCTAATCTGGGCAGCGTGTTCAGAAAATTTGAAGTTTGGGCTGCGTGTTCAACTTTCAGTTAAATTGTGGGCTGCGTGTTCACTATCTATCTGGGCTGCGTGTTCATAAAATTTGAAATTTGGGCTGCGTGTTCAACTTTCAGTTAAATTGTGGGCTGCCTGTTCACTATCTATCTGGGCTGCGTGTTCAGAAAATTTGAAATTTGGGCTGCGTGTTCAACTTTCAGTTAAATTGTGGGCTGCGTGTTCACTACCTACTTGGGCTGCGTGTTCGGAAAATTTGAAGTTTGGGCTGCGTGTTCAACTTTCAGTTAAATTGTGGGCTGTGTGTTCACTATCTACCTGGGCTGCGTGTTCAGAAAATTTGAAGTTTGGGCTGCGTGTTCAACTTTCAGTTAAATTGTGGGCTGCGTGTTCACTACCTACCTGGGCTGCGTGTTCAGAAAATTTGAAGTTTGGGCTGCGTGTTCAACTTTCAGTTAAATTGTGGGCTGCGTGTTCACTATCTATCTGGGCTGCGTGTTCAGAAAATTTGAAATTTGGGCTGCGTGTTCAACTTTCAGTTAAATTGTGGGCTGCGTGTTCACTACCTACCTGGGCTGCGTGTTCAGAAAATTTGAAGTTTGGGCTGCGTGTTCAACTTTCAGTTAAATTGTGGGCTGCGTGTTCACTATCTATCTGGGCTGCGTGTTCAGAAAATTTGAAGTTTGGGCTGCGTGTTCAACTTTCAGTTAAATTGTGGGCTGCGTGTTCACTATCTATCTGGGCTGCGTGTTCAGAAAATTTGAAATTTGGGCTGCGTGTTCAACTTTCAGTTAAATTGTGGGCTGCGTGTTCACTATCTATCTGGGCTGCGTGTTCAGAAAATTTGAAGTTTGGGCTGCGTGTTCAACTTTCAGTTAAATTGTGGGCTGCGTGTTCACTATCTATCTGGGCTGCGTGTTCAGAAAATTTGAAGTTTGGGCTGTGTGTTCAACTTTCAGTTAAATTGTGGGCTGCGTGTTCACTATCTATCTGGGCTGCGTGTTCAGAAAATTTGAAGTTTGGGCTGCGTGTTCAACTTTCAGTTAAATTGTGGGCTGCGTGTTCACTATCTAATCTGGGCTGCGTGTTCAAAAAATTTGAAGTTTGGGCTGCGTGTTCAAATTTCAACTATTATGGGCTGCGTGTTCACTATCTAATCTGGGCTGTGTGTTCAGAAAATGTAAAGTGTGGGCTGTGTGTTCACTTTCGAATTCGGGCTGCGTGTTCGATAGATCAGTGTTTGAGCCGTGTGTTCGCCTCTTAACTAATGTGTACTATGCGTTCGCAATTAATTAGTGAGCCAAGTATTCAGAAATTCGAGTGTTGAAACTACATGTTCAGGATGCAAGCAAAGTACTAAGCTAAACTGCGTGTTCAAGCATGGCAAAGGTGCGAAATCTATGAAAAATACAGAAAATGAAGTAAATACCTCTCGGGCCTCATGAGAGAGGTGCTGCTCCGGCTCTCGGAGGAGCAGATCCCCGGGTGCTCGCTCGTCAAAGCTAGTAAAGTGACGGAAAACAGCGCGCGGGAGAACGTGTGCTGACGGGCGGTACCTCCCGGGAATAAAAGGTCGGGTCCTCGGGGGTAGAGTCATGGGATCGAAATCGTCTCCGGCACCTGGAAAACCTCCGCCGTGGGGAGAATTACCCGCCTTTTTTCAGAAAATCTGCAAAAGGGAGCAAAAATGAGCAAAATGAGCCAAAATTGGAAAAAGTCAACAAAAGTCAACTCTCGGGAAATGAAAAAGTCAACAAAAGTCAACTCCCGAGAAAATCTTCCAAATATTGAGACAAACTTACCTCAAGTGGCGAAAATGCAAAAAGAAGCTCCGAAACCGAAATTTAATCGCTTCAAGGTGCTTGGAACTGAATGTTTTTGCGAAAACAATTTGCACGGGGCGTTGGAAAACGCGCGTGAAACTCAGATCTGGAGAGGAAAGTGTTGTAGAAGGCAAGAAAGGAAAGGGCCTCGGCTGCCTTTTATAGGCCTCAAGTCTTGGTTGAAGAAGCATGAAGGAAGGAGGCGAAAAAGACCAAACTGCCCTCGGATCTGGCATATGGCCGGCCGGCCCCTTTTTCTAGCCGGCCAGCTATCTGCTTTTTGGATAACTGGCCGGCCAGCTATCTACTTTATGGGAAACCGGTTGGCCACCTCCCCTTGGGAAGATGAACGGCCGGCCATGTCCCCCACATGCCCACCTAGCTCTCTGCAAATTTTGAGGAAGATCGGAGTTCCCGGGACCTGAAAAAGTTCAAAGAAAGTGCACTTTCTGTCGCGAAATAGCTCCGCCGGGACTTCAGCTTCAAGTTCTGACATATGTCTCATCATCATTCATCGAAATCAATGTGTATCCTTTTTGAATGAGTTGTAACCTTCCAGGAAGTGGATCGGAGGCCGTAATTGAGTTACCTTCGCCGAAACACGCGTTTCTGTACTCGTTGTTTCATGACAAACGGGCACCCTGATTCATGCTTATTTTGTACTATCGTGCACATAACTTGCATTCTCATGAGTATACCTGCATTAACATGCACATTTCTTGATATTGGCATACCTCTATGTTTGAGCATACGTTGTCACACATGTTCCACTCTTGCATTGCGATGCATTCACTCACCAGCACTGCGTGTGTCAAACTTCCAAAATCACATTGGATATATGTATATAGCATATTGTACTTGTTGCAATTTCTCTCTTTTACAGGCACGATATTGTATGTACGGTTCAATTGAGGCTAGTGCGACCAGACGATTTGCGCAGGTATCGTATCTTCTCCGTGTGAGATGTGGCGGGGATTGAATAATCCTCCGCATTCTTAACTGCATGAAATGTAGTTGTTGCTTTGCATTCTCGCTTAAAACTGTTGCATCTATTTGCGAATACTTGCTTCATTACAGCTTGCTGCATTTGCACGATCATTGGGTTACCTTCGGCTTCTTGCATATCATTTGCATTTTGCCCCTGCCTGCGGGCATGCCTGCGGGCACATCTCTGTTTATCTTGTACATTTGTCTAAGTCTTCGGCCTTGTCAAAAATGGGTCGTCTCTGGGCTTTGACATTCACTCCCGTCACTTGTGACTTCCGAGTTCTGTCAAAGAGGGGCAACTGTAGACATCCCATTTTTGACCGACCTTAAGACTCAGACGTCACCGATTGAGCGCTTGGTGATGTTACATGATGTGTTCGTTCAGAAGTTTCAGAGTCACGGCCGTGAGCCCTGCCTCCGGACTTCCGAACCCTCTTCTGTGCCTTGTCTCGGTTTGCGAACCAGACTCGGTTTTCTCCGTTTCTTTTCCTGAGGGGAGGGAGAGGTCCCGTAGACCATCTCTCAGTGGCCGTAGGCTACATTTGGTGGCCGTAGGCCATTTTTCCCATTTCGGAGTCCGGTTTCCGATTTTCGGAGCCGTCAGGCCGTGTGCCTCGGTTCGGGACCGCTTAACCATCTCCTATTGCTCTGATTTTTGGCATACTTCCTATTTACTTCCTTTTGAGGGACACTGGGGTCTAAGAAACCCACTTCGTGACCGAACGCCACTTTCGGTGCTTAACAGCCCATTTTCGGGACCCCGAACTGCGTGTTTTGGCCCCGGAACTTTCATTTTGCAACGATTTTCGTTCATTTTTGGCAGGTACCTCTGTTTTATCACCGGGGAGGTCACTGAAGGGTGGGAGGCCAGCAATTGTTGCAGCAACCAGTTATACATCCTCCGGCGCCCTCCGGCGCCTGTTTTTCGCACTTCCGGGCTAATGTTGAACCCCTTGGGCCCATTTTCTCGAACTTTGAACCACATATTTGTGATGTACACACATGGGAGGACCCTAAAAGTTGGTGGCCGGCCATTAATGCTGCTTGACCCTTTTGACCCCCTCCTTCCGGGCTAATGTTGAACCCCTTGGGCCCATTTTCTCGAACTTTGAACTACATATTTGTGATGTACACACATGGGAGGACCCTAAAAGTTGGTGGCCGGCCAGTAATTCTACTTGACCCTTTTGACCCCCTCTTTCCGAGCTAATGTTGAACCCCTTGGACCCACTTTCTTGGACTTTTAACCACATGGTTGTGTTGTACACACATAGGAGAACACCATCAGTTGGTGGCCGGCCAGAAAATCTGATTGAACCTTTTGACCCCTAGCCGGCCGGCTAGGGGGTGTGGCCGGCCGGCCACCTGGAGCAAAAGTAACTGGCCGGCCGAGATCTTGGCACTGTGCACTTTACAGCTGTGGAGCTTTATCCCCCAGAAAAGATATTTATCCGGGGGATATTTTGTGGGGGAAAGTTTGTCTCCTTTTCCCCCACCTTTACACCCCCTTGTTGGCCTATATAGCAAGCAAGATATATCCTTTGTTGGGGTTAGAAAACTTTACTTTCAAGCATCCATACACAAAGCCATCTTTATCCCTCTCATTTTCTAAAAAAACCTTAAGTCCCTAATCACCATTTCTTCTACACCACCAAGTTCTACCATCACCACTTCATTTCCAGCAACAAGGAAGGTTTCTCAAAGGCAAAAGGAGCTGCAAATTGGTCCAAGAAGCAACCAAAGCCTTAGTCTTCCAGGGTAAGTAATACTTCTACTCTTTTGACCCTTTTTCTTGATCCATTTGTAAGCCCCACTTGCTTTTTGTTTCAAGCTCCGGCCCTAACTGAAAAGGGCCCTCTTTTGAGCTCATCTTCACTTTTCATTAAGGGCTCAACCCTGTTTGAGCCCTCCATGATACACTTGCTTCATTGATCCTCTTATATGTCATAATTTTGCATGCTATTTTTGGCCCATGAGTAATCTGTTTTTGAGCATGTTGTAAACTGATATTAGGCTTAGTTTGAGCCCCTCTTCAACATTGAAGAAGGGCTCAATACCATTTGGGACTTCCATGTTGTACTTACCTTTATACTCCTCTTTTGGTCCCATTTTTGCATGCAATGGCAGCCTACCATGCTTTTGTTTTTGGCCATTTTCCAATTCTGAAAAGGTGCTTATTTTGGTCCATTCTTCATTTTTCCTTTAGATCCTTTCATGGTTTGAGACCTCCATATGCCACTTCATGTTATATCTCTCTTTTATTCCCCATTCTTGCATGTTTAGTTAGCCTACCATGCTTTTGTTTTTGGCCATTTTACAGTTCTGGAAATAGTCCTATTTTGGCCCATTCTACATGTTTTATTAAGGATCTTTGACTGTTTGGTGAATATTTTGCATACTTCATGTTATAGCCATTTTTGAGCCTCATTTTGCATTGCATTTTTAGCATGATTGTATATTGATCCGAAGCTTGCCATATACTGTAAATAGTCATATTTTTGGTCCCACTTCAGTGTTGTAGAAGGAAATTTTTCAGTTTGGGTTTTGCTTATATCGCTTGCTTCATTACCCCTCTTTTGGCCCCTATTCTTGCATGCCATTTTTGCCATACCTATGCTTGCTGTTTGGCCATGTTTATAACTGTGAAAGTGCCTTTTTTGGGACTGTCTAGCTTCTGTCTTTGCATTGCATGTCCATATTGTGCACGTTCAGCATAGCTATAGGCCATTTCGGGTGCCTAAATTCACATTTCGGGACAATTCCATGCATTTCATGTCATTTCGCCTCATTTCGGGACTGTTTCCCCCCATATTTTAGTGCTGAAATTCCATTAGAATGATTGCTATCCATTTCATGTCATTTCATCACATTTTATCATCGCCTCGGTTTGCGTGCCCGTGTGCACGCATTTCGAGGCACTCCATTTTTATCCGCCGGCATCCGATGTGAGTGTGGCTGAGGCTCACTCATGTTGGTATAAGCCCATTTGTCATTTCCATGTCATTTCATCACATTTTATCATCGCCTCGGTTTGCGTGCCCGTGTGCACGCATTTCGAGGCACTCCATTTTTATCCGCCGGCATCCGATGTGAGTGTGGCTGAGGCTCACTCATGTTGGTATAAGCCCATTTGTCATTTCCATGTCATTTCATCACATTTTATCATCGCCTCGGTTTGCGTGCCCGTGTGCACGCATTTCGAGGCACTTCATTTTCATCAACCAGCTTCTTATGTGAGTGTGGCTGAAGTCCTCTCATGTTAGTATAAGTCCATGTCACCTTTCCCATGCCATTTTAGTCACTTGCATTGCATTCTGTCATTTTCTCGATTTGCGTGCCCGTGTGCACGCATTTCGAGGCATATCATTTTCACAGCGTAGTGCATACTAGGTTGTATCTTAGATTGCATTCTGTCATTTTCTCGGTTTGCGTGCCTGTGTGCACGCATTTCGAGGCATATCATTTTCACAGCATAGTGCATACTAGGTTGTATCTTAGATTGCATTCTGTCATTTTCTCGGTTTGCGTGCCCGTGTGCACGCATTTCGAGGCATATCATTTTCATGGCATTGTGTATGTTAGGATTGTATCTTAGTTGCATTTCATGCATATCATGCATATTGCATCGTGTCCGGAATAGGATTTAGCCCGGACACGGGAAGCGAGGTACATTTCGTACTCCGAGTGACGGAATGTGTCTCAATTCCCCAGTCACCGACACTCCGGATTATCCATGATGGAGTTAGGTTTTAGCTGTAGTTTCATATGCATTCATCCTATATTGAGTTGTGCATTTCGACTCCTCGGCCATCATGCCTCGGTATGCGTGATTGGTGGCACGAGGATCGAGACATGCATATATCTGTGCAAATACATTGCTATGCCCCTTTCCTGCTCTCTGTTGCAGCAAAACGAAGAATCAGCAACCTTTTAGGGCTTGGCACGCATTTCAAGAACAGGTGTAAACAGAGGCTAATTGGGGCATTCCGGTGGATTTCCGCGCAAGACAACCCGGACATGCATCATCCATCAGAAGCAAGGCAGTCCCTGGCTTGCACGCCAGCTTTATTTGATTTCTTAGTTAATTTATTAATTAATTAGAATTTTGTAATATTTTGGACTGTAATATTCTTTTATTCGGGACTGTAATATTTGGACTGTATTATTTATTCGGACCTTCTGCGCGAGGGCACAACTGTAATTAGTGTACGTGAGTGTGATGTATGTCTTCCAACCCCACGTCTTTCTCCCTTTTATTTATCCGCTTATGATGGTTAGATTAGGGCATATTTAAATTAGCATACAGTATGACAGCATGTTTGCATTCATCCATCTGTATTGCATGCACCGGGCTCGGCGCATCATACTAACTGCATTGTATTTTCAATTCCAAATTGAATACATGTTAATTGTAGCATTCCAAAAGTCATGTTTAGAATAGCCGAGCCTGCTATAGTTGCATCTTTGCATGTGTTGCATTAGGCATTTCTGTATACCTAGGATCATGCATGATTTCTAATGTAGTTTCTGTTTTTGGCTTGGAGTACTCGGTAAGTTTTATGCTTTAGCATCCTTGCATACGTGTGAGTGACTGCCACGAATAGCATGCTTACCATGAGGCTATGTGCTTATATGATATACTTGCCTGAATGCCTGTGGGTGAAGGTTGGGTTATCTGAATTGGAATAAATCATCAAATGTTTCAAGCCTACCTGCGGGTAGCAAACCATTTTCAAAAACAAACATGAAATGTTTCGTTCCAATTCAGGCGACCCGGTCTATACTTGTATGCTGTGCGCATCACATAGTAACCTAGGCTAATAACCGGAATAAGAACTCACAATGTTTTCAAAAATTGATATCATGGTTAGTAGAGGCCGGTCTATGACCGGGCGAGCGGGGGTGCTCACGAAGTGACCTTCCCCAATCGTACCCAAGTTCCCGAGCCGAGGTAACTTTGGTGATAACGGACACGTGGCCTTTTGGCACCGAGTCAGGGTTTCCTAAATTTCCCAAAATAAAATATTTAGGTGGCGACTCTGTATCTGGCAAAGCAGTCCATGTTTGGCACTTCTTTCAAAAATCAGTTTTCTCAAAACGATTTGCCGGATTTGGACTCTTTGGTTCAGACTTAGAACCGTGACAATTTGAGAGTCCTGAGCTGTAGTGACCCCAAAATGAACGGAACGGGAGCTCGTTCCTCCCGGGGCGTTCCGGGGACGTCTACAGGAAGTCAAACATATTCTCGAGAAACTGTGAGGCCTGATAGGAAAGATTGGTCCACTATGCTGGTTGATGCATTTTGGGCCTATCGCACTGCATATGAGACACCTATCGGGATGTCTCCATATAGGATTGTGTTTGGAAAAGCGTGCCATCTCCCTATTGAGTTAGAACACTGGGCTTTGTGGGCCATTAAGAAATTCAGTTTTGATATGGCCAAAGACAGTGACCATCGCAAACTCCAACTTAATGAGTTAGAGGAACTCCGCATTGATACATATGAGAGCTCCAAAATTTACAAGGCTAGGACTAAGGTATTTCATGATAAACACATTTCTCATAAGTTCTTCGAGCGTCACCAAAAAGTATGGATGGTCAATGCCAATTTGTAGTTATCTTGGGATAAACTTTGGTCTCAGTGGGATAGCACATATGAGGTCATCGAAGTATTTTTGCATGGGGCAGTTGAGATTAAAAATCCAAAAGATGGTACGACCTTTGAGGTAAATGGCCAAAGATTGAAACATTATGTGGATGGTATTAAGAGAGGGGAGATGATTGAGGTTGTCCACTTGCAGACACAATATATCTTCCATCATAATTGCTTTGAGTCTAGGAGACTTAAAATCTTCTAAAGGCGTAATTCCTTTGGTGTTAGCCGTGCCCAAACGGCATCTGACAGTCTGGTATAGCCACCTAACTGTGTTTATAGAGAGTTCCTAGGAGATAAACTGAGACAGTGGAAACTAGAGTTAAATGGCAAAGCCTAGAATGCAAAGGTTTGGAATTTCTGAGACTAAAGTCTAGTTTAAATACCCAGGGGCGTGGAGATTGCTTCAAAACCACATCGACTTGAACTCTGTATGGTAGCTCCATAGGTTGAGTTAGCTTTATGTGCCTCAATTTTGGATACCAAATCAACCTAGTCTGTCACCCTGTTGGAGAATAGGAAAAGTTACAAATATTGTTAGGGAGAAAAGTGGTACCTATGTTTTTCGCGTGAAGATTATACCCTTATTGAGCTTTTAAATGTTTTCAAAGTGTTATTCTTATTTTGAATGTGAAATAAAGATACAAATTAGGTTGGGGGATGGAATGGTTGTAGTTGTGTTAAAAAATTAAAAAGAAGTAGACCGCACGTACGGCCAGTCCCAAAATTGGGCGCCCTAGCGGAGCGTCAAGCGCATGAGTGGCCCTAGCACAAAACCATTATGCTTGAGAGCCGTTACCCACATGGGCACATGAGTGGTCCACCCAAAAAAATAAAAAAATAAAAAAATGGGTGCACGAGCGAAGGCCTAGACCGCACAAGCAGCCCAAGCCCAAAACCATTCTGCTTCACAGCCGCTGGAGTGGCCCAATTTTGCTGCTGGTGTGGCTCATAATTCACCGCTCATGCAGTGGTGCAACTCATAATTCAACGCATGTGCGGCCCACATGGGCGCACGAGTGGCCTATTTAAAAAAAAAAAGAAAATAAAATAATAATAATTTTGTGCATATTATTTATTTATGTATTCATTTCTTTTTATTTACTTATTTTATTTCTCTTTCTTCAAAAAAATAAAATAAAAAATTCTTTAAACGAAACCCTAGCTCTCTTTTGACTATCTCTTCCCAGCACACTCTCTCTCTACCTCTCATATCTTCTTTGTTCTCTCTCTCTCTCTCTCTAACTCACAATCCCATCAAACCCCATCATCACCAACCCTTCTTCCTTCAACCTTCACCCCACCTTTTCTCACCACCACCTTCCCACCAGAGTATCACCATCCTCTCCGACTGGCGACCTTCCGATGGCCATTTTTTTCAGTGAATCTTAAATCTTCTCTTCTTCATCCTTTTTCTTAACACTTTTTCAAGGTAATCATCCTCTTTTTGTTAAGATTTCTTAGTTTTCACTTGTAATATTAGTACATTGGTAGTTTAATGGTGGTTTTTGAGTTTTGTTCGTCATCATTATTCATTATCATCATCCTCACATAAAAAATAAAATAAAATAAAATTTGTTGCTAGAACCAGAAACCAACCACCGCACGTGCGACCATCACTGGCGCACGTGCGACCCAAAAAAAAAAAAAAACAAAACAAAACAAATAGTAATATAGCTTGTGGTTGCCTATATTTTGTTATACAGTGAAAAAAAAATTTGTGTGTTTGGTTGTCCCTACCTCGTTGGATGTGCGCCTATGTCATATGGTACGATCCTCTCTCTCTTTCTGTCTGTCTCTCTCTCTCTCTCTCTCTCACACACACACACACACACATACATTTTACTATCTACTTTATAATTACTTACATTGAGGACAATGTTGTATTCCAGTTGGGAGATGAGGGTATTTATACTTACAATTCATGTTTGTACTTGTTACTCTTGATTGCACCATGTCACTTGATGTTATCTTTTTGCCAGTATGGTGGTGATATAAGCATATGTTAATTGGGGAACAGAGTAGATTTGCAGGAAAATGGTTTATTGGGTAAATACTCGAATGTGATGTATACACTAGGAGATATGTTTATATTTGTGGTATTAGTACACTTGTCATGAGTATGCCTTGATTCACATGAACACACTTTCATAGCGGTGACCTCTCTATTCTAATCCTTGGTGTACATCATTGATAACTGTCATGACCCAAACCTGCCCCTATAGGTTTAGCATCGTAACCGACCAGTAATCCTTGGATTACCAAAGGCCTCATGGCATAATAACATATAACAAGGGCTATGGAAGCAGATAATCTAGACATACATAGTCCATAGAGTTGTGCAGACATACATGAAACAAATAATTTTTTTTTTTTTATAAACAGCGGTACAAACTTTACACATCACTTCCAAATACACATTATCAGACATCCTGCCCAAACACAACATAGTATGAACATAGTCTAACATGATTACAAAAACAACCATGAAACTTGATTTCAATCGGAACCTCCTCGGGAGGCACAATGGTTGGCTGACAAAACTGAAACTTAGGCCGTCAACTTTGAGCCTGGTCACATGCTTGCTCACCTACATACATAACATAAACAATGAGCTACAGCCGAGTGAATAATAACAGAGTAAGGGGGTTTAATGAATGTTGTCTGCAACAGTCATAAAAACAGAATTCAAGAGTTATCATAAATGGATTCATGATCATGTTCAGAAATCAGAGTTCATAGCAGAAATAGATTCGGAATCATACTCATACTCAGAATTTGCAGTTAATTATACGTGGTACATTCTTTAGCTTTAGCAAAAACAGTTGATCCACCAGGGACGGCCATATAGGCATACAGTTGACCCATAGAGGAACGACCATAAAGGCATACAGTTGACTCATAGAGACAGTACAATTGACTCATGAGACGTACAGTTGGCCCATTAATGGGACGTAAGGATCCATAACAGTTGGCTCATGAGACATACAGTTGACCCATAGAGGGACGTAACAGAATAGATAACAGATATCTTTTGAAGCTAAGAATGCCACGAATACATTTCGAAAACATTGGACAACCATTCATTCATACAGAAAATAATATTTCAGAAAACAGATCATCTTATATCATTCAGAAAATGTTCTAAATTGAACATATCCTTACAAAGTTATTACTTACAGTTGGCTTTGGGTGCAGACAAACAGAGCAGATTAATGGAATGGTTTAAGGCACGTGACTTACACGAATACACACACAAATACACACTTGAAACACACATTCGAATTATACATAACTTACTTGATTAGTTCTTAGCCTGTTTCTAGCCTTTAACCTCATTATGGAGTCTTAATCATGGCCTAGGAATGCCTAGGATGGAATAAGGATGCAAAAATGTACTTAAAACACTTAGCCAAAATTTTGCTAAAACAGGGGTCTCACTCGAACGTGGTTTTCTTCGCTCGAGCGGACATGCCAAATGTGAGTGGTCGCACGAGCGTAGACCCCCTCTCTCGAGCGGTCTGCAAAAATGTGAAAAGTTTTGGTTGCATGAAATCTCCGCTTGATGCTCGTTCGACGCCCGCTCGAGCACAAGACACAGGTCCTCGCTCAAGCATAGGTTTTGTCACTCGAGCATGCTTCTAAACACGCAAAAACTTGAGAGCTTGCAATTTACGCTCAAGCCAGCCCTTTTGTCGCTTGAGCGGAAGTATGAAAATAAAGGTGGTTGCTCGAGCGTGGAAGCAAAATTTTGGGTTTTCCAGATTTGCTCCCAAGCTTCAAAACACGAATTTAACACCTCAAAACTCATCCTCTTGGGCCAAAATTCTGGAAATCAAGGCCCAAAAGGATGTCAATTGAACAAAATTCCAACACAAACTTTATGTATGATCCATAAACAAGACATGCATGCAATCCTTTGAACTTAACCTCCTCAAAACATGATCAAACTTGACATTTAAATAGAAAACATGATGAGTACTCAAAATGTAAGTGAGATGGACACATGCATGAAAGAATTATTTGAAATCATGCCCAATATGTGAAGAAATGAACATGCATGCCTGGTTTGATCCTCCTCTCTACTCCTTAAGCTTGATTCTTACATCTTATGGTTCAATTTACTTGAATTCATGCATGAATTAACTCAATTTCATAATTATGGGTTTGATTTCTTACTTAGAGGCTTGAATTCCCAAGAGATGAAGTTAAAACTCTCTAATCTTCTTCAAATAGCAACAATTCCTAGCACATCTTTGGTTTGAGCTCAAATTATCAAGTCTTGGACCAATTCTCCCTTCTCCCTCTCACTCTCACATTTTGTGTTTGAAGATGGAAGATGATAGAATAAAAACATGCATTTAGGTGTAATATGGTCTTGTAAGGCCACTTAATGGCATAAATGTAAATAACCTAAGCTAAACTAATTAACATTAGTTATTCTAATTTAATTGTGCCAAATCGAATTTTAATTAAATTTACCATAATATCCTATAAATCCTAATTAACACATAAATCAAGCCAATTTCTGAGTTGGATGCCGATAAGGCCTTCAATTCGCAATTCGAGCTCAAAACATGAACAGATTTTTCTACAGCAAACAGGTATAAATACAAAATGATGCAATGCACATATAATTGACTCAGGATTTCTTCATAATTACTTATTTGGCATACTTAAACATGGATTAGTGTTAATTATAGGTTGGGGTTGTTACAATAATTGCTAGTGTTGCAGAAAAGAATAAATGAATAGCCTTGATTCTCAAAAAAAAAAAAAAAAACACTTGACTTGTTTGGGTTCATAGTCTCTTTAACTCGAGTTATTACGCCCAATACTTACTACATGGGTTAATTAGAAAGCTTAAGGGACCTAGACGTTGCACAATTAAGGAAAAATAATGACTTGTTAGGATCCATAGCCTTTTTAGCTCGAGTTATTAAGCCCATAGGGATGTCTTCATACCTAGTGCCCTAAAACCATCTGGTTTGGGAGTCATTGGCCTAATGCTTGCTACATGGGTTGATTAGAAAACTTAATGGATTAGGACATTGCACAGTCTAAAATATAAATAAATAAATTTGAGAATCCTAGTTGCAAAAGTTTAGGCTGTGTTTGGTAAAGTTTTCTAAATTAATTCCACCTCTACATTCCAATGCTATGTTTGGTTTAAGTTTTCAAATCATGATTCCAAATCAATTTCAAAATACAATTTGAAAACATGTTTGGTAAAACAGACAATTTTTGAATTTTTGATTTATCCGGTCATCCGTCCAGACATCCTTCGGATGTTCGACCGGTCGTCCGAAACAACCTTTTTCTTTTTTTTTTCAATTGCCAATCACCACCTGTTATTTGGAAAAAAAAATATTTGTTTTTGATATTTTTTAAATATAGAAATTATGTTTTTAGACCAAAATAACAAATTATTTTTTTGAATTTGAGTTGTGTGCTTAGTTATGAGTCATAAGTTTTTGAATTAATTTCAAAACTTATAACCAAATAATTTTTCTCATTTTATATGTCACATCAAAAATTCAAAACTCTTTTCAAAACTTATAACCAAACAAATTTTCTCTTTTTAAATCATAATTTCAAAACTCACAAACTCAAAATAAAACTCTATTCTCAAATCATAATTCTAAAACTCTACCAAACACTACCTTAGTTTTTCTGTATATGTTGGGTGTTATTATGAGTTACACTATGCTATTATAGTAGACAGTTAACTAGTTATGAGGACTACACTTTACACCAAGGGCACTGATGATGTGTTTACTAGCATTCGTAAATACAAGGGACTTAACTTTTGTAATAACTGAATTGTGGTTTTTGCTCAATAGATTCTTTCATGCTTGTCCACTGTGCTTTCAATGACTCATCATGTCATAATATCACACAGTAATTGGCATGTAAGTTAATTGATAGTTTGAGTAGTGTGATTACTTATTGTTGTTGGGTAGATGTGAATATGTTAATGTTTGTGGGCATTATTTCTGGAAACCCTCACGAGACTATACTCGTCCACTTGGGGTAACTTTGTGGTTTAAAGGCTTATTGCATATGCTAAATGCAATCGTGATCCTTATGAAAGTGGTTTAGAGTATTTTATTTTTCTTCTTTCTATTGTTTTGCATGAGGACTAGCAAAATGTAAGTTGGGAGATGTGATGTAGGCCGAAAGGTACCACATTGAGGTCGCTTAAGTTACATTTATAGTCTTTGAATTTTGTTTCTTTGGTGGAGATGATTTTTGTTGTGCACTTGTATAGATTTGGCAGGCAATACACAAATTCAAGCAAAAAGTGGCATAAAAGCAGATTCTTTATGTGAGTAGTGAAAATTCCCGGCCTGCCACCTCACTTCACATACGGCCAGGCTCCACCGCATATGCGACCCACTAATGCTCGAGCAGCCAACATGGTCGCTCGAGCGGCCCACCTAGGGTTGCATGCGCATAAATTCAAGCCTGTTCTGCTAGGAATAAAAAGAAGAAAAGAGGCTGTAATTAGGGTTCGAAAATATTTTAGAGAAAATGAGGGGCTAGGGTTTGGAAAGAGATTTCTCAAGCTTCAAGGGCAATTTTCATGGAGCCTTTTTCTTCTTTTACTTCTTCCCGAGCTTCCATGAGTGGCTAGGCTCCTATTTCTAGGGTTTTGATGAAAGCCAAGTAAATAGGTTTTCTTTTATGTAATGGTTTTAACAATTGTATGGTTCTCAAGAAGTTTTCAAATATAATTTTTCATTATTTCTTCAAGTATTATTCTTTTTGTGATTATTGAATGCTTCCCATGCAATGGTTTCTGTTATTTCATGTTCAATGTATGAGACGAGCCATACTATGAGGGACGAGTTGTGTTGCTATCCTAGTTTAGAGTGAATGACTCGTACTACTTGAGATGGTTCGTACTTATACATTGAACGTGTTAATTCTCTCGATCAATGCTTCAAGCTTGTAGTTGCGAACTATTACTTAGTTCGAACCGTAACATAATTGAGTCTCAAATTAAAGCCTTATTTATGTAACTAGTGGTGAATTCATTACCCAAGTGTAGACGCGCCCGCGTGGGCCTCGCTACAGTTCGGACTCGATTTTGTGTCACGGTTCTAAATCTGAACCAAAGAGTCCAAATCCGGCAAATCATTTTGAGAAATAGATTTTTGAAAAGAAGTGCCAAACATGGACTGCTTTGCCAGATACAGAGTCGCCACCTAAATATTTTATTTTGGGGGAATTTAGGAAACCCTGACTCGGTGCCAAAGGCCACGTGTCCGTCATCACCAAAGTTGCTTCGGCTCGGGAACTTGGGTACGATTGGGGAAGGTCAGCTATGAGCACCCCCTCTCGCCCGATCTAAAGATCGGCCTCTACTAACCGTGATATCTTGTTTTGCAAGCATTATGTGTTCTTATTCCGGTTATTAGCCTAGAATTACTATGTTGTGCGCACAGCAAACAAGTATAGACCAAGTCGCCTAAATTGGAACAAAACATTGCATGTTCGTTTTGAAGATGGTTTGCTACTCGCAAGTAGGCTAAAATGTGGGTTTTGCCACCCTCGAGTGGGCTTTTAGAAAAGATGGTTTTGCCACTATCTAGTGGGCTTAAAACTCACAGTTTTAATGAATTATCCCAATTTAAGCAATTCGACCTTCATCCACAGGCATTCGAACAATTTATCATGTAAGCATGTAGCCACATGGTAAGCATGCTGTCATGATAGCATTCACACGCATGCGGTATGCTAAAGCATAAAAGCTCACTTAGTACTCCAAGCCAAAACAGAAACCAGTTAGTAATCACATGCATGATCCTAGTTCATATTTGAAATGGCTAATGCAACACATGCAAAGATGCAATCTAAATAGGCTCGGCTATCCTAAACATGGCATGTGAAGTGCTGCAACTAACAAACACTCAACTTGGAATTGAAATACGAGTGCAGTTAGCACGATGTACCGAACCTGGTGCATGCAAGACAAATGTATGAATGCACGCATGCATAGCATAAGGTATGCTAATTTAAATATGCCCTAGTCTACCATCATAAGTAGGTAAATAAAAGGGAAGAAAGACGTGGGGTTGGAAGACATGCACACACGCACCCACACTTATTACAAATTTGCCCTCGCTCGGAGGGACCGAAAGAATAATACAGTCCGAATAACAAATCAACTATCCTAGCTAATTAATTATTACAGACCCTTAATTAATTAACAAAATAAATGCAGACAGAAGGTGGCCGCAGCCGTGCCTCGGAATGTGCGAATGATGCATGCTCGACCCATATCGCCCGGAAACTCGCTGCCATAGCACTGTTGCCTCTGTTTTTCACTACCCTACTCCTCTGAGGACTGCCAAAGTCTAAGGACATGCTCTCTGGATGTTGGGGAATACCACCGGCTGGAAGGGATGGCCACCGGCCATGGGAAATGGTCACTGGCCGCTGATGAAGTTATCGGCCATTGATGGATTGCTGGTCGGCACTGTATTTAACCGATCGGCCAAAGCTTCCTGCAGAACCTGCAATTGGCAGCAGCAGAGGGCGAGCAGTGTATGGCATAGAATTTTTAGGCAAATATATGCATGGACACGCTCCCTATCATGTAATGGACTCAAGGGAGCATGGCCCTCGACCCTCGAGCCACCAATCACGCATTTCGATGCATGATGGCCAAAGAGTCAAGTATGCATTTCAATGTCAAATGCAATGCACACAAAACATACAAGGGACCCAACCTCAATCATGGTTGGTCAAGAGGCGAGGCAATGCACAACAATGCACATGCGACCTAAGCATGCAAGCAAACATACAAACATACAATACAACTACATGGCACACACAATGCTAACAACATAACATGCACAACGCATTGAAACATGGCATACACAGTGCAAGATGGACCTACACCAATGTGAGTGGACCTCAGCCACACCCACATCAGTGGCCATCAGATGAAAACAAGACAACTCGAAATGCGTGCACGCGTGCACGTAAACCGAGGACCGACCCTCAGGCATCGAAATGCCACTCTAATGAGACATGGAAAAGACATGAAATATGATATGCAAACATGCAAAAATCAGTAGCAAAATGAGGGGGGGCAAAACAGCCCCGAAACAAGGCGAAATGACACCCGATGCATGGAATTTCTCCCGAAATGCAAAACTAGGTACATGAAATGGCTTACAGCTATACAAAGCATGCACTATTAGATTATGACATGTGAATACAGATTCTAGGCAGCCCCAAGATAAGCATTTTTACAGTTCAAAGCATAGCCAAACAGTAAGCACAAGTGCGGCTAAATTATCATACAAAAATGGCTCCGCAAGGGAGGCAATGAAGCAAGTGGTAGATGCAAAGCCCAAACAGAAAAAGACTCTTCTACAACCCTGAAGA
Organism: Camellia sinensis; assembly: GCF_055761805.1. Taxonomy (NCBI): domain Eukaryota; kingdom Viridiplantae; phylum Streptophyta; class Magnoliopsida; order Ericales; family Theaceae; genus Camellia; species Camellia sinensis. The sequence continues at coordinate 15,421,959 of NC_138968.1, forward strand.
GGGACCAAAAATATTACTACTTACAATTTATGGCAACCCCCAAAACAATATACAGGTATGCTCAAAATGCCATGCAAGGTAGGGCCCAAAATAGGTCAAAACACAAAGTATACAAAACATTCATAAAACAGCCAAAGACCCTTAATGAACCATGACAAGGGGGTCAAAATAAGACTGTTTTCAGTTCTGAAAAGAGCCCAAAAACAGAAGCATCCGAGGCTAATAAATCATGCGAAAATGAGGCAAAAACATGGATTTCAAAGCAAGTAGCACATGGTGTATCTAAACAGTGATGAGCCCTTCTTCAATGTTGAAGAAGGGCTCAAAACAAGCTCACTTACAGTTTATGACATGCCCCAAAACAGATTACACATAGGACAAAAATAACATGCAAGATTGGGCCTAAAGGAGAGATAAAGAAGGAAGTGAAAGATGGGGACCTCAAATGACAAAATTCCCTTAATGAAACATGAAATAGAGCTCAAATAATGGGTACTTTAAGTTTTGGTCGGAGCTCAAAACAGCAAGCAAAAGGGGCTTAGATATGAAGCAAGGCAAGGCTAGAAAAGAGGGAATGAAGACTTACCCTTGAAGAGCAGCAATGCAGCAGCCTTTGATCCAAGAAAAGGAGTTCCTAACCTCTGAAAATTAGCCTCAAATGGTTGGAATGGAGGATGGAGGCCTTGTGCTATGGGTTGGTGTGTAAATGGCCAAGGATAATGGTCTTTGAACACTCTAACACACCCAAATGTAGAGAGAGAGGGAGATATATAGAGAGAGGGTATATATATCAGATATATATGCCCTAGGTCTGGTTTTTTGCTCAACCAAAACAATGGAGGAGGATGGGTCTCTTTTATAGAGCAAGGAAAATGACATAAAGCTTCTCAAAGAAGCTATACAAAAGGGTCAAAGGGACCAAGCTTCTAAGAGAAGCTAATGCAAAGGTGCAAGCTTCTTAAGGAAGCCAAGACAAGGGATCAAAGCTTCCTCAAGAAGCTTTGAGCAAAGGGTGCAAAAAAAAGGGTCAAAAGGTGTACAAAGGGTGCAAAACAGCCACACACGTGCATGGGGAGCAGGGTCTGTGCATTCCAGCTGCCACAGCTGGCATCCATTCAATCTGTAGAATACTCCAGAAGGTCATCGGCTAGCAAACTTGGTCGGTCAGCCATCTTTTCTGGCCGGTCGGCAATCTATTTGGCCGGTCGGCCATCTATTTGGTCGGTCGGCCATTTGTTTTGGCCGGTCGGCAGGAAAAATCTACTCTGCAGGTCCAACTTCAAACGGGCATAACATCTTCATACGAACTGTTTTTCAGGTCATTCTTGTGTCAAAATTGAAGCCCCAGAAGTAATCTTTCCAATGGAACCAGCCGTGCATCAAAATTCCAACTATGAAAAAAGTTATGCTTGTTTTAGTGAAGGCTGCTCAGTTTCGGTCCAACCGGGATGATGCCCAACTTCAACCAATCATATCTCCGCCCTCCGGTCTCGGATTTAAGAGATTCTTGAATGAAAAATGAAGCCCCAAAAGTCTTCTTTCCAACGGTGGTGGCATCATAGCTTAACTCAAAGTGTATAGAAAAATAAGTTTGATTTGGCGAGGACTGCTCGTCCCTCTCTTAGCAATTCTTGCCTATCTTCTTCTCCAACTTGGCTTCTCCCCTCTTCTCCTCTTTTCTTCAACTTCAAACCCCTAAGCAAGGTGTCTTGAAAGATTTTTCAAATATTTCATCTCTCTTTCATTCATTTCCACTTTGTCCTTGCTCGGTTTATCGAAAAACGTATTTTTTGACAAAATGTGAGCCTCGGAACATCGTAGAAACTTTATTTCAAAAATGTTTTGAAAGAGAGGGTTTTAAGGTCTAAAAACCATTCAAAATAGCTTTGGTCCAAAATGGGGTGTGAAGTTGGGATTTGACCCTCTCATTGCCGAAGAAATTGAACCTTTGCCCTGCACACTTTTCATCATCGAGCAAACCATCAGTAGCGCCCAAGTCTTAAGGGCGGTCAAAAATGGGGTGTCTACAGTTGCCCCTCTTTGACAGAACTCGAAAGTCATAACAATGACGGGAGTGAATGTCAAAGCCCAGAGACGACCCATTTTTGACAAGGCCGAAGAGTTGGACAAACAAAATACCGATAAATGAATGGTTGTACCCGCAGGCTGCCTATGTATCCCTTTGCAAGGAATCAAACCAGCGTAGTTCAGGCGCAGGATACAAATGATATGACAGAAGACTTTGACAATTGGACTTATACACTACGCGAAGCCGGTTTGTATTCAAAACAATGCGATGTACTAACAAGTACAAGTGAGGTGCGCAAGATAGCGCGATAGGATGCATACAAAATGCAAGTAAGGTGCACAAAACAGTGCGATGCGCAAGAAAGCGCTAGTGATTTGAAATGCACAAGACAGTGCGAGTGAGGTGCGCAAAATAGCGCGAATGATAAATTACACAAAACAGTACGATTGAGGTGTGCGAAATAGCGCAAATGTAAACTGCACAAAACAGTGCAATGCGCAAGATAGCACGAATGATAAACTGCACAAAACAGTGCGATTGAGGTGCGCAAAAATAGCGTGAATGTAAACTGCACAAAACAGTGCAATGCGCAAAATAGCGCGAATGATAAACTGCACAAAACAGTGCGATGCGCAAGATAGCGTGAATGATAAACTGCACAAAACACTGCGATTGAGGTGCGCAAAATAGCGCGAATGTAAACTGCACAAAACAGTGCAATGCGCAAAATAGCGCGAATGATAAACTGCACAAAACAGTGCGATCGAGGTGCGCAAAATAGCGCGAATGTAAACTGCACAAAACAGTGCGATTGAGGTGCGCAAAATAGCGCAAATGAGGTGTGCAAAATAGCGCGAATGTAAACTACACAAAACAGTGCGATGCGCGAAATAGCGCGAATGATAAACTGCACAAAACAGTGCGATGCGCAAAATAGCGCGAATGTAAACTGCACAAAACAGTGCAATGCGCAAAATAGCGCGAATGATAAACTGCACAAAACAGTGCGATGCGCAAAATAGCGCAAATGTAAACTGCACAAAACAGTGCGATACGCAAAATAGCGCGAGTGATTTGAAATGCACTAAACAGTGCGATACGCTAAACAGTGCGATTGATATGCAATGCACAAAATAGTACGATACGCTAAACAGCGCGATTGATTTTGAAATGAACAAGACAGTGCGATACGCTAAACAGCGCGATTGATATGCAATGCACAAAATAGTGCGATACGCTAAACAGCGCGATTGATTTTGAAATGCACAAGACAGTGCGATACGCTAAACAGTGCGATATGCTAAACAGCGTGAGTGTTTTGAAATGCACAAAACAGTGCGATACGCTAAATAGCGCGATTGATTTTGAAATGCACAAAACAATGCGATACGCTAAATAGCGTGAGTGTTTTGAAATGCACAAGATAGTGCAAGTGAGATACGACCACAAGATGCACAAGACAGTGCTAGTGAGATTCAAAGTGTAAGTGCACAAGACAGTGCGAGTGAATGCATGTTCTATACAAATGACGTGCATTTTCTACGCAAGTATGGAAGAGTGCATTTTCTATGCAAAAGATACGAGCATTTTCTATGCAAGAAACAGGAGCATATTCTATGCAATATTGAGAGCAAATTCTATGCAGAATCGAAAGCAAGCATATTCTATGCATGAATCATAACGATGCGTGGCACGCATGTCACAGAAGTGTATATGAAAGTGCACATTCTATGCAATGGAAGGGTATCAAACATGTACTCTGGTGCCTCCGATTTACCTTTCGAAGGACTTGGCAACATAACTCTGCTCGAAAAAGGGACACCCTGTTTACATTGGCGAGAGATAACATCTGCTGCTCCTTTAATTGCCATTCTGACTTGAAGCAGGCTTCAGCTTGGAGTAGAGGCACACTCATTCTTCGGAGCACTGACAAGGCCTGAAGAGGTACATCCGGAGTACAATCACGGAATTTGATGAAGGTGAAACACACTCAGATGCTTCGATTTTCCCTCTTTTCTTTTGCTTTGTAGTCTGGAACCCGTATAGCTTCAAATAGGTCCTTGTTCTACTGTTCACACTTATCGGGGGTGGACCCTGCAGTTTTATGAAAGAACAAATACTGTTTTGCACAAATGTGGAGAATGGCACAGCACTCTGAGCACAAGATGATTTTTTGGAAATTGAGAAATGAGTTCATAACCGGGTATTGAGCCGACGACTGGCCACAGCCAAAACGACTCGACAAGGGAAAAACAAAGGTAAACAACCTAAACACATCAAGTAACACTCGAAGCGGCTCAAAACAAGAATCGAGACAGACAAAATAAAACACAAGACTCAAATGTGCACATGGAGCCTATTTCCCCGGGTATTGTTTCCCACCCTTTCTCACTCGTGATTCTCACATCACTTGGCACTCAATCTCTAGTTTTCTGAAAAAGCCCTTTTCTTACTTTTCCTCTCAACGCACATCTCTCTATTCTTTAATCTCTCATTTTTCATCCCTCCCCAGGGTGGTTGATGAATAAACAGGAAGTTGCGGGTTCTTGCCCCAAGCATTCTGCTAGATTCTCTTCTTCTGCTCACAATAGTGAACTTTCTCCCACAGAGGGGTTGCGATGCGGCTGGATGTGCAGCAGATCTGCAATCGACATTGGTTGACGATGCTCTTACTGGGGAGTTTGGACGTAATTAGATCTGTCCAAACAAAGGAGTGGAATATCTTGATCCGTTCCCGTTCGTGCTTCGCACTTGGCTTGATACCTCGTTGCGTGGAGGATGTGAGAGCCTTCTGCCCTTTTGCGGTCAGCTTCAGTGGTGCCTTTTTCTGGTAGGTAGAGTGCCCTTTCTGGCAGATGCATTGACAACGGGAGAAAGACAGGAAGCCTAACTCAACTGTGCCCCTAGTTCGTCATTTTGACCATTTTTTGTTTTGCTTTCTACTGAAACAATTTTGACCAATATGAGAGTCAGATTAACATACTTGTTTAATTTTTGATTTGAAAATCATGCAAATTAGGTTATGAGCACTGAAAATTTTCCCTTTTCGGGTCCAAGAAATGGTCAAGTTTTGGAAAAGATGGAATAATTTTCGAGAGATCAGTCAACCTCAATAAATATTCTCAAAAATTATTTTTGCAAACGGCCAATGCTCAACAAGCATGGAACCTACTCTTGAGATGCGTAACTTCAGATCCGAAGGAAAATTGCCCCTTGCTTGGAAAGAGCTGCATGGCAACGAAAAGTTGCCCCTTGTTTGAATGGCACCGCAGCACACTGTATGGCAACGGAAAGTTGCCCCTTGTTTGGATGGCATCGCAGCGCATTGCAATCAGTCCTCAGAGTAACGATGACAACCGAACTCTCAGATACAGAGAAGGCAAAGATGATCAAAACCATTACATGGACACAGTTGATTTTGAAGTGTTTTACAGCTGGACTTCGGAATGAAGTTGCCTACGTATCCCAAACATGGGAATCAAGCCTTACGTAGTTCCGGTTCGGTACACTCGGGTATTATCCTCTCATTTTTAGGCTCTAACTTTTGCTAAGGCGCCCGTTGCGGGTTTTCGACCTTGCGAGCTTTGTTCTTCTTTTCTTTTTAATTTTTTTCATTTCTTTTTCTCTTCTTTTTTTTTTTTGCATTTTTTTCTTTCTTTTTTTCTTTTCTTTTGCATTCTTTTTTCTTTCTTTTTTTTGTATTTTTCTCTTGCTCTAACTTTTACCTGGGTCGCCCTTTCCGGGTTTTCGGCCCAGTGAGCCTCTCAAAGGGTAAAAGTGTAACAAGTCCATGCCAAATGGTTTTAGGGTTTTGAAGCCATCCGTATCTAGGAGAGTGGTTGTTGTATTGATTTACTGAAGGATCCATCTTCAGCTCTTCGAGCATATTTGACATTTTTGCCCCTAGTTTGAGGGGGGGCTTCTGATCTAGCTTTATAAGCTTCCTTTGATCTGATCTTCTTGATCTGACTTTGGTGCCTCTTGTTCAAGGGTTGCTTCAAAATGGCCACACAGGCCTCACGTTGTGGTTGACCGTTGAACGTTCTGAACTCAGGTTCAAGGTTTGAAAGTGAGGGGTCAAATCTCGAGGCTGAGAGTGATCCTAAGCTGCACAATCTCAAGAGCGATTCCACACAGGTCTTCGTAGGACTGCGCAAAACATTTTGTTTTTGAAAGTTTTTAAGAAAGCGACAAATCGCTCGCGCTGAAGACAGTGTGGGACCAATCTAGATCAAGCCAGGGTCCTTCTCAACACTCACATTAACAAGCATGATCTCAATCATTAAGGGCTTAGCATGCCTCTCTTTTTCTCAATTGATCAAGTTTTGCAAAACCTGAGGAATTCCTTCCTCTTCGTTTTTATCACAATGTTTTGAAAAACTTAGGTCATTACAATGATTCAAGGCACAGAAAAGACACAGCTTCTAGTCAAATAACGCCATCTTATTTAGAATTTCTGGCATAACTGGCACATGGCAGAAGCAAACACAAGAGTGCGAAAATCACTGCTGTTTCATTGAGATTTGTTGGTGTAACTGGCTCCATGGCAGAAACAGACTCAAAAGAAAGCGAAAAGACAGACACAAAACAAAATAGTGATGCCCGAGGTAACACCCTCGGAATCATCTGACTCTAACAAAACAGGACTGACTCGATACAACAAGACAGACCTGACTGACTTAGTACAAAAAGACTGACCATATAAAAAACAACAAAACTGACCCAATACCCAAGTCAGAAAGTACAAAAACTAGTGTTCGCACATTGCTCAAAACTGTGCGTGTCAAACGCCACATCTGAAGTAAACTGAGCGCCGCCCGCAGGTGGTTCATCCCCCGATCGCACCGCATTATCCCCCAGGTTCACTGATCCAATGACGATAGACTTTGTTGAGTTGGTGCGACAATGACCTTATTGTCAATCAGATCTTGTATTTCGTGGCGAAGACGGAAACAACCATCAGTGACATGGCCGACTTGCTGATGAAAGGCATAGTACTTGGTCGGATCATGGGAGGAAGGAAGTCTACCTGGCAGTGGTCGCGGCTCCAAGGGTTTCAAACCCCCCTCTCTAATCAGGATCCTAAAGGCCGCTGATAGAGACATGTACAGTGGTGCAAACACCCTCTGGCCTCGAGGTGGGTGTTTTGAGGTTTGTGAAGTTTTGCTGGATGCACCAGCAAAGGGATTGGCATGCGTTGACTGGGTTTGTTGATCGTTTTCGAGCACGGGATTAGGGCTGAAAGGAACATTCCTCGTACAGCGGCCCTTCTCCTGGCTTGCCCCTTGATTCAGACTGCTCTCATTCTGAGTGGCGAAAGTGTCATCCACAGTTTTTGCAACAACTGCGAGGACTTGCTCTTTGTTCAGTCCCTCAGCTTTCAAAGCCTCAATATCCCACCGAAGGTGTTCATGGGGACCAATGCCTGCCCCTACCTTGTTCTTACCACTTGCCTCCATTTTGTCAAGGGAGTGGCCTTCTTCAAATGCAGCCCGTCCTGAGGAGCCTTTTGACATGAACTCCCTGGTATGTGATGCGGTTGATGACGGGGCCAAAACTCCAAAGGCCAGATCTGCCACAGTTCTCTGAAGATCTTCAATTATCTTCATCAGCTCAGAAGTAATGGGTTCGTGGGTTTGAGATGATTGGGGTTCAGATGCACCAATCATGCATAAGTCCAGGCTCTCGGGGATAAACACATTAGGCCTGGGTAGATGGACTGGGGTGATGTACATGCTGGGGTCGTAAGGGACGGCCAGTGTGTGGATCAGATTGAGATGTGGGTAATGTACTTGGTCATTAGGGTCTGAAGGTGGAGCTATCGTCAGGTTGTCGATGAGATTTTGGACCTCATGACGAAGGCGGTAGCAATGGTCGGTGCCATGACCGCGCTGCTGATGGTACAAACAGTACTTGGAGGGATTATGTCTGGCTGGAAATGGGTTAGGCAGAGGTTGAGGATCGAGGGGTTTGAGATGCCCTCTTTCCATCAAGGCTTTTAGTGCGCTAGTCAGGCTCATATAGAGGGGAGTGAAAGTTCTGCCATGAGCTCGGGCTGGGCCGGCTGTTTGTAGGCTTGGTTTGGCAAAAGGGTTGGCTGTGGCGACTGCATTGATCTCGGTGGATTTGGGAATGACGCTACTACCAGCATTGGTACTCCCTGTAATCGCCCTCCTTGTCGGTTCACTTGTTCTGGGAATGATCCCGCTGTTGAACGCATTCTCGACCTGAACCCCCAGTTCATGCAAACTTTTGAAAGTGAATAGTGGAGCGACTATTAACTGTTGCAACATATCATGCTCGAGGTTTCGCACCATCATCTATACTTGATCCCTCTCAGAAGGGCGGCGATCTATCATCTGTGCTGCCTTTGCTCTCCACCTCGCAACAAATTCCACAAAAGGCTCTGTTGGGTTCTGGCGAGTTGCTTCAAGCTCTTGCATGGTCATTTCAACTTGGGTATTGTAAGAATACTGATCAACAAAGGCCTCAGCCAATTCTTCCCAGTTTTGCTTCACTTTATCTTCCAACTTAGCGTACCAAGTGGCTGCTACACCCGACAGGGTTCTTCCATACAGAGAGAGTTTCTGTGGCTTAGTCAGTCCCATCGGCTTTAAGACATCCAAGAAAAGTCGGATATGTACCGTTGGATCTCCAGACCCGTCGAAACGGTCAATATATGGCATTTTGAATCTGTCTGGGAGCCGTACGGCAGCCTCGGTGTGCCCATCCTCAATGTCGGGAATGGAGTTAAGGCCCTGTGCCTTTTTGAATTGCTTCTCAAGGTTCGCAATCTTCACTGCAGTCGGATTGAGCTCATTAACATCAAGGGGATAAAGTCTCTCATTAGGCTGCACCAGGGGTCTGAGCACCTGAGCTTGAGTCAACCTTTCTCGAGGATTCGGACACTGCAAATCTTCAACTGGCGGAAGTGGGTCAAAGTTTGGCTGGGGTCCCAAAGCTGGATGTGAGGCAGATGACCCAGATGGACGCTGCATTTCCATACTGGTCTCAGCCTGCATGGCAGTTCCCTAATTTAACGCTGCTATCACGGCCACAAATTCTTCCGAACCCTGTGCCATCATGGTCTGCTGAGTCTGAACAAAGGTGATGTGGCTGGCGGCTGACGGATCAGATGAACCGGCAAGCCCTGACTGGCCTTTCTTTGCCTTGCCTCAGCGAAAGAACACTGGTTACCCTTGAATTGAATTTCTGACCTAACAAAGTCTATCAACACTAGTCCAATGTACCCTGGGGATATCGGAGCATTCTGAAGCTATAGTTCCAGGACTACCCCTAGCAAAAGAGAAAACAGACAGCATCTCAGCACAATTTCACTGGAACGGATTTGAGCATACTAGGATGACTGTACTCAATACTGGTCACTATTTCCCAAATATCTGCCTGTAAACTGATACCCTCGGGTAAAACTGATTCCCCAAATACTAATGCTGATGCCCACAGGCCTGATACCCAGACTTGCAAACTGGTATATGCGTCCCTGTAGAGATACACTCTAAAAGCACATAGCAAGTAAGAGAGAGCCAAAACACCCCTATGTTGGGGTAGGGTTTCCCTGTCTTATTTTGTCAGGTTTCACCACGCACGCAGCGGTTTCAAACAACTTAGCATCGGGTAAACAACCTGTCATAGTTTGGGATGGTCACTATGGATTCCGAATATGCACTAGGTCGAATGGTCAAAAAGGGTGCCCCGGTAAAACCGGGGTTTGTGTTCCCATACTGTCAGAGCCCATAACCGGTCAGCCTTATGGTCATGCCTTGACAAGACAAGCCTCCGGCAAACCGTTCAGGAATGGCAGATGGCAAACACGGTGTCCTAGGCGCACCAATGCACATGCAATGCAAAGAGACACATAAATGAAATCAAAACAGGATATCACGACTTCGAGTCAAGCTCTCTAAAATCCCCAGCAGAGTCGCCAGAAACTGTAGACGCGCCTGCGTGGGCCTCGCTACAGTTCGGACTCGATTTTGTGTCACGGTTCTAAATCTGAACCAAAGAGTCCAAATCCGGCAAATCGTTTTGAGAAACAGATTTTTGAAAAGAAGGGCCAAACATGGACTGCTTTGCCAGATACATAGTCGCCACCTAAATATTTTATTTTGGGGGAATTTAGGAAACCTTGACTCGATGCCAAAGGCCACGTGTCTGTCATCACCAAAGTTGCTTCGGCTCGGGAACTTGGGTACGATTGGGGAAGGTCAGCTATGAGCACCCCCTCTCGCCCGATCCAAAGATCGGCCTCTACTAACCGTGATATCTTGTTTTGCAAGCATTATGTGTTCTTATTCCGGTTATTAGCCTAGAATTACTATGTTGTGCGCACAGCAAACAAGTATAGACCAAGTCGCCTAAATTGGAACAAAACATTGCATGTTCGTTTTGAAGATGGTTTGCTACTCGCAAGTAGGCTAAAATGTAGGTTTTGCCACCCTCGAGTGGGCTTTTAGAAAAGATGGTTTTGCTACTATCTAGTGGGCTTAAAACTCACAGTTTTAATGAATTATCCCAATTTAAGCAATTCGACCTTCATCCACAGGCATTCAAACAGTTTATCACGTAAGCATCTAGCCACATGGTAAGCATGCTGTCATGATAGCATTCACACGCATGCGGTATGCTAAAGCATAAAAGCTGACTTAGTACTCCAAGCCAAAACAGAAACCAGTTAGTAATCACATGCATGATCCTAGTTCATATTTGAAATGGCTAATGCAACACATGCAAAGATGCAATCTAAACAGGCTCGGCTATCCTAAACATGGCATGTGAAGTGCTGCAACTAACAAACACTCAACTTGGAATTGAAATATGAGTGCAGTTAGCACGATGTACCGAGCCTGGTGCATGCAAGACAAATGTATGAATGCACGCATGCATAGCATAAGGTATGCTAATTTAAATATGCCCTAGTCTACCATCATAAGCAGGTAAATAAAAGAGAAGAAAGACGTGGGGTTGGAAGACATGCACACACGCACCCACACTTATTACAAATTTGCCCTCGCTCGGAGGGACCGAAAGAATAATACAGTCCGAATAACAAATCAACTATCCTAGCTAATTAATTATTACAGACCCTTAATTAATTAACAAAATAAATGCAAACAGAAGGTGGCCGCAGCCGTGCCTCGGAATGTGCGAATGATGCATGCTCGACCCATATCGCCCGGAAACTCGCTGCCATAGCACTGTTGCCTCTGTTTTTCACTACCCTACTCCTCTGAGGACTGCCAAAGTCTAAGGACATGCTCTCTGGATGTTGGGGAATACCACCGGCTGGAAGGGATGGCCACCGGCCATGGGAAATGGTCACTGGCCGCTGATGAAGTTATCGGCAATTGATGGATTGCCGGTCGGCACTGTATTTAACCGACCGGCCAAAGCTTCCTGCAGAACCTGCAATTGGCAGCAGCAGAGGGCGAGCAGTGTATGGCATAGAATTTTTAGGCAAATGTATGCATGGACACGCTCCCTATCATGTAATGGACTCAAGGGAGCACGGCCCTCGACCCTCGGGCCACCAATCACGCATTTCGATGCATGATGGCCAAAGAGTCAAGTATGCATTTCAATGTCAAATGCAATGCACACAAAACATACAAGGGACCCAACCTCAATCATGGTTGGTCAAGAGGCGAGGCAATGCACAACAATGCACATGCGACCTAAGCATGCAAGCAAACATACAAACATACAATACAACTACATGGCACACACAATGCTAACAACATAACATGCACAACGCATTGAAACATGGCATACACAGTGCAAGATGGACCTACACCAATGTGAGTGGACCTCAGCCACACCCACATCAGTGGCCATCAGATGAAAACAAGACAACTCGAAATGCGTGCACGCGTGCACGCAAACCGAGGACCGACCCTCAGGCATCGAAATGCCACTCTAATGAGACATGGCAAAGACATGGACTATGATATGCAAACATGCAAAAATCAGTAGCAAAATGAGGGGGGGCAAAACAGCCCCGAAACAAGGCGAAATGACACCCGATGCATGGAATTTCTCCCGAAATGCAAAACTAGGTACATGAAATGGCTTACAGCTATACAAAGCATGCACTATTAGATTATGACATGTGAAGACAGATTCTAGGCAGCCCCAAGATAAGCATTTTTACAGTTCAAAGCATAGCCAAACAGTAAGCACAAGTGGGGCTAAATTATCATACAAAAATGGCTCCGCAAGGGAGGCAATGAAGCAAGTGGTAGATGCAAAGCCCAAACAGAAAAAGACTCTTCCATAACCCTGAAGAGGGACCAAAAATATTACTACTTACAATTTATGGAAACCCCCAAAACAATATACAGGTATGCTCAAAATGCCATGCAAGGTAGGGCCCAAAAGAGGTCAAAACACAAAGTATACAAAAAATTCATCAAACAGCCAAAGACCCTTAATGAAACATGACAAGGGGGTCAAAATAAGACTGTTTTCAGTTCTGAAAAGAGCCCAAAAACAGAAGCATCCGAGGCTAATAAATCATGCGAAAATGAGGCAAAAACATGGATTTCAAAGCAAGTAGCACATGGTGTATCTAAACAGTGATGAGCCCTTCTTCAATGTTGAAGAAGGGCTCGAAACAAGCTCACTTACAGTTTATGACATGCCCAAAACAGATTACACATAGGCCAAAAATAACATGCAAGATTGGGGCCTAAAGGAGAGATAAAGAAGGAAGTGCAAGATGGGGACCTCAAATGACAAAATTCCCTTAATGAAACATGAAATAGAGCTCAAATAATGGGTACTTTAAGTTTTGGTCGGAGCTCAAAACAGCAAGCAAAAGGGGCTTAGATATGAAGCAAGGCAAGGCTAGAAAAGAGGGAATGAAGACTTACCCTTGAAGAGCAGCAATGCAGCAGCCTTTGATCCAAGAAAAGGAGTTCCTAACCTCTGAAAATTAGCTTCAAATGGTTGGAATGGAGGATGGATGCCTTGTGCTATGGGTTGGTGTGTAAATGGCCAAGGATAATGGTCTTTGAACACTCTAACACACCCAAATGTAGAGAGAGAGGGAGATATATAGAGAGAGGGTATATATATATCAGATATATATGCCCTAGGTCTGGTTTTTTGCTCAACCAAAATAATGGAGGAGGATGGGTCTCTTTTATAGAGCAAGGAAAATGACATAAAGCTCCTCAAAGAAGCTATACAAAAGGGTCAAAGGGACCAAGCTTCTAAGAGAAGCTAATGCAAAGGTGCAAGCCTGTTAAGGAAGCCAAGACAAGGGGACAAAGCTTCGTCAAGAAGCTTTGAGCAAAGGGTGCAAAAAAAAGGGTCAAAAGGTGTGCAAAGGGTGCAAAACAGCCACACACGTGCATGGGGAGCAGGGTCTGTGCATTCCAACTGCCACAGCTGGCATCCATTCAATCTGTAGAATACTCCGGAAGGTCATCGGCTAGCAAACTTGGTCGGTCAGCCATCTTTTCTGGCTGGTCGGCAATATATTTGGCCGGTCGGCCATCTATTTGGTCGGTCGGCCATTTGTTTTGGCCGGTCGGCAGGAAAAATCTACTCTGCAGGTCCAACTTCAAACGGGCATAACGTCTTCATATGAACTCATTTTCAGGTCATTCTTGTGTCAAAATTGAAGCCCCAGAAGTAATCTTTCCAATGGAACCAGCCTTGCATCAAAATTCCAACTATAAAAAAAGTTATGCTTATTTTAGTGAAGGCTGCTCAGTTTCGGTCCAACCAGGATGATGCCCAACTTCAACCAATCATATCTCCGCCCTCCGGTCTCGGATTTAAGAGATTCTTGAATTAAAAATGAAGCCCCGGAAGTCTTATTTCCAACGGTGGTGGCCTGATAGCTTAAATCAAAGTGTATACACAAATAAGCTTGATTTAGCGAGGACTGCTCGTCCCTCTCTTAGCAATTCTTGCCTATCTTCTTCTCCAACTTGGCTTCTCTCCTCTTCTCCTCTTTTCTTCAACTTCAAACCCCTAAGCAAGGTGTCTTGAAAGATTTTTCAAAGATTTCGTCTCTCTTTCATTCATTTCCACTTTGTCCTTGCTCGGTTTATCGAAAAACGCATTTTTGACAAAATGTGAGCCTCGGAACATCGTAGAAACTTTATTTCAAAAATGTTTTGAAAAAGAGGGTTTTAAGGTCTAAAAACCATTCAAAATAGCTTTGGTCCAAAATGGGGTGTGAAGTTGGGATTTGACCCTCTCATTGCCGAAGAAATTGAACCTTTGCCCTGCACACCTTTCATCATCAAGCAAACCATCTGTAGCGCCCAAGTCGTAAGGGCGGTCAAAAATGGGGTGTCTACACCTAGGTTTTTTCCAAAACCAGTAACTTTATCTTTAATTATAATTGCCAGTTTATTCGCTTTGTTCAATTTAATTATCATTAGGTTATGAACAACCCTCTCTTTCATCAAAATTAATTTAGGAATTTAAAAATTAAATTAGTTTAATTTCTCGTTTGTCCTTATGGATCAATACCTGAACTAGTCGTTATTCTAAGGAATTTGGTATAGTTTAGTGTTTATTTTTGGTATGTGAAGACACCCCATTTTTGACCGACCTTAAGACTCAGACGTCACCGATTGAGCGCTTGGTGATGTTGCATATTGTGCTCGTTCGGAAGTTTCAGAGTCTTAGCTGCGAGCCTTGCCTTCGGACTTCCGGACTCTTTTGTGCTTTGCCTCGATTTTTGAACCAGGCCCTATTTTCTCTATTTTTTCTTCCCGAAGGGAGGGAGAGGTCTCGTAGATCTTCTCTCAATGGCCGTAGGCTACATTTCGTGGTCGTAGGTTATTTTGCCCGTTTGGAGTTCGGTTTTCGATTTTTCAGAGCCGTTGGCCGTGTGCCTCGGTTCGGGACCACTTAACCATCTTCGTTTGCTCCGGTCTTTGGCATACATCTTATTTACTCCCTTTTGAGGGACACTGTGGTCCAAGAGACGAACTTTGTGGTCGAACACCACTTCCGGTGCCTAACAGTCAGTTTTCGGGGCCTCAGGCTGCGCGTTTCGGCCCCCGAACCTTCGTTTTGCATCGGTTTGGGCTCATTTTTGGTGGAGACCATATTTTCACTGTTAGAAAGCTTGTAGGAGGGTGGGAGGCCAGCAATTTTTCTGAAAAGCCAACTTCTTTTTGGTCAAAAGTGGTTCAACATGAATCCGGGAAGGAGAAAAATCTGCGCGGCTTCACCGAAACGGGCGTAACTCTTTGCACAAGAGGAATTAAGATATGTGGCCACCACCATTGGAAAGATTACTTCCGGGGCTTCATTTTGCACTCAAGAATCTCCTAATTCCAAGTCCGGGGGGGGGAGATGTGGTTGGTTGAAGTCCGGTTGGACCGAATCTGCGCGGCTTCACGGAAAAGGGCATAACTTTTTCTATAGGAGGAATTTTAATGCAAGGTTTGCGCCATTGGAAAGCTAACTTCTGGGGCTTCATCCTAGGGGTGACCGGCCACTTTTCGCCTTTGACCTGGCCGGCCGGCCACTTACCTGGTGGATGACTTTTTTTCCTTTTTTAAACTGGCTGGCCATTTTTGCCCCTATGAGTGCATTCCAGCCGTGTATTTTTTTTTTACACTTCACCCATGTCCGAGGGTTTGGAACTTTTGGAGGGAAACTTGACTCATTTTTCCTCCATTTTTCCCCCTCTTTGGACTATATATCAGCAGCTCCAGCTGCTGGTTTAGGGTTACAAAATTCCCCCCTAAGCCCTTGTCTTGTATCTCTCTTTCTCCATACTTCCAAGCTCCAATCCTTCAAACCCTACACCATTTTACACTACACCACCTAGCACCATACCTCCAACCTCCATTGCAGCCACTTGAAGCTGTTTTCCAGAGCTAAAGAGTCACCAAACTCAAGCCAAGAGTTACCTAAAGTTTGGTCTTCAAGGGTAAGCACCATTTTCTCTCTTTTTAGCTTGTTTTTGTATCTGTTCTAAGTCATATTTGCTTGCTGTTTTGGGCTCTGACCCTAACTGGAACTAGGCTCATTTTGAGCCATTTTTCATGTTTGTTTAAGGGTCTCTCACTGTTTGAGGCCTCCTTGTTGCACTTGCTTCATTATCCCTCTTGTATGCCTATTCCTTGTGTAGTATTTTTGGCCTATGTATAAACTGTTTTGAGCTCTATTATGAACTGAAAAGTTGCTTATTTTGATCCCTTCTTCAACATTGTTGAAGGGCTCATTGCTGTTTAAGGCTTTCATTTATCACTTGCCTTTATATTTCTCTTTTGGCCATATTTTTGTATGATTTATTAGCCTCTTTTGCTTCTGTTTTTGGACTCTGGTCCAAACTACAAATGGCCTTATTTTGACCCCATCTTCATGTTTCATTAAGGGTCTTTCACAGTTTGAGGCATCCTTTACACACTTTGTGTTATATCTCTATTTTTGGCCTCATTTTGAGTAGTATCTTAGGCTTGCATGCATACTGTTTTGGGTCCGGCCATCAACTGTAAAGTGAATTATTTTTTCTCCCTCTTCAACATTGTTGAAGGGCCCCTTTGTGTTTAAGGCCAGAAACCACCACTTGCTTCTTTGTCCCTCTTTTGGCCCATTTCTTGCATGAGAGCTTAGCCATACCTGTGTTGGTTTTTGTGTTTTATTTTGTACTGTAAAATATCATATTTTGGGCCCCTATTCAACTTTGTTGAAGGGCCCTCTCTTGTTTGGGGTCAGCAGCTGTGAGTTGCTTCTTTATCTTACATTTAGGGCCATTTTTGCATGCTAGTTTTGCCCTATTTGTGTTTACTGTTTGGCCTTGTTTAAAACTGAAAACATGCTTATTTTCGGACTGCCTTGAATCTGTCTTCACATGTAATAATCAAATAATGCATGCTTGATATAGCTACAAGTCATTTCATGTACTTAGTTTTGCATTTCGGTTTCATTCCGTGCATCGGGTACCATTTTGCTATCTTTCGGGGATGTTTTGCATCACTTATTGCCTCTGAAATTTGCATGCTAATATTCCATATTTTGTGTTTTGCCATGTCTTGTTAGAGTGGCATTTTGGTGCCTTAGGGTCGGTCCTCGGTTTGCGTGCATGTGTGCACGCATTCCGAGTTGTCTCATTTTCATCTAATGGCCTCTTATGTGAGTGTGGCTGAGGTCCACTCATGTTGGTGTAAGTCCATTGTGCATTGTGTATGCCATTTCATTTCATAGCATTGTGTATGCTAGGCTGTATGTTAGCGCATTGTGTATGCCATGTTACCTCGTGCATCGTGTATGCCATTTCATAGCATTGTGCATGCTAGGTTGTATATTAGTTGCATTCATGCATGTCATGCATATTGCATTGTGCTTGGGATAGGAGTTAGCCCGAGCACGGGAAACGAGGTACGTTTCGTACTCCGAGTGACGGAAAGTGTCTCAATTCCCCAATCATCGACACTCCGGATTACCCATGATGGAGTTAGGTTTTAGTTGAGTTTATATGCGCATTCATTCTATATTGAGCAATGAAAATTGACTCCTCGGCCATCATGCATCGATATGCGTGATTGGTGGCACGAGGATCGAGGCATGCATATATTTGTGAAAATACATTGCTATGCCTCTTTCCTGCTCTCTGTTATAGCAAATCAAAAATTAGCAAGGGCCCCTTTGTGTTTAAGGCCAGCAACCACCACTTGCTTCTTTGTCCCTCTTTTGGCCCATTTCTTGCATGAGAGCTTAGCCATACCTGTGTTGGTTTTTGTGGTTTGTTTTATACTGTAAAATATCATATTTTGGGCCCCTCTTCAACTTTGTTGAAAGGCCCTCTCTTGTTTGGGGTCAGCAGCTGTGAGTTGCTTCTTTATCTTACATTTAGGGCCATTTTTGCATGCTAGTTTTGCCCTATTTGTGCTTACTATTTGGCCTTGTTTAAAACTGAAAATGTGCTTATTTTTGGGCTGTCTTGACTCTGTCTTTACATTCCATGTTCAAATAATGCATGTTTTGCATAGCTATAGGCCAATGCATAGGCCTAGTTTTGCATATTCGGTTTCATTTCATGCATCGGGTACTATATCGCCATGATTCGAGACTGTTTTGGGTCATGTTTTGCTGCTGAAAATTGCATGTTTATATACCATGTTCCATACCTTGCCATGCTTTGGTAGAGTGGCATTCGTGCCTTAGGTTCGGTCCTCAGTTTGTGCGCATGCGTGTACGCATCTCGAGTGTTTTATTTTCATCTCATGGCCTCTTATGTGAGTGTGGCTGAGGTCCACTCATGTTAGTGGAAGCCCATATTGCATTGTGTATGCCATTTCATTTCATATCATTGTGTATGCTAGGTCGTATGTTAGCACATTGTGTA
Organism: Camellia sinensis; assembly: GCF_055761805.1. Classification (NCBI taxonomy): domain Eukaryota; kingdom Viridiplantae; phylum Streptophyta; class Magnoliopsida; order Ericales; family Theaceae; genus Camellia; species Camellia sinensis. The sequence goes on from NC_138968.1 coordinate 15,440,330, forward strand.
TGCCATGTTACCTCGTGCATCGTGTATGTCATTTCATATCATTGTGCATGCTAGGTTGTATCTTAGTTGCATTTCATACATATCATGCATATTACATTGTGCTTGGGATAGGAGTTAGCCCGAGCACGGGAAACGAGGTACGTTTCGTACTCCGAGTGACGAAACGTGTCTCAATTCCCTATCGCCGACACTCCGGATTATCCATGATGGAGTCTAGGCCCTGTTGTGTTTATTTGTGCATTCATTCCATATTGAGTCATGCAAATCGACTCTTCGGCCATCATGCATCGATATGCGTGATTGGTGGCACGAGGATCGAGGCATGCATACATTTGTGAAAATACATTGATATGCCCCTTTCCTGCTCTCTGTTGCAACAAATCAAGAATTAGCAACCTTCTGGAGCTTGGCGCGCTTTCCGAGAATAGTTTCAAAACAGAGGCTAATTGGGGCATCCCAGTGGATTTCCGTGCAAGGCAGCCCAGATATGCATCATCCATCATCTGAAGGAGAGTCAAGGCAGTCCCTGGCTTGCATGCCAGTTTATTATTTTTCTTAGTTAATTTGTAAATTAATTAGGAAATTGTATTTATTCGGACTGTATTATTTGGACTGTACTATTTACTCGGACCCTCTGCGCGAGGGCACAACTGTAATAAGTGTGCGTGTGTGTGATGTATGTCTTCCAACCCCATGTCTTTCTCCCTTTTATTTACCAGCTTATGATGGTTAGATTAGGGCATGTTTCAATTAGCATACAGTATGATAGCATGTTTGCATTCATTCATCTGTTTTGCATGTACCGGGCTCGGCGCATCATACTAACTGCATTTGTATTTCAATTCCAAGTTGAATACATGTTAGCTGTAGCATTTCATATGCCATGTTTAGAATAGCCGAGCCTGCTATAGTTGCACTTTTGCATGTGTTGCATTAGGCATTTCTGTATAATTAGGGTCATGCATGGATTTCTAACCTAGCTTCTGTTTTGGCTTGGAGTACTCGGTGAGTTTTTATGCTTTAGCATCCTTGCATGCATGTGAGTGACTGCCATGATAGCATGCTTACCATGAGGCTATTTGCTTATGTGATATAACTGCCTTGAATGCCTGTGGGTGAAGGTTGGGTTGTTTAGATTGAAATAAATCATCAACTGTTTGTTTTAAGCCCACTAGATAGTGGCAAAATCATGTTTTATAAGCCCACCTGAGGGTGGCAAATCCACGTCTTAGCCTACTTGCGAGTAGCACCATCAAACCATTTTCAAACCAACAAACATGAAATGTTTTGTTCCAATTCAGGCGATCCAGTCTATACTTGTATGCTGTGCGCATCACATAGTAAATCTAGGCTAATAACCGGAATAAGAACACACAATGTTTTCAAAAATAGATATCATGGTTAGTAGAGGCCGATCTTTGATCGGGCGAGCGGGGGTGCTCACGAAGTGACCTTCCCCAATCGTACCCAAGTTCCCGAGCCAAGGCAACTTTGGTGATGACGGACACGTGGCCTTAGGCAAACGAGTCAGGGTTTCCTAAATTTCCCCAAAATAAAATATTTAGGTGGCGACTCTGTATCTGGCAAAGCAGTCCATGTTTGACACTTCTTTCAAAAATCTGTTTTCTCAAAACGATTTGCCGGATTTGGACTCTTTGGTTCAGATTACGAACCGTGACAATTTGAGAGTCCTGAGCTGTAGTGAGCCCAATATCGAACGGAACGGGGGAGCTCGTCCCTCCCGGGGCGTTCGGGGACGTCTACAGTTTCTGGCGACTCTGCTGGGGATTTAGAGAACTTTACTCGAACTCATGATATCTTGTTTTGATTACACTTATGTGTTTTTTTGCATTGCATTTGCATTGGTGCGTCTAGGACACCGTGTTTGCCATCTGCTATTCCTGAACGGTTTGCCGGAGGCTTGTCTTGTCAAGACATGACCATAAGGCTGACCGGTTGTGGGCTCTGCTAGTATGGGAACACAAACCCCGGTTTTACCGGGGCACCCTTTTGACCATTCGACCTAGTGCATATTCGGAATCCATAGTGACCACTCCAAACTAGGACAGGTTGCTTATCCGATCATAGGTTGTTTGAAACCGCTGCGTACGTAGTGAAACCCTAGCTCCTGACAAAATAGGACAGGGAAACCCTACCCCAACATAGGGGTGTTTTGGCTCTCACTTATCTGTTATGTGCTTTCAGAGTGCGTTTCCACAGGAATGCATGTATCAGTTTGCAAGTTTGGGCATCAGGCCTGCGGGCACTAGTTCAGTATTTTGGGATTCAGTTTACCTGAGGGTATCAGTTTACGGGCAGAATTCTGTAGAGGCACAATCATTCAGCTCTGCTCATATGGGTTATCGTGAAAACAGGTTGTGATGCTCTCTGTTTTCCCTTTTGCTAGGTAGTCCTGGAACTATAGCTTCAGAAGGCTCCGATATCCCCCGGGTACATTGGACTAGTGCTGATAGACTTTGTTAGGTCAGAAGTTTGATTCAAGGGAAACCGGTGTTCTTTCGCTGAGGCAAGGTAAAGAAAAGCCGGTCAGGGCTCATCGGTTCATCTAATCCGTCAGTCGCCAATCACATCACCTTTGTTCAGACTCAGCAGACCGTGATGGCACAAGGTTCGGAAGAATTTGTGGCCGTGATAGCAGCGCTAAATCAGGGAACTGCCATGCAGGCTGAGACCAGTATTGAAACACAGCGCCCATCTGGGGCATCTGCCTCACATCCAGCTTTGGGACCCCAGCCGAACTTTGACCCAATTCTGCCAGTTGAAGATTTGCAGTATCCGAATCCTCGAGAAAGGTTGACTCAAGCTCAGGTGCTCAGACCCCTGGTGTAGCCTAATGAGAGAACTTAACCCTTTCATGTTGATGAGTTCAATCTGACTGCAGTGAAAATTGCAAACCTTGAGAAGCAATTCAAAAAGGCACAGGGCCTTAACTCCATTCCCGACATTGAAGATGGGCACACCGAGGCTGCCATCCGGCTCCCAGACAGATTCAAAATGCCATATATCGACCGTTTCGACGGGTCTGGAGATCCAATGGTACATATTCGACTTTTCTTGGATGTCCTAAAGCCGATGGGTCTGACTAAGCCACAGAAACTCTCTCTGTATGGGAAAACCCTGTCGGGTGTAGCAGCCACTTGGTACGCTAAGTTGGAGAATACAGTGAAGCAAAACTGGGAAGAATTGGCTGAGGCCTTTGTTGATCAGTATTCTTACAATACCCAAGTTGAAATGACCATCCAAGAGCTTGAAGCAACCCGCCAGAACCCAACAGAGCCTTTTATGGAATTCGTTGCGAGGTGGAGAGCAAAGGCAGCACAAATGACAGATCGTCGCCCTTCTAAGAGGGATCAAGTGCAGATGATGGTGCGAAACCTCGAGCATGATATGTTGCAAAAGTTGATAGTCGGTCCACTATTCACTTTCAAAAGTCTACATGTACTGGGGGTTCAGGTCGAGAATGCGTTCAACAGTGGGATCATTCCCAGAACAAGGGAACCGACAAAGAGGGTGATTTCAGGGAGTACCAATGCTGGAAGTAGAACTATTCCCGAACCCACTGAAGTCAACACAGTCGTCACAGCCAACCCTTTTGCCAAACCAAGCCTACAACCAGCCAGCCCAGCCCAAGCTCAGGGCAGAACTTTCACTCCCCTCTATATGAGCCTGACTAGCGCACTAAAACTCCTGATGGAAAAAGGGCATCTCAAACCCCTCGATCCTCAACCTCTTCCCGACCCACTCCCAGCCAGACATAACCCCGCCAAGTACTGTATGTACCATTAGCAGCGCGGTCATGGCACCGACCGTTGCTATCGCCTTCGTCATGAGGTCCAAAATCTCATCGACAACCGGACGATAGCACCACCTTCTGACCCCAATGACCAAACATCTCCTGCCTATCTCAACCTCATCCATACACTACCATCCACCTTCGACCCCAGCATATACATCACCCCAGCCTATCTACCCAAACCTGAGGTGTTCATTCCAGAAAGCATGGACTTATGCATGATGGATGCACCTGGACCCCAATCATCTCAAACCCGTGAACCCACTACTTCTGAGCTGAAGAGAATGATCGAAGATCTTCAAAGAACTGTGACAGATTTGGCCTCCGGGACATCGGCTCCGTCATCAACCACATCACATACCAGGGAGTTCATGTCAAAAGGTTCTCCAGTCTTGGAACGGGCTGTATTTGAGGAATGCCAATCCCTTGGTAAAGTGGAGGCAGACGATAAGAACAAGGTAGGGACAGGCATTGGTCCCCATGAACATCTTCTGTTGGCTGTTGAGGCTTTAAAAGCCGAAGGACTAAACAAACAACAAGTGCTTGCAATGGTTGCAAAAACTGTGGATGATATTTTTGCCACTCAAGTTGGGGGCAGTTTGAATCAAGGGGCAAGCCGGGAGAAGGGTCGTTGTATTAGAAACGTTCCTTTCAGCTATAATCCTGCACTCAGAAGAGATCAACAAACCAGGCCAGCACCTGCCAAGCACTTTGTTGGTGCGTCCAGCAAAAATCCACAAACTTTGAAGTACCAACCCCAAGGTCAAAGGGTCTTCCATGCCCTCCACATGCCTTTGTCCAAAGCTTTCCAAATCCTTATAAGACAAGGCCATCTCAAACCCCTTGAGCCTCGGCCTCTCCTGAATCCTCTTCCGGCTACGCATGATGCTGCCCAATACTGTGCCTTCCATCAACAAACCGGTCATGGTACTGACAATTGCTCTCGTCTTCACCACGAAGTGCAAGATCTGATTGACAACGGGGTCATTGCCGCGCCAAGCTCTGCAAAGTCTATCGGCACTGGATCGGTGAACTTGGGGGATAATATGACCATGTGATCGGGGGATGAACCACCTGCGGGCGGCGCTCGATTAACTCCAGACGTGGGAATGGCACGTACTGTTCTGAGCAATGTGTAAATACCAGTTTTTGTGCTTTCTGACTTGGGTATTGGGTCAGTTTTGTTGTTTTGTTTTAAGCCTGTCTTTTTGTTTTGAGTCAGTCTCTTTTGTTTTGGGTCTGTCTTGTTGTATCGAGTCAGTCCTATTGTATAGGAGTCGGGTGATTCCGGGGGGTGTTACCTCGGGCGTCACCATTTTGTTTTATGTTTGTCTTTTCGTTTTGTTTTGAGTCTGTTTCTGCTAGGGAGCCAGTTGTGCCAACAGTTTTTTTGAATAAAACAGCGGTGATCTTCATGCTCTCGCATTTGCTTCTGCCTTGTGCCAGTTATGCCGGAAGTTCTGAATGAGACGGCAGTATTTGACTAAAGAACTCTGTCTTTTCTGTTCCTTGAAATCATTGTATCGACCTAAGTTTTTCAAAAAATTTTTGAGCACTGCGGTGAAAACGAAGAGGAAAAAATTCCTTGGGATTTGCAAAACTTTAATCATTTGAGAGAAAGGGTGGCGTGCTAAGCCCTTAATGAATGAAATCATGCTTGTTAGCGTGAGTACTAAGAAGGACCCTGGCTTGATCCAGACTGGTTTCACACTATCTTTAGCGCGAGCGATTTGTCGCTTTCTTAAAAACTTTCAAAAACAAAATGTTTTGCGCGGTCCTGCGAAGACCTGTGTGGAATCGCTCTTGAGATTGTGCAGCCTAGGATCGCTCTCAGCCTTGAGACTCATCCCTTTTGCTTCCAAACCTTGAACTTGAATTCAGAAGGTTCAACGGTTAACTACGATGTGAGGCCTGTGTGGTCGGATTTGAAGCAGCCCTCGAACAAGAGGCCAGGAAAGTCAGATAAAAAAGGTCAGAAGATCAGAAGAAGCTTGCAAAGCTAGAACAGGAGTACCCCTCGAACTAGGGGCAAAGATATCAGACATGCTCGAAGAGCTGAAGATGAGTCCTCTTGCAAATCAACAGCCACTCTCCTAGATACGGATGGCTTCGAAACCCTATAACCATTTGGCATGGACCAAGCTACACTTTTACCCTTGAGAGGCTCGCTGGGCCGAAAACCCGGAAGGGCGACCTAGGCAAAAGTTAGAGCAAGAAAAAGAAGACAAAGAACAAAAAAGAAGAAAAAGAAAAGAAAAGAAAAGAATATCAAAAAAAAAAAACAGAAAAAAATTGAAAAGAGAAAGAAAGAAGAACAAAGCTCGCAAGGTCGAAAACCCGCGACGGGCGCCTTGGCAAAGGTTAGAGCCTAAAAAAAGAGAGGTTAATACCCGAGTGTACCTTAACCCCGAACTACGTAAGGCTTGATTCCCATGTTTGGGATACGTAGGCAACTTCATTCTGAAGTCCAATCGTAAAACACTCCAAATCGATTGTGCCCATGTAATGGTTTTGATCATCTTCGCTTTCTCTGTATCCGAGAGTCTGGTTGTGTTCGTCGCTCTGAGGACTGACTACAATGCGCTGCGGTACTATCCAAACAAGGGGCAACTTTCCGTTGCCATTCAAAACGCCGCAGTGTCATTTCAAACAAGGGGCAACTTTCCGTTGCCATGCAGTGTCCTTCAGACAAGGGGCAATTTTCCATTGCTATGGATCCGAGGTTGTGCATCTTAAGAGTAGGTTCCGTGCTTGTTGAGCAGTGGTCGTTTGCAAAAATAGTTTTTGAGAATTTTTACTGAGGTTAACTGATCTTCTCTCGAAAACTATTCCATTTCCCAAAACTGGACCTTTTTCTTGGACCCAAAAAAAGGAAAATTTTCAGTACTTATGACCTAACTTGCGTGATTTTGAATCAGAAAATTGAACAAGCGTGTTAATCTAACTCTCATTTTGGTGAAAATTGCTTTAGTAGAAAGCCAAAAACAAAAATGGTCAAAATGATGAACTAGGGGCACAGTTGAGTCAGGTGTTCTGTTTTTTCCCTATTGTCAACATACATGCCAGAAAAGGCGCTATACTTGCCAAGGAGGGCACTCTACCTGCCAAAAAAGGCACAACTAAAGGCGACAGCGGAAGGGCTGAAAGCTCTTTCATCCTCCAAGCAGCGAGATATCAAGCCAAGTGCGAAGCACAAGATTGGAATGGATCAAGATACTCCATTCCCTCATCCGGCTCATCGACAGATGTCACCGAAGGAAATAGCCGCGAACTGATTATGTTGGGCAAGAACCCGCAACTTTCTGTTTATCCATCAACCACCCAGGGGAGGGATAAAAATGAGAGATTAAAGAATAGAGAGATGTGCGCTGAGAGAAAAAGTGAGGAAAGGGCTTTTTTTTAGAAAAACAGAGCCTGAGGGCCGAGTGATGTGAGAATCACAAATAAGAAAATGGTGGGAAATAATACCCGGAGAAACTGGCTCCTCGTGCACCAAGGGGTCTCTCGTCTTTGTAACACGTCTGAGTGTTGTGTCTTTTGTCTTGTCTCGATTCTTGCTTTGAGTCAGTCTGAGTGTGTCTCGATGTGTTTAGGTTGTTTACCTTTTATTTTCCATTATTGAGTCTTTTTTTCGCTGTGTTCAGTTGTAGGCTCAATACTCGGTCGAGAACTCATTTCTCAATTTCAAAAAAATCATCTTGTGCTCAGAGTGCTGTGCCATTCTCCACATTTGTGCAAAACAGGATTTGTTCTTTCATAAAACTGCAGGGTCCACCCCCGATAAGTGTGAACGGTAAAACAAGGACCCATCTGAAGCTATATAAGTTCCGGACTGCAAAGCAAAAGAAATAGGGAAAATTTTGAGCATCTGAGTGTGTTTCACCTTCAGAAAATTCTGAGATTGCATTCCATATGTACCTCTTCAGGCCTTGTCAGTACTCTGAAGAATGAGTGTGCCTCTACTCAAAGCTTAAGCATGCTTCAAGTCAGAATGGCAATTAAAGCAGCAGCAGCAGATGTTATCTCTCGCCAATATGAACAGGGTGTGCCCTTTTTGAGCTAAGTGTGTTGCAAAGTCCTCTAAGAGGTAAATCAGAGGCACCAGAGTACATATTTGATGCTCCTATACTACATAGAATGTGAACTTTCATATACACAATTGTTGCATGCGTGCCGCGCATCGTTATGATTCATGCATAGAATATGCTTGCTTTCGATTCCGCATAGAATATGCTTTGCTTGTTTCATGCATAGAATATGCTTGCTTTCAATATTGCGTAGAATGTGCTTTCATACTTGCATAGAAAATGCCTGTATCTTTTGCATGGAAAATGCCCCCATACTTGCATAGAAGATGCATTTTATCGCACTGTTTTGTGCATTTCAAATCACTCGCGCTGTTTAGCGTATCGCACTGTCTTGTGCATTTCAAATCACTCACGCTGTTTAGCGTATCGCACTGTCTTGTGCATTTCAAATCACTCGCGCTGTTTAGCGTATCGCACTGTCTTGTGCATTTCAAATCACTCGCGCTGTTTAGCGTATCGCACTGTCTTGTGCATTTCAAATCACTCGCGCTGTTTAGCGTATCGCACTGTTTTGTGCATTTCAAATCACTCGCGCTGTTTAGCATATCGCACTGTCTTGTGCATTTCAAATCACTCGCGCTGTTTAGCGTATCGCACTGTTTTGTGCATTTCAAATCACTCGCGTTGTTTAGCGTATCGCATTGTTTTGTGCAGTTTACATTCTCGCTATTTTGCGCATCGCACTATTTTGTGCAGTTTATCATTCGCGCAATTTTGCGCACCTCAATCGTACTGTTTTGTGCAGTTTATCATTCGCGCTATTTTGCGCACCTCAATCGCACTGTTTTGTGCAGTTTACATTCGCGCTATTTTGAGCATCGCACTGTTTTGTGCAGTTTATCATTCACGCTATTTTGCGCACCTCCATTGCACTATTTTGTGCATTGTACCATTCGCGCTATCTTGCGCATCTCACCTGTACTTGTTAGTGCATTGTATCGCGCTATCTTGCGCACCTTATCTGTATCGCACTGTTTTGTGCATTCACCTTGCTCGTACTGTTTTGTACACCTTTAGCATCGCACTATTTTGTGCATCTGTTTAGCACTGTTTTGTGCATTCACTCTGCATCGCACTGTCTTGTGCACTCCCTGGTCTAGGAGACCTTAAATCCTCCGGTCTAAGGAGACCTTAAATCCTACATCTTTATTCGCACTGTCTTGTGCACTCCCCGGTCTAGGAGACCTTAAATCCTCTAAAGGTGCAATTCCTTTGGTGTTTGTCGTGCCCGAACAACTTCTGGTGGTCTGGTATAGCCACCTTCCTGTGTTTGCGGTGAGTTCCTAGGAGACCAACTGAGACGGTGGAAACTAGAGTTCGAATGGCTCATGCCTAGAACGCAAAGGTTCGGGATTTCCGAGACTAAAGTCTGGTTTAAATACCCAGGGATATATCCTCGGCTTGAAATCTGTATGGCAGCCCCATAGATTGAGATAGCATCTGTATGCACCACAATTCTGGATACTGATCCAACCTAGTCTGTCACCCTGTTGGAGAATAGGGAAAGCTGCGACCATAGTCAGGGAGAAAAGTAGTACCTGTGGTTCAACCAAGAAGAAGCGAGAGATCCCCAGCACCATCAGGCACGATATTGTGTGTATGGTTCATTTGAGGCTGGTGCGACCAGACGAATCGCGCAGGTATCATATCTTCTCCGTGTGAGACGCGACGAGAATTGAATAAATCTCTGCATTCTTAATTGCATGAAATTTAGTTGTTGCTTTGTATTCTTGCTTAAAACTGTTGCATCTATTGTGAATATGTGCTTCATTACAGCTTGCTGCATTTGCATGACCTTGAGCTACCTTTGGCTTCTTGCATTTTCAATTGCATTTTGCCCCTGCCTGCGGGCATGCCTGCGGGCACATTTGTGTGTTTGTCTAAGTCTTCGGCCTTGTCAAAAATGGGTCGTCTCTCGGCTTTGACATTCACTCCCGTCACTTATGACTTTCGAGTTCTGTCAAAGAGGGGCAACTGTAGACACCCCATTTTTGACCGACCTTAAGACTCAGACGTCACCGATTGAGCGCTTGGTGATGTTGCATATTATGCTCGTTCGGAAGTTTCAGAGTCTTAGCTGCGAGCCTTGCCTCCGGACTTCCGGACTCTTTTGTGCTTTGCCTCAATTTTCGAACCAGGCTCTATTTTCTCTATTTTTTCTTCCCGAAGGGAGGGAGAGGTCTCGTAGATCTTCTCTCAGTGGTCGTAGGCTACGTTTCATGGTCGTAGGCTATTTTGCCCGTTTGGAGTCCGGTTTTCGGTTTTTCGGAGCCGTTGGTCGTGTGCCTCGGTTCGGGACCGCTTAACCATCTCCGTTTGCTCCGGTCTTTGGTCTACATCTTATTTACTCCCTTTTGAGGGACACTGTGGTCCGAGAGACCAAGTTCGTGGTCGAACACCACTTCTGGCGCCTAACAGTCAGTTTTCGGGGCCTCGGGCTGCGCGTTTTGGCCCTCGAACCTTCGTTTTGCATCGGTTTGGGCTCATTTTTGGCGGAGACCTTATTTTCACGGTTAGAAAGCTTGTAGGAGGGTGGGAGGTCAGCAATTTTTCTGAAAAGCCAACTTCTTTTTGGTCAAAAGTGGTTCAACATGAATCCGGGAAGGAGAAAAATCTGCGCGGCTTCACCGAAACGGGCGTAACTCTTTGCACAAGAGGAATTAAGATATGAGGCCACCACCATTGGAAAGATTACTTCCGGGGCTTCATTTTGCACTCAAGAATCTCCTAAGTCCAAGTCCGGGGGGGGTGGTTGGTTGAAGTCCGGTTGGACCGAATCTGCGCGGCTTCACGGAAAAGGGCATAACGTTTTCTAGAAGAGGAATTTTAATGCAAGGTTTGCGCCATTGGAAAGCTAACTTCTGGGGCTTCATCCTAGGGGGTGACCGGCCACTTTTCCCCTTTGACCTGGCCGGCTGGCCACTTACCTGGTGGATGACTTTTTTTCCTTTTTTAAACTGGCCGGCCATTTTTGCCCCTATGAGCGCATTCCAACCATGTATTTTTTTTTTACACTTCACCCATGTCCGAGGGTTTGGCACTTTTGGAGGGAAACTTGACTCATTTTCCCTCCATTTTTCCCCCCCTTTTTCCCTATCTTTGGCCTATATATCAGCAGCTCCAGCTGCTGGTTTAGGGTTACAAAATTCCCCCCTAAGCCCTTGCCTTGTATCTCTCTTTCTCCATACTTCCAAGCTCCAATCCTTCAAAACCCTACACCATTTTACACTGCACCACCTAGCACCATACCTCCAACCTCCATTGCAGCCACTTGAAGCTGTTTTCCAGAGCTAAAGAGTCACCAAACTCAAGCCAAGAGTTTCCTAAAGTTTGGTCTTCAAGGGTAAGCACCATTTTCTCTCTTTTTAGCTTGTTTTTGTATCCGTTCTAAGTCATATTTTCTTGATGTTTTGGGCTCCGACCCTAACTGGAACTAGGCTCATTTTGAGCCATTTTTCATGTTTGTTTAAGGGTCTCACACTGTTTGAGGCCTCCTTGTTGCACTTGCTTCATTATCCCTCTTGTATGCCTATTCCTTGTGTAGTATTTTTGGCCTATGTATAAACTGTTTTGAGCTCTGTCATGAACTGAAAAGTTGCTTATTTTTAGCCCTTCTTCAACATTGTTGAAGGGCTCATTGCTGTTTGAGGCTTTCATTTATCACTTGCCTTTATATTTCTCTTTTGGCCATATTTTTGCATGATTTATTAGCCTCTTTTTCTTCTGTTTTTGGACTCTATTACGAACTAAAAATGGTCTTATTTTGACCCCATCTTCATGTTTAATTAAGGGTCTTTCACGGTTTGAGGCATCCTTTACACACTTTGTGTTATATCTCTCTTTTTGGCCTCAATTTGAGTAGTATCTTAGGCTTGCATGCATACTGTTTTGGGTCCGGCTATCAACTGTAAAGTGAATTATTTTTGGCCCCTATTCAACATTGTTGAAGGGCCCCTTTGTGTTTAAGGCCAGAAACCACCACTTGCTTCTTTGTCCCTCTTTTGGCCCATTTCTTGCATGAGAGCTTAGCCATACCTGTGTTGGTTTTTGTGGTTTTTTTTATACTGTAAAATATCATATTTTGGGCCCCTCTTCAACTTTGTTGAAGGGCGCTCTCTTGTTTGGGGTCAGCAGCTGTGAGTTGCTTCTTTATCTTACATTTAGGGCCATTTTTGCATGCTAGTTTTGCCCTATTTGTGCTTACTGTTTGGCCTTCTTTAAAACTAAAAATGTGCTTATTTTTGGGCTTTCTTGACTCTTTCTTTACATTTCATGTTCAAATAATGCATGTTTTGTATAGCTATAGGCCAATGCATAGGCCTAGTTTTGCATATTCAGTTTCATTTCATGCATCGGGTACTATATCGCCATGATTCAGGACTTTTTTAGGTCATGTTTTGCTGCTGAAAATTGTATGTTTATATACCATGTTCCATACCTTGCCATGCTTTGGTAGAGTGGCATTCGTGCCTTAGGTTCGGTCCTCGGTTTGTGCGCATGCGTGTACGCATCTCGAGTGTCTCATTTTCATCTCATGGCCTCTTATGTGAGTGTGGCTGATGTCCACTCATGTTAGTGTAAGCCCATATTGCATTGTGTATGCCATTTCATTTCATAGCATTGTGTATGCTAGGTCGTATGTTAGCGCATTGTGTATGCCATGTTACCTCGTGCATCGTGTATGCCATTTCATGTCATTGTGCATGCTAGGTTGTATCTTAGTTGCATTTCATACATATCATGCATATTGCATTGTGCTTGGGATAGGAGTTAGTCCGAGCACGGGAAACGAGGTACGTTTCGTACTCCGAGTGACGAAACGTGTCTCAATTCCCTATCGCCGACACTCCAAATTATCCATGATGGAGTCTAGGCCTTGTTGTGTTTATTTGTGCATTCATTCCATATTGAGTCATGCAAATCGACTCTTCGGCCATCATGCATCGATATGCGTGATTGGTGGCACGAGGATCGAGGCATGCATACATTTGTGAAAATACATTGCTATGTCCCTTTCCTGCTCTCTGTTGCAACAAATCAAGAATTAGCAACCTTCCGGAGTTTGGTGCGCTTTCCAAGAATAATTGCAAAACAGAGGCTAATTGGGGCATCCCAGTGGATTTCCGCACAAGGCAGCCCAGACATGCATCATCCATCATCTGAAGGAGAGTCAAGGCAGTCCCTGGCTTGCATGCCAGTTTATTATTTTTCTTAGTTAATTTGTAAATTAATTAGGAAATTGTATTTATTCGGACTGTATTATTTGGATTGTACTATTTACTCGGACCCTCTGCGCGAGGGCACAACTGTAATAAGTGTGCGTGTGTGTGATGTATGTCTTCCAACCCCACGTCTTTCTCCCTTTTATTTACCAGCTTATGATGGTTAGATTAGGGCATGTTTCAATTAGCATACAGTATGATAGCATGTTTGCATTCATTCATCTGTTTTGCATGCACCGGGCTCGGCGCTTCATACTAACTGCATTTGTATTTCAATTCCAAGTTGAATACATGTTAGCTGTAGCATTTCATATGCCATGTTTAGAATAGCCGAGTCTGCTATAGTTGCACTTTTGCATGTGTTGCATTAGGCATTTCTGTATAATTAGGGTCATGCATGGATTTCTAACCTAGCTTCTGTTTTGGCTTGGAGTACTCGGTGAGTTTTTATGCTTTAGCATCCTTGCATGCATGTGAGTGACTGCCATCATAGCATGCTTACCATGAGGCTATTTGCTTATGTGATATAACTGCCTTGAATGCCTGTGGGTGAAGGTTGGGTTGTTTAGATTGGAATAAATCATCAACTGTTTGTTTTAAGCCCACTAGATAGTGGCAAAATCATGTTTTATAAGCCCACCTGAGGGTGGCAAATCCACGTCTTAGCCTACTTGCGAGTAGCACCATCAAACCATTTTCAAACAAACAAACATGAAATGTTTTGTTCCAATTCAGGCGATCCAGTCTATGCTTGTATGCTTTGCGCATCACATAGTAAATCTAGGCTAATAACCGGAATAAGAACACACAATGTTTTCAAAAATAGATATCATGGTTAGTAGAGACCGATCTTTGATCGGGCGAACGGGGGTGCTCACGAAGTGACATTCCCCAATCGTACCCAAGTTCCCGAGCCAAGGCAACTTTGGTGATGACGGACACGTGGCCTTAGGCAAACGAGTCAGGGTTTCCTAAATTTCCCCAAAATAAAATATTTAGGTGGCGACTCTGTATCTGGCAAAGCAGTCCATGTTTGACACTTCTTTCAAAAATCTGTTTTCTCAAAACGATTTGTCGGATTTGGACTCTTTGGTTCAGATTACGAACCGTGACAATTTGAGAGTCCTGAGCTGTAGTGAGCCCAATATCGAACGGAACGGGGGAGCTCGTCCCTCGCGGGGCGTTCGGGGACGTCTACAGTATGTGAAACGACCCATCAAGGTGATGGCATCTGAAGGAGCGGCCTATCTCGATCTCTATACTGCGGTTGTGGCACAGTTCAAGAAATCTACCGAATTTCAAATAGTAGTAGATGTTGTTGTGGCCTCAAGCTTAGCCAAGAAAGAAGGGAGTGTGGTGGGACCATCAAGCTCTGCTCCACTTCCTTCTTTTCTGGAAGAGCCATCGACGCTTAGGGTCCAAGAGTGGGAGTCAACCTCTTCAGAAGTAAGGTGGGCTAATGGGGGAGGTACGTCCGAGGTGAGAGTGGTGAACTCAAGGATGAAATCTACGACGAATTGGCCTTTGATAGCTGTATGAGGTTTGTAAGGGATTTCGTATTGGCTTAATTCAACAGACCAATGCATAAGCCTGCTAGATGACTCTGGTTGTTGCATAACTTTTTTCAAAGGTTGGTCCATGAGAACCATGATGGAATGGGCTTGAAAATACAGTCGGAGCTGTCTGGAGGCGATGACCAGAGCAAATGCCATCTTTTCCAACAAGGGATAGTTTTGTTCTGCCCTTTTAAGCGCTCGGCTAATGTAGTAAACCAGGCATTAAACTGAGTCTTCTTCGCAGATAAGGGTGGCACTGACCGTGGTGTTGGAAACAGCTAAGCAAAGAAAGAGTGGCTCTCCTGGGATTTCTTGAGAGAGGAGAAAAGAGTTAGTCATGCACTTTTTTAGCTGCCAGAATGCCTCCTCGCATTCGACGGTCCAAGTAAAGGCTTTCCTGAGCACTTTGAAGAATGAGAGACACTTGTCGGTTGCCCTTGAAATAAACTGATTGAGGGTAGCTACTCTACCAGTGAGCCGTTGAACCTCTTTTACCGTTCCAGGAGACTGCATTTCTATTAAGGCCTTGATCTTCTCTAGACTGGCCTCAATTCCCCTATGGCTGACCATGAAGCCTAAGAATTTGCCAAACCCAATGCCAAAGGCACATTTCTCTGGGTTGAGCTTCATTTTGTATTTGTGCAAGGCATGGAAAGTCTCCCACAGGTTTGATAAGTGATATGAAGTAAGCTTATTTTTAACGAGCATATCGTTAACATAAACCTCTATATTCTTACCTATTTAAGCTTTGAACATGGCATTAACCAGTCGTTGGTATGTGGCCCCTGCGTTCTTTAGGTCGAACAGCATCACACGATAATGGTAAGTCCCTTAGTTGGTGATGAAAGAAGTATGTTCTTGGTTTGAACGGTGCATAAGGATTTGGTTGTAGCTCGAGAAAGCATCCATAAAACTAAGCATTTAATGGCCTTCCGTTGCATTAACCAGTAGATCTATTCTGGGAAGTGGATAACAGTCCTTTGGACATGCCCAATTGAGGTCAGAATAGTCGACACAGAGTCTCCATTTGCCATTATTTTTGCGGACCAAGACCACATTGGATAACCGTTTGGGATATTCCACATTTTGGATAAACTTGGCCTTCAACAATTTATCCATTTCCTCAGTGATGAGGTTGTTGCGCTCTGGGTGGAAAATGCCCTGTTTTTGGCAGACTGGTCAAAATTGGGCTCGGTGCTGAGGCGATGGGAAATAACAAAAGGTCGATGCCTGGTATGTCTGTATGAGTCCGGACGAAGACGTCCTTGTGCTTAGTGAGGAGAGCTGTAAGGTTAGCCTTGGCTTGAGGGCTTAGCTGTCTTCGTTGGGCTAGAGGGGTAAATAGGTACTTCGACTAATTCTTCTACTAGTTCCCCCCGAGTTAATTCCTCTTCGTCTCTAACATCGAGGCCCTCAATGATCATTGCCTCCTTTAATTTTAACTCCTTCAACGAGGCAACATAACATTTTGTGGCTACAGTTTGCTCGCCTCTCACAGTGCCGATCCCATGGTTAGTCAAAAATTTTACTACTAGATGGTACGTAGACGTCACAGCATGGAAGACATTGAGAGCCATACGCCTAAGTATAATATTATAAGCGAAGGGAGAATCAACGACCAGGAAGGTGAGGATCTTTGTAGTCTATCTCAGGTGCTCCTCAATAGTGATTGGGAGGTCGATGGATCCTATAGAGGTCACCCCATCTCCTATAAAACCAGCTAAGGGGGTCTGCAGGAGTGACAACTTTTCTTTTCCAATTTTGAGTTGTCTGAAAGCATTGAGGAAGATAATATTGGATGAGCTGCCATTATCAACAAGTACACGTCTAACTTTGTAGTTTGAGAGAATAGAGGAAATGACTAGAGGGTCATCATGAGGGTATCAGACTCCTGTGTAGTCTGTATCCGTGGAGGTGATCGGCTCTAACCATTGTTTGTGTTGCTTGTGGGGTCAGTTGATCGTCGCCACCGCTTTATCCAACCATTGCTTGATCCTTCGGAGCTCGGCTCGCTGTGCTGATCGATATGGTCTGCCACAAGCGAGTCCATCTGCAATGACCCTGATTTCTTCTAGTGGGGGTGCAGGCCTGCTTGGGCTTGGGGTTGTTGTTGGGCCCCATTATCATTTCGCCAAAGTTGGTCGGGTCGCCTAGGGAGAGTACGTCTGTCATTCTGTCTTGGGGGATCGGTCATGGCTCTTTGGTGTGGACGAGTTGTGGTGAATCGGTTCAAACATTCCTGACAGATTGGTTGCTCAACCTGGTCCTTATGATTGACACACTCCTTAGTGTTATGGCCATGTTCACGATGGAAACGACAGTATCTAGATTGGTCCCGCCAGACGGAAGGGGATCATGAGGGTTGTGATCATTTTAGGTTATAGTCATGCTAGATTTGGTGTAAGACTTGCTCTATGGGTGAGTTAAGAGGTGTATATCGCTCGAAACGACCAGGCAGAAGGAAATGGATAGGGCGGTCGGAGCGTGAGGGCCGGTTAGAATATTGGGGAGATAGGTGAGTGTACTGGAAGTGTCTTGGCTTGGGTTCTTTTCTCTTTTCTTTGGATTGTGTAGGCTTAGATATAGCGTCTTGGCGAGCTACCAAAGAATCTTCGGCGTTCATGTATTTTTGGGCTTTGGTGAGGAGGATGTCCATGGTGGTCAGAGGATTTTTGGAGAGAGAAAAGAGGAAATCCGATGGATGCAAACCGGCCAAAACTATTAAAATGACCTTGTCATCAGTCTCCTCAACTTGTAAGGCCTCTGTATTGAAGCAAGTGACAGAGCTATACAGTGACTCCCCTTCCGTTTATCGAATATTTAGCAACTGAGACGCTGGGTGTCGTTGACGTTGAGCGCCAATGAAATGGCTCAAGAAAGATTGGCTGAGATAGTTAAAAGAAGTGACAAAGTCCGGCTGGAGTGGACTAAACCAAAGTTGTGTTGATCCCTTTAGTGTAACGAGAAAAGAACGACACATGATCTCATCAGGAAAAGCATGGAGGATCCTGAGCGTCCTGTACACTTCCACGTGGTTGACCGGATCAGTTGTACCGTCGAAGGTGTCGATCGAAGGCATTTTGAACTTAGGAGGTAAAGGTTTATCCCTAATGGAAGCAGTAAAGAGGGAGTTAGCGGTGGAGAAAGGCTTGTTCTGTATGTTCTGCATGATCCCTTGAAGCTGGAGCTTCATTGCTCGTTGTTCTTCATTCCAAATGGGAACATTGTCCCCTCTGGCATGAAGTGGAGAAAGAACACTACTAGCTTGTCCTTTGTGGATAGCAGCGCGGTGTTATGAAATGTGATTATGGAAGAGTGGGGGTTCCTTTTGGTGAAACTGCGAGCTCGGAGGAAGGGTGTGCAGACCTTCAAGATTTGACTGTTGAGCTTGTGGTGCGAAAGATGGGAGAAATGGCCCTTGGGACACATGTGGTTGGAAGGCATGGTGAATGTGGGCTTGTTCTTGGTTTGGAGGAATGTCTTGTGGTGGTGGAGGAGAAAGGACAGGTAAGTCACGCTAGAGTGAAACGTTAATCAAGGCTTGGTTTTGTTCGGCTAGTCGGTTGATGCTGTTAGTGAGTTCTGTGAAATATGGAAGTGGATTGTTTGGGTTGGAGGACTCAGCTTGAGGGTTACAGTATTGTGTTGTGAAGTCGTGGATCTCGTCGTAACCGTCCACTCCGATGTAGAAGATAGGTGAAGATGGAACTTCCTCCAGTGACAATGAACACAACTGTCAACTAGAGCGGTTCCCATAGACGGTGCCAACTGATAATGCAACTTAGTTGGCAAGAGATTGGTTAGACTGACACCAGCGCTCCCCAGATTGGTTGACCTTCGTCCTTCAAGCTAAACCTGCAGCAAGTCCACTGGGAAGGTTCCGAAATGGGGGGTTTTCTTCCCGTAGACCCTCCGATGATCAAGTTAGATGGGAATGTAGTCTGAATAGTCACTTAGAGAAGAGAAACAGACAGATTTTTTTGAATTGGTTATTACCAAGCGTACTTCAGAAGCTTCCTTATACCCCTCACTCATCATTTCCTAGTCTATACGAGCTGTCTTGTTGGTCGAAAGTCTATAGTGTAGTTGCCATCGGTCATGGTGGTCTTTCCTACTCCGGCGTGAGAGGTCTTGTTGCATTTAATACCATGACAGCCTCATTTAATGCCTGATGTGTGGGTTCAATAACTTTGCAGGATCTTTGTCTCCTACATGGCTGAGTCTCTATCTGACAGATGCCTGAATGCTACTAGGTCTGGGCCTGCATTGGCTTCTCATTATTGTTGGGATTTAACTATGCGACTATCTAGGTGTATATGATTCACACACACCACACACACACACACACACACACACACACACAAATCTAATAATTACAATTTGTTCAATTTATTGAAATGTCTCGAAAAAATAGACGATAAGTATATTTTTAAAAATAGACTATCTATTTTTTATTTTTTTTATTTTATTTTATTTTTTGTGACAAACACAATAAATTAAACAAGTTAGGGTTATCGGATTGAATTGTTTTTCTTTTCTTTTTTTTCGTCTTTTTTTTTTTTTTTTTTTTGTAGATGATATACATGACCTTAAAAAATAGGTGGTTTAAATTATCGAAATAGAACCTGTGACAGGTCTCACAAATCCAAATAGTATCTAGACAAAAGGATAGTCCAGCCCCAAAAACAAAGTGAAACTATGAGAGTGTAATTACCCTGGAATATACATTGGGGATTGTTTTTTTAAATTAAAAAAAAATATGGTATGCAATTAATCCGCAAGATCATTTTGAAAGTAAAAAATTCTTATTGTACAAATTGAAAAACAAGAAGCCAAATGGAACACTAGCTTGTAAAATTGAAGGAGAAATCAGGCTTTGGGATTGACCTTTTATGTCGTAGTAGTCAATTTTCACAAGCTTCTATCAGTCTCATGTTCTATTTTTTTGTTTTTGTTTTTCTTTTCTTGATGGGTACTCATGTTCTGTTTTTCACCCCTTAATTGTTTTGCTTATGTGAAAATAAAATTCTAGTAAAATAATCATTTTATTTCACTTTCATTTCAATGAATCAAACACGAATAATGTTAGATTTGTCACATTTTTATATCACTTTTAATCTATCACATTATGTGTCAACACTGCATTGAAAATAGATACAATTGATAAGACCTATTATCTACTTTCCACGAAATAGTAATGCATTTGTCTCTAACACTGTTTATTTCTTTCAAAAAATGCAGATAGGTTGATTCATGACTACTACTGTAAGTATTCTCCCTTCTCCATTCATATTTGTTTCAAAGTCATTACAAACTATAAGAGAGTGAAATTTTCGTTGCAAAAAATATTTAGGAACCAATTCATATCGTTGTGATAATAGTCGTTAAAAATATGTTTTGAAAAGTCAAAAACATGGCTTTTACTAACAAAAAACATTACAAATGTCGCTAATAAATGCATTTTAGTAACAAAGTAATTTAATCCCAAAAAAAAATTAGAGACAAATTTTGGTTATAAAATGGTAATACTAATGTTCAAATTTTGTTGCAAAGAATATAATAATGACACTTCTGACAACAAAAATGTTTCTTCCTGAACAAGTACTTTTACCTTTATATTTGAATCTTTAAAATCTTTATTTATTGTAGTGAGCAATCGCATACTATTTAATTCAAAAGTTGTTTGGAAGAAAACAATAAAAGCTCCTTATTCATTTTCAAAATTTTGTCTTTAAAAACTCCGTTTTTGACTTTTAAGAAGAACATTTTAACAATTATTCTCGCGATAACAAGAATTAATTTTTTACAATAAAATTTTTACTTTTAAAGATTAAAAATATTAATTTCTATAGCTCTTATATGTTGCGATGCAATTTTATCATACCAATGTTCAAATTGTTGGATCTCATTCAGTTACTTTTGTCATTCCTATCATGACGCTTTTGATCACTTTGGTAATTAAGACTAATTGAGTATTTCATTATGGTTAGTTTTAAGGCGGTGTGTTTTTCAAGTTCAAGTTCCAGGGTGGAATCCCTGGGATTGTCAATGTGAGTTCCTTATTCGTTTCTGGATTTTAGTCTAACTTATTTGTAATTTTTATGCATGTGTGCTGATTTTTGTTTAATTTTTCTTATAGATCCTAATTGGGGTACCGATTTCAAAATCATAGGTAAATTACTCCCCTTTTTAACTGAAAAAAGTTATTTTGCCAACTGATTTTGACGTGGATTAGGTTTGGGCACCAACCTCATGGATTGTCAAGCCTATCATTGATGTTTGAGCTCACAAAGTTGGGTTAGGATGACTTTTTAAGCCTGCTTATTAAATGGGTTGGATTTAGGAATGTTTCTTGTGGCCTAATTTGACCCAATTGTTAACATATAGTATGAGAAATGATATATGCCATATGCCCCTAATTATGATATTTATAATATTTGATTACGACCTATTATGGTATTAATTATGATTTAATTATATAACTTGATTATACATATTGTGATATTAGTTATGACTCATTATAATATTAGTTATAATATTATTTTAATTATGATCCAAAAACTTTTTAGTTATATCTTATATGGTGTTTGGTTATAATTCTTGGACTTTTCTTTTTCTTTTTCTCACTCTTTGTAAAAAAAAAAAAAAAATTATAATTATAACAACCATAGAATTGAGTTATGACATTTGTGAATATTTGTAGTGTTACCCAAAAAATAACCTAAGAGGGGGGGTGAATTAGGTTTCTACAAATTAAAATTAATAATACCCTAATAAAATTAACTACTAGTACAACAAATTATTAACAAGCACAATGATGAACTTAGCAGTAAATGATCAAGCAAAATAACAATGAATATATAACTAGCATATAGGGTAAATCAAATGATTAACACATGAATATTAGATAGCTATAACAGTAGTAGGAAAGTAAAGATATTAGGGAAGAGGAGACAAACAGATTTATAGTGGTTCGGCTTCAACCAAGCCTACATCCACTCCTCAAGCTTCACTTGAGATTTTCCACTATCTTCTAGCTTCACAGGGGTACCAGCAACCTCTTTACAAATGGAGCAATCCTCAACGGATTTTACATAGACTTCACAAGCCCAAACCCTTGCAAATCTTAGGCGATTCACAATCACTCTCCAGATTTCAAGAACACAGTGTTTGCAACACTTTTACAAGATGAAATGGTATTTTTGCTTTCAAATAAAGCTTACAATAAATATCTCTCAAAGATAGATATATAAAATGAAAATTTGACTTTTCTGTAAATCTCACACAGGAAAGATGAGCTTAATGCTATAAGGCTCAGTATATAATTTCAGAGAATAGATGTGAGTGATTATAGATCAAAGAATATTTTCTGATTTTTTTGTCACTTGTTTACATTAGAAGCTTTGGTATATACAATGAAAATTATAGCCGTTTATAGCCGTTGTATTTATTTGAATTTATAGTCGTTTATAGCTGTTGTAGTCATTTGAATTTATAGTCGTTTATAGTCATTGTACTTTCATCATTACAAATTTAAATATCTTCCATTTAAACCTTTTAAATCTTTTGGCCTTTTGAACCTTTATAATCGTTTATAGCCGTTGTGCTTCCATCATTACTAATTTGAATATCTTCCACTTGAACTTTTTGAACCTTTTGGCCTGCTGATGTGCTAGGTTGTTTGAACCTTTGTTTTGGGCTGTTTGAACTCCTGATTTAATCAAATATTAAATACATTCTAACAACATTTAGGATAAAGGTTTAGGTGAGAAATAATGGGACAAAATAAATTTTGATTCTATTTTTCTCTTTCAAATAAATCATCAAAATAAATTTTGATTCTATTTTTCTTTTTCAAATAAATCATCAAAATAAATTTTGATTAAAATATAATTAAATAAATTATCAAAATAAATTTTGGATTCTATTTTTCTCTTTCAAATAAATTAAAACATAATTAAATAAATCATCAAAATAAAAAACATAATTAAATAAATCATCAAAATAAATAAGTCTAACAATCTTCCCATTTTTTATGATGGCACACAATGATGTTTAAATTTGATTTAGGAGTAAGAAAGGCTTCCCCTCAAGTCATGCTCCCTGAATTCATTTCTAAATACATAGGTTATCAAGTGTGTAATAAATAAGCTTTAATTGGAGACATGATATGAGACTAAGATATCAAATTATAAGTATATAATCATCAGATTAGTTTTCAAATAATACCAGAATTTGAAAATAATACTATAATACATAACATCATATAATTTCTCCCCCTGTGACATTATCAAAAGGAAATCATGGGTCAGAATCTGGAGGAGGATGAGGAAAATGATAGTGATAAATAACATCAAAAAAAAAATATATATATATATATATATATCAATCAACGGTCAATCAACAAATATATATATATATATATATTACATATACAACTCTCTCGCGTCGCTCTTGTTTTTCGCAAAACGCGGTTTCCACGCGGCCTGGCTTTTGCTTCATTGGTCAACAAAAGCCGCTCTCTTCGATTGCCGCTCACCTCGGCTATCTCACCCTCCTTATCTTCTTCTTTTCAGCCTTCTTCTAAATCACACACTCTTCCATTTTCTTCTTCACCATTATCTTCTATCTCGTCTTCACCACTCTCGTCTGTGTCGTCTTCCTCATCGAGAGACAAAAAAACTGAACGGAGGAGGCCAAACCTCAGTCTGTTCGCTTCTATTGCTCTGCAACTCATTTCTTTCACACCTCTCGCTTCTAAACCATGGCTGCCTCTTCCCGTCCCCTCACTCTATTTCTGGACTTGAACGATCCCATAAGCTCTGCTGGACCGAGTGCCCCTATTCCTACTCTTCTTGTCATTCCTCTGCCTAACCTTCCTATGATGTCGATTGAGCAAATCATGGCAGCTCAATCAGACATTGAAGCCAATCATTTCACACTGACGTCCTGTATGGAGACGGTGACTGCAGTCACAAAATTGGATCTTCGATTGCAGAACAGGACGAGTGAGCTCCATCAGGTCAGCGCCCAACTCTTTCTGCTTCAGCGCATGTACAAGGATGCGCGAGCAGAAATAGGCGCGCTGAAGGCCGAAAATAAAGAGCTTAAACGGAAGACCACCTCCATGGCCCGATTTGGAGCAACGTCGTTCTTGGCCTTTGATAGTCAGCGGGGAATCGTCGCTCTCGATGAAAGCACGGGGGCAGGGACGTCAAGCGCCGCCCAAGGTGATAAAAAGAAGAAGAGAGCAGTGGAAGAGGCGAGAAAGTGAGGGAGCGTGTCGCCGAAAAAAAAATGAAGGGTTGTTTTGTTTTGTTTTTTTTTTTTTTTTGAAATATGTTTAGTTTGATTGGCATATGGCCGTAAAAAATGAAAGGTGTTTTTTTTTTTTTTGTATTTTGATTTGTTTTTTTTTTTATGTTTAAGTACTGAAAAATGAAATGAAAAAACAGAAAAAAAAATACGAAAATTAAGCCCAAACAAAAAATAATAATGAGAAAAAAAATAAAAATAAAAGAAATTAAGCTTAATATCAAAAATAGAATAGAATCTGAGGGGTTTTTTTTTTTAAAAAAAAAAATCTAGTTTAAATTCTTCCCCTTGTTTCATTTGACAAAATCAATAGGAGATATGATAAATGAAAGTTCATAACTGAAATGTTTTCCTCAATAATATCAAATAGGTTGCCAAAATGATACCAACATGCAATCTATCAAGGATACCAATATGCAATCTAGAAGATTTAACAATCATAGCTCAAGCATTATGTAGAATACCAAATATTGCTCATAATAGGTTAAACTCAATATAATCTCATGGCGCTAATGTAATGCCAAAAAATAAAGCATGTTCAAGGCATAGCAATCCATATGCCAAGAAAAATCATGAATTTCAATATATAGCATACATTTAAGCATAAACATGATTCTTAGGCAAGAGTATCATCACAGAGTATACATTGCAAATCATGTGAAACATAATCAATCGTTTTCATATCAAAGTAATAATAGTATTAGCTCAAAGGATATAAGATAGAATTTTTACCTCAAAAGCTTAAGAGAGTGTAGGAGGCATACCTTTGGTTCATGAGTTAGAAGCTTTTCAATCTTCAATTTTCTTTCATGAGTTCATCTCAAAAGGGTTTAACAAGTATGTTAACAAAATGATTTCTCCTCCTGAGTTGGTGTTACCCTTTTCTAATATGATTTTTGTGTAAATATAGCATTCATAGAACAATCACTATTAGTCAATAAAAATACAGCACAAATCACTTCTTATCACAAACTCAAAAGGTGAAAAATAATTCAATGATCAAACAAGAGTCTGGAATGCTATTTTTCAAAATTTTCAAGTTGTAGCACATAACATAATATGCATAAGAAAATAGTGTTATGCTTTTTATTTTATTAAAAAATGATGCAACAATCTCATTTAATCACATAACATTATCAAGAGGCATTTTCATCAATTCAATCCACATACTCAAGTGTGATAAAATATTTTACTAAATGTGGAACACAACATGAATGCTATAAATAATTAATTCAACAATTTATCAATCAAAAGCATTTCATGAGATGTATGCCAATATGATCCATATTAAAAAGACATTCAATAGGATAGAAGCAATGTCTCTACAAACGTATGATACTTCTTTTCATTTAGATATTGTTGACGGGTCATAATCAACGAATTTTATAACTCATTCAAATATTCCAATGTAAAGCATATAAGTATGAAATTTGAATATTGAGCATATTCTTGAGATCATAAATATACAATTCAAAATATATATAGTATACATCTCAAAAACATGCTATGACATCAAAATTGATTCTACAAAGATATGACTCAAAAAGGAATTAACATGTTAGTATGAAGTCATACATAAGATGTGAAAAGTATGCTCACAAAAAATATTTATCACTTCTTATCTCCTTTTCATAGCAATGGATGACATGATATAAAATGTTAATGAATACATGAATCATTCATATTCTAATAGGCATTCATCAAAATAATATAATTCTCATTTTTGAGTTCAATGAATGTTTGAAAGAAACTAGCAGAACATGACTTAGCAAACTTAGTACAATTAGGTTCATGGAAGTAGTGATTAGACACAACCTATTGTACACAAATCACACCTTAAAGAATATAGAACTCTAAGCTTAAAGGTGTGTTAGGAGTTATACCTACATTTACCTCTTTGGAATCTTCACCCATACATTACTTCTATTGTTCATCTTGGTAATTTTCATTTCATCATTCTCCTTCTTGTAGGAGCTGATTTTGCTCTTTAGATTGAACACTCTTGTTGTGCATTTCCTCTCGAAGTCCTTGGTGTTCTTTGAGATTTCACCTACAAAATATCTTGATTTCTCTCTTGGTACCCATACATTCTTGGGTCCATGGGGATTAGTCTCAAGAACATTTAATCTCATAAAAGGTTTATGAGGATCAAAACCAATATCTACTTTGTCAAAAACACATATTTTATTTCCAAGAAGCTTGTTGAGATTTGCTTTTCCTTTTACAAAATTTTCAAGAGTTTTGTTTAAATCCTCAACATTGTTTTTCAAAATATTTTTCTCATTGGCAATAGACGTAAAGTCATTTTTCAAAATATCATTTTTCATTTTTAAAACACCCACATCATTTGAAAGAGAAGTGACTAATTTCTTTAATTTAGAATTCTTAACATAAACGTTTCTAAATATGTCATGTAATTCATTGAAAGTACTTTCAAGTTCTACATAATTAGAAATTACCTCATCTTGAGTGGATTCTTCTTCTCCAAGGGCCATGAGACACATGTTGGCTACTCCATCATTTTCTCCCCAAATGGCTTCCTTTTTGCTACCATCCATCATTGAAAGTTCATGAGCCATGAGTGAGCCTAGGAGTTCTTCAATGCCTAATTTTGTCAGGTCTTTTGCTTCTTGGATAGCTGTAGCCTTAGCTTCCCATTCATTTGGCAAAGACTTAAGTATTTTTGTTACAAGCTCATCATTAGTATAAGATTTACCAAGAGTTTTTAGAGCATTAATAATATTGGTAAATTTATAAAACATCTCAGAAATAGATTCAAATGATTCCATAGTAAAGAGTTTATAATCATGAATAAGCATGTCAATCCGAGACTCTTTTATTTGGCTAGTTCTTTCATAGGTGATTTCAAGTTTATCCCAAATCTCTTTAGCAGTAATACACCCAGAAATTCTATTGTACTCACTTGCATCTAGTCCACACACAATAATAAGCTTGGCTTTAGCATTATCTTGAAGGAGTTTATAATCACGCTTATCAAATTTATTCTCAAGTTTAGGCACATTGATATGGTCTACTACCTTGGTAGGGATTTTAGGACCTTTAGCGATAATGAGCCACAAAGTACAATTGGTAGCTTGAAGATACAAAGTCATTTTTTCTTTCCAATGAATGTAATTACTACCATCAAAGAGAGATGGCCTATTGCTAGCTTGTCCTACAGCAGAGTAAGTAGAATACATGGTTGCTATGGATCAAAAATTCAAGATTGTTAAATCTAAGCAAGAGCCTCAGGCTCTGATACCAATTGTTACCCAAAAAGCAACCTAAGAGGGGGGTGAATTAGGTTTCTACAAATTAAAATTAATAATGCCCCAATAAAATTAACTACTAGTACAACAAATTATTAACAAGCACAATGATGAACTTAGCAGTAAATGATCAAGCAAAATAACAATGAATATATAACTAACATATAGGGTAAATCAAATGATTAACACATGAATATTAGATAGCTATAGCAGTAGTAGGAAAGTAAAGAGATTAGGGAAGAAAAGGCAAATAGATTTATAGTGGTTCGGCTTCAACCAAGCCTACATCCACTCCTCAAGCTTCACTTGAGATTTTTCACTATCTTCTAGCTTCACAGGGGTGCTAGCAACCTATTACAAATGAAGCAATCCTCCACGGATTTTACATAGACTTCACAAGCCCAAACCCTTGCAAATCTTAGGTGATTCACAATTACTCTCCAGATTTCAAGAACACAGTGTTTGCAACACTTTTACAAGATGAAATGGTATCTTTGCTTTCAAATAAAGCTTACAATAAATATCTCTCAAAGATAGATATATAAAATGAAATTTTGATTTTTCTGTAAATCTCACACAGGAAAGATGAGCTTAATGCCATAAGGCTCAGTATATAATTTCAGAGAATAGATGTGAGTGATTATAGATCAAATAATATTTTCTGATTTTTTTGTCACTTGTTTACATTAGAAGCTTTGGTATATATAATGAAAATTATAGCCGTTTATAGCCGTTGTATTTATTTGAATTTATAGTTGTTTATAACCGTTGTAGTCATTTGAATTTATAGCCATTTATAGCCATTGTACTTTCATCATTACCAATTTGAATATCTTCCACTCCATCTTTATAAATTTAAATATCTTCCACTTGAACCTTTTAAACCTTTTGGCCTTTTGAACCTTTATAGCCGTTCATAACCGTTGTACTTCCATCATTACTAATTTGAATATCTTCCACTTGAACCTTTTGAACATTTTGGCTTGCTGTTGTGCTAGACTGTTTGAACCTTTGTTTTAGACTATTTAAACTCCTGATTTAATCAAATATTAAATACATTCTAACAATATTTAGTATAAAGGTTTAGGTGAGAAATAATGTGACAATATAAATTTTGATTTTATTTTTCTCTTTCAAATAAATCAGCAAAATAAATTTTGATTAAAATATAATTAAATAAATTATCAAAATAAATTTTGAATTCTATTTTTCTCTTTCAAATAAATTAAAACATAATTAAATAAATCATCAAAATAAAAAACATAATTAAATAAATCATCAAAATAAATAAGTCTAACATATAGTATACAACTTTTTATCATAATATTACCTATTAATATGTATATACTTATAGATTATTTATTTATCTAAATTTATACCTAGGATATATATGGCTTGATATTTAGTTTTTGTGGATATAAAATTACTAATTCTGAGTTTTATAATATTAGTTTTTATTTAATCTATGGGCTTGTTTGGTGGGCTTGGGATTGTAATACTATTTTAGAGTTGGATTTTGGATGAGACTTCTAGGTCCAAAGTCAGAATAGGTTGGACTTGGGCACAAGAGTTTTCTATACATTTCTTAACTTAAACTCGACTGAGTTTGAACCTGACCCAATATTTGTCCACCACTAAGGTAAATACTTCCAAATTCTAACAATGGCAAGAAAAAAAAAAGATTTTTAATTTGTCGTCTTATGATTTTTATATACAGAAGGAATCTTTTTGACAAGAATTCTATTTGCCTTATGTGCGTTTGCATTTTTAATTCGTAAGTTTAAGAGAAGGCATTTATCGATGTTTGATAACATTGACGGCTATCTGTGAAGTCAAAATCACCTCATGCCAATTAGCTACTCTTAGACATTAAAAAGATGGCCAAAGGTTTCAAGGACAAGATGGGAGAAGGAGGCCATGGTTCTGTCTATAAAGGAAAGCTTAGAAGTGGTCATCTTGTAACAATAAAAGTATTGGGCAAGCCCAAAGCCAATGGATAAGAATTTATCGATGAAGTTGCTACCATAGAAATGATTCATCATGTTAATGTGATTCAACTAATTGGATATTGTGCAGAGAGATCTAAGCGAACTCTTATATATGACTTCATGCCAAATGGGTCTCTAGAAAAGTATATATTTTCTCAAGAAGGATATATACCATTGAGTTGTAAGCAAGTGTACAAGATTTCTCTAGGAGTGGCTCGCAGGATTGAATATTTACATCGGGGTTATGACATGCAAATTTTTGCATTTTGATATCAAGCCTCACAACATTCTTCTTGATAAGAATTTCACTCCAAAAATTTCCGACTTTGGGCTTGCAAAATTGTATTCAACTGATAATAGCATTGTGACTTTGACTGCAGCAAGGGGGACAATGGGTTATATGGCTCCAGAGTTATTCTACAAAAACATTGGAGGCGTTTCATATAAAGCTGATGTTTATAGCTTTGGAATGTTGTTGATGGAAATGATTGGTAGGAGGAGGAATTTGAATGCCTTTGCTAATCATGCAAGCCAAATTTACTTTTCTTCTTGTATTTATGATCAATTCAAAGAAGGAAGGGACATGGAAATGGGAGAGACTAATGAGGACGAAGGGGTGATGGTGAAGAAGATGATAATAGTGGCTTTGTGGTGCATACAAAGGAAGCCTAGTGACCGTCCCTTGATGAACGAAGTTGTAGAAATGCTTGAAGGGAGTGTTGAACAATTGCATATGCCTCCCAAACCTTTTCTATGCCCACAAGAGATGCCAACTGAAGATCATAAAATTGACACAAATCCTACAGATTTGCCTATGCCATCAAGTGAATGCATAAATTCCATCACTTTGAATGTAAGTGAACCTTAAATGGTTTCATATCAAATGCTTTATATTTAAGTAAATTATAATTGTTGGCATCCTCTATTGCTTATGTATTATTGAGGCAGCCTTATTAAACACATGATGGGGAAACTATATATGCATCATTAGATTTAATTTTTGTACGAAAACTTACAAATTTCGTTATTGGATAGCTTCCTTTGGATTGCATTTCAATTTTTCTTGAAAGATTTTCCTAGTTAAAACTAGCTTGATTGGAGCTATGCAAGTATAATTTTTTTTTTTTAATAAAAAAATTTGGATTCATTTGTCATTGTTTAGAAATTTTCTTTGAGACTGTACAATAACGCCTAAAATTTTTAATTGTAAGTTATGGCGTTTACAATAAAGAGAAATAAATTAAATACACAAATTATAATTTAAACATGATTCGGCAATATGGTTACGTTCATAGAGGGAAGGAGATCAAATCCACTACATGGAATAAAAATTACAGAATTTTGAACATCTGAACTTAACCAGTGTACAATAAAAACCCTAACAAAAAATATAACATATATGATATACCTTTAAAACTTTGGATTAGACCTCAGACCTCAAGCATGGGCCTAGGTGAAGCATGATTTGGCTTTTTACTCCAATTTTCAACTTCAACCCTCCACTTCTATAAAAAGCCCCCTACAGTAATTTTGAATGCGTAGTAAAAATATAAGACAAACAAAAGCTTTCACCTTAAACCAAAAAAGTAAGTTGGAAAAAATAAAGATGAATTTTCCATAAAAAAAATCTTTTAAAAGATCAACATTTTGTAGGATGATAACAATTAGGAAAATATTTTGTTGCATTTTTTTCTTTTTAATCTCATTAATCCTTAGAAATTTTTAGGTAGTTGACTTGTAAGTCAACTTCCAACTCTCTATCTCAAATCTGTTTGAACAGCTATTTCTTCTTCTTTTTTTTTATTTTTTATTTTTATTTTTATTTTTAAAACTTAGTTCTTAATTCTACAATAATTAGCTGCTTTCACTTTTTTTCTTCTTGCACTGTGTCCATACTCGACTCTCCAACACTCCTAACGCTTTAGAATATATATATTTTTTAAATATTTATTTATTAGTTTTTAGGATAATGAAAAAAGAAAATTAAATTTATTTAAATAAAAAATATTTTTTTTAGTTTTAAAAAGTGTAAATTATTTTGGAATTAAAGTTTTAACAATTCCATCCCAATCACTCTACTAATATGATTTTTTTCAATAATAACCCGTACTCAAATATTTAAGAGAATAATTATTTGAATTTTTTGTTAGGACCCTTTGTTGTCAAAATCCATGGATCAAAACCAAGGTTGTTACAGGTTTCAGTTTTCCAGTTTTTCAAATTTTGGTCTCCCCGCTCGAGTGGGGAAATGTACGCTCGAGCGGGGATTGGAAGTTCTCAGCATCTCTGCAGTCGCCTGAAAAAGTACTGGATGGTGTGATTCGACGCTCGAGCGTCAAAACTGACGCTCGAGCGTGGAGCCTGTATGAAATCGCAGAATTTGAAGTCTCCGCTCGAGCGGGAAGACCCACGCTCGAGCGGACCACGCGATCCCAGATTCTATATATTCGCTTGTTGGGTCTGTTTTAGATTTACTTTTCCTAGATCTTATTCAAGAGTCCTAGGGTTTTGTTTGAGGTGTACTTCTGAAGTTTTGGTGAGTTTTCCTTGATGTTTTGAGAAGAGTTCTTCACTCATGATCTAAAATACATATATCAAGGAGTTTGTTACTTTAAATTCAAGAGGGAGTTCTCTTCGGTGGATTCCGAAGATTCAAGCGTATAGTTTCAAAAGGCGTTTGATCTTATACGTAGTCGTTAATTCGACAAGTGAGGTTGTGGAATCAACTTCAGGATTGATCAGTTCCGAGACGAAGTCATGGAGAAAGAGTTACAGAAGATTCGAAGACAAATTGACTGAGTTGGGTAATTTGTATGTTATCTTTGTAATCTTTTTTACTTCAGTAGTGGATTGATTAGTGGCGTTTCGCCCGTGGTT
Source organism: Camellia sinensis (assembly GCF_055761805.1). NCBI lineage: Eukaryota > Viridiplantae > Streptophyta > Magnoliopsida > Ericales > Theaceae > Camellia > Camellia sinensis. Next base: position 15,472,459 of record NC_138968.1, read on the forward strand.
TTTTTAATCACAGTTGGAGGTGTCCAATTGTGGTTTTTTCCACGTTAAAATCGTTTGTGTCGATTTATTATTTATTCTGAAAAACAAACAATCTAAATCACTTTCGTAAGTGCTTGTTGATTTAGATTGTGTGTTTTGGATTTTTGGGATTTGGAATTTTTGAATCTTGATCTAATCACAAATCACTTAGGATTTTCAATTGGTATCAGAGCGGGTCACTCTTTTTTTTAAAAAAAATATATGAGTGTGATTTTGTGTGACTAGTGATATGGATTCTATTCGTGAAGGTAACTCGACCCATAGACCTCCTCTACTCGATGGTACAAACTATTCTTATTGGAAAGCTCGTATGAGAGCATTTTTAAAATCCATCGATGAGAAAGTTTGGCACAGCGTTATCTATGGGTGGAGTGAACCTACTATCACCATTGATGGTGTTGATATTCCTAAACCCCTTGATAAATGGGACACTACTGATTACCCAAACTCGAGTTGGAACAGTAAGGCTCTCAATTCCCTGTTTTGCTCCGTCACACCTGAAGAATTTCGTCGTATCTGCACGTGTGAGGTAGCAAAAGAGGCTTGGGACATTCTTGAAACAATTCACGAAGGTACTACTTCTGTCAAAAGGTCAAAACTTCAACGTCTCAACTCATCCTTTGAAACCCTTTTTATGCACGATGAGGAGACATTTGATGATTTCTATGCAAAACTTAGTGATATCGTGAATTCCTGTTTCACACTCGGGGAAAAAATTCCGGAAGCTAAAATTGTTGGAAAAATTTTGAGGTCATTACCCGAGAGGTTCCAACCAAAAGTGACAGCCATTGAGGAGGCTCGGGATGTTGATACCCTCAAGCTTGATCAATTGGTTGGAAACTTGCAGACTTATGAAGCCCACCAGATTTCAAAGAAAAAACAAAAAGAAAGTATGGCTTTCACTAGTGCTCATGAGTCTGCAAAAACTCCGGAGGTTGAATTTGATTTAGAGTCTGAGATGACAGCTATGTTTACTAAACAATTTAAAAAAATTTTGAAGAAAAAGAAGCCTAATTTCAGAGACCCTATTTCTAAAGACAAGAGTAATGAAAAACCCAAAACTTTTCCACCAAAACTTGCTCCAAAAACTGAAAAGAAGATTGTAAAGGGGCAAGGGGTCAAGTGCTATGAATGTCAAGGGTTTGGTCACATTGCCCTTGAATGCCCTTCGAAAAAGAATCGAAAGAAAGTCTACACTGTAACTTGGGATGATGAAAGCGGGTCGGAGCAAGAACCCGAAGAACCTGAATCTGGAGAAGACGGGGATAGTGCTTTCATGGCATTTTGGTCCACTTTCACTCAAACTCTTCCAAAGCCTGCAGAGTTAGCTCATGGTCAGAACCTGCATCATGCTCCTACCTTTGATGGGAGTAACTATCTGTTTTGGAAAATCAGAATGAGAGCTTTTCTGAGAGCTTTTGATCTAGAAGGCTGGCAGGCCATTGAAGAAGATACAGACAGGGCTGACAATCCGAGCAATCAGAGAGCCCTGATCACTATTCGTGGGGCAATTTCTACTGAAGAACAGCAGCGGGTTGTTCATTGCACAAAGGCTAAAGAGGCATGGAAAATTTTGAGCCAATTCCATGAAAGAGGAAATTCAGCTTCAGTACCATCCAGCAACCTTCCTGTCTTAGTTGCTAGACTGGATGAGGTCAAGGAGAATGAAGAGCAAAAAGAGGATGATGAAACATCTGAAGATAATGATGAGATCAATGGCGATGAACTACAACAAGCCTACAAAAAGATGTACAAGGAATCTCTGAATTTGTCCAAACTCAACGACAAACTCTCTCTCAAGCTCAAAACATGTGAGAGTGAGAATGTCAGGCTGAAAGGAGAACTTGCAACAACAAAGCAAAATATCATCAAGATCACTAGTGATAGGCAAGAATTATGTGCAAAACTTCTATCTTGTGAAACTAAAAGGAATGAACTCCTAAAGGTGTATTTCACATATGAAGAAAAGCTTGAAAGTCTTGAGATGTCACAAGCTACACTGGAAGAGAGAGTCTGTCAAAAAGATGAAGAACTCCGTGTTGCTAGAGCCACTATTGCCATGTTGTAGACAGCGCCCGGGGAGGGGCCTCAATCTACAGTTCGGACTCGATTTGTGTCACGGTTCTAAATCTGAACCAAAGAGTCCAAATCTGGCAAATCGTTTTGAGAAACAGATTTTTGAAAAAGTAGTGCCAAACATGGACTGCTTTGCCAGATACAGAGTCGCCACCTAAATACTTTAAAATGGGGGAATTTAGGAAACCCTGACTCGGTGCCGAAGGCCACATGTCCGTCATCACCGGAGTTGTCTCGGCTCGGGAGCTTGGGTACGATTGGGGAAGGTCAGCTATGAGCACCCCCTTTCGCCCGGTCCGAAGACCGGCCTCTACTAACCGTGATATCCGTTTTTGAAAACGTTATGTGTTCTTAATCCAATTATTAGCCTAGCATAACTATGTTATGCGCGCGGCAAACAAGTATAAACTAGATTGCCTAATTTGGAAATAAACATTGCATATCCGTTTGGTTCGAAAATGCTTTGGATTTGCTACTCGCAAGTAGGGTAAAATACGGATTTCAACGAGTTTTTCCAACTCAAACAATCCAACCTTCACCCACAGGCATTCAAAACAGTTTAACACATAAGCATCTAGCCACATGTTAAGCATGCTGTTATGGTAACATTCACACTCATGTGATATGCTAAAGCGGAAATACTTACATAGTACTCCATGCCAAAACAAAGAACTTGTTAGCAAACATGCATGATCCAAGTCCATGTTAAGTGCCTAATGCATCGCATACAAAATGTCGCTAAGATAGGCTCGGCTAATCCTAGACATGTCATGTGAAAATGCACGATTAACACATATTCAATTTTTGATTTGAAGTACTGATGCAGTTAGCGTGATGTACCGAGCCTAATGCATGTAATACAAATGCATGGGTGCACACATGCATAGCATAAGGTATGCTAAAATAAATGTGCCCTAATCTACCATCATAAGCAGGTAAATAAAAGGGAAGAAAGACGTGAGGTTGGAAGACATACACACACTCACGCACACTTATTACAGATTTGCCCTCGCTCGGAGGGACTGAATAAATATTACAAACTAATTAACTACGCAAGCTAATTAATATTACAAATTGCCTAATCTAATTAACGAATTAAACAAATTAATTAAAGCAGGAAAACGTCTCGGGAAACGCGCCACCATGCGCAAGCTGCCTCTGTTTTCCTCCCTTTCCTCCTCTGGAGGCTGTCAAAACCTCAGGACTACATCCTTGGACAGAGGGGATCATCACCGGCTAGATGAAATTTCCACCGGCAGTGTTGTATGGCCATCGGCACAAAGTTGAAGCTGTCGGCAGAGAAAATAGTGCCGGTCGGCACATTACACTGCCGGTCGGCAGAGTATTCCTGCAGAACCTGCAACTCACAGCAACAGAGGGCAAAACAAGGCATGGCAGCACAATTCAAGGCATGTATGCACCAACCATGTCTCTTATCATTGTAATGACTCAAAGGGACATGTGCCTCGGTTCTCGGACCACCAATCACGCATTTCCATGCATGATGGTCCAAGGAACCAAGCATGCAACTTTGGTTTCAAATGCATGCAAACCAATCAAACAAATTAGGCCCAATTCCTATCACCAATTCAAGGAACAAGGCATGCATGCAAAATGCAATGCAACCTAGGCATACAAGCTAGGAATGCAACATGACATGGCAAGGCACTTATGCAATCATGCAAGCATACATAGAGCAATGCAAATGGATGGCAAGATGGACTTATACATGAATTAGGCAACTCTAAAATAGGCCTAAAACAGTGGCCAAAATGACCAAAACAAGAAGCCAAAACACATGCACACATACACATGATGGAAGGCCTACACTTGGGCACAATTTAAACAACCCTCAAGCACACTTGAAAGGGAGGAAACATGGACAATTAGCATGCAACATGAGCCCTAAAATCATGTTATAAAATGATGCCAAACCAAGCAACAAATCAAGCCAAGCATGCACCAAACATGGTCTAAATACTTGAGGCGAATCATGAAGCTTTGAAGCATGTTTTACCACAACAAACATGGCATGCATTAAACAACTAAAAACAGATTTTTAGCATGTTAAAACAAGGCCAAAGGACTCCTTAGATGGCATCTAAGTGGCCCAAATTCAAAGGCATACATCATGACCAAAACATGGAGCATTGCAACACATGCTTTCAAAGCATTAAAGAGGCATGCAAGGCAATCAAACAAGCATGGAAATAGGACTGAAATGGCATACAAGGCGACCCCAATTCATCAAATTCATGCAAAGATGTCATGCTACACATGCACATACTCAAGGCCAACAAGCCCAAATGCAAAGGAGCCATATAATGCAAGCAAAGATCAACCCAAACGACTATGGACAGATCTAAAACATGGCAAAATAAGCATATAATCTTCACAAATACAAGCCTAAAACATGCTCCAACAAAGGCTAACAACCTAGACATGTCAAGGCACAAACATGGCATTACAAGGCAACTATGCTAAACATGCATGAAGTTCCAAAACCAACTTTAAATCATGTTATATCATGGATATATAAGCATGAAAAACAAACCAAACATGCTCAACACACACTCAAGCATAGGCTTCCTTAAGAGGCCAAAATGTGTCCTTTTCAAGGACAACAAGGAGAGGGGATGGCCCTCTCCTTCTTGGGACTTCAAAGGATCATCTTCACCACTGAAATCCCTCAAGATTTCAGTGGTGAAGAGACCTCAACACCAAAATCCCGGAGCTAACACAAAATGGTTCAAAATGAGGCCTTTTGAGGCCTAAGGGTGGTCAACACCCCTCAAACAACAAAACACTCTTAATAAACAATAAAGAGGGCTTAAAAATAGAACTTTTTTATGTTATACAATAATCACAAAAACAGCTCTAAGACTAGTAGAAAATTGATGCAAAAAAAGGGGAAAAAAGGACTAGTTTCTCACCTTTGATGCCTTCTTCAACAAAGATGCTCCAATGGCCTCCTTGAGCTTGAATCCAAGACCAAAACTTCAAAACACACTCTTTAGAACCTCAGCTCCTAGAGGAAGGTGAAACACTAGGTGTTTGTGTGCAATAGTGAGACACAAAACACCTAGTGTGCAAAATGAGAGGAAAAGAGAGATAGGTTGTGTATGTCTAACCCTAACCCTAGAAAACCAGAGCTCTCCTCTGTATTTTCTCTCTCAAAAATGTCTAAAGCCTCTCCTTGCCTTAGAGAGGGCTTCTCTCTATATGCCTCTTGTAAAGCTTACAAGACAAGCTTTGCAAGAGGGAGATCCCTCCATACACGTGTATGGAGGGGAGCAAAAGCAATACAGCTGTCCAAAAATATCTGCAAAAGCAGATGAACAGCAATCGGCCGGCAAAAAATGCCATCTTGGCCAAACAAAGTGCCGACCGGCACAAAAAAGTGCTGACCGGCAACAAATAGTGCCGACCGGCAAACTACATTGCCGGTGGCAGCAAAAACCAGCCGGTGGCATCTAGCCACTGCCGGTGATGGGTGGGGATGGTCTACAAGCCCCACCCTACCTCTCAAAGGCAAGATGCAAGTGTTTGGTGCAAAACCAGACACTAAACGGTCGAGTTCGGGGATCCTGAGGCGGGGCGCGCGAGCCGAGACCTCCGGGAACTCCAAACGAACACAAACATGGATAATCACCGAGTGTTCAAACGGTGACGTCCAAGTCTTGAGGACGGTCAAAAATGGGGTGTCTACAGTTGCCCCTCTTTGACAGAACTCGAAAGTCATAACAATGACGGGAGTGAATGTCAAAGCCCAGAGACGACCCATTTTTGACAAGGCCGAAGACTTAGACAAACATGCAATACAAATAAGATATGCGCCCGGAGGCAGGGGCAAAATGCAAGACAATGCACGGAGCCGAGCATAACTTATGATCATGCAAAGAAAGCTGTAACGAAGCAAACATGCAACAGTTTTAAGATAGCATACCAAACTACACTACAATGCAGAAAGGATGTAAGAGAATTATGGAATTCTCAATACGTCTCACTCGGGAGATACAATACCTGTGCGGCTCGTCTGGTTGCACCAGCTTCGAATGAACCGTACATACAATATCGTGCCTGCAAAGAAAACAAACTTAACAGGTACAATATGGTTAGCAACATGCATGACAATGCAAATGTGGATGCAAAACGATATGCGATATATACAAAACAATGTATAAACAATGCAAATGCAGATGCAATGTAATTGAAACAATGCAAGCTACATGCAAAGCAATTGAATCGTGATCCAATCACGAGCGGTTCGAAACCACATCTATGTCAAATAGATTGATGGAGATAACAAGTCTGTCTACCACAGAACGGTCAACTGAACTGTGAGCATTGTAGACAGACGCAAGAACAAGTATTGGGTGGAATTGACATAAGTGGGGAAACAACCCACTGGAGAAAGGACTACGATCCTAATGCCGGATGCAAAAATTACACTACAATGTAATACATGAATATGGCGCGCAGGCCAAACCAAATCTTGCCTAGGAAAGGGATGTACTCATACAAGCCATGTCTAACACAGAAAAGGTGCCGCAACCCTCAACCAACATACCAGCGTGGAATCGGCGCGATACACATGCAGAACTGTGTTTTACGTGAAAAGTAAGGGCACATACCAGACCAAGCTCAACACGGAAAGGCGCAAGCCATAGATGGAAGGTGATGCAATGAATGCATGCAATCTACAATGCAATATCTACAAATATGCAATGGAATGGATATGGATACAATGGATATGGCACGCAAGCCAAACCAAATTTTGCCTAGGAAAGGCATGCACACGTACGAGCCATGTGTAACACAGAAAAGGTGCCGCAACCCTCAACCAACATATCAGCGTGGAATCGGCGCGATACACATGCAGAACTGTGTTTTAACATGAAAAGTAAGGGCACATACCAGACCAAGCTCAACCTGGAAAGGCGCAAGCCATAGGCGGAAGGTGATGCAATGAATGCATGCAATCTACAATGCAAATGCATGACAATGCACTAAGATGCAATGACTATGATTGCAACTTTCCCTATCTTACCAACAGGGTGATATACTAGGTTGGTTCAGTGTCCAGAATTGAGGCGTAGACATGCCGCCTCAACCTATGGGCCTTCCATACAGATTTCAAGCCGAGGGTAAACCCCTGGGTATTTAAACCAGACTTTAGTCTCGGAACTCCCGAACCTTTGCGTTCTAGGCATAAGCCGTTCGAACTCTAGTTTCCACCGTCCCAGTTGGTCTTCTAGGAACTCATCGCAAGCACAGACAGGTGGCTTTACCAGACCACCGAAAAGTCGTTCGGGCACGACAAACACCGAAGGAATTGCACCTTCAGAGGATTTAAGGTCTCCTAGACCGTACGTGTTTAAGGTCTCGCCAGACCATGCGTGTTTAAGGTCTCGCCAGACCGTACGTGTTTAAGGTCTCGCCAGACCGTAAAAAAACCTGTGCGGTTCGTCTGGTCGCTCCAGCCTCAAATGAACCGTACATACAATACCGTTCCTGAAAAGAAAACAAACTTAACAAGTACAATATTGTTAGCAATATGCATGACAATGCAAGAATGAGGCACGCACGCCGTATGGAACGTAAGTTGATGCAAATGAACTCATATGCCGAAATAGAAACAACGTGCACATCAATGCACCGGAGGTTTCGCATCTCCCACGGATTTAAGGTCTCCTAGACCGTACGTGTTTAAGGTCTCGCCAGACCGTGCGTGTTTAAGGTCTCGCCAGACCGGTGTATTGCACGACGGTATGATGCGCAAAATAGCGCAATGCGTTAGGCAACGCGAGTGCACAGGACAGTGCGATGGAATGCATGCAAAATGCAATGAGATGCGCAAAACAGCGCGAAATTGAAATGCACAAAACAGTGCAATGCGCAGAACAGCGCGAGGTTTGAAATGCACAAAACAGTGCGATGCGCAGAACAGCACGAACAATTCAATGCACAAAACAGTGCGATGCGCAGAACAGCGCGAACAATTCAATGCACAAAACAGTGCGATGGAATGCATGCAAAATGCAATGAGATGCGCAAAACAGCGCGAACAATACAATGCACAAAACAGTGCAATGCGCAGAACAGCGCGAGGTTTGAAATGCACAAAACAGTGCGATGCGCAGAACAGCGCGAACAATTCAATGCACAAAACAGTGCGATGCGCAGAACAGCGCGAACAATACAATGCACAAAACAGTGCGATGGAATGCATGCAAAATGCAATGAGATGCGCAAAACAGCGCGAAATTGAAATGCACAAAACAGTGCAATGCGCAGAACAGCGCGAGGTTTGAAATGCACAAAACAGTGCGATGCCAAGTGTGACATGCATGCCACACGGGGTGTAAATGGGCTTGAATGCGCAACAACGCACGTATTCCGGAATGCATGACAATGCATGGAATGGAAATGCAATGATGATGCATGAGAAATGTGCACGACAATGCAAAGGGGTGCGTGTTGCAACGCATGTAACATGTGCATAACAATGCAAATGTGTGGCGCATGACAGCGCGATGTAATGCACCGAAGTAGTGTGATGAGCTCGTGCAACACACATGGGACAACTTTTGAATTCAAAAGGATACAAAAAGGATACACCTTGTACGAATTCGAGTGCCACGCACTGGAGACACGGCCCGCGGTCAAAACGGAGGCCGGTTGAGCGTCAGAGATGCACTTTCTTGCACTTTCTTCAGCTATGAAGACCAAAATCAACTCAAATGGCCTAAACAAGGCTGTGGGAACCCCACCGGCCGAAAGGGGAGGCCACCGGCTGGCCATCGGCACAAAAATAATTCCATCGGCACAAAAAAGTGCCGGCCGGCACAAAACATTGCCGACCGGCAAACAGTTGCTGAATCGGGGCAGTTCTGTCTTTTCACCTTGGGTGTTATAAAATAGGGCTTCATGCCCTATTTCCTTACTTCTCCACCGCCGAAAACCTTTGTTCTCTCTCTCTAGAGTGCTTCTCTCTCATTTTTCGCCCGTTTCTTCGCGTTCTACGCTCGTTTCGTCGTCGGATTCGCGATCCTCTTCGCGTTTCGGACATTTTCCACCGATCACATTCTCGTTTCGGTGCCTCGTTCGGCATTCTCGCCTTCTCGGGGTTTGTTCCCCTCACTTTCCTCTTCATTTCCGTGCCTCTTCACATTCCGGCCTTCCCGGCCATTTCCGACCCTCTCGGGAGTTGACTTTTCAGTTGACTCTTCGCATTCCGGCTCGGTTTTCCTTTTCCGGCCATTTTTACACTATTTCCTACATGGCGGACGACATTCCACGTGGCGGGACTCCCCTGGACCACGAGATGGATCCCGGGGTCGAGGTCTTACCACTGAGCGAGCGCCCGTTCGACCCGGCGACCTATCGGCCGGCGATCCACGTTCTGCCCCCAGACGGCCTGCGTCAGTTCCGGAGCTTTGAGAGGTACGCGGCCCCTGAGCTACTACTACGCGAGCCTACCTCCCACCTTTCATTCGGCACTCCCGAGGTAACTCTTCATCTTCTGCTTTACTTTCTGCAATGTAGGATACAAAACTGCCATAGTTAGCTGTATTCTTTAATTGCTGAAATCTGATATGCCGTAGACCATAGTTGACTGTAAACATACATACAACTGATATCTGCTTGAGACTGACACATGCACACACACTGCACTAGTCCTGAATCACCCAAACACACTGCACTCACTGTATTCTACTGCACACACACTGGCACCCAGTATTTGTCTGAATCTGTCAAACTTGCATACATGCCATATCTGCTCTGAAACACCCAAACACGCAGACACATCACACGTATTTCACTGCAAGCACACCGGCACCCGGTATTTGCCTGAATCTGACAAACTTGCATACATGCCATATCTGTCTTTTCAAAACTGCATTTTGAATGTTGTCTTGCCATTGTTATTTTCTGTTTGCAGGAGGGTTCCCATACCATCCGTGGGTATGGGAATACTGGCGCACGGGAGTGGTATGACGAGCTCCCTGATGCGGTCCAGCGCATCGTGGACCGAGCGGGCTTCGGCACCTTCTGCCGAGGGCTCTCTAGGCTCTCCACTTGTAGGCCTCTCCTTGCCGCTCTGGCGGAGAGATGGTGGGACACCACCGATTCTTTTCATTTTTCCACTGCAGGGGACATGACGATGACCCCTTATGACTTCTCGATGCTCACAAGCATCGGGGTAGGGGGTGATCCGATCCCTTTCGACACTGACATGGACGAGTGGACCGCCGCTCAGGTCCATCTACTGGGGGAGGCGCCACCGCTAGCTCGTCCAGGCTTCGTCCGATACTCTTGGTTCGAGGCACAGTTTAGGGTTCAGCCCGTATTGGGGGAGGAGACTCAGATGACCGAGGAGGACGTGGAGAGGTATGCGCGCGGCTTCCTCATGTTCCTGTTCAGGACTACTATCTTCGCCGACCGGGCGAACACCGTGCCTCTCTGCCTTCTCAGCGCACTGGTGGACGTCCGGGACATCTTGCACTACGACTGGGGCGGCGCTGCTCTGGCCACCCTGTACGGCTATATGAGCTCGGCTTCTCGCGGCAGCGGCCAGCTGCTCGGAGGTTACTGGCGGGCTTGGGAGGTACATTTCTTCTCCGCTTTTCATTTCTGTCTCGTACCTTCTGTACTCTGTACACTGCACACACTGCGGTCTGCTTTACACTCACTGTATGCTGTACACACGGCACACACATACATTCTGCTTTACACTGACTGTACACTGCTCACACTGTACACTCTGTACGCAATACACGGCTCAACACACGGCTCTGCCATTTCTGCTTTATTCTGTATATCCTGCTTTATCTGATGGTCATACTGACATCTGTTTTACAGTTGTGGGTTTACGCCTACTTCCCTAGGCTTGCACCTGTGCCAGTTGCGGAGCCTCCTCCGGCTGTTCCCTTCTCGAGTCGTTTTGACGGGAGATGCACCCGGCGACCACGGGAGACGTTCGGCTTCTTCCGCCGATATTTCGACACCATCACCCCCACGGAGGTATGCTTTACTTTCAGTTCATTTAGGCTTCGCTTTCCCACTGCATATTTCAATAACAGTAGATAACAAACTGTCTGTCACTTTCAGATCACATGGCGGCCATGGGCTTCGCTGCCGTCAGCGATGCGGGGTCGGTTCCCTGGTGCTGAGGAGACCTCGCGTTTCCGGATTCTGCTTGAGGGCCCGGTCTGTCGGGCTTGGTACCTGGGGGAGCGTTTTCTACGCCAGACCCGCGGGTTACCTGAGCAGATAGTCCCGGCTCACCCTCCTGCAGAGATGAGGGAGACCGAGGGGCTGACCCCTGAGCAGCTGGATGATTACTCCATCGGCTGGGAGGAGGCCGGCTTCCGAGGCACCGGCGACTATCAGGAATACGTGCGGACGTACCTGATGCGACCTTTGAGCGGCCGTCGAGCAGAGGGGGCCAGGCCTGTGGCATCGGCGGCTGGGGCCGGAGCGGGAGCAGGGGCTGGATCTTCGAGGAGGGCCCGGGTCCGTGGTAGGGGTAGAGTGCAGGGAGGACGGGGAGCTGGCTGGCCTGCCCTGCCTGCTGTACTGACTTTCCAGGGGCAGGGTGGGTCGACCTATCAGATCCCCTTCGCCCCTCCACCGGCTGGTCATGAGTTCATTGATGTCCCCGACTTACCGCCGGTATGTTCTACTGCATTTTGTACAGTTATTCAATTCAGTTTACTTGATATTCCACAGAATATTGACGCGTCTGATGCTTTTGCAGGCCTCTTCTGAGTACACCCGTCAGTCGTTGGCGATGAATGCCTCGATGATGGGGATGCTCCAGCGGACATTTGACCTCCTAGCCGTCTACAGCATACCGGTATGTCCTTCTGACACTGGCCTCAAACCATTCATACTCTGCTTTACATAATCTAACGCACGGCACAACACCTGATACACTGATCTCATAGTATCTGAACACTGCATACGCTGCATTCTGCACCAAACTCTGTACTGATAAACTGCTCACGGCATTCATACACTGTACTCACACACTGCATTCTGCACTGATAAACTGCTCACGGCATTCTTACACTGTATTCACACACTGCATTCTGCACCTTTAAACTGTCTACAGTATACTGATGCATTTCCCTTTTTGTGTACTTTTCAGCCTCCTTTTCAGATTCCCATGGCGGGAGGTGCTCCAGCTAGACCTGCTGTCCCTGCTCGGGGGAGAGATGAGGAGGGCAGGATATTTCCCCGTACCAGGGGAGGGCGTACTCACGTCGGGAGTAGCTCGCGAGCTCCAGTCCCGGACGATGATGACGACGAGGAGTCAGAGGCGGAGGCAGGGTCATCGGAGGAGGAGACCGGAGACGGTTCTAGCTCGGGCTCTGACGACGACGCTGACGATGCTCCTGGACCTTCGTCCAGGAAGAGGACCAGGACGGACTGACAGCCCTTGGAGTCGCTGGACATAGATGCAGATTTTTGCTATCTTTTCTTTCTTTCTTTGTACTTTTCTTTTTGTTGGTAGATAGATTACCTTGTACTGCCGCAGGCAGATTTTTGTTTCCAAAACTTGTACACTTGAAAAGCTAAGTAAATGAAACAGACTTTTTATCTGAAAAAGTGTTTACATTTACACATTTCATGCATTGCATCGCATCTCATCATGTTACACCTCAATGTAAATGGAATTGATTGGTTGTCTGAAAATTGAACACTCGCACTGTAATAATCAGATAACTTAAACAGCCAACAGCAAAATAACCCAAGCAGCCCACTGCCTGATTCTGGACACACAGCCCTTACTCTGTTGGGGATTAATCTGCATACAGCCCATAACACAGCATTCGATTCATTCTGCACACGGCAAACTTCTGAACAAACGGCCCAATCTGACAAGACGGACCTCAAAGATGGAACCGGTTGGAGTCAAAACACATTCAAATGTAGAGAATGGCACAGCATTCTGAGCATAGATGATTTTTGAAATCGAATGAGGGTTTTTCAAACCGGGATATCGAGCCTACAGCCGAACACAGCGGGGAGGACTCAAATAAAGGTACACGACCTAAACACAACGAGACACGCTCGGGAGACACTCAAAACAAAAGACGAGACCGTCAAATGAAAGAGACACGACACACAGACGCGTAAACGAAGATGGGAGACCTCGGACCACGAGGAGCCAGTTCAATCTGGGTATTGTTTCCCACCCTTTCTGATTTGTGATTCTCGCATCACTCGGCTCTCGAGCTCGGATTTTCTTCTCAAAACCCTTTTCCTCACTTTTCTCTCAACTTACACCTCTCTATTCTTCAATCTCTCATTTTCCATCCCTCCCCGGGGTGATTAATGGATGAATAGGAAGTTGTGGGTTCATGCTCAACATCGTTAGCTCACAGCTATTTCTTCTGACGGGTAGAGCGCTCTTCTGGCAAGTACGTCGATGACCGGGGTAAGACAGAACGCCTGGCTCAACTATGCCCCTAGTTCATCATTTTAACCATTTTTTCGTTTTTGCTTTCTAACAAAACGGTTTTGATCAAAACGAGAGTCGGATAAACGTACCTGTTCGATTTTTGATTTGAAAGGCATGCAAGTCAAGCTGCAAGCACTGAAAGTTTTCCTTTTTGGATCCAAGACAATGGTCCGATTTTGGAAAATGAAATAGTTTTCGAGAAAATAGTCAACCTCAGTAAAAATTTTCAAAAACTATTTTTGCAAACGGCTGATGCTTAACGAGCATGGAACTTACTCTTCGAGATGCGCAACCTCGGATCGGAGGCAATGGCAAATTGCCCCTGGTTTGAAGGGGGTGGGAGGCAACGGAAAGTTGCCCCTAGTTTGAATGGCGGGTCACGGCGGCTCGTGGCAACGGAAAGTTGCCCCTTGTTTGGGATGGTGCCGCAGCAATCCGCAGACAGTCTTCATTGGCGGTGGTCGAGCTCTTAGACACAGAGATGACGAAGACGGTCACAACACATATATGGACACAATCACCTTGAAGGGTGTTGGCCACTGGACTTTGAGGTGAAATTGAAACCATTGCATGGACTGAGACGCTTATGAAAGCGTTGGGGGCTGGACTTCATGATGAAGTTGCCTACGTATCCCAAACATGGGAATCAAGCCTTACGTAGTTCCGGTTAAGGTACACTCGGGTATTTTAACCTTCACTTTGTTTGGCTCTCATTTTTGCCAAGGCGCCCAATGCGGGTTTTCGACCTTGCGAGCTTCTTTTCATTTTCTATTTCTTCTTTCTTTTTTCTTTTTTCCTTCTTCTTCTTTTTTCTTTTTTTCTTTTTCTTTTCTTTTCTTCTTTCCTTTTTTGCTTTTTTGTATTTTTTCATTCTTTCTTTTGTATTTTTCTCTTGCTCTAACTTTTGCCTGGACCGCCCTTCCGGGTTTTCGGCCCAGCTGTAGACACCCCATTTTTGACCGTCCTCAAGACTTGGACGTCACCGTTTGAATACTCGGTGATTATCCATGTTTGTGTTCGTTTGGAGTTCCCGGAGGTCTCGGCTCGCGCGCCATGCCTCAGGATCCCCGAATTCGACCTTTTAGTGTCTGGTTTTGCACCAAACACTTGCATCTTGCCTTTGAGAGGCAGGGTGGGGCTTGTAGACCATCCCCACCCATCACCGGCAGTGGCTAGATGCCACCGGCTGGTTTTTTCTGCCACCGGCAATATAGTTTGCCGGTCGGCACTATTTGTTGCCGGTCAGCACTTTTTTGTGCCGGTCGGCACTTTGTTTGGCCAAGATGGCATTTTTTGCCGGCCGATTGCTGTTCATCTGCTTTTGCAGATATTTTTGGACAGCTGTATAACTTTTGCTCCCCTCCATACACGTGTATGGAGGGATCTCCCTCTTGCAAAGCTTGTCTTGTAAGCTTTACAAGAGGCTTATAGGGAGAAGCTCTCTCTAAGGCAAAAAAGGAGAGCCTTTAGACATTTTTGAAGAGAGAAAAGACAGAGGAGAGCTCTGGTTTCCTAGGGTTAGGGTTAGATACACTCACCTATCTCTCTTTCTCTTCCATTTTGTTCACTAGGTGTTTTGTGCCTTACTATTGCACACAAACACCTAGTGTTTCACCTTCCTCTAGGAGCTGAGGTTCTAAAGAGTGTGTTTTGAAGTTTTGGTCTTGGATTCAAGCTCAAGGAGGCCATTGGAGCATCTTTGTTGAAGAAGGCTACAAGGGTGAGAAACTAGTCCCTTTTTCCCCCTTTTTTGCATTGATTTTTCATCTATCTTAGAGCTGTTTTTGTGATTATTGTATAACATAAAAAAGTTCTATTTTTAAGCCCTCTTTATTGTTTATTAAGAGTGTTTTGTTGTTTGAGGGTTGTTGACCACCCTTAGGCCTCAAAAGGCCTCATTTTGAGCCATTTTGTGCTAGCTCCGGGATTTTGGTGTTGAGGTCTCTTCACCACTGAAATCTTGAGGGATTTCAGTGGTGAAGATGATGCTTTGAAGTCCCAAGAAGGAGAGGGCCACCCCCTCTCCTTGTTGTCCTTGAAAAGGGCACATTTTGGCCTCTTAAAGAAGCCTATGCTTGAGTGTGTGTTGAGCATGTTTGGTATGTTTTTCATGCTTATATATCCATGATATAACATGATTTCAAGTTGGTTTTGGAACTCCATGCATGCTTAGCATAGTTGCCTTGTAATGCCATATTTGTGCCTTAACATGTCTAGGTTGTTAGCCTTTGTTGGAGCATGTTTTAGGCTTGTATTTGTGAAGATTATATGCTTATTTTTCCATGTTTTAGATCTGTCCATAGTCGTTTGGGTCGATTTTAGCATGCATTATATGGCTCCTTTGCATTTGGGCTTGTTGGCCTTGAGTATGTGCATGTGTAGCATGCCATCTTTGCATTGTTTTGGTGATTTGGGATCATTCTATATGTCATTTCAGTCCCATTTCCATGCTTGTTTGATTGCCTTGCATGCCTCTTTAATGCTTTGAAAGCATATGTTGCAATGCTCCATGTTTTGGTGCCTTTGCATGCCTTTGTCTTTGAGCCATCTAGACGCCATCTAAGTGGTCTTTTGGGCCTCATGTTATGAGCTAAAAACCTGTTTTAGGTTGTTCAATGCATGCCATGTTTGTTGTGATAAACATGCTTCAAAGCTTCATGACTTGCTTCAAGTGCTTAGACCATGCTTACATGCATTTGCTTGTCTTGCTTAATATGATTTGGCATCATTTTATGACATGATTTCAATGCTTAGGTTGCATGCTAGTTGTTCTCGTTTATCCCTTTTAAGTGTGCTTGAGGGTTGTTTAAATTGTGCCCAAGTGTAGGCCTTCCATCATGCGTATGTGTGCATGTGTTTTGGCTTCTTGTTTTGGTCATTATGGCCACTGTTTTAGGCCTTATTAGAGCTGCCTAATTCATGTATAAGTCCATCTTGCCATCCATTTGCATTGCCCTATGTATGCTTGCATGATTGCATAAGTGCATTGCCATGTCATGTTGCATTCCTAGCTTGTATGCCTAGGTTGCATTGCATTTTGCATGCATGCCTTGTTCCTTGAATTGGTGATAGGAATTGGGCCTAATTTGTTTGATTGGTTTGCATGCATTTGAAACCAAAGTTGCATACTTGGTTCCTTGGGCCATCATGCATGGAAATGCGTGATTGGTGGTCCGAGAACCGAGGCACATGTCCCTTTGAGTCATCACAATGATAAGAGACATGGTTAGTGCATACATGCCTTGAATTATGCTGCCATGCCTTGTTTTGCCCTCTGTTGCTGTGAGTTGCAGGTTCTGCAGGAATACTCTGCCGACCGGCAGTGTAATGTGCCGACCGGCACAATTTTCTCTGCCGACAGGCCCTATTTTGTGCCGATGGCCATACTACACTGCCGGTGGAAGTTTCATTCAGCCGGTGATGATCCCCTCTGTCCAAGGATGCAGTCCTGAGGCTTTGACAGCCTCCAGAGGAGGAAAGGAAGGAAAACAGAGGCAGCTTGTGCATGGTGGCGCGTTTCCCGAGACGCTTTCCTGCTTTAATTAATTTAATTTAATTTGTTAATTAAATTAGTTAATTTGTAATATTAATTAGCTTGCGTAGTTAGTTAATTTGTAATATTTATTTGGTCCCTCCGAGCGAGGGCAAATCTGTAATAAGTGTGTGTGGGTGGTGTGTATGTCTTCCAACCTCACTTCTTTCTTCCCTTTTATTTACCTGCTTATGATGGTAGATTAGGGCACGTTTAATTTAGCATACCTCATGCTATGCATGCGTGCATCCATGCATTCGTATTACATGCATTAGGCTCGGTACATCACGCTAACTGCATCAGTACTTCAATTCAAAAATTGAATACGTGTTAATCGTGCATTTTCACATGACATGTCTAGGATTAGCCGAGTCTATCTTAGCGACATTTTGTATGCGATGCATTAGGCACTTAACATGGACTTGGATCATGCATGTTTGCTAACAAGTTCTTTGTTTTGGCATGGAGTACTATGTAAGTATTTCCGCTTTAGCATATCACATGAGTGTGAATGTTACCACGACAGCATACTTAACATGTGGCTAGATGCTTATGTGTTAAACTGTTTTGAATGCCTGTGGGTGAAGGCCGGATTGTTTGAGTTGGAAAAACTCGTTGAAATCCGTATTTTAGCCTACTTGCGAGTAGCAAATTCCAAAGCATTTTTCAAAACAAACGGATATGCAATGTTTATTTCCAAATTAGGCCATCTAGTCTATACTTGTTTGCTGCGCGCATAACATAGTAATTCTAGGCTAATAAATGGAATAAGAACACGTAAAGTTTTCAAAAACGGATATCACGGTTAGTAGAGGCCGGTCTTCGGACCGGGCGAAAGGGGGTGCTCATAGCTGACCTTCCCCGATCGTACCCAAGCTCCCGAGCCGAGACAACTCCGGTGATGACGGACATGTGGCCTTCGGCACCGAGTCAGGGTTTCCTAAATTCCCCCATTTTAAAATATTTAGGTGGCGACTCTGTATCTGGCAAAGCAGTCCATGTTTGGCACTACTTTTTCAACAAAATCTGTTTTCTCAAACGATTTGCCAGATTTGGACTCTTTGGTTCAGATTAAGAACCGTGACACAAATCGAGTCCGAACTAGTAGCACGAGGCCCCACGCGGGCGCCGTCTACAGTTTCTGGCGACTCTGCTGGGGAGTTTAGAGAGTTTGACTCGAACTCGTGATATTCTGTTTTGATTTCAGTTATGTGTTTTTTTGCATTGCATGTGCATTGGTGCGCCTAGGAACACAGTGTTTGCCATCTGCCATTCCTGAACGGTTTGCCGGAGGCTTGTCTTGTCAAGGCATGTCCATAAGGCTGACTGGCTATGGGCTCTGACAGTATGGGAACACAAACCCCGGTTTATCCGGGGCACCCTTTTGACCATTCGACCTAGTGCATATTCGGATCCATAGTGACCATTCCAAGTTAGGACAGGTTGCTTACCCGATGTTAGGTTGTTTGAAGACCACTGTGTGCGTAGTGAAACCCTAGCTCCTGACAAAATAGGACAGGGAAACCCTACCCCAATATAGGGGTGTTTTGTTCTCTTCACTTGCTATGTGCTTTTAGAGTGTTGCTCTACAGGAACGCACATGTCAGTTTGCAAGTCAGAGTATCTAACCTGGGGACACCAGTATCAGTATCAGTTGTAGGAATCAGTTATCTGCGGGTATCGGTTCAGTTTTCGGGAACAAAAATCTGGGAACAGTGATCAGCAGTAGGGTACAGTTGTTTGGCTACACCCGTGTTTGATCAGTTTAGGCTGAAGTGCTGTCTGTTTTTCTTTCAGTTCAGAGAGTTGCAGAGTTGAAACAGAATAGCCAGTGTCCCCCTTTGCTGAGGCAAGATTTATGGCGGCACAAAGTTCAGAAGAAATTGTGGTTATGGCAGCTGTATCGGAGCAGGGGACCGCTCCGCAGAGTGAGGCCAATATCAGTATGTCATACCCGCCCAGGTCGCCCGTTGTGCACCCCGTTTGGGCTCCCCAGTTATACCAGGCTCGTGAGCCCACCACCTTCGAATTGTTGGGGATGATAGGCGATCTCCAAAGGTCTGTGGCAGACTCGCCTATGGAATGTCGGCTTCACCGCCAGCGGCGCCGTACGCCGGGAATTTTGTACCACAGGAGCCCCCGCTACTGGGGCGGATTGTGATAGAGCTCAGCCAGCCAGAGGTGGCCTCCGGCTATAGCCACGATATGTCGGCACCAACCCAGACCCTCGATCAGGCTGAGGCCAGAGGAAAAGATAAGGCAAAGGTAGATGCCGACCCTATTGAACAACTGCTGTGGGCAGTCGAGGCTTTGAAGGCCAGAGGGATGAACAAGCAACAAACATCTGCAATAGTGACCAAAGCTGTAGATGATGCTTTCCCCGCTCCAACCAAGGGCAGTTCAAGCCAGACAGAAAACCGGGATGGGCCCCGTCATGCCCAGACAATTCCTGTAGTCCCCAACCCTGCATCGGGAAAGGTTCAAAAAGCCAAGGCAGCGCCAGCTGATCCTTTCGCCAGCGCATCTGGCAAGAATCCTCAAACTGCAAAGTACCTGCCCCGAGGGCGCAGGGTTTTTCATGACCTCCACATGCCTTTGTCTAGGGCATTGTTAATATTGGCAAAGAATGGGCATCTTAAGCCTTTGGAGCCCCGGCCACTCCCGAAGAATCTCCCCGCCACCCATGATGCTACCTTGTACTGCGCATACCATCAACAGTCCGGTCACAGCACCGATGGATGTTCCCGCCTTCGTCATGAAGTGCAGGATTTGATCGATAACAAGGTTATCCTACCACCCACCTCAGGCAAGCCCGTTACCACCCAGTTGTTGGATTTCGATGGCTCAGATACTGCGAGTATGTAAAGTGAACCGCCTGCGGGCAACATTTGATACGTTTTTGGGTGAAGCGTCTGGCACGCATTTTTGAGCATCGGTGAAACCGAGTTTTGTAAATCCTGGCTTGGATGTCGAGTCAGTCTTTTGTTTTGAGTCTGTCTCTTTGTCTTGAGTCAGTCTTCTTTGCTTAAGGGTCTGCCTTGTTGTATCGAGTCAGTCCCCGTTGTATATAATACCTGGTGATTCTGGGGTTGTTGTCCCGAACACCGTTTTGTTTTGTAATTATCTGTTTTTGTTTTGAGTCTGTTTCTGCCGAGGGGCCAGTTGCACAACAGAGCCGATTGAAACAGCTGTTGCTATCTCAACTTCATGCTTGCTTTCAGCATAAGTGCCAGAGAATTTGATTGGGCTGACAGTACATCTCGCCTGCTCTCCTGTGTGCCAAACTCATTGCATTAACCTAAGTTTTCCAAAAAACAAACTTTTTGAACACTGAGGTGATGAAAATGAAGAGGAAGGAATTCCTTGGGTTTTGTAAAATTTTGATCATTTTGAGAGAAAGAGAGGCGTGCTAAGCCTTTTTATGAATGAAATCATGCTTGTCGGCGTGAGTACTGAGAAGGACCCTGGCCTGATCCAGATTGGTTCCGCACTATCTTCGGCGCGAGCGATTTGTCGCTTTCTTAAAAACTTTCAAAAGCAAATGTTTTACGCGGCCCTGCGAAGACCTGTGTGGAATCACTCTTGAGATTGCGCAGCCTAGGATCGCTCTCCGTCTCAAGATTCAACCTATTTGTTTTCCGAATTTGAACCCGTTCAGAATGTTCAGAAAGTTCAACGGACAAACGCCATGAAAGGCCCGTGTGGCCAGTTTTGAGGTAGCCTTCGATCAAGAAGCACCAAGGCCGAATCAGAAGGAGTAGATCTCGCCGGAAGAAGCTCGTAGAGTAACCCTGATGGATTCTCCGCAAATCAGTGCAACAGCCGTTCTCCTAGACACAGAGAGGCTTCAATTTCAAAAAACCATTTGGCATGGACTTGCTACACTTTTACCCTTTGAGAGGCTCGCTGGGCCGAAAACCCGGAAGGGCGGTCCAGGCAAAAGTTAGAGCAAGAGAAAAATACAAAAAAAAAGAGACAAAAGATACAAAAAAAAAGAAGAAAAAGAAAAAAAATAGAAAAGAGAAAAGAAATGAAAAAAGAAATAGAAAATGAAAAGAAGCTCGCAAGGTCGAAAACCCGCATTGGGCGCCTTGGCAAAAGTGAGAGCCAAACAAAGTGAAGGTTAAAATACCCGAGTGGACCTTAACCGGAACTACGTAAGGCTTGATTCCCATGTTTGGGATACGTAGGCAACTTCATCATGAAGTCCAGCCCCCAACGCTTTCATAGCGTCTCAGTCCATGCAATGGTTTCGATTTCATCCCAAGGTCCAGTTGCCAACACCTTCCAAGGTGACTGTGTCCATATATTTGTTGTGACCGTCTTCGTCATCGCTGTGTCCAAGAGATCAACCACCGCCAATGAAGACTGTCTGCGGATTGCTGCGGCACCATCCCAAACAAGAGGCAACTTTCCGTTGCCGCAAGCCGTCGTGAGACGCCATTCAAACTAGGGGCAACTTTCCGTTGCCTCCCACCCCCTTTAAACCAGGGGCAATTTTCCATTGCCTCCGATCCGAGGTTGCGCATCTCGAAGAGTAAGTTCCATGCTTGTTGAGCATCAGCTGTTTGAAAAATAGTTTTTGAAAATTTTTACTGAGGTTGACTATTTTCTCGAAAACTATTTCATTTTCCAAAACCGGACCATTGTCTTGGACCCAAAAAGGAAAATTTTCAGTGCTTGCTGCCTGACTTGCATGCTTTTCAAATCAAAAATCGAATAAGTACGTTAATCCAACTCTCGTTTTGATGAAAACCGTTTTAGTAGAAGGCAAAAACGAAAAAATGGTTGAAATGATGAACTAGGGGCACAGTTAAGCCAGGCGTTCTGTCTTTCCCCCGTCACCGACGTACTTGCCAGAAAAGCACTCTGCCTGCCGGAAGAATAGCCGTGAGCTAACGGTGTTGAGCATGAACCCGCACCTTTCCATTTATCCATCAATCACCCCGGGGAGGGATGAAAAAGGAGAGAATGAAGAATAGAGAGGTGTGAGTTGAGAGAAAAGAGAGGAAAAGGGTTTTGAGAGAAAATCCGAGCTTGAGAGCCGAGTGATGTGAGAATCACAAAACAGAAAGGGTGGGAAACAATACCCAGATTGAACTGGCTCCTCGTGGTCTGAGGTCCCCCATCTTTGGTTACGCGTCTGTGTGTCGTGTCTCTTTCATTTGACGGTCTCGTCTTTTGTTTTGAGTCTCTCCCGAGCGTGTCTCGTTGTGTTTAGGTCATGCACCTCTTTATTTGAGTCCTTTCCGCTGTGTTCAGTGGTAGGCTCGATATCCCGGTTTGAAAAACCCTCATTCAATTTCAAAAATCATCTATGCTCAGGATGCTGTGCCATTCTCTACATTCGAGCGTGTTTCGACACCAACCGGTTCCATCTTTGAGTTCCGTCTTGTCAGATTGGGTCGTTTGTTCAGAGTTTGCCGTGTGCAGAATGAACCGAATGCTGTGTTTTGGGCTGTATGCAGATCAATCCCCAACAGAGTAAGGGCTGTGTGTTCAAGAATCAGGCAGTGGGTTGCTTGGGTGTATTTTGTTGTTGGTTGTTCAAGTTATCTGATTATTACAGTGCAAGTGTTCAATTTTCAGACAACCAATCAGTTCCGTTTACATTGAGGTGTAACATGATGAGATGCGATGCAATGCATGAAATGTGTAAATGTAAACACTTTTTCAGATAAAAAGTCTGTTTCATTTCACTATCGTTTCACATGTACAAGTTTTGGAAACAAAAACCTGCCCGCGGCAGTACAAGGTAATCTATCTACCAAACAAAAAGAAAAGTACAAAGAAAGAAAGAAAATATAGCAAAAATCTGCATCTGTGTCCAGCGACTCCAAGGGCTGTCAGTCCGTCCTGGTCCTCTTCCTGGACGAAGGTCCAGGAGCATCATCAGCGTCGTCATCAGAGCCTGAGCTAGAACCGTCTCCGGTCTCCTCCTCCGATGACCCTGCCTCCGCCTCTGACTCATCGTCGTCGTCGTCGTCCGGAACTGGAGCTCGCGAGCTACTCCCGACGTGAGTCCGCCCTCCCCTGGTACGGGGAAATATCCTGCCCTCCTCATCTCTCCCCCGAGCAGGGACAGAAGGTCTAGTTGGAGCACCTCCTGCCATGGGAATCTGGAAAGGAGGCTGAAAAAGTACACAAAAAGGGAAATGCATCAGTATGCCGTGAGCAGTTTAACAGTGCAGAATGCAGTGTGTGAGTACAGTGTAGGAATGCCGTGGGCAGTTTAACAGTACAGAATGCAGCGTATGCAGTGTCAGATGCTGTGAGATCAGTGTATCGGGTGTTGTGCCGTGCGTCAGATTATGTGAAGCAGAGTATGAATGGTTTGAGGCCAATGTTAGAGGGACATACCGGTATGCTGTAGACAGCCAGGAGGTCAAATGTCCGCTGGAGCATCCCCATCATCGAGGCATTCATCGCCAACGACTGACGGGTGTACTCAGAAGAAGCCTGCAAAGGTATCAGATGCATTAGTATTCTGTGGAATATCAAGTAAACTGAAATGAAATGACTGTACGAAGTGCAGTGATACATACCGGCGGAAGGTCGGGAATGTCAGTGAACTCATGCCCAGCCGGTGGAGGGGCGAAGGGGATCTGATAGGTCGCCCCACCCTGCCCCTGGAAAGTCAGCACAGCGGGTAGGGCAGGCCACCCAGCTCCTCGTCCACCTCGCACTCCACCCCTGCCACGGACCCGGGCCCTCCTCGAAGATCTAGCCCCTGCTCCTGCTCCGGCCTCAGCCGCCGATGCCACAGGCCTGGCCCCCTCTGCTCGACGGCCGCTCAAAGGTCGCATCAGGTACGTCCGCACGTACTCCTGATAGTCGCCGGTGCCTCGGAAGCCGGCCTCCTCCCAGCCGATGGAATAATCATCCAGCTGCTCAGGGGTGAGCCCCTCGGTCTCCCTCATCTCTGCAGGAGGGTGGGCCGGGACTATCTGCTCAGGTAACCCGCGGGTCTGGCGTAGAAAGCGCTCCCCCAGGTACCAAGCCCGACAGACCGGGCCCTCCAGCAAAATCCGGAAACGCGAGGTCTCCTCAGCACCAGGGAACCGGCCCCGCATCGCCGATGGCAAGGAAGCCCATGGCCGCCATGTGATCTGAAAGTGGCAGACAGTTTGTTATCTACTGTTATTGAAATATGCAGTGGGAAAGCGAAGCTAAATGAACTGAAAGTAAAGCATACCTCCGTGGGGGTGATGGTGTCGAAATATCGGCGGAAGAAGCCGAACGTCTCCCGTGGTCGCCGGGTGCATCCCCCGTCAAAGCGACTCGAGAAGGGAACAGCCGGAGGAGGCTCCGCAACTGGCACAGGTGCAAGCCTAGGGAAGTAGGCATAAACCCACAACTGCAAAACAGATGTCAGTATGACCATCAGATAAAGCAG
Organism: Camellia sinensis; assembly: GCF_055761805.1. NCBI lineage: Eukaryota > Viridiplantae > Streptophyta > Magnoliopsida > Ericales > Theaceae > Camellia > Camellia sinensis. Next base: position 15,496,975 of record NC_138968.1, read on the forward strand.
AATATACAGAATGAAGCAGAAATGGCAGAGCCGTGTGTTGAGCCGTGTATTGTGTGCAGTGTACAGTGTGAACAGTGTACAGTCAGTGTAAGGCAGAATGTATGTGTGTGCCGTGTGTACAGTATACAGCAAGTCTAAGGTAGACTACAGTGTGTGCAGTGTACAGAGTACAGAAAGTACGAGACAGAAAGGAAAAGCGGAGAAGGAATGTACCTCCCAAGCCCGCCAGTAGCCTCCAAGCAGCTGGCCGCTGCCACGAGAAGCCGAGCTCATATAGCCGTACAGGGTGGCCAGAGCAGCGCCGCCCCAGTCGTAGTGCAAGATATCCCGGACGTCCACCAGTGCGCTGAGAAGGCAGAGAGGCACGGTGTTCGCCCGGTCGGCGAAGATAGTAGTCCCGAACAGGAACATGAGGAAGCCGCGGGCATACCTCTCCACGTCCTCCTCAGTCATCTGAGTCTCCTCCCCCAGTGCGGGCTGGACCCTGAACTGTGCCTCGAACCAGGAATATCGGACAAAGCCTGGACGAGCTAGCGGTGGGGCCTCCCCCAGTAGATGGACCTGAGCTGCGGTCCACTCATCCATATCAGTGTCGAAAGGGATCGGATCCCCCCCTACCCCGATGCCTGTGAGCATCGAGAAGTCATAAGGGGTCATCGTCATGTCCCCTGCGGCAGAAAAGTGGAAAGAATCGGTGGTGTCCCACCACCTCTCCGCCAGAGCGGCAAGAAGAGGTCTGCAGGTGGACAACCTAGAGAGCCCTCGGCAGAAGGTGCCGAAGCCCGCCCGATCCACGATGCGCTGGACCGCATCAGGGAGCTCATCATACCACTCCCGAGCACCAGTATTCCCATACCCGCGAATGGTATGGGAACCCTCCTGCAAACAGAAAATGACAATTGCAAGACAACATTCAAAATGCAGTTGTGAAAAGACAGATATGGCATGTATGCAAGTTTGTCCAGATTTTGACAAATACCGGGTGCCGGTGTGCTTACAGAAAATACGTGTGATGTGTCAGCGTGTTTGGTTGTTTTAGAACAGATGTAGCATGTATGCAAATCTAACAGATTCAGACAAATACTGGGTACCAGTGTGTGTGCAGTAGAATACAGTGAGTGCAGTGTGTTTGAGTGATTCAGGGCTAGTGCAGTGTGTGTGCATATGTCAGTCTCAAGCAGATATCAGTTGTATGTATGTTTACAGTCAACTACGGTCTACGGCATATCAGATTTCAGCAATTAAAGAATACAGCTAACTATGGCAGTTTTGTATCCTACATTGCAGAAAGTAAAGCAGAAGATGAAGAGTTACCTCGGGAGTGCCGAATGAAAGGTGGGAGGTAGGCTCGCGTAGTAGTAGCTCAGGGGCCGCGTACCTCTCAAAGCTCCGGAACTGACGCAGGCCGTCTGGGGGCAGAACGTGGATCGCCGGCCGGTAGGTCGCCGGGTCGAACGGGCGCTCGCTCAGTGGTAGGACCTCGACCCCGGGATCCATCTCGTGGTCCGGGGGAGTCCCGACATGTGGAATGTCGTCCGCCATGTAGAGAGTGGTGTGAAAATGGTCGGAAAAGGAAAACCGAGCTGGAATGCGAAAAGTCAACCGAAAAGTCAACTCCTGAGAGGGTCGAAAATGGCCGGGAAGGCCGGAATGTGAAGAGGCACGGAAATGAAGAGGAAAGTGAGGGGAACAAACCCCGAGAAGGTGAGAACGCCGAACGAGGCACCGAAACGAGAATGTGATCGGTGGAAAATGTCCGAAACGCGAAGAGGATCGCGAATCCGACGACGAAACGAGCGTAGAACGCGAAAAAACGGGCGAAAAATGAGAGAGAAGCACTCTAGAGAGAGAGAGTGAAGGATTTCGGCGGTGGAAAAGTAAGGAAATAGGGCATGAAGCCCTATTTTATAACACCCAAGGTGAAAAGACAAAACTGCCCCGCACCAGTAACTGTTTGCCGGTCGGCAATGTTTTGTGCCGGCCGGCACTTTTTTGTGCCGATGGAATTGTTTTTGTGCCGATGGCCAGCCGGTGGCCTCCTTTTTCTGCCGGTGGGGTTCCCACAGCCTTGTTTAGGCCATTTGAGAAGTTTGTGGTCTTCATAGCTCAAGAAAGTGCAAGAAAGTGCATCTCCGACGTTCAACCGACCTCCGTTTTGACCGCGGGCCGTGTCTCCAGTGCGTGGCACTCGAATTCGTACAAGGTGTATCCTTTTTGTATCCTTTTGAATTCAAAAGTTGCCCCATGTGTGTTGCACGAACTCATCACACTACTTCGGTGCATTACATCGCGCTGTCACGCGCCACACATTTGCATTGTTATGCACGTGTTACATGCGTTGCAACACGCACCCCTTTGCATTGTCGTGCACATTTCTCATGCATCATTGCATTTCCATTCCATGCGTTGTCATGCATTCCGGAATACGTGCGTTGTTGCGCATTTAAGCCCATTTACACTCCGTGTGGCATGCACGTCACACTTGGCATCGCACTGTTTTGTGCATTGCATTTCCTTCGCGCTATTTTGCGCATCGCACTATTTCGTGCATTGCATTTGTTCGCGCTATCTTGCGCACCTCATTGCACTTGTTAGTGCATTGCATTTGTTCGCGCTATCTTGCGCACCTCAATTGCACTTGTTAGTGCATTGCATTTGTTCGCGCTATCTTGCGCACCTTACTTGCACTTGTTAGTGCATTGTATTTTGTTCGCGCTGTTCTGCGCATCGCACTGTTTTGTGCATTATATTGTTCGCACTGTTCTGCGCATCGCACTGTTTTGTGCATTTCAAACCTCGCGCTGTTCTGCGCATCGCACTGTTTTGTGCATTTCAAACCTCGCGTTGTTCTGCGCATTGCACTGTCTTGTGCATTTCAAAATTGTTCGCGCTGTTCTGCGCATCGCACTGTTTTGTGCATTGTATTGTTCGCGCTGTTCTGCGCATTGCACTGTTTTGTGCATTTCAATTTCGCGCTGTTTTGCGCATCTCATTGCATTTTGCATGCATTCCATCGCACTGTCCTGTGCACTCGCGTTGCCTAACGCATTGCGCTATTTTGCGCATCATGCCGTCGTGCAATACCACCATGGTCTGGCGAGACCTTAAACACGCACGGTCTGGCGAGACCTTAAACACGCACGGTCTAGGAGACCTTAAATCCTTTGGAGGTGCGAAACCTTCAGCGCATTGTCACGCGTCTTGTAAATACCACCATGGTCTGGCGAGACCTTAAACACGCATGGTCTGGCGAGACCTTAAACACGTACGGTCTAGGAGACCTTAAATCCTTAGAAGGTGTAAGACCTTTAGTGTTCGCATTGTCGTGCACTTCTTAAGCCGCGTGTTGTCGCGCATTCCATGCAACATGCATCACTTGCATCATTTGCATTTCAAAAAAAAACAAAAACAAAAAAAAAACATGCATTGTCATGCATACATTTTGCATTCCGGTCTAGGAGACCTTAAATCCTCTGAAGGTGCAATTCCTTCGGTGTTTGTCGTGCCCGAACGACTTTTCGGTGGTCTGGTAAAGCCACCTGTCTATGTTTGCAATGAGTTCCTAGAAGACCAACTGGGACGGTGGAAACTAGAGTTCGAACGGCTTATGCCTAGAACGCAAAGGTTCGGGAGTTCCGAGACTAAAGTCTGGTTTAAATACCCAGAGGTTTACCCTCGGCTTGAAATCTGTATGGAAGCCCCATAGGTTGAGGCGGCATGTCTACGCCTCAGTTCTGGATACTGAACCAACCTAGTATATCACCCTGTTGGTAAGATAGGGAAAGTTGCAATCATAGTCATTGCATCATAGTGCATTGTCATGCATTTGCATTGTAGTTTGCATGCATTCATTGCATCACCTTCCACCTTCGGCTTGCGCCTTTCCAGGTTGAGCTTGGTCTGGTATGTGCCCTTACTTTTCATGTTAAAACACAGTTCTGTTTGTGTATCGCGCCGATTCCACGTTGATATGTTGGTTGAGGGTTGCGGCACCTTTTCTGTGTTACACATGACTCGTACGTGTGCATGCCTTTCCTAGGCAAGATTTGGTTTGGCTTGCGTGCCATATTCATTGTATCCATATCCACTCCATTGCATATTTGTAGATATTGCATTATAGATTGCATGCATTCATTGCATCACCTTCCGCCTATGGCTTGCGCCTTTCCAGGTTGAGCTTGGTCCGGTATGTGCCCTTACTTTTCATGTTAAAACAAAGTTCTGTATGTGTATCGCGCCAATTCCACGTTGATATGTTGGTTGAGGGTTGCGGCACCTTTTCTGTGTTACACATGGCTTGTATGTATGCATGCCTTTCCTAGGCAAGATTTGTTTAGCCTGCGTGTCATATTCATCCATTACATTGTAGTGTAATTTTTGCATCCGGCATTAGGATCATTGTCCTTTCTCCAGCGGGATGTCTCCCCACTTATGTCAATTCCACCCAATACTTGTTCTTGCGTCTGTCTACAATACTCATAGTTCAGTTGACCGTTCTATGGTAGACAGACTTGTTACCTCCATCAATCTATTTGACATAGTTGTGGTTTCGAACCGTTCGTGATTGGATCACGATCCAAATGCTTTGCATGTAGCTTGCATTGTCTCAAATACATTGCATCTTCATTTGCATTGTTTATACATTGTTTTGTATATATTGCATTTCGTTTTGCATCCATTTTGCATTGTCATGCATGTTGCTAACGATTATTGTACCTGTTAAGTTTGTTTTCTTTTCAGGCACGATATTGTATGTACGGTTCATTTGCAGCTGGTGCAACCAGACGAGCCGCACAGGTATTGTATCCTCCGAGTGAGACGTATTGAGAATTCCATAATTCTCTTACATCCTTTCTGCATTGTAGTGTAGTTTGGTATGATAGCTTAAAACTGTCGCATGTTTGCTTCATTACAGCTTTCTTTGCATGATCATAAGTTATGCTCGGCTCCGTGCATTGTCTTGCATTTTGCCCCCGCCTTCAGGCGCATATCTTATTTGTCTTGTATGCTTGTCTAAGTCTTCGGCCTTGTCAAAAATGGGTCGTCTCTGGGCTTTGACATTCACTCCCGTCATTGTTATGACTTTCGAGTTCTGTCAAAGAGGGGCAACTGTAGACACCCCATTTTTGACCGTCCTCAAGACTTGGACGTCACCGTTTGAATACTCGGTGATTATCCATGTTTGTGTTCGTTTGGAGTTCCCGGAGGTCTCGGCTCGCGCGCCATGCCTCAGGATCCCCGAATTCGACCTTTTAGTGTCTGGTTTTGCACCAAACACTTGCATCTTGCCTTTGAGAGGCAGGGTGGGGCTTGTAGACCATCCCCACCCATCACCGGCAGTGGCTAGATGCCACCGGCTGGTTTTTTCTGCCACCGGCAATATAGTTTGCCGGTCGGCACTATTTGTTGCCGGTCAGCACTTTTTTGTGCCGGTCGGCACTTTGTTTGGCCAAGATGGCATTTTTTGCCGGCCGATTGCTGTTCATCTGCTTTTGCAGATATTTTTGGACAGCTGTATAACTTTTGCTCCCCTCCATACACGTGTATGGAGGGATCTCCCTCTTGCAAAGCTTGTCTTGTAAGCTTTACAAGAGGCTTATAGGGAGAAGCTCTCTCTAAGGCAAAAAAGGAGAGCCTTTAGACATTTTTGAAGAGAGAAAAGACAGAGGAGAGCTCTGGTTTCCTAGGGTTAGGGTTAGATACACTCACCTATCTCTCTTTCTCTTCCATTTTGTTCACTAGGTGTTTTGTGCCTTACTATTGCACACAAACACCTAGTGTTTCACCTTCCTCTAGGAGCTGAGGTTCTAAAGAGTGTGTTTTGAAGTTTTGGTCTTGGATTCAAGCTCAAGGAGGCCATTGGAGCATCTTTGTTGAAGAAGGCTACAAGGGTGAGAAACTAGTCCCTTTTTCCCCCTTTTTTGCATTGATTTTTCATCTATCTTAGAGCTGTTTTTGTGATTATTGTATAACATAAAAAAGTTCTATTTTTAAGCCCTCTTTATTGTTTATTAAGAGTGTTTTGTTGTTTGAGGGTTGTTGACCACCCTTAGGCCTCAAAAGGCCTCATTTTGAGCCATTTTGTGCTAGCTCCGGGATTTTGGTGTTGAGGTCTCTTCACCACTGAAATCTTGAGGGATTTCAGTGGTGAAGATGATGCTTTGAAGTCCCAAGAAGGAGAGGGCCACCCCCTCTCCTTGTTGTCCTTGAAAAGGGCACATTTTGGCCTCTTAAAGAAGCCTATGCTTGAGTGTGTGTTGAGCATGTTTGGTATGTTTTTCATGCTTATATATCCATGATATAACATGATTTCAAGTTGGTTTTGGAACTCCATGCATGCTTAGCATAGTTGCCTTGTAATGCCATATTTGTGCCTTAACATGTCTAGGTTGTTAGCCTTTGTTGGAGCATGTTTTAGGCTTGTATTTGTGAAGATTATATGCTTATTTTGCCATGTTTTAGATCTGTCCATAGTCGTTTGGGTCGATTTTAGCATGCATTATATGGCTCCTTTGCATTTGGGCTTGTTGGCCTTGAGTATGTGCATGTGTAGCATGCCATCTTTGCATTGTTTTGGTGATTTGGGATCATTCTATATGTCATTTCAGTCCCATTTCCATGCTTGTTTGATTGCCTTGCATGCCTCTTTAATGCTTTGAAAGCATATGTTGCAATGCTCCATGTTTTGGTGCCTTTGCATGCCTTTGTCTTTGAGCCATCTAGACGCCATCTAAGTGGTCTTTTGGGCCTCATGTTATGAGCTAAAAACCTGTTTTAGGTTGTTCAATGCATGCCATGTTTGTTGTGATAAACATGCTTCAAAGCTTCATGACTTGCTTCAAGTGCTTAGACCATGCTTACATGCATTTGCTTGTCTTGCTTAATATGATTTGGCATCATTTTATGACATGATTTCAATGCTTAGGTTGCATGCTAGTTGTTCTCGTTTATCCCTTTTAAGTGTGCTTGAGGGTTGTTTAAATTGTGCCCAAGTGTAGGCCTTCCATCATGCGTATGTGTGCATGTGTTTTGGCTTCTTGTTTTGGTCATTATGGCCACTGTTTTAGGCCTTATTAGAGCTGCCTAATTCATGTATAAGTCCATCTTGCCATCCATTTGCATTGCCCTATGTATGCTTGCATGATTGCATAAGTGCATTGCCATGTCATGTTGCATTCCTAGCTTGTATGCCTAGGTTGCATTGCATTTTGCATGCATGCCTTGTTCCTTGAATTGGTGATAGGAATTGGGCCTAATTTGTTTGATTGGTTTGCATGCATTTGAAACCAAAGTTGCATACTTGGTTCCTTGGGCCATCATGCATGGAAATGCGTGATTGGTGGTCCGAGAACCGAGGCACATGTCCCTTTGAGTCATCACAATGATAAGAGACATGGTTAGTGCATACATGCCTTGAATTATGCTGCCATGCCTTGTTTTGCCCTCTGTTGCTGTGAGTTGCAGGTTCTGCAGGAATACTCTGCCGACCGGCAGTGTAATGTGCCGACCGGCACAATTTTCTCTGCCGACAGGCCCTATTTTGTGCCGATGGCCATACTACACTGCCGGTGGAAGTTTCATTCAGCCGGTGATGATCCCCTCTGTCCAAGGATGCAGTCCTGAGGCTTTGACAGCCTCCAGAGGAGGAAAGGAAGGAAAACAGAGGCAGCTTGTGCATGGTGGCGCGTTTCCCGAGACGCTTTCCTGCTTTAATTAATTTAATTTAATTTGTTAATTAAATTAGTTAATTTGTAATATTAATTAGCTTGCGTAGTTAGTTAATTTGTAATATTTATTTGGTCCCTCCGAGCGAGGGCAAATCTGTAATAAGTGTGTGTGGGTGGTGTGTATGTCTTCCAACCTCACTTCTTTCTTCCCTTTTATTTACCTGCTTATGATGGTAGATTAGGGCACGTTTAATTTAGCATACCTCATGCTATGCATGCGTGCATCCATGCATTCGTATTACATGCATTAGGCTCGGTACATCACGCTAACTGCATCAGTACTTCAATTCAAAAATTGAATACGTGTTAATCGTGCATTTTCACATGACATGTCTAGGATTAGCCGAGCCTATCTTAGCGACATTTTGTATGCGATGCATTAGGCACTTAACATGGACTTGGATCATGCATGTTTGCTAACAAGTTCTTTGTTTTGGCATGGAGTACTATGTAAGTATTTCCGCTTTAGCATATCACATGAGTGTGAATGTTACCACGACAGCATACTTAACATGTGGCTAGATGCTTATGTGTTAAACTGTTTTGAATGCCTGTGGGTGAAGGCCGGATTGTTTGAGTTGGAAAAACTCGTTGAAATCCGTATTTTAGCCTACTTGCGAGTAGCAAATTCCAAAGCATTTTTCAAAACAAACGGATATGCAATGTTTATTTCCAAATTAGGCCATCTAGTCTATACTTGTTTGTTGCGCGCATAACATAGTAATTCTAGGCTAATAAATGGAATAAGAACACGTAAAGTTTTCAAAAACGGATATCACGGTTAGTAGAGGCCGGTCTTCGGACCGGGCGAAAGGGGGTGCTCATAGCTGACCTTCCCCGATCGTACCCAAGCTCCCGAGCCGAGACAACTCCGGTGATGACGGACATGTGGCCTTCGGCACCGAGTCAGGGTTTCCTAAATTCCCCCATTTTAAAATATTTAGGTGGCGACTCTGTATCTGGCAAAGCAGTCCATGTTTGGCACTACTTTTTCAACAAAATCTGTTTTCTCAAACGATTTGCCAGATTTGGACTCTTTGGTTCAGATTAAGAACCGTGACACAAATCGAGTCCGAACTAGTAGCACGAGGCCCCACGCGGGCGCCGTCTACACCAGCGAGCCTCTCAAAGGGTAAAAGTGTAGCAAGTCCATGCCAAATGGTTATTCTGTATTGAAGCCTCTCTGTATCTAAGAGAACGACTGTTGTAATGATTTATAGGAGAATCCATCCCGGTTGCTCCACGAGCTTCTTGTGGTGAGATCCACTCCTTCTGATTCGGCTTTGATGCTTCTTGATCGAAGGCTACTTCAAAACTGGCCACACGGGCCTTTCATGGCATTTGTCCGTTGAACTTTCTGAACGTTCTGAACGGGTTCAAAGTCGGAAAACAAACGGGTTGAATCTTGAGACTGAGAGCGATCCTAGGCTGCGCAATCTCAAGAGCGATTCCACACAGGTCTTCGCAGGGCTGCGTAAAACATTTGCTTTTGAAAGTTTTTAAGAAGGCGACGAATCGCTCGCGCCGAAGATAGTGTGGAACCAATCTGGATCAGGCCAGGGTCCTTCTCAGTACTCACGCCGACAAGCATGATTTCATTCATAAAAAGGCTTAGCACGCCTCTCTTTCTCTCGAAATGATCAAAATTTTGCAAAACCCGAGGAATTCCTTCCTCTTCGTTTTCATCACCGCAGTGTTCAAAAGTTTGTTTTTTTTTTTGAAAAAAATTTAGGTTAATGCAATGAGTTTGGGCACACAGGAGAGCGGGCGAGATGTACTGTCAGCCCATTCAAATTCTCTGGTCCTTATGCTGAAAGCAAGCATGAAGGTTGAGATAGCAACAGCTGTTTCAATCGGCTCTGTTGGTGCAACTGGCCCCTCGGCAGAAACAGACTCAAGACAAAAACAGATAATAATTACAAAACAAAATGGTGTTCGGGAGAACAACCCCAGAATCACCAGGTATTATATACAACGGGGACTGACTCGATACAACCAGACAGACCCTTAAGCAAAAAAAGACTGACTCAAGACAAAGAGACAGACTCAAAAACAAAAGACTGACTCGACATCCGAGCCAGGATTTACAAAACTCGGTCTCACCGATGCTCAAAAATGCGTGCCAGACGCTTCATCAAAAATGTACCAAATGTTGCCCGCAGGCGGTTCACTTTACATACTCGCAGTATCTGAGCCCTCGAAATCCAGCAACTGAGTGGTGACGGGCTTGCCCGAGGTGGGTGGTAGGATAACCTTGTTATCAATCAAATCCTGCACTTCATGACGAAGGCGGGAACATCCATCGGTGCTGTGACCGGACTGTTGATGGTACGCGCAGTACAAGGTAGCATCATGAGTGGCGGGGAGATTCTTCGGGAGTGGCCGGGGCTCCAAAGGCTTAAGATGCCCATTCTTTGCCAATATCAGCAATGCCCTAGACAAAGGCATGTGGAGGTCATGAAAAACCCTGCGCCCTCGGGGCAGGTACTTTGCAGTTTGAGGATTCTTGCCAGATGCGCTGGCGAAAGGATCGGCTGGCGCTGCCTTGGCTTTTTGAACCTTCCCCGATGCAGGGTTGGGAACCACTGGAATTGTCTGGGCATGACGGGGCCCATCCCGGTTTTCTGTCTGGCTTGAACTGCCTTTGGTTGGAGCGGGGAAAGCATCATCTATAGCTTTGGTCACTATTGCAGATGTTTGTTGCTTGTTCATCCCTCTGGCCTTCAGAGCCTCGACTGCCCACAGCAGTTGTTCAATAGGATCGGCATCTATCTTTGCCTTGTCTTTCCCTTTGGCCTCAGCCTGATCAAGGGTCGGGGTTGGTCCTGACATGTCATGGCTATAGCCGGAAGCCACCTCTGGCTGGCTGAGCTCTATCACAATCCGCCCCAGTAGCGGGGGCTCCTGTGGTACAAAATTCCCGGCGTACGGCGCCGCTGGCGGTGAAGCCGACATTCCATAGGCGAGGTCTGCCATAGACCTTTGGAGATCGCCTATCATCCCCATCAATTCGAAGGTGGTGGGCTCACGAGCCTGATATAACTGGGGAGCCCAAACCGGGTGCACAACGGGCGACCTGGGCGGGTATGACATACTGATATTGGCCTCACTCTGCGGAGCGGTCCCCTGCTCCGATACAGCTGCCATAACCACAATTTCTTCTGAACTTTGTGCCGCCATAAATCCTGCCTCAGCAAAGGGGAGACACTGGCTGTTCTGTATCAACTCTGCCACTCTGTAAACTGAAAGAAAAACAGACAGCATTTCAGCCCAAACTGATCGAACACGGGTGTAGCCAAACAACTGTTCCCTACTGCTGATCACTGTTCCCAGATTTCTGTTCCCCAAAATACTGAATCTGATACCCGCGGATAACTGATTCCTACAACTGATACTGATACTTGGTATCTTCAGGTTTGATCCTCAAACTTGCAAACTGATACGTACTTCCCTGTAGAAATACATTCTAGAAGCACATAGCAAGTAAAGAGAAGAAAACACCCCTATGTTGGGGTAGGGTTTCCCTGTCCTATTTTGTCAGGAGCTAGGGTTTCACTACGCACGCAGCAGTTTTCAAACAACTTAGCATCGGGTAAGCAACCTATCCTAGCTTGGAATGGTCACTATGGATTCCGAATATGCACTAGGTCGAATGGTCAAAAGGGTGCCCCGGTAAACCGGGGTTTGTGTTCCCATGCTGTCAGAGCCCATAGCCGATTAGCCTTATGGACATGTCTTGACAAGACAAGCCTCCGGCAAACCGTTCAGGAATGGCAGATGGCAAACACGGTGTTCCTAGGCGCACCAATGCACATGCAATGCAAAGAAACACATAAATGAAGTCAAAACAGGATATCACGAGTTCGAGTCAAACTCTCTAAAAAATCCCCAGCAGAGTCGCCAGAAACTGTAGACAGCGCCCGGGGAGGGGCCTCAATCTACAGTTCGGACTCGATTTGTGTCACGGTTCTAAATCTGAACCAAAGAGTCCAAATCTGGCAAATCGTTTTGAGAAACAGATTTTTGAAAAAGTAGTGCCAAACATGGACTGCTTTGCCAGATACAGAGTCGCCACCTAAATATTTTAAAATGGGGAAATTTAGGAAACCCTGACTCGGTGCCGAAGGCCACATGTCCGTCATCACCGGAGTTGTCTCGGCTCGGGAGCTTGGGTACGATTGGGGAAGGTCAGCTATGAGCACCCCCTTTCGCCCGGTCCGAAGACCGGCCTTTACTAACCGTGATATCCGTTTTTGAAAACGTTATGTATTCTTAATCCAATTATTAGCCTAGCATTACTATGTTATGCGCGCGGCAAACAAGTATAGACTAGATTGCCTAATTTGGAAATAAACATTGCATATCCGTTTGGTTCGAAAATGCTTTGGATTTGCTACTCGCAAGTAGGCTAAAATACGGATTTCAACGAGTTTTTCCAACTCAAACAATCCAACCTTCACCCACAGGCATTCAAAACAGTTTAACACATAAGCATCTAGCCACATGTTAAGCATGCTGTTATGGTAACATTCACACTCATGTGATATGCTAAAGCGGAAATACTTACATAGTACTCCATGCCAAAACAAAGAACTTGTTAGCAAACATGCATGATCCAAGTCCATGTTAAGTGCCTAATGCATCGCATACAAAATGTCGCTAAGATAGGCTCGGCTAATCCTAGACATGTCATGTGAAAATGCACGATTAACACATATTCAATTTTTGATTTGAAGTACTGATGCAGTTAGCGTGATGTACCGAGCCTAATGCATCTAATACAAATGCATGGGTGCACACATGCATAGCATAAGGTATGCTAAAATAAATGTGCCCTAATCTACCATCATAAGCAGGTAAATAAAAGGGAAGAAAGACGTGAGGTTGGAAGACATACACACACTCACGCACACTTATTACAGATTTGCCCTCGCTCGGAGGGACCGAATAAATATTACAAACTAATTAACTACGCAAGCTAATTAATATTACAAATTGCCTAATCTAATTAACGAATTAAACAAATTAATTAAAGCAGGAAAACGTCTCGGGAAACGCGCCACCATGCGCAAGCTGCCTCTGTTTTCCTCCCTTTCCTCCTCTGGAGGCTGTCAAAACCTCAGGACTACATCCTTGGACAGAGGGGATCATCACCGGCTAGATGAAATTTCCACCGGCAGTGTTGTATGGCCATCGGCACAAAGTTGAAGCTGTCGGCAGAGAAAATAGTGCCGGTCGGCACATTACACTGCCGGTCGGCAGAGAATTCCTGCAGAACCTGCAACTCACAGCAACAGAGGGCAAAACAAGGCATGGCAGCACAATTCAAGGCATGTATGCACCAACCATGTCTCTTATCATTGTAATGACTCAAAGGGACATGTGCCTCGGTTCTCGGACCACCAATCACGCATTTCCATGCATGATGGTCCAAGGAACCAAGCATGCAACTTTGGTTTCAAATGCATGCAAACCAATCAAACAAATTAGGCCCAATTCCTATCACCAATTCAAGGAACAAGGCATGCATGCAAAATGCAATGCAACCTAGGCATACAAGCTAGGAATGCAACATGACATGGCAAGGCACTTATGCAATCATGCAAGCATACATAGAGCAATGCAAATGGATGGCAAGATGGACTTATACATGAATTAGGCAACTCTAAAATAGGCCTAAAACAGTGGCCAAAATGACCAAAACAAGAAGCCAAAACACATGCACACATACACATGATGGAAGGCCTACACTTGGGCACAATTTAAACAACCCTCAAGCACACTTGAAAGGGAGGAAACATGGACAATTAGCATGCAACATGAGCCCTAAAATCATGTTATAAAATGATGCCAAACCAAGCAACAAATCAAGCCAAGCATGCACCAAACATGGTCTAAATACTTGAGGCGAATCATGAAGCTTTGAAGCATGTTTTACCACAACAAACATGGCATGCATTAAACAACTAAAAACAGATTTTTAGCATGTTAAAACAAGGCCAAAGGACTCCTTAGATGGCATCTAAGTGGCCCAAATTCAAAGGCATACATCATGACCAAAACATGGAGCATTGCAACACATGCTTTCAAAGCATTAAAGAGGCATGCAAGGCAATCAAACAAGCATGGAAATAGGACTGAAATGGCATACAAGGCGACCCCAATTCATCAAATTCATGCAAAGATGTCATGCTACACATGCACATACTCAAGGCCAACAAGCCCAAATGCAAAGGAGCCATATAATGCAAGCAAAGATCAACCCAAACGACTATGGACAGATCTAAAACATGGCAAAATAAGCATATAATCTTCACAAATACAAGCCTAAAACATGCTCCAACAAAGGCTAACAACCTAGACATGTCAAGGCACAAACATGGCATTACAAGGCAACTATGCTAAACATGCATGAAGTTCCAAAACCAACTTTAAATCATGTTATATCATGGATATATAAGCATGAAAAACAAACCAAACATGCTCAACACACACTCAAGCATAGGCTTCCTTAAGAGGCCAAAATGTGTCCTTTTCAAGGACAACAAGGAGAGGGGATGGCCCTCTCCTTCTTGGGACTTCAAAGGATCATCTTCACCACTGAAATCCCTCAAGATTCCAGTGGTGAAGAGACCTCAACACCAAAATCCCGGAGCTAACACAAAATGGCTCAAAATGAGGCCTTTTGAGGCCTAAGGGTGGTCAACACCCCTCAAACAACAAAACACTCTTAATAAACAATAAAGAGGGCTTAAAAATAGAACTTTTTTATGTTATACAATAATCACAAAAACAGCTCTAAGACTAGTAGAAAATTGATGCAAAAAAAGGGGAAAAAAGGACTAGTTTCTCACCCTTGATGCCTTCTTCAACAAAGATGCTCCAATGGCCTCCTTGAGCTTGAATCCAAGACCAAAACTTCAAAACACACTCTTTAGAACCTCAGCTCCTAGAGGAAGGTGAAACACTAGGTGTTTGTGTGCAATAGTGAGACACAAAACACCTAGTGTGCAAAATGAGAGGAAAAGAGAGATAGGTTGTGTATGTCTAACCCTAACCCTAGAAAACCAGAGCTCTCCTCTGTATTTTCTCTCTCAAAAATGTCTAAAGCCTCTCCTTGCCTTAGAGAGGGCTTCTCTCTATATGCCTCTTGTAAAGCTTACAAGACAAGCTTTGCAAGAGGGAGATCCCTCCATACACGTGTATGGAGGGGAGCAAAAGCAATACAGCTGTCCAAAAATATCTGCAAAAGCAGATGAACAGCAATCGGCCGGCAAAAAATGCCATCTTGGCCAAACAAAGTGCCGACCGGCACAAAAAAGTGCTGACCGGCAACAAATAGTGCCGACCGGCAAACTACATTGCCGGTGGCAGCAAAAACCAGCCGATGGCATCTAGCCACTGCCGGTGATGGGTGGGGATGGTCTACAAGCCCCACCCTGCCTCTCAAAGGCAAGATGCAAGTGTTTGGTGCAAAACCAGACACTAAACGGTCGAGTTCGGGGATCCTGAGGCGGGGCGCGCGAGCCGAGACCTCCGGGAACTCCAAACGAACACAAACATGGATAATCACCGAGTGTTCAAACGGTGACGTCCAAGTCTTGAGGACGGTCAAAAATGGGGTGTCTACACATGTGGAACAAAGGTTCCAAATCTTTAGAGGACATCCTCGGGTCTCAACAAATGGGTTGTGACAAAAGCGGGCTAGGTTATGGTGCAACAGCTCACAAGGGACAGGCCTCCACTTCATATGACATGAAGACTCAAGTAAAGGGAAAGTTGAAGGTAGACCAGGCTGATCTCTCTCTTCATCCACCTAAAGTTGGTAAGATCAACAAAAGGGAGGTAAAACCTGTTTTTATTTGTCATCACTGTGGTAGGTATGGCCACATTCGTCCTTATTGTTTTGAATTATTTGGTAAGGTGTCTCAAAAGGGTAGAAATTCGAAAACTTTTTGGGTTAAGAGACAACCTTATATGTCTAAGCGAAATACCAAGACTAAAAAGATTTGGGTGAGAAAAGATGATTTGACTTGTTTAGTTGTTCACACTGCTCTAAAAGTACGTGATTCCCATATGTGGTATCTTGACAGTGGGTGCTCTCGTCATATGTCCGGTAACAAATCTTACTTCACCTCCCTTGAAAAATATGAAGGAGAAATTGTTACTTTTGGAGATGGCGGCACTTCTAGAGTCATTGGTAAGGGCTCTATAAGTGTTGCTGGTCTTCCTAAGCTCGAAAATGTTCTTCTTGTTGATGGTCTTAAAGCAAATCTTTTGAGCATTAGTCAAATGTGTGATTCCCATCATGAAGTATTGTTTTCAAAAAATAAATGAAAAATTTTGGATAAAAAGGGAAATACTGTCTTACATGGGGTTCGCACATCTGATAACTGCTATGGGATTGTTACTACTAATGATCTCACGTGTCATTCTGCCATCATTAGTAACATTGATCTGTGGCATCAAAGATTAGGTCACATGAATTTCAAAGACCTAACTAAGATAGCCAACAAAGAGCATGTGAGAGGAGTACCTAAATTGGGTAAGAATTTGAGCCATGTGTGTGGACCATGTCAACTTGGAAAGCAAACCCGTGCCCCTCATCAAAAGGTGAACATCTTTACAACCAAACGTCCTCTTGAATTAGTTCACATGGATTTAATGGGTCCTACTCGCACTGAAAGCATCGGAGGTAAAAGATACATTTTTTTAACTGTTGATGATTTTACTCGATTTTCATGGGTAAATTTTTTAAAGGAAAAATCTGATACGTTTGATGCTTTCCAGGCCTTAGTCTTTAAAATCCAAAATGAACAAGGTATTTCCATTGATCGTATCATAAGAATCCAAACCGATCATGGTCGTGAGTTTGAAAATAGTTCGTTTTCAGATTTTTGTGATATACATGGAATTAAGCATGAATTTTCTGCACCCATTACTCCACAACAAAATGGAGTTGTTGAGAGGAAGAACAGGGTTGTTCAAGAAATGGCTAGGGTCATGCTCCTTAGTAAGAAACTTCCTTCAAAATTTTGGGCCGAAGCCATAAATACTGCTGTTTATGTCATAAATCGCGTGTATTTAAGGCCCGGCACTTTACAAACTCCATATGAATTGTGGAAGGGCTTGAAACCTAATGTAAAATACTTCAAAACTTTTGGGAGTAAGTGTTACATCTTCAAAGATAGAGAGCCTTTGGGCAAATTTGACTCTCGAAGTGATGAAGGTATTTCTCTAGGGTATTCAACCATTAGTAGGGCTTTTAGAGTCTATAACCTGCGAACTTCATCTTTAATGGAATCTATCAATGTGGTTATAGATGACACAGGTGCACCTACTCCAGCAACAAATGAGGATGATAATGATGGGTCTCCAATCTTGGATACGGAATCACAAAATCAAGGAGAAGGTGCAAACCCATCACAAGAAATGGTTACAGAACCATCCTCACAGGTAAGGTCAAGTCCAAAGAGTGTTCCAAGGGACATCACTCCTGTTGCCCCTGTCACCACAAGTCCTGAGCTTAAACCATCAGCTAGGGTGAAACTGAATCATCCAGCTCAACAGGTGATTGGAAGTGTCTCGGATCGAATGAAAACCCGAAGACAGATTCGGGATGAGGTATCACATATGTGTTATGTTTCATTAATTGAACCTAATAATTTTAAAAAGGCCTTGCTAGATGATAGTTGGGTCAATGCTA
This sequence comes from Camellia sinensis, assembly GCF_055761805.1. Lineage (NCBI taxonomy): Eukaryota > Viridiplantae > Streptophyta > Magnoliopsida > Ericales > Theaceae > Camellia > Camellia sinensis. The sequence continues at coordinate 15,514,408 of NC_138968.1, forward strand.
TGCATGAAGAATTAGGTCAATTTGAACGTAACAAAGTTTGGACTCTAGTTCCCAGACCTAGAGACATGAATGTGATAGGTACCAAGTGGATCTTTAAAAATAAATCTGATGAGAATGGTACAGTTGTTAGGAACAAAGCTAGGTTGGTTGCTCAAGGCTACACACAAGTAGAGGGTGTTGACTATGATGAGACGTTTGCCCCAGTTGCACGTCTCGAATCTATTCATATTTTACTTAGTGTTACATGTTTTCTTGGCTTTAAATTGTTTCAAATGGATGTGAAAAGTGCCTTTCTGAATGGGTACTTGAAAGAAGAGGCATATGTTGAGCAACCAAAAGGGTTGGAGGACCCTAAATGTCCTAATCATGTCTACAAGTTAGACAAGGCTTTGTATGGATTGAAACAAGCCCCTCGAGCTTGGTATGATAGACTCACTACATTTCTTCTTGATAATGATTTTCAAAGGGGTAGTGTGGATAAGACTTTATTTGTGAAACATACTAAGTCTCATATTCTTGTTGCTCAGATTTATGTTGATGATATTGTGTTTGGATCCACTGCTAAACATCTTGTGAAATATTTTTCGGATTGCATGACACATGAGTTTGAGATGAGCATGATGGGAGAATTGTCTTATTTTTTGGGTCTTCAAATTAAACAGTCTCCTTCAGGTATATTTGTGTCTTAGTCTAAGTATGCGAAAAATCTTGTGTCTAAGTTTGGTCTTGAGTCTGCCAAACATGCACGCACTCCCATGAGCACCAGTCTTCACCTCTCCAAAGATTCCTCTGGTATTGATGTTGATCCTACCCTTTATAGGAGTATGATTGGGAGTCTTTTGTACCTCACAACCAGTCGTCCTGATATTGCTTTCAGTGTAAGTGTTTGTGCCCGTTACCAAGCTAGTCCTAAAGAGTCTCATCTTCTTGTTGTCAAACGCATCATTAAATATGTTAATGGGACATTGGGGTATGGGGTTTGGTTTTCTACTGATACTACAGCTGAGATTACTGGTTTTTCTGATGCCGACTGGGCAGGGTGTGCTGATGATAGGAAAAGTACATCCGGGGGGTGTTTTTACCTTGGGAATAATCTGGTTTCCTAGCATAGTAAAAAGCAAAATGCCATCTCTCTTTCGACTGCTGAGGCTGAGTACATTGCTGCAGGGAGTTGTTGTGCTCAAATGTTGTGGATGAAGCAAATGCTTCTTGATTATGGGATAGAACAGAACACTCTTACTCTTTTCTGTGATAACACAAGTGCCATAAACATTTCAAAAAATCCTGTCCAACACTCTCGCACCAAACACATTGACATTCGTCATCATTTTATTCGAGAGTTAGTAGAAGAAGGCCTTGTTGTTCTTGAGCACATTCCCACTGAGCATCAAAAAGCTGATATTTTTACAAAACCCCTTGATCTTCTTCGGTTTGAGTTCCTTAGAAAGACCTTGGGTGTCATGCTCGATCACTAGAGTGTTACTTGTTTCTTGAGTAGGTGTAAATGTTTTGCCTTATGAATGCTTGGATGTGATAATCTCATTATCATTGATATCTGTTTTACTTGCATCCAATTTTTTTTGTACACTACTCATGCTGCTTACAAGATCTCATTGTTCATTGGTCATAGCTTATTTTGAATGCCCATGCTCATTAACCTCATGATCTCATTCTGTACACATCCTTGAGATTAATTGTTGCAGGGGTTTCCATACATGTGATCAAAGTTCTCTATGGACCACTAACAGTGTTTCTTGTACTTTTACAGTGGAATTGACCGATACTAGCATATCATGGGTGATGTTGAGTCTCTTAACCATCTACCATCTGTTTTCACTTCCACGGTTTCTCCCTCAGTTCCTTGAAGTCCGGGCATTAGGAAAAGGCTACCTCAGAGGCACCAACCAGGCCATCCTTTATGATTTCATTCTTCTCTAGTTTGGTTTCCATGCTCTTGAGAGTGAAAGCCACCAGTGAGTGCCCACAAGAAAAAAAAAATTTTAAAAAAAAAATGGGACTCATTGATTGAGGGGGAGCCTCCGCTTTTACTCAACAAATACCCCGTGATTCCTAGTGGTTTGACTTTTCTCTGTATTGTTGAGTCACTCTTGATGGAGGTCCAGCCATCTGATCACTACTAGGATTAACTCTAGCTCAGTGACCTCTCATGGATTGCACACACACACTTTTTTATGTGAGCTCTCATATTGGATTTTGAGTTGTACATTCTCATGTAGCTTATGATCACTGATTATATTTTATCTGCTTTGCTTATAATGTTCAGTGTCATTTTTTTTTACAACTGCAAGTTTCCAGACTTCATGAATTACGGATTATCTCATCTTAGTATTCAATTCTGGCTGAATGTGCTCATCTACTTTTGTTTCAGGTCTCACTTCTTGTTATTGAGTATTTTGTTTTTATTTAAAAAAAAAAAAAGTTTTTTTGTCTCGCTCGAGCGGCAATTTTGACGCTCGAGCGTAGTTTTGAGCCTTGCAATAATTTACTCTCTGCCTTACAGTTCTGAGAGGGGTGAATTGGAGCTCGAGCGTTTGTGTTCCCGCTCGAGCTGGTCTCTGCGTGTTTTGTCTCATGCTCGAGCGTTAAATAGTACGCTCGAGCGGACTGGTTTTGTATATATTTCCCTCCTTCGTCCTTTCAGTTCATTTTTCCACAGTGCTCTCTCTCTCCTAGGTTTTTTTTTTTGCGCTTCCCGTTCTCTGCTCTTCCGTGGTGTCTCCTTGGCGTTCTTCGTGTGTTTCCACATCTCAGGTTTGTCTCTTCTCTCTTTCTCCTTTGCTCTTGTCGGGTCTCTGTTCTTTGATTTCTTCGTATTTAGTTTTTTTCTTGAGTTGGTTTACAGTATGTCGATGGGTCTGTTGAGTTTTTTATTCATCTTGTTGAAGGTCCCTCATTGTTGCTCTTGATTAGTGAGTAATGTTGTACTGTCCACGTCTTGCATCTAGGGTTAGTATTTTGGGCTCTTTGCTAGTTTTTGATTGCCTTTGAAATTGGGGATTTTAGTCTACCTCTATTATCTTGTGTTAGTTGATTGTTTTTCTCTGCATAAGTCCCTCACCATGCTGCATCCATTTTTTGCATTCTTGGTTTCTGTTATTGCCTCATGTTGCTATATCCCTGTGTTACTAATGTTTTTCTTGTCCTTGTTGGTTTTCGGTTGTATTGGGTTGGGGTTTGTTTGTCCTGTTTAGTCATGTCCACCTTTAAAAGACGTAAGTCTACAGCCTCTCGCCCTACATATAACACTGAACGCTTCCCGTCAGCTGAAAAAGCCAAGTTATACCGCGAGTCCTACTCCTCTCGCTCCATCCATCTTGAACGAAATGTCCAAACCTCCACCTTTGAGTCCATTTCTATCTGATCTTTCTTTGATTCCTTGGGTGGGGATCAGGTACTTTTGTTCTCTGGGTCACAAAATCTTACTTGGGTACGGGAATTTTATTGCAATATGGATGGTCTTAATGACATTGGAACATCTTTTAAGATCTGGGTTAGGTCCAAGGAAATCACTGTTACCACTGACCTTATTCGCGAGCTTTTAGGGATTCGTGAGAGATTTCCTATTTTTTACCCTTTTCCAGTGCGCCCTACGTGTGATTTTGATGAGGTTGCTTAGTTTCTTTGTGGTTGTCCTCGTTCTTGGCCTTCTGGTTCCTTGATCAAACAGAATGAACTTCTTCCACAATTTCGGTTACTCAACTTAATTGTGTGTGCCAATATCATAGTTACCACCGACTGCTCTGAGATTAACCAGGATCAAGGCTTTGTTCTTCAGTGTATTGCCCAAAACCGTCCCATCAATCTTGCCGCTCTTATCATTCAAAAGATGGTTGCTCCTTTTGAGCGTAGTAATCTTGGCTTACCCTATGGCTGTCTCATTAACCGCCTTTTAGCAAAATTGAAGGTCCCTGCCTTTGATGAGGACGAATTTGCTTCTCCTTCCCGTCCGTTTACCAAAAAGATTGTCTCCCAGAGTCAGTCTCACATTAGGGGGGTTCCTTCTGGTTCGGGTAGATCTGGTGCAGGTCCCAGTGCTGCTGCGGCCATGGCAGAGGAGGCCGAGTTTGATGCTGCTGCTGGTGGAGATCTTGGTGAGGGGGAGCAGCACCCTCCAGTTCGTACAGTTCGTGGTCAGCTTCAGTTCCTCGAGCACTCTGTTGGTTCCCGGTTTGACCATCTTGAGGCGCGGATGGATATATTTGAGGCCAAACTCACAGATCTTGAGACCACTACCGATGCTCGTTTCAGTGCCTTGGAGGCTTCTTCCCAGCGGATTGAGGATTCTGTGGCACAGTCTTCATCCCAGTTGGCTCAGATCTTGACCTTGCTTCAGATGCAGTCTCCCCCTCTGGCTTCGTCATCTTTGCTCTTTGTTATTTTGTTTTGTTTCTCTTTCTTTTGTTCCCTCCCGGACAAAAAGGGGGAGTGATTTTGGTACAGTTGATGTTGGTGATGTTTTTGGATTTGATGTTGGTACAGTTGCTTTTATCTTATCCTTCTTTGGTACAGTTGGATTGTTTTTTATGATTTTTTTTTTTGCCTTGTCATTGGTTATTTCTTATTTCATCCATCTAATCCAGTTCCACATATTTTTGGTTGGTTTGTGTGTGGTTGTTTTCTTTCAGGATAGTTGTTCACAAGCATGGATTTGGATCATAGTTGGTGGTGTTGTTTTTTTTTCTTGGATTTATGTTGGAACATTGTTTTTAGACTAGTTTGGAATATTGCTTGAGTTCTTTTGTGATGTTGTTAGGATATCTGTTTTAGAATGGTTTTGTCCGGGATTTGACAAAGGGGGAGATTGTTAGGACCCTTTGTTGTCAAAATCCATGGATCAAAACCAAGGTTGTTACAGGTTTCAGTTTTCCAGTTTTTCAAATTTTGGTCTCCCCGCTCGAGCGGGGAAAGGTACGCTCGAGCGGGGATTGGAAGCTCTCAGCATCTCTGCAGTCGCCTGAAAAAGTACTGGATGGTGTGATTCAACGTTCGAGCGTCAAAACTGACACTCGAGCGTGGAGCCTGTATGAAATCGCAGAATTTGAAGTCTCCGCTCGAGCGGGAAGACCCACGCTCGAGCGGACCGCGCAATCCCAGATTCTATATATTCGCTTGTTGGGTCTGTTTTAGGTTTACTTTTCCTAGATCTTATTCAAGAGTCCTAGGGTTTTGTTTGAGGTGTACTTCTGAAGTTTTGGTGAGTTTTCCTTGATGTTTTGAGAAGAGTTCTTCACTCATGATCTAAAATACATATATCAAGGAGTTGGTTACTTTAAATTCAAGAGAGAGTTCTCTTCGGTGGATTCCGAAGATTCAAGCGTATAGTTTCAAAAGGCGTTTGATCTTATACGTAGTCGTTAATTCGACAAGTAAGGTTGTGGAATCAACATCAGGATTGATCAGTTCCGAGACGAAGTCGTGGAGAAAGAGTTACAGAAGATTCGAAGACAAATTGACTGAGTTGGGTAATTTGTATGTTATCTTTGTAATCTTTTTTACTTCAGTAGTGGATTGATTAGTGGCGTTTCGCCCGTGGTTTTTTTAATCACAGTTGGAGGTGTCCAATTGTGGTTTTTTCCACGTTAAAATCGTTTGTGTCGATTTATTATTTGTTCTGAAAAACAAACAATCTAAATCACTTTCGTAAGTGCTTGTTGATTTAGATTGTGTGTTTTGGATTTTTGAGATTTGGAATTTTTGAATCTTGATCTAATCACGAATCACTTAGGATTTTCATTTTTAAAACAACACTAGTGAGTTTAAAAAACGTCCAAAAAAATAATTATTATAGCAATACTCTTTGCGGTGTAGTGTTGTATAATTTGATGATAAAATTATAACTAAATTGTAGATGGTGACAAATTTATTATCAATAATCAAATCGCAATTTAGGCAGTTGTACTTGTTAGTTAATTGAAGAATAATTTTAAACAATTATCAAACGTATGCATATAATATATAACACTATTTTGCATAATATTTTGTATACATAGAGCACTAATTTGCAACAAATTCTACATCTCAAATATCACTCACATTTATTTTTAATTTTATATGACATTGGAAATAAATAAATATATATTATGTATATGTGTATTAACTATGGTAGAGGATAGGACTCTGCAAAATACTACCTAATCCGCTAAAACTGTGCAATTCTCATTGATTCATCTACTAACCGCGAATTAAATTTTGAAACTTATATTCGCCTTCAAAACTACTCTGTTATTATTAATACATACATTTTTTGAATCTCTAATAACACATCAAAGTAAAAATGAGTGTGAGAGAGATTTATGTGAAATTTGTTACAAATTAGTAGTTTTATTTATGAAAAATATATGTAAAATTAGTTTGTATTATGTATATGAAATGTATTATTCAACTTAGTGTTATATATTATGCAATTAGTTGATAATTGTTTAAAAATATTCTTCCATAAACTAGCAAATTGAAAACGCTCCAAACTGCCCAAACCATGATTTGATTATTTGTCAATCTATCATTCACGGTTTAATTTATAATTTTACTCTCAAACCGACCGACTTGCATCGCGGACAGCCCTAGTAGAAGGGAACGATTTCATAGACAGATTATAAATTTGAAATTAATATCAAATTAACTCGCAATTGGCAAGTAAATCGGTGCAAATTAAACAATTTTAACTAATTAAACAATATTTTGTATAATCATACTCTCCAATTTGATCCTCCAACAATGATTCATCCCACTAAAAATATCACCACTAATAGCATTAATGCATTAAAAAAGTAAAAAAAAAAAAAAAAAAAAAAAACACAACTTCAAGACCAAAACATCACATCATTAATGACGGGACCCACTGCCACCTAATTAGTGGGAGCACTAATTAGTGCTCCCAAGCATTTTTCTTTGATCCTCTCCATTCTATTCATGTAATAAAAGATTTTCACTTCTTATCTAATAGTTCTAAAAAAAATTAATGTAAAATTATAGTTATTTTAACAATAATATTTGGTCTACACAAAATCCTTAGAAATGAATTGTGAAGAAAAAAAAAAAAAAAAGGAAGGGGTGATTGGAGAACTACACCCTCACCGTCACTCCTCCGCCAACCACCGTGAACCACCTACCCTCTTTCATGACCCTCGTCGCTGCAAGTCCAACCCCTTTTCTACGATTGTAGATCGCGAGTCACTGCGCTAGACTGAGAAGAAAGAATGGTAGGAAATGGTCGGTTGAAAAGTGTTAGACAAACTTCACTGTATTTAAAAAGATTAAATTCTGTTGTGTACAAAACAACAACAAGAATAAAAGAAATAGATAAAAGGAGAGAATTTGTTTGATTACAAAAATCAAACTCGAAATAATAATAAATAAATAAAACCACAGATTTTATTTTGTTACAAAAACAAAAAATAAAATCTGATTAAATAAACAAATAAAAACAGAATAAAATTAAACAACTTACTTGGTTAATTTATTTGAATAATTTTTCTGATCAAATCCAGTGTTTAACACTGTGTCCTTAAGACAGATTCGTCCTCTCCACGGTGCTTTCAGAATTTGGACGTCTATCTCCCAGGATGAAATGATCTACCACAAACAATAGCAGCACTACAAATTGTTTGCCTTACGAACACACTAAGTGTTTACACTCTTTCTTTCGGAAATAAAATGTAGCAAGATGAAGAATATAATTTGCAGAGTATGGAGTACGAAAATTGGAATGAAATCCAAATGGGAGGCTAGTCTATTTATAGATGTAAAGGTGGCTTTTGGATTTGAATTGAACAGGTATGAAACCTGTTAGATTCAAATTTAAACAGATTTGAATCTGTTTATTCAAACAGATAGAAACGGGAAGGGCTCTGTTTGGATGAGCAATAAATCCAAAACAGTTTAATTCTGTTTGAAAACGGGAAGGGCTCTGTTTGGATGAGCAATAAATCCAAAACAGTTTAATTCTGTTTGAAAACGGGAAGGGCCCTGTTTGGATGAACAAAAAATCCAAACCAATTTAATTTGAATTATGGATTTTATTTTAATAAAAATAAAATTAAATTCAAATGTTTTTGGCCCAAAAAGATTAGGAGCCCAACCCAACCACACACCACGCGCCCAAGCCCAGGCCCAGCCCGACCGACCGGACGGACGGACGGACGGCGGCGCGCGCGTGTGGTGATTTTTGGGTCCAATGGGTCTAGCCCATTTTGCCCATAACCTCTCCCTCTAAAACACTTGGGTACCCCTTGGGGCACACCCCAAGTATCTCACCCTAAGCCTTATAAACCCTTTCAAAACTTCCCACCAAATCAATGTGGGACAAGCCAATTTACAACCTTAAGGAATTTCCACCAAAACTCCATTTCCATGGAGCACACTTTGGCTTCAATTTCCCATTCACTCGGTAATGGTTTTGAGCAACCAAATATACCACGTGAATCACAACGCGGCATAGAACGCGTTACCACTTTGACCCGAGTAAATCGACACTCGGGGCCCACCTAAAAAATAGACCGAACTTAGGAAAAAATTCTGGTTTTATCCAGAATTTTATAACCATTTCCAACAATCCCCCACATGAATGGAATTTGATGACAACGGAAATGCAACAATATGCAGACTTTAACGAAAGAGTATAAGTCGAAAATATCTTGCATCAGGATAGGTAGTTTTCGGCTTTGAACCTTCCCTAGTGATAACCTATCGGACTTACTGGCTAACCAATGGACGCGATGCCTTGAATTGTTCAGCCGTCTGTGTAAGCCAAGACAATAGATTTCACACAAAATATCTTCTAACACATCGTGGTTCTCACTGTTGTGTTCATTTTGGCCTTGAACGCACCTGGTTTTCATAAGTGTTTCTAGAGAATTTAGCCTTTTCATTCTCATAGAACCAGCCCCAGTTCAACACTCATATAGGTGATTCTTATTGTGAGTATCTCTTTATACTCGTCTTGATTTTATGCCTTAATCAAGATATAAGTAATCATTAAAAGCAAAGCTTATCCTTATACCCCTGCAGACAACATATGTTGCAGATATCACTCTCACCATAGGAATGGGTAGGAATTTTAATCCCTTGGTGATTTCTGGCGAGCCATACATAACTTAGTTGTCCCTTTGAACTTAGTTCTTGGGATCTCCAGTCATATAAGTAGGGTTACCATTGTGACGACTCTTATGTAATAGGCTTTAATCCCATCCCCTTCGATGAACTATATACAAGCTCTTTTGTCAAACCTTTTGTTAACGGATCCGCAATATTCTCTTTAGATTTTATATAATCTATTGAGATTATTCCGTTTGACAACAATTGCCTTACGGTATTATGTCGACGACGTATATGTCGTGACTTACCGTTATACATGTGATTCTGTGCCCTGCCTATTGCAGATTGACTATCACAATGAATGCAAATAGCTGGCACAGGTTTTGGCCACATTGGAATGTCTTCTAAGAAGTGACGAAGCCATTCTGCTTCTTCACCTGCTTTGTCTAAAGCAATGAACTCGGATTCCATTGTGGATCGTGCGATGCAAGTTTGTTTCGTGGACTTCCAAGAAACAGCAGCGCCTCCTAGAGTAAAGACATATCCACTAGTGGATTTTGAATCTTTAGTATCTGATATCCAATTGGCATCACAATAACCTTCGAGTACTGCTGGATATCGCGTAAAGTTCAAACCATGATCACGAGTAAATCTTAGATATCTAAGAACCCGAATGATCGCTTTCCAATGGTCTTCTCCAGGGTTACTAGTGTACCTACTCAATTTACTGATAGCATAAGCTATATCAGGACGAGTACAATTCATTAGGTACATTAGGCTTCCAATGATTTGGGAGTATTTTAACTGAGACACTGCATCACCTTTATTTTTCGATAAATAAAGACTGATGTCTACAGGTGTTCTAGCTAAATTCAAATCATCCTTGATAAATTTATCAAGAATTTTCTCAATATAATGAGATTGAGATAATTCATATCCGTCAGATGTTTTAGTAATTTTCATTCCTAAAATAACATCTGCGACCCCCATATCTTTCATATCAAATCTTTTGTTAAGCATCTGCTTAGTTGATTTGATCATGTTTTGACTGCTTCCAATGATAAGCATGTCATCCACATAAAGACAAACTATGACATATCCTTGGTCAGTGTTTTCAACATAGACGCATTTGTCACATTCGTTTATCTTAAACCCATTAGTAAGCATTGCATGATCAAATTTTTCATGCCATTGCTTAGGTGCTTGTTTTAATCCATAAAGGGATTTTACAAGTCGACAAACTTTCTTTTCTTGCCCTGATACTACAAACCCTTCGGGTTGTTCCATATAGATCTCTTCATTTAGATCACCGTTTAAGAAAGCTGTCTTAACATCCATTTGATGTATTTCTAAATTAAACAACCCTGCTATAGCAATAAGCATGCGAATGGATGTTATTCTTGTCACAGGGGAATATGTGTCAAAATAATCCAGACCTTCCTTTTGTCTGTAACCTTTAACAACAAGTCTTGCTTTATACTTGTCAATTGAACCATCTGCTTTCATTTTTCTCTTGAATATCCATTTATATCCAAGAGGTTTAGAACCTGGTGGAAGATCCACCAATTCCCAAGTATGATTCTGCATAATGGATTCAATTTCATTATTAACAGCCTCTTTCCACAAAGGTGCTTCAGGACCTGTCATTGCTGCCTTAAAGCTTTGAGGTTCATTTTCTAACAAGTATGTCAGAAAATCTGGACCAAAGGATTTTGATGTTCTCGCTCTTTTACTGCGTCTTGGTTCATCATTAGTTAAATCCTGTTGGTCGAGACTATTACTAGTCTCTTGTGTTTGATTGTCATTAGTCTCTTGACTTTGTGTACAATCATAAGTTCTTTTTTGTGAACTTAATTCCTGTCCTTTCTTGTAAGGAAAGACATGTTCAAAAAACACAGCATTCCTTGACTCTATAATAGTGTTCACATTTATATCAGGTATATCTGATTTATAAGTCAGAAACCGATATGCACTACTATTCTGAGCATAACCAATAAACACACAATCTACTGTTTTTGGTCCAATCTTAGTCTTTTTAGGAACAGGTACTTCAACTTTTGCCAAACACCCCCACACTTTTAAGTATTTGTAGGAAGGTGGTCGACCTTTCCACAATTCATAAGGAATGCTTTTGGTTTTCTTGTGGGGTATTCTATTAAGAACATAATTAGCAGACAATATTGCTTCCCCCCACAAGTTCTGTGGTAAACCTGAACTTAGTAACATGGCATTCATCATTTCTTTTAGGGTTCTATTCTTCCTTTCAGCAATTCCATTTTGCTGTGGAGAATAAGGGGCTGTAGTTTGGTGAATAATGCCATGTTGTGCACAAAATTCATTTAATGGTGCATCATATTCACCACCCCTATCACTTCTAATATAAATCAATGAATTTCAAAACAAATTCAAGAAAAAACCAAAATAATTATGACTACTCAAGTCAGAATTAATGTTTTGACAAAATCATATCCTAATAAAAAATTTTGCCTAAGAATCAAACAATTCAAAAACCCATTTGATTGTATACATTCTTGCAATTCAATAACAAATAAATGTCACTGTCATAAAATATTTGTGACAGAAGAAAATTAAATTATCTCAACTAATGCAAGAGATACACCCCCAAATTAATAGAATGGTTCATGGTTTAACAAATTCTACTACTTAAGTAAAATAATTATTAATGACATCTCATGTCACATAATTCAATAATCAACATAAAAGATTTCTTAAATTACTTCCCAATTAAACAGACCGATATAATTACATACATCTTCATGTTTAAATTTCTCTGGTGTTTAAACACCCATTCAAATTGATTAGAAATATTCAAAATTAACATGCTTATGTCCAAAGTCGACATAACAATTTATCATTCCAAATCACTTGAAATTATTGTTAAGAAATAACTTGAGTTGATATCATACATGCATATCAAACGCATCAACTAAAAATAATGAATTAACAAAATAAATTAATCATGCACAATCCCATCATTTGCATCATGAAATAAAAGGATTCTCAACTCATAAATAAAATCCAACGCATTTAAACTTTAAACTTCAAAATGACAAAACATACATTCATTTAATAAGTTTGATTTGTACATAAATAAACAAATTAAATATGCATCAAAATGTTCTTGTGAATATATATATATATATATATTCCGACTCAAGTGCAGAAACAATTCAAGACTATGAATCCACATTATAATAAAAATAAAATTAGTTTGTAAAACTAATATTTTACCCTAGAAACAAATTCTTCCATGTATACTCACGATGAACTATGATAAAGTCAAAAGAATTAACACCTTTTCACAAAGGGTTCAAAAAATAAGTGGTCTACCAAACGAAACCAAAAGTTACTTATAAAATTAACAGATTGCGACCGAGTCACAAAGTTACATGATAGATTAACAAAATTAATTTTTTAGTTACTAAAACCAGAAAATAAATTACAATACAAAATAATTTTATTTTCCTTGTCACTAAAACTAGTAAAATAAAATACCGAAATAATATCTGATTACAAAAATCAGAAAACCAAACCACAAATTAATTTTCTAGTTACTTAAACCAGAAAATAAATTATAACACAAAATCATTTTATTTTTCTTGTTACTAAAACTAGAAAATACAGTAATTTTATTTTCCTTGTTACTGAAACTAGAAAATAAAATACCATAAAACTATCTGATTACAAAAATCAGAACAAACACAAAATAATTTTCTAGTTACCAAAAATTAGAAAATAAATTAAAACACAAAATAATTTTCTAGTTACTAAAACCAGAAAATAATTATAACAACAAAATAATTTTATTTTCCTTGTTACTAAAACTAGAAAAATAAAATATCACAATAATTTTCTGTAATACCAAATAATATTCTGAATTGTTAATGACACCAGTATCGTACTACTAGTTGTTGTCAAAGAAAAGAGACAGTATATTACTACTATCTGTCAAATAGCATAAATCACTATTTGTTTTTCCAACCAGAATATTAATTTGAAAACACAGAAAATTAAATACAATGAAGATACCCAAAAAGGATTCTGTCTTAAGATTGTTGGACAAACTTCACTGTATTTAAAAAGATTAAATTCTGTTGTGTACAAAACAACAACAAGAATAAAAGAAATAGATAAAAGGAGAGAATTTGTTTGATTACAAAAATCAAACTCGAAATAATAATAAATAAATAAAACTACAGATTTTATTTTGTTACAAAAACAAAAAATAAAATCTGATTAAATAAACAAATAAAAACAGAATAAAATTAAACAACTTACTTGGTTAATTTATTTGAATAATTTTTCTGAACAAGTCCAGTGTTTAACACTGTGTCCTTAAGACAGATTCGTCCTCTCCACGATGCTTTCAGAATTTGGACGTCTATCTCCCAGGATGAAATGATCTACCACAAACAATAGCAGCACTACAAATTGTTTGCCTTACGAACACACTAAGTGTTTACACTCTTTCTTTCGGAAATAAAATGCAGCAAGATGAAGAATATAATTTGCAGAGTATGGAGTACGAAAATTGGAATGAAATCCAAATGGGAGGCTAGTCTATTTATAGATGTAAAGGTGGCTTTTGGATTTGAATTGAACAGGTATGAAACCTGTTAGATTCAAATTTAAACAGATTTGAATCTGTTTATTCAAACAGATAGAAACGGGAAGGGCTCTGTTTGGATGAGCAATAAATCCAAAACAGTTTAATTCTGTTTGAAAACGGGAAGGGCTCTGTTTGGATGAGCAATAAATCCAAAACAGTTTAATTCTGTTTGAAAACGGGAAGGGCCCTGTTTGGATGAACAAAAAATCCAAACCAATTTAATTTGAATTATGGATTTTATTTTAATAAAAATAAAATTAAATTCAAATGTTTTTGGCCCAAAAAGATTAGGAGCCCAACCCAACCACACACCACGCGCCCAAGCCCAGGCCCAGCCCGACCGGACAAACGGCGGCGGCGCGCGCGTGTGGTGATTTTTGGGTCCAATGGGTCTAGCCCATTTTGGCCATAACCTCTCCCTCTAAAACACTTGGGTACCCCTTGGGGTACACCCCAAGTATCTCACCCTAAGCCTTATAAACCTTTTCAAAACTTCCCACCAAATCAATGTGGGACAAGCCAATTTACAACCTTAAGGAATTTCCACCAAAACTCCATTTCCATGGAGCACACTTTGGCTTCAATTTCCCATTCACTCGGTAATGGTTTTGAGCAACCAAATATACCACGTGAATCACAACGCTGCATAGAACGCGTTACCACTTTGACCCGAGTAAATCGACACTCGGGGCCTACCTAAAAAATAGACCGAACTTAGGAAAAAATTCTGGTTTTATGCAGAATTTTATAACCATTTCCAACAAAAAGCACCATTTTCACTCTCTTTCTTTAAAACTCCAGTGATCAAAACCCACATTCTTCCACACCCACACACACACACACACACACACACACACACAGATAGAAAAAAAAACTGCCTTTTTTTTTCTTTCTGCTCTAGCCTAGTTTGTAAAAGCAGAACCACTACTCTCAACTGAACTTAGAAAGAAAACAGAGATGGGTTGTGTTGCCTCTAAAATGGGGATTTCATCTTCTAAAATAATTTAAATTTAAAGAAATATTTTATCCACAATTTTGATAGTTTCATCCACACCACTCTGTTTTCTGATTCTTCTATTAATCTCTTGGCTCTTGCTCACATTAAAATCAAAGGAAAACGGAGGTAAAAGGGGTTGAGAGCAATTGGAGTCAAGAGAGAGAGAGAGAGAGAGATGTGGTCGGTGTTGGATTGTGGTTGCGTTGGAAAATAATCAGCTTGGTTGGTTTTGAAACTCAAGATTCACTGAAATTAAAAAAAAATTATTTTTTATATTTTTTTGTTTTTATTAAATTTTTTAATATTTTAAGTATTTTTTTTATTTTTAGATACATTTAATATAATTACACTTAAAAATTATAATATTTGTAAAAAAAATCTTTAAAAAATTCATTAAATAACAAAAATACAAAACAAAACAAAAATTCAGTAAATTTTTTGTATTCTTGTGTATTTATTGATTTTTTAAAATATTTTTTTTATAAATATTTTATTTTTTAAATATATCTAAGTAAGATACATCTAAAAATATTTACTAAAAATATTAAAAAAAAATATTCACTAAAGTTGCCGAAAAATCATTCACTATGTTTGGTTTTAATTTTCTGAATTCAAAAAACTCAATTTCTAGAAAATTAAATTCAGAAAATTGTAACCAAACACAATAAATGATTTTTCTACAACTTTAATTCGAAATTAAAGTACGACCGAACCGCCAGTTGAACAATGTTGTGATTTACAGATTTAGTTTATGATTTCATTAATACACAGATCATACATGTTTCCCAACAAATTAACCAAAACTAATTTTGCGATTCTGAGTTGTTGATTGCTTTGGATTAGGTAAATTGGATTGTCTTTTCTTGGTGTCCATTTAACATTTGTGTTTTCCATGCTATAAGCTCTCAGTGTTTGAGCTGCTTTTTGTAGACCCTGCCTGTAAATAATTGGTATTGAGCTGATTCTTTGAAAAATCATGATCGAGTTTTATAGTATTTAAATCAGCTGTATCAACTATGAATCAATCGTATTGGTTGTGAATCGAATCATGAATTGCCCATGAACATACATATTATAAATCAGCTAATATGCATGTCATTTTTTTTCTCATTGATATACCAGAGTATATTGATATCGAAAGTAACAAATGGGTATGTCAATATTTAGAAGTGGACTTCCATATATCATTTTTTTTCCCCCACCATTTTCACCAAATTACACTACAATGAGAGAAGGCAATGTTTGTGCCGATGCCCTCGCAAAATTTGGAGCTGAGCAACCGGAGGACTTGCTTGTAGTGAATGACCCTCCAGTGGAGATACGCAACCTCTTGGTTGCAGACATCCTAGGAATTTTGAAGGAGATGGCTTAACTTTCTTCCCTCCTTTTTTTATATATATATATTTTTTATTTTATTTCTGATGATGTTATGTGTTTTCATTAATTTCTTAATAATTATCTTCAAACAAAAGAATTAATCATAAGTATTCATGTTAAGAGGTGATATAAAATGGTGACAAACAACCAGTGACATATTTTATTTCTCTATTCAGAAGCATGCCAACATCCAAATCTCTATTTGTAGAAAAAGTATTCATGTTAAACATTTAGGTTGGGCATTGCATTCTATTTCTCATCTGTTTTTCATTTTGTGAAATCTTTTGTGCACTTAAATTGGTTCTCTATTCAGAAGCATGCCACCATCGCCAGACCACCACCATCGCCATGTTCACCTTCAACGTTGGTCGCTTCAACCACCGCCGTCCTCCATCGCCTTCAACGGGTTGGTCGGGAGGACCCTCTAACGATCAAGTCAGCACACTGATCGGCTATAGCACATAAATATTTAAAAAGGAAATATTTATGAAGTAGAAGTTAATCTAGATTTGGTAAAATTGGATTTGCTTACATCCCCCTTTATGATTTGCTTGCTTACCTATTTATAACTTTTTTGACTCAAATCTCATTTGTCAGATCTTGTTTTGATTAAAGGGTTCTATCCATACTTGGCCTTTGTCGGGCAACTTGCCAAGCTGCCCTTGTCTTTGATGATTGTATCTCTATCGCATGGTTGGATGATATCAAACGTTAATGGCCAGCTCGCCGTGCATTATGTCCATATGATCAATTTGATCGGATGACTTTGCTTCCTACTAAGTGCAGCCTATGCCTTAGTCTTGTATATTCTATACTTGTTATCGTTGGATGATACCTAATTCAATATCTCTCCTTTATTTTATAGATTTGCCTACTAGAAGGTTATCTTTTATATTTGCTTGTCCCCCCATGCGCCTTGATTGGATGCCAAGTTGCTACCAGCTATCCTTCGTGGGCTGCAAGGGATAGGTTTGGACTTATTACTTTTTGCTTTGGGTTAGCGTGAATAGGTTTGGGCTTGGGTTCATATTTTTCCCCCCCACACAAATTATTATTGAATTATTTACTAATACAATATTTTTAATTTTGATTCATCACCTAATCTTTTAAATAACTTTAGTGCATAGTGCAAATAAATCAAGTAATTTTCATATTTATATATGCAATCAATTTTGTGTGGTACCAAAAAAAAAATTCTAAATATATATAAATACTTCATTTTTTTAAATTCTCATTGAACCCTGACAAATTGAAGGCCAGCCTTGCTACTAATGTGATTTTTTTCAGCACTCAGTTATTTAAAAGTTGAACTATTCGAATTATCAAAATAATACTCGTAAATTCAAAAAATCTTCAAAATAATGTATTTATTATAGGATTATTCTCAAATATCTCACACCATAACAACATCAAACTTCAAATCTCAAAATATCACGCAAAGTAATAAAATATTGAGATAACAAAGGGTCTTGTTAACACGTAAAGTAATTATTGTAGTGTAGAGTCAAAAAAAGAAGAAGAAGGCACTTATCAATAAGTCTCATACACTGTTCAAAATCCATCTAATCTCAAAACAAAATTATTGCACCAATTAGTCCTACATATTTTTAATTGTTATCAAAAACTCTTTTTATTTTTATTTTTATAATTTTAAAAATGCTGCTACATCTAATGACTTCCACCAAACTCACCGAAGACTCGCTGGAATATTCAACATCACCAGGAAGTCGCCGCAGCATCACCGAAAGTTCGTCAAAGTGTTTTGAGCATCGTTGGAAGTTCGTCAGAGTGTTCTAAGCGTCACTGAAAAATGTCAAGAACATCATCGGAGACTCACTGAAATATTTAGAATATTGCCCAAAAAAATAAATAAATAGAGAAATTATAGTTAAAGAAATATAACAACAACAAACAATAATGGGAAAAAGTATATATTATTTTTCAATTTTTGTAGGGTTTAAGCAAATAATCTGTAATATTGATCAATCTAAAAAGTAAGCTTTGAAACTATAAAATGTTTCAGTTTCAAAATATTATTCTATTAACCTGGAAAACATGTTATAAAACTGTAAAATTTTACAGTTATAAAGCATGATTCATTTCAGCACCAAAAAAGCTAAAATTATAAAATTTTACAGTTTTCACCGCCTGTAACTAAAACTTAAAAACAACTTATTCAAAACTTAAATTTTTTTTCCATTAAAACAGAAAAATAGATGTGTGTAACAGAGAAATTGAAGGAAATAATAGATATAGAAAGAATATTGTACTCCGACAACTATTTTTGGTTTAGATCTAGTTGATCTCATATAGATCTACTCAAATATGATGTAGATCTCATCTTCTTCGCTATGGGTGAGAATGAAGTCACGAGTTGATGTCGGTGGTTGGTGGTTGCCGGCAAACCCCAATCAATGATAGTCGTCGGTCACCGGTGACTATATATTAAAAAGAAAAAGCGAATAAGAAAGGTGTGATTACCGGTCGTCGGACATGACAAAGAGAAGGAAAAGAAAATGTCCAAAAAAAAAAAAAGAGAGGAAAACATAAAGAATGAGACAAAAAGCAAAGATAAAGAGAGGAAAATGTGTAGGACTTGTGAATCTACTCAAAAAGTTGTTGGATTAAATAGCGTACACATATTTTAAACAGGACCTACAGGTAATTTCTCCCAATAAAAAAAAATTAAAAATGAAATAAAATAAAATTTTAAAAAATTACTAAAATTATCACGTAAGAGCCTAATAACTTTACTATAAATAGTTATTCAAATTTTCTCTATTTATCTTCTCTTTTATTTTTTATTTTATGTATCGTATCTTTTACTATTTATATAGCAAATTATCACATAATCACTTCAAGACTTTCCACGTGGTCCCACTTCACGAATCACACAAAATATCTCTTGCCAAACAAAACGAGTTGAAAAATGTAAAGCTTCATAAAAAATGCTTTATGAGGATGTTCATAATTTTTTTTTTATCTTTTTATATATATGGTAACTTATTGTATATATAATTTAAGAATAAAAAAAAAATTATGATCATTTTTATAAAATATTTTTAATGATATTTAACAATAATGAGTCTGGATTCTCTGTAGTCGTTTCATTTAGGCAATCCCGTAGTGCAGCAAAAGCCAGGCCTGATTTTGAAAGCAAGCCCACAATGCAGCTGCTTTGGACCCCTTAAAAAAGACTAAAAATAGGACCCGAAAAATATGTATGGTCTTATACTAGTTCATTAAAAAAGGCCCAATTCAATATTATAAGTTCAAAGTACTAAATAAGTAAAAGACCCAATCTAAACTAAATGAATAAAAGGCCCAATTTAAAATATGAATTCACATATAAAAAAATAAAAAAAAAAAAGCCACTCTAATTTTAAAAGTTCAAAATTATGTCAAAACCCAAATTGAATTAGAAAGGCCCAAAACCTTGAGACCCCAATATATATCATGAAAACTTCTTGAGTGTAAATAATTTGAGGTCCGACCAATCTCAGTCACCCAAAAAAAAATTCAAGTCTAAAGAAGGAAAAATTGGAGGCCTAACTCAATATTATTGATCTTCTCTCAAGTTTCATTCATCACAAACAGTGAATTTTTTTTTCCCTCTCTATTTTATTTATTTATTGATTTTATGGAACTTTTCATTATTTTTTTTTTGAAATTAATAGATAACTATTATATTTCTGAACATTTTATATATTTTTTAATGTTTTTTTTATTACTCATCTTATATTATATTTGTTATATAAAATAGGTTTCAAGTTTTTGCTTAATGAAATATTTGTTTGATGATGGTTATAATTTTTTTTAATTATAATTTCATGATATTTTATTTTATTTTATGTTTATTGACGATTGAATTTGTTATGATTGAGGATCAAGTTAACTGTTAATATTATGATGATGATGATATTAACAATTTTTGTTAAATTATATCAAACATGCCAATCATAATTCCTAAAAAGTAAATTATTTTAAATTGTGTTATATATTTAAGCAAAATTTAGTAATTTTTTTGTAAATATCATTTTTTTCATCTATCTATCTATACTATTATAAAGAGATGGACAAGGCTTGAACCCATGACCATAGGTTTAAGTACGAGGACTCATACCACTTAAGCTAAGTACACATTATAATATTAATTTCATTATTATTTTTTTTTATTCCTACTTATTTAAATTGCACACACATCGTGTGTGCCACCCACTAGTATGTATAAAAGACTCCATATTTATTGTTCACTTTGGATGGTTAGAGCCAATTCAACGAGCACAAACCTGAGTCCAGCATCTGGGTTTGTGTCCAGCATCTGGGAAGAGGAAGAAGGAAGCCGCTCCGGTGATGAACGACGAAGCATAGAACATGATCATGCCGGTTTTTCTGGAAAGCTCGATTTGCTTCTTGGACATGGACTGGAAGTGAGAACTAGTATTATTAACATTTTCTGAACTTGAAATATTGTGGCTGAAAACGACACAGCTTTGGTGACACAACTTTGTTAGTTTTGATTGTATACAAATTAAACGGCACCGTTTGGATTGTTGATTATTGTTTTGGTTTTTCAAATTGTTTTGGTTTACACACAACTTATTGATTTTGTTCATTACTTGTACACAATAAAAAATAAATAATTATATTCTTATAATTATCAATGTAAAAAAATACAAATAGTCTCGTTTGATTTGTCAAAAAACACAATAATTAATTGATAAAATTTAAATTTCCAGCACATGCGAATTCTAAAAAAAAAAAATATATATATGCTACCAAATATTTTTCTTTACAATCGTCAATTATAATTTATTTAAAATAAAAATTTTATTTTTATTTTTTAGTGAACCATTTGTAAGAATAAATATAATGATGAATCATCATTTTATTTTAATTCATTCCTTGTGAAGAAAACATAGTTAGCTTTCAGAGTTTGCTTGCATGTGCAAATAAATTAAATAAAAAGAAAAGAAAAGAAAGTGAGTACGTTTCATGAAACCTAAGTTAAATAACATAATAAAAACAGCAGTGTTACGTAGCTCGAATCCCCCTAATAAAAAACGATATCGTTTTTCTTCTTTTATTTTATTATTTTTTTTTTTTTTGCAGATCAGAAGAACGAACGAAGAAGAAGAAGAAGAAGAAGAAGAAGAAGGAAGAAGGAAGAAAGGAGGAGGAGGAGGGACTGGAGGGGGCATAATATTCGGGGGAGGAGGAGGCCGAGGCGGGGCGACGGCGGTCGGAGGCTGCGACGAGCTGCGGCGGGGCTGCGACGTCGGAGCTGCTACGACGGAGGCACAGGAGGGGACGATCGGCGGCGGAGCTGCTTCTCTCCTCTCCTCTCTCTTTCTCCCTCTCTCCTCCTCTCCTCTTTCTCTTCCTCTGCAGACTGAAAATGGAAGAAGAAAAAGAAAAAAAGAAAAAAAGAAAAAAAGAAAAAAAAAAGCCTAATGCCCAAAACGACGTCGTTTTGGGCATTAGGGGGATTAGGGGGGAAGGATTTTCGAGCTCTCAAACATTATTCTAATAAAAATCAAACCTTTCAAACTACTTTTGTAATATGATTTTCTACAATTATTGTTCAGAGGTGTGTGGGACAATCCACTTTGAGTGAACCTATTATTGCTTACCATTTCAGTAATGCTATCACAATTTGCTCAAGAATGATTATATTTTCATCAATATAAGCAATTTATGAATATAATCCAACGATACAAGCAATATAGATCATAAAAATAAGAATTTTAAAACATAGCAATTGAACAAATATTTACTATAAATTTATTTCAACAATTGTAAGCTTAAAATCTCGATTTTTGTGATAAAGATCTAAAATTTAAAATAATACAATAGTTTTTTTAAAAAAAAATGAAATAGAGACTTAAATTCAACAATAGAGCCAAACACAATTCAAGACTGAGCAGTCACGAAGCATAAGAAATACAATTTGGGGAACTTACCAATAAGTCCAATAGGCAAAATTCAAAACACATCTAATCCTAAAACAAAACACTTGCATCAATTAGTCCTATATATTTTTAATTGCTATCAAAAAATCCTTTTAAAAATATATATATATATATTTACAGATGCTGCTACATTCCATTGCTGTCGGACTTCCGTTAGACAGTCACCGGAGACTTGCCGAAATATTCAACATCACTGGGAAGTCATTGGAGTATCGCCGGAAGTTCATCGGAGTGTTTTGAATGTCAATGGAAGTCGCCGAAATGTCTAGAATGTTCGCTGGATGTTAAGAACATTGTTGGAGACTCACTGGAATGTCCAGAATATTGCTGGAAAGAAAAAAGAATAAATAGAGAAATTATAGCAAAAAAAAACATAGAAAAATATGTTAAATATTGATAAACTAAAAGAAAAACAATGTAACGACAAAAAACAGCAACAATAGGAAAAAACATATGTTATTTTTTAATTTTTGTAAGGTTTAAGCAAATAATTTCTAATATTAAAAAACAAGTTTCGAAACTGTAAAGTGCTACAGTTTCAAAGCAAAAATCTATTAAGTATTTATCCTTATTTATCAAACTGAAAAACATGTTATGAAACTATAAAATTTTAAAGTTTTAAACCATGATTCATTCTAGTAACAAAAAAATTGAAATTGCGAAATTTTATAATTTTCACCATATAGCGATCCCGGTTTCCCTTTCTTTATTTATTGTATTCCGGACTTGGTTCTGTGAGTGTGTTGTTGTCGTATTCTCATTTTCACCCTTTACTCTTTGTATTTGAGTCTTGGGCTGTGTTGGGCAGGTTTGGAACAGGTTGGTTGTGTTTAGAAATCAAAAGTTGATGCCCAGAATTTGGCCTTCACACTCGAGCGGGGCTTTTGACGCTCGAGCGGGCCCTTTGTTGTTGCTTCTCCGCTCGAGCAGGCATTTTGACACTCGAGCGTGATTATTCATCTCTCAGTATTTTGTTCTGCAGAGCGGGGACCATCGACTACAAAACTTCTGAAAGTGTGCATCCGGCGCTTGAGTGGCACTTTTCACGCTCGAGCGTAAGTCTGTGTCTAACGCTCGAGTGGGGAATCCCATGCTCAAGCGGACTTGTTTTTATATCACTTCGGGATTTCACTTTTTGGATCACTTTTCAACATCCTTTCTCTCTCTAACTTTTCAAAACCTCCATTAGAGAGCTTCTCACTCTAAAATGCAACTTCTCTCTAAGATTTGATCTAGTTTGAGTGATCCTCCACCCTTGTCCCTTTGCAAAAAGTGTAGAGCTTGTTGTGGGCTACCTATCAATCCAAAAATCTTGGGGTTTGGAGCATTTCAAATTCTTCATCTTCCCCACTTGGTTTTATCTCTTGAGGTAGGGATAACTACTTATATTTATGGTCTTTGACAAAAACTTGTTGTCATTTTGATGTAATGTTGTACTTGGGTAATTGTGGGTGTTAGGGTTTCAAATATGAAAAGAGGGGGGTCCTAAAATAGGATTGTTGATGTTTAATGATAATATTTGGACCTTTAGGTCAATATTGGAAAAAGTGAGAAAATACCATAGTTGGGTATAGTTGGGTCATTTGTGTAATTAATGACATTTGTTATGTGAATATGAAATTGAGTTAGGAATAATGAAATTGGCTTAATATAAGATGGAATGGTGGAGTTGGATTCATTAATCGCTCACCTTTGAAAATGTTGATAATTTATCTGTTGATGCATTTATTATCTGTTTAGAAATAATTGCTTTAGGCTATCAGTGGAGGATAGTCTTGCTTGTTGTAGACAATGCATGATGATTTGGCGAATTAAAACTAATCAATTGAATATGTCATAGAATATGACGGTTGGAATAATACATCAATTTTATGTATTGATTGATCATGTATATGATATGTGTTTATATACATTGTGTTGTGTGGGAGGAGATAAGGGATGTACTCCACGGTTTAGGAGGAGATAGGGGATGGACTCCTAAATCGGATATTATTTGGGAGGAGATAGGGGATGGACTCCATTGATACAGCAAATCTGTGTATCATTTGTGAAGTATGGAAGTGTTTTAATGTGATATTGATACAACAAATCTGTGTATCATTTGTGAAGTATGGAAGTGTTTTAATATGGTATTGATACAGGAAATATATGTATCTATTGTGAATTAAGGAAGTGTTTTGATATGAGCTGTAGTCTCACTAATTGTTGGCTAGGTTCTGAGCCATGTTCATATATTGAAGACTAGTTAAGTAAGGGAAAGTGGAATGAAATATGGACATATTTGTCATGAAACTGTGTAATGTTGTAAGTGAATTATGAGTGTAAAACATTTTTCAAATGCTAATGTTTTAGTTATTGCTCATACTATGTTTAGCATATCTCTACTGGGCGTTGGCTCACCCTATATGGGATATCATTTTCAGGTGCAGGTGATATGCCGCCTCCAAGGTCTTAGCTTGGGAGGTTGTAGAAATTGAAGGCCTATTTTTTTTGTGATTACTTTTTTGTATTACATGTATATCAAGCCAAGGGCTTACTTTATGTATAGAGTTAGTACTCTATTTTTGTTGAACCCAAGTATTGACTTGGAAAGTTGTAAGCCTACAGGGCATTTACTTTTGTTGTCAACATGTAATATTTCTTGTAAGAATACTTTGATGAATGGGAAATTACTTTATTCTCTTAAGTTATGGATGTTATGAATGTATGATTTATGGGTTTATTTTGAGGGCATTACACACCACCTATAACTAAAACTCGAAAACAACTTGTTCAGAACTTGATTTTTTTTTTTCTATTAAAACAGGAAAATAAAAGTGTATGGCAGAGAAAATGTAGAAAAATTAAGGTATCGAAGGAGAGAGGCCAATATAGAGAGAGGATTGTACTTCGGCGACTATTTTTTGTTTAGATCTGATGTAGATCTACATCAGATCTAAGTAGATCTACTTATCTTTTTCATCGGAAACATATCTTCTTCACCGCTAGTAAGGGTGAAGTAAGGAGTTGGTGGTCGGTGGTTGCCGGTGAACCCCAATCGATGATAGTCATTGGTCGCCGGTGACTGTATATTAGAAAGAGAAAGAAAAGAAACAAGACATGGTTGTCCATCGACAATCACCGAAAATCAAAAAGAGAAAGAGGTAAAGAAGAACACAAGCAGAGAAGAAAAAAAAGTTATAGGACATTTGAGTATAAACAAAAGGTTGTGGGACTAAATAGGCCACACCTTTTTCAAGGAGGACTTCTTGGTAATTTGCACATTTAACTTCAACATATTTTATAATTGGTTGGGGCTTGCCTCCAATCCACCATTTGGACTGGAGGGTCTTGTCCGACCCATTGGCCCCTTTTCGATAATCCTAAATGTTCATATTTTAAGATTTGTTGAATACATTATCCTTGTAAAAAAATCACGTTGACCAGATAACTGATACTATGTATTCGAATTACTTTTTTATGAACCGTTAATTTTCTGACCGTCTATTTTTTTCCAGAAAAAAGTGATCCAAATACATAGTATCTGTTATTCGATTGACGTAATTTTTTACAGGAATAATGTACTCAACAAATTCTAAAATGAGAACGGTTTTGATTATCGAAAAGGAGCCCAAAAGTGAGCCTGATGAGCCGAATTGGACCGGACTGTGCGAGATCTGGACTGGGGACAATCCGGACCCTTTACAATTATCACCATTTATTTAGGACCAACATGCAAACACATAAAAATATATAATTAAAAAAAACAAATTAGTAATAAGGAGTTGGGTTCCACTGAACTTTCTATATCTCTATGCTTTTTACGATTGCAAATAGGCCACAAAATTTTGATAGGGCCCTTTCTTTTGTACCGTTCTTGGGCTTTTAATACATTGTAACCCAATAAATTTCTTTTTTGTGGCCTTATATCCATGTTTGGAAACTTGTTTCAGAAAATTTTTCTAAAAAATAAAAAATTAATTTGGTGAAAGAAATAAAAAGAAAAAAGAAAAAAAAAAGGCATTCAGTCTATTTCAAATTTAGGTTTTCTTTGCCTAAAAATCTACAGATCTGAAATATTATGTTCATAAGAACAAGCTCCCACAAAATGACTAAAATACCCACACTATATATACAGGTCTCTTCCTTTTTGAACCCCATTTATCCAAACCTTTCTCTCATTCCTCATTTCCTCATCTCTCTCTCTCTCTCCACACAACACTCCATTCAACAACAAACTAAAGGCCACCACTATCACGACTGTCAACTCCACCGCCACTACCAAGACCACCATGACCACGACCACGACCACCATCAAGAACCACTACCTCCACCACCGCTCCATCATCTAGTCCGAGTCCCTCTCGTTCACTTCCCTGTTCTACTTCGTTGACTTCATCTCCACCACCACCAACACACCCACTGCTGACCCTAATCACCGTCAACCTCCGTCGCTTCTATGACTTCGACTCCGACAAACACTTTATCGATTTCCTCATCCCCTGTCTCTCATCCTTCCCCAAAACCCTAGCATTCTCTGTTTGCTCTCTCGTCTACAAGCGATGGCTCAACCTCAAATTTGTCACTCCCAAGGTTTTGAAAAGCGGTTGCAGTCGCTGTAACGGTTGCGGTGACGCAATAGCGGTTGCAAGGTGTACAGGTCGTAGCGTAACGGTTGCAGTAATCGGAACCGTGCTTATTTTTTTTATTTTTTTTATTTCGCACAATTTCAAGAAAACTTACCGATACACACATTTTTTTTTTAGAATCACATTTGTTGGGGTTTAAAATAAATTTTGATCAATTTTTGTTAATTTTTAAGTATGATCCAATATAATTCATATTTTCAAATCACTATAAAAAGAATTTTTTACATTTTATTTCAATAGCTAATGATTTTAAAAATAATTGATTTTAAATGTTTACAAATTATTTTTTAGCAATACCTAAACTAACTGAATAAAAAACTATTCACAATTATTAAATTAAAGGATTTAAAATAAGGATTTTGCCATAAATTAAAAAAAAAATTATAAAGAAAAAAAATTCATATAAGATTTTTTTCTTTGGGTTTGGACCACTTGAGTATTTGTTTATTTTTTGTAAGCTTTTACTCCTTTTTTTTTTTTTTTTTTGAAAAAGGAAGCTATTCAAAATATTGTAAAAGGGTATAACGGTGTCTAACGGACTGTTACGGCCGTTATGTAACACCAAAACAGTCGTTGCACATGTGAATTTCTATCACACCGCTATAGCGGCCATAACGAGTGGTGGTAACTATCACAACCGTTACGTAACAATTGCGGTTACTTTTTAAAACCTTGGTCGCTCCTTTCCACGGTTCTTCGAGGTGCACCGTAGAGAGGAAGAGGTAGTGGTATAGTCGAGTAGTTCCGCATTGTCAGACGATGCGTAGGCGGGGTTGAACACTGTGCAGACGAGAAGAATGATGCCACATAACATGAGAAACAAACAATGAAGGAGGCTCTCTCTCTTTCTCTCCTTTCTATTTCTTCTCTATTTTTTTTTATAAGTTTTTTTTTATTGCTGTTTGTTTAGTGTTATATTGGATGGCTAAAAGAGGAGTACAATGTGTGTGTGTGTGTGTGTGTGTGTGTGTGTGTGTGTGTATGTGTGTGTGTGTTGTTGTAAACACTCCATTTTTTACCGCCCTTAAGACTTGGGGGCCTCAAGTTGATCACACGGTAATGAAGGCTACATTGTGCAAAGGTTCGATTTCTTCGGTAAGAGGAGCTTCAAATCCCAACCTTACACCCCATTTTGGACCAAAAGTATTTTGATGAAAATTATTTTTAGACCTTAAAACCCTCTCTTTCAAAACATTTTTGAAAAGTTTCTACGATGTTCCGAGACTCGCATTTCGTTAAATGTTGCGCTTTTCGGTAAATCGAGCAAGGGCAAAGTGAAAATAAATAGAAGAGAGGTGAAACTCTTTGAAAAATCTTTAAAATATCTTGTTTAGAGGTTTTGAGTTGAAGAAAGTTGGAGAAATTCAAGGCTAGCCTTACTACTAATGTGATTTTTTTCAATAATAACAAACACTCAAATTCAAGTCTAAAAAAAATAAAGAAAAAGAAAACAACACTCAGTTATTTAAAAATTAAACTATTCGAATTATCAAAACAATACTCATGAATTCAAAAAATATTCAAAATAAAGCACTTAATTGTAGGATTATTCTCAAATATTTCACACCATAACCACATCAAACTTCAAATCTCAACATATCACGCAAAGTAATGAAATATTAAGATAACAAAATGTCTTGTTAATACGTAAAGTAATTATTACAGTGTAGTGTCAAAAAAAAAAAATTTTAAAAAAAAATTATTTTTTAAAAAATACTAAAATTATCACGTAAGAGCCTAATATCTTTTACTATAAATAGTTATTCAATTTTTCTCTATTTATCTTCTCTTTTATTTTTTATTTTTTATTTTATGTGTCGTATCTTTTATTATTTATATAACAAATTATCACGTAATCACTTCAAGACTTGCCACGTGGTCCCACTTTACGAATCACACAAAATATCTCTTGCCAAACAAAATGTGTGAAAAAATGTTAACGAGAATGGTCATAAAAGAATTTTTATCTTTCTATTATATGTTGTAACTTATTGTATGTATAATTTAAGAATCAAAATTTTTTTATGGCTATTTTTATAAAATATTTTTTATGATAATAATGAGTTTAGATTCTCTGTAGTTATTTCATTTAGAGCAACCCTGTAGTGCACCAAAAGCCAGGCCCGATTTTGAGAGCAACCTCACAAAACAGCTGCTTTGGACACCTTAATAAAGACTAAAAATAGGATCCGAAAAATATGTATAGTCTTACACTAGTTCATTAAAATAAAATGGCCCAATTCAATATTATAACTTCAAAGTACTAAATAAATAAAAGACCCAATCTAAACTAAATGAATAAAAGGCCCAATCTAAAATATAAATTCATAAAAAAAGGCCCACTCTAATTTTAAAAGTTCAAAATCATCTCAAAACCCAAATTGAATTAGAAAGGCCCAAAAAGTTGAGACCCCAATATATATTATAAAAACTTCTAATTGTAAATAATTTGAGGTCCAACCAATCTATGATATTGTGTTGTTCGTTGCCTCCTTGCCTGGGAATCAAAATTGGGTGGGAAGGGGGGAAAAAAAAAAACAGAGACTTAGTCACCCAAAAATTAATTGAAGTCTAAAGAAGGAGAATTTGGAGGCCTAACTCAATATTATTGATCTTCTCTCAAGTTTCATTCATCACAAACGGTGAAGATATTTTTTTTTCCTTCTATTTTATTTATTTATTGATTTTATGGAACTTTTCATTTTTTTTAAAAAAATTAATAGATAACTATTATATTTCTGGGATATATTTTTTAATTTTTTTATTACTCATCTCATATTATATTTGTTATATAAAATAGGTTTTAAATTTTTGCTTAATGAAATATTTGTTTGACGATGATTATAATTTTTTTTATTATGATTCTAAGATGTTTTATTTTATTTTATGTTTATTGACGATTGAATTTGTTATGATTGAGGATCAAGTTACCTGCTAGTATTATGATGATGATGATATTAATAATTTTTGTTAAATTATATCAAACATGCCAATCATGATTCCTAGAAAGTAAATTATTTTAAATTGTGTTAAATATTTAAGAAAAATTTAGTAAATTTTTTGTAAATATCATTTTTTTTAATATGTATAAAAGGCTCCATATTTATTGTTCACTTTGGATCCCAAATAAATGGATGGTTAGAGCCAATTTGACGAGCACAAACCTGAGTCCACCATCTGGAAGTGAGAACTAGTATTATTAATATTTTCTGAACTTGGAATACTGTGATTGAAAACGACACAGCCTTGGTAGCACAGCTTTGTTAGTTTTGATTGTATACAAATTAAACGGCACCGTTTGGATTGTTGATTATTGTTTTGGTTTTTCAAATTGTTTTGTTTACACACAACTTATTGATTTTGTTCAATACTTGTACATAATAAAAAATAAATAATTATATTCTTATAATTATCAATGTAAAAAAATACAAATAGTCTCATTTGATTTGTCGAAAAACACAATAATTAATTGATAAAATTTAAATTTCCAACTCATGCGAAACCTCAAAAAAAAAAAAAAAATTTTGTGGTACCAAATATTTTTCTTTACAATCGTCAATTATAATTTATTTAAAATAAAAATTTTATTTTTATTTTTTAGTGAACCAATTGTAAGAATAAATATTATGATGAATCATCATTTTATTTTGATTCATTCATTAATTGTGAAGAAAGCATTGTTAGCTTTCAGAGTTTGATTGCATACGTAAATAAATTAAATAAAAATGAAAAAGAAAGTGAGTACGATTCATGAAACCTAAGTTAAATAATATAATAAAAATTAAACCTTTCAAACTACTTTTGTAATATGATTGTCTACGATTATTGTTCAGAGGTGTGTGGGACAATCCACTTTGAGTTAACCTATTATTGCTTTCCATTTCAATAATGCTATCACAATTTGCTCAAGAATGATTATATTTTCATCAATATAAGAAATTTATGAATATAATCCAATGATACAAGTAATATAGATCATAAAAATAAGAATTTTAAAACATAGCAATTGAACAAATATTTATAAGTATAAATTTATTTCAACAATTGTAAGCTTAAAATTTTGATTTTTGTGATAAAGATCTAAAATTTAAAAACAATACAATAATTTAAAAAAAAAATGAAATAGAGACTTCAATTCAGCAATAGAGGCAAACATAATTCAAGACTGAGCAGTCACGAAGCATAAGAAATACAAATTTAATTTGGAGAACTTACCAATAAATCACATACACAAAATTCAAAATCCATGTAATCCTAAAACAAAACACTTGTATCAATTAGTCTTATATATTTTTAATTGCTACCAAAAAATCTTTTTAAAAAAAAAAAAAAAAAATTTACAGACGCTGCTACATACCACTACTGTCGGACTTCCGTCAGAAAGTCATTGGAGACTCGTCGGAATGTTCAACATCACCGGGAAGTCACCGGAGTATCGCCGGAAGTTCATCGGAATGTTTTGAACATTAATGGAAGTCGCCAGAATGTCCAGAACGTTCGCTGGACGGTAAGAACATTGTTGGAGACTCATTGGAATGTCCAGAATATTGCTGAAAAAAATGGAATAAATGAAGAAATTAGAGCTAAAAAATATAGCAAAATGTGCTAAATATTGATAAACTAAAAGAAAAAAAATGTAACGTCAAAAAACAGCAACAATAGAAAAAAACATATGTTATTTTTCAATTTTTGTAGGGTTTAAGAAAATAATCTCCAATATTGATCAAACGAAAAAGTTAGTTTTGAAACTATAAAATGTTATAGTTTCAAAGAAAAAATCTATTAAGCATTTATCCTTATTAATCAAACTGAAAAACATGTTATGAAACTGTAAAATTTTACAGTTCTAAAGAATGTTATGAAATTGCAAAATTTTACAGTTTTAAACCATGATTCATTCTAGCACCAAAAAATTGAAACTGCAAAATTTTACAATTTTCACCGCTTGTAACTAAAACTCGAAAACAACTTGTTCAGAACTTAAATTTTTTTTCCATTAAAACAGGAAAAGAGAAGTGTATAGCAGAGAAAATGTAGAAAAATTAAGGTATCAAAGGAGAGAAACAGATATAGAGAGAGGATTGTACTTCGACAACCATTTTTTGTATAGATCTAGCTGGATCTGATGTAGATCTACATCAGATTTGAGTAGATCTATTCATCTTTTTCATCAAAAACATATCTTCTTCACCGTCGGTGAGAATGAAGTAAGGAGTCAGTGGTCGGTGGTTGCCTGTGAACCCTAATCGATGGTAGTCGTTGGTCGTCGGTGACTATATATCAGAAAGAGAAAGAAAATAAGCAAGACGTGGTTGCCCGTCGACAATTGCCGAAAATCAGAAAGAGAAAGAAGGCAGAGAAGAACACAGACAGAGAAGAAGAAAAACGTTGTAGGACTTTTAAGTATAAACAAAAGCTTGTGGGACTAAATAGACCACACCTTTTTCAAGGACTCCTCGGTAATTTGCCCATTTAACTTCAACATATTTTATAATTGGTTGGGGCTTGCCTCTAGTCCACCATCTTGACTGGAGGGTCCAGTCCGCCTCATTGGGCTCACTTTTGGGCCCCTTTTCGATAATCCTAACTGTTCATATTTTAGGGTTTGTTGAGTACATTATCCTTGTAAAAATCACGTTGATCGGATAACGGATACTATGTATTTGAATCACTTTTTTATGAACCGTTAATTTTCTGACCGTCCACTTTTTTCGGGACAAAAATGATCCGAATATATAGTATATGTTATCCGATCGATGTGATTTTTTACAGGGATAATGTACTCAACAAATTCTAAAATATGAACGGTTCTGATTATCGAAAAGGAGCCCAAAAGTGAGCCCAATGAGCCGAACTGGATCAAACTATCCCAAATCTGGACTAGAGAGGATTCAGACCCTTTATAATTAAAACCATTTATTTAGGACCAACATGCAAACACACAAAAATATATAATTAAAAAAACAAAGTAGTAACAAGGAGTTGGGTTCCACTGAACTCTCTATATCTGTATGCTTTTTACAATTGTAAATAGGCCACAGAATTTTCATAGGGCCCTTTCTTTTGTACTGTTCTTGGGCTTTTAATACATTGTAGCCCAATAAATTTCTTTTTTGTGGCCTTATATCAACGTTTGGAAACTTGTTTCAGAAAATTTTTCTAAAAATTAAAAAATTAATTTGATGAAAGAAATAAAAACAATACTAAAAAAAAGGCATTCGGTCTATTTCAAATTTGGGTTTTCTTTGCCTAAGAATCTATAGATCTGAAATATTATGTTCATAAGAACAAGCTCCCACAAAATGACCAAAATACCCACACTATATATACATGTCTCTCTTATTTTGAACCCCATTTATCCAAACCTCTCTTTCACTCCTCCTTTCTTCATCTCTCTCTCTCTCTCTCTCTCTCCCCACACAACACTCCATACAGCAACATACCAAAGGCCACAACTATCACGACTGTCAGCTCCGCTGCCACTACTAAGACCACCATGACCACGACCACTACCACCACCAAGAACCACTACCTCCACCACCGCTCCATCATCTAGTTTGAGTCCCTCTCGTTCACTTTCCTCTCCTACTTCGCTGACTCCATCTCCACCACCACCAACACACCCATCGCTGACCCTAATCACCGTCAACCTCCTCCGCTTCTACGACTTCGCGACAAACACTTTATTGATTTCCTCATCCCCTGTCTCTCATCCCTTACCAAAACCCTAGCCTTCTTTGTCTGCTCTCTCGTTTGCAAGCGATGGCTTAACCTCAAATTTGTCGCTCCCAAGGTTTTGAAAAGCGGTTGCAGTCGCCGTAACAGTTACGGTGACGTAGTAATCATTGCAAGGTGTAAAGGTCGTAGTGTAACGGTTGCAGTAATAGAAACTGTGATTTTTTATTTTATCTTACACAATTTCAAGAAAACTTACCGATATGCACATTTTTTTTAGAATCACATTTATTGGGGTTTAACATAAATTTTGATCAATTTTTGTTAATTATTAAGTATGATCCAATATCTTTCATATTTTCAAATCACTATAAAAAAACTTTTTACATTTTATTTCAATAGTTAATGATTTTAAGAATAATTGATTTTAAATGTTTAGAAATTATTTTTTACCAATATCTGAACTAACTGAATAAAAAATATTCACAATTATTAAATGAAAGGATTATAAAATAAAAACTTTTGCCATAAATTTTTAAAAAAATTATAAAGAAAGAAAATTCATATAAGATTTTTTCTTTGGATTTGGATTACTTGAGTATTTGTTCTTTTTTTGTAAGATTTTATTTTATTTTATCAAAAAAGGAAGCTATTCAAAATATTGTAAAAGGGTATAACGGTGCCTAACGGACTGTTACAGCCGTTAAGGTACCGCTACGGTCATTATGTAACACCAAAACAGCCGTTACACATGTAAATTTTCGTTACACTACTATAGCGTTCGTAACGGGTGGTGGTAACCACCACAACCGTTACGTAACGGCATTACATAACAGTTGCGGCTGCTTTTTAAAACCTTGGTCACTCCTCTCCACGGTTCTTTGAAGTGCACCGTGGAGAGGAGGAGGTAGTGGTGTAGTCGAGTAGTTTCACCTTGTCGGACGGCGCGTAAGGGGGGTTGAACACCGTGACAACGAAGGAGGCTCTCTCTCTCTCTCTCTCTCTCTATATATATATATATATATATTTCTTCTCTATTTTTTAACTTTATTTTTTTAATTTTTTGATT
Organism: Camellia sinensis; assembly: GCF_055761805.1. Lineage (NCBI taxonomy): Eukaryota > Viridiplantae > Streptophyta > Magnoliopsida > Ericales > Theaceae > Camellia > Camellia sinensis. The sequence continues at coordinate 15,548,810 of NC_138968.1, forward strand.
ACTGTTTGTTTAATGTTAGATTGGATGGCTAAAAGAGGAGTACAATTTGTGTGTGTGTGTGCGTGTGTGTGTGTGTGTAAGTGTATGTATCTCTATATATCTATTCTTGTATTCAAGATTGGACTGTATATATGTATAAAGGACAGGAAAAATTTCAACATATCATGAACATTTGTTTGTTTTTTTTTTTTTTGGGAGGGGGGGTTCTTTGGGCTTGAAACTGTTTAATCTAGATCTTGTTATGGTTTGTGTTTTTTTAATCTGTCTCTAGGTTTGCTCAGATCTGAACAGATAGTGGATAATAAATAATGGAGTTTTTTTTGTTACGTCGCTCATCATTTTTTTCCTCATTTTTTTGGTCTTTTGCAGGAGTATTTCCCCCCCCTCTTATATGTTATTGTTGTTATTGTTGATGAGTTGTTGTTCTTCTTGTTGTTGATGGTGATGGTGATCATGATGATGAATGTTGGCTTAGATGAATAGATGTGTAATTGCGTTGAAGAGATAATAATAAAAAAAAAAACACATATTTCAACCATTATTGTTTCAAATAGATAAGAACAAAGAAAAACCCACATAATTCGAACAAATAGAGAGAGAAATCCACAAAATTTGAATAAATAAAGAAAAAAATTGAATAGATAGTAAAAAAATTGAACAAATACGGAAAAAACTTGAACAGATGGAAAAAAATGAATAGATAGGAAATACAAATTTTAACAGATAGAAGATATTTTGAACAGATAGTCAAAAATTTTGAGCAAATAAATATTTATATTTTTTTTTGAATAAATAGTCAACAAAAGTCAACAAATAAATTAAGAGGTAAAATTAAAAACAAAATATACTTCAAAATAAACAAAAGGACTTCTCACCAAATTATTTCACAAAAGGTAGATTTCTCACCAACAAAAAATATCCACTAGACCTAATGCCTCATACCCTCCTTAACTTGGACTTTTTAACAATTATCTCATAATTTTTTTTTAAAAATACTTATCAATTTTTATATAATTTTATTTTTTAAGAGGTCTGAAATAATTTTTAAAATTTTAAAATAACATTTTTTATATTTATTTTTATCAAACTAATTTTTATTTTTTCAATTTTTTTTTTCTTTTCTTCTGAAACACAAATTAAAAAGGGCAAGGCTTTTAACTATTTAGGGATACTAATTGGCCTAGGGGACGCTCTAAGTGTCACCCTTGACTTCTTCTCCCTACCCCTACTTCCATACCACCCATCATCACCCTTAACATCCTCTATTTCATCTTATCTCCACCACCTCATCATCTCCACTGTCCCCTATTACCACGACCTTTCACGTCCTCACTCACATCTTATCCCCATTACCACCCATCACCAACATAATCCGCAAATCCAAAAATTAAGAAATTAAAGTCAAAAATAAAAAAATAAAAAAATTAAGACAATGATAAAAAATTGGGTGCATGGGTTTACGATTGTCTCTCCTTCTCCCTTTAAATAATTTTTCTCACTAAAATCTCAACCTCATAAGACGAAGACAAGAGCCACTTGCGAACTCTTTCTTCAACTCCAACTACTCTATACTACTTAAACATTTGAACCACCACTACAAATTCACATCCCCTTCATTGATCGAGTTCACGGACCCCCCCTCATTTCAATAATATAAAATTTAGATTCTTAATTATTGAGCGGAGAATTCCTAAAAAACTTAATTAGACTAAAATAGTTGATGGCTTCAAATATGAAGCAGAAGAATCATGCAAATCTAAGAGAGGAAAACAATCACAAACTAACAAGATATCAAGATTTTCGTGGTTTAGCCTAAGCCTACACCCACAGGTAATCACAAAGAGAAGAATTCCATTAGCAAAAATGCTCCTAAGAGTTACAATGGTGACAAAACAATCTCTCACAAATAACTAAGTTCACCAAGCCCAAAATATAAATTCTCTCACCGAATCCAAATCCTCTGTACACAAGTTCCACAAAACTAAAGTTTTAGTCAAGAGATATCAAGTAACTAAAGGTCACACCAAAGACCCGAAGGCCTATCAACAAAACCCCAACAGGGGGCTCCAAAGAACTAATAATCTAACAAACCTCCGTATTGGCGATATGTCCAGCTGCAACCAACTAACACTAATCAATAACTAAAACATAATTCCATATTTGATGCATTGTTGTTCTGTAAGATAAAGAATTTATGCTTTATCTTGAAGTCCATATCACTATCACAAACCCTAATCTGCCAACATTTGTTCAGTGCCTGAAACCTAGATATCAAAGTCCCTTGAACCAAGTTGGTGGTTTGGTGGTGTAAAAGGATGGTCGAGGGAGAAGGTTTGTTGCAAAGATCACAATGGGATTTGGTGGTAGGAGTAGGAGGAGATGACATAAGCATGAAGTCGAACTTGGTAATGTTAAGGAAAATGAGGGAGGTGGAGGTTGTGATAGGAAGCGGCAAGGTGGTGAAAAGAGCCGTAAGTTAAGAAAAACAGTAGATAGAGACATACAGAGACACAAAAAAATAAAGAATGGGGTAAATGTTTATAAAAATACTAGATATCTTAAATATTCTATTTAAAATTTTATCGAACACTCAAATGAGTGGGTCTCATACTCGTACAAGGGTTTGGCAAAATTTTAATGTCTCTATCATTACTCAAATAATAATGTTAAAGGGTTGGCCCATATTTTACTATGTTGACCCATTTCTTTAACCTAGCATATTAAGGCCGAGCACTACAACCAGTAAGTTTTTTATGGACAAATTATTTTTCAACTCCATTAGGGACCAGATTGGATTAGCAATTCGGTGGGCTTAACATAAATCATGTTTAGTAGCCAAAAATGCAATGGGAAAATCCCCGAACTGAAGGGAATTATCATTCCCCCACCTGGGGGGATTGAGGGTGGAAGGATAATTTTGCCCCCCACTTTACAAAAATAAAAAGGGTTAAATTCATTTTACCTTGTTATGATTTGAGGCCAAAACCGTTTATGGTTTAAATATAGGTAGAAAGTCCTTATATGGTTTTAGATTAATGTTACATCGTTGGTTTTTCCTTTCAAATTAATAGAAGGTGTATTACACACACCAATTTTTAGAGTGTGTTTGATTTTATGAAAAAATAAAGTGAAATTAACACAACAAAAAGATCATTTTAGTCTTATTTCTTCTATGGGAGATGTTTTCTGACCACACTGTCAAACATGTACTTAGTTGGAGAATAACGACATAATAGATTGCGCCCGAACGACCTGTCACAGAAAGATAAGACTCCGGCGATGGTCCGTCCACCCGGGGGTTACTCCGACGATCAAGTCAGTACTCAATTATTTCTCAAAGATAGCAAACAGTGCTTTAACTCACTAGCCAGAATACAAAAATCGTACCTTAAACCCACGAGGGTGCCTTACTTTTATAGCCGGCACTAACCTGATCTCTATAGAAGCCTAGCTTCTCTTGGAATCTGGCTCAATGCTCATCCTAAACTCTCCAATAGATAAAGATAAACTCCCTAAGAGTTTTATCTTTACCCAGGCTGAAGTCCTCCCCCACTCCAGGGCTTTTTATAACTTATCTGTTCATTTCGGATTCCGGTATCTCCATAGGCAACCTCGGCCTAGCCGAGATCACCTCGGCGCCATGCCTAGGACACGTGGCATCTCGGCTGGCACTTCGATGCCACTTTGGCCACGTGTTGTCATTCACAAAAATTGTAGCGACCTTAATTTTTCGTAAATCTTTATTTATTTATTTATTTATTATTATTATTATTATCTTATTTTATTTTTGAATTTATTAATTGTGTGGTTACATGATAATTTAATGTGTTATTTAATTAATTTAATGTGTTAGCTAATTATATATAATTAATCTGAATATTTATATTTATATAGATTTTATATAAGATATTTATATTTATATATGTTGTATTTATGTTGTATTTGTAAAATAAAATTTATTATCACTTAGGTTAAAAGCAAAGTTGTTGTCATTAGGAAAAGAAAATATATATATATATATATATATATAGAAAGAGAGGGCTTTGTTTGTGCGGCTGCTGAGAGAGGGAGAGAGAGGGAGAGGGGAAGAGAGAGAGAGTAATCCAAGACAAAAAAGAGTGTTGTGTGTGTGGAGTGAAAAGAGAGGAGAAGAAGAAAAAAGAAAAAAAAAGAAGTTAGGGTTTTGTTTTGGTGGCTCTATTAATTCTTCAAATATTTATTTGATCTTCAAAAAAATATTGTGATAATAGAACTCACTTCTCTTGATTTATGTTTAATTCGTTGTTTTTATTTATTTATTTTTAGTTATTTGATGTTAGTTTGATTTTGTATTTACCTAAAGATGATAGATTGATTTTAATTATTTTGATTAGTGGTATATGTAAAGTTTAGGGTTTTTAGTTGATTGATTGATTTTAATTATTTTGATTAGTTGTGTATGCTAGGTTTAGGGTTTTTATATGGATTTATTTTAGGGTTGTAATCACACTCATGGTTATATAAAATTAAAATTAATTAGGAACCCATAGATAAATTCTTTATACTCCACCATGACTCCATGGATTGTGGTTTTATTTGAGTGATTGTAAGAAAGAGTGTATAAAAAAAAAGTGAGGATTCTGAGATTTATTTGAATGCCTTAAGCTTGGCATTGTTATGGCATTCTCATGAGTGAGATGTTTTGTATATGTATATTGTTGCCTCATTCTCATGAGTAGACGAGTGCTTTGATTTACGCGCGTATGTATATGCTAACCATCCGGGGAGTGTGAGTCAAACTCGGGACGATATCCCCGTGAAGGTTTGGCTTTGGAGCGGTGTTAGGTATACGAGAGGCACATGGGATATATGCGTAGGCCAGAAGTGGAGGCTGAAGTGGTGGAGTTAAGGTATAAAGAATTTAATTACGAGTTTATTGTTATAGTGTGAATTGTATTGATTTGTACATGTTGAAAAATAGTAAACGACCTCAATAAATTATGAAATTTGAGCAGAGGCATGTATACGTGATTCTAGACAGCTTTTGTGTTCTAACTTTTTATTAAAAAGATCGATTAGAACTTATAATCGGACGATCTTGGCTATTGTAGTTTTGAATCATTTTAGCAATGCAGATTTTATAGGCTGTTTTAACCCATGAAACGAGCTCATTTTTATTGATTTCACGCAAACTGAAGTAAAATGTTTTTATGCACACTTTTCATGGTTTGAACTTTTCTGAAAAAAAATCATCTTAGGGCAGTTTTTGTTCGTTTTCAGCTTCAAATTTTTCGATTGAATTCTGTCTAGGTTATTGTATCAAGTTTTTCTCTCAACCTGTTCAGTTTCTGTTAAATTCGTTTGCATTGTCTTTTAAAAAATTTGATTTTGTACAAATTTTGTTCTTTGAGTTTTTGTCAATTCGAATTATTTAAGAATGAAACAGTGCATTTTTATACTTCTTCAGCAAGTTATTTATGATTAAATGATACTAACTTTATTTTTTTGCAGGATGATGGGTCTTACTAACTTTTTTATGCAGGACTGACCCACCATATTTTTATTTCTATTTTGTTTATTTTATAATCAATTTATATTTCGTTGTGTACGGATAAGAAACTAAATGCCACTGTATCTTGGGAAACTACCCATTTGTCTCGGTGCCGATGGAACTACTTGTCTTGTCCCGTAACAAGAATTAAATGTGTTTTTGTTTGTGTCTGGTAGACATGTGGGAGTTAAATCTTGTACTCATACTAGTATACCTGTATACTGACCCGTTTTGTCTTTTGGCAACTCGGGTGCATTCTGTTTCAGCGCAGCCGAGCTTCCTTTGCAGGATTAGTTGAGGCTGTGGTGGTGACAATGAATAACTATGATCGTAGGAGATGTCGTTTGGACTTCTTTTGTTTTCTTGAGCTTAGAGTTCATATTAGTTTATGTATTTAATTTTTTTTATGACTTTAGTATTGGAATAATTTGGCATGGTTTGTAACCGTACATTACTTAAGTTATATTTACTATTTATTGTTATTTTAATTTTGAAGGTATTGGATAGTTATGAGATTATGGTGGATGGTTTGGTTGGCATTTAGTTTTTTTTTGTTTCACCCCTAGGATTTGGATGATGGAATATTGATTAGGGTTTAGTCCTAATTTAATATTTAATTGTCTAAATTTTGGGGTGTGACAAAAATATGCCCCCACAACTACCCCCTAGGTTCTATTATCTCTGCATCCTGAGGTGATGGAACCTATATCTCTTGACCACATAGCACGTCGGCTAAAACTTGCTCTATCCTCATTACCGAGGTCATCACTCGTCAGATCTATATGACCAAGACTACAATGTGTCTTATCAATGCCTTAGAACCAAGAATAAAGTTTTTTAACCGAGATCGTCTCCCTAGCTGAGGTCTTTGCTTCATTAAATCAAGAACTCCAAGAGTTCCACATACGCATGAGCTGTCATGCACGGTTTCTCAACTGTTTTCGCCACGCGTCTTTTCCTTATTAATCTGTACCTGACACGTGCCATCAGGTCGCGTCGCTTCTGCGCGCGCCGCCTGACAGACACGTCGTCCCAGGCACACTAATTGTTATTTTGCTGCCTTTTCGTGTTTTAATCAAAAACACCTTCTCTCTCCGTCTTTTCACATTTGCATCTTCATTTTCTTCTAAGCTTTCTCTCTCTAAAGTTTCTTGCTCCCAAACCGCCATTGTCCAATTTCTCAAGCTCTATGACTTGCTCCGTTCATCCCCTCCGGCGAAGCATTCACCATTCCATTCCATTCACTGTCACCGTCTGACTCCGGCATACTTCATACCAGCGTCATTCTCTTCGGTAAGTCACTATTTTTCCCCCCATTTTCAGTCTTCAATTTACTTCAAAATTTTATTTGTGCTTGTATGCTGCTATTGTGAATTTACTCATGTTCTTAAATCTGCATCTGTGTTTTCATTTTGCTTGTGATTTTGCCGCTGTCCAATCTATTTCTGGGTATATTTAAACACATTTTGCTCACACACTTGCTATCTTGCCACTGTTCTTGGCTTTGCACATCTGCACATACTTCGTACGATGTTCTTGAATTTCTATTGATTTTCTTGAGTCTGAATCATCATTTTTTTTCCTCTTTTGTTTTTCTTGCTTTATCTCCAGATTTTGGCCTTCATTTCTTGTTTCTATAGACCTAGGCTTGGGATTTGATTTAGAACGCTATCCTTTAGGAAAATTGAACCAAAATCCCTTTAGATCCCTATAAACCTTCATTCTGGTGCTCTTTAGGATCCAGCCGAGGTTTTTAAAACCCACACAAACCTCTTTTTTTTTTGAATTCTCACACATTGTCCCTCTAGCCGACGTCATGAGTATGTTTAGGTGGAGGGTGGATACCCCAGAAAAACTTGAGCATTTTAGGAGGGAGTTCTCCATTCCTGCCGATGTTCAACTCAGGTTGGTTGGGGAGGAGGACTCCATTATGCCCAATGACAACTTCATGCCCTTCCCAGTAGTTGCTTTCATCGAGTGCAGACTTAGGTTCCCTCTTGACATCCTATAGACACCCCATTTTTGACCGTCCTCAAGACTTGGATGTTCTTGCATGTACATCAGATGATGAGTTTGATTGCTCCTTGAGCGCTTGAAGTTCGCGGTGAAACGCCACAGGTTTGAGTTTTCCAAACCCTGCATCCATTTTGTCTCATCTTTGGACCATGTTTAGGTCCTTTCAGCATGATGTTGTTGATGGCCTGCCAGCTATCCTTGGGCACTGCCGGCCATGGCTCTTGGCCTGTCGGCCATTGATGTGCCTTGCCGGCCATCAATGAAGCCCTGCCGGCCATCACTGATGGTCGGCCCGCCACTAGTGTAGCAGCAGATATTTTCTGGTATTTTGTGCTAGCTGTTTGCAAAGATTGAACCATCTTCCAACACGTGTATGGCTAGATCTTTATGAGGGGATTTTGCATTGTCTATATATAGAAGCCCTCTCTTGCATGTGGGGGGTTAGAAAATTTTGAAGACAAAAAAATTCTCTCTCTTACTAGAATTCTCTATCTCTTGATATTTTGTGCCTTATAGCCTAAATTCTCTACACTCTTGCATGTGAACCCTTGATCAAACTTGATCACCATTGAGTTGAGGTTACTTAAGGCCCTCTTTGAGCTTTAGAAGAGGATTTTAGCTTGGTTTTGGTGCCTAAATTGCATCTTGTCTTCAAGAGGTAGAACACTTGTATTTTGAGCTTTATTTAAATACTTGTTTTGCATCTTTACATACTGTTTTAAGGCTGGTCTTGACCTCTTAAAATCTCTATTTTTATGGTTTAAAAATGGTGGTTTGAGGTTCCTTTTGAGTTAGGGGTGGTTCACCCTTTTGTTCCTTGGTTTGTTAAAGCTTTTGTGCTATCTTCCAACACTTTCAAATCAAATTTTTTGGCCCTCTTAACCATTGAATTTCAAAGGATTTTTAGTAGCAAAAATCATGTTTTGAAGTCCAAAATAAGAGGGGTTAGCCTTCCCTCCTTGTGTCTTGTTTGCATGCCTCGATAGCTGTGTGTTAGCATGTTTTTCTAGCCTAACTTAGCTTTTGTCCAGCATGTTTTTGCCACTGTTTTGACCTATTTTGGCTATGTTTTGGGCTGGTTAATTCATGTGAGGCTTGTACTGCATAGTTGTAGGGTTAATTCCTTCACTAGCTTGGTATTTTAAAGCTTTGAGCATCATTATTTTGAGTTGAAAGCATGTTGTAGTGTCATTTTGCATGTAATTTTAGCATATATAGCTCTGCCATGTTCTCATTTGTTTCACTCTTTAAATTGCTTTTTAGAGTTGTTTCAACCATGGGATCTTTTAAGCTTGAGATAGAGTTTGTGCTTAATGGTTTTAATCCTCTTTTGATGGTTTCTACTAACCAGCGGCATGAACTCTCTCTTGCCTTACATCATCCTTTGGTTGACGCTTTTTTCTCTATTTAGAGCACTCTCACCATTGGACTAAATCAATTAAAGAATGAGTTGGTAACTTAAAATGAGTAAACAAAAGTGACAAGTAAAACTTGAGCAAGATAAGCATGTTGTGTTGCATTGCATGTGTTCAATTGGATGTTATATTGAACACAAGGAAGATTGGAGCATTTCATACTCAAAGTGATGAAATGAGCGAATCTCCTTGGTCTCCATTGCATTTGATCACACATGATAATGTGATGGTCTTGAGTCTTGTTTTTGCATATAATGAAATTGTACTCCTTGGTTCTTTGACCGTCATGCATCGAAGATGCTTGGTTGGTGGTTTTGGATCCAAGTGTGCCATTCCTTTGAGGATTTGAGATGGTAAGGAGAGGCACAGTACAAATAAACCCCTGAAAAAACCTTTATTTTTCTCTGTTTTTGCTCTGTTACAGTGGGGTGACTCAGAGCACCAGTGGTCGGCAATGCCTCACTAGTGGCCGGCAGTGCCTCATTCTTGGTCGGCAAGGCACACTTTTGGCTGGCAGATGGCCGACAGCAACCTCCAATGGCCGACAGGCCATGGGTGCAATCCTCAGCAAGTTTTTGGTAAGGTGGAGCAGAAAGATTCTAGAGTATGGTCAACCCTGCAAACAGAGCCTCTCGAGAGCATAATGAAGGGCTTTTCGGGGCGGGAATCGAGCATATGCATATTCCACTTCCCCGAGGCAGAGCAGTGGCAGCATAGTTTAATATCTCGAATGTTTAGTTAGTGCGTATTTGTTTTAATCAATTAGTTTACTAGTTTATTAAAGTGTTGTAATAAATTAGTGATTAGTTTGCTAGTTAATCGATTGGTTTGTAATAATTAGTCTAATTAGTTTAATTAGATTAGTTTTAATTAGCTTAGAGTAGCTTAGCTAATTATTCATTCGGACCCTCCTTCGCGAGGGCATAATGTTGTAATAAGTGTGCGTGCGTGCGTGCGTGTGTGTATGTCTTGAAACCTACGTCTTTCTCCTTTTTATTTACCCGCTTTTGATGGGTAGATTATGGACATTTTCAATTAGCATACCTTATGCTCGCATGTTTGCATCCATTCATTTGTCTTGCATGCACCGAGGCTCGACGCATCATTCAAACTGCATTGCAATTTCAACACACTTCTTTGAATATGTGTTTAAAAGCATGTTGTTCTAGTTGCTTCGTATGCCATATTAGTAGCCGAGCCTATTAATTGCATTATTACATGTGTTGCATTTGACATCTTGTATAGTTAGGATCATGCATTTTTCTAACTAGTTTTTATTTTGGCTTGGAGTACTCGGTGAGTCTTTTATGCTTTAGCATACTTGCATGAGTGTGATTGCCATATTGCCATGTTTCGCATGCTTGCCATGAGGCTATGTGCTTACTTGCTAAACTGCATTGAATGCCTGTGGATGAAGGCTTTGTTGTTTGAATTGGAACGATTTGACGAATGTGAGTTTTATGGCCATTTTGCGAAGTGGCAAATCATGTTTTAAGCCCACTTGAGGGTGGCAAATTCAAACCATTTTCGAAAGCAAGCATGAGTTGAATTCATTGCAAGTCTTGCGACTTAGTCTACACTTGCTTGTGTGCGTCACATAGTAAAGTTAGCTAATAACCGGAATAAGAACACATGAGGTTTATAAAACATCATATCATGATTAGTAGAGGCCGATCTTTGATCGGGCGAGCGAGGGTGCTCATTTCAGGACCTTCCCCTCTCGTACCCAAGTTCCCAAGCCAAGGCAACTTTGGTGATGACAGACACGTGGCCTTCGGCACGAGTCAGGGTTTCCTAAATTTCCCAAAAACAAAATATTTAGGTGGCGACTTTGTAATCTGGCAAAGCAGTCCAGCTTTGGCATTATTTGATTCAAAATTGATCTTCCAAAATGATTTGTTGGATTGGATTCTTTGGTGATTATCAGTTTCACATTGCACTTGTGAGCCTAGATTCAGAACCGCAAGTAGAGTTCGAACTGTGAGGCCTTCTTTTCAAACCCTTTTCTGAAAGGCGGGGATGCGGAAAAAGGCGAGCCCACACATCCTTTTCCGCCAAGTCCTTCACTATTACAAACTTAACCCAATGCAACTAGCCATTAACTCTTACAGAGTCATCAACAGTATAATTTCCCGAGCTAGCCGAGAGAACACTAGGATTACTCTAGCCGACATCCAATACTGTTATACCATGTGTGACCTTAAATCAGAAAAATGCTACATCTATTACCTTAAGCCGAGGTCGACCGAGTACAAACTTATTGCCGACCTCCCAGACTCCAACAAAGGTGCTAGAGATGATTATTTCACCGTGTTGGGCAACTGGGAGTTCCCACCAGATGATGACCTCCACTTCTATCCCTTGAGCCGATTAGTGTTTAAAGAGGGTAATGGTAAGAACCAAGTTTCATTTTACTTGCTTTCAAGTCTTTTATTACTTTGCTCCTTTTATATGTTCTAATGTCTATTTTTTACTTGCAGCTCTTCCTCAACCTCCAAAGGACTTCCGCAAAACCTTCTATCCTAGCAAAGACTTCAAGAAGCTGCTGGGCTTGCCTGTCAATTAGCGCAAGGCCCCTTTGCTGCTCAACTATATCCCGACCTATAAATCCACATTGCCCGACATCCCCAAGAAGAGCAAGTCTCCACCCTCAGCAACAACTCCTCCTACCACTTTGTCACCACGGCCTGACCAAGCCTTAATATCTGACCCAGTAGAGCAGCCATCAACTTCTGCTCCACAACTGATTCCAGCTTCTCAGTGCCAACGCCGGCACCGAGTTCCCATCCTTGCTCCTGCAGGTAGAACTCGTAGCCGAAAATGCCAATCCTCTGAGGTGTCGGCTTACGATCCAACAAATCCACCTATCGCACTGCCAGTAATTCGCTTTGGAACCAAGGTTACAATCACCGCCACCGCCGACGAGATGGGGCGCAACAAGGCCGTAGTCGAAGACCTTTTGGTTAACATCCTGGGTGTCGTGATAGTCCAATCTTCCCCATCACAGTCCCAGCCAAAGGCCAAGCCAAAGAGGTTGAAGAAGGCCCAAGCAAAGGCAACGGTGACTTAGATCGATTCTGAGGACACCTTACTGATTTCGAAATTGGCCGAGGTCGAGAAAAGTTCCTCCGCCATTGAGAAGAAGCCCGCCGAGGCTTACCCCTCCGAATCCACTAAGTCAAAGAAACCGAGGTCGGACTCTACAGCCACCTCGGGTTTTTTTAAACATGATGACCCCTGGGCCCCCTCTATCATGATTGAGGACAAGCCAGTCAGAGCTGGTGATAGCGCTTCTGATATTGAGGTCGGCGTTGCCCTCTCCACTGCATTGCTCCTTCCCAATGACCTCAACCGTATGGCCGAGGTCAGCGAATATGAAAATTTCGCTCTGATGGTGCAGCACTCTATACTGGTAAATTCTTAATACTTGGTACTCTCCATTCTTTGTGTCCATACTAAAAAAGTTCACTAACTTTGTTCATTTTGTTTTTTTCTAGGCGATCCAGCATGCCCACTCCTTTGCGATGCAGGCTGAGGACATGAAGAAGGAGTTGGTCCGCAAGACCAAGGAGGCCGCTGGCTTGCTTAAGTCGTTAAACAACACCGAGGCCAAAATGAAAGCCCTGATAGATCAGGCCAAGGCAGCCAAACAAGCCCAAGACGAGGCCGAGGAAAAGGCAGGTGCTGCAGAGGCTGTTGCTGAGGTTCTCAAAGCCGAGAAAAAAGAGGTTGAAGCAAAAACTGTCGAAGCCCAAGAAGAACTCCGAAGTGCCTTGGCCACAAAAGATGCCGAAATCAAAGCGGCAAACGAGAAGGCCTATGCCGAGGGGGCAGCCGACGTCCACGAGGAGTACAAGAAACAAGTTAGACAGGCATGTAACGAGGGTTACACCCTTGGTTGGATGGCTGCTCTGAATGAGTTGGCTGCCCTGAGAATTCTCCCCTTCATGATGAAGGCCGACTTGCAGTGCCATTCCCTCCCGCTTCAAACCAATCTGAGGCTAAGGCTGGGAGGAAAGAAGGAGGAAAAGAAGACGAAGATGAAGAGACTGAGGTGGAAGCTGATGTAGAAGTTTCTACTGGGGCCATGTCCCTAACTTTGAATGAGCAAGTCTTGGACTTGACTCATGATGAGAAGGCCGATGTCTTAAAAAGTGCCTCCCCCAAGAAGACTATGCCCGAGGTGCCTATCGCCGAGAAGAGCCTTGATCAAACTTTACAAGAGATCAACGCCGAGCTCGAGGCTAAGAAGGCTGCCGAGAAGATTTCACAGTTATCTTCTGAGACTGAGACACATCCTGCCACTGATGCCGAATAGTCTTAACTGTAAACTTTTATTTCTGTGCTTTGTACTTTGTTTTGTCTTGAACAATGCTTTAGTTTTCATATTTGGCTGACGTCCCGCTTTTGTAATCTGAACAAGTAACCTTCTGTGCTAGGCTGAAGTGTCTTTTTGTATCTGAACAACTTTCTTATTTGAATGCAAGTCTTTACATTTTCTTCCAAGTGTCTGAGTGTATGCCTTCTTTTCTTCTATGTACCATTCCATACTTAGATTATTTTTGCATATTTTCAAAAAGTTCATCTTAAACTGTGCAATCTCCTCAGGGTAATGTACCTCGGGTATATCTTCTAAGTACCCTTTAACTGTGCAATCTTGGCCTTGGCTTAACACTTGAAAACATTATGAAAATATTTCCACAAGTGTTGTTTTAAACTTGCCATTTATTGTCTTCTATACTCCCCAAGTTTGGTAACTTGGTTATCTAGGCAAATACGTACTTCTTGCAATATTACCTCGGCTTAACTTTAATTTGTAAATTTTCCTGAAAATTTCAACAAGTGTTAAGCCAACTCTAGCTTGTAAATTTTTCTATAAAATTTCAACAAGTCCCTAAGCACTTTGAACTTTTACTCATCATTCTCCAGCTCTCTGCCCCTTAATGTGAACTTAAGTTTCACGTACGTTCTCATTAAGTATGTGGCTACGATCTTTGTTGCCAAAGTTAGATTCAAATAGAGACTAGCCGAGGTTCTCAACCTTGGTTCCTCTGTTAATCTTACTAAAATGCACTTAGTTCCAATCCGGGTTTTGATTCTGCCGATATGGCAAATCTAGGTTAATCTAGCTTAGTTCAACTCCATTATATGCAAGTATAATTTTACCTCTGTCATATAATGAGTCTAAGTTATTTGTCATGTTTCAATCAGAAACATCGCCAACTTAGTTCAACTCTATTATATGCAAGTATAATTCAACTCTGCCATATAATAAGTCTAAGTTATTCGTCATGTTTCAATCAGACACATCGCCAACTTAGTTCAACTCTATTATATGCAAGTATAATTCAACTCTACCATATAATGGTGGTGTTTGGGGACATAGTTTTTTTATTTTTTTTTGTTTTTTTTCACTAAAAGACAAATTGTTTACAAAATTTAAAAAAAAAAAAACAAATCCAAACAAAATATCACACCAAACCCCATAATCATTTCACTTTTTCTCTCACAAACATCACATCCAACTACAAAAAAAACCAAACTATCTTCTCAAACACAAAAAAAAAAAAGTTCTCTAATAATATCCTACAACTAAAAAAACCTACAAAAAAATCCACTTCCCAAGCACCCACAATAAGTCTAAGTTATTCGTCATGTTTCAATCAGAAACATCGCCAACTTAGTTTAACTATATTATATGCAAGTATAATTTCAACTCTGCTATATAATAAGTCTAAGTTATTCGTCATGTTTCACTTAGAAATATCGCCAAGGGACTGGTTAGTCGTATTACACAAGTTTGAAATTAAAAATTGAGCTAAAATTTAATTATTACTTCGGCTAATAACAAAAAAATTTAATTAAAAAACTAAAAATCTAATGATAAAAAACTTCAAGTTGCAAGTATTCCAGGGTCTTGGTAACTCTTTGCCTTCGCTGTCTTCAAGCCTGTATGCCCCATTGTCGGCGACCGAGATGATTCTGTAAGGTCCTTTCCAATTTGGGCCAAGCTTGCCCTCTCTGGGATCCTTTTTGTTACTGACGACCTTTCTCAGGACGAGGTCCCCAACTTGAAACTCTCGTGGGTTGACCTTCTTATTGTAAGCTTTAGCAAGCTGCTGGTATGCCCCCAGCCGAATTGCTACTTTCTCTCTTCTTTCCTCCCATAGGTCCAGATCTCGGGCCAAAAATGCCTCATTAGTCCCATTCTCTACTCCTTAGGTTCTGATCCCTGGGATGCCGACTTCTAATGGGATTGCTGCCTCTGTGCCATAAGCCATGGCAAATGGGAATTCCCCAGTCGATCTTCTCAGCGTAGTCCACCCACTTCCCTTTGCTGCTTCCAGCCTTTTCTTGATCCCATCTAGGATTGTTTTATTGGATGCTTCTGCTTGACCATTACTCTGAGGGAAGCTTGGAGTAGAGTAATAGCTCTTAATTTTGTATTTTGCACAGAAGCTCTTGATTAGCTTACTATTAAACTGTGTGCCATTGTCTGCTATGATTGCCCTCAGAATCCCAAATCTGGTGATGATTTTCCTCCATATGAAGTTCTTTACATCAATATCTTCTATCTATTTTGTGAAATAATCTGTTGCTACTAGTAGAAACTTCCTTTGTCCAATTGCTTGAGGCAATTGTCCAACAAGATCCATGCCCCACTGGGCAAATGGCGAAGGGCTGGACACTGGTTTTAAATCTGCTGCTGGTTGATGTAGCAAAGGTGCAAACCTCTGATACTTTTCGCACTTTCTGATATAAGCTTTAGTATCTTTCTGCATATAAGGCCACCAGTACCCCTGAGTGATAGCCTTATGAGCAAGTGACCTACCCCCAGCGTGGCTTCCACATACTCCTTCGTGTATTTCATACAGGAAGTCTTCAACCTGGGAAGGATGTACACATCTCAAAACGGGACCAGTAAAGAACCTTCTGTAGAGATGTCCTTCTGCTATTAGGCTAAACCTCGCCGACTTCAGTCTTGTCTTGTGTGCTTCTTTGTGGTCATCTGGCAAATTCTCATCTCTAAGGAACACTACTATTGCATCCATCTAACTTAGTCCCATCTCTACATACATTGCTTCATACTTTGTGTTCAGTGGTTCTACACTTGGGCCTGACAAATAGTCAACCATTATTGTCCTTGGCTCTCCTAATTTCATTGCACTGGCCAGTTTTGCCAAGGCATCAGCATGGCTATTGTCATCTTGACTAACTTACTGTAGTCGGCAATCCTGGAATAAGGCTACCAGTCTGACAAACTCCTTTACATAGGCCATCATTCTTTCATCTCAGGTTGCGTATTCGCCAGTTACCTGGTTAACGATAAGCTGGGAGTCACAGAAGACCACCACCTCGTCGGCTTCCATTGCTGCTGCCGACTTCAATCCTGCGATCAGTGCTTCGTATTCTGCTTCGTTGTTTGAGGCTTTAAACCCCAAATGAATAGATTGTTCTAGCATCCGCCCAACTGGCGACACTAGCACTACTCTTTCCCCCGCTCCCTGACGATTTGAACTCCCATCAACAAACATATAGAATGAGTCGCCGATGTAAATATTACAGGGTTTGAGTTTCTCTTCTTTCTCCTGTTCTGTTATCCCCAGCTGGGTTTCTACCTATTCACCTGGACATCCTGAACCGTGACTCATCGGAGCCCGATATGGGATGGCACCAAGTGTGAACTCGGCCACGAAGTCGGCCAAAACCTGGCCTTTGATTGCTGTTTTGGGTCTGAATTCTAGGTCATATTGGCCCAACACCACTGCTCATCTAGCTATCTTGCCTGTTAGATCTCCTTGCTGTAATAGGGACTTCAAGGGATACTCAGTTAATACCACAATCTTGTGGGCTTGAAAGTAATGATTCAGTTTCTTAGAAGCCATTACTAAGGCTAGTGTCAATTTCTCCAAGGGTAAGTATCTGGTCTCTGAATCTGCTAAGGTTTTACTCACATAATAAACTGCCCTCTATTCTCCCTTTTCTTCTCTGATTACCACTACACTCACTGCATGCTTTGAAACCGCCAAGTATAAGAACAGATCCTCTCCAGGTACTGGATTTGAGAGAACTGGAGTTGTGGTCAAGTATTTTTTCAAGTCGGCCAAGGCGACTTCGCACTCTTTTGTCCACAAGAAGTCTGTGGCTTTCTTTACTAAACTAAAGAAAGGTTTGCATTTGTCAGAACTTCTGTTCATGAACCTATTCAGGGCTGCAGCCCTTCCAGTCAACATCTGTACTTGTTTTGCTGATGTTGGGCTCTTCAAGTCCAAGATGGCCTTGATCTGATCTAGGCTCGCCTCAATGCCCTTTCTAGTAACCAAGTATCCCAGGAACTTTCCTGACCCAACTCCAAATGCACACTTTGACACATTGAGTCAGAGCCGAAATGTCCTCAGGATATCATAGATTGCTTTTAGGTCGGCCAGATGATCCTCAGGTTCTTTGGTCTTTACGACCATGTCATCAATGTATACCTCAACTGTTTTGCCTATTAGATGTCTGAACATCTTAGTCACCAATCTCTGGTAAGTAGCTCCTGCATTTTTCAACCCGAAAGGCATCACTCTGTAGCAATATAGCCCTTTTAGGGTGATAAATACAGTTTTCTCATTGCTATTTGATGGTACCCCCTGTAGGCGTCCAGGAAGCTCATCCTTCCATGCCCTGAAGTGGCATCCACCAATTGGTCAATCTTGGGGAGTGGGAAATTGTTTTTGGGACAAGCCTTATTCAGGCTGGTGAAGTCCACACAGATCTTCCACTTCCCATTCTTCTTCTTCACAACATCTGTGTTTGATAACCATGTTGGATAGTTTACCTCTTGAATGGCTTTGGCCTCTAGCAATTTATCAACTTCCTCTTCTGCTGCCTCAACATGCATCAACATCGACCTTCTAGCTCGTTAAATGACAGGCTTAGCCGACCAGTCAACATTCAGTCTATGGCAAGTGACCTCGGGTTCAATGCCAGGCATCTCATATGGTGTCCAGGAAAACACTTCAATGTTTGTTCTTAAGAACGCCTCTAACTCTTTTTCCTCTTCCTCGGCCAAGCCTGAGCCAAGAAGGAAGAAGCGCTCTTCATCTCCTTGTTGGACTAGGATCTTTTTTAGGGTTTCCTCGCTTTTGTCGGCTGATTCCTTGCTGACGTCATCCAGGACCTCCATGTCCTTGTGCTCAATCTCTACTGTTTTTGCTTCTCGTTTGTTGCAGGTGGATTTCATTGCTGCCATGGAGCAATTCTCTAACCTCCTCAATTCCATGTTTTGTTGGGAACCGCAACAGCTGGTGCAGTGTTGAGGGAACAGCCCCATTGCATGTAACCATGGCCTTCCTAGGATAACATTGTAGAGGGAGGGGGTGTCAATTATTGTGAACTCCGTGTTTACCTTCTTGGTACCAACTTGCACCTCCAAACTTATTGCTCCCAGGGGCCACGTCGGCATTCCGTTGAACCCAACCATTGGACTGTTGGATTGTTCCAGATCATCTTGGTGAAGGCCAAGCTCCTTGTAACATCTAACATACATGATGTCACAAGAGCTGCCCTGGTCGATCAGAATGCGCTTTACCTAGCACTCTCTAATCTTGAGGGATATTGCCAAGGCATTGTTGTATGGATGCTGCACTATCTCTAGTTTGTCTTCAGTAAAGGACACCATTGGTCCCTGGCACTCGTCGACCCTAGGTCTTTTCTACCGGAGTTGATACACATCCTGTAAGTGTTTTACCTTATGAGTTTCCCTACGTATCTCATTCTCATAGACCTTCGAGTGAATCACATTGATTACTCGAGGTTCACCTGCTTGCGGTGGTGGTGCTGGTGGAGGCGGTGCTGCTGGTACCTGAGGCAGTCTCGCTTGTTCTTCCCTTATCCTGGCCTCATTTACTAGGTCCCTTAAATGACCTTATCTTACCAGGTCTTCCAAATGTGCCTTTAGGGCTCTACACCCTTGAGTCAGATGCCCATCCTCATTGTGGTAGGCACAACATTTCCCTAGACTTCTTCCCATAAATTTGTCAGGAATCTTCTCTGGTGCTCTATAATAGCGTTGATTCCGGATTCTTTCCAAGACTTTGTAAACTGGAATTTGAAATACGATAGTGACTGCCTGTGCAGCCCTCAGTCCTGTCTCTTGCTTGTTGTAACCAGTATTACCTCGGCCTCGCTTCGGCGTGCCGTTTCTTTTCTTTTGTTTTGATGCCTTTGTCCCTGGCGTGTCTTCCTCAGCTTTCACATACTTCTCGATCCTAGCCATGAGTTCCTCCATACTTTTTGGCAGTGTCCTTGCCAGTGATTTTCGAAGCAGACAGTCGTCGTTCAGGCCGTTCTTAAAGGATACGACCGCCACCTCTTGGTTGCACCTTGGTATTCGGTTAAATACCTCATAATACCTCTTGGCATAAGCCTTGAGGCTTTCATCCTCGCCAATTCTCAAAGCCATCAGGGAGTCCACCCTCAACGGTTGTAGTTTGTTTGTCACAAATCTGGCCGCAAACATCTCGGCCAGGCCTTTCCAGCTTTTCACAGTTCCTTTCGACAACTTGTGAAACCAGTCTGATGCGATTTCCCCAAAAGATAAGGGGAACACCTTGCAGAGCAACGGCTCGTTCCCGGTGTATAGTGCCATTGAGTTCAGGTACAAGCCGACGTGAAAGTTAGGGTCAGACTTACCGTCGTATGTCTGGAATCTCGGCATGTGGAACCTTTTCGGGGCCTCAAATTTGTCTAATTCTACCGAAAACGGTGTTCTCGGCTTGATCGGAAAGGTTACCTTGGCATCCTATTGCTTCCTCTGGAGGTAATCCCTCAAATCCTTCTTGGTCCGTCCAGGAGCTCGGCTATCAACGAATTTCATCCTTTTTGGTGTGCTACTCCCGGTATCGTTATGAGTCCTTTTGGACCTCTCTCCATTAGTCGTGTCGAAACAAAGCTCATTCCCTTGAACATTTCGATGTTCTTTGGCGTTGGTTTCTTTGGTACGATGTGTTTTCAGAGACTCTCTTTTCATCGACTCTCCCCACCCGATCTCCTGTGAAGGTCAGTGAGAATGTTCCTTTGTCCTGTCACATTGAGGGGCTGCAGGAACTGTTTTCTGCCTCCCTTTCTAGGCATCATTCTTTGTCGCCGGAATCGGTGTATCTTGTAATGGAAACGGTGGTTGCATGACGTTATTCTGCATTATGAAACTGACGACCGACTGTAGGTCTGCCAATTTGTTCACCATGTCCTTCATCTCACCATCCCTCCGTATGCATGTTTCTTTCCATACCTGGAGGTCGTTCTCGTTATAATACTCGCCTCGTGTAGACACCCCGTTTTTGACCGACCTTAAGACTCAGATGTCACTGATTGAGCGCTTGGTGATGTTGCATAATGTGCTCATTCAGAAGTTTCAGAGTTGCGGCCGTGAGCCCTACCTCCGGACTTTCGAAACCTCTTTTGTACTTTGCCTCGGTTCGCGAACCAGGCTCGGTTTTCTTTGCTTCTTTTCCTGAGGGGAGGGAGAGGTCCCGTAGACCATCTCTCAGTGGCCGTAGGCTACATTTGGTGGCCGTAGGCCATTTTTCCCATTTCGGAGTCCGGTTTCCGGTTTTTCGGGACCGTTGGCCGTATGCCTCGGTTCGGGACCGCTTAACCATCTCCTATTGCTCCGATTTTTGGCATACTTCCTATTTTCTCCCTTTTGAGGGACACTGGGGGTTGAGAAACCCACTTCATGGCCGAATGCCACTTTCGGTGCTTAACAGCCCATTTTCGGGACCTCGAACTGCGCGTTTTGGTCCCCGAGCATTCGTTTTGCAACGGTTTTCGTTCATTTTTGGCAGGTACCTCTGTTTTATCACTGGAGAGGTCACTGAAGGGTGGGAGGCCAGCAATTGTTGCAGCAATCAGTTATACATCCTCCGACGCCCTCCGGCGCCCGTTTTTCGCACTTCCGGGCTAATGTTGAACCCCTTGGACCCTTTTTCTTGAACTTTGAACCACATATTTGTGATGTACACACATGAGAGGACCCTAAAAGTTGGTGGCCGGCCAGTAATTCCACCTGACCCTTTTGAACCCCTCTTTCCGAGCTAATGTTGAACCCCTTGGACCCACTTTCTTGGACTTTTAACCACAGGGTTGTGTTGTACACACATAGGAGGACACCATCAATTGGTGGCCGGCCAGAAAATCTGCTTGACCCTTTTGACCCCTAGCCGGCCGGCTAGGGGGTGTGGCCGGCCGGCCACCTGGAGCAAAAGTAATAGGCCGGCCGAGCTCCTTGCACTGTGCACTTTACAGCTGTGGAGCTTTATCTCCCAGAAAAGATCTTTATCCGGGGGATATTTTGTGGGGGAAAGTTTGTCTCCTTTCCCCCCACCTTTACACCCCCTTGTTGGCCCTTATAACAAGCAAGATATATCATTTGTTGGGGTTAGAAAAATTGGTCTTCAAGCATCCATACACAACTCCATCTCTATCCCTCTCATTTCCTTGAAAATTTCTAAGCCCCTAAGCACCATTCCTTCTACACCACCAAGCTCTACCACCACCACCTCATTTCCAGCAACAAGGAAGGCTTCTCAAAGGCCAAAGAAGCTGCAAATTGATCCAAGAAGCAACAAAAGTCTTAGTCTTCAAGGGTGAGTAGCATTTCTCCTCTTTGACCCTTTTTCTTGATCCATTTGTGAACCCCACATGCTTTTTGTTTCAAGCTCCGGCCCTAACTGAAAGGGGCCTTCTTTTGAGCTCATATTCACTTTTCATTAAGGGCTCAACCCTGTTTGAGCCCTCCATGATGCACTTGCTTCATTGATCCTCTTATATGTCATAATCTTGCATGCTACTTTTGGCCCATGAGAAATCTGTTTTTGAGCATGATGTAATCTGTGAGTGTGCTTATTTTGGGCCATTCTTCAACATTGTTGAAGGGCCCCTCACCATTTGGTGCCTCCATGTGCCACTTGTAGTTATATCCCTTATTTGGCCCCATTTTTGCATAAATCGGCAGCCCCCTTTGCTTCTGTTTTTGGACCTTGGTCCGAACTGAAAGTGGCCTTATTTCGGCATATAATTCATGTTTCATTAACACTTTTTTTCTGTTTGGTGATTATTTTGTATACTTCATGTTATAGCACCTTTTGAGCCTCAATCTTGTGCTCATTTTTTAGCATGTTTGTATACTGATTTTGAGGCTTCCATAAACTGTAAATATTCATATTTTTGGTCCCTCTTCAATGTTGTAGAAGGAAATTTTTCAGTTTGGATTTTTCTTATATCACTTGCTTCATTACCCCTCTTTTGGCCCCTATTCTTGCATGCCATTTTTGCCATACCTATGCTTGCTGTTTGGCCTTGTTCATAACTGTGAAAATGCCTTTTTTGGGACTGTCTAGCTTCTGTCTTTGCACTGCATGTCCATATTGCGCATGTTTGGCATAGCCATAGGCCATTTCGGGTGCCTAAATTCGCATTTCGGGACAATTCCATGCATTTGGTATCATTTCGCCTCATTTCGGGACTGTTTTCCCCCATATTTTAGTGCTGAAATTCCATTAGCATGCTTGCATATCATTTTTGCCATATTACATCGCATTCTGCCATCGCCTCGGTTTGCGTGCCCGTGTGCACGCATTTCGAGGCACTTCATTTTCATCATTCGGCATCTTATGTGAGTGTGGCTGAGGCTCACTCATGTTGGTATAAGCCCATATCATGTTTTCATGTCATTACATCGCATTCTGCCATCGCCTCGGTTTGCGTGCCCGTGTGCACGCATTTCGAGGCACTTCATTTTCATCCGTCGGCATCCTATGTGAGTGTGGCTGAGGCTCACTCATGTTGGTATAAGCCCATATCACATTTTTTATGTCATTCGCATTGTGTATGTCATTTTCTCGGTTTGCGTGCCCGTGTGCACGCATTTCGAGGCATATCATTTTCATAGCATTGTGCATACTAGGTTGTATCTTAGATTGCATTTTGTCATTTTCTCGGTTTGCGTGCCCGTGTGCACGCACTTCGAGGCATCTCATTTTCATAGCATAGTGCATACTAGGTTGTATCTTAGATTGCATTCTGCCATTTTCTTGGTTTGTGTGCCCGTGTGCACGCATTTCGAGGCATATCATTTTCATAGCATGGTGTATGTTAGGATTATATCTTAGTTGCATTTCATGCATATCATGCATATTGCATCGTGTCCGGGATAGGAGTTAGCCCGGGCACGGGAAACGAGGTGCATTTCGTACTCCGAATGACGGAATGTGTCTCAATTCCCCAATCACCGACACTCCGGATTATCCATGATGGAGTTAGGTTTTAGCTGTAGTTTCATGTGCATTCATTCTATATTGAGTTGTGCATTTCGACTCCTCGGCCATCATGCCTCGATATGCGTGATTGGTGGCACGAGGATCGAGACATGCATATATCTGTGCAAATACATTGCTATGCCCCTTTCCTGCTCTCTGTTGCAGCAAAACGAAGAATCGGCAACTTTTTGGGGCTTGGCACGCATTTCAAGAACAGGTGTAAACAGAGGCTAATTGGGGCATTCCGGTGGATTTCTGCGCAAGGCAACCCGGACATGCATCATCCATCAGAAGCAAGGCAGTCCCTGGCTTGCACGCCAGTTTTATTTGCTTTCTTAGTTAATTCATTAATTAATTAGGATTTTGTAATATTTTGGACTGTAATATTCTTTTATTCGGGACTGTAATATTTGGACTGTATATTTATTCGGACCCTCTGCGCGAGGGCATAACTGTAATAAGCGTGCGTGAGTGTGATGTATGTCTTCCAACCCCGCGTCTTTCTCCCTTTTATTTACCTGCTTATGATGGTTAGATTAGGGCATGTTTAAATTAGCATACAGTATGACAGCATGTTTGCATTCATTCATCTGTATTGCATGCACCGGGCTCGGCGCATCATACTAACTGCATTGTACTTTCAATTTCAAAGTTGAATACATGATAGTTGCAACATTTCATATACCATCTTAGAATAGCCGAGCCTACTTGTAGACGCGCCCGCGTGGGCCTCACGCTACTACAGTTCGGACTCGATTTGTGTCACGGTTCTTAATCTGAACCAAAGAGTCCAAATCTGGCAAATCGTTTGAGAAAACAGATTTTTTTGAAAAAGTAGTGCCAAACATGGACTGCTTTGCCAGATACAGAGTCGCCACCTAAATATTTTTTTATGGGAGAATTTAGGAAACCCTGACTCGGTGCCGAAGGCCACATGTCCGTCATCACCGGAGTTGTCTCGGCTCGGGAGCTTGGGTACGATCGGGGAAGGTCAGCTATGAGCACCCCCTTTCGCCCGGTCCGAAGACCGGCCTCTACTAACCGTGATATCCGTTTTTTGAAAACTTTACGTGTTCTTATTCCATTTATTAGCCTAGAATTACTATGTTATGCGCACAGCAAACAAGTATAGACTAGATTGCCTAATTTGGAAATAAACATTGCATATCCGTTTGGTTTGAAAATGCTTTGGAATTTGCTACTCGCAAGTAGGCTAAAATACGGATTTCAACAAGTTTTTCCAACTCAAGCAATCCAACCTTCACCCACAGGCATTCAAAACAGTTTTAACACATAAGCATCTAGCCACATGTTAAGCATGCTGTCATGGCAACATTCACACGCATGCAATATGCTAAAGCATAAAAGCTTACCTAGTACTCCGTGCCAAAACAAAGAACTTGTTAGCAAACATGCATGATCCAAGTCCATGTGAAGTGCCTAATGCATCGCATACAAAATGTTGCTAGAATAGGCTCGGCTATCCTAAACATGGTATGTGAGAAATGCACAACTTTCACATATTCAGTTTGGAATTTGACATACATATGCAGTTAGTATGATGTACCGAGCTCAATGCATGTAATACAAATGCAGGGATGCACGCATGCATAGCATAAGGTATGCTAATTTAAACGTGTCCTAATACTAACCATTAAAGCGGGTAAGTAAAAGGGAAGAAAGAAGTGAGGTTGGAAGACATACACACCACCCACACACACTTATTACAGATTTGCCCTCGCTCGGAGGGACCGAATAAATATTACAAATTAATTAACTACGCAAGCTAATTAAATATTACAAATTAATTAATTAACAAATTAACTAATTAATTAAAGCATGAAAACGCCTCGGGAAGCGTGCCACCATGCGCAAGCTGCCTCTGTTTTCCTCCCTTTCCTCCTCTGGAGGTTGTCAAAACCTCAGGACTACATCCTTGGACAGAGGGGATCATCACCGACTAGATGAAATTTCCACCGGCAGTGTTGTATGGCCATCGGCACAAAGTTGAAGCTGTCGGCAGAGAAAATAGTGCCGGTCGGCACATTACACTGCCGGTCGGCAGAGTATTCCTGCAGAACCTGCAACTCACAGCAACAGAGGGCAAAACAAGGCATGGCAGCACAATTCAAGGCATGTATGCACCAACCATGTCTCTTATCATTGTAATGACTCAAAGGGACATGTGCCTCGGTTCTCGGACCACCAATCACGCATTTCCATACATGATGGCGCAAGGAACCAAGTATGCAACTTTGATTTCAAATGCATGCAAACCAATCAAACAAATTAGGCCCTATTCCTATCACTAATTCAAGGAACAAGGCATGCATGCAAAATGCAATGCAACCTAGGCATACAAGCTAGGAATGCAACATGACATGGCAAGGCACTTATGCAATCATGCAAGCATACATATGGCAATGCAAATGGATGGCAAGATGGACTTATACATGAATTAGGCAACTCTAAAAAGGCCTAAAACAGTAGCCATTGTGTTAAAAGGTGAGGGCTAAATGGCATGCACACACACATGCACATAAGGGCCAACACTTAAGCACAAATCAAACAACATTCAAGCACACTTGAAAGAAGGAAACATGGACAAATTAGCATGCATTATAAGCTTTAAAATCATGCTAACACATGGTGCCAAACCAAGCAACAAAATCAAGCCAAAACATGCAACAAATAGTCCAAGTGTTCAAAGCAAATCAATAAGGCATTGAACTACACTTAACATGACCAAACATGGCATGCAAAGAAGGACCAAAAACAGGTTTATAGCACATTAAAACAAGGCTAAAGGACTACTTAGATGGCATCTAAATGGCCCAAATACAAAGGCATACACCATGGCCAAAACATGGAGCATTGCAACACATGGTTTCAAAGCATTAAAGAGGCATGCAAGGCAATCAAACGAGCATGGAAATGGGACTGAAATAGCATGTAGGATGATTCCAAATCACCAAAACAATGCAAAGATGGCATGCTACACATGCACATACTCAAGGCCAACAAGCCCAAATACAAAGGAGCTCTATAATGCATGCAAAGATCAACCCAAACGATTATGGACAGAGCTAAAACATGGCAAAATAAGCACATAAACTTCACAAATGCAAGCCTAAAACATGCTCCAACAAAGGCTAACAACCTAGAACATATTAAGGCACAAATAGGGCATTACATGGCAACTATGCTAAACATGCATGGAGTTCCAAAACCAACTTGAAATCATGTTATATCATGGATATATAAGCATGAAAAACAAACCAAATATGCTCAACACACACTCAAGCATAGGCTTCCTTAAGAGGCCAAAACATGCCCTTTTCAAGGACAACAAGGAGAGGGGGTGGCCCTCTCCTTCTTGGGACTTCAAAGCATCATCTTCACCACTGAAATCCCTCAAGATTTCAGTGGTGAAGAGACCTCAACACCAAAATCCCGGAGCTAACACAAAATGGCTCAAAATGAGGCCTTTTGAGGCCTAAGGGTGGTCAACAACCCTCAAACAACAAAACACTCTTAATAAACAATAAAGAGGGCCTAAAAACAGAACTTTTTTATGTTATACAACAAACACAAAAACAGCTCTAAGATAGGTATAAAATCAAAGCAAAAATGGGGAAAAAAAGGGACTAGTTTCTTACCCTTGTAGTCCTCTTTAACAATGGTGCTCCAATGGCCTCCTTGAGCTTGAATCCAACACCAAAATCTCAAAACACACTCTTTAGAACCTCAGCTCCAAGAGGAAGGTGAAACACTAGGTGTTTGTGTGCAATAGTGAGACACAAAACACCTAGTGTACAAAATGAGAGGAAAAGAGAGATAGGTGAGTGTATCTAACCCTAACCCTAGGAAAAACCAGAGCTCTCCTCTGTCTTCTCTCCTCAAAAATGTCTAAAGGCTCTCTCATTTGCCTTTGAGAGGGCTTCTCTCTATATGCCTCTTGTAAAGCTTACAAGACAAGCTTTGCAAGAGGGAGATCCCTCCATACACGTGTATGGAGGGGAGCAAAAGCTATACAGCTGTCCAAAAATATCTGCAAAAGCAGATGAACAGCAATCGGCCGGCAAAAAATGCCATCTTGGCCAAACAAAGTGCCGACCGGCACAAAATAGTGCTGACCGGCAAAAAAGAGTGCCGGCCGGCAAACTATATTGCCGGTGGCAGCAAAAACCAGCCGGTGGCATCTAGCCACTGCCGGTGATGGGTGGGGATGGTCAACAAGCCCCACCCTGCCCTTCCAAGGCAGGATGCAAGTGTTTGGTGCAAAACCAGACACTAAACGGTCGAGTTCGGAGATCCTGAGGCAAGGCACGCGAGCCGAGGCCTCCGGGAACTCCAAACAAACACAAACAAGGATAATCACCGAGTGTTCAAACGGTGACGTCCAAGTCTTGAGGACGGTCAAAAATGGGGTGTCTACACTGCTATAATTGCATTTTGCATGTGTTGCATTAGGCATTTCTGTATAGTTAGGATCATGCATGATTTCTAATGAATTCCTATTTTGGCTTGGAGTACTCGGTAAGCTTTATGCTTTAGCATCCTTGCATGCGTGTGAGTGACTGCCATGAATAGCATGCTTACCCTGAGGCTATGTGCTTATCTGATATAACTGCCTGAATTCCTGTGGGTGAAGGTTGGGTTACTTAAATTGGAATAAATCATCAAATGTTTTAAAGCCTACCTGCGGGTAGCAAACCATTTTCAAAAACAAGCATAAAATGTTTCGTTCCAATTCAGGCGACCCGGTCTATATTTGTATGCTGTGCGCATCACGTAGTAACCTAGGCTAATAAACCGGAATAAGAACTCACAATGTTTTCAAAAATTGATATCATGGTTAGTAGAGGCCGGTCTACGACCGGGCGAGCGGGGGTGCTCACGAAGTGACCTTCCCCAATCGTACCCAAGTTCCCGAGCCGAGGCAACTTTGGTGATGACGGACACGTGGCCTTTTGGCACCGAGTCAGGGTTTCCTAAATTTCCCAAAATAAAATATTTAGGTGGCGACTCTGTATCTGGCAAAGCAGTCCATGTTTGGCACTTCTTTCAAAAATCTGTTTTTTCTTAAAACGATTTGCCGGATTTGGACTCTTTGGTTCAGATTTAGAACCGTGACTAACGCAAGTCGAGTCCGAGCTGTAGCGAGGTCCCCCCGCGGGCCTGTCTACAGTTTCTGGCGACTCTGCTGGGGAATTAGAGAACTTGACTCGAACTCGTGATATCTGTTTTTTACTACACTTGTGTGTTTCTTTGCATTGCATTTGCATTGGTACGCCTAGGACACCGTGTTTGCCATCTGCTATTCTTGAACGGTTTGCCGGAGGCTTGTCTTGTCAAGGCATGACCATAAGGCTGACCGGTTGTGGGCTCTTCCAGTATGGGAACACAAACCCCGGTTTTACCGGGACACCCTCTTTGACCATTCGACCTAGTGCATATTCGGATCCATAGTGACCATTCCAAATTAGGACAGGTTGCTTACCCGTTTATAGGTTGTTTGAAACCGCTGCGTGCGTAGTGAAACCCTAGCTCCTGACAAAATAGGACAGGGAAACCCTCCCCCAACATAGGGGTGTTTTGGCTCTCACTTATCTGTTATGTGCTTTAGAGTGCGTCTCTACAGGAATGCATGTATCAGTATATGAGTTTGGGTATCAAGCCTGCGGGCATCAGTTCAGTATTGACAGTATCAGGCCTGCGGGCATCAGATTAGTCTATGAGTTTGAGCATTAGGCCTGCGGGCATCAGTTCAGTATTATGGGTATCAGGCCTGCGGGCATCAGCCAGTATTTGAGAATTAGTTATCTGCGGATATCAGATTCTGTTTTAGGGGACAGTGATACAGGGATAATAATCAGTGTTTGAGGACAGTGTGTTATTCAGCTTATTGACTGTGTGTTGATTACGCCCGGCTGTGTGTCATGCATTTTATTTTAAGCTGTTATGCTGTCCGTTTATCTGTTTATTTATTTCCTTTTCACTTTATTTATCTTTTGCTAGGTCAGTTCTAGCACAATTGCTTCCAACCCGACAGGCATTCCCCAAGCACTTTGGACACGAGGTCGTCGACTCCATCGATCTGAGGATCTAATCGATGGACAGCCGGTGTTCCATTCTCTACCCCCTATTACCAGAAGGAAGCCGAAAAGGCGCAGTGTGTCAGAACAGAGGTTGTCAGAGCAGTGGGTTACTTCATCAAAGGACTATAGGATTGAGGTCTCAATTACTGCTGTAGAAATAGACATACCAGTTAGACAGATGGATCAACAAAATACATCAGGGATGGAGGCTCTAATGCGCCAGATGCAGGAGAGCATGAGACAGATGCATGATGATGCCGCCCGTCAAACGGAGTTCTCCAAACAGCAGGCCGCGATCATGGCCCAACAGGCCGAACTAATCACCAGACTGCAACAGCAGAATGCGGCATCTGCTTCACACCAAATTCCTTCTCCGGCAGGGGCTCCGTTACCTGAGCAGGCACCTACTGTTCAGAACACCCCACCAAATGCCCAGAATACCCTGCCGCATGTCCAAAATTTACAAGAGGACACGAATCTTCCAATGGGGCCAGCTCCGCCCCCGCTTCCACCACAACTGTCCAAGGTCCATACATCCAATCACCCGGACTCTCCCTTCGAGGTCGAGGTTGAGGTTGATCATATAGCTCTGAAATTGAGCAAATTGGAGAAGCTCTTCAAGAAATCCCAAGGGGTCAAGGCTATGCCGGATATCGAAGATGGATATACCGAGGAGGCCGTAACACTCCCCGATAGGTTCAAAATGCCACAAATCGACCGCTTTGACGGGGCCGGCGACCCCATGGTCCATATCCGACTGTTTGCAGACATCTTGCGGCCAATGGGCCTAACACGACCACAGAAGCTTTCATTATTCGGCCGAACCCTGTCGGGTGTGGCCTCCCATTGGTACGCAAAGTTACAAGATGAAGTGAAGAAGAATTGGGATGAGATGGCTGAGGCCTTTCTCGCGCAATATTCATACAACACTCAAATCGAGATCACAACCCGTGATCTCGAAACGACAAGGCAAGAGCCCAAGGAAACTTTCTCGGACTTTGTGATCCGATGGAGGGCAAAGGCGTCAATGATGACTTTAAGGCCCACGGACAAAGATCAAATTCGGATGATTGTGCGCAATCTCCACCCGAAGTTAATGCAGAGAATGATTGTAGTCCCCTTCCCTACTTTCGCAGATTTACATGAGATGGGGGTGCAAATCGAAGACGCAATGAAACAAGGTCTGTTTGACCATGACAGAGAACAACCGAGGAGGACTTTCAATCGCAACAACAATGCGGGCCCGAGTGGCGCTGCAAATACGAGAGCCTCGGAAGTTAGTATGGTCACCACCACTCCCCCTCCCCCTCCAAGGCCCATGACTGCCACACCCTTCTCCGGCGCGTCCGGAAGCAACACACAAACCAACAGATTCCAACCGCGAGGCCAAAGAACCTTTACCCCACTATATATGCCCCTGACCAAAGTTCTGGGAATATTGATCAGAAAAAATCATTTAAAACCCCTGGAGCCAAAGCCATTACCGAATCCACTCCCCCCCTCTTATGACCCAGCAAAGTACTGCGCATATCACCAACAACACGGTCACGACACCGACCGTTGTTACAGATTGCGTCATGAGATCCAAGATCTTATTGACAAACAGGTGATCGCGCCTCCTGATAAACCCAATGTCACAACCAACCCTCTCCCGCCACATAACCAACCTCCCCCTCCCAAAAGAATTAATTTTATCCAGACTGGGGTCGCATCTTACGATCCTAGCATCTATATTACGCCCACCCACCTACCCAAGCCGGAGGTGCTCCTCCCCGACTGCACAGATTTCTTGTGCATGGTGGACATCTCCAAAACCCAACCAGAACCGATGGTGGTGACCGTCGAAGACAGGGCAGGGCAGATTTTGGGAGAGAGTGAGATTGTTGAATCTGTGACTGGACAAAATTTTGCTGGGGGAGCCTATGATCCAAGCAAGTACATCCTATCGACGAGCCGAATTAGGCTAGGTATAGAATTGCCAGAGACAGGAGAGCTATGCATGATCCGGGGAGATGGATCTGGGCTATGGGCAGATGATCTGACAGCCGTAGAAGAGGACTTTGCCAACCTGCAATTTCTCGATGACCAAGAACTGGGGGATGCGTCAATCAATTGGTACGATTATGAGGGATCAGCGGAGGCCACTGGATGGCTCGAGGATCAACCAGATGCAGTGGGGGAAGCCCAACCAGAACAGAGCCCGGCAGGGGCAGAAATATCAGTTGTGGCTGGAATGGCCGAAAGTCAAGTTGTATCGCCGGAGAGTGCCGGTGCTAAGAATTCCGCTCGGGACATGGGCATTATGGATACAGGAATTGTTGAACAAACAGCTGTACTGATGCAGCTGGAACGAAAAAAGTTCGAGGAGGCTGAGAGAATTAGGAAAGCTAAAGGCCCTGAGGGGACCGAAAGTGCTGCGTGCGCGAAAACAGAGAATACTGCGAATACAACTAAACCGGAGCCAGACAGGTGTCTGTTGGCTGCCGATGGAATGTGGTGGGAAGACGATGACTTATGTCTTGCCCACACGGATGAAGACTGGGGAAATAATCAACCGGATGACACTTGGTACCTCGATGAGGTTGACCATATGACAAGAAGTGGGCGGTATTTCAAACCCCCACACCTGGACCAACCCGAGGCATCCGGGAAGGATAGAGAAGCGGAGAAACAGAAGGAGAAGCAGATTGAAGATGAAGCTGTGTTGAAACAGTTAAAAAAGATACAAGCAGACATCTCCATCTGGGGACTGCTAATGGCATCACGAGTACACAGAGAAGCTGTCCTATCTGCTATGGACAAGTCCAAACTCTCCATAGACACCACGCCTGAACAGCTGGTTGGGCTGGTTTTTCCGGGAGGAGGTTCCCCGGCATTAACCTTTTCGGACAAGGAGCTACCGCCTGAGGGCACAAATCATAACAAACCTCTCTATATTTTTGTGGAATGTAGAGATAAGTGGATACCGGTGGTACTTGTTGATACCGGGTCTGCAATTAATGTCTGCCCAACCAGAACGGCATATGCAATCGGGTTGAAACCCGCGGACTTCGTCCCAACCACCCAAGTGATCAGAGCATACGACAATACCAGCAGAGAAGTGATGGGGACTGTTAAACTTCAAACCAAGGTTGGTCCAGGACAACACAGTATTGAATTTCATATCTTGGACGTTCCCGCAACCTTTAACCTACTTTTGGGGCGACCGTGGTTGCACCAGGTCAAAGCAGTCTCTTCCACTCTACATCAGATGCTAAAGTACCCCCACGGGAAAGGGGTAGCGATAGTTTTTGGGAATTCATCAATCCATCCGCCGCCGGAAGTGTCTACACCTGTCTTGGAGATTGAGCACGGCACGGAGGATGTGTTTTTATCGGGGTTCACTTTGGCCGAGGCTCAAGTGGTGCAAAATGACATGGCTGTGAATGAGGGCATGTATGTTAGTGCACAATCTATCTACCTCATGAACAAGCTAAAACATACCCCCGGGATGGGATTAGGGAGAAGCGGCCGGAAGGGCGTCTCAGTGTTGGCTGAAGTGCCACACAACCCTCACGCCTTTGGACTGGGTTATCTGCCCACCAAGGAGGATTGGGTGAGGAAAGGAAAAGAAATGGCCGGCAGGGCCAGAGCAAAGAAGGCCGGGAAGCCATTTGAGTTAATGCACAGGCCCATCTGGGGTACCCTAAACGGACGTTTCGTCCGGGAGGGGGAAGATTTTCCATTCTGCGGCTTCCCGGAGCCATGGCTAAACGCGGAAGGGACACGCGTGCCTGGTTTTGAAATCTTCTTCGACATACAATTATCTGGGGATGACGTTGCCGAAGCGCAGACAGACCCACCAACTGAGGTTGAACAATGTGAAGCAGTGGATCCTGAGAGCACAGAGCTTGAAATGGGGGTAGCACTGGCGAGTCTACTATCAGATCCTCCGATCGGCCAAGAGTGCTTGGGGGATAACTCTTCGGTTTCTGTGATTGGAGATGAAATAGCTGCGAGCTTTCCAGCGCCGATCTTGGATGCATCTATCGCACCTTCTCTCATCTGGCAATATGAAGAAGGCTTTTTATCTAGCAGCTCCGGGTCAGGTAGTGAGCCGGAATCTGATTCTACCGAATCTTATGAGTCGGAATCAGATTCCAGCTCGACTGAGTCTGAGTCCGGTATTCCTGGGGGTGATAACCCGGATGCCACAGTCCTGTCTAGGTCATCATTTTCATTTTCTTTTGAGTCTGTTGTAACAGAGGAATCTGACGGCTTGGAAATATTTAATGAGAATGATGTGGATGTGGTTTCCGAGTATTTTTCTGTGCCTTTGATTTATTGCTTAAATCAGGATTTCCAGAATTTTGATGAAAACAACGAGGGAGAAATTCCCCCAGTTTTGCAACGATTAATTGATCAAGAGCAGGAAAGATTTGTTAAACCTTTAATGGATGAAATCACTACTGTGAATGTTGGTACTGAGAAGGACCCGCGGCTGGTCCAGATCGGGTCCACGTTGTCTTCAGAGGAGCGCGAGCGCTTAGTCGCTTTATTAAAAGATTTCAAAGATGTTTTCGCGTGGTCCTGCGAAGACATGCCTGGAATCGATCCTGAGATTGTACAGCACCGGATCCCTCTTGATCCCGAGGCCCGCCCTGTCAAACAAAAACTCAGAAGGATTCGCCCGGACTGGGCTCTCAAAATTAAGGAAGAGGTCACCAAGCAAATTGACGCAGGGTTCCTGCTGGTATCTGAATATCCAACTTGGTTGGCCAACATTGTTCCGGTGCCAAAGAAGGACGGTAGAATTCGGGTCTGTGTAGACTTCAGAGATTTGAACAGGGCCAGTCCGAAGGACGACTTCCCCTTGCCGCACATCGATGAATTGGTGGATTTCACGGCGGGACACGCCTTGCTTTCGTTTATGGATGGTTTCTCAGGCTATAATCAGATAGTAATGGCACCTGAAGACCGAGAGAAGACCGCGTTCACTACCCCATGGGGTACATATTGTTATAGAGTGATGCCATTCGGGTTAAAAAACGCTGGAGCTACGTATCAACGGGCAGCAACTATAATATTGCATGATATGATCCATAAGGAGGTCAAGGTGTATGTGGATGACATGATTGTCAAGTCCAAAGATAGAGAGGGCCACTACACCGCCTTACAAAAATTCTTTCAAAGGATCAAAGAGTTTCGGCTGCGACTGAATCCCCAGAAATGCACGTTTGGTATTACAGCAGGGAAGATGCTAGGGTTTCTGATTACACAAAGGGGCATCGAGGTCGACCCTTCCAAAATCAAGGCCATCTTAGAAATGCCACCACCAAGGACTGAAAAGGAGGTGCGAGGCTTTCTGGGTAAAGTGCAATTCATAAGACGGTTTATTTCTAAATTAACCTTGACTTGTGAACCACTTTTTGGTCTCCTGAAGAAAGGAAAGAAATTCCAATGGGACGGCCGATGTCAAGCAGCTTTTGAGCAGATCAAAGAGTATCTACAGAACCCGCCCGTGTTGTCACCACCAGAGCCGGGGAGGCCGTTGATATTGTACCTTTCGGTAACTGAGACTACCATGGGCTGCATGCTCGCGCAGGAGTCAGAAGACAAAGTGGAAAGGGCTATATACTATCTGAGCAAAAAGATGCTGGATTACGAGACCCGCTATACACCGCTGGAGAGGGCTTGTTTGGCCTTGGTATGGGCAACCAGGAAGCTGCGGCACTACCTGTTAGCCCACTCTGTAATGTTGGTTTCGCGTTTGGATCCCATCAAATATCTTTTCGAGAAACCAGCACTTACGGGTAGGCTGGCTCGCTGGCTGCTGTTGCTCTCCGAATTTGATTTGAAGTATGTAACGCGCAAAGTTAGTAAAAGGGAGAGTGGTAGCGGAGTTCCTTGCCGACCACCCGGTTGAGGGGGATGAAGCGGTTGAGTATCTATTCCCAGATGAAGCCATTCTGCACGTCGAAGATGAAACTTGGACGATGTACTTTGACGGAGCGTCAAACCAGTATGGGTATGGGATAGGGGTGTTGCTGATAGCGCCTGACGATTCCCGCATCCCTTTAGCATTCAAGCTTCGGTTCAAAGTCTCCAACAATGAAGCAGAGTATGAGGCATGTATTGCTGGCCTGGAAGCAGCCCTGGAACTAGGGGCAAGACGGTTGGACGTCATTGGGGACTCGAACCTTGTTGTGTCTCAAGCAAAAGGAGATTGGAAAGTCAAGGAGGAAAGGATGATAATTTACCACCAAACCTTGGATCTGCTAATTCCTCGGTTTGAGAAGCTGAATTTCACCCACCTCGTAAGAGAGAACAACAGGTTTGCAGATTCATTAGCAACTCTATCTTCTATGATAGACATCCCGTCCGGAGTCCGGATGCGTCCAGTCATTATTAATCAGAAGTTCGTGCCGGTATACGAGTCGATTTCCGCCATAGATGAGGTTCAAGACGGCAACCCCTGGTATTACGACATCTGGAACTTCTTGGAAAAGGAGACATATCCACTAGGGGCAAATGCCAAAGATAAGAGGGCCATCAGAAGAATGGCTGCTCAGTTCATTATCTGCGGGGGAAAGCTGTACAAAAGGGGTCATCTGGGAATGCATAAGCTCTGTGTAGAAGCTGAAGAGTCAAAACGCCTGATGGAAGCCATCCATGGGGGGGAGTGCGGTGCACACATGAATGGAGTAATGCTGGCCAGAAAGATCCTCAGGCAGGGCTACTACTGGTCAACCATGGAGGAGGATTGTATTAGTTTTGTTCGGCGATGCCACAAGTGTCAAATCCATGCAAATCGCATGAACATCCCGCCGTCAAAACTGTACAACATGACTTCGCCGTGGCTTTTTTCAGTCTGGGGAATTGATGTGATCGGAGCTGTTACCCCGAAGGGGTCAAACGGGCATGAGTTTATCCTGGTAGCGATAGATTATTTCACAAAGTGGGTCGAGGCCCAATCATACGCGGTGTTGAAGGCGTCGCACGTCGCAAAGTTCATCAGAAACAACATCATCTGTCGCTACGGGGTGCCAAACGAGATAATTTCAGATAATGGTTCCCATTTCAAGAAAGAAGTGATAGACTTGTTGGAGAAATACAATGTGGCTTTCCATAAGTCATCTACATACCGGCCGCAGACCAACGGAGCGGTTGAGGCCGCCAACAAGAATATCAAGCATATACTACAGAAGATGGTGGGAACCTATCGGGATTGGCCAGACAAGCTGCCATTTGCTCTGTGGGGCTACAGGACTTCAATCAGGACTTCTACTGGAGCAACTCCATATTCATTGGTCTATGGAATGGAGGCTGTTCTACCCATTGAGATTGAGGTTCTGTCGTTACGAGTATTGGCTGAATGCCAGATAGCCGAAGCAGATTGGCAGCAAAGCAGATTCGAAGAACTCATGCTTTTTGAAGAAAGAAGACTGAAAGCACTGTACCACATCCAAGGCTATCAACGCAGAATTGCCCGGGCTTTCAACAAGAAGGTTAAGTCCAGGAATCTGAAAGAAGGAGATTTGGTGCTCAAAGACAACCGAGCTCCCATCCACTACCCAAGGGGCAAGTTCAAACCCAATTGGACTGGTCCTTACATCATCAAAGCTATCTGGTCAGGTGGGGCTGTGGTTCTGATGGATCTAGATGGCTTGGAGTTCTCACAACCGATCAATATGGACAAGTTGAAGAAATACTATCCTTGAGAGGCTCGCTAGGCCGAAAGCCCGAAAGGGCGACCTAGGCAAAATTCAGAGCACAAAAAATTAGAAAATATAAAAACTGAGCTCGCAAGGTTGAAAACCCGCAAAGGGCGGCCTTGGCAAAAGTTAGAGCGCAAAAGGAGAGTGAAAATACTCGAGTGAACCTGAGCCTGAACTACGTAAGGCTTGATTCCCATCTTTGGGATACGTAGGCAACTTCACCTTGAAGTTCAGCCATAAACTTTTCCCCGATCAACTCTGTCCATTTTGATCGTCTCAGTCATCTCTATCCATCAGCATTTATCGTGATCTCCGGTACAGTGCTGTTCAGACTAGGGGCAACTTTCCGTTACCGCGACGGTGCAAAGTTACTCAGACTAGGGGCAATTTTCCGTTGCTTTGAAGTGCCGCATTGTTCTTCAGACTAGGGGCAACTTTCCAGTTGCAGGGATCTGGGGTTGTGCATCTCAGTGACAGATTTTCGGCGTGTCCAATTCTGATCCACATCGAAAATAGTTTTGAAAAGTTTTAATAAAAGTTGACTTTGTTCAAATTAATCTTTTTACGACTAAGACCATTTTTGGACCAAAAGCGGAAAATTTTCAGTACCACAACTTTCAATTTCATTGATTTCAAAACTGAGTTCTCCTGCTCTTGCATTACAATCGAGGTTGCTTTTTTTTAGTACATTCATAACGAAAACTTGAAAATGCTAAATAAGCAATAAATTTGGGGCATAGTTGAATCAAGTATCTCTGCGTCCCCTCCCAGAGCTGGACGGAGCATCTGATGCCAAGCTGGGCCCAACCTGTGCCTCCTCATTGAGCCAATCCAAGCACTCATCGGACAAAGTGCAACTGAAAGTAGAAGCAGGGGCCAGGAGCTCTCTAGTCCTCCATGCCGCGGCATATCGGGCAAGCTGTGCACCCCAGACCAGGAAAGCAGCTGGGTACTCAATCCCCTCCGGTGGGCAGGTCTGATCATGACCAAACTGACGCAGAAACCGGAACGGAAAATAGAATACGCAGTGGGTTAGACCAATCAATTGGATCCCAATCAGCCGGGACATACTGTAGCTCATTGCCGGGAGGTTGAGCCAAGGGCAACGCCAAGCAATGCCGTCTGCGGACAAATTGCACATCCAATCGAACCACCACCTTTCGTCGAGAGCATTGACTAGGCGCTACCGAAAGAAGTAGCCTCGAGCTGAATAGACCGGGCAAGAGTCCACAACCTGCAACTTATCCATTAACCATACCTAGGGGAGGGATGGAAAATGAGAGAATAAAGAACAGAGAGATGTACGATGAGAGAAAAGTAAGACAAGGGTTTTGTGAGAAAAACCGAGCCTGAGGGTCGAGTGATGTGAGCAAATATATATGTGAGGTCGGGTGGGAAACATTACCTGCAGCAGCAGTGGATTCCCGGTGAACCTAGTCGCCTCCCGGCGATAGACAGAATCTAAGCCCATCAGTGTCTTGGCCAAGGTCATGGCAATACAGCTCTTTCCTTCTCTCAAACCTTGGGCGACTTCAATCAGGCGAATGTTAGCCCCGCCGAAGCCCGAGAAAAGCAGAACGTGAGACAACAAACATAAGCAGAGGGCGTGTTGCCGGAAACCCTGCCAATAATGGTTGCTGCGGTCACCGGCGTCGGAAAAACGATGGATCAAACCGAGGATGTCCAATTCCCCACTGTAGATCAGAGATCGAGCGTCATGCGCCGTGAGCCCACACATCCGCCCTAAAGCCTGAGCATGGCCAAAACGGAGCTGGGGCAAGATCACCTCAGAGCATTCAGACTCCATCAAAACCTGAAAATCTTCGAAAGTGGGACACATCTCTTGGCCGCCAAAGCTAAAAACGTGCGTCACTGGATTCCAGAACCTTGCCGCGGCATGGAGAAAAGGGAGCTGTAGCGGAGTACGGCTCAACGTGAATAGTGCATTCAAGCCGAAACCCCGGAAGTTCAGCTTTTCCGAGCCATCCAAAGAAGAGATCCAAGATATGACATTTTCTGCGAGAAACGCCTCCATCTTTGTCTAAAACTAAGATGAAATGAATGTTCCCGAAGTTGAGGCTTTTATAGAAGGAAAAACACTATTCACGGGGACACGTGTCAAAAATCAGGTGGCTGCAGGACTGAGTGGCCGGCCGGCCACCTTTTCTGGCTGGCCAGCCATTTACTTTTTCAGAAATGGCCGGCCAGCTGTCTCTCTCTACAAAAAATGGCCGGCCGGCTCCCAGGGATGGCCGGCAATGCTGCAGTGTATCTCCTTGGCCCTGTTTTACCCTTCGAGGGAGAGTTCCAAGCATTTCCATGCAACGGGAGAGTCAAAGGCCTTCATCTCCCTCCGTTTCGGATGCGTTCCGGTGCCCAGATCATCAGAAGTACACTCTGTTGTCGTCTTGTTTATCGAGTTGTTGTTTTGATTATCGAGTTGTTTTTTTGCTTATCGAGTTGTTTGTCGAGCGGACGTGTTTCGTATTTTGAGCCATTGTTCTCTGTTTAAACAATCTTTGTTAAAGTCTTGTTTATTTGCGTTGTCAACGTTGTTGCATGTTGCTTATCGAGTTGTAAGCTTCCTAAGGTTCTATTATATCTTAGTAAGTTGAGTTGCTTAGTTTGTTGCGTCGGTTCACTACCTGACTTGGTGATTACACAATGCACATTTCCATTCAATTTCATTTTTGTGCGAAATAAATTGATGCGATACGATGCTAAAAGTTTAAAATACAAACACCTTTTCAAAAGCTATTTCATTCCATCATGCTTTACAACGAATAAAGGTACAAGTTTTACAAAAAATAAAACTGCCTAACAATGTGCAAAGTGCTACAAACTACTAGCAAAAAGAAAAATAAAGCAGGAAATAGCAACATCAAAGTCCTCGGGAGCGGGAACGAGAAGCACTCCTCATCCTCTTCTGCGGGACAACCTCTGCGCCATCATCACCATCTGAGTCGGAGCTGTCATCCTCAGGATCCCCCTCAGCCTCGCCTCTATTTCCCGAGCCAAAACCGGAGCCCCCCTCCTCAGCAGATGTCTCTGACTGACGATCGGTAGCCTCCTATCAGGCTCCACCTCTACAACGTGAGCCCTGCATCTGCGGACAGGCCCTCCTCAAGCTCCCCGAAAAGGCCTAGATGGCCCGGCTCCTCGGGAAGGCCGAGATGACCCCGCCCCCTGAAAAGGCCTGGGTGACCCAACTCCCTGAAAAGGCCCAGATGGCCCAGCTCCCCAAGGAGGCCCGGGTGGCCTGGCCTGCGGCTGACCGGACCATGAAGGCATCTGAAAACAAAAAAGTTCAATTCAAATACATCAGTCCAAATATATACATCAGATGCAGATACAAGCAAAGGCTACGTGAAGTGGGTGCATGTAAATGCAGTGTCCAAGTGGGGTGTGTGTCAGATGTGCTCTACACAAGTAGTCTATCGATGCAGTAGAAATCAGCATGTCATCAGAAGTATGATAAATGCCAGAAAACTGAAGAGTACCTGAATGCCCGCGACAGACAACTGTGCCTCCCTACGCAGGACCATGCCCTCGAGTGTGGCCACCAGTCCAACCACCTCCTCCATGTACCCTCGCGGTGGCTGCAAAAATGATTTCATAACCATCAGTGAACAAAAGAATGTCTAAACATCTGAATGATGAATGAAAAACAGTGGAGCATACCAGCGGTGAGTCAGGATCAATGGCATATCGATCACTGGGCATCGGAGGCTCTAGCGGAATCGGAGTCGGGGAGATAGCCCCATACTGCCACGCCATCAACTCAGTAGGTATATTTGGCCATCCAGGATGAGGATAAGCCGACGGAGTCGGAGGAACCGGTCTACTCCCACCTCTAGATGTACCAGCCCTGCTAGTAGAAGGGGCGTCTGCAGCCCGAGCCCGAGCCAGGCCCGAGGATGACACACCGACAGGCCTCATCATCGGGATACGAGCTCCCGTCAATGGAGGCATCAAGTATATGTGACGGTAAGTGGCGTAGTCCCCCTCCTCAACATATAATAAAGCATCACTACCCAGCATGGCGCCGACTACCTCCGAGTAAGAGAGCCTGTCAGCGGTCCGCATACTGACTGGGGGCACTGCGGGAGGATCCTGAGAAAGATACCCCCATACCTGGCGCAGAAAGCGTTCCCCCAGGAACCATGCCCTGCCAACCGGCCCTTCGAGCAGGACCCTATACTGGGAGATGTCTGACCCTCCGGTATACTGAAGTCGGAGACCATCACCCAGGGACACCCAGGGCTGCCATGTGATCTGCGGATGATAAATGCATAAACCAATCAGAAATCAAGAATATACAGAGCAAATCAAAGATGAAAATGAAAGGAACTGAAAGTTCTGAGGTACCTCTGAATGTCGTACAGTGTCAAAGTACTGTCGCAGGTAAAGGAGGGTCTCTCGAGGTCTCGGCCGGTGCGGGCCCTCGAACACCAGTGAATATGGGGTCTTGGGAATCCCCACCACCTCCAACTCTGGGGCTAATGCTGGGAAGTATACATAGACCCATAGCTGAGAAAAGCAGTGCAGAATGTAAGTACAAAATGCTGAGAGCAAAATACAGACTGTAAAAGTGCGCTGTGAGTGCAATGTACAAGTAATGAAGAGCAGAAATGTAAATCAAGAGGACAGAAAAGTACCTCCCAGGCTCTCCAGTAGCCGCCAAGTAAATCGCCCCGCCCGCGGGAGGTCGCGCTCATATAAAAGTAAAGGGTAGCTAGGCCGGCGCCACCCCAGTCATATCGATGGACCTGTGATAGGTCAACCAGAGCGCTCAGCAGGTATAGCCCGACTGTGTTCCCTCTATCGGCGAACAGGGTAGTCCCGAAGAGGAACATAAGGAAACCACGGGCATACTGATCTGTCTCCTCGGGAGTCTCAGGCACCATCTCCGCCTGCCGGAAGTGGGAAGAGAACCAAGTGTATCGGACTCTCCCAGAAACCCTGTCAACAGGCGGGCGAGCCCCCAATAGATACATCCAAGCGGCCTCCCACTCGCCCATATCCTCATCATAGGGGATGGACCAACCTCCTATGTCTAAGCCAGTCAACACAGCGAAGTCTAGAGGCGTCATGGTCATGTCCCCGGTAGCAGAGAAATGAAAGGAGTTGGTGGTGTCCCACCATCTCTCTACCAAGGCTGCCATCAGTGTCCTCCTGGCAGGACAACGTGACAACCCGACGCAGAAGGGCCCGAACCCTGCCAAGTCTACTAAGTCTCGGACGCCCTCCGGGAGCTCAGCGTACCAGTCCCGCGCGATGGTGGAACCATACCCCCGCACACTGCGGGAACCAACCTGCATTCAGAATGAATACATGTGTCAACAATGAGATGCAATGGGCTGTGTGCCAATGAGATGAAATGGGCTGTGTGCCGATGAAATGAACTGGGCTGTGTGCCAATGAAATAAATGGGCTGTGTGCCAATGAAATGAACTGGGCTGTATGCCAATGAGATGAAATGGGCTGTGTGCCAATGAGATGAAATGGGCTGCGTGCCAATGGAATGAAATGGGCTATATGCCGATGAAATGAAATAAGCTACATACTAATTAATCTGGGCTGCGTGTTCAGAAAATTTGAAGTTTGGGCTGCGTGTTCAACTTTCTATCATTGTGGGCTGCGTGTTCACTATCTATCTGGGCTGCGTGTTCAGAAAATTTGAAGTTTGGGCTGCGTGTTCAACTTTCTATCATTGTGGGCTGCGTGTTCACTATCTATCTGGGCTGCGTGTTCAGAAAATTTGAATGCGTGTTCACTATCTATCTGGGCTGCGTGTTCAGAAAATTTGAAGTTTGGGCTGCGTGTTCAACTTTCAGTTTAAATTGTGGGCTGCGTGTTCACTATCTATCTGGGCTGCGTGTTCAGAAAATTTGAACTTTGGGCTGCGTGTTCAACTTTCTATTATTGTGGGCTGCGTGTTCACTATCTATCTGGGCTGCGTGTTCAGAAAATTTGAAGTTTGGGCTGCGTGTTCAACTTTCAGTTTAAATTGTGGGCTGCGTGTTCACTATCTATCTGGGCTGCGTGTTCAGAAAATTTGCAGTTTGGGCTGTGTGTTCAACTTTCTATCATTGTGGGCTGCGTGTTCACTATCTATCTGGGCTGCGTGTTCAGAAAATTTGAAGTTTGGGTTGCGTGTTCAACTTTCAGTTAAATTATGGGCTGCGTGTTCACTATTCTAATCTGGGCTGCGTGTTCAGAAAATTTGAAGTTTGGGCTGCGTGTTCAACCTTCAGTTAAATTGTGGGCTGCATGTTCACTACTCTAATCTGGGCTGCGTGTTCAGAAAATTTGAAGTTTGGGCTGCGTGTTCAAATTTCAACTAGTGTGGGCTGTGTGTTCACTACTCTAATCTGGGCTGTGTGTTCAGAAAATTTAAAGTTTGGGCGGCGTGTTCAAATTTCAACTAGTGTGGGCTGCGTGTTCACTATCTAATCTGGGCTGCGTGTTCAGAAAATTTAAAGTGTGGGCTGTGTGTTCACTTTCGAATTCGGGCTGTGTGTTCGACAAATCAGTGTTTGAGCCGTGTGTTCGCCTCTTAACTAATGTGTACTGTGCGTTCGCAATTAATTAATGAGCCGAGTGTTCAGAAATTCGAATGTTGAAACTACATGTTCAGGATGCAAGCAAAGTACTATGTCATAAGCTAAACTGCATGTTCAAGCATGGCAAAGGTGCGAAATGTACGAAAAATACAGAAAATGAAGTAAATACCTCTCGGGCCTCATGAGAGAGGTGATGCTCCGGCTCTCGGAGAAGCAGATCCCCGGGTGCTCGCTCGTCAAAGCAAGTAAAGTGACGGAAGACAACGCGCGGAAGAACGTGTGCTGGCAGACGGTACCTCCCGGGAATAAAAGGTCGGGTCCTCGGGGGTAGAGTCATGGGATCGAAATCATCTCCGGCACCTGGAAAACCTCCGCCGTGGGGAGAATTACACGCCATTTTCAGAAGATCTGCAAAAGGGAGCAAAAATGAGTAAAAATGAGCCAAAATTGGAAAAAGTCAACAAAAGTCAACTCTCGGGAAATGAAAAAGTCAACAAAAGTCAACTCCCGAGAAAATCTTCCAAATATTGAGACAAACTTACCTCAAGTGGCGAAAATGCGAAAAGAAGCTCTGAAACCGAAATTTAATCGCTTCAAAGTGTTTAAAATTGAATGCTTTTGCGAAAACAATTTACACGGGGCGTTGGAAAACGCGTGTGGAACTCAGATCTGGAGAAGAAAGTGGTATAAGAGGCAAGAAAGGGGAAGGTCTCGGCTGCCTTATATAGGCCCCAAGTCTTGGATTGAAGGAACATCAAAAATGAGGTGAAAAGACCAAAAAGCCCCCGGATTTGGGCATATGGCCGGCCGTCCCTCTTTTCTAGCCGGCCAGCCATTTCCTTTTTGGAAAACTGGCCGGCCAGCTATTTACTTTATGGAAAACCGGTTGGCCACCTCCCCTTGGGAAGATAAATGGCCGGCCATGTCCCCCACATGCTCACCTAGCTCTCTGCAAATTTTGAGGAAGATCGGAGTTCCCGGGACCTGAAAAAGTTCAAGAAAAGTACACTTCCGGTCGCGAAATAGCTCCGCCGGGACTTCGGCTTCGAGTTCTGACATATGTCTCATCATCACTCATCAAAATCAAAGTGTATCCTTTTTGAATGAGTTGTAACCTTTCAGGGAAGCGGATCGGAGGCCGTGATCAAGTCGCCTTCGCCGAAACACGCGTTTCCGTACTCATTGTTTCATGACAAACGGACACCCTGATTCATGCTCGTGTCACATTGTCTTGCATTCTCATGAGCATACCTGCATTAACGTGCACA
Organism: Camellia sinensis; assembly: GCF_055761805.1. Taxonomy (NCBI): domain Eukaryota; kingdom Viridiplantae; phylum Streptophyta; class Magnoliopsida; order Ericales; family Theaceae; genus Camellia; species Camellia sinensis. The sequence goes on from NC_138968.1 coordinate 15,593,706, forward strand.
TTTCTTGATATTGGCATACCTCTATGTTTGAGCATACGTTGTCACGCATGTTCCACTCTTGCATTGCGATGCATTCACTCACCGGCACTGCGTGTGTCGAGCTTCCATAATCACATTGGATATATAGCATATTGTACTTGTTGCAATTTCTCTCTTTTTGCAGGCACGATATTGTATGTACGGTTCAATTGAGGCTGGTGCGACCAGACGAATCGCGCAGGTATCGTATCTTCTCCGTGTGAGACGTGGCGGGGATTGAATAATCCTCCGCATTCTTAACAGCATGAAATGTAGTTGTTGCTTTGCATTCTTGCTTAAAACTGTTGCATCTATTTGCGAATACTTGCTTCATTACAGCTTGCTGCATTCGCATGATCATGAGGATGACCGGCTTCGCGTAGCGTATAAGTCCAACTTTCAAAACCGGCTTCGCGTAGCGTATAAGTCCAACTTTCAAAACCGGCTTCGCGTGGCGTATAAGTCCAACTTTCAAAACCGGCTTCGCGTAGCGTATAAGTCCAATCTTCAAAATCTTCTTGCATTATCATTTTGAATTTTGCCCCCTGCCTGCGGGCATGCCTGCGGGCACATCTCTATTTATCTTGTATGTTTGTCTAAGTCGGCCTTGTCAAAAATGGGTCGTCTCTGGGCTTTGACATTCACTCCCGTCACTTATGACTTTCGAGTTCTGTCAAAGAGGGGCAACTGTAGGCACCCCATTTTTGACCGACCTTAAGACTCAGATGTCACTGATTGAGCACTTGGTGATGTTGCATAATGTGCTCGTTCAGAAGTTTCAGAGTTGCGGCCGTGAGCCCTACCTCCGGACTTTCGAACCCTCTTCTGTACTTTGCCTCGGTTTGCGAACCAGGCTCGGTTTTCTTTGCTTCTTTTCCCGAGGGGAGGGAGAGGTCCCGTAGACCATCTCTCAGTGGCCGTAGGCTACATTTGGTGGCCGTAGGTCATTTTTCCCATTTCGGAGTGCGGTTTCCGATTTTTCGGGACCGTTGGCCGTGTGCCTCGGTTCGGGACCGCTTAACCATCTCCTATTGCTCCGATTTTTGGCATAATTCCTATTTTCTCCCCTTTGAGGGACATTGGGGGTTGAGAAACCCACTTCGTGGCCGAATGCCACTTTCGGTGCTTAACAGCCCATTTTCGGGACCTCGAACTGCGCGTTTTGGTCCCCGAGCATTCGTTTTGCAACGGTTTTCGTTCATTTTTGGCAGGTACCTCTGTTTTATCACCGGAGAGGTCACTGAAGGGTGGGAGGCTAGCAATTGTTGCAGCAACCAGTTATACATCCTCCGACGCCCTCCGGCGCCCGTTTTTCGCACTTCCGGGCTAATGTTGAACCCCTTGGACCCTTTTTCTTGAACTTTGAACCACATATTTGTGATGTACACACATGAGAGGACCCTAAAAGTTGGTGGCCGGCCAGTAATTCCACCTGACCCTTTTGAACCCCTCTTTCCGAGCTAATGTTGAACCCCTTAGATCCACTTTCTTGGACTTTTAATCACAGGGTTGTGTTGTACACACATAGGAGGACACCATCAATTGGTGGCCGGCCAGAAAATCTGCTTGACCCTTTTGACCCCTAGCCGGCCGGCCACCTGGAGCAAAAGTAATAGGCCGGCCGAGCTCCTTGCACTGTGCACTTTACAGCTGTGGAGCTTTATCCCCCAGAAAAAATCTTTATCCGGGGGATATTTTGTGGGGGAAAGTTTGTCTCCTTTTCCCCCACCTTTACACCCCCTTGTTGGCCCTTATAACAAGCAAGATATATCATTTGTTGGGGTTAGAAAAATTGGTCTTCAAGCATCCATACACAACTCCATCTCTATCCCTCTCATTTCCTTGAAAATTTCTAAGCCCCTAAGCACCATTCCTTCTACACCACCAAGCTCTACCACCACCACCTCATTTCCAGCAAAAAGGAAGGCTTCTCAAAGGCCAAAGAAGCTGCAAATTGATCCAAGAAGCAACAAAAGTCTTAGTCTTCAAGGGTGAGTAACATTTCTCCTCTTTGACCCTTTTTCTTGATCCATTTGTGAACCCCACATGCTTTTTGTTTCATTCTCCGGCCTAACTGAAAGGGGCCCTCTTTTGAGCTCATATTCACTTTTCATTAAGGGCTCAACCCTGTTTGAGCCCTCCATGATGCACTTGCTTCATTGATCCTCTTATATGTCATAATCTTGCATGCTACTTTTGGCCCATGAGACATCTGTTTTTGAGCATGATGTAATCTGTGAGTGTGCTTATTTTGGGCCCTTCTTCAACATTGTTGAAGGGCCCCTCACCATTTGGTGCCTCCATGTGCCACTTGTAGTTATATCCCTTATTTGGCCCCATTTTTGCATAAATCGGCAGCCCCCTTTGCTTCTGTTTTTGGACCTTGGTCCGAACTGAAAGTGGCCTTATTTCGGCCTATACTTCATGTTTCATTAACACTTTTTTTCTGTTTGGTGATTATTTTGTATACTTCATGTTATAGCACCTTTTGAGCCTCAATCTTGTGCTCATTTTTTAGCATGTTTGTATACTGATTTTGAGGCTGCCATAAACTGTAAATATTCATATTTTTGGTCCCTCTTCAATATTGTAGAAGGAAATTTTTCAGTTTGGATTTTTCTTATATCACTTGCTTCATTACCCCTCTTTTGGCCCCTAGTCTTGCATGCCATTTTTGCCATACCTATGCTTGCTGTTTGGCCTTGTTCATAACTGTGAAAATGCCTTTTTTGGGACTTTCTAGCTTCTGTCTTTGCACTGCATGTCCATATTGCGCATGTTTGGCATAGCTATAGGCCATTTCGGGTGCCTAAATTCGCATTTCGGGACAATTCCATGCATTTGGTATCATTTCGCCTCATTTCGGGACTGTTTTCCCCCATATTTTAGTGCTGAAATTCCATTAGCATGCTTGCATATCATTTTTGCCATATTACATCGCATTCTGCCATCGCCTCGGTTTGCGTGCCCGTGTGCACGCATTTCGAGGCACTTCATTTTCATTATTCGGCATCTTATGTGAGTGTGGCTGAGGCTCACTCATGTTGGTATAAGCCCATATCATGTTTTCATGTCATTACATCGCATTCTGCCATCACCTCGGTTTGCGTGCCCGTGTGCACGCATTTCGAGGCACTTCATTTTCATCATTCGGCATCTTATGTGAGTGTGGCTGAGGCTCACTCATGTTGGTATAAGCCCATATCATATTTCCAGGTCATTTGCATTGCATATGTCATTGCCTCGGTTTGCGTGCCTGTGTGCACGCACTTCGAGGCACTTCATTTTCATCTACTGGCCTCTTATGTGAGTGTGGCTGAGGCTCTCTCATGTTAGTATAAGTCCATGTTGCATTCTATATGCCATTTTTGCCATATTGCATTGCATATGCCATTGCCTCGGTTTGCGTGCCCGTGTGCACGCATTTCGAGGCACTTCATTTTCATCCGTCGGCATCCTATGTGAGTGTGGCTGAGGCTCACTCATGTTGGTATAAGCCCATATCACATTTTTTATGTCATTCGCATTGTGTATGTCATTTTCTCGGTTTGCGTGTCCGTGTGCACGCATTTCGAGGCATATCATTTTCATAGCGTTGTGCATACTAGGTTGTATCTTAGATTGCATTCTGTCATTTTCTCGGTTTGCGTGCCCGTGTGCACGCACTTCGAGGCATCTCATTTTCATAGCATAGTGCATACTAGGTTGTATCTTAGATTGCATTCTGCCATTTTCTCGGTTTGCGTACCCGTGTGCACTCATTTCGAGGCATATCATTTTCATAGCATGGTGTATGTTAGGATTATATCTTAGTTGCATTTCATGCATATCATGCATATTGCATCGTGTCCGGGATAGGAGTTAGCCCGGGCACGGGAAACGAGGTGCATTTCGTACTCCGAATGACGGAATGTGTCTCAATTCCCCAATCACTGACACTCCGGATTATCCATGATGGAGTTAGGTTTTAGTTGTAGTTTCATGTGCATTCATTCTATATTGAGTTGTGCATTTTGACTCCTCGGCCATCATGCCTCGATATGCATGATTGGTGGCACGAGGATCGAGACATGCATATATTTGTGCAAATACATTGCTATGCCCCTTTCCTGCTCTCTGTTGCAGCAAAACGAAGAATCGGCAACTTTTTGGGGCTTGGCACGCATTTCAAGAACAGGTGTAAACAGAGGCTAATTGGGGCATTCCGGTGGATTTCTGCGCAAGGCAACCCGGACATGCATCATCCATCAGAAGGAAGGCAGTCCCTGGCTTGCACGCCAGTTTTATTTGCTTTCTTAGATAATTCATTAATTAATTAGGATTTTGTAATATTTTGGACTGTAATATTCTTTTATTCGGGACTGTAATATTTGGACTGTATATTTATTCGGACCCTCTGCGCGAGGGCATAACTGTAATAAGCGTGCGTGAGTGTGATGTATGTCTTCCAACCCCGCGTCTTTCTCCCTTTTATTTACCTGCTTATGATGGTTAGATTAGGGCATGTTTAAATTAGCATACAGTATGACAGCATGTTTGCATTCATTCATCTGTATTGCGTGCACCGGGCTCGGCGCATCATACTAACTGCATTGTACTTTCAATTTCAAAGTTGAATACATGATAGTTGCAGCATTTCATATACCATCTTAGAATAGCCGAGCCTGCTATAATTGCATTTTGCATGTGTTGCATTAGGCATTTCTGTATAGTTAGGATCATACATGATTTCTAATGAATTCCTATTTTGGCTTGGAGTACTCGGTAAGCTTTATGCTTTAGCATCCTTGCATGCGTGTGAGTGACTGCCATGAATAGCATGCTTACCATGAGGCTATGTGCTTATCTGATATAACTGCCTGAATGCCTGTGGGTGAAGGTTGGGTTACTTAAATTGGAATAAATCATCAAATGTTTTAAAGCCTACCTGCGGGTAGCAAACCATTTTCAAAAATAAGCATAAAATGTTTCGTTCCAATTCAGGTGACCCGGTCTATATTTGTATGTTGTGCGCATCACGTAGTAACCTATGCTAATAAACCGGAATAAGAACTCACAATGTTTTCAAAAATTGATATCATGGTTAGTAGAGGCCGGTCTACGACCGGACGAGCGGGGGTGCTCACGAAGTGACCTTCCCCAATCGTACCCAAGTTCCCGAGCCGAGGCAACTTTGGTGATGACGGACACGTGGCCTTTTGGCACCGAGTCAGGGTTTCCTAAATTTCCCAAAATAAAATATTTAGGTGGCGACTCTGTATCTGGCAAAGCAGTCCATGTTTGGCACTTCTTTCAAAAATCTGTTTTTTCTTAAAACGATTTGTCGGATTTGGACTCTTTGGTTCAGATTTAGAACCGTGACTAACGCAAGTCGAGTCCGAGCTGTAGCGAGGTCCCCCCGCGGGCCTGTCTACAGTTTCTGGCGACTCTGCTGGGGAATTAGAGAACTTGACTCGAACTTGTGATATCTGTTTTTTACTACACTTGTGTGTTTCTTTGCATTGCATTTGCATTGGTACGCCTAGGACACCGTGTTTGCCATCTGCTATTCCTGAACGGTTTGCCAGAGGCTTGTCTTGTCAAGGCATGACCATAAGGCTGACCGGTTGTGGGCTCTGCCAGTATGGGAACACAAACCCCGGTTTTACCGGGGCACCCTCTTTGACCATTCGACCTAGTGCATATTCGGATCCATAGTGACCATTCCAAATTAGGACAAGTTGCTTACCCGTTTATAGGTTGTTTGAAACCGCTGCGTGCGTAGTGAAACCCTAGCTCCTGACAAAATAGGACAGGGAAACCCTCCCCCAACATAGGGGTGTTTTGGCTCTCACTTATCTGTTATGTGCTTTAGAGTGCGTCTCTACAGGAATGCATGTATCAGTATATGAGTTTGGGTATCAAGCCTGCGGGCATCAGTTCAGTATTGACAGTATCAGGCCTGCGGGCATCAGATTAGTCTATGAGTTTGAGCATCAGGCCTGCGGGCATCAGTTCAGTATTATGGGTATCAGGCCTGCGGGCATCAGCCAGTATTTGAGAATTAGTTATCTGCGGATATCAGATTCTGTTTTAGGGGACAGTGATACAGGGATAATAATCAGTGTTTGAGGACAGTGTGTTATTCAGCTTATTGACTGTGTGTTGATTATGCCCGGCTGTGTGTCATGCATTTTATTTTAAGCTGTTATGCTGTCCGTTTATCTGTTTATTTATTTCCTTTTCGCTTTATTTATCTTTTGCTAGGTCAGTTCTAGCACAATTGCTTCCAACCCGACAGGCATTCCCCAAGCACTTTGGACACGAGGTCGTCGACTCCATCGATCTGAGGATCTAATCGACGGACAGCCGGTGTTCCATTCTCTACCCCCTGTTACCAGAAGGAAGCCGAAAAGGTGCAGTGTGTCAGAACAGAGGTTGTCAGAGCAGTGGGTTACTTCATCAGAGGACTATAGGACTGAGGTCTCAATTACTGCTGTAGAAATAGACATACCAGTTACACAGATGGATCAACAAAATACATCAGGGATGGAGGCTCTAATGCGCCAGATGCAGGAGAGCATGAGACAGATGCATGATGATGCCGCCCGTCAAACGGAGTTCTCCAAACAGCAGGCCGCGATCATGGCCCAACAGGCCGAACTAATCACCAGACTGCAACAGCAGAATGCGGCATCTGCTTCACACCAAATTCCTTCTCCGGCAGGGGCTCCGTTACCTGAGCAGGCACCTACTGTTCAGAACACCCCACCAAATGCCCAGAATACCCTGCCGCATGTCCAAAATTTACAAGAGGACACGAATCTTCCAATGGGGCCAGCTCCGCCCCCGCTTCCACCACAACTGTCCAAGGTCCATACATCCAATCACCCGGACTCTCCCTTCGAGGTCGAGGTTGATCATACAGCTCTGAAATTGAGCAAATTGGAGAAGCTCTTTAAGAAATCCCAAGGGGTCAAGGCTATGCCGGATATCGAAGATGGATATACCGAGGAGGCCGTAACACTCCCCGATAGGTTCAAAATGCCACAAATCGACCGCTTTGACGGGTCCGGCGACCCCATGGTCCATATCCGACTGTTTGCAGACATCTTGCGGCCAATGGGCCTAACATGACCACAGAAGCTTTCATTATTCGGCCGAACCCTGTCGGGTGTGGCCTCCCATTGGTACGCAAAGTTACAAGATGAAGTGAAGAAGAATTGGGATGAGATGGCTGAGGCCTTTCTCGTGCAATATTCATACAACACTCAGATCGAGATCACAACCCGTGATCTCGAAACGACAAGGCAAGAGCCCAAGGAAACTTTCTCGGACTTTGTGATCCGATGGAGGGCAAAGGCGTCAATGATGACTTTAAGGCCCACGGACAAAGATCAAATTCGGATGATTGTGCGCAATCTCCACCCGAAGTTAATGCAGAGAATGATTGTAGTCCCCTTCCCTACTTTCGCAGATTTACATGAGATGGGGGTGCAAATCGAAGACGCAATGAAACAAGGTCTGTTTGACCATGACAGAGAACAACCGAGGAGGACTTTCAATCGCAACAACAATGCGGGCCCGAGTGGCGCTGCAAATACGAGAGCCTCGGAAGTTAGTATGGTCACCACCACTCCCCCTCCCCCTCCAAGGCCCATGACTGCCACACCCTTCTCCAGCGCGTCCGGAAGCAACACACAAACCAACAGATTCCAACCGCGAGGCCAAAGAACCTTTACCCCACTATATATGCCCCTGGTCAAAGTTCTGGGAATATTGATCAGAAAAAATCATTTAAAACCCCTGGAGCCAAAGCCATTACCGAATCCACTCCCCCCCTCTTATGACCCAGCAAAGTACTGCGCATATCACCAACAACACGGTCACGACACCGACCGTTGTTACAGATTGCGTCATGAGATCCAAGATCTTATTGACAAACAGGTGATCGCGCCTCCTGATAAACCCAATGTCACAACCAACCCTCTCCCGCCACATAACCAACCTCCCCCTCCCAAAAGAATTAATTTTATCCAGACTGGGGTCGCATCTTACGATCCTAGCATCTATATTACGCCCACCCACCTACCCAAGCCGGAGGTGCTCCTCCCCGACTGCACAGATTTCTTGTGCATGGTGGACATCTCCAAAACCCAACCAGAACCGATGGTGGTGACCGTCGAAGACAGGGCAGGGCAGATTTTGGGAGAGAGTGAGATTGTTGAATCTGTGACTGGACAAAATTTTGCTGGGGGAGCCTATGATCCAAGCAAGTACATCCTATCGACGAGCCGAATTAGGCTAGGTATAGAATTGCCAGAGACAGGAGAGCTATGCATGATCCGGGGAGATGGATCTGGGCTATGGGCAGATGATCTGACAGCCGTAGAAGAGGACTTTGCCAACCTGCAATTTCTCGATGACCAAGAACTGGGGGATGCGTCAATCAATTGGTACGATTATGAGGGATCAGCGGAGGCCACTGGATGGCTCGAGGATCAACCAGATGCAGTGGGGGAAGCCCAACCAGAACAGAGCCCGGCAGGGGCAGAAATATCAGTAGTGGCCGGAATGGCCGAAAGTCAAGTTGTATCGCCGGAGAGCGCCGGTGCTAAGAATTCTGCTCGGGACATGGGCATTATGGATACAGGAATTGTTGAACAAACAGCTGTACAGATGCAGCTGGAACGAAAAAAGTTCGAGGAGGCTGAGAGAATTAGGAAAGCTAAAGGCCCTGAGGGGACCGAAAGTGCTGCGTGCGCGAAAACAGAGAATACTGCGAGTACAACTAAACCGGAGCCAGACAGGTGTCTGTTGGCTGCCGATGGAATGTGGTGGGAAGACGATGACTTATGTCTTGCCCACACGGATGAAGACTAGGGAAATAATCAACCGGATGACACTTGGTACCTCGATGAGGTTGACCATATGACAAGAAGTGGGCGGTATTTCAAACCCCCACACCTGGACCAACCCGAGGCATCCGGGAAGGATAGAGAAGCGGAGAAACAGAAGGAGAAGCAGATTGAAGATGAAGCTGTGTTGAAACAGTTAAAAAAGATACAAGCAGACATCTCCATCTGGGGACTGCTAATGGCATCACGAGTACACAGAGAAGCTGTCCTATCTGCTATGGACAAGTCCAAACTCTCCATAGACACCACGCCTGAACAGCTGGTTGGGCTGGTTTTTCCGGGAGGAGGTTCCCCGGCATTAACCTTTTCGGACAAGGAGCTACCGCCTGAGGGCACAAATCATAACAAACCTCTCTATATTTCTGTGGAATGTAGAGATAAGTGGATACCGGTGGTACTTGTTGATACCGGGTCTGCAATTAATGTCTGCCCAACCAGAACGGCATATGCAATCGGGTTGAAACCCGTGGACTTCGTCCCAACCACCCAAGTGATCAGAGCATACGACAATACCAGCAGAGAAGTGATGGGGACTGTTAAAATTCAAACCAAGGTTGGTCCAGGACAACACAGTATTGAATTTCATATCTTGGACGTTCCCGCAACCTTTAACCTACTTTTGGGGCGACCGTGGTTGCACCAGGTCAAAGCAGTCTCTTCCACTCTACATCAGATGCTAAAGTACCCCCACGGGAAAGGGACAGCGATAGTTTTGGGGAATTCATCAATCCATCCGCCGCCAGAAGTGTCTACACCTGTCTTGGAGATTGAGCACGGCACGGAGGATGTGTTTTTATCGGGGTTCACTTTGGCCGAGGCTCAAGTGGTGCAGAATGTCATGGCTGTGAATGAGGGCATGTATGTTAGTGCACAATCTATCTACCTCATGAACAAGCTAAAACATACCCCCGGGATGGGATTAGGGAGAAGCGGCCGGAAGGGCGTCTCAGTGTTGGCTGAAGTGCCACACAACCCTCACGCCTTTGGACTGGGTTATCTGCCCACCAAGGAGGATTGGGTGAGGAAAGGAAAAGAAATGGCCGGCAGGGCCAGAGCAAAGAAGGCCGGGAAGCCATTTGAGTTAATGCACAGGCCCATCTGGGGTACCCTAAACGGACGTTTCGTCCGGGAGGGGGAAGATTTTCCATTCTGCGGCTTCCCGGAGCCATGGCTAAACGCGGAAGGGACGCGCGTGCCTGGTTTTGAAATCTTCTTCGACATACAATTATCTGGGGATGACGTTGCCGAAGCGCAGACAGACCCACCAACTGAGGTTGAACAATGTGAAGCAGTGGATCCTGAGAGCGCAGAGCTTGAAATGGGGGTAGCACTGGCGAGTCTACTATCAGATCCTTCGATCGGCCAAGAGTGCTTGGGGGATAACTCTTCGGTTTCTGTGATTGGAGATGAAATAGCTGCGGGCTTTCCAGCGCCGATCTTGGATGCATCTATCGCACCTTCTCTCATCTGGCAATATGAAGAAGGCTTTTTATCTAGCAGCTCCGGGTCAGGTAGTGAGCCGGAATCTGATTCTACCGAATCTTATGCGTCGGAATCAGATTCCAGCTCGACTGAGTCTGAGTCCGGTATTCCTGGGGGTGATAACCCGGATGCCACAGTCCTGTCTAGGTCGTCATTTTCATTTTCTTTTGAGTCTGTTGTAACAGAGGAATCTGACGGCTTGGAAATATTTAATGAGAATGATGTGGATGTGGTTTCCGAGTATTTTTCTGTGCCTTTGATTTATTGCTTAAATCAGGATTTTCCGAATTTTGATGAAAACAACGAGGGAGAAATTCCCCCAGTTTTGCAACGATTAATTGATCAAGAGCAGGAAAGATTTGTTAAACCTTTAATGGATGAAATCACTACTGTGAATGTTGGTACTGAGAAGGACCCGCGGCTGGTCCAGATCGGGTCCACGTTGTCTTCAGAGGAGCGCGAGCGCTTAGTCGCTTTATTAAAAGATTTCAAAGATGTTTTCGCGTGGTCCTACGAAGACATGCCTGGAATTGATCCTGAGATTGTATAGCACCGGATCCCTCTTGATCCCGAGGCCCGCCCTGTCAAACAAAAACTCAGAAGGATTCGCCCAGACTGGGCTCTCAAAATTAAGGAAGAGGTCACCAAGCAAATTGACGCAGGGTTCCTGCTGGTATCTGAATATCCAACTTGGTTGGCCAACATTGTTCCGGTGCCAAAGAAGGACGGCAGAATTCGGGTCTGTGTAGACTTCAAAGATTTGAACAGGGCCAGTCCGAAGGACGACTTCCCCTTGCCGCACATCGATGAATTGGTGGATTTCACGGCGGGACATGCCTTGCTTTCGTTTATAGATGGTTTCTCAGGCTATAATCAGATAGTAATGGCACCTGAAGACCGGGAGAAGACCGCGTTCACTACCCCATGGGGTACATATTGTTATAGAGTGATGCCATTCGGGTTGAAAAACGCTGGAGCTACGTATCAACGGGCAGCAACTATAATATTGCATGATATGATCCATAAGGAGGTCGAGGTGTATGTGGATGACATGATTGTCAAGTCCAAAGATAGAGATGGCCACTACACCGCCTTACAAAAATTCTTTCAAAGGATCAAAGAGTTTCGGCTGTGACTGAATCCCCAGAAATGCACGTTTGGTGTTACAGCAGGGAAGATGCTAGGGTTTCTGATTACACAAAGGGGCATCGAGGTCGACCCTTCCAAAATCAAGGCCATCTTAGAAATGCCACCACCAAGGACTGAAAAGGAGGTGCGAGGCTTTCTGGGTAAAGTGCAATTCATAAGACGGTTTATTTCTAAATTAACCTTGACTTGTGAACCACTTTTTGGTCTCCTGAAGAAAGGAAAGAAATTCCAATGGGACGGCCGATGTCAAGCAGCTTTTGAGCAGATCAAAGAGTATCTACAGAACCCGCCCATGTTGTCACCACCAGAGCCGGGGAGGCCGTTGATATTGTACCTTTCGGTAACTGAGACTACCATGGGCTGCATGCTCGCGTAGGAGTCAGAAGACAAAGTGGAAAGGGCCATATACTATCTGAGCAAAAAGATGCTGGATTACGAGACCCGCTATACACCGCTGGAGAGGGCTTGTTTGGCCTTGGTATGGGCAACCAGGAAGCTGCGGCACTACCTGTTAGCCCACTCTGTAATGTTGGTTTCGCGTTTGGATCCCATCAAATATCTTTTCGAGAAACCAGCACTTACGGGTAGGCTGGCTCGCTGGCTGCTGTTGCTCTTCGAATTTGATTTGAAGTATGTAACGCACAAAGTCAGTAAAAGGGAGAGCGGTAGCGGAGTTCCTTGCCGACCACCCGGTTGAGGGGGATGAAGCGGTTGAGTATCTATTCCCAGATGAAGCCATTCTGCACGTCGAAGATGAAACTTGGACGATGTACTTTGACGGAGCGTCAAACCAGTATGGGTATGGGATAGGGGTGTTGCTGATAGCGCCTGACGATTCCCGTATCCCTTTAGCATTCAAGCTTCGGTTCAAAGTCTCCAACAATGAAGCAGAGTATGAGGCATGTATTGCTGGCCTGGAAGCAGCCCTGGAACTAGGGGCAAGACGGTTGGACGTCATTGGGGACTCGAACCTTGTTGTGTCTCAAGCAAAAGGAGATTGGAAAGTCAAGGAGGAAAGGATGATAATTTACCACCAAACCTTGGATCTGCTAATTCCTCGGTTTGAGAAGCTGAATTTCACCCACCTCGTAAGAGAGAACAACAGGTTTGCAGATTCATTAGCAACTCTATCTTCTATGATAGACATCCCGTCCGGAGTCCGGATGCGTCCAGTCATTATTGATCAGAAGTTCGTGCCGGCATACGAGTCGATTTCCGCCATAGATGAGGTTCAAGACGGCAACCCCTGGTATTACGACATCTGGAACTTCTTGGAAAAGGAGACATATCCACTAGGGGCAAATGCCAAAGATAAGAGGGCCATCAGAAGAATGGCTGCTCAGTTCATTATCTGCGAGGGAAAGCTGTACAAAATGGGTCATCTAGGAATGCATAAGCTCTGTGTAGAAGCTGAAGAGTCAAAACGCCTGATGGAAGCCATCCATGGGGGGGAGTGCGGTGCACACATGAATGGAGTAATGCTGGCCAGAAAGATCCTCAGGCAGGGCTACTACTGGTCAACCATGGAGGAGGATTGTATTAGTTTTGTTCGGCGATGCCACAAGTGTCAAATCCATGCAAATCGCATGAACATCCCGCCGTCAAAACTGTACAACATGACTTCGCCGTGGCCTTTTTCAGTCTGGGGAATTGATGTGATCGGAGCTGTTACCCCGAAGGGGTCAAACGGGCATGAGTTTATCCTGGTAGCGATAGATTATTTCACAAAGTGGGTCGAGGCCCAATCATACGCGGTGTTGAAGGCGTCGCACGTCGCAAAGTTCATCAGAAACAACATCATCTGTCGCTACGTGGTGCCAAACGAGATAATTTCAGATAATGGTTCCCATTTCAAGAAAGAAGTGATAGACTTGTTGGAGAAATACAATGTGGCTTTCCATAAGTCATCTACATACCGGCCGCAGACCAACGGAGCGGTTGAGGCCGCCAACAAGAATATCAAGCATATACTACAGAAGATGGTGGGAACCTATCGGGATTGGCCAGACATGCTGCCATTTGCTCTGTGGGGCTACAGGACTTCAATCAGGACTTCTACTGGAGCAACTCCATATTCATTGGTCTATGGAATGGAGGCTGTTCTACCCATTGAGATTGAGGTTCCGTCGTTACGAGTATTGGCTGAATGCCAGATAGCCGAAGCAGATTGGCAGCAAAGCAGATTCGAAGAACTCATGTTCTTTGATGAAAGAAGACTGAAAGCACTGTACCACATCCAAGGCTATCAACGCAGAATTGCCCGGGCTTTCAACAAGAAGGTTAAGTCCAGGAATCTGAAAGAAGGAGATTTGGTGCTCAAAGACAACCGAGCTCCCATCCACGACCCAAGGGGCAAGTTCAAACCCAATTGGACTGGTCCTTACATCATCAAAGCTATCTGGTCAGGTGGAGCTGTGGTTCTGATGGATCTAGATGGCTTGGAGTTCTCACAACCGATAAATATGGACAAGTTGAAGAAATACTATCCTTGAGAGGCTCGCTAGGCCGAAAGCCCGAAAGGGCGACCTAGGCAAAATTCAGAGCACAAAAAGTTAGAAAATATAAAAACTGAGCTCGCAAGGTTGAAAACCCACAAAGGGCGGCCTTGGCAAAAGTTAATAAAAGTTGACTTTGTTCAAATTAATCTTTTTACGACTAAGACCATTTTTGGACCAAAAGCGGAAAATTTTCAGTACCACAACTTTCAATTTCATTGATTTCAAAACTGAGTTCTCTTGCTCTTGCATTACAATCGAGGTTGCTTTTTTTTAGTACATTCATAACGAAAACTTGAAAATGCTAAATAAGCAATAAATTTGGGGCATAGTTGAATCAAGTATCTCTGCGTCCCCTCCCAGAGCTGGACGGAGCATCTGATGCCAAGCTAGGCCCAACCTGTGCCTCCTCATTGAGCCAATCCAAGCACTCATCGGACAAAGTGCAACTGAAAGTAGAAGCAGGGGCCAGGAGCTCTCTAGTCCTCCATGCCGCGGCATATCGGGCAAGCTGTGCACCCCGGACCAGGAAAGCAGCTGGGTACTCAATCCCCTCCGGTGGGCAGGTCTGATCATGACCAAACTGATGCAGAAACCGGAACGAAAAATAGAATACGCAGTGGGTTAGACCAATCAATTGGATCCCAATCAGCCGGGACATACTGTAGCTCATTGCCGGGAGGTTGAGCCAAGGGCAACGCCAAGCAATGCCGTCTGCGGACAAATTGCACATCCAATCGAACCACCACCTTTCGTCGAGAGCATTGACTAGGCGCTGCCGAAAGAAGTAGTCTCGAGCTGAATAGACCGGGCAAGAGTCCACAACCTGCAACTTATCCATTAACCATACCTAGGGGAGGGATGGAAAATTAGAGAATAAAGAACAGAGAGATGTACGATGAGAGAAAAGTAAGACAAGGGTTTTGTGAGAAAAACCGAGCCTGAGGGTCGAGTGATGTGAGCAAATATATATGTGAGGTCGGGTGGGAAACATTACCTGCAGCAGCAGTGGACTCCCGGCGAACCTAGTCGCCTCCCGGCGATAGACAGAATCCAAGCCCATCAGTGTCTCGGCCAAGGTCATGGCAATACAGCTCTTTCCTTCTCTCAAACCTTGGGCGACTTCAATCAGGCGAATGGTAGCCCCGCCGAAGCCCGAGGAAAGCAGAACGTGAGACAACAAACATAAGCAGAGGGCGTGTTGCTGGAAACCCTGCCAATAATGGTTGCTGCGGTCACCGGCGTCGGAAAAACGATGGATCAAACCGAGGATGTCCAATTCCCCACTGCAGATCAGAGATCGAGCGTCATGCGCCGTGAGCCCACACATCCGCCCTAAAGCCTGAGCATGGCCAAAACGGAGCTGGGGCAAGATCACCTCAGAGCATTCAGACTCCATCAAAACCTGAAAATCTTCGAAAGTGGGACACATCTCTTGGCCGCCAAAGCTAAAAACGTGCGTCACTGGATTCCAGAACCTTGCCGCGGCATGGAGAAAAGGGAGCTGTAGCGGAGTACGGCTCAACGTGAACAGTGCATTCAAGCCGAAACCCCGGAAGTTCAGCTTTTCCGAGCCATCCAAAGAAGAGATCCAAGATATGACATTTTCTGCGAGAAACGCCTCCATCTTTGTCTAAAACTAAGATGAAATGAATGTTCCCGAAGTTGAGGCTTTTATAGAAGGAAAAACACTATTCACGGGGACACGTGTCAAAAATCAGGTGGCTGCAGGACTGAGTGGCCGGCCGGCCACCTTTTCTGGCTGGCCAGCCATTTACTTTTTCAGAAATGGCCGGCCAGCTGTCTCTCTCTACAAAAAATGGCCGGCCGGCTCCCAGGGATGGCCGGCAATGCTGCAGTGTATCTCCTTGGCCCTGTTTTACCCTTCGAGGGAGAGTTCCAAGCATTTCCATGCAACGGGAGAGTCAAAGGCCTTCATCTCCCTCCGTTTCGGATGCGTTCCGGTGCCCAGATCATCAGAAGTACACTCTGTTGTCGTCTTGTTTATCGAGTTGTTGTTTTGATTATCGAGTTGTTGTTTTGCTTATCGAGTTGTTTGTCGAGCGGACGTGTTTCGTATTTTGAGCCATTGTTCTCTGTTTAAACAATCTTTGTTAAAGTCTTGTTTATTTGCGTTGTCAACGTTGTTACATGTTGCTTATCGAGTTGTAAACTTCCTAAGGTTCTGTTATATCTTAGTAAGTTGAGTTGCTTAGTTTGTTGCGTCGGTTCACTACCTGACTTGGTGATTACACAATGCGCATTTCCATTCAATTTCATTTTTGTGCGAAATAAATTGATGCGATACGATGCTAAAAGTTTAAAATACAAACACCTTTTCAAAAGCTATTTCATTCCATCATGCTTTACAATGAACAAAGGTACAAGTTTTACAAAAAATAAAACTGCCTAACAATGTGCAAAGTGCTACAAACTACTAGCAAAAAGAAAAATAAAGCAGGAAATAGCAACATCAAAGTCCTCGGGAGCGGGAACGAGAAGCACTCCTCATCCTCTTCTGCGGGACAACCTCTGCGCCATCATCACCATCTGAGTCGGAGTTGTCATCCTCAGGATCCCCCTCAGCCTCGCCTCTATTCCCCGAGCCAAAACCGGAGCCCCCCTCCTCAGCAGATGTCTCTGACTGACGATCGGTAGCCTCCTCCTCCTCCTCAGCGTCCTCCTCCTCCTCATCAGGCTCCACCTCTACAACGTGAGCCCTGCGTCTGCGGACAGGCCCTCCTCGAGCTCCCCGAAAATGCCTAGATGGCCCGGCTCCTCGGGAAGGCCGAGATGACCCCGCCCCCTGAAAAGGCCCGGGTGACCCAACTCCCTGAAAAGGCCCAGATGGCCCAGCTCCCCAAGGAGGCCCGGGTGGCCTGGCCTGCGGCTGACCGGACCATGAAGGCATCTGAAAACAAAAAAGTTCAATTCAAATACATCAGTCCAAATATATACATCAGATGCAGATACAAGCAAAGGCTACGTGAAGTGGGTGCATGTAAATGCAGTGTCCAAGTGGGGTGTGTGTCAGATGTGCTCTACACAAGTAGTCTATCGATGCAGTAGAAATCAGCATGTCATCAGAAGTATGATAAATGCCAGAAAACTGAAGAGTACCTGAATGCCTGCGACAGACAACTGTGCCTCCCTACGCAGGACCATGCCCTCGAGTGTGGCCACCAGTCCAACCACCTCCTCCATGTACCCTCGCGGTGGCTGCAAAAATGATTTCATAACCATCAGTGAACAAAAGAATGTCTAAACATCTGAATGATGAATGAAAAACAGTGGAGCATACCAGCGGTGAGTCAGGATCAATGGCATATCGATCACTGGGCATCGGAGGCTCTAGCGGAATCGGAGTCGGGGAGATAGCCCCATACTGCCACACCATCAACTCAGTAGGTATATCTGGCCATCCAGGATGAGGATAAGCCGACGGAGTCGGAGGAACCGGTCTACTCCCACCTCTAGATGTACCAGCCCTGCTAGTAGAAGGGGCATCTGCAGCTCGAGCCCGAGCCTGGCCCGAGGATGACACACCGGCAGGCCTCATCATCGGGATACGAGCTCCCGTCAATGGAGGCATCAAGTATATGTGACGGTAAGTGGCGTAGTCCCCCTCCTCAACATATAATAAAGCATCACTACCCAGCATGGCGCCGACTACCTCCGAGTAAGAGAGCCTGTCAGCGGTCCGCATACTGACTGGGGGCACTGCGGGAGGATCCTGAGAAAGATACCCCCATACCTGGCGCAGAAAGCGTTCCCCCAGGAACCATGCCCTGCCAACCGGCCCTTCGAGCAGGACCCTATACTGGGAGATGTCTGACCCTCCGGTATACTGAAGTCGGAGACCATCACCCAGGGACACCCAGGGCTGCCATGTGATCTGCGGATGATAAATGCATAAACCAATCAGAAATCAAGAATAAACAGAGCAAATCAAAGATGAAAATGAAAGGAACTGAAAGTTCTGAGGTACCTCTGAATGTCGTACAGTGTCAAAGTACTGTCGTAGGTAAAGGAGGGTCTCTCGAGGTCTCGGCCGGTGCGGGCCCTCGAACACCAGTGAATATGGGGTCTTGGGAATCCCCACCACCTCCAACTCTGGGGCTAATGCTGGGAAGTATACATAGACCCATAGCTGAGAAAAGCAGTGCAGAATGTAAGTACAAAATGCTGAGAGCAAAATACAGACTGTAAAAGTGCGCTGTGAGTGCAATGTACAAGTAATGAAGAGCAGAAATGTAAATCAAGAGGACAGAAAAGTACCTCCCAGGCTCTCCAGTAGCCGCCAAGTAAATCGCCCCGCCCGCGGGAGGTCGCGCTCATATAAAAGTAAAGGGTAGCTAGGCCGGCGCCACCCCAGTCATATCGATGGACCGGTGATAGGTCAACCAGAGCGCTCAGCAGGTATAGCCCGACTGTGTTCCCTCTATCGGCGAACAGGGTAGTCCCGAAGTGGAACATAAGGAAACCACGGGCATACTGCTCTGTCTCCTCGGGAGTCTCAGGCACCATCTCCGCCTGCCAGAAGTGGGAAGAGAACCAAGTGTATCGGACTCTCCCAGAAACCCTGTCAACAGGCGGGCGAGCCCCCAATAGATACATCCAAGCGGCCTCCCACTCGCCCATATCCTCATCATAGGGGATGGACCAACCTCCTATGTCTAAGCCAGTCAACACAGCGAAGTCTAGAGGCGTCATGGTCATGTCCCCGGTAGCAGAGAAATGAAAGGAGTTGGTGGTGTCCCACCATCTCTCTACCAAGGCTGCCATCAGTGTCCTCCTGGCAGGACAACGTGACAACCCGACGCAGAAGGGCCCGAACCCTGCCAAGTCTACTAAGTCTCGGACGCCCTCCGGGAGCTCAGCGTACCAGTCCCGCGCGATGGTGGAACCATACCACCGAACATTGCGGGAACCAACCTGCATTCAGAATGAATACATGTGTCAACAATGAGATGAAATGGGCTGTGTGCCAATGAGATGAAATGGGCTGTGTGCCGATGAAATGAACTGGGCTGTGTGCCAATGAAATAAATGGGCTGTGTGCCAATGAAATGAACTGGGCTGTATGCCAATGAGATGAAATGGGCTGTGTGCCAATGAGAAGAAATGGGTTGCGCGCCAATGGAATGAAATGGGCTGTATGCCGATGAAATGAAATAAGCTACATACTAATTAATCTGGGCTGCGTGTTCAGAAAATTTGAAGTTTGGGCTGCGTGTTCAACTTTCTATCATTGTGGGCTGCGTGTTCACTATCTATCTGGGCTGCGTGTTCAGAAAATTTGAAGTTTGGGCTGCCTGTTCAACTTTCTATCATTGTGGGCTGCGTGTTCACTATCTATCTGGGCTGCGTGTTCAGAAAATTTGAAGTTTGGGCTGCGTGTTCAACTTTCTATCATTGTGGGCTGCGTGTTCACTATCTATCTGGGCTGCGTGTTCAGAAAATTTGAAGTTTGGGCTGCGTGTTCAACTTTTAGTTTAAATTGTGGGCTGCGTGTTCACTATCTATCTGGGCTGCGTGTTCAGAAAATTTGAAGTTTGGGCTGCGTGTTCAACTTTCTATCATTGTGGGCTGCGTGTTCACTATCTATCTGGGCTGCGTGTTCAGAAAATTTGAAGTTTGGGCTGCGTGTTCAACTTTCAGTTTAAATTGTGGGCTGCGTGTTCACTATCTATCTGGGCTGCGTGTTCAGAAAATTTGAAGTTTGGGCTGCGTGTTCAACTTTCTATCATTGTGGGCTGCGTGTTCACTATCTATCTGGGCTGCGTGTTCAGAAAATTTGAAGTTTGGGCTGCGTGTTCAACTTTCAGTTAAATTGTGGGCTGCGTGTTCACTATTCTAATCTGGGCTGCGTGTTCAGAAAATTTGAAGTTTGGGCTGCGTGTTCAACCTTCAGTTAAATTGTGGGCTGCATGTTCACTACTCTAATCTGGGCTGCGTGTTCAGAAAATTTGAAGTTTGGGCTGCGTGTTCAAATTTCAACTAGTGTGGGCTGTGTGTTCACTACTCTAATCTGGGCTGTGTGTTCAGAAAATTTAAAGTTTGGGCGGCGTGTTCAAATTTCAACTAGTGTGGGCTGCGTGTTCACTATCTAATCTGGGCTGCGTGTTCAGAAAATTTAAAGTGTGGGCTGTGTGTTCACTTTCGAATTCGGGCTGTGTGTTCGACAAATCAGTGTTTGAGCCGTGTGTTCGCCTCTTAACTAATGTGTACTGTGCGTTCGCAATTAATTAATGAGCCGAGTGTTCAGAAATTCGAATGTTGAAACTACATGTTCAGGATGCAAGCAAAGTACTATGTCATAAGCTAAACTGCATGTTCAAGCATGGCAAAGGTGCGAAATGTACGAAAAATACAGAAAATGAAGTAAATACCTCCCGGGCCTCATGAGAGAGGTGATGCTCCGGCTCTCGGAGAAGCAGATCCCCGGGTGCTCGCTCGTCAAAGCTAGTAAAGTGACGGAAGACAGCGCGCGGAAGAACGTGTGCTGGCGGACGGTACCTCCCGGGAATAAAAGGTCGGGTCCTCGGGGGTAGAGTCATGGGATCGAAATCATCTCCGGCACCTGGAAAACCTCCTCCGTGGGGAGAATTACCCGCCATTTTCAGAAGATCTGCAAAAGGGAGCAAAAATGAGTGAAAATGAGCCAAAATTGGAAAAAGTCAACAAAAGTCAACTCTCGGGAAATGAAAAAGTCAACAAAAGTCAACTCCCGAGAAAATCTTCCAAATATTGAGACAAACTTACCTCAAGTGGCGAAAATGCGAAAAGAAGCTCCGAAACCGAAATTTAATCGCTTCAAAGTGTTTAAAACTGAATGTTTTTGCGAAAACAATTTACACGGGGCGTTGGAAAACGCGTGTGGAACTCAGATCTGGAGAAGAAAGTGGTATAGGAGGCAAGAAAGGGGAAGGTCTCGGCTGCCTTATATAGGCCCCAAGTCTTGGATTGAAGGAACATCAAAAAGGAGGTGAAAAGACCAAAAAGCCCTCGGATTTGGGCATATGGCCGGCCGGCCCTCTTTTCTAGCCGGCCAGCCATTTCCTTTTTGGAAAACTGGCCGGCCAGCTATTTACTTTATTGAAAACCGGTTGGCCACCTCCCCTTGGGAAGATAAATGGCCGGCCATGTCCCCCACATGCTCACCTAGCTCTCTGCAAATTTTGAGGAAGATCGGAGTTCCCGGGACCTGAAAAAGTTCAAGAAAAGTACACTTCCGGTCGCGAAATAGCTCCACCGGGACTTCGGCTTCGAGTTCTGACATATGTCTCATCATCACTCATCAAAATCAAAGTGTATCCTTTTTGAATGAGTTGTAACCTTTCAGGGAAGCAGATCGGAGGCCGTGATCAAGTCGCCTTCGCCGAAACACGCGTTTCCGTACTCATTGTTTCATGACAAACGGACACCCTGATTCATGCTCGTGTCACATTGTCTTGCATTCTCATGAGCATACCTGCATTAACGTGCACATTTCTTGATATTGGCATACCTCTATGTTTGAGCATACGTTGTCACGCATGTTCCACTCTTGCATTGCGATGCATTCACTCACCGGCACTGCGTGTGTCGAGCTTCCATAATCACATTGGATATATAGCATATTGTACTTGTTGCAATTTCTCTCTTTTTGCAGGCACGATATTGTATGTACGGTTCAATTGAGGCTGGTGCGACCAGATGAATCGCGCAGGTATCGTATCTTCTCCGTGTGAGACGTGGCGGGGATTGAATAATCCTCCGCATTCTTAACTGCATGAAATGTAGTTGTTGCTTTGCATTCTTGCTTAAAACTGTTGCATCTATTTGCGAATACTTGCTTCATTACAGCTTGCTGCATTCGCATGATCATGAGGATGACCGGCTTCGCGTAGCGTATAAGTCCAACTTTCAAAACCGGCTTCGCGTAGCGTATAAGTCCAACTTTCAAAATCGGCTTCGCGTGGCGTATAAGTCCAACTTTCAAAACCGGCTTCGCGTAGCGTATAAGTCCAATCTTCAAAATCTTCTTGCATTATCATTTTGCATTTTGCCCCCTGCCTGCGGGCATGCCTGCGGGCACATCTCTATTTATCTTGTATGTTTGTCTAAGTCTTCGGCCTTGTCAAAAATGGGTCGTCTCTGGGCTTTGACATTCACTCCCGTCACTTATGACTTTCGAGTTCTGTCAAAGAGGGGCAACTGTAGACACCCCATTTTTGACCGACCTTAAGACTCAGATGTCACTGATTGAACGCTTGGTGATGTTGCATAATGTGCTCGTTCAGAAGTTTCAGAGTTGCGGCCGTGAGCCCTACCTCCGGACTTTCGAACCCTCTTCTGTACTTTGCCTCGGTTTGCGAACCAGGCTCGGTTTTCTTAGCTTCTTTTCCCGAGGGGAGGGAGAGGTCCCGTAGACCATCTCTCAGTGGCCGTAGGCTACATTTGGTGGCCGTAGGCCATTTTTCCCATTTCGGAGTCCGGTTTCCGATTTTTCGGGACCGTTGGCCGTGTGCCTCGGTTCGGGACCGCTTAACCATCTCCTATTGCTCCGATTTTTGGCATACTTCCTATTTTCTCCCTTTTGAGGGACACTGGGGGTTGAGAAACCCACTTCGTGGCCGAATGCCACTTTCGGTGCTTAACAGCCCATTTTCGGGACCTCGAACTGCGCGTTTTGGTCCCCGAGCATTCGTTTTGCAACGGTTTTCGTTCATTTTTGGCAGGTACCTCTGTTTTATCACCGGAGAGGTCACTGAAGGGTGGGAGGCCAGCAATTGTTGCAGCAACCAGTTATACATCCTCCGACGCCCTTCGGCGCCCGTTTTTCGCACTTCCGGGCTAATGTTGAACCCCTTGGACCCTTTTTCTTGAACTTTGAACCACATATTTGTGATGTACACACATGAGAGGACCCTAAAAGTTGGTGGCCGGCCAGTAATTCCACCTGACCCTTTTGAACCCCTCTTTCCGAGCTAATGTTGAACCCCTTGGATCCACTTTCTTGGACTTTTAATCACAGGGTTGTGTTGTACACACATAGGAGGACACCATCAATTGGTGGCCGGCCAGAAAATCTGCTTGACCCTTTTGACCCCTAGCTGGCCGGCCACCTGGAGCAAAAGTAATAGGCCGGCCGAGCTCCTTGCACTGTGCACTTTACAGCTGTGGAGCTTTATCCCCCAGAAAAGATCTTTATCCGGGGGATATTTTGTGGGGGAAAGTTTGTCTCCTTTTCCCCCACCTTTACACCCCCTTGTTGGCCCTTATAACAAGCAAGATATATCATTTGTTGGGGTTAGAAAAATTGGTCTTCAAGCATCCATACACAACTCCATCTCTATCCCTCTCATTTCCTTGAAAATTTCTAAGCCCCTAAGCACCATTCCTTCTACACCACCAAGCTCTACCACCACCACCTCATTTCCAGAAACAAGGAAGGCTTCTCAAAGGCCAAAGAAGCTGCAAATTGATCCAAGAAGCAACAAAAGTCTTAGTCTTCAAGGGTGAGTAACATTTCTCCTCTTTGACCCTTTTTCTTGATCCATTTGTGAACCCCACATGCTTTTTCTTTCAAGCTCCGGCCCTAACTGAAATGGGCCCTCTTTTGAGCTCATATTCACTTTTCATTAAGGGCTCAACCCTGTTTGAGCCCTCCATGATGCACTTGCTTCATTGATCCTCTTATATGTCATAATCTTGCATGCTACTTTTGGCCCATGATAAATCTGT
Organism: Camellia sinensis; assembly: GCF_055761805.1. Lineage (NCBI taxonomy): Eukaryota > Viridiplantae > Streptophyta > Magnoliopsida > Ericales > Theaceae > Camellia > Camellia sinensis. Next base: position 15,617,476 of record NC_138968.1, read on the forward strand.
TTTTGAGCATGATGTAATCTGTGAGTGTGTTTATTTTGGGCCCTTCTTCAACATTGTTGAAGGGCCCCTCACCATTTGGTGCCTCCATGTGCCACTTGTAGTTATATCCCTTATTTGGCCCCATTTTTGCATAAATCGGCAGCCCCCTTTGCTTCTTTTTTTGGACCTTGGTCTGAACTGAAAGTGGCCTTATTTCCCCCTATACTTCATGTTTCATTAACACTTTTTTTCTGTTTGGTGATTATTTTGTATACTTCATGTTATAGCACCTTTTGAGCCTCAATCTTGTGCTCATTTTTTAGCATGTTTGTATACTGATTTTGAGGCTTCCATAAACTGTAAATATTCATATGTTTGGTCCCTCTTCAATGTTGTAGAAGGAAATTTTTCAGTTTGGATTTTTCTTATATCACTTGCTTCATTACCCCTCTTTTGGCCCCTATTCTTGCATGCCATTTTTGCCATACCTATGCTTGCTGTTTGGCCTTGTTCATAACTGTGAAAATGCCTTTTTTGGGACTGTCTAGCTTCTGTCTTTGCACTGCATGTCCATATTGCGCATGTTTGGCATAGCTATAGGCCATTTCGGGTGCCTAAATTCGCATTTCGGGACAATTCCATGCATTTGGTATCATTTCGCCTCATTTCGGGACTGTTTTCCCCCATATTTTAGTGCTGAAATTCCATTAGCATGCTTGCATATCATTTTTGCCATATTACATCGCATTCTGCCATCGCCTCGGTTTGCGTGCCCGTGTGCACGCATTTCGAGGCACTTCATTTCATCATTCGGCATCTTATGTGAGTGTGGCTGAGGCTCACTCATGTTAGTATAAGCCCATATCATGTTTTCATGTCATTACATCGCATTCTGCCATCGCCTCGGTTTGCGTGCCCGTGTGCACGCATTTCGAGGCACTTCATTTTCATCATTCAGCATCTTATGTGAGTGTGGCTGAGGCTCACTCATGTTGGTATAAGCCCATATCATATTTCCAGGCCATTTGCATTGCGTATGTCATTGCCTCGGTTTGCGTGCCCGTGTGCACGCACTTCGAGGCACTTCATTTTCATCTACTGGCCTCTTATGTGAGTGTGGCTGAGGCTCTCTCATGTTAGTATAAGTCCATGTTGCATTCTATATGCCATTTTTGCCATATTGCATTGCATATGCCATTGCCTCGATTTGCGTCCCCGTGTGCACGCATTTCGAGGCACTTCATTTTCATCCGTCGGCATCCTATGTGAGTGTGGCTGAGGCTCACTCATGTTGGTATAAGCCCATATCACATTTTTTATGTCATTCGCATTGTGTATGTCATTTTCTCGGTTTGCGTGCCCGTGTGCACGCATTTCGAGGCATATCATTTTCATAGCATTGTGCATACTAGGTTGTATCTTAGATTGCATTCTGTCATTTTCTCGGTTTGCGTGCCCGTGTGCACGCACTTCGAGGCATCTCATTTTCATAGCATAGTGCATACTAGGTTGTATCTTAGATTGCATTCTGTCATTTTCTCAGTTTGCGTGCCCGTGTGCACGCATTTCGAGGCATATCATTTTCATAGCATGGTGTATGTTAGGATTATATCTTAGTTGCATTTCATGCATATCATGCATATTGCATCGTGTCCGGGATAGGAGTTAGCCCGGGCACGGGAAACGAGGTGCATTTCGTACTCCGAATGACGGAATGTGTCTCAATTCCCCAATCACCGACACTCTGGATTATCCATGATGGAGTTAGGTTTTAGCTGTAGTTTCATGTGCATTCATTCTATATTGAGTTGTGCATTTTGACTCCTCGGCCATCATGCCTCGATATGCATGATTGGTGGCACGAGAATCGAGACATGCATATATCTGTGCAAATACATTGCTATGCCCCTTTCCTGCTCTCTGTTGCAGCAAAACGAAGAATCGGCAACTTTTTGGGGCTTGGCACGCATTTCAAGAACAGGTGTAAACAGAGGCTAATTGGGGCATTCCGGTGGATTTCTGCGCAAGGCAACCCGGACATGCATCATCCATCAGAAGCAAGGCAGTCCCTGGCTTGCACGCCAGTTTTATTTGCTTTCTTAGTTAATTCATTAATTAATTAGGATTTTGTAATATTTTGGACTGTAATATTCTTTTATTCGGGACTGTAATATTTGGACTGTATATTTATTCGGACCCTCTGCGCGAGGGCATAACTGTAATAAGCGTGCGTGAGTGTGATGTATGTCTTCCAACCCGCGTCTTTCTCCCTTTTATTTACCTGCTTATGATGGTTAGATTATGGCATGTTTAAATTAGCATACAGTATGATAGCATGTTTGCATTCATTCATCTGTATTGCATGCACCGGGCTCGGCGCATCATACTAACTGCATTGTACTTTCAATTTCAAAGTTGAATACATGATAGTTGCAACATTTCATATACCATCTTAGAATAGCCGAGTCTGCTATAATTGCATTTTGCATGTGTTGCATTAGGCATTTCTGTATAGTTAGGATCATGCATGATTTCTAATGAATTCCTATTTTGGCTTGGAGTACTCGGTAAGCTTTATGCTTTAGCATCCTTGCATGCGTGTGAGTGGCTGCCATGAATAGCATGCTTACCATGAGACTATGTGCTTATCTGATATAACTGCCTGAATGCCTGTGGGTGAAGGTTGGGTTACTTAAATTGGAATAAATCATCAAATGTTTCAAAGCCTACCTGCGGGTAGCAAACCATTTTCAAAAACAAGAATAAAATGTTTCGTTCCAATTCAGGCGACCCGGTCTATATTTGTATGCTGTGCGCATCACGTAGTAACCTAGGCTAATAAACCGGAATAAGAACTCACAATGTTTTCAAAAATTGATATCATGGTTAGTAGAGGCCGGTCTACGACCGGGCGAGCGGGGGTGCTCACGAAGTGACCTTCCCCAATCGTACCCAAGTTCCCGAGCCGAGGCAACTTTGGTGATGACGGACACGTGGCCTTTTGGCACCGAGTCAGGGTTTCCTAAATTTCCCAAAATAAAATATTTAGGTGGCGACTCTGTATCTGGCAAAGCAGTCCATGTTTGGCACTTCTTTCAAAAATCTGTTTTTTCTTAAAACGATTTGCCGGATTTGGACTCTTTGGTTCAGATTTAGAACCGTGACTAACGCAAGTCGAGTCCGAGCTGTAGCGAGGTCCCCCCGCGGGCCTGTCTACACCTCGGTCTTCCTTTTTTGGTACGTCTCCCTCCTGGCCGATGTCTTTCTCTCTCGGATTCTTCTCCCAGGGTTCTTCATTGCTGTTTTCTTCCTCCACATTAGGGTCAATGTGTTTACCACTCCCAGTAAGGATGTCGTCCCCAATCTTCTCTTTATGTCCATCGTTGGGTATCTATTCTCCTATCTTTGTGGGAGCTGTTTTCTGACCACACTGCCAAACATGTACTCAGCTGGAGAACACCGGCAAAATAGATTGCGCTCGAACGACCTTTCACAGAAAGACAAGACTTCGGCGGTGGTTCGTCCACTCGGGGGCACTCCGACGATCAGGTCAGTACTCAATTATCTCTCAAAGATAGCAAATAATGCTTTAACTCACTAGCTAGAATACAAAAAGTGTACCTTAAACGCACGAGGGTGCCTTACTTTTATAGCCAGCACTAACCTGATCTCTATAGAATCCTAGCTTCTCTTAGACTCTGGCTCAATGCTCATCCTAGACTCTCCAATAGATAAAGATAAACTCCCTAAGAGCTTTATCCTTACTCCGGCTGAGGTCCTCCCCCACTCCAGGACTCTTTATAGCTTATATGTTCATCTCGGATTCCGGTATCTCCATAGACAACCTCGGCCTAGCCGAGATCACCTCGGCGCCATGCTCAGGACACGTGGCACCTCGGCTGGCACTTCGGTGCCACCTTGGACACGTGTTGTCCTTCACAAAAATATACCCCCACATCTTCCAAACCTAAAATTAAATTAATATGTTAATTAAAATAAAAGAATTAAAGATTAATCTAAAATATAAAATAAAACTAAAGATTGTCTTAAAATATAATTAAATAAAAATATAAAGTAAATAATAATTAAGAATTGATATAAAATATAATTAAATTAAAATTAGATTAACATGCTAGGAATTATAATTAAGAATTAAGAATTTAGGATTAATTATGATCTAAAATAAATTAGATTAAAATTATATTAAAATTCTAAGAATTACAATAATAATTAAGAATTTAGGATTAATTGTGATATAAGACAATAATTAAATTAAAATTAAAATTGAATTTTAAGAATTATAATAAATAACTAATAAAATTTGCCGATCAAAAAAATAAATTACTAATAATTTATGATTAAGTGTATTTTAATTGAATTAATGTTAGATATTATAAATTATGTGTATGTGAGAGGAAAGAGAAAAAAATAACGAAAATGATATAAGATTTGAAAGTATTATAGTCATATCACATCTATAGTTAACGATATTAAAAGATATACATTAGTCCAAAATTATATGAGATTTTTTTGACTATATTTGAATCATAAGCAGTAAAATGTTTTAGTCTCAAACCATAAGGGGATAAAATGAATTTAACCCAATAGAAAATTAACATTTTACATAATGAGGATCTTTATGTATTTTTATAGATTTAATCTCAACCAACAAACAAAAACCATTTATCATATATTTTCAACCTAATACTACGATACTAGAAATCTCATCACCTAATTTCACCCTACTCATAATTTCAATCAACTTAATCTGACAAACAAATATGATCGAAAGGATGAAATAGAAAATTTAACTACAAAATTAAGAACATCTTAAAATTCCCTCCAATTATCTAACGGTGACGGGCTCAATTAAATGCAAGACAAATGTCAAGGAATGTCGACTAATTTTTCAATATAAATAAGGTCACACCCTTTGTCAGCTAACATCATTTAGTGCAATGGTGAATTACCAATAATGTCTTTTTTGAGATTCTAATTTTCATTATGTGAGAAGAACAAATAGAAGTGCAAACAAATGTAATTTTATTTCTAGAAATACAAAAAAAAAAAAAAAAAAAAAAAAAAACCTAGTGGCAAATACAAAAGATTTCCTATTATTAACGACAAATTTTCAATAATAAACATAAACCTTTTCAATGAAAAAACGCTCCAAAAAGCACCCAAAACCAAACCCCCAAAACTTAAATTCTCACACTAGTGCCTTTCAAGTAAACTATAGCAAGGGACCCATTGACGGCAAGCCTCTCTCTCTCTTTCTGAACCATAGCACAAAGACCCATCAATGATATCACAGAAGACCCAGAACTGCAGTGTGATGGAGGTAGATTGAGGCTAAGGCAGGGTGATGGAGGATATAGGAGACTGCTCCGGCACAATAGAGGCGGAGAGGCGATGTGACAATGACGACAACAAAGGTGAAGATGTGCCGCGTTAGATGTTTCTATGGCCTCAATTGCCAGTTGTCGTAATTCCCATGGATAGAGATGATGAGTTTTAAAGAAATGGGTTTTGCTTGATTTTCTCTTGAGATACTGTCGTATAAAATAAAATAAAAAAATTATATACGCATTCTGTTGGTGATAATTATAAATAAAATATCAGAAAGTACAACTAATAAAAATTACAATAACTATTGAAAGGGTTGAGGTGCGGGAAATTCGCTCTTTTTAAAGAGATTCAAGCCCTCTGCGGTTAGGCAAAGCCTCACACTTGTATAGCAGAAAAACTTTGACTTCTCCCTCGCAAAATACAATAGCCTGACTAAGTCGTACGACTCACAATACTGCATAATTGGTTAAACCCAAAGCTTTATCACTTACATCCTTTATTTCTTTGACTGATAATCTCACACAAAAATAATAAAACAACCAAACCTTCTTATATTTTCCAAGATAAGAGGGTAGCTCAATTTATAGGAAAGGAAAACTTGGTGGCAAGTGTCTTGGTGGAGAGGAAACTTGGTCGGCAAGTTTCTTGGAGGAGAAGAAAACTTGGTGGGCAAGTTGCTTACAGGAGAAGAAAAGAGAACTTGGAGAGAAAGAAACTTTTCTTAGAGGCAAAGAAAGGTAGCTTGGAGAACACGTTGCCTGGAACCCAAGCACCATATAATCTGTAACACATTATAATATTAAGATATCTGCTAACATTCCCCTACCTATTTTAATATTATAGGTAACAAAATCTGAGATTATTAGGCAAATAAGGATATTATGCATCATGGCAGGTATACTCTGCATTGAACCTCCATTAGTGAAACAATAATATCTACTCCAGAGCCAATAGGATGCTCAACATTGAACTATGACTACTTAAGGGAAATAAATAATTATTACACACACATAATATTCCAGGTGTTCATATAAGCTTTAATAGCCAGCACATTATGGCCTTGTGCAATCCCAGGATTCATGAGTGCGTTTGAGAATTAGCCCAAATCTCATAGGTAGCGGCCCTACTACCACACTTACATAGGTGAATTCTATCAAGGGTGCTCTTGTAACTATGACACTCCACTCAATAAGAGCTACAAAAATTCAATAAGAGTTTTTTTGATAACTCAACCTCTATAACGTTACAGGATAAATGCACTTACATCATAGGGATGTGTAAAAAGTAATTCAGTGCATTTCTCATAGTCATCATATGATCGTTCTTCTCATTGAACCCAGTTACAGGATCTCTAGTCCCTAGGTTGAGTATCCTCATACATGGCTCTTGCTATATTCAATGGGTTTCAACCCCATCCCCTTCAATGTATTTCAGACTCTATCTCTTACTAAGGCCTTAGTTAATGAATCTGCAAGATTATCACTAGATTTAATATAATCCACATTTATGATGCCATTATTCATATGAGATCTCACAGTACTGTGTATTCTTCTGATATGCCTAGATTTACCGTTATAATAATGGTTATTAACTCGACAAATTGCTGCGATGCTATCACAATGAATCAATATAGGTGGAATCGATTTTTCCCAACAAGAGATTTCATTTATCAAATCTCTTAACAAATTTGCTTCTTCACTAGTTGTAGCTAAAGTAATAAGTTCAGCCTCCATTGTTGAATTAACAATAATGGTTTGTTTTTTCGATTTCCAACTTATAGCACCACCCCCTAAGGTAAATAAGTAACCAGTAGTTGATAATGAATCACCTGACAAGGTATTCTAATTGGCATCATTGTAACCTTCAAGTACTGCAGGATACTTATTATAAAACAAGCCATATTTTGTGGTACCAAATAAACAGTTCATAAGCCGCTTAATGGCTAGCTAGTGATCACTGCCAGGCTTGCTAATAAACTTGCTAAGTGCTCCAACTGCACAGGCAATGTTAGGTTTAGTACAGTCAATGGCATAACTCAAGCTACTAATTATACTAGCATATTCCTTTTGATTAATTACATCCTCATCATTTTCAACAGGAAATAAATGCACATGAGGATCAAAAGGAGTAAGAACATACTTGCACTTATAAAAATTATATTCTCTCAAAATTTTCTCAACATAATGCGATTGATCAAGAAATATACCATCACAGGTTTTGGTAATTTTTATTCTTAAAATATAATTAGCCTTACCAAGATCTTTTATATCAAAATGACTACTAAGCATATTTTTAGTTTTCACGATGATATGCAAATCAGAGCCAAATATAAGTAAATCATCCACATAGAGGCTAATAATAACATGTGAATTTTATTCAGATTTATAGTAGATGCATTTATCACATTCATTAGTTTTATAGCCATTCTCAATCATGCAAGAATCAAATTCCTCATGCCATTGTTTAGGGGCCTGTTTTAAGCCATATAGGGATTTAACTAGCTTGCACACTTTGTTTTCTTGACCGGGTTCCACGAAACCCTCAGGTTGATCCATATAGATTTCTTCATCTAGGTCTCAATTTAAAAATGTTGTTTTAACATCAATTTGATAAATTTGTAGATCATGAATTGTAGCCACTACAATTAATAATCTAATGGATGTAACTCTAGTAACTAGAAAAAATGTATCAAAAAAGTCAAGATCTGCCTGTTGTTTAAAATCTTTTTGCAACAAGCCTTGCTTTATATTTATCAATAGTTCCATCCGGTTTAAGTTTTTTCCTCAAAACCCATTTACAACCAATAGTTTTACAACCTGGTGGTAAATCTACTAATACCCAAGTTTTATTAGATAGTAATGATTCCATCTCATCATTTACAGCCTTGTTCCAAAAAACAGAGTCAGGAGATGCCAAAGCTTCTTGAGTTAATAGAGTTTCCTCCACATTAAAAATATGATAATTAGGGCCAAAATCTTTTTTTAATTTGGCTCTTTTACTTCTTCTAGGTTCAAAAACTACAGTGTCTTGGTTTTGTGAAAGAGGAATAGAGGAACCGGTTTCAGATAAAATATTTTTCTTGATAATTTTGACCCCCACCATTTTTAGATTTAAAAGGAAATTTTTCTTCATGAAAAATTGCATCACTTGATTCAAAAATTATTTTGTTTTCAATATCAAAAAATCTATAGGTTGTACTATTTGTTGCATATCCGAAAAAAGCACAAGTGACAGATTTCACACCTAATTTAGGTCTTTTAGGGCCCACAAGTCTAACAAAATCAAAACAATCCCAAACCCTCAAATATCCCAAATTTGGCTTATGCCCTTTCCACAACTCAGAAGGTATAACCTTTGTTTTTTTTATGTGGCACTCTATTAATAACATAACATGCAGTTAAAATCGTTTCTCCCCACAAATTTGAAGGAGCACCTGCTTCAATTAGCATAGTATTTGTTAAATCAGTTAAAGTTCTATTTTTCCTTTCTACTACACCGTTAGATGCAGGTGAATACAGTGGAGTAGTTTCATGGATTATTTCCAAAGACTGAGCAAATGAATTGAATCCAAAATATTCATACTCTCGGCCTCTATCATTTCTATGTCTTTTAATCTTTTTACCAAATTGATTTTCAACTTCAAAAAGGAATTCTTTAAATTTTTCAAAAGCATCACTTTTATTTTTCAACAAGTATACATAAGTGTATTTTGAAAACTCATCAATAAAAGTGATAAAATATCTATTTCCATGACGTGTTAAAATTCCTTCAAATTCACATAAATCTATATGAATTAATTCTAGCAATTCAGTATTTCTCACCACACTTTTGTGAGGCCTTTTAATATTTTTGCTTGACTGCAAACTTCACATTTCGCAAAATTATTTGTTAGTCTGGGAATTAATCAGAAACTACTCATGACTCTCACATATCGGCTATTAATATGACACAGACGAGCATGCCAAAAATTCATAGAAAATAGCATGTAAACAGAAATATGTGTTTTCTTATTCTCAACATTTAATTTAAACATTCCATTACATGCATATCTTTTTCCCATAAATATGCCTTTTTTAGTGATTGCATATTGGTCAGATTTAATGGTCTGCTTGAAACCAGTTTCGTTGAGCAAATAACTCGACACCAAATTTTTCCTTATGGATGGTGTGTACAACACATCTTTTAAAACAAGTACACATCCAGAGGTAAATTTCAACTCAACATCTCCATACCTGAGCACCTTGGTTAAACTAGAGTCACCAAGCATAATAGTCCCCTCCTCATTAAAAGGAGTAAAATCTTTGAACCAATCTTTATCATAGCAGATATGCCTATTGGCACCAGAGTTTGTCCATCACCCTTCCACAGATTGAACCATAAAAATATCTGTAATCATAGCCACAAATGGTTCCTCGGTAACATTAGCCTGTGGTTGAGACTATTGTTTCCGAAATATTCAAGTTCGAGCAATATGCCCACTTTTGCCACACACAAAACACGTCACATTTGTCAGATCTTGTAAAGGGGGTTCTTGGTTCCATTTCTTTTGCCTCGGGTAATTTTTATTTTGTGGCCTTTCAGTATTTTTTCAGATTTTCTTAACTGGCTTCAAGTGACTATTTTTATGAAATCAACCTTTAGGTAAAGTATTTTCAGAAGTTAAATTTACCTTTACAGTGGAATGCACTTGTGTCATAAGCACATCTTGTCCTCATGCCTCCTCTTCCACCCGAATCCGTATGATTAGAGTCTCCAAGGACATCTCTTTTTGCTTGTGATGCATTGACTTCTGAAACTCCCTCCAAGATGATGGTAGTTTGCCAATAATTCCTGCCATAACAAGATTGTCTCTAATTTTGATGCCTACAGATCTAACTTCAACCACTAGCATCTAAAAATCTTGCACTTGCTCCACCACTAATTTTCCATCTATCATCTGATAGCGGAAAAAACGGCTTATAACATATTTTTTAGTGCCTGCCTCTTTAGTGCCATATTTATTTTGCGAGGCTTTCCAAATTTTCTTGGCAGTGGTGTAAGTAGTATCATAATAATCATAAAATTGATCCGAAAGACAATTCAAAAGATAATACTGACATTTATACTCATCTGTGTTGTATTTCTCAATTTTTTCAAGATGAGTGGCATACTTCTCGTCGGTCAACTCTTCAGTGGGGACTTTGTTCAGATTTTTCTCGGTCAGGATAGAGGCCACCTTGAGGAGACTGAGGTAGAAAAGCACCTTGCCTTTCCATTTCTTGAAATGGGCTCTCTTGAACCGGAAAGGCTTGTTAAGATTGCCGATATTCTCGTTGGGCTTCTTCGATACTGGCTCCATGAATTTTAATGATTGAATCTCCTTAAAATTGTTGGTGATAATTACAAATAAAACACCAGAAAATACAAATAATAAAAATTACAATAACTATTAAAAGGGCTTAGGCGCGGAAAATTTGCTCTCTTTAAGGAGATTCAAGCCCTCTGCGGTTAGGCAAAGCCTCACACCAGTGCATCAGAAAAAACCTTAACTTGTCCCCTCTAGGATACAAAAGCTCGACTAAGTCGTATGGTTTACCAATACTGAACAATTAGTTGAACCCAAAGTTTTATCACATACACCCTTTATTTCTTTGCTTGATAATCTCACACAAAAATAGTAAAACAACAAAACCTTCTTATATTTTCCAGGATAAAAGGTTAGCTCAATTTATAGGAGAGGAAAACTTGGTGGGCAAGTTTCTTGGAGGAGACGGAAACTTGGTGGGCAAGTTGCTTGGAGGAGAAGAAAAGAGAACTTGGAGACAGAAACTTTTCTTAGAGGCAAAGAAAGGTAGCTTGGAGAACATGTTGCTTGAAGTCCAAACACACCATATAATTTATAACACATTATAATATTAAAAAATCTGCTAGCACATTCTATCTGTAAGAATATCCAATCCAACCCTTTTTTGTATATGGGGAATTTTCCATCTGTGTAAGTTTTCTGTTTAGAAGTTTCTATAGTTATGTCCTATCTATTTGTACATCTGATTGACACCTTTGCCTTGAATGATTTTAGGTTCTAATATAGAATATGACTTTCACTTTGTAGATTAAGGTTTGAATTTGATTATTTATGTGCATATGTGAATTGATGAATTTGTGCACATATTTGAAGATTTTCTTGATCAAATAACTTTTTGATTGTTTTTTTGGTGGGCTTGTGTTTTAAAGAAACGGTAAATTACACTTATCTCATGAGGTTTTTGAAAAATATAGAAACTTTTTTCGATAGTTTTAATAATTACAGAAACTTCTCATATTTTTGCTGATAATATCAAGATTTCCTCACTTCATGAATTTAGCACAAACGATTTTAATTGACTATTCAAAATGACCGTATTACCCCTTTGAATTGAGCGGGAAGATGCAATCTATCAAATCAACCAATAAGCTATTTAAATGAAATTTTTCACTCACCTTTTTTGAAATTTTGCATATATATATATATATATATATTATTAAAGACTCATACATATTTTAACATGATACATTAATAATTTAATATAAGACCCTAATCATAGAGCATTTATTTCACACTATATAACTAATGAAATTTTTTTCAATTTTAATTAATGCATTTATTATTTAACTTTTTTTCTTTTCTTTTTTTACGTTGAAACAAATGGATTAATTTTTTTTCCAGCAATTTGTCATACTTTTTTATTCATATGTAAAAAAAATTATTCATCTCTAAATTGTTAAGATAATATTACAACATTAAATAATAAAAAAGAAAAAACTTAATTTTCATTGATAAAATACTTAAAAAATATATTTTATCACTAATTTGATTTTTTTTTTTAAATTCACACTGAATTGTTATTTTCTCTTAATAGTTGTTTATGGGATATATTATCGCACCTTTACATTAAATACATATTGCTATTTTTGTCCAAATTTTTAGTATTTTTTCAAGGTAATTTATTTCTTTTTTACACCAAAACGACAGTGTATTAACAGAAGCCCCTAGGAGCGAAGCTTTAAAACTGATTAATTCCATATTTGTTTCTCTCTAAAATTAATGTTAAATAACATTCTAATAATTTAATATAAGAGTTATTTCATACTACATAAATAACATAAAATTTATCATTTTAAGTAATACATTTAGTATTTAATTTTTCTTAAAGTTGAAATAAATGCATTAATTTTTTTTCTTGACAATTTGCATTACTTATTTATTCACATGTAAAAAATTATTATTTTATCTTTTCTCAATATTATTCTCAAATTTTAATTTTTATTTTTGGGCCATTAAACTTCTAGTTGATGCATATTTAAAAAAACTTAAATTAATATTTTTTACAGGATTAAAATTTTTTAAAAATAAATATAGAAGTTAAAAAAAAAAAATCTTACCTCCTCTGAGGTTATCAACACCAATTTTAACCTTAAATGCACTAAATTTAATTTACCATATTAAATATATATATGTATATAATTATTATTTATTTTTCATATTTTTTTTCAAAATATAAATGTAATTTCTTGATTATATTTTTTTACACAAGTTTTTGAGCTTTTATAGAAAAAATAAAATAAAATAAAACTATTAATAAAGGTGAGAAATTAATTTTAAGATTTCATGATCCTTCATTTCCTATCAACTAATTTTAACCTATTGTGAAGTGTTTATGTTTTTTTTTTTTTACTTATATATTTATTTTTTAGTTTTTTTAATCATGTAAAAATATTATCCCGTGTTTCTTTAAATATGCATCGAGTAGAAGTTTAATAACCTAAAGATAAAAATTAAAATTTGAGAATAATAGATGATTAAGAAAAGATAAAATAATAAAATATATAGTTTGACAAGCAAGTAAAGTTAAGAGATCCTAATTAATAGCCTCAATGTTGTACAATTCGGCCTTAATCACATCCTCCAACTTACAACTTGCTAGTCCTCAAGCAAGTAATAAAAATAAAATAAAATTAAACAAAATCTAGTTATTTCCTATTTCATGGGGAAACGGTTGCATTTAGCATATGCAACAAGCCTTTAAACCACAAAGTTACCCCAAGTGGACGAGTAAACTCTCGTGAGGGTTTACAGAAATGATATCTATAAACATTAACATATTCATATGTGCCCAACAATTAACCACACTACTCCACCTAACAATCAACTTATGTGCCATTACAGTGTCATATTAAGACATAATGAGTCATTAAAGGCATAGTGGACAAGCATGAAGAAATCTATTGAGTCAAAACCATAATTCAGTTAATAAAAAAGTAAAGTCCCCTGTACTTGTGCATGCTAGTAGACAAATCATTAGTACCCTCGATGTAAAGTGCAATCTCCATATTAGTTAATTGTCCACTATAATAGCCCAGCATAACTCATAATAACACCCAACATATACAGAAAAACTAAATTGTTGCAGTCAAGATTCTCAAAAGGCTTTTTTTTTTTAATTTTATTTTATTTTTTAAATGACGGTGCAATGTCCTGATCCATTAAGCTTTCTAATCAACCCATGTAACAAGCATTGGGCCAATGACTCCTAAACCAGACGGTTTTAGGGCACTAGGTGTGAAGACACCCCTACGGGCTTAATAACTCTAGTTGAAAAGGCTATGAATCTGAACAAGTCATTCTCCTTATTTTCCTTAACTGTGCAATGTCTAAGTCCCTTAAGCTTTCTAATTAACCCATGTAGCAAGTATTCGGCCAATGACTCCCAAACCAGACGGTTTTAGGGCACTAGGTGTAGAGACACCCTTACGGGCTTAATAACTCGAGTTAAAAAGGCTATGAACCCAAACAAGTCAAGTTTTTTTTTTTTGAGAATCTTGGCTCCTCATTTATTCTTTTCTGCAACCCTAGCCATTATCAATGATGTAGACCATGGATTATAATAAAGAGGTCACCGCTATGATAGTGTGTTCATGTGAATTAAGGCATACTCATGACAAGTGTACTAATGCCACAAACACAAATAACTCTCCTAGTGCAAACATCACATGCAAGTATATACCCAATAAACCATTTTCATACAAGTCTACTATGGTCTCCAATTAACATATGCAAATACCATCACCCTACAAGCAACAAGTCACATCAAGTGAAGTAATGCAATCAAGTGAAACAGGTATAAACATGAATTATGAGCCAAATAGAAATGTACAAAAGAAAATACAACCCTCATCCTCCAACTTGAATATGGCATTGTCCTCAATGGAAAAGTAAAGAGAAATGAGAGAAGATTACTAGAGATTGTAGGTGCACATCCATGTAGGCATATAGTAACACACACACTTCGCACACTTTTTTTTTTTGGAAAAGAAGAAATAACTAAAAAGAAAAATAAAAATAAAAGAGACAAAGCAATATATAGGCTGGTACTATTGAGAATCCGGTGGTGGTGGTGGCGGGAAATGCTGGGCAAACAAGGCGTGCATCAAAGATCGCGTCTCAAAGGCTTCATCCTGAACCCGTTGGCCGAGCTGATCAAAACGCTGCTGGCTCGACTCTCGATATGTATAAAAGTAAGTTTGCAGTGATTCAACTGACTGCTAAATGTTGAGCTGGTGGGCGTGTAGCTAGTCGAAGGCTGCCTGAGAATAGTCTCGATGCGCCTGAAAATCCGTGCGTAACCCCATGAGACTCAGGTGGTGATCACGAAGAGTACTGCGAACCTGATCCACAGAGTGCTGAAGCTATAAGTACTCCTCACGAGTTATGGAGAATGGGTCCCCTTGGGGAGGCACAGGGGAGGCAGGATGAGGTGGTTGGTCGTGGACAGGGTCCGAGGCCTCATCAACTGGGGCACCAACATGCTGCGAAATGCGAGATAGGATATGCTGCCATTCCCGCTACTCGAAAGTTGGATAAGCTCGATCAATCTCCTCAGTCGAATCAATGGGGAGGCCGTTCAGCTTGAAAAAACGTTTCTGCAAGTTGGAAAATAGCAGCGGCCAAGTCAGGTTCTGCATAGGTTGAGGCTGAATTGCCTCCCGTAGAAATTTTCGCATATGCATCCAGATGATATGCGCAAGTGGGACTTGATAGCCATGCTGATAACCGTGTAAGGCCCGAACAAACTCCAAGCGGTGCTCAACTTTATGCCCAAGTGGAAGGGCATTCTTATGTATAACGGAGTCAATAAATAACAAGCGGCTAGGCAGCTTGCTCCGGCGCAAGCATGTCAAACTTGTGTCACCGTGGGCTCTCGGGAAGTACTGTTGGATGAAGCTGTGTATGGATTGTTGGTCCTCAACTTCCGGGAAGGGCTGGTATTCCGTCTTGGAGAAGAATGCTAACGCGTCGGCAATTATGGATTCGGTGATGTTGACGAGATGGCCATCAATGGTGGACAATAGTCCTTCCTCGGTGAGTGACTCATACAGGTTCTGGTAGAAGAGTCGTACCAGATGAGGATAAGTGGGCATTGTCACAGTGCAAAGGCCCATCTGTTGTCGGCGTTGGAGTTGCTCAACGGCCCAAGAAGTGGCCAGGTCACGTTGAAAATATGAAATGTTGAACTGCATGAGCTTGTGAAGCGGGCGTGAAGCCCACTTCGGCCGTAGCAAGTCATCCGATGGTGGTGGTGAGGATGGTGGTGACGGTGGTGCCGAGGAGGATAAACCTCTAGCCTTTTTCGAGGCCCGGGTGGATAGCCGGCTACTCATATCCTGCACACACCAAAAGCAAATAGATATAGACCTGTGGAACCAATCATGAGAATAAAGCAAAATATTAAAGCACAAGTCTGCCCACTAATGTACCACATGCAATTCTCATTTTTTTTTTTAACAAAATGAAATAGAATAATATAAACTTACATATTAACATTTTAACAAGCATTGAATTAAACTAAGAAGTAATGCTAAGATAATAGGATACATCTAAACAACTAAATAAATAGATGAAAAATACAATGAATTAGAAAAGCAAGGTATTAGAAAAAAAAATTTTAAACGAAAAGAAATAAATAAATGAATAAAAAATGACATTAAATTAAATTGACTACTGAACAACAGTACAATGTTATTGAAGTAACTAATGACTAAATAAGTAAACTAACAAAACTAAACTATTTGAATAAACTAAACTATCAAGTAAAGAATGAAGTACTAAAATAAAATAACAGAAAAATAAGCAACTAAATAAATAAATAAATCACCTATGAAGTAAACAAAAAAACTAAGCAGGAATTTTATTTTATTTTATTTATTTATTTATCTTTATTTATTTTTAAATAGGGCTATTTTATTTAAGTAACTAATGATTGAATAATTAAAACTATCAAAACAAAATTATTTTCATGAACTAAACTATGGTAAGCAAGCCAAATAATTAAAATAACAAAACAAAACAAAAATAAACTTTTTTTTTTTTGGTACTGGACCACACATGCGCCGGAGATGGCCGCATGTGCGGCAGTCGTCTTCTCGACTACCCAATTTTTTATTTTTATTATTATTATTTTTTTAAGGATGAACCATAAATCATGGTGTGAACAACAAACAAAAATAAAAACTCTACTTATCTACTCCTACACTCACAAATCTACACAAAAAGGAAAAGTTACCTTAAAAGAGTGGAAAAAAAGGGAGAAAGAAGAATGATTTGCTCAAAAAAATGGTGGTCGCCGGAGATTCGACGGACGGAGAAGAAATAGGGCGCCGGCGGTGAGATGGTGGTGAGGAAGAAGGAAAGAGGGGTGAGAGTTGAAGGAAGAAGAGGTTGGTGATGGTGGGGGTATGATGAGTTGGTGGTTTTGTGGTGTTGTGTGAGATGATGAGAGGTAGAGAGAGAGAGTGGTTGGGAAAGTGATAGTCAAAGAGCGTCTAGGTTAGATTTAGTTGAAATCAAATTTGATTTGTTTTGTTTTGTTTTTTTTTTCAAAAAAAAAAAATAAATAAAAAAATAAAAAAATAAATAAAAAATAAAAAATAACAATAAGAAACTGAATGTTTATTTATTTATTTTTTTATGATTAGTTTTTTTTTTTTTGAAAAGAATAAGTTATACTGAAATAGATAAAATAAAAAAATATATATATAAGAAATCTTTTTTTATTTTTATTTTTAATTTATATATATTTTAATTGCAATTTTTTTTTTTTTTTTTGGTTGGAACGTCGTCCCGCACGTGCAGGATTGTGCCACGCACATGTAGACTCACCCCGCATCAAGCCGCGCTTGTGCATATAAAGCAGGCCAAAAACAATTTCAATAGAGTTTTTCCCACACGTGCGGTGTTTCATTTTTTTTTTTTTTTGGGAAAACGACGTTCCGCACGTACGGGGATCAAGCCGCACGTGCGGCTTGGATGCCGCACCACCTCCACCGCACCTGTATATAAAGCAAGCCCGAATTTGTGGAATGTAGTTTTTGCCACATGTGCAGTGGGTTTTGCCGCAAGTGCAGGGATTGTTTTTTTTTTTTTTACCACTATTCCCTCAGCCCAACTTTTACCTTAATTTTACAATCAAAATAAGAGTATCTCTTGCAAACAAATAAAAGTTCAATGAAGGTATAATCGTCACGCAAAAATCATAGGTACTACTTTTCTCCCTAACAGTGTTTGTAACTTTCCCTATTCTCCAACAGGGTGATAGACTAGGTTGATTCGGTATCCAGAATCGAGGAGCATAAAGCTAACTCGACCTATGGGGCTGCCATACAGAGTTCAAGCCGGGGTAGTTTTGAAGCAATCTCCACACCCTTGGGTATTAAACCAGACTTTAGTCTCGGAAAATCCAAACCTTTGTGTTATAGGCTTTACCATTTGAACTCTAGTTTCCACCGTCTCAGTTTGTCTCCTAGGAACTCACTACAAACACAGTTAGGTGGCTATACCAGACTGTCAGATGCCGTTCGGGCATGGCGAGCACCAAAGGAATTACACCTTTACAGGATTTAAAGTCTCCTAGACGCAAATAAAGACAACAAGAACAAAGAAAAATAGAATGGAATAGAAAGTAAAGAAAAGAAAATAAAACATCAATCTCTCAATCATAGTAAAAAGGGTCCATCAAAGCAATGGACTCAATCATATCCCCATTCCCAATCCCCTATATATATGGCTTCAGTCTTTGGCCATTCACTTTGAAAGTGTTGCCATTCTTTGGATCTTGCACCTCAACGACACCGTGAATAAATGCCTCAACAACCACAAAGGGACCATCCCACATTGATCTAAGCTTACCTGGAAAGAGTCTCAATTTGGAGTTAAAAGGCCACACTTTTTGGCCGGGTTCAAAAGATTTTCTATTAATGTGCTTGTCATGGAATTCCTTAGTCCGAGCTTTAAAAATTCTCGAACTCTCATATGCATCATTATAAATTTCCTCCAACTCATTGAGTTGTGTAGACACCCCATTTTTGACCGACCTTAAGACTCAGACGTCATCGATTGAGCGCTCGATGATTGCGCATGTTTGTGCTCGTTCCGAGTTTCTGGAGTTTTCGGCTGAGTGCCTTGCCTCTTGGCCTCTGAACTCTTTGTGTTTTGTCTTTGTTGTTGGATCATGCCTTGTTGACCTTGCCTGGAGGGAAAGAGAGGTCTGTAGACCACTTTTTGTAGTCGTAGACTACTTTTCCCTCTTGTAGGCTAGTTTCCAGTTTCCGGAGCCTTCGGCTAAACGCCTGGTCTCGGAACCTCTTAACGTTCTCCTCTTGGCCTGGTTTTTGGATCATGCCTTGTTGCCTTTGCCTAGAGGGAAACAGAGGTCTGTAGACCACTTTTGTGGCTGTAGACCACCTTTCCCTCTCGTAGACCACTTTTTGTACCCGTAGACTAGTTTTCAAGGCTTCCGGCTGCGTGCCTTGTCCCGCGGACTCTTGTCTTGCATCTTTTTTGGTTTGTTTTTGGCACAAACCTTGTTTTCCTTGCTTGGAGGGTGGAATAAGGGGTGCAGACCAATTTCTCTCCCTGAAGACCACTTTTCTTCCCTGCCAGCCAGTTTTCTGGTCGACTAGCTGGTCTTGGTGGTCTGTGGACCACCAAAAGTGGTCGGCAGCCATTCCACCACCTTCCTTTCTTTGTGTAGACCACTCCTCCCCCTTGCCGACCACTTTCTCTTCCTGCAGACCACTTTTTCTGGTCGGCCGACCAGTGCAAGTAGCTGGTCGACCACTTCAACTGGTTGGCAGCTTTCCTGCACTTTTTGCAGATATTTTCCATGCCAGCTGTGCCAGCTGTGCCAGCTGTTAGGCACAGAAAGCATCCTCCAGTGTATGGAGGGATTGATTCAAGCTTCAAGCTTGTTGAACAAGCTTGATGCATGTTTTTCTATAAAAGGGAGCCTCCTCCCTCCTGTCTCAGGTTGAGAATTTTGCATTGAAGCTATAGATACATCTCTATCTCTATATTTCTTCCTTTGCTCTATATTTGTGCTTGAAAGTGTAGTTTCTTCACACTTTTGCACACAAACACCTAGTGAAACACCATACTCTTGTTGCTGAGGCACCTTGGAGCTGGTTTTGGTGTTTTTGGATTGCTTTTGATCAAAAAAGGTTGCTGGAGTTGCTACTTTGAAGTTGTTCTTCAAGGGTGAGTTTCTAACCCCTTAAACCTTTATTTTTGATTAAGCTTTTGGCCCTATTTGCATGATGTTTTAGGCTTAACTTTCAACTGCAAAAAGTTCTAATTTTAAGTTCTTGAAATGTTTGTTTAAGGTCTCTTTGGTGTTGGGGGTGGTCTACCCCCTTTTGTGCCTTGTTTTGGGCCATCACTTTAGGCCTTTGTGATCACCTTTGTTTGGCCTCTTCATTACTGAATTCTAGAGGAATTTTAGTGGTGAAAAGTGTGTCTTGAGGCCTCAAATAGGTGGGGTCGTCCCCCCTCCTCTTCTCTTATGTGCTTGTGTTGATGGCTCATCAAAGTAGCATGTCTTTCTAGCATGTTTTGGCTCCATCTTAGCACATCTTAGGCATTATTTCAGCATGTTATAGCTCTGTCTAGGGTTGGTTTGATTACCTCTTGCATGCTCCTTGCACTTGTAGTGCAATTCCACAAACCAGCCTAATATGCATCATGCTTTGGACCATTATTTTGGCATAATTTTGGCTCAACTCTAGCAAGATTTTACTCATGATTTACCATGCTTAAGCTCTATTTTATGTTGTTTTGGTCATGCATGCCTTGCTTTGTATAGCCATAATGCATTCTAGTTCATTAGCTTTAAATTCCCAAATCACTAGCATGCATTGCTTGGGCTATTTGCATGATTTGGCATAATTTGTTATTTGATTTCAGAGCATGTTCCACTGCCATATCCTCACATCTTCCACTCTTTCAATGCTTTGGAGGATTGGTGCTTTATGCCTTAAATATGAGCCAATATGTATGCCTTCTTGCCTAAGCTTTTGGGCTGCCATATCAGTGTGTTTTTGGTGTTGTTTTGCCATGATACAACTTTGATTTTTGTTGGTGAAGTCATCTCATGTTTGGTTTTGGTAGGTGTAGTGTAATCCTCCTTATTGGCCTTGCATACTCCATGCTTCATGCCCTTCATGCTAGCATGTGTTAGCTCTACTCCATACATGTTTTAGCATCATTTTGACATGCTCTAAGACTGTTTTGGGTTGTCTTGGCCATATGATTCATGTATTGCATAGCTGTAGTACAATGGGCTTGGCTAGCCTTGTGTGTTCATGCCTCTAGCATGCTTTATTTGTGACATGTCCATGGTTTGGCATCATTTAACATGTTATTTCAGAGCATATAGTATTGCCATGTTCTCACTTCTTTCACACTTTGAGTGCCTTTAAAGGTTATGCATTATTGCCTTGTTTGTGAGCCATTATGTATGCATGCATGCTTACGCTTTTGAGCTCCCATCTCAGCATGTTTTGGCCTTTTTTTTGACCTAATTGAGCTCTATCTATGGTCGGTTCAATCATTTGTGCCATGTATTGCATGCCTCTTGTGTAGTCCCTTTTGGTCGCCTTGTGCCTTAGGCCTTCTTGCATGCTATACTTGTGTTGTTTGAGTGATTTGGCATTATTTCATACATGATTTCAGTGCATATAGCATTGTCACACTTCCATGTTTGTCACTTCTTAATCATGTTTGAGAGTTGTGCTCTTATGCCTAGTTGATGAGCCATCACATGAGCATGTGTTCTTGTCCCTTTTGTGCTTAAGTTTTGGTGTGTTGGCCACTGTTTTGGCATGATTTAGGTCTGTCCATATTTGGTTTAAGTCCATTGAGTATTGTGTTGCATGCCTCTTGTGAGATGCTATTTCCGAGCTTTGATGCCTTAAGCTTCTAGACTTGCCTATGCATTGTTTGCATGGTAGAATATTGTGTATGCCATTCTCACATTAGTAGAAGAGCATGTTGTTTGCATGTTGTTACATTGCATTGTGTTTGCATTTTGTTGCATTGCATGTTGTTTGCATGTGCATGCATTGCATTGTGTTTGCATGCCATCAGCATTGATAGGTTGATCATGCTTATTTTGTGTTGGATGTTAATCCGAACACAAGGAATGTGGCACATTTCGCAGTCAAAGTGATGAAACGTATTGCTTTTCTTGGTCGCCGACCCTCTTGATCAAGCATGATAGAGGCAGAGGCTTTTCTGTATTGTTTGTGCATTCATTGACAGTGACTTGTGCAAACTCGGCTTCTTGGCCATTGTGCATTGCGATGCTCGATTGATGGCCTGAGAGTCGAGAAATGCACTCCCTTGAGCTTAAGAAATGATAGGGAGGGTGGTTATGTACACATATCTTGCAAATACACTGAAGTGCCCCTTCTTGTTCTCTGTTGCAGCAAAATGGAGCTTGGTGGCATTTTCTGGTTGGCAGACCAGTATAAATGGCTAGCCAACCACTTTTTCTGGTTTGTAGCATGTGTAAGTGGTCTATAGGTGGTCTACAACACCATTAAGTGGTTGGCAGCCTTCCTGGAAGCCTCCATGTTGGAGTAGAAGCTACCTGGAGGTTTGTGCAATGTTTTAAGATCAAATGCAAACAGAGGCAAGTTGGGGCATAGCGATAGATTTCCGAACGAGGCGACCGAGCATACATGTACCCCTCGCCCCGAGGACCTTTTTTTACTGCTTTACTTAGCTGCTTTGCTTAGCTAGCTAATGCTTTGGTTTTGTACTTAAGTAGTTAATGCACTTAGCCATTCATTTGTGTTTGTAATTAGTTAACTTGTTAGTTAATTAGTTTCGTTTTGTAATAATTAGTTTAATTAGCTTAGATTAGCTAGTTAGCTTATTATTCGGACCCTCCGTCGAGAGGGTACAACTGTTGTAATAAGTGTGCGTGTGTGTGATACATGTCTTCCAACCCTCATTTCTTTCTCATTTTTACTTAACCGCTTTCGATGGTTAAGTAGTTTAGGGTTAGTTTCAATTAGCATCCTTATGCTATGCATGCGTGCATCATTCATTTGTCTTGCATGCACCGGGCTCGACGCATCATTCAAACTGCATTGTATTTCAATTCCAATTTGAATACATGTTATCAAGTTGCATTCACATGTCATCTTAGAATAGCCGAGCCTATTTTGGTTGCATTTTTGCATGTGTTGCATTAGACATCTTAACATAGCTAGGATCATGCATTGATTACTAACTAGCTTCTATTTTGGCTCAGAGTACACTGTGAGTGTTTAAGCTTTAGCATATTGCATGAGATGTGTATGCTGCCATGATAGCATGCTTACCATGAGGCTAACTGCTTAATTGTTTAAACTACGTGAATACCTGTGGATGAAGGTTTGATTGCCTGAATTGGAACAACTCGATGATTGTGAGTTTTAAGCCCACTTGAAGTGGCAAAATCATGTTTTAAGCCCACTTGAGGGTAGCAAATCCGCGTCTTAGCCTACTTGCAAGTAGCAATTTCAAACCACTTTAAAAAACAAACATGAGTTGCTTTGTTCCAATCCGCGTGATTGAGTCTATACTTGTATGCTGTGCGCATCACATAGTAAGCTAGCTAATAAATTAGAATAAGAACACATGTATTTTCAAAAACAACATATCATGTTAGTAGAGGTCGATCCTTTGATCGGGCGAGCGGAGGTGCTCATTTCAGGACCTTCCCCTCTCGTACCCAAGTTCCTGAGCCGAGGCAACTTTGGAGATGACGGACACGTGGCCTTAGGCACGAGTCAAGGTTTTCTAAATTTCCCCAAAACAAAATATTTTGGTGGCGACTCTGAAATCTGGAAAAGTAGTCCATGTTTGGTGCTTTTTGATTCAAAATCTGATTTTCCAAAATGATTTGCCGGATTTGGACTCTTTGGTGATTTATTAGTCTTACGTTGAGCTTTGTGAGATTAGATTTAGAACAATGTCAGGAGTCCGAACTGTAGTAGCTAGAACACGAATTCGCACCCTTACGCGTGGAGCGGAGTTCAGGCGGTCTACAAGTTGCAATTTTCGGTTGAGCCCAACTGCGGCCATATCGAAGTTAAACTTCTTTATGGCCCACAATGCTCGGTGCTCAAGTTCAACCGAGAGATGGCAAGCTTTTCCAAACACCGCCCTGTATGATGACATCCCAATAGGTGTCTTATAAGCAGTGCGGTAGGCCCATAATGCATCAATCAAACGTTGTGACCAATCTTTCCTATCTGGCCTCACTATTTTCTCTATTATGTGCTTTACCTCCTTATTTGAGACTTCCACTTGGCCACTAGTTTGATGGTGGTATGGAGTGCCAACCTTATGAGTGATAGAGTATTTCTTGACTATTGACTCAAAGAACTTGTTACAAAAATGCGTATCCTGATCATTTATTATGGCTCTAGGAAACCCAAAACGACTAAAGATGTTTTCATGCAAAAATTTGATTACAACTCTATAATCGTTTGTTTGGGTAGCTATCGCCTCCACCCACTTAGACACATAATCCACTGCCAAGAGAATATACTCAAACCCGAACGACGACGGGAAAGGTCTCATAAAATCAATCCCCTAAACATCAAAGATCTCTACCACAAGAATAGGGGACATTGGCATCATGTCACGCCGAGATATCAAACCCATATGCTGACAGCGCAAACAAGTTTTACAAAATTGATGGCCGTCTTTAAAAAATGTGGGCCAATAAAACTTGCTTTGTAAAATTGTGGCGGCCGTTTTATGCCCACTAAAATGACCACCACATGCAGAAGAATGACAAAAAGTAAGAATGCTATGCACCTCACTCTCCGACACACACCGTCGGATCACTTGGTCGGAGCAATATTTAAACAACTCTGGATCCTCCCAAAAATAATACCTGACCTGCGAAAAAAATTGATCTTTGTCTTGCTTAGACCAATTTTGAGGAATTTGCCCAATGGCCAAGTAATTCACAATATGTGCAAACCACGGGGGGCTCGCTCGTGACTACATTCTTAGATCCTTTCTAATCTTGGATCTCTAGGTCAAATTCCTGAAGCAACAAAATCCATCTAATTAACATAGGTTTGGTCTCTTTCTTTGATAGTAAATAACACAAAGCGGCATGATCAGTGAAGACTATGACCTTGGAGCCTAGGAGATAAAACCGGAATTTATCTAAAGCAAAGACCACAGCTAGCAACTCTTTCTCGGTAGTAGAATAATTCAATTGTGCATCCGAGAGAGTGCGACTAGCATAATATATAGCATATAGTGCGCTATTGACTCTTTGATCCAACACAGCCCCAACAGCATAATCTAAGGCATCACACATGATTTCACAAGGAAGCGACCAATCCGGTGATTTCAAGATTAGGGTGATGGTAAGGGCCATTCTCAGTGTTTCAAAAGCCTTCAAGCATGCCTCATCAAAGATAAAAGGCGTGTCCTTGACAAGTAAACTACACAAAGGACGTGATATTTTACTAAAGTCTTTGATGAACCTACGATAAAAACCTACATGCCCTAGGAAAGACCTAATTTGACGCATGGAATTGGGTGGAGGAAGGCCTGCAATGAGGTCAATCTTAGCCTTGTCTACCTCTATACTTGAGGGGACACAATGTGTCCCAACACTATACCCGCATGAACCATAAAATGGCTCTTTTCCCAACTCAAAATTAGGTTTTCCTCAGTACATCGTTCCAACACTCTAGTCAAGTTCCTAAGGCATTCCCTAAAAGACGGTCCAAACATCAAAAAATTATCCCTAAAAACCTCTAAGAATTTATCTACCATATTGGAGAAAATGGCCATCATACCCCGTTGAAAAGTCGCCGGTGCATTACATAGCCCAAAGGGCATGCGCCTGTAAGCAAAAGTGCCAAAAGGGCAAGTGAATGTGGTCTTTTCCTGGTTAGCGGGGTACACCGGGACTTGATTATACCCCAAGTAGCCATCAAGAAAACAATAGAAACCTTGCCCTGATAACCACTCTAGGATCTGGTCAATAAAAGGTAAGGGAAAATGATCCTTCCTAGTCATGAAATTAAGTCTCCTATAATCAATGCACACGCGCCACCTAGTAGTGGTTCGTGTGGGGACTAACTCTCCTCTCTCATTCTCAACAACAGTGATGCCCGATTTCTTGGGCACCACTTGTATGGGACTCACCCACTTGCAATCCGAGATGGGGTATATAATACCCGCATCCAACAATTTTAATACGTCCTTTTTCACCACCTCTTTTATATTGGGATTAAGCCTCCGTTGCATTTCACGAGAAGGTTTGGTGTCCTCCTCTAGGTGTATATAATGCATGCACACGGAGGGATCTATCCCTTTCAAATCAGCCACCGACCACCCTATAGCACTCCGATGTGCCACGAGAACACTCATTAACTGACTCTCCTGCTCTGTAGTCAAGTCAGATGCAATGATGACTGGTAAAGTATCCTAGGG
Organism: Camellia sinensis; assembly: GCF_055761805.1. Lineage (NCBI taxonomy): Eukaryota > Viridiplantae > Streptophyta > Magnoliopsida > Ericales > Theaceae > Camellia > Camellia sinensis. The sequence goes on from NC_138968.1 coordinate 15,643,613, forward strand.
CCCTAAAAATGTATACTTGAGTGTGGCCGGGAGTGGCTTCAACTCAAGTGTAGGTGGTGTGACCAAAGATGGTATGGCGAGCATTCTTGACAGAGAAGGAAGTGACTCAAATCAGGCTTTGCACGGAGGAAAATCCGGTGTGGAAGAAGTATTAAGCAGGGCATTCACCTCCTTAACCGACCCGTCCATATCAAAATTTTCAAATCCAAAATGAGCTAGACATGCCTCTAGAGGGTGCTTTACAAGAATGGAGGGCAAAGCCTCCTCCACAATCCCATCCACAAATATGCACTCCTCTCTTTCATGGGGTTGTTGGGATACTTGGAAAACATTAAGTTTCACTTGCATGTTACCAAATGAAACTTCCATAACCCCGGTACGATAGTTAATGCATGCATTGGCCGTAGCTAAGAAAGGTCGACCTAAGATTGTTGGGATTTGTTTCCTTGAACTGGCTACCGGTTCCATATCTAACACCAAAAAGTCAATAGGAAAGTAAAACCTATCAACCTTTACTAGCACATCCTCAATCATGCCACGTGGCACTTTGAGGGACCTGTCAGCCAACTGGAGAGTAACAGTAGTGGGCTTCAACTTGCCGAGCCCAAATTCTTCGTACACAGAGTACGGTAACAAATTGACACTAGCCCTAAATCTAATAAGGCCCTATCAATGAAATGGTCCCCTATAATGCAATCAATGGTTAGGGCACCTAGGTCTTTAAGCTTAGGGGGTGTCACATTTAACAAGATGGAGCTTACTTGCCCTGTGAGTAAGACCTTTTGGGACACGTGTGTCCTAGATTTACGCTTTTGCGTACAAAGGTCCTTCAGAAATTTAGCATAGGAGGGTAGTTGCTTAATTGCCTCCAACAGGGGGAGGTTGATTTTCACTTGTTTAAAAACCTCCATCATCGCTTCCATGGATGCCGCCTTTCTATTAAAAGGGAACGGTGTATCAAGGCATTGGGGAAAGGGTGCCTTAGGCACATATGGTGCCTTAGGCTCAAGTGAAGTGTTAGAGACTAAATCATCCCTCTTAGGTGTTTCTTCCTCACCCTTGCTCTCATTGGGTGTACCAATGTGGTCACCCTTCTTAGCCCTAGTTGCACCAGACGCAACTGGCTAAGGCTCTAACTCTCTCCCACTTCTCAAAGTAATCATCGCTTGCACCTGCTCATGGTGCTTTCCATTCCCACCCGAATTCTCTGCCCCATATTATATCTTAGGGTAGGCCACAGTCTGACTCGGTAATTTTCCTTCCTCCCTCCTATTCATGTTGTTAGCCATTTGAGCTAATTGGGCCTCTAGCTTGGCAATAGAGTGAGTATGGAAGTGAACTATCGGTGCTAACCCTTTAAGTTCTGAGAGAACTTCCAACACTTGAGTCCCAAAGGCAGAGTTATCCTAAGGAGTAGGCGGGGGTTATGGTTGCCCGTACGGTTGTGGGGGTCGATAAGGTTGCGGTGGTCGGTAAGATGATTGGTTGGCAAAATTATTAAAATTTTGCTTTGGTGGTAGTGGATTGTAAGAAGTGCCTTGTGAAGGGGGTCACCATGAAAAATTAGGATGATTTCTCCATCTCGGATTGTATATGTTGGAGTATGGGTCATTACCCGGGTTAGAGAATCCTTGAGCCACATTTACATGCTCTTGGACTAACTCTGGAAATTGTGATGCCGAAGGGCACTCACTCAAGTCATGAGCAGGACTCGCACAAATAACTCATGCCTCGTGAAATTGAGGCTGATCATGTTGTGTAGGGGCATGTCCTGCAACTAATAATTTGTCCATTTTGTCGAACAATGCCTCTACTTGTTGGGCTAACTCTAGGTTTTGCCCGACCTCATAAATGCCCACTCTCTTCGGGGCTCCAACTACTGGTTGCTGGACTTGCCGAGCTGCAGAGGCATGGTGAAGGGAATTATTACTTTGGTTCTCAAACAATTGCCATGCCTCGGCATCATTTTTGGACATGAATATCCCATCACAAGAGGAATCCACTATTTGGCGGTAAGGCTCAGTTAAGCCATAGTAAAAGGTCTACACAAGTTGCCAATCAAGCACTTGGTGGTGGGGACACTATTGGAGAAGGTCACAAAGTCTTTCCCACGGCTCATGAAATTGCTCGTCATCGATTTGAGCAAAATTGGTGAAGGCTCGTCTAAGTTGGTTGGTTTTACCGATGGGAAAGTGCTTCTCCTAGAACCGTTGCTGTAATTGGTCCCAAGTTGTGATTGAATTAGCAGATAAGGAGTTCAGCCAATGTTTGGCTTTGTCCTTTAATAAGAATGGAAACAATCGCAACATTAAGGTCTCATTTGTGAAATTTTTGTAGAGCAAATTTACAAAAACTCATTCAAATGTTTATAAGGATCATCATGAGCTAGTCCATGGAATGATGGGAGCATTTGTATGGTTTTGGACTTAATCTCATAATGAGCAGCAGTGGCATGGGGTAATTGGATGCATGATGGTGATGTATATGCAGTGGGTGTGAAATAACTCTTAGGGGTCCGGTTAGGCCCATTCGGGACATTTGGATTTTCCATCTCTAATGGCTCAATGTATGGATATGAATATTCAAGCCTAGGAGCACGGGCAGAGGCTCTAAGTTTCCTAAGAGTCCTTTCTAGTTCAAGGTCCAAACTCCATAATTCAGGGTGACAAGAACGGCGCCTGTGCATACACTACTCACTCAGACACACTAAGTTCCGACTCTGTGTACTAAGTATGAAAGCAAAATACCAAAGGGATAAACACTCACAGCGATTTAACGAAAACACTTTACTCGTCTTGCGGTGCTTGACGTGTAGACGTTGTCTCCAACCTCTAATCGAGCTTTGTCTTTCTTCTTAGCCCTTTGGCGCGTTGCTTGCAAGTATTTGCTTCTGTTTTTTTTTTTTTTTTTGTTAGCACTTTGGTGATGCAGTATTTTTGTTTAAAAACTTGGCTGCACTTCGCTTGCACTCTAGTGGTGGTTCCAATTGCAAATACTCCGCACACTTAGTAACATGAAACCATAAAATCCTAAACTAAAAATTAAAATAAGAATATAATTTCAAATTAATTAATTTCGCTAGAAGTACCCAGCAACGGCGTCAAAATTTGATAGGTCGTTACACACACCAAAAATGAACACTAAACTATACAAAATTCTTTTAGAATAATGGCAAGTCTAGGTATCGATCCACAAGGACAATTGTGAAATTAGACTAATTTAATCGCTAAATTCCTAAATTAATTTTGATTAAAAAGATTGAGAGATTTTATGACTAAAAAGAAATTAAATAAAATTAAGAAATTAAATTGACAATTAAAAATTAGGGTTTGAGATATTAATTTTTGGGAAAAATCCTATGGCAATGAGTTCACCGCTAGCTATGTAAATAGGGTTTCAAATCGAAATCAATTATGTTACGGTTCGAACGGAATAATGCTTCGCAACTACAAGTTCAAAACATTTAACAAGAAAATCATCACGTTCAATGTACGGGTACGAACCATCTAAAGTAGTACGAATTGTTCACTCTAAACTAGGGTAGCGACACGACTCGTCCCTCGTAGTACGGTTCGTCTCATACCTTGAATGTGAAAGAATAGAAAACTATTATATGAAAAACATTCAACAATCACAGAAAGCCGAATACTTGAAGAAATGATAGAAAATATATTTATAAACTTCTAAAACACCATACAATTGTTCAAACCTTTACATAATTAAAAATCAAAAAGAAAACCTAATTACATGGCTAGGGTTTCATCAAAACCCTAGAAAAGAATAACTTAGCCACTCATGGAGGAGTGGGAAGAGGTGGAAGAGATGGGAGAGATGGAAACCCCCGTGGAAGTTGTCTTGAAAGCTTGAGAATCTTTCTTTCCTCCAAACCCTAGCCTCTCTTCTTCGAATTAATTTCAGAACCCTAATCCAGCCTCTTTCTTGCCTCTTTATAATTCTGCTGCCTTTCAAACAGGTTTAAAACATCGGGCCTGTTTTCCAAGAAAAGTCAACGCACGTACGGGAAAGTCAACGCACGTGCGGCAAGTTGTGTTCTCTCCAAATTCTATATTTTTGCCCATTTTATGCTCCGAGTATTTACAACCTGATTGACATTAAACATACATAAAATATATAGTTTGACAAGCAAGTAAAGTTAAGAGATCCTAATTAACGGCCTCAATGTTGTACAATTCGGCCTTAATCACATCCTCCAACTTACAACTTGCTAGTCCTCAAGCAAGTAATAAAAATAAAATAAAATTAAACAAAATCTAACTATTTCCTCTTTCATAGGAAAACAGTTGCATTTAGCATATGCAACAAGCTTTTAAACCACAAAGTTACCCCAGGTGGACGAGTAAAGTCTCGTGAGGGTTTACAGAAATGATACTCACAAACATTAACATATTCATATATGCCCAACAATTAAACACACTGCTCCACCTAACAATCAACTTATGTGCCACTACAGTGTGATATTAAGACATAATGAGTCATTAAAGGCACAGTGGACAAACATGAAGGAATCTATTGAGTCAAAGCCACAATTCAGTTAATACAAAAGTAAAGTCCCCTGTACTTGTACATGCTAGTAGACAAATCATCAGTACCCTCGGTGTAAAGTGCAATCTCCATATTACTTAACTATCCACTATAATAGCCCAGTGTAACTCATAATAACACCCAACATATACAGAAAAACTAAACTGTTGCAGCCAAGATTCTCAAAAGTTTTTTATGTTTTATATTTTTTATTTTTTAAATGACGGTGCAATGTCCTGATCCATTAAGCTTTCTAATCAACCCATGTAGCAAGCATTGAGCCAATGACTCCCAAACCAGACAGTTTTAGGGCACTATGTATGAAAACACCCCTACGGGCTTAATAACTCAAGTTGAAAAGGCTACGAATCCGAACAAGTTATTCTCCTTATTTTTCCTTAACTGAGCAATGTCTAAGTCTCTTAAGCTTTCTAATTAACCCATGTATCAAGTATTGGGCCAATGACTACCAAACCAAATGGTTTTAGGGCACTAGGTGTAGAGACACCGCTACGGGCTTAATAACTCGAGTTAAAAAGGCTATGAATCCAAACAAGTCAAGTGTTTTTTTTTTTTTTTTTTTAAGAATCTTGGCTCCTCATTTATTCTTTTCTGCAACCCTAGCCATTATCAATGATGTAGACCAGGGATTATAATAAAGAGGTCACTGCCATGAAAGTGTGTTCATGTGAATTAAGGCATACTCATGACAAGTGTACTAATACCACAAACACAAACAACTCTCCCAGTGCAAACATCACATGCAAGTATCTACCCAATAAACCCTTTTCATACAAGTCTACTATGCTCTCCAATTAACATATGCAAATACCATCACCCTACTAGCAACAAGTCACATCAAGTGAAGTAATGCAATCAAGTGAAACATGTATAAGCATGAATTATAAGCCAAACAGAAATGCACAAAAGAAAATACAACCCTCATCCCCCAACTTGAATATGACATTGTCCTCAATGGAAAAGAAAAGAGAAATGAGAGAAGATTACCAGAGATTGTAGGTGCACCTCCAGGTAGGCATATAGTAACACACACACACGCTTCAGACACTTTTTTTTTTTAAAAGAAGAAATAACTAAAAGAAAAATAAAAATAAAAGAGACAAAGCAATATATAGGCTGGTACTACTGAGAATCCGATGGCGGTGGTGGCAGGAAATGCTAGGCAAACAATGCATGCATCAAAGATAGCGTCTCAAAGGCTTTATCTTGAACCCATTGGCCGAGCTGATCAAAACCCTGCTGGCTCGACTCTCGATATGTATAAAAGTCAGTTTGCAGTGATGCAACTGACTACTAAATATCGAGTTAATGGGCATGTAGCTAGTCGAAGGCTGCCTGAGAATAGTCTCGATGCGCCTGAAAATCCGTGCGTAACCCCATGAGACTCTGGTGGTGATCACGGAGAGTACTATGGACCTGATCCACAAAGTGATGAAGCTGTAAGTACTCCTTGCGAGTCATGGAGAATGGGTCCCCTTGGGGAGGCACAAGGGAGGCAGGATGAGGTGGTTGGTCGTGGACAGGGTCCGGGGCCTTGTCAACCGGGGCACTAACCTACTGCGGAATACGAGATAGGCTATGCTGCCATTCCCGCTGCCCAAAAGTTAGATAAGCTCGATCAATCTCGTTAGTCGAATCAATGGAGAGGCCGTTCAGCTCGAAGACAAGTGTCAGCAAGTTGGCAAATGGCAACGGCCAAGTCAGGTTTTGCATAGGTTGAGGCCAAACTGCCTCCCGTAGAAATTTCCGCATATGCATCCAGATGATGTGCGCAAGCGGGACCTGATAGCCATGCTGATAACTGTGTAAGACCCGAACAAACTCCAAGCGGCGCTCAGCTTGATGTTCCAAGTGGAAGGGCATTCTTATATATAGCGTAGTCAATGAATAATAAGTGGCTAGGCAACTTGCTCCAGCGCAAGAATGTGAAACTTGTGTCATCACGGGCCCCCGGAAAGTACTGTTAGATGTGGCTGTGTATGGATTGTTGGTCCTCAACTTTCGGGAAGGGCTGGTATTTCGTCTTGGAGAAGAACACTAACGCGTCGGCAATCATGGATTTGGTGATGTTGACGAGATGGTCATCAATGGTGGACAACAGTCCTTCCTCAGTGAGTGACTCATACAAGTTCTGGTAGAAGAGCCGTACCAGACGAGGATAAGTGGGCGTTGTCACAGTGCAAAGACCCATCTGTTGTCGGAGTTGGAGTTGCTCAACGGCCCAAGAAGTGGCCAGGTCATGCTGAAAATATAAAATGTTGAGCTGTGTGAGCTTGTGACGCGGGCGTGAAGCCCACTCCAACCGTGGCAAGTCATTCGATGGTGGTGGTGAGGATGGTGGTGACAGTGGCGGCGGTGGCGTCGAGGAGGATAAACCTCTAGCCTTTTTGGAGGCCCGGGTGGATAGTTGGCTACTCATATCCTGCACACACCAAAAGCAAATGGACACAAACTCGTGGAACCAATCATGAGAATAAAGAAAAATATTAAAGCACAAGTCTGCCCACTAATGTACCACATGCAATTCTCATTTTTTTTTTAAACAAAATGAAATGGAATAATATAAACTTACATATTAACATTTTAACAAGTATTGAATTAAACTAAGAAGTAATACTAAGATAATAGAATAGATCTAAACAACTAAATAAATAGATGGAAAATACAATGAATTAGAAAAGCTAGGCATTAGATTTTTTAATTTTTTTAACCGAAAAGAAATAAATAAATGAATAAAAAATGGCATTAAATTAAATTAACTACTGAACAACAGTACAATTTTATTGAAGTAACTAATGACTAAATAATTAAACTAACAGAACTAAACTATTTGAATAAACGAAACTATCAAGTAAAGAATGAAGTAATAAAATCAAATAACAAAAAAATAAGCAACTAAATAAATAAATAAATCACCTATAAAGTAAACAAAAAAACTAGGGAGAGTTACTAATAAATCCCGTAATGTGAAATGTTGGTGCAATTAGTCCTTAGATATTTTTATTACTCTGTTTGGTCCTGCGGTATGCGTATCTTCCTGAAATGCCCTCGTTTCTTGGGTTATGTGTGAAGACGTTTTGTGTGAATTTGTGGCGTGGGGTTTGATTGGGTGTCACGGCGGCAAAAGCCCTATAGTAGTTTTTCTTTTGTTGTAGCTGTATGACGGTGTGTAGTCATACCCGTTCAACCCGGCCCATACTAAACGGCCCGCATGTTATGTTAGGCAAACCCCCAAATCAAGCAAATAGTGTCGCGTAATCCCTAGTTTTTTGGTGTTACCGTTTTAGTGTTACTGGATTTGGGGGATTGTGTGGAATTGGGTGGGGTTGTGGATATTGATTTGGGATTCCCAGGAATACGGTAGGGTTTCGAGTGAGATTGTCCATAACTTTTTTCGAAATTGTGTGTTGGAGGCGCAATGTGTTGTAGGGTTTGGACGCTGTGAACATAGACGTGTGGGATGAACATCGACGGTGGCAATGGCGTACAGTCGTAAGTTTTTTTTTGTTTTTGGTGGTATTGTTGTTATGTTTTGTTTTTTGTTTCGAAAGTTGTTGAAGGGTGGGTCTGTATGTTTGGTTTTGGGGGGGACATTTGTTTGGGTGTGTGGTCTATCACTCTATGTGACATGGGGGTTATGTTGGTTTCGATTTGTATTGTTTTTGTTTGTCGGCATGTATGTATGTGACTTGGCTATTGTGTGTGCAATAATGTGTCGGGTTTTTGGGAGAATCAAAAGTGTGTGGGTGGCACATGTTTGGTCCCCACATTAATGACCTGAACGTGTACATTTGTAGTGTTTTTTAATGAATTGGACGTTCGTCCTGTGTGTGACATGCTCACATATGTTTGGTATTGCAAGTAGTACATATATTCATTTTTGTAAAAATTTGTATGGGGTTGTTTGTAGTGATAGACGATGGTGTTGTAAAAGTCTGATGATGTAAACAATCTGTAGTGGGGAAGGGGTAATGATGTTGTAATTTATGTGTTTAGTTTGGTTTGAATAGTTTTTGTTGTGTTACATGATTTTGTAGTATATGTTATGTGAAAGTCTGATGATGTAAACACTGACTGGGTGTTGTTGTGTGAAATAGATAATGTTGTGCGATTGAGGAGCCCGTGGACTAGGTCGGTCGAGCGTAAACGTTTAGAGGATTCAAATGTGGCATCGTCGTCGAGGCTTAGTGTGAAGTTGCAGGGGCGTGTTTTGTTTAAACAGCCGCAAAGAGTTGGTCAGAATATACGGTCGCCTCGGAAACCAACGCATCATATAAATTTTTGGTCCAATATAGCAGGTGTAATTAAGGTTGTTTCCAAGTTGGGGTTGAGTGAAAGACACTTCCGGCAGCTGAGGCGAACACCGTTTTGGCTAATGTTTGAAGCCATTATTATCAACAAACCAGACTTCAATGAATACAGGAAATGTGACGATCTGGTGGTTAAAATTTTAAGGATGTTTAAGCTGCGTGACAACATGTTCTATGTTGGTGGTTGTCTTGTTAAAGTTTGCAAAGCTGACGTTAGGTTGGTTTTCGGGCTGCAATGTGGTGTCCAGCATTTGGACCTAACGCCAGGCACATGCCCTGCATCTGATTTCATGCAGCGACATTGTAATGGCGTAGGGCGGATAACAACGAGTCTGATTAAAAGTTTACTTGATGATGCGGTGAAAGGTAATTCGAAGCACGATGAGGAGGACACTGCTAAGCTCATGTGTTTATATGTGTGCGTGAAGTTATTTTTCTTAATGTTTGGGAAGACAATCAGTTGGGTGTTTGTTCGGTACATGGACAACTTGGACACTGTCTCAAATTATGACTGGACGACGACAATATTAAACACGCTGATGGGGTCTGTGTGTGAATTTTGGCAGACTTGTGTTATTGCGCTACTGGTATGTTGTTTACGTTTAATGATTTTATTATTTTTCTGATGTCATATGTCATGCACGATGCCGATTTATGAAGTTGTCTAATATTTGTTGAACATGTTGTTGGTATTACGTAGTAATTGATGTTGTCTTTGTGCATGCACAGTACTGGCTTTGTGAGCATACGAACATTGTGTCCACGACTAAACCCATAATGTTCCCCCAGTTTTTGAAATGGAACATTAGCACACTGTTGGCCAAAACACGTGGCTTGGATTTGGCGTCTGGGTCACAGTTACAGGTGTGTGAGTACAAGTTTGATGTGTTATTTATTTGGGTGTGTTTAACATTTTTTTTTTATTATTTTTTTTTGTAGTAGTGCGTAATTAATTTGTGTTATTTTTGTGGCAGGTGATTAGTGGCAGACTTGTGAGCCAACCGTACGAAAAGGTTATAATAGCTGGAGAAGAGTTTGATGGTGGGAGGATAGATAATATTGATGAAGATCGAGAAGTGGGTAGAGAATACAATAGCAATGGTAGTGATGATTTTTGTAGTGACAGCGGAGGTGGGAACGATGTGAACATGGGTGTTGGTGGCAACGAAGTTGTGGGTAGTATCGGGGTGGCTGCTAAACGCAACGTCAGGGGTAGTGGTGATCATAGACGATTTGCAGTGGAGGGGGGTGTGGTTGCAAAAGGTGAACACAGTGTTGCGGTCAATGCTGTAAGTTCAGCGGATAGGGGTGTTGGTGGTATTGTATGTGCAAGACAGGGGGGACAGGTTGGTGATGGGAAGGGGGAACTGGAGACGGTGTTAGCCGAGTTATACGCACTTTGGACAACATGTAGACTTAAAGATGGTACAATTGCGGAGTTGCAAGTAGAGGTGGACCAGCTGAGGAGGATGAAAGAAAAACAAGCTGTGGATATAGTTGATGGTTTCACCTTAGTTTTCAAGGTAAAAGAAGATGAGATGAAGAAGGTGGTGGAGGAAAATGTTGAGCTACGGAAAACAATAGGTGTTCTGGAGGAGCAGTTAGCTGAACAAGATGTGCACAACGTGACGCAAGCATTTCGTAAGGTCGCTCACGGTCACACTGATATGGGAGAAGGCAAGGATGTTGAAAGTAAGGAAGGGGCGACATTGGATATTGTTGGACAGCGGGGGAATAATGTGTTAACAAAGGGTGACAATTGTGGGGGTTTCAATGAAATGACAGGTGGTGTGGTGGTTGAAGTTAGTGGGAATGGTTTTGATGTAGTTGAAGTTGCTAGGTGTGTGACGAGAACACAACCTGTGGAGGGCGTGGAAAGCTCGTTTGTGAGGAACCTGAAGGGTAAGGTGAGGAAGGAGCTTATAAAGCTAGATTTTGAGTATGGTGGTGTGGGTAAAATGATGGTGGGTGTGGTAAGGTGGTGGATAGTAAGGTGGTGGATGTCCTACATGGCGGTGTGAGAAGTGGTAACGTTGGACGCTCAATTGATGTGGATGCGTGTGCAGTCAGAAGCCGGGAGTGGTCTGGGTTTGATTTGAACAATCGTTTAGGGGTGTGGAAATTGATGACTGCAATGGAGAAAGAGAAAATCAGAGGCGCGTATGACAAAGATGGGGACATGTATGCAATGTGCGTGTGGTGGAAATAAAATTGGGTTTGCGTGTACATTCGTTTGACATGCATTATCTGTTTTACTTGTAGGGCGATCATGTGGGCTAGCAGTGGACATGATGTGTGTGTGTGTACTTTGCGGATATTAAGTCGCTTGTTCCGCCATCATCATTGCGTGGCAATGTAAGTAACTGGTTTAAAGTTATAATGTTATTGTTTGAATGTATATTTTGTTTGAAGTTTACCGTTTTGTGCCAGGTGATAGACGTCTATGTAGTCTTGTTGATGGAAGAACAAGATAGAATTGTTGTTGGAGTGGAGTTCCCGGATAAGTCATACGTTTTTAGTAGCATATGCCTTGTGAGTTTGTGAAGTTGTTTTTCAAGTTACATTGGAAATATTTGTGGTGCATGTTTGTAACGCTTAAAATCTTATAATCTAACAGGTGAAATAATGATGCAGGATATGTTAAAAAATGATAACACTAATGCACAGGACAGGTTCGTACTGGACAACTTTGCTCATGTAAAGATTGTCGGTACGTCCACTTCCCTATTTGTTTCCGAGCACACTAGACGTTGGTTGTTTATGACACTGAAATGGGTGTCTGGAAACATTACAACTCTATGAGGCCCTGGGTTGGAATGGAAGACAAGCACTTTAAGAAGGCAGTGTTTGTGGTGAGTGAAGTGTATCATTATTATGTGTGGGGTTGATATGCTTTTATATGTCTTGGTTGTGTGTGTTTTGTAATGGTAGGGTATTGTTTTACAAAGGGATACCATTCTTGAAATCCAGCGGGGCGCTGTTGGCGGATTGGGCGATGATGACGCAACACAGATTGGTGAAATGGGTGTAGAGGTAGTTATTGACTGCCCGCAGCAGAAACACGACTCGTATGTGTATTGTCCAGATTAATTTGATAGGACATACATAAAATGTAATGTGGTATATGTTTTGTTGAAGGAACTAATAAGTTGTGTGTGTTTGTGTTGTCGCACATTGCAGGGAGGACTGCGCAATCATTATGTGTGCTGTGATGCGTCAGTATGTACATCATGTAGACGTCAACAAATCATTGCAAGTGGATAACTGCGTCATATTGCGCGCCAACATGGTTAAAGGGTTTGTGAACGACCATGATAGGGGTCTGAAAGATAGTGCATGAAGTATAAAGCTGTTTGGTTTTTGTAATTGGGATTGATTTGTAGTTTGGGTTTTACTTTGGCAGTATGGTGGCGCTATGTTATATTCTAATTTTTTGTGGGGTTTTTTTTGCACAGTGATGAACTTATTATATTAAGTTTGTGTTAGTTCTTGTGAATGTTTTGGTTGGTTTTAACGTTGGGTATTAAATTGTGAATAATAGTAATTATGGATGGAGGTTATGCGATTATGTGTTATGTTACATTTGACCTTGTGTTTTGTACATTTACTGCTTGGGAATTTTGTATGTTGAACATGTTTGTTTGACAGAAGTGGAACAGGTATTACGTGGTTGTGTGATGGTGGATGAATAGTATTGCATTCAGCATGTAAGATAAAGGTATTGTGACATTGTGACATTGTGAAGGTGTTAAGGGTTAATGTTATTAGTGGCGTGTGTATGGACAATACGTTTGTTGTGGCAATTCAGAATAGTGGGTAGTGGTGCAATTTGTGTGCTATTATGTATTGTGTGTTCCCGCTGAAAGCAAATTATCCTGAAATAGGAATCAAATTAAGGCAATGGATAATTGAAAACAATTTAACGGAGAAAAGTAAATGAGTATACCACTACATTATGAATGGGAGACTGTTTTGGAACATTGTCCACAATGCGAAAAGTACTTGGAAATTAAATGCATACATGAGAAATATGTGTAACCCATGATTATTAATTGGGAAAAATAAAGTAATAAAAGTTTCAAATAGTGTGTTTCCACATGATTGGGTTGATCTGCTATATCGGTTCTTTGCAAGTCTTCCGGTTGTGGTGTCCCATGTGACCGCACTTACTGCAACATATCGGTTGGACTTCCTTACTGCGTGACGGTATCCTCTTCTTCTTGGGCCTGCCAGGTGGTCGTTTGACAGCGGATGGCAGTATGATCAAATTGTGTGTTTGAATTGGTGGTTGTTCGACTATTGGTATTGGTGTTATTGTTGGGCTGTATGACAAGCGATATTCTGAGGCATGGAAGTAAGGTTCGATTAATGTGTACAAATCTTGTCCACTTTTCCGAGCGGCAACAATGGCATGTGAGCATGGAAACCCGTTAATCTACCACTGGAAACACAAGCATGTGCGGTTGCCAACATCGATCATGACGGACGGGTGTGAGTGTACCTCATAAACGGTGGGGCTTGATTGGCTTACAGTTCATGACCTCTTGTCATTTTATGACTTTTCTAAGAGTTTTTCCATTTCTGGGCATAACTCACCATGCCATTTTTGTGACGTTTCCCGCCTGGTTGACATTTGTCGCATTATTTGTGTCCTTATACTGTCCACCAAACGGGTTATCGAAAGGTGACATGCCTAGAAAATCCAGTTGTTGAAGGATTCGGCGGCATTGGAGGACATCTCGCCGTACCGGTTGCCTCTGTATTGCAATGTGTTTCACAACATAACAGTGGTGTTAGTATAGATAACGTAATGCAACACTACACGGTCAATATTTTATACTGTTCATAGACAAGTGAAACATGTAAAGGTACGCACCTAAAATAAGCATTTACCCAATGTTGTGGAGGTAGATTTCTGAGGAAATCGATTGCAATTTTCTTACCGGAATTGGTGAACTTTTCTACCATCTTTCCAAATGCAGTAACAGTCGGTGCATAAGCACAGTTGTTGAACTTGGTAAGCAACCCAATCCGATGGAAATTGTTCATATATTTCAGTTTGTCCCTAAGGTTCCTCTGAAGGTGTTGCATGCAAAACGCGTGGTGAGCATTTGGGAAGATAATGGGCATTGCCTCCATGAGGCCAACATGCCGATCTGATATGAATGTAAGCATTCTATCATCACCGAGCGCATTACGAAGATGTTGCAAAAACCATGACCAGTTTGTTGCGTTTTTTGCACCGACAATCGCAAATGCGACTGGAAACAATCCTGCGTGTGACTAGGTTGGTTAGTTGGGTGTGAAGGTGTAGGTAGTTCTGTGGAAATATTGGCAAGCATGGTTGTGTGCCATATGTGCATTATATTTGTGTAAATGTTAAATGTACCTCGGTTTCTGTCCATAGATGTGGCAGCAAGTAAATTCCCTTTGAACCTCCCCTTCAAGAAAGTGCCATCTAGGAAAAGTAATGGTCGGCAATGTTTGAATCCATCAATGCATGCTTTGAATGATATGAAAAAATGTTCAAACCGGTTGTCATGGTCATCACAATCAATATTGATATAAGTACCCGGGTTGTGTTCCGTTACGACCCCACTGTACCACCGTAGCTGATCAAAAGATGCACTTTGGGCCCCAAATAACTCGCCTCTGGCTTTTTTGACACCTAACCAAGCTGCGCGGTAACTTATTTTAAGGCCGTAATTTTTTTTCAAATCAAATGCAACATCAGTAGGCCTAATCAAAGGCTTGTCGTGGATACGATGTGTGAAGATGTCGGAGACCAAGTCTGATCCAAAACGGCGGTTGTTGACTGTGCGAACAGTGGCGCCACAAATGTGTTCATTGTTCCATTTGCGAATGTAGAAAAAACCATTAGCGTCCAAAACTCATGCGTATACCAACCATGTGTAACCCTTCGACTCTCACAACGAACACACAGCGGTAATTCTAACCGTATCATTTTTCAAGTACTTGAATTCAAAACCGCATTCCACTACATATTTGCAAAGTATTGTTCGAAACTCAGTCGCACCACCTTCAAAACTCTGCCCCACATGAGTTAGTTTGTTAGCCCATGGTGCTGATAAGAATGTCTGCTCATCATGTGGACAGTAGTTTGGCAACAAATCAATATCAGGCTCATTGTTAATCTGGTGAACAGTGCGTTTGATTCCACGCGTGCCGAGGCTAGGTATGGTGTCCACAAAATCATCATCTGCTGTTACACAGACATGATCGTGTGACTCGACCATCACCTCGATTAGTTGCAAATGAAAAGTGGATGCAAGGTGAACCATATTTTGCATATCTACATCATTTTGTAATGAGATATTTTTGTAACCCGGAACATTGAAGAACAATCGAACATTACCCGACGTAAGACCACCAAAATTATCACACAAAAAATTAACCAAATCGACAAATGCGTAAGGGGATTTGAGATTGTATGCGACATTCGTGGACCGGAAACAGCACAACAACATAATAACGACGTCCATCCCTACATTAAAAATAGTTACAGGCGGTTTACAAGGTAAGGAGTAAAAGAAGAACACAAAAACACTTGTGTGTGTATCACACGATAGTTGAATGCACATGCTTAAAAACTCATCAGGAATGGGGGGGCCACAGACGATGATGAAAACTTATGTAACAACTATCATAGAAGGGGGGAAATCAACGGAGTACCTGCCGGCGTGTATGCTTACGGCATTGCGATGCTGATATCGGTGTAACCTTGAATGTGCTCCCTCTGTGATATGACTGTGGTGACCAAATATTGGACAATACTCTGTGTGACCCAGTGGAGGAGATGGTATTACGATATGAACGTGATCCCTAATTCTGTGCCAGAAGATGGGTATTAGGAAATGGAATTAATTCCTAATTCTGTGTGACCCAGATAAGGAAAGGTTACAAACGACCAAAATATGAAAACAAAAATCAAAACAGGACCCACTAGTAATAATATTATAACAAATGGGATCTCTTAGTATATGTGCAAATCGGTAGGACTAAATGGGATATATGATGGTGATATGGGATTTTTGGATAATTTTCCCAAAAAACTAAGCAGGAATTTTATTTTATTTTATTTTATTTTTAAAATAGGGCTATTTTATTTAAGTAACTAATGATTGAATAATTAAAACTATCAGAGCGAAATTATTTTCATGAACTAAACTATGGTAAGAAAGCCAAATAATAAAAATAACAAAACAAAACAAAAATAAACTTTTTTTTCTTTTTCTTTTTTTTGGTACTGGACCACACGTGTGCCGGAGATGGCCGTACATGCGACGGTCGTCTTCTTGATTGCCCAATTTTATTTTATTTTTATTTATTTATTTATTTTATAAGGATGAACGATAGATCATGGTGTGAACAACAAACAAAAACAAAAACTCTACTTATCTACTCCTACACCCACAAATCTACACAAAAAGGAAAAGTAACCTCAAAAGAGTGGAAAAAAAGGGGACAAAGAAGGATGATTCGCTGAAAAAAATGGTGGTCGCCGGAGATTCGACGAGCGGAGAAGAAATAGGGCGCCGACGGTGAGATGGTGGTGAGGAAGAAGGAAGGAGGGGTGAGAGTTGAAGGAAGAAGAAGTTCGTGATGGTGGGGATATGATGAGTTTGTGGGGTTGTGTGAGAGAGAGAGAGATGATGAGAGGTAGAGAGAGAGTGTGGTTGAGAAAGTGATAGTCAAAAAGGGTCTAGGTTAGATTTAGTTGAAATCAAATTTTTTTTGTTTTGTTTTTTTTTTTTCAAAAATGAAAATAAATAAAAAAGATAAAAAAAAGTAAAAATAAAAAAATAATAATAAACTGAATGTTTGTTTATTTATTTTTTTTATGATTAGTTTTTTTTTTGAAAAGAATAAGTTGTATTGAAATAGATAAAATAAAAATATATTTATATAAGAAATCTTTTTTTTTATTATTTTTATTTTTAATTTATATATATTTTAACTGCAATTTTTTTTTTTTTTTGGTTGGAACGTCGTCCTGCACGTGCGGGATTGTGCCACGCACATGCGGACTCACCCTGCACCAAGCCGCGCTCGTGCATAAAAAGCAGGCCAAAAACAATTTCAAAAGAGTTTTTCCCGCGCGTGCGGGGCCAATGCCGCACGTGCGGTGTTTCGATATTTTTTTTTTTTTTGGAAAACGACATGCGGGGATCAAGCCGCACGTGTGGCTTGGATGCCGCACCACCTCCACCTCACCTGCATATAAAGCAGGCTCGAATTTGTGAAATGTAGTTTTTGCCGCACGTGCGGGGATTTTTTGTTTTATTTTTTTCTTAAAAAAAAAAAACCACTTCAGCCCAACTTGTACCTTAATTTTACAATCAAAATAAGAATAGCTCTTGCAAACAAATAAAAGTTCAACAAAGATATAAAACTGTTATTGTATATCTTCATAGGGTGCCATCTCAACATAGGGTGCCATCTCAAAATAAGAATAGCTCTTGCAAACCAATTTCGGTCCAACACACGGGGGAACGACACGATCTTCCATATAGAGCCTCATAGGGTGCCATCTCAATACATGAATGGTAACTGTTATTGTATGAGAACTCTACCAACGGTAGATGGGTTTCCCAACTTTCTTGGAAATCCAGCACACACATTCGGAGCATATCCTCTAGTGTTTGTATCGTTCTCTCGGATTGACCGTCTGTCTGAGGGTGGAAAGCTGTGCTGAACTTTAATTCTGTACTCATTGCTTCCTGCAGACTTTGCCAGAATCTCAAAACAAATTTTGGATCCCTGTCCGACACAATTGAGACCGGAACACCATGAAGTCTTACAATTTCATTCACATAAATCGCAGCGAGTTTATCCGTATTATACTGAGTCTTCACAGGTAAGAAGTGAGCGAACTTAGTTAATCGGTCCACAATGACCCATACAGAATTCATACCTCGAGGAGTCCGTGGTAACCCTACAACAAAATCCATGGTAAGATGTTCCCACTTCTATTCCGGGATTGAAAGGGGTTGCAACAATCCTGTTGGTCTCTGATGCTCTGCCTTTACTTGCTGACATTGCAAACATTTAGAGATGAACTCTGCGATCTCCTTTTTCATACTTGGCCACCAAAAATTTCGTTTCAAATCCTGTTACATTTTAGTACTTCCAGGATGTAATGAAAATCTCGAGGCATGAGCTTCTTCCATCAATTTCTGCTTGACTTCTGGTACATTAGGAACACATAATCTGCTTTAAAATTTGAGCACTGAATCCTCCAAATTGAATCCCGGTTTCGATTTTGTCTCTAACTCCTCACATATTTTCCTTAGAGTTTCATCTTCCATTTCACGTAGTTTGATCTCTTCAAGTAAGGTCGGTTGGGCCATCACTGCTGTTACAATGGTCTCCTGTTTGTGCATCACAAGGTCCACCTCCATTTTATCTAATTCAACCACTAACTCCTTTTGCCCCGTAAACAAATTTTCCAAATTTCCCATGTTTTTCCGACTAAATGCATCTGCAACCGTATTGGCTTTACCAGGATGGTAATGGATCTGCAAGTCATAGTCTTTAATAAGTTCTAACCATCGCCGTTGTCGCATATTCAATTCCTTCTGGGTAAAGAGGTACTTGAGACTCTTATGGTCAGTGTAGACTTCACAAGTAGTGCCATACAGGTAGTGTTTCCATATCTTCAAAGCAAAAACTACTGCGGCCAGCTCAAGGTCATGTGTGGGATAATTCTTCTCATGGTGTTTAAGCTGTCGAGAGGCATAAGCGATAACTCTTCCATTTTGCATGAGTACACAACCAAGTCTTTTATACGAAGCATCACTGTAGATCACAAACCCTTCAGTACCAGATGGCAAGGCAAGGACTGGAGCTGTAGTTAACTTCATTTTCAATTCCTGGAAGGCAGATTCCCGTTTTCCTGACCATTCAAACCCAACTCCCTTTTGAGTCAATTGTGTAAGTGGCACAGTGATTTTGGAAAAATCTTGAACAAACCTCCTATAATATTCAGCTAAACCTATAAAACTACGCACCTCAAAAAACATTGGTAGGAGTTGGCCAATTCACGATCGCCTCAATTTTGTGTGGATCAACAGAGACTCCTTCCTTTGTTATTACATGCCCCAGAAATGCCACCTCTTGTAGCTAGAATTCACATTTCTTCAGCTTTGCATACAGTTTCTTTTCTCGAAGTGTTTGGAGAATTAAGTGAAAATGATTCTCATGAGCTTCTGCATTTTTTGAGTAAATGAGGATATCATCAATAAATACCACTACAAACTCATCCAAATAAGGCTTAAAGACATGGTTCATCAAATCCATAAATGCTGCTGGTGCATTAGTAACTCCAAAGGGCATAACTAGAAATTCATAATGACCGTACCGAGTTCGAAAAGCAGTCTTCTCAACATCACCGGCTTTGACTTTCAGTTGGTGGTATCCAGACTGTAACTCAATTTTCGAAAAGACTTGTGCCCCTTGTAGCTGGTCAAACAAATCATCAATCCGCAGCAGTGGGTACTTGTTCTTGATTGTCACCTTATTGAGTTCCCTGTAATCGATACACAACCGAAGTGTTCCGTCCTTCTTTTTCACAAACAGAACTGGTGCACCCCAAGGAGACACACTCGGGCGAATGAACCCCTTATCAAGTAGATCTTGTAGCTGAATCTTTAATTCCTTCATCTCAACTGGTGACATTCGATACGGGGTCTTAGAAATGGGTTGGGTTCCCGGTATCACTTCAATTGTAAATTCAATTTACGGTCTATTAAATCCCTCGGTAATTCTTCCGGAAAAACATCCGGAAATTCACAGACAATTGGAATCATGTCAGTACTCCCATTCGTCACTTGTCCCTCCAAAACACTGCATAGATACCCCTGACACCCTTTCTGAATTAATTTACATGCCTTCGCTGCAGAAATCAAATAAGGTGGAGAAGCCACTCCATGTCCCTGAAAAGTACATTCTGATCGTCCCGGAGGGTGAAAATTGATTTGCTTAGTTAGATAGTCTATAGTTGCACCATATTCACTCAACCAGTCCATTTCCAGAATAATATCAAAATAAGTCATGTCAAGAGGTAACAGATTGGCATATACCCAGATATCCCCAAGTTGAAGTTCACAAGAAAAATATACAGAAGCACAGATCATAGAGTCTCCCAAAGGTGAAGACACACATAACATATAAGACAATTTTTCCTTAGATTTATCTAAATTTTGCACAAATAATTTTGACACAAAGGAATGGGTAGAACCAGAATCAAACAATACGTGAGCAGAGTGACCGTGAACAATAAATGTACCTGACACCACTGTTGCTGCATTTTGCACATCTCCCGGAACCAATGCAAACACCCTGCCTTGTCTCGCAGTGTCTTTATTGTTAGCAGGTTTGGCAGCTGACTTGGTGCTGGGAGATGGTGTAGACCCCGTTGAACCGGTAGCAGCCCTATTGCCATTTTGTTGATTCCCCTGAGGGCAATCCCTTACCAAATGACCCGTTTTGCCACACCTAAAGCAGGCTTCAGACTTTCGATAGCACGTTCCACGATGCTTCTTTCCATATTCTGAACAAACAAGGATTGAGTCTGGTGCAAGGGTAGAAACACTAGAAGTCCCTGAGTTTTGTTTCTTGCTAGGTGGAGCAGTTGACCCCCTTGATAATTGATTATTCTGCCTCTTTCCTTTCCATTCAGAAGTCCGACTCTGAGCAGCAAGGTTTCCCTCTGCTATAACAGCCCTCTCCAACACATCAACATAGGTAGGTAACTTTAACATGTTGACTTTGTCCAAGATAGCACTCCATAATCCCCCTTCAAATTTTCATGCCTTCTTATAATCCGTATCCACCATATGAGGTGCAAACCGATCTAGTTCTGCAAATTGAGCTTCATACTCTGCTACAGTCTTGTTCCCTTGTTTGAGAGTTTCAAATTCTGTCACCTTCTTATCTCGCATACTTTGAGGAAAGTACTTATCATAAAATAGTTCTAGGAATTTGTCCCATGTTAATCTTGGGTGTATAGTTCTCGTAAGCATCCACTACCTCCGTGCTTCGTCTTCGAGAGTAAAGGCAGCAAGTTGCACCTTTTAGGCTTCGGTACAAGGGAAAACTTCGAACAACTTCTCGATTCCTAACACCCATGCTTCAGCTTTCATTGGTTCTATCCCTCATTCGAATGACGGTGGTTTCATCTTTTTAAATTCCTTTGTAAGAGTAATAGTCCGATCCTCGGCATGGAAATCTTGTACCACAGGTGGAGGTACCGGTGGCGGTGGCGGTTGTGGCTATTGCTGTTGTTACCGTAAGGTCTCCGCCATTTCCATGATCATTCTCTCCATCTTGTCCAACAGTGCAGAAGTAGCATCTTCCGGGGTCTTCCGTCATTGTTCTCACCATATTCTACATAACAGTCAATTACAATATGCACAAGAGATATACAATAGGCATGGTTCAAAATCGTTAACGTTAGTAGAGTACATTTAACGTTGCCATCGATCTTTTCATATGCTTTCAAAATGCTATGCATGATGCCTAAGTCTTAGCTAGACATCCTAAAGCTCAATGGATTCGTGTGTGAGATAGCAACTCGTGCTCTGATAGTACTTGTCACACCCCAAAGTTGCCCCTAAAAGTTTGGGCATGACCTACTCAGAAACGGACATAAATTCTGTTCACATAAACTATGGGGCCTGACGAAAGCATTTAATATCATAAAATAACATAAAACAATATCTATTGAGCTACCACTACTATGCCAGGATCTCACATATTGCATAAGATAGATGAACATGCAGTGACATGCATCTGAGAAATTAGTTATGTACACATACATATACAGACCCAGCCCCATGATTGGGCGTATAACAAAAATGTTGGTGAAGAAAGGGCTATATACATCAGTCAACCTTAGACAGACAAGTAGAGTACAAGCCAAAAACTTAGCAAAACTCCACAAAATGCACGGGCTTCATCTAATTTCCTGGATAGACTGAAGTTGACAAAAGAGAGACAAGCATCAAGGGTTAAGACTGACCTCCAGGTTGATTACCTACAGAAGCAAACAAAATACAGAGTAAATCAGGCTCAATGAATAATAGTACCTAAACAAGTCCATGATCAACTTGAATTACAATGCATATCAATGCGTATATAAATGCAGAAGACATATGGTTAATCTGATTCTGTAATTATTTCCAGAACGACCTTGGGCCTAGTCTTTAAACAGAGTGGCTTTAAGCCCAGAGATATACATAACGGCCTCAGGCCTAACAGAATTTACAGATTGGCCATAGGCCTAACAAAGTTTATAGATTGGCCATAGGCCTAACAGAGTTTACAGATTGGCCATGGCCCAGATATCAACAGAGCAGAGTAATTCCAGAGTGATACAGATGTACACAGATTCTTTTAATGTTTACATAAGTTCACACTGATTTCCAATCAACATACATGTTAACGTCATTACTCGTGAAGATCAGAACGTTAATAACAATAATTATTAACGGTAAATAAATGTACACCTATAGTACTATTACTCACAGTGCTGTGGCGAAGCGATGGTTCCTCTCGGAGTGTGTCCTACACACATATATAATTCACACATTAGTTCCTTTTTCTTTTAAATCATTTTCTGAGTCATTACGCTTTGAATGAATTTACAACCATTCTAAGATTATCAAATAATTATTTTAATAATATCAGAGATCAAACACAGAAAGCAGAGCGGACAAAATTTTTCGGCATGGGCCGCACGTGCGACAGTCCCCTCCGCACGTGCGGAAGTGGGCCGCACGTGCGGTATTCCTTCCCCGCACGAGCGGCAGAAAGCAAATGAAATCCCATTTTTTTTGCTCTTTTCCGCACGTGCGACCATGACCTCCGCACGTGCGGTGGTACTCCACACGTGCGGTCATGACCTCCGCATGTGCGGCCGTGGCCCCTGTTTTGGGCAGCCAGAAGCAAAACACATTCACCACTAGCTTAACACCAAACAAAGTGTAATAGAGAGGAATTTAAGTCAATTTGATGATATACCATCCCCATAAACATGAATCATAAAGTCATTTGGATCTTTAACTCCCTTCAATTGCACATAAACAATTCCATACCCTTATGTTTGTGGTTGTACACAACTTATAAACAATATATATATACAAACATATAGGTTCAACATGAAAAATCAAAGGTTAGAATATAAATCCTCATTATACAACTCCAACCAATTCCCAAAACAAGCAAATAACAAATGCAACTTTCAATTAAGTGATTATCACTCACCAAATTTCAATCACAAACCCTACTCTTCCCAAATGAAAGGGGATTTTTACACATGTTTAAGAAGGAGGCTATTTAAAATGAATTACACATACCTTGAGCTTAAATTCCTCTAGACCCTCTCAATTTCTCAATCCTCTTCTTTGTAGATGTTCCCTCTTAGCTCCTATTCTCTTTACTCTCTTTTTTTTCTCAGGAGATATTTTGATGAGAAAGCTTCTCAGTCCCAAGTTCAAAGAGACACTTATAGCTATCCATATATGTAAAAGTTGAATAAAGACAAAATTTAATCAGTTTAATCATTCCTAATCAAATTTTTATAAAAATGTTTATTATGACTTAAAAATTATGCTGATCTCAAATGTAAAATCAATTTCGAATTATCAAGCCTCTAAGGCTTTTAATTTATGATCCAAACATTCTAATTGTAACAGATCTTTCTCTTATTAGACAGATATGCATCCATAATCATAGGTTTCACTTAATTAGACTTAATTTCACATAAAATTTCGCAATAAGCATCTAAAAACGCAGAATAAGGGACTGAAAATATACCAGAATCTTGTACGAGGGTCAGGTTATTACAGGCAGAGGCTCTAAGTCTCCTCAGAGTCCTTTCTAGTTCAAGGTCCAAACTCCACAATTCAGGGCGACAAGAACGGCACCCGTGCATACACTACTCACTCACACACACTAAGTTCCGACTCTGTGCACTAAGTATGAAAGCAAAATACCAAAGGGAGAAATACTCATAGCGATTTAACGAAAATACTTTACTCGTCTTGCGGTGCTTGACGTGTAGACGTTGTCTCCAACCTCCAATCGAGCTTTGTCTTTCTTCGTAGCGCTTTGGTGCTTTGCTTGCAAGTATTTGCTTCTGTTTTTTTTTTTAGCACTTTGGTGCTGCGATATTTTTGTTTAAAAGCTTGGCTGCACTTCGCTTGCACTCCAGTGATGGTTCCAATTGCAAATACTCTGCACACGAAACCATAAAATCGTAAACTAAAAATTAAAATAAGAATAAAACTTTAAATTAATTAATTTCGCCAGAAGTACCCGGCAACAGCGTCAAAATTTGATGGGTCGTTATACACACCAAAAATAAACACTAAACTATACCAAATTCTTTTAGAATAGTGGCAAGTCCAAGTATCAATCCACAAGGACAATTGTGAAATTACACTAATTTAATCGCTAAATTTCTAAATTAATTTTGATTAAAAAGATTGAGAGATTTTATGACTAAAAAGGAATTAAATGAAATTAAGAAATTAAATTGACAATTAAAAATTAGGGTTTGAGATATTAATTTTTGGAAAAAATCCTAGGGCAATGAGTTCACCACTAGTTGCGTAAATAGGGTTTCAAATTGAAATCAATTATGTTACAGTTCGAACGGAATAATGCTTCGCAACTACAAGTCAAAGCATTTAACAAGAAAATCATCACGTTCAATGTACGGGTACGAACCATCTCAAATAGTACGAATTGTTCACTCTAAAGTAGGGTAGCGACATGACTCGTTCCTCGTAGTATGGTTCGTCTCATACCTTGAATGTGAAAGAATAGAAAACTATTGTATGGAAAACATTCAACAATCACAGAAAGCCGAATACTTGAAGAAATAATAAAAAATATATATATAAACTTCTAAAACACCAAACAATTGTTCAAAACATTTACATAATTAAAAATCAAAAAGAAAACCTAATTACATGGCTAGAGTTTCATCAAAACCCTAGAAAAGAATAACCTAGCCACTCATGGAGGAGTGGGAAGAGGTGGAAGAGATGGGAGATATGGAAACCCCTATGGAAGTTGTCTTGAGAGCTTGAGAATCCTCCTTTCCTCCAAACCCTAACCTCTCTCTTCTTCGAATTAATTTCAGAACCCTAATCCAGCCTCTTTCTTGCCTCTTTATACTTCTGTTGCCTTTCAAATAGGTTTAAAACATTGGGCCCATTTTCCAAGAAAAGTCAACGCACGTGAGGAAAAAGTCGACACACGTGCAGGAAGTTGTTTTCTCTCCAAATTCTGTATTTTTGTCCATTTTATGCTCCGACTATGTACAACCTGATTGATATTAAACATACATATAATATATAGTGTGACAAGCAAGTAAAGTTAAGAGAGCTTAATTAATGGCCTCAATGTTAAATAATTCAGCTTTAATCAAAGGGTAAAGTGGGCATTTAAAAAAAATGTTGCCAATATCAACTACTTCTATTTGGTCACTTCACAGTCAACCAACAAATGGATTGTACTGTTGCAGCAATCTCTAAAGTAATGAAGGGTAATGACATTTCAGAAAATAAAGGGAGGACAGTATGATTTTAAAAGAATCTAATATCAGTGTAAGTTATCCTTTTTTGTTAGCGTAAATTATTAATAAATCTTAATAGTTATATTTAATTCTCATCAAATTTTATTAAAAATAAATTCTAATAAAATTATTGTTAAAAATAATTTTTTGTGAACATTTTTTTTTGCATATATTACTAAAAATTGATAATTAGTGAATTTTTTTCATCAATGATTTTTTATAAATTGTCGTTACAATTTATAATTAGTGATGTTTTTCTGTGACAAAATTTTCAAACTGTCACTGAAAATTGAAAATTAGTAACTTTTTTTGTGACAATTGTTTTAAACTGTCACTAAAACTTATAATTAGTGACATTTTTTGTAACATAATTTTTAAACTGTCGCTAAAAATTAATAATTAGTGACGCTTTTAATATTGTTTGATAAAAAGATCATTAATTATTATAAAATTTATTGAATAATAAATCTATCTATTGAGATCTACACATCCTTTTTTATTATCAGGGCAAATTACATTAATAGTCCTTATAGTTTGAGATTCGTGTCATTTTGATTTCTAACTTTTCAATCGTGACACATTTGATTATGAATTTTGAATCTTATTCTAAATAAAGACAATTGATGATACAATTACTTAATTTCAAGGGTACAATTGTCAATTTTATAAAATATAAACTAATTTGACAAAAATAATTGTCAAAATAATATTTTTAAATTTGTAAAAATTATTTCTACCAACCAAAGATAAAATTATGTAAAATTGATAAATCTTTTAGACATTTATTTATTTATTTATTTTACCAAATTAATTTTTATTATGTGTTGGATAATAATCATGTAATCAGCGATTGTTAAGATTTTAATGTGTAATCGATATATTTAATATATGAAATATTTTTAGTTTTAGATTTTTTGATTTCATGAATTGGTTTAATAATGATATCAAAATTATCGTCATATTTGACTTTTGGAAAAAATAGAAACTAATTTAATGAAAATAAAAACAACTATCCATTACATGATCATCATCCAAACACATAATAAAAATTAATTTAGTAAAAAAAATAAGTAAATAAATATCCAAGAGATTTATCAATCTCACATAATTTTATCTTTAGTGGGTAGAAATAATTTTTAAAAATTCAAAAATATTTTTTTGACATTTATTTTTATCAAATTAATTTATATTTTATCAAATTGACAATTTTGCCCTCGAAATTAAGCAATGGTATCTTCAATTGTCCTTATTTAAAACAAGATTTAAAATTTAAAATCAAATGTATCATAATTGAAAAATTAAAAACTAAAATAATATAAGTCTTAAACTATTAGAATCATTAATCTAATTCGCCCTTATTATTATGTATGGACTTGACTCCAAAGAAGCCGATAGAGTAAACTCTTAACTTGCTTTTTTTAGTTGCCTAACTTTAATTTTAAAGATTCGACAATCCTAACAACTCTTACAAATTTTTATTTTTATTTTTATTTTTTTTCCCCAGCCCTCCTGCCTACTCTTACTTGATTTGCTTTTCTAGTCGCCTACTTAAATTTCTATGATTTCACATCTATATACTCTTTGCTTGACTTACTTTTCTAATGGGAATGGAATGTATTGAGAAATTAGTTAAAAATTAATTTTTAATTTTTTGTTTTGAGAAATTGATTAAAAGTTAGTTTTTTTTTTTTTTTTTTTAGATATGTAAAAAAAATAGAGAGGTAATGTGACTTAAAATAAGTTAAAAGTCAAAAAATAACTTTTAATCCTCTAACCAAAAGAGGCCAATGGAACAAAAATATATATATATATATATATATATATAAACATACAGGGTGCAATTCAAGTTGCACTTTCAAAGGTTTGTTTTAAGAAATAAGTTAAAAACTAATATATATATATATATATATATTTGGCTTTATTTGAAAAAATATGTAAAAGATAAAAAAATGATGTGACGTAAAAGAAGTTAAAAGTCAGAAAACAATATTTTCGTTTGGGAACAGGCTAATTTAGTAACTTTTTGACTATTTGACTAAAAAAGTAGGTAAAAACACTTATATGTTTGGGATGACTTTTTGGCTAATTACGAAAAGATGTGCAAAAAGTAGAGAGAAAAGATAATATTTAACTTTTTGGTATGAGTTGTTGACTTTTGGACTAAAAAGATAACTTTTTAACTTTTTAGCTAAAAAAGTAAATCCCCAAACGGGATTGGTCAAATTCTCAAAATAGACTAAAATGTTTGACTTATACCTTATTACAAGATGGTTTACACCCTTTATAATTTGATAATTTTTTTGATCTTACACCGTGAATTGTAATTTCTCCTTTTCTAGTTGCCTAACTTTAATTTATAGGATTTGACTCTAGCTACTCTAATATGACTTGCTTTTTTGGTTGCATAACCCCACTTTCGATAGGATCCTCGCCATGGATATTTTGTAGCGGAGAGATTCTATTATATCTTCTAATGATGAATGTAATGGTCTTTTTTAATTAAATAATTATAAATTTTTATTTGATAATGAATGTAATGGTCTTTTTTAATTAAATAATTATAAATTTTTATTTGATAGCCATTAGATATGTAATGAGAATCCTTCTTTAATCCAAACAAGAAACTCTCATTGTGTGACACCAAAATAACAAGTCTCATAGGAATATACCAAAGATCTAACAAAAACAACTAAAGATTTTAAAAACAAAGAGAAATAGAGACAAGAACAAAACTTAAATTCTCTAATTAAGTAACAGCTAGAAATAAGTCTTATGATTTAGGACCTCTAAAAAGCCTCCAAGAATCTATAAAAGACCACCAAAGCAAGAACTACAAGAGGTCATCAAGGATGCCAAAACTTCACTAAGATCTATAGTAGGCTATCCGTGCGCGCCGTCCGCACCACGCACACGCGCCGCGCGCTCAGTCGCGCCGTTTTCCTCCGACGGCTTGGATGGCTTGGCTGCTGATGCATAAAGCACTGTTTGTTTTGTTTTTAATTCTGTATCGCGTTAAATTGTCATAATTAATTCATTACATATTTGTTTTATGCGTGGTTTGTACTGTTAGACTCAGAATTAATTTTTCTACATTATGTAAAATTTTGAAAATTTTACGAAAATAAAAATATTTTTTCTGTGTTAATAATTTATGTTTTATGCTTTAAAATGCTTATGGTATTGCATAAATAATTTTCTGGGATTGAAATTTTTATTGTAGACCTCTGAAAGGTTTTACTATTTACTGGTAATATTGTCTCAGTTTATCAGTTTCTGGATTTTTTATTTCTAATTTTATGTGTATTTATTAGTTATTTAAAATTCCAAAATATTTCAGAAAAATTCCAGAAAATTTCAGAATGATGTACATTTTAATTATGGCATAATCTAAATATTGTTTCTGTTTATCAGTTTCTGGATTTTTTATTTCTAATTTTATGTGTGTTTATTAGTTATTTAAAATTCCAGAAAATTTCAGAAAATTCCAAAAAATTTCAAAATGATGTACACTTTAATTGTGGCATAATCTGAATATTAAATACAGCATATTTTTTGGGTTTGTAATATGTTGCAATTAAAGAAGCATGATTAGTTATTTATTTATTTATTTGTTTGAATTCCATTATTAAATAAATATAGCATGAGTTGTTTGTAAATTTACATTGAGATGCTATTGTATGGAATTTATCATGCTTTGTATATGCCATAAATAGTGGGAGATTGTATGATTGTTTTTTGCGCATGGAATTAAATTAAATTTTGATAATTATCACTAGAGGCGCAAGAGATGATTACAAGCATAGCAAATTTCGATCTTGAGACATGTGTAAAATTATCATTTTTTAATTTAGATTCTTTTTGCTGCAAAATATTTTGTTTTGTGTTGCTATCATTAATATCCCCTGCGCATTTGTTTACTCTATATGTAGAAATGGCTGCTAAGACAGTGGTGGCAGACTTAACTAAGGGAGAGAAATTGGATGGCGACAATTATGATATATGGCGCCGTAAGATCCAATATCTCCTCAATGAGCAAGAAGTGTTGACCACACTTGAACAAGTGATGGTTGAGCCAGAGCAGGGCAATACAGCTCAACATCATCGTGATCTTGAAGCCTTTTAGACTTGGCGTAACAAAGATCGGTGTGCGCGCTTTATTATGTTGAGCAACATGCACAACGACTTGATTAGTGAGTTTGAGCATTGCCCGACTGCATTTGAGATGTGGGAAGCTCTCAAGCAAAAGTTTGGTATTACCTCTTTGGCAAAGCTACGTGGGCTGACTATGAAGTTTGACTCATATCAGAAAAGGGCGCATCACTCGATGAAGCAGCATTTGAGAGTCATGTCAGCCATGATACGTGAGCTTGCGGCTGCTGGGCACAATTTGACTCAAGAGTAACAAGTACAGGCTGTGATACGCTCTCTGCCAAATTCTTGGGAGCAGATGAAGCAGAACATGATGCATAATGAGAGTGTGAAAACATTCGAAGACATATCGCGTCATTTGGAGCTAGAGGCTGAGCACCTTGAGGCGGCTAAGTCTGATGGTTCTGCTATGGTGGTTGAGTCAAGCTCACGTAGGACTTCTCAGTTCAAACGTGGAAAAGCAAAAAGTGCCCCTAAGAAGCAAGCAGCAGCTGCGCTTAAGCCTAATGGCGCTAGAAATTTCAAGCGTAGGGGCAAGAGTGGTGGTAAGAAGGCAAAGGCTAAATTGACATGCTTTAACTGTAACAAAGAAGGACACTTCGCTCGGGATTGCCCTGAGCAGAAGAAGGTACTCCCTTACTTAATTTCTCGCATTCAATGCTTTGTGTCTAGTCAAGCATTAATTGCTCATTCTCCTCATTTTTGGGTTGTAGACTCCGGAGCAACAGACCATATCGCGAGGGACAGAGTAGGGTTTGTTGAGTATCACTGAGTACCTGCTGGGAGCGGAAAAGTTTACATGGGGAATGAGTCCAGTGTGGAGGTGCTTGGCATTGGCACATTCAAGCTGGAAATGCGACGAGGGCGCACCTTGTATCTTCATGATGTTCTTTATGCTCCAGATATTCGGCGAAACTTAGTTTCAGTTATTAGCATGATGAGCCTTGGTTTTAGCTTTTGTTTTGAGAATAATGGTGTTAGCATTTATTTGGGAACAATTTTTTATGGTTTTGGTTATCTTTCAGATGGTTTTTTAGTTTTGGATGTGGATGATTCTAGTCTTAATAAAAATGCCAATGGCTCTGTTTCTAATATTGCATCTTTTTGTGATAATGATTCTATGAGATGGCATGCTAGATTAGGCCACATAGGGCAAGACAGGATGACTAGATTGGCTAGAGAAGGTCTTTTAGGCCCACTCGCTAGAGTCACTTTGCCTACTTGTGAGCACTGTCTTGCTGGCAAGGCAACAAGGAAACCATTTGGGAAAGCCATAAGGGCATCTATCCCATTGTAACTTATTCATTCTGATTTATGTGGACCAATGAATGTGAGGGCAAGGCATGGAGCCCCTTATTTCATCACATTTATAGATGATTGCACGCGTTTTGGTCATGTCTATTTGATTTCTCACAAGTCAGAAGCATTGGATTGCTTTAGACGGTATGTTAATGAGGTTGAGAATCAATTAGACAAGAGCATTAAGGCTCTAAGGACTGATCGAGGACGTGAGTATCTATCTGAGCAATTTAAAGTGTTCTGTGAGGAAAAAGGAGTTATCAGGCAATTGACAATTCCTAGGACTCCGCAACAAAATGGTGTAGCGGAGAGAAGGAATCGCACATTGCTTGACATGGTTAGGTCAATGATGGCGCAAGCTAATCTTCCAATTTCTTATTGGGGAGATGCTTTGTTGACTGCTGCCTACGCCCTTAACTGTGTGCCCTCCAAATCAGTTCCTTCCATCCCATATGAGATGTGGACTGGCAAAAAGCCTGATTTGGGCAATTTGCGGCCTTGGGGTTCGACAGCTTACATACACAACGCTTCTCATAAGTTTAGGAAGTTGGGCCCTATTGGAAAGAAGTGTATCTTTATTCGCTATAGTGAGCATTCTAAGGGCTATGTGTTTGTTGGGGAGCATCCGGATGGAAGTGTGACTGAAATTGAGTCATGAGATGTGAATTTCCTAAAGGAGGATTTCCTTAGCAGAGGTGAGGTAACTAGAGAAGTAGAACTCTATGAGATGGAGGATCTACTTGAAGGCGCACCTAGTAGCCTAGTAGAGAATGAGGAAATAATTCCTCAAGCTCCTAGGGACAGTGGGAGCGATCTACCTGCCCATGGATTAGATCCAATGGATGAGGATTCTCAGGATTCTCAACTACGTAGAAGCAAAAGTGAAGCTATACCCCGTCGTCGTCTTGAGATTGATGGGGAAGCATTCATGATTGCTCCGAGTGATGAGATGGAGCCTAAGAATCTCAAAGAGGCTCTCTCATCCCCTGCTAGTAAAGAATGGAGTACTGCAATAGATGAAGAAATAGAGTTTAGGAAGAAAAATCATGTCTGGGACTTGGTTGATTTGCCGCCAGGGCGCAAGACGATTGGGAACAAATGGGTTCTCAAAATCAAGCGCAAGACGGATGGTTCCATAGAAAGGTATAAGGCTCGCCTAGTGGCAAAAGGTTACACCCAACGAGAGGGTGTGGACTATGAGGAAACTTTTTCACCAGTTGTAAGATTTGCCTCTATTCGTCTAATCCTGGCCATAGTAGCTCAGTTAGACTTAGAGCTATATCAGATGGACGTTAAAACTGCATTTCTCAATGGAGAATTGGATGAAGAGATCTATATGGATCAACCAGAAGGCTTTGTGGCAGTAGGTCAAGAGCGCAAAGTTTGCAAGCTTCAACGATCTATTTATGGCTTAAAGCAATCATCCAGACAGTGGAATCTGAGATTTCATTGAGCCATTGTTTCTAATGGGTTTACGATGATTGATGAAGATCACTATGTGTATGTTAAGCGGTCGAAGGACATTTTTCTGATATTGTCATTATATGTAGATGACATATTATTGGTTGGAAATGACAAGGAGATGATTGTCGCCACTAAAATGTGGTTGTTCTCTACATTTGAGATGAAGGACATGGGTGAGGCGAGCTATGTGCTCGGTGTTAAGATCCTTAGGGATCGCTCTAGGAGACTTCTTGGTTTGTCTCAAGAAACTTACATGAAGACTATTCTAGAGCGGTTCCAGATGTAGAGTTTCAAACCCATTGACACTCCTGTTGCAAAAGGCGAGAGCCTAAGCCTTGATATGGGTCCTAAGACTCAAGAAGAAAATGAAAAGATGGCCCGTGTTCCCTATGCAAATGCTGTTGGAAGCTTGATGTATGCTATGATGTGTACACGTCCTGACATTTGTTATGCAGTCGGATTTGTGAGTCGTTACCAATCCAACCCAGGACCAGCTCATTGGAAAGTAGTTAAGAGGATATTACGATATCTTAGAGGGACTGCATATTACACACTTTGCTACCAGAGTTCAAATCTACATCTAGTTGGCTATTGTGATGTTGACTGGGGAGGAGACCTAGATGAGCGTAAGTCTACTTCAGGATATGCTTTCATGCTTAGCGATGGTGCTATTTCTTGGAGTAGTAAGAAGCAATCTTGTATCGCCTTATCGACTATGGAGGCTGAGTTTGTGGCTTGTTCATCTGCCATTCAGGAAGTCATGTGGTTAAGGAGATTCCTTCAGCATTTGGATGTTGTCATACACACTTCAGACCCTGTGACTATCCATTGTGACAGCATGGCTGCACTCGCTTACGCTAAGGATCCTAAATACCACGGCAGAACCAAACACATTGATGTGAGGTTCAACTTTATCAGAGACATTTTGGCGCAGAAAGAAGTGATCCTGGAGCACATCCCTACGAGTCGCATAATTGCGGACCCTTTGACTAAGCCCATTGCTAAAGATGTTTATCATACTCATGTTAGGGCTTTATGACTACGTAAGTGGTGATATTTTTATGTGTATTCAGTTGAACTCATTTTTTTGGGGGGATATTTATGCCATTAGTATTCATATTTGTTTCTATTACACATTTATGTTTACTACTTTTAGCAATGGTTTGTGAATTAGCATACACAAAATAATTAAATTGATGTTAGCAAGCAAGATTGGCTCACTCACACGAGCAATCGCCTTTAGCGCTAGGTAGCGAGTAAGGATGAGACTAGAAGCTAAAATTATCCACTAGCTATGTCGCCTTGGTTGGAGCCAAGATGAGGTCTTGTTAGAGACCGACCATGGATATGAGAGTACCCATTTTTCCATGATATGCCTGTTATGGATAGCCAGATGCGAGATCTCATTTGATGCCTGAGAGACGAGCAAATAGAGAATTCGAGTTAGACGCTAGGAAGCGACTTGTGCGCTTAAGAGCGACTAGACTAAGAACTGTATGGTGTGTGAGTTTAACATCACTTTTTGGAAGAGTAACTCCACTATAACATGCATTCGTACTGCATGTGCTTATCGACCCGTTAGCGAGGAGAAAGAATGGATCCCTGCTTCTTAACCGTGTGAGTCCTAAAAGTCATTTTTCCCTAAATGACTTCACTTTGTGCCTTTTGTGACCTTTGACTATGTCATAAGATGAGGAGTTGATGTTCAGCTACTTTGGTATGTTGCCTGCGGTCATGTATGATTCGGCTTTAAGGGACATTACTGGGAAAGCGGTCAATTTCAAATTGAATGATATAAGGGTGAAGGGAAGATCATCTAGTTCTACATCTCTGCTCTATATTCACTGTCGACAACTCACATCGCTCTATATAGGATGCTGATTGGGTGTGAATATAATGTGGCACCTAGGACAGTCAAACATGCTCTTTGAGGGATTAGAGATATTTTTGGACTGATGTAGCTAGATGGGTCTGGGTACATGAGACACTATTTTTGTTCTTTTTGGGTTGATGTCTCTATGCTGACTCATATTGAGTTTCTAGTATAAAACTCCCACTTGCAGGTGTTCTCAGTGGTCGCACGGTGCATTGGCTAGTATGAGATTGTTCATTTTTTGGAAGATTAAGATAGAGATGTGGCAGTGTCATGCCAACTCATGTGCGAGTGGGAGATGTTAGAAATGGGCGCCCATGTGGCATGACCCTTTTCAGCCTTTTGAACCTTATCCAAATAGGTTTTGAATTTGAATTCAAACCTATTTGGATAACCACTCAGGATATATATCTATCATATCCTGATATGGATAGATGATATAGATATCAGATATTATCTCATATAACTAATATGGATAAATGAGATAAATAGATTATATATCTGATATATGGGATATGGGTGATTAAGAGAAAAATAACGTATGTTTGAGTTTTTCCCATATACTGACTCTCTCCCAAAAACAACGATCAAAGCCATTTGCACTGTGGTTTGTGTGGGTGATATTCACTATTGTAATATCACCCCATTGCTGGGTTGATTGACCAGATTCAGGAAGCACGTGATTTACCCACGAGATTCTTCAATTCAGACTCTGTTTGAAAGGTATGACCATAATTTTTATTCCGCTGCATTATACTTTGTTTACATTTCGTAAAAATTTAAAAAATTATTTAAAAAGTCAAATTTCAAAACAATCCTGAATAAATTTTTCCATAAATCCATAAAATGTAGTACGTCAAAACCAAATCAACTTGAGAGTAGACAATGATGATGAGTACTTGTTTTGTCAAACTTTTGAGTAAAAAATACTTTAATAAGAATCTCCTTATGATATAGAGCACACCATTACAAGAGGACTATTAATACAAAAGCCATAAGATGTAGTATTGAAAGGCTATGGTAATACATTGATAAACAATTAATTCTATACTCATTGATAAGAATAATGAGATTAATCCTATTACATAGTCCAAAAAAAATAGCTAATTAATTATTTCATTCAAATTCAGAAATTATTTCTAACTCGCTATTAAAAGTTCTACCACCTATTGTTCCCCTCATTGACATTGGATTTGTGGAAGCAAATGGACTGTGGAGAACTGTTAGAGTGTCTCCATCTCCTTCCAACATTTGCACCACGACTTTCATCAATGGTCGGTCCACTGGGTACCATTGTATGCACCAAAGTCCCACAGTTGTTAGTTTCCTTATAATTTTCAGATCCTCGTCTTCCTCAATTTGTATTCCTAGATCTTCTCCTCGATCAAACGTTTATATATCCATTCTGGAAAGTAACACTCGCTGTTGTTTTGTGTTACCGTATTTTGCCTCCCTCTAACCATATCTAGCAACAACATCCCAAAGCTATAAACATCTAATTTGTATGATACGTTCCCAAAGTTCTTGGAGAACACTTCGGGTGCAATGTAACCCACAGTCCCTCTAGCTGTAGTCATGGAAGCAACACTTTATTCCTTTGAGCACAATTTTGCTAGACCAAAATCAGAGATCTTCGTGATAAACTTATTATCTAACAAGATATTGTGGGGCATTACATCGAAGTGCAAGATTTGTTGATCACACCCTAGGTGCAGATATTCAATTCCTTTAGATATGCCAAGAGCAATGTCATGCAACTTCTCCCAACCAAGTGAAGTCTTCTCTTTATTAGTGGATATAAACTTTTCAAGCGAATTGTTTGGTAAGAACTCATAAAGAAGAGCTCTTTTGAATCCGTCAACACAATATTCCACCAAGCGAACCTCGTTGATATGGTGGATTCTACCCATTGTTTGCACTTCATTAATGAACTCATCCTCATTTCCTTTCACATTGTTGAGGATCTTGACCATGACATGAACATCATTGAAAAGCTTGCCCTTGTACACTATTCTGCAACCTCCTTGGCCTACTTTGTCTTGAAATTGATTTGTTATTTTCTTGATATCTGCATAGGAATATCTTGCAGGCTTGAGAGCTTTGTAATCCTCTAAAAATTTGACAATCTTTACTTGATCCTCTGTTTTCATTTTGTTTGATCTATTGACAAGATATATTGTAATGACAACTATAACAGGAAGAGTTAGACCTAGGACTCCACTTGCAATCTCTAGTTTCCTCAATCCACCTGTAAAAGATTAAAAACTTCTTAAACTATCACCTTTAAAATACATACACACACACATATATATAATTAAAAATTTTACCATAGATTCATAATAAATGTATTTTTCAGTGCTAAGGAAAAGAAACTGACATGATAGAATCAGATATCCAAATAGGGTTAAACCTCCATAAAAAATAAACAAACAAACAAATAAATAAATAAATAAAAACCAGTAAATCTGTAAATAACAAAGGCCTAATCAGGTTCTCAACACATCCTCCATCAGGTTTACTACGTCTAACAAAAAGCGCACAACCTAATCTATATGGCAAGACTTATCATCGTCGCACAATCAACAAGGCTAAGTAATCTAATAGATCAGAACAAAATAAAACAAGGGCATTGAAGCTAAAATGATCTTGTAGCCCAAAGACGTTGGGTTGAATTTTTTTATTTGGGTATACTATTGTGTTGTAAATAGGTAAACAAAATCTAAGCCATTTATTTGGGAAAATACCGACGTTGCACACATCTGAAACTTCGATTGGATGTCCAGTTCAATTGTCTGCATTGGAGAGAAGAAGTTCGGTCCAAATTTCAATTCAAAATTGTGGTGGAAGATGACATCATTGTAAAGTGAACGCAATAATTACACATGAAACATGATGGTAAACAAAATATAATAATCGTAACTTGAAGTAAAAGGGTAGAAACTAGCTAGGGTAGAAGCGTACCCATAGATGCTTGTTTGGGCTTGTCTAAGCATTCAGTTGTTCCATTTAATAATAATTTACTATTGCTGCCACTGCTGTTGTTATTCTTGAATCTACAATAGGTACCTTGTGCTTCACAATTCCCACATTTCGGTGTTCTGCAACTTGTTGGCATGATGCACTCATCATGTTGTTCCTCTACTCCTCCGAGTCTTACTACTGTGGCTGCTACCATTGGTACTAATAATAGGACTATGACCAACAGAATTCCTTGGAAGATTGCCATCTTAATTAATGGCTGATATTTGATACTCTGAAACAAAATCCTAACTACTCTACTCTTCCAAGTGTGTGTTGTTTGTTTTGTGGTGGAAGAATTTGTTAATGGCGGTGTTGTTGGGTTAAGGAGACAAATTTTGAATCGAGGGCAAAAAAAAAAAAAAAAAAAAAAAAAAAACTAATTTATTGTGGGGGCCGAGTAATACGGATCACAAAATGGCCGAATACTTGAACTCGGAAAGTTGGAATATAAATATAGTGTTCGGCTTCCTCCTACATGTTCGGCCTCCTCCCACATGTTCGGCCTCCTACTCTATTCGGTCCAAAGGCCGGTAGAGTAAGGGGCCGACTGAAAAGCAGTCCGCTACGAAAGAGGCCGAGTGCTGAATTGAGAATGGGCCCAATCCGAGGCCCCAGAGAGAAAAGATATAAATAGAAGAACATCAGCCAAAAAGAGGTATGTGAGAATTGTTGTGCTTAACTTAGAATACAAGTAATCTTGAGTGTTTAGACTGACTTATCTGTCGGAGTGCTAATTCCGGCAACCCCGACTAGACTGTTTATTCTTTTTCAGGTGACTATCAGCAGATCACGAGCGTCCCCCAGGATCAAAAGAGTATTTCTAAACCACATCCTCACAATTGGCGCCATCTGTGGGAATACTCAAGCATATCCATGGCGGGCGTGATGGAGGACCCTCCAATAGTCACTGATGAAACCACGCAGATAGACGACTTCACTCCAACAAACATACATGGACTGAAGATTATCCCAGCAAGACGCGCTTTGAACTTCGTCTCACCTTCGACTCCAGAGCATGAGGCAATGCAAGCGATCATGGAACAGGCAAAGCAAAACGAGCAGAGGTTGGAGAACATGATCGCTGAGAACGAGCGTCTCCGTCAGGATTTGGCCCTAGAGGTAGCAAAGTCCAAACAAGCCGTGCACCAAGATTCGGAACGACCTCTGAAAGCAGGTGGTCAACGACCTCGAGCCCGGCAACAAGACACTAATAGCGACTCCGACTCACTATCCCTGGAGCCCAAAAAGAAAGGACGACCTGAAACTTCCAGCTTTTCTGAAGAGGGCCCACGTATAAGGCAACAGCGCAGAAAAAATAGTTTCGATGATGAGGACCAGCATGACCCCTTTGTGCAACGGATCGCAAGGGTGATCCTGCCCAAAAAGTTTAAAGCTCCGTCATTCACTCTCTATGATGGAAAATCAGACCCCACTTATCACATTCGCCACTACAAGCAAGCCATGACATTGCATGCAGATGACAAGGCCCTCATGTGCCGAATATTTCCCAGCAGTTTGGAACCATTGGCTGTTAGGTGGTATTACAAACTGGAGCCGGCTTCGATCAAAACCTTCCACCAATTACAGAAGTCCTTCAGGGCCAGATTCATCACCAACGAGGTCCAGCCGAAACAAGCCGACTCTCTCTGGGCAATGCAAATCCTGCCAGGAGAAACACTGAGAGCATATTCGGCGCGATATTGGGAATGCTTTAATCTTGTTGATGACGCTTGCAACGACTCCATGGCCATCATCGCCTTCAAAATGGGATTACATCCAGATAGTGCCCTCTGTAGTTCCTTGACTAGAAGACCTCCCAAAACAGTCTGGGGGTTGATGAAGAAAGTAGAGGAATTCTGCAAAATGGAAGATGACGCCTTGTGGGTTAAAGCCAGACACATGGCCAACAAAACGGCCCCTCCTGAAATTGCTCAGCCAATAAGTTTCGTACCACCTCAGAGCCCAGAACCATGATAGCGGGGTAAACGAGACAAGAAACGAGATTCTCGTCGATCGAGCGATCAATGCTCACATCGCGCAAATGAGCAACTGCAAGTTGATAGTAGGCGCACGAGGCGCGCCGACAAGAAATATATGGAGCTGTCAGAGCCAATCAACTCAGTTATGTCCAAAATCCAACATCTTCCCTTCTTCAAATGGCCGTCCAAAATGTGGGACTTCCTGACACGAGAAGGCTGGACAAGCGGTGTGAATATCACAAAGATCACGGTCATGATACAGACAGTTGCTATGCTTTGAAAGACCACCTTGAGGAATTGGTGCAAGATGGTCGGCTCCAGCAACATGTCCAAAAGGGCGCAATCAAAGCAGTTACCCTTCGGCAGGATTCACCTCCGCTCGGCGCCATTCATATGATATACAGCCTTCCAACGCCTCTTACCGTACACGCAATTCAGTCAGCCCCCCAGAAGCAACGCACCCCAACGAAACGGCCTCACGAAGGTCCGAGTATTATCTTCGACGATTCCGATCTTATCGGCATAACACTCCCCCATATTGATCCATTGGTCATTAAGCTACACGTAAACCGATTGACCGTTGAACGCGTCCTCATAGACCAAGGGAGCACTTCGGAGGTTATGTATTACGAGACCCTCATCAAACTCGGCTTCAACGAATTAGACCTGTCTCCAGCTCCTCATCCATTATTCGGCTTCAACGCAAATCCAGAGTACCCGTTGGGGAAAATCATACTACCCGTTCGAGCGGGCACCCAAACAGTGGATGTGGAATTCTTGATCGTCAAGCTCCTTTCGCCATATAATCTTATCACAGGGTGAACTTGGTTGCATACTATTCATGCCGTGCCAAACACCTATCATCAGCTACTATGTTTTCCGACAGAACACGGCATTGAGCAAATCCGTGGTTCCCGGCAATCCGCACAAGCATGTTATCTCCTTTTTAGGACACCTACGGAGTTGCAGGCCAACTCCATTGAAATGCCGAATCGAAACAGCCTCGACGAAAAACCACGGTAGCCCTAGGCGATACCCGCAGTAGCTTGCCAAGTCGTATAATCAACGCGTTCAGCTGCGGCGCTAGACACCGGGAGAGTTGATCCTGAAGGTACTTCCGGATGATTGGAGACTGGTTGATGGAAAATTAGGTCCTAACTGAGACGGCCATTATCGAATAGATTCCATATCGGCTCAGGAACTCGAAGCACTTGCGAAAATTCTGTCATTAAACCCGACTTGTGGGGAATGATCCTAGTTCTAAATAATTCGCCATGTACACATTCCACATTTATAATGCAAGGATTCTTGTCAAAAAGTTGTAATCCCAACCACTGCGCAATCTAGTTAAAAAGCCTCCGGATTCGGAGCGCCCTTCGTGGATATCACGATTGGCCAAATAGTCTCCGGATTCAGAGCCCCATCGGCGCATGACGTCTTTGGGCCGATAAAGCCTTCGGATTCGGAGTGCCCTTCGCGGATATCACGATTGGCCAAATAAAGTCTCCAGATTCGGAGCCCCATCGGCGCTTGATGTCTTTGGACCGATAAAGCCTCCAAATTTGGAGCACCCATCGTGGATATCACGATGGGCCAAATAAAGTCTCCGGATTCGGAGCCCTATCAGCGTATGATGTCTTTGGGCCGATAAAGCCTCCGGATTCGGAGTGCCCTTCGTGGATATCACGATGGGCCAAATAAAGTCTCCGGATTCGGAGCACCCTTCATGGATATCACGATGGGCCAAATAAAGTCTCCAGATTCGGAGCCCCATTGGCGCATGACATCTTTGGGCCGATAAAGCCTCCGGATTCGGAGCGCCCTTCGTGGATATCACGATTGGCCAAATAAAGTCTCCGGATTCAGAGCCCCATCGGCGCATGACGTCTTTGGGCCGATAAAGCCTCCGGATTCAGAGTGCCCTTCGTGGATATC
This sequence comes from Camellia sinensis, assembly GCF_055761805.1. NCBI lineage: Eukaryota > Viridiplantae > Streptophyta > Magnoliopsida > Ericales > Theaceae > Camellia > Camellia sinensis. Next base: position 15,684,812 of record NC_138968.1, read on the forward strand.
ACGATCGAAAAGTCTCCGGATTCGGAGCCCCATCGGCGCAAGATGTCGATGGGCCAGTAAAGCCTCCGGATTCGGAGCGCCCTTCGTGGATATCCCGATTGGCCAAATAGTCTCCGGATTCGGATCCCCATCGGCGCATGACGTCTTTGGGCCGATAAAGCCTCCGGATTCAGAGCGCACTTCGAGGATATCCGATTGGCCAAATAGTCTCCGGATTCAAGGCCCCATTGGCGAATGACGTCAATGGGCTTCGAAAGCCTCCGGATTCGGAGCCCCATCGGTGAAGACGTCGATGGGCCGATAAAGCCTCTGGATTCGGAGCGCCCTTCGTGGATATCATGATCAACAGGTCTTCGGATTCAAGGCCCCATCGGTGCAAGACGTTGATGGACCGATAAAGCCTTCGGATTCGGAGCGCCCTTCGTGGATATCACGATTGGCCATTCTTCGGATTCGGAGCCCCATCAACACAACGTATTTGGGCCGATTAAGTCTCCGGATTTATTGCCAGGACCGTGTAACATGTATGCTGAATAAATATTTAATAAAGAGCGCTCCATTATGACGAGCCGGGACAACCGCGTGAACAAAGCAAAACGTGCCAACACTCGAAATAAGATGCTTAATTAAGCATATAAAAATTCAGGATGAGATACAAACTTTTAAAAATAAAACATTTTTATTCCATTAAACGATAATTACAAAAATGCAAGCATTACAATATCTATTCTCAACTTCGAAGGCGAAAAAAAAAAAAAAAGGGAAGTGGTCGTGTTGGTACAGCGGCAGTGCCGAATCAACGCCCGTCACTCGGAGAGCATCCTTGGCTTGAAATGCTTCAATCTGATCGCGCTTGAATCCACAATGCTCACACCGACGAGATAATCACCCTCGAGGTGGAGAGCTTTGACACCATAGACAGCGTCAAGGCCAAGATCCAAGACAAGAAAGGAATTCCCCACGAAAACATTAAAACTCAACGGTTGTGGCGTTACGTCAGCCTCATTTCTCGATCGCAGTTGCGGAGAACTACCCCGTTGCTGTTCCTCCCTTCGGGGTAATCTGCTTCGACGACATAGAGGTTGACGTTTTTCCCGTTCTTTGAACGCCCTACCTCTCGCACGGGTGGGTCCTCTACTGCGACTCATTGCAGTATCAGGCTCAGCCAAAGTTTGAGCTTCTCTTCTGTTGATTGAAGAAAACTCCATTTAACATTTACACTTATCTAACCCTACGCAACAAAGTCGTTTTAAATTGAGTCTGACCACAATAAGTGAAGTCACTGGTGCGAAAATTCTGAGACCATTTATTCCTAATCCTTGCAGTGATCCTGAGGTGATTTCATTAACACTGAACTCCAAATGACAGACGCCGATCGATATTGACCATAGCCATCCATGTACTAGTTTTTGGCTTTTTGGGGTTAAAATGGCCTAATTATATAAACGACAATTATAGATGGGCTGACAGTTTCCGGATTCGGAGCCTTCGGAGCCTCATCGGCGCATTGACCGTGCGTGAAACGTAAGCCAAATATATATATTTAATGAAAACTGCTCATGACGAGCCGGCATATAACCGTTCGGAATTAAATGCCTAGTTAACTCGAACCGGTCAATGTTTATACAATGAAAACACATGCAAACACGTGTGTACCGAATGAAAAATACAATGAAACATTTAAAATAGGACGTTTTATTCAATCAGACAATAATTACATAATTACATGGTATTTTTATACGACGTTGCCCTCATCCTCACTCTTCTCGACTTCAAAAGAAGAAAATAGAAAATGCTTACGTCGGTAGAGTGGCATCGCCGAATCAATGCCCGACGCTCGGAGAGCTTCCACGGCTTGAGTTGCCTTGATCCAACCGTGCTTAAATCCACGATTTTCACATCGGCAAACTTCCCTGGCGAGTTTCTCTTTGGTCTTCTGAATTCCGACCAATCGGCCGTTATGGAAGCCTTTTTCATAGACCGCGGCTTTCGCGGTCTCAATCGCAAACATGCTATTCGTATTACGATCGGCGATCGCATCACTAATCAGCCTTTGAGTAACCCTCTCTTCGACAACCGTGTTGGGGTGGCTGACTGATTGGGGCCCGGCAGATTTGATTTTCCTTAGCACACGCTCGGCCTTCTCGGCGCGAGCTTCTAACTTCTGAATGCGTTCATCTCTCTGTTCTATGTCGTGGCGAGCGACGCGGAGATGCATGCCGATCTCATAAGCCGTGTACAGTCACCTCACCGCCCCGTGAACGCCTTCACGAAACACCTCGAAGTCCGGCCGACCTACCATCGACTGCTGAACTTCGGGTGAAAAAATCTGTCGAGCAAACTCGACTACCACATTTGGATCTCGAATGATCAAATCCGCCTCTGTCATTGGTCTATTACCCATGAAGACCGTGAAACTCAGTGGGCTAGGAGTCGCATCGGATTTCCCTCCAGGACGGGGTTGAAGAAACTTACGTTGTGGTTGATTGTTCCTCCTGGGCAACCTACTTCGACGACGAGGAGATTGGTGCCTCTCCCGATCCCTCTAAGTCCTACTGCCCGTGCGTGAAGCTTCACTGCTTCGACTCATGGCACCTCCCAGCTCAGCTAGCGTCTTCGCCTCACCTCTGCTGTTGAAGAAAAGCTTATTTGACATTCGCACTTGTTTAATCTTCCTCAAAGAGCTGGACTGGGTTGCTCACTGAGCACATAAATAGGACCCTCGTTCACGAAGTACACGCCCATTTATTCCCTACGAAGGCAGCATCTCCGAGGCAATCTCATTGACTCAGTCATGCCCCAATCGCCCCATCAACCACTGTTATTCAGTGTCCTACGTTCATGAACCGGCTGGGGCAAGGGCAGACTTATCAATCTGTTCGGCCAAGTATCTAGGCCCGACGCCGATCGATGTGTGCCATAACCGTTCCATGAACTACAAGTATTCGGCCTTTCGGCCTTGAAATTGCCTAATTATCTAATCGGCAAGAATACTTGGACGTTTTGGAGTTCATGCACTGGCTGGGGTAAGGGCAGATTTATTGATCTGATCGGCCAAGTATCTAGGCCCGATGCTGATCGATGTGTGCCACAACCGTTCCATGAACTACAAGCATTCGGCCTTTTGGCCTTGAAATTGCCTAATTATCTAATCGGCAAGAATACTTGCACGTTTTGGAGTTCATGCACTGGCTGGGGCAAGGGCAGATTTATTAATCTGATCGGCCAAGTATCTAGGCCCGACGCCGATCGATGTATGCCACAGCCATTCCATGAACTACAAGCATTCGGGCTTTTGGCCATGAAATTGCCTAATTATCTAGTCGGCAAGTATACATGAACATTTCATCCAAAATAGCAAACAATTCGCCAATAACACAATTTAGCATAACGAATAGCCAAGTACAAAAGGAATTTTCATTAAGTAAATTGGGCACAAATTGTAGCCATTTTACATATGAAAACTACTAAACAAAACGCTAAAAATAAAAACATTGGAAATGAAAACGACTAGCAATATCAAACGAAAAGATGTAAAATACATTTGAAATCCTAAAACAGAAACAAAAAGAAGCCTCCCGAATCAATCCTCAGAGTCAGACTCCAGCGGCTCAACATCCACTTGCTCGTATGGAATTGGCGTAGCCAATGTCACATTAGCAGCAGCAAAGGCTTTGAGCCAGCCGTGCTTGAACCCCCGATTCTCAAATTTGGGAACCTTTTGAACATAATTTTTTAGGGCAGCGCCTTTCCCAGCTTCATACGCCTTTGAAGCTTCAGCGTCAGCTACTTCCTTCGCCGCCTTTGATTCAGCCAAGTCCGCCTCAATTTTGGAAATTGCCTCTTGAGCTGACTTGAGATCAGCTTCGCTCATGTCCGCCCTCTTCTCAGCAGTCAATCTGAGTTCGTCTGCATTCCTGGCCCTCTCTAACTCGGCCTCGGCCTTGGCAGCTTCCCGTTTCACCCTCAGGGCCTCAAACTCGGCACGGCTCCTTTGGCTCTCAACTTCGGTTTGTAAACGGCCAATTCTTTCGATGGCGTCATGCTGGCGGCGGCCTATCTCGGCTATCCTTCCGACCGTCTACAAAACAGGAGCAGGAGGTTAAATCGAAACACAGGCATAGAATGAAAAGAAAAGATCAAGATCTTTACCAGAAGAGCTGATTGAGCGGTTAACGCTATCGCTAAAACGTCTGGCTCCAAGCGAAAAGTCGCCTTATCAGACGGCAATAAAACTGATGAAGCCAGGCTCAGTGTAACGGCTAGATCTTTCATAGCCGACGTGTCAGAGGAGATTGGCATGTTTCTTACCTTTGGTTAAACCACAAAAGGCACAACTGTATCCGACTCCTCCAAACGCGGCCGTTTGTTAGCAGGCTCGTCTCTAGACCCGATCTCAACCTCGATAGGATGCTTCTCTAACAGTCGTTCAGCCTCATCATTTGCAAGCACAATCGGCTCTAACTCAGCATCTCGTAATTGAATCGTCTCCCCCGTAACAGGCAAAGGCGGTTCAACATTTGTGACGGGCGGCTCTTCGGATTGGTTGGCCTATGCTCGAATGGCCTCCGCCCTCCGCCGCGCGGCCATTCGTTCGGCGTTGGCCTTTTTGGCGAGTTTTGTAAGTGACAAGCCGGCCATATCTTCAGGAAATACGCCGGGTAGATCCTCCAATCCGATAAAGATATCGTCGTAACCTTCCCCTCGACTCGAAGTGGACGGAGGGTTGGCTGAATCGAGGCCGGCTTCTTCAAAAGCTAGTCGTGGAACCTCGTCTACTTCGGCCTCTGACTGGCCTGAGTCGTCAGCCTCTTCTGCGCGCTCCGAGTCGGATCCTTCGAGGCCGATTTGGCGCAAGTTTTTGAAGTTGGTCAAGATAAGAGCCGTTGGAAACTCTTCACCCCTTGGAATCGGGATGTTTTTTGCTGCCAAAATGGTCGTGTATGTCGGCTCGTATTGAAGTAGAATATGGGCCGCCCTCCCTTGTTTCTGAAGGCTTGGACGGCCGAAGTATTTCAACGCAACTTCTATCTCCGAAAGAACGGCATCGTCGGCTGCGGTCAAAACTTTCTTCAAATCGTTTCCTGCACAAGCAAAACCATCAGGTCACAAAAGTGAAGCTTTACAAAGATAACAAAAGAAAAAATAAACACAACAGACTATGGGGCCACTTGGTTCGCCCCTTCGCCTAGGAATAGGATCGAGGTGATCCTCGCCTTCGCCGAATTCCCAGTTGCCTTGGACAACGACCATAACGTCATCGACTCGCTTCCTAAAGCTGGAAAGCATAGTCACTAGTTGATGGTTGGTGTCCTTGGCCCTAAGGAAATAGCGACCGTGCCGGCCGGAAGAATTGGCCAAGGCATAACAATGCCGAATAGCAAGAATGCCGAGGTTGATCCTAAGGCGACGGTTTAGCGCTACAATTCCCATTATGATTCTAAAGAAGTTGACATTGGGTTGGGAAGGAATTAAACCCCAATGGCAGAGCACAGCCCTAAGGAATGGGTGAAGGGGGAATCGGATTCAACCCCCTGCGATTGAAAGGAGAGGAAAGACGATCGTGGTTTTGTCAGCCCTTTCCATATCGAGGGTGCCGTCTGTCACCAAGGACAGACGGACGTCATCAGGAATGGAAAAATGGCGTCGGAAGCCAGAAATTCGATCCGAAAAGAGGAGATCTTTCAAATGTTTCGCCATTTTCTTCAGTTTATAGATATGTTCTAAACCAAAAAAAAAACAGGAAAAAGGACTTAGAGCAAAGAGGGAGAAAACTTACAAGAAATGGAGAAGGTTGTGAGACAAAGGAAGTTGCAGAAATAGTTTGGAAGGTATTCCAGCCACAAGTATCTGAAAGTGTATGTATTTGAAAGGACGTTCAAATTTTAAATCATAATAAATAGAGGTGTACGAAGGGACGGGAAGTTGAAATGATAACCGAGAAGCGTGTGCTCAGATATCTGCATTGGAATGAGGTCAACCACCGAATTTCGACCTTGACTTTTCGAGTTCGAAACCAAACACTCCAACCAATGGTCATTAGTGGGGTGTTTGGGGGGCAATTGTGGGGGCCGAGTAATACGGATCACAAAATGGCCGAATACTTGAACTCGGAAAGTTGGAATATAAATATAGTGTTCGGCTTCCTCCCATATGTTCGGCCTCCTACTCTATTCGGTCTAAAGGCCGGTAGAGTAAGGGGCCGATTGAAAAGCAGTCCGCTACGAAAGAGGCCGAATGTCGAATTGAGAATGGGCCCAATCCCGAGGCCCCAGAGAGAAAAGATATAAATAGAAGAACATCAGCCAGAAAGAGATATGTTAGAATTGTTGTACTTAACTTAGAATACAAGTAATCTTGAGTGTTTAGACTGACTTATCCGTCGGAGTGCTAATTCCGACACCCCCGACCGGAATGTTTATTCATTTTCAGGTGACTATCAGCGGATCACGAGCGTCCCCCAAGATCAGAAGAGTATTTCCAAACCACATCCCCACATTTATTAATAATATCATATTGGACAGCTCTTATATTTTATCACTTCTCTCATTTTAGTTCCTATATATTCAATTGGCTTAGTTCTGACATTTAATTTTAGATTTGTTTTAATTTGGTCCAATTAATAAAATCATTAGTGTTTCTTAAGAAAAATTATCACTAAATTAGTTGAGGTTAACTAACTGAATTGAATAAGTTTATAATTTTGCCCTTGAAAATATAGCACGTGACACTTATATGCATATTTTCAATAAAAAAATGTTAAGAGTTGTAATCAATTAGGCTAAATGAGATAAAATCACAAATTTAGGATCAAAATTAAGCCAATAGAAAGTACATGGGCTAAAATGACATAAGGGATAAAGTAGAGACTACCATCATAATTTGCCCTATTATATATCTAGAAAAATTATCTAAAAAAACATATTTAAACACAACAAAAATAATGGAGAAATGACAACTAATTAAGGTTTTAGGGATAAATTTAGGGACAAAATCACTTTTTATAGACCAAATATTTTTGTTGCCAAAAGTGTATTATTCTAATTTTAGCCAAAAAAATGGATATTTAGCAAAGAATTATTATCATTTTAGGACTAAAATGTTTGTCTCAAAAACAAATTTTTTAGGGACCAATTGTCCCTAAAAATGCACTTATTAGTGACATTTTTAAAATTGTTGCTAAAAGCCTTTTTTTTTTTTTTTAGAATAACCTTTTAACAACTATCCTCTTGATGGCAAAAATTGATTTCTAAATATTTTTTAGGGTAAACTACACTGACACCCCCTAAGGTTTAGGTTAATTACAGTTCTCCCCCTCACCTTTTGAAAATTACATCTCCCCTCTGAGGTTTAAAATTTCATTACAGATTCCCCCTTCATCAATTTAATTTTTTTAAATACCAATTTTGCCCTCATTGGATAAATTACATTGACATCCGTCACATTTTAGAAATTACAATCCCCTCCCTAAGGTTTAAAGTAGCATTACCAATTGCCCACTCGGTTAGTATTAGTTGGAAAAAAAATTCATTGAAAAAAAAAATTGTTAGTAGAATTTTTAAATATTTGTTTAAAAACCAACGTAAACTCAATTTTTAAATTTACATTTTTTCCTCAAATTTACAAACTGAGACAACCATTTATAAACCAAAAAAATTGTCAAACAAGTTTTTATGACAGTTTTTAAAATTTTTGTAAATATAAATTGAAAACTAAAAACAAAATGATTACCAAACAGGTCTCAGATGGTAAAAATGTCGTAAAATTAATAAATAATTAAATAAGTTACTAACGTAAGAAATGACTTATCAAAAGATTCTTAGGCTATGTACGGTTTGATTTTTAGAAAAAAAAATTTAATTTAAAAATTAATTTGGTTAAGAAATAAAAAATAATTATCATTTTACTTTTGGGCAGGTTATATATATATACGTATGACTGTTTCAATTTAATTTGTAAAAAAAAATTTCTAACCACTTGAAAGATAAAAATTATATAAAAATGATAATTTTTTTTTTACTTTTTTATTTCTTAACCAAATTAATTTTTAATTTTTTTAAAAAAATTCTAAAAATCAAACCGTATATAGCCTAAGAATCTTTTGATAAGTCATTCTTACGTTGGTAACTTATTTAACTATTTGTTAATTTTACGACATTTTTACTATCTGAAGCTTGTTTGGTAACCATTTCGTTTTCAGTTTTTAATTTATATTTACAAAAATTTTAAAAACTGACATAAAAACTTGTTTGATAATTTTTTTAGTTTATAAATGGTTATCTCAGTTTGTAAATTTGAGGAAAAAAATGTAAATTCAAAAAATGAGCTTACGTTGGTTTTTAAACAGAAATTTAAAAATTTTACTAACAAATTTTTTTTTCAATTAATTTTTTTTTCAAATAATTCTTTTTCCAATGAATTTTTTTTTCCAACTAATACTAACTAAGGGAACAATTGGTAATGCTACTTTAAACTTTAGGGAGGAGATTGTAATTTTTAAAATGTGAGGGGTGTCAATGTAATTTATCTAATGAGGGCAAAATTGATATTTAAAAAAATTAAATTGCTAAGGGGAGAATCTGTAATGAAACTTCAAACCTCAAGAGAGAGATGTAATTTCCAAAAGGTGAGAAGAATAACTGTAATAAACATAAACCTCAGGAGGTATCAGTGTAATTTATCCTATTTTTTAGAATAATGTTTTAGAGCACTAAATTGGAAGCTCTAGAGCATCACTAATGATGTGGCACAGTGGCCCCCACCAAAGTGATGTGATGTTTTAGCTTGAGTTTATTTATTTATTTTTTTTTAAACTCATTAGAGCTATTAGTGATCCAAAAATTAGTGGAATGAATCACCACTCTATTTTTTATAACAAATTTTCCACTTTTAAAATAAAAAATTTAGTGCCTAAAACTCTAATTTGCTGTTAGATCTCATTAAATGGACTTACGGGGTACGTGGTCTTCCTACCTCTGACATCAAAAGTCATGGTTCCAATCTTTTTTATTTTTTTTAAATTTGTTTTGCTTATAATTTTTTTATTTTTAAATTTGTGTCAATTTTTTTAGGTCCATCTAAGTGTGAAAGGACTTAAATAGTAAAAAAAATTCGCTAAAGACAAAAAAAAAAAAAAAGTGTTACTTTTTTTCAGTGGACTTTTTTACATACTTTCTATTTTTTTTTTTAAATAATATATTTTCTGGCCTCCCTAGTCAACTAGAACTTAAAAGTGTAAAACCTTTTTGAAAAAAAAAATTACATATAAAAAAAAATTCACTAAAAAAAAGGCTAAGGCAAATTTAACATAATTACACCAGCATCTCTTTTACTTAGTGTACATGGACCAACACTAATGCATATTAAGTAAAATCAAGAAGATAAAGGGGAATTTACATGTAAGCCTAATAGATCATGTGATAATTAGCGGCATTTTTTTAATCAAATACTGACAAAAATGTTATTAATTGTTAATTTTTAGTGGCAATTTAAAAAATTCATTACATAAAACATTGCTAATTGTAAGTTTTAGTAACAATTTAGAAAAAAAATTCAGAGATTAACGTAACTAATTGTCAATGTTTAACAATAGATTCATAAAATCGTCACAAATATTTTTTAGTGACAATTCTGATAAAATTAACTTGGACGAATTACGCTAACGGTCCCTATAGTTTGGGGGTTGTGTTACTTTGGTCCCTGATTTTTCAGTTGTGACACAATTGGCCATGAATTTTGAATCTTGATCCAAATAAAGACAATTGAAGATACCATTACTTAATTTTAAGGGAAAAATCGTTAATTTAATAAAATATAAACTAATTTGAAAAATAAATTTCAAAAAAATATTTTTGAATTTTTAAAAATTATTTCTACCCACTAAAGATAAAATTATGTAAAATTAATAAATATTTTAGACAATTATTTATTTTATTTTTTTACCAAATTAACTTTTATTATGTGTTTGGTGGGTAGAAATAATTTTTAAAAATTCAAAAATATTTTTTTGACATTTATGTTTATCGAATTAGTTTATATTTTATCAAATTGATAATTTTGCCCTTGAAATTAAGCACCGGTATCTTCAATTGTCCTTTTTTTTTTTTTTTTTTTGGATCAATCAAACGTAAACCTTTATTGATGAAACAAACAATACAGAAAACATGAGCATAACATCAATAAAGGGAAAGAAAAGTGGTGCAAACATCATTATAGTTTACACTCTAAATCCCAACAAGGTTGGCACCAGAAGTAAACCCAATCATCTGACAGCACCACCCTAGACTGGTGAGAATCCAACCAAAAAAGAGAACAAAACAAACAAGCAACACAAACAACCCACCCACAATCAACTCCTAGGCAGATCAGCCACCAACACTTAGCCATCTCAAATACAGAACCTCACTTGACTCATATTTTCCACAATCTGATGCACAGAGTATTGGACAGAAGGCATAGACAACTTAACCCACAGCCCAATTGTCACTTTCACAACCTCACACAGCTCATTCATATCGGATTGCTTGCCATTAGACACAACCTCATTTCTTAGCCTCCAAGTGGACCACAACATTGCTACTGGTACTAGCAGCCAAATTTTCTTAACAGATTTTTTGTGCTTAGATCCCAACCACCAAGACAACACTTCATCCACAATAGCAGGGGAAACCCAACAGAGATTCCACCACTGTAACAGACAACCCAAACCTTCCAAATCATAAAACACTACACAAAGATATGATCCACAGATTCCACAGCAGCTGAACAGAAAGGGCAATCAGTTACAGTAGTATGACCTAGCACTCCAAATTTCTACAGAACAACAGTTGTTTTGATCCTACCTCTCCAAGCTAACCAACTTACAAATTGTGCTTTAGGTGGTGCTGCATTAATCCAAATCATCCTAGAAACAGGTAACCTAGGTCCAGACCTTAACAGCAGCCATTTCTTGACATATAGCACTGTAAACTCACCTGAAGAGGATGCAATCCACCTCACAACATCTTGCAGATCCACATTCAACCTAGGAACATCCCTTGTCAACAACTGCAACTTCCTCGACTCCTCTTCCTCCCAAGCAAATAATGACCTTCGGAATTGAAGCCTCCAATCACCTTCACTGTCCCTCCTCTACATAAATGAACACAGCAATCCATCTTTATCCATAGAGAGCCTAAACAGTCTAGGAAACTCCTCTTTCAACTGTAAATCCCTAAACCATCTATCATGCCAAAACTAAATCCTACACCCATTCCCAACCACAATCTTGCACTGTGACACAAAGAACTGAAACAGCTCCGGATTGGATCTTTCCACACTCAGAACATTACTCCACAAAATAAGTTCCTTACCCTCCTCATCCTTTAGTGGTAGCCATCTGCCACCTGCAGATCCATACTTACTGATAATAACCTTTTTCCACAGTGAATGATCCTCCACCCCATACCTCCACCACCACTTTAATAACATACAAGCATTAGTATTCCTTGCCTTCTTAATGCCTAACCCTCATTGGTCTTTGTTCATTGATACATCCTTCCATTTCACCATATGGATCTTCCTTCTCAACTTTGAACTGCCCCATAGGAAAGCAGACTTCAACTTATCAATTTCTTTAGTAATACCAATGGGTAATTTGAATAAAGAAATATAGTAAACTGGAATACTATCCAAAATTGATTTCACCAAAGTTAGCCTTCCAGCAAATGACAAGAGCTTCCTTTTCCACATAGCTAACCCTGACTTAACCTTATCCACCACAGGTTGCCAAGTCTTCTTCCTTTGCGGATTCGCACCCAATGGCAAGCCTAGGTACTTTAGAGGTAACTTCTAACCTAAACAATGCAAGGTTGAAGCAAAATCATGAACCATCATATCACTAACTCCAACTCCACACACCACACTTTTATGAAAATTGATCTTCAACCCTGATATTACCTCAAAACATCTCAGAATTCTTTTAACATTGATAATCTCCTCCCACTCAGCTTCACAAAAAAAGGATAGTGTCATCTGCAAACTGGAGATGAGACAACTTCAATTCTACAGACCCAATAGTAGCTCCCTTAAATAAACCCTGACTTTTTGCCCTTTCCAGCAAAATATTTAACCCTTCTGCTGCAATGTTAAACAGAAAGGGTGACAAAGGGTCACCCTGCCGCAACCCTTTCTGTGGACTGAATTCATTAGTTGGAGAGCCATTAACTAAAACAGATACTCTTGCAGTGGTTACACAGGTTTTCATCCAACCAATCCATCTATCTCCAAACCTAAGATTAGCCATCATGGAAAACATATACTCCCAATTGACTGAATCATAAGCTTTTTCAAAATCCAACTTTAGTATGACCCCCTGCCTTTTTGACTTTTTCCACCAATCAACTACCTCATTAGCAATCATTACGCCATCAAAGATATTCCTACCACCCAAGAAAGCCGTCTGCACCATTCAAAATTCAAAGTCAAATGTGTCACAATTAAAAAGTTAGGGACCAAAGTGACATAATCCCCAAACTATAAGGATTGTTAGTATAATTCACCCAATTAACTTCCAACGCTGAATTAATAGGACTTAATGAGCATTAAGTCTAGCTATTACGACATGCTAATTTACCCAAGATGGATAAGGTAAATTATAGTCTTACATTTCAATGTAAAAAAAATGATAATCTATAACATTATTTTTTCATTCATATGACTTACCGATTTATAATAAAAATAGGTTAATAAAGCCTTAAAAAAGCTCAATGTAATTATGTCAAATTTATAAAACTCATTATATATTTTTAAAGGGAACTTTTTTAAGATCCCTCATATTAAGATTTTATAGCATAAAGGAAATGAAATATTTTCTTAGTAGTTGGGGTCCCTTAAATTTCAATCTAGAAAAATTTTGAAGTAGAGAAATTTCGAAATTTCGATCTAGAGAAATTTTGAAACACGGAGAAATTTGTCGAAAAATTCTCTAGTTTGCTCACAAATTTCTCGGTGTTTTGACCAATTTTGTTTGATTTGCTCATAATTTTCTTTATGTTTTGAACAAACCAAAAAAAATTATAGAGAAAATTGAGCTACTCACAAACCAATTTTTCTATAATTTTTACAAGAAAACACCATGCTAAGTTCATCAAAGAACTTAAAATACAAAATCTAATTATAGTTTAAAAAATAGCAAACACTATACATCCCAAAAGATCAAAAATAAAATTCAAAGTTAGAAATCTAGTGAAAATCAAACAAGCAACATAAATTAGTGGGAGCTTAATGTGGGCAGGGAAAATTCAAATGCCAAAGAAAATTTGAGAGAAAATCAAAGTGACAACTAGCCAGAGAAAATCAAGCAAGACACAGAGAGAAAGAAAGTCCAACATGTTTAGAGAAAATAATGCTAAAGGAGATATCTTAGTGCCAGAGAAAATTCATCTCAAAGTAAAAATTACACACAGTGAGACAACTAATCAGTGAAAATCACACAAGTAACTTAAATTAGTGAGAGTTTAATGTTTTTAGGGAAAATTCAAATGCCAGAGAAAATTCAACTCAAGGCATAACTAACTAGTGAAAATCCAACAAACAACTCAAATTAGTGAGAGTTTAATGTGGTCATGGAAAATTAAAATGCCAAATAAAATTGGAGAGAAAATCAAAGAGACAACTAGCCATAGAAAATCAAGCAAGGCACATAGAGTAAAGTCAATCTAATGTATTTAGAGAAAATTGTGATGCCAGAGAAAATTCATCTCAAGAGGAAAATTACACACAAGGCGACAACTAACCTGTGATAACCTCGTTCTGTGTTATACTGTTAATCATTAATTATACTTGTGAATATGTGCTTGATGTGAATTTGGATGCTAATTATGTGATTATGTAGTTTTGAATTCATATCTGTCCACCGTAGAAAAATTTGTTCTGTATACTCTAATAAATTGAAATTGAAGGCCATAGAGGCGACAAAAACCAAAATTGATTATACCATTGTAATTAGTATAATTTTTAGAGCCTACGGTAAAATTTAATTAAAAACTAATTCAAATCAAAATAATTAGATTAATTTGATTTGATTAAGCCTAAGCTTTGATTAGCCAACAAGATTAGTTAAGTGTATGTATATATGTTAATTCAAGTGCTTAAGCTCATTTTGAGCTAAAAAATCTGCCAAGAGAGCTTTAGAGAGGCAGAAAACTTGACTTAGAGAGAGAGAGAGAGAGCAAGAAGAATTGTAGGAGATTGGAAGGAGACTTGGAGAATTAAGCTAAGATACACTTGAATTCACTCACTAGGTATGAAATTCTCCCCTAATGCTTGTAGATAAAACATATAGAAGTTGAATTCATCTAGTTTTTGAATTTAGTAGCATGAAATTAGACAATAGAGGCATGAATCACCTTGAATTGGAGGAATTGAGTTGATGTTGGAATAATCTTGTGTGTACAGTTGTAACACGCAATAATTGCACCAAATATATTACCAAATTATATAAAAAAAATATATAAGTTGAATATAACGTAAATTGTTTGGGTTAAACCAAACCAAACTATATACTGAGAACCAAAAATACTTACAGAGAAGTAGATAACTTACAAGCAGATTGAAAAAATCTAGGAACGAAAAACAATTTGATCGAGGCTTGTGTTGGACACAATTTCCTTAAGACAAATTCGTCCCTCGCTACGGTGCTTACGAGTTTTTATTCGACGTTCGTCTCCCAGGATACAACGATCGAACCTTGCAAAAGTAGCACTACCACGGCAAGTCTGGTGAACCTTATTATGCATAATTCTCTTACAAAAAAGATAGAGTGCAGAAGAAAAGAAACACAAGATGAATTTTCATTTTTAAAATTAATGCAATGGGGGTTTGTTTATATAGATGAATTGGTGCCTCTTTGTATGGTCATGGTGACTTTTCAAAAGAGTCACCTCTTTTCCATGAAAATATGCAACCAGAAAAGACATGATTGTTCTTTCAAAAGAATTCGAATTCTGAATCGAATCATGTTCAAATTTAACCCAAAAAATTGACGAATTTATTTAAATAAAATCAAATTTTACATTAAATAAATATTGTCTTAAAACCATTCTCAAATGGTGCATTTTGGAGTCAATTTCTCATTCAACTATTAATGGTTTCCAAACCATTTTTCCAACAATCCCCCACATGAATGAAATGGTGAAAACGTATGCAAGACACAACGTAGACTCAAAGAGAATTCAATTGGAAATATTTTGAATGGGGATAGGTAGCTTTTGGCTTTGAACTTTCCTTAGTGAAAGATTATTAGACTTACTAGCTAATCAGTGGACGTGATGCCTTGAACTGTTCAGCCGTTTGTGTAAGCCAAGACAATAGAATTCACACAGAATATCTTTAGACACAGCTTAGTGCTCACGGTTGTGCCCGTTTTGGCCTTGGGTATGTCTTGGTATCCGTGAGTGCTTTAGAGAATTTAGCCTTATCAATTCTCATAGAAGCAGCCCCTTTACACTCATATAGGTGATCTTTATTTCGAGTCTATTAATTACTCCTCTTGAAAGATATCCCTCTAAGTTTTTTAAGATATAAGTGATCATTAAAAGTATAGCTTACCCTAAGTCCCCTACATACAACACATGTTGCAGATATCACTCTCATCATAGGAAAAGATAGGAGATAGACTCCCTTAGTGATTTCTGGTGAGCCACACATAACTTTGTTGTCCCTTTGAACTTAGTTCTTAGGATCTCTAGTCATTTAAGTAGGGTTACCATTATGATGACTCTTATGTAATAGGCTTTAATCACATTCCCCTTAATGAACTTTTCCTCATTTGCTCTCTGGTCAAACCTTTTGTTTAGCGGCCGCTATTTTTTCGTTGGACCTTCTCAGTTATATATCATTGAGTAGTTCGTGGATCCACTATATTTACGGTTTTAAGTCTTTGATTACATCAAGACTTACCGTTACTCTATGTCACTCACATTTTCAAATTTAAATAATAAATATAGAGGTGTTCCTTAGGAGTTAATGTAACCATTTTTGCTTCTACTCCAACTTTGTCCTATAGAAAGAATTGAGATTCTTTGTGGACCTACTATCGGAACCATTACTTTGGTAAAATCCTCCAAGCACCCCCACATTTTAAGTACTCTAAGAAAAATTAATTTTCTTATTAAGATATTACCATACAAAAATACCAATACACCCCCACAATTCTGATATAAATCAGAATATAACATTCATCACTTATTGACTATGGTGTGCTTGAATAACAAATTTCTAAATCAAATGTATGAAATAGAATAATTATGACTACACAAGTCAAAATTAATGCTTAGATAAAATCATATTTTCATAAAGATTTTGCTTAAGAACCAAACAATTTACAAATCTCATTTGACTGTATAAATTCTTACAATGCAAACAAAGAGAAATACTTGTACCTCCCAATTAAGATTCAAACTCTTAATTTTGAGTATTTTTTGTTCGAGTTTCTGTGGGTAACTTGTCATGAATCATGATTAGCAGACAATTCTACTTCTCTTCCCCACATTTGTGATAATATATAAATTAGCAAAAACAACATGACTCATTTACGAACAAGTGTCACTGTCACAAAAATATGTGTGACAAAAGTAAATTGAATTATCTCTTCTAATTCAAGAGATAAACTCCCACATTAATATTGTGGTTCACGGTTAAACAAATTCTACTACACAAGTAAAATAATGATTGATGACAATTTACGTCACAAAACTCAAAGTTACTTTAAAATAACTTTCAATTGATTATTAATGAAATAATAATCAATACAAAAAATTCCTCAATCTACTTCCAATTAAATGGAACGACACCACTATTTAAATCATCATGTTTAAATTTTCCAATGTTAATGATTGCTTTGATATTACAAGAATATTACTACCACAATCAAATTACACATATAATATTTCAAAAGAGATCCATTGATATAAGAAAGTAATTAAAAATTTCAGGAACTTTTAAACAAAATTTTATTTAAATCCCAGATATAGCACTGAAATAAAATCAGTCACATTTTTTTTTTTAATTCTGAAAAAAGTCACTTCTTCGTGTGTATAAAGTATTCCCTACTGTTTATAAAGGCAAACAACTGTTACACCATTACTTCCCTTATGTGGCTTTATACATTGTTCATTCAAAGTTAGAGACACATGTCATGGCTTTGTAAGGGACTTAACATACGTAAGAATATATATAAACGCAAAACAAGTGTTGTAGAAAGTTTTAAACAGTAAGTGATTTATTTGAACCCAAAAAATACGGTGCTTGTGAAAAGTTGCATACTAATACTGTTTCATCACAATCAAAAAACGGCTGAACCGAAAATTGATTATGACATAGTGTTGGAGAAAATACCAGAAACTAAACTATATTATTGATAAATGTTGCAAAGAAAATGAGATACAAATAGATCAGGCTGAGGCACGGATATCTCGTTTTCTTTAAGGAGATCAAGCCCACTGCGGTAGGAAGAATCCAAATACCGATGCAGCAGTCACAACACTATGACTTGTCCCCTCCAAGATACAACAGTCCGACCACTTGTCGTATGGTTCAGGCCAACTCTGCACAAGATGGTGAACCCAAAGCTCCACCAATAAAACACCCTTCTTTGCTAGTAATCTCTCTTGTATAGAAAATAGTTGATTTCTATAGATAGAAAAGAGTAGACTATATATAGGCTATAAGGACCTTACAGTTACACCAAAAATAATGACCATTAAACAAGAAAATGGTTAGACCAAAATAATGACCATTAACCAGGTTCATGAATTCTATTTAACCTCCATTTATGACCAAGAGGTTACCAAAGTAATAAAACCCCATTTATGAAAAAGATAAACCAATAAATAAATATAAGATATTAAAATGGTCCAACAAACCCCTACTCATTTTAATATCAACAAGGATAAAAGAGATTACCAAACAAAGACAGACTAGTATGCATCATGAAGGTGTGCTCTGCATTAAACCTTCATTAGTGAAACAGTAACCTCTACTCCAGAGTCAGTAGTGGTCTCAGACTTGAACTATGACTGCTTAGGGGAAATAAAGTATTACTGCTCACACATAATAATCCAGGTGTTGACATGAGCTTTAATAGCCAGCACATTACGGCCTTGTGCTAATCCCAGTTTTCATGAGCATATTTGAGAATAAGCCTTGTTCTCATAGAAAGCGGCCCCACTTTCATGCTCACATAAGTGAAATCTATCAAGGATGTTCCCGTAATTTACACACCCCACTCAACAAGAGCTACAGAATTTCATTAAGAGTATAAAAACTCAACCCTCCAACATTACAGGACAAATGCACTTACATCATAGGGATGGATAACAAAATATTAAAGAGTACATTTTTACAACCACCATATGATTCGTTCTTCCCATTGAACCTAGTTACAGGATCTCTGGTCCCTAGGTTGGGTATCCTCATACATGGTTTTTGATTTTATAGGCTTCAAACCCATTATAGCGGTCCCGATATTTCCTGTTGTTGTTTAACTATAATCCGGACTCGGTTCCGTAGATTCGTTGTTATCTTATCCTCATTTCTATCCCTTACTCTTTTAATTAGAATTTTGGGTTGTGTTGGGCAGGTTGGGAATAAGTGGGTCGTGTTTTAAAACTTAGAAATTTTGCCCAGGTTTTGGTCTCTCCGCTCGAGCGGCGATTTGACGCTCGAGCGGGATTTTGTTGTTGCCTCTCCGCTCGAGCGGCAGTTTGGACGCTCGAGCGTGAATTTCCTTCTCTCAGCATTTTGGTCGTCTGCAGAAAATTCTGGGAGAGTGCACCCGGCGCTCGAGCGGATCTTTGGACGCTCGAGCGTGAACCTGTGTCTGTACGCTCGAGCGGGGTGTTGTACGCTCGAGCGGACCTGCTTTATATCAGTTCGTGAAACCACCTTTTTGATCACTTTTTGATTTCCTTTCTCTCTCTTACTTTTTCAAAACCTCCATTGGAGAGCACCTCACTCTAAAACCGAACTTCTCTCTTAGGATTGATCTACCTAGAGTGTTTTCCTCACCTTGGGCCTTTGTAAGAAGTGTGTTGATCGTCGAGGGCTTTGTTGAGATCTGAGAAATTTGGGATTTGGAGCACTTCTGAGTTTTACTCATCTTCTCCCTTGGAGCTCTGAATTTGAGGTAGGGATATCCTACTCCTCTCTATGGATTTTGTCTTTAAATTTTGGTAATTTGAGATGTTGGGGTTGGTTTGGTAATTTTGTGAAAGTTTGGGCCTTTTGTGTTATTTTACAAAAGTTGGGGTTTTATTTGTAATAAACCTAGATGCATGTTTGGTATAGAGAAATGGAATAAATGTTGAATCATTGATGAAAATGGGACCTAAGGGTGGTAATGGTAATTATGGAAAATGACCTAATTACATTGTTTAATTAATTGAGATAATTAATTGTGGGAAATGAGGAAATGAAATGGAATTGTTGAGATTGGGAGTGCATGGGGTTAAAGGGTGTAGTTGAATTATTTATCACTCACCGAATTGAAATGTCGATTGAATATCCATTGTGCATTTATTTCCTGCTTAGAAATAATTGCTTTGGGCTACCGGTGGAGGGTAGTGTTGATTGTTGTAGACAATGCTTGATGATTAGGCAAACTAAAACTAATCAATTGGATGTGTCATAGAGCATGTCGGTTGATAGAATACATTAATTTTATGTATTGATTGATTGCATATGTGATTCTGTGTTTATATGCATTACTTGTGTATGGGAGGAGATGGGGGATGTACTCCACGGTTTAGGGGAAGATGGGGGATGTACCTCTAAACCGGTTAATGGTTTAGGGGAAGATGGGGGATGTACCTCTAAACCGGTTGTTGGAATGTTGATATAGCTCATATGCTTATCGGTTGAAGTGTTGATACAGCTCATATGCTTATCTGTTGTAGTAGTGATATAGCTCATATGCTTATCTATTGAAAAGTTTGTTTGATTTGATATAGCACTAAAATGTATATCATCATTGTTTGCGAAGTATGGGAGTAGTTTATGTGTTATTGATACAACACCATAATGTGTATCCACCTTGGATTTCGAAAGTGTTCTAGTGATGAACTATAATCTCATCAAACGTTCTGGCCAGAGTACTGAGCCTTGTTTTCAAACTCAAAGTTGAACAAAAATGAAAAGTGAATTGTAACATAGACTTGGCTGTCATGGTAACGTAGGGAGATGTAAATGGAAGTGTCAGTGTTGACCATCTATCAGTTGCTAATCTTTTAGTCATTGTTCATGGTTGGTTTAGTGTATTTCTACTGGGCTGTGGCTCACCCTATATGGGAATATCATTTTCAGGTACAGGTAGCATGCCACCTCCAAGGACGTAGCTTGGGAGGCCAGAGGCGGACTTTTTGTTGTTTTACTTTTGATGTATTACATGTAAATTCAAGCCAAGGGCTTAACGTGTTTGAGTTAGTACTCTTTTGTTGTAACCAAGTGTTAACTTGGAAAGCTGTAAGCCCATAGGGCATTTGCTTTTGTTGTTAACATGTAATACTTTTTGTAATGAAACTCTGATAAATGAAAGAATGTGAAGCTTTTGAATATCAACGCATGTCTTATTTAATGGGTTTAAAGTTATTATTTTGAGGGCGTTACAACTTGGTATCAGAGCGTACCGGGTTCGAATACTTTGGGTACGTGGGAAGTGATTAGTATCACAATGGGTTTCTCTCGCTTGTTAGAGACTTAGACGTAATGTTACGTACTTTTGTGATAACATGTTTATGTGACTATTTGGGTATGGAATGTAGTTTCTTGGATGTTGATTGGATCCTTGGGTTTCTGGGAGTCCAGTTGGAAAGGCACTTGATCAATGCTGTTTCTGATCGGAACTCTAGTAACGCCTCGGGACTATCATTATCTGGAAATGAAATTCGTAAGTGCTTACATGTTTATGTGCTTATGTGGAGTGAATTACAGTTGTCCATGTGTTAGGATGTAAGTGTTTAGCTTCGGCACATGTATGAGTGTGCTAACGTGTCTCCGTTACTTTTACTAGGATGCCTAGGCGAGGAAGTTGCGATTTCCCTCCTTCCGCTCGGGAAGAGCTGCGGAAACAATTTGTGGAATTACGCCATGGTACTACACCTTTGGTGCGGTTCGAAAGATGGTTTGCTAATCTGTCGAGGTTTGCTCCAGAATTGGTGGAGACGGAGGACTTACGTTGTTTTGAGTTTGAGAGTAAGCTGCGTGACGACATCCGTGTAAGGATAGCGGGGTCTTGGCATAAAAGATATAGGGCGCTTGTTGAGGCGGCCGCCCATGTAGAGGCTGCAGTGCTAGCAATGGGGCAGAGTGGGGAGGAAGCCATCTCGGCGACTCCTGTGACTCAGGGTGTTGGTAAGCCTTTTAAGAGGCAGAGGGTTTTAAACTCGCAACAGGGAGGACGGGCTAGAACTGCCCTTCCAGTGTCAGATTTGGGTTCGGGGGAAAGTAAGCAGAGGGGCATCATTTGTTTCAGATGCGGTCTGCTGGGGCACAGGGTTTCGGTTTGCCCACAGAAGAAAGGGGTGGGGTTAGCAGTTCAACCAGTAGTTGTACCACCAGGATCATCCAACCAGCCGGGTTTTGGACCGATTAAATGCTCAGTGGGGAGGCAGTTGTTGGGGTCTTCATCAGCCCAGATTCTGAACCAATCTCGTGCTCAGGCACCGCCTACCTGTTGGGTGTGTAATCAGCCGGGTCATATTCGACGTTCTTGTACTCAGCCGGGAGCTTCTTTAGGGGTTTTGCAACCTAACCAGGCTCAGTTTCTTTCGACTGGGCAGGAACAGTATCGTTTTGGGGGACTAGCAGGCCAGATTGCGAGGGCCTCAGTAGAGTCGAGTTCCCAAGCCCCAGCTAGGGAAGTTTGTAGTTGTTCCAGGTGTGGGCAGAGGGGGCATACCAGTGGTTCTTGTCCGTGACTTGTAAGCTCGTAGGTTGCCTTATGTTCGGGGATGACCAACTTCGGCGGTCCAACAAGGGACGGTAGTAGTAGTAATACTGATGGGATGGTTTTGTTTTGACTAATCCGTTTTGTAATCAGTGGATTATTGTTTTGTGATCATTGGGTTCCGTTGTGTAACCAATGTGTTTTGGGAAGGTTGAAACATCTAAACTGTTTGTTTATCTATATATATATACATATATGCTTTGTTTGTTAATTTCCCTAGAGTGGGTGAATTGGAGCATGTCGTAGCTCTAAAATTTTATTAATGTATAAAGTTCCTATATAAAAAAAAATTTATGCTTGTGACTTGATTTGGGGAGGATGAGGGCTAGAGAGCCATGTTTTCAAAATTTGGAAGAACCACCGAGGGGTACGTGTCCTAGCCAAGGTAATATTGGAGCGAGAACTGTTTTACTTGCCGAGTGTGTGGAATTACATGAGTACTACCCATTTAAAGTTTTGTGCGTGGTATAGCTTTTGATCTACTGTCGGGTGAACTTGAGAGGATGTGAAGTGTACGATTAATACTAGATATAACACGTATTTAATATGGTGTCCTACGGGGGCATGGCACATAATTTTGTCAAGGTTGGACTCGTACCTTCGTGGTAAGTAACGTTGTCAAGATTGCAGGTGTACTGATTGGCCGTTTCAAGTGAAGGGATGTCAGTCCCTATATAAGGTTGTGATTGTTGTATCGGGAGCGATGTGTTGTGAGTAGCTGGTACTATACCTCGGGCTGTAGTATAATGGATGTCTCCCTAAGTTTTCAAATTTCTTTATTTGGATTGAATGTGATAAGTTCGTACCTTAGCACTGGTCAAGTCAGAGGATATTATCAGAAGCGTTAATTGGGTATATAGCCCATGGTTAGAGTGTGACCCGTGGGTGGAGTCACAGTGGTATGGTGTTTGCGGATGAAGATGTGGGTTAATGACGAGGGAGGCGAGGACTTTTACCCCTCTGGAAAGTTAGATGAGTGAATCTTTGGAAGCCCTATCGGCGACTTGTGACGGTGTCGGGGTTTGGTTCATGATGGTTGGCTAGCGGTAGTGTGGACTAGTGGTTTAGCACGGAGGCCGGGCCTCTTGATGGTACTCTCGAGATGAGTGACAAGTAAGATATAGAGTAACGAGTGGACCCTATGAGTTATTGGAGGATTCGGTGTAGGAGTAAGAGGGCTTGCAAAATAAGGAGGTTTTGCCTAGTACGGTTGAATGTGTTAGATGGGATGGTTTCGAGAGTTGCGCGGTGTT
The DNA here is from genome assembly GCF_055761805.1 of Camellia sinensis. NCBI lineage: Eukaryota > Viridiplantae > Streptophyta > Magnoliopsida > Ericales > Theaceae > Camellia > Camellia sinensis. The sequence goes on from NC_138968.1 coordinate 15,708,047, forward strand.
GGCAGGACTATATGAGAATGTTCGAGGGAACGTGAGATTTGTATCTCCAGTTAGTGGGAATGGTACCTGTATGCTGGTTCGTGTGTTGGGCCTTGCTAGATAGTGAGTCCGTGGTGACCCCCCTTGGTTGTATAGGGGTAGTGTTCATATTGTGATTGGTTATCCATTGTTGGGTGTGGGTTATGAGTGGATGCTGCCAACATTCTTTGAAGGAAGAGCAATTCGTGTTCTAAAGTAATGAGTATAGCGTGGGTCAAAGTAGTCCTTCGTATTCGGGATGTTGTGATTGAGGTTGACCATGTCGGTCTTCGGTCAAGGAAGTGAGCAGGCTTGCTAGATAACCATGGCGGGGGATGGTGATTCCCTTAGACGCGATGTTGAGGCGGTTAAATTTTAGGAAATCCAGTGAGATTCCAAAATTTGTGGTTCGTGTAGAGAACTCCGTGGTTGGGGTTAGTGGTCTGAGTAGCACATCAGTGTGTGGATTACTGAGTGTAGAGTTTATTGAGTTGACTAGTCAGCTTGTCGGTATCGGGTGTTGGGGTGGCATTGGTCACCTTGAGTTTAGTCTCGTTCGTTGTAGACTACGTATGTTGATTAAGGAAAACTGAAATTAATCGAACATGTTTTGTCGTTTAGTCTGACGGTTGGAATAATACATCTAATATATGTATTGATTGATCATTGTGAATGATTGGCTTTTTATACATTATGAATGTATGGTGTTTAGTTTGATGTTGATACAGCACTATAATGTGTATCATTTGTGTATTTCTGAGCCGTGTTTATGATTATAAAGTGGTTAAGTAAAGGGAGGCGGGATAAAATTGCAAAACCATGAATTTCTTATACCTTATGTGTTGATAGTACTGTTGTTATTTCTATTAACTATCATTATAGAAATGTTATGTTCTGTGTCGGTTGTGGCATCACTGTATGAGTGATGGTTGTGGATAGTGCTGTTTTGGAAAGAAATGGAAAACAAAATTTTTCCAGTGTTTGGACCATATAAATGCGTTGTTGAAAAGTTGATTTAATTCAAGAATTTTAAAGAATTCCAGATTAATCTTTTGGCAAATAAACTGTGGATGACTCTGCGTTTTGGGTAACACCGTATTTGTGAAAAATGTTTGCAAAGCTTTTGAGTTTTCGTACGGAACATGCAAGATTTATTCCGGAACGTTAACGTTGAAAATTTAAACATCTTTGGGAAATGCCTCTTGAACAAGAAAATGTTTTCTTATTATCTACTCTAAAGATTTGCTTTGGTCGTGTTGTTGAGTAGTGACTTAGCTTGGAATGCTAGTCGGTTGTTGGTGAATTGTTTCGGGGGAGGTTTGGTTTGTTGAGGCTTGCGTACCTAAGGTGTGGTTGTTTAGAATGTGTTTCCTTGGTTAGTATCTTCCTTGCTAAGAGTAAGTCGGAGGTTTGTTGTGAAAGTAATTTCTTTCCTTGGGCCTTGATTGTTGAATGCTCTGTTATCAGTTGGCCTTGTGTTTTGGCGTACCCTTAATTTCGGGGACGAAATTCTTTAAGGGGGGGAGGTTATAGCGGTCCCGATATTTTCTGTTGTTGTTTAACTATAATCCGGACTCGGTTCCGTAGATTCGTTGTTATCTTATCCTCATTTCTATCCCTTACTCTTTTAATTAGAATTTTGGGTTGTGTTGGGCAGGTTGGGAATAAGTGGGTCGTGTTTTAAAACTTAGAAATTTTGCCCAGGTTTTGGTCTCTCCGCTCGAGCGGCGATTTGACGCTCGAGCGGGATTTTGTTGTTGCCTCTCCGCTCGAGCGGCAGTTTGGACGCTCGAGCGTGAATTTCCTTCTCTCAGCATTTTGGTCGTCTGCAGAAAATTCTGGGAGAGTGCACCCGGCGCTCGAGCGGATCTTTGGACGCTCGAGCGTGAACCTGTGTCTGTACGCTCGAGCGGGGTGTTGTACGCTCGAGCGGACCTGCTTTATATCAGTTCGTGAAACCACCTTTTTGATCACTTTTTGATTTCCTTTCTCTCTCTTACTTTTTCAAAACCTCCATTGGAGAGCACCTCACTCTAAAACCGAACTTCTCTCTTAGGATTGATCTACCTAGAGTGTTTTCCTCACCTTGGGCCTTTGTAAGAAGTGTGTTGATCGTCGAGGGCTTTGTTGAGATCTGAGAAATTTGGGATTTGGAGCACTTCTGAGTTTTACTCATCTTCTCCCTTGGAGCTCTGAATTTGAGGTAGGGATATCCTACTCCTCTCTATGGATTTTGTCTTTAAATTTTGGTAATTTGAGATGTTGGGGTTGGTTTGGTAATTTTGTGAAAGTTTGGGCCTTTTGTGTTATTTTACAAAAGTTGGGGTTTTATTTGTAATAAACCTAGATGCATGTTTGGTATAGAGAAATGGAATAAATGTTGAATCATTGATGAAAATGGGACCTAAGGGTGGTAATGGTAATTATGGAAAATGACCTAATTACATTGTTTAATTAATTGAGATAATTAATTGTGGGAAATGAGGAAATGAAATGGAATTGTTGAGATTGGGAGTGCATGGGGTTAAAGGGTGTAGTTGAATTATTTATCACTCACCGAATTGAAATGTCGATTGAATATCCATTGTGCATTTATTTCCTGCTTAGAAATAATTGCTTTGGGCTACCGGTGGAGGGTAGTGTTGATTGTTGTAGACAATGCTTGATGATTAGGCAAACTAAAACTAATCAATTGGATGTGTCATAGAGCATGTCGGTTGATAGAATACATTAATTTTATGTATTGATTGATTGCATATGTGATTCTGTGTTTATATGCATTACTTGTGTATGGGAGGAGATGGGGGATGTACTCCACGGTTTAGGGGAAGATGGGGGATGTACCTCTAAACCGGTTAATGGTTTAGGGGAAGATGGGGGATATACCTCTAAACCGGTTGTTGGAATGTTGATATAGCTCATATGCTTATCGGTTGAAGTGTTGATACAGCTCATATGCTTATCTGTTGTAGTAGTGATATAGCTCATATGCTTATCTATTGAAAAGTTTGTTTGATTTGATATAGCACTAAAATGTATATCAATATTGTTTGCGAAGTATGGGAGTAGTTTATGTGTTATTGATACAACACCATAATGTGTATCCACCTTGGATTTCGAAAGTGTTCTAGTGATGAACTATAATCTCATCAAACGTTCTGGCCAGAGTACTGAGCCTTGTTTTCAAACTCAAAGTTGAACAAAAATGAAAAGTGAATTGTAACATAGACTTGGCTGTCATGGTAACGTAGGGAGATGTAAATGGAAGTGTCAGTGTTGACCATCTCTCAGTTGCTAATCTTTTAGTCATTGTTCATGATTGGTTTAGTGTATTTCTACTGGGCTGTGGCTCACCCTATATGGGAATATCATTTTCAGGTACAGGTAGCATGCCACCTCCAAGGACGTAGCTTGGGAGGCCAGAGGCGGACTTTTTGTTGTTTTACTTTTGATGTATTACATGTAAATTCAAGCCAAGGGCTTAACGTGTTTGAGTTAGTACTCTTTTGTTGTAACCAAGTGTTAACTTGGAAAGCTGTAAGCCCATAGGGCATTTGCTTTTGTTGTTAACATGTAATACTTTTTGTAATGAAACTCTGATAAATGAAAGAATGTGAAGCTTTTGAATATCAATGCATGTCTTATTTAATGGGTTTAAAGTTATTATTTTGAGGGCGTTACACCCATCCCCCTCGATGTATTCCAGACCCTATCTCTCGCCAAAGCCTTGGTTAACGGATCCGTAAGATTATCACAAGATCTTACATAATTCACAGTTTTGATGTCATTACTCAAATAGGATCTCACATTACTGTGTTTCCTTCTAATAGGTCTAGATTTACCATTATAAAAATGATTGTTTACTCTACCAATAGCAGCAGTGCTATCACAACGAATTAACACAGGAGGAATTGGTTTTTCCCAAAAAGGAATTTCATGTAACAAATCTCTCAACCAATTCGCTTCCTCACATGCTGAAGCTAACGCTATAAGCTCAGCTTCCATTGTAGAATTAGCAATTATCGTCTGTTTTTTAGACTTCCAACATATAGCACCACCACCCAAGGTAAAACTAAAACCCGAGGTAGAGAGAGAATCACCTGATAAAGTGTTCCAATTGGCATCACTATATCCCTCAAGTACCGCAGGATACTTGTTATAAAACAAACCATAATTTTTTGTTCCAAATAAATATCTCATAATTCTTCCCATGGCTAGCCAATGATCTCGACTTGGTTTGCTAGTAAACCTGCTAAGTACTCCAACAGCATATGCAATGTCAGGTCTAGTACAGTCAGTAGCATATCTCAAACTACCAATCATGCTACCATATTCCTTTTGATTAATCACTTCTTTGTCATTTGTTACAACAGATAAGTGTATGCTTGCATCAAAAGGAGTAGCAACATGTTTACAGTCTAGAAAATTATATTTCTTTAAAATTTTCTCAACATAATGCGACTGATCATGAAAAATGCCATCCTTAGTCTTGGTAATTTTAATTCCGAAAATAAAATTAGCTTCACCAAGATCTTTCATATCAAAGTGGCTATTAAGCATATTTTTAGTCTCATTATAATATGCAAATTAGAGCCAAAGATAAGTAGATCATCCACATATAGGCTAATAATCACATGTGCATTCTCACAAGTTTTATAATATACGCACTTATCACATTCATTAGTCTTATAGCCATTCTCAAGCATGCAGGAATCAAATTTCTCATGCCACTGTTTAGGAGCTTGTTTTAAACCATAAAGGGATTTAGTTAGCTTACACACTTTGCTTTCTTGGCCAGGCTCCACAGAGCCTTCAGGTTGGTCCATGTAAATCTCCTCATCTAGATCTCCATTTAAAAATGCTGTTTTTACATCCATTTGATGAATTTTTAAATCATGAATTGCAGCCACTGCAATCAACAGTCTAATGGATGTTACTCTAGTAACCGGAGAAAAAGTATCAAAGAAATCAAGATCAACTTGTTGCTTAAAATCTTTAGCAACAAGCCTCGCTTTATATTTATCTATAGTTCCATCCGGTTAAAGTTTTTTACGAAGGACCCATTTACACCCAATAGTTTGACAACCTGGAGGTAAATCCACTAACTTCCATGTTTTATTTGAAAGTAGTGAGTCTATCTCATCATTTACAGCCTCTCTCCAGAAAATAACATCAGGTGATGATAAAGCTTCTTGTACCGTATGAGGAATTTCTTCCACATTGTAAAGATAATAGTCAGGGCCAAAATCTTTTTCAATTCTAGCTCGTTTACTTCTTCTTGGTTGGATTTGAAAATTTTCTTTTTCTTGAAAAACTTGAGGAGTAGAAGAGCTAGGCATAGATAAAATATTTTCAGATATTATTTGACCCCCACTATTTCTAGATTTGAAAGAAAATTTATTTTCATGAAAAATAACATCACCTGATTCAAAAATAATATTATTTTCCATATCAAAAAATCTATAAGCTGTACTATGCAACGCATACCCAAGAAAAGCACAAGTGGCAGCTCGTTCACCCAATTTAGGTCGTTTAGGATCTACAAGCCTCACAAAAATAACCTAGATTTGGTTTATGCCCCCGCCACAACTCATAAGGGACAATTTTAGCTTTTTTGTGTGGCACTCTATTTATCACATGGCAAGCTGTCAAAATAGCCTCACCCCAAAAATTTGAGGGAGCACCTGAATCAATAAGCATAGCATTCGTCAAGTCAATTAACGTTCTATTTTTTCTTTCAGCTACGCCATTTTGATGAAGGTGAATATGGTGGAGTAGTCTCATGAATAATTCCCAATGACTGAACAAAAGAGTTGAATCCTAGAGATTCATACTCCCGGCCTCTATCACTTCTAACTCTTTTAATCTTTTTACCGAATTTATTTTCCACTTCAAGAAGGAATTCTTTAAATTTCTCAAAAGCATCACTTTTATTTTTTAATAAATATACGTTTGTATATTTTGAAAAATCATCAACAAAAGTGATAAAATATCGGTTACCACCCCGAGTTAAAATTCCTTCAAACTCACACAAATCAGTATGAAATAATTCTAGCAATTCGGTATTTTTTTCAACACTTTTATGAGGCCTCTTGGTAATTTTTGCTTTACTGCAAACTTCACATTTCTCAAAATTTTTTGTCACTTTAGGAATTAATTCTAAACTACTCATGATTCCCACATATTTACTATTTATATGACACAAGCGAGCATGCCATAAATTAATAGAAGACAACATGCAAGTGGTGTCATAGTAATAATCATAAAATTAATCAGCAAGGCAATTTAAGAGATAAAATTGGCATTTATACTTATTTGTATTGTAGAAAGTCACATTTGCTTCATGTGCCTCGTAGTCTTCATCATTCATCTCCTCGGTTGGGATTTTGTTCGGATTCTTTCCGGTAAGAACATATGCAACTTTCAAAAGGCTAAGGTAAAAGAGAACTTTTCCTTTTCACTTCTTAAAATGAACTCCTTTGAACTTGAAAGGTTTGTTGAGATCTCCAATTCCATCATTGGTTTTTTCTGGTACTTGTTCCATGGTTGATCTCCTTAAAATTGTTGGAGAAAATACTAGAAACTAAACTATATTATTGATAAATGATGCAAAGAAAATGAGATACAAATAGATCAGGCTGAGGCACGGATATCTCGTTTTCTTTAAGGAGATCAAGCCCACTGCGGTATGAAGAATCCAAATACCGATGCAGCAGTCACAACACTATGACTTGTCCCCTCCAGGATACAACAGCCTGAGCACTTGTCGTATGGTTCATGCCAACTCTGCACAAGATGGTGAACCCAAAGCTCCACCAATAAAACACCCTTCTTTGCTAGTAATCTCTCTTGTATAGAAAATAGTTGATTTCTATAGATAGAAAAGAGTAGACTATATATAGGCTATAAGGACCTTACAGTTACACCAAAAATAATGACCATTAAACAAGAAAGTGGTTACACCAAAATAATGACCATTAACCAGGTTCATGAATTCTATTTAACCTCCATTTATGACCAAGAGGTTACCAAAGTAATAAAACCCCATTTATGAAAAAGATAAACCAATAAATAAATATAAGATATTAAAATGGTCCAACACATAGAAATTAGAATTGAAAATCCTACGTGATTTGTGATTAGATCAAGATTAACTTATTCCAAATCCCAATTAATTCAAAACACTCAACCTAAAATCATCAAACACTTACGAGAGTGATTTTAGTTTGTTTGTTTTTGAGAATAAACAATAAATCGACACAAACGATTTTTTACGTGGAAAAAACCACAATTGAAGAACCTTCAATTGTAATCAAAAACCACGGGCGAACCGCCACTATCAATCCACTACTGAAGAACGAAAAGATTACAAAGATACCATACAAATTACCCAACCCAGTCAATTTGTCTCTGAATCTTCTGTAACTCTTTCACCACACCTTCGTCACGGAATTGATCCTGAAGTTGATTCCACACCACAACTTCACTTGTCGAATTAACGACTGCGTAGAATCAAACGCCTTTTGGATTCTACGCTTTAATCTTCGGAATCCACCGAAGAGAACTTACTTGAAACTTAAGAAGCAACCTCCTTGATGTATGAATCTCAATGCATAAGTTCAGAACTCTCTCAAGAACATCAAGGAAAACTATGAAAAATCTCCAAAGAAAACTTTAAACACAACCCTAGTGCTTGTAGATCAGATCTAGGAAAAACTACGTCAAAAAAACACCCTTAACAGCTTTAAATAGGAATCTGGATCCGCGATCTCCGCTCGAGCTCAACACAGCCCGCTCGAGCGGACTGACCAAAAACTGCGTGCGAACAAACTGAGATGCGCTTGAGCGTAGGAGAATCCGCTCGAGCGTAAAATCACACCCACCAGTATTTTTTGCTTGCCATGACAAAATACTGAGACCTGCTAATCTACGCTCGAGCTCACAAGGATCCGCTCGAGCGGACAGAACAAAACACAAAAAATTACATTTGAATTAACACAATGTTTTGTCTCTGGATTTGACAACATAGGGACCTAACAATCTCCCCCTTTGTCAATTCTCGGACAAAACCTTTCTAACCATTGTTCCTTACACACACGCACTATAAAAGTTTCAAAACAAATAAACAAAACATGCTTTTAAAACCCGAAAACACACAACTTGGGAAAGAATTCATTCATTCAACTTCATCCACTTATGCGCGTGTTCCATGAGCCTGAAAAAGAACACCCAAACACAAGCCAACCAAAAACAGGTGGAACTGGATTAAATAATAAACCATTAAGCCAATCATAAGCAAACCAGTTTAAATAATAAACCATTAAGCCAATCATAAGCAACCAGTATCCATCCATCCATAAACATATATCCATCCATCCATAAACATATATCCAAAATATAACCAAAAAGAAAAAGCTATATAAAATCCAACTGTACCAAGGAAGGATAACCAGAGAACAACTGTACCAAAAAAGTGTAAGCTATATAAAATCCAACTGTACCAAGGAAGGATAACTAGAGAACAACTGTACCAAAAAAGTGTAATCAAAAGCTGTGTAATCAACTAATGTGTAATCAACTGATCAACTGATCAACTGTACCCAACTGTACCCACACAAGCAACATCACTCCCCCTTTTTGGCCGGGGATCAGAAATCAAGCATCGGGTGGCCGTGGAGACTGAATGAGACGAGCGAGATGGGTGAGAGTCTCCTCAATCTGACCAAGACGACCATCAAAGGCATCGAAGCGAGCATCCAAAAAATCCAAGCGTCTGATCATGGCCTCCGCAAACTGCTGAAACAGAGTAGGAAGATCCGGAGGGGGAATAGGAGCCTCATCATCATCACCGGCTGCGGTGGCATCAAACTCGGCTTCTTCAGCAAGGCCAGCAGCAACTCCTGCAGAAGGACCAACCCGGGATGACTCCCCCTTAATATGAGCTCGACTTTGAGACATAGTTTTCTTGGTAAAAGGGCGAGAAGGAGAGGCAAACTCATCATCTTCTAGGATAGGGGTCCCAAGGTTAGACAAAATTCGATTGATCAAGCAACCGTAGGGAAGGCCAAGCTTTTTATGCCCATGAGCACCGATCATCTTTTTAATAATAAGAGAGGCAAGATCAATAGACCAGTGACGGGCAATACAGGACAAAATGAATCCTTGGTCTTGTTTGACCTCGGATGAGTGTGTGGTGACAATGATGTTGGCGCAGACAATCAGATTAAGCAGTCTGAACTCTGGAAGAAGTTCAAACTGTTTAATCAAACCTCCTTTAGGCCAATGACGGGCAACACCACACAGCTCCAAAGCCACATCATCAAAGTTACAAGTAGGACGGTCAGGAATAGGGAAAGGATAGTATTTGGGAAAGACTTGCTCAATCTTAAGAAGTTGGTGAATCAATACAGGGGTGACGGAAATGGATTTTGACCGAACCCATGTAGTGAAAAATGGCTCATAATCACGAATACCCTCCATATTACAATAGAATTCTCGAACCCAATCGAGATTCTGACGCCCAGAAAACAATAAAACAAGGTCACCACCTAGAGGGTCGAACAAAAAATGAATGTGGATGGACTCAAATGTATCAGGTTGAACATTCCGTTCTAAATGAACTGTGCGATTCACAAAAGATTTTGTGGAAGGACTTGGATTGTGTGGCCGACTGAAACCTAACAGGGTTATAGGGAGGGCGAGAGACGGTGGCCTTTCGGCGTTTAGGAGCAGGAGCAGACATGACGAAAAAGACACTATAACACCCAACAAACCAACAAACCCAAAACCCAAACCACACCAAAACAAAACCAAAGCAAATCATTAGTTCAATAACCAAATTAAAAAAAAACAGGGCATGAAATCCTCAATGTGCAATGCAAAAGATCAAGCATGAACAAAGAGGAGCATGGTATTGAAGAACTCATAACTAATACACCCAATATGAGAGAAATTGCAAAGTATAAGTATGAATCATGAGAAAATCAAAGCAATGTATTCAAGACCAGACCCATACTCACGCACAGTGACCTCAACAGCCCATAAAGACATGAAAGCAGGAACACAGATAAACCCGAATACCACAGAAACAATAAAGAAAACACACATAAAAATCAGACAATAGGACGAGGAAAGGGTGTGAGAGAGAGAGAATCACAAAAACGACACACAAAACCCACAAAATCACAAACCCAACACCCACTATAACCAAATAGAACAAAAATCAACGAAAATAAAAGAGGGTAAAACTTACCAAAGAGCAAATCGGCAGGCAGGATGGAGGATGAGAGGAAAAATCGACCACAATGCAGCCACAAAACAAACCCCTAGATCGAGAGAATGAAAAAGGAAAAAAAAATGACTCGAAGAGTCGAGAGAGGGAGTTAAGTATGAAAATGGTCCGCTCGAGCGTACGTATTACCGCTCGAGCGTAAAACAATGCAAACAGACTCCCGCTCGAGCGTGCATATGGCCGCTCGAGCTCAAAAACCCATCTCTCAGAACTGCCAAAACACAAACAAACTGCTGCAAGAGTGAAAAACGCGCCCGAGCGTAAAACATTCCGCTCGAGCGGAAAAACCCCTGTTTTTTTTTTTTTTTTTTAAATAACAAAACACACCTAGAAAGTCCTGTAACAAGCAAGAAGAGCAAGTGTAGACTAAACCACAAAGACAAGAAAATCCATCAAATTATGAGTCCTGCAAATTTTGAGAAAAGAGATGAAACACCAGCTCATGAACAACACAGATAGTATTAAATCAAAGCCACACGCATCATGAGAATGCATAACTCAAAAACACACATGAGAGCTCATGTAAAAAATGTGTGTGTGTGCAATCCTTGAGAGCCACAAAGCTAGAGTTAATCCTAGTAGTGATCGGATGGCTGGACCTCCGACACGAGTAACTGATTATCACAGAGAAAAGTCAAACCACTAGGAATCACGGGGTATTTGTTAAGTAAATGCGGAAGCTCCCCCTCAGACACTGTTTTTTTTTTTTTTTTTTTTTTCTTGTGGGCACTCACTGGTGGCATGCACGCTCAAGAGTATGGATTCCAACCAGAGAAGAATGAATTCAAAATGATGGCCTGGTTGGTGCCTCTGAGGTAGCCTTTTCCTAATGCCCGGAGATCATGTACTGAGGGAGAAACCATGGAAGTGAACTAAGGCGGTAGATGGTTAAGAGACTTAACATCACCTATGATCTACTAGTATAGGTCAATTTCTCCGCAAAAGTACAAGAAACACTGTCAGTGGTCCATAGAGAACTTTGATCACTTATGCGGAAACCCCTGCAACAGTTTAGCTCAAGAATGTGTACAGAATGAGATCACGAAGTAAATGAGTATGGGCATTCAGAATGAGCTATGAACAAAGATGTAAAACAAATCCTGTAAGAAACATGAGCAGTGTTCATTTAATATTTTGATGCAAAAGATACCAGGATTCAATCACAATGAGATTAACACATCTAAGAACAGTAAGTCAGCCACTCACACTCACCTCACGAACACAGGAAACAACCTAGTTACTGAGCATTACACCCAAGGTCTTTCTAAGAAACTCAAATCGAAGAAGATCAAGGGGTTTTGTAAAAATATCAGCTTTTTGATGCTCAGTAGGGATATGTTCCAAAACAACAAGGCCTTCATCCACTAACTCTCGAATAAAATGATGATGGATGTCAATATGTTTGGTGCGAGAGTGTTGGACTGGATTTTTTGAAATGTTTATGGCACTTGTGTTATCACAAAAAAGAGTGAGGGTATTCTGTTCTATTCCATAATCATGAAGCATTTGCTTCATCCACAACATTTGTGCACAACAACTCCCTGCAGCAATGTACTCAGCCTCAGTAGTGGAAAGAGAGATGGCATTCTGCTTTTTACTATGCCAAGAAACCAAATTATTCCCAAGGTAAAAACACCCCCCGGAGGTACTTTTCCTATCATCAGCACACCCTGCCCAGTCGGCATCAGAAAAACCAGTAATTTCGGCTGTAGTATCAGTGGAAAACCAAACCCCATACCCCAAGGTCCCATTAACATACTTGATGATGCGTTTTACCGCAAGAAGGTGTGACTCTTTAGGATTGGCTTGGTAACGAGCACAAACACCGACACTGAAAGAAATATCAGGACGACTGGCTGTGAGATACAAAAGACTCCCTATCATACTCCTATAAAGGGTAAGATCAACATCAATACCAGAGGAATCTTTGGAGAGGTGAAGACTGGTGCTCATGGGAGTGCGTGCATGCTTGGAAAACTCAAGACCAAACTTAGACACAAGATTTTTCGCATACTTAGACTGAGACACAAATATACCTGAAGGAGACTGTTTAATTTGAAGACCCAAAAAATAAGACAACTCTCCCATCATGCTCATCTCAAACTCATGTGTCATGCAATCCGAAAAATATTTCACAAGATGTTCAGCAGTGGATCCAAACACAATATCATCAACATAAATCTGAGCAACAAGAATATGAGACTTAGTATGTTTTACAAATAAAGTCTTATCCACACTACCCCTTTGAAAATCATTGTCAAAAAGAAAGGTAGTAAGCCTATCATACCAAGCTCGAGGAGCTTGTTTCAATCCATACAAAGCCTTGTCTAACTTGTAGACATGATTAGGACATTTAGGGTCCTCAAACCCTTTTGGTTGCTCAACATATGCCTCTTCTCTCAAGTACCCATTCAAAAAGGCACTTTTCACATTCATTTGAAACAATTTAAAGCCAAGAAAGCATGCAACACCAAGCAAAATACGAATAGATTCGAGACGTGCAACTGGGACAAACGTCTCATCATAGTCAACACCCTCTACTTGTGTGTAGCCTTGAGCAACCAACCTAGCTTTGTTCCTAACAACTGTACCATTCTCATCAGATTTATTTTTAAAGATCCACTTGGTACCTATCACATTCATGTCTCTAGGTCTGGGAACTAGAGTCCAAACTTTGTTACGCTCAAATTGACCTAATTCTTCATGCATAGCATTGACCCAACTATCATCTGGCAAGGCCTCTTTAATATTCTTAGGTTCAATTAAAGAAACATAACACATGTGTGATACCTCATCCCGAATCTGTCTTCGGGTTTTCATTCGATCCGAAACACTTCCAATCACCTGTTGAACTGGATGATTCAGTTTCACCCTTGCTGATGGTTTTAGTTCAGGACTTGCGGTGATAGAAGCATCAGGAGTGATGTTCCTTTGAGCACTCTTGGGACTTGAACTTACCTGTGAGGATGGTGCTGTAACTTTTTCTTGTGATTGAACCTTAGCTTCTCCTAGATTTTGTGGTTTAGTGTCCAAGTTTGGAAACTCACCATTGTCATCCTCATTTGTTGCTGGAGTAGGAGAACCTGTATCATCTATAACCACATTGATAGATTCCATTATTGATGAAGTTCGCAGGTTATAGACACGAAAAGCCCTACTGTTGGTTGAATACCCTAGAAAAATACCTTCATCACTTCGGGAGTCAAATTTGCCCAAGGGCTCTCTATCTTTGAAGATGTAACACTTACTCCCAAAAGTTTTGAAGTATTTTACATTAGGTTTCAAACCCTTCCACAATTCATAAGGAGTTTGTAAAGTGCCGGGCCTTAAATACACACGATTTACGACATAAACAACAGTATTTAGGGCTTCGGCCCAAAACTTTGGAGGAAGACTCTTACTAAGGAGCATGACCCTAGCCATTTCTTGAACAACTCTGTTCTTCCTCTTAACCACTCCATTTTGTTGTGGAGTAATAGGTGCAGAAAACTCATGCTTAATTCCATGCATATCACAAAAATCCGAAAACGAACTATTTTCAAATTCACGACCATGATCAGTTCGGATTCTTATGATACGCCCAATGGAAACACCCTGTTCATTTTGGATTTTAAGGACTAAAGCCTGGAAAGCATTAAATGTATCAGATTTTTCCCTTAAAAATTTTACCCATGAGAATCGAGTAAAATCATCAACAGTTAAAAAAATATATCTTTTACCTCCAATGCTTTCAGTGCGAGTAGGACCCATTAAATCCATGTGAACCACTTCAAGAGGACGTTTGGTTGTAAAGCTGTTCACCTTTTTATGAGGAGCACGGGTTTGCTTGCCATGCTGACATGGTCCACACACATGGCTCAAATTCTTACCTAGTTTAGGAACTCCTCTCACAAGCTCTTTGTTGGCTATCTTAGTTAGGTCTTTGGAATTCATGTGACCTAATCTTTGATGCCACAGATCAATGTTACTTATGGTGGCAGAATGACAAGTAAGATCATTAGTCGTAAGAATCCCATAGCAGTTATCAGATGTGCGAACCCCATGTAAAATAGTATTTCCCTTTTTATCCAAAATTTCACATTTATCTTTTGAAAACAATACTTCATGATGGGAATCACACATTTGACTAATGCTCAAAAGATTAGCTTTAAGGCCATCAACAAGTAAGGCATTATCTAGCTTGGGGAGACCAGCAACACTTATAGAACCCTTACCAATGACTCTAGAAGTGCCGCCATCTCCAAAGGTGACAATTCCTCCTTCATATTTTTAAAGAGAGGTGAAGTAGGATTTGTTACCGGACATATGACGAGAGCACCCACTATCAAGATACCACATGTGTGACTCACGTGCTTTTAGAGCAATGTGAGCAACAAAACAAGTCAAATCCTCTTTTCTAATCCAAATCTTTTTAGTCTTGGTGTTCTGCCTAGACATGTAAGGTTGTCTCCTAACCCAAAAAGTATTAGAATTTCTACCCTTTTGAGACACCTTACCAAACAGTTCAAAAAAGTAAGGACGAATGTGGCCATACCTACCACAGTGATGACAAATAAAAGCAGGTTTTACCTCCTTTTTGTTGATCTTACCTACTTTTGCTTGATGAAGTGAAGGATCAACCTGGTCTATCTTCAGTTTTCCTTTTGCTTGAGTCTTCAAGTTCTGAGAGGTAGAGGCCTGTCCTTTGTGAGCCGTCGCACCATAGCCTAGCCCTCTTTTGTCAGAACCCATTTGTTGAGACCCGAGTATGTCTTCTAGAGATCTGGAACCTTTGTTCCACATGGCAATTGTTGCTCTAGCAATACGGAGTTCTTCATCTTTCTGACTGACTTTCTCTTCCAATGCAGCTTGTGACAACTCAAGACTTTCAAGCTTTTCTTGATATGTGGAATACACCTTCAGAAGTTCATTCCTTTCAGTTTCACAGGATAGAAGTTTTTCACATAAGTCTTGCCTGTCACTCGAGATCTTGATGACATTCTGTTTTGCTGTCAAGAGTTCTCCTTTGAGCCGGACATTCTCACTTTCACATATTTTGAGCTTGAGAGAGAGTTTGTCATTGGTTTTAGACAAATTCAGAGATTCCTCGTACAGCTTCTCGTAAGCTTGTTGTAGTTCTTCGCCATTGATCTCATCCATGTCTTCAGATGTTTCATCATCCTCTCTTTGCTCCTCATTCTCCTTGACCTCATCCAATTTATCAACCAAGGCAGACAAGTTGCTGGATGGAGGTGGAGGTGAATCTCTTCTTTCATGGAATTGGCTCAGAATTTCCCATGCATCTTTAGCCTTTGTGCAGTGAACAACCCGTTGTTGTTCTTCATTAGAGATTGCTCCACGAATAATGATCAGGGCTCTCAGATTGCCCGGATTATCTGCACTTTCTGTATCTTCTTCAATGGCTTGCCAACCTTCTGGTTCAAAAGCTCTGAGAAACGCCCTCATTCTGATTTTCCAATACAGATAGTTAGCCCCATCAAAGGTGGGAGCATGATGCAGGTTCTGGCCACGAGCTGATTCCAAAGGCTTTGGAAGAGGTTAAGAAACCGTGGCCCAAAATGCCATGAATGCACTATCCCCATCTTCACCGGATTCAGGTTCTTCGGGTTCTTGCTCCGACCCGCTTTCATCATCCCAAGTTACGGTGTAGACTTTCTTCCGATTCTTTTTCGAAGGGCATTCAAGAGACATATGGCCAAACCCTTGACATTCATAACACTTGACCCCTGGTCCCCTTACAATCTTTTTTTCAGTAGTTTGAGCAAATTTTGGTGGAACAGTTTTGGGTTTGTCATTACTCTTATCTTTTGAAATAGGGGCTCTGAAATTCGGCTTCTTTTTCAAAAAATTTTTAAACTGTTTTGTAAGCATAGCTGTCATCTCAGACTCTAAATCAAATTCAGTCTCCGGAGGTTTTGCAGTCTCATGGGCACTCGTGAAAGCCATATTTTCTTTTTGCTTTTTCTTAGAAATTTGGTGGGCTTCATAAGTCTGCAAATTTCCAACCAATTGATTGAGCTTGAGGGTATCAACATTCTGAGCCTCCTCAATGGCTGTCACCTTTGGTTGAAACCTCTCGGGAAGGGACCTCAAAATTTTTCCAACAACTTTTGCTTCCGGGATTTTTTCACCGAGAGTGAAACAGGAATTCACGATATCACTGAGTTTTGCATAAAATTCATCGAACGTCTCATCGTCGCACATAAAAAGGGTTTCAAAGGCGGACGTGAGACGTTGAAGTTTTGACCTTTTAACAGAGGTAGTACCTTCGTGAATCGTTTCAAGAATATCCCACGCCTCTTTTGCTATTTCACACGTGCAAATTCGACGGAATTCTTCAGGTGTGACAGAGCAGAAGAGGGAGTTGAAAGCTTTGCTGTTCCAACTCGAATTCTGGTAATCGGTTGTGTCCCATTTATCAAGGGGTTTAGGAATATCAATCCCATCAATGGTGATTGTAGGTTCACTCCACCCAAAGATTACGGAGTGCCAAACTTTCTCATCGATGGATTTTAAAAATGCTCTCATACGAGCTTTCCAATAAGAATAGTTTGTACCGTCAAGTAATGGGGGTCTATGAGTCGAGTTACCTTCACGAATAGAATCCATGATACTAATCACACAAAATCACACTCCTATAGTTTTGAAAAAACAAAGAGTGACCTGCTCTGATACCAATTGAAAATCCTACGTGATTTGTGATTAGATCAAGATTAACTTATTCCAAATCCCAATTAATTCAAAACACTCAACCTAAAATCATCAAACACTTACGAGAGTGATTTTAGTTTGTTTGTTTTTGAGAATAAACAATAAATCGACACAAACGATTTTTTACGTGGAAAAAACCACAATTGAAGAACCTTCAATTGTAATCAAAAACCACGGGCGAACCGCCACTATCAATCCATTACTGAAGAACGAAAAGATTACAAAGATACCATACAAATTACCCAACCCAGTCAATTTGTCTCTGAATCTTCTGTAACTCTTTCACCACACCTTCGTCACGGAATTGATCCTGAAGTTGATTCCACACCACAACTTCACTTGTCGAATTAACGACTGCGTAGAATCAAACGCCTTTTGGATTCTACGCTTTAATCTTCGGAATCCACCGAAGAGAACTTACTTGAAACTTAAGAAGCAACCTCCTTGATGTATGAATCTCAATGCATAAGTTCAGAACTCTCTCAAGAACATCAAGGAAAACTATGAAAAATCTCCAAAGAAAACTTTAAACACAACCCTAGTGCTTGTAGATCAGATCTAGGAAAAACTACGTCAAAAAAACACCCTTAACAGCTTTAAATAGGAATCTGGATCCGCGATCTCCGCTCGAGCTCAACACAGCCCGCTCGAGCGGACTGACCAAAAACTGCGTGCGAACAAACTGAGCTGCGCTTGAGCGTAGGAGAATCCGCTCGAGCGTAAAATCACACCCACCAGTATTTTTTGCTTGCCTTGACAAAATACTGAGACCTGCTAATCTACGCTCGAGCTCACAATGATCCACTCGAGCGGACAGAACAAAAACACAAAAAATTACATTTGAATCAACACAATGTTTTGTCTCCGGATTTGACAACATAGGGACCTAACAAGAATTTTGTATAAATCAGAATGGATTGAATACCTTCCTTGTAAAAATATAATACAGAACACTATAAAAAATTCGAAACTGTATAATTTCAAATTTTGTCTACAAAATTTCAAAAGCAAATAGAGTGCAACAAAATAATACAAATTTGTATACAAACAGAAACTATTCTATTTAGAATCGAAATTGAAACTATATACACAAACCTATAAACAAAGTATGTCTAAAATAAATTCTGACATACAACAGATTACCCAGGAAAAGTCCAAATTAGAAAATACATAATAAAAATATGTATTGCAAATTATCTAATAATATCATTGTATTCAAACTAGAACAAACAACTAAAACCAAACACAATACTGCAATAACAATATAACATAAAATAGAATTTGACTTAAATACAAATTTGGGTAAGAAACCCATATTGAAAAGTGCACATCAATTCAACATATTCAAAAAAATTATGTTAAACTCATGAAATTTCTATTCTTAGAAAATAAACCAGAATGATTTAATCAAAAATTTAAAATTTAAGATTAACCCAGAAACCATAAACATGTCATGTTTAGTCAAAAATTCTGTATATACATATGCAACAAAAGTTGAAAAAGAAAACGAACAATATGTATTTTCTCAAAAACATTATTATTCATTAAATAAAGTTAATTGATGTGGCATACTTACTCAATATGACTTAATGGTCATAATCAAAATAATAGAACATTAGTCTAGAAAACCAAATGAATGTCTTATTCTTGTAATATATACTCAAAACTGAAAAAGATTCTATTAATATATAAATCAATACCGATATCAAGGAAGAACCCACACAGGGAAAGAGCATAGATGAAAGATGCACATAACCGGACATGGATTGCTATAGGAAGTGCAAAACATATTTGCTAGAGAATTCTGCTCTTACTAAACAATAAAAGTAAAGAAGACTCTATAACGTCCACCAACCAATTTAAACAGTATCAAAATTAAATTCTATCGAGAATAAAATATTGAGATTATGCAGAAACAGATAAATTTTGGATACAAACAAGTTTAAATAAATCAAGGAAATGTAGAAGAATAATAGTTCTGCATAAACAGAACAATTGAATTTGTCTTAAGATTGTTGGAATAATCTTGTGTGTACAGTTGTAACATGCAATAATTGCACCAAATATATTACCAAATTATATAAAAAAATATATAAGTTGAATATAACGTAAATTGTTTGGGTTAAACCAAACCAAACCATATATCGAGAACCAAAAATACTTACAGAGAAGTAGATAACTTACAAATAGATTGAAAAAAATCTAGAAACGAAAAACAATTTGATCGAGGCTTGTGTTGGACAAAATTTCCTTAAGACAAATTCGTCCCTCGCTACGGTGCTCACGAGTTTTTATTGGACGTTCGTCTCCCAGGATACAACGAATGAACCTTGTAAAATCAACACTACCACGGCAAGTCTGTCGAACCTTATTATATATAATTCTCTTATAGAAAAGACAGAGTGCAGAAGAAAAGAAACACAAGATGAATTTCCATTTTTAAAATGAATGCAATGGGGGTCTATTTATATAGATGAATTGGTGCCTCTTCGAATGGTCATGGTGACTTTTCAAAAGAGTCACCTCTTTTCCATGAAAATGTGCAACCAGAAAAGACATGATTGTTCTTTCAAAAGAATTCAAATTCTAAATCGAATCATGTTCAAATTTATCCCAAAAAATTAATGAATTTATTTAAATAAAATCAATTTTACACTAAATAAATATTGTCTTAAAACCATTATCAAATGGTGCATTTTGGAGTCAATTTCTCATTCAACTATTAATGGTTTCCAAACCATTTTTCCAACAATTGAAATATGTACATGCATGCATGATCCTTCATTTTGAGCTAAGATTTCTTGAATTTCATACATGCATGAGGTCTAAAAGACAAGACCTTGAAGGTTTTTCATGGTTTTATACATTTCATGCCATCTTGTTGTGTTTTGAAAAGAAGAGCATTCAAGTTAAGACATGCATGGTTTATAACTTTAAGTTTGAGTTCAAATTTGAGAAATGGACCATGATTTTGGACAATTGGTTTCAAATTGACTATGTTTTCATGTTCTATAATGTTTTTCCATGCTTTTGTACCAACCATGCATAGTTGGAACCATTGAATTGCAAGTTTGAGCTTCAAACACAATTATGGAAATTCTAGAATTCGACCAGTTTGCTCGAGCGTAAGAAGTGGTGCTTTAGCGTAAAAGTTAAGCTCCTAGAAGTTTTACAGACAATTGCACGGTGGCTTGAGCAAATCTTGTTTTTCGTTACTCATCGCTCGAGCGAAAGAAAGTTGGCTCAAGCCTAAAATTCAAGCAACCAATACTTTTGTAGAGCTTTCCAGACCGCTCGAGTGAAGAAAGTTACACTTGAGCGGAGTGCCCTGTTTCAAGAACTTTTGAAAAGTTGTTTTTATGCTTCAATTTCCGTTCTCTTTCATTTCTGAGCATTCTTAGGCACATATTGAGAATCCTAAATGAATTAAAGAACATGAAAGAAGCCTAAGAAATTAAGCAAGCTAAATAACGGATTAAATTGTATTATGACCCAATGTGTTGTGAATTATGTAGGGTCAAGTGCAAGGACGAATCAAGCATCGGAACACTATGAATAATATCTTAGTAAAGATATTTTGTGTCTGTATTATTTTCCAAATGTTACCTATGTGGTAAGTTTTTTAACTTATGAATTTGTACTCTAAATGAGTATTCTATCTATTTGATTCGTGAATCTGTAAGTGATTGATGTATGAACATGAAATGGGCCCAAGGCCGTTAGATAAATTTGACAAGGATACGAATTAGGCGTAAGTTTTGCATGATTAATAAATGGACCAAAGGTCATTTTGACTAAGAATGCGAATGTCATCATGATCACGAATACGGTTATGCGCATAAATTGACTATAAGAATGTTGGACCCAAGGTTGTTTTGCTCCTTTGATATACGTCGAGCATAAAGTAATGACCTGAAGTCGTTTTGTATAGATGTACCGAAGGTCATTTTGCTTATAATGGATGGACCTAAGGTCGTTTTGTATATGAGTTGGACTCGAGGTCGTTTTGTATACGGAAATGAGATACTGGACCCAAGGTCATTTTGTTTTGTTGTGATTTATAAATCTGACATGAGTGAAAAGATTATTTCAAATGTTTACATTACAAGTATGATCTATTCAATGAATCTCATTTATTAACCCCCTTTACTCTGGTATTATTCACTGGGCGTTAGCTCACTCTTTATTTATATGTATATAGGTGAGCAGCGGGACGTCCACCCCTATCCCCAACCCCAGTGATCTGTGAGAAAACCAAGTTTTGAGAGATCAATCAAGGTCGCCTCGTGGAAGAGGCTTTACTTTTGCTTTGCTCTTCTTTTGTTTATTTTGTGGTCATGTTTGACCAAGTATGTACATAACCTTGGTTTTGTTAAGACTACTTTTGAATGATCCTGGACATGTATAATATGCTTATGTATGTAATGTGTGAGTTATTATATACATAAGAAAAGTTTTATATTATGTCATGTATACACAACTCATTGGACAAAAATTTAAAGTTTTGCTTCCGCATTTGGCCCCATATTATTATAAATAATTTGATTTCGGTCTGAGGCTATAGCGATTCCGGTTTTGACCCGTCATTGTTGTGTTTCGTACTCGGATTTGTATGGTTTTGAATGGTGATTCATATCATGTTTCCCTTGTCTTCCCCTTATTTTGGTTATTGGGTTGTAGTTATGTGTTTGGAACAGGTTGGTTGCTTGTTTTTCCAAACTTTTGTTGCCCAGATTTTGGCTTTTCCGCTTGAGCGGAAATTCTTGTGCTCGAGCGGGCTTTACAAATTTTGCTCCGTCGCTCGAGTGGCCATTGTTACGCTCGAGTGGGATTTGTCAACTCTTAGTATTTTTGTAGACATGCAAATATTGAGGGATGTATTCGACGTTCGAGTGAGTGGACGCTCGAGCGTCCAGTTTCACGCTCAAGCGGGGTCCTTCATTTGCAAAGCTTCTGGAAGTATGTATTCCACGCTCGACCATCACTTTCCACGCTTGAGCGGATTGTATGTATAACAGTCCGTGAAAATGGCTTTTTGGTTCACTTTTTCATTCCTCTCTCTCTCTCTCTCTAAAACTCTCCAAAACCCTAGATCTTGAGTTTCTCTCTCTAAAACTCATCTTCTCTCTACTATTTCACCTAGATCTATTGAGATCTTCACCCCAGTGCCTTTGAGAAAAAGGTAGAGCACCTCAAAAGCTCCGTTTTGATCTGAGTAGAAGTTGGTTTCGACGTCTTTGAAGTTCGTCCTTGTTGCTTAGGTCTTCTAAACTTTGAGGTAGGGATTTTCTATACTTTGTTATGGTTTTTAACTTAGCTATTTGTGGTTGTATAACAATGGTGGGTTTTGGGGGGCATTTTGAACAAACCTAGGGTTTGGGTGTAAATGGAAAGAGGGGATTTTGGTGAATGTGAAACAAATGGATTTGGGGTTTGAAAATGAGTTTATGTTGTGTCTCAATTGTTGATTTTGGCACTTGGTTTGATATTTGGAAAGAGGAAGAAACTTTCCCTAATTGGATCAAATTATTTATTTCGTATAAATAAATGAAATTGATGGTGTAAACATGAAATTGAGCGAGTACCGAAATAGATGGGGGAATTGGATATGTATTATCTCACACTCCTTGGAAATTTTGAATAAATTATCTGTCTTGAGATTATATATCTATTTAGAAATATCTATATTGGGCTATCAGTGGAGGATAACTTTGATTGTTGTAGAAATTGCATGTGGATTAGGTGAATGGAAACTAATCTTTTGTTGGTTGTCATTGAATATGACTATGTATAAATATATTGTATATGTATGATTATTTGGGAGGAGAAAGGGGATGTACTCCATGTGTGATTATGTTTTTAAATACATTATATATGTATAATTGTTTGAGAGGAGAAATGGGATGTACTCCATTGTTTGGGAGGAGAAAGGGGATGGACTCCATTATAATTAAGTTGGCCGGAGTGTCCTGGGTGAAAATCCTGAAATTTATACATGGGTGCCGATCTTGCGGACGAAATATCCATAAAATGGCAGTGGGAAGTGCTTGTGTGGTGATTGTAAAATTGTTGAACTATTGAGTTGTAGTCTCATTTGGGTTATTGGAAAATAAATGAAATTAGCTCATGTATTGAAATGAATTAAAGGAAAATGAAATGGAATATGGACTTGGTATTTTTGTGACTATATAAAATGTGAATGTTTTATCCCTAGCATTGTTTATGCATACTGCACTTATATCTTTGTTAAATCTCATATATCTTTGTTAGATTATTTCTACTGGGTTGTGACTCACCCTATTTGAGAAAACCATTTTCAGGTAATGATGTCATGCCTCTACCAAGGCAATAACATTAGAGGGACTTTTGGGAAGCAAGAGCTTCTTGTTTTGTTTCACTTTTTATATAGCCTAGGGCTAAAATTGTATGAGCTAGTCTCATTTTTGTTGTAACCAAGCCAAGACTTGGAAAAGTGTAAGCCTAAAGGGCATTTGTTTATGTTAAACTCTTTTGTACTATTAATATTATGAATGAAAGAACATTATACTCTGATCTATGCTGTCATTTATATATGCCTTCGGGTTGTATCTATGGTTATATTCTGGAGGCGTTACAGAGGCTGCAGGTAATCTCATGATTACTAGCCGATTAAGATCCTAACCTATAGGGGTGGCTTTGGGTCATGACATAACCAGTGAAAATCAAACAAGCAACATAATTTGATGGGTTAGGAAAAATTCAGATGCCAGAGAAAATCAATCAAAATTTTGGCCCAAACTCAGAGAAATTTCTTTGATTTTCTCTGTGTTTTAGAAATTTTTCTGGTTTGAAGAAATTTCTTTGTGTATTATACAGAGAAGAGAGAGAAGAAAAAAAAATGGAATAGTTTCTTGTCAACCCTTTAATTCTTCCCTCTATAAGGGAAGTAATTCAACAAGTGATGCAAATATGTGTCTTACAAATATATATATATATATATATATATCGTCTATACAGAAAACAGGGACATGGTTACCAATATATTTGTCATTCAACTCTATATTCATTTTTAAGTACAGTAAAGTCAAGAAAGAATAGACACCTAAACAACTATGGAAGCTTGAGGATGTCGAATTATAGAAGAATATGCAAATAACAAAGATATCATCAACTGCCATACCTAGTTCTTACGTTTCCAGGCACAAACCGTTTGTTGGACTAATCTTTTAGCCGATTCTTCCCGAAACACCACCACCACAAATATCAATCCTTCTTATATATATATATATAGAGAGAGAGAGAGAGAGAGAGAGAGAGAGTGTGTGTGTGTGTGTGTGTGTGTGTGTGTGAAAACCCTAATCAAAGATTTGCAATATGGACTAAAGTTTACATATATATATAGAGAGAGAGAATACAGAGACGCAAGAGAGAGAGAGATTTGGTATATGTATATATATATATAAAGAGAGAGAGGGTGTGATATATGGGTGTGGGTGAGGGACCTTATGCTACAAAAAAAAAAAAAATTGTGGACCTCTCCCATTACTAAAAGTTAGAGAGGGATATTAGACTAATTTTCTCGATTTTTAACTAACGTCCAACGAATTCCCTTGTGCACATTTTATTTTTTAATTTCTAATTTTTCTTTTCTAAAGTAAAATTGACTGTAAGTGAGATTCTGCATTGTTTTCTATAGTAGACTTGATTTCAACCGTCATATAAATGTGTAGACTTGTCTTTAACCATACATTTTTTCTTAAGTGTTAACTTTTACATTTCCTGGATGAAAAATGAAAAAGAGTCTAAAAGATTTATCAAAATTTTATCAAATATCTTACATATTTTGGCATTACTTTTCGTAGAATGGTGACTGAGTGGTGACCACAAATCAAACCACATCGAACATTCGATTTCTTAGCCACCACTTGAAGAAGTATTTGGGTGGGTCTTGATATAATTCGAAAACTCTATATATCCATATTCTCTTTTTAGGTGTACATCTTTTTTATTATGATGTTTTATAATATATATATTGTGGGGACATAATTTTTGAATGACAACACGTGGCCGAGGTGTCACCGAAGTGCCAGCCGAGGTGCCACGTGTCATGGTCATGATGCCGAGATGATCTCGGTTAAGCCGAGGTTATCTGTGAATATGTCAGAATCCGAGATGAGCGGATAAGGGACAAGAGTCCTAGAATGAGAGAAGACTTCAGTTTGGATAAAGATGAAACTCTTAGAGAGTTTATCCTAATCCTACTGGGAGTCCAAGATTAGCAGTAATCCTAAGTCCATTAGAGCTAGGCTTCTATTGGGACTAGGATTGAGTTTGCTATAAAAGAGAGGCACCCCCATGGGTCTAAGGTATGCTTTTAATATTCTGTCTAGTGAGTTAAGCACTATTGGTTATCTTTGAGAGATATTGAGTACTGACTTGATTGTCGGAGTGCCCCCGGGTGGACGAGCCACCGCCGGAAACTCTTCTTTCTGTTGCAGGTCGTTCGGGCTTAATCTATTCTGCCGGTACTTTCCAGCTGGGTACCTGTTTGGCAGTGTGGTCAGAAAATCACCCACATATATATATATATATATATATAAGGTTTTAAAGTAGTTATATTAAAATAAAATTAAACAAACATATAGATCAAGAAAATAAAAACAAGAAGACCTTAAAAGGCCGAACAAACAATCTAACAAAAACTACAAAAAAAAAAAAAGAAAAAAAAAAAAAAGTTACCATCTAGGAGAAACCACCAATCTTCTCACAGATATGGTTTGGAAATGCAAGATCTGCATCAAGAAATGCATACTTTAGGGACTAAAACTGTCTTTTATTCATATTTCTGTTAGCAGACGTTAAACCTAGAACCAAATTGACTCAAATTGACAACTTTGAGGACCAAAATGACAAAATTAAAACTTAAGGAACTAAAATGACAAAAAAAAACACATATTTTAAGGGCTAAAATTGTCTTTTATCATTAAATTTTAATGATTTTTAGAGTTTAGTTTATCGATATTTGCAAATATAATATGCAAGACAAATATGATAATTAATGGTGGGTTAGCTTATTGTATATTTACAATGGAGAGATTTCATTATATCATGTAATAGTAAAGGGAGTATAATTATCTTTTTTAATTGAACATAATTATAAATTTACATTCATATTTCATAATCATTAGATATGTAATGGAAATCTTCCATTATATACATGGAATGGAGAGGATCAAAGATCGCTTCTCCTTCTATCCTCATTTGGATTGGAGGGTGTTGTTCGGGCCTAGGGGGTCTATTACGGTGCAAGTGTTGATAATTTGAATAATTCATTTTGTAACAGCCTTCATGCATATCATCCATGAAAAAAATAAGGTTGATCCGATAACCGTAACCTCTATTTTTTTCTTTTTTCTTTTTTTGCATTTATTTTAAAAAAAAATTAATGGTCTATTTTCAAAAATACATTTGTCGTCTATTTTTTTTCGAAGACAAAAGTGATAAAATGAAAAAGCTTTTTTTATCAAATCAACTTAATTTTTTTCATAGTCAATATACACGAATGACCTTAAAAAATAAATAATTCAAATTAATAAAACAAAACTCGTAATAAGTTACATGAATCTAAACAACACCCTTCGATTAAAATCATAAATTTCTAACAAGTCTAGCCCATTAATATTGATGTCAAAGAATTTAATAATTTTGGATAACTTACATTTTGCACCCCCGCATTTACACCAAATCTCATTTTGACCCCTACACATGAAATCATCATAGTCAACCCCTATACTTCTAGTCAAATCCCACTTTGGTCCCTACACATGAAATTGTGACAGTCAACCTCCTTTAGTTTTGGTCAAATCTCACTTTGGTCTCGATACAAGTGTCAATGTCCCTTTTTGTTACTCAATTTTTTAAATGTTTAACAGAATCTAGTCATGTAATAAGAATGTGACTACGACATAAGGGTAAGAAAGGAAAATCATCTATATTTTCCACTAATATACACTTTATCCCAAAATTTACATCAAAATATGACTATATTAAGCTAAAAGAAAGCGCATATTGTAAACAATTAAGAAGATAAACTAGGTTTTTCATAAATTAAAATCAAGAAACTTTATTTTTTACGTGTTTATTCATCTTTCTTTCTCTTTGATTTCTTTGTCGCATTATTTTATATTTCAAAAGCTCTGTTTTCTTATCTTTTTGTTTCAATTTTTACAATACGAACATATATATATAGTATTATACAACTCTCATGTGCTTATCACATAGGACAAAGTGTATTGGTGGAAAACATGAATGATTTTTCTCTCTTACCTTCATTTCTTAGTCACATTTTTGTCACATGACTAGATTTTGTTAAAGATTTAAAAATGAAGTTACAAAAGAGGGATATTGACATTTGTGTAGAAACCAAAGTGGGATTTGAGTAAAAGTGCAGGGGGTTGACTGTCACGATTTCATGTGTAGGGACCAAAGTGAGATTTGATCAGAAGTGCAGGCGGTTGATTGTCATGGTTTCATGTGTAGAGACCAAAGTGAGATTTGGTGCAAAGTGCAGAGGTGCAAAGTGTAATTTACCAAATAATTTTTGTACAACTTGAGCAGAAGGTGCATCCACGAAACGTACATGCTTGTGGTATGGTTTAGTTTTCTCAATCTTCTTTGACTTGTCTAAAAAGAGTTTTAATCTGGGGAACGAACAGCAAAATAAAATCGATTTCTTTATTTAAGTGGTTCTCACTTCTCCTTATTTATATTCATAACTCTTTCCGGATAATTCCCAATGTTTGGCACTTGTTCACATAGCACAAAATAGACTTCTTCATTGATTGAATCAATGGATTGATCCCACACAAAATGTGAAATTGACCATTAGTAGAATGTGTTGGAAAAAATGATTTTTGTGGACTTTAATTTAATATTAAAGTGTGGTGACTTTAATTAAAGATTAAAGTGGGTCCCAACCATCTATTGTGTTGGGTCCAAGTGGGTCTAGATACTTTGCATTGAGATCTTTACACCACAGATAGAATGGCCAAAAACCATTGAGATTTGAATGAGAAATTACCTCATGAAGTTAGCTTCATGGAAAAAAGGTAATGAAGTTTGTAACTCCTGCATTAATGGGGTTTGTAACTCCTGCCTTTATTGCAGAGGTTAATGGTGCATTATGAACAGCCATAAAGGCTGGAGGCTCTTCCTCTCTCCCCTATACATGTATAAATTGAGACCCTTCTGTCAAGTCTCAAACACAGAAATTTTTACTTCCATTTCACAAGTCAATTTGCCTGAAAGTTCCTACAGTGAGAGAGTGCTGCCACTGTTTTGTTCGCTAAGCTAGACAGAGAGTGCTTCTGCCGTAGCTGGTTTTGACCATCGTATCCTGGGGGACAGACGCCGGGATTCCTCAAGCACTCGACCAGTGAGGCGGCGAAATCTGTTTTAAGGAAACTGTTTCCGTGCAGGCTTCGGTTTCGTCTCTTTACCGTTTTATTGTTTTGTGTATTTCTGTTGAAATTTAGTTGTAATTATTAGCATGTGTTCTTAGTATATATATAATTTGATTTCTTCATAAATCTATTTATTTAATTTCAAAATTTGAACAACAAGCTTAAAACAGATTTTTCATATATGTTTTTCCTATGAAATTGATCGAATAGATTTATATAGATATTTGTATAATGTTACTAGGAACTGTTGCGGAATTGCTCCCTATTTCAATTATGCAATGTGATTCTCTAATTGTTTAGTTTAATTAGAATGCTCTATCATAATTTGTATACTTAATTGTATTACTCTGATATTATTTTATGAGTATGGTTCATCATTCCCCTTCTATGATTTGCATGAATTTTAAGGTTATAAAATATAATTATTGATGTTACAATTTGACATGCTAATTCTATTCTATTCTAGGTTTTAATTTGTTACATGCTTATTATTTTCTAGACTAGATTACATGATTTAATGTTTAGAATTTTTGCATGTTAATGGTTGAATGGTTATATACTTGAAGTGCTTGGTTATTAGTTTATTACATATAAACAATTCAAATTATTTACATAAACCGCATGCTACTTATTTGGTTTCATCCTATTTGTCTAATGTTGCATATGTATATTTTGATTTTGCATGCTTCTAGTCTTACTATCTAATTTGCATGTGAAATTGCTTCTAGTTTTCTAGAGTTATACACATAAGTTATTTCCATGAATAGTGTGTGATTTAATTGGATGAATTAAAGTTTGAATTAAATGTAGTTCTTTGGAGTTATAAAATTTGTGTAACTTGCCTATATTTATTTACATGGTTATTGTGAATTAAATTCTTATATAATTTATGGCAATTAATTTTTTAATTTAATGTAGAAGTTATAAGGTTTTGTAACTTGTATAGTATCTTAATTCCTTAGTTATTTTGCTATTCTATGATTTGCTAGAAGGTTAAATAATATTTGATTGTAGGTACAATTGCTTTATATTATGTTTTCGTTTTCTACTAACTCTCTTTGTCGGCATACCTAAGCGTAGAAAGGAATTGTATGGACTACTTATAATCCTCAATTGGATTGGTTATTTTTCTTTATGTTTGAAGAAATTTTTTTACTTGAGATTTAGTTGGTTTGTTTACCAATTTGTAGTAGCAAGTTTTATTTGCTTATTAGACGCATTTTATATGCATGTATTTGGTTGTAGCAATTTTAAATTGTTTGCAAGTTTAAATTGCTTGTAAGTTTGGATTTTGGTTTGGTTTTCTGGAATAGAAACCAAAGTGTTGAGCCTTGGCTAAAAAAGAGGTTTTATTTGTTCGAAATGGCAACTATCACTGATGCTACTGCTACTGCTAATGTTGGTGGGGATCTGAACCCCGGGGCAACTGGGTTGCTAACCCCTACTGTTGTGACCTCTGTGGTCAACCATGGCATTACTCCGGCTGTTCCGGGAGGACCGCTCAGTCATCATGAGCGCCCAGAGAAATTTGCTGGGGTGAACTTCAAGAGATGGAAGCAAAAGATGCTGTTCTACTTGACCACGCTAAACCTTGCAAAGGTTCTGAGCGAGGATCCTCCAGCCGTGGCAGAGAATGAGCCTGAGAGGCAGAAACTCATGGCGCTTGACACATGGAAGCAGACAGACTATCTTTGCCGGAACTATGTGTTCAACAGTTTGGCAGACTCACTCTATAGTGTGTTTTGTTCCAAGAGCTCAGCGTATGAGTTATGGAAAGGCGTTAAGCCTTCATATAAATTCTTACGAATGTGGGGGTGTCTTGCAAAAGTGGCAATTCCAACACCCAAACGGGTTAGGATAGGCCCGAAATTCGTGGATTGTATATTCATTGGTTATGCACATAATAGTAGTGCATATCGATTTCTTGTACATAAGTCTGAAATTCCAGACATACATAGGAATACCATTATGGAGTCAAGGAATGCATGTTTCTTTGAAGACATTTTTCCTTGCCGAACCCATGAAAGGGTTCCAAGGTCTTTGGAGAAATTTGATGAGCTTGCTAGTGAGGATGATCATATTGATGATTCAGGTGATGATCAAATTGAGGTTTTAGATGAGCCCAGAAGGAGTAAAAGGGCTGGGATATCCAAATTTTTTGGTCCAAACTTCTTAACTTATATGGTTGAGAACGAACCTCAAACTTTCCACAAAGCTGTGACTTCTCCTGAGAGTCCATTATGGAAAGAAGCGATCAAAAGTGAGATTGACTCCATCTTACAGAACCACACCTGGGAGTTGGTAGATTTACCTCCAGGTTGTAAGCCTTTAGGCTGCAAATGGATTTTTAAAAGAAAGATGAAGGTCGATGGGTCAATTGACAAGTATAAAACGAGGCTCGTTATCAAAGGATACAGGCAACGAGAAGGCCTGGATTACTTTGATACGTACTCACCTGTTACTAGGATAACATCCATTCGGATGGTGATTGCGATTGTTGCTTTGCGCAATCTAGAAATTCACCAGATGGATGTAAAGACAGCTTTCTTAAATGGAGATTTGAATGAAGAAATCTACATGGAGCAACCTGAAGGATTTTCAGCTCCAGGGCAAAGCAGGAAAGTTTGTAAATTGTCAAATCTTTGTATGGTTTGAAGCAAGCGCCTAAACAATGGCATGAGAAGTTTGACAACGCAATGTTGTCAAATGGGTTTAGAATCAACGAATGTGACAAGTGTGTTTATGTCAAAGACACTGACAGAGGTTATATCATTTTGTGTCTATATGTTGATGATATGCTCATTATAGGTAGTAACGATGAAATGATCAAAACTACCAAGAAGTTGTTAAACTCTAAGTTTGACATGAAGGATATGGGCATTGCAGATGTTATTCTGGGAATTAAGATTACCAGAATCTCTGACGGAATTGTACTATCTCAGTCTCATTATGTTGATAAGATACTTGAGAAGTTTAGTGGATCAGATACGAGTGTGTCATCGACACCTGTAGACTTAAGTCTACATTTTACCAAGAATAATAATGAAAGTGTCTCACAGTTAGAATATTCTCGGCTAATTGGAAGTTTAATGTATCTGATGAGTTGTACTAGGCCGGATATAGCTTACTCGGTTAGCAGGCTTAGTAGATACACAAGTAATCCCGATGTTTCTCATTGGAAAGGTATTGTGCGGGTGTTAAGGTATTTACGCTACACTCGGGATTATGGGCTGCATTATACTCGATATCTAGTGGTGCTTGAAGGCTATAGTGACACAAATTGGATATCAGATATAAAGGACTCAAAGTCCACTAGTGGATATGTGTTCACTCTTGGTGGAGCAGCGGTGTCTTGGAAATCTTCCAAACAAACGTGTATATCTAGATCAACGATGGAATCAGAGTTTATTGCTTTGGATAAAGCAATGGAAGAAGCTGAATGGCTTTGCCATTTCCTTGAAGATATTCCAAGTTGGTCCAAACCTGTGCCTGCTATTTGTATTCATTGTGATAGTCACTCTGCAATAGGTAGGGCACAGAGTAATATGTATAATGGAAAGTCTAGACATATCCGTCGTAGACATAATTCCATACGACAACTACTCTCGAATGGAGTTGTCTCTATAGACTATGTAAAGTCTAAGGACAACATTGCGGATCCGCTAACCAAAGGGTTAAATTGAGTGTTAGTCAAAACGTCGTCAAAAGGAATGGGGTTGAGGCCTTTAGAAGTTACCGGAATGGAAACCCAACTTAGTTGACTGGAGATCCCAAGATCTAGGTTCAATGGGACAACCTAATTGCGTGTAACGATGGTATGTCACTGAGGAGGTTAAACCTCCAGCCATTCCTTCTATCAATGATACCTGCAAGTGTAGAGGTTAAGCTGAGCTTTTAATGACTCTAGTGTGTTAAGCTATTGAGCTGAGTATAGCAGGATACTCAAGTAGAGTCACCTATGTGAGTATGAAGTGGGGCCGCTTCTAGATGAGTTGGGCAGTCCAAGATTCTTTGAAACCACTCGCTGAACCAGGCTAGTGTCCAGGGCCACACAGGGCACACCAGTGAGAACAGAATGGTGGTAGGAGTAATTCCCGTGTGAGATCTATTGTCTCAGTTTGCATAAACGGCAGAGCAGTTCAAGATGTCATATTCACTAATCAGCCAGTAAACTTGATAGGTTTTCACTGGGAGAGGTTCAAAGCCAAAAGCTACCTTCTCTGATGTCGGGGTTAGTCCGTTATACTCTCTCTCCGAGTCATTATTGTTGAACGGTGTTCGTTTGTTGAGTCATTCGGTCAATTTTTATTCATGTGGGGGATTGTTGGAAAAAATGATTTTTGGGGACTTTAATTTAATATTAAAGTGTGGTGATTTTAATTAAAGATTAAAGTGGGTCCCAACCATCTATTGTGTTGGGTCCAAGTGGGTCTAGATACTTTGCATTGAGATCTTTACACCACAGATAGAATGGCCAAAAACCATTGAGATTTGAATGAGAAATTACCTCATGAAGTTAGCTTCATGGAAAAAAGGTAATGAAGTTTGTAACTCTTGCATTAATGGGGTTTGTAACTCCTGCCTTTATTGCAGAGGTTAATGGTGCATTATGAACAACCATAAAGGCTGGAGGCTCTTCCTCTCTCCCCTATACATGTATAAATTGAGACCCTCCTGTCAAGTCTCAAACACAGAAATTTTTACTTCCATTTCACAAGTCAGTTTGCCTGAAAGTTCCTACAGTGAGAGAGTGCTGCCACTGTTTTGTTCGCTAAGCTAGACAGAGAGTGCTTCTGCCGTAGCTGGTTTTGACCATCGTATCCTGGGAGACAGACGCCGAGATTCCTCAAGCACTCGACCAGTGAGGCGGCGAAATCTGTTTTAAGGAAACTGCTTCCGTGCAGGCTTCGGTTTCGTCTCTTTACCCTTTTATTGTTTTGTGTATTTCTGTTGAAATTTAGTTGTAATTATTAGCATGTGTTCTTAGTATATATATAATTTGATTTCTTCATAAATCTATTTATTTAATTTCAAAATTTGAACAACAGAATGTTTACACTCGTCTCAATTATTGCATTAAAGTCTCTCAATCAGATTGGAGAACAAAGGACAAAATACAATTGATTTCTTCATTTAAGTGATTCTCACTTCTCCTTATTGATATTCTTAACTCTTTTCGAATAATTCTCAATGTTTGGCACTTGTTCACATAGCACAAAATAGACTTCTTCATTGATTGAATCAATTGATTGATCCCACACAAAATGTGAAATTGACCATTAGTAGAGTGTTTACACTCGTCTCAATTATTGCATTAGAGTCTCAATCAGAGTGGAGAACAAAGGACAAAATACAATTGATTTCTTCATTTAAGTGGTTCTTACTTCTCCTTATTGATATTCCTAACTCTTTCCGAATAATTCCCAATGTTTGGCACTTGTTCACATAACACAAAATAGACTTCTTTATTGATTGAATCAATGGATTGATCCCACACAAATGTGAAATTGACCATTAGTAGAGTGTTTACAGTCGTTTCAATTATCGCATTTACAGTCAGATGGATATTTCATTGACTTTTCTTTCTTTCTTTTATTTTATTTTCTTTGTTTTAATTTTTTCTTTTTTCGTATTTTCTTTGGTGACATATTTTTCTCATTCACAATGGAACTTACGAATTGCATTTTAATTTGAATTTTTGTGAAAAAAAAAAGAAGAAACACCTATTGCATCAATAAAGTAACATTACTAAAATTTAACATTTTGATATTATACTAATATCAAAATTTAACTTTGATTCTCCATTTTAACATTATAGCATTGGAAATGATTGAATGGATCTCAAATAGGTCTCACCATTAATGATTTTTACTAATATTGTGGTGACACATCACATAATTGTTGGAAATTTTGGTTTTATAGGCTTATTTTGGACCAACTTTGAGCCCAAATTTAAGTAGGGCCCACACATCTTTTGAGGTGGGTCCAACTGATGATGTGTTCCTTGTCACATAGCAAGTCACACAATGAAGACGGTTCATCAAAACCATTTATGGGTGAATGGGAAGTTGAAGTCATTTTTGGTTTCATGAAATGGGAAGTTAAAGAGATAAATGTGGGTTACCTTGTTTTGGTTGTCCCACTTAGAAACAATAAGAGAGCTTGTATGAGTATATAAGCTCTGGGTTGACATACTTGGGATGGGCCCCAAGGGTCACCCCAAGTTTTGTAAGGAGGGGAGTTATGGACAAAGTGGGTTTGACCCAAATCTGCCACACATGCGTGGGTCGCCTTCTGACTAGCCATGGGTCGGGTCTTACTTTTAATTTTTTAGACAAAATTCGTTTGAATTTTTTCAATTCTTGTGGGGAAAATTTAAATTTCCAAACGAATTGATTAAAATTTTTGCGCGAAAATTTGAAATTCAAATTTTCTGTTTGAACCAGTGCCTCTTCGGTCACCTTCCTTCATCTTTTCTGGCAGCTCAAATTCACACTTGTTCAGAGGGTTTTTCTATCATTCCGAAGAGATACCACAATGCCTATAAATACAGACCTTTTCCAGCAGATTCATTCATTCATTTTCCACTTCGTATCTTGAGCATCCCTTGTTTGCCACTTTGTTGACTATCTTGAGTATCCAAAGTTGTTTGACTACTCGAGCGGTTATTTGTGCACTCGAGCGGCGAAGAAAAGCATCCAGCATCTTTGCCTGCAAATTGAACTTATATGTTTTGCACCGCATTTACTCACACTACTCGAGCAGTGAAGTGTGCGCTCGAGCGATCTTCGTGAATCTGTTTATTATAAAGTGCACCATTTACTGTTTTTAGGGTTTAAGCCGTCCCAATTC
Organism: Camellia sinensis; assembly: GCF_055761805.1. Taxonomy (NCBI): domain Eukaryota; kingdom Viridiplantae; phylum Streptophyta; class Magnoliopsida; order Ericales; family Theaceae; genus Camellia; species Camellia sinensis. Next base: position 15,743,360 of record NC_138968.1, read on the forward strand.
TAAGAGAGCAGAGCTACCAAGGTTTTATATATTTGAGGGTATTTTGATAAGTGTTTTCTTGATGATTTGAGAGTGATCAGTAGATCTACGAGTTTCATATTGGTATCATCAAGGGGTTTGTCTTTGTTATTTTATTCACAAAAGAGAGATGTGTTCTTCGGTGGATTCTGAGAAACTTGGGCCTGAAACTTTGGTGGATTCCGAAGTGGCTCATCATCGTGGATTCGACATCAATGTTGTAGATTCGACATTAGGCAATACAATTCTGGAGTGAAAATAGTGGTGGAAGAGGCACATCGGGTTTGGTTCAATTCGGGCGTAAATTCGCTAGGTAATTGAGGATACATATGTGTAATTCATTTTTGTCTTCTTAGTGGATTGTTTTGTGACTTTGACCATGATTTTTTTATCCCAATTGGAGGCACTCAGATATTGAATTTTTTTTTTTAACGTTAAATCGTTGTATTGCTTTGTTATTAATTGTTTGATTGGGATTGGTATTCACTATTTAAAATTGAAATATAATCACGAATCAATATCTAGGAGATTTTAGATTTTTCAATTTGGGAAAGTAAGATCAAGATCAAACTTGGCTACCATCACTGTGGACGTTGTCCCTGGCACCACTAGCCAACTCCGCTGCTGCCGTTGTCGTACTTCAATCAGTGCCAAAAGTCATAGTTGAAGAAGAAAATCCACAAAAGCATAAGAGGGGGATTTAAAGAAGAGTGAACTATTGTGAGTGTCGAAAATCTAAAAGATTTTGCCAAAATCGGTGGAGAAACTCTCAAACCCTTTTTCCTAGGTATAAAAAAAACTCAGATCTTGTTAGCACCATAAATCTACAATTTTATTATTATTTATTTTTTATATAATTGTAGGACATGTGGCGTCCTCTTATTCATTTGAAAGTTAAAAGAAGTTATGGAGATGGTGGAGAATATGAACGACAAAGTGGATGAGTGAAAGGACAAAATGGATGAGTGGAAGGACACACGGCAAGACAAGAATGAAGATGGAAGAAATGAGTAGTTAATAAGTAGTTATTGCTATATTTTTTCCTCTATAAATAGCCATTAATGGCTACATTGTAAAGATCTAGAATTCAATCAAAGATAATTGATTTCAATATTTCTTGTCATTTTCCTTATCTTAGGAGTAATTTAACATAGATTTATATTTCGAAGCATTTATTTTCAGCATTTCCATTTCAAAGCATTTTATGCACTTCCTTTTCGAAGCATAGGAGTAGAGGTAAATAATTATTACTTTGATTGTTCACTCAATCGTCTTTCTCCGTCTCCCTCATTCTTCTTTTAATTTTTCTTTTCTCTACACTTGGCAATCTTAAAGTCCTCTTTGTTGAGGCAAAAGAACCATCAAAGCAATCGCTTGATAATTGGCTTGAATTTAATCTGTAAGATTTTTCAATCCTTGCTGGTACGCTCGTATTTATGATATTTTCCTTCGTAGAAAAAATAAGCCAACAATTTTTGGCACGCCCAGTGGGACGTCAAGTGTAATAAATGAAAAATGAATTGGATTTGTCCATTTCAAATAGCCTAGATGAAATTTATTGGCGTAAATAAGAAATTTTGGATCTTCAAGAAGAGATCCATTTTCTTGATGAAATAAATTTTCATCCCTTACAATATTATTTGGTGAAAGAAAAAAGACACCATTTAATTGGAGAAATTCATCAACTTGATATGGAAATTCGCCAATGGAATGATGAGTTGTCAACTCTCACGATCAAGTCTTTAACTGAGGCCTTAATGGCCGGAATTGGTGAATTTTTTCAGAATTTTTCCATGGTTAAAAATAGCAAAAGTAAAGAGTTGATTTCATCAATGGCTTGGGGAGTTCAAGAGTCCGTTTTTAAAGAGTCAAATTATGAAATTAACATAACGAAAGAGCATGTTCTTGAGCCAAATTTGGCTAAGAATGATGTTTCATGCATGGCTCGGGGGGTCTCAAAACCAATTTTTAGAGAGTCAAGTCATGAAAATAATATATCTATGGGTGATTTTCATAAGCCATTAATGGCTAACATGGAAAAACAACTCACTTTGCCAAATAATTATAAAAATCTATTCGGCAAAAGTTATGTTTTTACAACAAACATGGTCAAAAATAATGAACAAGCCACTGTTCATGAATTCAAATTTTTTGACATTTTTCAAAATGTCAAAAAGTATAAATTTTCATGGTCACACTATACCATGACTTTTGTTGTTCGAAATTCATTTTGGATTTGTGGATCACATCAAACGTTAACTTTGATGGAATGGCTAACAAATAATTTTTCGTTATTGCAATATATTGAGCCAAAAATGTTGTTATTAGTCAATCCATAAAACCATCACCATTTGGTTTTATGGTTACCTTCGAAGCATGTCTCAAGACACTTCGAAGTAGATTATTCTTTGAAATATCATTTTATAGCCATTAATGGCTAGTTAAAATGACAAACTAATTTCATAGTAATCCAACTTTTTGGATTTAGCTCGAAGAGATGTCGTGAGCACTTTCGAAGGACGACTTTGATCCTTTAGTAACATATGTGACTTTCGAAGGGTGGTTTTGTCATCAATAAACACCTTCGAAATGTAACATGGGGCGAGAAAACTTTCGAAATGTGTACCTCTCTTCGAATATATGTAAAATGGCAATTAATTAGTTGTCGAATAATGCCTATTTTTGGTAGGATAAGTTGGTTCGAAGAACAACGGTTTTGGTGTCTTTGAAGAATTAATAATTGGTTCGAAGCACAAAATTAATGTTTTCATTAATTATGTATGAACCAGAACATACAAAATTTGAATAACCACAATGTTGGCTAAAAGTTGCTTCGAAGGCCCTTTTGCCATAATTTTGTAAGCTTTGAAGCACTCCATCTTGCATTAACAGATTCGAAGAAACAATAATGGTGGTTGTGAACCTTTGAAGCTTTACCGAGTATTTCTAAGGATGTAATTTGTCCTTTGTCGGCACTTTCAACCTTCGAAAGATGATTTTGGTCCTTTATACCACCTTCGAAGCTTGTAACTAGTCCATAATAGCTAGCATTCGAGTCATCTAGTCATAATTTCATGCTCATTCGAAGCACTTTATTGGTGTTGTTATATCATTCGAAGCACTTTGCTGCTTAGGTTAGTCATGTGCTTGGTTCGGCCCTTTAAAAATTCAAGTAAATATCATTTTTAAGGGCCGCGGGGGGTAATGTTAGCACCATAAATCTGCAATTTTATTATTATTTATTTTTTATATAATTGTAGGACACGTGGCATCCTCTTATTCATTTGGAAGTTAAAAGAAGTTATGGAGATGATGGAGAATATGAATGACAAATTGGATGAGTGGAAGGACAATGTGGATGAGTGGAAGGACACATGGCAAGACAAGAATGAAGATGGAAGAAATGAGTAGTTAATAAGTAGTTATTGCTGTATTTTTTCCTCTATAAATAGCCATTAATGGCTACATTGTAAAGATCTAGAATTCAATCAAAGACAATTGATTTCAATATTTCTTGTCATTTTCCTTATCTTAGGAGTAGTTTAACATAGATTTATATTTCGAAACGTTTATTTTCAGCATTTCCATTTCGAAGCATTTTATGCACTTCCTTTTCGAAGCATAGGAGTAGAGGTAAATAATTATTACTTTGATTGTTCACTCAATCGTCTTTCTCCGTCTCCCTCATTCTTCTTTTAATTTTTCTTTTCTCTATACTTGGCAATCTTGAAGTCCTCTTTGTTGAGGCAAAAGAACCATCAAAGCAATCACTTAAGAATTGACTTGAATTTAATCTGTAAGGATTTTTCAATCCTTGCTGGCACGCTCGTATTTATTTTTTTTTGATCGGCAAAAAAAAAGCTTTATTGATGAAAAACATAACAAGTATGATAAGAATACATCAATAAAGAAGAGGGTGCAAAAAGCATCACAGTGAAACATTTGGATCCCAACTAGGTTGGCACCAAAACGCACACCCAATGATCTGCTAGCACACACTCGAGGCTCCAAGATGGTGAGAAACCAACAAACAGAGCAGAACAAAACAAGACAAAAACAAGAAGACAACAGCCAAACACTAGCAGACCATCCCCAGCCACTGACATGCATTATTGAAGACTACTGACTGTCTACAAGCTAACAAACTCCACAGGACATCCATATAAACCCAGATTTCAACACAAAGCAGCTCGGAACAGTTAAGAACATCCTCTGATTTGGTGCCAATTGAAAGTTAAATCATCAACGGAATAAGGAAGATCTTTAATAGATGCTTTCAGCCAAAGTACTGCTCCAATTTTGATATTTTCACTCAATCCAGAGAGACTAGGTTGAGCCTCTGCAAAGACACATTCATTCCTAAGTTTCCAAAGCGACCAAAGAACGATAAGGGGGATGGCTCTCCAAATTAACCTATCAAAATTTTTGAGCTTGACAGTCATCCACCATTGGAGAAGATCATCCACTGATCCTTGAATGCACCAGGAGAACCCCCACTCATTAATTATAGATGACCAAATCAACCAAGAAAATGGGCAATGAAGCAAGATATGGACAGCAGATTTAGGTTCAGAACGACAAAATGGGCAGATGAGAGAAGTAGAAGCATCTAAGATGCCAATTCTGTGCATAAACACTGCTGTCTTGATTTTGTTTTTCCAGGCCAGCCAAGTAAAGAATGAAACCTTAGGGGGGACAGCCCCATTCCAAATATGCTTGCAAATGTTAGAATGAGGCCCTAAGATAGAGTTAGAGGCAGAGTAAAGAGAGGACACGGAAAATACACCAGGACTAGTAGATGCTGAAGCCCAGATAAGATGATCAGCCCTGTCAATTGACAGAGATGGAGCTGAACATAGTAGACCAAGTAAGTTAGCTTCTTCTACCAATTCCCAACTGAAAAGCACTCTCCTAATAGGAAAATTCCAATTGTTTGGGCTAGACTTTCTTGCCATGAACTGTTGTAGAGAACCTTCTTTATCTGTAGAAAGATTAAAGAGAAGGGGAAAAGAAGACTTGAGACTAGAGCTGCCACACCATCTGTCATGCCAAAATTTAATCCTACTCCCATCCCCCACTTGGATTTGGCAGTTATCTATATAGAAATTGTAAACATTTGTGCTATGAATCCCAATAGATAATATGTCCTTCCAAACTCTAGAATGTTTGTAGGAGGACTTTAAAGGTGGATGCCAACTAGCCTCATCAATATTGTATTTGCTACAGATAGCTCTCCTCCAAAGAAAGTTTACTTGAGTTCCAAATTTCCACCACCATTTGAGCAATAGACAAGCATTCATATCTCTTATTCTTCTGATACCCAGGCCCCCTTGGTTCAAGCTTTTGGTTACCTCCCCCCATTTCACTAAATGCACTTTCCTTTTAAGATCATTACTGCCCCATAAAAAAGCTGCCTCAATCTTTTCGAATTCTTTTGCCACACCTTCTGGCATCTTAAACAAAGAAAGAAAGTACACTGGTAAACTAGATAGAGTAGACTTGATTAGGGTTAATCTACCTGCAAAGGATAGCAGTTTCCTCTTCCACCCTGAGAGTTTAGATCTGATCTTGTCAATCACAGGCTTCCAGGTAGATTTTTTACCAGGATTGGCACCTAGAGGCAGTCCCAGAAATTTCAAAGGAAGGCTATGTACTTTACAGTTAAGGAGATGTGCAAAGGAGAGCAATAAAGTATCAGACACACCGACGCCACACACCACGCTTTTGTGATAATTAATTCTAAGCCCAAATAGAATTTCAAAGCACCTAAGGATTCTTTTGATAAGTACCATTTGATCCCAATCTGCCTCAGAAAAAAGAATTGAGTCATCTGCAAATTGTAGGTGAGACAAGAGGACATCTTTGGATCCGACATGAACACCTCTAAGAATGCCAAGATTAATTGCTCTGACCAAAAGAATGTTTAACCCCTCAGCCACAATATTGAATAAGAAAGGTGATAACGGATCGCCCTGCCTTAGCCCTCTTTGTGGTGAGAATTCCTTAGTTGGAGCACCATTCACGAGAATGGAAATCCTTACTGTAGACACACAAGTTTTCATCCAAGAGATCCATTTGTTACCAAACCCAAAACTAGATAGCAGAGAGAACAAGAATTCCCAGTTAACCGAATCAAAAGCCTTTTCAAAATCTAGCTTTAAGATCAAACCATTCTTGTTGGTCTTCTTCCAACCATCTACTACTTCATTGGCAATGAACACCCCATCAAGGATGTTTCTTCCACCGATGAAAGCAGTTTGAGTTTCACCAATAATTGAGGATAGAGCTGGCTTCAGTCTATGTGATAACACTTTTGCCAAAATTTTGTACAAGGAGCTTACAAGACTAATGGGTCTGTAATCAGATAGGCCGGAGGGATTTTCCAACTTAGGAATTAAACTAATGAAAGTACTATTAATCCCATAAGTCAGTTTGCTATTTGTGTGGAAGTCTGCAAAGAATTGCATGATCTCAGGCTTCATAGTCTTCCAAAATTTCTGATAACACAACAGATTGAAACCATCGGGGCCAGGGGCTTTGTTATTATTACAATCCTTAATTGCAGCCAACACCTCAGCTTCACTGAACTCTGCAACAAGATGATGAGAAACATAGTCTGCCTCAATGGTGTTGAATGGCCCTCCCAAGACGGGTCTTTTGACCCAATCCTCAGTAAACAACTTCTTGAAGTGTTGGTAGACCTCTAATTGAACCCTGCTAGGATCCTCATAAGACACGTCGTTAACTACTATAGAGCTGATCATGTTTCTACTCTGTCTGGTATTAGCAAAAACATGGAAGAATCTAGTATTCTTATCCCCATTTAGAGTCCAATTCAATCTGGATTTTTGATGCCAAATCCACTCCACCATTCTGAGCAAATGCCACATTTCACCTCTGACCACTCTTCTTCTTGACCTCCCAGAATCATCCAAGAGTCCATCCTCTGCTAAGATGTCTAATGTATGCAATTCCGCCTCTAGAGCCTTGAGTTTGGATGTGACATGTCCAAACACTTCAACATTCCATTTTTTTAACTCTGTCTTTAGCTGCTTTAATTTTTGAACAATTCTGAATCCGGCCCACCCTGTAACAGTAGTGCTGCTCCAAATGTTAACAAAGAACTTAGAGAAACTTGGATGGAGAGTCCAGGCATTGAGAAACTTGAAAGGCTTGGGACCCCAGTCTCTTTCATCTTCCATCAACAACAGAGGACAGTGATCAGAAACTAGTCGAGGCAGGCCCCATAACTTCATTCTGAAGCTAATCAACCATTCTGGGCTGAGGAGTACTCTGTCTATGCGGCTCCATTTCTCGGCTTCCTGGGCATTGCACCAAGTGTATTTCCTTCCATGAAGAGGTAAGTCATGGAGCTCACATTTCTCAATAAACTCATTAAAATGCTTCATCCCCATGCCTCTCCTGGAGCAGCCAACCATCAAAGCAATCACTTAAGAATTGACTTGAATTTAATCTGTAAGGATTTTTCAATCCTTGCTGGCACGCTCGTATTTATGATATTTTCTTTCGTAGGAAAAATAAGCCAACAGATCTACACTTTGAAAACATTTTGGAAGCTCGCTGAAGACATGCCAAAAAGTTCCCGAAGGGAAGTTGGAAATTGCCTAGAGAGAGAGGCTCTCCACCGCCTCCCTTTTGGTTCGATCTTTTATAATCATTTCATTACAAATTAAGTAGCGTGCAATTATGACTCAATGTGGTTGTAGGGTCTAAATTTTTTTGATTTATGAATCATTGTAATGTTAGATATAATTTATTATAATTTTTATTTTAGTTACCAAGAGTTATTAGATTTTGTCTCAAGTAGATTGCCAAAGCTAGGAAGTGTGGTAGTCAAAGCTAATTTGTGGTAGTAGATAAGGTTGGGATTAAGTTAGGATTAAGGTTTGAGAAATTAGTAATAAGAACTAATTGAAATTTTATTATGAGATAAAATTTTAATACAAAAAAAAAATATAAAAAGGATGAGAGTTTAAAGAGAAAAAAGAAAATTGGGTGCTGTTAACAACACTCATTTAGTTATAATCTATTATAGTACTTTGGTTATAACTGGATGTGGCAAGATTATGCAACAAAGTTTTATCAAGACTAAAAAATGTCATAACCTCTCTATATGATAATATATCAAAAAATAAAAAAATAAAAATTTGAGATATGTATAATAGAATTTCTCTTACTAATTTAAATTTGCTTGATTTTTAGAGTCTTGATATTTGGAAAGATAATAAGAAAGACAAATATGATAATTAATAATGGGTTAGCTTCCCTCCCTAGACTGTACGGTGTTGTTCGGGAAATTATGTCAATTCAATAATCATAACTCATTCATTATTATTATTATTGTTATTATTATTTTTATATTTTTTTTATCTCAAAAAAAAAAGAAAAAGATAATTTATTTCTATAAATACACTTGTCGTCTATTTTTTTTGAAGAGAAAAGTGATAAAATGAAAAAGCTTTTATTATTAGATTAACTTAATTTTTTTCTATAGACAATATACACAAAAAAAATCTTATAAAATTAAAATTTTAAATCAACGAAACGAAACTCGCAGTGAGTTGCATGAGTCAAAACAACACCATCCAATTGAAATGCTGTTTGTACAACTTGAGAAGGAGGTGTGCTTCCATGAAACACATGCTGGTGATAAGGTTTAGTCTTCTCAAGTCTTCTTTGACTTGTCTAAAAGAGTCTCAATCAGAGCGGGAAACAAAGGACAAAATACAATCAATTCCTTTATTTAAGTGGTTCTTACTTCTCCTTGTTCATGTTCCTAACTCTGTCTAAGATAATTCCCAATGTCTGGTTGTTCACGTAGCTTGAACAAAATAGATTTCTCCATTGATTAAATCAATAATGGATTGATCCCACACAAAATGTGAAATTGACTGAAGGAGGTGTGCATCCACGAAACACATGCTGGTGTTATGGTTTAGTCTTCTCAAGTTGTTTAGAAGAGTATCATCAGAGTGGGGAACAATGGACAAAATACAATCAATTCCTCCATTTAAGTGGTTCTTACTCCTTGTTTATGTTCCTAACTCTTTCCGGGATAATTCCCAATGTTTGGTACTTGTTCACGTAGCTTGAACAAAATAGACTTCTCCATTGATTGAATCAATAATGGATTGATCACACACAAGATGTGAAATTGACCGTAGAGTGTTTATAATCGTCTTAATTATTGCATTTGCAGTCAGATGGTTATTTCATTGACTTTTCTCTCTTTATTTTCTTCTATTTTCTCTTTATTCTTTTTTGGTGATAAAGTGGTCTTCTACCTAAATGCCAAATTTTGACATATGTTTCTCATTCACAACGAAACTTAGACATTATAGTGATAAAGTGGTGATAAAGTGGTCTTCTACCTAATGGCATTTTAATTTGACTTTTTTTTTTTTAAATAAAAGAAATAGCTATTACACCAATGAAGTCACATTACTAAAATTTAACATTTTGATACTATAATAATATCAAAATTTAACTGTGACTATCCATTTTAACATTATAGTATTGGAGAGGTTATACCATTTATGATTTTTATTAATTTTGTGTACATCACATAATAAATATGATTTCTACTAATATTATGGTGATACATTAAGGGATTGGCCTAGTGCGTTTAACTTGGAGTACATTTTTTTTTAGTCTAGTCCATATAAGGCATTTGTTTTGGCTTTAAATATGGCCCCACAGGTGGACGGTAGGATTGGTCGTCCAAAATTAGTTAAGGTGCAAGTAAATTAAGTTGAACATTCGGTTAGCAAAAAAATAAAAATTATAAATAAAATAAGATAAGAAAAGAGTTAATAACTTAAAAGTCCTATTTACAAATGTTATGGTAGCTCAGGTCCTATTTAAGATTTTTTGAACCAATAAGTCCTATTAAGTAAAAATGAGAATATTATCAATTTTAAAAAAAAATTTAACACTAAACACATTATCAATTTTGCATATTAATGTTTCAAATAATTGTTTCACTAAAAAAAACAGAATATGAGATTAAATGTTTTTGCCTTCTACTTATTGGTTTAATTCAATTATTCAATAAAACCGAGAACATTAAGGCCATGTTTGATTCACAAAATTAATAGTGAAGTATTAATAATCCTATTAAATTAGTGTGGTATTCACTATCCAATTGGATTAATATCCATTGGGTTAATAATCCCACCCCTACCCCATTACTAATAATCCTACAAATTTGTTAGATTAATTATCCATTGAATTAATAATCCTAAACCAAAATGTTAAAACTAACATGGGATAATTGGGCCCACGGATTAATAATCCCAAATCCCATGCTCTAATCCACCCAATTAAATATGCCCTAAGAGTTTTTTCTAATTTTAAAACTGAGAACATTATCAGAATTTTTAGTTTTAATTTTTTTTTTTCAATTTTCCACATCAATGTTCCATCATCATGGTCCTTTATAGACACAAAATTTTCAGTTGCGCACAAAAAATAATTCAGTTTTTCAATTTTTTCAAAAAAAAATTAGTTTTCTTTTTCACATAATTTTTTTTTTTTTAAGTTTTTTCAATTTAAGGGTTATTCTGACTATTAAAAATTTAATAGAACTTGAAGGTCCATAATATCTTAGTTAGGACTTAATGAAACATAAGTTCATAAATTAGGACTTGTGCCTTATAAGAAAATAACTTATCATAACATTATGGGTAATTCTTCTTCTTGTTCATGTTCAGGGCGGTGATATTTCCTGCAACTTGTTGGCATGCAGTCATCATCTTGTTCTCTTACTGCAGCCATTAGTCCTATGAGCAAGAAGTGTTAACATAAATTTCAAAACATAAACCTTACACTTTGGATCATTTACCATGTGTATTATCAAGAAATCAAGACAAAATGACATACCTGAATCCATTGATGAACGGTTAAACGGAAGCGTGATTATCAATGAACTCTTTGTTATTGATTATGTTATTGCCTTCTAATCCTTTCCCCTTTGGTGCCTTATGTTTTTCCTTGAGAGGATTTAGAAAACAAACCTTTTTTTTTTCACTTGGGAAGGAATAGGGACCATAACCTTTTAATTTCTATTTATTGGTTTTCAAAACTGAAAGGTTCTGGAAGTTCAAAAGGCATGAAAACCAACTTTAACCATTATTGGTTTTAATTTCTATTTCTGCCCCTCATAGAAATAGAAATTATACAACTGGTATCTACACATTAGGTCCATAACACATATACCCTTAAGCCTATTAACTAAATTGAATCACTTAAATTGTAGGCTTCTTATAAATGATAACACCACATTCAATTATGTGGTCCCATTGAGACATTATCTAACAATCTCCTACTGGACCACATATGTATCCTGAAAAATGTGCTTAACTTTAGTGAGCTCAGAAATTTGTTATCATAACTTGAGGGTATCCAAACAATCTTGTCCATTAACTATATTAATATAGGATCAAAGCGGTCTTCGTTACATCAATCGTAACTCGACCCACCAATGGTCACATATACTAATACAGCTAAATGACATAGATCAATCATGGATGCGTAGCATGGAAATTACATGTGATGTGATCCATACATGCCTATTTCCAACTAGTCCTACTTAACTTTATTGAGATCAATACTTCACAATACGTAACAGAGCGTAATAAACTGAATATTTCATTTCTGCAGAAATTAATCTAATTACATAGATAAAACTCAAGGCTGACATAAAGCAGTAATATAAATACAAACTCCCACTAAACCAGAATGTTCTCAAATAGAACAACACCCATCTGAGCAGTGTGCTCATGAAAGACCTTAAGTGGATCCGCTATCATGGAGTTTGCCCCAATGTGCTCTATGGAAATCTGTCCACTCTGCACTCTTTCTTTTACAACTAATCTCTAAATAAATTAATTTAATGACAACATCTCAAGATACCTAGCACAACATTAATACCAAGCCTTTGGGTAGTGATATTAACTGTAAGTGGTATTCTTGTTGTAATGATCAAACATTGACAATAAGTTATGTCAAATAACAAATCTATCTTTTGATGGATTTATTATTCACATTAGGTTTTCTTGACAATTGGCACATGTTTATCACCACAAAATGTGTGTGTAATTCTGCCAAGTCTTAATCATGTCTTTGGACCGATAAATACCCGCATGAGATACACAGACATGAACTTCAAAACATTCCATATAAAACAATCTAGACAAGAGAGATCACTTTTGTGACATCTTGTTTGAATTGACTTATATTGAGAATGTTAGAAAATTAAATTTCTGTAGACGTTGTATGAAATTACATTAAATTTAAAGATTTCTAAATTTGTGACCCCGTATATGTTATATAATCTGCAGCAATTCCAATTATATATATACATATATAAATAGAATTGACGGGTCCAAAAAAAAACTGCCCACCGAATCATTTTACAATTCCAGAAAACAGATTGCCATTTTCACAAAACAAAACAGGAAAAAACAGAATTTACATCCGTAAGAAAATTCAGAATCTGATTCTAGGAAACTAAATAGAATGAATAAAGCATATCAATTCTGATAAGACACATGATATGCTGGCTCTAATACCAATTGTTAACATAAATTTCAGAACATAAACCTTACACTTTGGATCATTTACCATGTGTATTATCAAGAAATCAAGACAAAATGACATACCTGAATCCATTGATGAACGGTTAAACGGAAGCGTGATTATCAATGAACTCTTTGTTATTGATTATGTTATTGCCTTCTAATCCTTTCCCCTTTGGTGCCTTATGTTTTTCCTTGAGAGGATTTAGAAAACAAACCTTTTTTTTTTTTCACTTGGGATGGAATAGGGATCATAACCTTTTAAAGGTTGTAATTGGTTTTCAAAACTGAAAGGTTGTGGAAGTTCAAAAGGCATGAAAACCAACTTTAACCATTATTGGTTTTAATTTCTATTTATTGGTTTTCAAAACTGAAAGGTTGTAGAAGTTCAAAAGGCATGAAAACCAACTTTAACCAATATGTTTTAATTTCTATTTCTGCCCCTCATAGAAATAGAAATTATACAACTAGTATCTACACATTAGGTCCATAACACATATACCCTTAAGCCTATTAACTAAATTGAATCACTTAAATTGTAGGCTTCTTATAAATGATAACACCACATTCAATTATGTGATCCCATTGAGACATTATCTAACAAGAAGAACAAGAAGATGATGATTTGGAAAATGGCCATCTTGCTATGGAACTGTCAGAAACAGAATTTTAAGTAGTCTGCAAGTGTTAGTTTGTGGTGGTGGTGGAGTATTGGCTAAGTGAGAAAACTTGGACCCGGACCCCCAACAAAAGGAAAATTTCACTTTGCTTTGTTGTGATTTGGCACATAGTGAAATTTTCTTGTGGTGATTTATACATTTTACGTATACAATTTGGTTCAAATTTCATTTTGATTTATATTATTTTAATTTGAACTATTTGTTCATATACTTTAAGTATAATTTCAATTTGGTCATTCAACTAAACATAAAATGTAAGGAACAAATTGTTTACTTTGAAACAATCGGAATCACAATAATGAATTCTAACTGTAATTTGAATAATTATCACAGGATGAAAATCCTACGTGATTTGTGATTAGATCAAGATTAACTTATTCCAAAACCCAATTAATTCAAAACTCTCAACCTAAAATCATCAAACACTTACGAGAGTGATTTTAGTTTGTTTGTTTTTGAGAATAAACAATAAATCGACACAAACGATTTTTTACGTGAAAAAAACCACAATTGAAGAACCTTCAATTGTAATCAAAAACCACGGGCGAAACGCCACTATCAATCCACTACTGAAGAACAAAAAGATTACAAAGATACAATACAAATTACCCAACCCAGTCAATTTGTCTCTGAATCTTCTGTAACTCTTTTCACCACACCTTCGTCACGGAATTGATCCTGAAGTTGATTCCACACCACAACTCCACTTGTCGAATTAACGACTGCGTAGAATCAAACGCCTTTTGAATTCTACGCTTTAATCTTCGGAATCCACCGAAGAGAACTTTCTTGTAACTTAAGAAGCAACCTCCTTGATGTATGAATCTCAATGCATAAGTTCAGAACTCTCTCAAGAACATCAAGGAAAACTATGAAAAATCTCCAAAGAAAACTTTAAACACAACCCTAGTTCTTGTAGATCAGATCTAGGAAAAACTGCCTCACAAAAAACACCCTTAACAGCTTTAAATAGGAATCTGGATCCGCGATCTCCGCTCGAGCTCAACACAGCCCGCTCGAGCGGACTGACCAAAAACTGCGTGCGAACAAACTGAGATGCGCTCGAGCGTAGGAGAATCCGCTCGAGCGTAAAATCAAACCCACCAGTGTTTTTTTGCTTGCCCTGACAAAATACTGAGACCTGCTAATCTACGCTCGAGCTCACAAGTCTCCGCTCGAGCGGACAGAACAAAAACACACAAAATTACATTTGAATCTACACAATGTTTTGTCTCCGGATTTGACAACATAGGGACCTAACAATCTCCCCCTTTGTCAATTCCCGGACAAAACCTTTCTAACCATTGTTCCTTACACACACGCACTATAAAAGTTTCAAAACAAATAAACAAAACATTCTTTTAAAACCCGAAAACACACAACGTGGGAAAGAATTCATTCATTCAACTTCATCCACTTATGCGTTTGTTCCATGAGCCTGAAAAAGAACACCCAAACACAAGCCAACCAAAAACAGGTGGAACTGGATTAAATAATAAACCATTAAACCAATCATATGCAAACCAGTATCCATCCATCCATAAACATATATCCATCCATCTATAAACATATATCCAAAATATAACCAAAAAGAAAAAACGATAATCCAACTGTACCAAGGAAGGATAACCAGAGAACAACTGTACCAAAAAAATGTACCCAAATCAACTGATCAACTGTACCCATACAAGCAACATTACTCCCCCTTTTTGGCCGGGAAGGAAGAAAGCAAGAAATCAAGCACCAGGTGGAGGAGGGGCCGGCTGAAGCGTCAGTAAGGAAATGATGTGGTCCAGCTGCGAAGTAGTGTGAGCGGCAGTCTGCTCCAGCTGACCAAGACGACCATCAAAGGCATCAAAACGAGCATCAAGAAAGTCTAACCGCCGGGTCATAGCCTCCTCAAAGTGCCGAAGCTGATCAGGAAAAGAGCTTGGGGGAACAGGAGCCTCATCATCATCACCGGCTACGGTGGCATCAAACTCGGCTTCTTCAGCAAGACCAGCAACAACTCCTGCAGAAGGACCAACCAGGGATGACTCCCCCTTAATATGAGCTCGACTTTGAGACACAGTTTTCTTGGTAAAAGGGCGAGAAGGAGAGGCAAACTCATCATCTTCGAGGATGGAGGTCCCAAGGTCAGACAAAATTCGGTTGATCAAGCAACCGTAGGGAAGGCCAAGCTTTTTATGCCCATGAGCACCGATCATCTTTTTTATAATAAGAGAGGTGAGATCAATAGACCGGTGACGGGCAATACAGGACAAAATGAATCCTTGGTCTTGTTTGACCTCGGATGAGTGTGTGGTGACAATGATGTTGGTGCAGACAATCAGATTAAGCAGTCTGAACTCCGGAAGAAGTTCAAACTGTTTAATCAAACCTCCTTTAGGCCAATAACGGGCAACACCACACAGCTCCAAAGCCACATCATCAAAGTTACAAGTAGGACGGTCAGGAACAGGGAAAGGATAGTATTGGGGAAAGACTTGCTCAATCTGAAGAAGTTGGCGAATCAATACCGGGGTGACGGAAATGGATTTTGACCGAACCCATGTAGTGAAAGATGGCTCATAATCACGAATACCCTCCATATTACAATAGAATTCTCGAACCCAATCGAGATTCTGACGCCCAGAAAACAATAAAACAAGGTCACCACCTAGAGGGTCGAACAGAGGACGAATGTGGATGGACTCAAATGTATCAGGTTGAACATTCCGTTCTAAATGAACTGTGCGAGTCACAAAAGATTTGTGGAAGGACTTGGATTGTGTGGCCGACTGAAACCTAACAGGATTATAGGTCGGGCGAGAGACGGTGGCCTTTCGGCGTTTAGGAGCAGGAGCAGACATGACGAAAAAGACACTATAACACCCAACAAACCAACAAACCCAAAACCCAAACCACACCAAACCAAAACAAAGCAAATCATTAGTTCAATAACCAAATTAAAAAAAAAAAACAGGGCATGAAATCCTCAATGTACAATGCAAAAGATCAATCATGAACAAAGTGAGCATGGTATAGAAGAACGCATAACTAACACACCCAATATGAGAGAAATTGCAAAGTATAAGTATGAATCATGAGAAAATCAAAGCAAAGTATTCAAGACCAGACCCATACGCACGCACAGAGACCTCAACAGCCCATAAAGACATGAAGGCATGAACACAGATAAACCCGAATACCACAGACACAATACAGAAAACACACAAAAAAAATCAGACAATAGGACGAGGACAAGGTGTGGGAGAGAGAGAATCACAAACGACACACAAAACCCACAAAATCACAAACCCAACACCCACTAAAACTAAATAGAACAAAAATCAACGAAAATAAAAGAGGGTAAAACTTACCAAAGAGCAAATCGGCAGGCACGATGGAGGATGAGAGGAAAAAACGACCACAATGTAGCCACAAAACAAACCCTAGATCGAGAGAATGAAACAGGAAGAAAAAAAAATGACGCGAAGAGTCCAGAGAGGGAGTTAAGTATGAAAATGGTCCGCTCGAGCGTACATATTACCGCTCGAGCGTAAAACAATGCAAGCAGACTCCCGCGCGAGCGTGCAAAGGGCCGCTCGAGCTCAAAAAACCATCTCTCAGAACTGCCAAATCACGAACAAACTGCTGCAAGAGTGAAAAACGCGCTCGAGCGTAAAATCTTCCGCTCGAGCGGGAATTTTTTTTTTTTTTTTTTTTTTTAAAAAAAAAAAAAACAAAACACACCTAGAAAGTCCTGTAACAAGCAAGAAGAGCAAGTGAAGACTAAACCACAAAGAGAAGAAAATCCATCAAATTATGAGTCCTGCAAATTTTTGAGAAAAAAGATGAAACACCAGCTCATGAACAACACAGATAGTATTAAATCAAAGCCACACGCATCATGAGAATGCATAACTCAAAAACACACATGAGAGCTCATGTAAAAAATGTGTGTGTGTGCAATCCTTGAGAGCCACAAAGCTAGAGTTAATCCTAGTAGTGATCGGATGGCTGGACCCCCGACACGAGTAATTGACTATCACAGAGAAAAGTCAAACCACTAGGAATCATGGGGTATTTGTTAAGTAAATGCGGAAGCTCCCCCTCAGACATTTTGTTTTTTTTTTTCTTGTGAGCACTCATTGGTGGCATGCACGCTCAAGAGTATGGATTCCAACCAGAGAAGAATGAATTCAAAATGATGGCCTGGTTGGTGCCTCTGAGGTAGCCTTTTCCTAATGCCCGGAGATCATGTACTGAGGGAGAAACCATGGAAGTGAACTAAGGCGGTAGATGGTTAAGAGACTTAACATCACCCATGATATACTAGTATAGGTCAATTTCTCCGCAAAAGTACACGAAACACTGTCAGTGGTCCATAGAGAACTTTGATCACTTATGCGGAAACCCCTGCAACAGTTTAGCTCAAGAATGTGTACAGAATGAGATCACGAAGTAAATGAGTATGGGCATTCAGAATGAGCTATGAACAAAGATGTAAAACAAATCTTGTACGAAACATGAGCAGTGTTCATTTGAATATTTTGATGCAAAAGATACCAGGACTCAAACACAATGAGATTAACATATCTAAGAATAGTAAGTCAGCCACTCACACTCACCTCACGAACACAGGAAACAATCTAGTTACTGAGCATTACACCCAAGGTCTTTCTAAGAAACTCAAATCGAAGAAGATCAAGGGGTTTTGTAAAAATATCAGCTTTTTGAAGCTCAGTAGGGATATGTTCCAAAACAACAAGGCCTTCATCCACTAACTCTCGAATAAAATGATGACGAATGTCAATATGTTTGGTGCGAGAGTGTTGGACTGGATTTTTTGAAATGTTTATGGCACTTGTGTTATCACAAAAAAGAGTGAGGGTATTCTGTTCTATTCCATAATCATGAAGCATTTGTTTCATCCACAACATTTGTGCACAACAACTCCCTGCAGCAATGTACTCAGCCTCAGCAGTGGAAAGAGAGATGGCATTCTGCTTTTTACTATGCCAAGAAACCAAATTATTCCCAAGGTAAAAACACCCCCCGGAGGTACTTTTCCTATCATCAGCACACCCTGCCCAGTCGGCATCAGAAAAACCAGTAATTTCGGCTGTAATATCAGTGGAAAACCAAACCCCATACCCCAAGGTCCCATTAACATACTTGATGATGCGTTTTACCGCAAGAAAGTGAGACTCTTTAGGACTGGCTTGGTAACGAGCACAAACACCGACACTGAAAGAAATATCAGGACGACTGGCTGTGAGATACAAAAGACTCCCTATCATACTCCTATAAAGGGTAGGATCAACATCAATACCAAAGGAATCTTTGGAGAGGTGAAGACTGGTGCTCATTGGAGTGCATGCATGCTTGGAAGACTCAAGACCAAACTTAGACACAAGATTTTTCGCATACTTAGACTGAGACACAAATATACCTGAAGGAGACTGCTTAATTTGAAGACCCAAAAAATAAGACAACTCTCCCATCATGCTCATCTCAAACTCATGTGTCATGCAATCCGAAAAATATTTCACAAGATGTTCAGCAGTGGATCCAAACACAATATCATCAACATAAATCTGAGCAACAAGAATATATATGTTTCACAAATAAAGTCTTATCCACACTACCCCTTTGAAAATCATTGTCAAGAAGAAATGTAGTAAGTCTATCATACCAAGCTCGAGGGGCTTGTTTCAATCCATACAAAGCCTTGTCTAACTTGTAGACATGATTAGGACATTTAGGGTCCTCAAACCCCTTTGGTTGCTCAACATAAGCCTCTTCTCTCAAGTACCTATTCAGAAAGGCACTTTTCACATCCATTTGAAACAATTTAAAGCCAAGAAAACATGCAACACCAAGCAAAATACGAATAGATTCGAGACGTGCAACTGGGGCAAACGTCTCATCATAGTCAATACCCTCTACTTGTGTGTAGCCTTGAGCAACCAACCTTGCTTTATTCCTAACAACTGTACCATTCTCATCAGATTTATTTTTAAAGATCCACTTGGTACCTATCACATTCATGTCTCTAGGTCTGGGAACTAGAGTCCAAACTTTGTTACGTTCAAATTGACCTAATTCTTCATGCATAGCATTGACCCAACTATCATCTAGCAAGGCCTCTTTAAAATTCTTAGGTTCAATTAATGAAACATAACACATATGTGATACCTCATCCTGAATCTGTCTTCGGGTTTTCATTTGATCCGAAACACTTCCAATCACCTGTTGAACTGGATGATTCAGTTTCACCCTTGCTGATGGTTTTAGTTCAGGACTTGCGGTGATAGAAGCATCAGGAGTGATGTTCCTTTGAGCACTCTTGGGACTTGAACTTACCTGTGAGGATGGTGCTGTAACTTTTTCTTGTGATTGAACCTCAGCTTCTCCTTGATTTTGTGGTTGAGTATCCGAGATTGGAAGCTCACCATTGTCATCCTCATTTGTTGCTGGAGTAGGAGAACCTGTATCATCTATAACCACATTGATAGATTCCATTATTGATGAAGTTCGCAGGTTATAGACACGAAAAGCCCTACTGTTGGTTGAATACCCTAGAAAAATACCTTCATCACTTCGGGAGTCAAATTTGCCCAAGGGCTCTCTATCTTTGAAGATGTAACACTTACTCCCAAAAGTTTTGAAGTATTTTACATTAGGTTTCAAACTCTTCCACAATTCATAAGGAGTTTGTAAAGTGCCGGGCCTTAAATACACACGATTTACGACATAAATAGCAGTATTTAGGGCTTCGGCCCAAAACTTTGGAGGAAGACTCTTACTAAGGAGCATGACCCTAGCCATTTCTTGAACAACTCTGTTCTTCCTCTCAACCACTCCATTTTGTTGTGGAGTAATAGGAGCAGAAAACTCATGCTTAATTCCATGCATATCACAAAAATCCGAAAACGAACTATTTTCAAATTCACGACCATGATCAGTTCGGATTCTTATGATACGCCCAATGGAAACACCCTGTTCATTTTGGATTTTAGGGACTAAGGCCTGGAAAGCATCAAACGTATCAGATTTTTCCCTTAAAAAATTTACCTACGAAAATCGAGTAAAATCATCCACAGTTAAAAAAATATATCTTTTACCTCCGATGCTTTCAGTGCAAGTAGGACCCATTAAATCCATGTGAACCAATTCAAGAGGACGTTTGGTTGTAAAGCTGTTCACCTTTTTATGAGGAGCACGAGTTTGCTTGCCAAGCTGACATGGTCCACACACATGGCTCAAATTCTTACCTAGTTTAGGAACTCCTCTCACAAGCTCTTTGTTGGCTATCTTGGTTAGGACTTTGAAATTCATGTGACCTAATCTTTGATACCACAGATCAATGTTACTTATGGTGGCAGAATGACAAGTAAAATCATTAGTCGTAAGAATCCCATAGCAGTTATCAGATGTGCGAACCCCATGTAAAACAGTATTTCCTTTTTTATCCAAAATTTCACATTTATCTTTTGAAAACAATACTTCATGATGGGAATCACACATTTGACTAATGCTCAAAAGATTAGCTTTAAGGCCATCAACAAGTAAGGCATTATCTAGCTTTGGGAGACCAGCAACACTTATAGAACCCTTACCAATGACTCTAGAAGTGCCGCCATCTCCAAAGGTGACAATTCCTCCTTCATATTTTTCAAGAGAAGTAAAGTAGGATTTGTTACCGGACATATGACGAGAGCACCCACTATCAAGATACCACATGTGTGAGTCACGTGCTTTTAGAGCAGTGTGAGCAACAAAACAAGTCAAATCCTCTTTTCTAATCCAAATCTTTTTAGTCTTGGTGTTCTGCCTAGACATGTAAGGTTGTCTCCTAACCCAAAAAGTATTAGAATTTCTACCCTTTTGAGACACCTTACCAAACAGTTCAAAACAGTAAGGACGAATGTGGCCATACCTACCACAGTGATGACAAATAAAAACAGGTTTTACCTCTTTCTTGTTGATCTTACCTACTTTTGCTTGATGAAGTGAAGGATCAGCCTGGTCTATCTTCAGTTTTCCTTTTACTTGAGTCTTCAAGTTCTGAGAGGTAGAGGCCTGTCCTTTGTGAGCCGCCGCACCATAACCTAGCCCTCTTTTGTCAGAACCCATTTGTTGAGACTCGAGTATGTCTTCTAGAGATTTGGAAACTTTGTTCCACATGGCAATTGTTGCTCTAGGAATACGGAGTTCTTCATCTTTCTGACTGACTTTCTGTTCCAATGCAGCCTGTGACAACTCAAGACTTTCAAGCTTTTCTTCATATGTGGAATACACCTTCAGAAGTTCATTCCTTTCAGTTTCACAGGATAGAAGTTTTTTACATAAGTCTTGCTTGTCACTCGAGATCTTGATGACATTCTGTTTTGCTGTCAAGAGTTCTCCTTTGAGCCGGACATTCTCACTCTCACATATTTTGAGCTTGAGAGAGAGTTTGTCATTGGTTTTAGACAAATTCAGAGATTCCTCGTACAGCTTCTCGTAAGCCTGTTGTAGTTCTTCGCCATTGATCTCATCCATGTCTTCAGATGTTTCATCATCCTCTCTTTGCTTCTCATTCTCCTTGACCTCATCCAATTTAGCAACCAAGGTGGACAAGTTGCTGGATGGAGGTGGAGGTGAATCTCTTCTTTCATGAAATTGGCTCAGAATTTCCCATGCATCTTTAGCCTTTGTGCAGTGAACAACCCGTTGTTGTTCTTCATTAGAGATTGCTCCACGAATAATGATCAGGGCTCTCAGATTGCCCGGATTATCTGCACTTTCGGTATCTTCTTCAATGGCTTGCCAACCTTCTGGTTCAAAAGCTCTGAGAAACGCCCTCATTCTGATTTTCCAATACAGATAGTTAGCCCCATCAAAGGTGGGAGCATGATGCAGGTTCTGGCCACGAGCTGATTCCAAAGGCTTTGGAAGAGGTTGAGAAACCGTGGCCCAAAATGCCATGAATGCACTATCCCCATCTTCACCGGATTCAGGTTCTTCGGGTTCTTGCTCCGACCCGCTTTCATCATCCCAAGTTACGGTGTAGACTTTCTTCTGATTCTTTTTCGAAGGGCATTCAAGAGACATATGGCCAAACCCTTGACATTCATAACACTTGACCCCTGATCCCCTTACAATCTTTTTTTCAGTAGTTTAGGCAAATTTTGGTGGAACAGTTTTGGGTTTGTCATTACTCTTATCTTTTGAAATAGGGGCTCTGAAATTCGGCTTCTTTTTCAAAAAAATTTTAAACTGTTTTGTAAGCATAGCCGTCATCTCAGACTCTAAATCAAATTCAGTCTCCGGAGGTTTTGCAGTCTCATGGGCACTCGTAAAAGCCATATTTTCTTTTTGTTTTTTCTTAGAAATTTGGTGGGCTTCATAAGTCTGCAAATTTCCAACCAATTGATCGAGCTTGAGGGTATCAACATTCTGAGCCTCCTCAATGGCTGTCACCTTTGGTTGGAACCTCTCGGGAAGGGACCTCAAAATTTTTCCAACAACTTTTGCTTCCGGGATTTTTTCACCGAGAGTGAAACAAGAATTCACGATATCACTGAGTTTTGCATAAAATTCATCGAACGTCTCATCGTTGCGCATAAAAAGGGTTTCAAAGGCAGACGTGAGACGTTGAAGTTTTGACCTTTTAACAGAGGTAGTTCCTTCGTGAATCGTTTCAAGAATATCCCACGCCTCTTTTGCTATTTCACACGTGCAAATTCGACGGAATTCTTCAGGTGTGACAGAGCAGAAGAGGGAGTTGAGAGCTTTGCTGTTCCAACTCAAATTCTGGTAATCGGTTGTGTCCCATTTATCAAGGGGTTTAGGAATATCAATCCCATCAACAGTGATTGTAGGTTCACTCCACCCAAAGATTACGGAGTGCCAAACTTTCTCATCGATGGATTTTAAAAATGCTCTCATACGAGCTTTCCAATAAGAATAGTTTGTACCATCAAGTAATGGGGGTCTATGAGTCGAGTTACCTTCACGAATAGAATCCATGATACTAATTACACAAAATCACACTCCTATAGTTTTGAAAAAACAAAGAGTGACCAGCTCTGATACCAATTGAAAATCCTACGTGATTTGTGATTAGATCAAGATTAACTTATTCCAAAACCCAATTAATTCAAAACTCTCAACCTAAAATCATCAAACACTTACGAGAGTGATTTTAGTTTGTTTGTTTTTGAGAATAAACAATAAATCGACACAAACGATTTTTTACGTGAAAAAAACCACAATTAAAGAACCTTCAATTGTAATAAAAAACCATGGGCGAAACGCCACTATCAATCCACTACTGAAGAACAAAAAGATTACAAAGATACAATACAAATTACCCAACCCAGTCAATTTGTCTCTGAATCTTCTGTAACTCTTGTCACCACACCTTCGTCACAGAATTGATCCTGAAGTTGATTCCACACCACAACTCCACTTGTCGAATTAACGACTGCGTAGAATCAAACGCCTTTTGAATTCTACGCTTTAATCTTCGGAATCCACCGAAGAGAACTTTCTTGTAACTTAAGAAGCAACCTCCTTGATGTATGAATCTCAATGCATAAGATCAGAACTCTCTCAAGAACATCAAGGAAAACTATGAAAAATCTCCAAAGAAAACTTTAAACACAACCCTAGTTCTTGTAGATCAGATCTAGGAAAAACTGCCTCACAAAAAACACCCTTAACAGCTTTAAATAGGAATCTGGATCCGCGATCTCCGCTCGAGCTCAACACAGCCCGCTCGAGCAGACTGACCAAAAACTGCGTGCGAACAAACTGAGATGCGCTCGAGCGTAGAAGAATTCGCTCGAGCGTAAAATCACACCCACCAGTGTTTTTTGCTTGCCCTGACAAAATACTGAGACCTGCTAATCTACGCTCGAGCTCACAAGTCTCCGCTCGAGCGGACAGAACAAAAACACACAAAATTACATTTGAATCTACACAATGTTTTGTCTCCGGATTTGACAACATAGGGACCTAACACAGGACATAAGTGTAATTTTTCTCATCAAATATTTAGTTAATAGTTACCATACTCTTGTTACATTGGTAAATGTGTCACCTGTTTAATGTGTGGCAACTCTGTTCTATTGGTTGGTTGACTCTAATTTTTTTTATGATTATTGTGTTGGGTGGAGACCACAAATTAAACCATGTTGAACCTTGGGGTGATAAGTTTATCATTTTTAAGTTTGTAGTATTTTCGATGGTTATGAGTATTGGGGTGAATAATTTGAAGTAGTTCATTGTTGAGTTTTAAAGATGAAGAGTACACGGTCCAAATGGATTGTTTGTAAATTCCTAACAAACCTCATATCACTGTGCTACTGCCGGTTGAATAAGCTATCAGACGGGATTTTTATGAGCAATTCTGCTGTTTTAGAAAGAAGAAAAAAAAAATCTGAATTTTCTCCGAAACTCTGTAATTAACGGTCCAGATTTATTTATTTTGTAGTCCAAACAGACACCATTGATCTGCAAATCTAGATAATTTTCTGGACACTTTTTTTTTTTTTTTTGCTGAAAGGGTTTCTCATTTTCAATTGTTGTGCCTTGAGTTCTACTGTTCTTCTATTCATATGAGCTTTATTTGATTCAGACTGCCATTGTCACCCATGAAATCATCATATTTTTACTGCTCTGTTTGTATCTTCTTCCTCCTTGGCAAGTCAATTCATCAATTTGGTAATTTCTACTTGGATTTTGGGTTCTTGGCTTTGTGTTATGATTCTTCTGATTGGATTTTGATTTTTTATTTTTGCAATCATGGTTGTCAGAAAGTCAATGGATGAATGGTTGACGACAATGGTGCCGGCAGCAGCTAGTGGCAATGGTAGTGTGCAAAAAGAGAGACAGAGTTGATAATTTGAACTACGGATTAAATTGAATTGACTGAAATTTGATAACTTTGATGATAAAAATCACAAAATTGAAACTTAAGGGATTAAAGTGAAAAACAACACATATTTTAAGGACTAAATATGTTCTTTTTCATATCATTAAAAAGCATAAATTTTAATTGTAGTCCTTAAAGTTTAACATTTTTTTTTTCATTTCAATTCTTAAAATTTTAATTTTGCCAATTAAGTTGTTTAAGTATTAAATTCAAATTAATTTAGACTTACAGATAATATAAAAATGAAATATATGCCCAAAGTTTATATAAAATTATTATAAGGCCACAATTTAATTTAGGGAGATTGATCAATAAGTCCTATATGTTGGACTTGTAATCCATATATTTCTATATTTTTTTCTAGTGGTCCATTTGGTCTTTTTGGATGTTTAATGACTCATTTGCCCGCTACATTGGAGTGTCACATTTGAAAAAAGTACATTAAAAAGTTTTTTAGTGTTACATTATACCCGCCACGTTAAAGTGTCATATTTGTAAAAAGTATATTAGAGAGTTTTTAAGTTTTTTAGAATGTCACATCATACCTGCCACGTTGTCACGTTTGGGAAAAGTACACTAAGGAGTTTTTAATTTTTTTTAGAATGTCACATCATACCCGCTACGTTGTCACGTTTGAGAAAAGTACACTAAGGAGTTTTTAATTTTTTTTAGAATGTCACATCATACCCACCACGTTGTCATGTTTGGAAAAAGTATACTAAGAAATTTTTATTTTTTTTGGAGTAAAGTTTTGGAATGTCACATCATACCGGTCATGTTGTCACATTTAGAAAAAGTACATGTCACGCCCTCAAAATAAACCCATAATAACCATAACATTAACATGCATTTATAAGAGAAAACGAATCATTTGAGTTATTCATCAGAGTATTCTTATTGAAAGACATCACATGTAACATCCTGCAACATCAAAATAAATGCCCTAAGGGCTTACATTTTCCCAAGCTAACACTTGGACACAAAAAGGATGAGTACTAACTCATTTACAAGTTAAGCCCTAGGCTTGAATGTTTACATGAAAACAAAATAAAACATATAACTAAAGACAAGTCTTCAAGATCCCAAACATCAAATCCTTCCAGGCTAAGTCCGTGGAGGTAGCTTATCACCTGAACCTGAAAATGATGTTCCCATAAAGGGTGAGCCACAGCCCAGTAGAAACATACTAAACCAGATATAAGCATTGAATAAAGCTATAGCATTCAATAGATGGTTAACCAAAAGAAATCAAGTTTTATCATTAATCAGTCTCATGACACTAATGTTTAAGACACATTTCACTTTCCATTATTATCACCATGGCTCAGAACCTGGCCAAACTTACAACAGTGAATTACATATCATATTCACATTACTTCCAATATCAACAAAACAAATGAGACTCATGCTCATATCAAAACACTTCATACTTCCCATTTGATACACATTTTAGTGCTGTATCAATAATCATGTAAAAACACTTCAATATAATAAGCACACATACAAATGGTGCTAATGGAGTCCATCCCCTATCTCCTCCCAAACAAAAATCCGGTTTAGAGGTCCATCCCCTATCTTCCCCTAAACCGTGGAGTACATCCCCTATCTCCTCCCAAACAATATGCATATGCAATGCTCCATCAATACATGTAATTTCTGTATTAATTTAATAGTCTAACATTATGACTTAGCAAATTGATTAGTTTCAATTTTCCCTAATCCGCATGCAATGTCTACAACAAGCACGACTATCCTCCACCGATAGCCCAAAACAGTTATTTCTAGACTTGAAAAATAAATATACCAACAATTCAATAGGCGAGTGATTTATATTATCCAACTACACCATTAAATCAATAAATTCCCCAATTTCATGGATTTAACCAAATTCCCCAATTTCCTTAAATTAATTACTCAAATCAATTTAGCAATTCGACTAGGGTTTGTTTCCAAAATTTTCAAAGTGTCCCCCAACCTATCAAAATACCAAACTTAGAACAAAGCATATAAAATGGAGTAGGAAAATCCCTACCTCGAAGAAAATAACCCGTATGGAGAAGATGGAGATGAAGACCAAAGACTAACGTGCTCCAAATCCCAAGTTTCTCAGATTAAAACGAAGCCCTCAACTCACTCTAACTTTTTAATAAAGGATCTAAGGTAGAAACTCACTCTAAGTAGATCAATCATAAGAGAGAAGGTGTGTATAGGGAGAGAGAGAGATAAAAACACTCCAGGGGCGGTTTTTGAAAGTTATGAAGGAAAAGTAGGTCAAAAAGTGATCCAAAAAGTGAAATCACGGACTGATATACTCGACTCTACGCTCGAGCGTAGAAAGCCCCGCTCGAGCGTAAGACACAGAATCATGCTCGAGCGTGAAGAAAGCCGCTCGAGCGTCGATTGCACCCTTCCAGAAGTTTTGCAGGCGCTGCACCCGCTCGAGCGTCAAACTCCCCGCTCGAGCGGAGAAGCAAAAACAAGGGATCACGCTCGAGCGTAAAAACTACCGCTCGAGCGGAAGAACTGCAGAGCAAAATACTGAGAGATGGAAAATCACGCTCGAGCGTCAAAATTCCCGCTCGAGCGGATAAGCAACAACAAAGGGACCGCTCGAGCGTTAAAACGTCCGCTCGAGCGTGAAGGCCAAAATCTGGGCATCACCTATCGGCATCTAAAATCAACCAACCTGTAACAGACCCGCCCAACACAACCTATACTTCAAATACAAAGAGATTAAAGGACAACAACAACCAATAAGTAATGATAGGATCCACGGAACCTAAGTCCGGATACAATAATTTAAAGAGAAAAGACCGGGGTCGCTATAACCTCCCCTCCTTAAAAGAATTTCGTCCCCGAAATTAAGCACAAGGTTTCGAAAACAAGTTTTTCTCAAATTCCAACAATATGATAACTCACTAATAAACAACTTGACCCAACACCGGCCATTTCATCTCTTAACAAAGAGGCATGCCACAATATGCAAAACAACCATATATTTCAACCTGCATTAACACTATGCAATTTTCTTTCAATTTCAACAATTTTCAATATATTCAATATATACAATGTTCCATTAAACTTCCATTTCGAGGCAAGTTCCAAAATATTTCCATTAACCAAAACATTCTAAATGTTTTACAGCTTAAGACATATATAAAAAGCTTTAAAGTTTGACAATATTACAAAATCTAATTACAAGATTACAAATCAATAAACATGTCCGGATATTTCTCGCGGACTTCCAACTCACGTTCCCATGTGGCTTCCTCCACCCCGTGATGTTTCCACAAAACTTTCACCAAAGGAATGGTCTTGCCTCGCAAGACTTGATCCCGCTTATCCAAGACCCGAACCGGTCTCTCCTCATACGTGACATCCTCATCAACTACTAAATCGGTCCAATCCAATACATGTGATGGGTCCGGCTCATACTTCCGAAGCATACTCACATGAAACACGTCATGTACTCCGGACAACTGCGGCGGCAAAGCTAAACGATAAGCAGTCTCGCCAATCCTCTCAAGGATCTCAAAAGGACCAATGAATCGAGGGGACAACTTCCCGCTCTTCCCAAACCTCATCAATCCCCGTCTTGGTGATATCTTCAAAAAGACATGATCACTCACCTCAAACACCAAAGGTCTCCTCCTACGGTCGGCATAAGATTTCTGACGACTCTGGGCTGTAACAAGCCTCTTACGGATAAGCTCAACCTTCTCCGTCGTTTCCCTCACTAACTCCGGACCCAACAGAGGTGCATCACCCACCTCGGCCCAACAAACAGGAGACCTACACGGTCGGCCGTATAAGGCCTCAAACGGTGCCATACCGATACTAGACTGGAAGCTGTTGTTGTAGGCAAACTCCACTAATGGCAAGTGCCTCTCCCACGACCCGCTAAAGTCAAGAAGACAACCCCGAAGCATATCTTCAAGGATCTGAATAGTACGCTCGGACTGCCCATCAGTCTGAGGATGATAAGCTGTGCTAAAGGTCAACTTAGTACCTAAGGCGCTCTGCAAGCTCTGCCATAATCTGGCAGTAAAACGAGGGTCCCTATCGGAGACGATCGTCACTGGAACCCCGTGCAACCTCACTATGTCCCGAATATACAAGTCGGCAAGATGATCTACTGAATCTCTAACGCGCATAGGAATGAAGTGCGCCGACTTAGTCAACCGGTCTACAACCACCCAAATAGCATCACTGCCCCGCTGAGTCCTCGGAAGACCTACAACGAAGTCCATAGTGACATGCTCCCACTTCCACTCGGCAATAGGCAAGGGTTGCAACAAACCCGCTGGCCTCTGATGTTCGGCCTTCACTTGCTGACAAGTAAGGCACTTAGACACGAAAGCTGCCACATCTCTCTTCATACTCCGCCACCAAAACTGGCGACCCAAATCCCGATACATCTTAGTACCTCCCGGATGCACCGCAAGGCGTGAATGATGAAACTCTCGGAGTACCTCCTCTCGATGAGACTCCGGCACAAACAGACGGTCTCGGTATCTCACACTCAGGTCGGGATACACCGTCAAACCTTTCTCAAACTTCCCACCAGAAATCTTCTCACGGAGGGATTCTACCTCAAGGTCGCCCCTCTGAGCCTCTAACACTCGAGTCACAAGTGTAGGTTGCGCAACAACAGAAAACAAGGCCGCAGCCTCAACGGATTCGCCCAGAAGCAAATCAAACTCTCCAAGTGCACCTAACATCTCCCACTCTCGGATGGCTATACTAGCTATGTCACCAACAGGTTTCCTGCTAAGGGCGTCGGCCACCACATTGGCCTTTCCCGGATGATAATGCAATTCAAAGTCATAATCCTCAATAAATTCCATCCACCTCCTCTGCCTCAAGTTCAAGTCTTTCTGTGTGAACAGATATTTCAGACTCTTATGATCCGAGAATACCTCGAACCTCTCACCGTAAAGATAATGTCTTCAAATCTTCAAGGCAAATATCACAGCTGCTAACTCTAAATCATGCGTAGGGTAATTCTTCTCGTGAACTTTTAACTGACGTGAGCCATAGGCAACCACTTTCCCCTCTTGCATCAACACACAACCAAGACCCTCTCGTGAGGCGTCACAATAGACTGCATAACCCAACCCTCTCTCCGGAATAATCAAGACTGGAGCAGTGGTCAGTCTAACTTTCAACTCCTGGAACGACTTTTCACAAGTCTCACTCCAAACAAATTTGACTCCTTTCCGAGTCAATCTAGTCAAAGGCGAAGCTAATCTGGAGAAATCTCTTACAAACCGGCGATAATACCCAGCTAATCCCAGAAAACTGCGGATCTCAAACACACTCTTAGGCTGTACCCAATCTTGCACTGCCTCTGTCTTGGATGTATCAACAGACACCCCTTCCCTAGAAACTACATGGCCTAAGAACTTCACCTCCTCTAGCCAGAACTCACACTTCCCAAACTTAGCATAAAGCTGATGGGCTCTAAGTAAATCAAGCACCACCCTCAAATGTTCTTCGTGCTCTTCCTCTGAAGGTGAATAGATAAGGATGTCGTCCACGAAGACGACTACAAAACGATCTAGAAATTCCCGGAATATCCGGTTCATCAAATCCATAAATACTGCCGGTGCATTGGTAAGCCCAAATGGCATCACCAAAAACTCATAGTGGCCATACCGCGTACGGAATGCCGTCTTTGGAATATCCTCCTCCCTGACTCTCAACTGATGATAACCTGATCTCAAGTCTATCTTCGAGAAACAACGGGAACCTTTCAACTGATCGAACAGATCATCTATACGGGGCATAGGGTACTTATTCTTAACCGTAGCCCGATTCAATTTCCGGTAATCTATACAAAGTCTCAAAGCACCACCTTTCTTTTTAACAAAGAGGGCCGGTGCTCCCCAAGGCGAAACACTAGGACGTATAAAGCCTTTATCTAGCAACTCCTGGAGTTGGATCTTCAACTCAACTAACTCAGCTGGGGCAAAACGATAAGGTGCCATAGAAATCGGCGTCGTGCCGGGCACTAAGTTAATAGAGAATTCAATCTCTCGATGCGGTGGCAAACCAACAAGATCCTCGGGAAAAACGTCCGAGTACTCACACACCACCCTTGGCAACACAATCTGAGTCTCACCGTCCTCACTAATCGAAAGGTTAGCAAGTAGACCACTAAGCTCACTCCGTCCTCGCGGAACATATCCCGGTGGCAAAACACTACCAACACGGTCCCCCAGAAAATGAAAACACTCACCATTCACGGTACAACAAGTGACTCTCTGGCGGTAGCAATCAATAACTGCCCGGTATGACGATAACCAGTCCATACCCAAAATAACATCAAAACCTCTCATAGGCATAACTACAAAGGAAAATGGGATTCTATGGTAATCAACCTCTATATCACAACCCCTAACACCGTGTTTCAAAATCAATTCACCCCCAAGAGGCGACACTACACAAATAGGAGATGCTAACTGTGCTAACTCCAACTCCAAAACAGATGCAAATGCAGCAGACACAAAGGAATGAGATGCACCCGTATCAATCAAAACATTAGCGACCGAGTTGCAAAACAAGAAAGTACCTCTCACAACAGATGGAGCCGGTACAAGATCCTGCGCGGTAACAGCATACACGCGCCCAGATGACCTCTGATCAACCTGCTCACCCCTAGGAGCATAAGATTGCTGCACCGACTGAGACGATGAAGCCCCCTGATTGGCCCTCGAGGCCTGACCCGACTGAGCTGGCTGTTGACCCTGAATCTGCCTCAAACCAGATGCACCAGGTGTGCTACCCAACTGCGGGCAATACCTCTTCATATGCCCTGGCTGACCACACTGATAACACGAGAGTGGCTGGCCTCTACCCTGACTCTGGCTCTGAGATCGAGCCGCAGATGATGCTGCTCTCTGCACTCCTCCCCTCTGAGGACATACTGGAGACTTGTGGCCCAGCTGGCCACACTTGAAACAGGTAATGTCTCCCTGACTGCCTTTCCCCGAACTAGCACTCGGCACAGGAAAAGTCGATCTAGAAAAGCTACTCTGAGACTGCTGAAGATTAAAACTCTTCTGTCTCCTACCATCACTCTGACCATCCTGACTCCTCTTGAAGCCCTTATGTCCTTCCTCCTCCTCCTGCATCATGATCTCCATATGGGCTGCAGCATCAACCATACGCCCATAATCTCGAATCATAGTTCCCCCAACTCGCAGCTTGAGGCCACGCCTCAACTTCTTCTCAAACTCGATACAACGGCGTTCCTCAGACGCCACCAACTCAGGTGCAAACCTGGACAAGCTAGTAAATGCAGCCTCAAACTCGGCCACTGAAGAACTCGACTGCTTAAGCTGGCAGAACTGGTCTCTCAGCTTCTCCCTAACTGCTGGAGATAAGAACTTCTCCTGGAAAGCATTCACAAAAGCCTCCCATGTACCTCCTATACGACCCTTAGTGAACTTCCACCACTGACCCGCATCCCCCTTCAACTGGAAAGATGCCAAGGTCACCTTCAACCCCTCGTCTTCGATGCCAAGCATCTCAAACGTCTTCGTTGTCTGTTCGAGCCATTCATCTGCCTTAAGCGGCTCTTTAGGATCACCCACAAATTCATCCGGATTAGACCGGAAGAACTCCCTCTTCAGAAAGGAAGGTCCTGCATCCGCAACAACAACCTGGGCTTGATTCTCAGCCCTAAGAATGCCTACTGACTCCCTGAATGCCCCTGCTATCTCTCGGGCTAAAGCGCCCATAGCCTGCTGGCCTACTGGCTCGGCCATATTGGCCTGGCCAATTCCCTCATGAACTGCCGGAATGTCCTCTGGCACCGGTACCTCCTGCCTACCCGGCCTACCACGCCTACCGCGTCCTCGTCCTCGTCCTGACATCCTAATAAAGGAAACAAACAAAGACGTTAGCACATTAATAAATGTGCCGAAACTAAACACTCGCGTCCTAATGCATTGGACAAAAATAATTCATTCCACGTAAGCACATAATCACATAAGCACCTACGAATTTCATTCCTGGATAATAATAGTCCCGAAGCGTTACTATAGTTCCGGTTGGAAATAGCATTGATCAAGTGCCTTTCCAACAAGACTACTAGAAACTCAAAGGTCCAATTAACATCCTAGAAACTACGTTCCATACCCACATAATCACATAAACATGCTATCATATAAGCACATAACAGTACATCCAAGTCTCTATCAAGCGAGACGAACCCATTGTGATACTAATCACTTCCCACGTACTCAAAGTATTCGAACCCGGTACGCTCTGATACCAAGTTGTCACGCCCTCAAAATAAACCCATAATAACCATAACATTAACATGCATTTATAAGAGAAAACGAATCATTTGAGTTATTCATCAGAGTATTCTTATTGAAAGACATCACATGTAACATCCTGCAACATCAAAATAAATGCCCTAAGGGCTTACATTTTCCCAAGCTAACACTTGGACACAAAAAGGATGAGTACTAACTCATTTACAAGTTAAGCCCTAGGCTTGAATGTTTACATGAAAACAAAATAAAACATATAACTAAAGACAAGTCTTCAAGATCCCAAACATCAAATCCTTCCAGGCTA
This sequence comes from Camellia sinensis, assembly GCF_055761805.1. NCBI lineage: Eukaryota > Viridiplantae > Streptophyta > Magnoliopsida > Ericales > Theaceae > Camellia > Camellia sinensis. The sequence goes on from NC_138968.1 coordinate 15,777,160, forward strand.
AGTCCGTGGAGGTAGCTTATCACCTGAACCTGAAAATGATGTTCCCATAAAGGGTGAGCCACAGCCCAGTAGAAACATACTAAACCAGATATAAGCATTGAATAAAGCTATAGCATTCAATAGATGGTTAACCAAAAGAAATCAAGTTTTATCATTAATCAGTCTCATGACACTAATGTTTAAGACACATTTCACTTTCCATTATTATCACCATGGCTCAGAACCTGGCCAAACTTACAACAGTGAATTACATATCATATTCACATTACTTCCAATATCAACAAAACAAATGAGACTCATGCTCATATCAAAACACTTCATACTTCCCATTTGATACACATTTTAGTGCTGTATCAATAATCATGTAAAAACACTTCAATATAATAAGCACACATACAAATGGTGCTAATGGAGTCCATCCCCTATCTCCTCCCAAACAAAAATCCGGTTTAGAGGTCCATCCCCTATCTTCCCCTAAACCGTGGAGTACATCCCCTATCTCCTCCCAAACAATATGCATATGCAATGCTCCATCAATACATGTAATTTCTGTATTAATTTAATAGTCTAACATTATGACTTAGCAAATTGATTAGTTTCAATTTTCCCTAATCCGCATGCAATGTCTACAACAAGCACGACTATCCTCCACCGATAGCCCAAAACAGTTATTTCTAGACTTGAAAAATAAATATACCAACAATTCAATAGGCGAGTGATTTATATTATCCAACTACACCATTAAATCAATAAATTCCCCAATTTCATGGATTTAACCAAATTCCCCAATTTCCTTAAATTAATTACTCAAATCAATTTAGCAATTCGACTAGGGTTTGTTTCCAAAATTTTCAAAGTGTCCCCCAACCTATCAAAATACCAAACTTAGAACAAAGCATATAAAATGGAGTAGGAAAATCCCTACCTCGAAGAAAATAACCCGTATGGAGAAGATGGAGATGAAGACCAAAGACTAACGTGCTCCAAATCCCAAGTTTCTCAGATTAAAACGAAGCCCTCAACTCACTCTAACTTTTTAATAAAGGATCTAAGGTAGAAACTCACTCTAAGTAGATCAATCATAAGAGAGAAGGTGTGTATAGGGAGAGAGAGAGATAAAAACACTCCAGGGGCGGTTTTTGAAAGTTATGAAGGAAAAGTAGGTCAAAAAGTGATCCAAAAAGTGAAATCACGGACTGATATACTCGACTCTACGCTCGAGCGTAGAAAGCCCCGCTCGAGCGTAAGACACAGAATCATGCTCGAGCGTAAAGAAAGCCGCTCGAGCGTCGATTGCACCCTTCCAGAAGTTTTGCAGGCGCTGCACCCGCTCGAGCGTCAAACTCCCCGCTCGAGCGGAGAAGCAAAAACAAGGGATCACGCTCGAGCGTAAAAACTACCGCTCGAGCGGAAGAACTGCAGAGCAAAATACTGAGAGATGGAAAATCACGCTCGAGCGTCAAAATTCCCGCTCGAGCGGATAAGCAACAACAAAGGGACCGCTCGAGCGTTAAAACGTCCGCTCGAGCGTGAAGGCCAAAATCTGGGCATCACCTATCGGCATCTAAAATCAACCAACCTGTAACAGACCCGCCCAACACAACCTATACTTCAAATACAAAGAGATTAAAGGACAACAACAACCAATAAGTAATGATAGGATCCACGGAACCTAAGTCCGGATACAATAATTTAAAGAGAAAAGACCGGGGTCGCTATAGTACACTAAGAAATTTTTATTTTTTTAGAGTGTCACATTAATACCTGCCACATTAAAGAATCACATCATACCTGTCACATTAATAAAAATGTATAGTTGTCTACCAAAATACTACCAAAATAAAAAATAAGACCATACGGAAAGAAACTCTCCACTAATAGGACTTAACAGATCAATAGAAAAAACTTGAGAGTAATTGGAGTACTTGTTTGTGAGATGGTATTTATTGATAAATATCCCTTTAATTTATTATTAAAGCTGCGTTTGGGAAGTTGGGTTTGGGCTAAATTAGCCACTAACTGACAAAAGTGACTAATTTAGCCACAAACGGACAAAAGAAAGTTGGGAGCATGGCTGCAACAATTTGACAAGTTAATTTACCATACTACCCCATATGAAAGAGGGGCGGCGTCAGCCCACAGAAAGTATATAAAAAAAAAAAATATATCAAATCAGGCTTTTTACCAGGAAAGACAAAGAAAGTTGAAAAAAAAAATAAAAACATTTTTTTTTGTTTTTTGTTAAAATATTTTATGAAAATAAATTTCAACTATATTTGATAAAAATATTTTTAAATAAATTTTTTTTTTGTTATGTATTTGGTTATGATTTGAGTGTAGAGTTGTGAAAGTAGCATGGAATTTCGAGTTATGTGTTTGGTTATGAGTTACCTCAATAATTTATTAATTGAGTTTCATTTTATGTGTTTGGTTACGACTTGAGTGTAGAGTTATTTTTAAATTTAAAATATTAATATTTTAAATTATTTAAATTTCGAGTTATGTGTTTCATTATGAGTTACCTCAATAATTTATTAATAGAGTTTCTTTTTATGTGTTTGGTTACGACTTGAGTGTAGAGTTGTTTTTAAATTTAAAATATTAACATTTTAAATTATTTAAATTTTTTGAATATTTAATTTATTTAAATTTTATTGTTAAAATAATTTTTTTATTATTGAAATTGATTAAATTTTTACGATTTACATACTTTTTGAATATTTAATTTAAATTTTTGCGCATTAAATTTTTTTGACTATTTACATTATTTAAATATTAAAAATAAAATTAAAATCAAATTTATAATAAAATTCAAACTCTATTTTATAAAAATATTTTTAAATATTTTGATTTTTTTGTTATGTATTTGTTTATGATTTGAGTGTAGAGTTATGAAAATAGTATGGAGTTTCGAATTATGTGTTTGGTTATGAGTTTTCAAAATAATTTCTTAATTATGTATTTAAAATTTTTTAATTTTTTTGTTAAAATAATCTTTTGAATATTTATTTTAAATTTTTTACTTATTCAATTTTTTAGATTATTTACATTATTTAAATATTTAAAATAAAATTAAAATTAAAAGTAAAATTAAAATTAAAATTTGAATAAAAATAAAAGTTATATTAAATATTTAAAAATAAATTAAAATTAAATAAAAAAAATACGCAGGACAATATAATAAATATTTTATGTGTTTAGTTACGATTTGAATGTAGAGTTGTTTTCAAATTAAAAATATTAATATTTTAAATTATTTAAATTGAACATTATTTAAATTATCCAATATTAACATTATTTAATATTAACATTATTTAAAATTAAAAAAAATTATCCAAATTCGGTCCTCCACGGAGGCTGATGTGGAGGACCACTTTCATTGCCACAGGTACAAGTTGAACATAAGGGGCAGTTTGGTAATTGAATAGTAAGAAACATCACTAAAAAGTCAAAAAGCCAAAAAAGCCAAAAAGCTCTTTCCAAACCAAGTTTTTTAACCCAAACTAAAATAGTCAAAAAAACCAAAAAGCCAACCCACTTCCCAAACGAAGGCTAACTTAATTATCTTTTGCACTTGTGTTTTAGAATTGATATCAGAGATTAATTTCTTAATTTTGTCATATTAATATATGAGCATTAGATACATTAAAGAAGTTTAATAAAATAATTTAAATAATAGTATCGCACTACAAATAATTATTGAACAAAATACTCCTATCATCCGGAAATTAAAAGAATTTAACGAAAATCTTAAAAAAATTCAATTAGAAATTATACATTAAGTTTGACATTTATTATTAGATAAAAGTAAATAGTTAGCTCTTGTAGAAAATAATACAGATAATTATCCTTATCCTTATCCTTATCCTTATCCTTGCAAGGGACTCTCCAAGGGAATGTTTTGAATTAATACCACCAGAAAAAATTAAAAAAATTGATCTAAGTAATTATAATTTGAGGGACTTACGTGTAGGTCCTAATAATTAGTCTTATTTGTCTAATAGATCTTATGATAATTAATGATATTTTTCATCAAACTCTATTAAAAAAAGTCACCAATTGTTAATTTTCAGTGACGGTTTGAAAATTGTCACAAAAAATATTACTGATTATAAGCTTTAGCGATAGTTTAAAAAAATCGTTGCAAAAATAGTTATGAATTTTTAACTTTCAACGACAGTTTGAAAAATTTATCATAGAAAAATGTCACTAATGATAAATTTTAGCGACAATTTATAAAAATTATGACATGCAAAAAATCATTACAAAAAATTATTTTTAGTGACAATTTTACTGGGACTTATTTTTAATAAGACTTGATGGAAATTAAGTCAAATTATTAGGACCTATTGGTAGTTTATCGTTATAATTTAGATGAATTATAAATAAAGGCAGTATAAGACAAATATAATGAAATGAAATATAAAATAATATTAGAAATAGTCGAAAAATAAGATAAAATGGATAATTGCAGATTAGAATAGAAATAGAAGACCTATATAAGTAATTAGAATTAATCAGCCTGAAAGAAATATACCAATTATAAAACCATACATGTAGAGGATAATTAAGTTAATAATAAATTAAAATCTGGGTCATAATTTTATCTATCATTTAAGCTTATGTTCTATTTTAATATTTTCTTATGGACTAAATTGATTCGAATTTAATACTTTAGGAACTTTAATTAACAAAATTGAAACTTTAAGAATTTAAATAAAAATGTATTAAACTTTTAGGACTATAATTATAATTTATCCTTTTAGCCAAAAATATATAGCATAGAAATTTTTTGAAAGTTATCGCACAAAGTTGATGGAATTTGTCATTTGAAACATATCTCACATTTTTATTAGAGCCCTTATATTTTTACTAAAATCTCATTTTAATCATTACACTTTTACCAAAATCTCGTTTTAGTCCCTCTACTTTTAATTTTCGTTAGCTCTATTAACAATAGATAGATGAAATTTGATTTATAGTATAAGGGATTTTCTGTTACGATTGACTAAAATGAGATTTTGGTGAAAGTAAAATTAACTATTACGATTGACAGCCTGAAGCAAGGATTTGGTATAAGTGTAAGGGTCATAAGTGTAAATTATCCAAAATATAATTCAACTAATTACCTTTCATGTCATATGTCAATAGAAACTAATAAAATAAAAATAAATCAAAACTCACAAATGAAAGTCAATATCTCAACGGTATTTAAAATTTATTGGTATTAAAAAATCAGTTTACAAACACGGAATATATATAAAAAAAAATCAAAATTTTCTTATTATTAAAACAAGAGTTAATATATAAATAAAATAATAAAAAAATTAAAAATTAATGAGTAAATAAGTCTAATTAATAGGATATATGCAAGTGTTTATTTTTAATAAATATTTCCAATTAATTCAACAAGAAGATCAAGAAAAGCAATCAGAAATCAAAAAGAAGATTCAAAAGGAAGATGAAGACGATGATGATGATTAAGATGACGAATTTGATGTGAACAAAGAGACTGATCGGTGCTCTGATTTCGAAGAATTTTTTATTTAATCAGATATTTAGCGTTCTGTTGAAATATAAGACTTTTTTTCTTTGATTTTGATTGTTGATGAGGGTTGAAATTGGAGACTTCAAACCCATCATCATTGCCTTCCTCGATGAACTCGCGATTGAATCATTCTCTAGATTTACTGGAGATTGGCCATTGGTGATATGCATTCTGATACTACTTTGATACGAAAACATAAATCTTTCTGATACAGAGTGTACCATTTGTAAGATAACTATTAATACAAAGGCAATGCACAAGATTTAGTATTGAAAGGCTGTAGTAATACATTGATAAACAATTAATTATACACTCATTGGTGAGAGCAATAAGATTAATTCCTATTATATAGTCAACAACTTCTTAGAAAAATATTACTAATTCACTCTCTTATTCAGATTCAGAAATTACTTCTAACTAGGGGTGAGCAACGGTTTATCCGAACCGCTCAAACCGCCCAATCCGCCCAACCCGCATATAAGTGGGCGGTTTCGCAAACATAATGCGGGCGGATGCGGTTTGAAATATGACAAATTTGCGGGTTGCGGGCGGGTCGCGGTTTAAACCCGCAAACCGCAAAAACCGTCCGCACTTTAATTATTATTATTATTTTTTTTTATATACCAACTTTGTAACTTTTACAGGAGCACCATTATATTCTCTATGACACTAGGATCCTTATTTTTAAGTATTTCTCAACTTTCTTAATGCCGCAGAATTATCAAGTCCTAAACTTGGTTTCTTATATGATTTTCATTGGTGATTCATCCACTTTTTCCTAATAAAATTTTTCTTCTAATGGTCGATAGAACTTATAGTTTGATTATTGATTACTGAACTGGCAATTCTAATTGAGTACAACCTTTAATGCATTGATATACATTTTTTTCATAGCAAAAATGTTAGTGTAGGGTCTCTTTGTTTTGGATACTTTCATTTAATGCATTGATATTCAATTTTTATTTGTAAACTCATCAAAAAATTGTTATCACAAATATATAAAAAGAATTTGATGCCTAAATTCGCTGGAAAAAAAAAAACTCGAAAATTAATTTTTAAAGAAAAAAGTGTAAATCGCAAACCGCCCGCACATTTGCAAACCCTATCCGCACAAACCGCACTGCGGGCGGTTGCGGGTTGACTTTTTCCCAAACGGCATAGATGCGGGCGGGTCAAAACCGAACCGCAAACCGCGCAAAACCGATCCGCGAACACCCCTACTTCTAACTCACTATTAAAAGTTCTCCCACCCGTTGTTCCCCTCGTTGGCATTGGATTTGTGGAGGCAAATGGACTGTGGGGGACTGTTAGAGTGTCTCCATCTCCTTCCAACATTTGTACCACAACTTTCATCGATGGTCGATCCACTGGGTACCATTGTATGCACGAAAGTCCCACAATTGTTAGTTTTCTTATAATTTTCGCATCCCCATCTTCCTCAATTTGTATTCCTAGATCTTCTCCTTGATCCAAACGTTTGTATATCCATTCCGGAAAATAACACTCGCTCGTGTTTTGTGCTACCGTATTTTGCCTCCCTCCAACCATATCTAGCAACAACATCCCAAAACTATAAACATCTGATTTGTATGACACGTTTCCAAAGTTCCTAGAGAACACTTCGGGTGCAATGTAACCCACAGTCCCTCTGGCAGTAGTCATGGAAACTGCACTTTGTTCCTTTGAACACAATTTTGCTAGACCAAAATCAGAGATCTTCGGGGTAAACTTATTATCTAACAAGACATTGTGAGGCTTAATATCAAAGTGCAGGATTCGTTGATCACACCCTAGGTGAAGATATTCAATTCCTTTAGCTATGCCAAGAGCAATGTCATGCAACTTCTCCCAACCAAGTGAATTCTTCTCTTTATCAGTGGATATAAACTTTTCAAGCGAATTGTTTAGTAAGAACTCATAAAGAAGAGCTCTTCTGAATCCATCAGCACAATATCCCACCAAGCGAACCACATTGATATGGTGGATTCTACCCATTGTTTGCACTTCATTGATGAACTCATCCCCATTTCCTTTCACATTGTTGAGGATCTTGACCGCGACATGAACATCATTGGAAAGCTTGCCCTTGTACACTATTCCGTAACCTCCTTGGCCAACTTTGTCCTGAAATTGATTTGTTATTTTTTTGATATCTGCATAGGAATATCTTGCAGGCTTGAGCGTTGTAATCCTCCAAAAATTTGTCAATCTTTACTTGATCTGCTTTCTTCATTTTGTTTGATCTGTAGACATGACATATTGCAATGACAACTACAAGAAGAAAAGTTGGACCTAGGACTGCCCCTGTAGTCATAGACCATGTTAGTAAATTTCTACCTCCTCGTTGACAATTGAAATTATGAGAGGATAGACCACTTCACCTGCAATTTTTAGTTTCGTCAATGCACCTGTAAAAGTTCAAAGATTTCTTAAATTTCATATATATATATATATATATATAATTAAAAAAATTTACCGTAGATTCATAATAAACTAAGTAAAAGAAACTGACATGATACAATCAAATATCCAAATAAGGTTAAACCTTCTCGTATACTAGTCCAACTATATCAACAATTAACGTAGGCTTAAAACAAGTTTGGACCTCAAAACATGCTCCATTGGGTGCACAACTTCTAACAAAAAACAACACAACCTAATCTATATGGCAAGACTTTATCATCCTCGCACAATCAACAAGACTAGGTAATTCAATAGATCAAAACAAAATAAAACATGGGCATTGAAGCTAAAATGATCTTGTAGCACGAGGGTGTTGGATTAAATTTTTTTATTTGGATATACTATTGAGTTTTAAATAGGTAAACAAAATCTAAACCACTGATTTGTAAAATTACCGACGTTGTGCACATCCGAAACTCGGATTGGATTTCCAGATCCAAACTGGAGAGAACCTCGGCCCGAATTTCAATTCAAAATTGTGGTGGAAGACAACATCATTAGTGTAAAGCCAACGCAATAATTACAGATGAGACAAGATGGTAAACAAAATATAATAATCGTAACTTGAAGTAAGAAGGTGGAAACTAGCTAGAGTAGTGGTGTACCCATAGATGGTTTGTCAAAGCATTCAGTTGATCCATTGAATAATAATTGGCTTTTGCTGGTACTGCTGCTGTTGTTATTCTTGAATCTACAATTCTTGCCTCTTGCTTCACATTTCCCACATTCCGGTTTACTCCAATTCAGTCGAAGATGATCAAATGTGATGGGGCCATAACTATAACCAAAAATTTCAGATGGAAGTGACATGTTATACATCTTTGTGCAAGAAATATCCGGCAACGACATAGAATCAATGGCATAAGCCTGGTGACTCTGGTCACTAAGGCAAGCAATCTGATACCGATACCGATAAATCCAAATTTGATCCTGTGTCTGGGAACAATTGATGAAGCTAAGGTCGCTGTAGTAGTCGTAATTTGATAATAATTGGAAGGGAGAGGCAGATAAGTTGAGGTTTGGAAGCTGTCGTGGGAAGCATCCATGGGGGTCAGATATATATATGGTCTGAGATGTGTAGTCAATATTCTTAACAAGAACATTGACAGAAAATGGAAGCTCGAGGACAGGGTATTCGCTATGAGGAGTGCAAGAAAGATCAAAGCCAGGATACCCACAGTTTTTGGGGTGATGCCCTTTGAGCCGAAAAGGGAATCGGATTTTAGGGCTGTGATGTTTGCTGCAACTTGTTGGTAGGCACTCAGCATTGTTGTTTTTCTGCTCCTCCTCCGAGTCCAACTACTGTAGCTGCTGCAGCCATTGGTACTAATAATAGGATTATGAGCAACAGAATTCCTTGGAAAATTGCCATCTTAATTAATTAATTTAATGGCTAATATTTGATACTCTGAAACCCAATCCCAACTACCCTGCCAAGTGTGTTGTTTGTCTTGGAAGAATTTGCTAATGGCGGTGTTGTTGGGTTATATAGACAAATTTTGTTCCGAGGAAAAGAAAGAAAAACAATCACTAATTTATTAGTAATATTATACATCTAGAAAAATTATCTAAAAAAAACATATTCAAAACCCAAGAAAAATAATGGAGAAACGACCAAATTACTATCTCCAAAAATTAGGGGTGATCACTAATCGGGTTGAGCTGGGTGGCATTCTAATCTCCATCCGTCCAAAATTAGGTGGATTGAAAAAAATCAATTTGCATCTATCTATTGATTTGGTGGATGCTGATTGAGCAAGTTGTGTAAGTTGGTGGATGGATGTGATTGGTTTGACAGTTTGGACTTTACAAATTTTGGACATTTTTTTCTAATTATAATTCGTTACTTTTACAATCTCCAATAACTATATATATTTGTAAGGTATTATTTTTTATTTTCACAAAAAATACATATTTTATTATTTACGCTCTATGTTGTTACTTGTTAGCAGTTCCTTTTTTTTTTTTTTTTTTGAATTTCATCTACAGGCAGATCGGATTCATTTGGGTGTGGAATGGTTGATCTGTCATCTAAATCGTATTCGCAGATTTTGAAATGTTTCATCCGCATCAGTTCAACAAAAGACACATATTTGCCCAAAATCAATCGAGTTGGGTCGGGTTGAGTGGGTGAGGCGGGTTGGATGGATCCATGATCATCTCTACTAAAAATGGATTTATTAGAAACATTTTTAAATTGTTGCTAAAAGTTTTTTTTTTTTTTTTTTTTTTTTTTCAATTCTTAGAATGACCTTTAGCAACTATCCTTGTGATGACCGGAATTGGTCTCCAAATATTTTTTGTAACAAAGTTTTCAGGGACAAATTTAATACCTAAAACTCTTGTTTGTTATGTTAGGTTTTTGTATTTGGCAATCATGTTGTGCAAAACTCCATTCAATTGTATTTTTATTCACTCTATTGTATCTATGAGTTATGAGAGTGTAGATGCGAATCCAACTTGAGTTATGTCTAAGTAGACGAGTTTGTGCTGACATTTCGTATCTTGTTTTGAGCTCTTCTTGTTTGCCTCTTTGCTAACTAAGTACGTGGATTGAGTTGACCGATCAGCTCGCAGGGGTCCAGGGGCCAACACCCTTGGCAGGTCTGGGGTAGCACCCAAGTGGGATCGAAGGGCAACGCCCCCGAAGCCAAGAAAGAAGTCAAAGTTGATTAACCACTTAAGCATTTTTTTGTGAGCTTGAGCAGTGAAGTGGCTTATCTAGTATCTTTGTCTGTGTTCTGAACTTCGGGAAAATAAGTTTTATCGCTTGTGCGATGGATGTTGCACTCAAGTGGTTGGCCTATATGTGACCACTGCCTTTAATCACATCGTTCGAGCAGTAAAGTAAGCACCCGGGCAGTCTTTGCGGCATTATTTAGTATAGAGTGTGCTATTTGCTATTTTTAGGGTTGAACCCGTCTAGATTCTCAGAGAATAGTAAAATACAAAGTGTTCTATATTGGAGAGTGTAGACACCCCATTTTTGACAGCCCATAAGACTTGGGCATTACTGATGGTTTACTTGGTGATAAAAGGTGTGCAGGGCAAAGATCCAGTTTCTTCGGCAAGGAGAGAGACAAGTCTCAAATTCACACCCCGTTTTGGACCAAAGCTATTTTGGATGGTTTTTAGACCTTAAAACCCTCTCTTTCAAAACTTTTTTGAAATAAAGTTTCTGCGATGTTCTGAGGCTCGCATTTTGTCAAACGTTACGCTTTTCGGTAAACCGAGCAGGGACAAAGTGGAAATGAATGAAAGAGAGATGAAATCTTTGAAAAATCTTTCAAAACACCTTGCTTAGGGGTTTGAAGTTGAAGAAAGGAGGGGAAGAGAGAAGAAACCAAGTTGGAGGAGAAGACAGGCATGAATCCGGGTAAAAGGGAGTCGAGCAGTCCTCGCTGAATCGGGCTTATTAATCTGCATACTTAGATTTTAGCTATGGGGCCACCACCGTCGGAAAGCTCACTTCCGGGGCTTCATTTTGCACTCAAGAATCTCTTAAAGCCAAGTCCGAGTGGGGGATATATGATCAGTTGAAGTTGGGCATCATCCCGGTTGGATCGAATCTGCGCGGCTTCACCAAAAAGGGCATAACTTTTTGCACAGGAGGAATTTTAATGCAAGGTTTGCGCCATTGGAAAGCTAACTTCCGAGGCTTCAATCTAGACACCCACTGGCCACTTTTTGACCTTATCGGCCACCCATCGGCCATCCATTTAGCCGACCGGCCAAACAGATGGCCGACCGGCCAGTAAAAGTAACCGACCAACCAATTTTGCTAGCCGACGACCTTCCGGATTATTCTACAGATTGACTGGATGCCAGCTGTGCCAGCTGTTTTACACCAGACCCTCTGTCCGAGGGGCTGCCTTTTGGGGGGAATTTTGAATTTGATTTTTTCCCCTTTTGCTTTGGCCTCTCCCTCTATATAACCAGCCCCTTACCTCCTCTCTAAGGGTTACAAAAACCAGCTGAGGCTTTAATACATACACCCTCTATATCTCTCTCCTTCAACCCTCCAAACCCTAAGGTTCTTGCACCCTTTGCACTACAATCCATAGCACCACACCTCTACACTCCATTCCAGCAACTTGGAGGCCATTTGAAGAGGTTGAGAGCTCAGAAACTTGGTCCAAGAGCTGCTGGTTTACTGCTCTACAAGGGTGAGTTCTTCTCTTCCCTTTTCTAGTCTTTTCTTGCTTCATCTATAAGCCATACTTGCAAGCATTTTTGGGCTCCAACCCAAACTGTAAATAGTCATATTTTGAGCTCCCTTTTATGTTTGATTAAGGACCTCTTGCTATTTGAGGTCTCCTACTATCACTTGTCTCTTTATCCCCTTTTTAGGCCTTTTTCTTGCATGATAGTTTAGCCTCACTTGTGCTAATTTTCGTGGCTTGATGTAAACTGTAAAGGGTCTTATTTTGAGCCCTTCTTCAACTTTGTTGAGGGGCTCATCACTGTTTGGGGCCAGCTGCTGTCCCTTGCCTCTCTATCTCTCTTTTAGGGCCATTTTTGCATGATAGATTAGCCCTACTTGTGTTTGTTTTTGGGACTTGTCATAAACTGGAAATATGCATGTTTTGGGACTATCGTTTCTTTGTCTTCATGATTCATGATCAAACAATGCATGCTTTGTATAGCTATAAGTCATTCCATGTGCCTAATTTTGAGTTTTGGGGCTCATTTCATGCATCGGGTGCCATGTTTGCATGTTTCGGGGTTGTTTAGCATCATATTTTAGTGATGAAAATTACATACTTGTATTCCATCTTACATCCCTTGCCATGCCTTGGTAGAGTGGCATTTGATGCCTTAGGTTCGGTCCTCGGTTTGCGTGCATGCGTGCACGCATTTCGATTGTCTTATTTTCATCTAATGGCCACTGATGTGAGTGTGGCTGAGGTCCACTCACATTGGTATAAGTCCATCTTGCATTGTGTATGCCATGTTTCAATGCGTTGTGCATGTTATGTTGTTAGCATTGTGTGTGCCATGTAGTTGCATTGCATGTTTGTATGTTTGCTTGTATGCTTAGGTCGCATGTGCATTGTTGTGCATTGCCTCGCCTCTTGATCAACCATGATTGAGGTTGGGTCCCTTTGATGTGTTTTGTACTTGCATTTCATTTGATATCGAAGTTGCATACTTGGCTTTTGGGCCATCATGCATTGAAATGCGTGATTGATGGCCCGAGGGTCGAGAGCCATGTTCCCTTGAGTCCATTACATGATAGAGAGTGTGTCCATGCATGCATTTGCCTAAAAATTCCATGCCATACACTGCTTGCCCTCTGCTGTTGTCAATTGCAGGTTCTGCAGGAAGTTTTGGCCGGTCGGCTACATACAGTGCCGACCGGCCAGGAATCTGTGGCCGATAGATCAAAAGGCAGCCGGTGATCATCTCCTTTGGCCAGTGACCATTTCTCCTAGCCGGTGGTGCTCCAAAGTGTGCAGAGAACCTATCCCAAGACTTTGGCAGTCCCCAGAGGAGCAGGGCAGTGTTAACGAAGGCAACAGTGCTATGACAGCGAGTTTCCGGGCGAGACGAGTCAAACATGCATCATTCACGCATCCCGAGGCAAGACTGTGGCCATTTTAATTCTGCATTTAATTTATTAATTAAATAGGAATTCTGTAATAATTAATTAAGTAGTTAGTTATTTATTCGGACTGTAATATTTATTCGGTTCCTCCAAGTGAGGGTGTATTTGTAATAAGTGTGGGTGCGTGTGTGTATGTCTTCCAATTCCACGTCTTTCTTCCCTTTTATTTACCCGCTTATGATGGTAGACTAGGGCATATTTAAATTAGCATACCTTATGCTATGCATGCGTGCATCCACACATTTGTCTTCCATGCACCGGACTCGGCACATCATGCTAACTGTACTGGTATTTCAATTCCAAGTTGAGTACTTGTTAATTGCAGCATTTTACATGCCACACGTAGATTAGCCGAGCTTGTCTAGATTGCATCCTTGCATGTGTTACATTAGCCATCTTGAACATGAACTAGGATCATGCATATGATTACTAACTAGTTTCTGTTTTGGCTTAGAGTACTAGGTGAGCTTTTATGCTTTAGCATACCGCATGCGTGTGAGTGTTGCTATAATTGCATGATTACCATGAGGCTAGCTGCTTATGTGAGATAACTGTTTGAATACCTATGGATGGAGGTTGAATTACCTAAGTTGGAATAATGCATTAAAACTGTGAGTTTTAAGCCCACTAGATAGTGGCAAAACCATCTTTTCTAAAGCCCACTTGAGGGTGGCAAAACCTGCATTTTAGCCTACTTGCGAGTAGCAAACCATTTTCAAAACAAACATGCAATGTTTTGTTCCGATTTGGGCGATTTGGTCTATACTTGTTTGCTGTGCGCATAACATAGTACTTCTAGGCTAATAACCGGAATAAGAACACATAACGTTTTCAAAATCGGATATCATGGTTAGTAGAGCTCGATCTTCGGATCGGGCGAGAGGGGGTGCTCATAGCTGATCTTCTCCAATCGTACCCAAGTTCTTGAGCCGAGGTAACTTTGGTGATGACAGACACGTGGCCTTTGGCACCGAGTCAGGGTTTCCTAAATTCCCTCATTAAAAAAATATTTAGGTGGTGACTCTGTATCTGGCAAAGTATTCCATGTTTGGCACTTCTTTCAAAAATCTATTTTTCTCAAAACGATTTGCGGGATTTGGACTCTTTGGTTCAGATTAAGAACCGTGACAATTTGAGTCCGAACTGTAGTAGACCCGCAAAACGAACGGAACGGGACCTCATCCTCCCGGGGCGTTCGGGGACGTCTACAGTTTCTGGCGACTCTGCTGGGGAGTTTAGAAAGCTTGACTCGAACTCGTGATATCCTGTTTTGATTTCATTTATGTGTTTCTTTGCATTGCATGTGCATTGGTGCGCCTAGGAACACAGTGTTTGCCATTTGCCATTCCTGAACGGTTTGCTGGAGGCTTGTCTTGTCAAGGCATGACCATAAGGCTGACCGGTTGTGGGCTCTGACAGTATGGGAACACAAACCCTGGTTTTACCGTTGCACCCTTTTTGACCATTCGACCTAGTGCATATTCGGAATCCATAGTGACTATTCCAAACTAGGACAGGTTGCTTACCCGATGCTAAGTTGTTTGAAACCGCTGCGTGCGTAGTGAAACCCTAGCTCCTGACAAAATAGGACAGGGAAACCCTACCTCAACATAGGGGTGTCTTGGCTCTCATTTATATGCTATGTGCTTTAGAGTGCGTCTCTACAGGGAATGCGTGTATTAGTTTGCAAGTTTGGGCATCAGGCCTACGGGCACCAGTTCAGTATTTTGGGATTCAGTTTACCTGAGGGTATCGGTTTATAGGCAGAATTTTGGGGCAGAATTCAGTAGAAGGGCACAGTCATCCTACTATGCTCATATCTGTTTTGGCGAATCCACTATCCCCCGGGTACATTGGATTTGTGCTGATAGACTTTGTCGGGTCAGAGATTCAGTTCAAGGGCAATCGGTGTTCCTTTACCAGAGACAGGGTAAAAACGCCAGTCAGGCACAGATCATTAGTTCAACAGTCTTCGGATTAGCAGTCATTATCCATCTCACCTGCGTGCAGTTGGGTTGAGATATTTGCTTTTACCACAAAGACAGATATACCGATAGATCAGGGCAGTATGGCAAGAATGGAAGAGATGGTGCGCCAACTCCAAGAAAGTATGAAAACCATGCAGCAGGACGCTGTTCGTCAAGCCGAATTTGCCAAACAACAGGCCAAGGTCATGGCTCAACTGGCAGAGTTAATTGCTCGGTTACAACAGCAAACCGGAGCATCTGCTCCACACCAGGTCCCTCCCCCACCAAGAGTCCCAATACCCGGGGAGACGGCGAATGTTCAGAACGTTCAGGAGGATACAGACATCCCAACGGGGCCGGCTCCGCCCCCGATTCTACCTCAACTATCCGAGGCACCCACTCCTATCAATCAACTGGATTCTCCCTTCGAGTCTGAGGTGGACCCCATGGCATTAAAAGTGAGCAAGCTTGAAAAGTTGTTCAAGAAATCTCAAGGTGTGAAGTCCATTCCGGACATTGAGGACGGGTATACCGACGCAACCGTGACGCTGCCAGATTGGTTTAAGATGCCACAAATTGATCGTTTTGACGGATCCGGGGATCCCATGGTGCACCTGCGACTGTTTTCAGATATTCTAAGGCCGATGGGCCTCACTAGACTACAGAAGCTTTCACTGTTTGGCCGGACCCTGTCAGGTGTAGCGGCCATCTGGTATGCAAAACTGGAAGATGATGTCAAGAGAAACTGGGATGAGATGGCTGAGGCGTTCATTGCACAGTACTCCTATAACACTCAAATCAAGATTACGACCCGTGATCTTAAGACGACAAGGCAGGAGCCTACGGAGAGCTTCTCGGAATTCGTGGCCCGGTGGAGGGCGAAGGCCTCGATGATGACTCTAAGGCCTACTGATAAGGATCAAATCCAGATGATTGTGCGCAATCTCCAGCATAAGCTAATGCAGAAAATGATCGTGCTCCCCTTTCCTACCTTTTCAGATTTGCATGAGATGGGAGTACAGATCGAGGATGCCATGAAGCAGGGCCCCATTGACTAGGAGAATGAGCAGCCCAGGAGGGCGTTCACCCGCAGTTCGAATGCGACCACCAGCGGTGATGCAGCTGCTAGGACTTCAGACGTGGGCATGGTCGCCACCACCACACCGAGAGCAGCCACCCCCTTTGTTGGTGCATCCACTTCAAACCCCCGAACTTCAGACTATCTACCCCGAGGCAAGAGGGTTTTCACCCCGCTCTTTATGCTTTTGTCTAAAGCTCTAGGGGTCCTACTCAGGAAAGGGCATCTAAAACCGTTAGAACAACGGCCCCTACCCGATCCTCTCCCTGCAAAGCATGACCCGACTAAGTACTGTGTTTTCCATCAACAAACCGGTCATGACACCGACAGATGCGTCCGTCTCCGCCACAAGATACAAAATCTGATTGACAATGAGGTCATCGTCGCACCAAGCTCTGCAAAGTCTATCGGCACTTGATCAGTGAACTTGTGGGGGATAATGTGATGTGATCAGAGGTTGGATCACCTGCGGGCAGCACTCAATTACTCCAGATGTGGCGTATGGCATGCACTATTTTGAGCATTTGTGAATGCTAGTTTTGTACATTCTGACTTGGGTATTGGGTCAGTCTTGTTGTGTTGTTTTGAGTCTGTCTCTTTGTTTTGAGTCAGTCCTTTCATACTGAGTCAGTCGGGTCTGTCTTATTATATCGAGTCAGTCCTGTTTTGTTAGAGTCAGGTGATTTCGGGGGTGTTACCTTGGATATCACTTGCTTGTTTTGCGTTTGTCCTTTTGCTTTCCTTTGAGTCTGTTTCTGCCGGGGAGCCAGTTGTGCCAACAGATTTGAATGGAACAGCAGTGATTTTCACACTCTTGTGTTTGCTTCTGCCGTGTGCTAGTTGTGCCAGAAATTCTAAATGAGATGGCAGTATTTGACTAGAAGCTATGTCTTTTCTGTGCCTTAAATTCATTGCATCGACCAAAGTTTTCCAAAACTTTTTTCGAAACATTGTGAGAAAAACGAAGAGGAAGGAATTCCTCGGGTTTTGCAAAACTTGATCAATTGAGAGACAGAGAGGCATGTTAATCCCTTAATGATCGAGATCATGCTTGTTAGTATGAGTACTGAGAAGGATCTTGGCTTGATCTAGATTGGTCCTACACTGTCTTCAGCGCGAGCGATTTGTCGCTTTCTTAAAAGATTTCAAAAACTGTTTTGCGCGGTCCTGTGAAGACTTGTGTGGAATCACTCTTGAGATTGTGCAGCCTAGGATCACTCTTAGCCTCAAGATTCAATCCATTTGTTTTCGAACCTTGAACCCATTCAGAACGTTCAACGGTCAACTGCCATGTGAGGCCTATGTGGCCAGATTCAAAGCAGCCCTCGAACAAAAGACAAGAAAGTCAGATCAAGAAGATCAGATTTTATCAGAAGAGGCTTGCGAAGCTAGAACAAAAGCACCCCTCGAACTAGGGGCAAAAATGTCTGATATGCTCGAAGAGCCGAAGATGGATCCTTCAATAAATCAATGGAACGGCCACTCTCCTGGATACGGATGGCTGCAAAACCCTAAAACTATTTGGCATAGACTTGTTACACTTTTACCCTTTGAGAGGCTCGCTGGGCCGAAAACCCGGAAGGGCGACCCAGGCAAAAGTTAGAGCAAGAGAAAAGAACCAAAAAAAAAAAAGGAAAAGAAAATAACAACAAGAATAAAAGAAAAAAAAGAGAAAAGAAAAAAAATGAAAAAAGAAAAAAGAATGAAAAGATACAAAAATTGAAAAAAAAGAAGAACAAAGCTCGCAAGGTCGAAAACCCGCAACGGGCGCCTTGACAAAAGTTAGAGCCTAAAAATGAGAGGTTAATACCCGAGTGTACCTTAACCCCGAACTACGTAAGGCTTGATTCCCATCCTTGGGATACGTAGGCAACTTCATTATGAAGTCCAGCCCTAAAACACTTCAAATTCGATCATGTCCATGTAATGGTTCTGATAATATTTGCCTTCTCTGTATCTGAGAGTTCGGTTGCAATCATCGCTTCGAGGACTGATTATAATGCGCTGCGGTGCCATTCACACAAGGGGCAATTTTCCGTTGCCATTCAATGCACTGCGGTGCCGTTCAAACAAGGGGCAACTTTCCGTTGCCATGCAGCTCTCTTCGAGCAAGGGGGCAATTTTCGTCCAGATCCGAGGTTGTACGTCTCAAGAGTAAGTTCCGCGCTTGTTAAGCATCGGCCGTTTGCAAAAATAGTTTTTGAGAATTTTTACTGAGGTTGACTAATTTTCTCAAAAATTGTTCTATCTTTTCCAAAAACTAGACCATTTCTTGGACCCAAAAAAGGAAAATTTTCAGTGCTCATAGCCTGACTTGCATGATTTGAAATCAAAAATCGAACAAGTGTGTTAATCTAACTCTCATGTTGGTCAAAATTGTTTTAGTAGAAAACCAAAACAAAAAATGGTCAAAATAATGAACTAGGGGCACAGTTGAGTCAGGCTTCCTGTCTTTTCCCTGTTGTCAATGCATTTTCCAGAAAGGGCACTCTACTTGCCAGAAAAGGCACAACTGAAGTCAACAACAAAGGGATGAAAGCTCTCTCATCCTCCAAGCAACGAGGTATCAAGACAAGTGCGAAGCACGAATTGGAATGGGGCGAGATATTCCACTCCCTCATCTGGACAGATCTGATCATGTCCGAACTTCCTAGCAGAGCATCATCAACTAATGTCAGCTACAGATTTGCTACATACCCAGTTGTAGCGCAACCCCTCTGTGGGAGGAATTCACTGTTGTGATCAAGAATCAAAAGCTGGTAGAATACCTGGGGCAAGGGCCCACGACTTCCTGTTTATCCATCAACCACCCAGGGGAGGGATTAAAAAAACGAGAGATTGAAGAATAGAGAGATATGCGATGAGAGAAAAAGTGAGAAGAGGGCTTTTTCAGAAAAATAGAGCTTGAGGGCCGAGTAATGTGAGGATCACAAATGAGAAAGGGTGGGAAACAATACCCGGTGAAACAGGCTCCTTGTGCATGTCTGTGTGTCGTGTCTTTTGTTTTGTTTGTCTTGATTCTTGCTTTGAGTCGTTCCGGGTGTGTCTTGATGTGTTTAGGTTGTTTACCTTTTGTTTTCCGTTGTTGAGTCGTAGTGCGCTGTGTTCAGTCGTAGGCTCAATACCCGATTAAGAACTCATTTCTTAACTTCAAAAATAAAATCGCTTTGTGCTTAGAGTGCTGTGACATTCTTCACGTTTGTGCAAAACAAGATTCGTTCTTTCATAAAACTGCAGGGTTCAACCCAAGTCATGTCAGAACAGTAAAACCAGGACCTATTTGAAGCTATATGGGTTCCAGACTACAAAACAAAAGCAAAAGAGGAAAATATCGGGTATCTGAGTGTGCTTCAACTTCGGAAAACTTCGTGATTGTGCTCCGGATGTACCTCTTCAGGCCTTGTCAGTGCTCCGAAGAATGAGTGTGCCTCTACTCCAAGCTTAAGCCTGCTTCAAGTCAGAATGGCAATTAAAGCAGCAGCAGATGTTATCTCTCGCCAATGTAAACAGGGTGTCCCTTTTTCGAGCAGAGTTGTGTTGCCAAGTCCTCCGAAAGGTAAATCGAAGGCACCAGAGTACATGTTTGATGCCCTTCCATTACATAGAATGTGAACTTTCATATACACTTCGGTTGCATGCGTGCCACGCATCGTTATGTTTCTGCATAGAATATGCTTTCAATGTTGCATAGAAAATGCCCCCATACTTGCATAGAAAATGCATTTTATCGCACTGTCTTGTGCACCTGCATTGCATTGTTTTGCGCGCTCCTTTGTTTGGAAACACTGGGATACGCCCTTTTGTTTCTTATACCTTTCTGAAACACCGGGATACGTCCCTACGTTTTCGTTTCTCTCCCTTTCCGAAGCACCGGGATGCGTCCCTATGTTTCTTCTTCCATTCCGAAACAACGGGATACGTCCCTATGTTTCTTCCTTCTCTCCGAAACACTAGGATACGTCCCTATGTTTCTCTTTCCATTCCGAAACAACGGGATACATCCCTATGTTTCTCTTTCCATTCCGAAACAACGGGATATGTCCCTATGTTTCTCCTCCTCTCCGAAACACCGGAATACGTCCCTATGTTTCTTCTCCTTCGTCGAAACACCGGGATACGTCCCTATGTTTCTCCTCATTGTTCGTAACACTGGGATACGTCCCTAATCCTTGGGATATGTCCCTAACCTTTGGGATACGTCCCTAACCCTTGGGATACGTCCCTAACCTTTGGGATACGTCCCTATGTTTCTTCCTCTTCGATTAAAAGCGTTCGGAATACGTTCCAATGCTCACACCATTTCAAAACACCGGGATACGTCCCTATGTTTCTCCCTTCTTTCCGAAACACCGGGATACGTCCCTATGTTTCTCCCTCCTCGGTAAAAGCGTTTGGAATACGTTCCAATGCTCACACCATTTCGAAACACCGGGATATGTCCCTATGTTTCTCCATGTTCGCTTTCCCCACACGATTTCAGTGTGTTTGGAATTCATCTTAGGTTGCATTGTCATGCACACCTCTTCACTTGCGTTGTCACGCACATTCCACTTGCATTGTTCTGAATTATCAAACCGGCTTCGCAAAAGCGTATAAGTCCAATTACAAACCGGCTTCGTGAAAGCGTATAAGTCCAATTACAAACCGGCTTCGCGAAAGCGTATAAGTCCAATTACAAACCGGCTTTGCGTAGCATATAAGTCCAATGTTCAAACCGGCTTCGCGTAGCGTATAAGTCCAATTATCAAAGTCTTCCTGCATATCATTTGCATCCTGCCCCTGAACTACGCTAGTTTGATTCCTTGCAAAGGGATACGTAAGCAGCCTGCGGACACAACCATTCATTCATTTGTATTTTGTTTGTTTGTCCAAGTCTTCGGCCTTGTCAAAAATAGGTCGTCTCTGGGCTTTGACATTCACTCCTGTCATTCTTATGACTTTCGAGTTCTATCAAAGAGGGGCAACTGTAGACACCCATTTTTGACAGCCCATAAGACTTGGGCATTACTGATGGTTTACTTGGTGATAAAAGGTGTGCAGGGCAAAGATCTAGTTTCTTCGGCAAAGAGAGAGACAAGTCTCAAATTCACACCCCGTTTTGGACCAAAGCTATTTTGGATGGTTTTTAGACCTTAAAACCCTCTCTTTCAAAACTTTTTTGAAATAAAGTTTCTGCGATGTTCCGAGGCTCGCATTTTGTCAAACGTTACGCTTTTCGGTAAACCGAGCAGGGACAAAGTGGAAATGAATGAAAGAGAGATGAAATCTTTGAAAAATCTTTCAAAACACCTTGCTTAGGGGTTTGAAATTGAAGAAAGGAGGGGAAGAGAGAAGAAACCAAGTTAGAGGAGAAGACAGGCATGAATCCGAGTAGAAGGGAGTCGACCAGTCCTCGCTGAATCGGGCTTATTAATCTGCATAATTGGATTTTAGCTATGGGGCCACCACCATCGGAAAGCTCACTTCCGGGGCTTCATTTTGCACTAAAGAATCTCTTAAAGCCAAGTCCGGGTGGGGGAGATATGATCAGTTGAAGTTGGGCATCATCCTGGTTGGATCGAATTTGTGCGGCTTCACCAAAAAGGGCATAACTTTTTGCACAGGAGGAATTTTAATGCAAGGTTTGCGCCATTGGAAAGCTAACTTCCGAGGCTTCAATCTAGACACCCACCGGCCACTTTTTGACCTTATCGGCCACCCATCGGCCATCTATTTAGCCGACTGGCCAAACAGATGGCCGACCGGCCAGTAAAAGTAGCCGACCAACCAATTTTGCTAGCCGACAACCTTCCGGATTATTCTACAGATTGACTGGATGCCAGCTGTTTTACACCAGACCCTCTGTCTGAGGGGCTGCCCTTTGGGGGGAATTTTGAATTTGATTTTTTTCCCTTTTGCTTTGGCCTCTCCCTCTATATAACCAGCCCCTTACCTCCTCTCTAAGGGTTACAAAAACCAGCTGAGGCTTTGATACATACACCCTCTATATCTCTCTCCTTCAACCCTCAAAACCCTAAGGTTCTTGCACCCTTTGCACTACAATCCATAGCACCACACCTCTACACTCCATTCCAGCAACTTGAAGGCCATTTGAAGAGGTTGAGAGCTCAGAAACTTGGTCCAAGAGCTGCTGGTTTACTGCTCTACAAGGGTGAGTTCTTCTTTTCCCTTTTCTAGTCTTTTCTTGCTTCATCTATAAGCCATACTTGCAAGCATTTTTGGGCTCCAACCCAAACTGTAAATAGTCATATTTTGAGCGCCCTTTTATGTTTGATTAAGGACCTCTTGCTGTTTGAGGTCTCCTACTATCACTTGTCTCTTTATCCCCCTTTTAGGCCTTTTTCTTGCATGATAGTTTAGCCTCACTTGTGCTAATTTTCGTGGCTTGATGTAAACTGTAAAGGGTCTTATTTTGAGCCCCTCTTCAACTTTGTTGAGGGGCTCATCATTGTTTGGGGCCAGCTGCTGTCCCTTGCCTCTCTATCTCTCTTTTAGGGCCATTTTTGCATGATAGATTAGCCCTACTTGTGTTTGTTTTTGGGACTTGTCATAAACTAGAAATATGCATGTTTTGGGACTATGTTTCCTCTGTCTTCACGCTTCATGATCAAACAATGCATGCTTTGTATAGCCATAAGTCACTCCATGTGCCTAATTTTGAGTTTTGGGGCTCATTTCATGCATCGGGTGCCATGTTTGCATGTTTCGGGGCTGTTTAGCATCATATTTCAGTGATGGAAATTACATGCTTGTATGCCATCTTACATCCCTTGCCATGCCTTGGTAGAGTGGCATTTGATGCCTTAAGTTCGGTCCTCAGTTTGCGTGCATGCGTGCACGCATTTCGATTATCTCATTTTCATCTATTGGCCACGATGTGAGTGTGGCTGAGGTCCACTCACATTGGTATAAGTCCATCTTGCATTGTGTATGCCATGTTTCAATGCGTTGTGCATGTTATGTTGTTAGCATCGTGTGTGCCATGTAGTTGCATTGCATGTTTGTATGTTTGGTTGTATGCTTAGGTCGCATGTGCATTGTTGTGCATTACCTCGCCTCTTGATCAACCATGATTGAGGTTGGGTCCCTTTGATGTGTTTTGTGCTTGTATTTCATTTGATATCGAAGTTGCATACTTGGCTTTTGGGCCATCATGCATTGAAATGCGTGATTGATGGCCCGAGGGTCGAGGGCCATGCTCCCTTGAGTCCATTACGTGATAGAGAGTGTGTCCATGCATGCATTTGCCTAAAAATTCCATGCCATACACTGCTTGCCCTTTGCTGTTGTCAATTGCAGGTTCTGCAGGAAGTTTTGGCCGGTCGGCTACATACAGTGCCGACCGGCCAGGAATCTGTGGCCGATAGATCAAAAGGCAGCCGGTGATCATCTCCTCTGGCCAGTGACCATTTCCCCTAGCCGGTGGTGCTCCAAAGTGTGCAGAGAACCTATCCCAAGACTTTGGCAGTCCCCAGAGGAGCAGGGCAGTGTTAACGGAGGCAACAGTGCTATGGCAACGAGTTTCTGGGCGAGACGAGTCAAACATGCATCATTCGCGCATCCCGAGGCGGGGCTGTGGCCATTTTAATTCTGCATTTAATTTGTTAATTAAATAGGAATTCTGTAATAATTAATTAAGTAGTTAGTTATTTATTCGGACTGTAATATTTATTCGGTTCCTCCAAGTGAGGGCGTATTTGTAATAAGTGTGGGTGCGTGTGTGTATGTCTTCTAATCCCACGTCTTTCTTCCCTTTTATTTACCCGCTTATGATGGTAGACTAGGGCATATTTAAATTAGCATACCTTATGCTATGCATGCGTGCATCCACATATTTGTCTTCCATGCACCGGGCTCGGTACATCATGCTAACTGCACTGGTATTTCAATTCCAAGTTGAGTACTTGTTAATTGCAGCATTTCACATGCCACGTGTAGATTAGCTGAGCTTGTCTAGATTGCATCCTTGCATGTGTTACATTAGTCATCTTTAACATGAACTAGGATCATGCATATGATTACTAACTAATTTCTGTTTTGGCTTGGAGTACTAGGTGAGCTTTTATGCTTTAGCATACCGCATGCGTGTGAGTGTTGCTATAATTGCATGATTACCATGAGGCTGGCTGCTTATGTGATATAACTGCTTGAATGCCTGTGGATGGAGATTGAATTACCTAAATTGGAATAATGCATTAAAACTGTGAGTTTTAAGCCCACTAGATAGTGGCAAAACCATATTTTCTAAAGCCCACTTGAGGGTGGCAAAACCTGCATTTTAGCCTTCTTGCAAGTAGCAAACCATTTTCAAAACAAACATGCAATGTTTTGTTCCGATTTGGGCAATTTAGTCTATACTTGTTTGCTGTGCGCATAACATAGTACTTCTAGGCTAATAACTGGAATAAGAACATATAACGTTTTCAAAATCGGATATCATGGTTAGTAGAGGCCGATCTTCGGATCGGGCGAGAGGGGGTGCTCATAACTGACCTTCCCCAATCGTACCCAAGTTCCCGAGCCGAGGTAACTTTGGTGATGACGGACACGTGGCCTTTGGCACCGAGTCAGGGTTTCCTAAATTCCCCCATTAAAAAAACATTTAGGTGGCGACTCTGTATCTGGCAAAGCAGTCCATGTTTGGCACTTTTTTCAAAAATCTGTTTTTCTCAAAACGATTTGCCGGATTTGGACTCTTTAGTTCAGATTAAGAACCGTGACAATTTGAGTCCGAACTGTAGTAGACCCGCAAAACGAACGGAACAAGACCTCATCCTCCCGGGGCGTTCGGGGACGTCTACAGAGAGTGTTTATTTATGAGTTTCCTTGATTTATAGAAGGTGATTGATTGATCAACGAACTACATATTGACAAACATTAAGGGGTGGTTTTGTTCTTTCATTCACAAAAGGAGAGAGGTGTTCATTGGTGGATTCCGGAGAACATGGGCCTGAAATTTTGGTGGATTTCGGAGTGGCTCATCGTCGTGGATTTGACATCGGCGTTGTGGATTTAACGTTCGGCAAAGCAATTCCGAGGTGAAGACGGTGGTGGTAAAGGCACATCAGGTTTGATTCAATTCGTGTATGGATTTGTTAGGTAATTGAGAGTTCTCGTGTGTAATTTCTTTTTTGTCTTCTTAGTGTATTTTTTTGTGGTTTTGACTAGCGATTTTTTATCACAATTGGAGGAGTCTAATTATGATTTTTTTCATGTTAAATTATTGTGTTGATTTATTATTAATTGTTTAATTAAAATTACTATTTATTATTTAAAATTAAATCATAATCACAAACCGATATTTCGAAAGTTTTCAGAATTTTCATGTTGTAATGAGATCTCATAGATGGACTTACGGGTACATGGTCAACCTACCTCTTACATCAAAAGTCATGGGTTCCAATCTTATTTACTTTCTATTTTTTAAAATTTGTCTTGTTTTTAGTTTTTTCATTTTTAAATTTGTGTCAATTTTTTTAGGTCCATATAGGGTGTGTTTTATTGGGGGATAAGGGGAGACTATTTACTGTGCGGATTGTAATCTGTGGAAAGCATCCAATCCGGTATTTTTTTTTTTTTTTTTAAATCCGCCGGACATAGAGTCCGGCAGGACTCCTTATCCCCATATGGGGGATTATACTATCTAGAAGGGAGGGGGTGTGTGATAATTTTTTAATGGGATTATTCACTGTTGGGATTAGGTGGTGAAATGATCATTTTGACCCTCAATTTTATTTAACTTTTTATTGATGTTTTATTTATTTAATTTTTTAAAATAATTTTTTATAGATATTTTAGGATTATTTACTAGTAAATCCCATTCCACAACCAATTATACCAATCAGTTCCAACTTTAAACTTTTGATCCAGTAAGTCCTACTAGTAGAGAGATTTGGTCCTTTTCAGCATATTTTTCCATGTACGTCGTCGTGGTGTGGACGGTTATACCCTTCAGTGTTTTTGATTGTGCGTGATTCGTGGGAATACGTTTTCTTTTTTGTTATGTTGGATAGTATTTTGGGTAACCCAAATGTTACTTCAACAGATGACTCTGCCATTGCCGTTAGGGTTTCAGACTGGCTGTGCGGTGGGCTCAAAGGCGGTGGTGTGACGGTGTGACATATGTACTATTTCAGCCGTTGATGGTGTGCTGGTGTCACATACGTAGCAGTTCAGACGTCGGCACCGCTGTCTGTTTGCAGGTCGGCACCTCCATAGCAGTGGATTGGTTTCTTTGCATTGGGGGGTTATGTGACTGTGAGGGGTATGTGGAGCAGGGTTGGTTTTGTGTTCTGTTTTTGGGGTAGGGGCCGTGTTACTGCGGTTTGGTGACAAGTGGATTTCCCTAGTGTGTGGGTGTGTGTATCGATGTGTATTGCATTGTAAATATGATTTTCTCAAATTGCAAGCAATACCAACGCTGCTATCGATGTGTATTGCATTGTAAATGTGATTTCCCTGGTGTGCGGGTGTGTGTATCGATGTGGGTGTGTGAGACACATGTAATGTTGATTTGTTACTATGGCAATACCAATGCTGCTATCAGTTTGCAAGCCCCATTCCAATTTGATGATATGGTGAATAGTGTGTGCAAGTTGGTGTTGTGTGGCACATGCCAATTGACCCACACAACCAATAAAGCAAAAAAACCCTTAGTGCGCTCTTACGTTGTGCGACACCCACCTGGTATGCACGTGCCCATCACCCAAACCCAATAACCATGTAACATATATTTTTATTGATATTTTATTTATTTAATTTTTAAAAAATAAATTTATTTAATTGTGTAAAAAATAAAATAAAATAAATTTTTATTTAATCTAGCTAAAAAAAATTAAAATATTAAAGATATGTTTAATATTGCTATTACTTAGTAAACAATTGAAAAAGGATAAAATAGTCTTTTGCACATTTATCCTATCCAGTACGTCCAACCAAATATTGAATTCACTAAAAATAGTCATTTTCAAACATCTAATTCCAAAAAAAAAAAAACAAACACGAGATACACATCAAATCCAACCAAATAGTCCGGAGAATTCACAGTCCTAGGATTCAAGTCCGATGAATTCTAATCCCCTTAATCAGTCCGTCCAATCAAACACATCCATGATGTAAAAGGACTCAAAGAGTAAAAAAAATTCAAAAAAAAAAAAAACTAAACACTTTTTTTTAGTGGACTTTTTCCGTACTTTCTGTTTTTTTTTTTTTTTAAAGAAAAAAAATTCTTTTCTAGCCTCTCTGGTCAACTAGAACTTAAAAGGGTAAAACATTTTGAAAAAATTATTTAAAAAAAAAAATCACTAAAAAAAAGGCTAAGGCAAATTGAGCATAATTACACCAACACCCATTTTAAGTGTAAATGGACCAACACTAATGCAGATTAAGTAAAATCACGAAGATAAAGGGGGGACTTACATGCAACTCGCAATAGATACACTTATTGTCTAATAGGTCATGTGATAATTAGAAGTATTTTTTTTTATCAAATACTGACAAAAATGTCACTAATTGTTAGTTTTTAGCAATAGTTTAGAAATTTTGTTACATAAAACATCACTAATTGTAAGTTTTAGCGACAGTTTAAAAAGAAATTTCATATATTAACGTCACTAATTGTCAATTCTTAGCAACAGATTCAGAAAATTATCACAAATTTTTTTTAAGCGATGATTCTGATAAAATTAACTTTCATTGATGAATTAAATCTAACTATTACAACCTACTAATTTACCCAAGATGGATAAGGTCAACTATAGTCTTACATTTTAATGTAAAAAAATAAATAAATAAATAATATTATTTTTCTATTCATATGACTTGGGGATTTATAATGAAAATAAGTTAAGTAATATATGAATTAAAACATTAAAAAAGTTCAACGTAATTATACCAAATTTATAAAACTCATTATATATATTTTTTAACTAACGTCCAACGAATTTCCTTGTGCAAATTATATATATTTTTAAAATTTTTAATTTTTCTTTTCCACTGTAGACTTGACTATAAGTGAGATTCTGCATTGTTTTCCATACTTAGACTTGACTTTTCAACCCTCATGTAAATTTGTAGACTAGACTTTTCAGCTCTTACACAAATGAGTAGACTACACATTTTTCTGAAGGGTTAACTTTAACATTTTCAAAATGTTCGAAATCTTAAAGGTTTTTGATAAATTTTTTAGGATTTTAAGTATTACTCTTCGTGAAATGGAGGTTGACCACAAATCAAACTGTGCCGAATGTTCAATTTCTTAGCCACCACTTGGAGAAGTATTTGGGTGGGTCTTGATATAATTCCAAATTCTATATATATTCATATTCTCCCAGATTTTACTTTATTTTTTAATTTTTAATTTTTCTTTTCCAAATTAGACTTGACTATGAACCCTCGTATAAATGTGTAGACTTGTCTTTAACCACACATTTTCCACACATTTTCCAGAAAGGCTAGCTTTAATATTTCGTGGACTGGTGGTTGAGTGCGCATGTGTCAAAGTTCAATTGCTTAGCCACCACTTTGAGAAGTATTTGGGTGGGTATTGATATAATTCAAAATTCTACTATTGGCCATATTCTCTTTTTAGGTGTACATATTTTTTACCATGATATTTTGTAATATTTTTTTTTAAGAAAGTTATAAAATAGTTATATTGAAATAAAAATAAACAAACATACACGGTAAGAAAAATAAAAACAGTAAGACTTTAAAGGGTCAAACAAACAACCTAACAAAAATTACAAAAAACAAAAACGAAACTGCCAAAAAATAGTTATGATACAGGAAAAATCACCGATCTTTTCACAGAAGTGATTTGGAAAGGTAAGATTTGGATCAAACCAGCCATCGTTGTCGACGTCATCCCTAGGGCAGCTAGCCAACTCCACTGTTGTCGTCGTCGTACTTCAATCACTGCCAAAAGTCAGAGTTGAAGAAGAAGAAAACCCACAATGGCATGGGAGGAGGATTTAAAGAAGAGTGAACTATTGTGAGTGTCGAAAATCTGAAATTTTTTATCGAAATCGAAGGAGACATTCTTAAACCCTTCTTCTTAGGAATAAAAAACTTAGGTCTACACATTGAAAGCATTTTGAGAGCTCGCCAAAGACATGACCGAAAGTTCCCGGAAGGATACCGAAAATTTCTTGGCGAGAGCGCCTCTCCAGCACCCCCACTACTACAAATATAGATAAAGATCACACTTTTTTGGTGTGATGTATGTTTTTTAATCACACCTTTTAAGTTTTATTAAAGTGTGGTCTTTAGGAGTGTGATTAAAAATGGTCATTTTTAATCACACTTTTTAAGTGTCATTAAAAAATGCTTTCTTCACATCTTTTAAGTGTGATTAATAATATTTAGATCACACCTTTTAAGTGTGGTTAAAAACATTTAGATCACACATTTTAAGTGTGGTTAAAAACATTTAGATCACACCTTTTAAGTGTGATTAAAAACTTTAATTCACACCTTTTAAGTGTGATTAAAAACTTTAGATCACACCTTTTAAGTGTGGTTAAAAACATTTAGATCACACCTTTTAAGTGTGGTTAAAAATATTTAGATCACACCTTTTAAGTGTGATTAAAAACTTTAGTTCACACCTTTTAAGTGTGATTAAAAACTTTAGATCACACCTTTTAAGTGTGATTAAAAACATTTAGATCACACATTTTAAGTGTGATTAACAACTAATAAAACTTGTGATAAAATTTTTTTTGACATATTTAAAGAATAATCAATATTATTTTTGCACGCGCATTTGAATAATGTAATACACACTATATACTATATTTTGAATCACAACCATATATTGAATGAAATAATATCATATATTTCATAAATGAAAGTTAAATGTTTAAAAGTATATACAAAGAAATTAATAAAAAAAATTAACTGTGATTACATACATTAAAAAATAAAAAATAAAAAACTTGAAAAAAGTAAGTTCTTGAATTCTTTGACCATATTTTGCATCTCTCCAAGAAATTTCTGACCTGAAAAATAAAAAAACAAATTAATTTAAAAACCGCCAGAAGCATATAAATAAACTTACTAATTAATTTATAAACTTACATTTAGATCACACCAAAAATAATGTAATTTATCCAGTTGTTAAACTGCCCTAATCCTTTCCCCACAGCCACCAAAAATGACATAATTATTTTGATTCTCCACACAAATAGTATAAAGCTACAAAAGATATTGATACCCTTGTAGAAGCCAAAATAAATCATCAAGGCATGAATGATTTCAAACTTTCTTAAGCTAGAATAATTTAATAATAAAACAAAAAAGTAATCTAAAACTCAAGATATGCACTTGTAGAAAATGACAATATTATTTGAGAAACAAGACATTTAATAAAAGAATAGATACTAAGCACGACACAACAAAGAGAGTAGGGATAATATGTATACATCCACTCACTTATAGATCAATGTATTGTGCTAGTCTAAAACAATACAGTCTACACCATTCAAGTTTTTTCGGTATCACTTATAGATCCACTCACTTCTCTCAAATTATTTCCCAGCAAAATACACATTAAACTCCCCTTGCTATTTTTTTGCTTCTTCAGAATCTTTGCTAATTGAATCTAGGTGTGAAATGATATACATAAAACTATGACAAACTCTAGTTCTATCAAACCTTATGAACAAAGTTTCCTTATATATGCCTAAAACACAAAATTATGAAACACCAAACATAAGCAAAATTAAAGCAATTATAGCAATTATAGTCCATTTCATTCCATATTACACCAAACATAAGCAAAATTATGAAAATCAGATTCCAAAGTAGCAAAACCAAACAATACCAAACAATGTCATTGAAATCTCAAGTTCATTTTATTTGATACAAGACACCAAAAACACTAGTCGAAATTGTAAATGAAGATCTCTCTTTTATGACCAAACTTGTGAAACAAAAGTGAAAAATAAACAAATAACATAACAGAGCAAAATTAAAGCAATTATAGCAATTATAGTCCATTTCTAAACCTTTTTTTCTCCTATTTTGTCAATCTTTATTTTGGACCTTTTTAATAAAACATTGAATTCCTTTAAACAGATTCAGATTAATAAAATATTAATAAAATATAAAATACAGTCACAGATTCAATTAAACAGATTGAATGTAAACAGATTCAGTTTGAATGTAAACAGACACAGATTCAGTTTGAATGTAAACAGACACAGACTAACAGACACAAATTCATGAAATTAACTAGGCAGTGAGTGTTCAGCTGAAGCACAATCATAAAAGAAAATTTATTTACTTACCAAGTTGCCCAACTCTGAGACTAGTTTCTTTACTGTAGGCTTGAATTGCTAAATGACTAATCTCTGGTCACAAAACCTTGTGTGGAAGAATGAAGATGAGTACAAAATCAGCATTTTCGTGTAATATTTTTTCAAAATTCAAACTATAGGAAATTCAAAACAAAAAAAAATAGAGAAATAAAAAAATATAGCAAATTCAAGCAGAGGGAAATTGAAAATTGAGGAAGGTAGCTGGAGTTTGATATAAGCCTCTAATCTGGGCTGGTAATACTTATTTGAACATTGCGTGACTTTTTCATGACCAATATGGCATGGAGGGCAACAAATCCACTAAGATTTGGCTTGTTCATTGTCTTTCCAAATATATAATGAACTTATTTTTTTTGGGAGCCATCAGTGATCAAGTCTTCTAAAAGTCAGTGGTCAAGTTTCCCTAAATGTTTTAAATATGAAAGCACTCAACAAAATAGTTTTCTAACTATAGTTAATCATGTTGCAGGTTTTTCTTCAAGTTATGGAGTGCTTACTCAATCGTTTTAGTCAGTCAGCATTTATCAATTCTGTTCTGGATACTACTCTTCTCTGTTATTTTCATCACTATTGGCGAGAACTTTCTTAAACATTTAATAACAGACAGATTCATACAGATTATTCCACCTATTATTAAATTCATACCAAAATTATTCCACCTATTTTTTCTGAATTCCATCTAGTTGGTCAATCTAAATTCCAAACAAAACAATTAATAACAGACACAATTAGATGCCAAAACAGATTCAACAACAGACACAATATGAATTCCACACTCGATGATACTTTGTATCATTTACAAAGGAGTGTTATTTATGTGTGTCAAGCCAGAAAATGTTGCTAAGCCGTTTATGAAGTTTGATGAACAGTTTTCATTTACAAAGGAGTGTCATTTATGTGTGTCAAGCTAGAAAAGACCAATGAATGCATGGTAAAAAATGTGAGCAGTTTAAATCTAGTCAGTAATGAAACTTGTTTTAGATTGAATAAATTAATCCTTGCAATGTTTTCTCTATTTGGTTATATTTTGCTCAAAAACTATTCTCCAAAATGGTAGAAGGCACCCGTCAGGGACAACAACCCAATCAAATTAACTTCTACATAGAAAATCTCCGAGGTGTCATGCATCATTTAAAACCCTTAGCTAATAGGTCATCATATAAGTGTTTCACAATGATAAAAATAAGATAGAAAATATATATCACTCACCTGATTAGAGTTCCTGAACTATAGAGTGGATTCTTGACAACCTATTCAACTTACAAATTGTAAATATACTTCAGGGAATCCCTTAGATCACCAGTCTTGGGATGAGTGACGAGAATGATTTGCAAACAAATTTATATGTAGTTGTACAATGAGAACTGTGTGGTTACACAGATACCAAAAATTAGTAATGAGAGCCTGAAGTGAAGTGAATTCTTTCTTTCAGAGTAGTGCTCTTACAGGTAGTCTCATGTAAATCAAAAACTTCTCAATTTTAAGTATAATGCTGTGTAAAAATTCAAAACAAAACCTTTCTCGCAAAAGGGACTAACTTGTCACGTCAAACAAGACATCTTAATGACCTTAATCCTATCATTCCAGTCTAAAGTATGCACAGCATCACGTTGCCATTACATTGAATACATCAATTAATGTCACTGGGAACACAAGTTTTCTTATCAAAGACTTTCATATGACCTCATCACGTGATAGTCACATCCATATTTGGGAGCTCAACATACCAGATGGACTCTCCATAAAACTGAGTTTGTATGTATTGGTACGGAAGCTGTGAAATGAACACCCTTGTCCTGGTAACTGAGGCACCCCAAGATTTCCCTTCTCCGCACTGTCCAAAAGAGTCCCATGTAAATCATACAATCATTGAACACCAACCACAACCAAAATAATTAAAAACAATGTCTGGCACAACATTTGGACCTCAATGAAAAAATTAGCTCCAAATCCAAACAAGTGATGAATCATGAATCTATTACAGTGTGAGACTCCAATACCAAACAAAATATGTCTAATAAACATATGCCAATTTCAACAAAAATTTAATCAATCTCCAAGCTAAGAATAAATATGGAGTTAATAAGGCCAATAGATGATACAGGAAGAAATTTCTGTTACAGGAATCAACATATCACATATGGCATTAGAACCAGTTATACTGTTTTTAATACCATCTTATGGATCCCAAAACAAACAGTATATGCATGTCAAATTATTAGTTTTCTTTGCACAACTGAAACATTTTCTGTTTTATATAATCAAATAAATTTTTTTAATTTCTATGGGAAATCAAAATACTCACGCAAACATATTATGTTTGAAATTCAAAACTTGAAGAAGCAAAACAAACCTTGTTGGATCCATTTTTGCAGTCAAGGATTTAAGGGAAAAAAGTAGACCGAACATGAGCTTGTGGTCCTGCTGGGCATTAAGGGTGTGCAGTGGACGATTCCATTCTTCTTTCCACTTAATCAACAACAAATCTAAGAAATCAACAACAATTTTGACCCAGGAAATCATATATATATAATAGGAACAAATGAGAATGATGATGAAAAAAAATCCACAACAAACCCTAAATCTTCAAACCCATAAAACTTAATTAATCAAACCCATTTAACAAATCAACAACAAATCAAACCATGGCAAGAAATCATATATATATATATATATATATATATCAGTAACAAATCAAAATGAAGACGAAAGGGACCTCGTCGGTTGCCGCCTTCCCTTGCCTCGATGTCGCCTCCCCTCGCCTAGCTGCCGGAGTCGTCTGCTGGAGTCGTCTACCGGAGTCACATCGCCTTCATCTCCATGTCGTTTCGTCTCTGCATCTCTCTCAAAGACGGGTTGGGTTAGGGTTATGCAACAAATGAGAGAGAGAAAAAGAGGCTAAAATTCAAAGGGAAAAAAAATACAAAACGATTGAGAGAGAGACAGAGAGAGATGAGCGCGACTGAGAAGAAGAAAAATGAGGGAAATTTTGGGGGGAATTTTGGAATAATTTGTTAGTTTTTTTTTTTTCAAACGTGGCAAATGGGCAGGTTTGAACGAGTCAAAATAGATTTTGTATTAAAAATTTGTTTCAATTTTTGAATTTTTTTTTTTAAGTTTTTAATTAGTATTTTTTTATTTTTAGTGAATTTTTTTAATATTTTAATCAATTAAAAAAATATTTAAAATATTTAAAAAATCAACAACTAATCAAGCTATTTTTTAATTATATTTGGTTCTAATGCTCGGTTTTCTCAGCAAACAAACAGAGAAGAGAAAATTTTCAAAAAAAAAAAGAAGAAACAATCTTGCATAAAAAACAAATATACAAACACAAGGGTCTAAAAGTAAAATAAGAGAGAAGCACAAATCGATTACAAATCAATCAGAAAGTCTATGTATGAAAATCAAATGATAGAGATTAAAAAGAAAAAAATCAAAAAGTATGTATGAAAATCAAATGATAGAAATATAGATATTATTATTATTTTTTATTTGGTAGAAGTAGGGGTAATATTTTAATGAAAAATATTTTCCACTAAAATAAAAGTTTATTTTCTGTGGTCAATGAAAAATATTTTTCTACGGCCTATTTTTTTTGGTTAGTAAAAATCATGAACTATTTTTTTTGTGGTAGAGGAAAGGTAGCGGCATTAGTGGTGGAGGTGGTGGATAAGAGATGATGGTGGTGGTGGTGGTGATGGCGAAAAATATTAGTGGTGAAGTTGTGGTAGTGGTAGTGTAGATGGAGTGGAAGGGGTGAAGGAGAGGTAATGGTAGTAGTAGCAGCAGTAGTGGACTGGTGGCGATGGTAGTAGTAATGGTAGTCGTAGAGGTGAAGTGGCGACAGTGGAAGTAGTGGTGGTGGTGGAATGACGTTTGCAGTAGTGGTGAAGGTGATAGAGGAGATGGGTGGTGAGAGAGAGAGAGAGATGAGTGAGAGACGGATAGAAGAGATAGATAGATAGAGAGAGAGAATAGAGCAGGAATGGAAAACAAAAACAGGAGGGAATAAAAAATATTTTTTTTTGTCAGAAATGAAATTTAAATAACAAAATAATGTCGTTTAACTTTCTTTTTTTTTTTTTTTGCGACGAAAGTTGCCGTCGTCAAAAAAAAATATTTTTTGTTAAAATATATATTTTTTTGTAATTAATGATTTTTTTTTTTTTTTTTGGTAGAGGATAGAAAGTGGCAGTAGTGGTGAAAGTGGTGGATAAGAGATGATGGTGGTGGTGGTGGTAGCGGCGAAGGAGATTAATGGTGAAGTTGTGGTAATGGTAGAGTAGATGAAGTGGCAAGGGTGAATGAGAGGTAATGGTAGTAGTAGTGGCAGTAGTGGTGAAGGTGGTGGATAAGAGATGATGGTGGTGGTGGTGATGGTGGTGGCGAAGGAGATTAGTGGTGAAGTTGTGGTAGTGGTAGAGTAGATGAAGTGGCAAGGGTGAATGAGAGGTAATGGTAGTAATAGTGGCAGTAGTGGTAGTGGTGGCAATGGTAGTAGCAATGGTAGTCGTAGAGGTGAAGTGGCGACAGTGGTAGTAATGGTGGTAGTGGAATGGCGTTTGCAGTAGTGGTAAAGGAGATGGGTTGTGAGAGAGAGAAAAATGAGTGAGAGACAGATAGAGGAGAGAAAGAGAGAGAGAGAGAGAGAGAGAGAGAGAGAGAGAGACAAAGACAGAACGATGAGCAAGAGAGAGACAAAGTGGTCGCTAAAAATGCATTTTCTTGTAGTGGATAGATAAATCGAAAGGGAGCTCAGTAAATAGAGAAGACAGAAGGGAGAGAGTGAGCAACGCGAACATAGTGGGAGAGAAAGAGAAGAGAGAGAGGGACAAAAAGATAGAGAGTGAGAGACAGAAAAAAGATAGAGAGAGAAGAGAGATGAACGAGAGAGAGATAGAGAGAAGAGAGATGAGCGAGAGAGACATAGAGAGAAAAGAGATGAACGAGAGAGAGAGAAGAGAGATGAGCGGGAGAGACAGAGAAATATGAGAGAGATAGAGAGAAGCGAGATGAACGAAAGAGACAGAGAGAGAAAAGAGATGAGAGAAGAGATAGATGAGTGAGAGACACAGAGAGAGAGAAAGAGACAGATAGACAGAAAGAAAAGAGTGATGAGTGAGAGAGAGAAAGAGAAGAGAGAGAGGAAGATGAAAAAATAGGTGAAAAGATATAGACAAAGTGAGAGGGAGAGAAAAGAAGAGCGAAAAGAGATAAACGAGAGAGAGACAGAGAGAGATGAGCTAGAGAGATAACGAGAAGAGAGATAGAGAAGAGAGACAGAGAGAGATGAGAGAGATAGACAGAGAGAAAGAGAGAGAGAGAGACAGACAGACAGACAGACAGACAGACAGAGAAGAGTGATGAGTGAGAGTGAGAGAGAGAGAGAGAGAGAGAGAAGAGAGACAAAGACAGAAAGATAGAAAGATGAAAAAATGGGTGAAAAAGTTCCGTGTCTAAAGCCTCATTTTCTAGTAGTGAGTCATCTCTATCATTCATGGATAGAATAGAGGCGCGGATTTGGGAATTGTATATTTTATATAAAAATCAAATTGAAATATTTTATACAATCACACCTATTTAGGGAGTGTGATTAAAAAGTAGTAATGTATATATAATCACACTTTAATTAAAAAATGTGATTAAAAAATATATATATAATCACACTTATTTAAAAAGTGTGATTAAAAAGTAGTAGTGTATATATAATCACACTTTAATTAGAAGGTGTGATTAAAAAATATATAAATAATCACACTTTAATTAGAATGTGTGGTTAAAAAATATCTATATAATCACACCTATTTAAAAAGTGTGATTAAAAAGTAGTAGTGTATATATAATCACACTTTAATTAGAAGGTGTGATTAAAAAATATATAAATAATCACACTTTAATTAGAATGTGTGGTTAAAAAATATCTATATAATCAAACCTATTTAAAAAGTGTGATTAAAAAATAGTAGTGTATATATAATCACACTTTAATTAAAAGGTGTGATTAAAAAATATATAAATAATCACACTTTAATTAGAATGTGTGATTAAAAAATATATATATAATCACACTTGTTTAAAAAGTGTGATTAAAAAGTAGTAGTGTATATATAATCACACTTTAATTAGAAGGTGTGATTAAAAATATATATACATAATCACACTTAATTGAAAAGTGACATAAAAAATAAATATTATCACACTCAATCAAATTAAGTGTGATTAAAATATCAATCCAATTTTTTTTTATCACACTTCCAATAAAAGTGAGATCTTTTTTTTGTCAAAGTGTGATCTTTAACTATTTTTGTAGTAGTGCCCCCTAGGTTCGATGTTTTGTAATCATTTCATTACAAATTAAGTAATGTATAATTATGACTTAGTTTGGTTGCAGGGTCTAAATTTTTTTGAGTCATGAATCAGTGTAGTGTTAGATATAATTTATTGTAATTTTTATTTGAGTTACCAAGAGATATTGGATTATGTCTCAATTGGAACGCTTGGGAAGTGTGGTAGTCAAAGCTAGTTGGTGGGAGTAGATAAGGTTAGGATTAAGGTTTGAGAAATTAGTAATAAGAATTAAATTGAAATTTTATAATGGGATAAAATTCTGATACAAAAAAAAATATAAATGGGTGAGAGTTTAAAGAAAAAAATTGGGTGCTATTAACAGTATTTGTTTGGTTATAATCTATTATAACACTTTGATTATAATTGAAAGTGGTGAGATTATGCAACAAAGTTGTGTCAAGACTAAAAAATGTCATAATCTCTCTATATAATGATATATCAAAAAGTAAGGAGAAAATAGAATATTTGACTTTTTTTTTGTATAATATGTTGATTTTTTAATTTTTTAATAATTTTTTGACTTTTAAATCAAAATAGTAATTTACCAAACGAGACCTAAGTCATAAATACATACTACTTAATTCATGATGAAAAATTATAAACTATCATAAACACATATATGGTAATAGAACTTCAAATTTGCAATATTTTTTTTTTTTTTTGTTACAGGAAAATCCTCTCACTTTCCCGCAGGTCCAAGGCAGCGCCCTTGAGGAGATTACCAGGGTGTCCTGTTGTCCGTTTCGAGTAAGAGACTATAACCTGGAAGCTTGTCCCGACCTCCCAAGGCAAGCTCCGCTTAAGTCAGGACTCGCACAGCGGAGGAGAATTAAACCCACACCAAGTAGCTGATAAGGCATCCTTGAGGTCAACCTCCTAACCAACTGTGCTACGCCCAGAAGATTGGCCCAGAGGGAAGTTGAACCCAGGACTTAGGGGCTTAAACCCCAAGCCCTTACCCGGTTGCCACTCACCCCTGGGTTAATTTGCAATACTTAAGACCCACCCAAATACTTGGCTAAGCAATTGAATGTTCAACACGGGATGATTGTGGTCCCCACTCAACTCAACCACCAATGAATCCATTGGAGTACTTGCCTGACTTGTCAAACACGAGACACATTAATTAGGGATGGGCATAGGATTATTCAATCCGTCCAAATCGCCTATCCGAACCAACTCGCACACATATAGACGGTTTTGCAAACAGAATAAGGTCGGGTGTGGTTTGAATTCTGGCTGATTTTCAGGTTACGGACGAATTGCGAGTTTTAGCCGCACCTGCCACAACCTGCCTGCATTAACATTTTATTTTTTTAAACCTGGGCGGGTGCGGGTCTTGATATAATTCCAAATTCTATATATATTCATATTCTCCCAGATTTTACTTTATTTTTTAATTTTTAATTTTTCTTTTCCAAATTAGACTTGACTATGAACCCTCATATAAATGTGTAGACTTGTCGTTAACCACACATTTTCCAGAAAGGCTAGCTTTAATATTTCGTGGACTGGTGGCTGAGTGCATGTGTCGAAGTTCAATTGCTTAGCCACCACTTTGAGAAGTATTTGGGTGGGTTTTGACATAATTCAAAATTCTACTATTGGCCATATTCTCTTTTTAGGTGTACATATTTTTGATCATGATGTTTTGTAATATTTTTTTTTAAGAAAGTTATAAAATAGTTATATTGAAATAAAAATAAACAAACATACCGGTCAAGAAAAATAAAAACAGTAAAACTCTAAAGGGTCAAACAAACAACCTAACAAAAATTACAAATAACAAAAACAAAATTGCCAAAAAAATAGTTATGATACAGGAAAAATCACCGATCTTCTCAATGATGTGATTTGGAAAGGTAAGATTTGGATCAAACCAGCCATCGTTGTTGACGCCATCCCTAGCGCCGCTAGCCAACTCCACTATTGTCGCCGTCGTACTTCAATCACTGCCAAAAGTCAAAGTTGAAGAAGAAGAAAACCCACAATGGCATGGGAGGAGGATTTAAAGAAGAGTGAACTATTGTGAGTGTCGAAAATTTAAAATTTTTTATCGAAATTGAAGGAGAAATTCTAAAACCCTTCTTCTTAGGAATAAAAAACTTAGGTCTACACTTTGAAAGCATTTTGAGAGCTCGCCGAAGACGTGCCGGAAAGTTCCTGGAAGGAAACCGAAAATTTCTTGGCGAGAGCGCCTCTCCAGCACCCCTAGGTTCGATGTTTTGTAATCATTTCATTACAAATTAAGTAATGTGTAATTATGACTTAGTTTGGTTGCAGGGTTTAAATTTTTTTGAGTTATGAATCAGTGTAGTGTAGATATAATTTATTGTAATTTTTATTTGAGTTACCAAGAGATATTGGATTATGTCTCAATTGGATCGCCTGGGAAGTGTGGTAGTCAAAGCTAGTTGGTGGGAGTAGATAAGGTTAGAATTAAGGTTTGAGAAATTAGTAATAAGAATTAAATTGAAATTTTATAATGGGATAAAATTCTGATACAAAAAAAATATAAATGGGTGAGAGTTTAAAGAAAAAAATTGGGTGCTATTAACAGTATTTGTTTGGTTATAATCTATTATAACACTTTGATTATAATCGAAAGTGGTGAGATTATGCAACAAAGTTGTGTCAAGACTAAAAAATGTCATAACCTCTCTATATAATGATATAACAAAAAGTAAGGAGAAAATAGAATATTTGACTTTTTTTTATATAATATGTTGATTTTTTAATTTTTTAATAATTTTTTGACTTTTAAATTAAAATAGTGATTTACCAAACGAGACCTAAGTCATAAATACATACTACTTAATTCATAATGAAAAATTATAAACTATTATAAACACATATGGTAATAGAACTTCAAATTTGCAATACTTAAGACCCACCCAAATACTTGGCTAAGCAATTTAACGTTCCCCAGTCTACTCAACCACCAATGAATCCATGGGAGTAGTTGCCTGACTTGTCAAACACGAGACGCACTAATTAGGGATGGGCATAGGATCATCCAATCCGTCCAAATCACCTATCCGAACCGACTCGCACACATATAGACGGTTTTGCAAACACAATAGGGTTGGGTGTGGTTTGGATTTTGGCTGATTTTCGAATTACGGACGGGTTGCGAGTTTTAACCGCACCTGCCACAACCTGTCTGCATTAACAATTTATTTTTTTAAATCTGGGCGGGTGCAGGTCTTTATATAATTCCAAATTCTATATATATTCATATTCTCTCAGATTTTATTTTATTTTTTAATCTTTAATTTTTAATTTTTCTTTTCTAAACTAGACTTGACTATGAACCCTCATATAAATGTGTAGACTTGTCGTTAACCACACATTTTCCAGAAAGGCTAGCTTTAATATTTCGTCGACTGGTGGCTGAGTGCATGTGTCGAAGTTCAATTGCTTAGCCACCATTTGAGAAATATTTGGGTGGGTTTTGATATAATTCAAAATTCTACTATTGGCCATATTCTCTTTTTAGGTGTACATATTTTTGATAATGATGTTTTGTAATATTTTTTTTTAAGAAAGTTATAAAACAGTTATATTGAAATAAAAATAAACAAACATACAGGTCAAGAAAAATAAAAACAATAAGACTTTAAAAGGTCAAACAAGCAACCTAACAAAAATTACAAATAACAAAAACAAAATTGCTAAAAAAATAGTTATGACACAGGAAAAATCACCAATCTTCTCACAGATGTGATTTGGAAAAGTAAGATTTGGATCAAACCAGCCATCGTTGTCGACATTGTCCCTAGCGCCGCTGGCCAACTCCATTGCTATCGCCGTCGTACTTCAATCACTGCCAAAAGTCAGAGTTGAAAAAGAAGAAAACCCACAATAGCATGGGAGTTGATATAATTCAAAATTCTACTATTGGCCATATTCTCTTTTTAGGTGTACATATTTTTGATCATGATGTTTTGTAATTTTTTTTTTAAGAAAGTTATAAAACAGTTATATTGAAATAAAAATAAACAAACATACAGGTCAAGAAAAATAAAAACAGTAAGACTTTAAAAGGTCAAACAAACAACCTAACAAAAATTACAAATAACAAAAACAAAATTGCTAAAAAAATAGTTATGATACAGGAAAAATCACCAATCTTCTCACAGATGTGATTTGGAAATGTAAGATTTGGATCAAACCAGCCATCGTTGTCGACATTGTCCGTAGCGCCGCTGGCCAACTCCATTGCTATCGCCGTCGTACTTCAATCACTGCCAAAAGTCAGAGTTGAAAAAGAAGAAAACCCACAATAGCATGAGAGGAGGATTTAAAGAAGAGTGAACTATTGTGAGTGTCGAAAATCTGAAATTTTTCGTCGAAATCGAAGGAGAAACTCTTAAACCCTTTTTCTGAGGCATAAAAAACTCCGGTCTACTCTTTGAAAGCATTTTGAGGGCTCGCCGAAGACATACCGGAAAGTTCCCGGAGAGAAACCGAAAATTGCCTAGCAAGAGAGCCTCTCCAGTGCCCCCCCTAGGTTCCATGTTTTGTAATCATTTCATTACAAATTAAGTAATGTGTAATTATGACTTAGTTTGGTTGTAGGGTCTAAATTTTTTTTGAGTTATGAATCAGTGTAGTGTTAGATATAATTTATTGTAATTTTTATTTTAGTTACCAAGAGATATTGGATTATGTCTCAATTGGATTGCCTCGGAAGTGTGGTAAAGCTAGTTGGTGGGAGTAGATAAGGTTAGGATTAAGGTTTGAGAAATTAGTAATAAGAATTAAATTGAAATTTTATAATGGGATAAAATTCTGATACAAAAAAAATATAAATGGGTGAGAGTTTAAAGAAAAAAATTGGGTGCTATTAACAGTATTTGTTTAGTTATAATCTATTATAGTACTTTGATTATAATTGAAAGTGACAAGATTATGCAACAAAGTTGGGTCAAGACTAAAAAATGTCATAACCTCTCTACATGATGATATATCAAAAAGTAAAGAGACAATAGAATGTTTGACTTTTTTTTGTATAATATATTGATTTTAAATTTTTTAATAATTTTTTGACTTTTAAATTAAAATAGTAAATTGCCAAACTAGACCGAAGTCATAATTACATACTACTTAATTCATAATTAAAAATTATAAACTATCATAAACACATATATGGTAATAGAACTTCGAATTTGCAATACTTAAGACCCATCCAAATACTTGGCTAAGCAACTTATTGTTCAACACGGGATGATTATGGTCCCCACTCAACTCAACCACCAATGAATCCATCGGAGTAGTTTCCTGACTTGTCAAACACGAGACGCATTAATTAGGGTTGGGCATATGGTTATCCGACCCGTCCAAACTGTCCTATCGAATCGACCCGCACACATATGGTCGATTTTGCAAACACAATACGGTGGGGTGCGGTTTGAATTCTAGCTAATTTTCGGATTGCGGGTTTTAATCACACCCGCCGCAACCCACCCACATTAACATTTTGTAATTTTTTTTTTTTTTAAATCTGGACCATTCCTCTATACCCAAACAAACCAAAAGTAAACCCTAATCTCTCAAAAACACATCTGCGCAGCTGTTCTCTTTCTTTACATCTCATCAATTTGTCTCGTTTTTCATCTGCTCACAGCTCTCTTCTCATCGCACCGATCAATTTTCGCAAGATCAACTCTTTCTCTCTCTCTCTTCTGTAACTCTCAAGTAAGCATCTCTCTCTCTCTCTCTCCCCGATCTCTGATTGTTTTTAGGTAATCAGATCTATATTTCTCTATGCGCAGCCTCTCTTCTAATTTCAGTCTCTCGTTCTTCCATGTCTCTCTTTCTCTCTCTATCTTCTCTCTGTGTCGACTGGCGAAGCGACCGATTGACCTTCGTAAGATCGACTCTGCTCTGTAACTCTTAGGTAAGCGTCTCTCAGTCTCTCTCTCTCTTCAGTCTCTGATTTTTTTTTTTAATGCAATCAGATGTGTAGTAACAAATCTCTAAGTTTATTTGTTTATTTCTGTTTGTATGACTAAGATTTTGTTTCAATGGTGACTAAGATTCTGTTTCAAACAATGA
This sequence comes from Camellia sinensis, assembly GCF_055761805.1. Lineage (NCBI taxonomy): Eukaryota > Viridiplantae > Streptophyta > Magnoliopsida > Ericales > Theaceae > Camellia > Camellia sinensis. The sequence continues at coordinate 15,821,555 of NC_138968.1, forward strand.
TTAATATTTTGGAAATTGAATTCGAAGTGGAAATTGAATCTATTTATTCTCTAAGTTTATTGAATATATTGGAAATTAATTGAATCTGTTATTGGAATTAAATCTATTATTGAATTTGTGATTGAATCTGTGTTAAATCTGAAAGTTGAAATTAAATCTATGTTATTGGAGTTAAATCTGTTATTAAATCTGTGTTATTGAATCTGTATTTTTGAAATTAAATCTATGTTAGAAGTTGAAATTAAATCTGTTATTGAAATTTTAAATTGCATATGTTATTAAATTGAATATGTGATTAAATCTGTTATGTTTTTGAAATTGAATCTGTAATTGTTTTGTTTTTTGTAATTTTTTTTAGGATTTTTCTATTATTAAAATTTATTTAGAAGGTGATGTGGGGAAATTGAATCTATTAATTTCAATATCATATTCAATTTCAATTCAATTTTAATAACAGATTTGATCTTTGTACTTAGGGGAAATTGAATATGTTAATTACTTTTTTATATTATATTTATCATTTAGTTGTTATAGCGATTCTGATTTAGACCTGACCCATTTAATACTCTGGACTTAGGTTTCATGGTTCTGTATTGTTGTTCTTGTCTAATTCCTCTTTTCCCTCATTGAGTTTGGCTTTTGGGATGTGTTGGTTGCGTTTGGAATAGGTTGGTACCTTGTTTTTCCAAGACCTTGTTGCCCAGAATTTTGTTTCTATGCTCGAGCACCACTTCTTGCTCTCGATCGAACTTTGTGAACTCTTAGTAGTTTTGTAGGTTTGTAAAACTATTGGGACTTGTTATTCTTCGCTCGAGTGAAGTTTCTTGCGCTTGAGCAGTATTGCGCTCGAGCGACCATTTTTGCGCTCGAGCGTTGGCCTTCTGTCTGTAAAACTACTGGGAGTGTGTATTCTACACTCGAGCATCACTTTCTGCGCTTGAGCAGTTACGTCTTTTTCATTGTGCCTTGGAGCTCGAGCTTCATTTCTTGAGCTCGAACAGTAATTATTTTTGTGTCTGGACGCTTGAGCGTCACTTTTTGCGCTTGAGCAGACTTTACATATATCAGTTTGTAAAAGTCACTTTTTACATCACTTTTTCATCTCTCTCTCTGTGAAAAATTTCAAAACCCTAAATCTAGAGCTCCCCTCTTTAGAACTTACTCTCTCTCTACAAATACACCTAGATCTATCCATTTTTCCACCCTACTCCCTTTGTTAAAAAGGTAAAGCTCACTTGGAGCTTTGTTTTCATCCGAGCAAAGTTGGATTTTGGCTTCTTTGAGGTTTCTCCACTATCTCCTTGGTCATCTAGCTTCGAGGTAGGGATTCTCTACACTCTTTTTTGAGTTTTAACTTAACTATTTGCTTTTATAAAACAAATTTGTGATTTTGGAGGATTTTGATCAAACCTGGGATTTTGTTTAAAATCAAAAGAGGGGTTTTCCAATGGTTGTATTGAAAGTGGTTGTGGGAGTGGAAATAAGGTTGAATTGTGGTAAAATTACTGATTTTGACACTTGGAATGAATTTTGGAAGAAATAGAGGTTTTTCCCTAAATGTCTCATATATTTATTTTCTATAAATAACTGAAATTGATGTTGAAAATGTGAAATTGGATGGATATTAGTATGGATAGTGGAGTTAGATATGTATTATCACTCAGATGTTGAATTTTGGATCGTTTATCTGTATTGGAGATTTTATATCTATTTAGAAATATCTGTTTTGGGCTATTGGTGGAGGATAGCTATGATTGTTGTAGAAATTGCATGAGAATTAGGTGAATTGAAACTAATTTTTCATCCACATGTATATGATTTTGAGAAAAAATTGGTAAAAGTGGAAAAGATGTGTGTATCACCAAATTAAGTTGACATGTGTGTCCAAGGTGAAAGTCCTGAAAAATGGGTATATACATGGGTGCCAATTTCCGCGGATGAAATATCCGTAAAATGACAATACTAGCACTTATATAAGCTTCGTTTACATGGGTGTCGTTTGATGGTTTCGTGTAGACAAAATATCTATGAAAGATTGTATCGATTTGAGATTTCCTCATTGTTTTCTATTATAAAGGACATGATTTGAGAATTGTGATATAAACTAAGCATGGCATGGTTTTGGGAAAGAAATGTAAAATGTTTTGACATGGGTATTGCATATGCATTTCACATTTATATCCTTGTTAAGATTCATATATTGTATTGAATTATTTTTACTGGGATTTGGCTCACCTTATATGGGAAAACTATCTTCAGGTGTTGGTGAGATGCTTTCACCAAGTCAGTAGCTTGGGAGGATTGGAGCAAGAGCTTCATTTTGTTTACCTATTGATATTATTTTGTACAAGCCTAGGACATTATCTGTATTGGATTTAAATCCATTTGATATAACCAAGTATAGTCTTGGAAAGTTGTAGCCTTCAAGGCATTTCTATTATTTGTTTAACTTCTATTTCATATCTTTGTTATTAGCACATGTTATAGATTCAGGGTTAGGAATTATAAATGTATATTCGTATGTGTCACCTCTTTTGTACAACTGAATCTTATGCAATGAAAGGATGTTATACTTTGATTTATATTGTTATTTACTTATCATCGCGGTTGGTTATTGTATTTATTTCAGGGTGTTACAGTTGTTATTTAATTTTCATTCTAATTTTTGTAATTCAGTTTAAATGGAGGACAGTGTTGAATCTCCCGCAATCAATCTTTTACCGTCGGAATCCTCTAGTTCTCAAATGAATTCCCTCTTAGCCGAACCCGAAGCTGAACCTAAGCCTCCTAGACCCCCAAAGAGAAAGAGTGAGGGTGGTGAGAGGAGAGAACCATCCACAGTTTGGGATCATTTTGATAAGGTTGTAGGGACTGATGGGAAACGTAGAGCCGTATGCACATATTGCAAGAAAGAGGATTTGGCTGACTCTAGACTTTATGGGACTAGCAATTTGAGGAGTCATACACCCAATTCTAAATAATATCCAAACAGGGATACAGATGGTCAACAAACATCAAATCTTAAACCAAAACAAAATGAAGAGGGTGTTGAGGTTGTAGCAATAACTTTTAATTTTGATTATAAAAGGTCTCTTACGGAGATGGTGGTCATTGATGAGTTGTCATTTAGATTTATGGAGGGAGTTGGGTTTAGAAGATTTTGTAATGTCATGCAACCTAAATTCATACCAATTCTCTCTTGTCAAACCATATCTAGAGAAAGGCTTAACATATTCAAGAATGAAAGAGATAAGTTAAAGAAGGCCATGAAGGGTCGTAGAATTTGCTTTACTACGGATACTTGGACATCTATTCAAAATTTGTGTTACATGTGTTGGACTGCTCATTTCATTGATGATAGTTGGAAACTTCAAAAAAGAATCATAAATTTTCAATAAGTTGAAGATCACAAAAGAGAAACGTTGGGTCGAAAAATTGAGTCGTGTTTGATTGAGTGGAACATTGATAGCATATTCACCTTAACAGTTAATAATGCTAGTTCTAATAATCTTTCCATTCAATATTTGAAAACGATAACCAAAGATTGGAAGGGGACTATTTTGCAACATGAGTTTATTTATATGCGTTGTTGTGCACATATTCTTAATCTCGCTGCGAGTGACGTGTTAAAAGAAATGGACGATTCTATTGCCAACATTAGACTTGCGGTGAGATAAATGAGGTTTGCTCCTCATAGGCATGATGTTTTTAAGAAGTGTGCAGCCACACTCAAATTGATTCAAAAGCTCTTGTATGCCTAGATGTACTAACTAGGTGGAACTCTACCTATTTGATGTTAGAGGCAGCCGAAAAGTATGAAAAGGCTTTTAACTGCTTGAAGTTTGTGGATTCCAATTTTGATCCTTATTTCAAGGATGTTGATGGTGGCATAAGGAGAAGTTCGAATGAGTTGGATTGGAAAAAATGTAGATTGTTTTTGAGGTTTCTAAAATTATTTTATCTTGCAATTAAGAAATTTTTGAAGTCTTTCTTTGTTACTTCCAATGCTTTTTACAAAAAAAATGTTCGTTATTGAATGCAAAATTAACCAATTAATTTTGGAGGACAATGATACTTTGAGCACAATGACAAAGACTATAAAACAAAAGTTTAGCAAGTACTAGGGGGATGGAAGTAAGATCAACTTATTATTGTATGTTGCGGTTGTTCTTGATCCTACAAAAAAAATGGCATACTTGGAGTTTTGCTTTTCAAATTTATTTCTTGGAAATATTAAGAAGGGGGAAGATATGGTAGACAAGGTTAAGAGTTGTTTGAGTCGTTTGTATAGCCATTATGTCACACTTTATCCTTCAAATGAGAAACTTCCAAGTGTGAGTGAAGTTGTAAATATGGTAGAAGATGATGATGATGATCGCTATTCTTTGGCCAACTTCCAATTTAATTCCTATTTGGAGGAGCGATGCACTAGTGGATCTAAGTCGAAATTGGAACAATATTTTTCCGAGGTTGAACATTTTGCAAGGAATCAAATATAGAGTGTTATCGCAACTTGCAAGGAATGTGTTGGCCATGCCCATTTCTACCGTTGCGTCAAAGTCGACTTTTAGTACAAGGGGGCGTATTCTTGACCCATTTCATAGTTCACTCTCACCTTCTATAATTGAAGCTCTTGTATATACTCATAATTGGTTTCGAAGCAACTTTTCAATTTCTCTTCGAAAGGCAATGGATGATGTGAAAGAATTTGAGCAATATGACTTGGGTAATATGAGAATTTATTTATCTTCATTTTTATTTGTATTGTTTATTTTATGATGTAAGTTTTATTAATCTTCTCTTGTTGACTCCTAATTAGGTACTTTGGAGTCAAGCCCATTTCAAATTCAACCTATAATGTTGATGCTATAATTGAACTCTAATATCCATTTGCTCATTGGCAATTTTTTCATATACTCAACACATTTTCTTACTATATTGAGATGCAATATATAGACATTTGTTTATCTTTTTATTACTTTATTCTTTTACACTTTTTTTGTCAAAGGAATTATGAATATTAAAGATTGAAGTGTATATTTTTCAATTTATTTTTGTGCAAGGTTCATCAACAAAATGCATGGAATTGAAATTTTTGAAAGTTCGATTAGATGTGATTCATGATGGAGTTTGAGATCTTGGAAATGTTTTTATTTTATTTCATGGGTTTGAATTGAATGAAGTTTTACAACAATTTTTTTTTTTAATTGCATTTTGGATGAATGTAAAAGTTAATGAAAAATTACTTTTTATTATTATTTATTTATTGCATTTTAGATCAATGTAAAAGTTAATGAAGAATTACTTTTAGGTAAGTTTAAGATTTTGAATGATTTTACTTTAATTGTATTGTTTGGATAGTATATTGTAAATGAAATTAATGATCTAGTTTAGGACTTTGAAATATGTGCTCGCATTAGTTTATGATTTGATTTAGGATTTTGAATGGTTTGTTTGTGTTAGGAATTGATTTTGTTGTATTTTTAATTTCATAAGTTTTAATTCATTAATTATTAATGTTGGAGCATTTTAGAAAATGGGGGGAATGGCCCAAAATAAATATTTATAAAATGGAAAAAAAATGCTCAAAAATAAATTTTTGAAAAAAAAAGTTCAATCCGCAAACTGCCTGCACATCCGCAAATCCTATCCGCACAAATCGCAAACAGTTACGGGTTAACCTTTTCCCAAATCACACAAATATAGGCAAATCCAAACCGATTCGCAAATCATCTAAATCCAAACTGTAGACCTATAATGTTGATGTTATATTTGATGTAATCCAAGTCAAGTCCACACATTAATACGAGGGGCCATAGTCAAGTCTACATTTCATGTCAAGTCTACTTTAGGAAAAAATAGCATAAGCTTAGTCTACTTTAGAAAAAGAAAGAAAAAGACTTTTCTTTCATTATTTTCTTATTTATTTATTTTGGTGATAAGATGGTGTTCTACCTAAATGCCAAATTTTGACATATTTTTCTCATTCACAATGAAACTGTGTGGGTAAAAATCTGACCACACTGCAATCTTAGTATCCAGCTGGAGAGCACTGGTAGAATAGATGGCACCTGACTAACTTGCAACAGAAAAAGAAGACTCCGGTGGTGGTTCACCACCCGGGAGTACTCCGATGATCAAGTCATTACTCAATATCTCTCAAAGATAATCAATAGTGCTAAACTCACTAGCTTGAGCATAAAAAGTATACCTTAGACCCATGGGGGTGCCTCTCTTTTATAGCCAACTCAATCCTAGTCCTAATGGAAGCCTAACTTCAATGGACTTAGGATTACTACTAATCTTGGACTCTCAGTAGGATTAGGATAAACTCTATAAGAGTCTTATCTTTACCCAAACTGAAGTCTCCTCACATTCTAGGACTCTTGTTCTTTATCCACTTATCTCGGATTCCGGTATTCTCATTGATAACCTCGGCCCAACCGAGATCATCTCGGCATCATGACTAGGACACGTGGCACCTCGGCTGGCACTTCGGTGACACCTCGGCCACGTGTTGTCATTCAAAAATTATATCCCTACAACTGCCTCCTAGGCTCTATTACCTCGGCATCCTGAGGTGATGGAACCTATATCATTCCCTCAATTTATCACATCGGCTAAGCTTGCTTCATCATCTATTGCCGAAGTCAGAACTCGTTGGCTCAATATGATCGAGACTTATAATCTGCTTTCATCAATACTTTGGATCAAACAACCAAGTTCGTCCAAGTTTTTCAACCGAAACCATCCTCCTAGTCGAGGTATTTGTTTCATTAAATCAAAAACTCCAAGGGTCTGTTTGGTAACGTTTACGTTTCTAGTTTATATTTACAAAAAATTTATAAACTGGTTTTTGTTTATTTTTTGTTTATTTTTAGAAAAACATAAACTACAAACGCGTTTGGTAATTGATAAAATGTTTAAAAAAAATTTAAAAATATAAAAAAGAGTGAAAAATGGCAAGTGGTGGCAAGTAGCGGCGGAAGACGGTGGTGGAAAGTGGTGACAGTGGGTGATGGGTAACGGGTGGTGGTGGGTGATGGCGGGTGGGTGACGGTGGCGGGTGGTGGGTGGTAGCGAGTGGGTGGTAGTGGTGGTGGTGGCGGCGAGTAGTGGGTGGTGGTGGCAGGTGGGTAGCGGATGGCGAGTGGTGGCGGGTAGTAGCGGTGAGTGGGTGACGGTGGCGGGTAGTGGGTGGTAGCGAGTGGGTACTGGTGGTGGTGGTGGTGGGTGGTGGTGGTGGGTGGTGGGTGGCGGATGGTGGGTGGTGGCGGGTGGGTGGTGGTGGCGGGTAGGTGGTGGGTGGTGATGGTGGGTGGGTGGGTGATGGTGGCGGGTAGTGAGTGGTGGGTGGTGGGTGGTGGCGAGTGGGTGGTGATGGCGGGTGGTGGGTGGTGGTGGCAATTGGGTGGCGGATGGCGGGTGGTGGTGGGTGGTGGTGGTGGTGGGTGGGTGGGTGACGGTGGCAGGTGGCAGGTCGTGGTGGTAGGTGGGTGGCAGGTGGGTGGTAGGTGGTGGTGGCGGGTGGGTGGCAGGTGGCTGGTGGCGGTGGGTGTATGGTGGTGGCAGGTGAGTGGTGAGTGGTGGTGGCGGGCGGTGGATGGTAGTGGCGGGTGGTGGGTGGTGGCGGGTGGATGGCAGGTGGGTGGTGGGTGGTAGTGGTGGTGGTGGTAGTGGTAGTGGTAGTGGCGAGGGGTGGGTGGTGGTGACGGGTGGATGGCAGGTGGGTGGTGGGTGGTAGTGGTGGTGGTGAGGGGTGGGTGGTGGTGGTGGCGGCGGGTGGGTGGTGAGTGGTGGTGGCAGGTGGTGGTGGGGGGTGGGTGGTGGTGGTGGAAAATGGTGGCGGGTAGTGGCTAGTGTTGGGTGGTAAAAAAAAAAAAAAACTCAAAACTCAAAACGGAAACACATTTTTTGAGTTTACATTTTTGGACCAAATTTATAAACTGAGACCACTGATTTATAAATCAAAAATTTACCAAACAAGTTTTTATTTGAGTTTTTAAAATTTTTGTAAATATAAACAGAAAACTGAAAACGTAAGTATTACCAAACGGCACCCAAGTGTTTTATCACGCGTATGAACTGGCATGTACAATATTTTAACCGAAACCGTCACGCATCTTTCCTCTACGGAGCTGTGTCTGATATGCGTCATTAAGTCGTCTCGTACTTACTTGCACTGTCTGACAAGCACGTCGTCCCAAGCACCATAATTGCCATTTTGCCGCCATTTCATGCTTTTGATCAAAATCAACCCTCTCAAATTTTCCCTTTGCTGCTTTTGCGAAGCTTTCTGCAACCAGTTTCACTCTCTCCCTCCAGTGAGGCTTTTGCTGATCCTTTCCGATTGCTGCCGTCGTCTGATTTCGGCGATCCTCATACCGACTTCACTTTTTTCTGGTAAGCCACTGTTCCTCCTGGTTTCAATTTTTGTTGCTCTTCAAGAGTTTTTGCTTCATTACTTGTTGCCATTGCTGTTTTGCTCAAGTATTCGATTTCATGAATCATGTATCTCAATGTGTCTATTTCATGATTTTGTTTTTGCCCAAGCCTTGAATACACATATTGTTCACAACTTTCTTGCACTTTTGCCACTGTTCTTGGCCTTGTACCCTTGCATACACTCTATCACAGTGTTCTTGATGATTCACCACTATTCTTGGCTCTAAATTTTCTCTTTTTGTCTTTTCTTGTTGTATTTCTAGATTCTTGCCCTCGTTTCTGTTTTTTGCATAGTTCTAGAACCACGTCCCTTCTTGAAATAGATGTCGAGATAACAGTAAAGAAGCTTCCCCAACTGACTGCCGAGGCTAAACTACCGTCAATCGTCGAAGCAGATCAGTCCGGCGTTCTTGCTTTAGCCTCTAGTTCTTAGGGTCTTCATTCCTGTACTTTTGTTGTCTTTGCATATGTAACTTCTTTGCTTCTGAACAATGTCTGTTGGTCGTCGATGCGCCACTGCTTTGTATTTGAACAAGAAATCACTTTACTAGGTCGAAGTGCTTCTTTTAATGCATGTTTGTATTTTTCTGAGTATTTGAATACTTTCTTCTGCTTATTGCCTGTATGCTTCCCCATACTTTAGATTTTTTTCAACTTTTTTCGAATATATCCTGCAAATCACTTCGGGGTAATACACCTCGAATAAGCATCACTTCGGAATTATCATCAGGTAGACACCTCGGATAAGCATTACTTCGGAATTTTATTTCTACAATTATGTTCTTTAACAGAGGTATTCAAGTGTTGTTTCCTCATTTGTACTTGCCTTCTTTTATACATGCTTCACTTTTCCCAACCTTCTAAGCTTTTAACAAGCTAATTGGTCATCTCGGATGATCATATCTCGGAAAAACATCTTTTAGTGTGATCTCGGCTATACCAAACTTTGTAAATTGCTAAAAAATTTCAACAAGTGATAGACTTCATAATCTTCAACTATTTAAACTTGTAAATTGTTTTAAAATTTCAACAAGTGGTAACATCATCATTCCTTCTCCTTGCCCACTAATGTGAACATAAGTTGCACTTAGGATCACATTATGGAAGTTGGCTTCATGCCACAGTCACAGATCCTTTCTAGCCGATGTGTTCTTCTTTTTACTCTTGTATGGAAAAATAATTTGCATGTCTTCAATTTATACCTTAACTATGTAATCTCCTCGGGGTGTAACACCTCAATTGTACCGACTAATCGGTTTATCTCAGCCTCTGTTTAATACTTGAAAACATTGTAACAAATGTTTTCACAAGTGTTGCTCAAAAATTCGCCACTTTTCTTTTACTTCTTAAGACTTCTGTCTTTCATTATCTTCCAAGTCCTGGCAACATGGTAATCTCGGCAAGTATGTGGATACTTCTTTCAGTACAACCTTGTCTTGACTTGTAAATTTTTCTCAAATTTCAACAAATGTTAAACATCATCTCGGTTTAACTCTGCTTGTAAACTTTTATCAAGTTTCAACAAGCGTTTGAACATTATATCGGTTTAACTCAACTTGTAAATTGTTACAAATTTCAACAAGTGTTTAAACAATGATCTCGGTTTAACTTCAACTTGTAAATTGCTACAAATTTCAACAAGTGTTAAACAATAATCTCGGTTTAACTTCATCTTGTAAATTGCTACAAATTTCAACAAGTGTTAAACATTAATCTCGGTTTAACTTCAACTTGTAAATTGCTACAAATTTCAACAAGTGTTAAACAATAATCTCGGTTTAACTTCAACTTGTAAATTGCTACAAATTTCAACAGGTGTTAAACATCTTTGTCTTCTCTCTGCTCCCTAATTGTGTGTTTCTTTTTTGTCTTCTAGGATCTGGGATGTTGCTCACTGAACTCTTCTCTTCTCGGATTTAAGTGCCGAGCTCTTGTCTTCTGGAATCTTGGATCTGCTCACTCAGGTTGAGCTCTTCTCTTCTTGGACCTATTCATCTAGGCCGAGATCATGTCTTCTAGGATCTGGGATCCGGAATTTGCTCACTTAGGCTGAGCTCTTCTATATTCGAATGTCATCTCCTTGGGAGCCATCTCCTTGGGAGCGCTCATGCCCCCTGCCTTTGCATCCCTTCTGGAAGGCCATCATTCTGTTTATGTCGACACATTCTCCATCTTTGCCAAACTCGTTGTTTCCACTACGTGGATCTTGTACGATGATGGCCATCTATTCTCCTTTCTTTCCCACAGACGGCGCCAAATTGTGTGGGTGAAAATCTGACCACATTGCAATCTTAGTATCCAGCTGGAGAGCACTGACAGAATAGATGGCACCTGACTAACTTGCAACAGAAAGAGAAGACTCCGGTGGTGGTTCGCCACCCGGGGGTACTCCGACGATCAAGTCAGTACTAAAGATAATCAATAGTGCTAAACTCACTAGCTTGAGCATAAAAAGCATACCTTAGACCTATAGGGGTGCCTCTCTTTTATATAGCCAACTTAATCCTAGTCCCAATGGAAGCCTAACTTCAATGGACTTAGGATTACTACTAATCTTGGACTCTCAGTAGGATTAGGATAAACTCTCTAAGAGTCTTATCTTTACCCAAACTAAAGTCTCCTCCCATTCTAGGACTCTTGTTTTTATCCGCTTATTTCGGATTCCGGTATTCTCGTTGATAACCTCGGCCTAACCGAGATCATTTCAGCATCATGACCAAGACACGTGGCACCTCGGTTGGCACTTCGTTGACACCTCGGCCACGTGTTGTCATTAAAAAATTATGTCCCCACAGAAACTTACTAATGGCATTTAAATTTTTTTTTTTTTTTTGGTATGAAAAAAATAAAAGAAATAGCTAGTACACCAATCACATTACTAAAATTCAACATTTTGATACTATAATAATATCAAAATTTAACGTCTTACCATTTATATTTTTACTAATATTGTGGTGATACATCAAATAATAAAATATGATTTCTACTAATATTGGTGATATATAAAGGGTTGGCCTAGTAAGTATAACTTGGGATAATTTTTTTTTTTTTTTTTTTTTTTTTTTTTTTTTTTTTTTTTGAAGACTAGTTTATACAAGATATTTACTTTGACTTTAAATAAGTCCGTGCAAATAAACTGTAGGATTGGTCCTCCAAAATTAATTAAGGTGCACCTAATCTAACTTGAGCATTTAGTTATCAAAACAAAAAATAATAAATAAAGTAAGATAAGAAAATAAGTTACCATAACATTATGGGCAAATTACACTTAGAAGCCCTGCAATCCACTTTATCTCATGACATTTAAAACGTAACAGTCAACTATTTAAACTTCCGATCAAGGTTCAATCTAACACATCTCAATCGACATTAAGGGCTGATTTGGGATCTTTAAAAAAAATCAAAAAATTAAAAAATTATCAAAAAAATTTAAAAGTTATTACTATTAATAAAAAAAAATATAAAAAAATTAATATATATAATATTAAACTACAAATCAACTTCATGCCACTTTAGGTACTGACGTGAAAGAAAAAGCAGTGAAAGGAAAAAAAAAATTACATATATATATTCACTAAGTTGGATGGTAATGTTGGGCCCATAGGGGGCCAACCACGGGTCCCTTTTTGATAATTCGAACCGTTCAATATGTAGAACTCGTCTAATACTATATGCTTGTAAAAAATCATGTCTATTGAATATCGCTAACTATATGATCAAATCAGTTTTGTATAAAAAATAGATGGTGTTATAGTTAACAGTTGACAAAAAAAACTAGCACGATCAGATAGCTATCGATATCCAATCAACGTGATTTTTTACAAGCATATAGTACTCGAAGAGTTCTACACATTGAACGGTTCTGATTAGTAAAACGGGACCCGTGGTGGGCCCCACAGGCAGAAGAACACCGTCCAATTAAAATCTGAAAAGGATGCGATCTTTTCCCATCTCCTAACCAGCCAACTGCACTGCCCAACTTGTACGGCCTACTTCACTAACTTCTCCTACATACTTATTTATACAATTTTTTAATATACATTTTTTCGTACAAAGTCAAAAAGTTAACCCAAACATCCATATTTTTTTTCTCAACTTTTTAGTCTAAAGACAAAAAATGCACTTATTTAGAACACTCCAAACAACCGCTAAATCAGCAGACGAAAAATTATTATAAAATTGGGTATTGCTTTTTTATCTATAAAAAAAGTAATCAACACTTGTTAGCAAAATAAAGAGTAATCAACATTTGTTAACAAAGTAAACAAATAAAATAAAGAATAATCAACACTTGTTAACAAATTAAACCAAATACAAGTAATCAACATTTGTTAACAAAGTAAACAAAAAACAGAGTAACTAACAAATTTTGTAATGAAGTCCAAAAGTTTAAAATTAAAAAAATAATAATAATAAAAAAAAACCATAATTAACACTTTTTTAAGAAAACCAATAATTGAAGTATCAAGAGATAACAGTGTAATTATGTTGAAAGTGTTAAATTAATTGAATTTAAAAAAAAAAAAAATCTTTAGGGGAGGTGAGGGTAATGGTAATTTACGATGACATTATTGTTTTGGTTATAAATCTCAATTAGGAGACAAATGGTGTTATGAACCAAAGTGGCTACTTGTATTGGAAGCCTTGTTTACATTTGTAGTCTCTACGACTCTCGTGGTGGCCAACAGAAATTTAAGGTTCTGTTTCCTTGTTAAACCAGTGTGTGTGTGTATCCATGTTTAGGGGAAGGCTCCTCTTTGCTGCTGGTTACATAAGCCTTCTTGTTCATGTTCTCTTTTGTGTAAATTGTTGTAATTCTTCTTCTTGTGGAGATATCCATAACATCACTTTCCCCTTTCGACTCAAATCCGACCCAGTTGATAATTGTGGATACAAGAATGTGGAACTTGAGTGCGAAAACAATCGGACAGTAGTATACTTGTTTTCTGGTGAATACTACGTGCAGGCCATCAACTACCATGAAACTGGCTTCGGCACCATCAGCCTGGTGGATGTGGGGATACAGAGGAATAATTGCTCTTCTCTTCCTCTTCATTCTTTAACTCCTACTAAATTTCCTAAAATAGTAGGTCCCATAGATTACTATATTTATCCAGTATCATTTGTAGCGTTAGTGAGTTGTGAAAAGCCAGTGAAATCTCCTCTCTACATAGACACTACGGCCATGTTTGTTTGGGCGGACTGGATTAGTATTCCCATGACTAATAGTCCTAGGACTACGAATCCGTTGGATTATGTATCCTATCTTAACTAATAGTCAAGTTTAAAATAATTAGTCCCTACTTCAATTGTTTAACTAAACATCGGATTAATAATTTTATTGGACTATTAGTCCAATCCCAAGCTCATGTCCACCCAAACAAACATGACCTACTAGTAATATTAGTACTGCTTTCTGTGAAAACAAAGGAGGACGAGGAGGAGGTGGAGAAGGAGGAGTCAGAGGTTCATCATCGTCGAAAAAGCATTCATACGTTCTGGTCGGAAACCATTCTCTTGAAAGGCTCTATTCTCTTGATTGGTCAGATGTTGCAAACTTATGCAGCGTCGACATGCTTTTTCCGATGAGGTTGCGGCTTCCAGATGGTCGTTTAATAGAACGTAACATGACGAGCTTGTTGGAGGTCCACAACGCGTTGGCTGATGGATTTGATCTTTACTGGTCTGTCAACAACTACGAATATTGCAGACTTCAGGCGCATTGCTACTCCAATCGTACTCAAAATTACACGGCCGCCGTTTGCCATGGTCTACGTGGGTTTTCGGCCTTTCTAGGTGCGTACGTCCAAGACACCCTTTTTTTTAATCTTATTTTATTATTTTTTTTATTTTTATAATGAACATTTTATTATTATCAAATACAAAAATATGGAGAAATAATCTCTTATAACAAAATAAATATTGAGTTTTTAATTTTATCAATTTAAATCTTAATTTCTATAAAAAAAAAAAATCTCAATATAAGTTATTTGCTTATTTTTGTTAAGTAAAACTGAAAAAAAAAATGATATTTTAATTATTAAAATCAATGTAAATCTATATAAAATGTCTAAAACATTTTTTTCCACCAATTTTACTAAAATGGACAAATAATTTAGTTTGAAAATAAATCAAAAGATTTAGAGTTTAAATTAATAAAATTAAAAATATACAATTTATTTTGTTATAAGGGTAGAACCTTGCCTTATTTTTGTAATTTTTTCAAATAATATTACATGGAGTTGCTTATAATTTGCATCTCTAAAAAAATGCACATGCTATACACTTTCATTATTTTTTTTAATAAAATTTCGTAACATGAATTATAACATGTCATAATTTGTCTCACCACAAAAGTTATTAAAACTTTTCTCTCCTTAAAATGTTATAACAAAAATTACAAAGTATCATAACAAAAATCACAAAGTATCACAATTTCACCATTCATAACTTTAAAATGCACACTATAAATTTATTATTTGTAACTTTACCACAAAGTATCATATTACATATTACATTCATAACTTTCATTTCTTACCATATATACCTTTTTAGGAATGTACGCTATACATTTTTTTCAATATTACAATAAAATTCAATACACGTACCTACATACAATTATGAAAAGAAAAAAGAAAAAAAAAATTATCCTTCAATAACAAAACATAATGTATGCATAAAAACCCTCACTATATGTGTATGTGTAGAATTTATTTTGAAATAAGAAATTACACTTGAAAAGTGAGTTTTTCTATTCTACATATTAGTGATGAGCTGATATCACGCTTACAAAAATACAAGAGATACACATGGTGTATCTTTATTTGTAGCTATTCAAAGCATGGTTATCAGAATCTCGATCCGGATCTTACGATCTTACGATTTTACGATCCGTTTGAATGCAATCGATCCGGATCATGTAAAAAACACCTTATAAGTAGGATCTTTCGATCCTAGTAGTGGGATCTTATAGGATCGTAGAATCCCGATCCGAATCCGATCCTATCCGATACAATTTACAAGCCTTGTTTTGTATTGTATGACATATTTTGTTGTAAATTTTATATTTGTTGTCTAAATATCAATTTATGTTGTCAAAATAAATAATAAAAATTAAGTAGTATTGAATCAAATAGACTAAGAAAAACAAACTAGGAAACAAATATTCAAATATTGCGGTAATTTAAGAAAATTAAATAGTTGGAAAAACAAACTTAACTTTAGCGGAGTCTAAGAAGAGTAAGATGATTGTAACTTTATCCCAATTTCTGGAGAAATTATTTTTGTGACTCGAATCCGCTCCACCAGGGATGCTAACGACAAACCTTATCATTCGACTAAGCTACTCTTTTGATTTCTTAATCTATTTTCATATCCAATTTTGTTAAATATTTTTTCTTCACTTTTTATGCATTATTGTACATTGTAAAGTATTTTGTTATAGAATTCTTCTTCTTCTTCACCTTCTTTTTTGATAAAATACAGAACTTTTACCATCGAGTTTTCTATTGCATAATATTATATGTACATTTTACATGGAGTATTACATTTTTCACAATATCTTCACTTCTTTTTAATAAAATATTGGTTCATTTTGTGTGTACTTTATAAGAAATATTTATTTAAATTAAATTATTATGTAATTTGTCTTTTTCGGTAGGATCTTACGATCCTCGATCCGATTTTACGATCCGATCCTATAAACACTTCCAACGATCCAACGTAGGATCCCGATTTTAACAACCTTGATTCAAAGTTCTGCATAGTTTATTTGTACAAATTCAAAAAAAAGAAGCTAGATGGAACACATAATGTTGAAATAATAGACAATACGAGGTTGTAAATTTAAATGAGGAATCAGGCTTTAGGCTCAACTAGTTAATTTCTTCTACTAGTTCTACCAGTCTCATGTTCTCGTTTTCACATTAATATACTCTGTATTTTAAGGGGACTAGTAATGTTTTTGATCACTAACACTATTTATTCTTTCAAAAATGGCAGATGGGTTGAAACGTCGCTTGAAGTGTAAGTATTCCCCTCTCCTCCATCTATGTCTGTTTCATTTCTAAGCAATCACATAACGTTTATTTCAAATTTTGTCTAGAAGAAAACACAAAAAGCTCCCCTGCGCCGGACACAGCCTCCGTAATACTGATTCATTTTCTCAACTATTTCACAAATCCGTGTGAAACTTAAATGTTGACTTGCTTGATTTGATCATTCTAGAATTGTTTTAAAAATTTATAGTGCAAATTATGATTTTCACCCTCTAACTT
Source organism: Camellia sinensis (assembly GCF_055761805.1). Taxonomy (NCBI): domain Eukaryota; kingdom Viridiplantae; phylum Streptophyta; class Magnoliopsida; order Ericales; family Theaceae; genus Camellia; species Camellia sinensis. Next base: position 15,838,276 of record NC_138968.1, read on the forward strand.
TTATTCTTATGTTTTATTTTTTACTTATTTAAAATAGTCGGTGACAAAGAAACACATTAAAACAAGTGTGTATGTCCAAATCACCTTTTTTTTTAATCTTATATTATTTTTATTTTTATTTTTATAATGAACATTTTATTATTATCAAATAAAAAAATATGGAGAAATTATCTCTTATAACAAAATAAATATTGAGTTTTTAATTTTATCAATTTAAATCCTAATTTCTATAAATAAAAAAAAATCTCAATCTAAATTATTCGCTTATTTTTGTTAAGTAGAACTTAGCAAAAAATGATAATTTAATCATTAAAAGCGATGCAAATTTATATAAAATGTCTAAAATACTTTTTTATGCCAATTTCACTTATAAAAAATGGGTAGATAATTAAGATTGAAAATAAATCAATAGATTTAGAATTTAAATTGATAAAATTAAAAATGTACAATTTATTTTGTTATAAGGATAGAACCCAACCTTATTTTTGTAATTTTTTCAAATAATATTACATGGAGTTGCTTATAATTTGCATCCCTAAAAAGGTGTATATGTTATACACTTCGTTACTTTTTTATAAAATTTCGTAACATGGATTATAAAATGTCATAATTTTTCTCATCACAAAAGTTACTAAAACTTTTCCAACAATGATTCATCCCACTAAAAACATCACCACTAATAGCACTAATGCATTAAAAAAGTAAAAAAAAAAAAAAAAATACAACTCCAAAACCAAAACATCACATCATTAATGGCGGGACCCACTGCCACCTAATTAGTGGGAGCACTAATTAGTGCTCCCAAGCATTTTTCAAACTTTTCTCTCCTTAAAATATCATAACAAAAATTACAAAGTCAACAAAAATCACGAACTATCACAATTTCACCGTTCATAACTTTAAAATGCACCTCATAAATTTATGATTTGTAACTTTACCACTAAGTATCATATTACATATCACAAACATTCATGACTTTCCTTTCTTAGCAGATACACCTTTTTAGGGTCGTACGCTATACATTTTTTTTTTTCTATATTACAATAAAATTCAATACATGTACCTACATACAATTATGAAAAAAAAAAAAAAAAAATTTATCCTTCAATAACAAAATATAATGTATGCATTAAAACCCTCACTATATGTATATGTGTAGAATTTATTTTGAAATAAGAAATTACATTTGAAAAGTGAGTTTTTCTATTCTACATATTAGTGATGAGCTGATATCACCCTAACAAAAATACAAAAGATACACATGGTGTATCTTTATTTGTAGAAATTCAAAGTTTTGCATAGTTTATTTGTACAAATTCAAAAACAAGAAGCTAGATGGAACACATAATTTTGACATGATAGACAATACAAGGTTGTAAATTTAAATGAGGGATCAGGCTTTGCGCTTAACTAATTAATTTCTACTAGTTTCTATCAGTCTCTTGCTTTCCTACTCACATTAATATCCTTTGTAGTCCAAGGGGACTATTTTTTATCTCTAACTATTTAATCTTTCAAAAATTGCAGCTGACTTGAAATATTTCTTGAAACATGGCTTGTGGAGTAAGTATTCCCCCCTCCTCCATCTATATCTGTTTCATTTCTAAGCAATCACACAAGGTTTATTTCGAAATTTTTCTGGAAGGAAACACAAAAAGCTCCCCTGGGCCGGACACCACCTTCATAATACTGATTCAATTTCTCAATTATTTCACAAATCTGTGAAACTTAAATTTGACTTGCTTGATTTGATCATTCTAGAATTGTTTTAAAAATTTATAGTGCAAATCATCATTTTCACCCTCGGACTTTTATTCTTCTATTTTTATTCTTATGTTTTATTTTTTACTTATTTAAAATAGTCGGTGACCGAGAAACACATTAAAACAAGAGATTTTTTTTTTTTTTTTCTTTCATAGATCGGCATTAAAACAAGAGTTAGAAATCTGATACTTGATCAATGTAATTAGAAGATATTCAAAAAACAAGGGAACAAATTGTTTGCACTCCAAAATCTCTGGACTGGAGAGTGTTGTTCGAGTTCATGGGGCTCATCCCAAGTTTTATTTCGATAATTTGAATAATTTATTTTGTAGAACCCTTCATGTATATTATTCACAAATTAAAAAATCTAATAATTACAATCTATTCAATTTATTGAAATGTCTCCAAAAAATAGATGATAAGTATATTTTTTAAAATAGACTATCTATTTTATTTTTATTTTTTTGTGACAAACACAATAAATTAAACAAGTTTGGATTATCAGATTGAATTATTATTATTATTATTATTTTGATAGATGATATATACATGCAAGATCTTACAAAATTGATGATTTAAATTGTCGAAATAGAACCTATGGCAGGTCTCACAAGTCCGAATAGTATCTGGACAGAAGGATAGTCCAGCCACAAAAGCTAAGTGAAACTATGAGAGTGTAATTACCCTGGAATATACATTGGGGTTTTTTTTTTCTAAATAAAAAAGTATGGTATGCAGTTAATCCGCAAGATCATTTTGAAAGTACAAAATTCGTATTGTACAAATTGAAAAACAAGAAGCCAAATGGAACACTAGTTTGTAAAATTAAAGGAGAAATCAGGCTTTGGGATTGACCTTTTATCTCCTAGTAGTTAATTTTCACTAGTTTCTATCAATCTCCTGCTCTGTTTTTTCTTCTTTTTTAATTTGTTTATTTTCTTGATGGGGGACTCATGCTCTGTTTTTCACCCCTTAATTGTTGTGCTTATGTGAAAATAAAATTCTAGTAAACTAATCATTTCATTTCACTTTCATATCAATGAATCAAATATGAATAATGTTAGATTTGTCACATTTTTATATCACTTTTAATCTACCACATTATGTGTCAACACTTCATTGAAAATAGATACAATTGATAGGTCCTGTTATCTACATTCCAAGGAATAGTAATGCTTTGGTTTATAACACTGTTTATCTCTTTCAAAAAATGCAGATCAGTTGGATGCCGACTTCATGCGTAAGTATTATCCCTTCTCCATTCACATTTGTTTCAAAGTCATTACAACAATATGAGAGTGAAATTTTTATTGCAAAAAATATATAGGAATTAATTCATGTTGTTGTGATGATAGTCATTAAAAGGATGTTTTGAAAAGTCAAAAAACAAGACTTTTAATGACAAAAATTTATAAATGTCGCTAATAAGTGCATTGTAGTAACAAAATAATTTGATTCCAAAAAAAAAAATTTGGAGACAAATTTTGGTGGTGAAATGATAATATTAATGTTCAAATTCTGTTGTTAAAAATATAATAATGATACTTCTGACAACCAAAATATTTCTTTCTTTCCTAACAAGTACTGTACTTTTATCTATAAATCTTTAAAATCTTAATTTATTGTAGTGAGCAATCACATAATATTTAATTCAAAAGTTCCTTATTCATTTTCAAAATTTTGTTGCTAAAAACTTTGTTTTTGACTTTTCAGAACAATATTTTAACAATTATTCTTGCGACAACAGGAATTAATATCTTTTGTAACAAAATTTTTATTTTTACAGACCAAAAATATTAATTCTTAAAACTCTTATATGTTGTGGTGCAATTTTATCATACCAATGTTCAAATTGTTGGATCTCACCCGGTTACTTTTCTCATTCCTATCAAGAGGCTTTTGATCATTTTGATAATTAAGACTAATTGAATATTTCATTATGGTTAGTTTTAAGGCGGTGTGTCTTTAAACTTCCAGATTCATCGATTGCTCCTTCTGAGTGTTCATGTGAGTTCCTTTTTCGTTTCTGGATTTTAGTTTAATTTATTTGTAATTTTTCTTCATGTCGGCTGATTTTTGTTTAATTTTTCTTATAGTTCGTAATTGGGGTTACGATCTCAAAATCGCAGGTAAATTACTCCCCTTTTTAACTGGAAAAAGTTATTTTGTCAATTAATTTTGAGGTGGATTAGGATTGGGCACCGACCTGATGGGCTGTCAAGCTTGTGTTTTTTAAGACTTACGATTGATATTCAAGCTCACAAGTTGGGTTAGGATGACTTTTCAAGCCCGCTTAATGGGTTGGATTTAGGAATGTTTCTTGTGGCCTGATTTGACCCAATTGTTAACATATATTATGACAAATGTTATATACCATATGCCCCCATAATTTCAACATTTATAGTATTTGATTATGACCTATTATGGTATTAATTATTACTTAATTATATAACTTAGTTATATATATTGTGGTGTTAGTTATGACTAATTATAATATTAATTATTATATTATTTTAGTTATGATTCAAATTTTTTTTCGTTATATCTTATGTGGTGTTTGGTTATAATTTTTTATTTTTATTTTTATAACTTCCATAGAATTGAGTTATGACATTTGTGGGTATGAAATCCACAAATATTATAACTCGTTTATAGTACACACCTTTTTACCATAATATTACCTATTAATGTGTATATACTTATAGTAAATTTATACCTAGGATATGGCTTGATCTTTAGTTTTTGTGGATATAAAATTATTAATTATAAGTTTTATAATATTAGTTTTTATTTAATATATGGGCTTGTTGGTGGGCTCGGGATTGTAATAGTTTAGGGCTAAGACTTCTATGCCCGAAGTCAGAGTAGGTTGGACTTGGGCACAAGAGTTTTCTATATATTTCTTAACTTAAATCCAACTGAGTCTGAACCTGACCGGATGTTTGTCCACCACTAGGGTAAATACTTCTAAATTCTAACAATGGCAGGACAAAAAATGATTTTTAATTAGTCATCTTGTGATTTTTATATACAGGAGTAATCCTTTTGGCAAGAATTTTATTTGCCTTATGTGCGTTTGCATTTTTAATCCGTAAGTTTAAGAGAAGGCATTTATCGATGTTCGATAACATTGAAGGTTATCTACGAAGTCAAAATCGCCTCATGCCAATTAGCTACTCTTACTTAGATATTAAAAAGATGGCCAAAGGTTTCAAGGACAAGTTGGGAGAAGGAGGCTATGGTTCTGTCTACAAAGGAAAGCTTAGAAGTGGTCATCTTGTAGCGATAAAAGTATTGGGCAAGCCCAAAGCCAATGGACAAGAATTTATCAATGAAGTTGCTACCATAGGAAGGATTCATCATGTTAATGTGGTTCAGCTAATTGGATATTGCGCAGAGAGATCTAAGAGAGCTCTTATATATGACTTCATGCCAAATGGGTCTTTGGAAAAGTATATATTTTCTCAAGAAGGATATATACCATTGAGTTGTAAGCAAATGTATGAGATTTCTCTAGGAGTGGCTCGCGGGATTGAATATTTACATCGGGGTTGTGACATGCAAATTTTGCATTTTGATATCAAGCCTCACAACATTTTGCTTGATGAGAATTTTACTCCAAAAGTTTCCGACTTTGGGCTTGCAAAATTGTATTCAACTGATGATAGCATTGTGACTTTGACTGCAGCAAGGGGGACAATGGGTTATATGGCTCCAGAGTTATTCTACAAAAATATTGGAGGCGTTTCATATAAAGCTGATGTTTACAGTTTTGGAATGTTGTTGATGGAAATGACTGGTAGGAGGAGGAATTTGAATGCCTTTGCTGATCATACAAGCCAAATTTACTTTCCTACTTGGATTTATGATCAATTCAAAGAAGGAAGGGACATAGAAATGGGAGAGATTAATGAGGAGGAAGGGGTGATGGTGAAGAAGATGATAATTGTGGCTTTGTGGTGCATACAAATGAAGCCTAGTGACCGTCCTTCGATGAACAAAGTTGTAGAAATGCTTGAAGGGAATGTTGAACAATTGCAGATGCCTCCCAAACCTTTTCTATGCCCACAAGAGATGCCAACTGAAGATAATAAAATTGACACAAATCCTACAGATTTGCCTATGCCATTAGGTGAATGTATAAATTCCATCACTTTGAATGTAAGTGAACCTTAAATGGTTTCATATCAAATGCTTCATATTTAAGTAAATTATATTTGTTGGCATCCTCTGTTGCTTATGTATTATTGAGGCAGCCTTATTAAACATATGATGGGGAAACTATATATGCATCATTAGATTAAATTTTTGTACGAAAACTTAGTATTTCGTTTAGATAGCTTCCGTTGGATTGCATTTCAATTTTTCTTGAAAAGATTTTCCTTGTTAAAACTAGCTTGATTGGAACTATGCAAGTATAAATTTTTGTTTAATTTGGATTCATTTGTCATTGTTTAGAAATATTGCTTTGACACTGTACAACACCTAAAATTTTTAATTGGAAGTTATGGCATTTACAATAAAGAGAAATAAATTAAATATACAAAATATAATTTAAACGTGATTCGGCAATATGGTTACTTTCATAGAAGAAAGGAGATCAAATCCACTACATGGAATAAAAATTGCAAAACTTTGAACATCTAAACTTAACCAATCTACAACAAAAACCCTAACAAAAAATATAATATATACCTCTAAAACTTTGGATCAGACCTCAGACCTCTGCATGGGCCTAGGTGAAGCATGATTTGGTTTTTTACTCCTATTTTCAACTTCAACCCTCCACTTCTATAAAAAGCCCCTTATAGTAATTTTGAATATGTAGTAAAAATGTAAGACATATCACAACAAAAGCTTTCACCTTAAACCAAAAAAGTAAGTTGGAAAAAATAAAGATGAATTTTCCATAAAAAAATCTTTTAAAAGATCAGCATTTTATACCATGATAATATCTAGGAAAATATTTAGTTACATTTTTTTCTTTTTAACCTCATTAATCCTTGGGAATTTGTACAGATTTAGTGGTCTTGCTTTGCTTAGGCAGTTGGCTTGTAAGTCAGCTTCCAACTCTCTATCTCAAATCTATTTGAACAGCTACCTTTTTTTTACTTAGTTCTTAATTCTACAGTAATTAGCTGCATTCACTTTTTTTTCTTCTTGTACTGTGTCCATACCAGGGATGGACCCGGGGAGGGGGGGGGGGAGACGACCGCCCCCTCCCAAAGTTTTGAAAAAACTCCTTAGATATAGTAATAAAATTACAAATATTTTACAATTATATAGGTTCGCCACCCCAAAGTTTTTGCACAAAATTTAAGAACCGCCTCCTCATAAATTTTGTATAAAATTTTTAATTTTTTTTTTGATAAATACTAAAAAATAATAATAATAATAACGATAATAATAACAATAATAATAATAATAATAATTTATTTTTTAAGTATGATTACTTTCTTATTTTAAATTTAGTAATGTTAAAATAATTGAGAATTTATTTATTAATATGTTAAAGTCTTTTTTGTCTGATTAGGGCCCAAATTTTTTAGTTGTTTGCTTATAACTAAATTAAAAAAAAAAATGATTACTCAAGAAGATACAAATCACAATCATATATAGGCAATAGTAACCTACCTGGAGCAGTCATCATATATTCAAAACAAAAAAGCTTCTCTTCTTTCTCTTATTTCACAACTGATGAACCCAAATCATTAGAACTAGTGACCCAAAACACAATCTCTCTCTCGTGCATCGTGAGTCTTCTGGCGTTCAAGATCGTGATTCATCGACACACACACACACACACACACTCTCTCTCTCTCTCTCTCTCTCTCTCTCTCTCTCTCTCAGAGTTAGAATTTATTATTTGGGAAAAAAAGATTGGACTATGAACTTGGTAATGCTGGTTATGGAACCATTTGTGTAATTCTCAATCATCTATTTATACTTTTGTATTACATTTCTATTGTCAACTATTGAGCACAACTTTAGATGCTTAGGTAGATATGTAGAGCAAATAATTGCTTTTTTGAAAATTAATATGGATTTACTATAACATATCAAATTGTATTTTGATAATATTTTGTAATTATATACGATGAAAGGAAACATCTAATTATATATTTTTGTGATATTTGGGTAGATATTGATATTGTCTATCACATGTTCATTACAAATTTTTTGATTGCATGTACACTCGCCCCCCAGACATTAAAATCCTGCATCCGTCCCTGGTCCATACTCGACTCTCCAACACTACTAACGCTTTAGAATATTTATATATAAAAAAAATCTTTATATTTTAGTTTTTAGGATAATGAAAAATGAAAAAATAAATTTATTTAAATGAAAAATATTTTTTAGTTTTAAAAAGTGTAAATTATTTTGGAATTAAAGTTTTAATAATTCCATCCCAATCACTGCCAATATGATTTTTTCCAATAATAACCTATACTCAAATATTTAAGAGAAGGATTATTTGAATTTTCAAAACAACACTAGTGAGTTCAAAAAACGTCCAAAATTATAGCAATACTCTCTGCGGTGTAGTGCCGTATAATTTGACGAAAAAATTATAACCAAATTGTGGATGGTGACATATTTATTATCGGTAATCAAACCGCAGCTTAAATAGTTTTAACTTGTTAGTTAATTTAAAAATAATTTTAAATAATTATCAAACGTATGCATATAATATATAATACTATAACACTAATTTGCAACAAATTCTTCATCTCAAATATCACTCACATTTATTTTTAATTTTATATTTCATTGGAAATAAATAAATATATATTATGTATATGTGTATTAACTATGACTAACGGTAGGGCTATATAAAATACTACATAATCTGTTCAAACCGCCCAATCCTCACCAATTCCTCTACTAACCGCAGATTAAATTTTGAAATTTATATTTGCCCTCAAAACTACTCCGTTATAGTTAATGCATACATTTTTTTTAATCTCTAATAAAATATCAAAATAAAAATGAGTGTGAGAGAGATTAATGTGAAATTTGTTGCAAATTAGTAGTTATATTTATGAAAAATTAGTTTGTATTATGTATATGAAATGTATTATGCAACTTAATGTTATATATTATGCAAATAGTTGATAATTGTTTAAGAATATTCTTCAAGCAACTAGCAAATTGAAAACGCCCCAAACTGCCCAAACCATGATTTGATTATTTCTTAACCTACCATTTGCGGTTTGGTTCATAATTTAACTCTCAAACTGCCCAAACTACATTGCGGACACCCCTAGTAGAAGGGGACGATTTCATAAACAAATTATAAATTTGAAATTAATATCAAATCAACTCACAATTAGCAAGTGAATCGGTGCAAATTAAACAATTTTAGCCAATTAAACAATATTTTGCATAATCTTTACTCTCCAATTTGATCCTCTCCATTTTATTTATGTAATAAAAGATTTTCATTTCTTATCTAATGATTATGAAAAATGAATATAAATTTATAATTATTTTAACAATGATGTTTGGTCCACAGCCCCGACTATGCCCAAATTACATGGCACCAACAAAAGCAAAACAAAGACCAATGTTGTTTCTTCGCTGTGTGTGTCTACACCAAGTTACCAACGGTGTTCTCTCCCTCTCTTCTCTATTTCTCTCAAACAAACGGTGGTCTCTCTCTCCTCTTTCAGATATGACTTGTGAAGAAAAAAAGAAGAAGAAGGGAATGGGTGATCGGAGAACTGACCTCCACACCCTCGCTGTCACTCCTCCACCGACCACCGTGTACTACCTACTGTTGGAAATGGTAGAAAATTCTGGGTAAAACCAGAATTTTTCTCAAGTTTGGTCTATTTTTTAGGTGGGCCCCGAGTGTCGATTTACTCGGGTCAAAGTGGTAACGCGTTCTATGCCGCGTTGTGATTCGCGTGGTATATTTGGTTGCTCAAAACCATTACCAAGTGAATGGGAAATTGAAGCCAAAGTATGCTCCATGGAAATGGAGTTTTGGTGGAAATTCCTTAAGGTTGTAAATTGGCTTGTCCCACATTGATTTGGTGGGAAGTTTTGAAAGGGTTTATAAGGCTTGGGTTAGATACTTGGGGTGTGCCCCAAGGGGTACCCAAGTGTTTTAGAGGGAGAGGTTATGGGCAAAATGGGCTAAATCCATTGGACCCAAAAATCACCACACGCGCGCCGCCACCGTCCAGCTGGGCGCGGGTGTGTGGTTGGGCTTCTAATCTTTTTAGGCCAAAAACATTTGAATTTAATTTTATTTTTGGTAAAATAAAATCCAGAATTCAAATTAAACTGATTTGGATTTTCTGTACATCCAAACAGAGCCCTTCCCGTTTTCAAACAGAAATAAACTAGTTTGGAATTAGTACACACCCAAACAGGGCCCTTCCCGTTTTTTGCCATCTGTTTGAATTATTAACAGATTCAAATCTGTTTGAATTCAAAACCAACAGGTTTCATACCTGTTCAATTTAAAACCAAGAGCCACCTTTACATCTATAAATAGGATCACCCTCATTTGATGTTTTTCATTCAGAAATTTCGTATTTCACCTCTGCTTATTCTATTCTTCATCTTGCTGCATTTTATTTCTGAAAGAAAGAGTGTATGTAACGCCCTCAAAATAATAACAATAAACCCACCAGATAAGACATGCATTTACATTTAAACTAACCACATTTCCTTTCATTCATTAGAATTCCGTTACATAAGTATTACATGTTAATCTCATAACAAAATGCCCTACGGGCTTACAGCTTTCCAAGTTAACACTTGGTTACAACAAAGGGTTCTAACTCGTTTACACATTAAGCCCTTGGCTTGAAATTACATGTAATAAATCAAAGTAAAACGGCAAAACTATGCCCGCCACAAGCCTCCCAGCTATGTCCTTGGAGGTGGCATGCTTCCTGCACCTGAAAATGATATTCCCATATAGGGTGAGCCACAGCCCAGTAGAAATACACTAAACCAACCATGGACAATGACTAAAACATTAGCAATTGATAGTTGGTCAACACTGATACAGTCACATAAATAACATATTTATGTCAACGACTTACAAGTCCCAATTACTTTTCATTTTCCTTTTAACAACAGATAAGCATACTAGCTCTATCATCATTTCCACAGATATGTATAAAGACTATATCTCACATTCAGATAAGCATAAAAGCTATATCCACATTCTCAACAGATATGTATATCAACAATATCCACAGATAAGCATACAAGCTGTATCCACACTCTACAACAGATATGTATATCAACAATATCCACAGATAAGCATACAAGCTGTATCCACACTTCACTTCACAAAGATAAGCATATGAGCTCTATCTTCACTTCTCTAGACAAGCATATGAGCTCTGTCTACGGAGTACATCCCCTATCTCCTCCAAATACCTATCCGGTTTAGAGGTCCATCCCCTATCTTCCCCTAAACCGCGGAGTACATCCCCTATCTCCTCCTCTACACATAACGTATATAAACACATTGGTTCTATATACAATCACACAATACACACAATTAATGTATTCGATCAACCGTCAAGTTCCATGACACATTCCATTGATTAGTTTCCGTTTACCTAATCATCATGCATTGTCTACAACAATCTCGACTATCCTCCACCGATAGCCCAAAGCAGTTATTTCTAAAACAGAAAATAAATGCACAAATGGATATTCAATCAACATTTCATTTCCTCATTTCTCACCAATTAATTATCCCAATTAATTAAACAATGTAATTAGGCCATTTTCCATAATTGCTATTTCAACCCTTAGGTCCCATTTTCATCAATGATTCAACATTAATTCCATTTTCCATGCCAAACATGCATCTAGGTTTATTATGAATAAAACCCCAACTTTTGTAAAATTACGCAAAAGTCCCAAACTTTCACCAAATTACCAAACCAAGCCCAACATCTCAAATTACCAAAATTTAAAGACAAAACCCATAGAGAGGAGTAGGTTATCCCTACCTCAAATTCGGAGTCCCAAAGGAGATGAAGACCAAAACCAAAATGCTCCAAACCTCGAAATTTTCAGATCAAAAGGAAGCTCTCGACGATCAACACAACTTTTGTGAAGACAAAAGGTGAGTAAACGATCCTTACTAGATCAAATCTAAGAGAGAAGGGCCGATTTAGAGTGAGAAGCTCTGAAAATGGCTTTTTGGAAAAGTAAGAGAGAGAAGAGAAAGTGAAAAGTGATTTGAAAAGTCACATTTTCGGAACTTTAACCCAGGTCTCCGCTCGAGCGTAAAACACCCCGCTCGAGCGGCCACTCACAGACGTACGCTCGAGCGGCCAACCTCCCGCTCGAGCGCAGAATGCACTCGCTCAGCACTTTTGCAGAACCAGACCTACGCTCGAGCTCCCAACCCTATGCTCGAGCTCACAACACTGCACAACAAGATACTGGATGGATGTAATCTACGCTCGAGCGCCAACACCTACGCTCGAGCGTACAGGCCAAAAATCTGGGCAACTAGTTTTGATTTCTAAACTCAACTAACCTGTAACAAACCCGCTCAACACATCCTATAACTCAAATACAAAGTAAGAAAGGATGCAAACAAGATAATAAACAACTACCAACATCCACGGACACATGTCCGGATCACTATACAACAAGGGTAAACCCGAGATCGCTATAGTGTAAACACTTAGTGTGTTCGTAAGGCAAACAATTTGTAGTGCTGCTATTGTTTGTGGTAAGATCATTTCATCCTGGGAGATAGACGTCCAAATTCTGAAAGCACCGTGGAGAGGACGAATCTGTCTTAAGGACACAGTGTCAAACACTGGACTTGATCAGAAAATAATTCGAACAAATTAAATCAAGTAAGTTATTTAATTTATTTTCAGTGTTGTTTTTATTTATTAAAATCAGATTTAAATTTTGTTTTTGTAACAAAATAAAATCTGTTTTTATTTATTTATTTATTATTTCAAGTTTGATTTTTGTAATCAAACAAATTCTCTCCTTTTCTTTATTTCTTTAAATTCTAGTTGTTGTTTTGTACACAATAGAATTAAATCTTTTAAATACAGTGAAGATTGTCCAACACCTACCCCCTTTCATGAACCTCACAGCTGCAAGTCCAACCCTATTTTCTGCTGTTGCAGATCGCAAGTCACTGCACTAGAGTGAGAAGCAAGAATAGTAGGAAATTGTGGGTTTTAAAGCACCATTTTCACTCTCTTTCTTTAAAACTCCAATGATCAAAACCCACAAGACCTCCATTTTGGCACAAACTCCACATCTTTTCACCCATATTCTTCCACACACACACATACACACACACAAAACACCTTTTTTCCTCTCTGCTCTAGTCTAGTTTGTAAAAGCAAAACCACTAATCTCAATTGAACTTAGCAAGAAAACAGAGATGGGTTGTGTTGCCTCTAAAATGAGGATTTCGTCATCTAAAAATTTAAATAAATATTTGTATCTACAATTTTGATAGTTGCATCCACACCACTCTATTTTCTGATTCTTCTATTAATCTCTTGGCTCTTGCTCACATTGAGATCAAAGAAAAACGAAGATAAAAGGGGTTGAGAGCGATTAGAGAAGAGAGGCGGTTAGTGGTGGATGGTGGTTGTTCATGAGAGAGAAACATATTTGGCGGTCAGTGAGAGAGAGGCAGCGACGTCAATGAGAGAGGTAGTCTTGAGTGTTTGATTTTTTGATTCAGTGCCTCTTCGTTTTCCTAGCGTGTGAACCCATACTTTTTTGAGGTAACTGGAGCAAACAAACGAGTAACACTTTCCACCTCATTTGGGCAATTCGGGTGGACATAAATTCAGTGAATGTAATAATGTTGTTGTTTTAAATTAAGAGAATTGCTAGATATCCCTATATTTCTTCTAAGGACCCCTCACTTCTTTAAACTCTCACCACCAAAATTGCTCCATTTCTTAATTTTCTTTAGACCCATTCCATAATCTCAAATGTACCCTTTAAACTTTCATCCCAACATTTTTCAACAGACAATCTCTCCCTACCTCCGGCAACCCCTTTCCCTCACCAATAACCCTCCCACAGCCCTTCTTCTCCACTGGAGACCCTACTTCAGTCCCCCTCCCTCACCGGTGACTTTTCATTTCTGATAGCCCATCTCCTTAGCTCCATCTTTCTTCTTCTTCCTTTAGCGATCCTCTTGCTCATTTTTTTTTCACCCAAATCTCTCATTCCACGAATCTCAGTCATTTTCCATCGCTGCCACCCATACAACTATCCTGGAGCCCTCTCCTACATGCTTGTGTTCAAATTTTCTTCATTTGAAATCATCTCACTTGGTTAGAAAAACTCAGTATTGAACACACGGTGGAAGTTCGGATGTAAACCACCGAACAAATGGTGGTAGTTGGGTTGTAGACCATCGAACAAATGGTAGTGGTTCAGCCTTGAACTACCGAACGAAATCTGGAGAAATCACAAGCAACACTACAGCCGTGACAATCGTACAAGGAGGGCAAATTTTCCACCATCATGAATCTTTTGTGATCGCAATTGCGATCTGACAAGAGATCGATAGAGATAGGGATAGAGAAAGAGAAAGAGAGCCTAAGGCCCCCGTTTGGGAAGTCAACTATTTTAGTAGCCTATTTTAGTTTTTGACTTTTTTAGTAGGCTGAAATAGTTGTGTTTGGGAAAAGAATTAGATTTTTTTTTAGTTAGATGTGATATTTGTGAGAAAAAAAGTGAAACGATTATGGGTTTGATGTGATATTTTGTCTTATTAGCTATTGTAGCCTATTTTTTCTTTTAGTACTATTTAAGTCCAAAAAGCTAAAAAAGCTTCTACCCAAACACCCCCTAAGAGTGGTGTGGGTGATGGCGTTGTTGGCGGTTGGTGAGTAAGGGTAGAGCTGTTAGTGGCTGGAGGTGATGTTGGTAATGGTAGTGGTAGTTGCCGGTCGGAATGGAGGAGATGGCCAATGTTGGGGTGATGGGGATGGTTGGTGGGATTAGGGTTATGGTTTTGATGGGGATGGATGGTGGGATTAGGGTTAGGGTTTGGAAAATTAGGGTTAGAAAGTTAGTCATAGGAATAAAAATAAAATTTTATGTTTGAACAAAATTGGAATTAAAACAATAAAAGATGTGATGGATCTTTAAAAAAAAAAAGAAGATAAATAGCACTATTTTTAAATTAAACAATATCATTGTAGTCATCATTAAGGGATTTACTTGGTTGACTAGGTTGTTTAGCAATATTTTGTTGACTAGGAACATGCCAGATGAGTGGAGGAATAGTATTTTAGTGCTAATTTATAAGAATAAAGGAGATGTCAAGAATAACAACAACTATAGAGGAATTAAGCTAATGTGTCGTATAATGAAAGTATGGAAGAGGGTGATAGAACGTCGATTGCGAGATATAACAGAGGTGTCATAGAATCAATTTGGGTTTATACCTGGTAGGTCAACAATGAAAGTGATCTATCTTTTGAGGAGAATAATAGAAAAGTGTAGAGAAAAGAAAAGACACATTCATATGGTGTTTGTCGATCATAAGAAAGCATATGATAGAGTACCTCGGGATATAATCTAGTGGGTGTTAGAGAAGAAAATGGTGACAAATGGTTACATTGATGTGATTAGGAACATGTATGAATTGCTGGTTGGAGTGACAAATGAATTTTCAATTACTGTAGGATTACACCAAGGATTTACCTTAAGTCCTTATCTTTTTGCTTTAGTTATGGATGAGTTGACAAGAAATATTCAGGATGATGTGCAATGGTGTATGCTTTTTGCAAATGATATCATGTTAGTGGATGAGACTAAAGAAGGAGTTAACACAAAGTTGGAGATTTGGAGAGAAACACTTGAATCTAAAGGATTTCAAATAAGCAGAACTAAAACATAATATATGAAGTGTAAATTTAGTAACAGTAACAATGAAAGCAGAGAATAAGTGAAGATTGAAAACCAACAACTACCTAAGAGTGAACATTTTCATTATTTATGGTCAATTATCACAACGGCGAAATAGATTGATGCGAATGTGGTCCATAGAATTAAAACAGGATAGCTTAAGTGGAGAAGTGTGTCTGGGATACTATGCGATAAACGAGTACTCACTAGACTAAAAGGAAAGTTCTATAGAATGGCTATTAGACCAGCGATGTTGTATGGGACGGAGTGTTGGGCAACCAAGAAACAACATGTAGACAAGATGAGCATTGCTGAAATAAGAATGTTAAGATGGATGTGTAACAAGACTAGGAAATATAGAATTAGGAATGAGTATATCCGGGAATGAGTAGGAGTAGCACCGATAGAAGATAAGTTGAGACAGAATAGATTGAGATGGTTTGGTCATATTTAACGGAGACCAACAGAGGCAGTAGTGAAGAGATGCGATGAAGTGATGGTAGATGGAAGTGATAATGGACGGGGTAGACCTAGATTGACATTGGCTAGCGTAACAAATAGAGATATGAATCTACTTAATTTGACTAACAAAATGACATTTGATAGAGTCATATAGAGAAGAAGGATTTATGTAGCCGACCCCATTTGATGGGACTTGTGGGGAAGCATTTTTCGAATGGCGCCACGTGGTCGAGATAGACCTAAGATGTCGGCTAAGGTGCCACATGGATGAGTCATGCTACCGAGGTGATCACGACATTGCCGAGATGTTTTGCTGTAATGCCGGAATCCCGAGGTATCCGAATAAGGGACAAGAATCCTAGAATAGGAAAGGATGTCAATCTGGATAAGGATAAGGCTCATGAAGAGTTTATCCCTATCTAGCCGAGAGTCGAGGATGAGCATTGAGCCTAAGTCCAATGAAGTGAGGCTTCTAGAGGATCAAGTCACTGCTGGTTATAAAAGTAAGGCATCCTCGTGGGTTTGAGATAAGTTTTACTTGTGAGTTTAAGTATTGCATTGATATCTATGAGATATAAGATTTACTGACTTGATCGTTGGAGTGCTTCTGGCGGTATTCTCATCTTCTTGTTGGCATGTAGTTGGCTCAATCTGTTCTGCCGGTGTTCTCCAGCTAAGTTCCCCATTTGGTTGTGTAACGCCCTCAAGATAATTCATAGAAACCCACATTATAGGCATACATAGACATAGGTAAACAGAACTTAATTCCATTCATCAGAGTATTCCTTACGAATGTATTGCATGTTGACAACAAAAGTAAATGCCCAACGGCTTACAACTTTCCAAGCCAACACTTGGTTACACAAAAGAGAGTACTAACTCAAAGCACATTAAGCACTTGGCTTGAATTTACATGTAATACCAAAATAACAAAAAAATAATTCAAGAGTTTTCAACTCCCAAAACCTTTCAAGCTACGTCCTTGGAGGTAGCATATCACCTGAACCTGAAAATGATGTCCCATATATGGTAAGCCACAGTCCAGCAGAGATATACTAAACCAAATATGAACAATGACTAAACCAATAGCATTTGATAGATGGTTAACTCTTATAAACCAATTTACAACCTAGTCCAATTCCATGACACGAAGTCCACGTTTCATTTCATATTTCTTTGTTTATACAAAACATTTCATAAACAAGGCTTAGAACCTGGCCAAACAATTAATTGGGAATACATCCCATATCAAAGCACTTCCTTTATTCACAATTCAAAGGAGTTTACAACTTATCTTAAAACACTTTCATACTTCAATTTAATACACACATTTACTGTATTAATACCTCAAATGATACACATATTTGCTGTATCAATGGAGTCCATCCCCTATCTTCTCCCAAACGGGTTTGAGAGTCCATCCCCTATCTCCTCTCAAACCATAGAGTACATCCACTATCTCCTCCCAAACAATATGCATATACAATGTATTCAACATTTGTCATACACAATAATCAGTCAATACACAAATTTGCTGTATTAATCCAACTGTCATATTGAATGACATAGTCAATGTGATTAGTTTCAGTTTTCCCTAATCAACATATAGTGTCTACAACAATCAAGACTATCACCCAAAGCAAATATTTCTAAACAGAACATAAATGCATCAACAGATATAATATCAACAATTTCATAGGTGAGTGATTAAATTAACCCAACTACACCATATAATTAAATAATTTCCCAATCTCATAATTCTCAACTCAATTTCACATTTCTCCAAAATTAATTATACAAATTAATTTGTCTTAATAACTAGGGCATTATCCCATATTTCACATATCAACCCTAAGGTTTGATTTCACCAATCTAACAACAATAATAATTCCATTTTTCAACAACTCACATACACATAGGTTTTAATATTTGAAAACCCTTCTTTCATAAATTACACAACAAACCCTAACTTTCTCAATATTACCCAACATCACCAACTATTCAAAATGACCAAAATTAAAGACAAAACTCATAAGATGGAGTAGGGTATCCCTACCTCGAAATGAAGAGACCAAAGGAGAAGATGATAAAAATCCAAAGTGCTCCAAATTCACAAATTTTCAGATTAAAACGTAGCCCACACAACCCTCTATCTTTCTTACAAAGGACTTAGGGTAGAAACACATTAAAAGTAGATCAATCCCTCGAGAGAAGTTAAGTGTAGAGAGAGAGAGAGAGAGCTGGATCTAGGGTTTTGAAATCAAAAGGGATGAAAAAGTGAAGTGTAATCCCGCTGCTGTCTACTGATATACGTATTACCCACTCGAGCGGAGAATAGGACGCTCGAGCGTCAAACACAAAAACTGGAGCGCCAAGACACAACAACAAATTCCACCCGCTTGAGCGCAAAAAGGGAACCCGCTCGAGCGTAGATTACACTCTTCCAGTACTTTCACAAACTTCGAACACCCGCTCAAGCGCAAAGACACCCGCTCGAGCGCGACCCGCTCGAGCACGAAAAACACTCTTGCAGTATTGCTGCAGACGCACAAAATGCTGAAAGTGTGCAAACTCCGCTTGAGCGCAGTAAGACCCGCTCGAGCGGATCACTAGAAATCTGGGCAACAAGAATTGGGACAAAGCTCAGCCAACCTGTAACAAACTTGCTCAAAACATCCTATAACTCAATTATAAAGTATTGAAGGACGGACACGAGATAAATACAACAACTAACATCCACGAAACCAAGTCCGGATTACACTAATCAATGGAGGGAAAGTCGGGATCGTTATAACCTCCCCCCCTTAAGGAATTTCGTCCCCGAAATTAGATACAAGTTTCAAAAACATGTTTTTCTCAATTTTCAACAATGTTACCAACCAAGATTTCAAATCTTGACCCAGTACCGGTCATCCCATCTCTATTCAAGAGGCAGCTCACAATATAATTTTCAACTTGCATTGTTAACATGCATTCCTTTGAAATTTACCAATTTCAACACATATTCAAAAATTCAATTACATATTCAATGCCTAACAACATATTTGCATTTCTGAAACAGAATTAACATACGCAATGTTAAAATAAACTTCCATTCTCAAGGCCTACTCAACCTTCACAATATTTTCCAAAAACCAAACATATACAATGTCTTATAACTTAAGACATATTCAATGCTCTAAAAGTTTATTAATACAACGAAATTCACAATACATGATTAAACATCAATAAACAAGTCCGGATATTTCTCACGAACCTCCAACTCACGTTCCCAAGTGGCTTCTTCCACTCCGTAATGTTTTCACAAAACCTTAACCAATGGAATGGTCTTGTCTCGCAAGACTTGATCCCGCCTATCCAAGACCCGTACCGGTCTCTCCTCATACGAGGCATCCTCGTCTACCTCTAAGTCGGTCCAATCCAACACATGGGACGGATCCGACTCGTACTTCCGAAGCATGCTAACACGAAACACGTCATGCACCCCGGACAACTGCGGCGGCAAAGTTAAACGGTAAGCAATCTCCCCAATCCTCTTAAGGATCTCAAAGGGACCAATAAACTGAGGGGACAACTTCTCACTCTTCCCAAACCTCATCAAACCCCGCCTAGGTGATATCTTCAGAAAGACATGATCACCCGCCTCAAATGCCAAAAGCCTCCTCCTACGGTCGGCATAACTCTTTTGGCGACTCTAGGCTGTAACAAGCCTCCTACGGATAAGCTCAACTTTCTCTTGTCACTTCCCTTACCAACTCCAGGCCCAACAAAGGTGCATCATCCACCTCGGCCCAACAAACTAGAGACCTACATGGTCGGCCATACAAGGCCTCAAACGGTGCCATACCGGTACTCGACTGGAAACTGTTGTTGTAGGCAAACTCCACCAAGGGCAAGTGCCTCTCCTACGTCCCACTAAAGTCAAGGACACAACCTCGAAGCATATCCTCAAGGATCTGAATAGTACGCTCGGACTGCCCGTCAGTCTGAGGATGATAAGCCGTTCTAAAGGTCAATTTAGTGCCCAAGGCACTCTGCAAACTCTGCCATAACCTAGCAGTAAAACGTGGATCTCTATCTGAGACGATCGACACTAGGACCCCGTGCAACCTCACTATGTCCCGAATATACAAGTCGGCAAGATGATCTACCGAGTCTCTTACGCACATAGGAATAAAGTGCGCCGACTTAGTTAACCAGTCTACAACCACCCAAATAGCATCACTACCCCGCTGAGTCCTTGGAAGACCTACAACGAAGTCTATAGTGACATGCTCCCACTTCCACTCGGCAATAGGCAAGGGTTGTAACAAACCTGCTGGCCTCTGATGTTCGGCCTTCACTTGCTGACAAGTAAGGCACTTAGACACACAAACTGCCATATCTTTCTTCATTCCCTGCCACCAAAACTGGGGACCCAAATCACGATGCATCTTGGTGCCTCCCGGATGCACCGCAAGGCGTGAATGATGAAACTCTCAGAGTGCCTCCTCTCGGAAAGACTCCGGTACAAACAGACGGTCTCGGTATCTCACACTCTGGTCGGGATACACAGTCAAACCATTCTCAACCTTCCCACTAGAGATCTTCTCTCGGAGGGATTCTACCTCAAGGTCACCTCTCTGTGCCTCTAACACTCGAGTCATAAGTGTAGGTTGTGCAACAATAGTAAACAAGGTCGCAGCCTCAACGGATTCGCCCAGAAGCAAATCAAACTCGCCAAGTGCACCCAACATCTCCCACTCCCGGATGGCTATACAAGCTACATCACTAATGGATTTCCTACTAAGGGCATCGGCCACAACATTGGCCTTCCCCGAGTGATAGTGCAACTCGAAGTCATAATCCTCAATGAACTCCATCCACCTCCTCTACCTCAAATTCAAGTCTCTCTATGTAAACAGATACTTCAAACTCTTATGATCCAAGAATACCTCGAATCTCTCACCGTACAGATAATGCCTCCAAATCTTCAAGGCAAAGATTACAGCTGCTAACTCTAGGTCATGTGTAGGGTAATTCCTCTCATGTATTTTCAACTGACGTGAGCCATAGGCTACCACTTTCCCTCTTGCATCAACACACAACCTAAACCCTCTCGTGAGGCATCACAATAAACCGCATAATCCAAACCTCTCTCCGAGATAATCAAAACCGGAGCGGTGGTTAATCTAACTTTCAACTCTTGGAACGACTTTTCACAAGTCTCACTCCAGACAAATTTGATCCTTTTCCGCATCAATCTAGTCAACGGTGAAGCTAGCCAGGTGAAATCTTTCACAAACCGGCGGTAATACCTAGCTAATCCCAGAAAACTGCGGATCTCAAAAACACTCTTAGGCTGTGCCCAATCCTGCACTGCCTCTATCTTGGATGTATCAATAGACACCCCTTTCCCGGAGACCACATGGCCTAGAAACTTGACTTCCCCTAGTCAGAACTCACACTTCCCAAATTTGGCATACAACCTATGGGCTCTAAGCAACTCAAGCACCACTCTCAAGTGTTTCTCGTGCTCCTCCTCAGACAGTGAATAAATTAGAATGTCGTCCATGAAAACGACTACAAAACGATCTAAGAATTCCCGGAAGATCCGGTTCATCAAATCCATAAACACTGTCGGTGCATTGGTGAGCCCAAAAGGCATCACCAGAAACTTATAGTTGCCATACCGCATACGGAATGCCGTCTTCGGAATATCCTCCTCTCTAACCCTCAACTGGTGGTAACCCGATCTCAAATCTATCTTAGAGAAACAACAGGACCCCTTCAATTGCTCACACAGATCATCTATACAGGGCATAGGGTACTTATTCTTAACCGTAGCCCGATTCAATTTCTAGTAATCGATACAAAGTCTCAAGGCACCATCTTTCTTTTTAGCAAAGAGGGCCGGTGCTGCCTACGGCGAAACACTAGGGCAGATGAAACCCTTATCTAGCAACTCCTAGAGTTGAATCTTCAACTCGCCAACTCAGCTGGGGCAAAACGATAAGGTGCCATAGAAATCGGCGCCGTGCTGGGCACTAAATCAATAGAGAACTCGATCTCTCGATGTGGTGGTAAACTCACAAGATCCTCGGGAAAGACATTCGAGTACTCACAAACCACTCTCGGTAAAACAGTCTAGGTCCCATCACACTCACCACTCATAAAGCTGGCGAGAAGACCACTAAGCTCACTCCGTCCTCACGGATTATACACCGGTGGAAACACACTACTAACCCGATCCCCCAAGAAATGGAAACAATCCCCGCTCACGGTACATACAGTGACCCTCTAGCGGTAACAATCAATAATAGCCTGGTATGACGATAACCAGTCCATACCCAAAATCACATCGAAACCCGACATAGCCATAACTATAAAATAAAATGGAAGTCGGCGGTCGGCGACCTCTATATCACAGCCCCGACACCCTTGTTTCAAAATCAATTCACCCCCAATAGGTGATATAACACAAATAGGATATGCTAACTGCGCCAACTCCAATCCCAAAACAGATGCAAATGCTGTAGATATAAAGGAATGAGATGCACCCGTATCAATCAATACATTGGCCCAAGTTGCAAAACAAAAGGTACCTCTCACAACAGATGGAGCCGGTACAAGATCCTGCGCGGTAACAGCATACACGCGCCCTGAAGGTCTCTGGTCTACCTACTCACCCCTAGGAGCAAAAGACTGCTACACAAACTGGGACGACGAAGCTTCCTAATTGGCCCTTAAGGCCTAAACTGACTGTGCTGGCTGAAAACTTTGCGTTTGCCTCGAACCGGGCGCACCCGATGTGGCACTCAACTGCAGGAAAAACCTCTTTAGGTGCCCTGCCTGGCCACACTGGTAACAAGAGAGCGGCTCTCCTCTACCCTGACTCTGGCTCTGAGGTCGACTCGAAGATGAAGCTGCTCTCTAACCTCCTCCCCTCTGCGGGCAAGCTAGAGAGTTGTGGCCCAGCTGACCACATTTGTAATAGGTAACGTCTCTCTGACCGCCTCTCCTAGAACCTGCACTCGGCATTGGAAAGGTGGATCTAGCAAAACCACCCAGAGACTGCTGAGGGTTAGAACTCCTCTGCCTCATAGCATCCTCCTGGCCATCCTGACTCCTCTTGGAGCCCCTCATCCTCTCCTCCTCCTCACGCATGATAATCTCCATATGAGCTGCAGCATCCACCAGACGCCCATACTCCCGGATCATGGACCTTGCAACTCTAGTCTTGAGTCTGTGCCTTAATTTCCTCTCAAATTCCAAACAATGACATTCCTCAGACGCCACTAACTCAGGAGCAAACCTCGACAAGCTAGTAAATGCGGCCTCAAACTCGGCCACAGGCAAACTCAACTGATTAAGCTGGCTGAACTGATCTCTCAACTTCTCCCTGGCAGCGGGAGACAAAAACTTCTCCTAGAAAGCATCCACAAAGGCCTCCCAAGTGCCACCAATACGACTCCTCATAAACTTCCACCACTGACCCGCATCTCCCTTTAGTTGGAAAGACGCCAAGGTCATCTTCAAAGCCCCGTCTTCGATGCCAAGCATCTCAAACGTCTTCGTCATCTGTTCTAACCACTCATCAGTCTTAAGTGGCTCTTTCGAATCCCCTAGAAACTCATCCGGATTAGACCGGAAAAACTCCATCTTCAGAAAAGAAGGCCCTGCCTCAGCAACATGGGCCTGGACTTGATTCTCAGCTCTGAGAATGTCCATGGACTCCCTCAATGCTCCGACCATCTCGTGGGCTAAGGCGTCCATGGCCTGCTAACTTACTGGCTCGGCCACATTGGCCTGGCCAACACCCTCCTGTTGTTCTGGAATCTCATCCGGTATAGGCATCTCCTGCCTCCTAGGCCTACCTCGCTTACCACCATGTCCTCATCCTGACATCCTAATAAAGGTAACAGGAACATTAGCACATTCATAAATGTGTCGAAACTGTAACACTCACATCCTAATGCATGGACAACTGTAATTCATTCCACGTAAGCACGTAATCACATAAGCACTTACGAATTTCATTTCTGGATAATGACAGTCCCGAGGCGTTGCTAGAGTTCCGGTTAAAAACAGCATTGATCAAGTGCTTTTCTAACAAAACTCACAGAGTCCCAAGGATCTAATCAACATCATAGAAATTAAATCCCATACCCAAGTAGTCACATAAACATGTTATCACATAAGCACATAACATTACATCTAAGTCTCTAACAAGCGAGACAAACCCATTGTGGTACTAACCACTTCCCGTGTACCCAAAGTATTCGAACCTGGTACGCTCTGATACCAAGTTGTAATGCCCTTAAAATAATACATAGAAACCCACATTATAGGCATACATAGACATAAGTAAACAGAACTTAATTTCATTCATCAGAGTATTCCTTACAAATGTATTACATGTTGACAACAAAAGTAAATGCCTATCGACTTAAAACTTTCCAAGCCAACACCTGGTTACACAAAAGAGAGTACTAACTCAAATCACATTAAGTCCTTGGCTTGAATTTACATGTAATACCAAAATAACAAAAAAATAATTCAAGAGTCTTCAAATCCCAAAACCTTCCAAGCTACGTCCTTGGAGGTAGCATATCACCTAAACCTGAAAATGATGTCCCATATAAGGTGAGCCACAGCCCAGCAGAGATATACTAAACCAAATATGAACAATGACTAAAACAATAGCATTTGATAGATGGTTAACTCTTATAAACCAATTTACAACCTAGTCCAATTCCATGACACGAAGCCCACGTTTCATTTCATATTCCTTTGCTTATACAAAACATTTCATAAACATGGCTCAGAACCTGGCCAAACAATTAATTGGGAATACATCCCATATCAAAGCATTTCCTTTATTCACAATTCAAAGGAGTTTACAACTCATCTTAAAACATTTCCATACTTTAATTTAATACACACATTTGCTGTATTAATACTTCAAATGATACACATATTTGCTGTATCAATGGAGTCCATCCCCTATGTCCTCCCAAACGGGTTTAAGAGTCCATCTCCTAACTCCATGTGGTCAAAAATCAACACCCACAATTTGGCGCCATCTTTGAAAACTTAAGAAGAGTAGATGGCCAACGACGAACAGGAATTGAGAATTGGGGACGACATCCACAACGACAAGGAAGAACATGTGGATCCTAATGCTAGAGGAGAGAATGGTAATAAAGGAGTACAAGAACTGAGTCCTGGGATGAATGATGTCGACAAGGGGCGCAATGGCCCGAAGAAGGGAGGCTGAGATGAATGTTATAATGAAAGTGACCTCCAGGTATGGAAGGATAAATGCATTAGGAGGGATGAGGAGATGAAGGACGTGGCAAACAAGTTGACAGGCCTGCAGACTGTGGTTAACTTCATGATGCAAAACAACGAGATGCAGCCATCGTTCCCATTACAGAAGACATTGACACCAGCAGCCAAGACTGATGCCGTAAAAGGAGGACAGAAGGCAGTCCCAGTTGTCCCACAACATGGCAAGGGATAGGGAAACTCACATCGGCCATCAAAGGATGTCGGGCATACAGAGTCAGTACGAGGCGAGTCACAGAGGACACCGCGGGCCAAGGGGATCTATGTCAAAGGATCTCGGAAGATCCAAGGGCAAAGCCTTCATTTTGATGTAGTAAATGAAGGGAAATCCAAGAGGACACACAATTTCACCTAGAGTAGCACGCCGAGAGACTGAAGTCTATTGATAGCCGAGCATCTGGTAGAACAAAGGAGGATTTGAGAGATTACCTCCAGAGAAAGAGACTCAACGCCGAGATCACGTTCAATGTTTGGCTGAGGACGCCATTCTTGATGGAGTTGGATACATTTGAGGCCCCGAAGAGATTCAATATGCCGAGGTTTCAGATCTACGACTGTAAGTCTGATCTCAACTTTCATGTTGGTTTGTATTTGAATTTAATCGCTTTGTGGAGTGGGAATGAGCAGTTGCTATGCAAAGTATTCCCATCATCCTTTGGGGAGATAGCATCGGATTGGTTCCATAAACTACTGAAAGGGAGTGTAAAGAGTTGGGAAAGCCTGGCCGAGAAGTTTGTGGCCAGGTTTTTTACGAACAAGTCGCAGCCACTAATGATAGATTCTCTATTGGCTTTGAAGATTAGTGATGGCGAAAGCCTCAGGGTTTATGCCAAGAGATACTATAAGGTGTACAACCAGATTCCGGCTTGTAACCAGGAGTTGGTAGTCGTGTCATTCAAGAACGGCCTGGATGATAAATGCTCGCTTCAGAAATCACTTGCAAAAACACTACCGAAGAGCATGGAAGAGCTCATGGCATAGATTGAGAAGTATGTCAGAGCAGAGGCAGACACACAGGGAACGAAGACACCAAAACAAGAAAGAAGAAACGGCTCGCCGAAGCGAGGTCGATGAAATACCGGTGCTGATAGGCCAGAAACAGGAATAAGGGCTATGTAGGCAGTTAGCACGATATTCAGGATTCCAATCTATAAGGTTTTCGAGAGGATCAAAAGCCAACCATACTACAGAGCACCAAAGAGGGTCCCTGGTGAGTTCATGGACAGGAGCACGGGGAAGCATTGTGTCTACCATAACGATGATGGGCACATGACTCAAGGATGCAGTGTTTTGAAATCACACCTGGAGGATCTGGTCAGACAGGGTCACCTTAGAGACCTAGTAGATGAGGCGAGGACAAGGGAAGAGCACGCGAGGCTACCCGAAGCACCAGCAGCACCACCTCCACTACCACTATCACAGCAGGGGAAGGAACCTCGGGTAATCAATGTGATTCACTCGAGGGTCAATGAGAATGAAGTTCTAAGGGAGACCCAAAGAGTAAGGCACCTACAATATATATATCATGTCCAACAGAAGAAGCTCAGAACAAATGAATATCAAGGACCAATGATTGTTTTCACTGAGGCAACTTGGACATAGTGCAGCATCTGCACAATGATGCCCTGATGGTAACTTTGAAGATTGGAGATTGCCAGGTGAAGCGCATACTGATTGATCAGTGAAGCTCTTATGAAATCATGTATGTCAGACATTACAAGGAGCTTGGCCTCCACCGGGATGATTTAGAGCAATCTAACAACCCTGTGGTCGAATTCAATGAGAAACTGACATGGCCTCTTGGAGCCATATCATTTTGGGATAACCTTGGTTGCATGGAATGAGGGTTGTTCCCTCAACGCTGCACCAACTATTGCGATTCCAAATAGAACAAGGGATTGAAAATGTACGAGGAGACCAAGTACAGGCATAAAATTGCTCCATGACAACAATGAAGTACACCTGTAATGTCAAAGAAGCAGAGAGTGCAGAGATTGAAAGCGAAGACCATGAGGTCTTGGATGATGTCGGCAAAAAGCCTACCGACAAAAGCGAAGAACCCATGAAAAAGGTTCTTGTGCAAGATGGTAATGATGAACGATTCTTTTTCCTTAACTCTGGCTTAGTTAAGGAAGAAGAAAGAGAACTAGAGGCTTTCTTGAGAGAGAACATAGAGGTGTTTTCCTAGACACCTTATAAGATGCTGAGGATTAGCCCCGAGGTCACCTGTCACAGACTTAATATGGACAGGTCAGCTAAACCAGTTGTCTAGAGAGCAAGGAGGCCGACATTATGCAGGCAATTGAGGAAGAAGTAGACAAGCTACTATAGGCATAGGCCATTAAAAAGGTGAATTATCCCACCTGGTTGTCCAATACAGTGGTGGTGAAGAAGAAGAATGGGAAGTGGAGGGTCTACGTGGACTTCATAAGCTTGAACAAAACTTGCCCCAAGGACAGTTTCCCACTGCCGAAGATTGATCAATTGGTAGATGCCACATCGAGGCATGGAAGGATGAGTTTTCTGGACACATATAGAGGTTATCACCAGATAGCAATGTATGCCCCATACGAAGAGAAGACATCATTCATCACCCCTAAAAGACTCTATTGCAACAGAGTAATGCCTTTTGGGTTGAAGAATGCAAGAGCAACATACCAAAGACTGATCACCAAAATGTTCAAACATTTGGAAGGATGGTAAAGGTTTACATAGACGATATGGTTGTTAAAACCAAGGAACCTGGGAACCATATGGCCAACCTGAAAAAGGTCTTTGATATCCTGAGATCATATCGGCTTCGACTCAATGCCGACAACGGCATACTTGGTTACCATGAGGGGTATTTAAACAAGCCTAGATCAGATCAGGGCCATCCATGATCTAAAGAGCCCGACAACGGCAAAACAGGTTCAGATTTTGACCAAAAAGGCCGCATCCCTGAACAGGTTCATTAGCCGAAGTTTGGATAAATGCAAATCTTTTTTTCAGTTATTAAAGAAAGCCACAAACTTTCTGTGGACAGAAGAATGCAAAGTTGCCCTGACCGACTTGAAGAAGTATCTGACAACCGCACCAGTGTTGTCAAACCCAATACCATGAAAAGAACTGTTCTTGTACCTGGCAATTTCACACCACGCCGTGAGTGCCGTGGTAATCCGAGAAGAGGAATGTGAGCAAAAGGTAGTGTACTATGTAAGCAAGACCCTGGCAAATGCAGAAACCAGGTACTTGCCTCTGGAGAAGTTAACATTGGCCCTAACAATGGCCTCAAAAAAGTTAAACCACTATTTTCAAGCCCACAAGATTGTGATGCTAACTGAACATCCACTAAAGTCCTTGTTACAGCATGAAGACCTGATAGGAAGAATAGCTCGATGGGCAGTAGTTCTAGGTCAGTATGACTTAGAATTCAGGCTGAGAATAGCAATCGAGGGCCAAGTTTTCGCCGACTTTGTGGCAGAATTCTCTCCTGGTGCAATCCCAAGGTAGGCACCGGTGCGCCACGGCCTAAGATGTTGAGGGAAGGACAAGGAAAACCAATTGGGGCCATGGAACCCCATGTCGGCAGAACAAAATAAGACATAAGAAAAACTAAAACCTTGTCATATTCATATCGGTGACTCTTTCCGCCTCTTTGTCGATAGCAGCTCAAACTGACAAGGAGTGAAAGGGGCGAATAATAGAGCAGTCCATCCATTTGGGGTTCAAGGCCTCAAATAACGAAGCAGAGTACGAGGCACTGATTGTTGGACTGAGGCTAGCAGCAGCAACTATGGAAGCTGACAAGGTGGTAGTCTTCTATGACTCTCAACTCATTATAAATCAAGCGACGGGCGAGTATGCAGCCCGAGATGAGAAGATGATAGCCTATGTCAAAGAGGTTGTCAAGTTGTTAGTATGTTTCCAAAACTGTTGGTTGCAACAGGTTAGTTGAGATGATAACAGCCACGCCGACGCTTTGGCTAACCTCGCTAACGCGATGAAATCAAATAAGGCAAGGACAATAATGGTGGATTATCTGTCAGGTCCAAGTATAGAGCCCCTAATAATAGAGTACGAAGCAATGTACGGGGAGATGGGTCCAAACTGGATGGACGCCATAGTTGTGTTTCTTAGGGATGGTAGGCTGCTAGCAAACAGAAAATAAGCGCACAAAACCAGATTAAAGTTCGCCAGGTTTTGCCTGTTAGCAAAAGGTAATCTGTACAGGAGATCCTTCACTGGACCCCTTCTGAAATGTGTGCATCCATCCTAGGTTGAGGACTTTCTATACGAGATCCATGAGGGAGTATCTAGAAGCCATACTAGGGTGCATATCACTTGCTCACAGGGCCATATCTCAAGGATACTAGTGGCCCTACATGCAGAAGGATGCTGAAGCCTATCTGAGGAAATATGAGAAGTGTCAAAGGTTTACACCTTTGATACACCAGCTAGCTACAGATCTAAATTCAGTGTCTAGTCCTTGGCCATTTGCCCAGTAAGGCATGGATCTTGTTGGGTAACTGCCCCATGCAATTGGGCAAAGGAAGTTCCCACTGGTAGCAACTGATTACTTTACGAAGTGGGTAGAAGCTGAAGCCCTAGCCAAAATCTGAGATATAGATGTAAAGAATTTCATCTGGAAGAAAATAATCACCAGATTTGGAATCCCAAGAACTATAGTAGCTGATAATCGCACTCAGTTCGACAACAAGTTAATTAAGAAATGTTGTGCGAAATACAAGATCAAGAACTATTATTCTACTCTTAGTTTCCCTTAGAGCAATGGACAAACATAGGCATCTAACAAGACCATCTTGGATGAAATCAAGAAAAGTCTAGAAGCTGCCAAGGGCAAGTGGGTGGAGGAATTGCCCAATGTTCTATGGGCATATCAGATTACGCCGAGGAGATCTCCTGGAGAATCTTCTTTTGCCATGACATATGGCACTGAAGTAGTCATACCATTAGAAATCGGCATCCCTAGAATCAGAACCCAAGAAGTGGAGAATGGACCAAATGAGGCATTCCTTACTTGAGATCT
Source organism: Camellia sinensis (assembly GCF_055761805.1). NCBI lineage: Eukaryota > Viridiplantae > Streptophyta > Magnoliopsida > Ericales > Theaceae > Camellia > Camellia sinensis. The sequence goes on from NC_138968.1 coordinate 15,868,763, forward strand.
TGATTTGATAGAAGAAAGAATGGAGAGAGCAGCAATTCGGCTGGGGGCATACCAGCAGCAGCTTACCAAGGCATACAACAAAAAATTCAATCACAGGGAGTTTCAGATTAGGGACCTTGTCCTAAGAAAGGTTGTCGACAATAAGAAAGATCCCAAAGAGAGCGAGCTTGGCCCAAACTGGGAAGGACCATATCAAATCATCTCGGTCGCTGGCAATGGCGCTTACCGGCTTGAAGACATTGATGCAAGAAGTTGCCAAGACCCTAAAACACTAGCAATTTGAAGTTTTTCTATAATTAATTTCTATTTTTTGAGTTTATTTTATGTAAACACTTGTTAGTCAAAGTATTAATGAAATACTAGCTCGATTTTGTTTTTATAAACTATTGTTGGAATTTATGCGATAAGACTGAAAAGCCTTATAACGATGTTCCCATGGTGAACATGACGATTAACTTAGACTTGCCATGATGGTAGATTTGAACTAAGTTGGCGATGTTTCAGTATGAAACATGACGGATAACTTAGATTTGTCATGATGGTAGAATTGAACTAAGTCGGCGATATTTCGGCATGAAACATGACAATTAACTTAGACTTGCCATCATGGTAGAGTTGAACTAAGTCTGCGATGTTTCTGTATAAAACATGATGATTAACATAGACTTGCCATGATGGTAGAGTTGAACTAAGTCTGCGATGTTTCGACATGAAACAAGGCGAAACTGGCCATGATTTGGTTAGTTTGAAAGGAAAACTGAAGAGTATGGTACTCTCGGTGCACTAAGGTTAAGCCTTGAGTGCTTCGATTGGGCAAGCCAAACATGACCTTGGTCAAGAATGTCTAAATAAAACTTAGGCAATAACCATGTGATGCGTCCTTAATGTGAACATAAGTGGTACTTAGGTGCACATTAAGGGGCAGGAAATAGGAATGAGCATGATGAGCATAACACTTATGAAAATTTCGCTGGATTTTTTACAAGTTGAAATTAGCCAAAATAATTAAATGAAGGAAGACCCGAGGTATTTCTATTCGAGATAACAAACCAAGTTGTTTAACTTGGAAGGGTGAGTCATACTAGAAGACAGTTAGTACAAGTAATGAAACAACACTTCTACGAATTTTATGGGAAATTGTTATAAGTGCAATTCAGTCGAGATAATTAACACAAGTTGCTTCGAGACAACAGTACTATACTATACCCGAAGTATTGTTATCCGAGATATGGATGTATTCGAGGTCTTAGGATCCAAGGTGAGGAACCAAGTTGACAGACTTGGAAAGACAAGAAATATTCTAAGTATGGAAAAAATATGCAAGGCATGAAGGAAGGGCAATAAGCGTACAAAAGAAATAGAATCAACATGTGGAAGAAAAGACAAGACTTACATTGACAACAAAAGTAACAAGTTTGGTTACAGGAGAAGGCACATCAACAAGACATGACAGAAAATTGTTTAATTAGTTCCAAAACAACAAAGTTCAAAGAAAAGTAAAAATCCTAAGTACTAGGTGGAGGCTCATTGTTCTTGGTCGCTTGGGCCTCGGCCTCGGCAGCAACCTCGACATCAATTTCTTAAAGAGTCTGATCCAGGCTCTTCTCTGCAGCGAGAACCTCGGCCTCAGGCCTTATTGAATTCTTCAGTGAGGTGCTCTTGGAGACCTCGTCCCTATCTTTCTCAGTCATATCTAAGATCTAATCATTCAGAGTTGGGGACTTGGCCCCAACAACAACCTCGGTGCCATCTCCCTTATCGGCATCCTCGGCGTCAGCCTCTACGTCTTCCTCTTCCTCCTCAGACTCGGCGGGAGACAAATGAAAGGGCACCTTGAGTTGGCTGATGTTACGGAGCGGCGAGTCCTTGGGGACAGATAGCTCTTTGAGTGCCACCATCCAACCAAGGTAGTAGCCTATGTTGTAGGCTAGATTTACTTGTTGTTTGTATTGGTCCAGAACATCGGCCTACCCCTCCACGTAAGCCTTCTCGTAGGCGGCCTTTATCTTGGCCTCCTTAGTCTCAAGGGCTTCTATGAGATTGGCCTCGACATTGGCTACCCTGACATCAGTAGCCTTGGCAGCTTCAGCAGTGGCCTCAACGGCTTCGGCTTTAGCCTCGGCCTTGCTTTGGGCAGTCTTGGCTGCATTAGTCCTGTCTATTAAGTGACTGATCTTGGCTTCAACATTGTTAAGAGAAGATAGAAAGCCTGCTGCTTCCTGAGTTTTCTTCACCAAGTCCTTTTTCATCATCTCTGTCTTTACTGTGTGAAAATGAACATGCTGGATGGCCTGCAAGAAAAGAAGTAAGTTAGAAAACTTTTGCTAAGTATTGAAAAGCTAAATGAAATGGTGAAAAATTAGAGACTTACTAGGACCGAATGTCACATCATCATTGCAAAGTTCTCATAGTGATTGAAATTGACCAGTTGGTTCATGTCGGCCGGCAGTAACATGGCAGTGGATAATGTGGCATCGACCTCCAAACTCTCAATAACACTATCACCGGCCTTCAGAGGCCTGTTACTAACCAGGACCTTGTGGGCCCAGGTGTCCTCGAGGTAGAACTTGCTCTCTTCACCTTGGCCTTCGAATCTCGGCCTTTTTATGGGCTATATGTCGGTTGTCTCAGCCTCGGCCTTCTTCTTCTCGGCACTCGCAAGTTTGAAAATTGGGACCGTGTCCTCTGGATCCTTCTCAGAGTCCAAAGGAATCACAGTAATAGTGTCCTTGGCCTTTTTCACTCATTTTTCCTTAAGCTGAGAAGGCAGCGTGGAGCGTGGACTGCAGAGACACGATGTCGGGCAAACCAACCAATAAGTCCTCCGCGACAGCCAATTTTTGACCTATCTCCTTGGCGGTCACAACGACGGTAACTCTAGTGCCGATATGGATTGCAGGTAGGGCGATTGGTAGATTCGTCAAGCCATAAGCCGACGAGTCATAACCACAACGCTTTCGGCTTCGAGTTTGGCCGGCAGAAGTGTTTGGGGGATGACGTCGGCGTTGGCGTTAGAATGGAGGAATGAGTTGGACTGGAGCAGATATGGATGGTTGGTCCACAAGATCAGAGGTGGATACCTGGTCTGGCCTGGGTGAAGAAGTGGCTGGTGGAGTTGATGCAGATAGTCGAGTTTGGCTTCTTCATGGAATGTCAAGAAGCGGAGAGCAGTACGTCGGCACGTAATTCAGCAGGATTGGGGCCTTACGAACCTCGATAGAAAGGCTGAGAAGCCTCGAGAGATCTAGGATGAGAATGTAAGTTTGGCGGAAGTTTTTTACTGGCTGAGGAAGAGCTACACAGAACAATAAGAGGCAAACATTAGAACAGATAACAAAAAAATTGCTAAAGTGTTCAGGAAAAAAAGACTGCAGGATGACAAAGTTCTTACCCTTATCGTTCCTAAAGACTCTTCGGCGCAGGGAAAAGAGATGAAGATCGTCGTTTAGCGCAAACTCCTAGTTGCCTGAGACAATTAGGTAATCATCTCCAGCGCCTTTGTTGGAGTCAGGGATGTCACCAATGAGTTTGTATTGGATGTATCGGGGTTTCAAGTAGTAAGTATAGCCACTTTTTCACTTGAGGTCACACGTGGTGTAGCAGTATTGAAGATCGGACAGGGTAATCCTAGGCTTTTCTCGACATGCAAGTTCGGCAATACCATTAATGATCCTAAAAGTGTTGATGGCTAATTGCATGGGATTGAGTTTATAGTAGTGGAGAACTTCCCTGAAGAAGATATCAATAGGGAATCTGATTCCACCCCATATAATGGACACAACTTGGAAATGCATGTTGTAGCTGGTTTTTCATGCTTCTCAGAGGGTTTTAGTCTCCTCGGGTATGATATCCCTACAGTTCAAACTCCCGTGGTTCTGAATCTAGTTTCACAAATGCAATGTGAAACAGAAAAACGAATGAGAGTCCAAATCTGGCAAATCTTAGAAAATCCGTTAATCATCAGAGACACCAAAAATGGACTGTATTGCCTGATTTCAGGGTCGCCACCTAAATATTTTTGAAAAATTTAGGAAACCCGTGACTCGTGCCAATGGCTATTTGTCCATCATTACCAAAGTGTCTCGGCTCGAAAACTTAGGTATGAGAGGGGAAGGTCATGAATTGAGCACCCCACTCACCTGATCAAAGATTGACCTCTACTAATCATGATGTGAATTTTATGTATATTATATGCTCATGTTCTGATTATTATACTAACATAACTATGTGAAGCAAACAAGTATAAACCACATCACTTACTTTGGAATGCTTTGTTTTCATGTTTGTTTGAAAAGAGTTTTGAATATGTGCCACTTGAATGAAAAGTGGGCTCATATGTACCTCTATCAAAGTCGTTCCAACTTAAGCGAAGTAATCTTTATTCACAGGCATTCAAAGAGATATTTCAAATAAGCACTTAATCTCATGGTAATATGCTTGACATGGCAACACAAACACACATGTAATATGTTAAAGCAAAAATGCTCACCCAGTACTTAACCGAGGCAAGCCAAAGAAAAGAAAATAATTAGAAAGATGCATGCTCCTAATATGCAAAGTGACTAATGCAACACATACGAAAATGCAACTGATAGGCTCGGTTTATTGATATGTCATATGGATTAACTCAAAGCAAGTGGCAAAACATGTATTCAAGTAAGTAGAAAATGACAATGATATTAGAATGATGAACTGAACCCAATGCATGCAAAAACGGATACGAAGCATGGCAATGATATGAAACGAAAATATGATACTATCAGAGTAAGCGTATAAATAAAAGAGAGAAAGAAATAGGGATTGGAAGACATACAAATATTACAATTTTTCCCTCGCAAAAGAGAGTCCGAATGAATATCCTAATCAACTAATTATTACAAACAAATAAATAAACTAATTAATTATTACAAATCTGAATGAAAGCAACACAACTAATTAATTACAAATTATTACAAGTATGAATATTAAAGCTACTAATCTAATGGACTCGAACAAGAGACGAGGAACTGTATGTGCGCAAACGAGAACATCCTCTGGAAACCTCTCTGTTTACTGCCAGAACCAGCTCTGTTTATAGTGGAAAGATTGTTCTATTTTGGCCTCAGGATCTATTATATTCTGCTGTAAAAATACCACTGTCTGTACAAAATGGGTGGCTGGCCGGCCTGATCAGGTGGTCGGTCATATAGAGTAATGGTCGGCCGGCCACTATTTCTAGGGAATACCCTGCTGCAACAAAGCTAAAATAGAGCAAGATAGCGTGTTTCTAGGAGACGTTTATCCTCTCTCTCGTTCCCTATCATGAAGATGATCAAGGGAGGAGTAAATTTGATTCTTAAATCATCAATCATCGCAAATTTGTTACATGATGATCTTAGAAGCGACAGGACAAGATTTAATAAATGAAATAAAATATAAACAATACTTCTTCCCTATCACGGAGTTATCTCAAGGAAGGGGGTAGACTTGCTTCATGAATCATCGAACATCACTGAAATAGTATGCGATGATTCAAGACGTAATAATTTTAGTATAACATCAGACTGAACCTAACCAAATTTTATTATCCTTTTACCTTTTTTTTACTCCAATTTTATTAGCCTTTTTTACTTTACCTTTTCATTTTCTTTATCTTTTTTTCCTTTTTGTCCAAAGGTGATGATTACGTTCATTAAGTCCAAAGCAATAAAGAATGGAAAGCATGACTTAACTCAAGAAATGAGCTCTTTGGGCCCTTTTCTATGGGGAAAATTACAAAGGAAGAATCAAACTCATTTACAAGCGATAATAAATTCAGAGTCAAACTTAAAATGAGCGATAGTGACTCCAAATCCAAACTTGATAATGAGCTATAACGAATCTTTTCTTTGTGATTTCTAATGGTCTAACTAGAAAATTAGTCCTTTAGAAGTAATGCACCGACGATAAAGGGAAGTGTCAAACAAGAGATCATGCTTAGCATAGAGAGATGTAATGCCCCGGTAATAAACCTCCGAAGAGATTAAACCATTTAGCATGTGGGGTCTCTTTCTTATGCTTTGAGCGGTAATCTTTTGTTTGATACAACTCTTAATCAAAAGAAACAAAGAAAGGGGGGAGGTTACAAAATTATGAATGAAAGGTAGATGATTACAATGGTGTGAATATGTACATGAAAGCTAAAAAAAGAAAGAAAGAAAAGGCTATCAACTCAAATGGATTGGAAACTATGGCCTACATATCCAATCCATGAGGACTTATAACAATCAATTATAATATTTAAAGTATAAATTAAATAAATGCACTAAACAGCCCCTAAACTCCAAAAAACAATGGCCAAAACCAAAAGAAATAAAGTAGAAAAAAGGCAAAGCAATAAGCTATGGAACAAGGCCTAAGGAAGGGTGGCTAACCCCTTCTCTTTTTGTGACTTTAAATCACATTTTTAAGCTTAAAATAGCTCTAAAATCAGTATGAAAAGAAAAAGAAAAGAGAGAGAGAGAGAGGGAGAGAGAGAGAGAGAGAGAGAGAGAAGATGGTAAAAGAGCTCAAAGTTTACCTCTTGAAAGAGAGGAAAAGCTTCTTGGTTAACAAACCACAAACTAACCACTCTCAAGGAGCTGAAGTTAGGTTCAACAACCTCAGCAAAAGCTTCAAGTTTAAGCTTAGAAGGTGTATGTATAGTGTATGCATATTGCAAGAGAGAAAAGATGTGTGTTGAGCAAGCTATAAACTAACTCCAAACCATGTAGGGAGGTCTTGTATTTATAGGAAAACAACTCCTTACGTCAGAAATATCTAAAAGAGGACAGCTAGCTTAGAGATCGTGCATAGGAGCAGCTACAACTGTCAAAATATCTGCTCTCGGTAAACATGGCCAGTCGGCTAATTTATTTGTACGGCCTGCTCATAAATTGGGAGGCTAGCCAATTATTTTGGCCCTGCTGCTCACTAAGTGGTCAGGCTAAAAAAAGGGTTTTGGTCCAAATGGGGTGGAAGGCTTGGGTTTGAAGCTCGAAACCGAATTCTTTTGTTGAAGATTTGAACAATTTGTATAATGTAACTTTCATCATCAAGTGCTCAGATTAAAGCGCCCAAGTCTTAAAGGCGGTCAAAAATGGAGTGTCTATACATGTAGTCCTTTCCAGGCATAATGGAGTCCTCCTTCCCAGCCAACCTGAGTGAGACGTCAGTTGGGATAGAGAACTTCTGACGGAAATACTCCAGTTTGGTCGGCGAATCTACTTTCCAGTTAAACATGCCTATGATCTTGGCTAAGGTGATTTGGGTACTGTTTTCTGTGGAATAGGGTTTAGAATGGGTTTAAGACCTTGGCTGAACCCTAATGAACACTAGGGCAAGAGTTTTGGGAAAATTAGAGGAGTTCTTGCTTCAATTTTCCTAAGGGTGTGGTTTCTAAGCAAATCCCAAGCCTAAAACTATGAAGGTAAACAAGATGCAAAGGTAAGAATTTGGAAAATAAGCAAGGAAAACATAGAAAACAAGATTCAAAAATCTAAACGAAGTAGAGACATGAAAAAGCTACATCATGACAGGTGCAGTGGTGTGAAACGATGATTCAAGAACACAAGGCCAAATTCAGAGCACTACGAGAAAAGAGAGTGAGCCAGTGTGTGAAGGTATGAATAAACCATAATAGGTTCAAGAACAAGAATTGATTCACAATGTCTAGAGCATAAAAAATGGCAAGCAAATCAGGAAATAAATGAAGAATTTGATATAAGGAACAGTGGGAAATGTACAAATAGTTCACAACAGTGTCATACTCAAGAACAGTGAGAAACTGAAAGTGGAGTGATTACCTAATGGAGCTGACGAAATGGACGCCGGAATGAGGTTTACTAGAGTTAGATAGAGACGATCACATGAATGAAATGGCAAAAGGCCCACCAGAGATGACGAACGAAGTGGTTGCAAAGGCTTGAACAACAACAATGGCAGTTTGAGTGGGAGATTGTAGAGAAAGAAAATTTGAGACGAAAGAAAGACATTGAAATGGTAAAGTGAAAAGACGGAAGAGAGATAGAGGGAGTTTTGTCAAAAACATGAAAAAGTGGCAAAACGTAATGAATTTTCCTTGGACAACGTGCATGTTAGGCGGCATGGGCAGGCTCGAGCCAATAAGAATGGGACATATGGAAGAAACGGTTGAAAACGACGTGCCTGTCAGGTATGAGCCAGTAAAAATGGGACATGTGGAAGAAACGGTTGAAATGACTGTGCGTGACAGCTCGTGCGCAGTTGAAACTCTTGAAATTTTTGAAATAATGAGACAATAACCTCAGCTAGAGAAGTGATCTTGGATAGGGTGCTTAGAGAACTTGGTTCTTAGTTCTTGATTCTTGATAAAGTAGGCAATTGAGTCCTGGTTACTTGAAGTCAACGAGTCATGATCTCTGTCAGAGCAATATATGTGTTTTTGAGCCGACATGTTGGGTGGACAAACGATATAGGTTTCATCACCTCAGGTAGCCAAGGTAATAGAACCTAGGGGGCAGTTGTGGGAAAGTATTTTACGAATGGCTGAGATAGACCTGAGATGTTGGCTAAGGTGCCACGTGGATGAGTCATGCTGTTGAGGTGATCACGACATTACCGAGATGTTTTGCGGTAATGCCGGAATCCTGAGGTATCTGGATAAGAGACAAGAGTCCTCGAACAGGAAAGGATCTCAGTCTGGATAAGGATAAGGCTCCTGAAGAGTTTATCCATATCTAGCCGAGAGTCCAAGATGAGCATTGAGACTGAGTCTAATAAAGTGAGGCTTCTAGGAGATCAAGTTACTGCTGGTTACAAAAGCAAGGTACCTTTGTGGGTCTGTGGTAAGTTTTTACTTGTGAGTTTAAGCATTGCATTGATGTCTGTGAGAGATAAGATTTACTGACTTGATCGTCGGAGTATCCCTGGGTGGACGAACCACCGTGGTATTCTCATCTTCATGTAGTTGGCTCAATCTATTATGCCGGTACTCTCCAGTTAAGTACCATGTTTAATTGTGTGGTCAAAAATCAACACTCATACAACTTAAGATTTGATTTGATTTGATTCATTATAGTCATCATTAAATAACGTAATAAAATTTTTCCGATATTAATATAGAAAGGACAGAATCACAATCCCAAATTCTCACAGTATGAACATTTCAAACTTCAAATATGCAAGGTAATGAATATTGAGGTAACAAAATATCTCCATCAACACGTGGTACAATACTAGGTCCAAGTCCAAGCACATGAACCCGTTACAACTTACACCCTACAGATGTCTTCTTCGGATCCAGTTAAAAATCCGACAAGTCAACACATTTCGGTACAACAAATAAAAAAATAATGATAGAAACTCATATTTAAAATTTTTTAAACACACTCGAAATGATATGATAAATAATGAAACTCCACATAATTAAGAGTAAAATATTAATTGATTCTAATAAATAGATTTAATTTCCTTTAAGTTTTATTAAAAATTAATCTTATTAAATCATCGTAAAAATAATTTGTCTAAGTCACTAAAAATTAACAATTAGTCACTTTTTTATCACGATTTTATAAATTATTGTTAAAACTTAGAATTAGTGACGTTTTTCTATAACGAATTTTTTAAATTATTACTAAAACTTAAAAATTAGTGATATTTTTTTATGACAATTTTTTTAAACTATCGTTAAAACTTATAATTAATAATTTTTTATGACAAATTTTTCAAATTTCATTAAAAATTAATAATTAGTGATTTTTTTAATAGTATTTTACGGAAAAATATCGTTAATTATCATAGGACCTATTAAATAATAAGTCTACTTATTAGGTCTTACACATAAATTCCCCCATAATTAAGAATATAATAAATTAAAAATTAACATATACCATTCTATATCATTATAAGTAAAACTATGAGAAATTTATTAGGGCTCAAACATTTTCTATAAAAAAAAGAAAAAAAAATAAGGAGGACTTGCATGTAAGTCCTAATAGGTGGACTTATTATTCAATAAATCCTAAGAGAATTAACAACATTTTTCATTGAACACTATTAAAAAACGTCACTAATTTTCAGCGACAATTTGAAAATTGTCACAAAAAATGTCACTAATTAGAAATTTTAGCGACAGTTTAAAAAAATTGTTACAAAAAAGGCACTAATTTTTAACTTTCAACGACAGTTTGAAAAATTCGTCACAAAAAGTCACTAATTGTAAATTTTAACAACAATTTATAAAAATTGTGACAAGAAAACTCACTAATTATCAATTTTTAACTACATACATAAAAATCTTCATAAAAAACTATTTTTATCGACGATTTTATTAGAACTTATTTTCAATAAACTTGATGTTAATTAAATCTAATTATTATAACCTATTAATAATTTACCCAAAAAAATAAAGCTCAACAAACCTAGGGGTGTAAAAATGGCCCAAGGCCCGTGTGTAACCCGAAATCCGCCTAAAGCCCAAGGTAGGCCAGGCCTGTTTTTGCTCGGTTAAGCCTGGGCCGAGTCCAACCTAGTACCTTGGGCTTGGGCCTAGCCCTTCCATTTGGGGCCTAGCCCAGCCAAAAAAAATTTGAACCCTGCGGGCGGCCCGGCCCGACTTGACCCACCCATCCGACCCTCTCTTTACCAATGGTCAAATTTCAAAAAAAAAAAAAAAAAAACTTGCAATGGTTAAATAATTTTAAAAAATAAAAAATAAAGTAAATAAAAAGATTGATCTTATAAAAATAAAAAATTAGAATAATTAAATAAAAATTAATCTTGTAAAAATAAAAATTTATATAATTAAATAAATAACATTAATAATTTAAAAATGAAAAAAAAAATAGTTTATTAAATTAAAATCAAAGGCACACTGCCACTGTGGCTGACTGCTATAGCAGCCGAAACAAGAGAGGAGAGAGAGAGAGAGAGAGAGAGAGAGAGAGTGGGACCCTAGCCTACTTTGATATAGCTACCTACTCTGGTTTGTCCCACCCGCCACTACTAGCCTAGCCGAAATTGGTCTGTTGCATCTCCTCATCAATCACTCAACTCAAACGGTAATATATATACAAACGGTCATAATTCAAATGGTCATAATTAAAACTACTATAAATATCTTTCATTTTTCAAAATAAATCTCACAACGAATAATTCTCTCTCTCTCTCTCTCTCTTAAACTCTCTCAATCTCTCTCAACTCTCAATTAATTTTGAAGTGTCATCCTTAAGTGACAATTGCAATTGTGCAATAAGAAACTTTTATCAGAAGAAGCAAATTTCTGTATCATATTCACCAGTCAGTAACATTAATTAGTTTAATTAAATTTATTAGCTACTCATTTTTTTATTAATTATTTTTGCACATTTATTAATTATTATTTTTTACTGATTGTAATTACACATTATTTAAATTAATTGTTAATTCTTATATATTGTTTTACTTACATTACTATGGATCCTAATATGCCTAATGTTTATGTCGATGCTGATACATATACTACACAACATAAATCTGTTGATTCTCCTTCTAATATCCCCTTCCCAACAGTTGGATCATCATCTAGGAGCAAAAGTAGTAGTGTTTGGAAACATTTTGAAAAAATATCTATAAATAATCCTAATGGTACAATTGAATTTTAAGAAAAATGTAAATATTGTGTACATTTACTTAGTGCTGCATCTGCTGTGGGTACTAGTCATCTAAAAAGGCATACTAACAAATATTTACAAAGTTAACAACTTGATATTCAAAGTCAAATGCAATTAGGGGTTTTATCAACTGGTAATTTGTAAACATTTTCACATGATCCTATACGTGCACAAAATTCTGTAGTTCATTATATTATTAAAAAAGAATAACCTTTTACTACTAGTAAATGTTCTGATTTTACCGAAATGATTCACGAAAGTTTTGCACCGCAATATCAAAGTTTTTCAATAAATACTACTAGAAATAGGATTTTAAATAAATATAAGGATGTTAAAAGTGAATTATTTGACATCTTTAAAAATTTGAGTGGAAGAGTTTGTTTAACATATGATCTGTGGTCAAATAATGTTTTGAATATCAATGTATCACTACACATTTTATTGATAATGATTGGAAATAAAAAAAAGACTATTTCATTTAAATTAGTTGAACTTCCATACACTGATCATTCGCTTGGTCTAGAAATAAAAAATGTATTATATGAGTGGGCTTTACAAAATAAAATATTTACGATTAGTTTAGATAATGCATCATATTATAATCAAACTGTAACTCATTTAAAATCAACTTTACAATTACTTGTTGATGGTGATTTATTTTATGTTCGTTGTTGTACCCATATTTTAAATTTGATTGTTAAAGAAGCTAAGCATGTATACGGAACTTCTGTACTTGTAATAAAAAATTGCAGTTGTTATTATTATGTCTTCTGGTAATTGAATTTCAAAATATAGAAAAATTTGTCAACGAGAAAATATGCCATTTAGAAAATTAATTTTAGATATAGATAGTAAGTGAAATTCAACATATAATATGCTAAAAATAACTTGTAAACAAATAAGAGCAATATATTTATTTTTTGCAACAATATCAATAGGAGGAGTACTGACTTCCATTGAATTTAATTGGCACCAAGTAGCCTTCTATAAAGATTTTTTAAAGGTTTTCGATACTTCAACAAAATTATTTTATTATATATATATTCCTACTTCACCATTTGTTTTACATATGCTAGCAGAAATAATTAAAGTTTTCATAAAATATATGGGTAATGAATATTATGTAACCGTTTTCACTTCAATGAAAGAAAAATTTGATAAATATTTTGATCATTTACCTCATCTATTAGGTTTAGCGATAATAATTGATCCTAGGTGTAAAGAAATTCGTTTATAAGAATTTTTAGAGCGTCTTTTCGCTGATCAAACACAGTTTGTCCCTATTATGCAAACATGCAACAGATTATTTGAAGAATGCAGGGCAGCTGCATCTGTAAATACACCTGCACACACTACACTAGCAGCCTCATCTCAAGGTAAGAGATTAAGTGTTTTTTCAGTAATAAAAAGTAGAAGAATATCTAAATATACAGTGTAAGTAGTTCTAAACTACAACGTTATTTGGAAAGCCCGTCAGTGGATAGTTCCGATAATTTTGACATTTTGGTATAGTGGAAACAAAATGAAACTATGTGGCTTGTGGTTTCACAGATGGCCCATGATACACTAACCATTCATATTTCTACAGTTGCTTCAGAAACAACTTTTAGTGCATGTGGACGGGCGCTGAGCGATTACCGGAGCAGGCTTTCACCCGAAATGATTGAGGCACTGATGATATCTAAAGATCATATGCATGCATTTACAAGAAGACAAAATTATAGTGAAAAGGAGCGAATTCAAAATGATTTGGATGACATATCCTCGGGCAACACGACTGAAATGTTTGTCTCCTTCGATGATTGATCAATAATTTATTTTTTACTATTTCATTTCATTTCGTTTGTTTTGTTTTGTTTTGTTTTGTTGTTTGTTTTGTTTTTTTTTTTTTTTTTTTGATATTGGATTATTGAGGTGGAGTATAATGCAAATGATTGGTAGGCTAGTAGGTGTCAACGTAATTGGGATGTACTTGACCTATAGTGATGCAATTGTTCTACCATCATTAGTAATCTACACCTAATTTATTTACTAGTATCAATTTTTTAATATTTTATTTCATTTTGAAATAAAAATTATTTATTCAATAAATGTTATATAAATAATTTAATATTGTAATATTTAAATTTTTATTTTCATATATATAAAATTATTTATTTTGAAAGAAAAAAATTACATAATTGCAATTTTTTTTAGTTATAAGTTCATAATTAAAAAAATATAAGTCATACATAATTAAATTTAAATATCACCATGAAACATTACATAACCAAACAAAACATCTCATTAATCTTAACTAAAATACTCTAGTATAATTTCTTTTTAATTTTTTATTCCTAATATATATTTAAAAAAAAAGCCCGACTAAGCCCAGCCCGCTGCCTAAGCCCTAGGCCTTATTATGAGTGGGCTTAGACTTGGGCCTGAACTCCACTTTTTGGCTCATGGGCTGACCTAACCCGCTAAAAAAAAGAAAACCCACGAAACCCGCTTGGGTCGGCCCAAGCCCGAGCCCAGATGGGCCAGGCCATTATTATATCCCTAAGCAAACCACACATCCAGACTTCTCTCGTGGTTCTCATTTCATAACTCACAAAATATCTCCCTACCAAACCAAATCTCTTTGCCCGCAATCCGAACGCCACGTGTTACATTTCCTTAATCGCAGCCACACACGTTTCCCGCTTAAAAATCCACTGCACGATTTCCCACATTTAGTCCAAGTGGCGACAATCTAAAGCGGCTGGGATTTAAAACCTTCTCATTGCTCTAAATTTTGAATCACACCAAACGCATTGTACTAAGACTATCAAATTTATCATTAAATTTAAATTTGGTAAAAAAATTTACCTTTTGCTGTTTCAATAGTTCATCAAATTTATCATTAAATTTAAAATTTTTTAAATCTTTCAACAAACTGAGGATCAATATACCATTCATCAAATCACTATTTATTACTATTGGATTTTTACCACCGGATGTCCCGGAATCACCACCTCAAGGCAAAAAATTTGTGAAAAAATTACACTGGTCAGTCGTCTGCCCTGTCAACCCATGGTTTGATAAAGCTCCGTTAGAACACTTGATATCAAAGGAAGTTTTTATTCAAATTTGGTAAAGAAAGAAGAAGATGAAACATTGGAAATGGTTCATCAAATTTTTACTCAAAAATATTTATTTATTTTTATGTTTTATAAGTATTTTTTTTTACAAAAAAATAAGATATATACTTATTTAAATTATCTCAAAAGTCTTACATCACCTGCAGTGCACGGTCACCAGAAAATGGCATTGTTAGATTTTGACAAGTCAGAATGCTAGAAAATATTGCATCTCCGGCATCTAAAATCTTTCAGATTCGCCGGCGGTGATGATTATTGTTTGAAGAATAGATGATTTTAAGCTTCAAAGCCATCATTTTCATGTTCGTCATTGTCAGATCTCTCATCAGGAAATGACTTCATTTCATAGCGAATTTCGAGGCTCAGAGAAGATTCGTGGGGCGTCACGTGCTTGTCACAAGGATCAATTTCGGTGATCGGATGAAGAAGATAAATGGAGGACGCCCTGAGAGTGGAGCTAGGGCTTCTAACCAGATATTCGAGAGATTTCAATTTCTTCAGCGTGTATGACGGATATGGAGGCTCACGTGTCGCGCACACTTGCCGTGACCGGTTACACCGGTTACTGATGAAAGAGATTTAAAAAGAGAGAAGATATGGAGTGAAAATGACATTGTTAGGTTGGCAAAAGGTGATGGTGGGGTGTTTTGAGAAGATGGATAAGGAAGTGAGTGATTGTGGAAGGGCAGTGGCGTCGCATAGTGCAGCTGCGTTGTCAGAGGTGACGATAGGTTCGACTGCGGTGGTGGGAGAGGAGGAGATCGTGGTTGCGAATTGTGGCAATTTGAGAGTTGTGCTGTCTCGAGGAGGTGTCGCAATATCTTTGTCTGATGATCATAAGGTAATTTGAATAGTATAATTTTGATCCTAATAGAGATCATAATGTTATATAAATTATTAAAATTTAAAATTGTTTCTAGTTATACATCACTATCAATTTTAAAACTTCTAAAAATTTGTTAATGTGATCATGAATGAGAGATTTTTATTCTTTGAATGAGTCATGATCTTAATTGTGTTAAGTTTTGTGAGGGAAATGAAACAAACAAGAAATTGATAAGAAAAATGATGAACACTAATTTATGTAGTTAAGCACGTTGTGTGTATGCCCATGAACCCAAATGTCAGTCAGTTACAATGTACTTGATTCACTCAAATAATTTACATACACGAAAACACATATATTTATAGCCAAAGAATACGATCATATCTTGTAATTATAGCGATTAAGCCAAATCAATGATCCAAATTCAAGCCACAAATCATGCATTTGATTTGAGTAAATTGAAGAATCGGTTAATCTAAAAGGACAAATTGCATTAATACTCTACACCCATAAACTTATCAAGATATCAATATGTTGGTTTTGATGAATCAAACGTTCTATATATATATATATATATATATATTTATAAAGATTTGTTTTAATCTTCAACTTATTTCACAATTACAGACTATTTTTGTTGATATGATCATTTTTTTGCATAGCCTGATAGACCTGATGAGTTGGAGAGAATCAAAGGTGCTGGTGGAAAGGTTATAAACTGGAATGGGCATCGAGTTCTTGCTACGTTGTTGTGATTTATAGATTTAGTTTACAATCTCATTAATACATAGATCATACATGTTTCCCAACAAATCACATTTCATTCGAGATCAGGGCTATACTTTATTTTTAGGCCTGTCTAAAAACAAATAAAATATTCAAAATCTTCCCATTTGACTTAGATATTATTTAATATATTTTTTTATATATTTTAAAATCAAACATATAATTAGTTTAGTGGCAAATTTATTTTTTGTTTTGTTGTTTAGTTAGGATGGCCCTTTGAAGTCTTATTTATGCACTATTGTTGTTTTATTAATATAATGTTTCTCATGTTCTCATTAAAAAAAAAAAAAAAAAAAAGTTTGTTTAACCTACTCAAAATTTTAGTAGTTTAAATTTTTTAACTAATTCTCTTACAAGACTAGTAATACATAATATATGTCTATAAGAAAAGAAAACTAAACAATGTAAAACATATAAATAATATATATATATATATATTGTAACGCCCTCAAAATAATAACAATAAACCCACCAGATAAGACATGCATTTACATTTAAACTAACCACATTTCCTTTCATTCATTAGAATTCCGTTACATAAGTATTACATGTTAATCTCATAACAAAATGCCCTACGGGCTTACAGCTTTCCAAGTTAACACTTGGTTACAACAAAGGGTTCTAACTCGTTTACACATTAAGCCCTTGGCTTGAAATTACATGTAATAAATCAAAGTAAAACGGCAAAACTATGCCCGCCACAAGCCTCCCAGCTATGTCCTTGGAGGTGGCATGCTTCCTGCACCTGAAAATGATATTCCCATATAGGGTGAGCCACAGCCCAGTAGAAATACACTAAACCAACCATGGACAATGACTAAAACATTAGCAATTGATAGTTGGTCAACACTGATACAGTCACATAAATAACATATTTATGTCAACGACTTACAAGTCCCAATTACTTTTCATTTTCCTTTTAACAACAGATAAGCATACTAGCTCTATCATCATTTCCACAGATATGTATAAAGACTATATCTCACATTCAGATAAGCATAAAAGCTATATCCACATTCTCAACAGATATGTATATCAACAATATCCATAGATAAGCATACAAGCTGTATCCACACTCTACAACAGATATGTATATCAACAATATTCACAGATAAGCATACAAGCTGTATCCACACTTCACTTCACAAAGATAAGCATATGAGCTCTATCTTCACTTCTCTAGACAAGCATATGAGCTCTGTCTACGGAGTACATCCCCTATCTCCTCCAAATACCTATCCGGTTTAGAGGTCCATCCCCTATCTTCCCCTAAACCGCGGAGTACATCCCCTATCTCCTCCTCTACACATAACGTATATAAACACATTGGTTCTATATACAATCACACAATACACACAATTAATGTATTCTATCAACCGTCAAGTTCCATGACACATTCCATTGATTAGTTTCCGTTTACCTAATCATCATGCATTGTCTACAACAATCTCGACTATCCTCCACCGATAGCCCAAAGCAGTTATTTCTAAAACAGAAAATAAATGCACAAATGGATATTCAATCAGCATTTCATTTCCTCATTTCTCACCAATTAATTATCCCAATTAATTAAACAATGTAATTAGGCCATTTTCCATAATTGCTATTTCAACCCTTAGGTCCCATTTTCATCAATGATTCAACATTAATTCCATTTTCCATGCCAAACATGCATCTAGGTTTATTATGAATAAAACCCCAACTTTTGTAAAATTACGCAAAAGTCCCAAACTTTCACCAAATTACCAAACCAAGCCCAACATCTCAAATTACCAAAATTTAAAGACAAAACCCATAGAGAGGAGTAGGTTATCCCTACCTCAAATTCGGAGTCCCAAAGGAGATGAAGACCAAAACCAAAATGCTCCAAACCTCGAAATTTTCAGATCAAAAGGAAGCTCTCGACGATCAACACAACTTTTGTGAAGACAAAAGGTGAGTAAACGATCCTTACTAGATCAAATCTAAGAGAGAAGGGCCGATTTAGAGTGAGAAGCTCTGAAAATGGCTTTTTGGAAAAGTAAGAGAGAGAAGAGAAAGTGAAAAGTGATTTGAAAAGTCACATTTTCGGAACTTTAACCCAGGTCTCCGCTCGAGCGTAAAACACCCCGCTCGAGCGGCCACTCACAGACGTACGCTCGAGCGGCCAACCTCCCGCTCGAGCGCAGAATGCACTCGCTCAGCACTTTTGCAGAACCAGACCTACGCTCGAGCTCCCAACCCTATGCTCGAGCTCACAACACTGCACAACAAGATACTGGATGGATGTAATCTACGCTCGAGCGCCAACACCTACGCTCGAGCGTACAGGCCAAAAATCTGGGCAACTAGTTTTGATTTCTAAACTCAACCAACCTGTAACAAACCCGCTCAACACATCCTATAACTCAAATACAAAGTAAGAAAGGATGCAAACAAGATAATAAACAACTACCAACATCCACGGACACATGTCCGGATCACTATACAACAAGGGTAAACCCGAGATCGCTATATATATATATATTTATAAAAATGTATTGTCCAATATTATTTGTGGGTGGGCCTGGCCAGACTAGGTTTGAAGTACTTTTCTAAACCTGACTACATAATAATCAGGCATAAATAATTGGGCGTATTATGGACCCCTCTCTCTTTTGAGACTTATTACTCATTAAAGTCTTGACTTTTTATGTACATATAAATCCTGACCCATTATTTATTTATTTATTTACTTTTACACTTGAGTGTTTTGTATTGCCCTAAATAATATTTTGTTCTCTCTAATCCTCTACCATTTATGCCTACTCTCTCTCTCTCTCTCTCTCTCTCTCTCAGATACACACAAAGAAAACTCTTCTCTCTCTCTCTCTCTCTCTCTACCATTTCTCTAAACAGTTTCATACCACCGCCACCACCATCGTTGCTATGGTCGCCTTCAACATCGGTCAGTTCAACCATGGACATCCTCCGTCGCCTTCAACGCTACTTGCCTCAACCACCACCATCCTTCGTTGCCTTCAATGACGCTCGGCTCAACCATAGACACCGTCCTCTTCCTCCCTCATCGTTGTTATCCTCCTCCCTTCTCGTCGTCGTCTTCCCTCCTTGCCGTCTTCATCGCTTTCTTTACAACAACCCTCCTCTCTCATTGCCATCATTGCCGTTGTTACCATCCTTCTCTTTTATCATCGGTCTACTATATTTGATGTCGTTGCCACCATTATCCTCCATTATAGATCTATTACTTTCTATGCCGATCTTCAGCAAAATCTTTAGATGTGGCCATTTCTAACGCCAACTGACTGCTTTAACATGTCGATCTAGTATCATAACCCTCGTCAACGTTGAGTCTCTCTGTGAAGTAGATCTACTGGGCATAAAAATTGAAAGAACCAGCCTAAAAAAAGTCATCAGTTCAGTGATAAATTTATCACTTTTATGCATGTGCATTTTTTTAATCTATATATAAATTTTTGTAGCCATAATCTGGTATTTGATTACTGTGCTTCATGATAGAATGTTGTGATGCCCTCCTCTCTCTCTCACACAAAAATTAAATTTGTTATTTGTAAATTTTTTAACAAATTCACCAGTGATAAATTTATCATTAATAAATTGATGAAGTGATAAATTTATCACTGGAAAGAAGACAGAGAGCAAATGGCAAAGGTATGATTATGTTGATCTACGACACAAAAGAAAAATATTTTCGGGTAAGACCTTTCATTATCTTTTTCATCCTCTTCATTTCTCTCATTTTTCTTCTTATTCTTCTTCTTCTTCTATTATTTTGTCGCCATCAGATTTAAGGAAGTAGTGACGTTAGTGATGTAGCACTTGTGTCCTTTAAACTATTGGAGAGTGTATTTAATTCCTTTATTTTCGTTTTGGGAGTTTTTGGAGTTATTGTATTTTGGTTTTGGAGGAGTATGATTCGGTTTAAACTTGTGGGGATTGTTTGCTCACGCTTGTTTACGTTGAAAAGTTCTTTGGGAACTTGGAAAATCTGCTCTGGTGTTGACACTAGCCTTTCTAAGGGTCAACACCACCTTGCTGCCATGTCCTTAGTGTCTTTGCTGGTTTTTAAGGTCGACACCATGGGCTCTAAGGGTCAACCCTTCTCTTGCTATTTTGTTCTGGGTGCATTATGAAATAAAGGGTTGACACCACTGGTTCCAAGGTTCGACCCTTGTCCTCTACACACATTAGTGTCTCAGCTTTTCTTCCTGAAGGGTCGACACCACTGTCTGAAGGGTCAACCCCTACGAGTAAATTTCCAAATTTTTAGTTCAGTTTTGAGCTCTATTTTTTGGGGGTTTGACTTATTCTTTCCTTTGACTTTAGGGCTATTATTCTACCATTATATATAGACCCCAAACACACTTTTCTCATTCTTTTTTTCTTTCTCTCTCTCTCTCTCTCTCTCTCTCTCTCTCTATTCCCTTTTTAAATGTGAGTAAATTTCCAGATTTTTGGTTCAGTTTTGAGCTTTACTTTTTGGGGGTTTGACTTGTTCTTTCCTTTGACTTTAGGGCTATTATTCTACCATTATAAATAGACCCCAAACATACTTTTCTCATTCATTTTCTCTCTCTCTCTCTCTCTCTCTCTCTCTCTCTCTCTCTCTCTCTCTCTTTAAACCGTGAATCCCTCTCTCCCTCTTAGAAACTCAACTTTCTTACATAGATCTCTAGATCTACTTGGTTAGAGGCATCTTTTCACTTTGGTTCTTTGAGAAAGGTTGTAAATCTCTTCAAAGGCTTTCTTTTGATCCAAGAGTTTCGTGGTTTCATCGACTTTGAGTTTTTCGGAGTTCTCCTCTTCACTTCAAGAGATATGGTCTATTTCTTAAACTCAATATGAGTTTGGTAGCATATTTGTGACCTATTTTATTATTCATATTTGGCAGTCACTGGGTATGATCTTTACCCTACTTATTTGTTATTTCAAAAGATCTATGGATTTAGGTGTTTTGGGTTAAACTTGTGGTTTGGATTTAAAATGTAAAAGAGAGGTTTTCAAATGAGTTCTTGAAACAAGTGATGATTTTGTATTGGTGTGGAGATATGTTGACATGGTGGCCTTCCTTCACTCAAAAGTGATTTTGAAAGAAAATGAGGCTTTATTCTAAAATCATGGGTTTTGGCTTGTGTTGGAAAACAATGAAAAATGATGTTGGCTTTGTAAGAGATGGAAACAAAATGGTTGTGGGATTTGGAAATGGTTGTTGTTACGCTTTTGGAAAATATATCTATATTGATATCTTTTGATTATTGCATTAGAGATAACTGTTTTGGCCATCGATGGAGGATAGCATTGCCATGTGTTAGAAATTGCATGTGAATTAGGCAATTTGAAATCATTCATATCATGGAGCATGTAACAGATTGTGGAAATTGAAACCGTATGTTTTTGAAATTTTCACATGATGTTTTGGGACATTTGCATTGTTTTGGAAAAACAATATTTTGAGTTACAAGTATTGTACTATTGAAAATGGTAAATAAAATGGTGAATCTGGGAAGACGTATATATCACCAAATCAAGTTGGCTTGTGTGTCCATGGTGAAAGTCTCGAAAAATGTGCGTATACATGGACGCCGGTTCCCGCGGACAAAATATCCGTAAAATGGCAATAGCAGTGCTTGTATAGCCTACGTTTACATGGGTGTCAATTTATGGTTTCCCGCGAACGAAATATCCGTGAAAAGTTATGTTTGTTTTGGAAATTCACCCATTTATTTTCTATTATGTTGGTTTCAAAACAAGTTGTTTGGATTATGGTTTTAACAAGATATTTGCTATTGTTTAGAGATGTATTCGCATTTGATTTAACAATGTATTTGTTGGTTGGTATTGAGATACCGAGATTAGTTTTTGGAAAGGAATTTTATATCAAACAGGTGATTTGAACTCAGAAAACATTTTGATTAAACGTAAGGTTTTGGTAATTGGAAAGAAATGATTTTGTTAAGTAATCAAATGGATTTTGGAAATGCATTTGGACATATTGTATATATGTATTGCATCATTATCATTTATGCTAGTGGAGCATATTTAGTTTTTCAAATATTCTCTATTGGGCTTTATGCTCACCCTACGTGGCTGGAATGTTTTTCAGGTGTACATATGTGGATGCGGACTGTGATGTGAAATTATGTTCGAACCATGTAGGGTGGTTCAGTTATTTGTAGGCCAAGGGTCATTTATGTTATTTATTGGTCGTGTGCCATTCTTTTAAAAGTTACACCCTTGTGTGTGATTTAAGCCTCTGGGCGTTTAATTTAAATTTATAACATCTGTGCATGTTTTAGTCACAAAGCATCCATTTGACTTAGATCTTGTATCTAGGAATGCATAAAATTGGATAAACACATATATTGTGTGGCTATATAATATTCATTTGCATGAGAGTTGTTATCTATTGTTGATCGTCGGGTGGTTTATTCACGTAAGCCGGACCGTGTAAATCCGAGATATGACAAGTGATGTGGTGGAGATGGACGTTATTTTTGCTAAAAAATAGCCGGACAAATATTGTTGGAAAACCGTGACGGTGGAAGTCAATGAACGAAGAACTATAAAAAATGTCACTGGAAAATTATTGTCGGATACCGAGGGAGGTCTCCGATGATCAAAGATAGGAGATAGAGGTTGGAGATATTTTTCAGTGGTCGAACGACAACTAGAAGTGATAGTTGGGAGGCGGGAGTGTTATGATATTACTGATAATGGGGACGAAGAATGTGAGGAAAGGGTATTTTGGAAATATTGATAGATATATGAAAAATGAGTAGGACTTATAGGTAAATAATTTTACTTAACAAGACTAGCTAGTAAGTGTGACTAAAAAAATTTGCCCAACCCCCTATGAGCCTAAATTCTAATTTTAAACCGTATAAATTATAGATAAGCCTTGCATGCTAATGGGCCCATATCCACCCCTAAGCTTGGGTTCCAACCCTAAGCTTGTTTCAAGTAGTTTGTTACAAATTAAAAATTAATTAATAATGAAAAAGTATTAATTTTAGTACTCTTTTATTTATCATTAATTAATTTTTCGAAACTTATTTAAATTATTTACATCTCATAAGTTATAAATAAAAGTTGCATCAACGTCTAGCACAAATTTAATAAATTTAAAAATAAAATAAAATACAATAAAAAAGAGGGCAATCTCATAAGTTACACGGGATATGTTTGGGAACCAAGCATTTTAGTCAAAAAGTCACTGTAAATTATCAAATCATTCTCCGTACTTTTTATACATATTTTTGTAGAATTTTTTTTTAAAAAAAATACTAAAAAGGTTAATTCCCAAACAAGCCCTAAATAAAGCCATAATAACATTTTTCCCCAGGACAAGGTTGTGGAGATGCACTCCTCTAGAGGGTGCATTTTCTCAATATGACAGAGAACAAAACTACAATAAATCAATCATTCTGTTATTCTGTAGTATCTATCTGCATACTGAACTCATTTTTCAATTGAAAAAACAGATTCCCCAAATTCCTTTAAGAGCAATAAAAATATTAACTTATTCCAGAATATTGGACTAGTCATCATTTGTTGTAGCATCTAGTGCTGGTCACCAACCACTATAAAATTAGACAGATCTTGAGATTAGGGAATATGGAACTTTAACTTTTTATTTAAATATTCTGCATTTGGTTTATATATTATTATATATAATATAATATGGTTTAATCTTATACAATAGGGAGCTAGGTTTTATTTTAAGTTTTTAAGTAGATCTCAATATTTAAACAAAGAAACAAGTAAAACTTTTAGTTTTTTAAGAGGTTATGTTGATAATAATTTTAATGAGTGTCGTTAATATGAGAAAAATATTTAAAATTTATATAATCTTCTTAAGTGAAGTGGGTAGAAACCAACTAACTCTTTGGGTCCAACACTAGACCCGCACCCAAGTGGGACAAGCTTGGAGCTCGGCCCAACGACTGAACACTTGCTCCAAAGCAAGGCAAGAAAGGTAGCTCGGTCCACTACCAAGCCCACTTCGAAGCGGGCAAACTATAGAGCTCAGCCCAACATGTAAGGCTTGTTCTGAAACAAGACAAGCAATATGTTGGACTTCCAGGTTTAACAACCACTCCAAAGTGGACTAAGTTGGAAAAGGCTAATTCAACAAAGATATTTGTTAAGCCCACAAAAGACAAACAACTTTGTTCCACTCCTTCTATCTAAACAGAACGCAGAGATATAGAGGCGTAGAGGGACAAGACGTGCACATGACAGACCTGCACCTGAGTGTCAGGTAGAGTGGTCATTCTTCTCTAATGGGAGGCAATCACAAATAGAACAAATGGTGGAGAGAGAAGATCTTGGAGGAGAAACAACCTTCTTCTATAAAATGTGAGTACTATTCACTCTAGAAGAATCCAATTTTCATACACTCGATATATACACTCTCTTTGTATCCTCTCTTCTTTTTCTCCCCTAGTCCCTAACTTTACCATCGGAGGGGTTTCCGACCAAACCCTGGAGTACTCCATTCTTCCATGAAGCTCTACCCTTCTTCATAGTGCGGAAATCACCTCACACATTAAGGGTTTGTTTGGAGAGTGACTTTTTCAGAAACTTTTTGATTAAAATATAAGTTAAAAAAATTTGAAATGTTTGGGAATAATTTTTAAATTTTTATGAAAAAAAAGCATACAAAAAAATAAAAAGAATACAAATGAATCTTTAACTTTTGTTTATGACTTTTTAACAACTTTTTAGCTAATTTTACCTATTGTCAAATGACCCCTGAATTTGAGCAATTTATTCTCAAAATTAAATTTATGATTTTTATCTTTAAGACAAATTTAATTTGATCATGTAACTGTCAATATTTGATTAACTTTAGTTTTGACATAAATTGATTTTCTCAACTGATTTTATAAAACAAACAATTTTGGATAATTAAGATAGGTTTGAGATAGGAAAAATTATTGGGTATTCTCTAAGCACTGTGAGTCCATATTCATTTACTAATCATCATTCATCATATCTTTTCATGTTCTTCAATCACTCAACATAAAAATCTTAAGCTTTATCTTCTTCACCAATTATAATACTTTGGAGCACCATGTTATCCAATAACTTTCCAATAGATAGAGTCCATTAAATTACATTTAATGTGACTTAACACCAAATTACATTTAAATCTCAACTACTTTCCAAAGCCATATTCAATGATTGCCCACGTTAACTAGACTAGAGACATATCCGTCATTTCATGTTAAATAATTTTATTTTCCCACCAAACTACTTTCACCCATAAAAAATGCTCACTTCACACGTTTAATGCAATTTTTATTTTTTTTATTTTTATGATTTTATCTCTTAATTAAATTATTGCTTTAAACAAAATCCAAAAATGCAATTTCTCAATACATTCCTCCGCACACCATTGGCTGCCATTGCCCCTAGTCGCAACCACTCGTAAATTCCACCATTACAAACCACCCACCACCACGAACTCCTTTCCATTCTATCATTAATTCTAACATTCGCTAACCAACTATAATAGAAATTGGACTGAGGTTGTGATAGACAATATTAACTTGGAGGAATTAGGGTGCTAGGGAAAAGGGAAAAAGATAACGGTGGCAAAGAAGACTATTGAAGGGAGTGGTCAAGAAAGGAGGCTAGTGGCAA
This sequence comes from Camellia sinensis, assembly GCF_055761805.1. Taxonomy (NCBI): domain Eukaryota; kingdom Viridiplantae; phylum Streptophyta; class Magnoliopsida; order Ericales; family Theaceae; genus Camellia; species Camellia sinensis. The sequence continues at coordinate 15,894,772 of NC_138968.1, forward strand.
TGAGTAGTTTGTTGGAGATGGTTAGAGTTAGGGCTTTTGAAGTTGGATATATGTTTATTTTAATTATAAAAATGTATGTATTATAAAAATAAATAAATAAATAAAATATTTTATATTTTTTAATTTTGTATAATAAAAAAATAATAAATTTATGTGCATATAAATTAAATACAAAATGAGACACGAATGCCTAACAAGAAGACCTCAAAATGAGACACAAATTTATGTGAATTTCATTTTGTGTTTAGTGTCTGTATTCTTAGCATTGTTGTTTAGTTTGTGCAATTGACTTAGTGTTAAGCCATGTGAGACCTACCACAAACCCAGTTTTTACAATCTTAACTGTCCATTTTATTCAATTATACATTAATGTAAAAAAATTATATTAATCCAATAATTATTCCTAAATGTTTTAGTGATATTTTTATATAAGACAATGATAATTTTTTTAAATAAAATATTCATTTTTTGCATACAAATAAAAAAAAACTTAAATTATAATTATTAAATTGATCTTAATTTTTTCATAAATGCATACAAACCTAAAAAAATTACAAGTTATAATTATTGAATTATTCCAAATTTTTTTCATAAATAATCTACGACGACATGACAAAATCTACAATTTAAATAGTTAGCTTGAGAAACCTATCCTAAATCAAGTCTTCTTCCATATTATTGTGGGTTTATTTCATTCTCAACTCTAACTTTTGGCGGTATTTGAAGTCCCACGGTAGCGGTAGCTGTGGCGATGAGGGAGTTGGACAGCGACAACGAGGATGATGTCAACAGGTACGGCAAACTTTCAAGTAAATCTTGCTTGGTTTGATGCAAATCTTATTTTTCAGACCACATGTTTGAGAAAATCGTTAATTTTTCCTAGATCGTAATTATTTTTTTGCCAAATTTATTTTTTTCATTTTGTTGTCTGATTGGATAGCGTTTAAGATATTGTTTATATATATGTGTATTAATTTAAATGTTTCTCATATTCTTAATATATAAAAAAGGAGAGAATATTATTAGGGATGTGAAGTTAGAAAGAGAGACCTCTCATTTTCACATTCTCGTGGAGATATAAATATGAGAAATTCTATTATACACATTTTTGAAAGGGATATGTCATATGTATTTTTAGTTATGTTTTTTTTTTTTTTTTGTTAATTATGATTAAAAAAATTCAATTATAATATTATTTAATTATAACCCACGAAATATTGGATTATATTTTATGAGAGTGTTGGATTATAATTTTTTTTAATTATTAGAAAATTATACTCTTTTTTCTTTAATTATGAGAAAATGTATTGTAGTCTTTCCCTGTAAATATATATGTTTGTCATTTTCATCCAAACAATCAAGCTGCACTTCTAAACCCCTGCAAAAGCGATAAGAGAGAGAGAAGCAGTGGAGAAATGCGAAACAAATCTCTCTCTTCGATTCGTCTTTCCCGTCCACTACACACAAATATACGTATATATATACACATACATACAGTGATACGCATATAAATCAACCACATCGCCATCAACATCGGGCATGATCTCTCTCTCTCCAAGACTCTCCCTATCTCTCTTTTCAGCATCGTCTTCTTTTTCTCTTTCTATAGCTCTCTCTAGATTGTGATTGCGATTGCCAAGAATTTTTCCTTTTCTTCCTGTAATCTGTTGAAACATAGGTAAGTTATGTCCCCAACCTTTTTTTTTTTTTCTTTTTTTGTGTGTATGTTAAATTAGGGGTGAGCAGCGGATATACCGATCCGCCAAAACCAACCGAACCGAACCGATCCGCTGCATTTTGGACGGATGCGTGATGACGAGCGGACGGTTGCAGATTGATTTTCTCCAATCCGTCAATTTGGCGGACGGATGACGGATTTAAGATTTCTTTGGCTGCAACCGAACCGTCAAACCGCGAGCACCCCTAGTAATTTATAAAATTTTGTGTTTTCACTTTATTTAAATATTTTGTTTGTGTTTTCAATTGAAAATAAGTTTAAATATTCTGTTGAAAAAAAATTTCAACTTAAATATATTTTTTGAATTGAAAAAAATAAACATATTATTTATCTATATTTTTTGGTTTTTAAATCTAACTCTAAAAATAATAAATAGAAAATATGATATATGCTAGTTGGTTTTTGTTTTCAAAAACATATATAGATGGTTTTGGTGGTTTGAATTATTTTTATATTTTAAGAACCACAGATTGTAATACTTTATGTGGATGAATTATGCTATGATTGTAATATGTGAATGAGACATATAGTGATTGTGATATTCTAAAGTTTCAAACTTTCTTTCTTTGGATGAGGCATACAGTTATTGTAATACTTTTTAAAGTCATTGACTGTAATACTTTCTTTCTTTTTCTTTTTCTTTTTCTTTTTTGAGGAAATGCACAAGTTGAATTATGTTGAAAATTTATAAAATTTTAAACCGCCAAACCGATTCGCATCCATCCGCCAATCCGCTCAATCCACATACGCCAGATTGGCGGACGAATGCGGATTGATTTTCTTCAATCCGCCAATCTGGCAGACGAATGACGGATTGGAGGTTCCGTGGTCGCAACCGACCCGCGCCCACCTCTATGTTAAACCCTAGTGCTCTATTTGGTTTCCGAGAAATCTGTGGAAATAAACTTAAGGGAAAAGAAATTAAAAATTTAATGTCGTTGTCGTCAGCTTTTTCATCCAATTGATTTAGTTGTTCAAGTTTCAACTATTTCAATTTGACGGGAAATGTAAGGAAATTTGTTACTGCATTTTTTTTGTTTTATTTTATTTTTTAACATGGTTTTGAAATTCTTGGTTTCGATTTTTTTTTTGTTTTTTTTGAAGCCATTAGGAAGGAAGGACTAACTTGGGTCTTAGAGCATTTCTTTTAACTTTTTCGTTACTTGAAATAGTTTCAAGTGCATGTGTGATTGTTGATGCTTAAATTGCAATTCTTGTACTTTCTTAGGCAAATACGTCACAAATTTGGTAACCTTGTGCTTAGATTTGCTTTCTATTTCGAAAAGATAGTGTATTAAATGCTATTATTTTTGTTGTGATTTTAAATTGCAATTCTTGTTGTTGCTTAGGAAAATACATGACAAATTTGGTAAACTTGTGTTTAAATTTGCTTTCTATTTCTAAAAGATAGTGTATTAAATGCTATTATTGCTATACTAGTGTGTTTGGTAACGTTTACGTTTTCAGTTTATATTTACAAAAATTTTATAAACTGGTTTTTATTTATTTTTTGTTTATTTTTAGAAAAACATAAACTACAAACGCGTTTGGTAATTGACAACATGTTTAAAAAAAATTAAAAATATAAAAAAGAGTGAGAAATGGCAAGTGGTGGCAAGTTGCGGCGGAAGACGGTGGTGGAAAGTGGTGACGGTGGGTGGTGGCGGGTGGGTGGTGGTAGTGGTAGTGGGTAGGTGGGTGGTAGCGGGTGGGTGGTGGGTGGTGGTGGCAGGTGGGTGGTGGGTGGTGGTGGCAGGTGGGTGGCGGTGGTAGTGGTGGTAGAGGGTGGGTGATGGGTGGTGATGGTAGGTGGGTGGGTGACGGTGGTGGGTGGTAGCGAGTGGGTGGTGGTGGTGGTGGCAGGTGAGTGGCGGATGGCGGGTGGTGGTGGGTGGGTGGTGGCGGCAGGTGGTGGTGGTGGATGGATGGGTGACGGTGGCGGGTGGTGGGTGGTGGTGGCGGCGGGTGGTGGTGGCAGGTGGGTGGCGGATGGCGGATGGCGGATGGTAGTGGGTGGTGGCGGGTGGGTGGTGATGGTGGGTGGGTGGGTGGGTGACGATGGCGGGTGGTGGGTGGTAGCGAGTGAGTGGTGGTGGTAGTGGTGGTGGTGGTGGGTGGTGGGTGGTGGTGGCGGTGGCGAGTAGGTGGTGGATGGCGGGTGGTAGGTGGTAGCGAGTGGGCGGTGGTGGCAGGTGGGTGGGTGGTGGGTGGTAGTGGCGGGTGGGTGGTAGGTGGCTGGTGGTGGTGGGTGGCTGGTGGTGGCAGGTGGTGGATGGTGAGTGGTGAGTGGTGGTGGCAAGTAGGTGGCGGGTGGTGGTGGCGGGTGGTGGTGGCGGGCGGTGGATGGTAGTGGCGGGTGGATGGCAGGTGGGTGGCAGGTGGGTGCTGGTGGTGATGGCGAGGGGTGGGTGGTGGTGGCGAGTGGGTGGTAGCTGGTGGTGGCAAGTGGGTGGTGAGTGGTGGTGGTAGGTGGTGGTGGTGGTGGTGGTGGTGGTGGTGGTGGTGGTGGCAGAAGACGGTGATGGAAAATGGTGGCGAGTTGTGGCTAGTGTTGGGTGGTAAAAAAAAAAAAACTCAAAACTCAAAACGGAAACACATTTTTTGTGTTTTCATTTTTTTTGCCAAATTTATAAACTGGAACCACTGATTTATAAATCAAAAATTTTACCAAACAAGTTTTTATTTGAATTTTTTTAATTTTTATAAATATAAACAGAAAACTGAAAACGTAAGTGTTACCAAACGGCACCATTTCTCTTTGGTTACAATGTATTGCTTTTGAGCTAAAGCATAGTGAAAAAAAATAAAATAAAATAAAATAAAATAAAATAAAAAATAATTGGCTTTAGTGGTTCTTTTAAAGGAAAATTTGTCTTACATTTACAAATCACAATATTAAGGGAAGCTGAAATGTCTTTCTTTGTAGGCAAAGGATTCCTCACTTTTGTCAGGGTGTGCTTATTTGTATCCAAAAAGACAAATAAGCCAAAAAAAAAAAAAGATTTGTCGCATGAAAAACTTGCTTATTTTTTTCTACTAGGATTTGTCACTTTTATTTGTATCCAAAAAGAATTGGTCACATAATAAATTTGCCTTTTTGTCTTTGTGCCTGTGGACACCATTATTGATGATGCCTCGGCAGTGTTGTTGACAACAATGATTTTTTCTCATTACAATACATTTCTGTTGGTTTGAGACTGGAGCTGGCGAAGAAAAAGACAATATATGGAGGACAGCACAAGAAAAGATTTGGAATGCCAGAAGATTATGGATGGGAAGGCGAATGACAATGTGAATGATTCAGATAAGGCTATTATCCCTTCCTGTTGCTTGAAGGCTAGGGATCCATACACTAAGCTTGAGGCTAAATGCCATTCAACAGTTGTTTCTGGATGGTTCTCCGAACCTGAATCATGCTCTGGTCATTATTTTTATACTTCTTAGCTTCTGTTTTTTCTGTTGGACATTTTTTCCAACATCCTTATTTTCCTTGTAGTACAGGTTTTTTTATTTTCTTTTCTTCTTTGTTCGGTTTTTACAGGTAAAGATAGCAAGCGAGTTTATTTCAATAAACCAATGTGCCTAGGTATATGTTATTTTTGTTGCAGTTTTTATCTCACCTATATAAATCATTTTAGCTTTGGAACATATTAGAGGCCAGAAAACTTATAATTAATTTGTCAATATATCCTTGAGGGGAAAGAGTCATGCTAGAATGCATGTTTTTTTTATTAGATGTGTGTGGGTAATTTTCTGACCACACTGCCCGCTTAGTAACCAGCTGGAGAGCACCGGCAGAATAGATGGCTTCAGCTAACCTGTGACAGAAAGAAAAAGCTCCGGCGGTGGCTCTTCCACCCGGGGGCACTCCGACGATCAAGTCAGTATATCTCTTAAAGATAATCAAGTGCTAAACTTACAAGCTCAAGCATAAAAAGAATAAAATTACGTACCTTAGACCCACGGGGGTGCCTCTCTTTTATAGTTAACTCAATCCCAGTCCCACTAGAAGCCTGACTTCTATGGACTCCTATTCAGTGCTTACTTTGGATTTCACAAGAGATAAAGATAATCTCTCTAAGAGTATTATCCTTTTCTTAGCAAAGTCTCCTCTTTACTCTAGGACGCTTGTCCCTTATCCCTTATCTCGGATTCCGATATCTTCGGAGATAACCTCGGCGTCACAACCAGGACACGTGGCACCTCGGCTGACACGTCGGCATCACATTGCCACGTGTTGGTATTCAGAAAATACATCCCCACAACTGCCCTCTAGGTTCTATTGCCTTGGCATTCTAAGGTGATGAAACCTATATCTGTATTTTCTTCCAATAAATCAGCTTAAAATTTGACTGCCGAGATCATTTATTTTTGGCCGACATGCTTTCCCTAAAAAATCAAGATTTTTAAGGAACTTTTCACGCGCCTGAGCTGTCACGCACTTCAACCCAACTGTTTTAGCCACGTGTTTCCCTCTTACTGGTCCATACACGTGACATGCCTGTTAGCCACCTCTTTCCTCACATGCGCCGTCTGACGCCTTCGTTTTTCTAGGCGTATTGATTGCTTTTGCCACCGTTTCTGTTTAATCAAAAACCCTTCTTTCTTTTTTCCGTCCTTTCACTTTTTCATTGGAATTTCCTGCTCTCTCTCTCTAGCTTTCGAAATCCTCCATCGCTCAAGCTTTCAAAGCTCTGCAACCTTCTCCGTTCACCTCTTCCGACGAGATTTCCACCGGTTTTCTGCTCCTGCAACCGTCGTAGGACATCGGCAAATCCTTTCCAGTTTCCCTTTTTCTGGTAAGCTACTGTTCCTTTCCTTTTTAATTCTGTTAACACTCTTCATTATTTGTGGTTTTTACTGCATTTGTTGAAACTTTTAATTTTTGTGATTCATACACCTGAATGTGTCGACTTCGCTTTATGTTTATGCCCTAAATATATGTACTGTTCATAGTTCTTCTTGTACGCCTTGCTACTGTTCTTGGCCTTCAACCCTTTGTATTCTTCATGTTCTTGATAGTCCATCTCTGTTCTTGATTCTAAACTTCGTATTTTGTTTTCTGTTTTTTGTGTCTTTGCCAGATCTGTGCCTTTGATCGTCATCTTGATAGTTTTAGGTTTGGGATTTGTTTGTAGAACCCACATTTTTAGGGCAAAACTAAAACATTCCTTACAAATTTCTGTACCAGCCAAAACCTAGGTTTTTGCCGAGGTCCCATCAATAAGAAACATCGTTCTGAATTTCAACCCTTCTAATTCAAGCCGATATCATGGATATGTGGAGACATAGGGTAGATACTCCGACCAAACTTGAGTACTTTAAGCAAGAGTTCTCCATCGCTGCCGATGTCCACCTGAGACTGGCTGGGGATGATGACTCCATCATGCCTACAGAAAATGCCATGCCCCTTCCCATTGTAGCTTTTACTGAGTACGAACTTCGGCTCCCACTCAACATCCTTTTTCGCGAGATTCTTCATTATTATAAGTTGAACCCCATGCAACTGGCAATCAACTCTTATCGAGTGATTTTTGGTATTATCGCCTTAGCTAAACAGGAAAACGTTAGGATCACCCTAGCCAATATACAGTATTGTTACACCATGTGTGCCCTTAACTTGAAAGAAAAATGCTTCATTTATTATCTTAAGCCAAGGTCTACAGAATTCAAAATCATAGCCGACCTCCCAAACTCCAACAAGGGGGCTGGAGATGACTATCTCATTACCTCGGGAAATTGGGAGTTTGCTCCAGACGAGGACATCCATCTCTACCCTCTTCTCCGATCAGTTTTAGAGGGCAAGGGTAAGAGCCCAGTATTTAGTTTTGCCTGTTTTCTTTCAAAGTCTTAAATACTTTGTCTGTTTCTAACGTCTGTTCTTCTTGCAGCTGTTCGTCAGCCACCAAAAAATTTTCGCCAATCCTTTGTTCCCAGCAAGGATTTAAAGAAATTACTGGACCTGCCAGTTCAGAAGCGAAAGGCACCCCTGCTTCTCAACTTCATCCCAACATACAAATCAGCTCTCCCCGACGTCCCCAGAAAAAAGAAGAAGAAGAGCTCATCTCCTCCCTCTACTACAAATCTTCCAGTTGCTTTAACATTGCGAACAGACCAAGGATCAACCTCTGATCCAGTAGAACAGCCGTCGACCTCGGCTCCATACCTCATTCCACCATCCCAATGAAAGCGTCGCCGACGTCTTGTTCTTACATCCGAGATGGGTCGCGCAAAGCTAGTTGCTAAAGACCTCCTAGCCGACATTCCATCATCCATTGATGAACAACCAATACAAACCCAACCTCCAGCAAAACCAAAAAGAATTAAGAAAGCTCAACCGAAGGCGAAAGTGACTCAGGTTGAGATTGAGGACACTTTGCCAACCCCACAACTGGCTCCAACTCAGAAAACTGCCTTTGTCCCTTCGAAGAAGTCTACCGAAGTACTTCCTTCCGAATCCTCCAAATCAAAAAAGCCGAGGTCATCTGAAACGACTTCGGGGTCAAAGAAACCAGTGGTCCCCTGGGCCCCCGAGATCACCCTAGAGGATAAGCCTGTAATGGCAAATGATAGTGCCGACGATATCAATGTCGGCGTTGCACTCAGTACCGCTTTACTTCTCCCAAGTGACTTGGAGCGGAACGCCAAGTACAGTGAGTATGAAAATTATGCTTTAATGTTACACAACTCTGTACAGGTAAACGTCTTCTTTTTGGTAAATTTTTCTTTCTCTTTATTTCATACTTTGAATATTCTTTAATACCTCTGTTTTCTTTCAGGCCATCCAGCATGCCCATTCTTTCTCAATGCAGTCTTTTGAGAATCGGCAAAAGCTGGCCGACATGAAGAAGGAGTTCTCTTCTATTCAGAAGATCAATAGAGGCCTTGAATAAAAAATGAAGAAGCTGAAGGATCAAGTCGAAGCTGCAATTAAAACTCAAAATAATGCCGAAGAGAAGGCTGAGGCTACTGAGGCTATCAGAAAGGTGGCTGAGGCTACTGAGGCTATCAGAAAGGTGGCTGAGTCTCAAAGAAGAGAGGCCGAGGAAAAAATGGCTCAAGCTGAGAAAGAGCTTCAGGAGGCCCTGGCCACCAAAGAAGCTAAAATCAAAGATGCTGACAAAAAGGCGTACTCACAGGGTGTGGCTGATGTCACTGAGGCCTATGAAAAACAAGTGAAGGAGGCATGCAATAAGGGTTTCACCCTTGATTGGATGTCCCTTCTGAAAAAACTTAATATTCCTGATGACTCTCCATTGCGGAAGGCCGACGCCATTCCCCTACCATTTCCTCCAGTCCCAATTCCAAGTGAAGATGTCGGCGAATCTGATGCTGAAGATGAGGCCGAGGAGGAAGAGGATGAGGCTTTGATTAGAAAATCAAAAGATGCTGATGGGGCCAAGTCCCCTCTTCAGAATGAGCAAGTCCTAGACTTGACTCAAGATGAAGAAGGCGATAAGGTTATCCAAGAAGTTGTTCCTGACATCACACCAGCCGATGTCCTTTCTGAGGTCAAGATTGTTGAAGAAACTCTTCAAGGAATTGATGCCGAGATAGCAGCAGAGAAAGAGGCCGAGGTGGTATCTGATCTTCAAATTCAACAATCTGGCGGAGAGGAGCCTTAGCTCTTGGTTTTCTTCTTACTTATATCTTCTTGCTTCTTTAGGGAAGGACGTATGTTCTTTGTATGGCCGATGTGCCCCCATTTTTACTTTGAATGTTAATACAACTTTTCTCTTTTATTGAATGCTTGTACTTCTATCTTTTCTTCTTTGTCTTCGTATGATTCTATACTTAGAATATTCTGCATATATCATATGTACTCTTTCTTCTTTGTGTAATTTTCTCGGGGTAACATACCTCGGTTATGCCACCCGATAATTTATCCCGGCAAGTATTTATTCTGTAAATTGCTTATAAGTTTCAACAAGGATAAACATATAAAGGTTATAAACTTTTCTTAAGTTATAACAAGTGCTAAGCAATATATTGGCTTAACTTTAACTTGTAAATTGCTACAAATTTCAACAAGTGAAGATAAACAATTATCTCGGCTTAACTTCAACTTGTAAATTGCTACAAATTTCAACAAGTGAATATAAACAATTATCTCGGCTTAACTTCAACTTGTAAATTGCTACAAATTTCAACAAGCGTTAAGCATTACTGCGGTTTAACTTCAACTTGTAAATTGCTACAAATTTCAACAAGTGAAGATAAGCAATTATCTCGGCTTACAAATTTCAACAAGCGTTAAGCATTACTGCAGTTTAACTTCAACTTGTAAATTGCTACAAATTTCAACAAGTGAAGATAAACAATTATCTCGGCTTAACTTTAACTTGTAAATTGCTACAAATTTCAACAAGTGAAGATAAACAATTATCTCGGCTTAACTTCAACTTGTAAATTGCTACAAATTTCAACAAGCGTTAAGTATTACTGTCTTCTCTCTGCCCCCAATGTGAACCTGAATTCCACTTGGGTTCTCATTGTTCAGAAACAATCATTATGTATCTTTATCAATTCACAAGTCTTTGGAGAACTCTGCTGAAATTTTATTAATGTTGGTAAAAAATAACAAGGGACATCTAATGATAGAAAAATTTCAAATTACAAGTATTCCAAGGTCTTGGCAATGCTTTGCCCTCATTGTCTTCAAGTTGGTATGCTCTATTGCCCAATACCGAAGTGATTATGTAGGGTCCTTCCCAGTTTGGTCCAAGCTTGCCTTCTCTGGGGTCCTTCTTGTTACCAACAACTTTTCTTAGGACTAGGTCGCCAACCTGAAAATCCCTTGGATTGACCTTCTTATTGTAAGCTCTAGCAAGCTGTTGCTGGTATGCTGCGAGTTGAAGTGCATCTTTCTCTCTTGTTTCTTCTAAGAGATCTAGATCTCTGGCTAGAAGTATGTCATTAGTCCCATTCTCTACTCTCTGGGTTCTGATCCCTGGGATACCGATCTCCAGTGGGATAACTGCTTCTGTGCCGTAAGCCATGGCAAAGGGGGTTTCCCCTGTTGATCTTCTCGGCGTAGTCTGATATGCCCAGAGTACATTGGACAACTCGTCTATCCATTTTCCTTTTGCTGCCTGCAACCTCTTTTTTATCCAATCCAAAATTACTTTGTTGGATGCTTCTGCTTGCCCATTGCTTTGGGGAAAACTTGGTGTTGAAAAGTAATACTTTATCTTGAATTTTGCACAAAAGTTCTTAATGAGTTTGCTGTCAAACTGCGTTCCGTTGTCGGCAACTATTGCTCTTGAAATGCCAAATCTGGTGATGATGTTTCTCCATATGAAATTCTTGACGTCCACATCTCGGATTTTGGCAAGAGGTTCTGCTTCTATCCACTTCGTGAAGTAATCTGTTGCTACCAGTAAGGGCAAGTTTGGGAAGATCCAAAAAAGCCAAAAAGCCAAAAAGTTACTCAAAAAGCTAAAAAGTTATCACTATTCACCAAAAGTCAACAATTACGGCTGCACAACTCCCAATTCAAAATTTTCCCTACAAATCAATTTTTACAATTTTTTATTACACATTTTTCAATAAAAAGTCAAAAAGTTAACCCAAACATTCATATTTTCAACCTCAATTTTTTAGTCCAAAAAGACAAAAAGTGCACTTTTTTAGTCTTCCCAAACTTGGCCTAAGTACTTCCTTTGCCCAGTTGCTTGGGGCAACTGCCCAACGAGATCCATGCCCCATTGGGCAAATGGCCATGGACTGGATACAGGGTTCAGGTCAGCAGCTGGCTGATGTATCAAAGGTGCGAACCTTTGGCATTGTTCACACTTCTTCACGTAGGTTTCTGCGTCCTTTTGCATGTAGGGCCACCAATACCCCTAGGTAATGGCCCTGTGAGCTAGTGATCTGCCCCCTGCGTGGCTTCCACAAATCCCTTCATGAATTTCGTATAAAAAATCTTCAACCTGCAAAGGGTGTACGCACCTTAAAAGGGGTCCTGTGAAGGACCTCCTGTAGAGATGTCCGTCCGCTGTCAGACTGAATCTTGCCGACTTCAATCTGATTTTGTGTGCCTCCTTATGGTCTTTTGGCAGCTTTCCCTCTTTCAGGAATGCAACAATTGCATCCATCCAGCTTGGACCCAAGTCCACACACATTGCTTCTTGCTCTGTGATCGGCTATTCTATGCTCGGGCTTGACAGATAGTCAATCATTATTGTTCTTGTTTTTCCAGTTTGCATTGAGCTTGCCAAGTTGGCCAACGTGTCGGCGTAGTTGTTATCATCTCGGCTGACTTGAAGAAGTCGGCAGTTGCGAAACAAGGCTGTCAGTCTGATGACCTCCTTTGCGTATGCCGACATCCTCTCATCTCTGGTTGCAAACTCTCCTATTGCTTGATTTACTATAAGTTGTGAATCACAAAAAATTATTACCTCATCTGCTTCCACTGCCACTGCCAGCTTTAGTCCTGCAATCAATGCTTCGTATTCTGCCTCATTGTTTGAGACCTTGAACCCCAATCAAATAGATTGCTCCAATATCTCCCCTTCAGAACATATTAACACTACTCCTACCCCTGCTCCTTGCCGATTTGAGCTCCCATCGACAAACAAGCGAAAGGAGTCGCCGATGTAAATGCTGCAGGGTCTGAGTTTTTCTTTTCCTTGTTCTTTTGTCTTTGGCTGGGCTTCTCCATGTTCATCTCGGCTCAACGAAGCCTGATGTTTGATGGATTCTAGCGTGAACTCGGCCACGAAGTCGGCCAAAACTTGGTCCTTAATTACTGTTCTCGGCCTGAACTCCAGGTCGTATTGGCCCAAGGCTACTGCCCATCTTGCTATTCTTCCAGTTAAGTCTCCTTGTTGTAGCAAGGACTTCAGTGGGTGCTCTGTTAGCACTATAATCTTGTGCGCTTGAAAGTAATGGTTCAGCTTCTTTGAAGCCATTACTAAGGCCAGTATTAATCTCTCTAGTGGAAGGTACCTTGTTTCTGCATCGGCCAAGGTTTTGCTTACATAATAAACAGCCCTTTGCTCCCCATTTTTCTCTCGGATTAGCACTGCACTTACTGCGTGTTCTGAAACTGCCAAATACAAAAATAGTTCTTCTCCAGGTTCAGGTGTTGAGAGGACTAGGGCCATGGTCAGATACTTTTTTAGGTCGGCCAAAGCGGCCTCACATTCTTCCGTCCATAGGAAGTTCGTAGCCTTCTTCACCAGGTTGAAGAAAGGTTTACATTTGTCTGAGCTTCAGCTTATGAACCTGTTTCGGGCTGCGGCCCTTCCAGTAAGCATCTGAACCTATTTTGCCGATGTCGGGCTCTTCAACTCTAAGATGGCCTTGATTTGATCTGGGCTGGCCTCAATGACCTTTCTTGTTACCAAGTATCCCAGAAACTTACCTGATCCAACTCCAAACGCGCACTTTGATGCGTTAAGTCGGAGCCGGTATGCTTTGAGTATGTCAAAGACCTTTTTTAGATCAGCGAGATGGCCCTTACGTTCCTTGGTCTTCACGACCATGTCGTCGATGTAGACTTCTACTATTTGGCCAATCAGATTTTTGAACATTTTGGTTACCAACCTTTGGTAAGTTGCTCCTGCGTTTTTCAACCCAAAAGGCATTACCTTGTAACAATACAGTCCTTTCGGGGTGGTAAACGCTGTTTTCTCCTCGTCTGGGGGTACATGGCTATCTGGTGGTTTCCTCTGTAAGCGTCCAGGAAGCTCATCCTTCTATGTCCAGATGTGGCGTCTACCAATTGGTCATGACAAGCTTTGTTCAGCCTTGTAAAATCTACACAGACCCTCCAGTTACCGTTTTTCTTCTTTACCACTACTGTGTTGGATAGCCATGTCGGGTAATGAACTTCTCGGATGGCCCTGGCCTCCAAAAGTCTGTCCACTTCTTCTTCTACTGCTTCGACGTGCATCAACGTCGGTCTTCTGGCTCGTTGAATCACTGGTTTTGTCGATCTGTCGACATTCAGCCTGTGGCAAGTGACCTCAAGGTTGATGCCAGGCATTTCGTAAGGTGTCCAGGCGAACACCTCAATGTTGGCTCTTAGAAAAGCCTCCAACTCTTTTTCCTCTTCTTCGGCTAAGCCGGAGCCGAGAAGAAAGAAACGTTCTTTATCCCCATCCTGGACAAGGATTTTCTTTAGCGCCTCTTCGCTCTTCTCGGTTGGTTCTTTGCCGATGTCTTCTAGGACTTCCACGTCCTCATCTTCAATTTCTGTCTTTTCTGGCTCTCGAACGCTGCAAGTAGACTTCATTGCTGCCATGGAGCACTTTTTGCCTGCAGTTGATTTCCTCTGACTTCTTCAATCCCATGCTCTGTTGGAAATCGCAGTAGTTGATGCAATGTTGAGGGAACTGCCCCCATTGCATGCAACCATGGTCTTTCCAAGATGATATTATATGGCGAAGGCGTGTCAATCACCATGAATTCTGTCCTGATCTTCTTAGTGCCAGCTTGTACTTTCAAGCTTGTTGCGCCCAGTGGCCACGTCGGCGTTCCATTGAAGCCGACCATCGGTCCATTTGATTGCTCTAAGTCATTAGGATGAAGGCCTAGCTCTTTGTAACATCTAACATACATGATGTCGCAAGAGCTACCTTGGTCAATCAGGATGCGTTTCACTTGGTACTCCCCAACCTGGAGGGATACTACCAAGGCATCATTATGGGGATGCTGGACCATCTCTAGGTCGGCTTCAGTAAAGGCTATCGTCGGTCCCTGGCATTCTTCTGGCCGAGGTCGTTTATGTCCAACCTGGTTCACGTGTTGTAGGTGTTTTACCTTTTGGGTCTCCCCTCGTATGTCATTTTCGTTCACCTTTGAGTGAATTACGTTAACCACCCGTGGTCCTCCTGCGGGTGATTGTTGTGCTGGGGGAGGCGGAGCTGCTGGTGCTTGAGGCAATCTTGCCTGTTCTTCTCTAGTTCTGGCCTCATCAACAAGGTCCCTCAGATGTCCTTACCTTACCAAGTCTTCTAAGTGTGCTTTTAGGGCTCTGCAGCCCTGAGTTGGGTGCCCTTCTTCATTGTGGTAAGCACAACGCCTACCGACGTTTCTCCCCATGAATTCCCCTGGTGTTCTTATCAGTCCTCTAAAATAGGGTTGGTTTCGTATTTGATCCAAGACTTTGTGGATCGGGACTCGGAATATAGTCGTTACTGCTTGTTTAGCCTTTAAGTCCGTTTCTTGTTTAGTCGGTCTGTTATTACCTCGGCTTCGCTTCGGCGAGTCGTTTCCTTTCTCCTGCTTTATTTCTTTATTTCCCGACGCATCCACCTCGGCTCTGACGTACTTCTCAATTCTCGCCATGAGTTCTTCCATGTTTTTTGGCAATGTTTTTGCCAAAGATTTTCGCAGTGGGCAGTCATCTTTTAGGTCGTTTTTGAAGGACACGACCGCCCCTCTTGGTTGCAATCAGGTATTCGATTGAACACCTCGTAGTACCTTTTTGCGTAGGCCCTAAGGCCTTCATCCTTGGTGATTTTTAAAGCCATCAGTGCGTCGATCCTCAAGGGTTGTAGTTTATTTGTCACAAACCGAGCCACAAACATCTCGGCCAGGCCTTCCCAAGTCTTTACACTTCCCTTCGGTAGTTTATGGAACCAGTCTGACGCAATTTCCCTGAAGGATGAGGGGAATACTTTGCAGAGTAACGGCTCGTTCCCACTATATAACGCCATTGTATTCAGGTATAGTCCAACGTGAAAGTTGGGATCTGACTTGCCATCATATATCTGGAACCTCGGCATACTGAATCTCTTTGGTGCTTCAAATTTGTCCAGTTCCACCGAGAATGGCGTCCTCAGCTTAACCGGGGATGTTACCTCGGCTTCAGCATTCTGTTGTTTCCTCTTGAGATAATCTCTCAAGTCTTCTTTGCTTCTCCCTGGAGCTCGGCTATCTCTGGACTTCAATCTCATTGGTACACTACTTTCGGCCTCGTAGTGGGCTCATTTTGATCTCTCTCCATGTGTTGTGTCAAAGCAGAGCGTCTGCCTTTGAACATGCCGATATTCTTTAGGCTTTGGGTCCTTCGTGTGATACGTCCTTCGGGACTCCTCTCGTCTCAGCTCCTCTCGTCCGACTTCCCTGGAAGTTCGGTGAGAGTGTCTTCCACTCCTGGTGTGCTGAGGGGCTTCGGGGATTGTTCTTCCTCCTCCCTTCTGGGTATTAGTTGCTGGCATCGGCATATCCTACAGCGGGTATGGTGGCTGCATGACATTATTTTGTATCATGAAGTTGACGACCGACTGTAGGTCTGCCAACTTGTTTGCCAATTCTTTTACTTCCTCATCCCTCCGTAGGCACCTATCCCTCTATACTTGAAGGTTATCTTCGTTATAGTACTTGCTTTGGTCTGGCCTCTTCGAAGTGTCGCCCTCCTAGCTGACGTCTTTCTCTCCGTGGCCCTGGCCATGAGTTTCTGCATTGTGGTTGTCCCCTTCAATGTCAAGGTCAATTGGTCTGCCACTCCCAGCAGGAGTGTCGCCCCCAATGTTTTCCTTTTGTACGTTACTGGCCATCTATTCTTCTAAGTTTCCCACAGACGGCGCCAAATTGTGTGGGTAATTTTCTGACCACACTACCCGCTTAGTAACCAGCTGGAGGGCACCGGCAGAATAGATGGCTTCAGCTAACCTGTGACAGAAAGAAAAAGCTCCGGCGGTGGCTCTTCCACCCGGGGGCACTCCGACGATCAAGTCAGTATATCTCTTAAAGATAATCAAGTGCTAAACTTACAAACTTAAGCATAAAAAGCATAAAATTGCGTACCTTAGACCCACGGGGGTGCCTCTCTTTTATAGTTAACTCAATCCCAGTCCCATTAGAAGCCTGACTTCTATGGACTCCTATTCAGTGCTTACTTTGGATTTCACAAGAGATAAAGATAAACTCTCTAAGAGTGTTATCCTTATCTTAGCAAAGTCTCCTCTTTACTCTAGGACGCTTGTCCCTTATCCCTTATCTCGGATTCCGATATCTTCGGAGATAACCTCGGCCTTGCTGAGATAACCTCTGCGTCACAACCGGGACACGTGGCACCTCGGCTGACACGTCGGCGTCACCTTGCCACGTGTTGGTATTCAGAAAATACATCCCCACAAGATGTAATGCAAGGCATGCTTGCACTATGATAAATTGAAATTGAAATTCGATTGTTCATAATTACGAATGCTTATATTATTAAGGGCTTGAGTAGAGTGTTCTGGTGTTCCTTCTAAATGAAGAAAAAAAATATTAAAATTAAAATTGTCTTTTTTTATTTGAAATAATAGTCAGTGTTTTTCCAGATTTATTATTCGACGGCTATGGTTAAGTCAATTTGAGTTTTCACTTGTAGAAGAAGCGCACTTAATGAAAGTAGAGAAGATTTTGTACACGGATAAATCAGAGTACCAAGAAATCCTGGTTTTTGGGGTTCAGCATTTTCATCTCCTACTAGTAGACTATCTTTGCAGTGATGTCTTGCTTTTTGTTTTTCTGGCATTTATTGTCTTATTTATGAATTTCCTACTGATACTGGTTCTTTTATTTCCAGTTCTCAACATATGAGAAAGTTCTTGTGCTTGATGGCATTGTTCAGTTGACTGAGAAAGATGAATGTATCTCTCAGGAGATGATAACTCATCTTCCCCTTTGTTCAATTCAATCCCCCAAAACTATAATTTTCATAAATCATGGGTTCCATAGTTCATGATGAGTTTATTGTTTCTATTTTGATTCAAATTTAATTTCAAATGACATATAGTTGTTGGCTTATTTTTCCTACGAAGGAAAATATCATAAATGCGAGTATGCCAACAAGGATTAAAAATTCTTACAGATTAAATTCAAGCCAATTATCAAGCGATTGTGTTGACAGTTCTTTTGCCTTAACGAAGAGAACTTCAAAATTGCCAAGTGTATAGAAAAGAAAAATTAAAAGAAAAAAGAGGGAAATGGAGAAAGATAATTGAGTGAACAATCAAACTAACCATTAATTTATCTCTATGCTTCGAAAAGAAACTGCATAAAATAAAGTGTAGAAAATTAAGTGCACGAAATATAAATGACAAGAAAAATGGAAATCAATTGTCTTTAATTTGAATTCTAGATTTTTTACAATGTAGTCATGAATGGTTATTTATAAGCAAATATTTGAAGGAAAAAAATTACCTAATAACTACCTTATTCTTCCATATCCTCCATTTCATACTCCATAATCTTCCATAGCTTCCTTCAATCTCCACTTCATACTTCATGTTCTCCATTTTGTTCTCCATCATCTTTTA
The DNA here is from genome assembly GCF_055761805.1 of Camellia sinensis. Taxonomy (NCBI): domain Eukaryota; kingdom Viridiplantae; phylum Streptophyta; class Magnoliopsida; order Ericales; family Theaceae; genus Camellia; species Camellia sinensis. Next base: position 15,912,769 of record NC_138968.1, read on the forward strand.
ACATTTCATAACTTCTCAAACGTTTTGACATTTTCACCAATGTCAAATTTTTAAATCCATCAACAGTGGTTTGATCATCATCTTTAATCACATTTGGTCTAAGAACATGTTTTTTGGCCAAATAACTTTCATCATTCATTGACAAATGTGGTTGCTTTTCTATTTTAGCCATTAACGGCATATGAAAATCCTCTATGTGAGTTTTATCATTTCTTGGCCTAGTGGGTTGTTCCATTTTAGCCATTAATGGTTTATGAAAATCCTTCATAGACATGTTATTTCCATGTTTTGACTTTCTAAGAATGGGTTTTTTAATCCCCCGAGCCTTATATGAAACATCATTTTTTACCATGCTTGGCTCAACAACATACTTTTTAACCATATTATTTTCATAAGTTGGCTCTTTAAAAATGGGTTTTTTAACCCCCTGAGCCATTGATGAATTTGTTGCTAAGATTAGTCATGTGCTTGGTTCGGTCTTTCAAAAATTCAACTAAACATCATTTTTAAGGCCCGCAGGGGGTAATGTTGGCACCATAAATCTATAATTTTATTATTATTTATTATTTATATAATTGTAGGACATGTGGCACCCTCCTACTCATTTGGAGGTTATGAGAAGTTATGAAATGTGGAAAGATGATGAAGAACAAAGTGGAGAACATGGAGCATAAAGTGGAGGTTGAAGGAAGTTACGGAAGATGATGGAGTATGAAATGGAGGAGATAGAAGAATAGGGTAGTTATTATCACAGACTTGTTGAATTCGATGACCCTATTGCGATTCCTCATTCTTCGAGCAACTTTGCAGTGCATCTATATACTCTATTTGACTGCCTTTGCTGTCTTGAAGACAACTTGCTTTCTGCATGGTATACTTCTACCTTGTCAACCAAAATAGTCAGAAAAACCCCTTACCCAATCGAAGCTTTGGGAATGAGCCCCTCACTCTTAGCCAAGAAAGCAAAGCATTGCTCTTCTGACTGGCTTGAGTGTGTATATGAGCCTCAGTTTCCACCTTTTTTTGGAGGGGACCCAAGTGCTCCTCTCCTTCCTCCTAATCCAGACTAGATTGAGGAATTAAAACTTACTCTCTTTGATAGCCAGCATTTCGCTTCCTACCAAGCTCCAGTTCCTCCAACAGTTTATCACCAGTATAAAGCCCAGACCCTTGCTTATTGCCTTTTCTCATTTATCTTTTGTAGCCCTTCAAGATGATATCCTTCACAAGAACTTCCTATGGGCTTGTGACATTATCTCTCGAAGCTATAATCTTAATCCAGTGGCCACCTTTCTTGACCAGCTCCCTTTGCTGTTTAATTGGCACAAAAATGCCTTGGCCACCTTTGAATCCCTGGAAGAGATCTCTATTGTTCACATCCAAACTCAATATAAAGCAGAAAATCATCTTGAAGAATATGACGATTTCAAGAAGTTTGAGTCAGAGTTTGGGGAAGATGTTGATATATGTAGGATGGATGGGATAGATGAAATGGAGAAAGCCTTAAAGCAAACAGAATTTGAAATGAGGGCCCAACAACTTTTTCACCAAATAAGGAGTCATCAATTAGATAAGCCAAATTTAGATAGGATAAGGCAAGGTTGGAGAAAGAAAATGTATTTCTTGAATTTTGCTAGACAAAGTTTCATGACCTTGTAACCTTGTCTATTCCTTATTTTTACGAAATTGAGAATGTAGCGAAATAGGCTTTTCTATTGTAGATGTTTACATCAATAAAATTGGGTTCCTATTTTCCAATTGCCAATATACATGACTTTGGTCCCTCAACTTGTTCATATAATTAACAAATATTAGCTTCGAAGTAACCCATCTATCTCGAAGCCTGCAAGGTTTCCTTTAAAAAGTGATAATATACTCTTTCGAAAGGCTCTGCTTGGTAAAAAGTCCAAGAATGTGCTTTCATACTTCTGAAAGTTAAAGGCATGGGTTTCACTTTTGCCCATTTGCAAATCTTTTGATCTACAAAATTTTTGCATCATTCCGGCAAGTATTGGCCTCAGAGTACCTCCTTGTTTCGAAACCAGATAGAGCACGTAAAAGTACATTTCCTCAAAAAGTAATAAAATATTCTTTCGAAGGAAATCTCCCTTGACAAAATGCCTAGGATCATACTATTTCTACCTTTAGATTGTTTAACATGCTCCGATTTTACTCGAATTAAGGCATAGGCTTCATTATTCTAGTAGAATACTGGTTTCGAAGCCAACTACTTATTTCAAAGCCAAGCTGAACATTTGAAGTATATTTCCCTCCCATAGGAGTTTAAAAAATAAAGGCCTTATTCCCATCCAGGTTAAAAATAAACAATCAAATAACTTCGGTCTATTTGACCCATTAGGACAAATGGGTAATTTGCACCAAAAATGTATAAAGCCCCCAATTTCTCTTGCCTTTACTTATTTGTTTGCCCAGTCTTTACTTTCACTCCCATTGTTGCTGACCTCAACTTCTTACTCCTCTCTTTCATTCTCCTCGCTCTTACTTCGATCCCTCATCAATTGCTTCTTCTTCTTCTACGAAAATACCAGCCATTGAAGGCATACGTCCCTTAGTGGCTTTGCGGAGATGCATTGCAGACAAGATAGCCAAGCATGAGGCACTAGAGGGTCAAAGTGCCATTAATGGGAGAATCTTTATGAGGGCCAAAGGTGCCACTAGCAAGTGAAAACCCTAGAAGATGGCACATATCAAGAACGGTGTGGGGCATATCAAGAACGGTGGGGGCCATCATGCCACACTGGAATTGAAAGACGTTAAATGTAGGGTTCCAGAAACAAAGGGTAGCCGGAATCAGAAAAGGGTCCACAGGAATGACAAACCTAGAAAGACGAAGGGCATCGAGAATGCAGAAGTCCTTCAAATCTTGTTCCCGAGCTCCGATTACCCCGTCATACCACTCTTCCCACTCAGTCTTCAAAATGGGCCAGAAGCGGTGAGGTCGATTAACCCTCTAATTTCCCCAGTTGAGGCTTCCTTCGTAGAGAAGGTAATGATCCTCCAAACGTCAAGGGAAGAAATGTAGTAAGAGCTTCCTTGAAGATGGGGCCAAGAATGAACTCTTCCTGAGCATGGTGGCAAAGGACAAAGATTCTCCCATCAATGGCACTTTGACCTTTTGGTGTCTCATGCTTGGCTATCTCATCAACAATGTATCTTTGCAAAGCCACTGAGGGACGCATGCATTCGATGACTGGTATTTTCACAGAAGAAGAAACCATTGATGAGGGATCGAAGTAAGAGTGAGGAGAATGAAAGAGAAGGGTAAGAAATTGAGGTCAGTAACAATGGGAGTGAAAGTAAAGACTGGGAAAACAATTAAGTAAGGGTGCGAGAAATTGGGGGCTCTATACCTTTTTGGTCCAAATTACCCATTTAACCTAACGGGTCAAATAGACCCAGTTATGTGATTGTTTATTTTTGACCCGGATGGGATTAAGGCCTTTATTTTTTAAACTCCTATAATGAAAGTTTCCTCCAGAGTGGCATCTTGTTACCTTCGAAGGGAGGCAAATATACTTCAACATGTTCAGCTTGGCTTCGAAATAAGTAGTTGGCTTCGAAGCTAGTATTCTACTAGAATACTGAAGCCTATGCCTTAATTCGAGTAAAATCAGAGCATGTTAAATAATTCGAAGGTAGCACTAGTATGATCCTAGGCATTTTGTCAGGGGAGATTCCCTTCAAAGGAATATTTTATTACTTTTTGAGGAAAGGAAATGTACTTTTAAGTGCTCTGTCTGGCTTTGAAACAAGGAGGTACTCTGAGGCCAATACTCCCTGGAATGATTCAAAAATTTTGCAAATCAAAAGATTTTCAAATGGGCAAAAGTGAACCCATGTCTTTAACTTTCAGAAGTATAAAAGCACATTCTTGGACTTTCTACCAAGTAGAGACCTTCAAAGGAGTATATTATCACTTTTTGAAGGAAACCTTGCAGGCTTCGAGATAGATGGGATACTTTGAAGGTAATATTTGTTAATTATATGAACAAGTTGAGGGACCAAAGTCACGTATATTGGCAATTGGAAAACAGGAATCCAATTTTGTTATTGTAAACATCTACAATGGGAAAGCCTATTTGGCTACATTCTCAATTTCGTAAAAATAAGGAATAGACAAGGTTACAAGGTCATGAAACTTTGTCTAGCAAAATTCAATAAATACATGTTCTTTCTCCAACCTTGCCTCTATCATATCTAAATTTGGCTTATCTAATTGATGAGCCCTTATTTGGTGAAAAATTTGTTGGGCCCTCATTTCAAATTCTGTTTGCTTCAAGGCTTTCTCCATTTCATCTATCCTATCTATTCTACATATATCAACATCTTCCCCAAACTCTGACTAAGACTTCTTGAAATCTTCATATTCTTCAAGAAGATTTTCTACTTTATATTGAGTTTGGATGTGAACAATAGAGATCTCCTCCAGAGATTCGTGTATGGCCAAGGAATTTGTGTGCCAATTAAATAGCAAAAGGAGCTGGTCAAGAAAGGTGTGAAGCTCTGTTTGGGCCATTAGGTTAAGATTATGGCTTCGAGAGACAATGTCACAAGCCCATAGGAAGTTCTTGTGAGGGATGTCATCTTAAAGGGCTTTGAAAGATAAATAAGAGAAGGCAGCAAGTAAGGTCTAGGCTTTATATTACTGATAAGCAGTTGGAAGAACTGGAGCATGGTAGGCAGCGAAATGTTGGCTTTCAAAGAGAGTAAGTTTTAATTCCTCAATCTAGTTTGGATTAGGAAGAAGGGGAGGAGCAGTTGGGTCTCCTCCAAAAAAAGGTGGAAACTGAGGCTCGTTTACACATTCGAGCCAGTTAGAAGAGTAAAGCTTTACTTTCTTGGCAAAGAGTGAGGGGCTCATTCCTAAAGCTTCGATTGGGTAAGGGGTTTTTCAGACTATTTTGGTCGACAAGGTGGAAGTATACCATGCAAAAAGCAAGTTGTCTTTAAGATAGCGAAGGCGGTCAAATGGAGTATAGGGATACACCACGGAGCTGTGCGAAGAATGAGGAATCACGATAGGGTCATCAAATTCAACAAGACTGTGATAGATTCGCTCCCTTGTTTGGGGTTGGGTTAGTGTTGGCCAAACACCTCAACCAGTAGTTCCAGTAGAAGAGGAGGCAGCTTCATCCCACGCAAAAGGTTTTAGAGCAGATGAAGAGCTTCAGAGATCCATTTGGGCAAGTTTTTGGTCTAAAGGCTCATACTCTGTTAAAGCCTCCATAACTTGTTTAAATGAAGAAGGATAAATATGGCTAATAAATGTATGGAAGTTCTTTCAAGATTGATCATCATTGTCCAAAACCTCTTCGTATGCTTGATCAATGAAAGATAGGGTTTGATTAGCCATCAGAAATGTATCAGTCCGTTCGTTTGCACAAATAGTGGAGGTAGGGTTCAAGCAAAATATATATTCTCTTTTTTGGCTTTTGAAGGTTAGAAATATAATTCGAGCATGCCAGCAAGGATCAATAAGTCTTTACAGAAATTAATAAATGCCAACCAATTAGTCAGACGATTGCTTCGAAGTTCTTTTAGCCTCAATAAAGAGGACTTTACTGGTGGCTTGATTTTTTAGGAGAAAACTGAGAAGACTTGTTAAGAAAGAAAATGGGAACAATAGTGTCAGAAATCAATCTTTTATTAAGTAAACAGGAACTTACAATGGTACCTTCACACTTTTACAACTTCGAAGGGGATTACAGCAACAGACTAACTTAGAATTACTCCTAGGAATTTGAAGTGCAGTACAAGAATGTAAAGACTGGAATTTAAAGGACTAGAAAATGTAAAGTAAATAAACTAGTTTCTAGATCTGGTTTCGGGCCCTTCATTATCAGCACTCTCCTCCATTTATAAGCTTTGGAAATAACTATCAAAGTGGCTAATAACCATCGAAGTAGGTGATAACCATTGAAATGATCTCCATAACCACTGAGTATGGCCCTGAATAGTTTGCTCCCACTATTCCACTTCCACGGTTAGGCTTCCCTCATGAATTTGAATTGTAAACAACCGTTTTGACCACGTCACCCTGAGTATCTTGACTATTCCCGTGTCTCGCGGATCCATTGTCACTGCTATAAGTTGCCACGCGTCTATTGATGATTGAGGACCTTTACTGATTCTCTAAATTTCCCTTCATGATCCACGTGTCAGGCTGCGATAGGTTTGTACAAAATATATAGCCAACATTACTCTCCACACTAATTTAGCCAATACTTGGTAATATTAGTGGATCGGTGCTTTTGCCCACGTCCTAGGATGTGCATGGTGATTATTAATGATGTGGCTAATAAAATTAACAAAATTGTTCTTATGAGTTCAAAGCACTAAGAATAGGAGATAACCATTTCAAATGCATTAATTTGGCTAGGAAAATCCTATGCATTTAAATCAATGGTTGAGAATGGCTTATCTTTTCAAATTGATGGCCAATTTTTTTTTTTTTTTAAGGCGCAAAATAATGACAGTATGTGTGCTTTGGTTGTAGTTGAATATGCAAGAGCCATTGTTCGACTACAACCGAAGCACACATATTGTCAATATTTTGCACCTTAAGAAAAAAAAATAATTGGCCATCAATTTGAAAAGATAAGCCATTCTCAATCACTTATTTAAATGCATAGGATTTCCTAGCCAAGTTAATGCATTTTAAATGGTTATCTCCTATTCTTAGTGCTTCAAACTGATAAGAACAATTTGTTAATTTTATTAGCCATATCATTAAAATTGTATTTTGATGTAATCCACAAATCCAAAGTGGGTTTTGGACAACGAAAGTCATGACATAATATAGTCTTGGAAATTCAAATGCCTTGACATTTTCACCAATGTCAAATATTTTAAATCTATCAACAGTAGATTGATCATCATCTTTAATCACGTTTGGTCTAAGAACATGTTCTTTGGCCAAATAACTTTCATAATTCATTAACAAATGGGGCTGTTTTTTTATTTTAGCCATTAACGGCTTATGAAAATCGTCCATGTGAGTTTTATCATTTCTTGGCATAATGAGTTGTTGCATTTTAACCATTAATGGCTTATGAAAATCCTTCATGGACATGTCATTTTCATGGTCTGACTTTTTAAGGATGGGTTTTTCAACCCCCCGAGCCTTATATGGAACATCATTTTTTACCATGCTTGGCTCAACAACATGCTTTTTAGCCATGTTATTTTCATAAGTTGGCTCTTTAAAAATGGATTTTTTTAACCCCTTGAGCCATTGATGAAATCAATTCTTTTCTTTTGCCATTTTCAACATCAAAAGAATTCTAAAAAAAATCACCAATTCTGGCCATGAAAACCTCGGTTAAAGACTTGGTAGTGAGAGTTGACAACTTATCATTCCATTGGCGAACTTCCATATCAAGTTTATGAATTTCTCCAATTATATCGTGTCTTTTTTCTTTCACCAAATAATATTGTAATGGATGGAAATTTGTTTCATCAAGAAAATGGATCTCTTCATGAAGATCCAAAATTTTTTGTTTATGCCAAAAGATCTCATCTAGGCTATTCGGAATGGACGAACCCAATTCATTTTTCATTTCTTACACGTGACGTACCACTGGGCGTACCAAAAATTGTTAACTTATTTTTCCTACGAAGGAAGATATCATAAATGCGAACGTGCCAGCAAAGATTGAAAAATTCTTAAAGATTAAATTCAAGCTAATTATCAAGTGATTGTGTTGACGGTTATTTTGCCTCAATAAAAAGGACTTCAAGATTGTCAAGTGTAGAGAAAAGAAAAATTAAAAGAAGAAAGAGGGAGATGGAGACGGAGAAAAATGATTGAGTGAACAATCAAACTAACCATTAATTTATCTCTACTCCTATCCTTCAAAAATGAAGTGCATAAAATAAAGTTCAGAGAACTATCCTCTACTCCTATGCTTCGAAAATGAAGTGCATAAAACAAAATGCAGAAAATTAAGTGCAGGAAGTATAAATGACAAGAAAAATAGAAATCAATTGTCTTTGATTTGAGTTTTGAATCCTTTACAATGAAGCCATGAATGGCTATTTATAGGAAAATATTTGTAGGAAAAAACTACCTAATAACCACTCTATTCTTCTATCTCCTCCATTTCATACTCCATGATCTTCCATAACTTCCTTCAACCTCCACTTCATGCTCCATGTTCTCCATCATCTTTCTACATTTCATTACTTCTCATAGCGCCAAAAATATATGTTGGCTTTTTTGGCTTTCAAAGGTTAGAAATGTAATTGAAGCGTGCCAGCAAGGATTAATAAGTCCTTACAGAAATTAATGAATGCCAACCAAATAGTTAGACAATTGCTTCGAAGTTCTTTTAGCCTCAACGAAGAGGACTTCAAAATTGTCAAGTGTAGAGAAAAGAAAAATTAAAAGAAGAAAGAGGGAGACAGAGAAAGATGATTTAGTGAACAATCAAACTAACCATTAATTTATCTCTACTCCTATGCTTCGAAAAAGAAGTGCATAAAATAAAGTGCAGAGAACTTACCTCTACTCCTATGCTTCAAAAATGAAGTACATAAAACAAAGTATAGAAAATTAAGTGCAATAAATATAAATGATAAGAAAAATAGAAATCAATTGTCTTTGATTTGAATTCTGGATCCTTTACAATGTAGCCATGAATAGTTATTTATAGGCAAATATTTGTAGGAAAAAACTACCTAATAACTACCTAATAATAATATTGTAGATTTATGGTGCCAATAATAGCCATACTTAGATTATTGAAATTATAATGCAATTAAGTGTGAGGAACCTTTTGAATCCATAGTAGTTTCTTTTTTTTCTTTTCTTTTCTTGTCTTTTCTTTTCTTTTTCTTTTATTCTAGTTGAACTTTAATAGGCATGTATACTTAGAGATACATTTGAAGTTAAATGTCCAACTACACATGATTGTTATGGTGCAAAAATTATTTCCTCTCTTTGATTATCAATCTACCAATATCTCATATTAATTTTCTTAAATTTAAACAATTAAAAAAGTCTCTATTGGCTAACTTCCATTTAACTATATAAAAATAAAACTTTAATTAGTCTATGATTTATTTGATAATCTCATATCGGGAAAAGAAGAAAAAGTGAGTTGTCTCACTTATATAAAGTGAATATTATACTCTCATTTAATATTGTAGTATTGTGCATGTTTTAGTTCAATATAGTTTAAATTTTAAAATAAAATTTAAACTATATTGAACTAAAACATGCACAATACTAATTTAAATTTTAAAATAAAATTTAAAAGTTTTAATTAATTGATTTTTGTGTAAGTTGGTTAGTCTTTTGACCTAGCCGATTAGGCTGAATCATTTTTGGTTTGATTGATTCATTGGTTTAACCACGATTTTAGTGATTGTATCAAAATATATTGGTTAGATTTGTTTAATTCGAAATAAACTAAAGATTGATCTGATTAAAGATTGAACGATTAAGATTGCTTGATTAGAAATAAATTTCCCGTCCAAACAATTGTTAACTTTTATTTTATAATCCTACATCGAGAAAAGAAGGAAAAATTGAATTGTTTCACTTATGTAAAGTGAATTTTATGCTCACATTTAATATTGTAGTGTTGTGCATGATTCAATTCAAGATAGTTTAAATTTTAAAATTAAAATATCATTTAAAAATTTTAATTAATTAATTTTTGAATAAGTTGGTTGGTCTTTTGACCTAACCGATTATGCTAAACCGTTTTTTATTTGACTGATTCACCGGTTTAACCGCGATTTCTCATACTAATTTTCTTAATTTTAAATAATTAAAAAAAAATCTCCATTAACTAGCTTCCATTTAACCATATAAAAATAAAAATTTAATTAGTCTATGATTTATTTTATAATCCCACATCAGGAGAGGAAGAAAAAAGTGAGTTGTTTCACTCATATAAAGTGAATCTTATACTCTCATTTAATATTATAGTGTTGTGCATAGTTCAGTTCAAGACAGTTTAAATTTTAAACTAAAAATTCTAATTAGTCTATAATTTATTTTATAATCTCACATCGGGACTACAGGCCTCGAATAAAGTCTGCCACGAATGGCTCAAATGAGCTGGCGGTCCCCTTTTGCACACGTCAGCACCAAACCCTTTGTAGATTTCACGCGCCTAGAAACTGAAAGAGAAAACAAATCAGAAAGAAAAAGAAAGAAAGGTTTCACGCTAAACAAACCCCAGCATTAAAGATTTCATTCCTTTTTCAAGTCCTTTGTTCTCTTCTTTTTTCTCACAACACAAGTAAAGATGAATAAATAACAATTTGTCAAAAACACACTTTTAAAAATTCTATATATATATATATATATATATATGTATGTACCAATTTATTTTATTTTATTTTTCGTAGGCTTTTTCATAGTAGTTTCCATCTCAGCTGCTCACAACATCTCTTTCTAAATTGTGATCCCACCTTTCCTCTTCAATCTTTTGAACAGATTTGCTCTGTATGGTAATCTGCAACCCATAAATCATCACCCACACCACACCCATCATAAAATATTCATTATTCAAACCATTCCATTTTGTACCCTTCACACCATTTTATCATTAAACAAACAAATCAAACCAGCCCAACTCTTTCTTTGTTCTTCAAAATAGTTTTGCTATTTTGCTCTTCTTTTTGTTTTTTTTTCTTTTTTTTTTTGGTGGATCTAAGGTCTCTCTCTATCTCTGCAACTGTTAATGGATTTTGAATAGAGGAGAGAGAGAGAGAGAGAGAGAAGAAGGATAGAGAGAGAAGAAGCCACAAATCAAACCAACCCAACTCTTTCTTTGTCCTTCAAAATAGTTTTGCTATTTTGCTCCTTTTTCTGGTGGATCTGAGGTCTCTCTCTCTCTCTCTCTCTCTCTCTCTACAACTTTTAATGGGTTTTGAATAGAGAGAGAGAGAGAGAGAGAGAGAAGAAGCCACGCGTTGGTTGACATTCGAGGCATTCGAGCCTCGAACTGTCGAGGCACCAAGCATTAATCCATTTGATATTGTAGTATTGTGCATGTTTTTAGTTCAAGACAGTTTAAATTTGAACATAAAATTTGACAATTCTAATTAATAAATTTTTGTGTAAGTCGGTTGGTCTTTTGACCTTACCGATTAGGCTGAATCATTTTTTATTTGATTGATTCGTTCGTCTGCAATTTTAGTGATTTTTTCAAAATATATTGGTTAAATTCGTTTGATTCAAAATAAACTAAAGATTGAACGACTAAGATTGCTTGATTAGAAATAAACTTTTCACCCAAACAATTGTTAACTTTAATTTTATTGTAACGCCCTCAAAATAATAACATTAAACCCATCAATATAAATATACATTTATATACAAAAGATCCACGTTTCCTCAATTCATTAGAGTACTTCATTACAAAAGTGTTACACGTTAACAACAAAAGTAAATGCCCTACAGGCTTACAGCTTTCCACGTTAACACTTGGTTACAAAAGAGAGTATTGACTCGGTTACACATTAAGCCCTTGGCTTGAATTTATATGTAATACATCAAAAGGAAAATAAGGCAACAAAAGTAAGTTTGCCCCAAGCTATGTCCTCAGAAGTGGCACGCTACCTGTACCTGAAAATGATGTTCCCATAAAGGGTGAGCCACAACCCAGTAGGAATATACTAAACCGACTATGAACAATACCCAAAAGATTAGCAACTGATAGATGGTCGATACTTACACTTCCATTTACATCTTATTTCAATTCCATGACAACCAAGTCTGTGCTACAATTCACTTTTCATTTCTTGTTCAACTTTGGGTTTGAAAACAGGGCTCAGTACTCTTACCAAAACATTTTGATGAGATTATAGTTCATCACCAGAACATTTTCAAAATTCACGGTGGATACACATTTTGGTGTTGTATTAATAATACATAAACTACGTCCATACTTCACAAACGATGATGATATACATTTTAGTGTTATATCAAATCAAACAAACTTTTCAATAGATAAGCATATGAGCTATATCACTACTACCACAGATAAGCATATGAGCTATATCAATATTACAACAAATAAGCATATGAGCTATATCTACACTTCACTAGACAAGCATATGAGCTGTATCTACACTTCACAAAGATAAGCATATGAGCTATATCTTCACTTCTCTAGACAAGCATATGAGCTGTATCTACGGAGTTCATCCCCCATCTCCTCCCAATCCTATCCGGTTTAGAGGTACATCCCCCATCTTCCCCTAAACCGCGGAGTGCATCCCCCATCTTCTCCTCTACACAAGCAATGCATATAAACACAGAGTCATATACACAATCGATCAATACATAAAGTTAATGTATTCTACCAACCATCTACACATGATGCATATAAACACATTGGTCATATACACAATCACTCAATACATAAAGTTAATGTATTCTATCAACCGTCATACTCTATGACACATCCGATTGATTAGTTTTAGTTTGCCTAATCATCATGCATTGTCTACAACAATCAACACTACCCTCCACCGGTAGCCCAAAGCAATTATTTCTAAGCAGAAAATAAATGCACAAATGGATAATATATCAACATTCCAATTAGGTGAGCAACAAATGATTTGCCTACACTCTTTAATCCCATACATTCCCAATTTCAACATTCTCAATTCAATTCCTCGCTTTCTTCAATTAATTATATGCATTGATTAATTTAAACCAATTAGGGCAAATTACCATAATTCACAAAACAACCCTAAGGTTCCCTTTCCATCAATGTCCCAACATTAATCTCATTTCTCTATGCCTAACATGCATATAGGTTTATATATTTAAAACCCCAACTTTTGTAAAATTACACAAAGGCCCAAACTTTCTCGAAACTACCCAACAACCTCCAACATATCAAAATGCTAAAATTCAAAGACAAAGCTCATAAGATGGAGTAGGTTATCCCTACCTCGAATGATGGGGCTCAACGAAGGAGACAAAGAAACGAACATGCTCCAAATCTCGAAATTTTCAGATTAGAAGATAGCCCTTGACGATCAACACAACTTTTGTAAAGGCCCAAGGTGAGAAAATAACTCCTACTAGATCAATCCTAAGAGAGAAGTTAGGGTTTTAGTGAGAGGAGCTCTCAAAATACCTTTTTGGAAAAGTAAGAGAGAGAAAAGATGTTGAAAAGTGAACAAAAAGATCGGATCTCGGCTTTATATAAAAGTTGCCCCGCTCGAGCGTCGAACTCCCTGCTCGAGCGTCACTCACAGATCCCCGCTCGAGCGTCCAATCCCCCGCTCGAGCGGCGGATGCACGCTCCCAGAACTTTTACAGACATGATGCCCGCTCGAGCGTCAGACGCACACACACCCGCTCTAGCGTCCAATCCCCTGCTCGAGCGTATACCGCTGCAGACGAAATACTGGATGGGTGATTTCCCTGCTCGAGTGCCAACACCCCCGCTCGAGCGGACAAGCAACAACAGAGTCCCGCTCGAGCGTCAAAGCGCAGCTCGGGCGGAGGGACCAAAAACTGGGCAAAGACTTTACGTTTTAAAACGCAACCAACTTATTCCCAACTTGCCCAACACAACCCCAAGCTCGAACACAAAGAGAAAGGGATAGAAAGAGGATAAGACAACAGCACCCTTACGAAATCGAATCCGGATTACAGTTAAGCACGAAAAGGAAAACCGGGATCGCTATATTTATAATCCCATATTAGGAAAAGAAGGAAAAAATGACTTGTTTTATTTATATAAAATGAATTTTATACTCCCATTTAATATTATAGTGTTGTGCATATTTCAATTCAAAGCAGTTTAAATTTTAAAATTACAATAATATTTAAAAGTTTTAATTAATTAATTTTTATATAAGTTGGTTGGTCTTTTGACCTAGCCAATTAGGCTGAACTATTTTTAGTTTGACTAATTCGCTAGTTTAACCGCGATCTTAACGATATTATCAAAATATATTAGTTAGATTTGTTTGATTTGAAAAAAAAAAACTAAAGATTAACCTAATTAAAGATTAAATGACCAATATTGTTTAATTCGAAACAAACTTGCCGCCCAAACAATTGTTAAACTACATTTTTCACAATCTCGCATCGAAAAAAAAAGGAAAAAGTGAGTTATTTCACTTATATAAAATAAACTGATGCTCCCATTTAATATTGTAGTGTTGTGCATGTCTCAGTTGAAGATAGTGTAAATTTTAAAATAAAATAAAATTTTAAAGTTTTAATTAATTAATTTTTGTGTAAGTTGGTTAGTTTTTAACCAATTTTAAAGATTTTATCAAAATATATATATTGTTTTATTTCTAAAAGGTATGTTTAAGTTTTATGACAAACTTTAACATAGAATAAATTAAAACTAAAAAATTTATAAAACGAAATTTATTTTTATTTTATCATAAATATAATTTTTTAAATTTATTCTATTTTTTTCATCCATGCCAATTAAATTATGACATCTATTTGTTATTGTGAATTTAGAATATACAATTAATGACATAACATGTAACGCACCAACTTCCAAGCCATTAATAAACCAAATCAACCTCAAATTTAAAATTCTAACTAATTAATAACCTCAAAATACAAATTGGCTCTAGAATGATTACCCAAATGTCTATAATTTATAATTTATACAAATCTTCAAAAATAATATATAGTGGTAGGCCCAAAAATCTCCAACTCAATAATTCTTTAAATGCTTCAACTTCAATAGCCACCAAATTTGCTCCACACCAGAAAAATATATTAATTCAGGAAGTATACGATATGACAGGTATAACAATGCTCAAATAGAGAATAAATCAATAGGGATCAAACAACTTACGATATGGCATAAACGATTCGATTTGAGATACCAAGCAATTTACTAAATTGCACAAACAAGTCAACTCAACATATGATAATTTATCCAGAACCAAATACCTGGTCCTACTCAGTATATGACCAGTGACCAGCCTCACCCACCTCACCTAAGCACAATCGTTTATCCGTGCTATTGGTCCAAACTATTATCAAGGTCAACTCAATCCATGTACAGAGTATTTCCACATCAATTAACCAGACAAATCAACACTGACTTCACAGAATAACTTCACAGAATTTATCAAATAGCCAGGATAATCAAGAGGAGTACAAATGAGAAGTAATTAAAATAAAAAAACTCTTTGCAAAGAGATTTAGAAAAAAACATATTGTATACCACCCAAATTACCTCAAAACAATTTCATGACCACTTGATGCAAATCCCTCCAACACCAATACTTTTAATCATTTGCTATATCACCATTGTGTGTGCTGTTTTCCGACCACACTGTCAATTTGGTACTCAGCAGGAGAACACCGGCAGAATAGATTGCGCCCGAACGACCTGTCACAAAAAGATAAGATTCCGGCGATGGTTCGTCTACCCGGGGGCACTCCGACAATCAAGTCAGTTATCTCTCAAAGATAGCAAAAGTGCTTAACTCACTATTCAGAATGCAAAAAAGTGTACCTTAGACCCATATGGGTGCTTTACTTTTATAGTTAGCACTAACCTGATCCCTGTAGAAGCCTAGCTTCTCTTGGACTCTGGCTCAATGCCTGTCTTGGACTCTTCAATAGATAAAGATAAACTCCCTAAGAGCTTTATCCTTATCCTGGCTGAAGTCCTCTCCCATTCTAGGACTCTTGTCCCTTATCCACTCATCTCAGATTCTGGTATCTTCACTGGTAACCTCGGCCTAGCCGAGATCACCTCGGCGTTATGACCAGGACACGTGGCACCTTGGCTGGTACTTCAGTGCCACCTTGGCCACGTGTTGTCATTCAAAGAATATGTCCCCACAACTGCACCCTAGGTTGTATTACCTCAGCATCCTAAGGTGATGGAACCTATATCTTCAAACCATATAGCATGTCGGCTAAGCTGGCTCTATCCTTAATTACCGAGGTCATCATTTGTCGGCTTCACTTGACCAAGACCTGTAATCTGTTTCACCAATGCTTTAGAACCAATAACCAAGTTTGTTCAAGTCATTTAGCCGAGATCGTCCTCCTAGCTGAGCTCTTTGCTTCATTAAATCAAGTACTCCAAGAGCTTCAGCACGCGTATGAGCTGTCACGCACCATAGTTTCAACCGTTTTCGCCACGCGTCTCTTCCCCACTGAACCGTACCTAACACGCGCCATTAAGTCGCATCGCACCTGCGTGTGTCGTCTGACAAGCACGTCATCCTAGGTACACTAATTGCGATTTGCCGCCTTTTCACGTTTTGACAAAATCACTTTCCTCTCTCTTCGCCATTTCACTTTTGCATCTTTGTTTTTGTTCAAACTTTCTCTCCCAAATCCTCCATTGCTTTCAAGCTCTCAAGCTCTGCAACCACTCCATTTGTCTCTTTCGGCGAAGCTCTCTTCGTTCCGCTCTACCTCTTTCCACCGTCAGACTCCGGCGAATCTCATATCGGCGTCATTTTCTGTGGTAAGTCACTGTTTCCCTCCTTTTTAGTTTCAAACTTTGTTGCCTCTTGCCACGATGAATACATTCATGTTCTTCAGTCTTTGTCTATGATTTAAACTTCATCATTCGCATGTTTGAGCATGTTCTGCCTTACAATTTCGTGTTTATTCAATCTGCTTTTGATTCATGACCTTTATGCACACATCGCTCATACGCTTGTTTATTTTGCCATTGTTCTTGGCCTTGTTCACACACATCGCTCAGTGTTCTTTGAATTCCTACTCGTCTTCTTGAGTCTAAATCATGTTCTTGTTTCTGTTTCTTTGCTATTTTTCTCCAGATTCTTGCCTTTAATCCTCCTGCTTTAGCAACTCTAGGATTGGGATTTGCTTCAGAACTCCAAACTCTAGGAAAATTTGAAACAAATTCCCCTTAGATCCTCAAAAACTCTTGCCCCAGTATACATGCAGGTTTTGCCGAGGTCCTTTAAACCATAACAAACCACTTCCTCCTGAAATCCAACCAATTTCCCCCTAAGCCGATGTCATGGGTATGTGGCGGTGGAGAGTAGACACACCAACTAGGCTAGAATACTTTAGGCAGGAGTTTTCCATTTCTGCCGACATTCATCTCAGGTTAGCTGGAGAGGAGGACTCCATCATGCCCAAAGACGACTCTATGCCCTTTCCAGTAGTAGCCTTCATAAAGTTTGGACTTAGGTTCCCCATTGATATCCTCTTCCGAGAAGTCCTTCACTATTACAAATTGAACCCAACGCAGCTTGCCATTAACTCTTACCGAGTTATCAATGGTATAATTGCCTTAGCCAAAAAAGAGAACGCTAGGGTTACTCTTGCCGATGTCCAGTACTGCTACACCATGTGTGGCCTTAAGTTAGAAAAAGGCTACATTTACTACCTCAAGCTGAGGTCGACGTAATACAAACTCATCGCCGACCTCCCTGATTCCAACAAGGGTGTCGGGGACGATTATTTCATCATCTCGGGCAACTGGGAATTCTAACCAGATGAGGACCTTCACCTCTTGCCCCTAAGCCGAACAATTTTCAGAGAGGAAGATGGTAAGAGCCATATGTCACCTTTACTTGCTTTCAAGTCTTTCTTACTTTGTTATTTTTGTATGCTCTAACGTCTGTTTGTTTTATTTTGCAGTGCTTCCTCAGCCACCAAAGGAATTTCGCAAAACATTCTTCCCAAGCAAGGACTTCAAGAAGCTACTGAACTAGCCCATCAATCAGCGCAAAGCTCCTTGCTTCTGAATTTTATCCCTACTTACAAATCTGTACTTCCCAACGTCCCAAGAAAAAGCAAGTCTCCTCCTTCAGCTACAACTCCACAAGTTGAATCATCAAGGCCTGACCAAGGATCAACATCTGATCCAGCAGAGCAGCCATCAACCTCTGCCCCACAACTAATTCCACCTTCTCAACGCAAACGCCGACATCGAACTGTAGCCGCCGTCGAGATGGGTCATAAGAAGGCTATAACAGATGACCTTATAGCCGACATCCCCAACTCTGTCACCGCACAACCTTCACCATCCCAGTCTTAGCCAAAGCCAAAGTCAAAAAGATTGCAGAAAGCCCAACCTAAGGCAACGGTAACTCAGATCGACTCTGAGGACACCTTGTCGATCTCCAAAATTGCTGAGGCGGAAAAAGTGCTTCCACCACTGAAAAGAGGCCTGTCAAGGCTGCTCCCTCTGAATCAACCCGTTCAAAGAAGCCGAGGTCAGAGTCTGCGACAATCTCGGGGTCTATGAAATCAGATGCCCCCTAGGCCACTCTAATCACTATTGAGGACAAGCCAGTCAGAGTCGGCGATAGCGCGACTGACATTGAAGTCAGCATTGCCCTCTCTACTACCTTGATCCTTCCAGAAGACCTTGAGCACAATGCCAAGGCCAGCGAATATGAAAACTTCGCTCTGATGTTGTAGTACTCCGTGCAAGTAAGCCTCTAACACTTGGTACTTTTCATTCTCCGTTTTTCCATACTTAGGGAATTTTACTAACTTTTGTTTTGTCCATTTCTTCCAGGTAATCCAGCATACGCACTCATTCACGATGCAGGCTTTCAACATCAAGAAGGAGTTGATCAACAAGACCAATGAAGCTGTTAATTTGTTGAAGACCGTCAACAGAGTCGAGGCCAAGATAAAGACTTTGATAGATCAGGCCAACGCAACCAAGAAAGCTCAGAACGAGGCCGAGGAAAAGACAGATACTGTAGAGACCGTTGCCAAGGTTCTTCAAGCTGAAAAGAAGGAGGCCGAAGCAAAAACAACCAAAGCCCAGGCCGAGCTCTGGGCTGCCTTGGCCACAAAAGAGGCCAAGATCAAAGCGGCGGACGAGAAGGCCTACTCCAAGGGGGCAACCGATGTCCGCGAGGACTACAATAAGTAGGTCAAGAAGGCATGCAACAAAGGTTTCTCCCTTGGCTGGATGGCTGCTTTGAAAGAACTAGCTATCCCCGAGGACTCTCCCCTTAAAGACGAAAGCCGACTCATCCTGCCATTACTCCTTACTCCAAGACAATCCGAGGACGAAGCTGAGTCTGAGAATGAAGCTGAGGCTGAGAAGACGGAAGAAGTTAGGAATGGCAATGGGGCGGGGCGGGGCCGGGGATCGCACTCCCCGTCCCCGATCCCCGAAGCTATAAAACTCCCCGTCCCCGTCCCCGATCCCTGACGAGGAACCCATCACCCCCCCACCCCCGCCCCCAACGAGGATCGGGTTTCCCCGACCTTGGAAAATCCCCGTAGCTCCCTCAACATCATTTTCATCAACGACAACATCATCAACCACAAAAAAAAAAATAATAATAATAAAATAATAATAATAATAATAATAATAATAATAATAATAATAATAATAATAATAATATGGAGACAGACAGATTACACACAGTGACAATACAAACACACATATATGTATATACATAAATGGCGGAATCTGATCTTCTCAGATCTGAGATATGAGATGTAAGGGCTGCAGTGGTGTGGAGGAGATGGAATCTACTCAGATCTGTCCAAATCTGTCGTGGTGGTGGGAGCCGAAGCCAGAGGAGGAGGCGACGGAGGAGGGTGTGCGTACTGCCGCGGAGGAGGAGATGCACCGTCGCCACTGGAGAGAGAGAGAAGATCGCACTCTTTGTCGCCACTGGACAGAAGAGGAAATGAGAGAAGACAAGAGAGAGAGAGAGAGTGTGTGTAAGAGATAAGAGAGAGTGAGTGTAAACATATATATATATATATAATATTTAAAGAGTGTTGTGTTCAACCAAACCACACCCTAAACATATATATATATATAATTCGGGGCTGACCGGGGCGAGGGGCGGGGCCGGGGCTGGGGATGAAATATGTATCACCGTCCCCTGCCCGAATGTCACCGGGGATTTATTTTTAAATACCATCCCTGGCCCGTAGGGGATATTTTTCGGGGAAAAACCATTCTTATCGGGGACGGGGGGTCGGGTCCCTGTCGGGCCGGGTTCAAATTGCCATCCCTAGAAGAAGCTGTTGGGGCCAAGTCCCCAACTCTAAATGAGCAAGTCTTGGACTTGACTCGGGATGAAGAGGACAAGGTCTCAAAAGATGCCGCCCCTGAGAAGACAACATTTGACATGCCTATCACCGAGAAAAGCATCGACCAGACTCTTCAAGAGATCGATGTCGAGCTCGCGGTTGAAAAGCTTGTCGAGAAGAGTTTTCAAATGTCTTTCGAGCCCCAAACCGGTCCAGCTGATGATGCCGAATAGTCTAATCTTGAAGCTTTTCCTCTGTACTTAGTACTTTTTTTATTTTTGAACAATGCTTACCTCTTTATTTGGCCGATGTGCCTTTTTGTAATCTGAACAATTATTCTTCAATGTCAGGCCGAAGTGCCTTCTTTCCTTATCTAAATGCATTCTCTAATTTCTTCCTTCAATGTGATTGCATGTTTGTATGCTTTACTGCTTCCATACTTAGAATATTTTGCATGTCTTCAGTTTATGCCTTTCTTGTACAGCCTCCTCGGATTAACAACTTTCAATCTTTGCTTATCTCGGCCTTGGCTTAACACTTGAAAACATTGTAGAAAATATTTTCACAAGTGTTTATCTAAAACTTGTCACTTCACTTTCAGTTATCAAGACTTTTGTCTCCAATATCTTCCAAGTCTTAGCAAAATAATAATCTCGGCAATTACATAGGTACTTCTTTCAGTATGACCTTGGCTTGACTTCAACTTGTAAATTTTTTTAAAAAATTTCAACAAGTGTTAAACCAGCCTTCCTTGAATATAACCTCGGCTTAACTTCAATCTTGTAAATTTTTCTTAAAAATTTCAACAAGTGTTTAAGCTTGTAAATCCCAACTCCCCAGCATTATTCTTTAGCTATCTGCCCCCTAATGTGAACTTAAGTTCCACTTGGGTTCTCATTAAGCATGTACCAATGATGTTGTCGCCGAGATTAGATTCAAACAGAGACTGGCCGAGGTCATCAACCTCGGTCTTCTTGTTAATCTAACTAATATAGGTTAATTCAACTTAGTTCAACTCTATTATGTGCAAGTATAATTTAAACTCTGCCATATAATAAGTCTAAATTATTCGGCATGTTTCAATCAGAAACATTGCTAACTTAGTTCAACTCTATTATATGCAAGTATAATTCAACTCTGTCATATAATAAGTCTAAGTTATTCATCATGTTTCACTCAGAAACATCGCCAACTTAGTTCAACTTTATTATATGCGAGTATAATTCAACTCTGCCATATAATAAGTCTAAGTTATTCGTCATGTTTCAATCAGAAATATCAGAAACATCGCCAACTTAGTTCAACTCTATTATATGCGAGTATAATTCAACTCTGTCATATAATAAGTCTAAGTTATTCTTCATGTTTCAATCAGAAACATCGCCAAATCGTTTTACACAAGTTTGTAATCGAAAATTGAACTAAAATTTTATTATTACTTCGGCTAATAACAAAAAAACTTTAAAAAACAAAAAAGAAATCTAATGATAGAAAAACTTTAGGTTACAAGTATTCCAGGGTCTTGGCAACTCTTTGCCATCACTATTTTCAAGCCGATACGCTCCATTGCCCAGGACCGAGATAATTCTATAAGGTCCCTCCCAGTTTGGGCCAAGCTTGCCCTCTCTGGGGTCTTTCTTGTTGCCGACGACCTTTCTTAGGACGAGGTCCCCAACTTCAAACTCTCGTGGGTTGACCTTCTTGTTGTAAGCCCTAGCAAGCTGCTGCTGGTATGCCCCCAGCTGAATTACTACTTTCTCCCTTCTTTCTTCCAATAGGTCCAAATCTCGGCAAAGAGTGCCTCATTGGTCCCATTCTCTACTCTCTGGGTTCTGATCCCTAGGATGCCGACTTCTAGTGGAATAACTACTTCTGTGCCATAAGCCATGGCGAATGGGGACTCCCCAGTTGATCTTCTCGGTGTCGTCTGATATGCCCAGAGTACACTGGGTAACTCATCTACCCACTTTCCCTTTGCTATTTCCAGCCTCTTCTTGATCCCATCCAAGATAACCTTGTTGGATGTTTTTGCTTGACCATTACTCTGAGGAAAGCTTGGAGTAGAGTAATAATTCTTGATCTTGTACTTTGCACAGAAGCTCTTGATTAGCTTACTATCAAATTGCATACCATTGTCTGATATTATTGCTTTTGGGATCCCAAACCTGGTGATGATGTTCTTCCATATGAAGTTCTTTACATCAACGTCTCGAATCTTTGCAAGGGGTTCAGCTTCAACCCACTTGGTGAAGTAATCTATTGCCACTAGTAGGAACTTCCTTTGTCCAGTTACTTGAGGCAGTTATCTAACAAGATCCATGCCCCATTGGGCAAATGGCCAAGGGCTGGACACTGGGTTCAAGTCTGCTGCTGGTTGATGTATCAAAGGTGCAAACCTCTAGCATTTCTCACACTTCTTGACATAAGCTTTAGCATCTTTCTGCATGTAGGGCCACCAGTACCCCTGAGTAATGGCCTTATGAGAAAGTGACCTGCCCCCAGCGTGGCTTCCACATACTCCTTCGTGTATTTCATACAGAAAGTCTTCAACTTGTGAAGGATGCACACACCTCAAAAGGGGTCCAGTAAAAGATCTTCTGTAGAGATATCCCTCTATTGTTAGACTGAACCTTGCCGACTTCAGTCTGACCTTGTGCGCCTCTTTGTGATCATCTGGCAGTTTCTCATCTCTAAGGAATACTATTATCGCATCCATCCAACTTGGTCCCATCTCTACGCACATTGTTTCATGCTCTGTGTTCAGTGGTTCTATGCTTGGACCTGACAGGTAGTCAACCATTAGCGTCCTTGCCTCTCTAGGTTTCATTGCACTAGCCAGGTTGGCCAGAGCATTAGCATGGTTGTTGTCATCTTGGCTAACCTGCTGTGGTCGACAATTCTGGAATGAGGCTACCAGTCTGCCCACCTCCTTTACATAGGCCGACATCCTTTCATCTCGGGTTACATATTCGCCTGTTGCCTGGTTGACGATAAGCTGGGAGTCACAGAAGACTATTACCTCGTTAGCTTCCATTACTACTACCAGCTTTAATCTTGCGATTAGTGCTTCATACTCTGATTCATTGTTTGAGGCCTTAAACCCCAAATGAATGGATTGTACCATTATCTGCCTATCTAGAGATACTAGCACTACTCCTGCCCCCGCTCCTTGTCGGTTTGAACTCCCATCAACAAACAGCCGGAAGGAGTCGCCGACGTAAATACTGTAGGGCCTGAGTTTCTCTTCCTTCCTTTGTTCTGTTATGCCCAGCTGGGTTTTTCCTTGTTCACTTGGACGTCTTATACCTCGGCTCAACGGAGCCAGATGTATAATGGCGCTTGGTGTGAATTCGGCCACGAAGTCGGCCAAAACTTGGCCTTTGATTGCCGTTTTAGGTCTGAATTCCAGGTCATATTGGCCCAAGGCCACTGCCCATCTGGTTATTCTGCCTGTCAGATCTCCCTGCTGCAACAAGGACTTTAAAGGATGCTCAGTTAACACCACAGTTTTGTGGGCTTGAAAGTAATGATTCAGCTTCTTGGAAGCCATTACTAAAGCCAGTGTTAACTTCTCCTAGGGTAGGTATCTGGTCTTTGCATCTGCTAGGGTTTTACTCACATAGTAAACTGTCATTTGCTCTCCCTTCTCTTCTCTGATTACTACTACACTCACTGCATGTTCTGAAACTGTCAAGTATGAGAACAGCTCCTCTCCAGGTACTGGATTTGAGAGAACTGGAGCTGTGGTCAAATACTTCTTCAAGTCGGTCAAGGCGACTTCGCACTCTTCTGTCCATAAGAAGTCTGTGGCTTTCTTTACTAGGCTAAAGAAAGGTTTACACTTGTCAGAGCTTCTGCTTATGAATCTATTCAGGGTTGTAGCCCTTCCGGTCAACATCTGCACTTGCTTGGCCGATGTTGGGCTTTTTAATTCTAGGATGGCCTTGATCTGATTCGGGCTTGCCTCAATGCCCATTCTGGTAACCAAGTATCCTAAGAACTTACCAGACCCAACTCCTAATGCGCACTTTGATGCATTGAGTGGGAGCCGGTATGTTCTATGGATGTCAAAAACTGCCTTTAAGTCTTCTAGATGATCCTCAGGCTTCTTGGTCTTCATGATCATGTCGTCAATGTATACCTCCACCGTTTTGCCTATCAGATGTCTGAACATCTTTATCACCAATCTCTGGTAAGTTGCTCCTATATTTTTCAACCTGAAAGGCATTACTCTATAGCAATATAGCCCTTCCGGGGTGATAAATTGTCACGCCCCGAATTTTAATTACACGAAAACATTACCAAAGCCTATAAATTTAGGTCCATATTTTTTTTTTCTACATATACAAATATCTATTACACTTAAGTAACAGAAATACGATAATACATGTTCTCTCTCTCAATGAATACAACAACAATAATACATGCCAATGCTTCTGCCGCGAAGCTACAAATAAATGAATACAAATACAAATCCATTTCTTTTACAACTACCATGAAGTTATACAAATGACTCAAGAACGCCGTACATCTTCAATCAGATAATCCAAACATTCTTCCTGTAAAAAGATACAACAACAACGGGTGAGCACTAATGCCCAGTAGGAATCTCACAGTTCTAAATCAATAACTAACACACAGATAAAAATGATCATGCATGCTGGGTGATACCATATAGTAGGGTGACATTTCATAATCTCAAAATATCATAAGTAAGGTATCTTTTTCTCAAAAACAATTTAAACACTTGTAAGAAAAACCTTCAGCCATTAAAATCATCCATTAACTTTAGAAAAATCATAGATCCTTGTGAAACAACTGTATTTAAGAAACAACATCATTTAAAGGTTAATAACCCATTTCTCAAAATATTTCTCATTTAACTTCCATTTTTAATGTTCCTCTTTTCCTTTCATTCTACTCTTTTACTCTTCATTTTTAACTTAAAACCCCATAACTTCAAGTTCAAGTTCCTTTTTGATTTGCCAACAATTCTCCTATGCTCAATTCACCCCGTTAATTACACCCACAAAGTTTCATTTCAAGAAAACACAATGTTAATAAACCCTTCCAAGCCAATCCTTTATTTAATTAAGGAACAACTCTCACAATTTACTTTTGTTAACACAACTACTTCATTAAGTTTATCATCATAATCTATAATCCTCATATCTATTTTTCTAGTTCCCATTATTTACAAATAATGCCCATGCACATTTCCTCTTAAAACCAAATTATACATCAATATGAAATTTCACAAATTCATCACAAGCAACAAAAAAAAACATCATCAACTCAACTTACCTCTCAACACATAGCTCAACACAATCCACCTTTTGCCGGCTTACTACGGCGGGATGTGAACTCCCAAAAACCATTTTCGAAAACCAACCATTCTTTTAAAATAAATTTCCAAGTTCTGTAGAGTATTCTCACAAAGTATGTACATAGTTATGCTTTTTCCTCAACACAAAAGTAAATGTAAATGCAATGCTATGCCAAGATAAATCAATGAGGAAAAACATCCGTTCCAATGCATTGTTTCAAAATCACCATGTTCTTAATGTCATCATATGATCTCATCAATTTCAAACTTCCATCATTACTTTAAAAGGGGCGGTAAATACGACACCGGTAATCCCTAGGCTGGTGTCTGCAAGTAGGCTCAACAAACACTACCAAACTGTCATTTTTACCGGTGCTAACCGGAAGGCTCGACACCTATCCGCGCGGCTTTCAGGTCTTTCACCCTGGACACTCAAGGCCAACTTAATAAAATCAACTACACCCCATCTCCGGACTTACCACGTATTTACCCCATTTACATTTCCATAATTCTCATTACAACCTTATCCTTTTCAAAGTAAGCATTTTCCCATTTATTTCAATATATGCAATAGTATTAATGAATCAAATAAGAACATGATGCAATACATAATATCTCATAACATTTTCTCCATTTCCAATGTTTCCACAATAATGTCAACCTCCATAACTTCCATTACCCCTCTTCACTGTTCTTTTACGGGATCACCAAAAAAAAACCATTAATACATAGCTACAATCATTATCCATAGTGCACAACAATTGTCATTCCACAACTACATATCATCATTTATTCAACAATAATTTTTAAAACAACACACCCATTTCAATATATCAAAACTTCCCATATTTTCCAAAAATTCCCAATCTCTAGGGTTTTCATCAAAGAAACCCCCACCATTCCCATTTCATGGCACACCCACCCGAATCATATTCTTTGAGTTAAATAACGTGGAAACCCATTAGTGTTAGCAAAATGGTTGATATTTAAATCCCTATTTACGAAAACCCTTTTTTTTTAAGCCAAAAATCAAACTCAACACAATAATCTCAAAATACTTTTTAAATCAACATGATTCAACTCAAATTCATGAGGAATTCTTAAATACCATTTCAACATTCCATCATCGAGTTTATGCCATCTATATCATTAATAAATCATTTCCCCCAATTTCCTTCTCATTATAACATGATTTACATTGCTCATAACAAAGTTTATTCGCAATTTTTAAACATAATTTTCAAACATAACCAAATTCCAATTAAACTTGTACATATATAATTCAACCTACCAATTTCATGATTCAACTTTCAATTTGGGCCAAATCATTGACTATCATCATAAATCAACCTAGGGTTTCAAGAAAAATCTAGAAATTTTAAGAAAAATCCAAATTTCTTAACCCATTACTTTTTGTTCCAATCTTTCCATTTATTACACACCCTAGGTCCATAATCCATAAACCATAATCCAAACCCCATAATAGAACCCCAACATTTCAAACCCTAACCCCAAAATTTCATGATTTACACTATATGCCCAAAATATAGTTTTTGCATTTATATATTCCAAAATACCACAAATCTATCTATCAATGTAAGCATTGAAGGAGAACTAGGACCTTTACCTCAAGATTCAAGCAAGAAAAGCAAGCTTTGAGAAGAATCCTCTACAAATTTGAATTTCAATTGGTTGAAAAATGTTGATCCTCTCTTGTTCTCCATCCTTGATGCAAGATCCATGATGGATTTGTTGATAAAAGTGGAGGAAATCAAGGTTTTGGGAGCTAGGGTTTCGGACATGGAGGAGGGGAGAAGAAGAGAGGAAAAGAAAATGCAAGAAATGATCAAAAAATCACGTTTTTGAGTTGCTGTCCCGCACAGTCCCGCACGTGCGCCGCTATCCCCGCACGTGCGGACTTGCTTCCAACACAGATATGAAAACTTCAAACGGGCATAACTCTCTCATCGGGACTCCGTTCTAGGTCGTTCTTATGTCCAAATTGAAGCCCCAGAAACAAGATTTCCAATGGTTCCAACCTCACATTCAAATTCAAAGTATGGAAGGAGAAAAGGGCAAAAGAGTGACGGCTGGTCAAAAACTCAAACTCAATTTTGGGGCTTTCTATCAAATCTTATCTATATATCTTATTAAGGCTTCAATCAAGGTTCCAAACATCACCCAAGGGTCCTCAATTATAATATTTAAAGTTCACTTGCCAACCCATCAATATCAAGAGTCCGACAACTGTACAAGTTTTAAGGTGACAGGCACCACTATACGTTAATCAAATGTGAATTTAAAATCCGAGTCGTTATATAAATGCAGTCTTCTCCTCATCGGGGGGTACATGGCTATCTGATGGTACCCCCTATAAGCATCCAGGAAGCTCATCCTTCCATACCCTGAAGTGGCATCCACCAATTGGTCAATCTTGGGTAGTGGGAAACTGTCTTTGGTACAAGCCTTGTTCAGGCTGGTGAAGTCCATGCAGACCCTCCACTTCCCATTCTTTTTCTTCACCACAACCGTATTTGATAACCATGTCGGGTAGTTTACCTCTCATATGGCTCTGGCCTCCAAGAGTTTATCCACTTCCTCTTCTACTGCCTCAACATGCATCAAGCTAGGCCTCCTTGCTCGCTGGATGACAGGTTTGGCCGACCTGTCCACATTCAGTCTATGGCATGTGACCTCAGTGTCACACGCCAGGTATCTCGTACGTCGTCCAGGCAAACACCTCAATATTTGCTCTCAAGAATGCCTCTAGCTCTTTTTCCTCTTCCTTGGCCAAGCCCGAGCCAAGAAGGAAAAAGTGCTCTTCATCCCTCTACTGGACAAGGATTTTCTTCAAGGTCTCCTCACTCTTCTCGGCTGGCTCTTTGCCAACGTCCTCCAGGACTTCCACATCCTTATCCTCAATCTCTGTTGTTTCTGCTTTTCGTACATTACAAGTGGATTTCATTGCTACCATGGAGTAATTCTTTGCATGCACCTGATCTCCTCTAACCTCCTCAATTCCATGTTCTATTGGAAACCGTAACAGCTGGTGTAATGTCGAGGGAACAACCCTCATTGCATGCAGCTATGGCCTTCCCAAGATAACATTGTAAGGAGAGGGGGTGCCAATTATGGTGAACTCAGTTTTTACTTTCTTGGTGCTAGCCTGCACCTTCAAACTTACTGCTCCCAGGGGCCACGTCGGCGTTCCATTAAACCCAACCATTAGTCCATTGGATTGTTCCAAATCATCTTGGTAAAGGCCAAGCTCCTTGTAACACCTGACATACATGATGTCACAAGAGCTTCCCTGGTCAATTAAGATGCGCTTCACTTGGCACTCTCTAATCTGGAGGGATATTACCGAGGCATCGTTGTGCGGATGTTGCACCATCTCTAGGTCGTCTTCAATAAAAGACACCATTGGTCCCTGGCACTTGTCTACCATAGGTCTCTTCTACAGGACCTGATACACATGTTGCAAGTGTTTTACCTTCTGAGTCTCTCCACACATCTCGTTCTCATTGACCTTCGAGTGAATCACATTGATCACTTGAGGCCCACCTGCTTGCGGTTGTGGTGCTGGAGGAGGTGGTACTGTCGGTGCCTGAGGCAGTCTCGTTTGCTCTTCCCTTGTCCTGGCCTCATCTACCAGGTCCCTTAGATGACCTTGTCTTACCAGGTTTTCCAGATGTGCCTTTAGGGCTCTGCACCATTGAGTCAGATGCTCATCCTCATTGTAGTAGGCACAGTGCTTTCCCAAGCTTCTTTCCATAAATTCACCAGGTACCTTCTCTGGTGCTCTATAATAAGGCTGGTTCTGGATTCTTTCCAGCACTTTGTAAACCAGAATTCGGAATACAGTAGTGACTGCCTATGCAGCCCTTAGTCTTGTCTCTTGCTTACTGTATCCGCCATTACCTCGGCCTCGCTTCGGCGAGCCGTTTCTCTTCTCTTGTTTTGATGCATTTGTCCCCGGCGTGTCCTCCTCGGTGTAGATACCCAATTTTTGACCGTCCTCAAGACTTGGTTGTGCTTGTAGGTACACCCAACAACTAGTTCGATTCCTCGCTGAGTACTCGACTGTCACGGCGGAATGTCATCGGTTCGAGCTTCCCGGACCTTGTATCCTTTCTGCCCCTTTCTTGGACCTTGGCTAGGTCCTCTCTTAGTGGACCTTTTGGTTCGCTGCCAGCCATGGCATGGAACTGCCGGCCATTGGTGAAGCCCTGCTGGCCATCAGTGAGCCACTGCCGGCCATTGATGATGGCCGGCACCCCCCCTGTCTCAGCTGGTTTTCCTCCAGATCTTTTGAGCCAGCTGGATTTTTGTTTGCTCCCCTCCATACACGTGTATGGAGGGATGAAGGCCTTGCAAAGCTTCTTGAAGAAGCTTTAGCTTTTCACTTCTATATAAGGAGGATGCCATCCTCTTTGACAGAGGTTCAGAGTTTTGGAAGAGCAAAACCTCTCTTTCTCTCTATATTGCTTGAGTTTTATGCTTAGAAATTGGATTTCTTTGCACTTTTACACTACAACACATAGAGATACACCACCACCATTGAACCAAGCTTCTTGAGAGGTCTTCTTGAGGTCTGAAAGCAAGCTTCCACCCCCTGAAGTTGCTGGTTTCGAAGAGGGTCTTCAAGGGTGAGCATTTTCCCCATTTTTGCACTTTCTTGCACCTTGCTTTAGCCCTCTTTGCATATTGATTTAGGCTTTGCTTATAACTGAAAAAAGTCTTGTATTTAAGTGCTTTTTAAGTTTGGTTAAGGTCATTTTGCTGTTAGGGGTGTGTAACCCCCTTTCTTGCTTTGTTTGGCTTTGTTTTAAGCCATACCTTGGAGCCTCCGAGCTAGCCTTGGTTTGGCCTTCCTACCACTGAAATCCAGTGGATTTTCAGTAGTAAAGGTGTGGTTTTGAGGTCCTTAATCAGAGGGGGTAGCCCCCTCTCTTTTGGTTCCTCTTTGCTTGTGTTTTTGGCCTTCCAAAGGACCAGCCTTCTATGTATTTTTGAGACTTGGTTCAGGCCTATTTTTGTGACTTTTAGGACCTGCCTTGGCCCTATCCATGGCTGGTTTGGTCATATTTTTCATGCATCTAGTATGTGTAGTGTAACTCCATTCATAGCTCATCAAAGTAGCATGTGTGCTTAGCTTGTGTTGAGTCCATTTCAGTGGGTTTTTGGTGATGTTTTACCGTGCCATGAACCTGTTTTGGGTTAGTTTTGTCACTCCATGCTTGCATGATACACTTGTAGTGTAAATCCCCTAAACTAGCTTCATATGCTCCATGCTTTGCCATGTCATGTTAGCTTGTTTGGTTTACATTTCAGCATGTATTTGGTCATCATTTGGCATGTCATGACCCTATCCATAGTTGATTTGATCATCCTTTGCATGCTCCATATAGGTGTAGAACAAATCTTGTTTACTAGCCCTTTGTGCATGATGCTTTGACTCATCATCCTAGCATATTTTGGCTTTGCTCTAACATGATTTTATGCTTATTTTGGGCTGCTCTAGGACTTTTTTGGGCTGCCATGGTCATATCGCTCATGCTTTGTATAGCTATAGTGTAAATGCTTAGGCTAGTCTTGGGTTTTGAGGCCCCTACCATGCCATACATGTGATGTTTGCATGCATTGCCCTCATTCTACATGCTATTTCAGTCCAAGAAATGTTATTGTTCACTTGCATTTGACATTTATGCCTCAAGAATGGACTTTTGTGCATGTCATTAAGCCTAAGCCTTTGGCTCATCATTTTAGTGCATTTTTGGTCTTGTTATGCCATAATGTAACTCTGTTTTATGTTGTCCAAGTCATGCCATGATTGGTTCCAATAGGTGCCATGCATCGCCTCTTTTGTAGCCTTGCATGTCCTATGTTTTAGCATTGTATGCTAGCTTGTTTTGGCTTACTTCCATGCATGTTTTAGTCTCATATTAGCATGTACTAGGACTGTTTTGGGTTGCCCTTGCCATATCCTTCACGCTTTGTATAGTTGTAGTGTAATTGGCCTTGCAAGCTTTGTGTTTCGGTGATTCATGCGTGCTATCCTTGAGCTATTTAGATGATTTGGCATCGTTTATCATCTCATTTCAGTGCATCTAGTGTTGTCACACTTGCACATTTGTCACTCCTTAGGCACTTTTGAGAGTTGCCCTTTTAAGCCCCTTTGATGAACCTTTCGCATTTTACATGCTTGAGTGTGTTTTGTAGCTTAATTCATCGCTTTGGCCACTGATTTGGGCTTAGTTGAGAGTTGCCGATCTTGGTTTAAGTCCATCCCTTGCATGTTGTTGCATGCTTGTCTTGCATATTGTTGTATGCTTGCTCCATATTTGCATGTTGTCGCATGCTAATTCCATTACATGTTGTTGCATGTTCATTACCCTTCATCTTGCATGCTTAGAATCATATTGCATGATTGCATGTTCAAGCTAGTACCGGGTATGCCATGTAGTTACATTGCATGTTTGCCACGCTTATATGTTGCATTGTTTGGATTAAGTGTTAATCCGAGCACGAGGAACGAGGGACATTTCATACTCCGAGTGATGGAACGTGTCTCAATTCTCGGTCGCCGAAGCTCTTGATGATTCATGACAGAGTTCTAGGCTTTACTTGCTTTATTTGTGCATTCATTTTCATATTGATTTACACAAGTTGGATCTTTGGCCATCATGCATCGGGATGCGTGATTGCTGGTCGTGGATCCGACTAGGCCTCTCCCTTGATATTTTGAGGTGATTTGGGGTGGCATAGTGCGTATACACCATTGGGAGACCCTCCATTTTCTCTATTTTGTGCTTTGTTGCAGTTTGGTGTCACAGCACACCAGTGGCCGACAGTGCACCACTGATGGCCGGCAGTGCATCATCCTTGGCCAGCAGTGCCCTGTTGTTGGCCGGCAGTGCTCCTTTCATGGCCAGCAGGCCACTGGTGAACTCTCCAGCAGTGTTTTGGTAAGTCTCAGCAACAAGCACTGGAAGACACCCTGCGAACAGAGCCTCTAAAGAGCAACCGGAAGGCGTTTCAAGGCGAGGAACCCCAAGCGAACATGCATACCCTCCTCTTCTTCAAACAGAGCTGGAACAGCATTGTTTACTACTTTCCCTATTTGTTTGTTGTCTTTCATTAGTTAGTTAATTAATTTGTTAATTAATTAAGTTGTGTAATAATTAGTTGTAGGTAGTTATTAATTCGTTTTTGTAATAATTAATTAGCTCGCGAGTTAGTTAATTAGGCGGCTTGTATTATTTATTCGGACCCTCCGAGCGAGGGCAGTATTGTAATAAGTGTGCGTGTGTGTGATGCATGTCTTCCAACCCCACGTCTTTCTCCCTTTTATTTACTAGCTTATGATGGTTAGATTAGGGCATGTTTCAATTAGCATACTTATGCTTGTATGTTTGCATTCATTCATCTATCTTGCATGCACCGGGCTCGGCGCATCATACTAACTGCATTGTATTTCAATTCCAAA
The DNA here is from genome assembly GCF_055761805.1 of Camellia sinensis. Lineage (NCBI taxonomy): Eukaryota > Viridiplantae > Streptophyta > Magnoliopsida > Ericales > Theaceae > Camellia > Camellia sinensis. The sequence continues at coordinate 15,945,577 of NC_138968.1, forward strand.
GTTGAAAACGTATTAGCTGTAGCATCATCATATGCCATGCTTAGGATAGCCGAGCCTATTGTAATTGCATTTTTGCATGTGTTGCATTAGGCATTTCTGTATAGTTAGGATAATGCATGATTTCTAACATAGCTTCTGTTTTGACTTGGAGTACTCGGTAAGTGTTTATGCTTTAGCATCCTTGCATGTGTGCGAGTGACTGCCATGATAGCATGCTTACCATGAGGCTACATGCTTATGTGATATAACTGGCTGAATGCCTGTGGATGAAGGTTGGATTATCTGAATTGGAATAATGCATTGACTGTGAGTTTTAAACCCACTTGAGAGTGGCAAATCATCATGTTTTCTAAGCCCACCCGAGGGTGGCAAAATCTGCATTTTAAGCCTACTTGCGAGTAGCAAACCGTTTTCAAAACAAACATGAGATGTTTCGTTCCAATTCAGGCGATCCGGTCTATATTTGTATGCTGTGCTCATCACATAGTAAATCTAGGCTAATAACCGGAATAAGAACGCATAACGTTTTCAAAACTAGATATCATGGTTAGTAGAGGCCGATCTTCGGATCGGGCGAGCGAGGGTGCTCATAGCTGACCTTCCCCAATCGTACCCAAGTTCTCGAGCCGAGGCAATTTTGGTGATGACGGACACGTGGCCTTAGGCAAATGAGTCAGGGTTTCCTAAATTCCCCAAAATAAAATATTTAGGTGGCGACTCTGTATCTGGCAAAGCAGTCCATGTTTGACACTTCTTTACAAAAAATCTATTTTCAAAAAAACGATTTGCCGGATTTGGACTCTTTGGTTCAGATTTAGAACCGTGACAATTTTAGAGTCCGAACTGTAGTGAGCCCAAAACGAACAAAACGGGATTCATCCTCCCAGGGCGTTCGGGGACGTCTACACTCGGTCGTAGCATACTTTTCTATCCTGGCTATGAGCTCCTCCATACCTTTTGGTAGTGTCTTTGCCAGAGATTTTTGAAGCAGACAATCGTCTTTCAGGCCGTTCTTGAAAGACACGACCGCCACCTCTTGGTTGCATCCTGGTATTCGGTTGAACACCTCATAATACCTCTTGGCGTAGGCCCTAAGGCTTTCATCCTCGCCAATTCTCAGAGCCATCAGGGAGTCCACCCTCAATGACTGTAGTTTGTTCATCACAAACCTGGCCACGAACATCTCAGCTAGGCCCTCCCAGGTTTTCACAGTTCCTTTCGGCAACTTGTGAAACCAGTCCAATGCAATTTCTCCAAAGGATGAAGGGATCACCTTGCAGAGCAATGACTCGTTCCCGGTGTATAATGCCATTGAGTTTAGGTACAAGCTGACGTGAAAATTCGGGTTAGACTTACCGTCGTATATCTGAAACCTCGGCATGTGAAACCTCTTCGGGGCCTCGAATTTATCCAATTCTACCGAGAACGGTGTTCTTGGTTTGACCGGAGATGTTACCTCGGCATCTTATCGCTTCCTTTGGAGGTAATCTCTCAAACCCTTCTTGGTCCGGCCAGGAGCTCGGCTATCTCCAGATTTGAGCCTTTTCGGCGTGCTGCTTCCGGTGTCATTGTGAGTTCTCTTGGACCTCTCTCCGTTAGTTGTGTTGAAACCGAGTTCCTTCCCTTGAACATGCCGATGTTCTTTGGGGTCAGCTTCTTTGGTACGATGCGTCCTCTGTGAATCTCCCTTCATGGACTCTCCTCGCCCAACCTCTCTTGAAGGCCGGTGAGAGTGTTCCATGGTTCTATCGTGCTGAGGGACTGCAGGAACTGTTTTATGCCCCCCTTTCTGGGCATCTTTTTTGGCCACTGGAATCGACGTATCTTGTAACAGGAACGGTGGCTGCATGACATTGTTCTACATCATGAAATTGACGACCGATTGCAGGTCCGCCAATTTATTCGCCATTCCCTTCATCTCTCCGTCCCTCCGCTGACACCTATCTTTCCATACCTGGAGGTCGTCCTCGTTGTAATACCCGCCTCGGTCTGACTTCTTTGGTACGCCACCCTCCTGGCCGACGTCCTTCTCTCCGGGATTCTGATCTTGAGTTTCTTCGTTACAGTTATTCCCCTCTACGTTAGGGTCAATGTGCTTACCATTCCCAGTAGGGATGTCGTCCCCAATCTTCTCTTTCTGTCCGTCGCTGGCCATCTATTCTCCTTCCTTTCCCACAGACGGCGCCAAATTGTGTGTGCTGTTTTCTGACCACACTGCCAATCTGGTACTCAGCTGGAGAACATTGGTAGAATAGATTGTGCCTGAACGACCTGTCACAAAAAGATAAGATTCTAGCGGTTGCTCGTCCACCCGGAGGCACTCCGACGATCAAGTCATTTATCTCTTAGAGATAGCAAAAGTGCTTAACTCACTGTTTAGAATGCAAAAAGCGTACCTTAGACCCATGTGGGTGCTTTACTTTTATAGTTAGCACAAACCTGATCCCTGTAGAAGCCTAGCTTCTCTTGGACTCTGTCTCAATGCTTGTCTTGGACTCTCCAATAGATAAAGATAAACTCTCTAGGAGCTTTATCCTTATCCTAGCTGAGGTCCTCTCCCATTCTAGGACTCTTGTCCCTTATCCGCTCATCTCGGATTTCGGTATCTTCGCTGGTAACCTCGACCTAGCCGAGATCAACTCGGCATCATGACTAAGACACGTGGCACCTTGGCTAGCACTTCGGTGCCACCTTGGCCACGTGTTGTCATTAGAAGAATATGTCCCCACAACCATAAATCTCCAAAGGTTGTGGATCTAAAAGGAATGTAAAGTTTAACAAAATCTATAACTCTCCTTGAATAAAATTCTAACTCTCACTCTAAATACTCTTAATCTATATTATATATTTTGATCATAAAGAGAGAGAGAAAGAGAGATACGAATGGACCAAGAAGAAGAACCATAGAAAGAAGTTGAGATGATGAGTTCAAATTTATAGGCAAAATAAAGAATAGTTTCCAAGTAAACTTGGAGGGAAATAAAGATAGTTTATTTGGAGGCAAAGAAAGGTTGCTTGGAAAGAAAGAAAATAATATTTGATTGGAGCCCAAGCAAACTAAAAAAAGTAAATAAATAATGATAATAATGAAATGGAGTTAAAAAGAGATAAACAAATAGAGAAAATAAGTTAGGTTCTCATCTAAAAATCTCACCATCAAACTACTGCTAATATCTCTCACTAAAATATTAATATCTCAAAATACAGGATTTCTCGTGACAATTGCAATATATATATATATATATAATTTAATAAAATAGTTAAAATTTAATTCATTATAAATAATTTTTCTATACTTTTTAAATAAATTTTACATTATTATTTAATTTTAAAATTATTTAATTAGTCCGTGCGTCGCATGGCTTGATATGCTAGTACAACTTTAAGGGCTAGTTTGGCATATACTAAATAAGCCAAAAAGTCAAAAAGTCACTATCTTATTTAAGTCACATCATCTTATTTAAATCACATCACCTCTCTAACACATCACATCAAACCCAACCCAAACCCACCAATAAGTCAAAAAGTGCACTTTTTTAGGACATCCCAAACCAACCCTAAAAGTTAAAGTAAGAAAATAACCAAACATAAATGGTCAAGTGTAATTTAAAAAAAAAAAAATCCAAATTATTTTGCAAACACTAAAAAATCTAAAATCTAAGAGATCAAATATCAATTATTCATCCAAGGGTTAACGTTCCATCTCGCAGGAGAACACCGAACTGTGCGATGCATACAATCAGTCAGTCCACTTCCTGTATAAAGCAACAAAGAGGATAAAACAAACAAGCTAATCAGGGCCGTCAATTCTCATCACTAATCAAGTTATCTGCTCCAAAATTGCGTCTTTCATACGCGAGATCTGAATCGGTAACTCTCTCCGGTTCGAACTCGGCGAGGCGACTCATCTGCTCTTCGACTCAGTTTCAACAAGAAGATCAAGTTAACCCTAAAAAGCTTGAAGAAGAGGAATCAGAAATCAAAGAGAAGATTCAAAACGAAAAGGACAACGAAGACGAAGATGATGACTTTGATATGAACAAAGAGACCGGTGAGATTGGAGGACCTAGAGGTCCCGAGCCCACTCGTTACGGCGATTGGGAGCGGAACGGTCGGTGCTCTGATTTGTGATTACTTTTTGATTGATTGTTTGTTTGCTTGTTATTATTTATGTTGAAATCTTGATGGATTTAGGAACTTGAAATGTGATGTTAGGTTTATAATTTGGTTGAGTATATGATCAAATTAATGAATAAAAATGATTGATTGAATCAATCAATTATATTGTTGTTACTTTTTTTGCGGTATTGATTGTTCATAGTTATTACTAGTAAAATTGTCCGAGTTGTTGATGATGCATGTTCTTAATTCTGTTATATCACTATGCAGTGCCTCATCTTGATGTTAATTGTTTGATTTTAGAGAGAACTTGACGAGTGTCAAGTGATAATTTAAAGGATGTGGAGCATTGCTCCATCACAAGCAAATAACCTCTTCGGGGTGAGGGGAGGTGAGGGGAGGAGAAAATATTGAGGGTAACAGTGACATTATTTTACATGGCATCATCTGTCAATAAAAAAGGCTGCAAATGAAATTAGAGAGACAAGTCTCGTCTTTTATTAACTTAATAATATTGTGATTTGTGTCATAAAATAAAATTATTTATTAAATAGTGATACAACCACGTAATATACTGTTATATTCAATATTTACTTGGGAGGGAGAGGGCGACCTGGGTGCCATAGCCACCCTTGATTTTTGAAAATCCTATATGTAGTATAGTGCAAAGGACCTACTCCCCGAGGTTATAACCAATGATATTTCTCCTTACATAATGTGAAGACTTTACAACTCACTTGAGAACCTCCACTGCATTATAACCGTTAATCAATTAAATTTACAATTCATGTATTGCCCTATATAAATTTGAAGGAAAGTTTTTTTGGATGTGTAGGCTGTGATATATAGAATTTGATATATTTGCCTTTGTATTTTAAAAGGTAAAATTGTCTTGTTATTTTACAAAACTTTTAAATCAGTGCTCAATTTCTATAAATAGGCTATGAAACATGGATACTTTAAAAAATATGCCGTACTCATACCGGGTACTTACCGGCGTACCGTACCTCGTGTGATACTTCTACATACGTACCGGGTATACGAAACACGTACCCAAGTTTTTTCTTCTTAATTTTTGACGTACCCAGACGTACCTAGTATATATCCAAGCCGTACCGTACCTCCGTTGAAACAATATTTTCCTTCTACTACAGAAATACAACTCATTTCACTAGATTTCTTTTTTAGTTTTTGTTTTATGCTTAGCATGATTTTAAAATTAAATTATGGTTTGTAAGTTGTTTAATATATTGACATTTAATTTTGATTTATACTTTTCCTTTTGGCATTAAATGTTAATTATAGGTTGGACCTTAACAAATTAAACCATTTAATTATTTTTTGCATTACTGTAAATTAAAAATAAATATTTTTTTACAAGCGTACCAAGTCGTACCCGTACTCTATTTTTTTTAAATTTTATCGTATCAATGTACCTGTATCGTATCAGTACTAGTACTCGTACCCGTACCTGTGCTTCATAGCTATGAAGCATGAACACGACAAAATAGAAGCCGTGGCGGTGTCGGAAACGGGGACACGCCGGGGACACGTACGGGACACGGCATCTGGCGTGTCCCCTTAATTTAATCTATTTTTTTGCAGGGGACACGCGTGTCCAGAATCTGGACACGCCATGGACACGGCGAGAAGAGTTAATGAAAGGGAAAACGAGGACAAACCTGGTCGGTGACGATCCAGAGCCCTTCGACTTCGATCGACTATCCAGAGCCCCATTCGACTTCGATCGACGATCCAGCCCCTTCGACTTCGACGAGCTCTCTCTCGCCTTTACCTTCGCAGAGCGCTCTCTCTCTTTCTTGCCTTCTCTCTCTTGCTCGCGATCGCGATCGTCTCCCTCTCTCTCGCTTCTGATCGCGATCATCTCGCTTCTGTGTCCTCTCTCTCGGTTCTCTCCCGTCTGTCCTTTTGTCTTGATTCATATATAACATTATAACTATTATTATTATTATTATTATATATTCATAACTATTATATAATAACTATTATTATTATTATTATTATTATTATTATTATTATTATTATTATTATTATATAATATATATGACTAATAACTATTATTATTTTATTATATTATATAATAACTATTATTATTATTATTATATATTCATATATAATATATATGACTAATAACTATTATTATTTTATTATATATTATATAATAGTTATTATAAATATACTTATAATATGTATTAATAGTATATAACATAAATATATAGTATATAACATCAATATACTTATTAGATAATGGATAAAACATATTACAAGATAATATATATTTATACATATTAATAAATAAAAAAATAAACATATGTATGTGAAATAAAATAAAATAATTAATTACAACACATTATTTAAAAATATAATAAATAAAATAATTAATATGTATTAAAATAAAAATATTTATTCAAAAAATTAAAAAAATTGTCGTGTCCCCTGCCGTGTCCGTGTCCGTGTTCGTGTCCTCATTTTTTAGAAATTGTCGTGTCCCGTGTCCGTGTCCATGTCCGTATGCGTGTCCGTATCCGTGTTCGTGTCCGTGCTTCATAGCTTCATAGTAAATAGGACAAAGGAGTGAGAACAATTCACAATGATTATAGCCCTAGAACTTTCACTTATGGTTTGTGTTCGGATATTTCATTAAATATATATTATTATAGTGGAGATTTCTTCCTTTTTTCTATTCTATACAATTATACATTTTATTTCCATGTCACAATTTCTTCTGATGAAATTTTGGAGTTTTTATTTTAAATATTTATTATGGCTTTGGGGATTGTTCATTCTTCACTTAAAAGGCATTTTTTTTTTTGGGATTGACACTGGAGTGTCCGGATCAAAGCTCGACTAATCCCTAGGGATGTACAGCCCTCAGCAAGGAGTTTCCCGCACACCACGATTAATTCAAGGGTTTTCCTCTAGTCCGATGAACCTAAGGAATTGTTAGCACCTAAGAGGTTTTAATCTCTAAACCTTGGAGGGGGCACACCCCCAAGACCCAAGGTTTTGCCACTAGGCCAATCTCTTGAGATTTCACTTAAAAGACATTTTACTATCAATGTACACTTAATTTGAGCCCATAAAATAAACTTTTCGACAATTTCTTTTCCTATTGTATTTATGAATGTTTGTTTTCATTTACAAATCATGTATTTTGTATGAAACTTTTCTATTGAATTTCTGTTGGCCCCCATTAGGATGAAATCTTGACTTCACCCTTGACAAGTAGGGTGTGGTTGTTAAGGGTAACCCTAACAACCATGTAGTAGAACTTCTCACTAGATGATGATTGGTCTCTCTGGCAATAATCCATGTGGTAGAAAATGGGCATTGAGATTTGACTCAAGTCCAAATGCTAAAATTTTCAGACATTCCAAGGAATGCATGCTATGTCATAACAATTATAGATTGTTTATTTTGAATTTTAATAATGGGTTATAACTTTATGTATTAAAATGGAGATCTCCGTTTTAACCATGCAATGAAGAACTTGTAAATTCGAAGTCCTCCCAATTTATTGTAGATTTAGCAAAACAGGAGAAAAGATTTACTGCAAGTTTGCCATTGATGTTATGTAGGTTTGCATTATTAAGACAGTTTTGAGTGAGAAGATACTTAAAAGATGACTATTAATACAAAGGCCATGCGCAAGGTGTATTATTAAAAGCTTATAGTAATACATAAATACACGATTAATTCTACACTCATTGCTGAGAACAAGAAGTTTAATTTCTATTATACAATACAATCATTAAAATTTCCATTAAATATAACAATTTATACTCACTCTGATTTATAAATTACTTCTAACTTGCTATTAAAAGTTGTACTACCCATTGTTCCCCTCGTTGATACTCGATTTATGGAGGCAAATAGACTGGAGGGAATTGTTAGAGTGCTTTTATCTCCCTCTAGCATTTGCACCACAACTTTCACCGATGGTCAATCTATTGGGTACCATTGTATGCACCAAAGTCCCACTATTGTTAGTTTCTTCACAATCTTTGCATCTCTTTCTCAATTTGAACTCCTAATTCTTCTCCTTGATCCAAACGCTTGTAAATCCATTCATGAAAGTAATTTTTGCTCTTTTTTTGTGTATTTTGTGTCCCCCCCCCCCCTCCCCTCCCCTCCCCTCCCCTCCAACCATTTCTAGCAACATTCCAAAACTATAAACATTTGATTTGTATGACATATTCCCAAAGTTTACAGAGAATACTTCAGGGGCAATGTACCCTACGACCTCTCTTGTAGTAGTCATGGATATAGCACTCTGTTCCTTTGAACACAATTTTGATTGACCAAAGTTAGAGACCTTTGGGTTGAACTCTATGGCCCTGTTTGTTGTAAGAGATGGAGGGGGAATTGGGATTGAGATGGAGGTGGGACCCACTAATGTTGTGTTTATTTTGAAAGATAGAGAAGGAATTAAGATGGAGGTCTAGATTAGATTGAGCCTTGAAAGGAGGATTGAGATGGAGGAGGTGGAAGTCGTATTAGAAAAATAGTCCGCTGGACTATTTTTTATTTTTTACATGTTGGGCTTTTTTTTTTTTAACATTAATGTTTATTTTTTTTGTATTTTTTGTTAAGTAAAAATCATTGTTTTATTTGTTTTTATTTATTTTTTTATTTTTTACATGTTGGGCATTTTTTTTGAACATTAATGTTTAATGCTTGATGTATTTGTATTTTTTTTATATAAAAATAATTTAACAATCTGTACACTAACAACTATCATCAAAGCAAACACAATTTTACTTAATTCCCTTACTATCAATCTCCTCACTATGAATCTCCTCCATTCTATCTCTGAAAACAAACAGGGCCTGAGAAGTATCGACACAACATGGATACGACATGAACACGCTGAGACGCTAATTTTCAAAAAATACAGGACACTCCATGTGGGGGACACATATGTAATATATAATTTTATATATTTATTATATGTTATATATATGAATATATCATGACATTAATTCCTATAAATTTATATAGTTTGTGTTTTATTATTGTATCTTAAATTGTTTTGTTTAAACTTATAATTAGTTTCACATGTGTCTAATCGATAGACACGTGAGTTTAAGAGATACACACGTATGTCCTCCACGTGTCCAAAGAGTATGAGGGTGTTTAAAAAATATTAAAAAATAGGACACGTTTTGAAGAGTGTCGGACACGTGTCGGGGAAGTGTCCAAAGAGTGTCAGTGTCCGTCACAGACACAACATGCATACGTCACCTTCTTAGAAGTGTCTGTACTTCTTAGGTTGAACTTATGGTCCAACAAGATGTTGTGAGGCTTAATATCGAAATGAAGGATTTGTTGATCACACCCAAGGTGAAGATATTTAATTCCTTTAGCTATGCCAAGAGCTATATCTTGCAGCTTCTCCCAACCAAGTGAACGCTTCTCTCTATCAGAGATAGGAGATGAACTTTTCAAGCTAATTGTTCGGTAAGAACTCATAAAGGAGAGCTCTTCTGAATCCGTTAGAACAGTATCCTACCAAGTGAACAACAGTGATATGGTTGATTCTGCCTATTGTTTGCACTTCATTGATGAATTCCTCCTTATTTCCTTTCACATTGTTAAGAATCTTAACTGCAACATGAACATCATTTGAAAGATTTCCCTTGTACACTGATCCATAATCTCCTTGGCCTACTTTGTTCTGAAATCGATTTGTGATTTTCTAGATATTTGTGTAGAAGCATCTTGTAGGCTTAAGAGCTTTATAATCCTCCAAAAACTTTAAAATCTTTAATTGATCCACTTTCTTTATTTTGTTTGATCTATAGACAAAATACATTATAATAACAAATACAATAGGAATAGATGATCCAAGACTCCACCTGCAATTCCTAACATACCAAGTGAGTAAAATTTTGCCTCATCCACAAAATCAATTGAAATTAGGATAAATTATATTGGTAGTCCCTGCATTTTTCTTCTTGTGTCATTTTGGTCATTCTAATTTCAATTAACTCAATTTTGACACTTAATTGTAGATTGTGTGAATTTAATCCAATTGATAACACTAATTAGGATTTTTGAGGGAAAATGGTTGAGATTAATTCACTGAGTTGAACAAGTTTACAATTTTGCCTATAAAAACATAACATCAGCCGCTTATGTACGCATTTTCTATCAAAAAGCATTAACAATTGTAATCAATTGGATCAAATTGAGACAAATCATAAATTGATGGTAAAAATCGAACCAATTAAAATTATAGGGACTAAAATGGTACAAGGTTAAAAATATATGGACACCAGTGTAATTTGCCCTTGAAAATAAGGATGGATGGACCACTTCACCTGCAACCTTTAGTTTCCATGATGTATTTGTAAAAGTTTGAAAACTTATTAGATTATCATTTTCCTAAAATATGCGATTGGTGTTATTTTGGTTATTATTATTTTTATTACGTCAATTTAGTCCTCATTACATAAAAACGTGTTTTGATTTGAGCTCATCCAGCTCAACTCCTTTTGTAGATGATGTTAAATTTGAGCAAGGATCCTCTAGAGTTTTTTTTTCCTAAAGTTTCCTACAGTGGTGCATTGTGTGGTTGAGATTTAATGACAAGTCACATCAATTTTTCAACATTAAATCTCAGCCACACAATACACCACTTTAGAAAACTTTAAGAAAAAAACACTCTAGAAGATCCTTGGTGGTTAAATTTAGGTGTAAATATGGAAATTTAAGTAAAAGTTTTCACTTTTAGTCTTGAAAATATGCAATTTGTGTTATTTTAGTCCTTAATTGTTTAAATTGTATTAATTTAGTTCCTAATATATAAAAGTGTTCCAATTTAGTCATTCAATATAATTTGGTGTATTTTTGAGTAGAGTGTGGAAATCATAAATACCAATGAAAAAAAAATTGAGAAAGAAAAGAGCTTAGCGTTGTGTTTGGTTGAGATATTTGAGAAGGGATTTGGAAAGAAAAAAGAAAAAGGTAGATGAAATGTAAATAAAATATACTTGCATTTCATCTAGTTTCACACATATTTTCTCTTTCTGTTTCCAAATCTCCCAACTAAACACAGCGTAAGTGAATCCAAAAGACAAAAAGTGAAATTGTATTTTTCCCCCACTTTCTTTTTCTATATGTTTTCCACTATAGCCAAACAAAAAGTGAAATTACATTTCCTTTTCCCTTTATATTTTATTTATCAAATCTTTCAACTAAACATAGTCTTATTGTATCGCAATTGAATCATGCACAAAATGGCATAACTTAACACTATGTGAGTCACAATTAAAAAAAATTGAGTTATAACTAAACAACACATGAGGTATAACTAAACAACTCTTGGATCATAACAAAAATAATATCACAATGTGTTATAACTATACACACAAAAGTCATAAGGTGTATATGATACACACAAGTTGTTTATCATAGAATTTCCGTTATTGAAAACTATATTAGTACATCAATACTCAATTAATTCTAGACTCAATTGCTGAGAACAATGAGATTTATTACTATTATAAATTATATAATCATTAAAATTCTCGTAAAAAATCACTAATTTAGTCTCTTACTCACATTCAGAAATTACATCTAACTCACTAGTAAAAGTTGTACCACCCATTGTTCCCTTCGTTGGGAATGGATCTGTGAAGGACAATGGACTGGCTGGAACTATTAGAGTGCCTCCATCTCCCTCCAACATTTGCACTACAACTTTCATCGAGGGCCGGTCTATTGGATACCACTGTATGCACCAAAGTCCCACTATAGTTAGTTTCTTCACAATCTTTACATCTCCCTCTTCATCAATCTGAACTCCTAGTTCTTCTCATTTATCCAAACGTTTGTAAATCCATTCAGGAAAGTAATTTTCGCTTGTGTTCTGTGCTATAGGATTTCGCCTCACTCCAACAATTTCAAGCAATAGCATTCCAAAACTATAAACATCTGATTTGTATGATACATTCCCAAAGTTTCTAGAGAACACTTCAGGTGCTATGTAACCCACAGTCCCTCTTGCAACAGTCATGGATACTGCACTTTGTTCTTTTGAACACAACTTTGCTAGACCAAAATCGGAGATCTTTGCGTTGAATTTGTGATCTAACAAGATGTTGTGAGGTTTAATATCAAAGTGAAGGATTCATTGATCACACCCTAGGTGAAGATATTCAATTCCCTTAGCTATGCCAAGAGCAATGTCTTCCAATTTCTTCCAACCAAGTGAACGCTTTTGTTGATCAGAAGCTATAAACTTTTCAAGTGAATTGTTCGGTAAGAACTCGTAAAGCAAAGCTCTTTTGAAACTGTCAGCACAATATCCCACCAAGCGGACCAAATTGATATGGTGGATTCTACACATTGTTTGCACTTCATTGATGAACTCATTCCCATTTCCTTTCACACTGTTAAGGATCTTGACTGCGACAGGAACGTCATTGGAAGGACTTCCCCTGTATACTATGCCATAACCTCCTTGGCCTATTTTGTCCTGAAATTGATTTGTGATTTTCTTGATATCTGCATAGGAGTATCTTGCAGGCTTGAGAGCTTTGTAATCTTCTAAAAACTTTCTAATCTTTAATTGATCGGCTTTCTTTATTTTGTTTGATATGTAGACAAGATACATTATAATGACAAATACGACAAGAACGGACAAACCCAAGATCCCACCTGCAATTTATTTAATACCAAGTTAGCAAATTTTTGCCTCCTCAATGTCTGTTAAAATTAAGGGAGGATAGTTAACTTTACCTGCAACCTATAGATCCTTTGATGCACCTGTAAAATTGTGAAAACTATTAGACAATCAATTTTTTTTTTTTCTTCAATAAGTAAGAAATTTTATTATGATGGATTCATAATATTTTGATTGTACACTACTCTGTTTTTATTTTTGTAGGTGCTACGGAAAAGAAACTGGTAAAGTAGAATCAAATATTTGATAGTGTTAAATCCTCTCATAGGAAAATTCAACCATATTAGCAACTAAGATATACCTAGCCTCCGTTTGGGAAGTGGATTGCCTTTTTGATTTTTTTGACTATTTTAGCCCGGGGCCAAAAAGTTTGGTTTGGGAAGGACTTTTTAATTTTTTTGACTTTTTAACTTTTTGGTGAGGTGTCTTCACGGTAAATGACCAAACTGCCCTTGAAGTGATTTTTTATATTTTTACTCCTTCCCATACATCCTCCACGTCAGCGTCATTGGTGCGGATTTTTTTTTTGGGGGGGCGTATTTTTATGGTTTTTTTTAAAAAAATTTATGTTTTTGTCATTTTTCTTTTTGTATACATTAATTTGTTCTTTTTCTTTAATTTACATTTTTGTCTTATTTATTTTTATTGGTATACAATAATTTGTTTTTATTTTTCAAAAATGGGTTTTCATGTGTTTTATTTATTTGTAAATTACGTGGCAAATGGTAATTTCTGTTTTTAATTTTATTTTTTTTTTTTTTTTGGATGAGGCGTATTTTTCTGGTTCTTTTTTTTTAATTTACGTTTTTGTCGTTTTTATTTTTATTTGTATACATTAATTTGTTTTTATTTTTCAGAAATGATTTTTCATGTGTTTTATTTATTTTTAAATTACGTGGCAAATGCTAATTTCTGTATTTAATTTTTTTTTTTTTGGATGAGGCGTATTTTTTATGTTTTTTTTTTTTAATTTACGTTTTTCTCATTTTTATTTGTATACATTAATTTGTTTTTATTTTTCAAAAATGGTTTTTTATGTGTTTTATTTATTTTAAAATTACGTGGCAACTACTAATTTCTGTTTTTAAATTTATTTATTTATTTATTTTTGGTTGGATGAGGCGTATTTTTGATGTTCTTTTTTTTTGTTAATTTACGTTTTTCTCATTTTTATTTTCATTTGTATACATTAATTTGTTTTTATTTTTTAAAAATGGTTTTTTATGTGTTTTATTTATTTTAAAATTACGTGGCAACTACTAATTTCTGTTTTTAAATTTATTTATTTATTTGTTTTTGGTTGGATGAGGCATATTTTTGTGGTTCTTTTTTTTTCATTTACGTTTTTGTCATTTTTTTTATTGTTTTCAATTTGCTTTTTTTTTGGGGGGGGGGGTTTGGAAAAAGCTTTTTTATGTTTTGTTTATTTTAACATGACATTGAAAATGTAAATTTCGGTGTTATGTTGTTGTCTTCTTTATATATATATATATATATATTAATTTGTTTTTTTTTATTTTGGAAAAGGTTTTTTCACTTTTTTTTTTTGAAATGATGGAAACTGCTAATTTCGGTTTCATTTTATTGACGTTTTATTTTGTTAAAAAAAATTTTTTGAAAAGGTTTTTTCTTGTTTTTTAATTTTAAATGATGTTGACAATACTTATTTCAATTTCATTTTAATGTGTTTTTTTGTTGTTGTTGTTGTTGTTGTTTTTTATTTGTTTTTTTTTTTGTTGGAAAAGGCTTTATTATGTTGTTTTTTTTTTCAAATGACCTGAAAAATGATAATTTCGGTTTTTTTTTTTGTTTTTTTGTTTTAATTTGTTTTTTTTTTTGGAAAAGGATTTTTTATGTTTTTTTAAAATGACGTGGAAAATGCTAATTTTTGGATGAGGCATATTTTTGTGGTTCTTTTTTTTTCATTTACGTTTTTGTCATTTTTTTTTATTTGTATACATTAATTTGTTTTCATTTTTCAAAAATGGGTTTTCATGTGTTATATATATATTTTTTAAAATTACATTGCAAATGCTAATTTCTGTTTTTAATTTTTTTTTGTGTGTGGATGAGGCGTATTTTTGTGGTTCTTTTTTTTTTAATTTACGTTTTTGTCATTTTTAATTTTATTTGTATACATTAATTTGTTTTTATTTGTGGTTTTTCATGTGGGGGTAGTTTGGTAAATTTACCTTGAAGTGGGTTGTTGCCAATTAATTGCAGTGGCTTTTTTCTCTATTTGGCTACTTTAGCCTCTTTTGTTCCATAGTGGCTAAAATAGCCCCAATTTACATTGCCAAACGGACTCCTAATCAAGCTTGGACCTCAACACAATGCCACCACAAAGTTTTGAAAGGTCCTTAAAATATATATATTTTTTTAGATTGGCAAATGTTAGTTGTTAGTTGTTAGATTAGCACCTATGGAAAAAAATCTCATCACTCTTGGCAAAGCACCTAAGTGTTTGCACTCCCTTAATTCAATCTCCCTAAGGAGAATTGAACCCATGACCTCCTTAGAACTAATCCCTAAGGAAGGCATAGTGGCCAACTAGGCCTAGTCTAGTTGGTTAAAAGGTCCTTAAAATATAGTGTAGTATTAGTTATTAATATGAGGAAATTTCATCCTCCAAATTATACCCCACTGATCAATTTCACACCTGAATTTTTGATATTGTCAATTTACTCCTTAACCTATTTAAGTGTTCGTTTGGGAAGTGAGTTGACTTGTTAGTTTTTTGGTTTTTTTGGCTTTTTTGGTTATTGTGTGAGTGATTTTCTGACCATACTGCCCGCTTAGTAACCAGCTGGAGAGCACCGGCAGAATAGATGGCACCTGGCTGACCTGCAACAGAAAGAGAAGATTCCGACGGTGGTTCGTCCACCCAGGGGCACTCCGACGATCTAGTCATATATCTTTCAAAGATAAATCAAGTACTAAACTCACAAGCTTGAGTCTCAAAAGCATACCTTAGACCCATGGGGGTGCCTCTCTTTTATAGCCAACATAAACCTAGTCTCAATAGAAGCCTAACTTCTATGGACTCAGGATTACTGCTAATCTTGGACTCCCAGTTAGATTAGGATAAACTCTCTAAGAGTCTTATCTTAATACAAACTGAAGTCTTCTCTCATTCTAGGACTCTTGTCCCTCATCCAGGTTAAGTTCCTTTTCCATTCTAGGACTCTTGTCCCTTATCCACTTATCTCGGATTCCGATATCTTTGGAGATAACCTCGGCCTTGCCGAGATCACCTCGGCGTCACGACCAGGACACGTGGCACCTTAGCTTGTTGGTACTCAGAAAATATATCCCCACAACTGCCCCCTGGGTTCTATTACCTCGGCATTCTGAGGTGATGGAACCTACACTGTTCGTTCATCTATGCCCCTCTGTCCGAGATCAAACTCGCCGACCTCAAAGTTCCCTGGACTTTACTGTCCACTTGTGTCAAGTATCAGGATTCATGCCTTCCAGGCTACTTGAGATCGCACCTCCTAGCCGAGGTTTATGGTTCCATCAATTTGTAAACTCCAGAAGCTTTTTGAGTTTTCAACAAAGCTTTCTCTCTTTCCCTTTGTCTTCTCATTTTGCATTCTTTCATGTGCTTTCTGTGCTAAAACTTTTCTCTTTTCAAAAAATATCCCCAATCCTTCATCGATCTCTTTTCAAGCTTTCTGTAACTGCTCCGTTCACACTCTCCGGTGGGTTTCTTGATTTCCAGTCACCTATTTGACTCTGGCGATCTTTATATCGGTGTTCATTTGGTAGGTTCATAAATTCTCACTTTTTATTAAGCTCAATCTTTCATAACTCTTCTGATTTACTTTGAATCTGTTTATTTGCCATCTGTGGCCTTTTGTTCTCGTCTGTTTTCAAGTTTTTGATTTTTTATTGCTTAAATGCCTGGAACTGTTCTTGTCATATCATGTCTGGTTCATTACTTTCTTGTTCTTCACATACTTACTTAGTGCCTTTGTACTTGGCTTTATTCTTTGAACTTTGTCATCTTCTTGACTCTGACTTTTCTCTTCTTGTTTTTCTTGTTGTATTTCCAGATTCTTGCCTTCGTTTCTGTTTTCTGCATAGTCTTAGAACCACATCCCTTCTTGAAATTGTTGCCGAGATAATAGTAGAGAAGCTCTCCCAGCTGACTGCCAATGTTGAACCACCGTCAACCGTTGAAGTAGATTAGTTCGACGTTCTTGCTTTAGTCCCTAGTTCTTAGGGTCTTCATCTTTGTACTTTTGTTTTCTTTGCATATGTACCTCTTTTTTGCTTCTGAAAAATGTCTGTTGTTGGCTGATGTTAACATTCCTTGCTCCTTGATTATCATTCATTCTTCTACTGTATTTGATAGCCATGTCGGGTAATTGACTTCTCGGATGGCCCTGGGCTCCAGAAGTCTGTCTACTTCTTCCTCTACTACTTCGACGTGCATCGACGTCGGTCCTTTTGCTCGTTGGATTACAGGTTTGGCCGACCTGTCGACGTTCAGTTGGTGGCAAGTGACCTCGAGATCAATGCCAGGCATTTCGTAAGGTGTCCAAGCAAATACCTCAATGTTTGCTCTCAAAAAAGCTTCCAATTCTCTTTCTTCTTCTTCGACTAAGCCTGAGCCGAGAAGAAAGAAGCGTTCTTCATCCCCCTCCTGGATGAGGATCTTCTTCAGTGCCTCTTCACTCTTCTTGGCTGGCTCCTTGCCGACATCATCTAGGACCTCTATGTCCTCGTTTTCAATCTCTGCCTTCTCTGGTTCTCGAATGCTGCAGGTGAATTTCATTGCTGCCATGGAGCAATTTTCCGCCTGCAGTTGATCTCCTCTGACTTCTTCAATCCCATGTTCTGTTGGAAACTGTAGTAGTTGATGCAACGTTGAGGGAACTGCCCCCATTGCATGCAACCATGGCCTTCCCAAGATGATGTTGTATGGCGAGGGTGTGTCAATCACTATGAATTCTGTCTTGATCTCTTTAGTGTCGGCTTGTACTTCCAAGCTTGTTAAGTCCAGTGGCCACGTCGGCGTTCCATTGAAGCCGACCATCGAGCCATTGGATTGCTCCAAGTCATCAGGATGGAGGCCCAGCTCCTTGTAACATCTAACATACATGATGTCGCAAGAGCTGCCTTGATCAATCAAGATGCGTTTCACTTGGCACTCCCCAACCTAGAGGGATACAACCAAGGCATCATTATGTGGATGCTGGACCATTTCTAGGTCGGCTTCAGTAAAGACTATCGTCGGTCCTTGGCATTCTTCAGGCTGAGGTCTTTTATGTCTGACTTGGTTCACGTGTTGTAGGTGTTTTACCTTCTGGGTCTCCCCTCGTATGTCGTTTTCGTTCACCTTTGAGTGGATTACATTAACCACCCGTGGTCCTCCAACCTGTGGTTGCTGTGCTGGGGGAGGCGGAGCTGTTGGTGCTTGAGGCAATCTTGCCTATTCTTCCCTTGTCCTGGCCTCATCGACAAGGTCCCTCAGATGGCCTTGCCTCACCAAGTCTTCTAAATGTGCTTTTACTGCTCTGCAGACTTGAGTCATATGCCCGCCTTCAACATACACCTTTAACTGTGCAATCTCCTCGGGGTGTAACACCTCGGTTGTACCCATTAATCAGTTTATCTCAGTTTTGACCTAATACTTGAAAATATTTATCATAATATTTCCACAAGTGTTATTTACAACTTGATACTTCACTTTTAGCAAGACTTCTGTCTTCAAATTTCTTCCAAGTCTTGGCAATATGGTAATCTCGGCAAGTATGTAGATACTTCTTTCAACATAACCTTGGTTTAACTTGTAAATTTTTGCTCAAAAAATTTCAACAAGTATTTAACCATAGTCTTCAACTTGTAAACTCTTCTCAAGTTTCAACAAGTGTTTGAACATCTTCTCGGTTTAACCTAACTTGTAAACTTTTCTCAAGTTTCAACATCATCTCGGCTTAACTTCGGTTAAGCATTATCTCAGTTTAACTTCGATTAAATATCATCTTTGGCTTAACTTCGGTTAAGCATCATCTCGGTTTAACTTCGGTTAAATATCATCTCGATTTAACTTCAGTTAAACATCATCTCGGCTTAACTTCGGTTAAGCATCATCTCGGCTTAACTTCGGTTAAGAATCATCTCAGTTTAAAAACATCATCTTCGGCTTAACTTCGGTTAAGCATCATCTCGGTTTAACTTCGGTTAAACTTCATCTGGGCTTAACTTCTGTTAAGTATCATCTCGGCTTAACTTTGGTTTAAGTATTATCCCAATTTAACTTCGTTAAACATCATCTCAGCTTAACTTCGGTTAAGCATCATCTCGGTTTAACTTCGGTTAACCATTATCTCGGCTTAACTTCGGTTAAGAATCATCTCAGTTTAAAAACATCATCTTCGGCTTAACTTCGGTTAAGCATCATCTCGGTTTAACTTCGGTTAAACATCATCTGGGCTTAACTTCGGTTAAGTATCATCTCGGCTTAACTTCGGTTAAGCATCATCTCGGTTTAACTTCGGTTAAACATCATCTCGGCTTAACTTCGGTTAAGTATCATCTCGGTTTAACTTCGGTTAACCATTATCTCAGCTTAACTTCGGTTAAGAATCATCTCAGTTTAAAAACATCATCTTCGGCTTAACTTTGGTTAAGCATCATCTCGGTTTAACTTCGGTTAAACATCATCTGGGCTTAACTTCGGTTAAGTATCATCTCGACTTAACTTCGGTTAAGCATCATCTCGGTTTAACTTCGGTTAAACATAATCTCGGCTTAACTTCGGTTAAGCATCATCTCGGTTTAACGTCGGTTAAACATCATCTTGGCTTAACTTCGGTTAAGCATCATCTCGATTTAACTTCGGTTAAACATCATCTAGGCTTAACTTTGGTTAAGTATCATCTCAGCTTAACTTCGGTTAAGCATCATCTCAGTTTAACTTCGGTTAAACTTCATCTCGGCTTAACTTCGGTTAAGCATCATCTCGGTTTAACTTCGGTTAAACATCATCTCGGTTTAACCAACTTGTAAATTGTTACAAATTTCAACAAGCGGTAAACATCATATCGGTTTAGCCAACTTGTAAATTGCTACAAATTTCAACAAGTGGTAAACATCATATCGGTTTAGCCAACTTGTAAATTGCTACAAATTTTAACAAGCGGTAAACATCATATCGATTTAGCCAACTTGTAAATTGCTACAAATTTCAACAAGCGATAAACATTATATCGGTTTATCCAACTTGTAAATTGCTACAAATTTCAACAAGCGGTAAACATCATATCGGTTTAACCAACTTGTAAATTGCTACAAATTTCAACAAGCGATAAACATCATATCGGTTTAGCCAACTTGTAAATTGCTACAAATTTCAACAAGCGGTAAACATCATATTGGTTTATTCAACTTGTAAATTGCTACAAATTTCAACAAGCGGTAAACATCATATCGGTTTAACCAACTTGTAAATTGCTACAAATTTCAACAAGCGGTAAACGCATTCTTCTTCTCTCTGCCCCCCAGTGTGAACTTAAAATCCACTTGGGTTCTCATCATACATATAGCTTCGACCTTGTCGCCGAGGTTGAATTCAAGCCAAGGTTATCGGCCTTGGTTTCTCTATTGATCTTACTTGGCTGAGTTTGACTTTCGGCCTCGCATCGGCGAGCCGTTTCTCTTTTCTTGTTCCGACACCTTTGTTCCGGCATGTCCTCCTCGGCCCCAGCATACTTCTCAATTCTGGCCAACTTTAGTCTGATCTTGCGTGTTTCCTTTTTATCTTCTGAGATCTGAGATCTGCTCATTGTGTTCTTCTCTTCTCAGACTTAGGTGCCGAGATCTTATCTTCTGAAATCTTGGATTTGCTCACTCAGGTTGAGCTCTTCTTTTCTCGGACCTACTCATCTAGGCCGAGATCATGTCTTCTGGGATCTGAGATCCGGGATTTGCTCACTCCGGTTGAGCTCTTCTATACTTGCATGTTATCTCCTTGGGAACACTCATGCCCCCTGTCTTTGCATCCCTTCTAAAAGGGTCTTCGTTCCTCCTCAGGTATCTATTCTTCCATACCTGGAGGTCATCTTCGTTGTAGTATCCGCTTCGATCTGTTGTCTTTGGTGCGTCACCTTCCTGGCCGGCGTCTTTCACTCCGTGACTCTGGTTACGAGTTTCTGTGTTGCGATCGTCCCCTTCAAGGTCGAGGTCGATAGGTCTCCAACTCCCAGCAGGAGCGTTGTCTCTAATCTGATCCTTCTGTCCGTCATTGGCCATCTATTCTTCTTTCTTTCATTAGCCATCTATTCTTCTTTCTTTCATTGGCCATCTATTCTTCTTTCTTTCCCACAGACGGTGCCAAATTGTGTGAGTGATTTTCTGACCACACTGCCTGCTTAGTAACCAGCAGGAGAGCACCGGCAGAATAGATGGCACCTAGCTGACCTACAACAGAAAGAGAAGATTCCGGCGGTGGTTCGTCCACCCGGGGGCACTCCGACGATCTAGTCAGTATATCTCTCAAAGATAAATCAAGTGCTAAACTCACAAGCTTGAGTCTCAAAAGCATAACTTAGACCCATGGGGGTGCCTCTCTTTTATAGCCAACATAAACCTAGTCCCAATAGAAGCCTAACTTCTATGGACTCATGATTATTGCTAATCTTGGACTCCCAGTTAGATTAGGATAAACTCTCTAAGAGTCTTATCTTAATACAAACTGAAGTCTTCTCTCATTCTAGGACTCTTGTCCCTCATCCAGGTTGAGTTCCCTTTCCATTCTAGGACTCTTGTCCCTTATCCACTTATCTCGGATTCCGATATCTTCGGAGATAACCTCGGCCTTGCCGAGATCACCTCGACGTCACGACCAGGACACGTGGCATCTCGGCTGACACGTCGGCGTCACCTTGCCACGTGTTGGTACTCAAAAAATATATCCCCACAGTTATTATAGTCTGGGACTAAAAAATCTCATTTTTTGACTTTTTTGTGAGAGAAAGAATGTAATGATTATGGATTTGATATGATGTTTTGTCTTATTGAACTAAAAAATCTATTTTATTTTTTGTGACTAAAATAGACAAAAAAGCCCCAAACTTGGCTTCCCAAACGAAGCCTAAATCGTGATCAATTTGTCCCCCATCATTACATTTAAATGAAAACAGTTAAAAAAAATTACATTTTAAACTCAATTTTCAAATTATATATTCAAATTCACCCTTTTTATTCTCCTCTCACCTAAACTACCCTCTCTCATCTCTTAACAAAACAACCACCACTACCACCACTTCCACCACCAACCATCACCATTTTCTGTTAGCTTGCAGCAGCGGCGTTGCCAAGTTGATTCAGTTTTGTCTTCCATTGACCCATTTGTGATTTTTCTCTCTAAACCCTTCTCTCTCTACAATTCATGCACAATGGACACGCCGTTCGCAACCTCTGAAACCCTTGCAATGTGTTTTGTCCTTGAAGGATTCTTCTGGGTTTCGTTTATATATTTAATTTGCTGGGTCTTGACCAATTAACAATTCAATTTAACAATTAACCACGGATGCAAGCCTACCCATCATAATAAATCAATTCCTTTATCAGAGAAGCAAAATGTTATCAAATAACTCAATTAACACCTCTGTTGTTGTGAGCTCAAATAACCAAGTTTCACTCTCTCTCTCTCTCTCTCACAATTTAAAGATTTGATCCAGATCTAGGTAAGGTGGTGGAGGGAAGTGCGGGGTCTTCAATGTTTGGTTAGGATAGAGGAGGGGTGACAGTGGTGGCAGCGTGGAAGGGAGGCTGAAGGTTTGGGTCGGGGCTGCGGTGGCGAGTATGGTGAAGGAGGGGCTTGAGGTAGCGTGGAGGGGCTGAGGCAGAGATAAAGGGGTGACTAGAGGTGGAAGGGGGAGGGATTGCAGTGGCGGAGGGAGGAGGAGGGCTAGCCGGTAGCGGTGGTGGCCGACGGAGTTGTAGAGGTGCAGAGAGGAGAGATGGTGAGTTTGGGTGAGAGAATAGAATAGAAAGCTTGAGTTTAAATTTATAATTTAAAATTTGGGGCTAAAATATAAAATTTTTGAACTTTTTTCGTTTAAATATGATGGTAGGAGACAAATTAATCATGATTTAAATATATAATTTAAAATTTGGTTGGGGGAGGGATTGCAGTGGCGGAGGGAGGAGAAGGGCTAGCAGGTGGCAGTGGTGGCCGGCGGAGTTGTAGAGGTGCAGAGAGGAGAGATGGTGAGTTTGGGTGAGAGAATAGAATAGAAAGGTTGAGTTTGAATCTATAATTTAAAATTTGGGACTAAAATACAAAATTTTTGAACTTTTTTCGTTTAAATATGATGGTAGGAGACAAATTAATCATGGTTTAAATAGGTTAGAGGGTAAATTGACAATATCAAAAGTTCGGATGTTACATTGATCAGCGGGGTATAATTTGGAAGGAAAATGAAATTTTGAAATTTCCTCTATTAATATTTATAGATCGTATTGGCTCGCTCCAACAAGATTTTTTGAGAAATTTAGTACTTGATCACCCCAAGATCTCTTTTTTCAATTTGCATTGTCAAGTTGCAGTTTTTACTATTTAGCTCTTTGTATTTTCCTTTCTCTCTCCACCATTTATTCTTCTTTTTTGTATTGATTCTTCCTCTTCTTTTCTTGTTCTTATGTTGACTCGGTTTTTTCCTTAGTCTTTTTTTAATATTTTATTTCAATACTCTCTTCAACTCAATTTCCATTTTCAATTTTTCTTCCTAATCTCCATTTCTATTTCAAAACTTCTACTTTCAATTCTTCTTTTTCTTCTTATTTCTCTATTTTAGTTATCTCTTTCTACTTCTGTTTCTTTGAGATCTTACATTGATATCACATTTTCATTGAGCATCATTTTTGAATTGATATTTTTATAGTTAAATGTGGCATTCAATTATTATTGGTTTCTCAAAATTGAAGTAATTTGCAAATTTGCAAAAAAATTAATTTGTATTTGAAATTTCAGTTCCAAAATTAGACGTTAAAGTTTTCAAAGTTGTCAAAAATATTTTAGTTGTCTAGAGTGTTTGTGAAAATAAAAAAATCGGTAATTTGTCTTCGGAAATTGCTCCGTAAGTAGCTCGAGCAAGTGAGGCTCGAATGGCCCGAAATATTCTCTCTTATCTCTATCTCTCTCAAACCTGACCCAAGAAAGCTGTGATGATTGTTCTCTCTCTCCTCTCTTCAAAACCCACTTTCTCATCCCTCTTCTTCGCTCACACTTGACACTGAGCAACCGGAGCCGAAACATCTCAACCGATGCCGGAGATGTGAGCTCAAGAAAAGCTTCTTCATTGCAGGGAACCAACACTGAACATGACCCAAGTTTATACAGATGATATGAATCATCTCTCACCCAATTTCCATAAAAAAAAATTACAATTCATCAAAGACTCCACCAAATTCTCACTCCCCTGTTTTGCAGACAAACCCACATTAGTCCCATTACTCTATTTCTTACCCTTCTCTGTAACTTTCACATCTTTATTCCCTGTATAATTTTTTCTAATAGGGGAAGATGTTAGCACTAAATTCGTAGTCCGATTTTGGCTTCAATTTTATCATGTAAATCTTTACTCTGAGTCTGATTTTGATTTTGGGTAGTGGGTGACTGAACTGTGGTGTTTTGGGATCTCTTTCTTCAATTCTTCTTTCTCCTCCTCCTCCTTTTTTTTTTTCCCCTCTGAGTTTTCTGACCCCATTCTTTGATTATCTTCTTCTTCGATTTGATTATCCTTCTTGGATTCTTTTTTTTTTTCTAATCTATAGCCTTATTCCTCTTTGATTTTCATTCTGATTTTTTTATTTGGGTTTGAATTTGATTCGGTTTGGTTTTAGATTTGATTTGATTTCACATTCTATTTGGTAAACAGAAATTGATTTTGATTTTGAAGAGGAAGAAAGAAGAACATCTTCTACATCTTCTTCTCTCTTTCTTCCCATCTGTTTTTTTTTCTTCTCTCTTCCTCCCTCTTCTCTCTTTCTCTCGCCTCTGTTACCTGTTTCAGAGACCAAAGAGAAGGGGAAGGAAAGAAAAAAAAAAGAAAGAACAAGTGAGATTATTCCTAGGTTACAAAGATTGGCCAAGAAAGATGATGGTGGAGAACAAGTGAATCATGGGAGGTTTGGGAGAGAGAGAGAGAAGAGAAAATCCGTTGATGAATTGAAGAGCAGAAGATAACAAAAGAGACAGAAAAAAAAAGTGTCAAAACGACGTTGTTTTGACACCTCAAGCCAATCAAGCCTTGTATATTTCGAGCTACCTAGAAGGATCGTTTATGTTCTTGTCAATAAATTAATTATTCTTTTAACTTTACATATTTCTACATTGATTACAAAATACACATTTTTGACAATGAAAATTGTCAAAATTACACTACTCAAAACAATAAATAAAAAAAAATTAGTTACATATAAGTTCTCCTCCCAAAGATTAAAGGTAGAGAGATAGAATTATTTTAAGGAACAAATTGAAACACTTTACCAGTAGCACTAAGTAATATTTGGATAAATTACAAATACACCCCCTAAAGTTTGTTTAAAATACGAAATGTCTCTTGTGGTTTTGAAAATTACTTGCCGCCCCTCAAATTTCTAATTGCATAACAAATGACTCATTTTATTAATAAATCATCAAATTAATTAATAATTTTTAATGATGTCAAAAATATATTTCAATTAACAATTTAAGTAATTTTATTGTTGTATAGGAGAGTAGTTATAGTTAAGAATGTCATTTTTTTTTTGCTAATTCTGTTAAATACATTTTTTTTTGACAAAGAAGTATTTATAATTTTTAAAATCACCAAGGGAAATCTGTATTTTAAAGCAAATCTTAGAAAGTGTATTTGTAATTTACCTTAAATTTATTTATGAAAGGCTTGGAGGTGATGGTGGCTTCAAGAAAGGAAAAAATGAACTGAAAAGTGAAAAGCCTAGCTTTAAGAAAGTAGAAACAAGAATATAAGCGTACCTGTAGATGGTGGTTTGGACTTGTCAAAGCATTCAGTTGATCCATTTAATAATAATTGGCTGCTGTTGTTGTTGCTCAATCTATGATACTTGCCTTGTGCTTCACAGTTCCCACATATAGATTTTGTACAGGGGAAAATATCCTCTGCTTTCCGTACTCCTTGGGCTCCAAGCTTCACGTGACGGCGTCTAACCTGGCAACACAGAGAACGATGAGCTGCCTGGCGGTGGTGTGCCGGATAGACCCTCCGACGATAAAGTCAGATCACTTGAGGAAGAAAAAGGCTGTTAGAGAGAGAGAGTGTGTGTTTCAGATGGCGCAAGTTGCTTACCTCTAACGTTCATCTCCCCTTCCTTTTTCTAGGCTGGCCATGCAGCCTCAGGATTGTACGCACACTACCTCTACTGTTCTTCCCTAGACAGGTGGCAGTGCTCGCCTCCCACCACCTTACGCGTGTAAAGGCCAAATCCTCCATCCAGTACATGTAAAACTACCAAACGGTACTGACGCGTGCCTGGAGCAGATTTCCTCTCCCTCACGCCATCGGCCCAAGTGGCACACCCGGCATACCAAGACCGGCCTATTCCTTGGAGAAAATCACAACCACAGAGAACACGACCGAGCTTCCGAGCTATCCGGTCGGGCGCACGCCGACCACCATCTTGGTCCAAACTCTCCGGGTTAACTGAAGGTGAAGCGTGCTGGTCCTCTTCTCGGCCTAGACTCATTCCGGACTGTCATTTGCTCGGTTGTGTCGTGCTAACGCGCGCCTATCGCCGAACGTCTAGCAGTCACAGCTCGGCCAGGCCTTAGACCATGCCTGGTCGGCCAACCTACCTCGGCCGTGTACAACAGGCCGGAGGGCCGCGCCAATTGAGAAGATAGCTCGGCGCCGTAAGATTTGCCACACCCGCGTTACCGTAGCTCGGCCGTACTGTCCGGTGCAAATCTCCCCTCTTAGATTTAATACATTTCAATCCAATAATATCAAATCTACTATTATTATTACATATTTCAGCTGGTAGTGAGATGTTATACATCTTTTGCAAGATAATTTGGGTGAAAAACCAGAGTACATGACATAAACTTGGTGACTGTGGTCGCTACGGCAAATACACATCAAACGAGTTTTGCAGTGGCTGGGAACAATTGATGAAGCTAAAGTCGTTGTTAGAGGAGGGAAAATATGTTAGGAATCGCGGAGAGGCAGATAAGTTGAGGTTTGGAATGCGTAGTGGGAAGCAGCCATCAGATGGTCTGAGATTTGTAGTCAATATTGTTCACAAATACATTCACAAAATTTGGGAGCTCAAGCACAGGGTATTTGCTACGAGGAGTGCAAGAAAGATCAAAGCTAGGATGCCCAAAGTGGTTGGGGTGATACCCTTTTAGCCGGAAAGGGAATCGGATTTCAGGGCTGTCATGTTTACTGCAACTTGTTGGTATGCACTCTTCATCTTGTTCTCCTTCTACAGCCATTGGTCCTATGACCAAGAAGAACAAGAAGATCATTTGGAAAATGGCCATCTTGCTATGGAACTGTCTGAAACAAAATTCTAAGGACTCTGCTAATAGTGTTGTTCGTTGTGGTCGAGGTTGGTTTAAGAAAGAGACTTGAAAAAAAAATGCAAATTTCACATTGCCCCTTATGATGTGGCCTATGTGTGGTTTACTACCATTCATTTGAAAATAATCACATAAATTTCATGTGTTTGTGAATTAAAGTGCATTTTGTCCAACTTAACAAGAAGTTTGAAACATGTGTCGGGACATTAAGGGATTCTGTACTCATTTTTAAGTGTCAAAGGGTAAATCACACAGAGTAAATAGCAAGGGTTAAAGTAAATTTTTCCTTTGAAAAAATTGACGAAAATACATTTGGTCTGTACAATGAGATTATTTATGTACAAGGGTATTTTAATATTTTTGCTTAAATTATTGGTTGGCTTGACGATGCTCTTTATTCTACCAACCACATGGGGTTTACATAACTATTTTCAAATAATAGGTGATAAGTTGCGCATAGGCAAAATTATAAGAGGATAAAGTGAAATTTTCTGAGGATAATTTATACATTTCACCTTTATAGTTTGATCTAAAATTTATTTTAGTCTATATTGTTTCAATTTGAACAATTTAATCTATACACTTTAAGTCCATTTTCTATTTGGTCATTTTGTCCAAATTTTTGGTAATTTTTTCTACGTGTACGCTTCAACAAACTAACAAATGTCTAAAAATCGTTAATTTTAATCTATAGTTTAAACGAACAGAAAGATTAAATTAAAAGTAAATTTAAAGCGTAAAGA
Source organism: Camellia sinensis (assembly GCF_055761805.1). NCBI lineage: Eukaryota > Viridiplantae > Streptophyta > Magnoliopsida > Ericales > Theaceae > Camellia > Camellia sinensis. The sequence goes on from NC_138968.1 coordinate 15,973,709, forward strand.
CCCAATTATTTACTTTAAAACAATAGAGATCAAATAAACATTGTAGTTTGAATAATTATCACAATTGTGATTTTTTCAATAAAATTTTTAGTTAATATTTACATACTCTTGTTGCATTTGTAAATGTGTAAATATGTCTCTTGTTTAATAATTCTGGCAACTCTTAATTAACTTGTTTGATTGGTTATTGGACTTTAATTTTTGGCGAAATAACATGTAATGTTGAAAAAATAATAATAAATTCATGAAAAAGTTTATAAAATTATGTTTTAATGTTGCAAAGTTTTTCATTAATTTGATATTATTTTTCTACATTCCACTTAAATGATATTTTCTCTTAATTTTTAAATTTTTTATGATTAGGGTGCTTTGGGTGGAGACGACAAATTAAACCGTGTTGAACCTTTGATTGCTTTAACATGTTTCCAAATAAGGCCTTAGTCGTAAGTTGGACAAGTATTTTGTTAGTTATGAACATTGGGGTGATAAGTTAATCATTATTTTTTATATTAAAATTTGGAGATATTTTGGTAAATTAGAGTAAATTCTTTTAAACTATGATTTATTTATGTTTTTCCTTCCTAAACTTTAAACTCAACTTTTGCTTTAAAACACACACACACACACACACACACACACATTTTAAACTCAACAATTTAAGTGTCATCTTGTTATACTTAACTCCTTATGTTAGGGATTTTAAAGGAATCTGATCATTTGTAAAATAAATGACAAACTTATTATTTTTTTTTAGATAATAATACTTTTATTTAGTAATTTAATTTACACTTTGCCTCCCTTATTTTAGTGTCAAAGTGCAAACTAAATTAATAGATAAGAGCATTATTGTTTTAAAAATTGAATAAATGTATCATATGCTAATTTTGTATGAACCCTAAAGTTTCTCGATTTTTGTTGTTCTGTGTTGATTAGTCAAATTATTTTCAATTGTTGTGCCTTAAGTTGAGATTTACTGTTCTGCTATTCATACGAGCTTTGTTTGATTCAGACTGTCTATATGTTACCAATAGAAATCATATTTAACCGCTCTGTTTGCATCTTCTTCCTCTTGGAAAATCAATTCATAATTTTGGTATTATCTATTTGGATTTTGGTTTCTTGGCTTTGTGTTGTGATCCTTCTGATTGGATTTTGTTTTATTTATTTTTTATTTTTTTATTATCATAAGGTTAATTGATTCTTTTACTTTATGCGGACCATCTAAGATATTATCCGCTTTGTATTACGGGACACGCACTCCCTATAGCCTCCAAGCGTGTGGATCCACGTGGTGGAGTTAGATTTTCCACAGGTGTCACCATTTGTGTAGACTCCGTTTTTTATTATGGGAGTAAGCACGATTTTGTTTTTACTTTACTAAAAAACAACTTCTTAAAATTTTGTAGGTATGATACACTTATAAATTGAGTCAAGATTAAGAGTTTCTAACAAACCCATATGGGATAAATTCGGATCGCTCACATGCTTGAATTTTGATTTTTTTTTTTTTAAATTATTTTGCATTGCCATTACCGTCATAAAGTTAGTGGACAAATGGTTGACGAAAATGTGGCCGTCAGTGGCTAGGGGCAGTGGTAGTGTGTAAGAAGTTGAACTTTGATTTTATATTTTTGCGTTGTCATTATCGTCATAAAGTCAGTGGACAAATCTATAACCTATATAAAAAGTATAACGCTCTTGTCTGCTTGCTTTCTAACGTTTTCCAATCGACAAATGGAACTGCTTGGTTGTCTACCAGAAGAATTCTACTCCTTCCTCATAGAAGTAGCTGTGCATCCTCCTAGAAATTTCCAACATCGGTGCTTCATATCGGTGCTGTGCTGGACCTCTGTGCTGACCTCTTCATCAATTCGTGCCACTTGTACCGCTGCTGTTGAGGCGGTGGCTTCTCACCCAGGCTTGTTCCTGAAGTCCTAAGCTATTAAGAGGTGTAAATTGTTCAATTTCATTGCTGCAAAATCACTATCAGTTTTATCAAAGAAACCAGAAAAGGTATGCTCTTCTTCCATTTCCATTTTTCAGTTGTTGTTAAATGTGAAACATATATTCATTCTTCCATTGTCACTATTGTTGTTGTTGGTAGTGTATTTGTTGCTGTTTTTTTGGTCTATGCTTGTAACTGTTGTTTTTCATCCTCTTCCTCTTGTCTACTGTGCAATTATTTCTAACTTGTTTATTTCGAGCTCTGCTTTTGTTCCTCACAACTGTTTAATGGAGTGCCCACCATGTGCTCGACCATATGCCGAAATGAAACACACACATAAATTGACAATTAGAATGTGAAGCTTTTTATCTACCATGTACTTGACCATATGCTTAAACGAATAAACACACCAAAATTGACAATCATAATGTGAAATTATTTTTCCAAATTAAAAAAAATAAAATAAAATAAAATAAATAACTACATATGATTCACCAAATGTTGGGGAAAACTCTGGGTGTACATAGACAGCTCTGTTTTTTTTTCTTTTGTTTGTCTACTTGGCCTTTGGCCTCGATTGCACTAAAAACACAAATTAAAATAAAATAATGTGCTTCTAAACAATCAAACTTACTGACTTCATAGTGATGAAAGCTAAAATTCCAAGTATAATAACATACATATCTAATTCAAGCAAATGAGAGAGTTTTTGTTAAAGGTTTCGTGAGCTTTAGCTTTTGCATTTTTGCCCATAATTTCAGGTTTCTTTTCTTTCTCTCAAATGCAAATTTGTGGGGATGATTACACTTTATCCCAGATGGCAATCTCTTTTTATCTTTTTCATTTGAATTCCATACACTTGTGAGTTTGATAAATCCTCTTTAGTTCTTTCCTTTTGCTTCTAAGCTTTTGATGATAATTATACTCTTTTTATGATTTTTAAATTTATAGTTTGTTCATACTAAACAGCCATAAACTAGACACCGGAGCAACCTCCAAAAGTAAATATTCATTAAACACACAGTAATCTTCTCATTAAATAATTTGTTTTTCTTAAACGTTGGGATTGATATCTTCATGTAATTTTGTGTAATTAAAAAGTACAATAAAATTTGAGATGGTTGAGGTTGGGGTGATTTGGCTTCTCTAGGAATTTTTTCATACTTCTAATGTGGACCCTCTTCTGGGATGGATGGATGGATAGATAATCATGAATCATGATCATGGTGGGATCTGTGCAAAGTGGTGTTAGGGACTCTTGTGATGAGGTGAACAAAATTCTTCTGATTCCATCCAAGAAAGAGGATTGTGAATTGGCCATTGGGCTGCCCCTTTGTTCTTTTCTTTTCTTTGATGCAAAAAACCAAACAGGTAATAGCAAAAGTCACATCCCCTTTCATATAATAAAATCAATGTAATTTACCCATAAAAATTGTATAACTACTCAGTTCATCCTCACCAAAATTAAATGAAACAATTCTCAGCATACCTCACCTAATTCATAAACGAAACATCACTTCCTCTTCATTTTTTACCATATCACTCCATCCAAACAGAGAGTAAGATTCACGGAACAAAATTTCATTATAACTAATTACAAATTGAGAAGAAATAAGAACCTAAAATTTATACTGGAAACTGGAAGCACAATGGGGGAGCAGTAGCAGTGTGGCAGAGCAACTGAGATTGCAAATCCCATTTAGCCATTAAAGGATATTAATGTGACCAAATGAACAAAGATCTACTGGATACATGAAATTCAGATCTTTAACAGAATCAACATTTGACTTAAAACTAAACAGAGAGTGAAGAAGAAGAATAGCCCCAAAACACAACATAAAATTGCAATAGAAGGTTAAGATTGTGTTTGGACAGATGGATTTGAAATGTATTGAGCTCTAACTTTATAAAAAGATAAGAGAGTTGGTTATTATGGATAAATTACGAACTTTAAGGGGGAATATAGAGTAAATTGAGAAGAGAATTATAATACTAATATTGTACATTGTGATGTATCTTATTCTTAGCCAATGTAAAAAATTTATTGTCAAATTTCCATAAGCCAAGCATAGCAAGGCATGCATGTGGACACAAAGATGATGGTATTATTATTAATGTTTTCTTGAAGAATTTGTGTTCATCTAAGTATGTTATTCCCAGGCTCAGGGTCAATACATTTGGTCATTGATCTAAAGAGGAAGCTTGGACACTGTTAGACCTGTCGGAGGCTCGGGCTTAGTTTTGAAGTTATTCCTTTTTTTTTTTTTTTTCTCGTCAATTTCACATATAGTTTCTATATAAAGTACATTTTGAAAAAAATTTCCTCATTTTTTATAACTGCAGCTTTTTTAATATATTCATTGAAGCCTTTTAAAAAAATTAGAAGAAATTAGTTAGTTTGGAGAAGTAAGAAGATAAGAGGCTTTTTTTTATTTATTTTTTATTTTTTATTTTATTCTGGTGATTGGGAAGCTATTGGTGGTGACGGTACTGCTTAGTTATTCAGCCATGGGTGATCTTAAAATGTATAGTTAAAGAATATGTGACCTGTGTAGAGGAAGCTATTGCCAGAGTAAGTAGAGGACAAATTCGGTAGTTTCGAGGTCCATTTATTATTATTTTCTCTTTTTCTGGTTTCACATTTGGCTAACTGTATAAAAGAGTGATGATAATTATTACAAAATAATGAATTTGGAAGACATTGCAGTGGTCAATTGAAGCTACATCTTTCAACTTTGATGTCGTTCGTGGTGCTAGAATTGGGATAGGTATGTTGTTATTGACATTAATTACTACCCAACATATGCAGAGATGCCATCATATGAACAATGTGTGTCGATGAGTTACCCTCCTTTTGGCTGTCGTAATGTTATCATCTCTTATCAAAAGAACAAAACTAACACGTGAGGTTGTTTTGTCAGCTTTTCTTGCTAGATATCTGAAACAAGAAAGCTTCAAATTTCGATTGCTGGCAACTGATCGATCATGAGAAATAAGTGAGGCAGGATGATGGGGCAGTTTATTGTTGTAACCAATTAGGAAAGAGGAAAAGGAGAACCCCATTCAAGTCTGAGTATTTGAATCAAATACACATTAGAATGTCTTGACTTATTGGTTCATTGGCTGACTGAGTTCAATTAGGGGAATTTACCCAAATAGCGATCATTCTCTTGGTTTATGGGTTGAAGCAGTCTGTTTGCTTTTGACAGTATTACGTGGTTTTTATTGTTGTTTTGATTATGCATATGCATATTAGTTTGTGCCATGGAGATTGTACTTCTAAAATTTTCAGAAATTGTTATGACAGTTAGTTTGTCCTCTCACTTCTGAGGCATTCATATTTCCTTACAGATTGTGCCTCTAATACTTTTAGCAATTTTAAATAATGACGTTTTTCCAATTTCTTTATATTTTCATGTTAAATTTTCTTGCACCATATGTACTTTGGGTTTATGTTCAGTTTCCTTTGAACGAGCTAACGGATTAAGAAGTGATCTTAGCACAATGAAGTAGTGAATTTAAGAATTTAGCATAATTTTTATGTTAATACTAACAATTGATTTGCTAGAAAGTCATTTGCTTTAGACACTTGTCAAAAAGAAAAAAAAATATGTTGAAAGTATATTTGAAGTATTTTGGGTTAGACAATTGGGCTGCATGGATTGATGTATTTTGTTGGAGTTTAACAAACAATTGGAAGTAAATATATTGAAAGTACCAAGCAATTATTGTTTGTGAGTTTCCTTGAGTTGACCCTGATTTTTTGAGCATCTTCTAAGTTGACCTAGAGCCTGGTGGTAAGCTTGTTTAGATTTGGGCTTCTTTCAGTCATGTAGGGTAGGTCTGCGTTATTTTGTACAGTATTCTTTTGTTTATCTCTTGATGCTGCAGATTCTTGATCAAGTATCGACAAAGAATAATAAAGAATAATACTATTTTGGTCTTGTCCTTTGACTTTTGTTTTAGGAAATGTCACGGAAGATAAGGTACTGGTTTGGATTCTGACATATTAAGCATTAGCATGCTAATAAAAAGTATGATAGCATGCATTGCGTCCATGTGTAGATGGGAAATTAAAGATAATAATTCCAAACTTCTCCATTATTATTTATTATTTATGCTCTGAACACTACAGGCTTTGATTCTTCAAGGGATTAAGAAAAAGCAACTGTGTGAAACTTTTTTTTTCCCTTTTTTTTCTTTTTCTTGTAGATGTAAGTTGGTGACAATTTAGATTTCTTGACGACGATTTTGCTCCTCCAATATCCATGTACACATTAATGGAATACGTGAATGTATAGTTCTTCGTAAGAAAATCCTTGACCCCATTACACTAACATATTTTTCTTGTATTTTATTAACAATTAATCGTATTTTATTAACAATTAATCATATTTGTATTTTTGTCTGTACATAGTCCATGAGCATAGTTCTTCGTGATGTGGATGGGTTTCATTTATCTGGAAAATTTAAAAAAATGGAGAAACGGCTACTAATTTAATGTTGATACACTATGCCACGACCCCCACGCGCGGAGCGCGTGGGGGTCCAACTAGTGTTTGACGAAAATGTGGCCGGCAGCAACTAGGGGAATTACGAAAATGATTTATAAATCTATGTTCTAAAATGAGATGATTAGCTAATGTTTTGAGAACATATAAACGAGAAAGAGTTACTTTAAATATTTAAATACACTGTTATATTATTTGAATGTAAAAAGAGTCTAACTTTTGGGATATAATAGTACTACCCAAAAAATTATGGATAAAGAAGTTTTGGAAGTTATTGCAGTGTACATTGTTAAAAAATATGAGGTAATTACACTTTTCACTTCTATGGTTTGACTCAAATTTTACTTTAATTCTTATAATTTTAATTTAAATAATTTGGTTCATATAGTTTAAGTCTAATTTAATTTAGTCATTTCGTCTAAATTGGAGGTTAAAAATAATCAATTTTGGGACACTAATCAATTTTTTAAGGTTTCAATTTGATTCTTCCATTTAAATTAAAGATTAAAATTTAAAATTAACAATTTTGGAATCTTTGTCAATTTTCTAACGTGTATACATAGACAAAATTATTAAAAATTTAGAAAGAAAAACCAAATTATATATACCATATGCACTTTATTATAATATTCATAACTTTTTTTATAATTTTTTTTTTTATCAAATTAATGTTGTAACATTTCTTACTACTACGTAACATTTACAACTCATCATTCATAAGAGCATCTCTAACAGTATAGCCATTCTCTCTTTTCAGCCATAGAAGCGAGCATGGAAGGGTGAAAGACTGCTCTAGCAGATTCGCTTAAGCATCGTTGAAATGGTTGTGAGCTACAGTACCTCACAGGCAAGCGAGGTACTGTTCATGGGCTTTTCAATTTTTTATTTGTTTTTGCATCCTGAGTTTTGTTTTTGGAGGTAAAGCTGGGCCAAAAACCTTGGCCGGTCGTCTGGCTGGATGTCCACCCGGACGTCCGACCCCCATTTGGGCTGGACTGCTTCGGCTGCTGCTGTGATGGGCTGTTTAGGTGCTATTTTGGGCTGAAATTAACACCTGATTAAGCATATTTTTTTCACTCCAAATTTCATGTGTTGTATTTTCACCTGATTAAGCATATTTTTTCACTCCAAACATCATATGTGCTGAAATTAACACCTGAAGTCAGTTTGTTTGTTTTTGTTTATTTTATTTTATTTTATTTTTTTATTATATATATATATATATATGGGAAAGAAGGTAGTTAAAGTATAAGAATATTTTAATAGAAGATAGCTAATATAGATAGCCTTGTTGGAGTGTGTATTAAAAAAATGACTAGTTAAAATAGTAAAGTGCAATTTTGAATAGCTATTTTGACTATCCTTGTTGGAGATGCTCTAATATAACCACAAGTTCATAACGTAAAGTATATATATAAAAAAAAAAAAAATTAAAATTAAAAATTGAACATGTTACAAGTTGTTATGAGCCAGAGCGGGAACGGTATTGTAACCCTGGTCAACATTTGTTATACTATCTCCGGTCTACTCTTGTCGCCAAACCAATACAAATCAAAGGTTGTTCTTTGCTAGTTACATGGCTCTCCTTGTTCATGTTCATGTTCATGTTCTTGTTCTTGTCCTCTTTTGTGTAAATTGTTGTTGTAATGTTAATAATGATGAAAATCAGCAGCAACTCCACCACAAGAACAATCCTTATTCTTCTTCTTGTGGAGATATCCATAACATCACCTTCCCCTTTCTACTTAAATCTGACCCACACGACAACCGTGGAATTAAGTATTTGGAACTTGAGTGCGAGAACAATCAGACGGTACTATACTTGTTATCTTGTAAATACTACGTGCAGGCTATCAACTACAGCAGCCACCATATCAGTCTGGTGGATGTGGGAATACAGAGGAATAATTGCTCCACTCTTCCTCTTCATTCTCTAACTCCTGACAACTTTACTAATACATTAGATTACAATATTAAGGATTCAATAGTAGTGTTTTTTAAGTTAAAAAAAAAAATACTAGTGTTTTTGAGTGTGAAAACCCAGCAAAATCTCCTCTCTACATAGAAACTAATAATATTAGTGATTCTTGTAAAAATGGAGGAGGAGGAGAGGAGGAGGAGGAGGAGGAGAGCATTCCTATGTTTTGGTCAGAGACTACTTGTCGTGGTCAGATGTTGAAAACTTGTGCAGTGTCGACATGATTTTCCCGGCAAGGATGATTTCAGGACGTAACATTTCGAGCTTCTTGGACGTCCACAGTGTGTTGGCTGATGGATTTGACCTTGTTTACTATCAGTTCATGAGTTGCAATTTTTTCTGCAGGATAATAGGTGCGTATGCAACACTTTCGTCATTCCTATTTTGTTCTCAATTCATGAAATTTTACTCTCTTTTTATTTTTATTTTTTGTCAAAGAAATGAGATTTTATCTCATAAGCAAGATGTCTACCATATGTACTTTTTTTAAAAAAACTAGTACTATATGTACCTTGTTACTTTTTTTTTTTTTTTTCATATATATTATGTATTTTTGTGATAAATCTTATGTTATTTTTTGATAGAGTTATGGTAATTTGATATTCAAAATTGAAATTATTCAAAAAAATTTCTGATGAAAAACTTGGTAACATTATGATAAAAAATACTTTATTTTTATTTTTTTTCTCTCACCCCTACATCATTTATATTACAAGAGTAATATAATTTTTTTTGTCTCTAACATTATTCATTTCCTGAAAAAATGCAGTTCGCTTGGAATATTTTCTCGACGGTAAGTACTCTCCCTACTCCATCCATTTTTTTTATTCTCTCAAAAATTTAGACTACAAATGTTTTTAAAAGTACACCATTGGTATTGTGATTGATGGAGAAGATAAGTAGGTGAGGTATTGTGTTGAGTGATTGAGGAACATGAGAGGCATGATAAATGATGATTTATTAGGGAGTATTAACACGTAGTACTCCGAAATTATTCTATAATTTTCCCATTGTCACATAACAATGGTTCCAAAATAAGATATTCTAAGAGGTTGGATCTTCAGCTGATTTTTTCATTGCTATTCAAGACACCTTCAATCACTTAATAATATCTCTGTTAAGAATAATTGAATGCCTCATTTGGTTTACTTGCTTTTCTCTGATTACTTCTTGTAGTTTTTGTTTCTTTTAACTGCCTTAATACACAGCTGAATATTTGTTTCACTTCTCTTACAGATCTTTTTTTTCTCATCATCAAAATCATTGGTAAATCCTCTTTCCTTTCCTTCAATGATCATAAGGGAAAAGTTATCTTCTAATATGAAGTAAATGACCCACAAGCCGGGGTCGGAACCATGAGTAGACGATTAGGGGGGCCAAAAATAAAGTTTCAACCAAATTTCGGGTCAAGATATGTTTAAACGATTTAAATAATTATTAAAATTAATAAATCATTATTAAAAATAAGTTAATAAATAATGAGAACATTCTAAATATGTTATAGAAATTTGAACTTCAATGATGAACCACTAGAAAAATACAAAGGACAAATTACGACGGCAGTCCCTGTGTTTTGCTTCTCGTGTCATTGTGGTCCTTGTAATTTTCATTGGCTCGATTTTAATCATAAATTTATGATTTTGCCTTAATTTGGTCTAATTGATTACTACTCTTAATTTTTTTTAAAGAAAATACGCACATAAATGGCATCTGTCGTATTTTTAAGGAAAAAATAATAAACTTATTCAACTCAGTAAGTTAATCTCAATCAATTTAGCGATAATTTTTCGTAAAAAATACAAACGATATTATCAATTAGACCAATTTCACAAAATCTAAAATTAAGGGTCAAATTTGAACCAATTGAAAATGTAGAGACCAAATGAGATAAGAGGCAAAATATAGAGACCAGTGGTGTAATTCACCCAAATACAAATCATAAGTAATATCACATAATTCACATTATACATGAATAGTATTATAATAATAGATTATAGATCACACTCTATAAAAAGTATATACCAAATGCTATTTTAAAACTACCTCATAATGATTCGTAACAAAGCCGTAACACTTCATAACTTTTGTCAACACAATAATTTGTAAAATTAATGTTCATAACATAACCATAATGGGAAAGACAAAAATTAATTATTTTTAAAAGAAAAAACATATCAGTAAAAGAAAAGGCTTGAAATCTTTAAAATCTCACTTTTAAATTTATCCCAAATGATATGAATGGTTACCTATCAATTATTGAATTGTGTAAGAATTAAACACTTAGGACAAAACCTTTACACACCATCACAGATGAATTTAGGAATATTATTTGAATCTTTGCAAAACTCATGACTAAAATGTACAACTTTGGGGGGCCAAGTATAATTAAGTTATACAAACTATACAATTTTCTTATACATCATATAGGATGTCGTGGAAACCAGCAGGGCCAGGCCCCCCAAATCGCCTCCTTCCGCCCCTGCCCACAAGGATATGAATATGATACATCGACGACAAAGAAAATGGAGTTACTTGATCTTCAATCACTTGTCCAAACTACGTGAGCTTGGTTCATATTTTCATAAACTTCTTCAATGATCAAATTGTTTTGAAAGACTTTTTGCCAATTATGCCCTTTTTCCTCATTTTGACATCTTGTGATTTTCATACACAGGAGGTATCCTTTCACCAAGAATCCCATTAGCATTATTTCTGCTCGCGTTTTTAATCCATAAATTTAGGAGAAGGCATTTATCGATGTTTGATAGTATTGGGGATTATCTACGAAGCCAAAACCATCTCATGCCTATTAGCTACTCTTACTCAGAGATTAAGAAGATGACCAAAGGATTCAAGGACAAATTAGGAGAAGGAGGCTATGATTCAGTATATAAAGGAAAGCTTAGAAGTGGTAATCTTGTAGCGATAAAAGTATTGGGCAAGCCCAAAGCCAATGGGCAAGAATTCATCAATGAAGTTGCTATCATAGGAAGGATTTATCATGTTAATGTGGTTCAACTAATTGGATATTGTGTCGAGAGATCTAAGCAAGCTCTTATATATGACTTCATGCCTAATGGGTCACTTGAAAAGTATACGTTTTCTCAAGAAGGAGATATCTCATTGAGTTGCAAACAAATGTATGAAATTTCTCTAGGAGTTGCTCGCGGGATTGAATATTTGCATCGAGATTGTAATATGCAGATCTTGCATTTTAATATCAAGCCTGACAACATTCTACTTGATGAGAATTTCACTCCAAAAGTTTCTGATTTTGGGCTTGCAAAATCGTATGCGACAGATGATAGTATTGTGACTTTGACAGCAGCAAGGGGAACAATGGGTTATATGGCTCCAGAGTTGTTCTACAAAAACATTGGAGGTATTTCATATAAAGCTGATGTTTATAATTTCAGAATGTTGTTGATGGAAATGGCTAGCAGGAGGAGAAATTTGAATGCCTTTGCTGAACATACAAGCCAAATTTACTTCTCTTCTTGGATTTATGATCAATTCAAAGGAGGAATGGACATACCAATGGGAGAAACCAATGAGGAGGAAAGGGTGATGGTGAAGAAGATGGTAATAGTAGCTTTGTGGTGTATACAAATGCAGCCTAGTGACCACCCTTGGATGAACAAAGTTGTGGATATGCTTGAAGGGGATGTTGAACAATTACAGATGCCTTCCAAACCTTTTATGTGCCTGCAAGAGAGGCCTATTGAAGAACATAGATTTGAGACAAATCCTACTAAGTTGTCCATGCTATCCAGTGAATGCATAAATTCTGTCACTTTGGATGTAAGTGAACCTTAAAACCGTTTTGTATCATTTCAAACACTCTGTTTTTATGTATTTTGATTGTTGACATCCTCTGTTCCTCGCGTAATTGAGGCAAACGTATATGCCAATGTATGATAGGGAAATTATGCAACCTTAGATGAAATTTTGGTATGAAAACTTGGTATTTTGTTCAAATGGCTCTGTTTGGATTGCATTTCATATTTGATCTTCTATTGATTGTTTTCACCAGTGAAGCTTCTATGGTACGGCACTGTAGTTGTTTGTAGTTCAATAAACTTTCTCCTTTTATCAAAAAAAGAATTAATCAAGAAAAAGAAATATGAAATTTTCCTATCATTTCTTCTAAAAAGATCATCATTTGATAGAATATAATGTTTCCCTTTTCTTTTTAATTCATCAATTAAAACAAATACTGAGGCTTCTTTCGCTGGTTTAGCCAAAAAATCAAAAAGTTACTAAAAAAGTCAAAAAGCCAACAACGCATACCAAAAAGTCAAAGATTCTCTTTTCTCTCTACTTTTTGCACATTTTTTCGTAAAAAGTCAAAAAGTCATCTCAAATATACTAGTTTTTTTTAATTCATATTTTAGTCAAATAATAAAAAAGTTACTAAATTAGCCTGTTCCCAAACGAGGCCTGAGTTTGCATTGCTTTCTTTGAAATTTAGCTCCCAACTATTCATCTCATTTTTGTTTGAACAACTTGCTCTTTTCTTGTTAATTTGGCTGCAATTAGTTTATTCATTTTTTTCCTATTTGGCTGTGTTGGAAATTATAACAAAAATAAAAGATTACTCAAAAAACAAAAAGTGGAAACACAAAATAGTCAAAAACAGAATTTGGGTCTTTTTAAGACCAAACGATGTGATTAATATTTGGGACAATTATGAACTATGGACTAACTTGTTTATTAAAAAGTCATATTCTAATTTTTAGTGATAAATTTATTATTATAAAATATTTTTTAAACTATATAATTTAATTTTTTTACATTTATCACATCATATTTCAATACAAATTAACAAAAATAAAATAAAACTTACAAACACATTTTAAAAAAGTCAAAATATCCAATCCTTTTATCAATTTGATAAATTTATTATATCATTATTTGTACTAAATAATTATTTCACAACCACAAAACACATTTAAAAAAATTCAAATTTGTTCTCATTATTAAAATAAGAGGTAAATACGTAAAAATAAATAAATAAACAAATTATGAATAAATAAGTCTTATTAATAAAACAGGTCAATAATCAACCTATCTACTCCAAAATTGGGTACGCTCTATCTGGATCAGTAACTTTCTTCGGTTCGAACGCGGCGAGTCGACTCATCTGCTCTTTGGGGGTGTTTGTTTCAGCTTTTCAGAGTTAACTTATGACTTTTAGCTTTGAAAAAGTTATTTTGGACTGTTTGGTTAAACTTCTTTCAAACAGCTTCTAATTCTAACAGTTTATTTTAACTCAAAAAAGCTGATTATGAGAAGCTGCTCACCCTTTGCTTCTAAGTATCAGCTTCTGCTGTGGACATGTTAATTTTTGGTTATACTCTTAAATTTTTTTATTTTTTATTTTTTTAAAAATAGAAAAAGACCCAAATGGACTATAGATTATTATTATTATTTTTTATGAGAAATGTAGACAAACAAAAAATAAAAATTAATTAAAAAAGCTATTTCACAGCTTATTTAACAAACACTACTCAGCAACTTAAATTTATAATCCAACAGTTACACCAAACAGATTAACAACTTTTGATTAAAATCATAATCTATAATCTGTTAAGTTATAATTTATAAGTTGTTTTAACAGGTACACCAAACGGGGCCTTTGGAGTCAGCTTCAACAAAAAGATGAGGTGAGCCCTAAAAAGCTAGAAGAAGAGGAATCAGAAATTAAAAAAAAAAAAAAAAAAAAAAGAAGAAGAAGATTCGAAAAGAAGATGAAGACAATCATGAAGATGAAGATGACGAATTTGATTGGAGGTTCCGAACCCACTCGTTACGGCGATTGGGAGCGAAACGGTATTTAGCATTTTTAAATTTGAGTTTAGCGGTTGAGTATTAAGATTGAATGATGAATGAATGAAGGGTTATTATACTTTATACCCAAAATTATCATCAAATTGTTTATTTAATCCTGAACTATTGATCGAGTATATTAAGTTTCTAAAGTTTATTTAGTTCATAAATTATCGATTATATTAAGTTCTTAAAATATTTAACTTAAATTTATTTAGTCCTGAAATAATTATAAAATTAAAATATAAGTTTATAAGTATTATAAATTAGTAAAATACTCTATTTAGTTAAAATTTTATTTCAGAAAAATTTAAAATTTTTTGTTGCGTTTGGTAGAGTTTTGTAATTATGATTTGAGAGTATTAGTTGCATTTTGAGTTTGTGAGGTTTGGAATTATGATTTGAGTGTAGAAAATTTGTTTGGTAAAGAGTTTTAATTTGAGTGGGGAATTGTTGATGTGACATTTGATATTTGATACAAAAATTTACAACTCATAACCAAACACACAACTCAAAATTATATACAAAACTCATAAAAAAAAATTTAAAAAATACAAAAAATATTTTTATTTAATATATAAAACATAACATGTGTCAATTCTAAAAAAAAAAAAATTCACTGGCGGCGACGTCCTGTGGGACGTCCGGGGGGTCGACCAGGGGACATTTGGGTGATAGAGTTTTCAAAGCAAAGCGTGGAATTGATTTTTAAAAATCGTAAACAAACACGCAACTCAAAAACACACCTGAAATCACATTTCCAGAACACAACCAAATAGAGCCACATTTCTTTAAAAAGTGTTTTATTTCGTTGTGTGTTTGTATTAGATAGAATAAAAATTTAAGAATTTTTTGTAATAAAACCTTAATTAGGTAAGGTACTTTACTAATTTATAATACCTACGGGCATATATTTTATTTTTATAATCCTTTTAGAGACTAAATATGTTTGAATTAAACATTTTAAGACTTAGATTCAATTAATAGTTCAGGGGCTAAATAGAATTTGACTTATACTTTAAGGATTGAGTAGACTCAATCGATAGTTCAAGAACTAAGTAGACAATTTGTTAGTAATTTAGGGTAAAAAGTGTAATAAACCCATGAATAAATTTTATTGTTGTTTGATGTTTCTACTTTTTCTCTTTCTCTTTGATTTTGATTGTTGATGATGGTTGAAATTGGAGACTTAAACTCACCATGCTTCCTAGAAGAAAAGATTTCCTGTAGATTGGTCATTGGTGTTATGCATGCTGATATACATATACTACTTTGGTATGAATACATAAAAAACATAAACCTTTATGATACAAAGTGCCCCATTGTAAGATGATAATTAATACAAAGGCCATGTTCAAGATGTATTATTGAAAACTATAGTAATACATCAATACACAATTAATTCTAAATGCAATTGCTGAGAACATGAGATTAATTTCTATCATACATTATACAATCATTAAAATTTCCCATAAAATATCACTAATTTATTCTCTCACTCATATTCAGCAATTACATCTAACTCACTAGTAAAAGTTGTACCACCCATTGTTCGCCTCGTTGGCATTGGATTTGTGGAGGAAAACGGGCTGGGAGGAACTATCAGAGTGCCTTCATCTCCCTCCAGCATTTGCACCACAACTTTCATCGATGGCTAGTCTATTGGACACCACTGTATGCACCAAAGTCCCACCATTGTTAGTTTCTTCACAATCTTTGCATCTCCCCCCTCATCAATTTGAAATCCTAGCTCTTCTCCTTTATCCAAACGCTAGTAAATCCATTCTGGAAAGTAAGTTTCGCTTGTGTGCTTTGTTATAGTAATTTGCCTCACTCTAACAATTTCTAGCAACAACATTTCAAAACTATAAATATCTTATTTGTCTGACACATTCCCAAAGTTTCTAGAGAACACTTCAGGTGCAATGTAACCCATAATCCTTCTAGCAACAGTCATTGATATTGCACTTTGTTCATTTGAACATAATTTTGCTAAACCAAAATCAAAGATCTTTGCATTGAACTTGTGGTCTAACAAGATGTTGTGACTCATGAGGTTTAATATCAAAGTGGAGCATTCGTTGATCATACCTTAAGTGAAGATATTCAATTCCCATAGCTAAGCCAAGAGCAATGTCTTGCAATATTTCCCAACCAAGTGAACGCTTTTGTTGATCAGAGGCTATAAACTTTTCAAGTGAATTGTTCGGTAAGGACTCATAAAGCAAAGCTCTTCTGAATCCGTTAGCAGAGTATCCTACCAAGCGGACCACATTGATATGGACCAAAACTTGAGGGACTAAAATGATAAGAAATTCATACTTTATGAATCAAAATTGTCTTTTATTCATATATTTTGTTAACAAATGTTAAACTTAGGATCAAATTGACTCAAATTGACAATTTTGAGGACCAAAATCACAAATTGAAACTTAAAGGATTAAAATGAAAAACAATGCATATTTTAGGAACTAAATATGTCCTTTGTCATATTATTAAAAAGCATAAATTTTAATTATAGTCCTTGAAGTTTAACATTTTTTTCGTTTCAGTTTTTAAAATTTTAATTTTGTCAATTAAGTCCTTAAAGTATTAAATTGGAATCAATTTAGCCTGTAAGATAATATAAAAATAAAACATATGCCCAAAGATTATATAAAATTGTTATAAGGCCCACATTTTAATTTATTATTAACTTAATTATCCTCTGCACTTGTGTTTTAGAATTGATATCAGAGTTTAATTTCTTAGTTTTGTCATATTAATATATGAGCATTAGATACATTGAAGAAATCGAATAAAATAATTTAAATAATCGTACTGCATTACAAATAATTATCGAACAAAATACTACTATCATTGGGTTATTAAAAGAACTTAACGAAAATGTTAAAGAAAATCAATTAGAAATTATACATTAAGTTTGACATCTATTATTAGATAAAAGTAATCAGTTAGCTCTTGTAGAAAATAATACAGATAATTATCCTTATCCTTATCCTTACTTTTGCAAGGAACTCTCCAAGGGAACGTTTTGAATTAATACCACCACAAAAATGAAAAATTGATCTAAGTAATTATAATTTGAGGGACCTACGTGTAGGTTCTAATAGGTGAATTTATTTGTCTAACAGGTCCTATTATAATTAATGGCATTTTTCATCAAACACTATTAAAAAACGTTACTAATTGTTAATTTTCAACGACCGTTTGAAAATTGTCACAAAAAATATCATTAATGATAAGTTTTAGTGGCAGTTTAAAAAAACCGTTACAAAAAAATCATTTATTTTCAACTTTCAACAACAGTTTGAAAATTTTATCATAGAAAAAGTCAGTAATGATAAGTTTTAGTGACAATTTATAAAAATCGTGACGAAAAAAGTCACTAATTGTCAATTTTTAGCAACATATATATGCAAAAAACCGTTACAAAAAATTATTTTTAGTGACAATTTTACTAAGACTTATTTTCAATATGACTTCATGGAAATTAAGTCCTGATGATACTACTTGTCCCAGAGGGATGGGTCGGGCTGATCCACGTCTCCCACACCGTTGTCCGATCGCTGGATCCACAGAGAAACCTGTACAAGAGTCCAACGGGGAACGAGAGTCCCCCAGCGAACCCTCCGATGAGCAAGTTAGAAGAGAGAGATTAATGGAATATAGAGATAGGATGATGATAAAGAACTTAACTTTCTTTTTGTCTTAGAAACCTGCTTATATCCTTTGTTCATCATTTCCTTGTCCACTCTAACATGTCATGCTGGCCGAAAGTCTATGTTCTAGCCTGCCTTGTTCATGGTGAGGCTGTTCTGTTCCGACGTGAAGGGGTTATTGCATTAAATGCTGCAAGGAACCTCATTAATAGCTGATGTGTGGTGTAATTAAGGGTGTGCGCGGTGCGGGTCAGTGCGTTTTGAGAGAAAAATAGAAACCGTATGGCGGGTGGCGGATTGATAAAAGTGTCACTAGAATTTGTCATTTTCCTTATCAAAAACAGGCGGTTCGGTTGGCAAATAATGGCGGATTTGCCTTGGCGGTTCGGGCAGATTGGCGGTTTATAAAAAATATAATTTAAATTACAAAACTTAAATCAAAGAGTAAAAACAAGACGAGAGATATCGTGATGTTAAGCATCTTGCGAAGCTTTCTTCTGATGCAGCAAATGTAGCAACAACATGATAATATCAACGACTATGCCATCAGTTCATTACAAGTATCTGTGTAAGCTACAATGATCAAATACAATACATAAAATTAATATCATTCAGGGTTTACAATATATTGAAAATGTTTACTGTTGAAAAGTATTTAGATTGAAAAGTGAGCTGATGCAAGTTTGCAACGTGGCCAGAAAAAAAAAAAAAAAAAAAAAAAAGATTGAAAAATGAATTGGAATCCAACTTTATTTTGGATTACTGACATCTTGAATTCCCCTCGAGCAGTAATGTAATACTATATTCTAAGGTATAGAACAACAAGCAAACTTAAGTAAAAAAGAATTTTTAGAATCTTATAAAACATGATTTAATAGCGGTGCGGGTCGGTGCGGTTTGGAAGAAAAATAGAAACCGGCGGATTGATAAAAGTGTCACTAGAATTTGTCATTTTTCTTACCAAAAACCGGCGGTTCGATTGGTAAATAATAACGAATTTGCCTTGACGGTGCGGTTCGGTACGGTTTTGACGGTTTTAGTAGTTTCGACGGTATTATGCACACCCCTAGGTGTAATAACTCTGCAGGATCTTTGTCTGCTTATGTGGCTGGTTCTTCTCTTGACAAGTGTTTAGATGTCATTGGTTCTTGGTGCAATATTGGGCTCCAATAATGTTGAGCTTTAGTGTTTGAATCAGCATTGGGTTTTAAGTAGTGGGCCAAAAACCCCTATGGGCCTACCTATGTCAGTCGTCCCCAATTTTCGAATGCAGTTTCAGTCCAACGAAGGGAATAAGAAAGAAGACGGGGGTTGTGGCTAGTCGAATGAGAGAAGATCGACTGGAAGGAGGGCCGACCGCAAAGGATTATCGAGTGAGAAGGCCGATCGCGAAGGGTGACTGAGAGGGGGGGTCAACCGTGAGATGGGCCGACCGCGAAGGGTGACCGAGAGGGGGGGTCGACCGTGAGGTGGGCCGACCGCGAAGTGTGACCGAGAGGGGGGCCGATTGCGAAGGGTGACCGAGTGATAAGAGAGGATGGCAGCGCGCGGGGCTCAAAGAGCAACGGGGCACGTGGTGATGTGAAGTAGAATAGATAGGGAAGGGAAAAAGAGTAGTGGATCATGGTCGTATACGTGACATAAGCCCGTAATAAGGGGGTGATGCATTAGCAGGAAGCAAAGTGATAGGCTAATATAGGGCGTTGAAAAGGCGGGGGTGGAAGTTTTTGAAATTTTTCAAACTGGCAAAATTTAATCTTGACCCTTGGAATATAGGCAAACCGTGGGCATTTGGATTTATTCGCTTTACTTACCTTATCGCACAAAACCAGCATATCCCAAAGGTGAACTCGTTTGTTTCGTGTGACACGCCTCTGCAACATTTTACGAACTTCCTTGGGCCAGCGTCCGAAGCGATACGCAAACACGTTGGAGGAATGGCTTGAGATGGAGTGCCAGTCGTGAGGCTAGACTCATTGGGAGAAGACGACGTAGTGGAGTTGGCGGAACAATATCGAGCAGAGCGAAGGGAGGAGAGGGGAGCTGGGCAAGCGGCGCGGGCTCGCTCGACGATGATGATCGTAGCCGTTAGGCCAATTAGCCAAGTGGAGTCGGACCACTGGCACACCAAGGCCGACAAGTCTACATTTACGGAGGAGGAGTTTGAGGAGGTACGAAGGAAGTACCAAATTCCAGCGGAGGTAAAGCTGCCCACATCTAAGGAGAGGGCGTCGGACGCACGGCCGACAGAGTTCACGTTGTATGAAGAGGCACTGCGGGGGGGGCTAAGGTTACCACTTCCCCAAATAGTGGTGGACGTACTTAACAAGCTAGAAATGGTGCTAGGGCAGCTGATGCCCAGCGCATGGAAGATACTGATGGCTTGCGCGGTTTCATGGCCACGGGCGACCGGGGGGGCGGCTATGACAGTGGAGGAATTCTTCTCCTGCTATAAGGCCGCCGATCAACAAGAAACGTGGGTGACTTTGCAGGCGGTGGCGGGCCAGGGTCTGGTGGCAGGCTTGCCATCTTCGGTAAAGGGGTGGAGGCCGAGATGGTTTTATGTATCAGCGAACGGTGGAGGAGGAGTTCTCATAACATGGAAAGTCCTCACAAAGTCGGTGGAGCCGAGGCTGGATGCGGAGGCTGAGAACAGGGTGAAGAGGGTGAAGGAGTAGAGGGAGAAGGATGGGGTGAAGTGGGATGACCTGATCCTACCTTCAACCTTGTTTGCCTTGAGGCTAAGGCCGTAGCTGACGGAGGGGGATCCGATGAGGGAGGAGCTGGAGGCGCGGAGGAAGGCGGAGGAGGCGGAAGAGCAGAAGGTGTTCGCCTAGTCAGAGAAGTATAAAGAGACACAGTTGGGGCCTGCACCTAAACTGGTGATGAAGGAGCGGGTCCAACCGCGTCCCAAACTGTTGGGAGACAAAGACCTAACGGACTTTGCCCCATTGCCGCCCCTAGTGGACCTGCTAAAGGAGAGGGGCAAACAGGAGGTGGATACAGTGTTGAAGAAAACGAAGAAGAAGAGGGTGGCGGCAGAGGAGAGTAAGCATGCCCCTGTTGCAAAGAAGATGAAGGATGGGAGGGTGGAGGAGGCTCCAGAAAAGGAGATTGCCCAAGTGGCGAAAGAAAACATGGGTGCGAGTGGCCAAATACTGAAAGAAGACATAGGCGCAAGCGCCCAAACGGTGGCAACAGTGGAGTCTGTGGTAGAAGTGTCGCCCAGTCCTGGTGAAGGGAAGTCTGGGGTTAGCAGATCGGAGGCGAGTGTCGTGTTGAAGACCCTTATGTACCATGCGCGCGCTCTAGCAGGCCGCTCGGCAGAAGAAGGGGGGAAACCAGGGTCGCAGCCGACCGCCTTGTTGGGGTAGTGGAAGATGCAGCCGTACGGTCGATGGTGCGGTTGACGGAGGCCAACCTTTTGAGAGGGTTTTGCTCAGCCCAGACGGAGG
Organism: Camellia sinensis; assembly: GCF_055761805.1. Taxonomy (NCBI): domain Eukaryota; kingdom Viridiplantae; phylum Streptophyta; class Magnoliopsida; order Ericales; family Theaceae; genus Camellia; species Camellia sinensis. The sequence goes on from NC_138968.1 coordinate 15,995,089, forward strand.
CAGCGACCCTAGCGACTGCTCTGATGAACAAAGCAACGCGCGCGAATATGGAGGTAGAGTCGTTGAGGGCCCAACTGGAAGGGACGAAGACGCAGCTACAGAACCTAAGGGTTAAGACAGTGGGCTGGAAGAAGGCCACTCGGAGTGCATGCGCTAAGGGGCTGGAGTATGCGCAAAGAGCAAAGAGAATGGAAGTACTGGCGTTGATGCAAAGCTACTCAGCAGAGCGAGCTGGTGCTGAACTTCTCACGACCAAATCAGAGCTAGAAGCGGAGCGCCACAATGCGATATCGCTAGAGTTCGAGTTGGCAGGCAAGAAGAGGAAGCTAGAGTAGGTCCAACAAGCCTGCACCACTGCCAATGAGAGGTAGGAGGAGGCCTTGACCAACAACGAACAACTGCGGGACCAGGCGATCAAAGATAAAGAAGAGGCAGATGATCGGATCGCGGAGTTAGAGAAGGCCCTGGCAGAAGAGAGGACCAAATTGGCGTCTGAGAGGGCGACATACCCCGACTTATGTATGGCGGCCGTAGAGCAATTCAAGGGGTCTGCCGACTTCCAGATGGCCATTGACGCCGCTGTCGCCGATGGCTTGGCGAAGGAGGGAGATGGGGGGCTGGGCCGTCGGGAGCGGCCGCTGGAGGTAGGAGTGAAGAGGAAGTGATCCAAAGCTTCCAACGGTCTGACTTCTACAAGCATGAGATGAGCCAATTCTGGGACAGCGGCTGGATGACATTCAAGTATAAGGCACAAGAGCTGTTCCCGGACGTGGACTTCAGCCTCGTGAAGGTAGGAGAAGGTGACGTCGCCCATACCCCCCTAGATGAGGGAGTTAAAGAGGAAAATTTCGCGTCGAGCGAGGAAGATTAACTGTATAAAACTATTGTTTTTGTTTGTGCTGCTTTTTTTTTTTGTAATAGAGGTAGTTTCTATAATAAATTTGTGTAAAAAATGCAAGTTTGTTAATAAAACAGTGAGTTTTCTTATGTGTTGTTGTTGTCGTTATTGCTCTAATTTGTAAATTTGGGATGGTAAAAATGGCTGAGCGGAATTCAACAAAAAGTAGGTGTAAAAATGAAACTTGTGCGTAAGTTGTGATGTAAAAATGGTCAAAATGGGCAATCAGGCTGACTTGTATGGATGACTAGTGAAAATATTAAAAATGGGCAAACCATGATGTAATATGAAATTTTGTAACAGCTGAGTAATATGAAATTTCGTAAGTAAACCATGAAATAAAAATGTTAAAAATGGGCAAACAGGCTAACTTGTAGGACTAGTGAAAATGGATGGTCATGAACTTGGATTTTAACTAAGTATGGCAACAGTTGAGACTAGCTTTGATTCAGACCGGCCGAGGGCTTCATGCGAGTTCTGACGAAGACTTTGAGGGCTCTGTCGCACTAAGGCTTAAGTTAACTCGGTCCGGCTGAGCTCTTCGTGCTCAGTCTGGCTGAGGCTTTAGTTAACTCAGTCTTGCCGAGGTGTTTAGTTAACTCAGTCTGGCTGAGCTCTTCGTGCTCAGTCTGGCTGAGGCTTTAGTTGACTCAATTTGTCTGAGCTCTTCGTGCTCAGTCTAGCTGAGGCTTTTAGTTAACTCAGTCTGGCTGAGCTCTTCGTGCTCAGTCTGACTGAGGCTTTAGTTAACTCAGTCTGGTTGAGCTCTTCGTGCTCAGTCTGGTTGAGGCTTTAGTTAACTCAGTCTGGTTGAGTTTTTCATGCTCAGTTTGGCTGAGGCTTTAGCTAACTTAGTCTGGCTGAGCTCTTCGTGCTCAGTTTGGCTGAGGCTTTAGTTAACTCAGTCTGGCTAAGCTCTTCGTGCTCAGTCTGGCTGAGGTTTTAGTTAACAAGTTATTATTGAGACACGACGCAAATAATGGAGATATAAAGTCATTGTCATTTAAGGCACATCTTGTTGATCACAAGTTTACATCAATGGAATGGTACAAAAAGAAACATACAACAATGGAATGGTACAAAAACAAGAGACACTATTTCACTAGAAATAACACTTCAAGTGCTCGGCGTTCCATGGATGTGGGAGGTCTCTGCCTTCCATGTCTTGGAGTCGGTAAGTCCCTAGGCGAGGTCTGGCCTTAACAACGTAAGGTCCTTCCCATTTGGCTGCTAGCTTGCCCTCAGCGGGATTTTTGGTGGCAAGAGTTGCTTCGCGCAAGACTAGGTTCCTCACTGCGAACTCTCTTGGTCGAACTTTGTGGTTGTAGTGTGTTCTCATTTTCTGCTGATATGAGGCTCGTCTGACAGCAGTGGTCTCTCGGAGCTCTTCAATCAGGTCCAAGTCAGCCCGACGCAATTCTTCGGTTAATTCTGGATCTGGGTGCAAAACCCTCGGGGTCGGCAGGCCGATTTCCACTGGGATGACCGCCTCAGCGTCATAGGTTAAGTGAAAAGGGGTCTCTCCAGTAGGGGTTTGGGCGGTAGTTCGATATGCCCAAAGTACATTTGGTAGTTCCTCAGCCCACAGTCCCTTAGCGACTTCCAACTTAGTTTTGATGATCTTCAGGAGAGAGCGGTTGGTGACTTCGACTTGCCCATTGGCTTGGGGATGACCTGGGAAAGAGAAACATGGCTTAATGTGGAGCTCGACACAGAATTTCCTAAATTTGGCATTGTCGAATTATTTACCGTTGTCTGAGACGATGGCTTGAGGAATTCCAAATCGGCATACGATCGACTACCAGATGAATCTGGTTGTGTTCTGTTCAGTAATTGTGGCGAGGGGTTCAGCTTTCACCCATTTGGTGAAATAATCAATGACAACTACAGCGAACTTGGTTTGGTCCCTACCGGTGGGCAACGGACCAACTAAGTCGATGCCCCACTTGGCGAATGGGTAGGGACTGCAAAATGTAATCAGTTCTGTAGGTGGAGCATGGGGGATGTTGGCAAAGCGCTGGCATTTATCACACTTAAGCACACATTCAGTGGCATCTTGGTTGAGAGTAGGCCAGAAATAGCCGGTGCGAAGGATTTTATGGGCCAACGACTTGGCACCCGAATGATTACCACATATGCCCTCGTGGATTTCCCTCCTCACATAGGTTGCTTGAGCAGGATTGAGACACCTAAGGTATGGGCATGAAAATCCACGTTTGTATAGTAGGCCGCTGATGAGGATGTAGTTGAACGACCGGGCTCTGACTTTGGTGACCTGCTATTTATCGTCTGGCAACTTTTCACTTGTCAAAAATAGAAGGATGTCTGCAGCCCATGGGATAGGTTCGTTTTGGAGGAAGTGAACCTCCTGCTGGATTGGCGAAGTAGCCAGGTGGGCCAGGTATTCAAGATGGACGCCGTGGCTGAGGTCTGACTGGTCGGCCGAGGCTAATTGGGCCATTTCATCTACCTTGGAGTTTTCTGACCGAGGGATGTGTTTGATATGGAAAGTATTGAAAAGGTGAACAAGAGGGAGTGCAATATCCCTGTAGGCTCGCATCGTGTCTTCCTTCGCATCGAATTCCCTCGTAATCTGCCCGACGATCAATTGGGAGTCACTGAACACTTGGATATAGCTTACACCAATGTCTCCGGCTAGGTGAAGACCTGCTATCAAGGCCTCATATTCGGCTTCATTATTGCTGGCGTCGAACAGGAAACGGAGGGCACGCTTAAAATAACCGCCCTCGAGAGCGGTGAGAATGAGACCAGCCCTACTGCCTTCTTTGCGGGATGATCCATCGACATTGAGGGTCCAGGAGTAGGGTTCTTGTGCCTCAGTGTTGAATTGCCTTGGCAGAGGGGGCGTGGTTAGAGTGGGATTGGTGAATTCCAAGATGGAATCGGCTACAGCCTGTCCTTTGATCGTTGTTCGAAGTTGGTAAGAGATTTCAAATTGGCTGAGCTCGACAGACCATTGCATAAGTCTGCCGGACAGCTCTGGTTGTTGCATTACCTTCTTCAAAGGTTGATCAGTGAAGACTACTATGGAGTGAGCTTGGAAATAAGGTCGGAGTCGTCTTGAGGCTATGACCAAGGTGAGGGCCATTTTTTCCAGCAGAGGGTAGTTCTGTTCTGCCCCCCTTAGAGCTCGGCTAATGTAATAAACCGGACGCTGGACTGAGTTGTCCTCCCTGATGAGGGCCGCACTTACTGCGGTGTTTGATACGGCTAAGTAGAGAAAAAGGGTCTCGCCTGAGAGCGCCTGAGAGAGTAAAGGGCGTTGGCCATGCACTTTTTCAATTGTTGAAAGGCCTCTTCGGATTTGATGGTCCACTCAAAGGCCTGTCGAAAGACTTTGAAAAAGGAAAGGCACTTGTCTGTTACATGGGAAATAAAACGGTTGAGGGCGGCGACTCTGCCGGTAAGCCATTGAACCTTTTTGATCGTCCTGGGAGACTACATTTCTATCAAGGCCTAGATCTTTTCGGGTTGGCCTCGATGCCCCACTGATTGACCATAAAACCCTGGAATTTTCCAGATCCTATGCTGAAGGCGCACTTCTCTGGATTCAGCTTCATTTGATACTTACATAGGGTTTCAAAGGTCTCTCGCAGGTCTGTCAGATGATCAGAGGAGAGTTTGCTATTGACAAGCATGTCATCGACGTAGATTTCCATGTTCCGACCTATCTGATGGTGAAAGACGGCATTGACTAATCGTTTGTAAGTTGCTCCGGCATTTTTCAATCCGAATGGCATAACACGATAGTGGTAATTTCCTCTGTCTGTGATGAAGGAGGTGTGTTCTTGGTCAACTGAGTGCATCAGAATTTGATTGTAGCCGGAGAAGGCATCCATGAAACTGAGCATCTGATGTCTGGCAGTGGCGTCGACAAGCAGATCTATGCGAGGGAGGGGATAACTATCTTTGGAGAAAGCTCGATTAAGATCAGAGTAGTCGACGCAGAGTCGCCATTTACCATTGTTTTTACGAACCAGGACCACATTTGACAGCCATCTGGGGTAGCCTACATTCTTGACAAACTGTGCCTCCAGTAGTTTGTCTACCTCAGAAGCAATAAGGGCATTACGTTCCGGGTGAAAGACACGTTACTTCTGGCAAAAGGGTCGGAAGTGGGGCTCGATGCTGAGACGATGAGTGATGAAGGAGGGATCGATACCCGGCATGTCGGAATGGGTCCAGGCAAATACATCATTGTGCTCGGTCAGGAGGGCTGTAAGGTCGGCCTTGGATTGGGAGGATAGTTGGTTGCCGATCTTGGCTATTTTTTTCGGATTGGCAGGGTCGATGGGGACTTCAACAAGTTCTTCTACTGGTTACCCTCTGACTAATTCGTCTTCGTCTCTGACGTCGAGTCCTTCGATGATTATAGCCTCCTTCAGCTTGACCTCTTTGAGTGAAGCGACGTAGCATTCTCTAGCCACCGTCTGCTCTCCCCTCATAGTGCCGACCCCGAGGTTGGTAGGAAATTTCACGGCCATATGGTGTAACGCCCTCAAAATAATAACATTAAACCCATCAAATAAGACATGCATTGACATATTAAAATAACCTCTTTCTTTTTATACATCAGAGTTTCATTACATAAGTATTACATGTTAACATCAAAACAAAATGCCCTACAGGCTTACAGCTTTCCAAGTTAACACTTGGTTACAACAAAAGAGTACTAACTCGTTTACACATTAAGCCCTTGGCTTGAAGTTACATGTAATACATCAAAAGATACGACAAATGTATGTCCGCCTCTAGCCTCGCAAGCTATGTCCTTGGAGGTGGCATGCTACCTGCACCTGAAAATGATATTCCCATATAGGGTGAGCCACAGCCCAGTAGAAATACACTAAACCAACCATGAACAATGACTAAAATATTAGCAATTGATAGATGGCCAACACTGATACATTCACATAAATCACATATTTATGTCATACGACTTATGAGTCCAAGTTTCCTTTCATTTTCCCTTTTTCAACGGATAGGCATATAAGCACTACCCACATTCTCAACAGATATGTATAACAGCAATATCCACAGATAAGCATATAAGCTATATCCACATTCTACAATAGATATGTATATCAACAATATCCACAGATAAGCATATAAGCTATATCCACATTCTACAACAGATATGTATATCAACAATATCCACAGATAAGCATATAAGCTATATCCACACTTCACAAAGATAAGCATATGAGCTCTATCTTCACTTTACTAGACAAGCATATGAGCTGTATCTACGGAGTTCATCCCCTATCTTCTCCCAACACTATCCGGTTTAGAGGTACATCCCCTATCTTCCCCTAAACCGCGGAGTACATCCCCCATCTCCTCCTCTACACATAACGTATACAAACACATTGGTTCTATATACAATCTCAATACATACAGTTAATGTATTCTATCAACCGTCAAGTTCCATGACACATTCCATTGATTAGTTTCCGTTTGCCTAATCATCATGCATTGTCTACAACAATCACGACTATCCTCCACCGATAGCCCAAAGCAATTATTTCTAAACAGAAAATAAATGCACAAATGGATATTCAATCAACATTTCATTTCCTCATTCCTCACAATTAATTATCCCAATTAATTAAACAATGTAATTAGGTCAATTCCCATAATTAACATTTCAACCCTTAGGTCCCATTTTCATCAATGATTTAACATTTATTCCATTTCTCTATGCCAAACATGCATCTAGGTTTATTATGAACAAAACCCCAACTTTTGTAAAATTGCACAAAAGCCCCAAACTTTCACAAAATTACCAAACCAACCCCAACATCTCAAAATACTAAAATTTAAAGACAAAATCCATAGAGAGGAGTAGGATATCCCTACCTCGAAGTTTAAGCCAAAAAGGAGATGAAGACTCGAAGATCAACGTGCTCCAAATCCAAACTTTTTCAGATTAAATCAAAGCTCTCAACGCCCTCTATCTTTTTAACAAAGGCCCTAGGCTAGATTCACACTCTAGGGAGATCAATTCTTAGAGAGAATATAAGTTTAGAGAGAGAGGGTCTCGGATCTAGGGTTTGATCAAATAAGAAAGTGAAAAAGTGATGTTTAAAATCGCTACTGTACGCTGATATAAAACACGCTCGCTCGAGCGAAGACTTGGTCGCTCGAGCGACCAGACACAAAAACCCTCGCTCGAGCCAAGAAGCTCTCGCTAGAGCGAAGAACAAACCAGACCGCTCGAGCCAAGAAAAGCTCGCTCGAGCCAAGAAATACAACTCTCAGGTCCAGAACCAGACGTCATCGCTCGCTCGAGCGAAGCCACTCTGGCTCGATCCACCAGACACAAACTCAACTCTCGCTCGAGCGACCAACTCCTTGCTCGAGCGAAGGTCCAAAAATCTGGGCAGCAACACTAGGCTCCCAAATACAACCAACCTGTAACAAACCTGCCCAACACATCCTATGACTCAATATACAAAGTAAAAAGGATGTAAACAAGATAATGAACAACTACCAACATCCATGGACACATGTCCGGATCACTGTACAACAAGGGTAAACCCGGGATCGCTATATATGGTATGTGGATGTGACAGCTTGAAAAGCGTTAAAGGCTGTGCGGCCGAGGATGATGTTATAAGTAGAGGGATAGTCGACGACAAGGAAAGTAAGTAACTTGGTGGTCTGCCGTGGATACTCTCCGATGGTGATGGGAAGATCGATGGAGCCTATGGAGGTCACTCGATCCCCCGTGAAGCCGACTAGTGGGGTTTGGAGAGGGGACAATCTTTCTTCCCCGACCTTGAGCTGGCGATAGGCGTTCAGGAATATGATGTCTAAAGAGCTGCAGTTGTCGACAAGCACTCGTCTAACTTTATAATTGGACAGGAGAGCAGATATGACGAGGGAGTCGTCGTGAGGATAACGGATGCCTGTGCAATCGGCCTCTGTAAAGGTGATGGGCTCCATCTACTGTTTGGGGTGTTTGAAGGGGTGATCCAATGTCACAACTTCCTTGTTGGAGCCCTGTCTGATTTTTCTAAGTTCGGCTCGCTGGGTCGAACGGGATGGTCCTCCGCACGCAAGTCCGCCAGCAATGACTCTGAACTCTCCAATTGGGGGAGCAGGGTTGCCTTGTGCTCAGGGTTGTGGCGGGGGTCGATCATTGCCTTCGTTAGGTTGTACTGGTTGTCGGGGAGGGGAGTGTTGGTGGTTCCCCCTAGTAGGTTCAGTCATTGGCCGTTGCTGGGGACGGGCTACCGTAAATCGACTGAGGTGCCCCTGGCGTATCAAGCTCTCTACCTGGTCTTTAAGGTTAACACATTCCTCGGTGTTGTGGCTGTGGTTTTGATGGAAACGACAGTATTTGGATTGGTCCCGCCGGTTGGAAGGAGACCGCGAGGGTTGTGGCCATTTCAAGTTGTAATCTCGTTGGATCTGGTTCAAGACTTGTTCCATGGGGGAATTGAGGGGTGTGCACCGTTCGAACCGATCGGGCAGTCGGGTCGGTGCTGATTGGTCATCTCGAGCAGTTCGGTCGGTATGCTGAGGTGTTTGCTGAGTGTATTGGGTGGTTCTGGTTTCAGATTCCTTTGTCTTCTCTCTGAGGGTTGGGTTTTGGTTGTGGAATCTTGGCGGGCGGCCAGAGAATCTTCGGCGTTCATGTATTTTTAGGCTTTGGAAATGAGGGTTGCCATGGAGGTTGGAGGGTTTTTGGAGAGGAAGAAAAAGAAGTTGAATGACTGTAAACCAGCCATGAAAGCCGTGAGAATGACCTTATCGTAGTTTTTCGCCACCTGCAAGTCTTCGGTGTTGAAACGGGTGACGAAGCTGCGTAGCGACTCCCCCTCCGTCTAACGGATGTTGAGGAGTTGGGTCGCCGGACGCCACTGGCACTAGGCACCAATGAAATGGCTAAGAAAGGAATCACTTAGGTGCTGGAAAGTAGAGACAGAGTCCGTCGGCAGCTGACTAAACCACAGTCGGGCCGACCCCTTAAGCGTTACGGGGAAAGCCGGACACATGATCTCATCAGGGAATGCATGGAGGACCATTAGGGTCCTATAAGTCTTCAAGTGGTCGACTGGGTCCGTTGTGCTGTCGAAAGAGTCAATCGAGGGCATTTTGAACTTAGGAGGTAGAGGTTTGTCCCTGATGGAGACGACAAACAGTGAGTTGGCTGTTGTGGAGGTTTATTCTGCATGTTCTGCATGACTCCTTGAAGCTGGAGTTTCATGGCTCAAAATTTCGCATCCCAAATGGGAACGTTGTCATCACCAGAATGCAATGGAGGCTGAACATTACTGGCCTCTCCCTCGTAAGTAGGTGCTTGGGCTGATGGATGTAGACCCCGAGGTGGCAGGTTCATGTCATGAGGAGGGGATCGCAAACCCTCCAAGTTGGAGGGGTGGGCTTGTTGGAAGAGATGGCTTGGGGTTCATTCTCGGTTATGTGGATATCTTGTGGTGGTGAAGGAGACACGAGGAGGTCTCGCTGAAGCAAATCATTGATCAAGGCTTGGTTTTGTTCGGCTAGGCGGTTGATGCTGTTAGTGAGTTCTGTGAAATACTGAGGTGGGTTGTTTGGGTTAGGAGGGTCAGCTTGGGGGTCGGCAACGTTGTGTTGAGAAACCATGGATCTTGTTATGACCATCCACCTTGGTTGGTGGTAGGAAGGGATTATCGGGAATGGGTCTCTAGCAACAATGAGCACAATTGTCACACGAAGTGAAAGGTTTCCACAGACGGCGCCAACTAATGATACTACTGGTCCCAGAGGGACGGGTTGGGCTGATCCACGTCTCCTACACCGTTGTTCGATCGCTGGATCCACAGAGAAACCTGCACAAGAGTCCAACGGGGAACGGGAGTCCCCCAGCGAACCCTCCGACGAGCAAGTTAGAAGAAAGAGATTAATGGAATATAGAGATAGGATGATGATAAAGAACTTAACTTTCTCTTTGTCTTAGAAACCTGCTTATATCCTTTGTTCATCATTTCCTTGTCCACTCCAACCTGTCATGTTGGCCGAAAGTTTATGTTCTAGCCTGCCTTGTTCATGGTGAGGCTGTTCTGTTTCGACGTGAAGGGGTTATAACTCTACAAGATCTTTGTTTGCTTATGTGGCTGGTTCTTCTCTTGACAAGTGTTTAGATGTCATTGGTTCTTGGTGCAACGTTAGGCTCCAATAATGTTGGGCTTTAGTGTTTGAATCATGCATTGGGTTTTGAGTGGTGGGCCAAAAACCCCATGGGCCCACCTATGTCAAGTCCAATTATTAAGACCTATTGGTAATTTACCCTTATAATTTAGATGAATTATAAATAATGGCGGTACAAGACAAATATACTGAAATGAAATATAAAATAATATTAGAAATAGCCAAAAAATAAGATAAAATAGATAGTATTAGAATAGAAATAGAAGACCTATATAAGTAATTAGAATTAATCAACCTGGGAGAAATATACCAATTATAAAACCACACGTGTAGAGGATAATTAAGTTAATAATAAATTAAAAACTGGGTCATAATTTTATCTAACATTTAAGCTTATGTTCTATTTTAATATTATCTTATGGACTAAATTGATTCGAATTTAATACTTTAGGAACTTAATTGACAAAATTGAAACTTTAAGAACTTAAATAAAAAGAAGGTGTTAAACTTTAAGGACTATAATTATAATTTATCCTTTTAGCAAAAAATATATAGCATAGAAATTTTTTGAAAGTTATCGCACAAAGTTGACGGAATTTGTCATTTGAAACATATTTGACATTTTTATTAGCTCCTCACATTTTTACTAAAATCTCATTTTAATAATTACACTTTCACCAAAATCTCATTTTAGTCCATTTACTTTTAATTTTCGTTAGCTCTATTAACACACTACAAGAATTTTCACTTTTGGCGGCTAAATTTTTAGTCGCCAAAAGTTAATTTTTAGTTACCGAATGGTTTTCGAGACTAAATTATTTGGTCGCAAAAGAGTCGCCAAAAAATTGTCGGTAAAGGTAATTAGCGACTAAAATTATTTTAATGTATACAATTCCCGACTAAAATTTTAGTCGCCAAAAGGTTGGACATTAAATTAAATTAGACCCTTTTCGGCGACCAAACTTTTAGTCGCCTAAAGTCCCACATTTTTAGCTACTAAAATTTTAGTCGGCAAAGAGTTTTTCTTTTGGCTACTAAAAATTTAGTCGCCGAAAGTCCCATATCTTTGGCTACTAAATTTTTAGTCGACAAAGAGTTTCTCTTTTGGCTACTAAATATTTGGTCACCTAAAGTTTTACATTTTTTGCTACTAAAATTTTAGTCGGCAAAAGTGTTTTTATCCTTTAGTTTTTTGTTTTTAGCTACGAAATATTTTAGTTACCAAATGTTTGATTTTCTTTTGGCTACTAAACTTTTAGTTGCCAAATGTCTATTTTTTTTTTTTTTTTTTGGCTACTAAACTTTTAGTCGCCAAATGTATTTTTTTTTTTTTTTTACTACTAAACTTTTAGTTGCCAAATGTCTTCTTTTTTTTTTTTTGCTACAAAACTTTTAGTCGCCGAATATCTTTTCCCAATTTCTTTTTAGCTACAAATTGTTTAGTCGCCAAAAACATGATATTATGTTTTATTGCAAAATTATAATTTCTCCACAACCTGTCTATATTCAATGCAACCTGTAATACGTATATAAACAAAATGATACATACTATCAATCATTCCATAATCTGCATCCATATACCAAAAATAAATAACTTTAAATGTCAAAGTCCATACAAATCAACTATTGTCCAAACTAAAATAATAATTCCATACAAAATATATCATACAAAAATCAAAGCCATCCGTATACAAAAAATACATTTTCTACCAAGCAAAATTTCTATTTGGCATGGTACAAATTACCATCGTAATCTGTACGACGACAAAATGTGATATATATACCACGACAAAAGTTTTCTATAGACCATGACAAAACGTCCTATAAGTACGCTGACAAATGGTATATATGTACCATGACAGAAGGTGATCTATGTACCACGACAGTCATTATCTGCTGATTTTCAAAAGTTTTTTGTATTAGTAATAATGAACTACACAAAAGTTGAGGACGACAAAAGTATTATATTAGTTCTACACAAAAGTGAAAATTCTTCTCCATACACCAATATGGATTATCCACAAGTCCATGCAACAAAGCCATCTACAAAGAAAAACAAAAAAACGAAACATTAGAATTGGTTACAAAATATCAATTCAGTCAGCCATATGGAACATGTTCTAACATGCATTTAAGGTAGAACAATCGAGAAATGTCTTCTTGGAAATAAAATAAAGTATATATATATATATATGTATCATGCAATATTTATTCCAACCAACTGCACAAACAATGTAATATGTAATTTTTTCGTCCTATAAATATAAAAAGGCAATTATTAGAATACGTAGATGTTATTTTCATAAAGTTGTCGCTCTTTAAACTAAGTGTTGCGAGTTTTTCGACTAAGTGTAAGACGTATTCGGGGGCTGTTATGAATTTTCACCCTTGGAAAACTCTTTTTCGAGTAAGTTTAGGGCGTATTCGGCTCTAACTCCCAACCTACGGGTCTGAATTACGTTCCGTCAATTCTCACAAGTCCTATTTGTCATGGCGAAGCTATCCGTGTGAGCCACACGGTCGTTGGGGGGCTGTTTTGAATTTTCGCCCCTGAAACGCCCCTTTTCGACTAAGTTTAGGGCGTATTCGGCTCTAACTCCCAACCTACGGGTCCAGATTACATTCCGTCAGTTGTCACAAGTCCTATTTGTCATGGGGGAACTGTCCACGTGAGTCACACGGTGGTTCGGGAGCTGTTTAAAATTTTCATCCCCAAAACGCCTTTTTTCTACTAAGTTTAAGGTGCATTCGGCTCTAACACCCAACCTACGGGTCTGAATTATGTTCTGTCAGTTCTCACAAGTCCTATTTGTCATGGGAAAGCTATCCATGAGAGTCACACGGTCGTTCGGAGGTTGTTTTGAATTTTCGCCCCCGAAAAGCTCTTTTTCAAGTAAGTTTGAGGCATATTCGGCTTTAACTCTCTACCTACGGGTCTGAATTACGTTCCGTCAGTTCTCACAAGTCCTATTTGTCATGGAGAAGCTATCCATGAGAGCCACATGGTCGTTCGGGGGATATTTTGAATTTCTGCCCCCGAAACGCCCTTTTTCGACTAAGTTTAGGGAGTATTCGGCTCTAACTCGCAACCTACGGGTCCAGATTACGTTCCGTTAGTTGTCACAAGTCCTATTTGTCATGGGGGAACAATTCGTGTGAGTCACACGGTGGTTCGGGGGCTGTTTAGAATTTTCGCCCACGAAACGCCTTTTTTCGACTAAGTTTAGGGCGTATTCAGCTCTAACTTCCAACCTACGGGTTCGAATTACGTTCCGTCAGTTCTCACAAGTCCTATTTGTCATGGTGAAGCTATCCACGTGAACCACATGGTCGTTCGGGACTGTTTTGAATTTTCGCCCCCGAAACGCCCTTTTTCGACTACGTTTAGGGCGTATTCAGCTCCAACTCCCAACCTAGGGGTCCGAATTACGTTTCGTCAGTTCTCCTAAGTCCTATTTGTCATGGCGAAGCTATCCGTGTGCGCCACACAGTCGTTCATTGGCTGTTATGAATTTTTACCCCCGAAAAACTCTTTTTCGACTAAGTTTAAGGCGTATTCCGTTCTAACTCTCTACTTACGGGTCCGAATTACGTTCCATCAGTTGTCACAAGTCTTATTTGTCATGGGGAAGCTGTCCGTGAGAGTCACATGGTCGTTCGGGGGCTATTCAGCATTTTCTCCCCCGAAACGCCCTTTTTCGACTAAGTTTAGGACATATTCGGCTCTAACTCTCTACCTATGGGTCCGAATTACAGTCTGTCAGTTGTCACAAGTCGTATTTGTCATGGGGAAGCTGTCTGTGACAGTCATATGGTCGTTCGGGAGCTGTTTGGAATTTTCGCCCCCGAAACGCCCTTTTTCGACTAACTTTAGGACATATTCGGCTCCAACTCTCTACCTACGGGTCCGAATTACATTCCGTCAGTTGTCACAGGTCCTATTTGTTATGGGGAAACTTTCCGTGTGAGCCACACGGTAGTTCGGGGGCTTTTTTGAATATTCGCCCCCGGAACGCCTTTTTTCGACTAAGTTTAAGGCATATTCGGCTCTAACTCCCAACCTACGAGTCTGAATTACATTTCGTCTATTGTCACAGGTCCTATTTGTCATGGAGAAGCTGTCCGTGATAGCCATACTGTGGTTCGGGGGTTGTTTTGAATTTTCGACCCCGAAACGCCATTTTTCGACTAAGTTTAAGTTGTTTTCGGCTCTAACTCTCAACCTATGGGTCTAAATTACATTACGTCTATTGTCACAAGTCCTAATTGTCATGGGAAAGCTGTCCTTGACAACCATATGGTGGTTCAGGAGCTGTTTTAAATTTTCGCCCCTGGAACGTCCTTTTTCGACTAAGTTTAAAGCATTTTTGGCTCTAACTCCCAACCTACGGGTTCGAATTACTTTCCGTCAGTTGTCACAAGTCCTATTTGCCAAGGGGAAGCTGCCCGTGAGAGACACACGGTGGTTCGGCTCTAACTCCCAACCTACCGGTCGGAATTACTAGCACAGCTTGTACAACAAATTGTGAAGATTTATGTTAAACCATATATAGTTGAATTTTGAAAAAGATTAAGAAGGAGTCCATGACACAAAGATGAACATAAACTTTGAATAAAAAACGTGAACCACCACCTAGAGTAACAGATGGACAGCAAGATGAGCAAAAGAATGCTTATTAATTGAGTTCTAAAAAATTGGAAAGAAGATGCTTAAATAGTTACTACAAATATATCCACTGCCCATGTCAAACTAATTTTATTATTCATGAGGCACTAAGGAACACTTTAATCATAACATAATAATGAAGCACTCAAGTAATCTTCTCCAAGTAGTTGGGATTTCTGCTTGTGTCTATTTATGAAAATGTTTTGAATTTTAGTAAACAAAATTAGACCAATGTTATTGCCCATCAAAATTAGAAGTAGAGTCTACTCATTAGAAGTATACCTCATATCCTATCCAAGCAACTAAAGCAATCACTATTCCTGCTAATGCATTTGAGAACTTTCTATAAATATCCAACTTGACACAACTCCTCTTCGCCTGGATAGAGAGAAAAATATCATTATACAAACTCTATGAGAATGAAAATAGTAAAGTTGCTCTAATGGAAAAATAATTTAATGTTACAACTAATCAATTTCCCAAATTCTACCTATCCCCATAAAAATGGTACTAAAGAAGCCCTCTTGATGATGTTAACAAAGCTTTATTTTGTCTCGTGATTCCTTCTGCAAATATAGTGTGATGGTTAACATCTATATTTAGCAGGCTACTGTTTCAACTAGAAAAGTTTAAAATTTTACACTTAATAATGGGGAACTTGAAGGCATATTGGATGAGGACATATTTGTAAGATCCTGAAAATGAACAAGGGAAAGTACCAAAGCAGCGCATGTAAATGCTAGTCATATCCATTAATCAATGGGAGCCAAATCAAATGATATAGAAAATATATAATTGTCAATACAACTTTTTAAAGAAAAAAAGTAGTCTCAAACTCCCAAAACTTGTTCAAGTGCTGCTACCTAGAAAAGACAAGAACAAGACCTTTAAGAACAAGTGAGACAAACTCCCAAAACTTGATTGGCTCCATATTAGTTACAAAATATGCTTGCAAAACCAGCATGATATTGTAAGGCATGAAGTTGCAGATGATATTTTTCCCTTTATTAAAATTGTTACTCTTAAAAATTTCATACTAAAAAGACAATAAGGTCTAATGTTTGATGAATTTTTTTAATCGTCCAAATACATATTTTATTAAGTCAAATAGATAACTATTTCTTTGATTATCTTGATGGTATTGCCCACTACAAATTGACATAATCAAAACTCTTTTTAATTTTATTCTACAAGGTAATCACAAGTAAATACTTCTTTAAGTATTATTTGCCATGCATATTAATCTATTTCAAGGGTTCCTCATAGCCTTAAATTCTTTGGCATGTCCATCAAATTTCAAGAAACTATAAACAAAAGGAGTAGGATACAGAAAATTGAAACACATGTTAGACTGACATATTTGTTCATCCAATTGTTCCCATTCTAATTCGTAATCCTTCTTTTCACCAACTTTTCTTACGTAGAGTATTTGGATCGTGAACTTGTAATATTATTTAAAGATGGTGATGTATTTTATAGTTGTCTTTGTATTCTCCCATGTATTAATCAAGAGTTGATAGAACAAAGCCAAAACTTGATTATCTCACATTCAATATAGAAAAGCAGTATAGTTGAAGAAAAAAAACTACTTACACCAAATAAAATAAATTGAGGTAAGCAATTCTACTCCAAATTTGGGTAATCAATTCAATCAAATGCCCAATTCTTCCAACCATACCAAACCACTAACCAACATATCAATAGATGAAAATTTACGGTTAGAAATATTCAAGACGTATACGTAATGATGGAAACAAAATTGGGTCAAGTTGATCAAAGAGACATATTTTTAAAGTTGAAATAACATATAACTTGATCAAATCAGCAAAATCATTGCTCAAACTAAATAACAGATAAGTTGATCAAACTATAGTGGTTCATAGAGTCCTATGGATTGAGTAAAAATAAACTCCAAGAAAAAATACAACACAAAGCAACATTTTCCAGTGGCATTGCTACAGATTTAATGTGACAACCCTCACCTCTGATTAGTGCTAATCTGTGATTAAGCATGATAAGTAACTGATTAAGCTGAAATTCTGAACTGATTGCCAGAGTGTATTGCATTAGTTGCATTTCTATCTATTTGTCATTAAATGATCTGTTCATGTTTTAATTTCGAACTGCGAATTGAAGGCTTTATCGGCGGCCGAATCAGAGATTGATTAGTGTTTTGTGCTAATTAGAATTTATGTGATTTTATGGTCGGTTTAATTAAAAATTGATTTGGAATGATTAAATTAGATTAAATAAAGTTGTATTACATTGGTTTGAATTTGTTACCTTATTGCCACTTAATGGACAATTCTAGGCCATTGTTTATTCTCCTCGATATATGTTGGCATCATTTTCATCCATCTTCCTAGACCAAACCGTGTGAGAGAGGGAGTTAGGAGAATTGAGTTCTTCAACAAGACTTAGTTTGGAGACTTAGAAGAATTGAAGAGGTTTTGCAAAATTGAGCTAGAATACCTAGAGTTCAAGACCTAAGGTAGGGGATTCATCCTTTGATTATGTATTTAAGTTGTTACATGCATGGTCTACGGTGAAATTAGTGATTTGAGTCAAGAATTGAATTGAAGAGTTGAATTGTGAGCTAATTCATGCATGCATGTACGTATTCTTGCATTTTGAGGTTGTTTTCATGGAAACTCTTACATGCATGTTCATGTTTTTGTTATAGTCCATGAATTCCCCATAGTTTTGAGCTTAATCTTGTATGTGATCAAGTTTTAGAGCACCAGAATTCATAAGATCTCTTGCATGTTATGTTCTTGTTTAGTTCATGAGAGTTTCTTTGAAATTGCGTTCAATTGACTTACCTTTGGACTTGATTTTACAAAAATTGATCTTCAAAACTTGTTGTTCTATGAGTTTCCATGTATTTTCTAGAAAATTGGCCCAAAAGGTTGAGTTTTGATAAGTTTAATTCTTGGTTTGAGCTTTGGAGGCAAATCTGAAAAACCCAGATTTTGCCTTCCACGCTCGAGCGACCATCTTTTGTTCAAAGCTCTGCTCGATCGACGGAATGCTAGCTCGAGCGTAGATTGCAAGCTCTCAGGTTTTTGGTGCACGCAGACGCACGCTCAAGCAAGGGAACCTACGCTCGAGCGGGGACTGTGTCTCATGCTCAAGCGAGTGTTGAGCGAGTGTTGAGCGAGCATCGAGCGAGGATTTTCAACATCCAGCACTTTTTGCATTTTTTACAGACCGCTCGAGCGAGGAAGTCCACGCTTGAGCGACCCCACTGTTTTAACAAGCTCGCTCGAGCGAAAAAAGCCACGCTCGAGCGAGACTCCTGTTTTCTGAAAATTTTGAAAGTGTTTTAAAGTGCATCTTTGCATCCTCATTCCATCCTAGGCATTCCTATGCTAGTTTAAGGCATCTTAATGAGGATAATGTTATAGAACCACACCAAGTCAAGATAGGGGCTAAGATGTTAATCCCAAGTGTGTAACTTAGTGTGTGTTCGTTCTGTTACTGTGTAGGGTTGGCATTCAAGGACGCTCGTTAACCTATCTGTAGCCCAGTACTCTGTGAGTAACAATGTTGTAAAGATATGTTCTATGATGATTATTTTCTAAACAATTAACCGTACTGTTTTCTGAAGTGATACTGTTTACTGAATGAATGATGTCCTATTGATGAACTGTACTCGTGGTATCCATAGCAACTTATTGTTACTGTACTGCTACTATCATAGAGATCTCTGTCGGTTCCAATACTTGGAACCAATACTGTATACTGTTATGATGGCCATCAACTGACTGTTCGGTCTGTTAAGACCTACTGTACTATTTTGCTATTGGATGTACCACATATGACTGCTGTGGTCTCTAAGTGACTAATATGACTGTTTTATTACTGAAAAGACATTCATTCTTAACCTCTTTACACAGCTGTTATTCCCTGGGCTTTAGCTCACTGTTTATATTTATATGTAGGTGTACAGGCACCAGATCGATGCTAGGAGCATCAGGTTAAGCCCTAGTTTTGTCAAGCCAACCATTGTGCTTCACTGCGAGGTTCCAAGTCTGTCCAAGCTAAGGCTATTTTGGGGTGTCCCAAATTCACCCTTATTGTCTCTATTTTGTAATAGATGTTTAAGACTTTCTGACTGTACAGTTATGTTAAAGGGATTTGGTCCCTGACGGGGATGTTTGTGTATATGTTGCATGTACATATGTTTTGGTTATCAATGTGGCATGTTTATGAAAAAGTCTTTTTACCTTCAGATTTTTCACAGCTCATTGGACATCTTTTATTTACTGTTTTGGCTTCCGCCAGCCCCTTACTCTGTATTACTGTCATTACTATTAAGCAGACCTTTGGTAATCACGGACTACTAGCCGGTTACGATGCTTAAACCCATAAGGGCGGGTTTGGGTCGTGACATTTAAGCTAATCAAACAGACTACAACTGTGGTATTATTCTTCTCTATCAAATCCATAACACAAAACTCAAACCCATAAAACAAAAATCAAACCCATTTTGGACATGAAGAATTTCATAATTTCATAAAAATCAAACACTTCAACCAATGAGCCCTTAACCGAAATCAATACAAAAATAAACTAAAAAAGCATATAAACCCTAGATTAAGTGTGAGAAATGGGGAAATAGGGGAAGGGAGAGAGAGAGAGAGAGGGAACCCAAGAGATGGCTTGATAGAGAAAGAGAGAACCAGATCGTAACACCCAAGAGAGGACCGAACAGAGAGAGACAGAAACAAACCTGTGATTTGCAGCAGTGTTGGTGGTGATTTCGGTGTCGGCGGTGGTGGTGGTGACGTGCGATGGTGGAGATGGACGGTGGCCATCGATGATGGTAGTGACAATCGGTGGTGAGCGGGCCTCTGGTTTGCGGTGAGTGGTCTGTGTTTGTGAGACAAAATAGATTCAAAAAATATGTGTGAAACAGGAGGGCGCGCCAATTCATAAGCTTCCTTCTAATTTTTTTTTTTTTGCCTACTTTTAGCGACTAAATTCTGTTTAGTCGGCAAATAAATGTCTATTTGTCTAATTTGGCTACTAATTATTCTTTTTGTTGGAAAACACTAACCATACAACGACTAAATTATTTTTGTCACTGATAGTTTAGTAAATAAGCCTATCTTTTGGCAACTAAAATTTTTTTGGTCGCCAAAAGGCTATATACGTCGACTAAAATCAAAATTAGTAGCCAAAAAAATAGACAAACGCCTACTAAAACCTTTTTAGTCGCCTATTTACATGAATTTTAGCGACTAAATTTTTTTTTAGTCACCAATAACTAATATATGGCTACTAAAAAATTTTAGTAGCTAAAATACTAACTATTGGCGACCAAAAGGGAGATTAGTCGGTAAAGGTCTGACTTTTGGCGACTAAAAAGGTTTTAGTCGCCAAATTTGGTCGCTGAAGGTGCAAATTGTTGTAGTGACAGTAGATGGATGTAACTTGATTTAAAGTATAAAAGGTTGACTGTTATAATTAAAAGTAAAAAACTAAAATGAGATTTTGGTTAAAGTAAGATTGCCTATTATGATTAAAAGTGAACAGCCTAAAGCGAAGATTTGATAAAAGTGCAAGGGTCTTAAATGTAAATTATCCAAAATATAATTCAACTAATTACACTTTTCAAGGCATATGTCAATAGAAACTAAGACAAATAAAATAAAAATAAATCAAAACTCACAAATGAAAGTAAAAATCTCCTAACGATTTATCATTTTAATAAATTTATTAGTATCATTATTAGTATTAAATAATCATTTTATAAACACAAAATATTTATAAAAAAATCAAAATTTTCTTATTATTAAAAGGAGAGCTAATATTTAAATAAAATAATAAAAAAATTCTAAAACTTTATGAATAAATAAGTCCAATTAATAAGATATATCCGAGTTCTTATTTTTTTAATAAATATCTCCGATTAATTCAACAAGAAGATCAAGAAAAGCAATCAAAAATAAAAAAGAAGATTCAAAAGGAAGATGAAGACAATGATGATGATGATTAAGATGACAAATTTGATGTGAACAAAGAAATCGGTCGGTGCTCTGATTTCTAAGAATTTTTTATTTAATCAATATTTAGCATTCTGTTGAAATATAGGACTTTTTTTCTTTGATTTTGATTGTTGATGATGGTTGAAATTGAAGACTTCAAACCCACCATCATCGCCTTCCTCGATGAGCTCGTGATTGAATCATTCTGTAGATTTGTTGTGGAGAGAATGATTTACTGTGGATTGGCCATTGGTGATATGCATTCTGATACTACTTTGATACGAAATCATAAATCCTTCTGATACAGAGTGCACCATTTGTAAGATGACTCTTAATACAAAGACAATGCACAAGATGTAGTATTGAAAGGCTATAATAATACATTGATAAACAATTAATTATACACTCATTGGTGAGAACAATAAGATTAATTCCTTTTATATAATCAACAACTTTTTAGAAAAATATTACTAATTCATTCTCTCATTCAGATTCAGAAATTACTTCTAACTCACTATTAAAAGTTCTCCCACCCGTTGTTCCCCTCGTTGGCATTGGATTTGTGGAGGCAAATGGACTGTGGGGGACTGTTAGAGTGTCTCCATCTCCTTCCAACATTTGTACCACAACTTTCATCGATGGTCGGTCCACTGGGTACCATTGTATGCACCAAAGTCCCACAATTGTTAGTTTCCTTATAATTTTCGCATCCCCGTCTTCCTCAATTTGTATTCCTAGATCTTCTCCTTGATCCAAACGTTTGTATATCCAGTCTGGAAAATAACACTCACTCGTGTTTTGTGTTACCGTATTTTGCCTCCCTCCAACCATATCTAGCAACAACATCCCAAAACTATAAACATCTGATTTGTATGACACATTCCCAAAGTTCCTGGAGAACACTTCGGGTGCAATGTAGCCCAAAGTCCCTCTAGCAGCAGTCATGGATACAGCACTTTGTTCCTTTGAACACAATTTTGCTAGACCAAAATCAGAGAGCTTTGGGTTAAACTTGTTGTCCAACAAGATGTTGTGAGGCTTAATATCAAAGTGCAAGATTCGTTGATCACACCCGAGGTGAAGATATTCAATTCCTTTAGCTATACCAAGAGCAATGTCTTCCAGTTTCTTCCAACCAAGTGAACGCTTTTGTTGATCAGAGGCTATAAACTTTTCAAGTGAATTGTTTGGCAAGAACTCGTAAAGCAAAGCTCTTCTGAATCCATCAGCACAATATCCCACCAAGCGAACCACATTGATATGGTGGATTTTACCCATTGTTTGCACTTCATTGATGAACTCATCTCCATTTCCTTTCATATTGTTGAGGATCTTGACCGCGACATAAACATCATTGGAAAGCTTTCCTTTGTACACTATTCCATAACCTCCTTGGCCTACTTTGTCCTCAAATTGATTTGTTATTTTCTTGATATCTGCATAAGAGTATCTTGCAGGCTTGAGAGCTTTGTGATCCTCCAAAAATTTGTCAATCTTTACTTGATCCGCTTTCTTCATTTTGTTTGATCTGTAGACATGATATATTGCAATGACAACTACAAGAAGAAGAGTCGGACCTAGGACTTCCCCTGCAATCATAATAGACCATGTTAGTAAATTTCTACCTCTTCATTGACAATTGAATTATGATAGAATGGACCACTTCACCTGCAATCTTTAGTTTCGGCAATGCACCTGTAAAAGTTTGAAGATTTCTTAAAATACATATATATAAATATAATTAAAAAATTTTACTGTAGATTCATAATAAACTAAGTAAAAGAAACTGACATGATATAATCAGATATCCAAATAGGGTTAAACCTTCTCGTATACTAGTCTAACTATGTCAGCAATTAATATAGGCTTAAATCAAGTTTGGATCTCAACATATGCTCCATTGGGTGCACAACTTCTAATAAAAAACCACACAACCTAATCTATATGGCAAGACTTTATCATCCTCACACAATCAACAAGACTAAGTAATTCAACAGATCAAAACAAAATAAAACAAGAGCATTGAAGCTAAAATGATCTTGTATCACAAGGGTGTCAGATTAAATTTTTTTATTTGGATGACGTGTCATGGTGTATGCTTTTTGCAGATGATATCGTGCTAGTGGATGAGACTAGAGAAGGAGTTAACATAAAGTTGGAGATTTGGAGAAAAGTTCTTGAATATAAAGGATTCCAGATAAGTAGAACTAAGACAGAGTATATACAGTGTAAATTTAGTAACAGTAACAATGAAAGTGGAGGAGAAGTGAAGATTGAGAACCAAGAACTGCCTAAGAGTGAACATTTTCGTTATTTAGGTTCGATTATTACAACAATGGGGGAGATTGATGCGGATGTGGCCCATAAGATTAAGGTGGGATGGTGTAAGTAGAGAAGTGTGTCTGGGATACTGTGCGATAAACGAATACCCACTACACTAAAAGGTAAGTTCTGTAGAATGGCTATTAGACCAGCGATGTTGTATGGGATAGAGTGTTGGGCAACCAAGAAACATGTAGATAAGATCATTGTGGCTGAGATGAGGATGTTAAAGTAGATGTGTGACAAGACTAGACAAGACAGAATTAAGAATGAGTGTATTCAAGAATTGGTCGGAGTAGCACCGATAGAAGATAAGTTGAGAGAGAATCGATTGAGATGGTTTGGTCATATTCAACGGAGACCAACAGAGGCAGTAGTAAAGAGATACGATACTGTAACGGTATATGGAAGTGTTAGGAGACGAGGTATTCCTAAATTAACGTTGGCTAGCGTTGTAATTAGAGATATTGATCTACTTAATTTGACTAACGAAATGGCCTTTGATAGGGCCGCGTAGAGAAGAATGATTCATGTAGCCGACCCCATTTGATGGGACTTAAGGTTTAGTTTGGTTTGGTTTGGATATACTATTGAGTTGTAAATAGGTAAACAAAATCTAAACCATTAATTTGTAAAATTACCGACGTTGCGCACATCCGAAACTCGGATTGGATTTCCAGTTAAATTGTCCAAACTGGAGAGAACCTCGGCCCGGATTTCAATTCAAAATTGTTGTGGAAGACAACATCATCAGTGTAAAGCCAACGCAATAATTACAGATGAGATAAGATGGTAAACAAAATATAAGAAACTAGCTAGAGTAGAGGTGTACCCATAGATGGTTGTCTGGGCTTGTCAAAGCATTCAGTTGATCCATTTAATAATAATTGACTGTCGCTGCCACTGTTGTTGTTGTTGCTGTTGTTGTTATTCTTCAATCTACAATACTTGCCTTGTGCTTCACAGTCCCCACATACCGGTTTACTCCATTGCAATCGAAAACCATCAATTATGTCTTGAGCTTGTACGTCAACTGGAAGTGAGATGCTATACATCTTTGTGCAAGATAAAGCCGGCTTCATCTGAGATTGAATGGCATAAACTTGGTGACTCTGGTCACTAAGGCAAGCAATCCGAATCACACCATCGAAAATTAGATCCTGTGTCCGGGAACAATTGACGAAGCTAAGGTCGTAGTACCAGCCGTGATATTCTGGGAAGGGAGAGGCAGATAAGTTGAAGTTTTGAAGCTGTCGCGGGAGGCAGCGATTGGGGTCAGATATATCTATGGTCTGAGATTTGTAGTCAATATTGTTAACAAAAACATTAACAGAAAATGGAAGCTGGAGGAGTGGGTATTTGGAATGAGGAATGCAAGAAAGATCAAAGCCAGGATGATACCCACAGTGCTCGGGCTGTTTCCCTATGAGCCTGAAAGGGAATCGGATTTCAGGGCCGTGATGCTCTCTGCACCTTGTTGGTAAGCACTCAAGATCTTGTTCTTCTGCTCCTCCTCCGAGCCCAACTGTAGCTGCTGCAGCCATCGGTACGAATAATAGGACTATGAGCAACAGAATTCCATGGAAAATGGCCATCTTAATTAATGGCTAATATTTGATACTCTGAAACAAAATCCCAACTACTCTGCCAAGTGTGTTGTTGGTTTTGTGGTGGAAGAATTTGTTAATAGCGTTGGAGTTGGGTGAGACAACTTCTGTACCGAGAGGAAGAAAAAAAAAAAAAAAAAAAAACTAATTTATCAACCATATTAAGGGGTGGTTTGAAATGTTTTAAATAAATATATTTTTTAAATTTTTTTTATAAAAATTGGGTAGAAAATTAAGGAAAGTAATTAAAAAAGTAGAGATGAAATATTGATTAATGTGACCTAAATAAATATATATATGTAAAAAAAAATATACTTTTTTAGTTCTTCCCAAACGCCTACTAAATATTTAAAAAATATATTTATAAATCACAATCATCCATGCTAAAAACCTATCTCATTTCCAAGTAAAATTCAAGACACTTCTTCAAATTCATAGCATTTTACATTAAAAAAAAAAAAAATTATGGATTACAATCTCATTTCTTTTTCTTTCTAAAATCTGCCTCAATTTTTTTCAATTTTCAGATCCATCTAGGATAAAAAGATTTAAAGAATAAAAACAACTGAAAAAATTTAGAAAAACTTCAACAAAAAAAAAAATTTAATAATTCAAAAGTCAAAAGAGCTAACTTTTTTTTTTTTTTTACTCTTTTGTTTTGGGCAAATTCCGTACATTTTGCCTGCGTGTTATTTTAGTCATTACATTTTCAATTGACACAATTTGAATCATTAATTTTAAATTTTATGTCAATTTGATCTAATTGATAATATTGTTAGTGTTTTTGACTGAAAATAATCATTAATGAGTAATGTTAGGGATATATATTTTTTTACCAAACAAATAACCAATTTATTCAGTAGAAAATTTGGGACTTATAGCATTTTCTATTATTAAATTCGTTGAGGTTAGTTCATTAAGGTTAGTAAATTTATAATTGTACTCTAAAAAATATAATACGTGCCACTTATATGTATATTTTTCATAAAAAAAGTTAAGAGTTGTAATTAATTTGATCAAATTGAAACAAAATCATAAATTTAGGATCAAAATTGAATCAATTGAAATTATAAAGATTAAAATGACACCAGAAGGCTTTTTTTTTAGGGTAAATTGCCAACATTCCCCTTGAGATTTGACTAAAATACAAATTTTCCCTTGAAGTTTAAGAAATTACATCTCGTCTCCTGAGATTTATATTTGCATAATAAATTATCTCTTGAAGTTTATATTTATGTAACAAAATTTATTATATAAATATAAATCTCATGGAATAATTTATAATTTTTTAAATCTCACGAATGAATTTGAATTTTAGTCAAATCTTAAGAGGCGCCGATAATTTGCCTTTCAGAAATGCGCCGGACCCCCAGCAAATGCCACCCCCACCGACCCCCCAGTGCCACGTGGCACTGCGGGATTGGAAGAAAGAAAAAAAAAAAAAAAAAGAAAATAGAAAGCTGGCCAATAAAGGCCCGTCACGTCACTGGGGTCGACCCCCAGTGGGGTCTGTAGCAGCACTGTTTGCCTTTTTAAAAGAAATTTCCAAATCTGTCTAATCAAGTACAACTAAAAGTATAAAATATTTTTTAACTAATGCCCAGCCACATATTCCTGTACATATTTTTATTTATTTATTTTATTTTTTGCAATTTTTTTTCTAAAGTAGACTTGACTTCAACTCCCGCATGGTAATAGTTTGACGAGTCTGGCATCTGTTACTTGGAGAGGTTATTTAGCCTCCGTTTGGAAAGTGGATTGACTTTTTGATTTTTTAATTTTTTTGATTATTTAAACTTGGGCACAAAAGTTTAATTTGAGAAGGATTTTTTGATTTTTTAGTTTTTTTGATTTTTTTTGTGAGAGAAAAGTGTAATGATTATGGGTTGGATGTGATGTTTTGTCTGTCGTGGCTCAAAGAGCCAAAAGAGCCCAAATGAGCTCTTAGTGTTTTGAGAAGTTAGTAAAAAATTAATTTATTAATTTTTTTAGTGATTTTTTTAACAAAAAATTAGATTATTTTGAATAAAAAAATTAATTTTTTTAACTAAAAAAACTGAAAAGTCAAAAAGTGACTTTTCTAGTGTGTTCCCAAAAGACCAGTGATTCTGGTCACGCTCACGTGATATTTCAGAGGTGTTTTGATTGGTAAAAAACATAAGATTCTTAATTCAATGATAAGAGACTACTAATTTTGGAGCTCTAAAAAGACTACTAATGACATGACACTCAATAAAAAAGGAAAAAAATACAACACCAAAGTCAAAACATCAAATCATTCCTGGTGAGGCCCACTACCACATCATTAGTAATAGCACTAATTAGTGTTCTCACTCATTTTCCTTCTATATTAAGTGATTGAAAATTAATAAATGACATGATATTAGTGATTGGTGAGCGGTACAAACAATCAGCACTAAATAATTTTGCCGGTTACTTGACTTTGTTTTCTGACGTGCTAAATTTAACATTTCGTGGATTGGTGGCTGGGGTTTGTGGGCAAGTGTTCACATCCTCTGTAGTTTTTTCCAGTAAAAAGGAAGGATCACCGAAGCTAGAGAGGGTGGTGGTTAGAGAGCTGGTTCCAAGTAGGAACCGACCCAATTATGATTGGATATAATTAAAATGCTGAACAATATCTTTACTTAATCCTCCACTTTCTTCTCTTTTTCCAAAAAATCTTTTATGTTATCCAAGGCATCTATGGTTGACACTAGGTATGAAAAATTAATTTCTTTTGTTATATTTTATCCAAATTTTTTAATTTGCATAGTTCCCATGTTTTATAGATATAGGAGAGTGGCCACTTAATTTTTTTTTACAAACTCCTGGCCACTGAAAATTTTAAAAAAAAAAAAAAATGTATAAGGAGAGTGAGTTCATATAATTTAGAGATAATTATTTACTAATATTATTATAATAAAAAGGCTTTTTAAAATCATAAGAATGGCGATAGTCCTCTCTCACCTTCCCTCAGTCCATTTGCTGGGAGTTAAGTATGATCTAGTAATGAGAATCAAATTAAAATTTTATAATGAGATAAAATTTTAATAAAAAAATGTAATGATATCTAAAGGAAAATTTGAGATGCTACTAACAACATTTGTTTGGTTATGATTCATTAGGGTGCTTTAATTATGACAAAGTGGCTTAATTATGAGACATGTGTATCAAGACTAAAAATTATCATAACTTATATATAATGATAATATAACCCTAAAAAATGAGAAATGTATTATAGAATTGCTCTGGCTAATTTAAATCTAGGTAAATCACAAACACCTTTTTGCTTAAAATATGACTTGTCCACTATGATTCTAGAAATTACATTCCAGCCCTTAAAATTTTTAATTTTATAACAAACGGTTCATTTTATTAATAACTCATCAAGTCAATTAATAGTTTTTAATGATGAAAGAAATTTACTTCAATTAATAATGCAGTTAATTTTATCATTGTATAGGATAGTAATTAGAAATTTTAATTTTTCAATTAATTCTGTTAAATAGAGTTTTTTGACAAGGAAATATTTGTAAATTTTCAAACTATAAGGGCTGAAAAAATCTAGAATTCCCTAGATGTTGATTTGTAATTATGTATCAATTTTAAGCAGTAAACAACAATCCAATCAAACAATTAAGACAAATCGACACAACGATTTTACGTAAAAAAATCACAATTGGAGGGCCTCCAATTGTGATAAAAAAAAACACTGGTAAAAGCCACAAAACAATCCACTAAGAAGACATAAAGGAATTACACAAGTGTACTCTCAATTATCTAGCGAATTCATGCTCAAATCGAACCAACCCCTATGTGCCTCTTCCAGCCTCGTTTTCACCCCGGAATTGTCTTACCCAATGTTGAATTCACAACGCCAATGTCGAATCACAACGATGAGCCACTCTAGAATCCACCCAAGTTTCAGCCTCGAATTCCCCGGAATCCACCGAAGAACACACACTCTCTTTTGTATAGACTAAACAAACAATCCTTTGATGTAAATTTCTTAAACTATGAGTTGAATACTCAATTAAACATCAAAGAAACCAAGCAAAATAGCCCCAGATATAAACCCTAATATCCAAGAAGAAGATCTAGAAGGCGTAACCCTAAAAACTGATTTAAACATGTACTTATAGAAAACAGGGGCTGCGACGGTTGCTCGAGCGAAGACTCTCTCGCACGAGTAAGGAACCAAATACGCGCATTTTCCTTAAGTGGCGTCGCTCAAGCCAAGCTTCCTTCGTTCTAGCGTACAATCTTCCTTTTCAGATTTTTTGCAGACAAACACAACTTTTGGGACCAAGGATTCTTCGCTCGAGCGCACACTCCTTCGCTCGAGCGACCAAACAACTTCGAATGTATTTTTACATTTTGCTTCGAGGGCGCTGCCCTGGACCCGGCAAGGGGCGCTGCCTCCTGGACCCCCGCGAGCTAACCAGGCAGGTCGATCCCCAACATAGTTAGCGAAGTGGGAAACATGAAAGAATTAACTACTGAAGCATCTCTGCAAGGCATAATTCGGGTTGGATTCGCATTTAAAAACTCATAGCCTCACTGAAATGAAAGTTGAACAAAATTACAACTGAAAAAAGTTTTGTCAAACGGGATTGCCAAGAATAAAAACCTAATAAGAACAATCCGTATTTTAAACAAATCTTAAGGGGTGCATTTGTAATTTACTCTTTAAATTTGATTAATTTATATAATGTAGCTTATGGTATTGGTTATGACCCATCATGGTTATTCTTTTGGTTATGATAAAAAAAAATATATTTGGTTATATGTTAAGTATTGTTTGATTATGATCTATTTTCATGTTTATTATGATTCATTATAATATCGATTATAACTAATTGTGATTACTATCAAGGGATATTTGATTTGGACCTATTGTATTCTTTTTAGTTATAACTTAAAGTAATTTAGGGCCTGTTTAAAAATAGACTATTTTAATTAGTTATTTAATTTTTTACAAAAAAAAAATATATATATATATATAAAATAAAAAATGATATGATTGAATTTTTTTTTCATTAACTATTTTAACTTGGGATGAGTTACTTGACCTTATCCCAGATATTTACCGTATTAACACTACAAATTATGATACAATAATGTTTCGTAGCTCGATTTTTGCGTGGCTCGAGTGGCCCGACTTTTCACTTTCAACCTTTCTCCCTTTGTCTCCTTGCTCTGTTTCTTCTCTTCTTCTTCTTTTGTTCATCTCTTTCTCTCCTTCAACAGTTTACGATGATAATTGGAGAGCTTTCCTAGATTGGCACTATATTTTAGTTGTTCATCTCTCCATTGATTTGTTCATGTCTTTATTGAAAGAACTATTGATCAACAGATTTGTTCATCTCTCTCCATTGAAAGAGAGCTGATCTAGTCAATATATTTTCATCTCTCTCCAAACTCTCTGAACAAATCAAAATTGTTGTTCATCTCCCAAATTGGCAAAAAACATTGAAGATTAGTTTACGATTAATCAATTGGAGAGCTAACAAATCAAAAAATTGGTAAAGCTAACAAATCAAACCCAAAACCAACCAAATCTGGAAAAGCTAACAAACCAAACCCAAAAATCTGGGAAAAGAGATCAAACCCAAATCAGTCAAACCCAAAAATCAAAATCAAAACCAATAAGCCACAGACCAAATCATACAAAATCAATCAAACCCAAAATAGAGGGGGAAGAGAAGGAGCTCGCCTTGCCTCGTCGTAGACTCCGACGGTGATCCGGATTGTGGGTGTCGAAGAAGGGAAAGGAGAAGGAGGCTTTTGGAGTAGAGAAGAGAGAGAGAGAGAGAGAGAGCCAAATCAAACCCAAATCAAAAATATGGGAAAGCTAACAAATCACCCTCCTCTGTCTTGTCCTTCTCTTCTTGTATCTTCCTCCTCCTTCTATCTCCTTCTCCTGTCTGTTCAGAGACAAAACACAAGAGAAGAGAAAAAAAAAAGAGAAAAAAAAAACCTACCCAAAACGACGTTGTTTTAGGTAGTCGAGCCATTCGGGCCGAATCGTTTCAAGCTACGAAACATTGTTGATTATGATAACATTCACGCACATTCAAAGAAAGAAAAAAAAAATTAATAATAATGATTGATGTGAAGGCATTGAATAATTTTTCTACAACTTGGGCAGTATCCACGAAAGCATCTTCAACGATGGTTACTAATAGGGCAAATTACATATACCTCCCTCGAGGTTCAGTTAAATTATAGATATCTTCTGAGGTTTCAGAAATTACAGATATCCCCTTAAGGTTTATATTTTCATAACAAATTGCCCCCTGAGATTTGTATTTTCATAACAATTTGCTTCCTAATTTGTTATGCAAATATAACCTTCAGGGGGTATCGGTAATTTCTCAAACCTCAGGGGGCTATCTGTAATTTTACTAAACCTTGAGAGGGGTATATATAATTTGCCCTTACTAATACTATAATACTATTTACTATTATTATAATTTGATAATGAATAGTAATAATTTATCAAATTATAGTAATGATGCTTTAATAGTACACATGTTATTTTAACAAATCTCAACTAACTTTCTCCTTAAGTTTGTAGGTGTTGTTTAGATATAGATTTTTTAATGATTTTTTTTTTTGTAGTTTATTTTTTTGTATTTTGTGACCTTTTTTAATCTGTTTGTAAAAAAAATAATATATTTATATTATACATGACTAGACAAATATAAAAAATGAAAAAGAAATTGATCTTGGAGGTTAATGAACAAAAATGAAAAAGAAATTGCCAATTTATATTTCACTTGTGTTTTTATTTAATTTTTATTTTTTTTAATGAACAAAATAGCACACTTGGATTATTTTGGAGGTTGATTACTGAACAAGATCTCAGCCGTTGGATTGTTATTAATCAACGGTTGAGATCAATCCTCTAGAATGATCTACTCAAATCTGAAGACAAACCTCTCTGCCGACATTTCCTCTCTCTATGTCTCTACGTCTCTATCCTTTCATCTCTCTTATCACTCTCTTTATCACTGTTGCCTCTATCTCTCTCACTCTCACCATCTTCATCTCTCACTCTAGTTCTCAACTTCTTTATCACTCTATTCAAATCAGTGAAGATCAGAGAGAGAGAGCTTTGAATCAACTTCATCTTCGTCTTGGATCGATGAGCTTCGAATCAACTTCATCTTCAGATCGATGAGAAATCGATGTTTCTTTTCATTTTCTCTCATCCACCTCCTCTCTTTCTCTCATCCACACTCATTGATTCTCTTTCTCTCATCCACCCACCTTCTTCTCTCTCTTTTTCTCTCTCTCTCTCTCTCTCTCTCTCTCTCTCTCTCTCTCTCTCTCTCTCTCTCCAGAACCACCACCAGATCATTCATCTATCCCTATCTCTCGAAGCCCTAACCCCCATTCACCTATCCTTCGAAGCCCTAAACCCCATCTTCAACCCTCTTCTTCAACCCCCAATGTTCACATTCCTTCAAATTGGTTTTCTGATGGAGAAAATGAATATTAGAGAAATTTGAATAAATTCGGCTTTCAAATTCAAATACTTTTCTTCTAAAATTCATTTGAGATTATTTGAGAAATTCATTTGAGATTATTTCTGTTGGTATTTTTGAAGATGACATTCCTGTTGGTATTTTTCTTGTTAGTATTTTTGTTGATATTTTTCATTTGAGAATGTCTGTTGATATTCTTGTTAATTATTTGAAAATGATATTGCTGAAATTTGGTATTTTTTGAAGATGATTAATTTGGTATTGCTGAAATTTGGTATTGTTGATTATTTGAAGATGATATTGCTGAAGATGATTAATTTGGTATTATTGAAATTTGGTGACTTTTGTATTGGTGAAATTTGTCTGGGAAAGGCACAAATTAGTGAATTTGGTATTTTTTTTTTTAGACACGTCCTGAAGTAATTGGTGAATTCTGTTTTAAACAAAATGGCAAATTTCGTTTTTTTTTTTTTTTTTGTAAAAAAAAAAACTTCAAACATTCTGAAAATGTCCTAACTGAAAGGAAAGAAAGGAAAGAAGAAAGCAATTCAGCTTGCTTGTTTCCATTTTTCAAAAAACACTTTTCAGAAAATTTTACTTTCTTATTTTTTGTGTTTTTTTGTTTTTACTGATTTTTTTAATATTTTAAGTAATTTTTTTACTTTTTAGACACACATAACATAAATACACCTAAAAAGTAAAAAAAATTGTAAAAAAAATCATTTAAAAATTCACTAAATACCAAAAATATAAAAAAAATACAAGAATTCGGTACATTTTTTTGTATTTTTATGTATTTATTAAAATATTTTTTCACAAATTTTTTACTTTTTAGATAGATCTAAGTAAGGTGCATCTAAAAAAATTAAAAAAAAATGTTTAAAATTTTAAAAATATTCACTAAAAAAAAAATACGAAAACTAAAAAATTCAATTTTTAAAAAACTTAATATAGAAAATTTAAACTAAACACACTTATTAGTTTTTGGGTGACTTAGACCATCTCCAACGCTTCATCAAACTTGGCATCAGATTTAAATTTTGGTGAAAAAGTGGTTTTTTGGTGCTCCAATGGTTTCACCAAATCAATATCTAATCAAGAATTCACCAAAAGTTTCACCAAAATGAGAACAGACTCCAGATTTCACCATTACACTATGGGTTACCGTTGGAGGAGACCAACCGGTGGATCGGTTCTCTTGCAAATATTTTGGTTCAAACAGGTCTAAATGTTCAAAGAGGTAAAAAAAAATAAAATACACTAACCGGTCAATCGACCGGTCGATCCCTACTTTGATGACAACTATTAAAGCCATCTGTATTAGATTAAAAAAATAATTCTTTTTTTATTTAAATTTAATAAAAAATTTAGTGAATTGTTGGAGATATTCTTAACAGATTTTTGACACATTATTCGACAATTGTCAAACTTGACAGCTGGTATAGCATGTTAGAGAAGCTATTTTTTACTAAACTATTATATTATGACTTTGACAACTGTTTTAACAATACATCGGAGTTGCTTTTGGGTCTTCTGCCCTCTTCTTTGACTTGTCTAATTGGAACGAGACTTCAATCAATTAACAATAATTAATGATTGATGTGAAGCCATTGAATAATTTTTCTACAACTTGGGCAGGAGGTGTGTATCCACGAAGTAAGGTTTGCGTCTTCTTCACGCTTCTCTGACTTGTCTAAAGGAGACTTCATATAATTTTAGCAGATTAAAAAATAAATAAATAAAATAAAATAACGTCTCAATCATTTGAGATGTTTTAAATAAGTATATTTTTTAAATTTTTATAAAAAATATATAGAAAATATATATATATATATATATATTGATAGATGTGATTTAAAAAAGATAAAAAATGTGCATTTATTTTGTTTTTGGGATGCCAAACCAAATATTCAGTTTATTTGGTTTTGATTTTCAAAAAAATAATTTTTAGAAAGTTTTACTTTTTTATTTTTCATATTTTAATATTTTCAATAAATTTTTTTTAATATTTTAAACAATCTTTTTAAATTTTTAAATACACTTAATATAAATACACTTAAAAAATATAATATTTGTGAAAAAAAAAATCTTTAAAAAATACACAAAATATCAAAAAATACAAAAAATAAAAATAAAAATTTAGTACATTTTTCATATTTTTGTGAATTTATTAATTTTTTAAAATATTTTTTCACAAATATTTTATTATTTTGATACATCTAAGTAAAATACATCTAAAAAAGTAAAAAATTACTTAAAATTTAAAAAATATTCACTAAAAACAAAAAAAAAATATGGAAAATAAAAAATTCAATTTTTAAAAAATTAAATTAAAAAAATTAAAACCAAACACACTGATTTGTTTTTTTAGATGGGTGCACAAAATATTTGTTAGGTTGTTATTTTCTCTGGCTTAGCTTTCTTAATTTTATTTTTTTTTTGGACTTGTATCTCAACTTTTAACTCACTTCACTCTTTCACAAAAAAAAAGTTTAAAAAAATCAAAAAATAACTTTTAACCATCTTTCCAAAATACCCAAAAAAACAAATAAAGTCTCAATCATTGCACAAAATATTTGGTTTTTAAGATAGGTGCACAAAATATTTGTTAGGTTGTTATTTTCTTTGACTTTTCTTTCTTAATTTTTTTTATTTTTGACTCATAGTTGATTATTTTAGTTAGTTTTTAATCTATTTTTATTTTTTTGATTATTTTAACTTGACTAAAAAATTTATATTTAGTCAAAGAAGGTTTCCAAGGCTTTTTTTTTGGCTATTTTAGCCAAAAAAAAAAATAAAATAGGCTATTTTAGCCATAACAAACAAAGCATCACATCCAACCCATAATCATTACACTATTCTCTCACAAAAAAAAGTCAAAAAAGTCAAAAAGTCCTTCCCAAACCAAATTTTTTAGCCCAGGCTAAAATAGCCAAAAAATTCAAAAAGCCAAAAAGCCAACCTACTTTCCAAACGGAAGCTTAGGAAGTTAACTAGTTTTTTCTTCTATTTTGTTTTGGGGGAGGAGGGAAGTTGATTTGATGGTTGTGAGAAAAAAAAATTATAATTTAAATATGATATTTTATCTTATTAATTATTTCAACTTATTTTATCTTTATTAACTATTAGTGAAAATTCGTGCTATGTACGAGATGTGAAAAAATTAATAAAATATGTTTACATAAAATAATATAAATAGTTAAATTTTTGTATGTAAATTATGAAAATAAAAAAAAAATTGAAACTTGCAATTTAAAGTTTACAATTTTATCACAATTTATGTATCAATTTTAAATTTGTCACAATTTTAATTATGTAACTTTCAACCCCCTTACTAAAGTTATAAATTTGGACGAGTTGAGCTCAAGCAATTCAAGTCAAGTCTATACACTTTTAAAGATTGTGCAACATAATTTTTAATTCGGTGAGAAGTTATGCAAAATTAAAAATTTTGAATAAATTTGAATGGATTTAGGCAGAAATACCAAATAACATGGGCAATCAAAACAAAATTGTATATATAAATATATAAAATTATTTGCTAATTTATTTTTTAATAATAAATAAGATTAATTAAAAATATAGGGGGTGTTTGGCAGGTGCTAAAATGCTAAAATAGCACATGCTATTTTGATATATTATTCTATTTAGGTTACAATTATTTTTTGACTCACATCACTTCTCTACCACATCACTACAAATCTAACTCATATTTCACATTTTTTTCATAAAAAATCAAAAAATACATTTATTTATATAATCCCAAACAACCCCTTAACATTAATGAATAAAAGCAAATACACCTTTTAGAAAGGGATCATTGAATAAGTTAATATTAAAAAAAATACATTTTATAATAGCATAAAATAATTTAAATAAGATTTTTCAAAAATTATTTTTAATTTAAAAATTACAATAAAATATAATAAAATTAAATTTCTTACAAAATAAAAGTATTTGGATTATAAAATAAAAACGACAATGCTACGTAGCTCAAATTTTGTGGCTCAAAAGTGGCTCAAATGGCCAAAACGACGTCGTTTTGAGTACAGAACAACATAAAAATGACCAAAACGACTTTGAGCCATTTTTTAGCCACAAAATTTGAGCTACGAGACATTTTCCAAATAAAAAAGGTAAGAAGAAAATTTAAAATGGTATTCTCATTTCAACTATCAGCAATAAATTATTACCTATAACCCTCAATTTTTTTTAAATAAAAAAAAGATATTTCACAAATCATCACTTTTATTCGAAAAATAACATTTATTTCTATTTGTTTTAGTAAAAGACACTTTTTAGCAATTTGAGCAAAAAAAAATTCATTTTTTATTTTAGTTTGTTTAATTGACAATTGAAATTAAAAAAAAAAAAATTAACAGGATCCACCACATTTCGCAAGTGTTAAAAAGGTATAGATGAACAATAAGAAAAATATTTGAGACCCACAAAAAAAAAAAAAAACACCCACAATTGTATCATATACATCAACACTTGATTTGTTATACATTCAATGACATGGGGTCCAACTCCCTTGCCACATTATTGTGGGTGAAAGTGTGAGTCGGTAGTATTGTTGGAATAATAAATTATCACAAGTAACTCCCATTTTCTTTTTTTATTATATAAAAAAATAAGTTTCACCAACTATCATTTGTAATAAAAAAATAAAAAAATGTTTATTTCTATTTGATTTTAGCAAAAGCCACTTCTTAACTATTTAAGCCAATTTTTTTTTTTTTTTAATTTTTTTTATTGACAATTGAGATAAAAAAAAGTTAATAGAATCCATTATATTTGGCAATTGTTAAAAAAGTCATTCATTTTCTTAATGTTTTTGTCTTTTGTTAAAAAAAATATTTGTATTAAAATTTTTTATTGTTTAAGTCCTTATAGCTTAGAAGGCTATAAAAAAAATTTATAAAATTTAAAACCAAAAATGACAAAAAAAATAAAAATATAAACTTTTAATAGCGATTAATAATTTGAATACATGTATTTAATAACATATTATGTTTAGACCAATAATATTATGACACATCATTATGACACATGTGAATATGGATCTTATTCTAATTTTAGTAATATAATTTAAAAAATAACTTAAATTTAAAATTTTATTTTATAATTTAATAAAATATGCATAAATTAAGGAATGAATATTGATTTTATTCTGGTAACATAATTTAAGGAAAAATCTAAATATAAAATTTTATTTTAAGAGTATAAAATTAATATATAGACCAATCATATTGTGACACATATTAACAATAATTAAATAAAACCAAAAAAATTAAATTAAAAAAAAAGAATTGGAACTTTCAACGTTAATAAAATGACATTGGTTTACAATTATAATAGTATATAGATTTCGTATGGGATTTTGAATCTTCTTAAAAACATTTTCTTGTAAAATATAATTTTAAATTTATATTGTGTCAATTTTAAATTTAAATTAATAGATTACTTTTTATATTTAGTGATCTTCAAATTTGAATTTTGAAATGGAAGTATACTTTTCATTTTTTTTTTTAGATTTGACATATTTTCTATTTGAAAGTCATAAATTAAGGGATATTAATTTTTATTTATTTTTTTTTGCTTGAATAAGAGATAGCTAATAGAAGATTTTTTTAATTTTAAAAATCAAAAAATTATAAAATTTAGATTAAGAATCCCCTTTTTCTTATAAGGTCGGTTGTTTATTCAAAAAATTATAAAATTTAGATTAAGAATCCCCTTTTTCTTATAATTTAGATCAAAAAATTATAAAATTTAAAACTATGTTCCCAAAAAGAGCCTTTGTTTATTCAACGGGCAATTTTAGTTGTAAGGTCGGTTGTTTTAGATTCTATCCTTTTTTTTTTTCTTGTCTTTTCATAAGGCTCGCGAAAGACATATTGTGACTTGCTTTTATTTTTTTAAAAAATAAAAACTAGCCACCAGTAAAATAGCACTATTAAAATTTGACATTTTAACATTATAACGTTATCAAAATTTAACTTGGACAAATTATAAGAGTAACTCTTACATTTTACCTCTTGTGTTATTTTTATTTTTGTAATTTAATTAATTTAAATTTGACCCATAATTTTACATTTTGTGTCAAGATAGTCTAATTGATAATGTTGATTAAGATTTTTGACAAACAATTGTCACTACATTGGTTGAGTTTTAACTCACTAAAATGAACAAATTTATAATTGTGTCTATAAAAGCATGGTGGGCGCGGCTCATGTGCACATTTTCATAAAAAACATACTAACAATTATAATTAATTTGATCAAATTGACACAAAATTATAAATTTAATGTCAAAATTGAATAATTAAAATTATAAGAATCAAAATAACATAAACGGCCAAGAATAAGAATTGTTGGTATACTTTGTTCATATAACTTTGACTATCCATTTTAATATTATATCATTGGAGATAATCGAATAAATCTTGCCATTTATGATTTCTACTAATATTGTGGTGATACATACATATTGTTTTGGTATCGTGACTTAGTGGGTAATTTGCGTGAACAAATTGGGCCGAGCTAGTAAGAATGGTCTTGAGAAGTTGGGCTGCAGAGTGGGCTGAGCTGCGGGTTTGTCCACCTCGATTTAGGGCCGAACAAGGCTAGGCCGGTCAAAGGTATTTGACCAGACCAGTAGAGATTCATATTTTGGGACCTAGTGAATTCAGAGTGACGGTCAACACCTTGACCAAACTACAGCGGAAGACGATCAAACAAAATTAGGCCTTAGCATAGTGATAAACCGTGATACATGAAAATGGTGACATGTCGAGCTATCCTAGCACGGTGTTGCATGTAGCTCGGCTAAACCAATGGATGACAGAATACAGTTCAGTTGCATGACGGTAGCCAAGTAGAGAGTTATGCGCCATCTCACTTGACTTGCAGTGAGAAGGGTGTTAAAGGATGAGTATTATCCTTTAGGAATATGATTCCTAGGAGGACTCTGCTAAGGAGAGTTAGGGTCATACTAGGGTTGTGCCATGCAAAATCTACAAAAGCTCATGCCAAACCCTAATCTCAAGTATTGCAATTCAAACTCCCGAATACACAGAGTTTTTGTGTCTTTTGTTAACTTGCTGAAGGGGCTTCTGGCACACACCCGCCGGTTAGCTCACATTTGTATTTTCAGGTGATTGAAAGACGATGTTTGGAGAAAAGAAAGCTTGATCAACAGGATTAAGGATTATTTCGTGCTCGTACAATTGGCGCCGTCTATGGGAAGTGATACAGAGAACTTTCCACTTGATTAAAGTTTTCCTTCAACTGATTTCAATGGTGTACGTCGAAGACTTGTCGTAATCTTCCATCGACGGGCAAACCCTAGAAGGGAACAAGAGAGGCGAAGAGTTGCCTCTTGCTCCACGCATGATGAATTTGGACCCTTAGTAACGAAACCCTCACAGGGGGGCCCGAGAAAAGCGGGGGTTAAGCCCTCGTCGATCCAGAAGCCTAGATGGACAAAGGAAGAGGACAAATTCCTAGATTATAGAGGATCGAGTGAGGGAGCGAGACGAGTTGATAAGAAGGATGACGACGGATATGGAAGCGTTGAAGCGCCAGATGAAAGGCAAAGGCATGGCAGGGGTAGAGATTTGCGAGGGATGGACACAATCCAATCGTTCCGGGGAGCAGGATAGGTGCATCATACCCACACACTCAGAGAGTAGGAGCCTCTGGACAAGCAACACACATTCGAGAACTTCCAAGACTCGTTACTCCAGATCAGAGAGAACTAGGCCTGAAAGATCATACACTGAGGGGGAGCAGTTATTGACCCTTCCACACTCACTAAACCTCTTCAAGACACACTAAGTTGTCTAGATCAATAGATTTGCAGACAGTTTTAGAGGAAAGGGCACGAAGAAAGGAAGATGCCCAAGCTAGGGACCTCCAAAAGGTCCCTACTCTATAGTGGCTGGCTCCTAGGACGCATGGAAGAGTTGAAGTTGGAATGCCAATGCCGCGCCTTGTATATGAACTTGCAGACAAAGCACTAGTTCAGTTGCAGAGCTTGCCATTCGTTCCAGTGATAGAGAACTCACCCCTACCCGTAGGCCTCAACCAGCCTAAGTTTAATATATACGACGAGAAATTAGATCCTTACATACACCTCGGCCACTTTCGACAAATAATGGCCATACACCGGCGCAATGAGGCTTTGATGTGCATCCTGTTTTCGTCAAGCCTTGGAGAATTGAGCTTGACTTGGTTCGAGAAGTTGCCAAAGGAAAGTATTGCCTCCTGGATGTAACTCGCAGAGGCATTTGTTACTCGGTTCAAAACAAACACCAAGATGCTAGTTGAGATAGATCAATTGCTTACCATTGACATGGGCGAGAAAAAAACGTTGAAGTCCTACAATAACAAGTATTTTGAGACATTCAATTAATTTTGTTAAATAGAGTTTTTTGACAAGGGAGTATTTGTAAATTTTTAAACTACAAGGACAATCTGTATTTTAAACAAATCTTAAGGAGTGCATTTGTAATTTACTCTTTAAATTTGATTAATTTATAGAATGTAGCTTATGGTATTGGTTATGACCCATTATGATTATTCTTTGGTTATGATAAAAAAATGTATTTGGTTATACGTTTAGTGCTGTTTGGTTATGATCCATTTTCATGTTTATTATTATTCAGTATAATATTAATTATAACTAATTGTGATTATTATCAAGTGGTATTTGATTTGGACCTATTGTATTATTTTTAGGTAAAAGTAATTTTGGCCCTAATTAAAAATAGATTATTTTAATTAATTATTTAATTTTTAATGAAAAAATATTAAAAAAAAATGTGATTGAGGGGTGGTTTGGAATGATCTAAATAAGTGCACTTTTTGAATTTTTATAAAATATGGGTTGGATATGGTTTGGGTTTGAAGTGATGTGATAGATAAGTGATGTAACTTAAATAAGATAGTGACTTTTTAACTTTTTTAAGACACTCCAAACAAGACCTGAGTGTTTTTTTTTCATTAACTATTTTAATTTGAGATGAGTTATTTTAACTCATCCTAAATATTTATCGTATTAACACTACAAATTATGATATCATTCATATTACGCACATTCAAAATAATAATAATAATGATGATGACGACGAGGATGATTGATGGGAAGCCATTGAACAATTTTTCTACAACTCGGGCAGGGGGTATGTATCCGAGTAAGGATCATCTGCTGCCATTTCCTGCGGCTCTCCCTGCCGCCCTCACCAAAACGACGTCGTTTTGTTCATCAACTCCCTCTTTCGC
Organism: Camellia sinensis; assembly: GCF_055761805.1. Lineage (NCBI taxonomy): Eukaryota > Viridiplantae > Streptophyta > Magnoliopsida > Ericales > Theaceae > Camellia > Camellia sinensis. Next base: position 16,036,514 of record NC_138968.1, read on the forward strand.
TCTCTCCCAGCTCTCTCTTCAGTCAAAGTACCCTTTCTGTATCCATCTCTTTTAACTCTATCTCTCTATGTATATACATATATCTCCTGCCCCCAATCACTTTGTTTTCAATCTCAACAATCAAAATGCTAAATAAAATCATAACTTTCCATCAAAAAACCCTATCAGAACCCATCAATCGCCGCACACTATCTCTCTTCCGCCACCATTCTTTCTCTCTCTAAAATTCTTTGCTAAAAAGATGCAGAACCCACGCCGAAATCAATCTTCGTCTTTTGACCCAAACCCACAAAATCGTTTCATAGGTCAATCCGATGCTTTTTCAAGTGTGCTCTACTCAATCCCAAGCAAAACAACAATACCCAAAAGAAGAAGATTGAGTTTCAGCAACCCAAACACCCACATCCATTGATTTTGTGCAATAAAGATAGGAACTTGATTTGTACTTGCAGTTCCTGTGATGATTGTTGATGGAGATTGGGTTTATGCTTGTTAACAGTGCAAGGGTTTGCTTCACATTTCATGTGCAGAGTTATCCATTGAAATTGAGCACCCATTTCACTCCTTTCGCCTCTCTGTTCGTCTCTCTCAAAGGGGCTAAGTTCAAAAATGAAGAAGGACTGAAAAGTAAAGTAAGAAGGAGGGGAAAAAAAACAAAAAAAAACCTCAAAACGACGTTGTTTTGGCGGGCCGCAGGAAGGGCCGCAAGAAAGAGCAGCAGATGATCTGGACTCGTGTGTATCATGAAAGCAGTTGATTTTTGAATAACTTGGTAGATTTTTGACACATGATTTGGTAATTGTCGTAGTGGGTGTTTGGGAAGTGAATTTTTTTTTAGGTTTTTTTAGTTGTAGAATATTATTAGAGAATTTTTTTTTTTTTGTGTTTGAGAAGATAGTTTGGTTTTTTTGTGATTGGATGTGATATTTGTGAGAGAAAAAGTGAAATGATTATGAGATTTAATGTGATATTTTGTTTGGATTTGTAACCAATTTGTCTTTTAGTGAAAAAAAAATAAAAAAAAAACCAAAAAACGTTCTTCCCAAACAGCGCCATAGTATGTCATTAGAGAAGCTATTTTTGACTAAATTACTATATTATGACTTTGACAAATGTTTTAACAGAGATGCTTTTAGGTCTTCTGCATGAGCAAGGATTCTCTCCTTCGTTTTCTACTTAACTCCCTCCTTGCAACAGTCACGATTTATTTAAAGAGAATCTAACGGCTCAGATCACTTTATTAAAAAAATTAAAAATTAAAAAGTAATTTTTTTGGAATGATCTGAACCATTAAATTTTCTTAAGATGAATCTTGATCATACAAGGAGGGAGTCAAGTAGAGAAGGTAAGGAGAGGATCCTTACTCCTTCTGCACTCTTCTTTGATTTGTCTAATTGGAAGGAGACTTCAATCAATTAATACTCCATCTGTCCCAAAATAATGGTCCTTTTTGAGAAATTCAACTTTTTTTTAATAGTACAATTATTGCACTTTAAAAAAGTTAATTTTCCAAAATTACCCTTTTGATAGTACATTTTTGAGAATATCAATGTCATAATTGTACTTTTTATATTGTTTATTAATTTAAAAGAGTAGCAAAATAGGAAATTTATATTATTGTTGTATTTGATCTTTGAAAAGAGACTAATATTTTGAGACAATGAAAAATAAAATAAGGAACTAATATTTTGGAACGGAAGGAGTAATAATTAATGATTGATGTGAAGCCATTGACACTCCGTTTGGGAAGAAGATTTGTGGCTAAAATAGCCACAAAAGATAAAATAGACTATTTTAGCCACAACAAATAAAATATCATATTTAACCCATAATCATTACTCTTCTCTGACAAAAAAAGTCAAAAAAGTTAAAAAATCTTTCCAAAACCAAACTTTTTAACCCAGATTAAAATAACTAAAAAAATCAAAAAATTAAAAAGCCAATCTACTTCCCAAACCAACCCTAATAATTTTTCAACAACTTGGAGGTGTGTATCCACGAAATAAGGTTTGCGTCTTCTCCGCTCTTCTTTGACTTGTCTAATAGGAAGGAGACTTCAATTAATTTTAGCTGATTAAAACATACATAAATAAAATAAAATAAAGCCTCAATCATTGCACAAAATATTTGGTTTGCTTGATTTTGAATTTCAGAAAATATTTTTTAAAAAATTCTATTTTTTTATTTTTCATATTTTTTTTTGTTTTTATTAATTTTTAATATTTTAATAATTTTTTAAAAAAATTTTTAGACACACCTAATATAAATATACTTAAAAAGTATAATTTTTGTAAAAAAATCTTAGAAAATTTACTAAATACCAAAAATACAAAAAAAATTAAAATTTAGTATATTTTTCATATTTTTCTGTATTTATTAATTTTTAAAAATATTTTTCACAAATATTTTCCTTTTTAGGTGCATCTAAAAAAGTAAGAAAAAAAATTACTTAAAATTTAAAATATTTACTAAAAAAAAAATTTAAAAATTAAATTTTCAAAAAATTGAATTTAGAAAATTATAATCAAACACACTTTTTTTTTTTTAGATGGGTGCACAAAATATTTGTTAGGTTGTTATTTTTATTGACTTTCTTTCAAGATTTTTTTTTTTTTTTGAACTCAATTAGGAAGTTCATTATTTTAGTTAGTTTCTTAATTTTTTTTTAGTATTTTAACTTGATTAAAAAATTTATATTTGGAAAGTTAATTAGCTTTCTTTTGTAATTGATTTAGTAGTTGTGAGAAAAAAATAAAATAATTATAATTTAAATATGATATTTTGTAGTCTTTTCGCAACCTTGATAAAAAGCTGCGTTTGCAACTTCTTGCTAAAAAAGCTACATTGACTTTTTTTTAGCAAGAAGTCATTTGACAAGGTGAAAAAAAGTTACACAGAAAATTACAATTATACTCTTTATATTGTTTAGGGTTATACATGGATGAACATGTAAATTTTTTAAATTGGGCGGGGTAATTTGGTCATTTTATTGTGATGTGACATCCTAAATAAATATTAACCAAAAAAGCCAAAAACAACTTTTTATCAACTTTTCAAATCATTTTTCAAAAAAGTCAAAAAATTTGATAAAAAACCAAAAATCAACTTTTTAACTATTCTAACTTATTTTATTTTTATTAACTATTTTAACCTAAAACTATGACCTTGTTTGGGAAGACTAAATAAGTTCATATTTTTTACCTTTTTATCTTTTTTGAGTCACATCAATCAATATCTCATCTTTACTTTTCTACACATCTTTTTATAAAAAGTCAAAAAGTACACCTATTTAGAACATCCCAAACAACCAAAAAGAGCCTTTGTTTATTCCAGAGGCGGTTTTATAAGGTCGGTTGTTTTAGAATTATTATTATTATTATTATTATTATTATTTTAAGGCTCGCGAAAGACATTGTGACTTGATTTCAAAAATAAAAATAAATAAAAATTAGTGCACCAATAAAATAACACTATTAAAATTTGACATTTTAACATTATAACATTATCAAATTTAACTTGTTACTTGGACAATTATAAGGGTAATTCCTGCATTTTACCTCTTGTGTTAATTTTATTTTTGCAATTGTAATTAATTTAAATTTGACTTATAATTTTAAATTTTGTGTCAAAATAGTCTAATTAAGATTTTTGACACTGCATTGGTTGAGTTTTAACTCACTAAAATGAACAAGTTTATAATTTTGTCTATAAAACCATGCCAGGTGCGGCTCATGTGCACATGTTCATAAAAAAAATGGTAATAATTGTAATTAATTAAATTAAATTGACACAAAATTATTAATTTAATGTCAAAATCAAATAATTAAAATTATAAGAATCAAAATAACATAAATGACAAAGTATAAGAATTGTTGGTATACTTTGTTCATTTAACTTTGACTATCCATTTCAACATTATATCATTGGAGACAATCGAACAAATCTTGCCATTTATGGTTTCTACTAATGTTGGCATTGTTTGGAAACTTAGCTATTTTAGTAGGTTATTTTATTTTTGACTATTTTAGTAGGTTAAAATTTTTTGTATTTAAAAAAATGGTTAGATTTTTTGTAGTTGGATATGATATTTGTGAGAGAAAAAATAAAATGATTATAGACTTGATGTGACATTTTATCTTATTAATTAATTTAATCTATTTTATCTTTTTGTAATTTTTAACCAAAAAATCCTCCAAACCCAACTTGCTAAACACCCACACTGTGGGATACAACTATACTGTTTTGGTATCGTCACATTATTGATTTGTTTGGTGAGCATTATTATTTCGGTTCCGATTGGTAGCTCGAATAACACGGCTCGAAATCTGGCTTGACACCAAAACAACGTCGTTTTGGTGTCGAGTTTTTTTTTTTTTTTTTCTTTCTTCCCTGGTTTTGTTGCAGAACGAAGAAGAAGAAGAAGAAGAAGAAGAAGAAGAAGAAGGGAGAAGAAGAGAAGGGAGAGGGAGGAGGAGGAGAAGGAGGAGGAGGAGGGGAGAGGGCCATAAAAATCGGTTGGAGGAGGAGGGGAGGCTGGGCAGACGACCGGGGCTGGCAGACGACGGTGGTGCTGTGACGTCGGCGGGGCTGGGCAGACGACCGGGGCTGGGTGAGGCGACGGTCTGCTGCGACGATCGGCGGCGGCGGTGGCGGTGGCGAGGCTCTGCTTCTCCTCTGCTTCTTCCCTTCCTCCTCTCTTCTCTCTCTCTTTCTCCTCTGTTTCCTCTCTTCTCTCCCTCTTTCTCCATTTCGAGCCGTTTCGAGCCTCTAAAAGTCGAGCTACGAGGCATTTTCCTTATTATTTGGAACAAAAAAATTATTTTTTTAACTAAATAATGTAGTAAACCATTAAGTTATTAAAAGTAATAATCTCTCTCATATGTTTTTTAATTACTAACTAATCATATCACTAACATATTAGGGAGAAAGTGGGTTTTTTCTTTGGGTAAATTATATTTTGTCATCTTTATATTTGATTACTTTGTGTGTGACTATTTTCCCACTTTAGCCCTTCATGCCCATTTATTTTCAGAGTTAGGTTAGGTAGAATTATTTATTGTGTTTGCTTTCAGTTTTTTGAATTCAATTTTCTAAACATTGAGTTTTTATTTATTTATTTTTTTTTCGTGTTTTTTTTAATGTTATTTTTAGTGAATATTTTTAAAATTTTAAGGATTTTTTTTTTTTACTTTTTTAGATACACCTTACTTAGATGTATCTAAATAGTAAAATATTTATAAAAAAATATTTTGAAAAATTAATAAATATACAAAAATACAAAAAAAATGTACAGAATTTTGGTAGTTTTTTTCCCTCTTTTTGGTATTTAGTGAATTTTTAAAAAAAAAAAATTTCACAAATATTATATTTTTTAAGTGTTTATGTTAGGTGTGTCTAAAAATTTTAAAAATTGCTCAAAATATTAAAAAAATTCATTGAAAACAAAAAAAGAAAAAAAAGAAAGTAGAATCTTCTGAAAATTGTTTTTTTGGAAACCAAAACCAAACAAGCTGATTATTGTGATGATTGTTAGTGTAAGGATTATTAGTGAAGCGATTAAAAAAAAATTGTGTTTGTTTGTGATATATTTTAGTGAGAGGATTAACTATATGAAATACCATAAATATCCTTTGATATTTTTGATATATTTTAATATTAAAAATTATATTTTATGATTTTTTTTGTATTGTATTATTTAATATATATATATATATATATATAAAGAAAAATTGACGTAATGCAAAAAAATAAAAAAAAAATGCACAACGTACAACATGGGCTTTTTGTCCAAACTAATCTCCTTAACCTCCATTTGGGAAGTGGGTTGCCTTTTTGATTTTTTTTATGAGAGAATAGTATAATGATTATGGATTGGATGTGATATTTTATTTGTTGTGACTAAAATAGCCTATATTATCTTTTGTGACTATTTTAGCCATAAACCAACTTACCAAACAATGCTGTAAGTTTTGAAATCCAATCCTTGGAGGCCTTTGTTAATCCCCTCCTTCAAGGCCGATGCTAGTCCAAAGGGACTACCAATCTCAGACTTCACTTTGAAAACAAACATGATATTAACAACCCGAACATACTAATAGTCCAGTCTCAAAGCAGCCCCACCTCTGAAAATAAAATAGGACCTTAAATTTTATTTTTTTCTACTTGGACCCTTTATGTTTCAAGTTTTCCCAATTTGTTTCTAAAGTTAATTGGTATTTAAAATTAAATAGAAAATGTCATAATAACTGTCACATAATATAAAATATATATTATTATATTAGATCTTAAGTTTATGTTATAGATGTGATTTATATATAATAAAATATTTTTATGTTACGTTAATGTTTTTTTTTTGTTTAATTTTAAGAATAAATTGAGAGAAATTTAAAATACGAAGGGTCACAGAAAGAAAAAAAATAAATTTTAAGAAATAAAGTGAGAAAACGGCAGAGGGGGCATGAGAAATTTACTTTTTTTCCTTAGGCCCCTTTTAGAAACATGGTTAAAAGTTAAAAGATAATTTTTAATATATTTTAAATCACATCATTTCTCATATAAAATAGTACAAAAAGATTAAAAAAATTAAAAAAATCAACTTTTAATTATTTTCTCAAAACACTCCTTAATTTTAATGTCAATTAGGAGACAAACGGTGTTATGAACCAAAGTGGCTACTTGTACCGGAAGCCTTGTCTCTACGTATTTTGTAAAGTCTCTACTCTCGTCGCGGCCAACAAAAATTTATTTTGTAAAGTCTCTACTCTTGTCGCGGCCAACGGAAATTTTATTGTTTTGTCTCCTTTGTTAAACCTCTCTGTGTCCATCATGTTTAGGGGAAGGGGTGCTGGTTACATAGCTACCCTTATTGTTGTTCATGTTCACGTTCTTTTTTGTGTGAATTGCGACACTAATAATCAAAATCAGCAGCAACTCCTCCACAAGAATTCTTGTGGAGATATCGATAACATCGGTTTCCCCTTTCGACTCAACCCACTTGATAATTGTGGAGACAAGAATTTCGAGTTTGAGTGCGAGAACAATCGGACAGTACTATACTTGTATTCTGGTAAATACTACGTCCAGGCGATCAACTACAGCAGTCGAGTTATCAGCGTGGTGGATGTGGGGATACAGAGGAATAATTGCTCTTATCTTCCTCTTCATTCTTTAACTCCTCACAACATTGATAATGAAGTATCTCCCACACTTTACAGTATTGATTCAGATTCAGAGTCATTTGTAGCGTTAGTGAGTTGTGAAAAACCAGTGAAATCTCCTCTCTACATAGACACTACTAGTAATATTAGTACTGCTTTCTGTGAAAACAACGGAGGACGAGGAGGAGGTCGAGAAGGAGGAGTCAGAGGTTCGTCATCGTCGAAAAAGCATTCGTACGTTCTGGTCGGAAACCATTATCTTGATTGGTCAGATGTTGCAAACTTATGCAGCGTCGACATGCTTTTTCCGACAAGGTTGCGGCTTCCAGATGGTCGTTTACGTAACATGACGAGCTTGTTGGAGGTCCACAACGCGTTGGCTGATGGATTTGATCTTAAATGGCGTTTCGACAGCTACCAACAATGCACACGTCAGGCGCGTTGCTTCTCTAATTATGATCAAAATGCCACCGTCGGCGCTTGCCGAAAGGATAATGGTCGTCTATACGGAATTTGGGCCTTTCTAGGTGCGTGACTCCAACCTTTTTTTTTAAAGTTTTTTATCTCCCCTTCAATACACATAATTTTTAACAAAACTGCTATGTATCATGAAAAATCTTTCATGAAAATAATCATAAAAATTTTGTGATCTTTAAATTACATTTAGAATAAAACACTACACACTAATTAAGATAATCTAAGGATCATAAATTTTTCATGATCATTTTCATGACAAAATTTTCATGATCCCTAATTTTTCTCAATTTTTAATGTCTAACATTAATCCAATTAAATTACAATTAATTATAAATTCTTAATTATTTAATGTAATTATATTTTATATTTTATATTAATTCTTAATTATATTATATTTTATTTTAATTAATACATAAATCTAATTTTAGGTTTGGAAAAAATAGGGGGTAAAATTGTCTTTCTATTATATTAATTTCACTTTATTTTCTTAGAAAATCAAACTCACTCTAAAAAATAGTATGTGTAATACACCTTTCGTTAATTTGGATGAAAAAATTAATGATAGTATTTTAATCCAAAATCACGCGAGGACTTTTTGACTATATTTAAACAATAAAAAGGTAAAATGCCTCGGGCCCAAACTAGGAGGGGGTTAAAATGAATTTAACCTTTTTATTTTTTATAACAAGCTTCATTATCAAATAAAAATATAGGAATCCATTTTATCTCCATGTGGTATGGCTTAATAGCACTTTACCTTTTTATTTTTTAAAAATAGTCATATGTTCCCATGTGATTTTGAACTAAATTGCAACCGTTAATACCGTTAACCATAGATATGAAATGCTATAATACTTTCAAATCTTATATTATTTGTTATTTTCTTTCTCTCTCATTACTCATACACATAATTTATAATGTCTAGTATTAATTCAATTGAATCACAATTAATTATAAATTCTTAATTATTTATTTTAATTCTTAAATTTTTATTCTAATTTTAATTTAATTATATTTTAGATCACAATTAATCCTAAATATTTAACTACTTATTGTAATTGCTAACTTTTTAATCTAATTTTAATTTAATTATATTTTATATCACAATTAATCCTAAATTGTTAATTATTTATTATAATTTCTAACATGGTAATCAAATTTTAATTTAATCACATTTTAGATCAATTCTTAATTATTCTTTATTTTTATTTTATATTGGGCGAATTACACTAATAGTCTCTATAGTTTTGGGTTTGTGCCACTTTAGTTCATAACTTTTCAATTGTGATACATTTAGCCATAAATTTTGAATCTTGTTTCAAATAAGAACAATCAAATATATTTCTTTTGTAAACGGTCTAATTCAAGGGTAAAGTCATCATACAATTTATTTTGTGTTGGTTAACTTATATGTTGTTTGAAATGTAATAGCCTTTTATTTTAATAAATAATGTTGGAATTTTCTTAGTTATAAAGCTCTATTTTGTTTGGTTTTCAGAATCTATTTTCAGAAAAAAAAATTTAAGAAACAAAAAATTAAATTGCTGAAAAAAAATTTAAAAACACATAATTTTTATATAATTTTATCGTTTGAGAAGGTAGAAATAGAATTTTTGTTTAAGAAACTAAAAATTAAATTGGTGAAAAAAAAGTTAAAAACACATAATTTTTATATAATTTTATCTTTTGAGAAGGTAGAAATAATTATTTAAAATAAATTTTTTTTGATATTTATTTTCGTTAAATTAGTTTCTATTTTTTTAAAGGTTAAACATGGTGATAATTTTGATTTCATTATTAAACCAATCCATTAAATTAAAAAATTCAAAACTAAAAACTTTTCATATATTAAACTTATCGATTACACATTAAAAGTTTAATAACTATTCATTATATGATAACCATCCAAAAATATCAACAAAAATAATTACTCATTACATGATCATCATCCAAATACATACTAAAAATTAATTTGGTAAAAAAATTGAAATATAAAAGATTTATCATTTTTATATAATTTTATATTTGGTGTATAGAAATAATTTTAAAAAATTCAAAAATAATTTTTTGACATTTATTTTTGTCAAACTAGTTTATATTTTATCAAATTGACAAATTTGTCCTTGAAATAGAGTAATAGTGTCTTTAATTGCCCTTATTTGCCATGAGATTCAAAAATTAGGATCAAATGTATCACAATTGAAAGGTCATAGAGGAAAATCACACAAGTTCCAAACTACAGGAACCATTAGTGTAATTCGCCCTTTTATATTTTATTTAATTATATTTTAAACACATTTAATTATATTTTATATTTTAGATCAATTATTGATTACATTTTATTTCATTCTAATTAACATATTAATTTAATTTTAGGTTTGGAGAAAATAGGGATCAAATTGTCCTTTTGTTGTATTAATTTCATTATAATTTTTCAAAAAACAAAAGTCACTCTAAAAATTAGTGTGTGTAATATACCTTTTGTTAGTTTGGATGAAAAAAATTAACGGTAGTATTTTAGTTCAAAATTACATTGGGCTTTCTCACTATATTTGAATAATATAGAGGTAAAGTACTCTAATCCCAAACCATAAATGAGTAAAATGAATTTAACCCAAATATATATATATATATATATATTACATCCCTAAAAGGGGTGCATAGGTATGTACTTCATAATTTTTTTGACAAAATTTCTTAATATAGACTCTAAAATATACTAACTTTTCTCACCGTAAAAGTTAACTATAACTTTTCATAATTTCATTATTTATAATTTTAGGTTATACATTATAATTTCATTATTCATAATTTTAACACAAAGTATCATATTACACACCTCAAACATCCATAACTTTCATCACTTAAAAAAAAAAAAAAAAAAAAAAAAAAAAAAGGAAAAGGAAAAGGAAAAGGAAAAGGCTCACCTCCAGTCCATTAATTAGTTTTGGGGTTTTTTTAGCCTATTTCGACTCCAACTTCGTAATCCAAATCATTTAAAGTTTAATAATTTTTTAGGAGATTATGTTTGTAAAAAATTAAATTAATCGAATATCAGTAACTACATATTTAAATAAAATTTATTCTTAAAAAAAAATAGAAGAAAAATATGAAATTGATAATAAATCATTCATTTTTTAAAAATAAATATAATTCAAATATGATTATCAATATCCAATTAACTTAATGTTTTGTATGAATAATCTTACGACATGCTAAGCTTTGAATGATTTGTAACACCGAGGCGGAGTCGAAATGGGCTCAAAAAGCCTAAAACTGCATCGAAATGGGCTAAAAAGCCTAAAACTGCATCGAAATGGGCAGGCAGGAGATTAGCCTCCTCCAATATATATATATATATATATATATATATAACTTTGTTATATATACTTTTTTAGGGTGCATGTTGTACAATTTTTTTTATAATATATGCATAAACCCTCACTATATGTATATGCGTAGAATTATACTGAAATAAGAAATTACATTTGAAAAGTGAGTTTTTCTATTCTACATATTACTGATGAGCTGATATCACCCTTGCAAAAATACAAAAGATACACATGGTGTGCGTACCGGATTCCGCACTATATGAAAGTAGATTGGGGCTCCGCTCTCAGTTGGACTATCCAGGGACTGAGGTTCCTGCCACAAGAAGTACCGTTAGAGCTGCCCGGCCAGGGTTGGCCGGATAATCCCTCCGGTGTGGGAATCAGTGATCGGAGAAGAAGTATATAGAGTTGAGTTTGTATGTATGTGTGGTTTTGCTTGGAATAGTTCAGTTACCTTCAATGTGAACTGAATGAAGTATATATAGAGTTCCTTCCTTGCTTTTCAAGATGGTTTCATGGAGCTTAGGTGCTGCCAAATGTCCTTTTAGCATTGCCCAAGGTGGGAGACTATTTGGTAGTCATTATAGAATGCATACACTCATTGTAGTCCTACTGATAACAAGCCACATTCTTCTGGTTCAACAGCTTTCGGGATTCTAGGTGTAGGGGACCAGCTGAGGTGGCAACTTGCACATGCTCATACTCATAACATCTACGTTTCTCTGTGGGGCTCCTTTGGCTCGGTGCCTAAGTATCCCAGTTCGGCCCTGGACGAGGCTTCTGTTGGGATGGCCCGGTCTATTCGGATGTCTCTGTGTGGGCTCGGCCCACTTTTAGTTCGGTCCATAGTTTCGGTCTTGCAACTTGGCCCAGCCCAGCATCACGACTGGGCTAACCTTTCCACTGCGAGTTGGGCCCAAGTGCTTGAGGACTTAGGTAGGCTATTGGTCATAGAGTTGGGCTCAATTGGCTTGCCCATATATTCTTCTAACCCACTTGGATTTGGGCTTTAGTGGATTGGGCCGGCCCAAGGTTTGGATCCGACCATTTTGTATTCTACCCCTTCACATGGTGTATCTTTGTTTGTAGAAATTCAAAGTTCTGCATAGTTTATTTGTTCAAATTCAAAAACAAGAAGCTAGATGGAACACATAATTTTGAAATGATAGACAATACAAGGTTGTAAATTTAAATGAGGAATCAGGCTTTGGGCTTAACTAGTTAATTTCGACTAGTTTCTATCAGTCTCATGTTCTCGTTTTCACATTAATATCCTTTGTATTTCAAGGAGACTAGTAATGTTTTTGATCTCTAACACTATTTATTCTTTCAAAAATTGCAGATGGGTTGAAATATGACTTGAAGTGTAAGTATTCCCCCTCCTCCATCTATATCTGTTTCATTTCTAAGCAATCTGACAACGTTCATTTCAAATTTTGTCTAGAAGAAAACACAAAAAGCTCCCTTGGGCCAGACACCACCTCTGTAATACTGATTCATTTTCTCAACTATTTCACAAATCTGTGTGAAACTTAAATTTGACTTGCTTGATTTGATCATTCTAGAATTGTTTTAAAAATTTATAGTGCAAATTATCATTTTCACCCTTTGCCTTTTATTCTTATGTTTTATTTTTTACTTATTTAAAATAGTCGGTGACATAGAAACACATTAAAACAAGAGTGCTTTCTTTCGCACAACGGCATTAAAACAAGAGTTAGAAATCTAATACTTAATCAATGTAATTAGAAGGTATTTAAAAAACAAGGGAAACAATTGTTTGCACTCCAAAATCTCTGGGCTGGAGAGTGTTGTTCGAGTTCATGAGGCTCATCCCGAGTTTTATTTCGATAATCTGAATCATTTATTTTGTAGAATTCTTCATATATATTATTCACAAAAAAAAAAGAGCAATCTAATAATTACAATTTGTTCAATTTATTGAAATGTCTCCAAAAAACAGAGGATAAGTATATTTTTTGAAATAGACTATCTATTTTTTTTTAATTATATATATACATTTTTTTTAGTGACAAACACAATAAATTAAACAAGTTAGGATTATTGGACTGAATTTTTTTTTTTTTTTTGGTAGATGATATACATGAAAGATATTAAAAAATGAATAATTTAAATTATCCAAATAAAACCTATGGTAGGTCTCACGAGCCCAAATAGTATCTGGACAGAAGGATAGTCCAGCCCCAAAAACAAAGTGAAACTATGAGAGTGTAATTACCTTGGAATATACGTTGGGGATTGTTTTTTTAGATAAAAAAAATATGGTATGCAGTTAATCCGCGGGATCATTTTGAAAGTAAACAATTCTTATTGTACAAATTGAAAAACAAGAAGCCAAATGGAACACTAGTTTGCTAAATTAAAGGAGAAATCAGGCTTTGTGATTGACCTTTTATCTCTTAGTAGTTAATTTTCACAAGTTTAAACTCTATTTTCTCTTTTTCTTTTTCTTTTCTTGATGGGGACTCATGTTCTGTTTTTCACCCCTTAAATAAAATTTTAATAAAATAATCATTTCATTTCAATGATCAAACATGAATAATGTTAAATTTGTCATTTGTTTATATCACTTTTAATCTATCACATTATGTCTCAACACTGCATTGAAAATAGATAGAATTGATAAGACTACGGAATAGTAATGCTTTGGTCTCTAACACTGTTTATTTCTTTCAAAAAATGCAGATCAGTTGAGTAATGACTACGACTGTATGTATTCTCCCTTCTCCATTCATATTTGTTTCAAAGTCATTACAATCTATAAGAGTGAAATTTTTGTTGTAAAAAATATTTAGGGATCAATTCATGTCGTTGTGATAATAGTCATTAAAAAGATGTTTTGAAAAGTCGAAAACATGACTTTTAGTGACAAATAATTTATAAATGTTGCTAATAAATGCGTTTTAGTGACAAAATAATTTGATTCCAAAAAAAAATATAGAGGCAAATTTTGGTCGTAAAATGATAATACTAATGTTCTAATTTTGTCATTAAAAATATAATAATGACGCTTCTAACAATAAAAATATTTCTTCCCTAACAAGTACTTTTATCTTTATATTTTAATATTTAAAATCTTAATTTATTGTAGTGAGCAATCACATACTATTTAATTCAAAAGTTGTTTGGAATAAAACAATAAAAGCTCGTTATTCATTTTCAAAAATTTATCACTAAAAACTTTGTTTTTGACTTTTTAGAACAACATTTTAACAATTATTCTTTCGATAACAGGAATTATTATCTTTTGCAATAAGATTTTTACTTTTAAGGATCAAAATTATTAATTCCTAAAACTCTTATATGTTGCGGTGCAATTTTATCATACCAATTTTTCAAATCGTTGGATCTCATTCAGTTGCTTTTCTCATTCCTATCAAGACGCCTTTGATCACTTTGATAATTAAGACTAATTGAATATTTCATTATGGTTAGTTTTAAGGCGGTGTGTCTTTCAAGTTCAAGTTCAAGTTCCAAGGAGGAATCCTCAGGATTGTCAATGTGAGTTCCTTTTTCGTTTCTGGATTTTAGTTTAATTTATTTGTAATTTTTATGCATGTCGGCTGATTTTTGTTTAATTTTTCTTATAGATCTTAATTGGGGTTACGAGCTCAAAGTCATAGGTAAATCACTCCCCTTTTTAACAGGAAAAAGTAGTTTTTGTCAATTGATTTTAAGGTGGGATAGGGTTGGGCACGACCTAATGGGCAGTCAAGCTTGTTTTTTCAAGACTTAAGATTGATATTTAAGCTCACAAAGTTGGGTTAGGATGACTTTTTAAGCCTGCCTATTAAACGGGTTGATTTAGGAATGTTTCTTGTGACCTGATTTGACTAACATATATAATGAGAAATGTTATATATAATGAGAACTTGTTACCATATGTCCCGTAATTACAACAATTATAATATTTGATTATGACCTATTATGGTATTAATTATGACTTAATTATATAACTTGTTTATACATATTGTGATGTTAGTTATGGCTCATTATAATATTAATTATAATATTATTTTGGTTATGATCTAAAAACTTTTTAGTTATATCTTATATTTTGTTTGGTTATAATTTTTTTTTTTTTTAATTATAACAACCATAGAATTGAGTTATGACATTTGTAGATATTAAATCCACAAATGTTATAACTTGTTTAGAGTACACACCTTTTTACCATAATATTACCTATTAATATGTATATACTTACAGAAAATTTATTTATCTAAATTTACACCTAGGATATATATGGCTTGATATTTAGTTTTTGTGGATATAAAATTACTAAATCTGAGTTTTATAATATTAGTTTTAATTTAATCTATGGGCTTGTTTGGTGGGCTTGGGATTGTAATACTATTTTAGGGTTGGATTTTGGATGAGACTTCTAGGCCCCCGAAGTCAGACTAGGTTTGACTTGGGCTCAAGAGTTTTCTATACATTTCTTAACTTAAACTTGATTGAGTTTGAACCTGACCCGATATTTGTCCACCACTAAGTTAAATACTTCCAAATTCTAACAATGGCAAGACAAAAGAATGATTTTTAATTTGTCATCTTGTGATTTTTATATACAGGAGGAATTCTTTTGGCAAGAATTCTATTTGGCTTATGTGCTTTTGCATTTTTAATCCGTAAGTTTAAGAGAAGACATTTATCGATGTTCGATAACATTGAAGGTTATTTGCGAAGTCAAAATCACCTCATGCCAATTAGCTACTCTTACTTAGACATTAAAAAGATGGCCAAAGGTTTCAAGAACAAGTTGGGAGAAGGGGGCTATGGTTCTGTCTACAAAGGAAAGCTTAGAAGTGGTCATCTTGTAGCGATAAAAGTATTGGGCAAGCCCAAAGCCAATGGACAAGAATTTATTAATGAAGTTGCTACCATAGGAAGGATTCATCATGTTAATGTGGTTCAGCTAATTGGATATTGTGCAGAGAGATCTAAGCGAGCTCTTATATATGACTTCATGCCAAATGGGTCTCTGGAAAAGTATATATTTTCTCAAGAAGGATATATACCATTGAGTTGTAAGCAAATGTATGAGATTTCTCTAGGAGTGGCTCGCGGGATTGAATATTTACATCGGGGTTGTGACATGCAAATTTTGCATTTTGATATCAAGCCTCACAACATTCTTCTTGATGAGAATTTCACTCCAAAAGTTTCCGACTTTGGGCTTGCAAAATTGTATTCAACTGATGATAGCATTGTGACTTTGATTGCAGCAAGGGGGACAATGGGTTATATGGCTCCAGAGTTATTCTACAAAAACATTGGAGGCGTTTCATATGAAGCTGATGTTTACAGTTTTGGAATGTTGTTGATGGAAATGACTGGTAGGATGAGGAATTTGAATGTCTTTGCTGATCATACAAGCCAAATTTACTTTCCTTCTTGGATTTATGATCAATTCAAAGAAGGAAGGGACATAGAAATGGGAGAGACCAATGAGGACGAAGGGGTGATGGTGAAGAAGATGATAATAGTGGCTTTGTGGTGCATACAAATGAAGCCTAGTGACCGTCCTTCAATGAACAAAGTTGTAGAAATGCTTGAAGGGAATGTTGAACAATTGCAGATGCCTCCCAAACCTTTTCTATGCCCACAAGAGATGCCAACAGAAGATCATAAAATTGACACAAATCCTACAGATTCGCCTATGCCATCAAGTGAATGCATAAATTCCATCACTTTGAATGTAAGTGAACCTTAAATGGTTTCATATCAAATGCGTCATATTTAAGGAAATTATAATTGTTGGCATCCTCTATTGCTTATGTGTTATTGAGGTAGCCTTATTAAACATATGATGGGGAAACTATATATGCATAATTAGATTAAATTTTTGTACGAAAACTTAGTATTTCGTTATTAGATAGCTTCCTTTGGATTGCATTTCAATTTTTCTTGAAAGATTTTCCTAGTTAAAACTAGCTTGATTGGAGCTATGCAAGTATAAATTTTTGTTTAATTTGGATTCATTTGTCATTGTTTAGAAATATTGCTTTGACACTGTACAATAACACCTAAAAATTTTAATTCTAAGTTATGGCATTTACAATAAAGAGAAATAAATTAAATACACAAATTATAATTTAAATGTGATTCGGCAATATGGTTATGTTCATAGAGGGAAGGAGATCAAATCCACTACATAGAATAAAAATTATAGAACTTTGAACATCTTAACTTAACCAGTCTACAATAAAAACCCTAACAAAAAATATAACATATATGATATACCTCTAAAACTTTGGATTAGACCTCTACATGGGCCTAGGTGAAGCATGATTTGGCTTTTTACTGTGATTTTCAACTTTAACCATCCACTTCTATAAAAAGCCTTCTACAGTAATTTTGAATGTGTAGTAAAAATATAAGACAAACAAAAGCTTTCACCTTAAACCAAAAAAGTAAGTTGGAAAAAATTGTCATGGCCCCATTCCGCCCCTAATAGAATGATGCCATGATGGCCATTAATCCGAGATTACCAAAGGCAAACTTACAAAGATTCACACAAATAGAGTATACATATGAGGCTTGCATTTGCGAAAGCAAATTTAAATCTAAGTAGTCAATAAGAGTTGTGCATAGATCAGATGAAATGACATATAACTTAGCATGGTTTTACAACTTGAATACAAAATAAAATAAAATACATCTTACATCTTGATCAAAATGCTTCTCAAGCCGAAACATACAAAAAAATGAACTATAAAGCTAAGAAGTATAATCTTCAAGATGCTACAAAACATGAAACAAAACATGTCATCCACAAAGCTTAGGTGACATCGCCTTCTTGATCATCACCTACACATATATATATATATATATAAGGGAGAGGGGTGAGTTGAAAACTTAGTGAATGATATAAGTAATAAAGGTTTGAATGAATGATATTCGAGATCTTTATCAAAACGATACATATCATAGCTTGTAACAAATCATGGGATGAACCAAGTTCATCAATAAAAGTCTTTCAAAACTTCTTGGGATGTTTAATAACATCTACATAATACAAAGGATGACATTCCTAACAAAACAAAGGAATAACCGAGCCGGAATCAAAAGCACACCCGTTCATGACTGTCGGTGGCCGACCTAGAATCGATTAGACAAACCCACCCGTTCATGACCGTCAGTGGCAAAGGAGATATCTCAAACGTGGGTGCTACTTGTATTAACGTCCCCTAGCACAAAAGGACCTTCTAAGAATGTCATCAAAACAAAGATAATATTTGATACAAAAGCTAATGGACAATCATTCATACTTGATCAAATACTTTTCCAAAACAAAGCAAAGCTTTTATCAAAACATTATATCATAGCTTTGTTAAAAATATAACTCACAATAGCTTTTCGGATGTAGGGCTTAAGGCAAGGATCCAAGACCTACAAGTACATGGAAAAGTCTACTGAATGCATTTCAAGAAGACAAGAAGAGATGTTCAAAGATGGGCATGTAATGCACTCTTAAAACAAGCTTCAAATGAGTAAGAAAGATCTCGGCATTTCTTTCCAAAATCAAGTCAAATAGAGTAAAACATGAGCTGGGAGTCAAATCCATGTTTGCTTCTTGGAAAAGCATGCTGGGTACAAACCAGGTCTCAGAATGAATGCACAGAGATGAGCTGGACTGAAATGGCCTAGCTGGGTGAACTCAGGAGGTCTTGGCCGAGGTTCCACACCTCTTGCCCAAGGTATAGTCTCCTTGGCCTAGGTGTGCGGTTGCCTGCCGAGATGTTACAAGGTGCCGGCAAGGGTGTTCCATAGTCGGCTTAGGTGTGTAGTGGTTGGCCTAGGTGTTCATGCAAAGTAGACCAAGGTGCAAGTGATCATGCAAGGTAGGCCAAGGTAAGATGCAATACTTGGCCTAGGTGTGAGGTCTGGACAAGAGTAGGTCTCGGTGACCACACCTAGGGAAAAGTGAATTCTGGAAATCTGGGTTTCCTCTTGATGAACATGAAGAACATAAATGCTAAAATCATAACTTCTTAATCAAAATTTGAGATTTCATGATAGGAGTGCAAAAACATGGACCTAGGCACCCATACTTGGAGGTTTCATGAAAACAAACACAAAAACATGGAACTTGATACAAACTTTTGGATCAAAACATGTTTTCTTTCAAGAACACACGAACATCACTTTCTCTTTCTAAAACAAAACTTTGAATCAATGCATGACTTATGAATCATGCTGGATCATGCAATATGATCAGATTAACATAAAGGACAACAAGAGTGGATCAAGAATCTAATCTCAAAACACAAATCCAATGGTTCAAGGTATGAAGATCAAGCTTGGAAATCTAGTTCTCACTCTAAGAACTCCTTCTTCTTCCTCCTAGAGCTTCTCTCTCTACAAGGCAAAGATATGGAAAATGATATGGGTTCCTCATTGCTAGCTAGCTAATACCCACTTCTGGGACACGTGGCACTATCTGATCAAATCTCCTAAAAAAGATGCTAGAATGAAAAGACAAGGGTATGACAAAGTGTGTATAACAAGTAAGGTGGCATATGCACTTTGACAAGGCAATGATCCCGAATCAAGACATAGGCTTCGGACAAGTAAGGTCTCTCTGACCTCAGCTCGAAAAGGATAACACTTGACCTAGGTGTGCCACACCTTGGCCTAGATGTGCTACACCTCGGCCTAGATTGTACCAGTCCAGGGACAAGATTGCTAGGTGTTGGCTAAGGTGCACAACAAGGCTGCAAGGTTCAAGGATTAAAGATGTTGGATACCTAGATGATAAACATCTCGGCCTAGATGATACACATTTCAGCCTAGGTGATGCACACCTTGGCTTAGATGATGTACATCTCAACCAATATGCCAGGGGTGACGGTGTAGGTCAACCAAGGTGGGTCCAAGATGGTCCTAGGTGTTGACGCACAACGGCCTAGGTGTAGGAGGTTCAAAGATGTGACATAGGTGTGAGGTAGCAAAGATAGATGGCCTAGGTGCAACACACAGAACAAGGAACAAAGCATGCAAATAACACTTAGGCAAAAACATAATAGCACAAAACCAGACAGGAACCTTCACTTAAGCAAAACAAATCAAAGTCTGCAGATGCAAGCCTAATCAAGACAACATCATGTAAATTCATATGAGCACGATTAAGACAAGAATGAAGGTTGTTATAAAAATAAAGATGAATTTTCCATAAAAAAATCTTTTAAAAGATCAGCATTTTATAGGATGATGATAACTAGGAAAATATTTAGTTACATTTTTTTCTTTTTAACCTCATTAATCCTTGGAAATTTGTACAGATTTAGTAGTGTAGCTTGCTTTTCGTGCTCCTTTCAGATACGATAGTCCTATAGTTCGAACTCTTATGGTTCTGAATCTGATTTCACAAGTGCAATGTAAAATAGATAAATACAAATGAGTCCAAATCCGGCAATTCTTTTAGAAAATTGATTTTGAATCAAAATGTCAAAAATGGACTGCTTTGCCAAATTATAGAGTCGCCACCTAAATATTTTTGGAAAATTTAGGAAACCCGAGACTCGTGCCAAAGGCCACCTATTCGTCATCACCAAAGTGTCTCGGCTCGGGAACTTAGGTATGAGAGGGAAAGGTCATGAATTGAGCACCCTACTCGCCCGATCAAAGGTCGGCCTCTACTAATCATGATGTGATTCTTATTTACATTATATGCTCTTGTTCCGAGTATTAGCTGATTTACTATGTGATGCATACAAGTATAGACTAATTTTGTGAAAGTTGGAACATTTTGATTTCATGTTTTGTTTGAAAACTGGTTTGAATACGCGCCACTTGAAAAATGTGAGTTTGTATGTACATTAATCAATTCATCCCAATTTTAGAAATTAGCCTTCATCCACCGGTATTCAAGCAATTATATCATTTAAGCAAATAGCCTTATGGAAAACATGCTTAATATGACAACAATCGTACGCATGCAATATGCTAAAGTAATAAATGCTCACCTAGTACTCCAAGGCAAGCCAAAAGAAATAAAATACTTAGAAAAAATGCATGATCCTAATAATGCAATGGCTAATGCAACGCATTCAATATGCAATTAACAGGCCCGGCTACTAACATGACATGTAAATCAATTTGAGCATACGGTTTAAGCACGTATTCAAAGAAGTAATAAATAACAATGTGAGTTAGAATGATGAGCCAAACTTTTATGCATGCAAAATACATGGATGCAAGGCATGGAAAATGCTAAACGAAATATGATGTATTATGTTATCCATCATAAGCGCATAAATAAAAAGGAGAAAGAAATGGGGGTTGGATGACATACACACATTATTACATTTGCTCTCGTGCAAGAGGGTCCGAATAATGTCCTAGCTAATTTAAGCTAATTAACTAGCTATTACAAATCAAATGAAATAAATTAAATACACTAGCTAATTATTACAACACAAAGATAAATAGCTATCTAATTAATCTAATGAATTAATTACAAAGCAAAATGAACTAACTATTCTAACTAATTAATTAAGTGCAACATAAAACTGAACTAGCTATTTACAACACAAATTAAGTTGCTATTCTAACTAGCTAATTAATTGCAATACACTACTAGTGAACACAATTTTAACAGGCCCCGAGAAGCGAGGAATGACTCATGTATGCACACAGATCTCTACTTGAAAATGCTCTCTGTTTGGTTGCCAAAATACTTCTATTTTGCAGTAAGAAAAAATGCACTGTTTTTACCTCATTCTCTGCTCTGTTCCACCAAGAAGGGACATTGCTGGTCTAAAATAAGTGGTTGGCCGGCCAAGAGAAGATGGTCGGTCGGCCACTATTTTAAGGGTCTGCCTTGTTGCAACAGAAAAGAGACAGAGTGCAAACAAGGTGCTTTAAGAGGTGTTTGCCCATTCTGTCTCTCCTTATCGTTTGGCAGGTCAAATGAGAGGTAGAATCGATTCACAAACCATCAATACGTAAGATTATCGCGTGATGATCAAGGAGTTGATAGGACAAAGTTTAATAAATGGAAAGCAAAGACCAACAAAAACCTCTCCCCATCATGATGATATTGATCAAGGGAATGTGGTTGACTATGAAACTTGAACCATTTCATCACTGACAAGTATGAAATGACTCAAGATTCAAGAGGTTCAATTAACGTCCGATTGAACCTAGGTTGATATTATTATCTTGTTCCATTTTAGCCCAATTTTAATACCTCTTTGAAATGCTATTCTAATTAGCTAATTAATTGCAATACACTACTGGTGAGCACAATTTTAATAGGCCCCGAGAAGCGAGGAATGACTCATGTATGCACGTGGATCTCCACTTGAAAATGCTCTCTGTTTGGTTGCCAAAATATTTCTGTTTTGCAGTAAAAAAAAATGCACTGTTTTTACCTCATCCTCTACTTTGTTCTGCCAAAAAGGGACACTGCTGGTCTAAAATAAGTGGTCGGCCGACCACTATTTTAAGGGTCTGCCTTGCTACAACAGAAAAGACACAAAGTGCAAACAAAGTGCTTTCAAGAGGTGTTTGCCCATTCTGCCTCTTCTTATTATTTGGCAGGCCAAATGAGGGGTAGAATCGATTCACAAACCATCAATACGCAAGATTATTACGTGATGATCAAGGAGTCAATGGGACAAAGTTTAATAAATGGAAAGCAAAGACCAATAAAAACCCCTCCCTATCATGATGATATTGATCAAGGGAATGTGGTTGATTATGAAACTTGAACCATTTCATCACTAACAAGTATGAAATGACTCAAGATTCAAGAGGTTCAATTAACGTCCGATTGAACCTAGGTTGATATTATTATCTTGTTCCATTTTAGCCCAATTTTAATACCTCTTTGAAATACTATTCTAACTAGTTAATTAATTACAATACAATACTAGTGAACATAATTTTAACAGGCCCTAAGCAGTGAGGAATGACTCATGCATGCACACGGATCTCCACTTGACAATGCTCTCTGTTTGGCTGCCAAAATACTTCTGTTTTGTAGTTAGAAAAAATGCATTGTTTTTACCTTATCCTCTGCTCTGTTCTGCCAAAAAGGGACACTGCTGGTCTAAAATAAGTGGTCAGTCGGCTGATTGGTGGCCGGCCAGCTACTGTTTTAAGGGTCTGCCTTGATGCAACAGAAAAGAGACAGAGTGCTTTCAAGAGGTGTTTGCCCATTCTGCCTCTCCTTATCATTTGGCAGGTCAAAGGAGGGGTAGAATCGATTCACAAACCATCAATATGCAAGATTATCGCGTGATAATCAAGGAGTTGATGGGACAAAGTTTAATAAATGGAAAGCAAAGACCAACAAAAACCCATCCCTATCATGATGATATTGATCAAGGGAATGTGGTTGACAATGAAACTCGAACCATTTCATCACTAATAAGTATGAAATGACTTAAGATTCAAGAGTTTCAATTAACGTCCGATTGAACCTAGGTTAATATTATTATCTTGTTCTATTTTAGCCCAATTTTAATACCTCTTTTAAATTACCTTCCATTCATTAGTCAATTAAGTTCAATAATGAAGATTAAGTCCACTAATGGAAAGAAGTATCAAACAAAGGGTTATTTTGGGCATGAGAGAGATATCATGCCGTTGGTAATGAACCTCCGAGGAGATTAAACCATTGAGCACAACGATCTCTATCTCAGGCTTTAAACAACCAATTGGTTGAGACAATTTTCAAGGCAATGAAAAGCCAAGAAATGAGGGAGGTACAGAGATGATTAGAGGTGAACACAAGTATGTAAAGCTTGAGATAAATACTATTAACTCAACTAGGTCGGTGTCTAATGCCTAAAACACCAAACCTATGAGGACCATTACATTACAAGCCTATCAAACAAAGCATGAATGGAACAAACACATAAAAAAATTCCTAAAATAGGCTAAAACAGTGCTGGAATTGAAGTTAAAGAAGCTAAAAGAGTAAGCTACAATAATGGAGAATTTAAACTAGTAAACAAGCATAAAGAGGGGTGGCTAACCCCTCAATTTTTGGGAATTTAAAACTACATTTTTAGCTTCCGAAAACCTCTGAAATTTAGTGGTGAAAAGCTCAAAAAAAAAATTGATGAAGAGATGCAAACTACAAGGGTGAAAGCCTAGGAAGCAAGGTTCAAAGAAGGGTGGTTAACCTCTTTACCTTTAATGGCCTTAAACCACAAGTTTTAGCCCATAAAAAACAATCCAAAAACAGTTCAGAAACAACCAGAAAAGAGAAGGAAGAAGTAGTGTAAAGATAATCAAAGTTATACTTCTTGAAGAGAAGTAACTCCTTTGTTCACAAACCACATGGTATTCACTCTCAAGGGCTGAGATTTGAGCTCAAGAACCTTAGCAAGAAGAACCAAATTTTTGGTTTAGGAAGTGTGGAGAGAGAGTTCTATGCAAGTTTTGGTCCTTAAGGGAATTTTTCTAACCTTATTTTCAAGAAAGGTGGTTATGTATATATAGGGAAATATGAACCTCAATCGGAAATATCCATATAGAGACAGCTGGTGTGGTGCATGCACATGGGGGGACAGCTGGCAACAGCTGACAACAAAATATATGCTAGCCAAAAAACATGGTCGGCCGGCCATAAAGTGGACGACCGACCACTAAATTTTGACCTGCCAGCCATCTGTTGGCTTGCAGGCCTTTGGATGGTCAGGTATGGTTTAGGTATGAAACAAACAAGTTTTTGGAAACCAAGACAGGTTTGGTGCAAAGATTTGCACAATTCCAGGCTCTAAAGTTTGGAAAACGGAAGCTTTTGCTGAGAAACTTGAGCATACAAAGCGTAACATTTCATCATCGAGTGATCAACCTGAGGTGCCCAAGTCTTAAGGGTGGTTAAAAATTGGGTGTCTACAAGTGGTCTTGCTTTGCTTAGGTAGTTGACTTGTAAGTCAGCTTCCGACTCTCTATCTCAAATCTGTTTGAACAGCTAATTATTTTTTACTTAGTTCTTAATACTACTGTAATTAGTTGCTTTTACTTTTTTTTCTTCTTTTTGCACTGTGTCCATACTCGACTCTCCAACGCTACTAATGCTTTAGAATATTTTTTTTAAAAAAAAAAATCTTTATTTTTTAGTTTTTAGGATAATGAAAAATGAAAAATAAAAAATAAATTTATTTAAATGAATTTTTTTTTTTTTAGTTTCAAAAGTGTAAATTATTGTGGAATTAAAGTTTTAACTATTCCATCCTAATCAATCTACTAATATGATTTTTTTCAATAATAACCTATACTCAAATATTTAAGAGAAGAATGATTTAGGCTGTGTTTGGTTATGTTCTGAAATCATGATTTAGCAGCATCACTCACGTATGATGTTTGGTAGGTGTTTTGTAATCACCTTTCGAAAACTCTGCAGAGTGCTCTGTCTCAGCCGCTGTTTTCAGAAATTTTTTTTTTGAAAATTTTGCCTGACGGGTCGTCCGGCCGGTTGACCGGAATAGTGATTTTTTTTTGTTGCAATTTGTATGTTAATTTTTATATAATCGAAAAAAACATTTTCTAAATATTTTATGTGCTTTAAAATAATTTTGAGTTGTATGTTTAGTTATGAGTTGTAAATTTTTGTATCAAATATCAAATGTCACATCAACAATTCCCCACTCAAATCAAAACTCTTTACCAAACAAATTTTCTACACTCAAATCATAATTCCAAACCCCATAAACTCAAAATACAACTCATACTCTCAAATCATAATTACAAAACACAACCAAACGCAACCTTAAATTCTCAAAACAACACTAGTGAGTTCAAAAAAGGTCCAAAATTATAGCAATACTCTCTGAGGTGTAGTGTGGTATAATTTGACAATAAAATTATAACCAAATTGTGGGTGGTGACAAATTTATTATCGGTAATCAAACCGCGATTTAGACAGTTTTAACTTGTTAGTTAATTTAAAAATAATGCATATAATGTATAACACTATTTTGCATAATATTTTATATACATATAACACTACTTTGCAACAAATTCTACATCTCAAATATCACTCACATTTATTTTTAATTTTATATTTCATTGGAAATAAATAAATATGTATTAACTATGGCTGAGGGTAGGGTAGGGTTGTGCAAAATACTATCCAATCTGCTAAAACTGCCCAATCCTCATCGATTCATCTACTAACCGCGGATTAAATTTTGAAATTTATATTTGCCTTCAAAACCACTCCGTTATAGTTAATGCATACATTTTTTTAATCTCTAATGAAATATCAAAATAAAAATGAGTGTGAGAGAGATTAATGTGAAATTTGTTGCAAATTAGTAGTTATATTTATGAAAAATTAGTTTGTATTATGTATATGAAATGTATTATGCAATTTAGTGTTATATATTATGCAAATAGTTGATAATTGTCTAAGAATATTCTTCAATAAACTAGCAAATTGAAAACGCTCCAGACTATCCAAACCATGATTTGATTATTTGCCGATCTGCCATTCACGGTTTGATTTATAATTTTATTCTCAAACCGACCAAACTACATCGCAGACACCCCTAGTAAAAGGGGACGATTTCATAGACGGATTATAAATTTGAAATTAATATCAAATCAACTCACAATTAGCAGGTGAATCGGTGCAAATTAAACAATTTTAGCTAATTAAACAATATTTTGCATAAACTTACTCTCCAATTTGACCTTCTTTGTTCTATTCATGTAATGAAAGATTTTCATTTCTTGTCTAATGATTATGAAAAATGAACGTAAAATTATAGTTATTTTAACAATAATATTTGGTCAGCAAAAAATTCTCAGCCTGACTATGCCCAAATTACGTAGCACTAACAAAAGCAAAAAAAAAAAAAATGACCCACGTGTTTCTTTGCTCTGTTCGTCTACACCAACTATCCTCTCTTCCTCTCTTCTCTCTTTCTCTTAAACAAACAGTGGGCTCTCTCTCCTCTCTTAGATATGAATTGTGAAGAAGAAAAGAATGGAATGGGTGATTGGAGAACTGATCTCTGTTGGGGAAAATATATGATTTCTCGCAAGTAAATCAATCAATGGGAATAAAAACTAATGCAGAAAAATTAAATCAACAACGACACAAGAATTTTACATGTTTCCCTCAATGTGAGGTACGTCCACGGGATCGAAATTCGATTCCACTATCAACCAAAAAGTTTCCAAATGATTATAAATGAGATACGAATGGTCTCACAAACTAACCCTTAGGTGAATTCCAAATAATCACAAATAATCAAGAGGAAATGCCTCACCAAATAGGTGAATAAATTGTTTTCGAAACAGAGTTGAAGAAGACCACAAATCTGAATTAAAATAGTTTCATTGAATTGAATTCCACCGAATTAAATTTGATTCAAAAATCACCCACACAGCAAGCTTATACTTCAACCACAAACCCAACAAAGACAAATCAACCTGTAACAGTTGCGCAACACTTCGAAAGAATAAACAATGTAAATATCCTAAGCACTATCTCCCAGAAATCAATTACCTGCCGCACTCCTCCAGAAACACAAAAACAATATTTATATATATTGTTAAATCTTGGGCTTTTTATCAAAACCCTAGCTACTGCCCAATCGAATATTGGGCTTCCAAAAGTTAGATATAATATATTAAAAATATATTATAACCAACACCAAACCAAATTAAATTCTTTTAATAAACCAATTGGGTCCTATACTCCAATAAGGAGGTATACCCAATAATCTCTACACCATCGCCGTCACTCCTCCGCCGACCACCGTGAACCACCTACCCTCTTTCATGAACCTCGTCGTTGCTATTGTAGATCGCAAGTCACTGCGCTAGACTGAGAAGCAAGAATAGTAGGAAATGGTGGGTTTAAAAGCACCATTTTCACTCTCTTTCTTTAAAACTCTAGTGATCAAAACCCACAATACCTCCATTTTGACACAAACTCCACATCTTTTCACCCATATTCTTCCCCCCCCCCACACACACACACAAAAACTACCTTTTTCTTTCTGCTCTAGCCTAGTTTGTAAAAGAAGAACCACTACTCTCAACTGAACTTAGCAAGAAAATAGAGGTCGGTTGTGTTGCCTCTAAAATAAGGATTTCATCATCTAAAATAATTTAAATTTAAATAAATATTTTATCCACAATTTTGATAGTTGCATCCACACCACTCTGTTTTTTGATTCTTCTATTAATCTCTTGGCTCTTGCTCATTGTTAATGTATATATGGTATTCTTAGATATATTAATCTCTTGGCTCTTGCTCAGGAAAACGAAAGTGAAAGGGATTGAGAGAAATTGGAGTCGAGAGAGAGAGAGAGAGGTGGTGGGTGGTGGGTGGTGATTGTGTTGGAAAATAATCAGCTTGTTTGGTTTTGAAACTTAGGTTTCACTTTTCAAAAAAATTAAATTTTTTATTTTTCGTATTTCTTATTTTTATTGATTTTTATTTTTATTTTTATTTTTAGATACACCTAATATAAATACACCTTTTTAAAAAAATTCACTAAATACAAAAAATATAACCAAAATAAATAAATAAAAATTCAGTGTATTTTTCGTATTCTTGTGTTTTTATTGATTTTTTAAAATATGTTTTACAAATATCTTACTATTTAAATACATCTAAGCAAGGTGCATCTAAAAAATTAAAAAAATTAGTTAAAATTTTTAAAATATTCACTAAAAATAAAAATAAAAAACTCAATTTTTAAAAAATTGAAACCAAACACAGTGAATAATTTTTCGACAACTTTAATTCGAAATTAAAGTGGGACCAAAAAGCCAGTTAAGGTGGGTCCCAATGGTTTTGTATTTTCTTAAGTAAGAAGATTATAATATAAAATGATGAGCCAAAACCATTGAGTTGTGAATGAAAATTGTCTCATAAAGTGAGCATCAATAAAGTTGGGCTTAAATTTGAACTTAGTTGTAGCTCGACTTTTCGTGCTCCTTTCGGAAGACGAATAAGCCCTACAGTTCAGACTCCTGCGGTTCTGAATCTAATCTCACAAGTGCAATGCGAAATAGATAAACACCAAAGAGTCCAAATTCGACAAATCTTTTGGAAAATCGATTTTTGAATCAAATTGCAAAAAATGGACTGCTTTACCAGATACAGAGTCGCCACCTAAATATTTTTGAAAAATTTAAGAAACCCATGACTCGTGCCAAAGGCCACGTGTCTGTCATCACCAAGATTGTCTCGGCTCGAGAACTTAGGTACGATAGGGGAATGTCATGAATTGAGCAACCCCGCTTGCCCGATCAAAGATCGGCCTCTACTAATCATGATATGATTCTTATCTACGTTATATGCTCTTGTTCCAATTTATTAGGCTAACTTATTATGTGATGCGCACACAAGTATAGACTAATTTACAAAAATTAGAACAATTGATTTCATGTTTGTTTTGAAAAGAGTTTGTGAATGTGCCACTCGAAAAAATGGGCTTAAATGTACATTAATCAAGTTATCCCAATTCAAGCAATTAACCTTCATCCGCAGGCATTCAAACAATTTATCAGATAAGCACTTAGCCTCATGGTGAACATACTTTACATGGAAACATTAACACACAATGCAATATGCTAAAACAAATATGCTCACCTAGTACTCCAAGGCAAGCCAAAAGAAAAGAGTTAGAAAAATGTATGCTCTAACTAATGCAATATGACTAATGCAACACATGTGATATGTAATTACTAGGCTCAGCTACTAATATGGCATATGAATCAATTTGATAGCATGCATTTTAAGCACCTTTTTCAAAGAAGTATTTAAACGACAATGCAAATTAGAATGATGAACCGAGTCTCCGTGCATGCAAAACAAGTGGATGCAAATCATGAAAGATGCTAAAAGAAACATGATGCCCTAAACTAACCATCATAAGTAGTTAAATAAAAGAGAGAAAGACGTGGGGTTGGAAGACATACACATTATTACAATTTTGCGCCCTCACGCAAGAGGGTCCGAATAAACTAACTAGCTAAGCTAATTACTACGAATTAACTAACTATTACAAAATAAATTAATAAATTCCCTAAGCTATTTAACTAATTATTACAACAACAAATTAATTAACTATTCTAGCTAATTAACTATTTACAACACTTTACAAAATTAACTAGCTATAACTAATTAATTACAACAAATATCTAAGCTAAGTAATTAGATTAAACAGCCCCAGAAAGCGAGGAGTGCTCATGTATGCGCATGGATTTCTACCAAAAAAAGCCATTGTTCTACTGCCAGGAAGCCTCTGTTGCACAATTAGAACACTTGCACTGTTTTTACCTCAAAACCAACTCAGTTCCATTTCAAAAAGCCACTACTAGGTTTTGTAAAGGTGGTCGGTAGGCCAAAAGTGGTGGCCTGCCGTCCACAAAAGATGGTTTGCCATCCATAAATGGTGGCCTGCCGACCATAAAAAGTGGCCCATCGGTCACTGATGCTTGGTTCTTCCTACTGCAACAGAGAGTAAGTAGAGCAAGAACAGGATATTCTCAAGGGTTGTTTGCACAACTTACCCCTTCTTATCATCAAATAGCTCAAAGGAGTGGTAAACTTGATTCACAAATCATCAATGGATGCAATTTCATTGCACGATGGCCTATGAATCAAAGTGTGCAAGTTTAATAAATGCAACAAATAAAGACTCTCAAACCCCCTCTCTATCATGAATTGATCAAGGGAAGTGGTTGACCTTGGAAGACTTTAACCATTTCATCACTAGCAAGTACGAAATGCCTCAAGTTTCTATGTGTTCAATTAACGTCCAATTGAACACCAAGTTGATTATTATCTTGCATCATTTTAATCCTCATTTTATTACTCCATTTTAATTACCAACCATTTCTTAGCCAACTGAGTCCAAAAGTGAGCTTTAAGTCCTCTAAAGGAAAGGAGCACCAAACCAAGTGTTTATTTTAGGCATGAGAGAAGTGTCATGCTGTTGGTAATGAATCTCCGAAGAGATTAAACCATTAAGTACAAGACCTCAATCTCAAGCTTAAACAAACAAGTAGCTTGCAACAACTTTCAAAGCCAAGAAAAAGTCAAGAAATGAGGGAGGTTGCAGAGGTGATTAAAAGTGATCACAAGTATGAAAAGCAAAAAATAAATGCAATCAACTCAAATAGGTTGGTGGCTAAGGCCTAAACCACCAAGCCTATGAGGACAATTACACTACAAGCATGCAATACAATGCTCAAATGTAATGAACAACCAAAAATAGTCCTAAAACAGTGCTAAATCAGTCCTAAAACATGCTAGAATTAAGACAAAAATAATTAGAACAATAAGTTAAAACATGGAGCTATATAAGCTAGTAAAGAAAGCATAAGGAGGGAAGTTTACCCCCTCCATTTTTGGACTTCAAAACATGTTTTTAGCTACTGAAAGATCTAAAAATCAGTATTTAAAAACACAAAAAAAATGGACAAAGAGATGGGAAACACAAGTGTAAAAGCTTAGGAGACAAGGTGTAAAGAAGGGTGGTTAATCCCTCTACCTTTAATAGCCTTAAACCACAAGCTTCAGCCCATAAAAAAAAAAAAATCTAAAAATAGTTCAGAAACAACAAGAAAAGATGGGAGAGAAGTAGTGTAGAGATGCTCAAAATTATACCTCTTGAAGCAATGTTACTATTTTGTTCACAAACCACAAAGCGTACACTCTCAAGGGCTGAAATTTGGACTCAATAATCTCAGTAAGGAGAGCTCCAATATTGGTTTAGGAAGTGTAGAGAGAGAGTGTATAGGTTGCAAAATAGAGATAGAGAGAGAATTTCAAGTTTTGGAGTTTTTGGAAATTTTTGTAACCTAAAAACATGAGGGAAGGTCAAGTATATATTGAAAAAACTGCCTCTCAGTCAAAAATAGCTATATACAAACAGATGGAGCTTTTGGGAGACAGCTGGCACAAAATATCTGGGCTTTACACAAGTGGCCGGCAGGCTAGAAGTAGTGGCCGGCCGTTCACAAATAGTGGCCTGCCGCGGCCACAAAAATCTGCTTTCAAGTCCGACTTCAAATGGGTATATCTCCTTTCATCTGGACTGGGTTTTAGGTCATTCTTGAGTCTAAATTGAAGCCTCGTAAGTCTAATTTCCACTGGTGGAAGCCTCATATCTAAATTCTAAGTATGTAAAGAGATAGGCTTGATTTAGTGAAGGTTATTCATTTCTCTCTTAACGGTTTGATGCCCAACTTCTTCCCCAACTAGTTTTCTTCCCTCCCCTCCTATTTTATTCAACTCCAAACCTCTAAATAAGATTTTTTAAAATATTTTTCAAATATTTCACCTCCCTTTCATTTATTTCCACTTTGTTCTTGCTCGGTTTACCGAAAAGGACAGTATTTAACAAAATGCGAGCATCGGAACATCGTAGAAACACTTTCAAAAATATTTTGAAAGAGAGGGTTTTAAGGTCAAAAATAGTTTTGGTAAAAAATGGGGTGTAAGGTTGGGATTTAGAAGCTCTTCTTGCTGAAGAAATTGAACGTTTGTACAACATAACTTTCATCATCGAGTGATCAACTTGAGGCGCCCAAGTCTTAAGGGCAGTCAAAAATGGGGTGACTACAAGTCTTGGTTTGGATTGGGCTTAGGCTTGTGCTTCTGTACAGGCTAGGTTTGGTCTTAAACTTGTACTTATTCTTAAGCTTGGGCTGAGCTGTACTGTGCTGGGCTTAGCTTGTGCATGTGTTTGAGATTGGACTTGGAGCGTCACGTGCTTGTCACATGGATCGATTTTAGTGATCAGACGAAGAAGAGAAATGGAGGATGCCCTGAGAGTGAAATTAGGGCTTCTAACTAGATATACGAGAGATTTTGATTTCTTTGGCGTGTACGATGGACACGGAGGCTCACATGTTGCGCACGCTTGCCGTGACCAGTTACACTGGTTACTAGTGAAAGAGATTGAAGATGACGAAGAAGATGGAATGGAAATGACATCATTCGATTAGGAGAAGGTGAGGGCGGGGTGTTTTGAAAAGATGGATGAGGAAATAAGTGATTTTAGGACGACGGTGGAGAGTAAGGTGGTGTGTTCGGTGGTGACGGTAGGTTCGACGGCGGTGGTGGGATAAGAGGAGGTGGTGGTTGCGACTTGCTGCAATTCGAGAGTTGTGCTGTCTCAAGAAGGTGTCGCAATGTCTATGTCTGATGATCATAAGGTAATTTAAAATAGTATAATTTTGATCCTAATAGAGATCATAATTTTATAATATATCATTAAAATTTAAAATTGTTTCCAGTTATACATCACTATCAATTTTAAATTTTAAAACTTGTAAAAATTTATTAATGTGATTATGAATGAGAGATTTTATTCTTTGAATGAGTCATGATCTTACTTGGGTAAGTTTTAAGACAAATGAAGAACACTAATTTACGTAGTTGAGCACATTGTGTGTATGCCCATGATCCCAAATGTCAATTAGTTACATTGTATTTGATTCACTCAAATAATTTACATACACGAAAACACCTATATTTATAGGTGAATAATACGATCATATCTTGTAATTATAGGGATTAAGCCAAATCAATGATCCAAATTCAAGCCACAAATCAACATGCATTTGATTTGTGTAAATTGAAGAATTAATTAATCTGTAAGGACAAATTGCATCAATAACTCTAAGCCCATAAACTTATCAAGATATCAATATGTTGGTTTTGATGAATCAAACGTTGTATGTATATATATATATATATATATATTATAAAGATCTATTTTAATCTCCCACTTATTTCGCAATTCTAGACTATATGATCATTTTTTTGCATAGCCTGGTGGACTTGATGAGTTGGAGGGAATCGAAAGTGCTGGTGGAAGGGTTATAACCTGGAACACGCATCGAGTCTAGGGAATTCTTGCTACATCGAGATCCATAGGTATGTAGAACGTTGCTATGATTACAGATTTAGTTTACAATTTCGTTAATACATAGATCATACATGTTTCCCGACAAATTAACCAAAACTAGTTTCGTGATTTTAAGTGGTTGATTGCTTTGGATTAGGTAAATTGGATTGTCTTTTCTTGGTGTCCATTTAACATTTGTGTTTTCCATGTAATTAGCTCTCTGTGTTTGAGCTACTGTTTGTAGAACCTACCTAGAAATAACTGCTATTGAGCTAATTCTTTGAAAAATCATGATTGAGTTTTATAGCATTTAAATTGGCCATATCAACTATGAACCAATCATATCAGTTGTGAATAGAATTATGAATTGCCTATGAGCATACATATTACAAATTAGCTGATATGCATGTCATTTTTATTCTCATTAATATACCGGAGTATATTGATATTGAAAGAAACATATGGGTATGCCAATATTTAGAAGTGGACTGCCATATATCATCTTTTTTTTCCCTCCACCATTTTATGTCAGCAAATTACACGACAAGATGTTATGTGTTTTCATTAATTTCTTAATAATTATCTCCAAACAAGAGAATTAATCATAAGTGTGAGGTTTTATTCTTGGCAATCCTGTTTGACAAAACTCCTTTCAGTTGTATTTGTATTCGCACTTTTTATTTTAGTGGGGCTATGCATTTTTAGATGTGAATCCAACCCGAATTGTGCCTTACAGAGAAGTTTGTGGTGCTAATTCTTTCATGATTGCCACTTCGCTGACTATGCATTCGAAGTTGCTTGTTCGCTCGAGCGGAGAATGTTTGGTTCCAAAAGTTTGATCTCCTACAAAAATACTGGGTGTTGTTTTTTTCTGCTCAAGCAGAATTTCTTGTGCTCAAGCGGCCATTTTGGCACTCGAGTGGAGATTGCAGAATAAATTGCTATAAATATGTGTTTTAGTCAGATTTTAGGGTTACACTTCCAGATCTTCTTCTTAGATATTAGGGTTTATATTTGGGGCTATTTTGCTCGTTTTTTTTTTTTTTATGTTTGATATAGTATTCAACTCATGGTTTAAGAAATATACATCGAAGGATTGTTTGTTTGTTCTATACAAAATAGAGAGTTGTTTTTCAGTGGATTTTAGGGAATTCGAGCCTGAAGCTTTGGTGGATTCTAGAGTGGCTCATCGTCATGATTCGAGATCGGCGTTGTGGATTCAATGTTGGGAAAGATAGTTTTGAGGTGAAAACTGTGGTAGAAGAGACATATAGGGGTCGGTTCAATTCGGGTATGGATTCGCTAAGTAATTGAGAGTGCACTTGTGTAATTTCTTTATATCTTCTTAGTGGATTGTTTTGTGGATTTTGCTCATGGTTTTTTAATCACAATTGGAGGCGCTCTAATTGTGGTTTTTCCACATTAAAATCATTGTGTTGATTTGTCTTGATTGTTTGATTGGGATTGTTATTTACTGCTTAAAATTGATACATAATCACAAATCAATATCTAGGGGATTTCTAGATTTTTCAATAAGTATTCATGTTAAGAGGTGATATAAAATGGTGACAAACAATGGGTGACATATTTTATTCCTCTACTTAGAACCATGCCAACATCCAAATCTCTATTTGTAGAAAAAGTATTCATGTTAAACATTTAGGTTGGGCATTGCATTCTATCTCTCATCTGTTTTTCATTTTGTGAAATCTTTTGTGCACTTAAATTGGTTATGTTAAATATTAAGTTCATGTTGGGCACCGCCATAGACCATAGCAAATCATTAATCCATTTTACCATTACTTCTAGATACTTTTTGGTGCTCTGTAGAAATGTAAACACTTAAAAATATTTCTAAATTATAAACCATTGATGTAGGGAATCAGTACCGCAAACCATTTGTAATACTGAAACCAAAAGTCAGAGTGAGCAGAAGAACCAGTACAGATAGGCTGAATACTTGAATTCAACTTCGCATGCTAGGTTGTTAGGAGATGTTTGAATGGTAGAATGAAGAGGAGAAGACTTAACAGAAGCAGATTCAGCAAGGCGTAAATGAAAGCTATGCTATTGAGGCAACTGCAGCTCTAACTGAGCTAAGGATGGCTCAGAGGAGCAAAGATAATATCACTGTGGTGGTGGTGGAATTGAATAATTCTGGAAAATGTAGAGTGTGATGAGAGTGATATGTATGTATCTCTATATTCAGTCATTCTTTAATCACCTTTTTGCCTGGCATTTCTCAGTTTTGAACACTAAAGATTCTTTGATGTTGTTTGGATTGAAGAGTGGTGTTCAATTATGTGCTTAAATTACATGTACATAAAATAATTATTAGTCAATTGGATGATATACATTTCGATTCGCTGGTTAGTTTCAAGCTAATTCAAACCAACTCAAGAGTTGACTATATATATGTGTTATAGAATAAGTTTCAATCACAAATAATAGTGAGAAATTACACACAAGAAACCGGACACATATTTATACGATTTGACAAGATTATTTATTATGTTCACGGTTCATACTAGTTTTATTATACTGGAAAAAGTCAAGATTGGAAAAAGTGAAGAGTACAATGTGTATGTAGATAACAATATATATAATGGGATCTACATATATAGATTATTACCATAATATATATATATATATACACATTGAGCTTTTTAACTCATTTTTTTCATTCTTTTTGTGAAATTTTTTTGAAAATATGTAAAAGGTAAAACATTGTTATTATTTAAAAATGCATAAAAGACCAAAAAAAATAAAAATAATTCATCAACTGGGCCATGCCAGGGCTGAATACTTGAATTCAAGTCCTACACTGCATATTAAAAAGTCCTTCGATTGCTCAAATTAGTGTTTGGGCTTGGGTAAGGGGTGGACATGGCTGAGTTGGGTCTGATTCGGACCGGGCCCATATTATATAATAACATGGGCAAATTACTCACAAGTCTTTTTTGAAAAGTGTGTATTCTATTTAATTCCAAAACTTTTTAGATACACCCAAAAGTCTTATGCCCATTATCTTCTCCTCTTTCTCTATACCTTACTTCTTCTCTTTATCTCTCTTTCTCTAATATCGACAATGACTATCACCACGACAATGCCTTCCTTATTTTCTTTCTCTTTCTAATCTACAGTCACCGACGACTAGTGACTACTATTGATTGTGGTTTACAGACAACTACCAAACACCAACTCCTTGCATCGCGCTCATTGACGGCGAAAGATATGAGTTTCTGACGAAGAAGATGAGTAGATCTACATCAGATCTGAGTATGTCTACGTTAGATCCAGTTAGATCTAAACCAAAAAATAGTTGCCAGAGTACAAGTACCTCTCTATATCTGTCTCTTTCCTTTGATCTCTCAGTTTTAATACTTTTTTGTACTATACACTTCTATTTTCCTGTTATAATGGAAAAAAAATTCAAGTTCTGAACAAGTTGTTTTTGAGTTTTAATTACAGGTGATGAAAACTGTAAAATTTTACAATTTCAGTTTCTATGGTACTGAAATGAATCATTTTTTAGAATTGTAAAATTTCGTAGTTTCATAACATGGTTTTTAGTTTGATTAATAAGGATAAATACTTAATAAAATCAAACTTTGAAGCTGTAACATTTTACAGTTTCAAAGCTTGTTTTTGAATTTGATCAATATTGAAAATTATTTGCTTAAACCCTACAAAAATTGAAAATAACATCTGTTTTTTTTTCCCATTGTTACTGTTTGTTATTCTTAGATTTTTTTTCTTCTTTTAGTTTATCAATATTTAGCACATTTTGCTGTGTTTTTTTCTTTAATTTATAAGTTTATTCTTCTTCTTTTTTGTGGGCAATATTCTGGATATTCTGGTGAGTCTTCAGCGATATTCTTGACATCCAGTGAACATTCTAAACATTTCGACAACTTTCGGTGATGTTCAGAACATTTCAGCAATACTCTGGTGCATTTTCGATGATATTTGTAGCAACATTTTTAAATTTATTTTTTAAAAAAATAGGATTTGTTAGTAACAATTAAAAATATATAGGACTAATTGGTGCAAGTGTTTTGTTTTGGAATTAGATAAATTTTAAACTTTGTATAGGGACTTATCAGTAAGTTCCCCTAATAACATTTTAGTCGGGATCAGGGCTATAGTTTATTTGCAAGTCTGTTTAAAAACAAATAATAAATTCAAAATCTACCCATTTGACTCTGATATTATTTAATATGTATTTTTATATATTTTTTAAAATAAAAAATATAATTAGTTTAGTGAATTAAAGTCTATTTAACCTATTCAAAATTAGTAGTTTAAATTTTCTAACCAATTCTTTTACACGACTAGCAATACATAATATATGTTTATAAGAAAAGAAAGCGAAACAATGTAAAACATATAAATAATATATATAAATATATATATAAATGTATTGTACAATATTATTTGTGGGTGGGCCTGGCCAAACTATGCTTGAAGCACTTTTTCAGACACGATTCACATAATAA
The DNA here is from genome assembly GCF_055761805.1 of Camellia sinensis. Taxonomy (NCBI): domain Eukaryota; kingdom Viridiplantae; phylum Streptophyta; class Magnoliopsida; order Ericales; family Theaceae; genus Camellia; species Camellia sinensis. The sequence goes on from NC_138968.1 coordinate 16,074,850, forward strand.
CTGGGCATAAAAAATTGGGCTTATTACCGGCAGATTCCTTTTTTGCGACTTATTACCCATTAGGTCTTGACTTTTTATACACACATAAGTCCCGACTCATTTGTTGTTTTTCTTTTTTTACCCTTGAGTGTTTTGTGTTGTCCTAAATAATATTTTGTTCTCTCTTTTCCTCCACCGTTTGTGCCTATTCTCTCTCGCTGTCATTTCTCTAAGCAATTTCATATCACCACCGCTACCATCGCCAGACCACAACCATCACCATGGTCACCTTCAACGCCGGTCGCTTCAACCACCGTCGTCCTCCGTTGCCTTCAACGGGTAGGTGGGAAGGACCCTTTAATGATCAAGTCAGTACACTGATCGGTCATAACCTATAAATATTTAAAAAGGAAATATTTATGAAGTAGAAGTTAATCTAGATTTTGTAGAATTGGATTTGCTCACCTCCCCTTTTATGCTTTGCTTGCTAACCCATTTATAACTATTCTAACTCAAATCTCATCTATCAGATCTTTGATCGAAGGATTCTATCCGTACCTGGCCTTAGTCGGGCAACTGGCCAAGTTGCCCTTGTCTTTGATCATTGTATCTCTGTTGCATAGACAACTTAGATGATGTCAAACGTTAATGGCCAGCTTGTCGTGCATTACGTCCATAGGATCAAGTTGATCGGACGGTTCATCCTCCTACCAAGTGCAACCTATGCCTTAGTCTCGTCTATTCTACGCTTGTTATCGTTGGATGATATCTAATCCGATGTCTCTCCTTTATTTTATAGATTTGCCTGCTAGAATGTTATCTTATATTTGCTTGTCCCCCTATACACCTTGATTGGATACCAAGTTGCTGCCAACTATCCTCTGTGGGTTGCAAGGGATAGGTTTGGACTTACAACTTTCTGTTTTGGGCTAGCATGATTGGGTTTGGGATTGGATTCATATTTTTTCCCTCTACACAAATTATTATCGAATTATTTACTAATACAATATTTTTAATTTTTATTCATCACCTAATCTTTTAAATAACTTTAGTGCATAGCACAGATAAATCAAGTAATTTTCGTGTTTATATGTGCAATCAAATTTTGTGTGGTACAAATAATTTTTTTCTAAATAAATATAAATATTTCATTTTTTAAATTCTCCTTGAACCCTGACAAATTCATGGCCAGCCTTACTACTAATGTGATTTTTTTCAATAATAACCAACACTCAAACTCAAATATGAAAAAAGAAAAAGAAAACAACACTCAAATATTTAAAAGTTGAACTATTCGAATTATCAAAACAATACTCATAAATTCAAAAAAAATCTTCAAAATAAAGTATTTATTATAGGATTATTCTCAAATATCTCACACCATAACCACATCCAACTTCAAATCTCAAAATATCACGCAAGTAATAAACTATTGAGATAACAAAGGGTCTTGTTAACATGTAAAGTAATTATTATAGTGTAGTGTCAAAAAAAAATTTAAAAATGAAATGAAATAAAATAAAATTTAAAAAAAAAATACTAAAATTATCACGTAAGAGCCTAATAACTTTTACTATAAATATTTATTCAATTTTTTCTCTATTTATCTTCTCTTTTATTTTTATTTTTTTATTTTATGTACCGTATCTTTTATTATTTATATAACAAATTATCACGTAATCACTCCAAGACTTTCCACGTGGTCCCACTTCATGAATCACACAAATTATCTCTTGCCAAACAAAATGAGTCGAAAAATGTTAGGCTTTATGAAAATTCTTTATGAGGGTGGTTATGAAAGAATCTCCATCTTTATATTATATATTGTAACTTATTGTATATATAATTTAAGGATAAAAAATCTTTCATGACTATTTTCATAAAATATTTTTCATGATACCTAACAATAATGAGTCTGTATAGTTGTTTCATTTAGAGCAATCCTGTAGTGCACCAAAAGTCAGACCCTATTTTGAGAGCAAGCCCACAAAGCAACTGCTTTGGACCCTCTAAAAAAAGACTAAAAATAGGATCCCAAAAATATGTATAGTCTTATACTTGTTCATCAAAAAAAAAGGCCCAAGTCAATATTATAAGTTCAAAGTTTAAATAAATAAAAGGTCCAATCTAAACTAAATGAATAAAAGGCCCAATCTAAAATATAAATTCATAAAAAAAAGGCCCACTTTAACTTTAGAATTTCAAAATTATGTTAAAACCCAAGTTGAGTTAGAAAGGCCCAAAAAATTGAGACCCCAATATATTATGAAATCTTCTTAAACTAAGGCCATGTTTGTTTGGGTGGACATAAGCTTGGGATTGGACTAATAGTCCAATAAAATTATTAATCCGATGTTTGGTTAAACAATTGAAGTACGGATTAATTATTTTAAACTTGATTATTAGTTAAGATAGGATACATAATCCAACGGATTCGTAGTCTTAAGACTATTAGTCATGGGAATGCTAATCCAGTCCGCCCAAACAAACATGGCCTAAGTGTAAATAATTTGAGGACCAACCAATCTATAATACCTATTGTTGTTGTTCGTTGCCTCCTTGCCTGGGAATCAAAATTGGGGGGAACGAAAAAAGCAGAGACTTAGCTCTATGCCCTAAAGCAAAGTAAGCCACACTCAGTCACCCAAAAATTAATTGAAGTCTAATGAAGGAGAAATTGGAGGCCTAACTCAATATTTTTGATCTTCTCTTAAGTTTCATTCATCACAACAGTGAAGATATTTTTTTTTCCTTTCTATTTTATTTATTTATTGATTTTATGGAACTTTTCATTTTTTTTTAAATTAATATATAACTATTATATTTCTGAACATTTTATATATTTTTTAATGTTTTTTTTATTACTCATCTCATATTATATTTGTTATATAAAATAGGTTTCAAGTTTTTGCTTAATGAAATATTTGTTTGATGATGGTTATAATTTCTTTTAATTATAATTCCATGATATTTTATTTTATTTTATTTTATGTTTATTGACGATTGAATTTGTTATGATTGAGCATCAAGTTAACTGTTAATATTATGATGATGATGATATTAACAATTTTTGTTAAATTATATCAAACATGCCAACCATAATTCCTAAAAAGTAAATTATTTTAAATTGTGTTGTTGGCTCTTTTGATTTTCGAAGGTTAGTATTGTAATTTTAAGCGTGCCAGCAAGGATCAATCTGTCCTTACAGAAGATTAATAGCCAACCAATTATCAGACGATTGCGTTTTAGTTCTTTCAACCTCAATGAAGAGAACTTTTACTGGTGGCTTGTTTACGAGAATTTAATAAATAACGATTATATGAAGAACAATTGTAGCATTTCATTAAGTGAAAAATGAAAACTTACAATGATCTGACCCAGCCTCATAGAGGTTTACAGCAACAAGCTATGCGAAACTACTCCTATGAATAAAGTGCAATACAGGAATTGAAGTGCAGAAATGCAAATAAATGTAAAAACTGGTAGGAAAATAAAGTAGATAAAAACTGGTTTCTGGATCTGAGTCTGGGGGTTCTTTCTGGGGCCTTCTCTGCTATTTATACTTCTCAATGATAACCATCGAAATGAGTTTCTAGCCGTCGAATTATCCCTTTATGATCGCTGATCATGTTTCCTCACAGTTAGCTCCACTACGCCATGTCTGCAGTTAGGCTTCCCTCCTGATTTTAAATTTAAATATATGAGTAACTGTTAAAGCCATGTCATCTTGCATCTCATTGCTGATCCAGTGCTATGCAGATTCACAATAACCAATACTAACTGTCACGTGTGTGATTACGATTGAAGATTTGAATTGTCTTCCCGTATTGCCCTCATCCTACCACGTGTTGAACTGTGATTAGCCTATACAAAATATGTAGCCAACATTACCCCCTGCACTAATATACCCAATACTTGGTGATATTAGTGGATTAAGGTATTTTATCCACGTCTTAGAACATGCATGGGCTTTGTATTTTTTCAGAAATGCAACCGTCATTCATCAACGCAACATTTGCATTAAATTATCTTCTATCCTTTGAACATTCCCACTATCTCAGTATTCGAAAAGACTGGTACAGTTTTCATGGCCAAACAAACCTTTTCTTACCTTGATCAAGCATGTGAAGAGTTGTTTGATAATGTTGTTCGTCCTCGTAAGAACCTTCATGCATTGATTAGCTACCTTGACCTACCTTCCTATATTCAAGTCATGGAAGCTTTTGCAAACTATCAACCTTTGGATTACAAACCTATTGTCTACAATTCTTTAACCCAAAATTTTGCAAACATGGATATTGGAAGCTCTTCTTCTGACCCAAAAACTTCTGCGTGGGATGAGGCTGCAGCTTCTTTTTCTCCTAAGGCTTCTGGTTGGAGAAGCTGGCCAGAACCTGAGGAGTCCAAGTTAAGAGAGCGAATCAAACATCATTTTGTCGAATTTGTTGATCCTCCAACTTTCTCTCCCTTTGCTCGGAGCTCGGTGGTTTACCCATATGTACCCATCGATCGCCGACGTTGTTTGGAAGACAACTTACTTGTAGCATGGTACATATTCTCCATGCCTACGAAGATAGTACAAGCCACTCGCCGTTCAGAAGAGGCACAAGGGTATAGCCTGTCGCTCTTAGCCCAGAAAATAAAACTTTGCTCTTCTGACTGGCTTGATTGCGTCAGTAACCCCTAGTTCCCTCCTTCTTTCAAGATGGAAGCTCCTGTACCTCTTCTTCCGCAAAACCCTCACTGGATGGAGGAGCTGAGACTTACACTCTTTGAGGACCAGTTTCTCCCCTCTTATAGCCCTCCATCTCTCCCTACTATATTTCAGCGATATCAAGCCTACCTTCTACTTACAGCCTTTTCTCACTTGCCCTTCAATGTTCTTGAGGATGATGTTCCTCTTAAGAACTTTCGATGGGCTTGTGATGTTCTGACCCGGGGTCATGTCCTCAACCCCATCGCCCAAGCAGAGCTCCAGATGTTTTTAGACCAACTCCCACTGCTTCTTCATTGGCATCAAATTTCTATGGCCACCACTCAATCTTTGGACCAAATCTCAGCCCGTTGAGTTCACACCTGGTATGAAGCAGAGAACCTTATTGATAAATATAATGATTTCAAGAATAAAAACTCTACATACTGGGATGACTTGGACATGGAAGAGATAGAACAAGGGTTGAAAGAAATAGAGTTTGAAATAAATGCTGAAGAACTTTTTTTTATCAAATAAGAGCATATCAACTTCAGCAACCTAGCCTGGAGAAGATAGAAGATAGAATTAAAAAAGAACAGAAGTTCATTGACCATAGTTGGAACAAATTCCATGACCTTGTCATTTACTCTATTCCTTATTTTTATGAACTTGAATATGTAGCCAAGAAAGGCTTCTGATATAATTGCTTTTGTCTTAATAAAGCTTAGATGTTTTCTCTTTATTTGGCATGGTCTGATTTTACTTCATTTGTCAAAAACAAACAAAATTCGGGCTTCGAATTCACTAATTTTGTTCTTCGAAACTTGATACCCAATGAAATACTAGAAACCCAATTTGAACTTTTCCAACATATTGAGTGTAATTGACAACCTTTGCCTTAGGTTTCCTTTCAGAATCAGAGCTTCGAATTTACCAATTTTGCCTTTCGAAACTTGATTTGATCATATCCAATTCCCCAACATATGGTTAATACAATCAAGCAGTTTCAAATCAACTAATTTTGCATCAAACAAATAGTCTATATTTTCCAAAATATGGAAACCTCTTTTAGGACTGCACTGTTTTGTTCTAAAAAGTGATTCCTTCTGTATACTACTAAACCAACTATTGGTTTGAAACCTAGAACAAACAAATTCTAACCGTAAGGTATTTCAAATTTTGCTTCGAAGGACTTTACTCTCATCAAGAAATCTAAAAGCAGGTCTTTAATCCTTTTGAAGTAAACAAATACCTGGGCATTCCTGCACCCTTAGGTGTAGAATGTGCTTCGAAGTCAACTTCTTACTTTCGAAGCTATTTATCACTTGATTTTGGTGCCAAAACTTAGCTTCGAAGCCAAACATTTTATTTCGAAGCTAATATTAGTGTTTGAGATACGTTTCCCTCCATAACTATCAATATTGAGAGAAACTTTTCGTACCTGTACCTTTAGTACTTCTTTATGAATTCCGCCCACATAAAACGACTAGGTGTTTTTCAGACAGAAAGGTTTAAAAACCCTTTTATTTTGTGCTCCCAATTCACTTGGTCGCCTAACACACAAACCCTTCATCTTCTGTTGGCTTTCTCTTTTCGCTTTACTCTATTTTCCAACTTTGTATTTTGAAAAAACTCCTGTCAATGGCTTCTTCTTCCTTGAAAATACCGGTTGTGGAGCGTGCGAGTCTATTCGTAGTCTTGAAAATGATCATTGATGAAGAGTGTGAGAAATACAAGGCTGGTGAGAAAAGTGCCATCGACGGACGTATCTTCATTCCCCGTCACCATGAGCAACAAGAATACGTGCTTGGGCCCATTTTTAAGGAGATTCCCACTAAGCTTCCAACTCTGTATCCACGTCTGGAAGACTATTGCCTCCTTTATGAAGGTGGTCTTGATTGGGGAAGCTGGAGAATGAACCGACCCCATTGCTGCTGGCCCAAAGTAAGACCAGAGTGGGAGAAATGGCATGATCGGGTCGTTCCTGATAAGACACTGGATCTTCAGGAGCTTTGTCTTTTCGACGCCCTTTAGTTGTCCCAGTTCACCATTTCAGAAGACCCTTTCTTAATACCTGCTGCTCTTTGTTTTTGGAATTTTACTTTTAATTTATTCTAATTTAGATGCGGGATGATGGCTCCCACTGTGCTTGACATCTGCCATCTGTTAGGATTATCCCCTACTGGTACCCCCATTGGTCCAGACTATCCTGACCTCAAAACCCCTTTTTCCCTCCCCTCTCTGAACTCATCCTATAGTGGCTTTGTCAAGGTTGAGAATAAAAGAGAGGGTCCTGTGACTGATAGGGAATTTTTCTCTTTCATATTGTATTGGCTTGCAAATTCCTCTTCTTTACCTCTTCTCAGAGAATCATGCCTGAGTTTGTCCCTCTTGCCAAAGCCCTTGTTTTACAAAGAAATGTGGCCTTAGCTCCATACGTTCTAGGTCATGTTTATAGAGTTTGTTCTATTTTTTGTGAAAATCCCTTGGATGCTAATCTGGGAGGCCCATTTTGGATACTTCAACTTTGGCTTTTTTGCATACTTCACCGATTTACAGTCTAAATGCCTAAAGTTTTTGGAGCCAAACCCTGCTACTTACGGTATGAAGTTAGCCAATGTTTCACTCTATCCTTCCAACTTTTCTTTTTTACTTTTCTTTCTTTCACCAACTCCTAGCTTCCCCTTCTTCTCACAGCTTCCGTCCCTTCAAAACTACTAATATTGGCCCATCCTGGTTGAGGACTTTTTTGAGTGATAGGTCCTGTTCTACATCCTAGGACAAAAACATGTGGGCCTCTATTTTGATTCCTAGGGAACTATTCATTGGGACTATGAACCCCAGAACTTACAAGTACATCTCTGAGCCCTATTGTCCTGCCCAATTTGTTAGGCAATTTGGACTCACACAAGGGGTCCCTATTCCTCTCTGCAGTCAGTCCAATTTAAGCCTTACCAGTAGGGATTTGAAGATTCGAAGATCTAGATTGGAAGAAGCAACTTCGAAATTCATTCAAGATTTAATGGACTTTGAGTACCGACCCTTCATACCTCAAGGCAACTGTAGACACCCCATTTTTGACCGACCGTAAGACTCAGACGTCATCGTCTGTGTACTCGGTGATTGTGCATGTTTGTGCTCGTTTTGAGTTTCCAGAGTTTTCGGCTGAGCGCCTTGTCTTGGGACCTCTTAACTTTCTCCTCTTGGCCTGGTTTTTGGACCATGCCTTGTTACCTTTGCCTAGAGGGAGACTGAGGCCTGTAGGCCACTTTTTGTAGCCGTAGACTAGTTTTCAGGGCTTCCGGCTGAGTGCCTCGCCTTGCAGACTCTTGTCTTGCTTCCTTTTTGGTTTGTTTTTGAACCAAACCTTGTTACCCTTTGCCTGGAGGGTGGAACAAGGGTGTAGACTAGTTTTTCCCCCTATAGACCACTTTTGGTGGTCGGCCAGCTAGGGTGGGTGGTCTGTGGCCCACCTAAGGTGGTCGGCAGCCTGCCACCACCTTCTACTCTCCCTGTAGACCTTCTTCCTCCCTTGCTGACCAATTTTTTTCCCTATAGACCACTTTTTGTGGTCGGTCGACTAGGGGGAGTGGTCGGTCGACCACTTCAACTGGTCGACGGCCTTTCTGCATTTTCTATAGATATTTTCCTTGCCAGCTGGTGAGCACAGAATGCATCCTCCATACACGTGTATGGAGGGATTGCACCAAGCCTCTAGCTTGTTCAACAAGCTTGAGGCTTGGAATTCTATAAGAGGGAAGCTCCCTCTCCCTTTCCAGAGGTTTAGAAAAATTGCATTAGGGCTAAACATATCTCTCTCTCTATATTTCTCCCCCTCTCTCTATATTTGCACTATATTTGAACCAAAAGTGTCATTTCTTCACACTTTTGCACACAAACACCTACTCAAACACCTTCACTCTTGAGCTGAGGTTCTTTGAGGTTGCATTTGAGTGATTTTGGCTTGGTTTTACCTCAGAGGTTGCTAGCTTGCTGTTGTTCTTCAAGGGTCTTCAAGGGTTAGCATATACCCTTTTTAAGCTTTGTTTTGATTAATAGCTTAACCACCTTTGCATGCTACTTTAAGGCTGGTTTTAGCCTCTTTAAAACTCTGTTTTTAAGGCTTTGAAATGTGGTTTTGAGTCTTGTTTGGTTAGGGGATGTTTCCCCTCTTTTGCTCTATGGCTTGTAAAGCCTTTTGAGCCACCATTCTTAGCCTTTGTTGTGATCTTTGTTTGGCGTTTCTACCACTGAAACTCAGAGGAATTTCAGTGGTAGAAAGTTGGTTTTGAGGCTCAGAATGAGAGGCTGTGGTCCCCTCTCTTTATGTCTTGTTTGTATGCATAGAGGGCCTACCAAGTGAGCATGTATTTCTATCCTCTTAAGGCTTAGTTTAAGCATGTTTTTGTGAGTTTTTGGACCTGATATAACTCTATTTTTGGCTGGTTTGGTTGTCTCTTGAATGCTTCATACACTTGTAGTGTAATTCTACTTGCTAGCCTAACATGCTCTATACTTTGGACCATCATTCTAGCCTATTTTGACCACACTCTAGCATGATTTTATCCATGCTTTAACATGCTTAAGCTCTGTTTCAAGTGGTCTTGGCCATGTGAGGCTTGCTTTGTGTAGTTATAGTGTGAAAGCCTTGACTAGCTTTGTGTTTTGGGTCCACTAGCATGCATTGCTTGAGCTATTTACATGATATAGCATCATTTGATATATGATTTCAGAGCATGTTTCACTGTCATACTCTCACATATTTCACATTTTCAATGCTCTTGGAGAGTTATGCTTTATGTCTTAATCATGAGCCAATTTGCATGCATGCTTGTCTAAGCTCTTGGGCTTCATTTCAGCATGTTCTTGGACCTTAACTTGGCATGTTTGAGCTCTGTCCAGAGCTGGTTTGGTCAGTTGTGCCATGTATTGCATGTCTCTTGTGTGATGCTCTTAATTAGCCTTATGCTCTAGGCCCTCTGACATGCCTTGTTTGTGTTATTTGTGTGATATGACATCATTAAACACTTGATTTCAGAGCATATAGCATTTCCATATTCTCATGCATATCACTTCTTTAATTGCGTTTAAGAGTTGTGTCTTTGTGCCTTGCTTGCGAGCCATGAGTTGAGTATGCATTCCTTGCTTTTCGTGCCTAAGTTTTGTTAAGTTTTGGCCACTGTCTTGGAGCATTTTAGGTCTGTCCATATGTGGTTTGACCATTTGAGCATTGTATTGCATGATTCTAATGTTGTCTCTTTCACTTGTTTCAATGCTTAGGTCTCTAGACATGTCCTGCATGCATTGTTTACATGTTGGAGTCTTATGTATCATGTCAAGATTAGCATGTTGTTTGTATGTGTGTTGCATTGCATTGTGTTTGGATCGGATGTTAATCCAAACACGAGAAATGTGGGACGTTTCATACTCAAAGTGATGAAACGTGCCTTATTTCTCAGTCGCCGACCCTCTTGATCAAGCATGATAGAAGTGGAGGCCCTTATGTGTTATTTGTGCATTCATTGACATTGACTTGTGCAAACTTGGCTTCTTGGCCATCGTGCATTGCGATGCATGGTTGGTGGCCCGAGAGTCGAGTACCACACTCCCTTGAGCTTGAGAAATGATAGGGAGGGTGGTTGTGCACACATATCTTGCAAATACACTGCAATGCCCCTTGTTGTTCTTTGTTGCAGCAAAACTGGAGTTTGGCATATTTTTTGGTCGGCCGACCACTTTTTCTGGTCTACAACCAATTTTTTTGGTCTACAACTGGTCTACAGCCCTCTTTTCTGGTCGACAGCCCACCAGAAGGTCCCTGTGTTGGAGGAAAAGCATTCTGGAGATTGTGCAATTTTCAGAGGTCAAATCAAATGCAAACAGAGGCAATTCTGGGCATAGTAATGGATTTCCGAGGCGGCAATCGAGAGCATGCATCCTTCATTGTTCAAGGCAGAGCTGTGGCAGCCTAGTTTACATACCTTACATGCTTAATTAGTTGCCATGATTAGTTAATTTATTAATTAATTAAAGTATTGTAATAATTAGTGTTGGTTTGCTAGTTATTCGATTTGGTTGTGTAATAATTAGTCTAATTAGATTAGTTTGTTTAGCTTAGTGTAGCTAACTTGTATTATTCATTCGGACCCTCCGTCGAGAGGGCAAATGTTGTAATAAGTGTGCGTGTGTGTGATGCGTGTCTTCCAAACCTACGTCTTTCTCCCTTTTACTTATCAGCTTTCGGTGGTTAGCTTTATGGCATATTTCAATTAGCATACTTATGCTTTGCCTGCGTGCATCATTCATTCGTATTACATGCACCGGGCTTGGCGCATCATTCAAACTGCATCGTATTTCAATACTTACTTGAATACGTGTTTCAAAGCATGTTATCGAGTGTTGCATTCATATGCCATCTTAGCTAGCGGAGCCCATTTTCGTTGCATTTTACATGTGTGGCATTAGGCATCTTATATCATTAGGATCATGCATTGATTTCTAATTGGTTTCTGTTTTGGCTCAAAGCACACTGTAAGTGTTTATGCTTTAGCATCCTTGCATGTGTGTAAGTGACTGCCATGATAGCATGCTTGCCATGAGGTTATTTGCTTAATTGCTATAACTGCATGAATGCCTGTGAATGAAGGCTTCATTGCTTGAATTGGAACAATTCATCGAAATGTGAGTTTTAAGCCCACTTGAAGTGGCAAATCATCATGTTTTAAGCCCACCTTGTTTGGTGGCAAATCCGCATTTTAGCCTACTTGCGAGTAGCATCTTCAAACCACTTTTCAAAGAAACAAACAAGAGATGTTTTGTTCCAAATTGAGTGATTTAGTCTATACTTGTATGCTGTGCGCATCACATAGTAATTCTAGATTAATAACTGGAATAAGAACACATGTGTTTATAAAAACAACATATCATGTTAGTAGAGGCCGATCCTTTGATCGGGTGAGCGGGGGTGCTCATTTCATGACCTTCCTCTCTCGTACCCAAGTTCTCGAGCCGAAGCAACTTTGGTGATGACGGACACATGACCTTAGGCACGAATCAGGGTTTCCTAAATTTCCTAAAACAAAATATTTAGGTGACGACTCTGAAATCTGGCAAAGCAGTCCATGTTTGGCACTTTTTGATTAAAATTGATTTTCCAAAACGATTTGCCGAATTTGGACTCTTTGGTGATTTATCAGTCTTACATTGCACTTTGTGAGATTAGATTCAGAATTGTGACAGGAGTCCGAACTGTAGTAGCTAGAACACAATCTGCGCCTTCTCCGAAAGGGATGGCGTGCGGAGCGAGTTCGGGCGGTCTACAGCAACATACTGAAAAGGTGCCAGAACTGGTGGATGGCCAATATGGAGGTGCACTTGGCCATTCCTCCTCATGATCTATTAATGGTACTGGATGTTCCTCAAGCCAAGTCAAAAGGGATTGGAGTTATTATCTCTTTTACTGCTCATGTTACTCTAGCTCTTGTGTCTGCCACTACAAAGTCTGTTCCTTCTGCCTCACCTCCTCCTAGAGTTACTCGAGCTGCCTCGAAGAAAAGTATATACTCCTGCTTCTTTTCTCTTCTCCTCCTTTATGATGCTCTTGCCTTCACTCATAGTTCTTTCTTTGGTGTAAGTGGTACGGGTGCTTCACAGGGAGATTCTCCCTAAAAGGTTCAAGCTTTAAATATTCTCAAGAGCAAACAACAACAACAACAAAGGAAAAAAATGCTCTTGCTTGACCCTAAAGAGGAGGTACCTGAGGTTCATGTAGAAGAAAAGGAAGCAGAAAAAGAAGAAACAGAAAAAGAGCAAGAGACACCATTAAAAAGAAGGAAAAAAAATGACTGTCTCTCTTTCTGATTTCACTGGAGACCCCGTTCATGAAGCATCTACTAAAGCAGTAGAAGCAGAACATTCCAAAGAACTTTTTGTATTTCAGAGGGCTGAGAAGAGGAGACAACAGCAAATGCTTAGGGATGAAACTGCTGCTGCTAATGAACTCCAAAGAGAAGCTACAAGAAAACGACAAACTGCTGAACATTATATCCTTCGCAACTCTCCAACCATTGCCACCACTTCTGAAACTAGTAATTTCCTTTCGTGTCTCTATTTTCCTTTCTCAAATTCTTGATTCTAAGACTTAACATTACTTTGTATTTCTTCTTTTGCAGCAACAACTACTCTGTTTTCTTCTCCCATAAGGACTCCTTCAGTTTCATCTAAAGTTGAAAGACCTCGAAATGTGGAGCCAATTCAAGCAATACTCCCACTCCCTAGTCCTACAATTTCCATACATTTCTTGAGGCAAAGCATTCATGCATCCCTATCTTTCGGCTTAACTCCATACTTTCCTCTTCTATCCTTCAACTATAACCAATTTATTCTCCTTTCAAGCCTTGCTGCTCCTTCCCTCCCTGAGGAAATTCCAGCTATTACTTCATCTCCAGTGATAGTTGATTCCCGTAGAGAAGACACTGGTAGTTCACCAATTCCTTGTCCACTATCCCTATCTAGCTCCAGTCCCTCTTCTCTCGACTTACTGTTAGCTAAAACTATAGAAACTGCTAGGGATACTTCATCTTCCCCTCCTATCCCTATGCAGCCATCTCTTCCTCCTATCAGAGCCCTTTCTGCACCAATCATGTCCATAGAAAAGATGGACATCTTTGAAACCAGATTAGCTAACCTTTTTGACATGCCTCCCACCATTCCAACAGCTAGCAACGAAATTGAGCTATTAGTCCTAGTTGATTCCCTTTTAGAAATTTGTGAGAGCTCTTCCTCCACCAATAGCACTTTCGTGCCTTTATTAGACTTGGACAGTTGTTTGGAATTGCTAACACTCTTCTCGCGAATCCCTTTCAAAGTCTTGCAAAGGCCTGTTATCAAGAATGGTTTCCTCTAATGCTACAAGGTTGTTGAGCAATCCAGCATGACTATCTCAAGTCATTTATCTCAGGCAGCAGCTACCATTGACTTTTATATCAGCATCTGCCATGTTGCCAAAGCTGCGGAGGAGAAATTGTTGAGAGACCAAAGATTTGTTTCCCAAATACATGCTGAAGTGTCAGAATTGAAAGAATAACATTCCTCTGTCTCCCAATTTCGAGTTCAACTATTAGAGAAGAAAGCTCAGCTAGAAGAAGAGTTATCAGCAGTTAACCTGGCTTTGGATCGAACTGCCACCAAGCTGCAAATTACCAATCAAGGACTGGCTGATCGAAAACAGGACATGACTACGGCCATTCAATTGTTTCCATCTCTTAAGAGTAGAGAGTCAATTATAAAGGAACAACTGAAACATTGTACTGACTTTTGGGCCAATCTATGGCTGCATGTATTTAACTCATTATGAAATAAAATCTTTATTTATTATTTGAGTATTTTCATGCTCCTTTTGTTTAGCACTTATTATACTCTTTGCGTTTCTCACACAGTTGAATAATAAGGCTTCAAATATCTGCCATTAATTTTCTTAGGGTGTACATATCCATTCAAATTTCTCAAATGATATGCTCCCCAAGGCAAAACTCTATAAACTTGATATGGTCTTTCCCAATTAGGTGACCATTTGCCAAACTTATGGCTTTTAATACCTATTGGGAGTATTGTCTTCCATACCAAATCAACTTCATCAAAGCTAATGTGCTTGACTTTCTTATTATAGTTTTTGGCTGCTTTCTTCTTTTGGAAAAGAATGCTATTTAATGCCAAAATTCTAGCTTCATCCACATTTTCTAATTCCAAGCACATACTCTGATGGTACTGCTCAGGAACTAACTGATCCTGGCCTCTCACCCTCAAGGACTTGATGTTAATTTCTACAGGTAACACTGCATCATGCCCATATACCAAGGCATAAGAAATAACTCCTGTACTTGATTTTGGAGAAGCCCTGTAAGCCCATAATACATCCAATAGTAAGTTATGCCAATCCTTGGGATTATCTTCCACAACTCTCTGTATTCCTTTTTTTAAGGATTTATTGGATGTTTCTGCCTGACCATTTGCTTGTGTATAATAGGGGGTAGAATTAACAAGGCTAATTCCAAATTTTGCCACAAGAGACTTTACCATCTTTCCATCAAATATAGTCTCATTATCAACAGCTATAGTTTGAGCGATACCAAATCTGTGGATCAGATCTTTAATAAATCCAATGACTTCAGTCTGGTCTACAACCTTATATGGCTTAGCTTCGATCCACTTAGTGAAGTAATCTGTGGCCACTAAGATGAAACAATGGTGCTTCGAAGAAGGTGGATGTATTTTCCCTATCATGTCCATAGCCCAGCCTTTAAATGACCAAGGTTTCACAACTGCATGTAAATAAGTTATTGGCACATGTCTTATCACGCCATGCTTTTGGCATGCTTGGCAACCTCTAGCATATTCTATGCAATCTTTAAGGATGGTTGGCCAATAGTAGGAATGTCTTCGAAGCAGCCATCTCATCTTCACACCAAGCTGGTGAGCACCACAGATGCCTTCATGAACTTCAGCCATGGCTATCAATGCCTCCTTTGGCCCTAAACATTCCAATAATAACCCATCTGCTCCCCTTTTGTAAAGAGCATTACCATACACTATGTATTGCATAGATTGTAATTTGACTTTTCTGCTGGCATTCGAAGATGGGCCAGTTAGGTATTGCATTATTGGATGCCTCCAATCTTGTTCTTGTAAGTCATTATGATTGACTTCTAACACCACATTCCTTTTAGTTAAGGGTGGGATTACTTTTTGATATGTTGTTTGGCCTATGTTCATTTGACTGTCATCTCTTATCCTGAAATTCGAAGCTTTCTGAGCCGCATCATTAGCTTTGTTATTCATAAGTCTTGGGACATAAGTCACATTTGCTATCTGGAATTGCGAAAACAAATGTAATGCAACAACATAGTAAGGCAACATGCTTGTACTTTGACATTTGAAAATTCCTTTCACTTGGTTAACCACTAATTGAGAATCCCCAAATATATCAACTGCATGAGCTTGTAATCCAATAAGTATTTCTAGTCCCACTATTAAAGCTTCATATTCAGCTTGATTATTGGAACAAGTAACTTCATCCACTCTAAAACCATGTGTGGTTTCTACCCCCTGTGGTGACTTAATCACTACACCAATTCCAGTTAGACCGTTGGCTTTTGATCCATCGAACCACATTTGCCATGGTTCAATACTAACCATACCAAGATCCATTGTCTCTTGGCTTTCTATTTGACATGGATGATCTGCCAAGAAATTAGCTAAAACTTGTCATTTTACTGTTTTTTGGATGACATATTCTAGATGAAATTTTGATAAAGCTAGTATCCATTTGCTAATTCTTCCTCTCAACATGGGTCTAGACAACATATATTTAACCAAATCTGTGGTTGCAATTACCAAGACAGTTGTAGGCAAAAGATAGTATCTTAGTTTCATTGCAGCAAAATATAATGCAAGGCACAGCTTTTCCACAGTTGAATATTTACATTCACAACAATTTAAGAACCTACTAAGGTAATAAACTGCTTGCTTTTTGCCTTCTTCATTGTCATGGGTTAAGAAAACTCCTAGTGAATCTTCTGCTGCAGCAATATACAACTTCAAGGGCTTATCACCCTTTGGTGGCATCAGCACTGGAGGCCTGGCCAAGTAGGCTTTGATTTCCTCAAAAACAATTTGATGCTATGCTGTCCACACAAACTCCTTTTCATCTTTCAACCTTAATAAGGAAGAAAATACTTTAGTTTTCCCTGCCGTATTAGAAATAAATCTTCGAAGAAAATTAACATGTCCAAGGAATTTTTGTACTTCTTTCTTACTTGATGAAGGTCTAGCTTCAATGATAGATTTGGCTTTGTTTTGATCAATCTGTATTCCCTTCTTGTGTACTACATAGCCCAAGAAGTTTCCAACTGATACGCCAAAAGCACATTTGAGGGGATTGAGTTTTAATTTGAACTTTCTCATTCTTTCAAAAGTTGTTTCCAAGTGAAGCAAATATTCCTCCATGGATTGGGACTTCACTACAATGTCATCAATGTAACACTCTAAATATCCTCCAATGAGGTCATGAAAGATAGTGTTCATAGCCCTTTGATATGTAGCCCCAGCATTCTTCAGGCCAAATGGCATTTTAATCCATTCGAAGGTGCCAATGTTCCCAGGACATCTGAATGCTGTCTTATAGATATCCTCTTCTGCAATGCAGATTTGGTTATAACCAGAGTGCCCATCCATCATTAATAAAATATTGTGCCTTACTGAACTATCCACCAATAAATCTACTATGGGCATAGGGTATTCATCTTTTGGAGTTGCTAAATTCAGGTTTCTAAAATTGATACATACCCTCATTTTACCATTCTTCTTAACTACAGGCACAGTATTGGATATCCATTCAACATACATGGCTATCCTAATAAAGCTTGCTTTAAGGAGCCTAAAGATTTCTTCCTTGACTTTTTGAATCACTTTAGGACTTATCCTTCTTGGTTTTTGCTTGTATGGCTTGAAATTAGGCTTCATAAGGAGCCTATGTTCTACTAATGACCTATCTAATCCCGATAGTTCATTATACGACCATGCAAAGCAATTTTTATATCTCTTTAAGACCACCAACAACTGGTCCCCTGTTAAGAGCACTTAGCCAAGCACTAATGTAGGTGGGTTGCTATGTAGAACCTTTCCCTAAGTTAACCTCTTCCAAGGGGTCTTGTATCTGAGAACTCACTAATGCTTCTTTTTTGATTTCTTCTGTCTTCGAAGTAATTTCTTTGCTTTGTTCTGTTCCCAATTCCTTTGATTCAACATCTTTGCCCTCCTCCTCATAGACAAACTTTGTCCATAAGGCTTCTTCTTCTTGTATCTCCTGGACTTTTGTTTCAACGTCCAATGCACAGTATTTATCAAAGGCCAAAAACCTGACCTATCGCTGCTCCTGCTTACAGCCAATTACCATGGCTTCTTTCTCTTGCTCTTGTACCTTCTGGACTATTGATTTTATGTCCAATACTAAGAACTTAATTAAAGCCAAAGATCTGGCCTCCTGGGTTCCATCTTTTTGCCTACAACTAGGCATCATTTTCATCCTTGGCGACAAATTCTTCATCAACACTTTCCTGGACTAAGTGCTTCAGGTGTGCTAATTCCTCATCAGCCGTCACATCGGCTGATCCATCAGGTTTTCTCAGTATACTGAGTGGTGTCACTCCTTCAATATACAATTGGCCTCTGCAAAGTCTGCACAAGCTATGAAGGGTTAAGGGTCTGCATTGATCTCCTCTGTCTCTCCATTGCACAAGGCCATCATTATCTTCTGATTTAGAGAGGAAGGCACACATTTGTTGGTGTGAATCCAATCCCTACCAAGTAGAGCATTACACTTAACATTGCTGTCGATAATGAAAAATTCCGTCATGTAATCCGTGGTTCCCACACTCAGGTTGATGGGCAAAATACCCTGAGCCATCTGTTTGTCTCCAGTGAAACCAGCAATGGTTGTGCTGGTTGGGATTAATCTGGGGTTCTTTTTTCCTAGTTTTTTCGAAGAAGATTTCGGAAGTAGGTTTATTGCTGCCCTATTATCCACGAATACCTGGTTCATCTGTATCTCATCAAAGAAGGCCTTGATATACAAGGGTTTGACATGCTGTGTCATAGATGTCGTAGGATACTCAAAAGGGTATGAGAGGTTAATACTCACCTCTTCCTTACTCTCGTCTTCAGTTTCCATTGGTGTGGCCACTTCGGATTCGTCTTGCACCATACTAACTTGTGAATCTTCACTAGAAACTAGCATTGGGTCAATCTCCTGACCTTTTTGGTTTTCATCTTCAACCTGGAACTCCTGTAGTAGTATGTGCACCATATTCACTAACACTGGAGGAAACGAGCCAAATTGGACCACTGGCTGTACTTGTTTCTTTTCCAGGCCAACTTGTTCAATTATTTCAGAAACATTTTCCATGCTGCATTTTGGCACTTTAGTGCTAGTGACTTCATTTGGATGGTCTATTTCTGCTAGTTTTCGGACCAAAAATGTCTATTCAGCCATGGAGGCTTCAAACATTTCCTCCTCAATCATCTCCTTCCATTGGCCTAGGCCAACTTTTCCCTCAGTCTCACTATTACTTTCCATCAAAGCCCTTTCTAATCCTGCTAAACTGGATCGTTCTTTGGCTTTCAGTTCAGAGTGAACTTTGGCCAACTGCTCTTTGCCGCAACTCCTTTTGTCTTAAGGAGCCGATTTTGGACTATGATCTAATTTTGGACTTTTCCTTCCCTCTGTCTGACTCTTTGGCTGGACCAATGAAGAGTTTTTCCCACTTTCTTTCAAATCCTTTTGGTACTGAGTGTACCTTTACTGGATCTTCATCCTTTGGGATCTAGAAATCACTAGGGCCATATTTGGTTCCTTTGTTTTTGGATGCTTTAGTAACACCCAATTATTTGGAGCCACCAAGGGAGGTTTAAACATCCTACCCTGGTCTCCAACAACGTTTCTTTGGGTAGGTATTTCCTTAGGTTTGTTTTGCATGACAAACCAATCTGGAACCCCAAGTACCCCTGAATCCACTAGCTCAATTGTCGAACAGTCTCTTTCTTCCTTCGAAGCCAGTTTCGAAACTGCCTGTGAAGGCCACTGCTTGGCCCTGTGTGACAACCATCATTACTGTTTACTGATAACACCACTGATTAGTACTAATCTATGATTAAGCATGTTAATTGACTGATTGACTGAAATTCTGAACTGATTGATTGAGTGTGTTAGTTGAATGCAGTTCTATCTGTTGACTGTTAAATTATCTGTTCGTGTATTATGATTAAACTGCAAATTGAAGGCCTTATCGGCGACCGAATCCAAAAATTGATTAATGTTTTATGCTAATTGGAATTTATGTGATTTTATGATAAATTTAATTGAGATTTGATTCGGTATGATTAAATTAGATCAAACAAGCTAAATTGTAATAGTTGGCCTTAATCACCATTTTGCCACTTAGTGGGCCATCAAATATAACATATTGAGCTTTAATTCAATCACATTCCCTCAGCCATTCTAGACCCAAAACCGTAGAAAAGGGTGAGAGAAGAGAAAACTTACCTTCCATTGAGAATTGGCTTGGAGACTTGAAGAATTGGTAGAAGATTTGCGAAATTGAGCTTCCTCACCTATAATTCTAGACTTAAGGTAGGTGATTCATCCTCTCATTTATGTATTTGAGCTGTTCTAGCATGGTCCAAGGTGATATTAGCAATATAAGTCTAGTTGTGGCTTAAAATGTTGAATTTAGAGTTAAATCATGCATGCATGTGAATATCTTGAAGTTTAATGTTGTTTTCATGGAAATTCTTGCATGCATGTCCATATTATTGTTCTAGTCCATGAATTCATCATGATTTTGAAGGAATTGGCTCTTTGGAACAAATATTTGAAGCTTTGAATTAGGTTGAATACATGCATGTTATGTTTGATCATGTTCTTGAAGTTTATTTGAAATTTGTGTCTAATTGAACTACCTTTGGGCTTTGATTTCTCAAATTGATCTTTGAAACATGTTATATTATGAGTTTACAAGTGTTTTTCAGAAAATTAGCCTAAAAGGATCGATTTTGATGCATTAAAAGTTGATTTTGAGCTTGAGGTTCAAATCTGGAATTTCCAGATTTTGGACTCACGCTCGAGCGGGGAACTCCACGCTCGAGCGTACACACTGAGTTCAGGCAGTTCGCTTGAGCGGTAATAGTGACGCTCGAGCGTGAAATGCATGTATCCAGTACTTTGCATTGTTTTACAATCCGCTCGAGCGAGGGAATGCATGCTTGAGCGGGGACCTTAGTCACACGCTCGAACGGGGGTCGAGCGCCCGTCGAGCGTGAATTTCATGCATCCAGTACTTTTACTGTAGTTTACAGTCCGCTCGAGCGGAGGAATCCACGCTTGAGCGGAGCCCTTTTGTCTGTATGTCCACTCGAGCAGATAAACCCACACTCGAGCGGGACCCCTGTTTCAGCAAAGCTTTGAAAAGTGTTTTGAAGTGCATCTTTGCATCCTCATTCCATCCTAGGGATTCTTAGGCCTAGTTTAAGGCATCTAAATGAGGATATTGATGTAGAACCACACCGAGTCAAGATAGGGACTAAGTTATTGTTTCCCAAACGTGCAACTTAGTGTGTGTTCATTCTGTAACTGTGTAGGGTTGGCATCCGAGGACACGCACTAGCCTAACTGTAGCCCAGAACTCTGTGAGTAACAATGTCGTAGAGATATGTTCAATGACGATTATTTCCTGAACACTTAACTGTACTGTTTTCTGAAATATACTGTTTACTGAATGAATACTTGTCTTATTTGCGAACTGTATTCGTGGCATCCATAGCAATTTATTGTTACTGAACTGTTACTGCTACTGTTACAGAGATCTCTGTCGGTTCCCATGTTGGAACCACTACCGTTTACTGATATGATGTCCATCAACGGACTGTTCGATCTGTTAAGACCTACTGTACTGTTTGCTATTGGATATACCACTTATGCCTGCTATGATTGAACAACTGATATACTGTTCAAATGACTGTTTTAATTACTGAAAGGACATTTATTCCTGACCTCTTTACGCATATGTTATTCACTGGGCTTTAGCTCATTGCTCATATATATATGTAGGTGTACAGGCACCGGACCGTTGTTAGGAGCGTCAGGCTAAGCTCCCGTTTTGTCAAGCCAACCACCGTGCCTCACTGCGAGGTTCCAAGTCGTTCAAGCTAGGGCTTTTTGGGGTGTTTTAGATTTCCCCCTCTTCTGTATCTAGTTTTGTAACACTGTATAGACTGAATGAAATGTGTACTTGTACTGTCCTGGATGATTGCATACAGACATTCACAGCTCATTGGACGTCTTTCATTACTATTGTGGCTTCCGCCAACCCCTGTACTCTGTATTACTGTTTTACTGTTAAGCAGGCCTTCGGTAACCTCGGATTACTGGTCGGTTACGGTGCTAAATCCATAGGGGCAGGTTTGGGTAGTGACAGAGTGGTATCAAAGCGTTATTAAACCACGAGTTATACCGCACACACGTGTCCAAATGAGCTATAGGATGTCCTAGAAAAGTAAATAGGACATTGCATGAGCATGAAAAGTGTGTGTGGCCATGACATGAATATATGTGCTAATATGCTAATGTGTTTAAGTATGCAACTGTCTATGTTTATTATTGCTATAATTGCCTATAGTGAAATGGACAATACAAGGAATGCCGATGAAACAGAATCATCCGATGCTAGAATGGCAAGATTAGAAAGAACAGTTGAGCTATTGACTGAGGCCTTAAGGCTACAACAAAACCAACAGCCCCCACCCCCTCCGGTACAGCTGGAACTAAATTTGAATGATGACATAATAGCTCTGACACAGAAGTTTAGCAAGATGAAACCGCCATCCTTTCAGGGAGGCCTTGAACCCTTGAAGGCCGAAGCGTGGGTGCTAGAAACTGAAATATTATTTGAAGTGTTTCCATGTTCTGAAGCATACAAAGTGCTATTGGCTACCTTCACCTTACAAGAAGAGGCCAGAAGGTGGTGGATGCTGGTCCACGACACCGACACTGTTATGACTTGGGCTCAGTTTAAAGGAGCCTTCTTTGAAAAATACTTCCCTCAGTGTGTCAGGGACCGCAAAGTGACTGAGTTTGAGCAACTGAAACAAGGTACCATGTCTGTGGCTGAGTATGAGTCAAAGTTTACTGAACTCGCCAGATATGCACCACACATGGTTGATACCGACTACAAAAAGGCCAAGAAGTTTGAAGGCGGCCTTAATATGGAAATCCTTGACAGGATAAATGTTCTGAAATTACTGAAGTACGTGGATGTTCTTGACCGAGCAATAATGGCTAAGTCGAACATCGAGGCACTGAAACAGACTGAGACACCAGCAATTGAATGGCGTGGTAAGAGATGAGGCTTTAAATTCAAGAAAGGCTGAAACAACTCATTGAATAAAAAGCAAAATACAGGGTCAACAACCAGTTCCAGTCAGGGAAGTAGTTCCATACCGCCCTATTCTGAATGTGGTAAGAAACATAAAGGGGTTTGTTATAAAATTTCAGGTGCTTGTTACAGGTGTGGCAAGGTGGTCCACATGATCAAAGATTGCCCTTCTACTCCTCAAGGCAATAGTAAAGCTGCACCAAGTGCAGCAGCATCAATTGCTCCACCAAAACCCAACCCCAAAGCTACTGGAAAAGAGCCTATGAAGCAAGGCCAAGTGTTTGCACTCGTACCGGGAGATGTGCAGAATACCGAGACTGTGGTGTCAGGTATACTCTCAATTTTTGCTCAAAATGCATATGTTTTGATTGATTTGGGGTCTACACATTCATATGTATCATAGGCTTTTTCGCGAAAATTAAATAGACCATTGGAACCCATGAACTATCTGTTAGCTGTATCTTCACCTGTTGGGGGATCCATGACTTGTGCTTATATGTACCCTGCATGTGAGATTATTGTTGGAGATGCACATTTGTTTATTGATTTACTGCCATTGAATATTGATCATTTTGATGTGATATTGGGAATGGACTAGTTAACAAAATATCATGCTACCATAGACTATGTAACAAAACAAGCTGTTTTCCGTCCACCTGGATTGCCTAAATTTGTGTTTAGTGGAGTTGGAGTAGTACCTCCCCCATACCTGATTTCATCCATGAAAGCTTTTAAACTGATTAGAAAGGGATGTAAGGGGTATCTATGTTCTGTATTGACTGTACCTACTGATACTAAACCTAGTGTGGACAGTATTCCTATAGTCAGAGAATTCCCAGATATTTTTTCAGATGATTTTCCAGGAGATTTGATTGATAGGGACATTGTGTTCACCATTGAGGTAATTCCGGGTACACAGCCAGTTTCCAAAGCTCCTTACAGAATGGCACCGACTGAATTGAAAGAGTTGAAAGTTCAGCTACAAGAACTGCTAGATAAGAAGTTCATCAGGCCCAGTACGTCATCGTGGGGCGCACCGGTCTTATTTGTGAAAAAGAAAGACGGCTCGTTGAGACTCTGCATTGACTACCGTGAACTGAACAAGGTAACAGTGAAAAATAAATATCCATTGCCTCGTATTGATGATTTATTTGATCAGTTACAAGGTGCCCAAGTGTTCTCCAAAATTGACCTTACATCTGGATACCACCAGTTGAAAGTCAAGACAGGGGACATTGAAAAGACTGCTTTTTGAATGAGGTATGGACATTACGAATTTCTAGTTATGCATTTCAGAGTTACCAATGCACCTGCTGCATTTATGGACCTTATGAACCGAATTTTCAAACCATACCTTGATGAATTTATAGTTGTTTTCATAGATGACATTTTGATTTATTCCAAAAGCACGAAAGAACATGAACGTCATTTGAACATTGCCCTCCAGACCCTAAGAGAACAGAAACTTTATGCAAAACTAACTAAATGTAAATTTTGGCTAGACAGTGTGATGTTTTTGGGACATGTGATTAATAAGGATGGTATTACAGTTGACCCACAGAAAATTGAAGCAGTAGTGAACTGGCCTAGACTGACAAATGTTACCGAAGTCCGAAGTTTTCTAGGCTTAGCCGGGTATTACAGAAGGTTTGTCAAAGATTTCTCCAAAATTGCCCTACCACTGACACAGCTGACTCAGAAGGGGATATCATTTGACTGGACCGATTAGAGGGAATCAGTTTTTCAAGAGTTGAAAACTCGACTAGTGACTGCACCGATTCTCACCTTACCCTCAGGTACGGATGGTTATACTGTATGTTATGATGCTTCTCATAAGGGTTTGGGATGTGTTTTAATGTAGAACAGTAAAGTGATTGCGTATGCTTCCCGACAACTGAGACCACATGAAAAGAACTACCTAACCCATGATTTGGAACTTGCTGCAGTAGTGTTTGCACTGAAAATTTGGCGTCATTACCTTTATGGGGCAACATGTGAGGTGTATACAGACCACAAGAGTTTGAAATACTTCTTTACACAGAAAGAACTGAATATGAGGCAGAGGAGATGGTTTGAACTGATAAAAGATTATGACCTGCAAATTTTGTACCATCAAGGAAAAGCTAATACCGTTGCCGATGCATTGAGTCGAAAGTCGATTGGGAATTTAGCTTGTTTACTCACCGGACAGAAAGAGTTGCTATGTGACCTAGAAAGATTTGAAGTTGAGATCGTTTTGTGTGAACAAGGTGGAACAATAGCTGCTATTTCTGCTCAACCGACACTGATTGAGGAGATTAAAGAGAAACAGCAACATGATGACTTCTTGAAGAAAATCATCGAAGAACGGGAATCCAAACCGAGGCCGGATTTCAAATTTGAGAATAATGTGTTGAAATTCCAGGGAAGATTGTGTGTACCGAGTGATTCTGAGCTGAAAAGAAGAATTCTGCAAGAAGGCCACAATTCAAAATTTTCTATCCATCCAGGAAATACAAAAATGTATCAAAACTTGAAACTGAATTTCTGGTGGCCGGGAATGAAGAAAGAGATTGCTAATTTTGTATCGAAATGTCTTCATTGCCAACAAGTCAAAGCCGAACATCAACGACCCGCAGGCTTACTGCAACCCTTACCAATACCGGAGTGGAAATGGGAACATATCACTATGGATTTCATTGTTGGTTTACCTCGCTCCAATAAAGGTATGGACTCAATTTGGGTTATTGTTGATAAACTGACTAAATCTGCTCATTTCTTACCTGTCAAAACAATTTATAATGCGGACAAATTGGCTGTGATCTATATTGATGAGATTGTTAGATTGCATGGAGTGCCTGTGTCCATTGTTTCTGATAGGGACTCGAAGTTTACATCAAGATTTTGGCAAAGTTTGCAGACAGCATTGGGTACTGAACTGAGACTGAGTAGTGCATACCATCCTCAGACAAATGGCCAGTCAGAAAGAACCATCCAGACTCTGGAGGATTTACTGAGAATGTGTGTTCTTGATTTCTAAGGAAATTGGGAAAGTCATTTACCGTTGGATGAATTCGCCTACAAGAACAGTTTTCACTCAAGCATTGGTATGGTGCCTTTTGAGGCTTTGTATGGCAGGAAATGTGTTCCATATTTCAATGTTGAGGGATTGTCTTCGGGATCCCTTCCATGTGGTTGAGCCTACCCGTGTAGTGCTAAGTGATGACTACACTTATGAAGAACGACCCATACAGATTGTAAACAGACGGATCAAGAAGTTGAGGAACAAAGAGATTTCGTTAGTGAAAGTTGACTAGCAAAACCATGGTGGCGTCTATGCCACTTGGGAAATGGAAGACAATATAATCAAGAAATATCCTGAATTGTTCCCACTGAATCCTGTTTTCTTCCAAAATGAAGGTAATTCGAGTTTGGAGGACCAAACTCTTTATAAGGAGGGGAGACTTTGACAACCCTGACTACTGTTTACTGATAACACCACTGATTAGTGCTAATCTATGACTAAGCATGTTAATTGACTGATTGACTGAAATTCTGAACTGATTGATTGGGTGTGTTAGTTGAATGTAGTTCTATCTGTTGACTGTTAAATTATCTGTTTGTGTATTATGATTAAACTGCAAATTGAAGGCCTTATCGGCGGCCGAATCCAAAAATTGATTAATGTTTTATGCTAATTGGAATTTATGTGATTTTATGGTAAATTTAATTGAGATTTGATTCGGTATGATTAAATTAGATCAAATAAGCTAAATTGCAATAGTTGGCCTTAATCACCATTTTGTCACTTAGTGGGCCATCCCATATGACATATTGAGCTTTAATTCAATCACATTCCCTCAGCTATTCTAGACCCAAAATTGTAGAAAAGAGTGAGAGAAGAGACAACTTACCTTCCAGTGAGAATTGGCTTGGAGACTTGAAGAATTGGTAGAAGATTTGCGAAATTGAGCTTCCTCACCTATAATTCTAGACTTAAGGTAGGTGATTCATCCTCTTATTTATGTATTTGAGCTGTTCTAGCATGGTCCAAGGTGATATTAGCAATAGAAGTCTAGTTGTGACTTAAAATGTTGAATTTAGAGTTAAATCATGCATGCATGTGCATATCTTGAAGTTTAATATTGTTTTCATGGAAATTCTTGCATGCATGTCCATATTATTGTTCTAGTCCATGAATTCATCATGATTTTGAAGGAATTGGCTCTTTGGAACAAATATTTGAAGCTTTGAATTAGGTTGAATACATGCATGTTATGTTTGATCATGTTCTTGAAGTTTATTTGAAATTTGTGTCTAATTGAACTACCTTTGGGCTTTGATTTCTCAAATTGATCTTTGAAACATGTTATATTATGAGTTTACAAGTGTTTTTCAGAAAATTAGCCTAAAAGGATCGATTTTGATGCATTAAAAGTTGATTTTGAGCTTGAGGTTCAAATCTGGAATTTCCAGATTTTGGACTCACGCTCGAGTGGGGAACTCCACGCTCGAGCGTACACACTGAGTTCATACAGTTCGCTCGAGCGGTAATAGTGATGCTCGAGCGTGAAATGCGTGTATCCAGTACTTTGCATTGTTTTACAGTCCGCTCGAGCGGGGGAAGAATGCACGCTTGAGCGGGGACCTTAGTTACACGCTCGAGCGGGGGTCGAGCGCCCGTTGAGCGTGAATTTCATGCATCCAGTACTTTTACTGTAGTTTACAGTCCGCTCGAGCGGAGCCCTTTTGTCTGTATGTCCGCTCGAGCGGATAAACCCACGCTCGAGCGGGACCCCTATTTCAGCAAAGCTTTGAAAAGTGTTTTTAAGTGCATCTTTGCATCCTCATTCCATCCTAGGGATTCTTAGGCCTAGTTTAAGGTATCTTAATGAGGATATTGATGTAGAACCATACCGAGTCAAGATAGGGACTAAGTTATTGTTTCCCAAACGTACAACTTAGTGTGTGTTCATTCTGTAACTGTGTAGGGTTGGCATCCGAGGACGCGCACTAGCCTAACTGTAGCCCAGAACTCTGTGAGTAACAATGTTGTAAATATATATTCAATGACGATTATTTCCTAAACACTTAATTGTACTGTTTTCTGAAATATGCTATTTACTGAATGAATACTTGTCCTATTTGCGAACTGTATTCATGGCATCCATAGCAATTTACTGTTACTGAACTGTTACTGCTGCTGTTACAGAGATCTCTGTCGGTTCCCATGTTAGAACCACTACCGTTTACTGATATGATGGCCATCAACTGACTGTTCGGTCTGTTAAGACCTACTGTACTGTTTGCTATTGGATGTACCACTTATGACTGTTATGATTGAACAACTGATATACTGTTCAAATGACCGTTTTAATTACTGAAAGGACATTCATTCCTAACCTCTTTACGCATATGTTATTCACTGGGCTTTAGCTCACTGCTCATATATATATGTAGGTGTACAGGCACCGGACCGTTGTTAGGAGCGTTAGGCTAAGCTCCCGTTTTGTCAAGCCAACCACCGTGCCTCACTGCGAGGTTCCAAGTCGTTCAAGCTAGGGCTTTTTGGGGTGTTTTAGATTTCTCCATCTTCTGTATCTGGTTTTGTAACACTATATAGACTGAATGGAATGTGTACTTGTACTGTCTTTGATGATTGTATATGTATGTATATGTACTGTTTATGTAAATATGTATGAAAAGTCTTTTTGCATACAGATATTCACAGCTCATTGGACATCTTTTATTACTGCTTTGGCTTCCGCCAGCCCCTATACTCTGTATTACTATTTTACTGTTAAGCAGGCCTTCGGTAATCTCGGATTACTAGCCGGTTACGGTGTTAAACCCATAGGGGCGGGTTTAGGTCGTGACACCCTGACTCCCTGTTTTGGTCCTAATTTAGGTCTTCCATGAAGGTGGCCACTTTCTATCTTGTGTGAGGCTGGTCTAGGGGGCCAATCTCTGGCTTTGATCCCATGACTTGAACCCAATTCAAGTCTCCTCTCAGGATGATTGCCCTCTATTCTGTAATAGTTGGGTGGTCTGAACTCATGCAGAGGTCTTTTGCCCTTGGAGTGCAATCTAGTGGCTGTTGGCCTAACTAGGAATGGCTGCTGCCTAGGACCAGTTGGGTGTGGCCTTTTGTTATAGGCACTGGTTAGTTTAGGACGCCTCTGCATATCCCTGTAATACTGTTTCCCATCAATCGGGAGCCCTTTCAACCAATTGTAGCTTAGCATGCATCTAGGTCACGTTATTTGCATGACAGTTGCCTCTAAAGAGTCATTATCCAGTGCCTCCTCATCAGAGTTTTCCCTTTGGTCTGCAAAGCCCCGTCCATCAGCTGGTGAACTTCTAGCCTCTTTCTTGATAGTAGTCTGGCTAACAACATGTATTTGCACATTAACCTCTTCTAATTCCTTCAAGGATAAGTTCTGGAAGTCTGGCACAATAACATTGGCCGCAACTTCTCGAATTTCTTGGAATGGATTAGTGTCAATCCCCATATCCTTTTCCGTTTTTGCTGGGAATTTTAAACTCCCCTTTCGAATCTGTTCTTGGATCCTGTCCTGAAAAATAATATAGTTTTTAGTTGAGTGAGACCAAGAATTATGCCATTTACAATACACTTTTCCTTTAAGTTCCTTCGGAGAAGGAATTTTGACTCCTTTTGGTAACTTTAGGAAGTTTGCCGCAAGCAAATGATCAAAAATGTCATCTGCCATTGTTAAATCGAAAGAATATTTCCAATGAAGGTCTTTCTTTTTAAACTGCTGGTCTATTGTAGTGTCTTTATGAATTAATGTCTCACAGATCACAGTCTCTTTCCCTATGATCTCTGCTGCATCAATCTCATAATTAGGATCTCTATAATACGTCTTGTATGATGCATTACTTCGATCTTGTTCTTCCTCTAGTAATGATTCATACCTAGACACCTTATAGGTTAACTCCATTAAGTCTCAAAACTTAGTTGAATCAAACTTTTTTCGAAGCCTAAACTCTGAGCCATTTTGAGTCAATCTCACAAATTTAGGCTCTGGAAGAATGACTCTACACTTGTTTCGTGCTCTTTTAAATCTGGCAATAAATTGAACACCCTTCTCAGCAGGCCTTTGATTCAACCTTGCCAAGTCTGCTATGGAAACTTTTGCCTCGATTTGGAAAAATTGGGCATGAAATGCCTCCTCCATTTGTTGCCAAGTTTGGATAGAGCCGGGTGTAAGGTTAATATACCATACAAAAGCTGCCCCAGTTGGAGAATTTAGAAAAAGTCTTAATTTCATGTAATCATTATTGGTAAATTCACCATATTAGGCAGCGAACCTAGCAATGTGTTCTACTATGGACTAGTTTCCATTCCTATAAAAAAGAGCAAAGTCTGGTATTCATGTACCCCATCTACTCATTCTGGGTATGGTTTCCTATATACAGGCGTTTGAACCCCCCGAGCATAGGTTCACACATTTCTCTAACAATATCATCAATTTGGCCCTTAGGGACCATAGTTTGTGCTTATTGAACCACCACTAGAGGAGCAAACACGGGATTTGGTGGAAAACCTTGTGCCTGAAATCCTCTTGGTCCATGGAGAGGTATATTTGGGATTGGCTGTCCCTGTGGTGCTGGCTACTGTTGAGGGTATGGTTGACCTTTCTGAGCCTGTCCTGCGAAAGGTGCTGGAATAGGTGTTGCGTCTCTTCCAGACGCAGGAAACCCTTCCAACCCCACGGGTACAAATTCAAACAAAGGATTAGTGAACCCCCTCGTGCCAGGTATGGCTTTGAACATGGGGTTTGGAAACATCCTTATGCCATTTTCTTGTGTTGGGCCAGATTCAGCAATTTGCATGGCTTCACTGTTAAGTAATGAGGTATTTTGATTTTTCACAGGCCTCAAAAGAGGCTCATACCAAGACTGAGGTGATGGTCTTTCATAGTTTTGATTACTAGTTTGACTATTAGTATGTCCATTACTTTGCATAGGTTGTTTATCTCTAGCCAATCTTTGCTGAGAGACATTTGAAATTTCCTCTATGTGCCTTGTGTTAGTTGGTTGATGGTTATTCATTCGATCCATAAAGGATATTGCCCATCTTTCCATTGTGTTCATTAACTGTTGTCCCATGGCATCTACTAGGCCTCCCCATGGATTCATTGGCTGAGTAGCTGGAACAGTGGATGGTCCAACTCCATGGCCTCGTCCAATATTTTGAACATGTGGTACTTGCTCCGAAGTGCTGGCCTGTTCGACCATAGGTTCTGATAAGACAGGTACTTCCACCGGATGTGTTACCACATTATCCTCTGGATTAGGTATTTCTACCTCTCCTTCCACACCTTCTTCCAAGCGTTTATTTTCTCCTTGTCTCCAACGTCTAGCCATTTCAATTAGTCCCACCGGGCGTGCCAAAAATACATGTTGGCTTTTTTGGCTTTCAAAGGTTAGTATTGTAATTTTAAGCGTGCCAGCAAGGATCAATCTGTCCTTATAGAAGATTAATTGCTAACCAATTATAAGACGATTGCGTTTTAGTTCTTTCACCCTCAATGAAGAGGACTTGTACTGGTGGCTTGTTTAGGAGAATTTAATAAACAACGATTATATGAAGAACAATTGCAGCATTTCATTAAGTGAAAAATGAAAACTTACAATGATCTGACCCAGCCTCGTAGAGGTTTACAGCAACAACCTATTCGAAACTACTCCTATGAATAAAGTGCAATACGGGAATTGAAGTGCAGAAATGTAAAGAAATGTAAAAACTGGCAGGAAAATAAAGTAGATAAAAATTGGTTTCTGGATCTGAGTCTGGGGGTTCTTTCTGGGGCCTTGTAGACGTCCCTGAACGTCCCCGGGAAGGAGATCCCGTTTTGTTCATTTGGGCTCACTACAGTTCAGGACTCAAAGTCACGGTCCTGTATCTAATCTCACAGAGTGCAATGCAAGACCGATGAATCATCAAAAAGTCCAAATCCGACAAATCGTTTTTGAAAACAGATTTTTTGAAAGAAGTGCCAAACATGGACTGCTTTGCCAGATACAGAGTCACCACCTAAATATTTTATTTTGGGAAATTTAGGAAACCGTGACTCGTTGCCTAAGGCCACGTGTCCGTCATCACCAAAGTTGCCTCGGCTCGGGAACTTGGGCACGATTGGGGAAGGTCACTTCGTGAGCACCCCCGCTCGCCCGATCAAAGAACGGCCTCTACTAACCATGATATTGAGTTTTGAAAACATTATGCGTTCTTATTCCGGTTATTAGCCTAGAATTACTATGTGATGCACACAGCATACAAGTATAGACTGGGTCGCCTGAATTGGAACAAAACATCTCATGTTTGTTTTGAAAACGGTTTGCTACTCGCAAGTAGGCTAAAATGCAGATTTTGCCACCCTCAAGTGGGCTTAGAAAAGATGGTTTTGCCACTATCTAGTGGGTTTAAAACTCGCAGTCGATGAATTGTTCCAATCCAAATAACCTGACCTTCACCCACAGGCATTCAGGCAGTTATATCACATAAGAAAATAGCCTCATGGTAAGCATACTAATATGGCAACACCCACACATATGCAAGATGCTAAAGCATAAGAGCTTACCTAGTACTCCAAGCCAAAACAGAAACTAGTTAGTAATCAAATGCACGATCCTAGTTCATGTTAAGATGGCTAATACAACACATATAGAATGCAACTAGAATAGGCTCGGCTAATCTAAGAATGGCATGTGAAATGCGACAACTCGATACACGTATTCAAGTTGGAATGGAAATACTATGCAGTTAGTATGATGCGCCGAGCCCGGTGCATGCAATACAGATGAATGGATGCAAAACATGCGAGCATAAAGATGCTAATTTAAACATGCCCTAATCAAACCACTGAAAGCGGATAAATAAAAAGGGAGAAAGACGTGGGGTTGAAAGACATACACACACCCACGCACACTTATTACACAATTGCCCTCGCTCGGAGGGTCCAAATAATAATACAAACTGAATAAATAATTAACTATCCTAGCTAATTAAATATTACAAAACTTTAATTAATTAAACAAATTAACTAAGCTATGGAAAGCAGTAAAAGGGTCTCGGGAAGAGGGGTGCATGCATGCTCGGATTGGCTTCGCCCGGAAATCCCTTGCCATGACACATGTTGCTTCTGTTTGCACTGCCCCGCTCCTCTGAAAATTATGCAAGTTTCCAGAACCCTTCTAATCCACCTCATGGATGCTGTGAGAGGCCATCGGCCAAGAGGGGTGGCCATCGGCCAGTTGTGAGGCTATCGGCTAAGTATGAATGGCCGGCCGGCACTGAATGTGGTCGGTCGGCCATGTCTTCCTGTAGAATTCTGTTTGACAGCAGCAGAGGACAGACAGGGCATGTCAAAGCATTTTCAAAGCAATGTTTGCACCACCACCTTTCCTATCATGTTTAAGACTCAAGGGAGTATGGTACTCGACCCTCGGGCCACCAATCACGCATTTTCATGCATGACGGCCCAAAAGGCCAAGTGTGCAATTTCAATGTAAAATGAAATGCACACAAAACATACAAAAGGGGCCCCAACCTCCATCATGTTTGATCAAGAGGGATGGGATGCATGCACAATGCTATGCAACCTAAGCATGCATACAAGCTAATGCAACATGAGCATGCAAGCAAGCTAATGCAATAGGCATACAACTTAAGCAAGTAAACATGCAAGGCATAAAACAACAATGCCAATGACAAACATATAACAACATGTAGCCTAACAAGTATGCAAGATGGATGAACATGCAACAACATGTCAATAGGCTTATAACCTAAACAATGCAACCACACATGACACACGACAATAGGCAAAATGGAGCAAGCATGCAACAACATGCAAGACACGCATGCAACAACATGCGAGGATGGTCTTAAACCGAAATGGGCAGCTCTCAAATAAGCCCAAATCAGCGGCCAAAATGATGCAACAAAAGCATGAAAACACACACACAAGCATGCATGCACAAGGGCCTAAACATGGAGCATAAGCCATCAACTCTTCAAAGCATGAAAGGGATGGAAAATACAAGTATGCAAGCATGGAACATGGACTGAAATATGGTCTCCAATGATGCCAAATCATGAGAATAAGCCAAGTAAAGCATGCTAGTCACCCATACACCCAAGGCTAGTAAGCTAGAATGTAAGACGACTATACAAATCATGGAAAACAAGATCAGAACAACCAAAACCAGACCTTAAGCATGGCAAAACAATGCTAAAACCCTCTTGGAACCTAACCAAAATCATGCTAAAATGTCATCTCACAACATGATGCATGTTAGGCCAAAACATGGGATTACAAGGCAAGCATATGAGGCATGCAAGATACCATTAAACCAAGCAAAAACAGATCGAAGGAATGCCAAAATATGACCAAATACCCACTGAAATGTGTCCAATACATGCAAGAATGAGGTGCTCCTTTGAAAAGCTATGAAGGGGGTTACTCTAAACATGCAAGAGGCAAGCAAAAATGGACCAAACCAGCTATGTAAAGAGTCTATGCAAGTCCCAAAAGTCACCAAAAAGGGCTTGAACCAAGCCTCCAAAAGATCTAAACATAAGCCCCTTTGTAAGGCCAAAAATGCCATCAAACAAGACAACAAGGCAGAGGGTCACCCCTCTCTGATTTAGGCCCTCAAAACAGAAAGCCTACTACTGAAAATCCACTGGATTTCAGTGGCTAGGAGGCCAAGCAAAGACTAATACAAAGGCTTCAAGGTATGGCACAAAACAAGGCCGAAACAAGCATGCAAGAGGGTAGACGACCCCCAAAAGTAAAATAATATTAAAAAAACATCAAAAGGGACTCAAAACAAGACTTTTTTCAGTTTATGACAAAGCTCAAATATGCTTTCAAGCATGACTAAGATATGGATCAAAATAAAGCCTTAAAAGGGAGATGAAGCATACAAGGGGGTAGATGACCTCTAACAGAAAAATGTCCTGAAAAAAACTTCAAGAAGAGCTCAAAATAAGACCTTTTCTAGTTTATGACAAAGCTCGAAAATTCCTGCAGGTATGGCTAAGCTATGAAGCAAGATAAGCCTTAAAAAGGGAGATGAGTGTGTTACCCTTGTAGCCAAGAACTCCAGCAGCCTTTGGTCCCAAAAACTAGTCCCTTAGCCTCTGAAAACAAGATCCAAGATGCTTGGATGGATGAGGGAGATGTTAGGCTAAGAGTTGTATTGCAATGGGGCCAAGAACCTCACATTTTTTAGCTAAAATGGAGGAGATATGGAGAGACAAAGAGGGATGTATGTGTATATGCCCTAACCAAGTTCTGAACCTGGTATAAGGAGATAGAGCCAAGGGACTAAAACTTCTCTTAGAAGCTTCAAACCAAGAGCAAAGATCCTCCATACACGTGTATGAAGGATCCAGTCTGTGCCCTCCGGCTGGCACAGCTGGCATCCATTCAATCTGTAGAATACACCGGAAGGTCGCCGGCCTGAAAAATTGGTTGGCCGGATACTATAAATGGTCAGCCTGCTACTTATTTGGTCGGCCGGCACATTGTTCTGGTCGGTCGGCACAATGTTTGGTTGGCCGGCAGGAAAAATCTGCTCTGCAGGTCCAACTTTAAACAAGCATAACTCCTTTATATGAACTCCTTTTCAGGTCATTCTTGTGTGAAAATTGAAGCCCCGGAAGTAAGCTTTCCAATGGAACCAGTCTTGCATAAAAGGTCCAACTGTGCAAAAAGTTATGCCTGTTTTGGTGAAGGTTGCTCAGTTTCGGTCCAACCGGGATGATGCCCAACTTCAACCAATCATATCTCCCCCATCCGGACTCGGATTTAAGAGATTCTTGAATGAAAAATGAAACCCCGGAAGTCTTCTTTCCAACGGTGGTAGCCTCATAGCTTAAATTCAAGTGCATAGACAGATAAGCCTGATTGAGCGAGGACCGCTCGACTCTCTCTTAGCGATTCATACCCAACTTCTTCCTCAGCTAGGCTTCTTCTCTCTTCTCCTCTTTTCTTCAAATCCAAACCCCCGAACAAGGTGTTTTGAAAGATTTTTTGAAGATTTCATCTGTCTTTCATTCATTTCCACTTTGTCCTTGCTCGGTTTATCGAAAAGCGCATCATTTGACAAAATGTGAGCCTCGGAACATTGTAGAAACTTTATTTCAAAAATATTTTGAAAGAGAGGGTTTTAAGGTCTAAAAACCATCCAAAATAGCTTTGGTCCAAAATGGGGTGTGGAGTTGAGATATGTCTCTCTCCTTGCCGAAGAAACTGAAATTTTGCCCTGCACACCTTTCTCCACCAAGTAAACCATCAGTGGTGCCCAAGTCTTAAGGGCGGTAAAAAATGGGGTGTCTACAGTTTCTCCTCTTTGACAGAACTCGAAAGTCAAGAAGTGACGTGAGTGAATGTCAAAGCCCAGAGACAACCCATTTTTGACAAGGCCGAAGACTTGGACAAACAAACAAAATACCGATAAATAAATGGTTGTGCCCGCAGGCTGCCTACGTATCCTTTTGCAAGGAATCAAACCAGCGTAGTTCAGGGGCAGGATGCAAATGATATGCAGGAAGACTTTGATAATTGGACTTATACGCTACGCGAAGCCGGTTTAAAAATTGGACTTATACGCTACGCGAAGCCGGTTTGAAAATTGGGGATTTATGCCATGCAATGCAATGTAAAGAAATGCAATGTAATAGCTAGAAAGCGAAGGTACCTTACAGGGGCAATTGGCAATGACCAACCTCATGCTACTGGGGACCTTCCCCTTCTTCTTGGTTAAACTGCAGGTACTAGTTTTCTCCCTGACTATGGTCGCAGCTTTCCCTATTCTCCAACAGGGTGACAGACTAGGTTGGTTCAGTATCCAGAATTGAGGTGCATACACATGCTATCTCAATCTGTGGGGCTGCCATACAGATTGCAAGTCGAGGATATACCTCTGGGTATTTAAACCAGACTTTAGTCTCAGAAATTCCGAACCTTTGCGTTCTAGGCATAAACCATTCGAACTCTAGTTTCCACCGTCTCAGTTGGTCTCCTAGGAACTCATCGCAAACACAGGCAGGTGGCTATACCAGACCACTGGAAGTCGTTCGGGCACGAGAAACACCAAAAGAATTGCACCTTTAGAGGATTTAAGGTCTCCTAGACCAGAGAGTGCACAAGAAAGTGCGAGTGAAGAGTGAATGCACAAAACAATGCTAAGAAGATGCACGAAACAGTGCGATGCAATGTACTAACAAGTACAGGTTAGGTGCGCAAGAAAGCGCGATAAAATGCATGCAAAATGCAAGTAAGGTGCACAAAACAGTGCGATGCGCAAGATAGCGCGATAAGATGCATGCCAAATGCAGATAAGGTGCACAAAACAGTGCGATGCAATGCACTGACAAGTGCTACAAGCATTTTCTATGCAAGATGAGAGAGAGCATGTAATGAAATGCACAAGATAGTGCGATGCGTAAGAAAGCGTGAGTGTAAACTGCACAAAACAGTGCGATGCGCAAGAGAGCGCGAGTGATAAACTGCACAAAACAGTGCGATGCGCAAGAAAGCGCGAGTGTAAACTGCACAAAATGGTGCGATGCGCAAGAAAGAGCGAGTGATTTGAAATGCACAAGACAGTGCGATACGCTAAACAGCGCGAGTGATTTGAAATGCACAAGACAGTACGATACGCTAAACAGCGCGAGTGATTTGAAATGCACAAGACAGTTCGATACGCTAAACAGCGCGAGTGATTAAACTGCAGAAAACAGTGCGATGCGCAAGAGAGCGCAAGTGAAACACAACCACAAGATGCACAAGACAGTGCAAATAAGATACAAAGTGTAAGTGCACAAGATAGTGCGAGTGAATGCATATTCTATACAAATGAGGTGCATTTTCTATGCAAGTATGGGGGCACTTTCTATGCATGAAGCAAGCATACTCTATGCAACTCTTGAAAGCACATTTCATGCAATATTGGAAGCATATTCTATGCATGAGACAAACAAAGCATATTCTATGCAAAAATTGAAAACTAGCATATTTTATGCATGAATCATAACGATGCGCGGCCCGCATGTAACAGAAATGTATATGAAAATGCACATTCTACGCAATAGAGGGACAGAAAACATGTACTCTGGTGCCTCTGATTTATCTCTCGGAGGGCTTTGTAACACACTCAGCTCAAAAAAGGGGGAATGTAGTCTCGGAATTTGCCGAATTTGAAACACATTAAGATGCTCCAAATTTTCTCTCTTTTCTTTTGCTTTGCAGTCCGAAGCCTATATAGCTTCAAATAGGTCCTTGTTCTACTGTTCTCATATGACCTGGGTTGAACCCTGCGGTTTATGAAGGAAATAATCTTGTTTTGCACAAATGTGGAGAATGACACAGCACTCTGAGCACAAAACGATTTTATTTTTGAAATTGAGAGATGAGTTCTTGACCGGTGTATTGAGCCTACGACTGAACACAGTGCCCCACGACTCAATGAAGAAAAACAAAAAGATAAACAACCTAAACACATCGAGACATGCTTGGGATGACTCAAAACAAGAATCGAGATAAAACAAAAAGTCACGACACTCAGACGTGCACAGGGAGCCTGTTTCACCGGGTATTGTTTCCCACCATTTCTCACTTGTGATTCTCACATCACTTGCCACTCAATCTCTAGTTTTCTGAAAAAGTCCTTTTTTCACTTTTTCTCTCAACGCACATCTCTCTATTCTTCAATCTCTCATCATTTTTTTTTTATCCCTCCCCTGAGTGGTTGATGGATAAACAAGAAATTGTGGGCTCTTGCCCCTAGCATTCTGCTAGATTCTCTTTCTTCCGCTCACAGCCACTGAAGTTCCCCCACAGAGGGGTTGTGATGCGGCTGGATGTGCAGCAGATCTGCAATTGACATCGGTTGGTGATGCTTTGCTGGGGAGTTTGGACGTGATCAGATCTGCCCAGATGAGGGAGTGGAATATCTCGCTCCACTTCCAGCTCGTGCTTCGTACTTGGCTTGATACCTCGTTGCTTGGAGGACGAAAGAGCTTTCAGCCCTTTGTTGTTAGCTTCAGTTGTGCCCTTTTCTGGCAAGTATGATGCCCTTCTGGCAAGTATGTTGATAAAGGGAGAAAGACGGAACACCTGACTCAACTGTGCCCCTAGTTCATCATTTTGACCATCCTTTTTGTTTTGGTTTTCTACTAAACAATTTTGACCAAAATGAGAGTTAGATTAACATGCTTGTTCAATTTTCTGATTTAAAATCATGCAAGTCAGGCTATGAGCAATGGAAATTTTCCTTTTTAGGTCCAAGAAATGGTCCAGTTTTGGAAAAGATGGAACAATTTTCGAGAAAATTAGTCAACCTCAGTAAAAATTCTCAAAAACTATTTTTACAAACGGTCACTGCTCAAAGAGCACAGAACCTACTCTCGAGATGCGTAACCTCGGATCCAAAACAATGAAAAACTGCCCCTTGTCTGAAGGACACTGCATGGCAACGGAAAGTTGCCCCTTGTTTGAATAGCACCACATCGCATTAAATGGCAACGAAAAGTTGCCCCTTGTTTGAATTGCATCGCAGCGCATTGTAATCAGTCCTCAGAGTGACGATCACAACCGAACTCTCGGATACAGAGAAGGCAAAGACGATCAAAACCATTACGTGGACACAATCGATTTTAGAGGTGTTTGTGGCTAGACTTCAGAATGAAGTTGCCTACGTATCCCAAACATGGGAATCAAGCCTTACGTAGTTCGGGGGTAAGGTACACTCGGGTATTTTCGCTCTCCTTTTGCGCTCTAATTTTTGCCAAGGTCGCCCTTTCTGGGTTTTCAACCTTGCGAGCTAAGTTTTTCTTTTCTTTTTCATTTCTTTTTTTCTTTTTCATATTTTTGCATTTTTTCATTTTTCAGAATTCTTTTCTTCTTTTTTTTTTGCATTTTTTTTTTGTTCTTTTATTCTTTTTCTTACTTTAACTTTTGCCTGGGTCGCCCTTCCGGGTTTTCGGCCCAGCGGGCCTCTGAAGGGTAAAAGTGTAGCTTTGTCTATGTCGAATACTTTTGAGATCCTGAAGTCATCTGAATCCAGGAGAATGGCTACTGTTCGCTGGCGATGCAGGAGTCCATCCAATGGGGGGCTGAATTTGCCCCTTAGTGTTGCGGATAGGAACTCAGTTGTTCTTCAGCAATACCTTCTTCTTTCCTCCCTGTTGGGATTTGGCACTCTTGCCAGTCTTCATTGGTTTGCAGGAATGACTCATCTTTTTATTTTCGAGCACATCTGACATTTTTGCCCCTAGTTCCAGGGGCATTTCTGATCTAGCTTTTCAAGCTTTCTTTTGATCATATCTGATATTCTCGCCCCTGATTCATGGGCTACTTCTGATCTGGCCACACGGGCCTCACATTATGGTTGACCTTTGAACTTTCTGCGTCTGAGTTCTAGGTTTGAAAGCAAGGGGTCGAGTCTCGAGGCTGAGAGCGATCCTAAGCTGCACAATCTCAAGAGCGATTCCACACAGGTCTTCGCAAGACAGCGCAAAATATTTTTTTTGAAATCTTTTAAGAAAGCGACTAATCGCTCGCGCGGAAGACGATGTAGAACCAATCTGGATCAAGCCTGGATCCTTCTCAGTACTCACACTAAGAAGCATGATCTCATTCATTAAGGGCTTAGCACGCCTCTCTTTCTCTCAAGTGATCAAATTTTACAAATCCCGAGGAATTTCTTCCTCTTCGTTTTCATCACAATGTTTAAAAACAGTTTTGAAAAACTTAGGTCAACGCAATGACTTAAAAGCACAGAAAAGCAGGTGAAATGCACTGTCGTTCCATTCAACTTTCTGGCACAACTGGCACAAGGTAGAAGCAAGCACAAAAGCATGAAAAAACACTGCTGTTTCATTCATAACTATTGGTGTAACTGGCTCCATGGTAGAAACAGACTCAAAAGAAAGCAAAAAGACAAATACAAAACAAAATAGTGATGCCCCAGGTAACACCCCCGGAATCACCTGACTCTAGCAAAACAGGACTGACTTGATACAACAAGACAGACCGGAAACAAAAAGACTGACTCAAAACAAAGAGACAGACTCAAAATAACACAACAAAACTGACCTAAATACCCAAGTCAGAAACTACCATTCGCAAATGCTCGAAACAGTGCGTGCCATACGCCACATCTGGAGTAAATCGAGCGCCGCCCGCAGGTGGTTCATCCCCCGATCAAATAGTCACATTATCCCCCACAAGTTCACTGATCCAGTGCTGATAGACTTTGCAGGACCCGGCGCGACGATGACCTTGTTGTCAATCAGATCTTGTATTTCATGGCGAAGACGGTAACAACTATCAGTGCTGTGGCCGACTTGTTGATGGAAGGCACAGTACTTGGCCGGATCATGGGAGGGGGGAAGTTTATCTGGCAGTGGCCGCAGCTCCAGGGGTTTCAGATCCCCCTTTCTAATCAGGACCCTCAAGGCCGCTGATAGAGACATGTACAGTGGGGTGAACACCCTCTGGCCCCGAGGTGGGTGTTTTGAGGTTTGTGGAGTTTTGCTGGACATGCCAACAAAGGGATTGATAGGCGCTGACTGGGTTTGCTAATCTTTTCCAAGCACAGGATTAGAGCTGAAAGGGACATTCCTGGTGCAACGACCTTTCTCCCGACTTGCACCTTGATTTGAACTACTCTCATTCTGAGTGACGAAAGTGTCATCCACAGTTTTTGCAATAACTGCGAGAACTTGCTGTTTGTTCAGCCCTTCAGCTTTCAAAGCCTCAATATCCCACTGAAGGTGTTCATGGGGACCAACGCCTGCCCCTACCTTGTTCTTACCACTTGCCTCCACTTTGCCAAGGGAGTGGCCTTCTTCCAATACAGCTCGTCCCAAAGTTGGGGAGCCTTTAGACATGAACTCCCTGGTACGTGATGTGGTCGATGATGGGGCCAAAACCCCAAAGGCTAAATCTGCCACAGTTCTCTAAAGATCTTCGATCATTCTCATCAGCTCAGAAGTAGTGGGCTCATGGGTTTGAGATGTTTGGGGTCTAGGTGCATCCATCATGCATAAGTCCATGTTGACTGGAATGAACACCTTCGGTTTGGGTAAATGGGCTGGGGTGATGTATACGCTGGGGTCGTAAGGGACGGCCAGTGTGTGGATTAGGTTGAGATGTGGATGAGGTACTTGGTCATTGGGGGCTGAAGGTGGAGCTATCGTCCGGTTGTCGATGAGATTTTGGACCTCATGACGAAGGCGGTAGCAACGGTGGGTGCCATGACCGCGCTGCTGACTTGGAGGGGTTATGTGTAGCTGGGAGTGGGTCAGGCAGAGGTCAAGGATCGAGGGGTTTGAGATACCCTCTTTCCATCAAGACTTTTAGTGCGCTAGCCAGGCTCATATAGAGGGGGATGAAAGTTCAGCCTTGAGCTCGGGCTGGGCCGGCGGTTTGTAGGCTTGGATTGGCAAAAGGGTCGGCTGTAGCGACTGTATTGATTTCGGTGGGTTTGGAAATAGCGCTACTATTAGCGTTGGTACTCCCTGAAATCACCCTCCTTGTCGGTTCACTTGCTTTGGGAATGATCCCACTGTTGAACGCATTCTCGATCTGAACCCCTAGTTCATGCAAACTTTTGAAAGTGAATAGCGGAGTGACTATCAACTTTTACAACATATCATGCTCGAGGTTTCGCACCATCATTTGCACTTGATCCCTCTCGGAAGGCCGATCTGTCATCTGTGTTGCCTTTGCTCTCCATCTTGCAACAAATTCCACAAAAGGCTCTGTTGGGTTCTGGCGGGTTGTTTCAAGCTCTTGCATGGTAATTTCAACTTGGGTGTTGTATCAATACTGATCGACAAAGGCCTCAGCTAGTTCTTCCCAGTTTTGCTTCACTTTATCTTCCAACTTAGCGTACCAAGTGGCTGCTACACCCGATAGGGTTCTTCCATACAAAGAGAGTTTCTGTGGCTTAGTCAGACCCATCGGCTTTAGGACATCCAAGAAAAGTTGGATATGTACCATTGGATCTCCAGACCCGTCGAAACGGTCAATATATGGCATTTTGAATCTGTCTGGGAGCCGTACGGCAGCCTCGGTGTGCCCATCCTCAATGTCGGGAATGGAGTTAAGGCCCTGTGCCTTCTTGAATTGCTTCTCAAGGTTCGCAATTTTCACTGCGGTCGGATCAAGGTCATTAGTATCAAGGGGATAAAGCCTCTCATTAGGCTGCACCAGGGGTCTGAAAACTCGGGCTTAAGCCAACCCTTCTCGAGGATCTGGACCCTGCAAATCTTCAGCTGGCGGAAGTGGGTCAAAGTTCGGTTGGGGTCCCGAAGCTGGATGTGAGGTAGATGCCCCAGATGGGTGTTACGTTTCAGTACTAGTCTCATCCCGCATAGTAGTTCCCTGATTTAACGCTGCTATCATGGCCACAAATTCTTCCGAACCTTGTGCCATCACGGGTCTACTGATGATGTGACTGGTGACTGTCGGATCAGATGAACCAATGAGCCATGTCTGGCCCTTCTTTGCTTTACCA
This sequence comes from Camellia sinensis, assembly GCF_055761805.1. Taxonomy (NCBI): domain Eukaryota; kingdom Viridiplantae; phylum Streptophyta; class Magnoliopsida; order Ericales; family Theaceae; genus Camellia; species Camellia sinensis. The sequence continues at coordinate 16,118,050 of NC_138968.1, forward strand.
CTGGCGAAGGAAAACTGGTTGCCCTTGAACTGAATCTCTGACCTGACAAAGTCTATCAACACAAGTCCAATGAATCTGGGGGATCTCAGAGCCTTCTGAAGCTATGGTTCCAGGATTACCTAGCAAAAGAGAAAACATAGAGCATCTCGGCCTGATTTCACTAGAATGGACATGAGCATAGCTGAATGACTGTACTCTTTACTGAATTCTGTCCCAAAATTCTGCCCTGTAAATTGATACCCTCAGGTAAAACTGATTGCCCCAAAATACTGATGCCCGCAGGCCTGATACCCAGACTTGCAAACTGATACATGCATTCCTGTAGAGACGCACTCCAAAAGCACATATCAAACAAGTGAGAGCCAAAAACACCCCTATGTTGGGGTAGGGTTTCCCTGTCCTATTTTGTCAGGAGCTAGGGTTTCACTACGCACACAACGGTTTCAAACAACCTATGATCGGGTAAGAAACCTGTCCTAGCTTGGAATGGTCACTATGGATTTCGAATATGCACTAGGTCGAATGGTCAAAAGGGTGCCCCGGTAAAACCGGGGTTTGTGTTCCTATCGTGGCAGAGCCCGTAACCGGTCAGCCTTATGGCACGCAGCCTCCAGCAAACCGTTCAGGAATAGCAGATGGCAAACACAGTGTTCTAGGCGCACCAATGCACATGCAATGCAAAGAAACACATAAGTGTAGTCGAAACAAGATATCATGAGTTCGAGTCAAGTTCTCTAAATCCCCAGCAGAGTCGCCAGAAACTGTAGACGTCCCCGGGAGGGAGATCCCGTTTTTTTCATTTGGGCTCACTACAGTTCAGGACTCAAAGTCACGCTCCTGTATCTAATCTCACAGAGTGCAATGCAAGACTGATGAATCATCAAAGAGTCCAAATCCGGCAAATCGTTTTTGAAAACAGAGTTTTTGAAAGAAGTGCCAAACATGGACTGCTTTGCCAGATACAGAGTCGCCACCTAAATATTTTCTTTTGGGAAATTTAGGAAACCCTGACTCGTTGCCTAAGGTCACGTGTCCGTCATCACCAAAGTTGCCTCGGCTCGGGAACTTGGGTACGATTGGGGAAGGTCACTTCGTGAGCATCCCCGCTCGCCCGATCAAAGATCGACCTCTACTAACCATGATATCGAGTTTTGAAAACATTATGCGTTCTTATTCCGGTTATTAGCCTAGAATTACTATATGATGCACACAGCATACAAGTATAGACTGGGTCGCCTGAATTGGAACAAAACATCTCATGTTTGTTTTGAAAACGGTTTGCTACTCGCAAGTAGGCTAAAATACAGATTTTGCCACCCTCAAGTGGGCTTAGAAAAGATGGTTTTGCCACTATCTAGTGGGCTTAAAACTCGCAGTCGATGAATTGTTCCAATCCAAATAACCCGACCTTCACCCACAGGCATTTAGGCAGTTATATCACATAAGCAAATAGCCTCATGGTAAGCATGCTAATATGGCAACACTCACACACATGCAAGATGCTAAAGCATAAGAGCTTACCTAGTACTCCAAGCCAAAACAGAAACTAGTTAGTAATCAAATGCACGATCCTAGTTCATGTTAAGATGGCTAATGCAACACATACAGAATGCAACTCGAATAGGCTCGGCTAATCTAAGAATGGCATGTGAAATGCGACAACTCGATACACGTATTCAAGTTGGAATGGAAATACTATGCAGTTAGTATGATGCGCCGAGTCCGGTGCATGCAATACAGATGAATGGATGCAAAACATGCGAGCATAAGGATGCTAATTTAAACATGCCCTAATCTAACCATTGAAAGCGGATAAATAAAAAGGGAGAAAGACGTGGGGTTGGAAGACATACACACACCCACGCACACTTATTACACAATTGCCCTCGCTCGGAGGGTCCAAATAATAATACAAACTGAATAAATAATTAACTATCCTAGCTAATTAAATATTACAAAACCTTAATTAATTAAACAAATTAACTAAGCTATGGAAAGCAGTAAAAGGGCCTCGAGAAGAGGGGTGCATGCATGCTCGGATTGGCTTCGCCCGGAAATCCCTTGCCATGACACATGTTGCCTCTGTTTGCACTGCCCCGCTCCTCTGAAAATTATGCAAGTTTCCAGAACCCTTCTAATCCACCTCATGGATGCTGTGAGAGGCCATCGGCCAAGAGGGATGGCTATCGGCCAGTTGTGAGGCTATCGGCTAAGTATGAATGGCCGGCCGGCACTGAATGTGGTCGGTCGGCCATGTTTTCCTGTAGAATTCTGTTTGACAGCAGCAGAGGACAGACAGGGCATGTCAAAGCATTTTCAAAGCAATGTTTGCACCACCACCTTCCCTATCATGTTTAAGACTCAAGGGAGTATGGTACTCGACCCTCGGGCCACCAATCACGCATTTCCATGCATGACGGCCCAAAAGGCCAAGTGTGCAATTTCAATGTAAAATGAAATGCACACAAAACATACAAAAGGGGCCCCAACCTCCATCATGTTTGATCAAGAGGGATGGGATGCATGCACAATGCTATGCAACCTAAGCATGCATACAAGCTAATGCAACATGAGCATGCAAGCAAGCTAATGCAATAGGCATACAACTTAAGCAAGTAAACATGCAAGGCATAAAACAACAATGCCAATGACAAACATGCAACAACATGTAGCCTAACAAGTATGCAAGATGGATGAACATGCAACAACATGTCAATAGGCTTATAACCTAAACAATGCAACCACACATGACACACAACAATAGGCAAAATGGAGCAAGCATGCAACAACATGCAAGACACGCATGCAACAACATGCGAGGATGGTCTTAAACCAAAATGGACAACTCTCAAATAGGCCCAACTCAGCGGCCAAAATGATGCAACAAAAGCATGAAAACACACACACAAGCATGCATGCACAAGGGCCTAAACATGGAGCATAAGCCATCAACTCTTCAAAGCATGAAAGGGATGGAAAATACAAGTATGCAAGCATGGAACATGGACTGAAATATGGTCTCCAATGATGCCAAATCATGAGAACAAGCCAAGTAAAGCATGCTAGTCACCCATACACCCAAGGCTAGTAAGCTAGAATGCAAGACGACTATACAAATCATGGAAAACAAGATCAGAACAACCAAAACCAGACCTTAAGCATGGCAAAACAATGCTAAAACCCTCTTGGAACCTAACCAAAATCATGCTAAAATGTCATCTCACAACATGATGCATGTTAGGCCAAAACATGGGATTACAAGGCAAGCATATGAGGCATGCAAGATACCATTAAACCAAGCAAAAACAGGTCGAAGGAATGCCAAAATATGACCAAATACCCACTGAAATGTGTCCAATACATGCAAGAATGAGGTGCTCCTTTGAAAAGCTATGAAGGGGGTTACTCTAAACATGCAAGAGGCAAGCAAAAATGGACCAAACCAGCTATGCAAAGAGTCTATGCAAGTCCCAAAAGTCACCAAAAAGGGCTTGAACCAAGCCTCCAAAAGATCTAAACATAAGCCCCTTTGTAAGGCCAAAAATGCCATAAAACAAGACAACAAGGGAGAGGGTCACCCCTCTCTGATTTAGGCCCTCAAAACAGCAAGCCTACCACTGAAAATCCACTGGATTTTAGTGGCTAGGAGGCCAAGCAAAGACTAATACAAAGGCTTCAAGGTATGGCACAAAACAAGGCCGAAACAAGCATGCAAGAGGGTAGACGACCCCCAAAAGTAAAATAATCTTAAACAAACATCAAAAGGGACTCAAAACAAGACTTTTTTCAGTTTATGACAAAGCTCAAATATGCTTTCAAGCATGACTAAGATATGGATCAAAATAAAGCCTTAAAAGGGAGATGAAGCATACAAGGGGGTAGATGACCTCTAACAGAAAAATGTCCTTAAAAAAACTTCAAGAGGAGCTCAAAATAAGACCTTTTCCAGTTTATAACAAAGCTCGAAAATTCGTACAGGTATGGCTAAGCTATGAAGCAAGATAAGCCTTAAAAAGGGAGATGAGTGTGTTACCCTTGTAGCCAAGAACTCCAGCAGCCTTTGGTCCCAAAAACTAGTCCCTTAGCCTCTAAAAACAAGATCCAAGATGCTTGGATGGATGATGGAGATGTTAGGCTAAGAGTTGTATTGTAATGGGGCCAAGAACCTCACACTTTTGAGCTAAAATGGAGGAGATATGGAGAGACAAAGAGGGATATATGTGTATATGCCCTAACCAAGTTCTGAACCTGGTATAAGGAGATAGATCCAAGGGACTAAAACTTCTCTTAGAAGCTTCAAACCAAGAGCAAAGATCCTGCATACACGTGTATGAAGGATCCAGTCTGCGCCCTCCGGCTGGCACAGCTGGCATCCATTCAATCTGTTGAATACACCGGAAGGTCGCCGGCCTGCAAAATTGGTCAGCCGACTACTATAAATGGTCAGCCTGCTACTTATTTGGTCGGCCGGCACATTGTTTTGGTCGGTCGGCACAATGTTTGGTCGGCCGGCAGGAAAAATCTGCTCTGCAGGTCCAACTTCAAATAAGCATAACTCCTTTATATGAACTCCTTTTCAGGTCATTCTTGTGTGAAAATTGAAGCCCCAGAAGTAAGATTTCCAATGGAACCAGCCTTGCATAAAAATTCCAACTGTTCAAAAGGTTATGCTTGTTTTGGTGAAGGTTGCTCAGTTTCGGTCGAACCGGGAAGATGCCCAACTTCAACCAATCATATCTCCCCCATCCGGACTCGGATTTAAGAGATTCTTGAAAGAAAAATGAAACCTCAGAAGTCTTCTTTCCAACGGTGGTAGCCTCATGGCTTAACTTCAAGTGCATAGACAGATAAGCCTAATTGAGCGAGGACCGCTCGACTCTCTCTTAGCGGTTCATAACCAACTTCTTCCTCAGCTAGGCTTCTTCTCTCTTCTCCTCTTTTCTTCAACTCCAAACCCCCGAACAAGGTGTTTTGAAAGATTTTTTGAAGATTTCATCTGTCTTTCATTCATTTCCACTTTGTCCTTGCTCGGTTTATCGAAAAGCGCATCATTTGACAAAATGTGAGCCTCGGAACATTGTAGAAACTTTATTTCAAAAATGTTTTGAAAGAGAGGGTTTTAAGGTCTAAAAACCATCCAAAATAGCTTTGGTCCAAAATGGGGTGTGGAGTTGAGATTTGTCTCTCTCTTTGCCGAAGAAACTGAAATTTTGCCCTGCACACCTTTCTCCACCAAGTAAACCATCAGTGGTGACCAAGTCTTAAGGGCGGTCAAAAATGGGGTGTCTACAGTTTTCCCTCTTTGACAGAACTAGGAAGTCAAGAATTGATGTGAGTGAATGTCAAAGCCCAGAGACGACCCATTTTTGACAAGGCCGAAGACTTGGACAAACAAACAAAATACCGATAAATAAATGGTTGTGCCCGCAGGCTGCCTACGTATCCTTTTGCAAGGAATCAAACTAGCGTAGTTCAAGGGCAGGATGCAAATGATATGCAGGAAGACTTTGATAATTGGACTTATACGCTACGCGAAATTGGTTTGAAAATTGGACTTATACGCTACGCGAAGATGGTTTGAAAATTGGACTTATACGTTACGCGAAGCCGGTTTGATAATTGGGGATTTATGCCATGCAATGCAATGTAAAGAAATGCAATGTAATAGCTAGAAAGCGAAGGTACCTTACAGGGGCAATTGGCAATGACCAACCTCATGCCACTGGGGACCTTCCCCTTCTTCTTGGTTAAACTACAGTACTACTTTTCTTCCTGACTATGGTCGCAGCTTTCCCTATTCTCTAACAGGGTGACAGACTAGGTTGGTTCAATATTCAGAATTGAGGTGCATACACATGCTATCTCAATCTATGGGGCTGCCATACAGATTTCAAGTCGAGGATATACCTCTGGGTATTTAAACCAGACTTTAGTCTCGAAAATCCCGAACCTTTGCGTTCTAGGCATAAGCCATTCGAACTCTAGTTTCCACCGTCTCAGTTGGTCTCCTAGGAACTCATCGCAAACAGAGGCAGGTGGCTATACCAGACCACCGGAAGTCGTTCGGGCACGAGAAACACCAAAGGAATTGCACCTTTAGAGGATTTAAGGTCTCCTAGACCAGAGAGTGCACAAGAAAGTGCGAGTGAAGAGTGAATGCACAAAACAGTGCTAAGAAGATGCACGAAACAGTGCGATGTAATGTACTAACAAGTACAGGTTAGGTGCGCAAGAAAGTGCGATAAAATGCATGCAAAATGCAAGTAAGGTGCGCAAAACAGTGCGATGCGCAAGATAGCGCGATATGATACATGCCAAATGCTGATAAGGTGCACAAAACAGTGCGATGCAATACACTAACAAGTGCTACAAGCATTTTCTATGAAAGATGAGAGAGAGCATGTAATGAAATGCACAAGATAGTGCGATGCGTAAGAAAGAGCGAGTGTGAACTGCACAAAACAGTGCGATGCGCAAGAGAGCGCGAGTGATAAACTGCACAAAACAGTGCGATGCGCAAGAAAGCGCGAGTGTAAACTGCACAAAATGGTGCGATGCGCAAGAATGCGCGAGTGATTTGAAATGCACAAGACAGTGCGATACGCTAAACAGCGCGAGTGATTTGAAATGCACAAGACAGTGCGATGTGCTAAACAGCGCGAGTGATTTGAAATGCACAAGACAGTTCGATACACTAAACAGCGCGAGTGATTAAACTGCAGAAAACAGTGCGATGCGCAAGAGAGCGCGAGTGAAACACAACCACAAGATGCACAAGACAGTGCAAATAAGATACAAAGTGTAAGTGCACAAGACAGTGCGAGTGAATGCATATTCTATACAAATGAGGTGCATTTTCTATGCAAGTATGGAAGAGTGCATTTTCTATGCAAAAGATACGAGCATTTTCTATGCAAGTATGTGGGCACTTTCTATGCATGAAGCAAGCATACTCTATGCAACTTCTGAAAGCACGTTTCATGCAATATTGGATGACGGAACTTTTTGCGACGGCACACTTGCTGTCACAAAAAATGACTTTTTGCGACGACACAACTTGCCGTCGTAAAAAATGTGACTTTTTGAGATGGCATAACTTGCTATCACAAAAAATGTGACTTTTTGAGACGACACAACTTGCCGTCGCAAAAAAATGTGACTTTTTGAGACGGCACAACTTGTCATCGCAAAAAATAGAGTATTTGCGACAACATAAAATGTTGTCACGAAAAAAGAGAGTATTTGCGACGGCAGAGATTGTTGTCGCAAAAAAATAGAGTTTTTGCGACGACACCAGCTGTAGTCGCAAAAAAAAAAAAAAGTTTTTTGCAACTGTAATAGGTACCGTTGCAAAAAAAAAAAAAAAAGTAAATAAATATATATATATATATATATAATCACGAAATGGTTTAAATAAATGCAACGGTATTTTTCTATCACAAAAAAAAAAAAAAAAAAAAACGACGTTGTTTTACTCTTTTGAACATTTCTCTTTTCACCCATTTTTTCATCTTCCTATCTCTCTGTCTCTGTCTCTCTTCTCTTTCTCTCTATCACTCATCACTCTTCTCTATCTGTCTCTCTCTCTCTCTCTCTCTATGTGTCTCTGTCTCTCTTCTCTTTCTCTCTCTCACTCATCACTCTTCTCTGTCTGTCTGTCTCTCTCTTTCTCTCTGTGTCTCTGTCTCTCTTCTCTTTATCTCTCTCACTTATCACTCTTCTCTGTCTGTCTGTCTCTCTCTTTCTTTCTGTCTCTGTCTCTGTTCTCTTTATCTCTCTCACTCATCACTCTTCTCTGTCTGTCTATCTGTCTCTCTCTCTCTCTCTCTCTCTCTCTCTCTTTGTGTCTCTCGCCATCTCTCTTCTCTTTATCTCTCTCATCTCTCTTCTCTCTTTTCTCTTTATCTCTTTCTCTCATCTCTCTATGTCTCTCTTTCGTTTATCTCTTTTTCTCTTTCTTTCTTTCTCTCTCTCTCTCTCTTTGTCTATCTCTTTTCACCCATTTTTTCGTCTCTCTCTCTCTCTCACTCATCACTATTCTCTCTTCTCTCTTTGTCTGTCTGTCTATCTGTCTCTCTCTCTCTTCGCTTATCTCTCTTATCTCTATCTCTTCCATCTATCTTCTCTCTCTGTCTTTCTCGCTTATCTCTCTTCTCTTTATCTCTCTTCTCTCTATCTCTCTCATCTTTTTATCTCTATCTCTCTGTCTCTCTCACTTATCTCTTTTTTCTCTCTCTCTCTCTCTCTCTCTCTCTCTCTCTCTTTCTATGTCTCTCTATCGTTCATCTTTTTTTGCTATATTTTTCTCTCTTTTTGTCTACCTCTCGTTTATCTCTTGTTTCTCTCTCTTTTTCTGTCTCTCTTTGTCTCTTTCTCTCTCTGTCTCTGTCTCTCACTTATCACTCATGTCTCTCTCTTTCTCTCTCTGTTTGCCTATCTATTTGTCTGTCTCTCTCTCTCTCCCTCATTGTGTTCGCCTTGCTCACTCTCCCCCTCCCCCCTTCTCTATTTACCAAGCTCCCTCTAGATTTATTAAGACACTACAAGAAAATGCACTTTTAGCGACCACTTTGTCTCTCTCTCGCTTATCACTCTGTCTCTGTCTCTATCTCTCTATCTATCTCTCTTCTCTATCTGTCTTTCACTCATCTCTCTCACACCACACATCTCCTCTACCATCTTCACCACTACTGCAAATGCCATTCCACTACCACCACTACTACTACTATTGCCACTCCACCTTTACGACTATCATTACTACCACCATCGCCATCACTCCACTACCACCACTACTACTACCATTACCTCTCCTCTACCACCGCTACTCTATCTCCTCTATCACTACCACAACATCACCACTAATCTCCTTTGCCATCACCACGACCACCACTATCACCTCTTATCCACCACCACCACTACTACTGCCACTACTACTACTACCATTACCTGCTATCCACTACCGCCACTCCATCTCTTCTGTCACTACCACAACTTCACCACTAATCTCCTTCGCCATCACCACCACCACCACCACCTTCACCACTAATACCGCTCCCTCTCCTCTACTACAAAAAATTAGTTCTTGATTTATAGTAACAAAAAAAAATGGGCCGCAAAAAAAAAAAAAAATTTATTGACCGCAAAAAATTAACTTTATTTTGATAGAAAATATTTTTCATTAAAATATTACCCTTACTTCTACCAAATAAAAAATAATAATAAATTTTTTTTTTCATTAAAATAAAAATGAAACAAAGAAATTTTTAATGAAAAATGAAAAATCTAAAAAAAATCAAAAAAAAAAAAAATATTAACTAAAAAAAATGCAAAATAAAAAAAAATTCATTAACTAAAAAAAAATGAAAAAAAAAAAAATTTAACGAAAAAAAAAACTCTTCGTTTTCCCGCAATTTTATCTCAATTCCCCCCTTTTTTTTTTCTCACGATCTCCCCAATACCTAACCTAGCACTCCCTCTCACTCTCTCTCTCTCCTCTCTCTCTATCTCTTCCGCCTACGTCGTCGCCTCTGGTGCCGCCACCGGCGACCACCACTGCCGCCGCCACACCTCCTCCCTCACCGCCCTCTCTCTCGTCGCCTCAGTGATTTCAATTCATCTCAGAGAGGGGGCGAGAGATTCATTGCAGAGCAATTTCGATTTTGATTTCGAAGTTCTCTCTCAATTTCGAAGTTCTGTCTCTCTCAATTTCGAAGCTTCACCGTCACCACCGTCTGCACCGGCGAGAGTGAGCACCATCGTCTACTAAGGTGAGCATCGCCGTCTATAATCTCAGCTTCGTATTCGCTTCCTTTCCATCGATTCTTCTCCTCGGGTTTGCAATCTTGAATCTTCTCCTAGGGTTTTCAATTAGCCATCTCTAATAATCTGCTTAACATGGGTACAATGTTGATTTGGTTATACAGATAAGGATCGAAAACTTGGATTTAGACTTGATTGACTTGCAGTGAAATTGATGTCATAGTAGAAGAGCTCACGACGCAGGATAGCAGTCTCATTCTTATTCCGAATTTTCCTGCAAGAAAATACATTATAGTGAAGAATTTTTTTTAGTTACATTTTTTTTCCCAATTTCTTCTTTCTTTCCTATGATTTTAGACCTCACTGCATGCTTCCTGCATTATTTTGAGAGAAATGCATCGCAGGAGGGCTGATGCCTCATTCTTACGCAAATTTTTTAGGCAAGACTAATGTATTCCATGTCTCTTTAGTCACTCAAGTTTTAATATATCTTAATGGCTTGTAAAGATATTAGATATATGATTGTTATACTTGGATTTTTCTGGATTGTAGTAATATCATTTTGGGCTTTTGGGATTGCAGATTCTTTTTACAGGCTTTGGTATTCTTTCTTCTCTTTTTTATTTTTATTTTTTTACTCTTTTAGGTAAAAGAAGTATATTTATTTCCTTTAATTTCATTGCTTTTGAAGTATACTTGTTGTTATGGCAGGAATAGGAGATCAATGCTCCAATCGAGGAGTTAAACGGTTCACTGAGCAACTGAGCAAGTGGTCAAAATCTGAAGGATACTGCATGTATGATTTTGTAGTTTCAGATGACTTCTTGTTTTATGTCTCCCTATATATAATTCTTCTTGTGATTGCATACTGATCTTGTGTCAAGTTATCTAAACCGATTGCAATCATATTGTTTGTATGCCTTGTCATTCCCCATCAGATTCATTGTGGTTTAAAAACAAAGATATACCATAAAAGTTCTTAAAACAATTAATTGTAGATCAATGATATTTTATGATCTTAAGAACATTTAATAGGAAACAAAATGGAACATGACTCTAGTCAATTGAATCTGATTTATATTAGGATGGAGAACCTACTTTACAAGCGAAGCCACATTAATGATTTCCAGTTTGGAAAGAAAGGCCATTATAATTTCAGCAACTGAAGTATTAAGAGATTCGGAAATGCACCTTATTTCTTTTATAGGTTAGTTTTGAATTTTGGGATTCTTGGTTTATGCCCCTACAGGAACATGTAGGACCTACCTAGCATAATAATGTTATTTGGCTCGTCATCTAGAAGTGTTATTTGTAGTCAAGTTTTAATTTGTACTGTGCTTAATATTTATAGGCTGAAGAAGTTTGTGACAAGGTGGTGTATCTCCATGGCCACCTTCTGTGGTTCCATTGTTTTGTTTTCTAAGTTTGATTTTGCCTAGTGACTACTTCATAATCAAATCGACAGGTGAAGAAAATGAAAGAACTCAGCAAGGGTTTCAACATAGTTGGTCTCTCCCAGGTGATCAATGAGGATTGGATATTTTCTATTTTTCGCAGTGCATTTGTATTGCTACATGCATTGTATAAATGTTTTTCTTTACTAGTCAGGTGAATGTCTTTAGTGGCTGCATATGCCGTACTAGAGGAAAACTGCAATTTTGATATCAATAGAAATGAAGATAAAATGATTAAAGGATAGGAGAAGGTGGCATTGATCAACCTCTAACATGATGGATAATTATATCCAGAAACTGTCAAGGCTATAGCACTACTTAGTTTAGTGGGTTAAAATAATTAAACAAGCATTTGGCAAAGTTTAACTCTTTTAAATGTCATTGCTGTGCTATTATGTGGCTCAATACAAGGTTCAGAGAGGTAATTCCATATGTTTTTCATGTATGGAATTATCACCAGCTCAAATAGTCCATCTCCCTTATGTCTATGATTTGTTACCTTCTTTTGCTTTTTGAAGAGTTTTCCATATGGTTTTCAGTGCTCGAGGGATAATTATCTTGGTGTGTATTATTGTTAATAGAAGATACATTAGCCTGGTCAGTTAATAGAAAATGCCAAAATTCTTTGTTTAGGATTTCAAAACCTTTATTTCCTAATATTCCTTATCCTTAACCCAATTATTTACTTTTAAGTCTACGAGGACAAACAGTTCATGATGATCACACAATTAAATTTCAATAAAAGAAACTGATAAAAATGTTTAAATGTAGTATAACATGTAGTTGGTAAGTTCAAACACTTGTCGGTAAGGGTTTTTTTTTTTCCTACTGTTTTGTAATTTTCTTGAGGCCACTGATTAACTTGGTGATTTTATTTGTTTTAATCAAAATATTTGAGGGCCCTCAAGATGTTGCTATCCAAATGCATTTACTGCACCACAACGTGAAAATGCTTCAAAATACATTTTAGCATAACCAATATCTGTTTTCTGTTCCTAACTTCACCTCTTAAATTTAGTAAATGCAATTATACAACACTAAACAGTATTCACAGGGAATTCATGAGATAGAGCTGATTAAGGGTGAATAATATTATTGGGAGGGTTTCTTCACACATAAATGCATAGTTCTCATGGCTTTTCGGTTTGTTTGGCACAAAACAGCGTCGGATTAGCAAACGGCGTCGGTTTGGAAAGAAACTTGGCACACACGACCATCTAGGCACGAGAGACTTGTGGGAGAAGACGGGACTCAAATCGGGTTCCCAGTTTGGGAGTTAGAGTCGAATTTCACTCTAGGCAAATTAGTTCCTTAAGAAATTTGAATTCGAGGTGTTGACGCCCCAAAATCGCCAAACGGCGTCGGTTTGGCACGAAACTTGGCACACACAACCGCCTAGGAATGAGAGACTTGTGGGAGAAGACGGGACTCCAATCGGGTTCCCGGTTTGGGAGTTAGAGCCGGATTTCACTCTAGGCAAACTATCTCCTTAAGAAACTTGAATTCGACGTGTTGACGCCCCAAAATCGCCAAACGGCGTTGGTTTGGCACGAAACTTGGCACAAATGACCGCCTAGGCACAAGAGACTTGTGGGAGAAGATGGGGCTCCAATCGGGTTATTGGTTTGGGAGTTAGAGTCGGATTTCACTCTAGGAAAACTAGTTCCTTAAGAAACCTGAATTCGAGGTGTTGACGTCCCAAAATCACCAAATGGGGTCGGATTGGCATGAAACTTGGCACACACGACCTCCTAGGCACGAGAGACTTATGGGAGAAGATGGGGCTCGAATCGGGTTCCCGATTTGGGAGTTAGAGCCGGATTTCGGTCTAGGCAAACTAGTTCCTTAAGAAATTTGAATTCGAGGTGTTGATACCCCAAAATCACCAAACGGCGTCGGTTTGGCATGAATCTTGGCACAGACGACCGCCTAGGCACGAGAGACTTATGGGAGAAGACATGACTCTAATCGGGTTCCCAGTTTGGGAGTTAGAGCCGGATTTTACTCTAGGCAAACTAGTTCTTTAAGAAATTTGAATTTGAGGTTTTGACGCCCCAAAATCACCAAACAACGTCGGTTTGGTACGAAACTTGGCACACACGACCATCTAGACACGAGAGACTTATGGGAGAAGACATGACTCCAATCGGGTTCCCGGTTTGGGAGTTAGAGCCGGATTTCACTCTAGGCAAATTAGTTCCTTAAGAAACTTGAATTGGAGGTGTTGACTCCCCAAAATCACCAAACGACGTCGATTTAGCACGAAACTTGGCACACACGACCGCCTAGACACGAGAGACTTGTGGGAGAAGACGAGACTCCAATTGGGTTCCCGGTTTGGGAGTTAGAGTCAAATATTACTCTAGGCAAAGTAGTTCCTTAAGAAATTTGATTTCGAGGTGTTGACGCCCCAAAATCACCAAACGGCGTCGGTTTAGCACGAAACTTGGCACACACGATCGTCTAGGCACGAGAGACTTGTGGGAGAAGACGGGACTCTAATCGGGTTCCTGGTTGGGGAGCTAGAGCCGGATTTCACTCTAGGCAAACTAGTTCATTAAGAAATTTGAATTGGAGGGGTTGACGCCCCAAAATCTCCAAACGGCGTCGGATTAGCACGAAATTTGGCACACATGACTGCCTAGGCACAAGAGACTTGTGGGAGAAGATGAGACTCCAATCGAGTTCACGGTTTGGGAGTTAGAGCCGAATTTCGGTCTAGACAAACTAGTTTATTAGGAAATTTGAATTGGAAGTGTTGACGCCCCAAAATCTCCAAATGGCGTTGGTTTAGCATGAAACTTCGCACACTCGACCGCCTTGGCACGAGAGACTTGTGGGAGAAGACGGGACTCCAATCGGGTTCTCGGTTTGAGTTAGAGCCGGATTTTCCTCTAGCCAAAATTATTTACTTAATTATCTTTGTAATTATATAGTAGTTAATTTTTTATGTTTTTTTGTAATTAAAATATTAACACATAATTATATTGTTTTTAATTATTTTTATTTTTTGTTTTCAAATATTTCCCGAGTAGCAGTTTGTTTCTCGTGGAATACAGGCATGTGAAGATTGCAATTTACTTTTGTTTTTGTTATCCACGGAAGAATCATGTGGGAAACTTTTGTTTTTTATTTACGTTATTTTGAATTGTGAACAACATTATGTATTTAAACATTGTTTATGTATTATGCAATATTATGTAGTGGGATAATTTTGCTAATGTGTTGTAATGAATGAATGCAAGAATATTTTTATTATGGATGAATTGTTATTTTTATACTGGAATTTTTATATTATTATGTAATTATTGATTTCTTTTTCAATTATTTTTCATTTAATACAGGTAATTTTCATATTTTTAATAATTTTATTGCAGCCTTTTTTTTTTTTTTTTAGACGGCACCACATTGCCGTCACAAACGATATTGGCAGAGTTGAGACAAAAGCCTTTTGCGACGGTACTCTTTGTTGTCACAAATAATCTTTTAGCGACGACATATCCTGCTGTCTCATATTTTTTTAGCAACGACAGGTATTCCGTCGTAATAAAAATTCTTTAGCGACGACATTTTTGCCGTCGCAAATAACACCTTTAGCGACGGCAACATAGTGCCGTATCAAAAAATCACAGATTTTTTCATATTAATGGCAACGAAAAAATTCTGTCGCAAAAAGGCAACTTTGTTGTTGCAAAAAAAAGGCGACGGCAACGTGCCGTCGCTAAAACCTTTTTGCGACCCCTTTTGTTGCGACCCCCCACTTGCGGTTGCTAAAAGTCATCTGCTATCGCAAAAAACCTTTTGAGACGGCATTTTGAGTATTTGCGACGGCATTTTTCCATCGCAAAAAGTCAAATTTTGTGTAGTGTTAGAGCCAATTCAACGAGCACAAACCTGAGTCCACCATCTGGAAAAAGGAAGAAAGAAGCTGCTCCAACGACGAGCGACGAAGCATAGAACACGATCATGCTGGTTTTTCTGGAAAGCTTGATTTGCTTCTTGGACATGGACTGAAAGTGAGAACTAGTATTTGTTGGCTTTTTGGCTTTCGAAGGTTATTATTGTAATTTTGAGCATGCCAGCAAGGATTAATCAATCCTTACAGAATATTAATTGCCAACTAATTATCAGACGATTATGTTTTAGTTCTTTCAGCCTCAATAAAGAAGACTTTTACTGGTGGCTTTGTTTAGGAGAATTAAGTAAACAATAATTAAATGAAGAACAATTGAAACTTTTCATTAAACAAAATGAAAGACTTACAATGATTTAATTCAGCATCGTAAAGGTTTACAGCGACACATTACTTGAAACTACTCCTATGAACGAAATGCAGTGCAGAAATTTGAAGTACAGAAATGTAAAGAACAAGAAATGTAAAAATTGAAAGGAAAATAAAGTAGATAAAATTGATTTTTTAGATCTGAGTCTGGGGCTCTTTCCGGGGCCTTCTCTACTATTTGTACTTTTCAATGACAACCGTCGAAATGTAGTTCTAACCGTCGAACCACCCCTCCCTGATTGCTGATCATGTTGCCTTACAGTTAGCTCCACTATGCCTCACTTGCAGTTAGGCTTCCCTCTTGATTTTTGAATTTAAATACAAGTAACCGTTGAAGTCACATCATTTTGCATCTCTTTGCTGATCCAGTATTATGCTGATCCACAATAACTATTAAACTTATTTATTTTGATGATTTATTTAATTATATTTTAATTTATTTGAAAGAGAAAAATAGAATCCAAAATTTATTTTGATGATTTATTTAATTATATTTTAATCAAAATTTATTTTGATGATTTATTTTAAAGAGAAAAAATAGAATCAAAATTTATTTTGTCTCATTATTTCTCATCTAAACTTTTATCCTAAATGTTGTTAGAATGTATTTAATATTTGATTAAATCAGAAGTTCAAACAGCCCAAAACAAAGGTTCAAACAGCCTAGGACAGTAGCAGGCCAAAAGATTCAAAAGGTTCAAGTGAAAGATATTCAAATTAGTAATGATGGAAGTACAACGGTTATAAACGGCTATAAAGGTTCAAAAGGCCAAAAGGTTCAAAAGGTTCAAGTGGAAGATATTCAAATTTGTAATGATGGAGTGGAAGATATTCAATTTGGTAATGATGGAAGTACAACGGCTATAAACGGCTATAAAGGTTCAAAAGACCAAAAGGTTCAAAAGGTTCAAGTGGAAGATATTCAAATTTGTAATAATGGAGTGAAAGATATTCAAATTGGTAATAATGGAAGTACAATGGCTATAAATTCAAATGACTACAATGGCTATAAACGGCTATAATTTTCATTATATATACCAAAGCCTCTAATGTAAACAAGTTACAAAAAAAAATCGAAAAATATTCTTTGATCTATAATCACTCACATCTATTCTCAGAAATTATACAGTGAGCCTTATAGCATTAAGCTCATCATTACTGTGTGAGATTTACAGAAAAATCAAAACTTCATTTTATATATCTATCTTTGAGAGATATTTATTGTAAGATTTCTTTGAAAGCAAAAATACCATTTCATCTTGTAAAAGTGTTGCAAACACTATGTTCTTGAAATCTTGAGAGTGATTGTGAATCACCTAAGATTTGCAAGGGTTTGGGCTTGTGAAGTTTATGTAAATTCCGTGGAGGATTGCTCCATTTGTAAAGAGGTTGCTAGCACTCCTGTGAAACTAGAAGATAGTGGAATCTCAAGTGAAGCTTGAGGAGTGGATGTAGGCTTGGTTGAAGCCGAACCACTATAAATCTGTTTATTTCCTCTTTTCTAATCTCTTTACTTTCCTACTATTGCTATAGCTATCTAATATTCATGTTTGTTGTTATTTTGCTTGATCATTTACTGCTAAGTTCATCATTGTGCTTGTTAATAATTTGTTGTACTAGTAGTTAATTTTATTGAGGTATTATTAATTTTAAATTGTAGAAACCTAATTTACCCTCCTCTTAGATTGTTTTTTGAGTAACAATTGGTATCAGAGCCTGGGGCTCTTATTCAGATTTAACAATCTTGAGTTTTTGATCTATAGCAATCTTGTATTCTACTTACTCTGATGTAGGACAAGCTAGCAATAGGCCACCTCTCTTTGATGGTAGTAATTACATTCATTGAAAAGAAAAAATGATTTTGTATCTTCAAGCTACCAATTATGCTTTGTGACTCATTATCACTAAAAGTCCTAAAATGCCTACCAAGGTAGTAGACCATATTAGTGTGCCTAAACTTGAGGATGAATTTGATGAGCGTGATTATAAACTCCTTCAAGCTAATGCTAAAGCCAAACTTATTCTTGTGTGTGGACTAGATGCAAATGAGTACAATAGAATTTCTAGGTGTATTGCTGCTAAAGAGATTTGGGATAAACTTGAAATCACTTATGAAGGAACTAGTCAAATAAAAGAGTCTCAGATTGACATGTTTATTCATAATTATGAACTCTTTACTATGGAATCATTTGAATCTATTTCTGAGATGTTTTATAAATTTACCAATATTATTAATGCTCTAAAATCTTTTGGTAAATCTTAGACTAATGATGAGCTTGTAAGAAAAAAACTTAGGTCTTTGCCAAATGAATGGGAAGCTAAGGTTATAGCTATCCAAGAAGCAAAAGACCTGACAAAATTAGATATTGAAGAACTCCTAGGCTCACTCATGGCTCATGAACTTTCAATGATGGATGACAGCAAAAAGGAAGCTATTTGGGGAGAAAATGATAGAGTAGCCAACCTGTGTCTCATGGCTATTGAAGAAGAAAAATCCACTCAAGATGAGGTAATTTCTAATTATATAGAACTTGAAAGTTCTTTCAATGAATTACATGACATATTTAGAATTGTTTGTGTTGAGAATTCTCTTTCAAATAATGTGGATGTTTTAAAAATGGAAAATGCTACTTTGAAAAATGACTTTACGTCTATTGTCAATGAGAAAAACATTTTGAAAAACAATGTTGAGGATATAAACAAAACTCTTGAAAATTTTGTAAAAGAAAAAGAAAATCTCAACAAGCTTCTTGAAAATAAAAAAATGTGTTTTTGACAAAGTAAGCATTGGTTTTGATCTTCCTAAACCTTTTATGAGATTAAATGTTCTTGAGACTAATCTCTATGGACCCAAAAAAGTATGGGTACTAAGAAAGAAATCAAAATATTTTGTAGGTGGAATCTCAAAGAACACCAAGGACTTTAAGAGGAAATGCACAACAAGAGTGTTTAATCTAAAGAGCAAAATCAGCTTCTACAAGAAAAAGAATGATGAAATGAAAATCACCGAAATGAACAATAGAGGTAATGTATGGGTGAAGATTCCAAAGAGGTAAATGAAGGTATAACTCTTAACACACCTTTAAGCTTACAATTCTATATTCTTTAAGGTGTGATTTGTGTACAATAGGTTGTGTCTAATCATTGCTTCCATGTAACCTAATTGTACTAAGTTTGCTAAGTCATGTTCTGTTAGTTTCTTTCAAACCTTTATTGAACTCAAAAATGAGAATTATATTATTTTGATGAATGCCTATTACAATATGAATGATTCATGTATTTATTAACATTGTATATCATGTCATCCATTGCTATGAAAAAGAGATAAGAAGTGATAAATATTTTTTTGTGAGCATACTTTTCACATATTATATATGATTTCATACTAATATGTTAATTCCTTTTTGAGTTATATCTTTGTAGAATCAATTTTGATGTCATAGCATGTTTTTGAGATGTATACTATCTATATTTTGAATTGTACATTTATGATCTCAAGAATATGCTCAATATGAAAATTTCATACTTATATGATTTACATTGGAATATTTGAATGAGTTATGAAATTCGTTGATTACAATCCATCAACAATGTCTAAATGAAAAGAAGTATCATACGTTTGTAGAGACATTGCATCTATCCTATTGAATATCTTTTGAATATGGATTATATTGGCATACATCTCATGAAATGATTTTGATTGATAAATTGTTGAATCAATTGCTTATAGCATTCATGTTGTGTTCCACATTGAGTAAAATGTTTTATCACACTTGAGTATGTAGATTGAATTGATGAAAATACCTCTTGATAATGTTATGTGATTAAATGAGATTGTTTCATCATTCTTTAATAAAACAAATAGCATAACACTATTTTCTTATGCATATTATGCTAAGTGCTACAACTTGAAAATTCTGAAAAATAGCATTCCAAACTCTTGTTTGATCATTGAATTATTTTTCACTTTTTGAGTTTGTGATAAGAAGTGATTTGTGCTGTATTTTTATTGAGTAATAGTGATTGTTCTACGAATGCTATATTTACACATTTCACATTAGAAAAGGGTAACACCAACTTAGGGGGAGAAATTTTTTTGTTAACATACTTATTAAACCCGTTTGAGATGAACTCCTCATGAAAGAAAATTGAAGATTGAAAAGCTTCCATCTCTTGAACTTAACGTATGCCTTATATACTCTCTTATGCTTTTGAGGTAAAAATTCTATCTAATATCCCTTGAGTTAATATTGTTATTACTTTGATATGAAAAAGATTGATTATGCTTCATATGATTTGCATGTTAGTATCATTTTGGCATCTTATTTGATATTATTGACGAGAACATTTCAGTTATGAGCTTTCATTTATCATATCTCCTATTGATTTTTTCAAATAAAACAAGGGGAAGAATTTAAACTTGATTATTTTTTTTAAATCCCTTCAGTTTCTATTATGTTTTTTATATCAAACTTATGGGCTTGCACCTTCACATGTTACTATTTTTTTTGCCCATTATTGTCAAATGATATAAGCTTCAATTGTATGATCATTATGTGCTATCATTTTTTTTTGGTATCATAGAGCTGCCTTGATATGGATGATTATTTGTGCTATAATGAGACTTACATTCTTTCATTTTATATGTTGTACCATACTCCCTCCTTATGCTTGATTTTGTTGAAAATGTCATCGGGGGAGAAAAAGAGACTTGATTGTTTTAGTATCTCTAATTATTTTGGTATCTCTATGCTTTTGGTATCTTAATTCTTACAACATGACCTTTGAGCTGATTTGTTGTTGATATTGTAAGAGGAATGTCGTTTTCCTCAAGGAAGAGTGATTTGAACTTTAGCTCCATATTTATACTCTTGCTTGGCAACCTTGTTTGATCTATGCACTGTTATGTCTATTATAGTATTGAGATTGGTATGCTCTTGCTAAGAAATTGAGAATTAGATCATGCTCAAATGCTTCTCATATACTCATCAACAATTTGGTCTCTCATTATTATTTTTTGTTTGGGCTTAATTTTCTTATTTTTTTTCTCTGCTTTTTAATTTCATTTTTTACTACTTAAACATAAACACAACAACAAATCAAAATACAAATATTTACATAAAAAAAAAGAAAAAAAAAACACCCTTCATTTTTTTTATGGCTACATGCCGATCAAAATAAACATAAAACAAAAACAAACCCTTCATTTTTTTTTCCGGCCATACGCCGATCTTACTTACCCGCCTCTTTCATCGTTTTCTTCTTCTTTTTATCACCTTGGGCGACCCTTGACGTCCCTGCCCCCGTGCTTTCGTCGAGAGCGACGACTCCCCGTTGACTATCAAAGGCCAAGAACGACGTTGCTCCAAATCGGGCCATGGAAGTGGTCTTCCGTTTAAGTTCTTTATTTTTGGCCTTCAGTGTGCCTATTTCTGCTTGCGCATCATTGTACATGTGCTGGAGCAGAAAGAGTTGAGCGTTGACCTGATGGAGCTCACTTGTACCTCATCGTAATACCAAGGGTTCTCATCTTGTACCTTATCTATGGCAGCAATCAGCTCGTAGGCCGGCACGAATTTCTGTTCAATGATGATTAGACGCATCCGGACTCCAAACGGGATGTTTATCATAGAAGATAGAGTTGCTAATGAATCAGCGAACCGGTTGTTCTCTCTTAATAGATGGGCGAAATTCAGTTTCTCAAACCAAGGAATCAGAACGTCCAAGGTCTGGTGATAGATTCTCATTTTTTCTTCTTTAACTTTCCAATCTCCTTTAGCTTGAGATATAACAAGGTTCGAGTCCTCGATGACATCTAACCGTTTTGCCCCTAGTTCTAGGGCAGCTTCCAATCCAGCAATACATGCCTCATACTCTGCCTCATTGTTCAATACTTTGAACCGGAGTTTGAATGCTAGAGGTATACAGGAATTGTCGGGTGCTATTAGCAACACTCTTATCCCATACCCGTATTGGTTTGACGCTCCGTCAAAGTACATCGTCCAAGTCTCTTCTTCGACATGCAAAATGGCCTCGTCTGGGAACAGAAACTCGACTGCTTCATCCCCTTCAACTGGGTGATTGGCTAGGAACTCCGCTACCGCTCTCCCTTTCACTGACTTACGTGTGTAGACATCCCATTTTTGACCGTCCTCAAGACTTGGACGTCACCGTTTGAACACTCGGTGATCATCCATGTTTGTGTTCGTCTTGAGTTCCCGGAGGTCTCGGTTGCTCGCTTTGCCTCGGGATCTCCTGACTCGACCGTGTTGTGTCTGGTTTTGCACCAAAAACTTGTGTTTTGCCTTGAAGGGGCGGGGAATGCCTTGTGAGGCATCCCCACACATCACCGGCCATGGCTTGAGGCCACCGGCCAGTGATTTTATGCCATCGGCAATGTATATTGCCGGTCGGCACTCTTTGTTGCCGGTCGGCCATTTGTTTTGCCAAAATGGCAATTTTGAATGGCCGATCACTGTTCATCTACTTTTGGTAGATATTTTGTGCCAGTTGTGATAGCTGGCACCCACTCTGTTCCCTTCCATACATGTATAGAGGGATTTCCCTCTTGGATGGCTTGTTTTGGAAGCCTTACAAGAGGGAGTTGCCTATAAGAAGAGGGCTCCTCTCTTGGCATTAGGGTTACAAAAAATTTCAAAGGGAGCTTTGGATTAGGGTTAGGGTTGATACATATTTCCCTCTCTCTCCTCCCTTGTGTGTGTTTTCTTGGCCTTAAAGTGCATTTTGACCTTACTTTTGCACTAATACACACACCATTACACCTTACTCTGAGATTGAGAGGCATTGAGGGTTGTTTTTTGAGATTTTGGACTGATTTTGCTCAGTAGAGTGTGGCTAGACCAACTGTTCTTGAAGTGTTCTTCAAGGGTAAGACTTTCACTTTATTATCCCCAATCTTGCATTGGCTTTTGACCTATCTTGCATATTGATTTGAGCTTTGTGTATAACTAAAAAAAGTCTTATATTTTCATTCTTAAGAACTGTCATTAAGGGTGTTTTGGCATTGGGGGTCGAAATCCCCCTCTTAGGTCTCTTTTGGCCCATTTTGGTGTCTTTTCCTTTAAGCCTTATTTGCTTTGTTTTATTAACCTTCTCACCACTGAAATCCAGTGGATTTTCAGTGGTGAAGAAGATGGTTTGAAGTCTTGCATAGGGGAGGGACACCCCTCTCCCTTTGTGTCTCGTTTGTGCATGTTTTGGGCTCATAAGGGTAGCATATATGCTTGGTTGTTTTTGGCTCCATATCAGATGTTTTTGGTGCTATTTAGGTCACATATTATCTCTGTTTTTGGTCGGATTGGTGGCCCTTTGCATGCTTAACATACTTGCTTTGTATTCCCTTGCTTGTGCCTAGAAATGCATCATGACTTTTGACTACCATGCTCTCATGTTTTGGTTTCACTTTGTGAAGTTCTTGACCATATTTTGCCATGTATGAGGTCTGTTGGCCACTGATTTGGTCTTGTTTAGCATGCTTGATATAGTTGCTTTGCATTTTGGATCATGAGCCTTCATGAACATGCATTGGTTAGGCTATTTCGGTGATTTGGAATCACTTAGCATATTATTTCACTCCCTAAACCATGCTTGTATACTTGCATTCATCGCTCCTCTCATGCTTTGAAGTTGTACCCTCTTATGCCTTGAAACGTGCATTGTGTATGCCTAGGTGTTTGTTTCATTTGGGATGCCATATGTGTGGGTTTTGGAGCTCTTTTTGCATGCTAAAATTATGTTTTGGTTGTATGGTTCATGCCATGTTGGTTTGGGTTAGTAGTGGTAGAATGCCCTTTGTTATGCCTTAGCTTTGGTCCCCCTTTTGGCTTGCATGTTTGTAGTGCATTTTGTTCATCGCTTGATGTACTTTTAGCCACTGTTTTTGGGGGTGTTTGAGGCCTCCCATTTCAGTCTAAGTCCCTTTTTGGACATGGTTGTACGCGTGACTTGTTGCCTCTAATCGCATGCTTGCATTGTACCATATTAGCATTGCGTGATGAGTTGCATTGTAGCATTGCATGTTAGGAACATTGCATGCTTGCCATGATATGTTGCATTGCATTTGGCATGCTTTGCATTTTAGTGATATGTTTCATTTTCGGGCCATGTTTGCATAACATGCATTGCATTGCTTGGTTTGGGGTGCTAAACCAAGTGTGAGGGGGTAGGGAAAGCATTCATACTACAAGTGATGTAACGTGTCTCGACCCTCGGTCACCGAGGCCCTTGACTTCGGCATGATACGGTTTTGGTATTCATTTATTTGTTGCATGCATTTTCATTGAATTGCAACCTTAGCTCCTTAGGTCATCACGCATCAAAGTCCATGATTGATGGCCCGAGGGTCGAGGGTCATGCTCCCTTGAGTCCCTTGCATGATAGGGAGTGTGCCCGCGCATACATTTGCTTGAAATTCCATGCCATACACTGTCTGTCCTTGTTGCTGTCAAAAACCAGTTTCTGCAGGAAGTTTTTGCCGACCGGCACTGTAGAGCGCCGACCGGCCATGGATTGGTGGTCGATAATATGAAACCCCAGCCGATGGATAAGTCCCATGGCCGGTGGGTATTCCCTTCAGCCGATGGTGTCCTACAGGGTTCAGGGAACTTGTCTCAGGATTTTGGCAGTTTTCAGAGAAGCAGGGCAGTGTAAATAGAGGCAGCAGTAGTATGGCACGGCTTTCGGGGCAAGATAAATCCGAGCATGCATCATTCACGCATCCCGAGGCGCGGGCTACGACCACCCTCTTTTTGCATTTAATTTGTTAATTAAATTAAAAATTTTGTAATAATTAATTTAGTATTATTTATTCGGACTGTAATATTTATTTGGACCCTCCGAGTGAGGGCAATTGTGTAATAAGTGTGCGTGAGTGTGTGTATGTCTTCCAACCCCACGTCTTTCTTCCCTTTTACTTACCCGCTTATGATGGTAGACTAGGGCATATTTAAATTAGCATACCTTATGCTATGCATGCGTGCATTCATACATTTGTCCTGCATGCACCGGGCTCGGCGCATCATTCTAACTGCATTTGTATTTCGATTCCAAATTGAATACGTGTCAGTTGTAGCATTTCACATGTCATTGTAGATTAGCCGAGCCTATCTTAGTTGCATCTTGCATGTGTTGCATTAGCCATCTTAACATGAACTAGGATCATGCATGTGATTATTAACTAGTTTTTATTTTGGCTCGGAGTACTCGGTAAGCATTTATGCTTTAGCATACCGCATGCGTGTGAGTGTTGCCATAATAGCATGATTACCATGAGGCTAGCTGCTTATGTGATATAACTGCTTGAATACCTGTGGATGGAGGTTGAATTACCTAAATTGGAAAAATGCATTAAAACTGTGAGTTTTAAGCCCACTAGATAGTGGCAAAATCATGTTTTTCTAAAAGCCCGCTCGAAGGTGGCAAAACTCGCATTTTAGCCTACTTGCGAGTAGCAAATCATTTTTCAAAACAAACATAAAATGTTTTGTTCCAATTTAGGCGATTTGGTCTATACTTGTTTGCTGTGCGCATAACATAGTAATTCTAGACTAATAACTGGATTAAGAACACATAACGTTTTCAAAATCGGATATCATGGTTAGTAGAGGCCGATCTTCGGATCGGGCGAGAGGGGGTGCTCATAGCTGACCTTCCCCAATCGTACCCAGGTTCCCGAGCCGAGGCAACTTTGGTGATGACGGACACGTGGCCTTTGGCACCGAGTCAGGGTTTCCTAAATTCCCCCAAAAATAAAATATTTAGGTGGCGACTCTGTATCTGGCAAAGCAGTCCATGTTTGGCACTTCTTTTCAAAAATCTGTTTCTCAAAACGATTTGTCGGATTTGGACTCTTTGGTTCAGATTAAGAACCGTGACACAAATCGAGTCTGAACTGTAGTGAGGCCCGCGGGTGCGTCTACAGCGCGTCATGTACTTCAAATCAAATTCGGAAAGCAGAAGCAACCAACGGGCTAGCCTATCCGTAAGTGTCGGTTTCTCAAAGAGATATTTGATGGGATCTAATCTCGAAACCAGTATTACGGAGTGAGTTAACAGGTAGTGCCTCAGCTTCCTGGTAGCCCATACCAAGGCCGGACAAGCCTTCTCAAGCGGAGTGTAGCGGGTCTCGTAATCCAGCATTTTCTTGCTTAGGTAGTAGATAGCCTTCTCCACTTTGCTCTCAGATTCCTGTGCAAGCATGCAGCCCATTGTCGTTTCAGTCACTGATAGGTACAGAATCAACGGTTTCCCCGGCTCAGGCGGTGACAACACAGGTGGGTTCTGTAAATATTGCTTGATCTGCTCGAAAACAACTTGGCATCAGCCGTCCCATTGAAATTTCTTTCCTTTCTTCAGGAGACCAAACAGTGGTTCACAAGTCAAGGTTAATTTTTCAATAAACCGTCTTATGAATTGCATTTTACCCAAAAAGCCTCGCACCTCCTTTTCAGTCCTCGGTGGTGGCATTTCTAAGATGCCCTTGATTTTGGAAGGGTCGACTTCGATGCCCTTCTGTGTGATCAAGAACCCCAGTATTTTCCCTGTTGTAACACCAAATGTACATTTTTGAGGATTCAGCCGCAACCGATACTCTTTGATCCTTTGGAAGAATTTCTGCAAGGCGGTGTAGTGGCTCTCTCTTTCCTTGGACTTGACAATCATGTCGTCCACGTACACCTCAATCTCTTTATGGATCATGTCATGCAAAATCGTGGTCGCAACCCGTTGATATGTAGCCCCAACGTTCTTCAGCCCAAACGGCATAACCCTATAACAATAGGTTCGCCACGGGGTGGTGAAAGCAGTCTTCTCCCGGTCTTCGGGTGCCATCAAAATCTGATTGTAGCCTGAAAACCCATCCATGAACGAGAGCAGCGCATGTCCAGTAGTGAAGTCCACTAATTCGTCGATATGCGACAGAGGGAAGTCGTCCTTCAGACTGGCTTTATTCAAATCCCTGAAGTCCACACATACCCGAATTCTGTCGTCCTTCTTCGGCACCAGAACTATATTGGCCAACCAAGTAGGGTATTCAGATACCAGCAGGAACCCAGCGTTAATTTGCTTGGTGACCTCTTCTTTGATTTTCAGAGCCTAGTCCGGGCGGATCCTTCAGAGCTTCTACTTAACAGGTCGGGCCTCTGGGTCAAGAGAGATCCGATGCTGTACAATCTCAGGATCGATTCCAGGCATGTCTTCATAGGACCACGCGAAAACATCTATGAAATCTTTTAATAAAGCGACTAAGCACTTGCGCTGCTCCGAAGACAACGTGGTCCCGATCTGGACATTGTGGTGACTTTATCAACCAAGGGTTTAACAAACCTCTCCTGCTCTTGATCAAGCAAATATTGCAAAACCGAAGGAATTTCTTCCTAGTCATTTTCATCAAAATTTTGAAAATCCTGATTAATGTAATAAATTAAAGGCACAAAAAAGTACTCGGAAGCCACAGTCGTACCATTCTCGTTAATAACATCCATTTCGCCTGATTCCTTTGTTACAACAGACTCAAAGGAAAAAGAAAAAGACGACCTGGACAGGACAGTGGCATCCGGGTTGTCACCCCCAAAAATACTGGACCCAGACTCAGATAAGCTGGAACCTGATTCCGACTCCACAGACTCGGTGGAATCAGATTACGGCTCACTAGCTGACCCAGTGCAGCTCGATAAAAAGCCCTCCTCGTATTGCCAAACGAGGGAGGGTGCGATGGATGCATCCAAAATGTTTGAAGATGGGCCCACAGCCGCTTCATTCCCGATCATGGACACTGAGAAGTTATCCCCCAAGCACTCCTGTACGATCTGAGGATCTGAGAGCAGACAAGCCAGTGCTACCCCCATTTCAATCTCTGTGCTCTTAGAATCCTCCTCCTTGCACTGCTCAGCCTCAGCTGGTGGGTCTGTCTGCTCTGCGGCAACATCATCCCCGGACAATTGCAAGTCAAAGAAAATCTCAAATCCTGGCAGGCGCTGCCTCTCTGCATTTAGCCATGGCTCTGGGAAGCCACAGAACGGGAAGTCTTCTCCCTCCCGGACAAAGCGTCCGTTCAGGGTACCTTGGATAGGTCGGTGCATCAACTCATAATGCTTTCCGGCCTGCTTTGCTCTGGCTCTTCTGGCCATCTCCTTTCATTTCCTTTCCTTTCCTCATCCAGTTCTCCTTGGTAGGCAAATAACCTAAACCAAAGGTATGTGGGTTGTGCGGCACTTCGGTCGATGCTGCAATGCCTTTCCGGCCACTTTGCCCTAATCCCATCCCGGGGATATGCTGAAGCTTGTTCATAAGGTAGACTGATTGTGCACTGATGTATAGCCCCCCATCAACAGCTAGAATGTTCTGTACAACCCGGGCCTCGGCTAGGGTGAATCCTGATAAAAACATATCCTCCTTGCCATGTTCAATCTCTAGAACTGGTGTAGATACCTCTGGCAGCGGATGGATTGAAGAATTTCCATAAACAATGGCCACCCCCTTCTCATGGGGGTATTTCAGCATCTAATGCAGGATGAAAGAGGCAGCCTTCACCTGGTGCAGCCACGGCCGCCCCAGGAGTAGATTGAAGGTTGCGGGAATATCTAAGACATGAAAATCAATATTTTGTTGTCCTGGACCAACCTTAGTCCGAATCTGTACAGTCCCCATCACCTCTCTGTTGGTATTATCATACGCCCGTATCACCTGGGCAGTTGTAAGACCCCTAACTTTTGTAAACCTTCTTAGGTCCCAAAATTTTGAGTTACTATAACAAAGCCTTGAATTCGTTGGTTGCTCACAAATTAAACCCCGGAGCCAAAAACGTGTCACGGACAAACCCATACAAACCCTAATCGACCCTGGAAGCTTAGAAATCATTTATAACACTCTAATATTAATTATTTAACTCTCAAATTTTAGATTAATTGCTCTAAACCCTAACTTTCGGTTTTTACAGTCTTCATTCAGTTATTTACCTTTAAATTCAAAGCAAGATAATACAAACCAAATTATTTTTCCTAAACACTAATTTATTAACTCTTCAGTTGAAATAGATATTTTAATTGAGCCCAAGCCCTCACATTTTTTTTAAATCACAAATTGACCTCAAACAAGTACCATTATATATTTATATATACACTTGTACCCTAAAATCTTTTTTTAACATTATGTTTTACAATTTCCAAGATTTGTACACAAAATAAATAGGCAAATCTCCCCAAATCTTGAGGATATGACTAGCCGTCATCATTATACTTTAGTACAAACAAATCCCTTGAATCTTGGAGCAATAATGACCTTGGTACCAATAAAGATTTGCTATGAGTTTTTAAATTAGCCCTAAACCTAACTAGATCATAATTAAATACATAAATAAGGTTCCAATACATGAGTTTAATTCTAAGCCCTCATTTCTTTTATTAATTTCAAGAATTACCCCAAAAATAGTACATGTATCCTAATACTTTTAGTACCATCAATCAATTGAAATCTATATATATGCATACATTGAGAACTGTGCCCCTAATACCTAAAATGATTAAAATAATAACCCCATCACCCTTCCCAAGGGCCAGCCACCATAGGGAAACATGAAGAGACAACTTTCAAGATATATCATCATGAAATTCTAGAAAGAAATACCACCTAGTACCCTAGACCTAGGATGCTAATTCCTAAACTAGTTCTATTTTAACTAAATCTTGCCAAATCCTTGAGTAAGCCTCCCAAACCATCCCTTTTCCTTTAACACTTCGAACAAATCCTAAACTTTCCATCCATTTTCAACTAGTGGGCTTTTAGGACATTTTACATCATGAATTGTCTATAAATATCAACCTCCCCTAGCTTGGCAAAGCACAAACACCACACCCACATACACACATTAGGTTAGAGAGAGGGAGGAGGGCAAGAAAGAGAAGTCTAGAGGAGAAGAAGGAGGAAGAAGAGAGCTTCTTGTGCAAAGCTTTGTAGGTAAGCCACAACACAACCTTTTCTTTCATTTTCCTTTTTCAAATACATGTTTCTAAGGGTTCTAAATAATGTTTTCAGATCTGTTATTGATGAGTTACTTTTGTTAAAAATGCTAAAAGTTGAGCATTGATTCCATCTCTCTTGTATTTTCCCCATTTTGGCACAAAACCATCTTCTTTTTGTACCAATCTCTCAACTTTTCAAGAGCACTCTTTCAACCAAAATTTCTAAGTCAAACATGTGATAGTCAGCATATTTTGTTCATAAAAGAAATGAAACTTTCCCTGGATGGAACCCTTTTTCATAAATCTTCTTGTTTTGGGCAAAGCACCTTAGAATCTGTTTTTTTTCAGCCCAATTCCAAAAATTCTAGAAAAATTTACAAAATTATTTTGGACCTCTATTTTATATCAAAACCTTCTTTAAGATGTTATCTTTCAACTAAAATTAGTTTCATCGAAAAACATCAAGCGGTTTGCAAGAAAATCAAATTTTCGTAACGGTCGACGGATCTGGACAGATTCTGGACAGCGCTGGAGTATTTTCTAAATAACTTAAAATCTGGAAAAGCAATCCCATTTCTGAAAAATGTTCTAGAAACTAGATCAAATTCTCTACGAACTATAGGAAGACCGAGTCCGGTGGAAGATCTAAAATAGTCCTTTCATTTTAATCTTTATGTGATGTTGAATCTGGAAACTGTGTTATGCATGGATGTTTATGCCCTTGAATTCATGAAATTGCCTACTTACTTATGAGCATATCTTGGCATGATATTATATGTGTTATGGTTATGTTATTTATCTTCCTCGTCGTAAGGATGCATGCTTATGTGGATATTATTGTCTTATCAATTAGACTAACCTCGATGTAAAACATTTAACTTCAACGGGAAACCTAATTGGGAGGGTATTGGGTTTTCGAGCACTTGAGTAATGAAAAGATGAGAATATGTGATATATGGATTTTTGGGATGCGTTCCCTATTTGAAAGTTAAAGTCTTGCGCAAGCAGTTGTCGCGTAAACCTTGGAATGGAACGGACGTATTCGGACTCCTTGCGATGGTTTGAATGGTGAGATAAGGTTGGGTCCGGATGGGACATTCAGGATGATAAAACTTTTTCTGGAAGGATGAGGTTGGATTCAGGAGATAAAATTTTTTCTTTTCGCTATCCCTTTTGAGGCCCTGCGGTTGGCGCTACGCGGTATATAACCGTTGGTAGGCATCCGAGGTTAGTTCTGCAACAAAGCGGCAAAAGGGGGAGTTCCGAATAGTCTAGTGTCCAATTCTTGTGGTTGGGAGGACGAAATCTCTTTGGGGGATTTCTAGTTTACTAACATCTAACTTGTAACCCTTTGTTTATTTGGTTAAGTATCATGCTTTACTTTTTGATGTTATATTTGTGATTGTGTATTGGACTAGGTAAAAGGGATGGGGTGTGTGTGTGTTTACTGGGCATTCAAAGCTCACGGCGTGTCATGCCAGGTGCCGAAGAGGAGCTTATAGCTGGAGACGACAAACCTGAAACCTTCGAAGACTTTTGGCTATCTTAGGAAAGTTAGAAATCCCTTTTGATATTTTGTAAGGCTCATGTGAAGATTTAAATTTTCCTTTTGGGATGTAATGTAATGGAACAAGCCTTTGGAATTAAGAATATTCGAGGTTGTTATGTACTTATGTTCTATATATTTATATGTATGAACCTTATCGTTGCTTATGAGACCTTGTGTCAATACCTTTTAAGATCTGTCAAAAGGGTAGTGCGCTGCCTAAGAAAGCCGGACTTAGAAGGGAGGCTAATTTGACTCCTCCGGCGATCTGGGATCTTACTTGGTTATTGACCATAGGACTCATTAGTGACTCTCCCTTGACTGCAACCAATAGTGTAGATTCGGGGCGTCACAGCAGTAGGCACAAAATTCGCGGGCTTCAACCCGATAGCATATGCCGTCCTCGACGAGCACACGTTGATATTAGATCCAGTGTCAACAAGGACCACCGACACCCATTTGTCTCTACACTCGACATAGATATAAAGCGGTTTGTTATGATTTGAGCCCTCCGGCGGTAGTTCCTTGTCAGTGAAGGTCAACGTCGGGAAGCTCCTCCCAGAAAAACCTGCCCTACTAACTGTTCGGGCGTGGAATCGATTGAAAGTTTGGCCCTGTCCATTGCTGAAATGACAGCTTATCTGTGGACTCTGGAGGCCATAAGCAGTCCCCAAATGGAGATGTCTGCTTGAATCTTCTTTAGCTGTTTCAGCACAGCCTCCTCCTCGAGCAGTTTTTCTTTCTGCCTCCCTGCCTCTTTATCCTTTACGGACGCCCCTGGTTGATCCAAGTGTAGAGGCTTGAAATACCGCCCACTCCTGGTCATGTGGTCAACCTCCTCCACGTACCAGGTATCATCCGGTTGGTTCCACCCCCAATCTTCATCGGTGTGAGCAAGACATAAGTCATCGTCTTCCCACCACATACCGTCGGCAACCGACAGACAGCTGTCTGGTTCTGTTGCAACTGTTCTTGTGCTCACAACACATTTGGTGTGCACAACACGTTCCATCCTCGCAGGGGTTTTGGCCTTTCTAGCCTTTTCCAGATCTTCGATCTTTTCCTACTCAAACTGTTTCAGGGCAGCCTGTTATTTGGTATCTTCTGTATTCAAACTGCCCGGATCCCGAGCAAAATTCTTAACACCGGTGCTCTCCGGTGATGTTTCCTGATTCTCGACCATTTCGGCCACTGCTGATGTCCCAGCTCCTGATTGCCCCTGTTCTGGCTGAGGTTGTTCAACGACATCCGGTTGGTCACTGAGCCACTTCGTATTCTCTACTGACCCATCCAAATTGAACCAGTTGACAGTCACGTCCCCTGGATCCTGTTCATTGAAGAATTGCAGATTCGCGATATCCTCCTCTAACGCCGCTAGGTCATCTAGCCCCTGACTAGGTCCATCCTCCCGGACCACACAGACCTTTGCCTCAACCGACAGCTTTATCCTTGGCTTAATCTAGCTCGTTGATGTGATGTAACCACTCGGGTTATACTCAACGCTCGCAGACCCCTTAGGCTCTGAACCATCATTCCCATCTGCCCCTATAGTCATCTCGGTTCTATCTTCGATAGTCACCACCACCGGTTCGGGTTGGGTTAGGGAGGTGCTCAACATGCACAAATTCGTGCTATCCGGAATGAACACCTCAGACTTGGGTAGGTGGGAGGGTGTGATGTATACGCTTGGGTCATATGGAATGGCCGAGGTTTGGATCAGGTTGATGCATTTGGGAGGTGGAGCTTGGTTATGTGGTGGGAGTGGGTTGGTGGTGACGTTCGGCCTCTCTGGAGGCACGATCACCCTATTGTCAATAAGATCCTGGATCTCATGACGTAGTTTATAGCACTGGTCGATGTTGTGACCATGTTGTTGGTGAAAGACACAGTATTTGGCTGGGTTATGGGAGGGAGGAAGCTTGTCTGGTAACGGCCACGGCACTAGGGGTTTCAAGTGCCCTTTCTTGATCAAAACCCTCAGAGCTTTGGACAGGGGCATGTATAGTGGAGTGAAGGCTCTCTGGCCTCAGGTTGAATATTTAGCCTTTTGTGAGACCGGTGAATGGTGTGGCTGTAAGGGTTTTTGGAGTGGTGGTGGTGACCATACCCACGTCTGAAGTTCTGGCAGCTGCAGCACTACTCGTGCCTGCATTCATACTGCGGGAAAATGCCCTCTTAGGCTGCTCTCTGTCGTGGTCAATCAGACCTTGCTTCATGGCGTCTTCAATCTGTACCCCGATCTCGTGTAAATCCGTAAAGGTGGGAAAGGGGTAAGACAATCATCTTTTGCATAAGCTTGGGCTGGAGGTTGCGCACAACCATTTGTATCTGATCTTTGTCAACCGGCCTGATGGTCATCATAGAGGCTTTGGCCCTCCAACGGGTCGCAAAGTCGGAGAAGAACTCCTTCGGCTCTTTCCTGGTTGTCTCGAGATTATGAGTTATGACCTCGATTTGCGTGTTGTAAGAGTATTGAGCTGTAAAGGCCTCAGACATCTCCTCTCAGCTTCTCTTGACAGAGTCCTCCAGCTTTGCATACCAAATAGCCGTAACACCCGACAGGGTCCAGCCGAAGAGGGAAAGCTTTTGCAATCTAGAGAGGCCTATCGGCCTTAGGATATCTGAGAACAGCCGTAGGTGTACCATGGGATCCCCAGAACCGTCAAATCGGTCGATATGGGGCATCTTGAATCGGTCAGGTAGAGTCACAGCCGAGTCGGTGTATCCATCCTCTATATCCGGAATGGATTTCACACCTTGAGCCTTCTTGAACAGCTTTTCTAGCTTGCTCACCTTTAGCGCTGTTGGATCCACCTCGAACTCAAACGGTGTGTCCACTAGGTTGGTCTGTGCTTTGGACAGCTGAGGTAGGATTGGGGGTGGAACTGCCCCCGTTGGGATGTCCGTATTTTCCTAGACGTGAGCTGTTTCCTCAGGTGTCGGAACCCTTGGCGGGGGAGGAGGTGGGTGCGAAGCAGATGCTCCGGCTTGTTGTGGTTGCGGTTGCTGTTGTTGCTAAAGTCTGGCAATCAACTCTGTTTGCTGGGCTACAACCTCAGCCTGACGCACACTAAACTCTGCTTGGCGGGTAGCATCCCGCTGCATGGCTTGCATAGTCTCCTAGAGCTGACGTATCATCTCTTCTATTTCGACTGTGAAGTGTGGATTTAACTGAATCGGTGTATGTTCCCTCTCTGCGGGAGAAATAGAACTCTGATCCCTACTGTACTCAGGTGGGGTAGACAAAGACCTCTAAACTGACTGTTGTATTGATGTCCTCTGCCTAACTGCCTTCCGTCTAGTAACCGGGGGTAATGACACAAACACAGGTTGTCTGTCTATCAGATCCTTAGATCGATGAAGTCTTCGACCTCTGATCCAAAGTGCTTGGGGAATATCTGCCTGGTCGGAAGTAATGATGCTAAACTACCTTGCAAAAAGATAAATGAAGCATAATAAGGAAACAAACAACCAGAAAAACGGACAGCATAACGGCTTAAAATAAAGACAACACACAGTTGGCATTTGTAAACTGAACACACTATTCTCAACACTGATTACTGTTCCCAAATCACTGCCCCAGATCTGATACCCTCAAGTAAAACTGATTCCCCAAATACTGATGCCCGCAGGCTTGATACCCAAACTTGCAAACTGATACATGCATTCCCTGTAGAGACACACTCTAAAAGCACATAGCAAGCAAGTGTGAGCCAAAACACCCCTATGGAAGGGTAGGGTTTCCCTATCCTAGTTTCGTCAAGAACTAGGGTTTCACTACGCACACAGCGGTTTCAAACAACCTACAATCGGGTAAGCAACATGTCCTAATTTGGAATGGTCACTACGGATTCCGATATGCACTAGGTCGAATGGTCAAAAAGGGTGCCCCGGTAACAATCGGGGTTTGTGTTCCCATCGTGGCAGAGCTCGTAACCGGTGAGCCTTATGGCACGTAGCCTTCGGCAAACCGTTTAGGAATAGCAGACGGCAAACACTGTGACTTAGGCGCACCAATGCAAATGCAATGCAAAGAAACGCATAAGTGTAGTCAAAACAACATATCATGAGTTCAAGTCAAGTTCTCTAAATCCCCAGCAAAGTCGCCAGAAATTGTAGATCGCCCGGAACTCCGCTCCGCCCGCGAGGGCGCAAATCGTTGTTCTTAAGCTACTACAGTTCGGACTCATGTCACGGTTCTGAATCTAATCTCATAAAGTGCAATGTAAGATTGATAAATCACCAAAGAGTCCAAATTCGGCAAATCGTTTTGGAAAATCGATTTTAATCAAGAAGTGCCAAACATGGACTGCTTTGCCAGATTTCAAAGTCGCCACATAAATATTTTGTTTTGGAAAATTTAAGAAACCCTGACTCGTGCCTAAGGCCACGTGTCCGTCATCACCAAAGTTGCCTCGGCTCGGGAACTTGGGTACGAGAGGGGAAGGTCATGCAATGAGCACCCCCGCTCGCCCGATCAAAGATCGGCCTCTACTAACAAGATATGTTATTTTTTAAAACACATGTGTTCTTATTCCGGTTTATTAGTGTAGACACCCCATTTTTGACCGACCTTAAGACTTAGACATCATCGATTGAGCGCTCGGTGATGGTGCATGTTGTGCTCGTTCTGAGGTTTCGGAGTTTTAGTTGAGAGCCTTACTCCCAGACCTCGGGACCCTTTTGTGCTTTGCCTCGGTTTGCGAACCAGGTCTTGTTTTCTCTTTCCAAAGGGAGGGAGAGGTCTCGTAGACCATCTCTCAGTGGCCGTAGGCTACTTTTCGTGGTCGTAGACCACTGTTCCCGTTTGGAGACCAGTTTTCGATTTTTCGGAGCTGTCGGTCGTGCGCCTCGGTTCGGGATCGCTTAACTTCCTCTGTTTGCTCTGGTTTTTGGCACACACCTTGTTTCCTCTCTCTAGAGGGACACTGTGGCCCGGGAGACCACCTTTCTATTCGCACGCCACTTTCGATGCTTAACAGTCAATTTTCGGGGCACCCGACTGCGCGTTTTGGCCCCCGAACCCTCGTTTTGCATCCGTCTTTGTTCATTTTTGGCATGGCCCCTATTTTCATTGTTTGGAAGGTGGTACAAGGGTGGGAGACCATATTTTCTCCTTGAAGACCACTCTTCTACCGCCAGTCGGTTTTCTTGACAAGTAACTGGTCTCCCTCATTTTTGGGCCACAATTGTTGGTCTCCCACCACACCACTAGCTTGCATTGAGTGAGGAGACCACCCTAGGAGGCTACCGACCAGCTTTTGAGACTTGAACCTTTTGAACCTGGTCGGCCGACCAGGGGAAGTGGTCGGCCGACCACCTGAACTGGTCGGCCTGCCTCCCTCAGTTCTGTTTCTGTGAGTTGTTGCCAGCTGTGCCAGCTGGAAGGCACAGAATGGATCCTCCATACATGTGTATGGAGGATCTTTAAACTTGTTTTTTAGCTTCTTTGAGAAGCTAAGGGCTTGTATCTCTATAAGAGAGGCCCTCTCTTTCATTTGTAAAGGTTCAGATTTTTGGTTATGGCATATACATACACCTCTCTCTCTATCTCTATTTTCAAGCTCCAAAAGTGCATAGTTCTTGGCCCTTTTACACTACACCTCCTAGCCTAACACTTCCACCATCAACCTAAGCTCCTTGGAGGTCATTCTCAGAGGTTAAAGGTTGAGTTTTGGTCCAGAGGTGTGCTGTTTTGCTGAGGCTACAAGGGTAACATACTATTCCCTCTTTAAAGCTTTGTTTTGCTTTATCTTTTAGCCATACTCGCAAGCATATTTGAGCTTTGTCATCAACTGAAAAAAGTCTTATTTTGAGGCTCTTAATAAGATTGTTTAAGATCATTTTTCTGTTGGGGGTCATCTACCCCCTTGCATGCTTCATTTTACCTTGTTTTGAGCCATGCATTAGGGCCTTTGCATTGACCTTTGTTTGGCCTTCTAGCCACTGAAATCCAACGAATTTTCAATGGCCAACATGCTATTTTGAGTGCCAAAATGAGAGAGGGGTGACCCTCTCTCCTTTGTTTTGTTTCCTAGCATATTTGGCCTAACAAAGGAGCTCTTATTTGCATGTTTCCAAGCCATGTTTCAGGCCATTTTTGATGAGTTTTAGGACCTACATAGGCTCTGTCCAGAGCTTGTTTTGCCATATTGGACGTCCATCTTGCATGTGTAGAATAACCCTCTTCATAGCATATCAAAGAAGCATCTCATTCTTGCATGCATTAACCATGTTTTAGTGGGTTTTTTGGCTTTATTTGGCATGTCATACCTCTGACTTTTACTGGTTTAGTGGCCTCTTGATTACCTCACATGCTTGTAGTGCAAATCCGCTTTACTAGCTTGCATTGCATGCTATTTTGGCCTTTGATTCTAGCACTTTTTGGCCATGCCTTAAACTAATTTTGTGCATGTTTTGGACTGCCTTAGCTCTGTTTTTGGGCCTCATGGTCGAATGATGTTTGCTACGCATGGTTGTAGTTCAATACCCTTGCCTAGCTTTGAGTTTTGAAGCCTATTGCATGCGTATTTTGAGGTGTTTCCATGTTTTGGCATCATTGTGAATCATATTTCAGAGCTTATATGTATGCCATATTCCCATGTTTTCCACTCTTTAAATGTGTTTGAGAGTCATGCTTAAATACCTCATTTATGGGTCATTACATGAGCTTCATTTCCATGCCTTTCGAGTCATCATTTTAGTCCATATTTGCTACCGTTTTGGCCTGCATAGGGACTGTTTGGGGCTGGTTGGGTCATTTGAGCATTGCTTTGTGTACCTCTAGTGTAATGCACTTCACTAGTTTCAGTATTTGGGCCATCTAGCATGCATTGTGTGAGGTGTTTACATGATTCGGGACCATCTTGCATGTCATTTCAGAGCTGGAAAATGTGTGATTGTATGCCATATTTCATCCCTTGCCATGCCTTGGTAGAATTGCATTTGGTGCCTTAGGTTTGGTCCTTTACATTTGTGCATGTTTGCATGTGTTTTTGTTGCCTAATTTCATCATGTTTGGCCACTGATTTGAGTGTGGCTGAGGCCCATTCATTTTAGTTTAAGTCCATCTTGCATTATGTATGCCATATCCATGTTGTCGCATGCTTGATCGTTGCATTGTGTGTGCCTTGTTCATGTCTTCGTGCATGTCCATCTTCGTGTGTGCATTGCGTATGCCATATAGTTCATGTGCATTGAGTATGTCATTCTTAGTTCATAGCATTGTGTATGCTAGTTGCATGTTTGCATATCATCCCTCGCATGCTAGCATGATTAGGTTGCATTGCGTTTAGGGTTGCATGCTAGTCGTATTGTGCATGTATATTGCATTGTGTTTGGAATAGGGTTTAGCCCAAACACGGGAAACAAGGGACGTTTCGTACTCCAAGTGACGAAACGTGCCTCGATTCTCGATCGCCGACACTTCGGATTACCCATGATGGAGTTTAGGCCTTGTTGTGTTTATATGTGCATTCATTTTACATCGAGTCGTGCAATCCGACTCCTCAGCCATCATGCATCGAGATGCGTGATTGGTGGCACGAGGATCAAGGACTACACTCCCTAAAGCTTATGCAGTGACGGGGAGAGTGGTCGTACACACATATGTTGAAAATACTTTGCCATGGCCCTTTCTTGCTCTCTGTTGTAGCAAACCGGAAACTAGCAGCAAAAACTGGTCAGCAACCTTCTGGAGCTTTGTACAGTGTTCTGGGACCAGTTGCAAACAGAGACAAATCGGGGCATCGCGATGGATTTCCCAACAAGGAGACTCGAGCATGCATGCATCCCTTATCATTCAAGGCGGAGCTGAGGCAGTCCATTACATATAGATTTGCATGCTATTTTTATTGCTTACTTGGTTAATTTGTTAAGTAATTAATGTTGTGTAATAATTAGCCGTAATTCGTTATTCATTTTGGTTGTGTAATAATTAGTTAAATTAGCTTAGATTAGCTAGTTGATTCTGTATTATTCATTCGGACCCTCCGAGGAGGGCAATGTTGTAATAAGTGTGCGTGTGTGTGTGATGCATGTCTTCCAACCCCACGTCTTTCTCCTTTTTATTTACCAACTTATGATGGTTAGTTTAGGGCACGTTTCAATTAGCATCTATATGTTCGCATGTTTGCATTCATTCATCTGTATTGCATGCACCGGGCTTGGCGCATCATGCTAACTGCATTATATTTCAATTCCAAGTTGAATACGTGTATCAGTTGTTGCATTTCATATGCCATTTTAGAATAGTCGAGCCTATCTTAGTTGCATTTTTGCATGTGTTACATTAGGCATCTCAGTATAGTTAGGATTCATGCATGATTTCTAATTAACTTCTTTCTTTGGCGTGGAGTACTCGGTAAGTGTTTATGCTTTAGCATCCTTGCATGTGTGTGAGTGACTGCCATGATAGCATGCTTACCATGAGGCTAAGTGCTTATGTGATATAACTGCCTGAATGCCTATGGGTGAAGGTTGGGTTGCTTGAATTGGAATAATTCGTCGAAACTCGTGTTTTAGCCTACTTACGAGTAGCAAACTTCAATCCATTTTCAAAACAAACGGATATGCGATGCTTTGTTTCAACTTAGGCAATCCAGTCTATACTTGCATGCTGTGCGCATTACATAGTAATTCTAGGCTAATAAACCGGAATAAGAGCACAGAATGTTTTCAAAACTCGATATCATGCTTAGTAGAGGCTGATCTTTAATCGGGCGAGCGGGGGTGCTCACGAACTGACCTTCCCCAATCGTACCCAAGTTCCCGGGCCAAGGCAACTTTGGTGATGACGGACACGTGGCCTTAGGCACGAGTCAGGATTTCCTAAATTCCCCTTAAATAAAATATTTAGGTAGCGACTCTGTATCTGGCAAAGCAGTCCATGTTTGGTACTTCTTTCTAAAAATCTATTTTTCAAAACAATTTTCCGGATTTGGACTCTTTGGTGATTTATCGGTCTCGCATTGCACTTTGCGGGATTAGATTCAGAATCGTGACATTTGAGTCCGAACTGTAGTAAGCCCCAATGAACAAAACGGGATTCCCTCTCGGGACGTTCGGGGACGTCTACAGTTAGCTAACCTTACTGCGTGATGCGCACAACATACAAGTATAGACTCAATCACGCGGATTGGAACAAAACAACTCATGTTTGTTTTTGAAAGTGGTTTGAAGGTGCTACTCGCAAGTAGGCTAAGACGTGGATTTGCCACCCTCAAGTGGGCTTGAAACTCACAATCATCGAGTTGTTCCAATTCAAGCAATCAAACCTTCACCCATAGGCATTCAAGTAGTTAAACACTTAAGCAGTTAGCCTCATGGAAAGCATGCTATCATGGCAGTCACTTACACACATGCAAGGATGCTAAAGCATAAACACTCACCTAGTACTCCGAGCCAAAACAAAAGTTAGTTAGAAATCAATGCATGATCCTAGCTATGTCAATAATGTCTAGTGCAGCACATGCAAAAATGCAACTAAGATAGGCTCGACTATTCTAAGATGTCATGTGAATGCAACTAGAGAACATGTATTCAAATTGGTATTGAAATACAATGCGGTTTGTATGATGCGCCGAGCCCGGTGCATGCAAGACAGATGAATGATGCGTGCATGCAAAGCATAAGTATGCTAATTGAAACATGTCCTAAAACTAACCATCAAAAGCTGGTAAATAAAAGGGAGAAAGAAAAGGTGGTTGGAAGACATGCATCACACACACGCACGCTTATTACAAAATTTGCCCTCTCAATGGAGGGTCCGAATAACAAGCTAACTAGCTGATTCTAAGCTAATTAAACTAATTATTACAAAACAACTAATTAACTAATGCTAAGCTAATTAATTATTACAAAACTTTAACTAATTAATCAAATTAATTAAATTACAAAACCAACTAAGTAAGAAACTAAAATAGGCTGCCACAACTTTGCTTCGGAATGATGAATGATGCATGCTCGGCCGCGTCCTCCTAGAAATCCACTACCGTGCCTCATGATGCCTATGTTTGCACTGTTTCAGACTTCTGAAAACTGTGCTAACCTCCAAGATACTTATGATCCACCTTATGGACATGCTGAGAAGTGATCGGCCAAGAGGGGTGGCCATCGGCCAGAGATAATGGTCATCGGCCAATTTTGATAGCCGATCGGCATACTAAGTGGTCGATCGACCACTACTTCCTGCAAATTCACCTTTTGCTGCAACAGAGCACTAATAGAGGCATGACAGTGTATTTACAAGAAAATGTGTGTGCAACCACACTCCTTATCATGTCTTAAGCTCAAAGGAGTGTAGTGCTCGGCCCTTGAGCCATCAATCATGCATCTCAATGCATGATGGCCAAAGAGGCCGAGTTGCATAAATCAATGACGATGAATGCATACAAATACCACATAAGACTCCATGAACCTCCACCTTATCATGCATGATCAAAGGTGTCGGTGACCTAAGGAATGAGGTGCGTTTCATCACTTCAAGTATGGAACGTCCCTCGTTCCCCGTGTTTGGATCAACATTCGATCCAAACACAATGCAATGCGACAAACATGTAAAGATGATGCAACATGCAACATGCAAACAACATGAACATGCAAGCAACATGAGCATGCAACAGCATGCAATGGCAAGGGCTATGTAAATGCAACACTTAAAGGACCAAACCAACCACAAATAAGCTTCATGCATGCCAAGACAATGGCCAAAGCATGCTGAAAATGGGGTCCAAAAGTATATGCAAGCATGCATGCCAATTGGTTCACAAACAAAGCATGGAGGCACCAACTCTCAAGCACATTGAAGGAGTATAAAATGTGAGAGTATGGTAGTGTAGTAGGCTCTGAAATCACATCCCAAATGAGGCTAAATCATGCACATATGATAAATAACGCATGCTAGGAGGCTCAAAACCTAAAGCTAGCCAAGGGACTCACACCATGGCCACAACAATCAAGCCCCAAAGGGCCAAGGTGACTCAAAACAGTCCCAAGACAGGCCAAGACAAGGCTAGAAACATGCTTGAACAGGGCTAACTCATGCTGGAATGGAAGGCACAAAACATGACGCATACAAGGCCATTGAGGAGGATTACACTACACCTACCAAAACCAAGCATGAGATGACTTTGCCAACAAAAATCAGAGTTGTATTATGAAAAAATAAGACCAAATACACACTGAAATGGTGGCCCAAAAGCTTAGGCAAGATGGCATGCATAAAGGCTCATATTTAAGACATAAAGAACAACCTTCCAAAGGCATTGAAAGAGTGACACATGTGAGGGCATGACCACACTACACACACTGAAATCACATACCAAATGATGCCAAATCATGTAAATAGCCCAAGCAATGCATGCTAGTGACTTGGAAACTCAAAGCTAGTGAGCAAAAATGAATTATGGCTATACAAAGCAAGGCATGCATGACCAAAACAACATAAATTAGAGCTTAAGCATGGTAAAATATGGCCAAAAGCTTGCTGGAGTTAAGCCAAAAACATGCTAGAATGATGGTCAAAGGCACGATGCATGTTAAGGCAATAGAGAGGATTGCACTACAAGTATATTAAGCATGCAACAAGTGATCAAACCAAACCAAAATAGATTCAAGGCACGCTAAAATAACACCAAAAACAAGTGGAAATCAAGCCAACACATGCTAGAAAACCATGCTCAAACATGAGGCCAATAAGGCAAGCATCCAAGATACAAGGAGAGAGGATGACCCCCTCCTATTTGGGACCTCAAAACACCATTTCCCCCACTGAAATTCCTCTGGAATTCAGTGGTGAAGGGGCCAAACAAAGGCTAAAACAAGGGCCTAAAGTGATGGCTCAAAAGCCTAGCAAACAAAACATGCAAGGGGGTAGACTACCCCAACACCAAAGAGGCCTTAAACAAACATGTTAAGCACTAAAAATTAGAACTTTTTGCAGTAGGAAGTCAAGCCAAAATAAGCATGCAAATAGGTCGAAAAGCTTAATCAAAATAAAGCTTTAAAGGGCTAGTTGACTCACCATTGAAGAACAACTTTAGAACAGCAACTTCAGAGGCAAAACTAAGCTTAAACCACTCAAAAGCAACCTCCAAGAACCTCAGCTCAACAATGGAGGTGTTTCACTAGGTGCTCTAGAGCAAATATGTGAAGAAAACACACTTTTGAGCACAAACAAGTGCAAATATAGAGAGAGAGAGAGGGAGAAATATAGAGAGAGATATATATGTTTTGTATATCAGATTTTCAAACCCTCTGGAAAGGGAGAGGGGTCTCCCTTCTTATAAAAGATCAAGTCCCAAGCTTGTTGAACAAGTTAGGAACTTGTCAAAATCCATCCATACACGTGTATGGAGGATACACCAAGTGACCAACAGCTGGCACCAACAAGAAGAAAAATATCTGCAAAAGTAAATAAAAAAGCCTCGAGCAAAAATATGGCTGATCATCCAAAAAGGGTGTCGATCAGCCAAAAATGGTGCCAACCGGCCACCACTGATGGCCGATGGAAAGAAGGAAAGCCGATAGGCACAGGGCCTAGCCGATGGGTTATAGGGATGGCCAACAAGCTACCCCCTTCCCTCAGAAACAAAACCATAAGCCCTTGGTCTACAACCAAGCACAAAACAGACAAGTTGAGAGGTTCTAAGGTAAGGCGCGTAGCCGAGACCTTCAAGAACTCAAAACGAACACGAGCATGGATGATCATTGAGTGTTCAAATGATGACGTCCAAGTCTTAAGGACGGTTAAAAATGGGGTGTCTACACCATGTAGTAGGAGAGAGAGATGTACTCGAAAGGAGGGTTGTTTTTGGCAGCCTTTCTGCTCTGCTCAGTCTCTCTGTTTTGTCTCTCGAGGAAGAAGAAGATCGAAGAGAGTGATGC
The DNA here is from genome assembly GCF_055761805.1 of Camellia sinensis. Taxonomy (NCBI): domain Eukaryota; kingdom Viridiplantae; phylum Streptophyta; class Magnoliopsida; order Ericales; family Theaceae; genus Camellia; species Camellia sinensis. The sequence goes on from NC_138968.1 coordinate 16,161,952, forward strand.
AGAAGAGATAGAAGATGAGATAGAAGTGAATGAGGAAGAAGAAGGCGAAGAGAGTGATTAAGAAGAAGACGGAGGAGAAGACGACAAGAGGGAGAGAGAGCTGAAGTAGCTAATTGACTAATTGACTCGTCTCGCTTTTGCCGGTCGGTTGACGCAAAAGCGAGGACGCGTGTTCGACGTGATTTTTGACGAAAGAAAAAAGAGATGCGGGCGAATCTTATATATATATATATATGAATATATATGTTTTGATTATCTATTTTTTGATGCCATTTATCACTATCATTTTCCTCCTTCTCCTCCTCCTCCTCCTCCTCCAGATTCTGATCCATGATTTCCTTTTGATAATGTCACAGGGGGCGAAATTATATGATGTTATGTATTATGGTATCATTTGAAAACTAATCTGATGATTATGTATTTATAGTTTATTATCTTAATCTTATATCATGTTATTGATTAAAGCTTATTTATTACACATGTGCTAACCTATGTATTTAGAAATGAATTCAGGGAGCATGACTTGAGGGGGAACCCTTGTTACTCCCAAATCAAATCAAAATATCATTGTGTGCCATCATAAAAAAAAGGGAGATTGTTAGATTTATTTATTTTGATGATTTATTTAATTATGTTTTAATTTATTTGAAAGAGAAAAATGGAGTCCAAAATTTATTTTGGTGATTTATTTAATTATATTTTAATCAAAATTTATTTTGATTATTTATTTTAAAGAGAAAAAATAGAATCAAAATAAATTTTGATGATTTATTTGAAAGAGAAAAATAGAATCAAAATTTATTTTGTCCCATTATTTCTCATCTAAATCTTTATCCTAAATGTTGTTAGAATGTATTTAATATTTGATTAAATTAGGAGTTCAAACAGCCCAAAATAAAGGTTCAAACAACCTAGCACAGCAGCAAGCCAAAAAGGTTCAAATGAGAGATATTCAATTTAGTAGTGATGGAAGTACAACGGCTATAAAGGTTCAAAAGGCCAAAAGGTTCAAAAGGTTCAAGTAGAAGATATTCAAATTTGTAATGATGAAGTGGAAGATATTCAAATTGGTAATGATGGAAGTACAACGACTATAAATGGCTATAAATTCAAATGATTACAATGGCTAAAAACGGCTATAAATTCAAATGAATACAACAGTTATAAACGGCTACAATTTTCATTAGATATACCAAAGCCTCTAATGTAAACAAGTTACAAAAAAAACCTGAAAATATTCTTTGATCTATAATCACTCACATCTATTCTCAGAAATTATACACTGAGCCTTATAGTATTAAGCTCATCTTTCCTGTGTGAGATTATAGAAAAATCAAAGCTTCATTTTATATATCTATCTTTGAGAGATATTTATTGTAAACTTTCTTTGAAAGCAAAAATACCATTTCATCTTGTAAAAGTGTTGCAAACACTGTGTTCTTGAAATCTTGAGAGTGATTGTGAATCACCTAAGATTTGCAAGGGTTTGGACTTGTGAAGTCTATGTAAAATCCGTGGAGGATTGCTCCATTTGTAAAGAGGTTGCTAGCACCCCTGTAAAGCTAGAAGATAGTGGAAAATCTCAAGTGAAGCTTGAGGAATGGATGTAGGCTTGGTTGAAGCCGAACCACTATAATTTGTTTGTCTCCTCTTCCTTAATCTCTTTACTTTCCTATTACTGCTATAACTATCTAATATTCACATGTTAATCATTTGATTTACCCTGTATGTTAGTTATACTTCATTGTTATTTTGCTTGATCATTTACTGCTAAGTTCATCATTGTGCTTGTTAATAATTTGTTGCACTAGTAGTTAATTTTATTGGGGTATTATTAATTTTAAATTGTAGAAACCTAATTCACCCCCCTCTTAGGTTGCTGTTTGAGTAACAATAACCAATACTAACTGCCACGTGTGTGATCATGATTAAAGATTTGAATTGTCTTCCCGTATTGCCCTTATCTTGCCACGTGTCGAACTGTGATTGGCTTATACAAAATATGTAGCCAACATTACCCTCCGCACTAATATGCCCAATACTTGGTGATATTAGTGAATCAAGGTATTTTACCCACGTCTTAGAACGTGCATGGGTTCTGCATTTTTCATAAATGCAACCGCCATTCCTCAATGAAACATTCGCATTAAATTCTCTTCTAATCCTTGAACACTCCCACTGTCGCAGTATTTGAAAAGACTAGTTCAGCTCTCATGGCCAAGCAAACCTTTTCTTACCTCGATCAAGCATACGAAGAGTTGTTTAATAGTGTTGTTCATCATCGCAATAATCTTCATGCATTGATTAGCCACCTTTACCCACCTTCTTATATTCAAGGCATGAAAGCTTTTGCAAATTATCAACCTTTGGACTACGAACCTGTTATTCACAATTCTTTAACTAAAAATTTTGCAAACATGGATATTGGAAGCTCTTCTTCTGACCCAAAACCTTCTGCGTGGGATGAAGCCGTTGCTTCTTCTTCTTCTGGGGCTTCTGGTTGGAGAGAACCTGAAGAGTTTAAGTTAAGGGATCGAATCAATCATCATTTTGTTGAATTCGTTGATCCTCTAAGTTTCCCTCCCTTTGCTCAGAGTTCGGTGGTTTACCCATATGTACCCATCGACCACCGACGCCGTTTAGAAGATAACTTACTCGTAGCATGGTACACGTCTTCCATGCCTGCGAAGATAGTTCAAGCCACTCCTCGTCCAGAAGAGGCCCAAGGATATAGCCCGTCATTCTTAGCTCAAAGGGCTAAACTTTGCTCTTCTAACTGGCTTGACATTGTCAACAACCCTCAATTTCCTCCTTCTTTCGAGATGGAAACTCCTGCGCCTCCTCTTCCGTAAAACCCTCACTGAATGGAAGAACTGAGACTTACTCTCTTTGAGGACCTGTTTCTCCCCTCCTATCATCCTCCATCTCCACCTACTAAACATCAGCGACAGCAAGCCCAACTTCTGCTTGTGGCCTTTTCTCACTTGCCTTTCAATGTTCTTGAGGAAGATGTTCCTCTCAAGAACTTTCGATGGGCTTGTGATGTTATGACCCGGGGTCATGTCCTCAACCCCATTGCCCATGCAGAGCTCCAAATGTGTTTGGACCAACTCCCATTGCTTCTCCATTGGCACCACATTTTCGTGGACACCACTTGATCTCTGGATCAAATCTCAGCCCGTCGAGTTCATACCCAGTATGAAGCAGAAAATCTCATCGATGAATATAATGATTTCAAAAATAAGGATTCTGCATACTGGGATGACTTAGACATGGATGAGATGGAGCAAGGGTTGAAAGAAACGGAATTCGAAATAAAGGCCGAAAATCTTTTTTATCAAGTTAGAGCATATCAACTTCAACATCTTGGCCTGGAAAAGATAGAAGATAGAATAAAGAAAGAACAGAAGTTCATTGATCATAGTTGGAGCAAATTTCATGATCTTGTTATTTATTTTGTTCCTTATTTTTAGGAGCTTGAATATGTAGCCAAAGAAGGCCTCTGATGTAATTGCTTTTGTTTTAATGAAGCTAAGATGTTTTATTTTTATTTGGCATGGTATGATTTTACCTTATTTGTCAAAGTCAAACAAACTTAGGGCTTCGAAATCACCAATTTCATCATTCGAATCTCAATACTCAATGAAATATTGAAAACCAATTTGAACTTTTCCAACTTATGGAGTGTAATTGGAAACTTTTGTCGGTTTCCTTTTAGAATCAGAGCTTTGAATTCACCAATTTTGCCTTTTGAAACTTAATTTGATCTTATCCAATTCACCAACATATGATTAACACAATCAAGGACTTTCAAATCAATTTTGTTTCGAACAAACAACCTATATTTTCCAAAGTATGGAGACCTCAGTTAAGTACTGCACTGTCTTATTTGAAAAAAGTAATTTCTTCTGTATACTATCAAACCAGCTATTGGTTTGAAACTTAGAACAAACAATTTCCAGCCGTTAGGTATTTCAAATTTTACTTCGAAGGACTTTACTCTCATTAAAAAACCTAAAACATGTCTTTAATCCTTTTGAAGTAAACAAATACCTAAGCATTCTTGCACCGTTAGGCATGGAATGTGCTTTGAAGTCGGCTTCTTGCTTTCGAAGCCGTTTGTTATTTGATTTTTGGGGCCAAAATTTGGCTTTGAAGCCAAATTTTTTATTTCGAAGCTGACATTAGTATTTGAGATGTGTTTCCCTCCATAACTATCAATATTGAGGGAAACCCTTCGCATCCGTACCTTTAGTACTTTTATATGAATTCCACGACTGGGCATACCCTTAGACACAAAAGGTTTAAAAATCCTTTTATTTCGTGCTTTGAATTCACTAGTTTACCTAACACACAAACCCTTCATCTTCACTGACCCTCTCTTCCTCGTTGCTTGTTATCAATGGAGTCTTCTTCCTTGAAAGTACCAATTGGCGAACGTATAAGCCCAACAATGGCTTTGAAAAGATGCATTGAGGAAGAAATTGCTAAGTTTAAAGCTGATGGATCGAGTGCCATAGATGGATGCCTCTTCGTCCCTCGTCATAGCGACAAACAAGAAAATGTCTTGGGTCCTATTTTTCGAGAGGTTCCCGCCCAACTTCCTGCTTTGTACCCTCGTTTCGAGGACCATTTTCTTCTCTATGAAGGAGTACTTGACTGGAGAAATTGGAGAGTGAACCGACCTCATCGTTGCTGGCCAACATTGAGGGCTGAGTGGGAGGAATGGTATGGCAGGGTTGTGCCTGCAAGAGAATAGGACCTGCAAGAGCTCTGTATTCTCGACGCCCTTCGTCTTTCCAGGTTTATCATTCCTGAAGACCCTTTTTTGATTCCTGCCGCTCTTTGCTTTTGGAATATGGCTTTTAACTTTTTCCAGTTTCGGTGTGGTATGATGGCCCCCACCATTCTTGATATCTGTCATCTCTTAGGGGTTTCACCACTTGGTACTCCTTTTACACCCAGCTATCTAGACATTTTTGTTAAATTTTCCTTTCCTCCTTTGAATTCTTCCTTTAGTGACTTTGTAAAAGCTAAAAATAAAAGGGAAGGTCCCGTAAGTGATCGAGAACTCTTTTCCTTTCTTTTATACTAGTTGTGCAAATTTCTCTTTTGTACATCATCTCAGCGAATCATGCCTGAGTTCGCCCCACTTGCGAAGGCCCTTGTTTTGAAGAAACGAATAGCCTCAGCCCCTTACCTTTTAGGCCATGTCTATAGAGCATGTTCCCAATTTTGTGAAAGACCTCTCGACATTAACCAGGGAGGTCCTCTCTAGGTGCTTCAACTCTGGCTCTTTGCATACTTTACTGATCTACATCCTAAGTGCTTGAAGTTTTTAGTTCAAGACCCTAGCACTTATGGAGAAAAGTATGCTAGAATTGCTCTTTATCTTGCTTCTTTTGCCTACTAGCTTACCTTTTTTCATCAACTTCCTATTTCCCCAGCTACCACCTTCTTTTGCCCCTTTGATGCCAATAAAGGACCAACTTAGTTACAAACATTCTTGGCTGATAGAGAGTGTTCCATCCCATCACATAAAGACATGTGGGCTTCCATTTTGTTGCCGAGGGAACTATTCATTGGTACTTTAAACCCTCGAGCCTACAAGTGCATATCTGAAGTATATTGCCCTTCTCAATTTGCCAGGCAATTTGGGCTTATCCAAGGAATTCCCATTCCACTCTGCAGTCTCTCGAATATCCATCTCACAGCCAGAGACCTGAAAGTACCCAAATCTAAACTAGAGGAAGCCACGTTCAAACTGTTGAAAGATTTGAGTGAGTTTAAATTTACTCCCTTCATCTCCTTTGGCTTAGCTTTAAAGAGATTTCAAAATTGGTGGACAGCTAATATGAAGGTGCATCTAGCAAAACATCCTCATGATTTACTAATAGGGCTTGGTGTGCCCTCTAAGACAAAACCAAAAGAAACTAGGACCATCATCTCTCCTTCTACAACTACCAAGACTATTCCTGCAGTCTCACACCCTCCTTCCAGAGTTACCAGGGCTGCTTCGAAAAAAGGTATGTATTTTTAGATTTCCTTTCTTTCAGAATTTTATGTTCGTTTTCTTCATGTTCATACTACTTGGTGTAGGGCCTCCACAAGAGGAATCCTCTAAGAGAGCTGAAGCTCTAGCTATTCTGAAGGACAAACATCAGCAGAAAAAGAAAAGAAAACTAATACTCACTTCTGAGGAGTCTGAGTCTCAGATTGAAGAGAAAGAGCAGGAAATACAGCTGCAGAGAAAAAAGAGAAAGAAGATAACCGTCTCTCCTTCGGACTTGGTTGGAGACCCTATTCATGAGGCAGCTGTCAAAGCAGTAGAGGAGGAACACTCTAAAGAAATAATTGTTTTTTAGAGAGCTGAAAAAAGGCGAAAGCAGCAACTACTAAGGGATGAAGCAGCTGCCACTGATGCCACCCAAAGGGAAACTGTGAGAAGGCAACATACTGCTGAGCATTATTCCCTTCGTAGTTCTCCCATCGTTGCCACCACCTCTGAAACCAGTAATTTCCTTTCATGTCTCCACTTTCTTTTCCCAAATTGTTGATATTGGGACTTAACATTGTTTTTGTATTTCTTCCTTTGCAGCGACAATTACTGTGCCTATTCTTCCAATAAGGACTCCTTCAGTTTCAACTGAAATTGAACAATCTCAAAATGTAGAACCCATTCAGGCAATACTCCCAATTCCTGGCCCTATATTTTCCATACCTTTCTTGAGGCCAAACATTCCTGCATCCTTATCCTTTGGCTTGACTCCATACTTTCCTCACCAATCTTTCAATTCTACTTGATTTTCTCTTCCTTTAAGTCTTGTCGCTCCTTCATCTCCTAAGGAAATTCCAGCTATTACATCATCTCCAGTGATAGCTAATTTTCATAGAGAAGATACTGGTAGCCATCCATCCCTTGTCCATTATCTCTGCCAAGCTCCAGTCCCTCTTCTCTCGAGCTACTGGTAGCCAAAACTATAGAGACTGCTAGGGATACTTTACCTTCTTCTCCTATCCCTATGCAGCCATTTCCTCCTTCTACTAGAGTTCTTACTGCACCTTCCATGTCCACAGATGAGATGGACATCTTCGAAGCTAAGCTAGCTAGTCTTTTTGATGTGCCTTCCACCTCTCCAATAGCTAGCAATGAGACTGAGCCATTAGTCCTAACTGATTCTCTACTAGAAATTTTTCAGAGCTCTTCCTCCAGTAGTGAGACTTCCTTGCCTTCAGTAGACCTGGACAGCTGTTTGAAGTTGTTGACATCCTTTTTAAGGATTCTTTTCGAAGCTTTACAAAAGCCTATAATCAGAAATGGCTTCTTTCAGTGCTGTAAGATTGTTGAGCAATCCAACATGACTGTTTCAAGTCACTTATCTCAAGCGACAGCCACTATTGATTTCTACATCAACATCTACCATGTTGCCAAGGTCGCAGAGGAGAAATTACTGAGAGACCAGAGTTTTGTTTCTCAAATTCATGCTGAAGTGTCAGAATTGAAGGAGCAACATTCCTCTGTCTCCCAATTCCGAGCTCAATTACTGGAGAAGAAAGCTCAACTTGAGGAAGAGTTATCAGCAGTTAACCAGGCCTTAGATCGAACTGCCACTAAACTGCAGATCACTAATCAAGGACTGGCTGATCGAAAACAGGAGATAGCTACAGCCATTCAGTTGTTCCCATCTCTTAATAGGAGAAAATCTATTGTAGAGAAACAATTGAAACATTGTACTGATTTTTGGGCCAATCTGTGGCTACATGTATTCAACTCATTATGAAATAAAGTCCTTGTTTATCATTTGAGTGTTTTCATGTTCAATTATTTAGCACTTATTCTATTCCTTGTGTTTCCCATATGGTTGGAAAATAAGGCTTCAAATATCTACCATTAATCTTCTTGGGGTGTACATATCCATTCAAATTTTTCAGATGATATGCTCCCAAAGGCAAGACTCTATGAACTTGATATGGTCCTTCCCAGTTAAGTGACCATTTGCCAGCCAAACTTGTGGCTTTTAATCCCTGTTGGGAGTATTGTCTTCCATACCAAATCACCTTCATCAAAACTAATGTGCTTGACTTTCTTATTATAGTTTTTGGCTGCTTTCTTCTTTTGGAAAAGAATGATATTTAATGCCAGAATTCTAGCTTCATCTATGTTTTCTAATTCCAAGCACATGCTTTGACAATACTGCTCAGGAACTAACTGATCCTGACCTCTCACCCTTAAGGACTTGATGTTAATTTCTACAGGTAATACTGCATCATGCCCATATATTAAGGCATAAGGCGTAACTCCTGTACTTGATCCTGAAGAAGTTCTGTAAGCCCATAGTACATCCAACAATAAGTTATGTCAATTCCTGGGATTGTCTTCCACAACTTTCTGTACTCCTTTCTTCAAAGATTTATTGGATGACTCTGCCTGACCATTGGCTTGTGCATAATAGGGAGTAGAATTAATAAGGCTAATGCCAAATTCTGCCACAAAAGACTTTATCATTTTTCCATCAAATACACTCCCATTATCAACAGTTATGGTTTGTGGGATACCAAATCGATGGATCAGATCCTTAATGAATCCAATAACCTCGGTTTGATCTACAACTTTATATGGCTTGGCTTCAACCCATTTAGTGAAGTAATCAGTGGCCACTAAAATGAAACAATGATGCTTCGAAGAGGGTGGATGCATTTTCCCTATCATGTCCATAGCCCATTCTCTAAACGACCAAGGCTTCACAACGGCATGTAGATCAGTTATGGGCACATGTCTTATTGTGCCGTGCTTCTGGCATGCCTAACAACCTTTAGCATATTCTATGCAATCCTTAAGGATGGTTGGCCAATAATAAGAATGTCTTCGAAGCAGCCATCTCATTTTCACACCAGACTGATGAGCACCACAGATGCCTTCATGGACTTCAACCATGGCTGTCAATGCTTCATTTGGACCTAAACATTCCAATAATAACCCATCTGCCCCCATTTTGTAGAGAGCATTATCATACATTATGTATTGCATAGACTGCAATTTGATTTTTCTGCTGGCTTTCGAAGATGGGCCAGCTAGATACTGCATTATTGGATGCCTCCAATCTTCTTGTAAGTCATTATGATTGACTTCTAAAACCACATTCCTTTTATTTAAGGGTGGTATTACCTTTTGATATGTTGTTTGACTTATGTTCATTTGAGTATCATCCCTTCTCTTGAAATTCGAAGCTTTCTGAGCCACATCATTGGCTTTATTATTCAAGAATCTTGGAACATAAGTTACATTTGCCATCTGAAATTGAGAAAGCAAATGTAACGCAACAACAAGTATGGCAACATGCTCATACTTTGACACTTGAAAATTCCTTTCATTTGGTTAACCACCAATTGAGAATCTCCAAATATATCAACTACATGAGCTTGTAATCCAATAAGTATTTCCAGTCCTATTATTAAAGCTTCATATTCAGCTTGATTATTGGAACAAGTAATTTCATCTACTCTGAAACCATTTGTGGTTTCTACTCTTTGTGGTGACTGAATCACCACACCAATTCCAGTTAGACCATTGGTTTTTCATCCATCGAACCACATTTGCCATGGTTCGATACTAACCATATCAAGTTCCATTGTTTCTTAGCTTTCTGTTTGACATGGATGGTCTGCCAATAAATCAGCTAAAACTTGTCCTTTTACTGCCTTTTGGGGAACATATTTTAGATGAAATTCTGATAAAGATAGCATCCATTTGCCAATTCTTCCCCTCAACATAGGTCTAGATAACATATATTTAACCAAATCTGTGGTTGCAATTACCAAGACAGTTGTAGGAAAAAGATAGTATCTCAATTTCATTGTAGCAAAATACAATGCGAGGCATAGCTTTTCTACAGCTGAATATTTACATTCACAAGAATTTAGAAACCTATTAAGGTAATAAACTACTTGCTCTTTACCTTCTTCATTGTCTTGGGCTAGGAAAACTCCCAGTGAATCTTCTGCTGCAGCTATGTACAACTTCAAGGGCTTATCACCCTTTGGTGGCATCAGCACTGGAGGTTTGGCGCAGTTTGATGCTTTGCTGTCCATAGAAACTCTTCTTCATCTTTCAGCCTTAATAAGGAAGAGAATATTTTAGTTTTTCCTGCAGTGTTAGAAATAAATCTTCGAAGGAAATTAACCTGTCCAAGGAATTTTTGTAATTCTTTCTTACTTGATGGAGGTATGGCTTCAATGATAGCTTTGGCTTTATTCTGATCAATTTGTATTCCCTTCTTGTGTACTACATAGTGCAAGAAGTTCCCAGCTGATACGCCAAAAGCACACTTGAGAGGATTGAGTTTTAACTTAAACTTTCTCATTCTTTCAAAAGCTGCTTCCAAGTGAAACAAATGTTCCTCCACAGATTGGGACTTTACTACAATATCATCAATGTAACACTCTAAATATCCTCCAATGAGACCAGGAAAGAGAGTGTTCATAGCTCTTCAGGCCAAATGGCATTTTGACCCATTCGAATGTGTCAATGTTCCCAGGACATCTGAATGCTGTCTTGTGGATATCCTTCTCCGCAATACAGATTTGGTTATAACCAGAGTGCCCATCCATCATTAATAAAATCCTATGCCCTGCTGAACTATCAACCAATAAATCTATTATAGGCATGAGGTACTCATCTTTTGGAGTTGCTAAATTCTGGTTCCTGAAATTGATGCATACCCTCATTTTACTATTTTTTTTAATCACAAGCACAATATTGGATAACCATTCAACATACCTGGCTGTCCTAATAAAGCCTGTCTTAAGAAGCCTAAGAATTTCCTCATTGACCTTTTAAATCACTTTAGGACTCATCCTTCTTGGTTTTTGTTTGTATGGCTTGAAATTAGGCTTCATGGAGAGCCTATGTTCTACTAATGACCTATCCGACCTATCCAACCTTGGTAACTCATTATAAGATCATGCAAAACAATTTTTATATCTTTTCAAGACCACCAACAACTGGTCCCTGTCAAAAGCATTCAACCAAGCACTTATATAGGTGGGCTGCTGTATAGAACATTCCCCTAAGTTCACTTCTTCCAAAGGATCTTGCATCTGAGGACTCACTGATGCTTCTTTTTTGATTTCTTCCATTTTCGAAGCAATCTCCTTGCTTAGTCTTGCTTCCAGTTTCTTTGATTCAACATCTTTGCCCTCCTCCTTATAGATAAAGTCTGTCCACAAGGCTTCTTCTTCCTATATCTCCTAGACTTTTGTTTCAATGTCCAATGCACAGTATTTATCCAAGGCCACAACCCTGACTTGTTGCTCCTGCTTACAGCCAATTGCCATGGCTTATTTTTCTTGCCTTTGCACTTTCTGGACTATTGATTTTATGTCCAATACTGAGAACTTAATTAAAGCCAAAGATCTGGCCTCCTGTGTTTCATCTTTTTGCCTACGGTGGCATCATTGTCATCTTTCGCGACAAATTCTTCATTAGCACTTTCCTGGACTAAGTGCTTCAAGTGTGCCAATTCCTCATTAGCCGTCACTTCGGCCGATCCATCAGGTTTTCTTAGTACACTGAGTGGTGCCACTCCCTCAGTATATAATTTGGCCTCTGCAAAATCTGCACAAGCTATGAAAGGTTGATGATCTGCATTGATTTCCTCTGTCTCTCCATTGCCCAAAGCCATCATTATCTTCTGATTCAGAGAGGAAGGCACACACTTGTTAGTGTGAATCCAATCTCTACCAAGTAAAGCATTGTATTTAGCATTGCTGTCGATAACGAAAAATGCCGTCATGTAGTCCCTGGTTCCCACACTCAGGTCGATGGGCAAAATTCCCTGAGCCATCCGTTTGTCTCCAGCGACGCCAGCAATGGTCGTGCTGGTTGGGATTAACTTGGGATTCCTTTTTCCTAGTTTCCTCAAAGAAGATTTCGGAAGCAAGTTTACTGTTGCCTCATTATCCACCAAAACTCGGTTCAACTGTATCCCATCGAAGAAGGCCTTGATATACAAGGGTTTGACATGCTGTGTCATGGATGTCGTGGGATACTCAAAAGGGTATGAGAGGTTAATACTCACCTCTTCTGCACTCGCATCTCCAGTTTCCACTGGTATGGCCACTTCGGATTCATCTTGCACCATACTCACTTGTGAGTCTTCACTAGAAACTGGAATTGGATCAATTTCTTGACCTTCTTGGTTCTCATCTTCAGCTTGGAATTCCTGTGGTAGTATATGTATCATATTCACTGATACTGGGGGAAACGAGCCAAATTGGATGACTGGTTGTACCTGTTTCCCTTCCTGGCCAACTTGTTCAATTGCGTCAGAAGCATCTTACATGCTACATTCTAGCACTTCAGTATTAATGACTTTCTTCGAATGGTCTGTCTCTGCTGGTTCTTCGACCAAAAATGTCTGTTCAGCCATAAAGGCTTCAAACATTTCCTCCTCAACCAACTCCTTCTTTTAGCTTAGACCAACCTCTCTCTCTGTCTCGCTATCACACTCCATCAAAGCCTTTTCCAATCCTACTAAACTGGATCTCTCCTTGGCTTTTAGTTCAGAGTGAACCTTGACCAACTGTTCTCTGCTACAACTCATCTTGTCTTGAGGAGTCGATTTTGGATTATGGTCTGGCTTTGGAATTTTTTTTCCCTCTGTCTGGCCCTTTGTCTAGACCAATAAAAAGTTTTCTCCACTGTCTTTCAAATCTTTCTGGTACTGAGTGTACCTATGCTGGATCTTCTTCCTTTGTGATCAAGAAATCACTGGGACCATGTTTGGTTCCTTTGTTTTTGGATGCTTTAGTAACACTCAATTATTTGGGGCCACCAGGGGAGGTTTAACCATCCTACCCTGGTCTCCAACAGCATTTCTTTAGGTAGGTATCTCCCTAGGTTTGTTCTGCATGACAAACCAATCTAGGACTCCAGGTACCCATGAACCCACCAACTCAGTTGTTGAGCTGCCTCTTTCTCCCTTCGAAGCCAGTTTCGAAGCTGCCTATGAAGGCCACTGCTTGGTCCTGACTCCTTGTTTTGGGCCTAATTCAGGCCTTCCATGAAGATGGCCAGTTTCTATCTTGTGTGAGGTTGGTCTAGGGGGCCAATCTCTAGCTTTGATCCCATAACTTAAGCCCACTTCAGGCCTTCTTTCAAGACGATTGCCCTCTATTCTGTAATAGTTAGGTGGTTTGAACTCATGTAGAGGTCTCTTACCCTTGGATTGCACTCTAGTAGTTGCTGATCCAGCCATGAATGGCTGCTGCCTAGGACCAGTTGGATATGACCTTTTGTTATAGGCATTGGTTGGCTTAGGACGTCTCTACACATCCTTGTAATATTGCTTCCCATCAATCGGAAGCCCTTTCAGCCACTTATAGCTCAAGCTGCACCTGGGACACATTCTTTGGATAACTGCTGCCTCTAAAGAATCATCCTCCAGTGCTTTCTCATCAGAGTCGTCCCTCTGGTCTATAGAGCCCTGTCCAACAACTGGTGAACTTCTAGTGTCTTTCTTGACAGTAGTCTGGCTGGCAACATGCATTTGCACATTGACCTCTTCCAATTCCTTCAAGGATAAATTCTAGAAGTCTGGTACAACAACATTAGCTATACTTTCTCCAACTTTTGGGAATGGATTACTGTCGATCCCCATGACCTTTTCTGCTTTAGTTGGGAATTTTAAACTTCCTTTCGGAATTTGTTCTTAGATCCTGTCTCGAAAAACAATACAGTTTTTAGTCGAGTGAGACCAAGAATTATGCCATTTATAGTACACTTTTCCTTTAAGTTCCTCTAGAGATGGAATTTTGACTCCTTTTGGTAACTTAAGGAAGTTGGCCGCAAGCAAATGATCAAAAATGTCATCTGTCTTTGTTAAATCAAAAGAGTATTTCCTATGAAGGTCTTTCTTTTTAAACTGCTGGTTAATTGTTGTGTCTTTATGAATTAATGCCTCACAGATCACAGGTTCTTTCCTCACAATCTCTATTGCATCAATCTCATAATTAGGATCTCTATAATACGTCTTGTATGATGCATTATTTCGATCTTGTTCTTCCTCTAGTAATGCTTTATACCTAGACACCTTATAGGTTAGTTCCACTAAGTCTCTAAGCTCAGTTGAGTCAAACTTCTTTCGAAGCCTAAATTCTAAGCCATTTTGAGCCAATCTCACGAATTCTGGCACTGATAGGATGATCCCGCATTTGTTTCGTGCTCTTTTGAACCTGGTAATAAATTGAACAGCCTTTTCATCAGGCCTTTGGCTCAACCTTGCCAAGTCTGCCATGGAAACTTCTGGCTCCGTTTGGAAGAATTTGGCATGAAATGCCTCCTCCATTTATTGCCAAGTTTGAATAGAGCCAGGTGTAATGTTAATATACCATACGAAAGCTGTCCCAGTTAGAGAATTTGGGAATAGTCTTAACTTCATGTAATCATTATTGGCAAATTCACCACATTGAGCAGCGAACCTAGCAATATACTCCATCGTTGACTGGTTTTCATTCCCATAAAAAAGGGCAAAGTCTGGTATCCTGAACCCTCTTGGGTATTCATGTAACCTATCCACCCATTCTGGATATGGTTTCCTATACACAGGAATTTGAACCCCCCAAGCCATCGATCCACACATCTTTTTAACAATATCAGTGATTTGGTCCCTAGGGATCATATTTTGTGCTTGTTGAACCACTACTGGAGGAACAAACACAGGATTTGGTGGACAACCTTGTGCTTGAGGTCCTCTTGGTCCATAGGGTGGTATATTTGGGACTAGTTGTCCCTGTGGTGCTGGCTGCTGTTGAGGGTATGGGTGGCCTCTCTGAGCCTGTCCTGCGAAAGGACCTGCGAAATGTGCTGGAACAGGTATTGTGTCTCTTCCAGTTGCAAGAAACCCTTCCAACCCCTCGGGTATAAATTCGAACAAGGGATTAGTGATTCCCATAATGCCAGGTATGGCTTTGAACATGGGATTTGGAAACACCCTTATGCCATTTTCTTGTGTTGGGGCAGATCCACCAATTTATATGGCTTTCACTGTTAAGTAATGAGGCATTTTGATTTCTCAAAGGCCTCGAAATAGGCTCATACCAAGACTGAGGTGATGGTCTCTTATAGTTTTGGTTACTAGTCTGACCATTAGTGTGTCCATTACTCTGCATAGGCTGTTTATCTCTAGCCAATCTTTGCTGAGGGACATTTGAAGTTTCCTCTATGTGCCTTGCGCTGGTTGGTTGATGAGTATTCATTCGATCCAAAAAGGATGTTGCCCATCTTTTCATTGTGTTCATTAACTGCTGTCCCATGGCATCCACTAGACCACCCCATGGATTCATTGGCTGAGTAGATGGAACAGTGGATGGTCCAATTCCTTGGCCTCGTCCAATATTTTGAACATGTGGTACTTGTTCCGAAGTGCTGGCCTGTTCAACCATAGGCTCTGATAGAATAGGTACTTCCATAGACTGTGTTATCACATTATCCTCTAGATTAGGTATTTCTACCTCTCCTTCCACACCTTCTTCCAAACGTTCATTTTCTCCTTATCTCCTACGTCTACCCATTTCAATTAGTCCCACCGGGCGTGCCAAAAATATATGTTGGCTTTTTGGCTTTCGAAGGTTATTATTGTAATTTTGAGTGTGCCAGCAAGGATCAATTAGTCCTTGCAGAATATTAATTGCCAACCAATTATCAGACGATTGTGTTTTAGTTATTTCAGCCTCAATGAAGAGGACTTTTACTAGTGGCTTTGTTTAGGAGAATTAAGTAAACAACAATTAAATAAAGAACAATTGAAGTATTTCATTAAACAAAATGAAAGACTTACAATGATTCAATTCAGCCTCGTAAAGGTTTACAGGTACACATTACTTGAAACTACTCCTATGAACGAAGTGTAGTGCAGAAATTTGAAGTACAGAAATGTAAAGAACAAGAAATGTAAAAACTGAAAGAAAAATAAAGTAGATAAAATTGATTTTTTGGATCTGAGTCTGGGGCTCTTTCTGGGGCCTCCTCTGCTATTTATACTTTTCAATGGCAACCGTCGAAATGCAGTTCTAACCGTCGAACCACCCCTCCTTGATTGCTGATCATGTTTCCTTACAGTTAGCTCCACTATGCCTTACTTACAGTTAGGCTTCCCTCCTAATTTTTTAATCTAAATACAAGTAACTGTTGAAGCCACGTCATTTTGCATCTCTTTACTGATCCAGTATTATGCAGATCCACAATAACCAATACTAACTGCCACGTGTGTGATTATGATTGAAGATTTGAATTGTCTTTCCGTATTACCCTTATCTTGGCACGTATCGAACTGGATTATACAAAATATGTAACAAACAGTATTATTAACATTTTCTGAACTTGGAATATTGTGGTTGAAAACGAGGTGGCACAACTTTGTTAGTTTTGATTGCATGCAAATTAAACGGCACCGTTTGGATTGTTGATTATTGTTTCGGTTTTTCAAATTGTTTTGGTTTACACACAACTTATTCATTTTGTTCATTACTTGTACATAATAAAAAATAAATAATTATATTCTTATAATTATCAATGTAAAAAAATACAAATAGTTTCATCTGATTTGTCAAAAAACACAATAACTAATTGATAAAATTTAAATTTCCAACTCATGCAAATTCTCAACAAAAAAAAAAAAAAATGTGCTACCAAATATTTTTCTTTACAATCGTCAATTATAACTTACTTAAAATAAAAAATTTATTTTTATTTTTTAGTGAACCAATTGTAAGAATACATATTATGATGAATCATGATTTTATTTTAATTCATTCCTTGCGAAGAAAACATAGTTAGCTTTCAGAGTTTGCTTGCATATGTAAATAAATTAAATAAAAATAAAAAAGAAAGTGAGTACGATTCATGAAACCTAAGTTAAATAATATAATAAAAATTAAACCTTTCAAACTACTTTTGTAATATGATTGTCTACAATTATTGTTCAGAGGTGTGTGGGACAATCCACTTTGAGTTAACCTATTATTGCTTTCCATTTCAATAATGCTATCCCAATTTGCTTAAGAATGATTATATTTTCATCAATATAAGCAATTTATGAATATAATCCAATGATACAAGTAATATAGATCATAAAAATAAGAATTTTAAAACATAGCAATTGAACAAATATTTAGTATAAATTTATTTCAACAATTGTAAGCTTAAAATTTTGATTTTTGTGATAGAGATCTAAAATTTAAAAACAATACAATAATTAAAAAAAAAGAAAAAAAAAGAAGGAAATAGAGACTTAAATTCAGAAATAGAGCCAAACATAATTAAAGACTGAGCAGTCACGAAGCATAAGAAATACAAATTTAACTTCAACATATTTTACAATTAAAACCATTTATTTAGGAGCAACATGCAAACACACACAAATATATAATTAAAAAAAAAAATAGTAACAAGGAGTTGGGTTCCACTGAACTCTCTATATCTCTATGCTTTTTACAATTGCAAATAGGCCACAGAATTTTGATAGGGCCCTCTCTTTTGTACCGTTCTTGGGCTCTTGGGCTTTTAATACATTTGTAGCCCAATTTTTTGGCCCTATATCCATGTTTGGAAACTTGCTTCAGAATTTTTTTTTAAAAAACTAAAAATTAATGTGGTGAAAGAAATTTTTTTAAAAAAAGGCATTCGGTCTATTTCAAATTTAGGTTTTCTTTGCCCAAAAGTCCACAGATCTAAAATATTATGAGAAAATTCTATTTCCACACACTTAATTGTCTCAGTGTATATCATTTCTCAATACACATAATAATTTTATTATTAGTTATTTTCTCATTTCACTCACCAAATATTCCAATCATACCCTTAACTCATATCCTTGTACACATCACCTCAATCCTCATTTTACACACCTGTTCAAAATTATATACCAACAGTTCAGACCCTATTTTAGTTTAAGGCGACGCAGAGTTTTTAATCAGTAGTGTTACTATGAAACAGAGAAGGGTCAGTAGGTCGAACTTCAATGAAGATGGGTTGAACTAGACCCTGTTTTCCAGGGAGTAATCAAGATAATAATATTATGAAACAAGTTCGATTCGAAGGTGAAAGCTTTACAATTCTCTCTCTCTCTCTCTCTCTCTCTCTCTCTCTCACACACACACACACACACATACACACACACATATCAGTCACTTTTTCTCTCTCTACCATTCCATGATTCATCAGCCTTCAATCTAGCAAAACAAGAGAATTTCAGAAAACCCATCGATCACAACTCTAATGGGTTTCCACCAAATCTAGTAATGACGTACATCACTTTCCGGCGAGATTTTCGACATTATCTTCTTCTCATTGCTCTGTTTCACAGGCATTGTCACCGGAGCTACACAATTCGACTTCGAAACCTTAACTCTGACCAGCTTGAAGCTCATCAGAGATGCCCACTTGAACAATGGAAGCGTGAGGCTCACTCGCGACCTCGCCATCCCAACTCCGGTGCCGGCAGAGCTCTTTACTCCAAACCCATTAGATTCCGGAAGTCGGAGACTCATTTGGATTTATAGACCCAAATGGAATTGGGGGTTTCTCAGTTCACAATAAAACAACAGTTCCTCTGATTTTAAGATGGTTCCATGGATTTCAATAACTTCCTTTTCTTTCAATTAGGATTTAGTTTTTTTTTTTTATTCAAAAATGTGCGTTGAGATTTGTTTTATTTAAAAAAAAAAAGATGTATATAGAGAAAATTTAAATTTAATATTAAGGGTGTGTTTTGATGTCTATTATAGTCATTTTACTTTAGGATATAATTGTCATTAAAATGATATTTTATTAAGTGTGTGCACTGAGATAAGTAAGTGTGTGGAAATAGAATTTCCCAATATTATGTTCATAAGAACAAGCTCCCACAAAATGATTAAAATACCCACATTATAAATACAGGTCTCTCTCCACCTTTGAGCCCCATTTATCCAAACCTCTCTCTCTCTCTTTTTTTTTCTCTCTCTCTCTCTCTCTCAACACTCCATACAACAACAAACCAAAGGCCACCACCATCATGACCATCAGCGCCGTTGCAACTACCAAGACCACCACGACCAAAACCACTACTACGACCACCACTATCACCACCAAGAACCACTACCTCCACCACCACTCCATTATCTAGTCCGAGTCCCTCTCGTTTACTTCCCTTCCATACTTCGTTGACTCCATCTCCACCAACACACCTACCGCAGACCCTACTCACCGTCAACTTTTGTTGCTTCTACGACTTTCTACTCTGGCAATCATTTCATCGATTTCCTCATCCTCTCTCTCTTCTCTCTCACCAAAACCCTAGCCTTCTCTACTTGTGTTGATATAATGTGCTTGTTTAATTTTGTATCCAAACAACCACTTATGCTTATTTAATTCTAGTTATGTTTTGGGTTGGGTTGGGTTTTGTTAATTAGAGTTAATGTATGTGAAGGAAATTTGTCCAGATGTTTTATTGGTATGTGGGTTGATATAATTTCATATATAAAGCTTCTAAAGAAAGCTAAAAAGTAAATAGAAAAATCTGCTAAAGGGGCTGTTCAATTGTGACCCCTCTTCTTCCCTGTTTTTCTTTTCTTCTTCACTATTTTTTGCAGGAAAAATCAGATCTGATTTTGTGTGTTTCAGATTGATTCCTTTATGGTTTAAACAAACACTTGCTTCTGAAACACCCAACATAAAGTGGTATCAAAGCCTAGTTCAAAGTAGAAGCTTGGACTTGAAAAAGAGGGCTGAAAATAGAAGGTGTGTGAAGAAGAAAAGTGGGTTTTGCAGAAAATCTCCATAGCTAACTTAAGCAACCAAAGTATAGGTATCCAGCAACCATCTATGCCCATTTTGGTTATAGCGATCCTGGTTTTTGACCTGACTCTTGTTGTACACCGGGCTCGGGTTTGATGGTTTTACGTTGTTGTTTATAGCTTTTTTTCTCTGGTATCTTCTTGAATTTGGCTTTTGGGTTGTTGTGGTTGTGTTTGGTTAGGTTGGTCGCTTGTTTTTCAAACCTTTTGTTGCCCAGATTTTTAGTTATTTGCTCGAGCGGCACTTTCTACGCTCGAGCAATCTTTGCGAACTCTCAGTACTGTTGCAGGTCTACAAAAATAGAAGGAGAGTATTTTCTATGCTCGAGCGGCGTTTCCTACCGTAGGAGGTTGGCTACAGCCCAGAGTCGTCAGAAGAGTTATGCCAACTGTAGAAGGAAACCCTAGTCCTTTGAGGTGGGAGATCATATATTTTTTAAGATATTATCTAGGGGGGGTTTAATGAGATTTGAAAAGAGTGGGAAGTTGTACCCTAGATTTATTGGGCCTTTCAAGATCCTAGAGCGGATCAGGGAGGCAACTTATCGTTTGGCCTTACCGCCACAGCTTTCCGGGGTTCATGATGTGTTTCATATTAGCATGCTTCAGAAGTATGAGCAGGATCCATCACATGTGTTGGATTGGACCGACTTAGAGATAGATGAGGATGCCTCGTATGAGGAGAGACCAGTGACAGTCTTGGATACTCGGGACCAAGTCTTGCGCGGCAAGACAATTCCCTTGGTTAAAGTATTGTGAAAGCATCATGGGGTTAAGGAAACAACTTGGAAACGTGAGTTGGAAGTCCGTGAGAAATATCCGGATTTATTTGTTGATATTTGAACATGTATTGTATTGATGTTATGATTAATAGAATATGAAAACATTATATATGTTGTTTAAATTTTGGAAATACGAGTTTATTATAAACATTGAATATGTTTTGGGAAAATATGAATTGTATATTCAATGCTGAGATATTGTTTATCTTGTTATTGGGAATGGATGACTGGAGAATAGGTCATGGTGATTGAAATGGATAGATTATCATAGTTGGAAATAATTTAAAAATGGTTTTGAACTTGATTTGTAATTTCGGGGACGAAATTCTTTAAGGGAGGGAGGTTATAACGATCCCGGTTTTTGACCCGACTCTTGTTGTACCCCGGACTTGGGTTTGATGGTTTCACATTGTTTTTTACAGCCTTTTTCCCTAGTATGTTCTTGAATTTGGCTTTTGGGTTGTTGTGGTTGTATTTGGACAGGTTGGTCGCTTGTTTTTCAAACCTTATGTTGCCTAGATTTTTGGTCCTCCGCTCGAGCGGTACTTCCTTCGCTCGAGCGGGCTTTGCTAACTCTCAGTACTGTTGCAGGTCTGGAAAACTATTGGAAGAGTATTTTCTACGCTCGAGTGGCGTTTCCTACGCTCGAGCGGGTCGGCGCTTGAGCGTTGGTCTATCATCTACAAAACTAGTTTCTCTCTCTAAAATTGACCTTCTCTCTACTTTTTCTCCTAGATCCGTTGATTTCCCCACCCTAGTGTCTTTGGGAAAAGGGTAGAGCATATTGAGGGCTACGTTTTGATTTGAATAAACTTTAGTTCGGCATTTTTGGAGTTTCCATCTTGATTTGCTCGTCTCCCAACTTTGAGGTAGGGACTTTCTACACATTTCTATGGGTTTTAACTTTGTTATTTGTTGATGGGTAAGAAATATTGGAACTTGTTATGATTTTGAACAAACCTAGGATTTTGGGTTAAAATCAAAAGAGGGATTTTCAAATGAATGCATTGGAAATGGTTATGAAAGTAGATGTGAGATTATGTTGTGGAAAAAAAGTTGATTTGGGACACGTGGGGTGATATTTGGGAAAGGGGAAACTTTTGCCCTAAAATGTCTTGAATAATCATTTTGTATAAATTATGAAATTGGTATTAAAAGTATGAAATTGGGAGGTTGTTTACATAAATCGTGTAGTTAGATTTGTTTAATCTCTCACCTATGGAAGTTTGGTTAATTTATCTATTCTAAAGATTGTATATCTGTTTAGAAATATCTGTTTTGGTCTATCGGTGGAGGATAGCCATGATTGTTGTAGAGATTGTATGAGAATTAGGCGAATTGAAACTAATCTCTTAGTCATTATCATTTAATATGATTATGAATTGTATACATTGTATATGTATGATATGTGGGAGGAGAAAGGAGATGTACTCCATGTTTGGGAGAAGAAAGTGGATGGACTCCATTAAATTAAGTTGGCTTGAGTGTCCAGGGTGAAAGTCCAAAAAATCGCGCATATATATAGGTGCCGATTCCCGCGGACGAAATTTTCGTTAAATGGCAAGTAAATGTAGTTGTGTATTAATATTGTTGTTTGGAGGCCTATGAGGTGTATCCTCTGTTTGGTTAATTACATGAAGAGGGTATAACAAGTGAACTGAGATAAAATGAATTGAGATGTAAGTTTGGCATAACTTGGTCGTAGTGATGTGTTGTAAAAGATTTTTTCATTTGGCATTGAATATGCGCATCTTACTTATATCGTCGTTATGATTCATATATTGTGATGGATTGTCTTTACTAGGCTGTGGCTCACCCTATTTGGAAAAAACTATTTTCAAGTGTTGGTGATATACCTCTGTGGTAGCCGAATAATTTCAGACACAGATAGGTAGTGTATACTTTCCTAACAGGTGTATAGTATGCATTCAGATGCCGAATAAGTATGCCCCGCCCCTAACGTTTCAGATGCCGAATAAGTCAAGCAGGGGGCCGGTTAAAAGTTGTAATACGGCATATTGGGGGGGCCGAGTGAATAAGTACATGACAGATCAAGAGCGGGCCCTACCTAGAAGACCAGGGGCGTATATAAATAGAAGAACAACAACTAAAGAGAGGTATGTAAGAATTAGTATGCTTAACTTAAGACACAAGCAATCTAGAGAGTATACATTAACTTATCCGTTGAAGTGCTAATTCCGGCACTCCTGACCGGAGTGTTCATTCCTTTTCAGGTGACTACCTAAAGATCACGAGCGTCTCCCAGGATCTGAAGAGTATTTCCAAACCACTTCTCCACAATTGGCGCCGTCTGTGAGAATACTCAAGCACATCCATGGCGGGCGTGATGGAAGATCCTCCAACAGTCGTTGTCGACCCTACGCCGCAAGATGAAACCACTCCAAGCAATATGCTTGGGCCAGAGAACATTACCGCAAAAGGGCCTTGAATTTCGGTTCACCCTCGACATCAGCACATGAGGCAATGCAAGCGACTATGGAGCAATCAAAGCAAAACGAACAGAGGTTAGAGAACATGATCACTGAGAATGAACGTCTCCATCAGGATTTGGCCTTGGAAGTGGCGAAGTCCAAACAAGCTGTACGCCAAGATCCGGAATGACCTCTGAGGGCAGGTGGTCGACAACCTCGAGCCCGACAACAAGACACTGACAGTGACTCTGACTCATTATCCCCAGAGCCCAAAAAGAAGGGTCGACTCAAAGTACCAGTTCCTCTGAAGAGAGTGTACGTATAAGGCATAAGCGAAGAAAAAACAACTCAAACGAAGAAGATCAGCATGATCCCTTTGTGCGATAGATCGCAAGGGCGGTTTTGCCCAAAAAGTTCAAAACTCCGTCGTTCACTCTCTATGATGGAAAATCAGACCCCACCGATCACATTCGTCACTACAAGCAAGCCATGACATTGCATACAGACGACGAGGCACTCATGTGCCAAATATTTCCCAATAGTTTGGGACCATTGGCTGTCAGGTGGTATTATAAACTGGAGCCGGCTTTGATCAAGAGCTTTCACCAACTCTAAAAATTCTTCAGGGCAAGGTTCATCACTAATGAGGTCCAACCGAAGCAAGTCGATTCTCTGTAGGCAATGCAGATTCAACCGGAGAAAACCCTTCATGCATATTCGGCGCGGTATTGGGAATGTTTTAATCTGGTAGATGATGCTTGCAATGACTCCATGGCCATTACCGCCTTCAAAATGGGGTTACATCCAGACAGTGTCCTCCGTAGCTCTTTGACCAAACGGCCCCCAAAAACGGTCTGGGCGTTGATGAAAAAAGTTGAGGAATACTGCAAAGTAGAACACGATACCCTCCGGGTCAATGACGGGCATAACGCCGCTAAGTCAGCCTAACTTGAAGTCGTGCAGCCGATAAACGCTGTACCACTACGGAGCCCTGAATCACGAAATCGGGCTAAGCGAGATAGAAGACGGGATTCATGCCGATCAAACGACCAGTGTCCACACAGAGCTAATGACTAGCTTCAAGTGGATAGCAGGCGCGTGAGGCGCGCCGACAAGAAATACACGGAGTTGTTAGACCCAATCAGTGTGGTTATGGCTAAGGTTCAACACCTTCCGTTCTTCAAATGGCCATAAAAAATAGTGGGACCTCCCGACACGAGAAGACGGGATATGCGGTGTGAATATCACAAAGATCACGGTCATGATACTGACAGTTGCTATGCTTTGAAAGGCCACCTTGAGGAGTTGGTACATGACGGTCGGCTCCAGCAGCACGTCCGAAAGAACTCAACCAAAACAGTTGCCCTTCGGCAGGATTCACCTCCGCTCGGCATCATCCATATGATATATAGCTTGCCAACAGCCCCAACCGTGCATGCAATTCAGTTGCATCCAGTCCCCCAAAAGCAAATCACACCAGCAAAACGGCCACATGAAGCTCTAAATATTACCTTCGACGATTCTGATTTGATCGGGGTAACACTCCCCCACATTGATCCATTGGTCATTGAACTACGCGTAAATCGATTTACCGTTGAACGCATTCTCATAGACCAGGGGAGTACTTCGGAGGTTATGTATTACAAGACCTTCATCAAACTCAGGTTCAACGAGTTAGACCTGCCTCCGGTTCCTTATCCATTATTCGGCTTCAACGTAAATCCAGAGTACCCGTTGGGCAAAATCACACTACCAATTTGAGCGGGCTCCCGAATAGTGGATATGGAATTCTTAGTCATCAAGTTGCCTTCGCCGTATAATATCATCATGGGGCGAACTTGGTTACATACTATGCAGGCTGTGCCAAGCACCTATCATCAACTGCTCCGCTTCCCGATAGAACGCGGCATTGAGCAAATCCGTGGTTCCCAAAAATTGGCACAAGCGTGTTATCTCCTTGCTGCAAAAACACCAAAAGAGTTGGAAGTGAATTCTATTGAGGTGCCGGATCAAGAGAACCTCGACGATGTTGGGTGGCTCCCAAGTGAAAAGGCCACCAAAGACCTGGATCGAATTGAAGTTGACGAAAATCCAGAGAGGTTCTTCATGGTCGGCGCCTCCCTGAATGAAGCCGACAGGCAGCAGCTAATTTCATTCTTGCTCGGCAACCTTGATGTATTTACGTGGACACCATATGAAATGCCGGGTGTGGATCCGTCTATTTCGCAGCACCGTTTGAACGTTGACCCTAAATGCAAGCCGATTATTCAGAAAAGCCAGCGGTCAGCCGCAAAGCACGCTGCCGCTGTTGTTGAAGAGGTTGACCGGTTGCTTGACACCGGAGCTATCAGGGAAGTGACCTACCCTACATGGCTCTCGAATACTATGGCTGTGAAGAAGAAAAATGGGACATGGCGCGTCTGTGTCGATTTCACTGACCTAAACAAAGCTTGCCCCAAGGATTGTTTTCCCTTACCCAGAATTGACCGACTTGTAGATGCTACAGCACGTCACCAGCGTATGAGCTTCCTTGATGCCTACAGAGGCTACCACCAAATTGCCATGCATCCGGAGAGCCAAGACAAAACTGCATTCCTCACCCCAAGAGGGACCTATTGCTATAAGGTTATGCCTTTTGGGCTGAAGAATGTAGGGGTAACTTACCAAAGATTGGTCACTACGATGTTCAAGGAGCAACTCGGCCACACTATGGAAGTTTACATTGACGATATGGTGGTCAAATCCAAAGAAAAGCATACTCATTTAGCCGATTTGGAAGAGACATTCGGCATTCTACCCAAATATAAAATGAAGCTGAACGCTTCCAAATGTGCGTTCGGGATCGGCTCTGGCAAATTCTTGGGTTACATTGTCAACCATCAAGGAATCGAAGCCAATTTGAGGCAAATCACCGCAATCTTGGAGCTCGGCTTCCCTCGATCGGTCAAGGAGGTTCAGAAGTTGATGGGGATGGCCGCCGCACTCAACAGGTTCATCAGTCGTTCCACTGACCACTGTCGACAATTTCTTCACACTCTACGGCAGGGCAAGGCTTTTGAATGGACCTCCAAGTGCGAAGTCGCTTTCAACGGCCTCAAGACCTACCTCCGATTAGTTCCACTCTTGACAACACCTTCGGCAGGCGACCCGCTCATTTTGTATCTGGCGGTTTCCGACCGAGCCGTCAGCGCCGTACTGATAAATGAAGAGCTGGGGGAGTAGCAGCCAGTGTATTATGTGAGTAAGGCAATGGTTGACGCTGAAACACGCTACCTTCTGTTGGAAAAACTCATTCTAGCCCTCGTTATGGCAGCAAGAAAGCTGATGCATTACTTTCAAGGGCATACCATCGGGGTACTAACGGACCACTCCCTCCGGTCGGTACTCTGTAGTGCAGAAGCATCAGGTCGCGTTTCAAAGTGTGCTCTTAAACTCGGCTAGTACGATATCCAGTTTTTGCCTAGAACCTCAATCAAGGGACAGGTGCTTGCCGACTTTGTGGCCGAATTCACTAGGGGTCTTGCCGACTTCAAGTCTGATGAAATTCAACCTAAGCCAAACTGGAGAATTTATGTTGGGGACATTTGGCAGTTGTACTGTGATGGATCGTCCAATCAACGCGGTAACGGGGCCGGAGTAGTGATAATGGCTCCGGACGGGGCAACAATTGAGCAGGCTGTCAAACTCGGCTTCGA
Organism: Camellia sinensis; assembly: GCF_055761805.1. Taxonomy (NCBI): domain Eukaryota; kingdom Viridiplantae; phylum Streptophyta; class Magnoliopsida; order Ericales; family Theaceae; genus Camellia; species Camellia sinensis. Next base: position 16,188,694 of record NC_138968.1, read on the forward strand.
AACATCAAATAACGAGGCCGAATACGAGGCCCTGCTAACCGGCTTGTGCAATGCACATCTCCTAGGTGCTCAGCGTCTGCTTATGTTTTGCGATACAAAATTGGTGATCAATCAGCTGAAGGGGGAGTACGCAGCAAGAAACGATCGTATGGCCGCTTACATGAAAACGGCAAATTCCTTGCTGGCAAAATTTGACCATCATGAATTGAACCAAATAACCCGTGACCAGAACACACATGCAGATGCCCTGGCTTGCCTAGCCTCCGCCATCAACTCAAAGATTAAACGGACCATTGAAGTTGGTTTCATCCCAGAGCCGAGCATTGGCCCTTCTGAGAAAGTCTAAGTCAATGTCATAGAGTTAGGACCAAGTTGGATGGACTCCATTGCTGCATTCCGATCCTCTGAACAGCTCCCAGCGGACAAGAAAGAAACGCACAAGCTACGAAACAAAGCCCTGCGATACTACTTGGATCCGCAAGGAAAGCTTTATAAAAAATCCCTTTCTGGTCCATACCTAGAATGCGTTCATCCGGATAAAGCCGAGGAACTCCTGACTGAAATACATGAAGTTAGTTGTGGTGTCCATTCTGGCGAGCGCTCTTTGGCCCATCGAGCTATAACACAGGGGTATTATTGGTCGACAATGAGAGCTGATGCCGAATGTTATATGAAAGAATGTGAACAGTGCCAGAAGTTCTCCTCGTTAACCCATCTGCCTACTGAAGAGTTAAGCTCTATCACCAGTCCCTGGCCGTTCGCCCAGTGGGGACTTGATATCATCGGACCATTGCCGAGGGCCCCAGGGAACAAGTGATACTTGATCATCGTGACAGATTACTTCACAAAATGGATCGAAGCGGAGGCACTAACGCACATTCGAGATGCTGACGTTAAGCGCTTTGTATGGAGGAATATCATAACATGATTCGGCATTCCAAGAGCACTTATCTCAGACAACGGCACCCAGTTTCATTGTGGCGTCTACCAAGAGCTGTGCAGCAAGTATGGTATCCAGCCTTACTTTTCAACTTCGGCCTACCCACAAAGCAATGGTCAATCCGAAGCCTCTAACAAATCCATCTTGGACAGCATCAAGAAGAGGCTGGAGAAAGCTAAAGGCAAATGGGTCGAAGAATTGCCGAGTGTATTGTGGGCTCATCGAACTACGCCGAGACGATTCACTGGGGAAACGCCGTTTGCTTTGTGCTTTGAAACCCAGGATATCATACCCCTGGAGATCGGCCTCCCAACCCTGAAATCGAAAGTTTTTGATATGGGCCGAAATGACATGATGCTAGCCTTGGATTTGATTCTGATTAAAGAACGAAGAGACCGTGCCCTTGCTTCCATGGCACGGTACTAGCAGCAGCTTGCTAAGTCGTATAATCAACGTGTTCAGCTATGCCGCTACACACCGGGAGAGTTGGTTCTGAAGAAAGTACTTCCAGCTGCCAGGAAACTGGCTGATGGAAAATTGGGTCCTAACTGGAACGGCCCCTATCAGATCGATTTGATCGCGGGAGTAGGGGCATATCGGCTCAAAGACATGTTTGGAAGGAATCTGCCACGGCCTTGGAATTCTACACATTTACGTAAATTCTATCATTGACCCGACTTCTGGGGCTTGATACTTGTACATATCTCACTTTTGCAATGCAAAGCTTCTCATTTTCTCATCTTGCAATTGAGTTCAAAAGCCTTCGAATTCGGAGCGCCCTTCGTGGATATCACGATTGGCCAAACTAAGTCTCCGGATTCGGAGCCCCACTGGTGCATGGCACCTTTGGGCCGATTAAGCCTCCGGATTCAGAGCGCCCTTCGTGGATGTCATGGTTGGCCAAATTAAGTCTCCGGATTCGGAGCCCCATTTGTGCATGACATTTTTGGGCCGATTAAGCCTCCGAATTCGGAGCGCCCTTCGTGGATATCACGATTGGCCAAACTATGCCTCCGGATTCAGAGCCCCACTGGAGCATGGCACCTTTGGGCTGATTAAGCCTCCGAATTCGGAGCGCCCTTCGTGGATGTCACGATTGGCCAAATTAAGTCTCCGGATTCAGAGCCCCATTTGTCAATGACACTTTTGGGCCAATTAAACCTCCGTATTCAAAGCGCCCTTCGTGGATATCACGATTGGCCAAACTAAGTCTCCAGATTCGGAGCCCCACTGGTGCATGGCACCTTTGGCCTGATTAAGCCCCCGGATTCGGAGCGCCCTTCGTAGATATCACGATTGGTCAAACTAAGTCTCCGGATTCGAAGCCCCACATGTGCATGGCACCTTTGGGCCGATTAAGCCTTTGGATTCAGAGCGCCCTTCGTGGATGTCACGATTGGCCAAATTAAGTCTCCGAATTTGGAGCTCCATTTGTGCATGACACTTTTGGGCCGATTAAGCCTCCGGATTCAGAGCGCCCTTCGTGGATATTACGATTGGGCAAACTAAGCCTCTGGATTCGGAGCCCCATTCGTGCATAACACTTATGGGCCGAATAAGACTCTAGATACGGGGCCCTATTCGTGCATGACACGTTTGGATCGAATAAGACTCCGGGTTTGGAGCGCCCTTCACGACGGAAATTAAAACATGCAAACATTCAAAATGAGGAGCTCAATTATGCATGCAAACATTCAAAATGAAATGGGACAAGCCGTATAAACATATGGTGAAAAATGTCGTATAAACGTAGGCTGAAACATGCAAACATTCAAAATGAAATAGGACAAGCCGTATAAACAAAGGCTGAAACATGTAAACATTGGAAATGAAATTGGATAAGCCGTATAAACGTGGGTTGAAATGTGTGAACATTCAAAATAAAATATGTCCTTAGATTAATCGATTGGCATGAAATATACTAATATAAGTAGAAAGTACGCTAACACTTGAAAACAAAGCGTTTTATTAAATTTGCCAATAATTACATAATTTTGCATGCAATCTGCGTTTAAACATTACAAGGTCTGCTTTTATTCGGCGGTTCCCTCATCATCACTCTTCTCAACTTCGAAAGCAGAAAAGAGGAAATCATTTTGTTGGTACAGCGGCGATGCCAAATCCACACATGCCGCCCTGAGAGCCTCAGCCTGCTGAAGTGCCTTGATCCAACCGTGCTTAAATCCACGATTTTCACATCGACAAACTTCTTCGGCGAGTTTCTCCATGGTCTTCTGTATTTCGACCTTTCGGCCGTCATGGAAGCCTTTTTCATAGGCCGTGGACCTCGCAGTCTCAATCGCAAACATGCTAGCCGTGTTTCGATCGGCAATGGCATGACTTATCAGCCTTTGGGTCACCCTCTCTTCCACAACCGGGTTGGGGTGGCTGGCCGATATAAACTCGACAGACTTGATTTTCCTTAGTTCACGCTCGGCCACGCTCGGCCTTCTCTACGCGAGCTTCTAAGTTCCGAATGTGTTCATCTCTCTGTTCTATATCTCGCCGAGCGACGTGAAGACACATGCCGATTTCATAAGCGGTGTACAGCCCCTTCACCGCCCCATGAACGCCTTCACAAAACACTTTGAAATCCTACCGACCTACCATCGACTGTTGGACTTCAGGTGGAAAAATCTGTCGAGCGAACTCGACTTCCACATTTGGATCACGAATGATTGAATCCGCCTCTGTCATTGGTCTATTCCCCACGAAGACCGCAAAACTCAATCGGCGCGGTGTCACATCGGATTCCCTTCCAAAGCGGGGTTGAGGAGATCTACCCTGTGGCTGCTTGTCCCTCCTGGGCGACCTACTTCGACGACGAGGAGATTGGCGTCTCTCCCGATCCCTCGAAGTCCTACTTCCCGTGCGCAATGTTCGCCACTTCGATTCACATCTCCTTCCAGCTCAGCTAATGTTCTCGCCTCTCCTCTGCTGTTGAAGAAAAGTCTATCTGACATTCGCACTTGTTTAAACTTCCTCAATGAACTGGACCTGAGCATATAAATAGGATCTTCATGCACGAAGTACACGCCCCATTTATTCCCTACCGAGGCAGCACCTCCGAGGTGATCTCGTTAATACTAAAACCTCAACAACCCGACGCCGATTAAGTCATGTTCCCCAACCGCCCCATGAACCTCTGTTATTCAGCGTACTAGTTCATGAATCAGCTGGGGCAAGGGCAGATTCATCAATCTAGTCAGCTTGAGTGCCCCAGCCGCTCTATGAATAGATTTATCAGTACAATATTCATGAGTTCATTTTACTTGGCGTACTAGTTCATGAATCAGCTGGGGCAAGGGTAGATTCATCAATCTAGTCGGCTTGAGTGCCCCAGCCGCTCCATGAATAGATTTATCAGGACAATATTCATGAGTTCATTTTATTTGGCGTTCTAGTTCATGAACAAGCTGGGGCAATGACAGATTCATCAATCTAGTCGGCTTGAGTGCCCCAACCGCTTCATGAATCGATTTATCAGTACAATATTCATGGTCATTTTATTCGGCATTCTAGTTCATGAACCAGCTAGGGCAAGGACAGATTTATCAATCTAGTCGGCTTAAGTGCCCCAGCCGCTCCATGAATCGATTTATCAGTACAATATTCATGAGTTCATTTTATTCGGTGTTCTAGTTCACGAACCAGCTGGGGCAAGGGCAGATTCATCAATCTAGTCAGCTTGAGTGCCACAGCCGCTCCATGAATCGATTTATCAGTATAATATTCATGAGTTCATTTTATTCAGCATTCTAGTTCACGAACCAGCTGGGGCAAGGGCAGATTCATCAATCTAGTTGGCTTGAGTGCCCCAGCCGCTCCATGAATCGATTTATCAGTATAATATTCATGAGTTCATTTTATTTGGCTTTCCAGTTCATGAACTGATCTATCAAAACCCCATGAATTCATTTTATTCAGATTCATCAATCAAATTCATTAAGTTAATCGGCTAATAAGTTTGTCGTCTCACGTAGTCTTGACATTTTGTTCTAACTGCTGATTCTTTTAATTATGTACTCATATAACAAATAGTACAAGCAATAACTTGAGAGCATAGAAAATTTTCATTTATAAATTGGGTGCTAACAGCGGACATTTTACACATGAAAATTGGTCAACATCCAAAAAAGATGAAAATCTACTAACAAAAAACTATACATCTAAGATGCCTACCAAAAACCAAAATGTGACTTGATCATTCCTCAGGATCAGACGCCAGCAGGACAACGTCTACCTGCTCGTATGGAATCGGCTGTGCCAATGTCACATTCGCAGCAGCGAGGGCTTTGACCCAGCCGTGTTTGAAGCCCCGATTCTCAAACTTCGGCGCTTTTTCTGCGTAGCTTTCCAAGGCGGCCTCTTGCCTAGCTTGAAACACTTTGGAAATCTCGGAGTCTGCCTTTTCCCTTGCCTTCTTCGATTCCTCAAAATTGTTTTCCAGCTTGGCGATTGCCTCCTGGGCTAACTTAAGTGCCTCCTTGTAACAACCCCAACCTCTGATTAACGTTAATCCGTACTTAATTATGTCTGATGGTAATTTAGGAAGGATTTGGGATTAATTTGCATCTGTATTACATTATTTTTGTGTTCCTATCTGTTTGCAATAAAATGACTTGTTCATGCCTTTGACTTTAAACTGCGAATTGAAAGCCTTATCGGCGACCGATTCAGAAATTGAGTAGTGTTTTATACTAGTAAGAATATATGTGATTTTATGGGAGGTTTAATTAAAATTTGGTTGGTATGATTAAATTAGATTAAATAATGCTAGATTAAACATCGATTAAGTGAATGCAAGTTAATTACATCATTGTCCTTGAGTGGGACACTTTCTCATGCATTATTTAGAATTGATTCATACACCATTTTCAGCCTTTTTCCTTGCCAAAACCGTGAGAGAGAGGGAGTGAGGGAGGAGATTGAATTCATCTAGAGATTTTGCTTGGAAATTGGAGAAATTGTAGAAGAATTGCATAATTGAGCCTCCATACTTGGAATTGAAGACCCAAGGTAGGAAAATCATCTTCTTGATTGTGCATTTAAGTTATACCTTGCATGGTCCATGGTAAAATTGAAGATTAAAGTCAAGAATTGGTTTAAATGTTGAATTGAGTACTAATTCATGCATGCATGTGCACATTATTGAGTTTTGAAGATGTTTTCATGAATTCCCCACATGCATGTCCATATTTGGGTTATAGTCCATGAATCCACCATGTTTTGAGCTCAAATCTTACATTTGGTCTTGTTTTACAGCATTAGATTACCAATGAACACTTGCATGTTAAGTTCTTGCATTATTCTTAAAGCTTCTTTGGATTTGTGGTTCAATTGACTTACTTTTGGGCTTTGATTTTATAAATTGATCTTTGAAATATCTTATACTATGAGTTTACAAGTGTTTTCCATAAAATGGGCCCAAAGGGTTGAGATTTGAGGTGTTGAATGCTTGGTTTGAGCTTGGGAGGCAAATCTGGAAATTCCAGAATTTGGCTTCCTCGCTCGAGCGAAGGATTCCATGCTCGTGCGACCATCGTTTGTTCAGAGCTTTGCTCGAGCAAAGGAATGGTGACTCGAGCATAAATTCCAAGATCTCAGGCTTTTGGTGCACGCAGATGCACGCTCGAGCGAAGAGCTATGTCTCACGCTCGAGCGAGCATTGAGTGAGCATCGAGCAGGGATTTTCAACAACCAGTACTTTTGCATTTTTACAGACCGCTCGAGCGAAGGAGTTTACGCTCGACCGACCCCTCTTTTTTGGTAATCTCGCTTGAGCGAAGAAAGCCACGCTCGAGCGAGACCCCTGTTTCAGCAAGTTTTGAAAAATGTTTTCCAAGGCATTTTTGCATCCTCATTCCACCCTAGGCATTCCTAGGCCTTGATTAAGACTCCATAGTGAGGATTAAGGGTTAGAAACACATTAAGAGCCAACGAAGTAAGTTTTGTACAAATAGAACGCGTGTTTCAAGTGTGTATCTGTTATGTGTTATGTAGGTCATGTGCCGCGTTCTGTCTGACTAATCTGCTCTGTCTGTTTGTTTCAAGGCCAACTACGAGTAATAACTTAGTAAAGTTATGTTCAACTGTATCTATTTTCTGTGTGATAAAACAAGATCTGTTTTCCGAAATGATATATTTTGTACAATGAATGATTGTTCAATTTCTGATATGTATTCGTGACATCCTTAGCATCATGTGATATCTGTTAGCTGTTACCCGGTATCGGAGGTTTCTTTATGGAACTTATTTCTGTCTGCACTCTGTTACCCATACTGGAGGCCCTGTCACGGGGGCTCAGCTTCTGTTCTGTTGCCCGGATCCGGAGGTTCCTTTATGGAACTGGTTATTCGTAACCTCACGTGTATACGTTCTGTTCTGTTCTGTTGATGCTAATGGATGTATCACATAAACTTAATCATGACTTATGATTTCTGTCTGTATATGATCTGGACAAATGATGAATTTGATACAAATCTGAATTATGATTTCTGAATCTGTACGAACTCATTCATTGAAACCCTTTACTCTATTATTATTCACTGGGCTTTCGCTCACAGTTTATATTATGTATGTTGGTGAGCCGGCACATGACCAGGGCCAGAGTTGACGGCCTTCTGTTCTGTTTTTGTCAACCAACTGTTGTGCCTCTCGAGGAGGTTCCGAACGAAGCCTAATGCCATGGCTGTTTTTGTACTCATGCTAGTCTTTGTGTATGCTCTGTAAAGTCAAGTCTTGAGAAGTACATTCTGTAAATACCTTGTAAATATTGTGTATCTGGACTGGCATGTTTAAGTATATATAAATAAGTTTTGAAATGTTCTGTCCCATGTACGTTATCATAGCTCATTGGACCTTGTTTATTTTGTATTATTGTTTCCGCAGCCCCTTATTATTTGCTAATCTGTTCAGAGGCCTTTGGTAATCCACGGATTACTGGCCGGTTACGGTGCTAAACCTACATGGGTGGGTTTAGGTCGTGACAGAGGTATCAGAGCACGTGTTCTACCGCACACACAGGTTCGTATGAGCTTACGATGTCCTAGTAAGAGTTAGGGGCATTCCGTCTGCATGTGTGAGTGTGTGGTAATCTAAATGAATATGAAATTGAATGTAATATGAACAAATGAATTGAAAAGAATGAATAGGATTATGCCTGTGCTTATTATCATTTGATGTCTGTATAGTAAGATGAAGAATGCAAAGGGAAGTGATGTAAGTGAATCTTCAGAGGCTCGCATGGGCCGAATGGAACAGATGCTTGCAGCATTGACCAAAAATTTGACACAACAGCAAAGACAGCAACCTCTACCCCAACTGCCTCCACCGGCACAAGCTGGGGCAGATAATAATGACATCATCAACTTGACACAGAAATTCATGAAAATGAAACCGCCAACGTTCTATGGTGGAATTGAACCTTTGAAAGTTGAGACGTGGTTGCTTGAAATAGAGAAACTGTATGAGGTGTTTCCTTGTTCTGAAACCCAGAAAGTCCTCCTAGCCACCTACACTCTGAAAGATGAAGCCCGCAGGTGGTGGTTACTGATCCGAAGTGGCAACGGGAATATGACATGGGCACAGTTTGATGCTATTTTCTATGATAAATATTTTCCCCAATGTTTTAAGGATCGAAAAGTGTCTGAATATCAGGAACTCAAACAGGGAAGGATGTCTGTAGCAGAATATGAAGCTAAATTCACCGAACTGGCACGGTTTGCTCCACATATGGTGGATACTGATTACAAGAAAGCACGAAAGTTTGAAGGTGGACTGGATTTAAAGGTGTTTGATCGAGTAAGCGTCCTGAAATTGCCTACTTATGTGGAAGTTCTAGACAGAGCCTTAATGGCAGAGGCCACCCTAGCCACCATGAAACAAAGCAAAGCCCCAGCAACTACAGCAACTGAGTGGAGAGGAAAAAGATCCAGGTTTGGTTTTAAAAGAGGCCGGTCTTTTGTCACTAAGAAACAAAACATAGGGTCTACAAGCAGCTCGAGTCAGAATAGTGGGTCTATCCCGGTCTGTTCTGATTGTGGTAGAAGGCACAGGGGTGTGTGCTACCGAGTGTCCAATGCTTGTTTCCGGTGTGGCCAGCCAGGTCATGTAGTGAAAGATTGCCCGCTCAGGTCTGAGACTACTAGCCGTCCTGCAGCAAGTTCAGTGGGATCCGCTTCTGTGGCCAAAACCAATGCCAAAGCCAATACTGGGAAAGAACCTCTGAGACAAGGCCAAGTGTTTGCCTTAGTGCCTGGTAACGTACTGAACACCTATACTGTGGTGTCAGGTACACTCCCTATATGTTCTCAAAATGCATGTGTACTGATAGATTCTGGTTCTACACATTCCTTTATATCGCATGTTTTTTCTCGAAAATTGACTAGACCATTAGAACTTATGACCTATGTGTTATCTGTGTCTGTGTCTATGTCGTCTGGGGATTCTATGATGTGTGCTCATGTTTATCCAGCATGTGATGTTATGATTGGCGATATGATGTTATATGTGGACTTATTACCCTCGGACATTAATCATTTTGATTGTATTTTGGGGATGGACTGGTTGACTAAATACTGTGCTACCATTGATTGTACAAATAAAACTGTTGTGTTTAGACCACCGGGTATGCCTGAATTTACTTTTATTGGGAATGGGGTAGTTCCTCCCCCATATTTGATTTCGTCTACGAAAGCTGTAAAACTCCTTAGGAAGGCATGTAGGGGTTTTCTGTGTTGCATACTGACTGCACCATCTGACAGTACTACTGTAGAAACAATCCATGTTGCTTGTGAATTTCCCGATGTGTTTCCGACTGACTTACCTGGGGACTTAGTTGATAGAGAAATTGAATTCACTGTTGAGGTGTTTCCGGGGACACAACCTATTTCCAAGACTCCCTATAAAATGTCTACCTCTGAATTGAAAGAATTGAAAACCCAACTTCAGGACCTATTAGATAAGAAATTTATCCGTCCGAGTACTTCACCTTGGGGTGCTCCAATTTTGTTTGTCAAAAAGAATGATGGATCTTTAAGATTGTGTATAGACTACCGAGAACTGAACAAAGTGACTATCAAGAATAAATACCCTCTGCCCCGAATAGATGACTTGTTTGATCAACTTCAGGGTGCCCAAGTGTTTTCCAAAATTGACCTCAGGTCTGGGTATCATCAATTAAAGGTTAGAGCTGAGGACATAGAGAAAACAGCATTCCGAACTAGATATGGACATTATGAATTTTTAGTAATGCCGTTTGGGATGACCAATGCACCTGCAGCTTTCATGGATCTTATGAATAGGGTGTTTAAATCATATCTGGATGACTTCATTGTTGTATTTATTGATGACATTTTGATTTATTCTAAAGACAGGGAAGAACATGAGAACCATATGAGAACCACCTTGCAGATTTTGAGAGAAAAGAAATTGTATGCCAAATTGTCCAAGTGTGAATTCTGGCTTGACAGTGTGGCATTTTTGGGACATGTAATCAACAAGGATGGAGTTTCTGTTGACCCTCAAAAAATTGAAGCTGTTGTGGCTTGGCCTAGACCGACAAATGTGACAGATGTCCGAAGTTTTCTGGGACTTGTAGGTTACTACCGGAGGTTTGTGAAAGACTTTTCCAAGCTTGCCATGCCATTGACTCAGTTAACTCAGAAAAATGTGCCATTTGACTGGAATGAACAAAGAGAGGCAGCTTTCCAAGAGTTGAAAACCAGGTTAGTGACTGCACCAATCTTAACCTTGCCTAATGGTACTGATGGGTTTCAAGTGTACAGTGATGCTTCCTATAAAGGCTTGGGGTGTGTACTAATGCAAAACGGAAGGGTGATTGCCTATGCTTCTAGACAACTTCGACCTCATGAAAAGAATTACCCAACACATGATCTTGAATTAGCGGCTGTGGTGTTTGCTTTGAAAATATGGCATCACTATTTGTATGGGGTAACTTGCGAGGTGTATACAGACCATAAAAGTTTGAAATATTTCTTCACCCAAAAAGAATTGAACATGAGACAGAGACGATGGTTAGAACTAGTCAAGGATTATGATTTGCAAATCTTGTATCATCCAGGAAAGGCTAATACCGTAGCAGATGCCTTGAGCCGAAAATCCAGTGCAAATCTGTCATGTTTGCTGTCCAACTGAAAGTCAACTGCTATTGCCGCTCAACCTACAATTCTTGACGAGATCAAACAGAAACAGTGCGAGGATGAATACTTAAAAAAGATCACGAAGGAATTTGATTCAAAACCGAGGCCAGGATTTGTGTTTGAGAATGATGTGCTGAAATTTCAGAACCGTCTTTGTATGCCCGATTGTTATGATTTGAGGAAACGTGTTATGACCGAAGCTTACAGTACTAAATTTGCTATGCATCCGAGGAACACGAAGATGTATCATAATTTGAAACAAAATTTTTGGTGGCCTGGAATGAAAACGAGTATTGCCGATTTCGTGGCTAGATGTCTACATTGCCAACAGGTTAAAGGTGAACATCAACGACCCGCTGGTTTGCTACAATCACTCCCAATACCGGAATGAAAATGGGAGCACATTACCATGGACTTCATTGTGGGATTGCCTCGTTCTTCCTGAGGTATAGACTCTATTTGGGTTATAGTTGACCGTTTAACTAAGTCTGCCCATTTTCTGCCTGTCAAAACTATTTGTAACATTGATAAATTGGCCAATATCTATATGACTGAAATTGTGAGATTGCATGGAGTGCCAGTATCTATTGTGTCTGACAGGGACTCAAAGTTGTATCGAGATTTTGGCAGAGTTTGCAACAGGCTTTGGGGACTGAATTAAGACTGAGCAGTGCCTATCACCCACAGACAGATGGCCAAACTAAACGAACGAACCAAACTCTGGAGGATATGCTCAGAATGTGTGTGTTAGACTTCCAAGGGAATTGGGAGAACTACTTGCCATTAGCTGAATTTGTGTACAACAACAGTTACCATTCAAGCATTGGAATGGCTCCTTATGAAGCTTTGTATGGAAGAAAATGTCGTTCTCCGATATGTTGGGCTGAAGTAGGTGATAGACCTTTGTTGAGACCGGAACTTGTGCAAGAAACAACCGAGAAAGTAAAACTGATATAACAGCGTCTGAAAACTGCACAGAGTCGGCAAAAGAGCTATGCCGATGTTCGAAGAAGAGAGAGAGAATATGAAGTTGGGGACCACGTGTTCATAAAGGTAACCCCGATGAAGGGTCAAACTCGGTTTCGTGTTAACGGAAAATTGGCGCCAAGATATGTTGGACCATATGAAGTACTCGAAAAGATCAATCTGGTATCGTATCGGGTAGCCTTACCTCCAGTAATGGAACACCTACATAACGTCTTTCATGTATCGATGCTACGAGAATATTTGAGGGATCCACTCAACGTCATTGAACCGACACATGTGCTTTTGAAAGATGACTACACTTATGAGGAAAGACCTATCCAGATTGTGAATCGCCGGATCAAAAAGTTGAGGAATAAAGAAATACCGTTGGTGAAAGTGGATTGGCAAAACCACGGAGGAACTTATGCAACCTAGGAAACTGAAGAAGACATGATGAAGAAATATCCGGATTTGTTCCCATTAGATCCAATGTTGTTCTCGAATGAAGGTAATTCGAGTTTGGAGGACCAAACTCTTTTAAGGGGAGAAGAGTGTAACAACCCCAACCTCTGATTAATGTTAATCCGTACTTAATTATGTCTAATGGTAATTTAGGAAGGATTTGGGATTAATTTGCATGTGTATTGCATTATTTTTGTGTTTCTATCTGTTTGCGATAAAATGACCTGTTCATGCCTTTGACTTTAAACTGCAAATTGAAAGCCTTATCGGCGACCGATTCAAAAATTGAGTAGTGTTTTATACTAGTAAGAATATATGTGATTTTATGGGAGGTTTAATTAAAATTTGGTTGGTATGATTAAATTAGATTAAATAATGCTAGATTAAACATCGATTAAGTGAATGCAAGTTAATTACATCATTGCCCTTGAGTGAGCCACTTTTTCATACATTGTTTAGAATTGATTCATACACCATTTTTAGCCTTTTTCCTTGCCAAAACCGTGAGAGAGAGGGAGTGAGGGAGGAGATTGAATTCATCTAGAGATTTTGCTTGGAAATTGGAGAAATTGTAGAAGAATTGCATAATTGAGCCTCCATACTTGGAATTGAAGACCCAAGGTAGGAAAATCATCTTCTTGATTGTGCATTTAAGTTATACCTTGCATGGTCCATGGTAAAATTGAAGATTAAAGTCAAGAATTGGTTTAAATGATGAATTGAGTAGTAATTCATGCATGCATGTGCACATTATTGAGTTTTGAAGATGTTTTCATGAATTCCCCACATGCATGTCCATACTTGGGTTATAGTCCATGAGTCCACCATGTTTTGAGCTCAAATCTTACATTTGGTCTTGTTTTACAGCATTAGATTACCAATGAACACTTGCATGTTAAGTTCTTGCATTATTCTTGTCACGACCCAAACCCGGCCCTATGGGTTTAGCACCGTAATCGGCCAGTAATCCGAGATTACCGAAGGCCTGCTTAACAGTAGTACAGTAAAACACAGTACAGGGCCTGGCGGAAGCCAATACAGAAATTAAACAATGTCCAATGAGCTGTGACAGTCTGTATGCAAAAAGACTTTTCATACATATATAGAACAGTATGCACAATATATACAATCATTCAGAAAAGGGACTCAATCCCTATACAACAGTACTGTAAACATTCAGTCTATACAATCCATTTGGTTATTACAAAACAGTAAGACAGTACAGAAGGGGGAGTCCTAAAACACCCCTAAGCCTTAGCAAGATAGGCTTGGAACCTCGCAGTGGGGCACAGTAGTTGGCTTGACAAAACTGGAGTAACCCTGACGCTCCTAGCCGCGGTCTGGTGCCTGAACACCTACATATATATATGAGCAGTGAGCTAAAGCCCAGTGAATAACATAATGCGTAAAGAGGTTAAGAATGAATGTCCTTACAGTATGAAAACAGTTCATTTAAATAGTATTTCAGTTGTTCAGTCAGTACAGTCATATGTGGTACACCTATTAGCGTAACAGTACAATAAACAGTTGGTCTTAAAAGACCGAGCAGTAGATGATGGCCATCAGTCAGTACAGTAATGGTTCCGACAAGGGAACCGACAGAGATCTCTGTAACAGTAACAGTAAACAGTAGGTGCTAAGGATGCCACAATACAGTTCAGAATATAGGACACACATTCATTCAGTTAACAGTAATCAGTTCAGAAAACAGTACAGTTCAGTTGTTCAGAAGATAATCATTTATGAACATATCTTTACACAATCGTTACTCACAGAGTTTGGGCTACAGTATGCTAGAGCGTGCCTCCCCAGTCGCCAACCCTAACAGTTAACAGATTGAACACACTAAGCTACACAGCTGGGAAAGATAATAACTTAATCCCTAATTTGCCTCGGTGTGTTCTACATCTATATCCTCAAGAAGATGTCTTAAACTAGGCCTAAGAATGCCTAGGATGAGATGAGGATGTAAGGATGTACTTTTAAAAGCATTTCAAAATTTTCAGAAAACAGAGTCCCACTTGAGCGTAGGTTTCCCCGCTCGAGCGGTAATGCAACAAAGGTACACGCTCGAGCGTCAAATATCTCGCTCGAGCGTACTGTAAAAGTACTGGATGGGTGAAATCTCCGCTCGATGGACGCTCGACGCCGGCTCGAGCTTGAGACACAAGACTCTGCTCGAGCGCCCAATCCTCCGCTCGAGCGGACTATAAAACAGTGCGAGATGCTGGATGCTCGGATTCCACGCTCGAGCGGCACTAACCCCCGCTCGAGCGGAAGTGCAGAATCTGGAAAACCCAGATTGCACCTCCAAGCTCAAACCAAGTTCAAAAGCATCAAAACTCGACCTCTTGGGCTAAATTTCCAGAAAACATTTGTAAACACATAGAATAACATGGTTCAAAGCTCAATTTTGAGAAATCAAAGCCCAAGGGTGTTTAATTCAAATCCAATTTCAAACCATTTTCCAAGAACAATCCTCAAACATGACATGCATGATCCTCAAATAACTTGCAAGCTTCAAAACATGCTCTAAAGAGCCAATTGATTCACAAACAAGATGAAAACATGGCCTACACTCAAAACATGGACATGCATGTGACAATTTGCCATGAACTCAACTCAAAATCCAACAATACAAACATGCATGCATGAATTATGCTCTACTTCAACATGTATGAACTAAAACATGGCTTAGCTCTGCAATTTAACATGGACCATGCAAGAATTAGTTCAAACACAAGAATGAGAAGATGAAATCCTTACCTAAGTCTTGGATTAGAAGACTAGGAACTCAAACATGCAATCTATACTTCAATCCAAGCAATATCAAGCAAAAGAGATGAAGACACTCTCACTCCCCAATCTCCCTCTCTCTAGTCGGTGGTGTGCTCAAAATGAGCTGAAGAAACGTGTATGTATGAGTGTGTACAAGGCTCAACATGTGTATAGATAGTGGCCCACTCAAGGGCAAAGTTGTAAATGAGTCAAACTCTGCAATTGGTCAATATTTAATCTAATTTAATCATACCTAATCAGTTTTCAGATAATTACACCGTAAAATCACATTAATTATGATGATCATAAAACATCAATCAATTCCGGATTCGGCCGCCGATAAGGCCTTCAATTAGCAGTTTGAACACTAAAATACGAACAGATCAAATAAACAATCGAACAACTAGAATGCAATTCAAACGTACACACTCAGTCAATTCAGTTCCAGTTTTCAGTCAGTCAGTTCAGTTTAGTACTTTAATCAGTTCAATTATCAGTCATAATCAGTTCAGTTATCGGTCATAATCAGTTCAGTTTAACGGTAATCAATGTTTAACGGTAATCAGTGGTGAGGGTTATTACAATTCTTAAAGCTTCTTTGGATTTGTGGTTCAATTGACTCACCTTTGGGCTCTGATTTTGTAATTGATCTTTGAAACATCTTATACTATGGGTTTACAAGTGTTTTCCAGAAAATGGGCCCAAAGGGTTGAGATTTGAGGTGTTGAATGCTTGGTTTAAGCTTGGGAGGCAAATCTGGAAATTCCAGAATTTGGCTTCCTCGCTCGAACGAAAGATTCCACGCTCGAGCGACCATCGTTTGTTCAGAGCTTCACTCGAGCGAAGGAATGGTGGCTCGAGCGTAAATTGCAAGCTCTCAGGTTTTTGGTGCACGCAGATGGACACTCGAGCGACGAGACCTACGCTCAAGCGAAGAGCTGTGTCTCACGCTCGAGCGAGCATCGAGCGGGGATTTTCAACGACCAGTACTTTTGCATTTTTACAGACCGCTCGAGCCAAGGAGTTTACACTCGAGCGACCCCTCTGTTTTGGTAATCTCGCTCGAGCGAAGAAAGCCACGCTCGAGCGAGACCCCTGTTTTCAGCAAGTTTTGAAAAATGTTTTCCAAGACATTTTTGCATCCTCATTCCATCCTAGGCATTCCTAGGCCTTGATTAAGACTCCATAGTGAGGATTTAGGGTTAAAAACACATTAAGAGCCAACGAAGTAAGTTTTGTACAAATAGAACGCGTGTTTCAAGTGTGTATCTGTTATGTGTTATATAGGTCACGTTCCGCGTTCTGTCTGACTAATCTGCTCCGTCTGTTTGTTTCAAGGCCAACTGCGAGTAATAACTTAGTAAAGTTATGTTCAACTGTGTCTATTTTATGTGTGATAAAACAAGATCTGTTTTCCGAAATGATATGTTCTATACAATGAATGATTGTTCAATTTCTGATATGTATTCGTGATATCCTTAGCATCATGTGATATCTGTTAGCTGTTACCCGGTATCGGAGGTTCCTTTATGGAACTTATTTCTGTCTGCACTCTGTTACCAGTACTGGAGGCCCTGTCACGGGGGCTTAGCTTCTGTTCTGTTGCCCGGATCCGGAGGTTCCTTTATGGAACTGGTTATTCGTAACCTCACATGTATACGTTTTGTTCTGTTCTGTTAATGCTAATGGATGTATCACGTAAACTTGATCATGACTCATGATTTCTGTCTGTATATGATCTGGACAAATGATGAATTTGATACAAATCTGAATTATGATTTCTGAATCTGTACGAACTCATTCATTGAAACCCTTTACTCTATTATTATTCACTGGGCTTTCGCTTACAGTTTATATTATGTATGTCGGTGAGCCGGCACATGACCAGGGCCAGAGTTGACGGCCTTCTGTTCTGTTTTTGTCAACCAACTGTTGTGCCTCCCGAGGAGGCTCCGAATGAAGCCTAATGCCATGGCTGTTTTTGTACTCATGCTAGTCTTTGTGTATGCTCTGTAAAGTCAAGTCTTGAGAAGTACATTCTGTAAATACCTTGTAAATATTGTGTATCTGGACTGGCATGTTTAAGTATATATAAATAAGTTTTGAAATGTTCTGTCCCATGTACGTTATCACAGCTCATTGGACCTTGCCTATTTTGTGTTATTACTTCCGCAGCCCCTTATTATTTGCTAATCTGTTCAGAGGCCTTTGGTAATCCACGGATTACTGGCCGGTTACGGTGCTAAACCTATAGGGACGGGTTTGGGTCGTGACACTCCTTGCTGGCCTTTGCCTTTTCCTCGGCGACAAGCCTTAACTGATCGAAATTTCTAGCTCGCTCGGCCTCCGAGTCGGCTCTGGCCCGTTCCACCGCCGCTTGCACTGCCTCATGATCGGCCCTTTGTGTGATCGCCACAATTTTGTTTTGTTCATTGTTAATTTCAGCTTTCAATCGGCCGATCTGTTCTATGGCGTCGTGTTGACAGCGACCCATCTCGGCTATCCTGCCCACCGCCTACAAAACAAAGAAACAGCAAACAAATAATTAGAAAAATATTTACAAACGTGCATGCGTAAAGACGGAAGATTGCAAATAAGACAAGTAACGTACCGATAGGGCCGACTGAGCAGCCAAAACAATTAGCATCAGATCTGGCTTCGCTCGAAATACAGCTTTGTCGACCGGCAGGGATATCGAGGAGGCAATGCTCCAGGCCACAGCCGGGTCCCTCAAAGCCGAGGAGTCTAAGGAAATCGGCATATTTCTGACACTTGATTGAATCGTGAATGGAAGGACCAAATCTGACTCCTCAACTCGGGGCCGTTTATCGCTTTGGTTCTTTTCGTGCTCGGTCTCTCGATCGGCGGGGCGCTTTTTGCCCTTTTGTTCACCTTCGTTGAATTGCCCCACCTGCTCCATCTCGGCCGATTCAGCATGAGCCGTCTCTTCAGCAGTAACCGGAGGGGTAGACTCAGCAACCACGGTCAGTGTAGACTCAGCAACCGCGACGGTTGGAGTTTCTGATCAGACGACCTCGGCTCTTTGCCTGGCGGCCATCCTCTCGGCATTCTTCTTCCGCGCCAGTTGCTGAAGTGATTCCCTAGCCATATCCTCTGGATAAGCGCCGGGAAGATCTCCTAAGTTTGTAAAAATGTCCTCAAAGACGTCCCCTCGGCCGGACGTGGATGGAGGGTCGAACAAATTCAGTCCAGCCTCCTCGAACGTTGAATTAAGGGCTTCGTCTACCTCGATTCCCAATTGGCCCGGGTCCTCGGCAATTATGGTTTGCTGCCGAAAACGTTGCGTAGAACGGTGCGTAGCTCAAGAGAATATGGGCCGCCCTTCCTTGCTTCTGAAGATTTGGACGGCCAACGAATTGCAGAGCGGTTTTAATATCCACAAGTACAGCGTCGTCGGCCGAAACCAACACTTTCTTCAATGCGTTGCCTGCGCAAACAAAATGGTAAGTACATAAAAGGAGAGCCGACTACACATGTGAAAATATAAGCAACTAGAATGAGCTATACGGCCACCTGGATCGCCTTTTCGCCTTGGCACAGGATCCAGGCAATCTTCACCCTTGTTGAATTCTCAGTTGCCTTGAACAACGACCATCACGTCGTCAACACGCTTGCCAGAGCGGGCAAGCATGGTAACTAAATGATGATCGGTGTCCTTGGCCCTAAGAAAATAACATCCTAGACGGCCAGTGGACTTGGCTAAGGCATAGCAATGCCGAATCGCAGGAATGCCTAGGTTAATCCTAAGACAACGGTTTAACTCTATGATCTCCATTATGATGCGAAAAAAAATTCATGTTAGGCTGGGAAGGGATTAGGCCCCAATGTCGAACAACGACTTTCAAAAACGGATGAAGGGGAAAACGGACACCGCTTTCAACAATCGATAGGAGAGGAAAGATGATTGTGCTCTCGTCGGTCCTCTGCATATCAGTGGTGCTGTCTTCCACGAGCGACATATGAACGTCATCGGGGATGGAATAATGGTGTCGAAAGTCGAAAATCCGATCCGGAGAAAGGAGTTGTAACGACTCGGATTTTAAATTCACATTGGATTGATATATAGTGGTGCCTGTCACCTTAAAATTTGTATGGTTGTCGGACTCTTGATATTGATGGGTTGGCAAGTGAACTATAAATATTATAATTGAGGATCTTTGGATGATGTTTGGAACCTTGATCGAAGCATTAACAAGATATATAGATAAGATTAGATAAAAAGTCCCAAATTTGAGTTTGAATTTTTCTTGAAATTTCTAGGTTTTTCTAGAAACCCTAGGTTGATTTTTGATGATAATCAATTATTTGGCCCAAATTGAAAGTTGAATCATGAAATTGGTAGGTTGAATTATCTATGTACAAGTTTAATTGGAATTTGGTTATGTTTGAAAATTATGTTTAAAATTTGCGAATGAATTTTGTTATGAGCAATGTAAATCATGTTATAATGAGAAGGCAATTGGAGGAAATGATTTATAAATGATATAGATGACATAAACTCGGTTATGGAATGTTGGAATGGAATTTAAGAATTTCTCTTGAATCATGTTGAATTATATTTAATGATGTTGAGTTGAATCATGTTGCTTATGTTGAATTGTAGTGATTATGTGAGATGGTATTGACTATGTTAACTTTGATTTTTGTGACTTAAAATGTAGAGTTTTCCAAAATGGGTTAATCCCAAATTATTTTGCTAAATACTTGTGGGCTTGCTTAGTTATTAAAATCAAGAGAATGATTTATTTTTGGAAAAATGTGGAAGATGTCCATACAATTCCTTCCTATCTTGAAATCGAAGTGATTGATTAAAAATTCCATATTGTGTTTGCAAGAATGGTAATCTTCTATTTCTATATATAGATATATTGAGATGGAGGAAATTGTGGTATAATGGATGGATAATGGTAGGCTTGTGAAGAATAATGAAGGAAGGAAAAAGAACTAATGACTAAGTTATATATGTGTACAGGGCATACTTCAGGAGGGCCAAGCACTCCATTGTAGCACTGTGAGTAGTAGTACTTCGATGTATCTTTAACCATTAATGATTATTGTTATCGACGTTATGATCTTTGTCATAAGAATTATGTTGACATGTATGTTATGTATGCTACGTAAATATTGTGAAATTATGGAAACATCAAAGGTGTATGCTATATGAGGAACATTGTGAAATTATGGAAACATCAAAAAGGATTTGTGAAATATGCATCTCGAATTTGTGAAGTATGGATCACCAACTTGTGAAATATGAAACGATGTGGCCGAGGGCCATTTGTGAAGTATGAATTTCCGAATTGTGAACCTATGAAACCCAAAAGCTAATTTATGTATATGTGAATTTATGAGGCCAAGGGCCGACTTGTGAATTTATGTGGCCAGGGGCCATTTGTGAACTATGAACCTATGTGGCCAGGGGCCATTTGTGAAATTATGAAGCTATGAGGCCAAGGGCCAAACTTGTGAACTTGTGAATCCAAAGGGCCGAAGGCCGATGTGATAAGTTGTGAATCTATGAAACCTAAAGGCTATTGTGAATGTGTGAACCCCTCAGGCCAAGGGCCGAACTGTGGAATTGTGAAACCGATAAAGTCATCTGTAATCTAATGGAAATGTGCTTACTTTGTCCTGTTAACTTTATGTTAATTGTGTCAACTCATGGGAATGATGTAACGGTTACCATTAGGACTCTATTAATTACAAGGCAAGGCAACTATGTTAACATATAAGAACGATTAAACAACGGTGTATACTATTGATTAATAGAGCACGTGAATTAAGTCATTTACCCAAAAGAATTTATGTTCATTCTTGAAGAATAGATCCTGAGTAAATATAAGAGTAGCTATGTGTATCCATATGAATTTGAAGTTATGTTGCTATGTTGCTTATGAATTGGAAGTTATTCAGAATCTACGATATAAGTGCAAAGTTTAGCATTATTATGTGACTCTTATGAGAATGTGAATTAGTCTCTTATTGTTAAACGTATGATAATGACATGATACAACAAGAAACGCTCCAGTTATAATATGTTCCGTTTGAATTAATGAATGATGTTCAAGTATGCTGAGGTATGTTTCAAGTATATGTTACAAGTTTGAATATACTACAAGGTCAAACAAGTTTCAAGGGCTTTATGCCAATGTTTCAAGGGCCTCGTGCCACCACATTTCAAGGGCTTATAGCCATCAAGTTTATGTTGCAAGAATGGGCCTAAGGCCGTTATGTACTTAGCACAGAATCAGACTATTACATTGACATGTATTATGTTGTATATCCTTTCAAGTTAAGCATCATTTTATTTATGTATTACTATTCACTGAGCCGGCTCACTCTCTATTATGTCTGTTTCTGTAGGTCACCAATCAGGTGGTCAGTCCTAGCCAAGACGCCCGCTTTCTTTTGTCAACCTTCGTATGTCCAGGCACTGTATAAGCCATTTATTTTGTCAAGTTGTTAAGATGTTGACTTGCTTATGGGTGTCCCTCTAAGGTTGTTGTATATCCTTTCATGTTTGCTTTTTTTGTATACGCCCAATCATGGGGCTGGCATTGTAAATGTGTATGTATATGCTCCGAGTTATAGTTGGAACTTTATCTATCCACTATAATGCATGTGATGAATGAGATCCTGGCATGTAGAAGTAGCTCAATGGAGTTTATTTGTTTCATTATTTCCATTTTTTTTCGTGCTTCCGATAAGGCCCCGTATGTTATGTTACCAGGTTACATGTCCGTTTCTGAATAGGTCATGCCCAAACTTTTAGGGGCGGGTTTAGGGCGTGACAGGAGTGCTTTTAAATTTCTTGCCATCATATTCAGCCTAAGGGTTATGCAAAACTAATAGTAAATGAGAAAATGGTATTGGGAGTGAAAGAGAAGATAACTTACAAGGAGTGGAAGGAATAATGAGAGACAGAAGAGTGTTGCAGAGGTCGCAAGGTGGAAGAGTTGTACTAGAAGGCGAATCAAAAAATCTTGAGTATTCAAAGTATACATTTAAAGAGACAAAATTTTAAATCACATTAAATGGAGGAAGCGTACGAAGAGGCAGGAACTTGTAATAATGACTAGAAAACGTGTGCGTTCTGACACGCTTTGGAATGAGGTTAACCGCCGAATTTTTGACTTATCAAGGTCGAAGCCAAACACGCCGACTAAACAGAGTGGGGTGTTCAGGGGGCAATTGTGGTAGCCGAATAATTTCATACGCAGATAGGCAGTGTATACTTTCCCAATCGGTGTATAGTATGCATTCAGATGCCGAATAAGTATGCCCCGCCCCTGACATTTCAGATGCCGAATAAGTCGAGTAGGGGGCCGGTTGAAAGTTGTAATACGGCATATTGGGGGGGCGAGTGAATGAGTACATGACAAATCAAAAGCGGGCCCTACCTAGAAGACCAGGGGCGTATATAAATAGAAGAACAACAACCAAAGAGAGGTATGTGAGAATTAGTATGCTTAACTTAAGACACAAGCAATCTAGAGAGTATACACTGACTTATCCGTCGGTGTGCTAATCTTGCCACCCCCGACCGGAGTGTTCATTCCTTTTCAGGTGACTACCTGAAGATCACGAGCTTTCCCCAGGATCTGAAGAGTATTTCCAAACCACTTCTCCACAACCTCCGTCAAGGACCTAGCTTGGAAGGACTATGAAGCTGAGAGCTCACTTTTGTTTATTTGTATTTATTTTTGTACAAGCTTAGGGCTTTCTTTGTATTGAGCTTCTGACTCATTTTGTTGTGACCATGCATCGTCTTGGAAAGTTGTAAGCCCGTAGGGCATTTATTTTGTTGATCATTCAGTTTGGTGTCACATGCTATAGATTCAGGGTAGAGCTTATGAATGTGTAATGCATGTGCCCCTTTTGTAAATTTACTCTGATTAATGAAAACCTAATACTCTGTTTATGTCATTTTGTATTAGTCTTTACTGTTGTGTTATTGTGTTATTTTCGGAGGGTTACAATTTTTGCTGGAGAAAATTATGATTAGTGGTGTGTGAAGATGAAGACCTTATGTCAGTCCCAAGATTTATGGAACTTGGTACAAAATGGGTATAATGAATCCGATTCAACAACTACATTAACTTCAGCACAAGAGCAGCAGCTAAAAAAAAAAAAAAAAAAAAAAAAGGATGCTAAAGCACTCTTTGATGAGTCGTTTCCAAGAATCATTAAAACCAAGAAATCAAAGGAAGCATGGGACATTTTACAGCAAGAAGTTCAACGAGACAAAAAGGTAAGAATCATCAAACTCAAAACTCTTAGAAGGGAGTTAGAATATTTGAAGATGAAAGAATCTGAAACTTTAACTGATTATTTTTCTAAACTGATGGAGATTGTCAATCAAATGAAATCATATGGTGAAAGAGTTGAACAAAAGAGAATTGTTGAGAAAATTCTGGTTGGTTTACCAGAAAAATATAATACAATGGAGGGAATAACTGAAGAAACAAAGGATATCTCTGAAATGAATGTCTAAGAATTGATGGGTTCTTTGAAAGCTCATGAATAAAGGTTGTTAAAACAATTAGAGAAGCCTTTGGAGAGTACATTCCAATCAAAAGTTAATTTGAATTCTAAAAGTCATGGAGAATCATCAAGTAATGAACAAACAAGAGGGAAATTATCAAGAGGTGGTAGACAAGGTAGAGGAAGAAATTCATCAAGGGGAAGAAGTAGAAACAACGTTCATAGAAGTTCAAGTGTGGAAGAAAATACAAGAAAGTGTAGAATTTGTGAAAGGGGAAATCAACTAGAGAAGGATTGTTGGTTCCGAGGGAAACCACAATGTTATAAATACAAGAATTTTGGCCACCTCCAAAAGGATTGCAAAGTCAAGAGCAATCAACAAGCTAATTGTTCAGAGGAGAAAGATGGAGAAGGAAACTTATTTTATGCTTGTCAAGCAGCTTCAGAACACAAAAATGATGTTTGGTACCTTGATAGTGGGTGTAGTAATCATATAACAGTTGATAAGTCTATTTTCTTGGACATGGACACTTCAATTTGCTCTCAAGTTAAAATGAGAAATGGAGTGTTGGTAAATACAAAGGGAAAAGGAACCATAAGAGTTGAAACAAATTAGGGGACGAAGTTTATTCATGATGTGTTGCTTGTTCCAGACTTGGAGCAAAATTTGCTAAGTATTGGACAACTTGTGGAACATGGATATGCAATCGATTTTGAAGCTAATAGTTGCACCATGAAATGCAAAGCAAGTGGTGGCAAAAATTCAAATGGAGAAAAATCGAAGCTTCCCACTCATATTCAACTATGCTAGAAATGTTGCTTTGAAAGCTCATATGAATGATAAGTCATGGTTGTGGCATAGAAGACTTGGGCATTTGAATTTTCATAGTCTCAAAGTGCTTCACCAAAAGAATATGGTCCAAGGACTTCCAAGTATTGAGGAAATACATGATGTTTGTGAGGGGTGTGCACTTGGGAAGCATCATCAGCAACCTTTTCCTAAAGGAGTTGCTTAGAGAGCCAAAGAAATGTTAGAGTTAGTTCATACGGATGTTTGTGGGCCTATGAAAACTCCCTCCCATGCCCAAAACAAGTACTTTATTCTCTTTATTGATGACTATACAAGGATGACATGGGTGTACTTCATGAGGGAAAGATCTGAAGTGTTCACTATTTTCAAGAGATTCAAAAGCATGGTGGAAAAGCAAAGTGGGCACTGCATAAAGACTTTGAGAAGTGATAATGGCAAAGGATACAACTCTAAGGAGTTTGGCAAATTTTTTGAAAATGAAGGTTTAGAGAGGAAACTAACAGTGGGTTATACTCTACAACAAAATGAAGTATCCAAAAGAAATAATCAAACGGTGATGGAA
Source organism: Camellia sinensis (assembly GCF_055761805.1). NCBI lineage: Eukaryota > Viridiplantae > Streptophyta > Magnoliopsida > Ericales > Theaceae > Camellia > Camellia sinensis. The sequence goes on from NC_138968.1 coordinate 16,213,881, forward strand.
ATGGCCAAATCTATGATGCATGAAAAGGGGCTACCAAAGAGTTTTTGGGTTGAAGCTAATTACATAGAAGTGTACTTGATAAATAGGTGTCCTACCAAAGCCGTTTGGAACGAAACTCCCATAGAAGCTTGGAGTGGGAGAAAGCCATCAGTAAAACATCTTAAAGTATTTAGATGTGTTTGCTATGCTCAAATTCCAAAGAAAAGAAGAAGCAAATTAGATGAAACAAGTGAGAAATGTATCTTTGTGGGATATAGCAGCAAATCCAAGGGTTGTCGATTGTATAGCTTGAAAAAAAAAAAGAAGATAATAATCAACCGGGATGTGTTATTTGATGAGAATGCTTTATGGAATTGGGAAGAAGGTAAAATTGAGAAGCAATCTATCCTAATTGATGAAAAGTAAGAAAATTCAATACATGAAGATGAAAATAATGAAGCATCAATCCTCACCAAGGGCAGGTTCATCATCATCTTCCGGCTCTTCTCCAAGTTCAAGCTCAAATTCTAATTCATCCTCACCTAACTCAACTCAAAAAAAAAAAAATGAGGAGTTTGATTGATGTGTATGCTAGATGTAATTTTTGTGTAACGGAACCTAGAAGTTTTGAAGAAACAATTAAAGAGGAAGCTTGGAAGAAAGCAATAGAAGAAGAAATTGAAGTCATTAAGAAGAACAACACATGGGAATTGGTTGAAAGACCACAAGGCAAGAAAATCATTGGGGTAAAGTGGATTTAAAAAGTAAAGTTCAATTCGGATGGTTCATTCCAAAAAACAAGGCAAGGCTGGTCGCAAAAGGGTACACAAAATAGCCTGGAATCGATTTTCAAGAAACATTTGTATCGATTGCACGACTTGACACCATTCGAGCTCTCGTTGCTTTAGTAGCCCAAAAAGGTTGGTCATTGTATCAACTTGATGTTAAATCTGCGTTTTTAAATGGAGAATTGAAAGAGGAAGTGTATGCTGAATAACCCCAAGGGTTTTTAATGAAAAGAGATGAAGACAAGGTGTATAAATTAAAGAAAGCATTGTATGGGCTAAAGTAAACTGCAAGAGCATGGTATAGCCAAATTGATTTCTATTTCACCAACAAGGGTTTCAAGAAGAGCAAGAGTGAGCCAACCTTATATGTGAAAAATCAAGGTATATCAATTCTTATTGTTGCCGTATATGTTGATGATTTGTTATTTTCTAGTAATAATGAGATAATGATTGAAGAATTTAGAAATGACATAATGAGAAGATATGAAATGCGTGACATGGGTGTGTTGAATCATTTTCTTGGAATTGAAATCTATCAAGTTGAAGATGGAGTATTTATTTCTCAAAAGAAATATGCTGAAACTATTTTAATGAAATTTGGCATAAGTGGTTGTAAGCCTATGGCCACACCACTAGTTGTGAATGAAAAACTTATAAAGGAAGATGGAGAGAAAAAAAGTCGATGGTTCGTTGTTGTAGACACCCCATTTTTGATCGTCCTAAAGACTTGGACGTTATCGTTTGAGTGCTCGATGATTGCGCTTGTTCGCACTCGTTTGGAGTCCCCGGGGGTTTTCAAATGCGCGGCTTGCCCCTAAGTCTCTGAACTCTCTTGGTTTTTTGCTTGTTTTAAGCCAGACCTTGGTGCCCCCTTTGGCCTAGAGGGAGAAGTAGAGGTGTAGACCACTTTTCTCCCCTACCAGCCAGTTTTCTCCCCTGTAGACCACTTGTGGTGGTCGTTTAGCTAGGGTGGGTGGTCGGTCGGCCACCTTCAGTGGTCGGCAGCCTGCCACCACCTTCTTCTCTTTGTGTAGACCACCTTTCCCTCCCTGTCGACCAGCTTTTGTCCCTGTCGACCACATTGGGTGGTCGGTCGGCTAGGTTGGGTGGTCGGTCGACCACCTTAACTGGTCGGCGGCCTTTCTGCACTTTCTACAGATATTTTTGGTGCTAGCTATGCCAGTTGTTGGGCACAGACTGCATCCTCCATACACGTGTATGGAGGGATTGCACCAAGCTTCTAGCTTGTCCAACAAGCTTGAGGCTTAGAATTCTATAAGAAGGGAGCTCTCTCTCCCTTTCTAGGGTTCAGATTTTTAGAGAGCAAATTTTTCTCTCTCTCTCTCTAGAATCCTCTCTCTCTTCCATTTTAGTGCTTGGAAGTGGGCTTTCTTCATACTTTTACAAAGTGACTCATAGCCAAACACCACCATCATTGAGCTGAGGTTCTTGGGAGTGATATTTGAGTTCTAAAAGCTGGTTTTGGACTGAAGAAGTTGCTGTTTTGCTGTGGTTCTTCAAGGGTGAGCATCTCCCTCTTTTAAGCTTATTTTTGTACACAATCTAGGCCACCTTTGCATGCTTTTTTTGGCCTAAGTTTTAACTACAAAAAGTTCTATATTTAAGTGCTTAAAATGTTTGTTTAAGGCTTTGTTTGAGTTAGAGGTTGTTTACCCCCTTTGGCGGCTTGTTTTGTGCCATCTTTTAAGGCCTTTGAGACCATGTCTTATTGGCCCTCTCACCACTAAAACTCAGAGGAATTTTAGTGGTGAAAAAGTGGTTTTGAGGTCCCAAATGGGTGGGGTGGGCCCCCCTCATCTTCTCTTGTTTGCGTGTGTTGATGGCCCTCCAAAATAGCATGTGTTTCTACTTCTTAGAGGCTTTGTTTAGGCTCATTTTTGTGACTTTTCAGACCTGCCATAACTCTGTTTTTGGCTGTCTTGGGCACCTCTTGCATGCTTCTTGTACTTGTAGTGTAATCCTACTTGTAGCCTTGCAAAGTAGCATGTCTTTGTGCTTTCAATTTGCTTAGTTCAAGCATGTTTTTAGCCATTATTTGACATGTCATAACTCTAATTTGTGTTGGTTTGGTTGCCTCTTGCATGCTCCTTGCACTTGTTGTGCAATTTTGTTCACTAGCCTAGTGTATTTGGTGTTTTAGCCTATTGATCTAGCATGTGTATGCTCTACTCCAGCACATTTTTTGCTATGTTTTAGCATGCTTTAGGTTTGATTTGAGTGGTTTTGGTCATGCATGCTCGGCTTTGCATAGTTATAGTGTATTTGGCTTTACTAGCCTTGCACTTTGGGGACCCCTAGCATGCTATATTTGTGATGTGTGCATGATATGGCATCATTTGGCATGTAATTTCAGAGCATATGTCATTGCCACACTCTCACATTTTCCACTCCTTCAATGTGTTTGAGAGTTGTGTCTTCACGCCTTGTTGGCGAGCCATCAAATGTGCATATTTTCCTTGTGTTATATGCCTTGATCTTAGTATATTTCAGCCACTGTTTTTTCATATTTAACCTCTATCCGGGGTTGGTTTGGTCATTTAGACTTGGTATTGTATGCCTATAGTGCTATGCTCTTTGCTAGTCTCGATGCCTTAGCTTCTAAACATGCCATGCATGCATTGCTTACATGATAAAGCCTTGTGCATGCCACTCTAGCATTGATAGATAAGCATGTTGTTTGCATGTGTGTTGCATTGCATTGTGTTTGGATTGGATGTTAATCCAAACACGAGAAACGAGGGGCGTTTCACACTTAAAGTGATGAAACACGCCTCATTTCTTGGTCGCCGTTCCCCTTGATTGTGCATGATAGGATGGAGGCCTTTCGGGTCTTATATGTGCATTCATTGAGTTTTGCACAAGCTTGATCCTTCGGCCACCATGCATTGAAAATGCTTGGTTGTTGGCTCGAGAGTCAAGTGCCATACTGCTTTGAGTTTGAGATATGATAAGGAGTGTGGAAGTGCATACATTTCCTTGCAGATACACGGTCTTGCCCTTGTCTGTGCTCTGTTGCAGCAACAGGAGGACTTCTAGCCCTCAAGGTGTTCTTGAGATCAGAAAGAAGCAATTTGGAAATCGGTGTAATTTTCAAAGATTCAAAAGAGTGCAAACAAAGGCGTCTTGAGGCAAGGCGGTGGATTTCCGGAAGGACGTAACCGAGCATGCATATCTCCCTCGCCCGCGAGGCCATTTATCGCTTTTACTAGCTAGTTGTAGTTGATTACCTGCGTTGTAATTAATTTAGCTTAATTCTTTGTAATATTCTAATTAGCTTAGATTAGCTAGTTATTCAATTTGGTTTGTAATAATTAATTAGCTAGAATAGTTAGTTAATTAGTTGGTTTGTAATAGTTAGCTTAATTAGCGTAGCTAGTTAGCTTTCATTTTATTCGGACCTTCTGTCAAGAGGGCACAATGTTGTAATAAGTGTGCTTATGTATGTGAATGTCTTCCAATCCCACGTCTTTCTCCTTTTTATTTATCCGCTTTAGGCGGTTAGATTAGGGCATATTTCAATTAGCATACTTATGCTTTGCATGCGTGCATCCATTCATTTGTCTTGCATGCACTGGGCTCGGCGCATCATTCAAACTGCGTTGTATTTCCATACATTTACTTGAATACGTGTTTCAAAGCATGTTATCAAATGTCGCATTCATATGCCATCTTAGATAGCCGAGCCTATTTAGTTGCATTTTTGCATATGTTGCATTAGGCATCTTGTATAAGTTAGGATCATGCATGATTTTTAACTAGTTCTCTGTTTTGGCTCAGAGTACACTGAGAGTGTTTATGCTTTAGCATCCTTGCATGTGTGTAAGTAATTGCCATGTTAGCATGCTTACCACGAGGCTATTTTCTTAAAGTGCTTAACTGCTTGAGTACCTGTGGATGAAGGCTTGATTACTTGAATTGGAACGATTCATCAAATGCAAGTTTTAAGTCCACTTTGCGAAGTGACAAAATCATGTTTTAAGCCCACTTGAGGGTGGCAAATCCGCATTTCTAAGCCCACTTGAGGGTGGCAAATTCAAACCTTTTTCCAAAAACAAACATTGAATTGTTTTGTTCCAATTCAGGCGATCTAGTCTATACTTGTATGCTGTGCACATTACATAGTAAGTTAGCTAATAAACCGGAATAAGAACACATGTGTTTTCAAAAACAACATATCATGTTTAGTAGAGGCTGATCCTTTGATCGGACGAGCGGGGGTGCTCATTTCATGACCTTCCCCCCTCGTACCAAAGTTCCCGAGCCGAGGCAACTTTGGACGAACACGTGGCCTTAGGCACGAGTCAGGGTTTTCTAAATTTTCCAAAATAAAATATTTAGGTGACGACTCTGAAATCTGGAAAAGCAGTCCATGTTTGGTGCTTTTTGATTCAAAATTGATTTTTCAAAACCAATTGCCAGATTTGGACTCTTTGGTGATTTATCAATCTCACATTGCACTTTGTGAGATTAGATTCAGAACCATGACAGGAGTCTGAACTGTAGGACTGATGTAGAGACCCTAATTTTTTAGTAATTACACTTGAAACCCTGAGCCTTAGGTTAATAGCATTTTAGCCCTAGTTCCATAAAAGTCTGCGTAAGGGCCCAAGTAAAGAATAATTTCTCCGTGTGTTACCATAATTAATCCATAGAACACCACTTTATGATTGGAACTATCCTAAAACTTGGTTTTATTTATTTTACCTCATAATTTCTAAATTAATTCACACATTTTATTTTTATTTTTATTTTTTTTGTTTTTATTGTTCTTTCATTTATTATTTATTTGAATAGAATACTATTGTGTATTTGAATATATACATAGTTTAAATGTATATATATATATATATATAATATGTTGGGGGAAGAGTTGGTTCGATAACAACAAACAAAAAATAAAAAAAATAAAAAAAACAAATATCTAGATATTTAGTTTTCTTAGCCATTAAGCTACCTTATACTCTATAAATTGAGAGCTTGTCCAAATCCACTCCCACGTTTTTCAACAGCCCAAGGAGAGGGTGAGAGAGGGAGAGTTGGCTCAAGGGAAGTAGAGAAGTAAAAAGAAGAAAAAAAAAGAAGAGAAAAAGAAGGAATTCTTGAAGGTAAGAACATACCTCTCCTTTAATTTCTCCAATCCTTTCATCAACTCATTCTATTGTCTAGTATGTCTCTTGTGCTACAAATTAATGGTAAATAGGGTTTTTAGTGTGTGTGAAAGTATGGGTATGATATAGTGTCATTGTCTTGAAAATTTGTGAAATTAGGCACTGCTGCAACTTCTCTAATTTAAAAGAAACATCAAATCTATCTAATTCTCAAATATGAATTTATTGTGGGATATTTTATGTGTTTAGAGCTTGTGACAATTTTATTAGCTCCTAATTGTGTGTTTTTAGGGCTTGGATAATTTGTTGAAAAATCGGGTCCTGAGTCTCTGAAAAACAGTCCACTTTTAGAAATTTTATAAAATTCTAGAAAAATCATCTCATGTTGGTTCTTCTGTCAAAATTTAGAACTCTGAGTCCTCTTTCCAACAGATTTTATTTGAGTGCAAACCGTCGGGTAGATTGAGAGAAAAGCTAGTTTTCCCAAAGGGTGATAAATCTGGACAGGTTTTCGAATATAGTTTGTAGATGAATTTTTGGAGGGGCTGTGCAACTTCTAAAAATTGGAACTGAAACTAGACAGATTGAATACTGTTTCTGTGCAATTTCAGCCCCTAATTTGACATAGAAGTATTTTTACCAAAGCGTTCTTGTTAGCCCTGTAGAACCGAACAGTGCTGGAAATTGTGTTCTATTATGTTATTTGTCTCTAAGTGTTTCAAAGCATTTCTAATGTTGTTTTCTTGCCTTACTATATACTTATGAATGATGATCATGGACTATATTTCCTCTCGTATGTTTTTCTCATACTCTTTTATATGACCGAATTACCGAATGTGACTAACTTACCTAGCAAAAGATCTAATGAACGGGAAATGATAAGGGGCTGGCAATGGGTGACGTTCATCTTAGTGTTTTAGAACAATTTTATACATATGCATGACATGAATTATGATGGGATTAACACCAAATGAGTTAAGTCTTGTGTAAGCGTTTTGAGCGAGCCCCTAGGTTGACACGGACGTATTCAGACTCTATACAGTGGTTTCAGGGTGTAAGCGAGCCCTTTGGTATGGTATGTGCAGGGTGTAAGCGAGCCCTAGGCACGATTTGGGGTGTAAGCGAGCCCACTTGTTTGTCCGTCCCTTTTGAGGTCCATCGATGTCGCTGACCAATAAATAACCGGGAGGTGGGCATGGGTGGTAAGGTCTGCAAAGCAGCAAAAGGGGGAGTTCTGAGTAGTCCGGTGTTTAATCTTGTGGTTGGGTAGAAGGATCTCTTTGGGGGCTTCTAGATGCCTAGTCTAACTACTAATTCATAAAACCTTAACGTAAGTATGTTATGTTACCTGATTTGTTTTGTGTATGGTTGATTGATTGATAGAAGATATAGGGGTGTGTGTGTTTTTACTAGGCATTCCAAGTTCATGGCGTGTTATGCCAGGTGAAGAAGCAGCTTACGACGGGGAAGGTTATCCCGAAGACAATCAAGATGAAGTTTTAGAGCCGTGGTTCACTTGAAAAATTTGGACTAGTAGTTTGTTTTTGTTTTCTCTCTCCTTTTACCTTTTGGTTTGACAGTGTTTTGTAAACCTCTAGTGGAACTCAAATCAGTTATCTATGTTATAACTCTGCTTATATGTGTACATTAAAATATTGTGGTTATCTCTTTTGTTTGAGTTGTACTTTATATATTTCTCTTGTGGTCTCAAATTTTAGGGCATGACAAATTTGGTATCAGAGCCCTAGGTTCAACCCTTAACCCACGCGTGTTGACTTGCGATTTTAGATATCCTTGCCTTTTACATTACTATATTCTGTTAACATTATACTATATCATAGTAAAGGTGGACCAAAAAAAATTGTTTACCTACCGTAGGATGGATTCTACGTCAGAAAGCGTTGATGACTGGGGAGTTTTTTGTTTCTAGAACAGACGGGCAGTAGCTGTTAGTCCACAAAGACTTAACCGACGATGTCAATTGGGAGCAGAACGCGTGATAAAGAAAGCTATTCGGAAAACAGAGAAGGATTTTTCATACTACACCATGCAAGCAAGACGAGCGTTGGTACGCCAATGCCTCCAGTGCAAATACCGGGAGCTTAGGTTCGCTCTACAGATAGAGTGGAATGGTCAGACTTTTGCTGAGCTTAGGCAAGAGGTATTGGCTGAGGATTCGCGTCCAGTGATGCGTCGCATTGGGCCCGAGAGCTGTGGCTCTCATCATCCTGAGTTAGAGGTTCCTTTTGTCTCAGTACTTCCCGGAGCTTCCCCTGCATTCCCTATAGAGGTGTCATCAGAGTACTCCTCTACACCGGCTCAGCAGTTTCCAGCCTCCCCGACATATGCTCCTCTACCACCAGAGGATCCCGAGGAAGATCCTGAGGAAGATCCCGAAGAAGACCCAAAGGAATCGTTTGACTTAGGGCTGTAGTAGTCATGGGACAAACCTTTTTGTGTACCTTTGTAAATAGTGTTTTGTGTGGTTAAAGCGTGTTTTGTTTTGGTGTATACACGCTACACGCTAACCTAGATAGTGTAACCTTTTGTAAGAAGAAGTTATATGCGTATATATAAATATCTAGTTGGTTATTCTAGAGTATTTGTATGTTAATTTATTTTATTTTGTTTGGTTTAATTACATCATCCATTTAGAAAGAAAAAATTAATTACAACTCGGACCACATTAAATTAGCATATTTATTGAACACCTTTTCGCCTTCACAACAACCCTAAGCTTATATCACCCACAAACTTGGCAGATGGTGGACAATGTGGAAGCAAACGATCAAGTCAGACGCCGACGAGGATGTCCAGCTCGCAATTAAGGCATTAATCGCGGTAGACCTATACCTGCTGAGGAGTTGCCAAGACCAGTCGGAAACCAGATTCTTGAAGAGTTAGGAAGGCTTAGAAGAACGCAACCAAATGAGCGAATATATTTATTATCTGAGTTCAGAAAGCAAAGACCGCCGATGTTCACAGATGAGCCTGACCCGAGAGTCGCTGAGAGCTGGATTCGTCAAATAGAAAAGATGTTGGAAACGATGGGTATTATTGTGCATACAGACAAGATTGCCCTGGCAAGTTATCAGCTAGAAGGAGAAGCGGATCATTGGTGGTCCTTGATGAAAAACTCTCGGGACACAACAAGCATGACTTGGGCTCAGTTCAAAGAATTGTTTCTAAGAAAATATTTCCCAAACACAGTTAGACAAGAGCAAATATGGCAATTTCAAACTTTGAAACAGGGTGAGATGTCAGTGACTCAGTATCTGGCCAAGTTTGAAGAGCTGGCTCGATACGCAACCCGATACGTTGCAGATAAGGGAGAGAAAACACAAAAATTCGAGTGGGATTTAGACCCAATTATCAGAGGTAAAGTGTTACCCTTGCACCTCCCTACATTTGCTAATGTGGTAGATACGACATTGGATGCAGAAAGAGAGTGGGCAGACTCAAAAAGGATTTGGATGATGAAAACGAAGAAAGGGGGTCAGTCCTTTGTAGGGCCAAGAAGAAATGACCGAAGGAATGTGGTACGGACACCATACACTAGACCGTCGCAACAGCCGCAACAGCAAAGCCAGAAAGGAAGTTTACAAACCAAGCATATTACACAAATCCAATGCTTTCACTGTCATCAGATAGGGCACAAGAAGTCGAAATGTCCCCAACTTTCTGCGATGGGAAATCAAGCAGGGGGTTCAAGCGCGAATGCTCAAGTTATTGGCGGGCAAAGGCCATGGACGAACAAAAGGTTGGACCAACCGGTAATCAAAAAGCCACAGGCAGAGTTTCTGCTCTCCAAGAGGAAGATAATGAAGATCCATCAGTAATTATAGGTAACATTGTACTCTATAATTCTTGGGTTCACGTTCTATTCGATTCTGGCGCATCACATTCTTTTATATCAACATCATGTGTTAAATCATTAGGTTTTAAATGTGAACCTTTAGAAACTACTTTACGTGTTGCATCACCCTTGGGAGGAAGTATTAGGGTAGGATTAATCTGTCGAGGGTGTGAATTAAAAGTGCCAGGGTTACACTTGAGTTGTGACCTTCGGGGCATGAACATGTCCGATTTTGACATAATCTTGGGAATGGATTGGTTATCCGCCCATCGAGTAGTGATTGATTGCTACCACAAGAGGGTGACGGTTTGTACATCTAGTGGAACGTGTTTCCAATTTAAGGGGGAAAGAGAGGATTCCCTGAGCATGACAAATCGTAAAATGCAGTGGCATCGACAATTTGCTGGATGGTTAGCAAGTTTGATCATTAATGAAGAAGCCCAATCGGAATCAAATCTTCCGCGTGTAGTTTGTGAATACGCTGACGTTTTTCCTGAGGAATTGCCAGGATTACCGCCACATCGTGAGGTAGATTTTAGTATCGAGTTACAAGCGGGTACTGCACCAATATCCCTGACATCCCACCATATGGCTCCTGCCGAACTTCGGGAGTTGAAGACGCAACTGCAAGAATTACTGGAAAAGGGATTTATCCGACCAAGTACCTCACCGTGGGGCGCACCAGTTCTATTTGCAAAGAAAAAGGACAGAACAATAAGATTGTGCATAGATTATCGGCAACTCAATCGGGTGACGATCAAGAACGGATATCCACTTCCACGGATTGATGACCTTTTTGACCAACTTCGAGGTTCGAAGTGTTATTCAAAGATTGATCTTAGATTTGGCTATCATCAATTGTGGGTCGCTGATGATGACATACCAAAAACTGCTTTCCGAACCCGTTATGGCCATTACGAATTTGTGGTAATGCCCTTTGGATTAACCAATGCACCAGCCGTGTTTATGAGCTTAATGAATAAGATTTTTACTCCGTACTTGGACCAGTTCGTGGTGGTGTTTATCGATGATATTCTAGTCTATTCACCGTTGGAAGAAGAACACGAGCAACACTTGAGAGTAGTTCTCCAGGTTTTAAAAGACAACCAGCTGTACGCAAAAGCAAGTAAATGTGAGTTCTGGTTAAAGGAAGTCACATTTTTGGGACACGTCGTGTCGGAGCATGGAATCGCTGTAGACCCGGCCAAGGTAGAAGCAGTATTAGATTGGAAGCAGCCAACCTCAGTATTCGAAGTTCGTAGTTTCTTAGGGTTGGTTGGCTATTACCAACGGTTTATTCAAGACCTTTCTAAACTAGCTAAGCCGATGACTCGTCTAACACAAAAAGGGGTAAAATACGATTGGAACGAAGCATGTGAACAATCCTTTCAAGAACTCAAGAGGAGATTGACTAGTGCCCCAATACTCATCATTCCGGAGCGAGACATAGGATATACGGTCTATTGCGACGCGTCCAAGGATGGGCTAGGCTGTGTGCTAATGCCAAAAGGGAAGGTAGTGGCTTACGGCTCCAGGCAACTGAAACCGCATGAAAAGAATTATCCAACACACGATCTAGAGTTGGCAGCAATGGTTTTTGTGTTAAAGCAGTGGCGTCATTATTTGCATGGTGAACAATTTGAGATTTTCACGAACCATAAGAGCTTGAAGTATTTGTCCACGCAGAAGGACTTGAACATGAGACAAAGACGGTGGCTAGAATACCTCGAAGATTACCATTTTACTCTATCCTATCATTTTGGCAAAGCTAACATGGTGGCAGATGCCCTGAGTCGCAAGAACCGGGGAATTATTACTAGCTTGGCACTCAAGGAATGGAACATGGTCAGAACACTTAATGAGTTTGGAGTACAGATGAAAGCTCATGACGAGAAGATATACCTTGGCGCTCAAATCGCTACACCCAAATTACTGAACGAGGTAATGGAGTCACAGAAGTATGATCAGGAGGTGGCGTTCATAAAAGCGTGAATAGCATCCGACGATCCTATACTTGATTGAACGATTCATTCAGATGGAAGTTTGAGACATCAGGGTAGAGTGTTTGTACCACAAGATGAGTCGCTTAGAGAAAAAGTTCTGAAGGAGTTCCACCATTCGGTGTTCGCAGTGCACCCAGGAGGGACGAAAATGTACCAAGACTTAAAACGCCAATATTGGTGGAGCAAAATAAAGAAAGATGTGGCTCAATTTGTAGCTAGGATGCCTTACGTGTCAGCAAGTAAAGGCAAAACACCAGCGACCTGGAGGGATGCTTCAGCCCTTGCCGATATCAGAATGGAAATGGGAGTATATAACAATGGACTTCGTCACTGGACTACCCAAGTCACCTAGAGGACATGATGCTATATGGGTTATAGTTGATCGTTTGACGAAAATTGCGCACTTTTTGCCATATAAAATCTCATTGCTGAGTCATCTCTACATTAAAGAAATTGTCCGATTACACGGAATTCCTGTATCAATTGTGTCCGACCGGGACCCGCGTTTCACCTCCCGATTCTGGGGAAGCTTATAGGAAGCGTTAGGGACCGAATTATGTTTCAGTACCGCATTTCATCCTCAAACTGACGGACAGTCGAAACGTACCATTCAGACTTTGGAGGACATGTTGAGAGCTTGTGTGATGGATTTTAAAGGGAGTTGGGAGCAACACCTACCGTTGGTAGAGTTCACATACAACAATAGTTTCCAGGCTAGCATTAGCATGGTTCCATTCGAAGCACTGTACGATCGGCCTTGCAGATCACCAGTTTGTTGGACTGAAGTTGGAGAAGTGAGTCTATAGGGCCTAGAGATCGTGCAAGAAACTACAGAAAAGGTGAAACTTATTCGACAAAGATTAGTGGCAGCTCCAGATCGTCAGAAGATTTATGCAGATAAAAGGAGAAGACCACTAACCTTCGCTGTCGGTGATTATGTTTTCCTAAAAATTCAGCCCCGCCGAGGGATCATTCGTTTCGGAAAGAAAAGAAAATTATCGGCTCGAGATATTGGACCCTTCGAGATACTTTAGAAAATCGGAGAGGTTGCGTACAAGTTGGCTTTACCCCCACAGTTGGCTGGAGTACATGATGTTTTCCATGTATCTATGCTGCGGAAGTATATAATGCACCCTTCTCACATCATCAACTGGGAAGAAATCCAACTCAATGAAGATGTCACCTTTGAGGAGGGACCAGTAGCAATTATGGACAGACAAGAAAAGAACTTGCGAGGGAAGACAATTCACCTTCTTAAGATACTCTGGCGTCACCATGGTATTGAAGAGTTCACCTGGGAACGTGAAGACGTGATGCGGGCAAATTATCCACAACTATGCGGGCAAATTATCCACAACAATTTGAGACGTAAGGTATGATCTAATTTCGAGGATGAAATTTATTTAAGGGGGATAGGTTGTAGAGACCCTAATTTTTTTGTAATTACACTTGAAACCCTGAGCCTTAGGTTAATAGCATTTTAGCCCTAGTTCCATAAAAGTTTGCGTAATGGCCCAAGTAAAGAATAATTTCTCCGTGTGTTACCATAATTAAATCATAGAACACCACTTTATGATTGGAACTATCCTAAAACTTGGTTTTATTTATTTTACCTCATAATTTCTAAATTAATTCACACATTTTATTTTTATTTTTATTTCTATTTTTTTTGTGTTTATTGTCCTTTCATTTATTATTTATTTGAATAGAATACTATTGTGTATTTGAATATATACATAGTTTAAATGTATATATATATATAATATGTTGGTGGAAGAGTTGGTTGGATAACAACAAACAAAAAATAAATAAAATAAAAAAAACAAATATCTAGATATTTAGTTCTCTTAGCCATTAAGCTACCTTATACTCTATAAATTGAGAGCTTGTCCAAATTCACTCCCACGTTTTTCAACAGCCCAAGGAGAGGGTGAGAGAGGGAGAGTTGGCTCAAGGGAAGTAGAGAAGTAAGAAGAAGAAGAAAAAAAAAAGAAAAAAAAGAAGGAATTCTTGAAGGTAAGAACATACCTCTCCCTTAATTTCTCCAATCCTTTCATCAACTCATTCTATTGTCTAGTATGTCTCTTGTGTTACAAATTAATGGTAAATAGGGTTTTTGATGTGTGTGAAAGTATGGGTATGATATAGTGTCATTGTCTTGCAAATTTGTGAAATTAGGCACTGCTGCAACTTCTCTAATTTAAAAGAAATATCAAATCTATCTAATTCTCAAATCTGAATTTAATGTAGGATATTTTATGTGTTTAGAGCTTGTGACAATTTTATTAGCTCCTAATTGTGTGTTTTTAGGACTTGGATAATTTGTTGAAAAATCTGGTCATGAGTCTCTGAAAAACAGTCCACTTTTAGCAATTTTATAAAATTCTAGAAAAATCATCTCATGTTGGTTCTTCTGTCAAAATTTAGAACTCTGAGTCCTCTTTCCAACAGATTTTATTTGAGTGAAAACAGTCGAGTAGATTGAGAGAAAAGCTAGTTTTCCCAAAGGGTGACAAATCTGGACAGGTTTTCAAATATAGTTTGTAGATGAATTTTTTGAGGGGCTGTGCAACTTCTGAAAATTGGAACTGAAACTAGACAGATTGAATACTGTTTCTGTGCAATTTCAGCCCCTAATTTGGCCTAGAAGTATTTTTACCAAAGCGTTCTTGTTAGCCCTGTAGAACCGAACAGTGCTGGAAATTGTGTTCTATTATGTTATTTGTCTCTAAGTGTTTCAAAGCATTTCTAATGTTGTTTTCTTGCCTTACTATATACTTATGAATGATGATCATGGACTATATTTCCTCTCGTATGTTTTTCTCATACTCTTTTATATGACTGAATTACCGAATGTGACTAACTTACCTAGCAAAAGATCTAATAAACGGGAAATGATAAGGGGCTGGCAATGGGTGACGTTCATCTTAGTGTTTTAGAACAATTTTATACATATGCATGACATGAATTATGATGGGATTAATACCAAATGAGTTAAGTCTTGTGTAAGTGTTTTGAGCGAGCCCCTAGGTTGACACGGACGTATTCAGACTCTATGCAGTGGTTTCAGGGTGTAAGCGAGCCCTTTGGTATGGTATGTGCAGGGTGTAAGCGAGCCCTAGGCACGATTTGGGGTGTAAGCGAGCCCACTTGTTTGGCCGTCCCTTTTGAGGTCCATCGATGTCGTTGACCAATAAATAACCGGGAGGTGGGCATGGGTGGTAAGGTCTGCAAAGCAGCAAAAGGGGGAGTTCTGAGTAGTCCGGTGTTTAATCTTGTGGTTGGGTAGAAGGATCTCTTTGGGGGCTTCTAGATGCCTAGTCTAACTACTAATTCATAAAACCTTAACGTAAGTATGTTATGTTACCTGATTTGTTTTGTGTATGGTTGATTGATTGATAGAAGATATAGGTGTGTGTGTGTGTTTTTACTGGGCATTCCAAGCTCATGGCGTGTTATGCCAGGTGAAGAAGCAGCTTACGATGGGGAAGGTTATCCCGAAGACAATCAAGATGAAGTTTTAGAGCCGTGGTTCACTTGAAAAATTTGGACTAGTAGTTTGTTTTTGTTTTCTCTCTCCTTTTACCTTTTGGTTTGACAGTGTTTTGTAAACCTCTAGTGGAACTCAAATCAGTTATCTATGTTATAACTCTGCTTATATGTGTACATTAAAATATTGTGGTTATCTCTTTTGTTTGAGTTGTACTTTATATATTTCTCTTGTGGTCTCAAATTTTGGGACGTGACAACTAATCCGCGCCCTCTCCGAAAAGGGGGGCGCGCGGAGGAAGGTCGGGCGGTCTACAGTTGTATAGAAGCTTGGTTGGAAATTTGTTGTATCTTACAGCTACAAGGCCGGATATAATATATGCTGCAAGTTTGCTTTCTAGATTTATGAATAATCCCAGCCAAAAGCATCTTGGTGCTGCAAAACGAGTTTTGAGATATATTTGAGGCACGACCAGCTATGGTATCAAGTATTGCAAAGATTCAACTGTGAAATTGTTTGGTTTTTGTGATAGTGATTGGGGTGGTTGCATTGATGATATGAAAAGCACCTCCGGGTATGCATTTTCCTTGGGTTTTGGAGTATTTTCTTGGGCATCAAAGAAGCAACAAAGTGTGGTGCAATTATCTGCAGAAGCTGAATATGTTTCAACAGGTTTGGTAACTTCCCAAGCAATTTGGTTGAGGAGATGTGATGATCATCTCCTTAATTAAGTAAATTAATTATGTGATTAATGTTGATCATGTGATTATGTGTGAATTACGAAATAGGTGCCATGTATTATATATATATATATATATATATATATTGTATTGATTTGTGCCATGTATTATTGTGAACAGGTACGTATAGGTGTGAATTAAACCTGTCTGATTCGTTAATTTGAACAAGTTTGAATTAAGAAATTGGGTAGGAATTAGAGCCTCATTCACATTAGTATAATTTAATCTAGTGTACTTAAGATTATAATGATGCGAGTTAATTTAATTTGAGTGAATTGAATTTAAATTAGTTATATGATTTGTTAGCTTATTTAATGTAAGCTTGATGTATATATGATCAAAGACTTGGGGGATGGCTCATCAAATTGACTGAGAGTAGGAGAGCAGTGTAGTGGACTTGGTGAGGTTAGAGCTATACACGTAGAGAGAGAGGGAGTAACTATGAGAGTTAAAACTCAGCATGGAGAAGGAAGAAAGGAAAAAGAAAATGAAGAAAGAGATTGAGGCTAAGGTTCAAAACTTCATAAATTAATCAATGAAGGTAAGAAATTTCCACCAAATTTCATGAAATTGAAATGCTTTCCGTATAATCCTCTAGACTTTGAGTAGCTTTAATTAAAGATCATGAATATGTATGAGATTAGTGGCGTAAATTGGTGTTAAGAATTCATTGATCACATAAAGAGGGAATTATGGAGAATTAACTTCATATAGTTGCATGCATGGCATAATTCATGGACAATTGGTTTCATTCATTTGAATTCTTGCATGGTACTTCAATAGAGAGGGAATTTCATAGAAGCTTGAGTCTAAGAACTCCCACTTGCATGTTTAATACATTTACATACCAAAATGAGGATTTGATTTCTTTACTAGTAATTTGGTCATAGTTTACAAGTTTTGATTTGTGTTCCATGGTCAAGGTTCAAGTCTAGAATGTTTCTATGCATTTTGGTAATGAATTGCATGAAAATGAGCTTGATTTTACAAAGAAACGCATTGCCCAAACAAAGCAGTTTTCGGACTGGTTGTGTAGCATTGCCGCACAAGCGGTCTAGGGCCCTGCACGTGCAGAAAACAAGGCAATAGTGAGGGTGCATTCTGCTTAAATTGCACCTATGGGGCCGGGTGTTGTGGTAACCACTGCACGTGCGGCTGGCTGGTTTGTTTTTCCCTTCTCTTTTCCACCTTCTGGGCCTCTGTTTGCATGGTTTTAATGTGTTTTCATGATCATTTACATCTCATGAGTACATTAGATTGAATAAATGAAAAATTAGAACCGAATCAGTAAAGACGATTAGTTATTGAATATGTAACAACCGAATCAAATAAAATTGGCTATTGATATTAATGTAATTGAGTTGTTATGCTTGACTTTATTTGTTTAGGTCGGACGCCAAACCAATAGGACGTGTATCGAGAAGCCCACTGTGAGTAACAATGTTGTAATGATATGTTCAACTTGTATTTATTTCCTGAATGATAAAATTATATCGTTTTTAGCAGTTACTTTTTATCGATTGAATGATAATCCTCTTTTGAATTGTATTCGTGGCATCCATGGCGTATTGTTATTGTTATTGATCTCGCTGTTGTTATAGAGATCTATGTCAGTTCCAAATCTTGGAACTATTGTTGTTGTTTGATGGCCATAGATTGATTGTTTGGTCTTTAAGACCTATTGTATTGTTGTTATTAGATGTACCACGTATGACCTATATGAATATGAATATGATTGATTGAATTGAACGATTGAACGATTGATTGCCAAAAAGATATTAGTTGAAAATGTTCTATTGATAATCGATTGTTTCGAAGACTGTAAGGACATCATTCTTAACCTCTTTAGACATTTGTTATTCACTGGGCTTTATCTCACAGTTTATTATATATATGTAGGTGATCGAACATCGGACCAAAGCTAGTGGCGCTGATCCAAACCCTTGTTTTGTCAAGCAAACTATTGTACCTTATTGCGAGGTTTCAATCTACCATATGTCAAGGCTTTTTGGGAGGTTCAAACTCACCCTTTTTGAGTTTGTTACGTGAAAAGAATGTTTTAAGACTATTGTTAACACTATCTTTGATGATGGGATTAATTCCCTAACTTGTATTTTGTCTTGTATATATGTGTTTATGGCCATAAATGGTTATGGATATGGCTATGTATATGAAAGTTTATTTCCATTCAGGCTCTCACAGCTCATTGGACATTATCTTATTATTGATTGGCTTCTTCCAGCCCCTTCATATTGTATTATTGTCATTATTGTTAAGAAAGCTTTTGGTAATCATGGATTACTGGCCGGTTACGGAGCTAAATCTATTGGGGCGGGTTTGGGTCGTGACAAGAGAATACTTGAAGATGTTTGTGAAAAGCAAGAAGATGGTACATAAATTTTTTGTGACAACAAATCAGCCATTGTCATGGCTAAGAATCCTGTTTTTCACAGTCGCACTCGTCATATTGCAATTAAACATCATTTTATTCGGGAAGCAATTGAAGAAGGTGAAGTGCAGCTCAAATTTTGTAGGTCAGATGAACAAATTGCAGATATATTCACTAAGGCTCTTCCCAAAGAAAATTTCTAGCATTTCAAAGAGTTACTTGGAGTTATGGAGCAGCACATTAGGGGGGAGCAATGTTGATATAATGTGCTTGTTTAATTTTGTATCCAAACAATCTCTTATGCTTATTTAATTCTAGTTATGTTTTGGGTTGGGTTTTGTTAATTAGAGTTAATGTATGTGGAGGAAATTTGTCCAGATGTTGTATTGGTACTTGGGTTGATATAATTTCATATATAAGGCTTGTAAGGGAAGCTAAAAAGTTAATAAAAAAATCTACCAAAGGGACTGTTTAATTGTGAACACTCTTCTCTCATGTTTTTCTCTTCTTCTTTATTATTTTTTGCAGGAAAAATAAGATCTAATTTTGTGTGTTTCAGATTAATTTCTTTGTGGTTTAAACACACACTTGCTTCCAAAACACCCAACAGCCTGCTAGCCTGCTTTCTTGTCTACAAGTGATGGCTCAACCTCAAATCTGTCGTTTCTCTACATAGTTCTTCGAAGTGCACCGTGGAGAGGAAAGAGGTAGTGGTGTAGTCGAGTAGTTCCACCTTGTCGGACAACGCATAGGGAGGTTGAACACCGTGCAAATGAGAAGAAGGATGCCACATAACATGAGAAACAAACAATGAAGGTGGTTCTTTCTTTCCATCCCTCTCTCTCCCTTCGCTATTTCTTCTCTATTTTTTTATTTTTTTTATTATTGTTTGTTTAGTGTTAGATTAGATGGCTAAATGAGGAGTACAATTTGTGTGTGTGTATCTCTATATATCTATTCTTGCATTCAAGATTGGATTCTATATTTGTATAAAAAAAACAGGGAAAATTTCAACAGATCATAAACATTTGATTTTTTTTTTTTTTTTTGGTTCTTTGGGCTTGAAATTGTTTAATCCAGATCTTGTTATGGTTTGTATTTTTTTTTTAATCTGTCTCTAGGGTTGCTCAAATCTGAATAGATAGTGGATAATAGATAATGGAGTTTTTTTGTTGCGTCACTCATCATTTTTTTTTCTTTTTTTTGGTCTTTTGTATGAGTATTTTTTTTTTTCTTATATGTTGTTGTTGTTGTTGTTGTTGATAAGTTGTTGTTGATGATGATGATAATAGTGATGGTGATCATGATGATAAATGTTAGCTTAGATGACCAAATATGTAATTACGTTGAAAAGATAATAAAAAAACAAACACATATTTCAACGGTTATTGTTTCAAATAGATAAGAACAAAGAGAAACCCACATAATTTGAAGAGATAGAGAGAGAAATCCACAGAATTTGAATAGACAGAGAAAAAAATTGAATAGATAGTAAAAAAAATTGAACAGATAGGGAAAAAATTTTAATAGATTGGAATTATTTTGAACAGATAGGAAAAAATTTTGAGCAAATAAAAAAAATTGAACAAATAGTCAATAAAAGTCAACAGATAAAAAAAAGTTTACACATAAATTAAAAGGTAAAATTAAAAACAAAATATACTTCAAAATAAACAAAAAGGCTTCTCACCAAACGTGGATGGACACTTTGCAGTCGGGGATTGCCGGCGCGGCCAATCTCTGGTAGTTTGGGCTATCTCAGAAGGCCGGCAAGCTACTTCGCAGGTCAACAAGTACCTCATGAGAGATGAACAAGACCACACAACCAGTCCGGTCGACAATGGCAAGAGGCAACAAGATAGAAGCAAACAAACAATAATGACATATATATATATATATATATATAGATAGATAGATAGATAGATAGCTCCATTTATCAAGAAATAGACAGATAGCTTTGTTTTCACATCCTCATATTAGGTTCAGAGATTCAAAAGAACTCAAAAGAGTGCAACAGAGTGAGATTTGCAAGGTTGGGTGGTAGGTTCTTAGGGATTCTCTTCGATGGTGTTTTGTGTGTTGTCTTGTGTTTATAGTTTTGTAAGAGAGGTGGCTCTTGTGATGGTTGAAAAGAATAATGTACATTTTTTTCTTTGATCTGTGAATGGAGATGGAAATTAATATTATGGAGAATTGCGCAAGAAAGATGTTTTCTTAATCAGATTTTGAAATTGGTAACACACCATGTTGGAGTTATGCTCCTTTTGTTTCAGCTGAAAATGTTTCTCGGTATTTGATATGACAAAACATGAAAGAATAAAAAAACGTTTTTATTTTTACTTTTTTTGTTTGTTTGTTTTCTTTTTTCTAGGAAAAAAAAAGGTTTTTTTTTGTAGTGTGAATTCTGATAAATATTTGACACTAAATACTCGAGTGAATAGAGTAAGGATATTTACTATATTTTTGCACTTGTGACGTATTGCCATAATTTCTAGGTATTTATAGTTGAGGGAAAAAGTTCACCCATAACTTTTTAGATATTCCTAGTTTGAAGTGAATTGTATTGTGTGTGTGCATGCAATTGTATTTTCTTGTATATTTGTGTTTTGTATTTCTCCGACTTAGGTACAAAAAAATATTTTTCACTTTCAAAGGAAAATTTATTTGGGTAGAAAATATTATTCACTTCGAAAAGTAAAAAATATTTTTCCTACTAAAATCTTACCAATAGCTATCACATTACCATCACAGGTGCCTCACAACCACCACCACCACCAAAACCACTAACAATTAGTTTCAATATCACAAACAAAATATGAAACGTTTTCTACGAATTTTTTTACTTCTAAAAAATGATTTTCGCCGAAACAAATTGCGGTGTTAATCAGATTTTGGAATTGGGCATCAAATTCCTGCCTCGTGCCCTTTCTAATGCAAACCAAAATCCAACACAATACCAAGAAGCAATCATCTCCGTTGAGTTGCATCTCATTCAGATCTGTTAAGCATCCAAAGATGTAAAAATTTCACACGAATTTTGATACTAACGAAAACATTTTCTCAAGTACTGTGTTCTTACACAAAATGGGGAGAGAGATTGGAGCTCAAATCACATATATTAACATAGAAGCATATGGGCGGCCACTCGATGCTATAGAGGTCTGTAAGGTGGTAACCTTGCCATATATGGCTCATGTGGCTGCCACCAAAGAAAAGGATAAAAAGGAAAAGGAAATGAAAGTAATGACTTGACGGTATTCAACCTTCAGGCTTAAGTTCTAGTTCAGCATATGATTACATATTTTAGCTGATTTATGAATTGCCCGGCACTGTTAAAAATACAACAGTTCACTGTAGTAGTGGTAGTTTCATATATCATATGACGAAAAATCGTAGAACAAATGTCAAAACACTTCCTTCCATGCAGGTCAGTCCACTGAAAGTCACAAGCAGCCACCCAACTGTAGACGACATTGTGGAAAAAAGAATAAATAAAAAGACGCACAAGGATCAAGATCTAATTAGAAAATTTCAGTAAAACTCGATCGTTATGGCTCAAATTTGGTCCAAGTTTGTGTCTCCATAACATAACCTTCATTTTCTTTCTTTTTTTTTTATACTTAAATTTATTTTTTATGTGAATGCATTATAAATTTGAAATTGAAAATATTTGATACATGATTAGAGACAAATAGTTTGTTTTTTTGATAAATAATAAATTTTATTAAAAAAGTATCAAGATGATGCAAAGAAAACAAAAGGACCAAAAGAGGAAAACAAAACTTGTCTAACCAATTACATCATCCAAAAAAACTAAGAAAGTAAATAGATCTGGATCAACTTTACACTCCAACCAACTATACAAGGTAACTAAGAACCGGTTCTCCAACCACAACACCGAATGCTCAATTCCTTGGAAAGTTCTCTCGTTCCTTTCTAGCCAAACCAACCACATCAAACAAAAAGGTGCCAACGACCACATCCGTCGCCGACGCTGCCCAATCCGAGACCCCCTCCAACTAGTTTGTTACATATGTGTGATGACAAAATTAATTAGATATATACATGTCATATCGTTAACATATTGTTATTTAGAATTTTCCATATCAACGTCTCTGTATCATCATACTCATATCCCGTATCCGTATCTACATCCATACTTCATAGGAATGATCTACTTCAATGTCTGAATATCTATGATCAGATCCTTTAGGTAAGATATTTATGTAAAATCAGCAAGACAAACTTGTCAAGCATAAAGATCAAACAGGTGGACCCTTGATCATGATCCTTGTATCATCATTGTGCTAATCATCAAACACTTACTTTCCAGTAGAGCACTTTACAAGTACTTTAAATGTATAGAATTGAAGTTTTACGGTTGGATTTAGTTCTGATACAACCTCAGGTAAAAGAAATATTCAAATTCGACTCCATGGAAAGGACAGTACACCTACCAGAACAGCTTCTATTTCCCTGTCTGTGACAGGTGTGCGCTTTGGCTGAAGAGAAGCTTGCCCTCCAACAGCAGTGTTGATGGGTGCTGCTGGAACATCTGACCTTGGTGCAGAACCTGGAAATTGATAATAAAAAAAGAGTTGATTACCCAAATTAAACTAAGCCTTGTGTCTCAATCAAGTGGAGTCAACTACGACATGAATCATTTTTCACCACTCTGTTTGGTCAAGGGCTATATGCTTAATTAAATTAAATAAATTCATATTTTTTTCACTAATGCATCCCACATCAGTTTAGGTCTTCTCCTCCCCCTAAAATTTTCATTTGTGGTATTCATATTACTCTTCCTTGCTGTTGCATTTATTCGTGGTATATAATCAAATCATCCTAACTTGTTCTCTCTCAACTTATTTTCAATTGGTGCTACTTTTACCTTTTCACGAATATTTTCATTTTCAATTCTACCTTCCCTAGTCTTACCATACATCTATCTAAGTATTCTCATCTATGTTTCGTGTTTTAGTTGCCTAGCATTCCATCCCATAAAGCATTGTTGACCTTATAACTATTCTAAAAAGAGTTGATTATGTCCCTAAAATTCATACGAAAAAATACCTACTTCAGTAAGATCTTTAATGTTTGAAAACACCGTTTTCGCAGATGAATGCAAAATTACTTTAGCAGTACTCCAAAGTACCAAAATCCAATGTTTGAACTTTGAATCAAACCACCAAAGTATAAATTTGAGATGTTTACATTGTAGCTTCCTCTAAAAGGAGCACTTGAACCCTAGTGTGGTGTCCAATTGCTGTTTAGCAACTTTGATACATCTCAAAAAAGTAAAGAACAGAACAACAGTGGAAAGATATACTTTGAGACCTGGCTTAAGAAGTTGCAGTGAACAACACAGAAATTTTGTTTCCACTGCAAATTGACAAGATTGTAGAAAGGGAACCAGACCTCGCATTCCTTCTTCCATTTCTAAGTTAGTCGTCAAAATTTAAAACATTTTTCCTTCTTCAAAATTTCTCAAGCCCTAATATCCCTCAAAACATGGGGTACCTTCAATCCCATTCTTCTTACCAGTCACCTACTGGCCAAACTGCTTCCTATCTGTGACATATTCAACCAGAGCCAAAACCTTGATATGTACATTTTTGACACCCATGGTCCTATGTAAGTGTGCTGAATTCACACGATTAAATGTAGTATTTTTTCCGAAACATATCATGACCGCTCAAGTCCCATGATTTAAAACAATGAACTAATTCATTAATAGAGAAGTGCTCCTAACTAGTACATGTACAATAATTTGAAGTTACTTCGTCCAGGGATACTCTATACCCAAATCCCTATGTCCCTTTGTCCCAATGCATTGTCAGCCATGGTATGGTATGTGTGTGTGAGAATCTCTCGACACAAAAATCTTGAGACGATCCTATGGCAAGGAGCTTGGGAGTTTATTGGGACAAAAAGGGATGTAGGGACAGAGAATCCCGTGCCAAGTAGTTCCACCCTTGATCAGAATAATAGTGCTTCTAGCTAGTATGATGATATATATTTACTAACACATAAGCAAACCTTGTTGTCCAACCGTCTCGTCTTGTCCCAAATTAAAGTGAAATTTACTGAGTCCCCATGACTGATGCATTCATTTTGATTTGAACTCTCTTATGTTGCCATTACTCCATTTCACATCCTCATTTCACCTTCTTTTTAAAACTTCAAAAAAAAAAAAAAAAAAAAAAAAAAACTATACTAATATCTCAGTTAGCAATGTGTATGAATACCTAATCTCCTCCCTAAACTAATTTTACTTAGTAGTGTCAAGGCATCTACTAAATCTAGCATCAGATACCACTCATTTGCGATTGTTTAAAAATACATCAGGTGATCTCATTAGCTAAAAAATATCAAACTTAGATCAATCAATAATTCAAGAAAACAACATAGAGAAGCACACACCCCAAATTTGCTAACCATAACTGACCTAGTTCATAAGACCAAGCAATTCCTAAAAAAATTATTTTTATTTTTTGTTTAGGCAAAAGGAAAGAAATGAAAAAAACAATCAATTAAAACAAAACAACTGAAGTGCAGTAAAATTAGTCAGAATTTCATAAAAAGTAGTGGGTTGTGCAGTTAGAAACACACATAAATTTATAAGAATAACCATACATTTTCTAAATCAATGAGCTCTAATGACATGAAAGTTAAAAAAACCACAAACATCTCTATTACAATGGAACCCACACTCCATTAGGACTATTTAGAAATCCTTCATTTTTGAATTTATAAATACACACCAAGAGAGAGAGAGAAAGAAAAGAAGATCGGAAGAAGGAAAGAGAGAGCAAGGGAGAGAGAAGGGAGAGACCTGAAGCAGAGGGTTTTGGGTATCTTAGTGGGAATTTGATGCTGGGAATTCTCCTCATCACTTGGAATCCTCCTCCACCCATCTCTCGCTCTCTCTCTCTCTGGATTAGTTGAAAACAGGTAAAGAGAGAGGACTGGTATTCCCTTTCTTCACTTGGACCATTTTTTGTAAAAAATTATAAATACATTCTCTAAATTTATTTAAAATATGAATTATTTATTATAATTTTCAAAATTATAAATACATCCTCTAAATTTATTTAAAATATAAATTATTCATTGTAATTTTAAAATTTTAAAAATTCTAATAAAAATACTTAAGAGTGCATTATATTCACTTTTAATTATACTATTTTTTTATAGTTATGTTTAATTTTTCTTTTCCAATTACGATATTATTTTATATTCACTTTTAATTATACTATTTTTTTTTTATAGTTATGTTTAATTTTCTTTTCCAATTATCATATTATTTTAGTTATAACTCATGAGTGTTTTAGTTATGTTTTATGCTATGTATAGCTATGATATTTTTTTTAGTTAGGATTCGGAAAATATGAAATTATATAATTTTTTTCTTTAATTATAAAATGGGTACCACAACGTTTTTCCTGAAAATTACATCTCTCACTTAAAATTTCTAATTTCATAATAAATTACTCATTTTATTAATAAATTATCAAGTAAATTAACATTATATAATGATGTTAAAAATATATTTCAATTAATAATTCAAGTAATTTCATTATTATATAAAAAAGTAGTTAGAAATTTTATTTTTTAATTAATTTTGTAGAAAAAAAATTCTGACTACTTAAAATAACACTTTATTCCTTTTATGTTTGATTATTTTTTTTCACTTTTAGCTCTTCATTTTTTTAAGGAGAAATTATAAAAAAATAAAAATAAATTTAGGATTTGACTCTTATAAGAAAATAAATCATGAATTTTTAATTTTGTCAATTTAAACTCAATAAAAATAATATTTTAGGCATTTTATGCATATCTACATTGAGTTTAATAAAGTGTTTCTATTAGTACTCTACTTATTATTTTGGACTCCCAGTTTTTTATCTTTTTTTATTAACCTTATATGAAATTATTAAAGATTACGTCAATTATTTTGGAATAATTTATCTCACAATTAAACTCATACACCCACTGAATTATAAGATAGAGTTTATGAGAGTACCCACCTATATCACAATCCATACACTTCAAAACCATCAAAACTTATCCATACTCAAAATCTTAAAAGCCTTCCAGCGGCGATATTTCGGTAGCAACAGTGGCAACCATTCGATTATACACACTTTTTCGGCAATAGCAATAAGTGAAAGTTTTTCCAACAATCACAATTTTCATGAAACGAATGAAGTACAACAATGTAACCTCAGAAGAAGTTCATAACTTTGATAGTGTTCATAACTTGAAGAAGGTTGGCCTTATAATGGTAAGTTCCTTCAAAAACAGGAACAAAAAATGATGAAAATAGTTCAACATTTTTTTAGTACTGAACTCCCAAACATATAATAAAAAAATTCTGAACATATGAATTTTGTTCCGACATGTTTTATCGATCAATTTCCTAAATTTAATTTATATTGTTATTTTATGGTGATGACAAACATTCTTTTCAACTTTCATGGAAGTTTGAAACCCAAATGCCAACTAGCAAAGCCTCTGGTGAGTGTTTCTTGAAATACCCATATCAAATCTTGTAAGGAAAAGTGAGAGGAATGTAGGTTTCAGATCAAGAACTCTAGAAAGAAAGAAAAAATTATGGAGAGCTAAAAAGATACTATCGTAAGAAAGAATGAGAGGAATATTGTTGTGAGAATGAAAAACATGATCTGTAATGCTCCCAAAATAATACAATAAAAATAACTCGTTGTAGACGAGCCCGCGTGAGGCCTTCGTGCTACAGTTCGGACTCAATTTGTGTCACGGTTCTTAATCTGAACCAAAGAGTCCAAATCTGGCAAATCGTTTTGAGAAAACAGATTTTTAGAAAAGAAGTACCAAACATGGACTGTTTTGCCAGATACAGAGTCGCCACCTAAATATTTTTTTAAGGGGGAATTTAGGAAACCCTGACTCGGTGCCAAAGGCCACGTGTCCGTCATCACCAAAGTTGCCTCGGCTCGGGAGCTAGGGTACGATTGGGGAATGTCAGCTATGAGCACCCCCTCTCGCCCGATCCGAAGATCGGCCTCTACTAACCGTGATATCCGTTTTTGAAAACGTTATGTGTTCTTATTCCGGTTATTAGCCTAGAATTACTATGTTATGCGCACAGTAAACAAGTATAGACCAAATCGCCTAAATTGGAACAAAACATAGCATGTTGGTTTTGGAAATGGTTTGCTACTCGCAAGTAGGCTAAAATGCAGGTTTTGCCACCCTTAAGTAGACTTTTAGAAAAAAGATGGTTTTGCCACTATCGAGTAGGCTTAAAACTCACAGTTTTAATGCATTATCCCAATTTAAGCAATTCGACCTTCATCCACAGGCATTCAAGCAGTTATATCACATAAGCAGCTAGCCTCATGGTAATCATGCAATTATGGCAACACTCGCACACATGCGGTATGCTAAAGCAAAAGGACTTACAGAGTACTCCAAGCCAAAACAGGGAACTCGTTAGCAAATCAATGTATGATCCAAGTCCATGTTAAGTGCCTAATGCAACGCATACAAAATGTCACTAGAATAGGCTCGGCTAATCTAGAAGTGGCATGTGAAATGCACCAACATCATGTATTCAAGTTAGATTTGAAATACTAATGCAGTTAGCATGATGCGCCGAGCCCGGTGCATGCAATACTGATGAATGATGCATGCATGCATAGCATAAGGTATGCTAAATTAAACATGACCTATTACTAACCATCAAAGCAGGTAAGTAAAAGGGAGAAAGAAGTGGGGGTTGGAAGACATGTACACACTCACCCACACTTATTACAAATTCGCCCTCGCTCGGAGGGACCGAAAGAATAGTACAAATTAACTAACTCGCAAGCTAATTAATTGTTACAAATCACCTAATTAATTAACAAATTAACTAAGCTAAGAAAATCAATAATAAAAAAAGGGGCCTCGGGAAGGGGGGTCCAATGCACGCATGCTCGGGTCTTGCTCGGAAGTCCAGTGCCATGCACAAGCCGCCTCTGTTTTCCCTGCTCTGCTTCTCTGAAGTCTGCCAAAGTCTCAGGATGTGCTCACTGGATGTTGGGGAGTGCCACCGGCTGGAAGGAATCATCATCGGCTGTGATTTGGTGTCGATCGGCCAAAAATTAATCCATCGGCTACCGATGGATTGCCGGTCGGCACTCTGTGCAGTCGATCGGCAAAAAGTTCCTGCAGAATCCGTTTGACAGCAGCAGAGGGCAGAGCTTTGCATGGCAATGTAATTCAAGCAATGTATGCTCCAACCATATCCCTTATCATGTTTATGACTCAAAGGGACATGGTCCTTGGTTCTCGGACCATCAACCGCCCATTTCAATGCGTGATGACCCAAGAGACCAAGTTATGCATGTTGATTTCAAATGCGTTGCAAACCAACAAACAAAGGCCCAACTCCTATCACTAAATCAAGGAACAAGGCATGCATGCTAGATGGAGTGCAACCTAGGCATGTGAACTAGCATGCAACATGGGCATACAATGCATTTATGCAAGTATGCAAGCAAACAAGCAAAGGATGGACTTAAGCTCGTTTGGACAGCCCTTAAGGAAGCCCAAAACAGTGGCCATCAACCAAGGAAATGAGGCCAAATGCACATGCAAACATACATGACAACATGGACCAACATTTAAGCACATAAAGGCAACTTTTAAGCGCACTTTAAAAGAGGCATAGCATGGACAATTAACATGCAAATGAAGCTCTGAAAATCATGCTATAGGAGGTGCCAAACCAACTAAACAAAGCAAGCATATCATGCAACCAAGCCCAACACCTAAGGCTCACCAAAGAGGCATTGGACTACACTTATCAAGATCAAACATGGCATGATTTAAGCAACTAAAATCGGGGTTTTAGCATGTCAAAATGAACCCCAAAAACCACTTAGATGACATCTAAATGACTTACACATGGAAGCATGCACAAATGCACCTTCAAGGAGCATGAAACACAAACTCTTAAAACAACAAAGAGCCATGAAATGCAAGTATACAAGCATGCTAAGTGGACTAAAATGACATGGAAAATAGTCCCAACTCACTAAATCAAAGCAAGTAATGCATGCTATACACTCACATACTTGAAGCCTACAAGCTAAAATGCAAAGGGACTATGCAATGCATGCTAAAGTCGACCTAAACAACTAAGGACAGACCTTAATCATGGCAAAATAAACATGAAAGCTTCACAAAGCCAAGCCTAAAGCATGCTAGAACAATGGTTTACAACCTAAGGCATGTTAAGGCAACAAAATGGCATTACAAGGCATATATGCTAAGCAAGCATGGTGTACCAAAACCAACTTAAAACAATGCTATATCATGGCATAATAAGTATAAAAAACAGCCAAGGCATGGTCAACATGAGCCTAAGCTAGGTGCTCCCTCAAGAGGCAAAAAATGATCCTTTTCAAGGACAACAAGGAGAGGGGGTAGCCCTCTCCTTCTTGGGATCTCAAGGCACCATCCTCACCTCTGAAATCCCTCAAGATTTCAGTGGTGAGGAGGCCCAAACACCAAGGTCTCGGAGCTCACCCAAAATGGCACAAAATGGAGCCTTACAAGGCTTAAGAGGGGTCAAACAACCCCAAAGCTTGAAGCAACCTTAAACAAATATTTAGAGGGCCTAAAAACAGAACTTTTTTATGTTATACACAAAGCTCAAAAACAGTTTCAAGATAGGCTAAAAAGCTAAGCAAGAAAGGGAAAAAAGGGGCAAGATTGTTACCCTTGAAGACCTCTTTCACAAATGAAGCTCCAGCAGCTTCTTGAGCTTCAAACCAGCTCCCAAAACTTCAAAAACAACCCTCTAGAACCTCAGTTCCAAGAGAAAGGTGTAGTAGTAGGTGTTTGTGTGCAATACTAAGGCCTAAAACACACACAATACAAGAGAAGGAGAGATATAGATATAGGATAGATATAAAACCCTAAACCTAGAACCAGAGCTTCTCTAACAATGTTTTCTAACCTAATGCCAAGAGAGGAAGCCTCTTCTTATAGGCAACTCCCTCTTGTAAGGCTTCCAAAACAAGCCATCCAAGAGGGAAATCCCTCCATACACGTGTATGGAGGGGAACAGAGTGGGTGCCAGCTATCACAGCTGGCACAAAATATCTACTAAAAGTAGATGAACAGTGATCGGCCATCCAAAATTGTCATTTTGACAAAATAAATGGCCGATCGGCAACATACACGTGTATGGAGGTATTGAACGTACAGAGAAGTTTCCAATGGTTATGAAAGATCTCAACATTTCGATTGAACGTACAGAGAAGTTTCCCATGGTTACGAAAGATACGTATGTGTTTTCTTTCCTGAAACTTACTTTGATGGAAAATGGATCTAGAAAAAATCGGTGAGTTTCTTGCATTTCAAGTTAATGACGTTGAGAGTTTTAGCGAGAGAGAGAGAGAGAGAGAGAGAGAGAGAGAGAGAGAGTGAGAGAGAGAGAGAGAGGGATATAGAGATGACTCCTTCTTCCTGATTCCCATTAGGGCTTTGGCGATGCATTGATTAAAGCCTCGATCATCATCGTTTTTACATTTATTGGTAATTATTCCCAGAATATTTAAAAATAATAATTATTTTCTATATTTTTAGACTTGTGTTTGGGTTTACAATTAGTGTTTTAAAGGAGTTTTTAGAAAAGAAAGAAAGAAAAGAAAAAAAAAAAAAACCTGATAAATCTAGTTGTAGTGATAGACAAATTTTCTTCTAAAAAAATTATGGAAACCAGTTTGAGACTTGGAAATGGTTTCATCAAGAAATACTGTTACTACTACTAATAGTAGTCATATTGTTAATCTATTTCTTTGCCTTTTTCTTGCTGAAGTTGGCTTCTGTTTTTCTTCTAAGGTGTGTAATTAGGCTGTGTCGTGATGTTTCATGAGCTTGGTGGATACTCTGATGAAAATTTGAAGTTCTTTCCCTTATCTCTTTAAAATTATATGCAGGTGTATGTAGTCTATAGATGGTCATGACCCGGATGAAATTTTGTTGCAGAACCACCAAATGCTTACTGCTATTCATAAAGGAAGG
The DNA here is from genome assembly GCF_055761805.1 of Camellia sinensis. NCBI lineage: Eukaryota > Viridiplantae > Streptophyta > Magnoliopsida > Ericales > Theaceae > Camellia > Camellia sinensis. The sequence goes on from NC_138968.1 coordinate 16,245,317, forward strand.
TCAACCCAGTGCTCTTTTCTTCCCTTCTTGAATTGTAAATAAATGTTTTCACACTCAAATTTTGTTGCTCTTGCATTCTTCTTCTTTATCTTCAAATGGCTTTGTTGAATGCTAGATTTATTTATAAAATGATATCTAACAGTATTGGCTGATATACTCTTACCCCAACTTTAATATGCCCTTATCTGATCCACATTAAATTCTAGTCATTTTCAAGGTTGAAATACAAATTGGTGTTGGTGGGTAATATTGGTTGTGTTGATCACATTGTGTTCTATTGATGACTATGTTGTGATACAGTGTTGAACAAGCCAGAGCATCTCATATATACAGCTACAGACATGGTTTTAGAGGCTTTGCAGCCAAGATGACAGAGGACCAAGCTTCCCAACTAGCCGGTACATATTGATGAAACTAGTACTATAACAATTTCTCATCATTTGATTAATTCATATCCATGACTCTCAAATTGTTTTTGTATTGAAAAAATGGAAACAGAGATGCCGGGAGTGGTGTCGGTGTTTAGGAATAACAGGTATCATGTTATTACAATTATTGAGCACTTAAGGTTGGGTATCATGTTATGGTCATATGCACCGCCTCTTAATTTGATGAGATATCAATAGAATCCCGACATGCTGCCACTTCTTTTTTTCTTTTTTTTTTCTTTTTTTGCAATGGATTTCTCTTTTACTGGTTTAAAGATAAAATATGAACATTTGATGGAATAACAACTAGGGTTGATAGGTTATGCCATGAGACAAAAGTTCTATTGATTGTCAACTAGGAATAACAAGTATGGTCAGTAAAAACTTTTGAGACAAAAGTTCCATTGATGATTGTTGGTGGAAAGGTCATGCTATGATGTGATGACAGTTTTTTTCAGTTTTTGTTTTGTTTCTTTACTATTTATTTTTTTGTGGAATTTTTTCCCTTGCTTTTTATTTGTAGGATTATGATTCCTCTTATATTGAATTGAGTTGGGTTGTCATGTGAATTTACTTGGATTTGTAGGATGGCAAGCTGGCGCAAGAAATGTGTATATTTAAAACCAAAATTGGAAAAATTGGCAGCAGATTACTGTCCGAGGTTAGATTGAATTTTTGTTTATAACCATCTGAGATCTAATTTTATTGTGCTGGTTATCAAAAGCTTGTGTGAGCTTTATGCAAGAAAGCGTGTTATTACTTGCCTTTTGACTCTTTTTATTTAAGTAGTTGTAATGTATCAGTACTTTATCTGTAGGGGTGATGAAAAGGTAGTTTTTCTCTAGAACTGCCACGTGCATTCTTTCTCTCGGCGTATTTAATTCGTCCATTAAGACTTTGATGTATAGCATTAAAATTTTTCAAATCTCACTTGGTGTGAATAATGTTCCACACAAATTTGTGGTTCGTGCAGGAGTCACTGTAAGTCACTCAACTTTACAAATAATTTACATGCTATTGGTCTTTGTTTTGCCTCATTATTTCATGTTGTTACCTGTGCTCGTTTGTATTAGGGCTGTCTAAAATAATAAATTTGATGTGATACTCTTGTTGCCTCCCAAATTAATAGATAATTTTGTAATATAATTTGATCTTCCTTAGGTTTTTAATGCTTAATCTTGCATCTCCAAGAACACTCATACAAAGAATGTGAATGAGTCTACACTTCCAATCGAAGATAAGTATTTGATTGTCTTAAAGCATTAGTTTCTCAATCTTATTCTTCACTTCTTTCATGTTCAAATGTGAGAAAAAATATGATTTTGGAACTGTGAGATTATCAGAATTCAGCAAACAAAACTGGGAATTGGAGAATTGAGGATGCAATGGATTGGCATGCTAAATTATATGATGTTTGTAACATTTTAAGTCGTTGATGTTGTACATTGACATTTCATTGTTCTTATGTTTTGTCTTGCGTCTTTATATCTGACAGAGTGAATGTCACAGAGGGAGAAGAAAGAACTTTGATGACCAGATTGCACACTGTTGCTGACATTTTCTGCGTTGGGTGTGGATCAATTTTCGGATGGAAATACGTAAGAGCATGAGGCAGAGTTCTTAAGATTATGGTTTGCACGTGTTTAGTTGACTTGACTCTGGTGTTTAATTACTTTACGTTTTTATTTTCAGGAGACTACCCATGAAAAGAGCCAAAAGTACAAGGAAGGAAAATCTGTCCTTGAGCGGTTAGTAGATAATTGTTTTGATGAGTCGAAGAAAGAGATATTTGCTATGAAACCAATTTTGGAATAAAAACATAAATAAAATAAAAAAGAAAAATAAGTTGAGGAAATTAGAAAAGCATATTTTGACAACACAACTTCAACTATGAAATAGTGTTTTCAAAGTATAGTTTTGAAGAGTTTTACAATAAGTTAATTGAGTTTTACGATAAGTATGAAATTACACTTATGGTTTTATCTATGAAGCACGGGTGCGGGTATGAGTACGGTACGGGTACGAGTACGGGTACGTCGATACGGCAAAATCCCAAAAAAGTAGGGTACGAGTACGGCTGTGGTACGCCGATATTTTTTTATTTTTTTTATTTTTTATAATTATGGTTAAAAGATCCATCGTACAAATTGAAGTTAAATATCAAAACTAAAAAGAGAACTATAAAGCTACAAGACAAATATTAATATATTTGAATTCAACATAACATAACCAATACCAATTCAGTCCATAATCCAAGCAAAGGAAAAACAACCAACACCAAAAGAAAAACAAGGCCAATTCAGTCCATAACACAAGCAAAGGAAAAAAAACAAAAGAAAGCCCTATATATCTAAACTTGACACTTCAAAGTTCACTTCCATCAACTTCATCATTGAATAAAATAGCTTTCATCTCTGGCTCATCAAGTGAAAGATTTGCAATTTCAAGGAAACCAGAACCCTCCAATGAATCAAATGCATCTCCCCCAACGTCCCATAACTTGTTCTCTCCTTCTGTGTATAGTTGACTCCTCCTTGATAAGAGACGAATATTGGGGTGCACAAAAACCAAATCCTCGCACCGTTGTGGTGTCATTTTATTCCTCCTCATAGAGTGAATGAAAGAGTAGGTGCACCAATTCCTTTCACAACATGATGAGGAACATGGTTGGCTAAGTAATTTCACTGCCAAGGATTGGAGCATAGGTGCAGAAGAGCCATGTGCCAACCACTAAACCACTGGTTCCATTACTCCTCTATCACATATTGAGTCAGAGTCACTAAAACTTTCCAAACAACCTGAAAACTTCACATACTCTGTATTAACAACCCTTCTCTCATCTGAATCAAGAAAGTATCTCTTAAAACACTTGATTCTCATCTCAGAAATTTCAACATATTTGTGAGGAGGAACACGAATGGGATTTTCATGAAGCCACATCCCACTATAATACTTAGATTTCATAATTAGAAAAAAATAATAAGTAAATTATGCAATGAAAAAAATTAAAGTATAAACCTTGGATTCATGAGTCAAATGTGAATTATACCTTAGATTCAAGGAATGAGCAAGGCAATGAAGAGGTGTGCTACTTTTTGTCCACCTTTCCACTAATATTTGATGCACTACAGAATAAAAGGATGACTCTTCATTTTCTGACTTCCCTTCACGCCTATAGATGGATGCCTTCACCCGTTCAATCATTGAATCCCACATCTCATAAACCAAATGTAGACATGGCTTATCAATGTCACAAAATCTAAGCATCTCATAAATAGGCAATGTGAATGAGAGTATATATTCAATCTTATCCCACCAAACATCATTCAACAACTTTTCCTTTACAACAGCTGCTTTCCCAACATCACCTTCCTTGTAAGAAGCCCATTTGTCACTTATGACCATTGTTTGGAGACCATGATATATAAGTTTAAACCTTTTTAGCATAACAATTGCAGATGCAAAGCGTGTATCTGCAACAGAAAGTAGCTTCAAAGGTACAAACTCATTAAAAATACTCCCTCCGTCCCAAAATAATGGTCCCTTTTGGGGAATCCAACTTTTTTTGGTAGTACAATTATTACATTTGAAAAAAATTGATTTTCCAAAATTATCCTTTTGATAGTATATTTTTTGAGAATATCAATGTCATAATTGTACTTTTTATATTATTTATTAATTTAGAAGAAGGGCAAAATAGGAAATTTATATTATTTTTGTACTTGATTTTTGAAGAGGGACTAATATTTTGGGACAATGAAAAATGGAATAAGGGACTAATATTTTGGGACGGAGGGAGTAGCTAATCTCATAGAATGATTCATGATGAAATTTTTCACAAACATTACATCATCAATCACAGTAGTGATCCAATGGCATTCATCATAAGCATATGCAGCAACTCCAACTTCCTTCGTAGCACAAATGTTCTTAAGAGCAAGATTAAGAGTGTGAACTACACAAGGTGTCCAAAAGATCTTCGGATAATTACCTTGAATAATTGATCCAGCTGCACTACAAACGAACTTGAATTACATTATTAGGACCCACTTCATCATTCACTTCACTAATTAGTTTGGCAATATGATACTTGTCCTTGGTCTCGCCCTCACAATTAACAGCTTTTATAAACATAGCTCCACCATTACATGCTGCCATAAAATTAATGAGAGGCCTCCTTTGTGCATCAGTCCATCCATCATATACTATACTCAACCCCTTCTCATCCCATGACTTCTTAGTTGGTTCCAATAACCTTTCAATATTTGCCCTTTCTTTTTGAAGTAAGGTAGTCCTTAACAAATTATATCCAGGAGGGACATACCCAACAATTTGATTCTCAGCAGCATATTGAAAAGCATCCACAAAGTATGGATTCCTAGCCAAATGGAAAGGCAAACCGGCTGAATAGAACATACGGGCAATTAAAGAATGTAAATGCTCTCTAGCACTTTGATTGAATGCCCTATCTAAAGGACTACTCTCAATTGCCTTTTTCTTTCTTGGTGCATAACCTTCCATTCTAAATGTTCCAACATCTTCTACACTGTCGTGGCTAGCACTAATTTGAGAAGATGGAGGTGGTAAAGGAACATTTTTTGGCTTTGCCATTTTTTTCCGGTTTTCAGCTTCTTGATCTACCTTTCGAATTTCAGAAAGAAGATCACTCTTATTCTTCACAGTTGCACACACTCTAATTCCATGGCCAATAAGTAGCAACAAATGGGCTCTAACTCTAGAATATGACCCTTGGTACTCAATGTTACAAAAATTACACTTAAATTTTGTATTACCACTCCCTCCTTCACCCCTTTTAACTAATTTTGTAACATAGCCCCAAAGAGGAGCATTTTCATCTCTAGATTGATCAATGGAAGGAGCAGAAGCACTTGCAGCAGATGAACCTAAACTGCTTGATAAACTCATTTTCCTATAAGCATAAAAAATAATATTTTTGATTATTAACTAAACTGTTTTATAAGCATAAACTATGGTGAAAAGCTTATACATCTAGTTTAACTAAACTGCTTATTACATCCTATAAGCATAAACTGTTTTGTCAGGAATAACTAATTTTTTTGATTATTAGCATTTTCATCTCAAATTTTTTATTATTAATAACTAATAATAATATTTATGATTATTACCATTTATGATTATTAGCATTTTCATCTCTAATATTTATTATTAATATTTATTAGCATTTTCAGCATTAATAACTAAAGAAGAAATAAGAAAAAATAAAATAAAATAAAGATGAAGTAATTTTTTATTATTAATAACTAATAATAATATTTATGATTACCATTTATGATTATTAGCATTTTCATCTCTAATATTTATTATTAATATTTATTATCATTTTCAGTATTAATAATAATAACTAAAGACGAAACAAGAAAATAAATAAATAAATAAATATTTAGAGATATACGTATACCTCTGATCTCTGCGTCGAAGAGGAGATTAGGGCAAAACAGTAATGAGGAGGGTGATCTGATCTCTGCATCGAAGTCGAAGCCGAGGGTCGAAGTCGAAGACGAAGGTCGAATCTCTGGGTCGAAGTCGAAGACGAGGGTGAGTGAGGGTTGAAGTCGATTTGTTTCAAAGTCGTAGACGAGGGTGAGGGTCGAAGTCGATCACTGTTCGAAGTCGCAGAAGAGGAAAATGAAGATGGTCAAAGTCGCCTCTCTCTTTGCTTCGATGTGATGAGATTAGGGCATTCGTATACGGTATACACATTTTTTCTTTTTTCTTTTTAATTTTTTTCTTAATATTGCTCCGGTACCCCTCAATTTTTCAGAAAATTTGATTTCTGCCCTCGACGTACCCAAAATGTACCGAAGGCGTACCCATGCCGTACCTGAGCCGTACCCATGACGTACCCAACTGAGGCAGACGTACCGAACTGATTTTTGCCGTATCCGGTACGCGTGCAGCCGTACCGGTACGCGTACCCGCACCCGGTAAGTACCCGGTGCGTGTACGACACTATTTTTGGAGTACCCGTGCTTCATAGGTTTTATCATAGTTTTTAACTTCTATTGAGCTGTGAAATTACTTTCCAATTCCAATTCCAGTATGGTATTCTAGCAGCTTTAACTTCACAGCTTAATTCCGACGAATGGTCTCCAGCAAGAAAAGGTTAGTTCTGTTCTTCACTTCACGGCTTTACTCACTTGAAATCGATTGTTTTTACGTCCTTGAAATGTCTCTTGCTCTTTGCACTTGTTTGTGGTTTGTTTACCGAAATCGAAACTGCGAATGTTTGTGTTTAGTTGTTAAAATTTTAGCTTAATTTGTTGGGATCTGGTATAGATAATATTGCCATACTCAAGATACTGTAATGGCGGCTCTGATAATTCTAGCTTGAAATTAGGCTTTGAGTATGTAGAAAAACCAGTACGATGGAGTTGTGGAAGTGGATATTATAGATCAAATCGAGTGAGAAAATTGGGCTTGGAAGTACTGGTAAAGCAATATTACCTTGCTTACAACTCTTTTCAAAATTTTTATTTTTTGTTTGTTTGTTTGTTTTTGGAGCTCTATTTGTTTAACATTTACTATACAATACTTCTGCTTTTAATATTTAATGGCTCAATGCACTATTGATTGTGATAACAATATAGATTTCATATCAGATCCTTATTCTGTATAAGATTGGAGAGAAGTGAAGAGATAATAGATTTTACGCAGGATATAATTGTTATTCTGGTCTCAGGCTCTTAAGGGCGAAAAGAGATAAATTAATATTGAGCGAAGTCTATAAATTGAATAGAATGTTTTGTGGGACGTAATAGGTACTAATATAAATTGCAGCATGAAAAGAGAGAAAATAAAGTATGTTTAGAACCTATACGTAGCACATTTGTTATAATTTCTTCTAAAAAGCTCTTTCATGCCTTTGCTTTATGGAGAAATCTGCACAACTTTGATATTGTGCATTAGAGTAGATTTTTTTGTTATGCCATGTTTCATTTCAGCTTGGCTCGTGTTATTCTTTGCCTGACTAGAACTGAAGGCTTCTAGGTCATTCTACATGGACTAAATTCTTAGAAGAAGCGATTATTTATCCAGCTTAATAATATTAATAATTTCTTTAATTGAACTATTTATTCTAATAATATTAATAATTTCCATAACTTATATTATAGCGATCCCGGTTGTCCCTTTACTGTTCTATTGTATTCCGGACTCGGTTCCGTGAAGTTGGTAGTGGTATCTATCTTGTTGTCGTCCTTTAATTCCACTTGATTGAGTTTTAGGATGTTTTGGGCAGGGTTGTTACAGGTTGGTTAGGCCTTGGTTTCAATTCCTTGTTGTTCAGTTTTTAGGCGATCCGCTCGAGCGGGTCTTCTTGCGCTCGAGCGGGGATTGCATACCTCCAGTATTTCGTGTTCCTACAAAACTTCTATAGATGTGATTTTTGCGCTCGAGCGGGTTTGTTTACACTCGAGCGGTGGCGCTCGAGCGGGTTGGTTGGCGCTCGAGCGGGTAGTACTTTCTGGGTATCAGTTCTGGGAGGGGGAAATCTACGCTCGAGCGGACTGGTTTTCACGCTCGAGCGGAAGTGCTTTATTCTTGTGTCTTGGCACTCGAGCGGGCCTTATTGCGCTCGAGCGTGCCCAGATTTTTGTTCTTGGCGCTCGAGCGTTGTGTTTTCCGCTCGAGCGGGTCATGCGTATATGAGTTATTTGCTGGGTGATTTTAAATCACTTTTCACTTTCCTTTCTCTCTCCTACTTTTTCTAAAACCCATTTTGAGAGCTCCTCTCTCTAGAACTCTACCTTCTCTCTAGGCATTGATCTAGCTAAGGTGATTTCCTCACCTTTGGCCTTTGTAAAAGTTGTGTTGATCGTCGAGGGCGTCGTTTTGATCTGACAATCTTGGTCTTTGGAGCACTTTGGTTTTGGTCTCTTCTCCATCCGAGCTCTAACTTCGAGGTAGGGATATCCTACTCCTCTTCATGAGCTTTGTCTTTAAATTTTAGTATTTTGAGATGTTGGGGTTGGTTTGGTAATTTTGTGAAAGTTTGGGGCTTTTGTGTAAATTTACAAAAGTTGGGGTTTTAACTATGAAAAACCTAGATGCATGTTTGGCATGGAAAAGTGGAGTTAATGTTAAAACATTAATGAAAATGGAACCTAAGGGTTGTAATGTTAATTATGGAATATGCCCTAATTACATTGGTTAATTAATTTGTATAATTAATTATGAGAAATGAGGAATTGATTTGGAAAGGCATGGGATTAAAGGGTGTAGTTGGATTATTTATCACTCACCTAGTTGAAATGTTGATTATATATCCATTGTTGCATTTATTTTCTGTATAGAAATAACTGCTTTGGGCTATCGGTGGAGGATAGTCTTGATTGTTGTAGACAATGCATGATGATTAGGCAAACTGAAACTAATTACTGGAATGTGTCATTGAGTATGACGATTGAAAGAATACATAAAATTTATGTGTTGTGTGATGATGTGTATAATTATTGTTTATATGCATTGTGTTGTGTTAGAGGAGATAGGGGATGTACTCCACGGTTTAGGGGAAGATAGGGGATGGACCTCTAAACCGGATGTTGTTGGGAGGAGATAGGGGATGGACTCCATAGATAGAGCTCATATGCTTATCTAGTAATGTGTTGACAGAGCTCATATGCTTGTCATTGGAAGTGTGATAGTGCTCTTATGCATATCTGTGGAAGTGATGATATAGCTTGTATGCTTATCTGTTGGTATGCGATATAGCTTGTATGCTTATCTGTTGGTATGTGATATAGCCAGTATGCTTATCTATTATGAAATGGGGAAGTGCTTGATATGAGTTACTGTCTCATATGAGTTGTTTGGCCAGGTTCTGAGCCATGGTTATAAATTGAGAATTGAAAAAGAATTGGAAAATGGACTGTAATATGAACTTGTATGTCATGAAACCGTAAAGTGTAATAAGGGAAAGTATCAGTGTTGGCCATCTATCAACTGTTAATCTTTTAGTCATTGTTCATATTTGGTTTAGTATATTTCTACTGGGCTGTGGCTCACCCTATATGGGAATATCATTTTCAGGTACAGGTAGCATGCCACCTCCAAGGATGTAGCTTGGGAGGCTAGAGGCAGGCGGACTTTTGTTGTTTTATTTCTTTGATATATTACATGTATATTCAAGCCAAGGGCTTAATGTGTAAATGAGTTAGCACTCTTATGTTGTAACCAAGTGTTAACTTGGAAAGCTGCAAGCCTTTAGGGCATTTGCTTTTGTTGTTAACATGTAATACTTTTGGTAATGGAACTCTGATGAATAGAAGAATGTGGAACTTTTATATATCAATGCATGTCTATATTGATGGGTTTAATATTGTTATTTTGAGGGCGTTACGACTTGGTATCAGAGCGTACCGGGTTCGAATACTTTGGGTACGTAGGAAGTGATTAGAATCACAATGGGTTTGTCTCGCTTGATAGAGACTTAGATGTAGTGTCATATGCTATGTGCTTAATTGATAATATGCTTATGTGACTATGTGGGTATGGGATTTAGTTTCTAGGATGTTGATTGGATCCTTGGGTTTCTGTGAGTCTTGTTGGAAAGGCACTTGATCAATGCTGTTTCTAACCGGAACTCTAGTAACGCCTCGGGACTATCATTATCCGGAAATAAAATTCGTAAGTGCTTATGTGTTTATGTGCTTACGTGGAATGAATTACCGTTGTCTATGCATTAGGACGCGAGTGTTATAGCTTTGGCACATTTATGAGTGTGCTAATAGTCTCGGTTACCTTTATTAGGATGTCAGGACGAGGACGCGGTAGGCGTGGTGGGCAGGAGATGCCTTTACCGGAGAAGGCTCCGGCAGTGCAGGAAGGAGTTGGTCAGGCCAATGTGGTCGAGCCAGCGGGTCAGCAGGCTATGAGTGCCTTGGCCCGAGAGATAGCAGGAGCTTTGGGTATTCTCAGAGCTAGAAATCAGGCAGCTGAGGCAGGGCCTTCTTTCTTAAAGAGGGAGTTCTTCCGGTCTAACCCGGATGAGTTTGTTGGGGATCCAAAGGAGCCATTGAAGGCTGACGAGTGGTTGGAACAAATGAGTAAGACGTTCGAGATGCTTGGCATCGAGGACGGAGCACTGAAAGTGACCTTGGCATCCTTCCAGCTGAAGGGAGATACGGGTCAATGGTGGAAGTACGAGAAGGCTCGTGTTGGTGGTATATGGGAGGCGTTTGTAAATGCTTTCCAGGAGAGGTTCTTATCTGCAGTGGCTAGGGAGAAGCTGAGGGATCAGTTTAGCCGGCTTAATCAGCAGGGTATGTCTGTGGCAGAGTTTGAGGCCACTTTCACTAGTTTGTCCAGGTTTACACCTGAATTGGTGGCATCCGAAGAACGCCGTTGCTATGAGTTTGAGCAGAAGTTGGTGGGTCTTACATCCGAGAGTATAGACACTTAGTGGATGCTGCAGCTCATATGGAGCTTATGATGCAGGAGGAAGACGAGGAGAAACATAGAGGCTCCAAGCGGGGCCAGGAGGGTCAGGATGATGGCAGGAGACAGAGGGGTTATAACCCTCAGCCGTCTCAAGGTGGAGTTGCTAGATCGACTTTCCCAGTGCCGGGTGCAGGCTCCGGGAGAGGCAGTCAGGGAGGCCTGACTTGTTTTGCGTGTGGCCAGCTGGGTCACAAGTCTTCGGTTTGCCCGCAGAAGGGCAGAGGTCAGAGAGATGCTTCTTCTTCAGCTAGACCCCAGAGTCAGAGTTTGGGCAGGGGGCAGCCCTTATCTTGCTATCAGTGTGGTCAGCCTAGGCACCTGAAGAGGTATTGCCCGCAGTTGAGTGCTACTTCAAGAGCGTCTGGTTCTAGACAGACGCAGGGATTTCAGCCAGCTCAGTCAGTGCAGGCCTTGAGGGCCAATCCGGGAGCTTCGTCATCCCAGTCAGTGCAGCAGTCGTATGCTCCAAGGGGAGAGCAGGTAGATCAGGGGCCTACAGGGCGCATTTATGTTGTTACCGCGCAGGACCTAGTACCGGCTCCATCAGTAGGGAGAGGTACCTTTTTGTTTTGCAACTCGGTTGCTAGTGTGTTGATTGATACGGGTGCATCTCATTCTTTTGTATCTGCTGCATTTGCATCTGTTTTGGGATTAGAGTTAGCACAATTAGCATCTCCTATTTGTGTAGTGTCACCTCTTGGGGGTGAGTTGATTCTGAAACAGGGTTGTAGAGGTTGTGATATAGAGGTCGCCGATTATAGGCTTCCGTTCCCTTTTGTAGTTATGCCTAGGAAGGGTTTTGATGTTATTTTGGGTATGGACTGGCTATCGTCATACCGGGCTGTTATCGATTGCTACCCCAAAGGGTCACGTTATGTACCTTGAGCGGGGAGTGGTTTCATTTCTTGGGAGACCGGGTTGGTAGTGTTTTGCCACCGGGGTATGATTCGCGAGGGCGGAGTGAGCTTAGTGGTCTACTTGCTAGCTTTGAGAGTGGTGAGTGTGATGAGACCCAGATTCTATTGCCGAGGGTGGTTTGCGAGTATTCGGATGTCTTTCCCGAGGACCTTGTTAGTTTGCCACCTCACCGAGAGATTGAGTTCTCTATTGATCTAGTGCCCGGCACGGCGCCGATTTCTATGGCACCTTACCGTTTTGCTCCAGCAGAGTTGGTTGAGTTGAAAGTTCAGCTCCAGGAATTGCTAGATAAGGGCTTTGTACGCCCTAGTGTTTCACCGTGAGGAGCACCAACTCTCTTTGCTAAAAAGAAAGATGGTGCCTTGAGACTGTGTATAGACTACCGAAAGTTGAATCGGGCTACAGTTAAGAATAAGTACCCTATGCCCCGTATAGATGACCTGTTTGACCAGTTGAAGGGTTCCCGTTGTTTCTCTAAAATAGACTTGAGATCGGGTTACCACCAGTTGAGGGTCAGGGAGGAGGATATTCCGAAGACGGCATTCTGTACGCGGTATGGCCATTATGAGTTTCTGGTGATGCCATTCGGGCTTACCAATACACCGGCAGTCTTTATGGACTTGATGAACCGGATCTTTCGGGAATTCTTGGATCGATTTGTGGTCGTTTTCGTGGATGACATTCTTATCTACTCGCCTTCAGAGGAAGAGCACGAGGAACACTTGAGAGTGGTGCTTGAGTTGCTTAGAGCCCATAGGCTATATGCCAAGTTTGGGAAGTGTGAGTTCTGGCTGAGGGAAGTCAAATTCTTAGGCCACGTGGTATCCGGAGAAGGGGTGTCTGTTGATGCATCCAAGGTTGAGGCAGTGCAAGATTGGGCACAACCTAATAGTGTGTTTGAGATCCGCAGTTTTCTGGGATTAGCTGGGTATTACCGTCGGTTTGTGAAAGATTTCTCCAGGCTAGCTTCGCCGCTGACTAGGTTGACGCGGAAAGGGGTCAAATTTGTGTGGAGTGAGACTTGTGAAAAGTCGTTTCAAGAGCTGAAGGTTAGATTGACCACCGTTCCGGTTTTGATTATTCCGGAGAGAGGGTTGGGTTATGCGATTTATTGTGATGCCTCACGAGAGGGTTTGGGTTGTGTGTTGATGCAAGAGGGGAAAGTGGTAGCTTATGGCTCACGTCAGTTGAAAATACACGAGAAGAATTGCCCTACACACGACCTAGAGTTAGCAGCTGTGATCTTTGCCTTGAAGATTTGGAGGCATTACCTTTATGGTGAGAGGTTCGAGGTGTTCTCGGACCACAAGAGTTTGAAGTATCTATTTACACAGAGAGACTTGAATTTGAGGCAGAGGAGATGGATGGAGTTCATTGAGGACTACGATTTCGAGTTGCACTATCACCCGGGAAAGGCCAACGTTGTGGCCGATGCCCTTAGTAGAAAATCCATTAGTGTTGTAGCTTGTATTGCCATCCGGGAATGGGAGATGATGGGTGCACTTGGTGAGTTTGATTTGCTACTGGGTGAATCCGTTGAGGTTGCGGCCTTGTTTTCTGTTGTTGCGCAGCCTACACTTGTGACTAAAGTGTTAGAGGCACAGAGAGGTGACCTTGAGGTTGAATCCTACCGAGAGAAGATCTCCGGTGGAAAAGTTGAGAAGGGTTTTGACAGTGTATCCCGACCTGAGTGTGAGATACCGAGACCGTTTGTTTGTGCCGGAGTCTTGCCGAGAGGAAGTACTCCGAGAGTTTCATCATTCACGTCTTGCGGTGCATCCGGGAGGTACTAAGATGTATCGAGATTTGGGTCGCCAGTTTTGGTGGCGGGGTATGAAGAGAGATGTGGCAGTTTTCGTGTCTAAGTACCTTACTTTCCAGCAAGTGAAGGCCGAGCATCAGAGGCCAGCGGGTTTGTTGCAACCCTTGCCTATTGCTGAGTGGAAGTGGGAGCATGTCACTATGGACTTCGTTGTAGGTCTTCCGAGGACTCAGCGGGGTAGTGATGCCATTTGGATGGTTGTGGACCGGTTGACTAAGTCGGCGCACTTCATTCCTATGCGCGTGAGAGATTCGGTAGATCATCTCGCCGACTTGTATATTCGGGACATAGTGAGGTTGCACGGGGTCCCAGTGACGATCGTCTCAGATAGAGATCCTCGTTTTACTGCTAGGTTGTGGCAGAGTTTGCAGAGTGCCTTGGGCACTAAGCTGACCTTTAGTACGGCTTATCATCCTCAGACTGACGGGCAGTCCGAGCGTACTATTCAGATCCTTGAGGATATGCTTCGGGGTTGTGTCCTTGACTTTGGTGGGACGTGGGAGAGGCACTTACCATTGGTAGAGTTTGCCTACAACAATAGTTTTCAGTCTAGCATCGGTATGGCACCGTTTGAGGCCTTGTATGGCCGACCGTGTAGGTCTCCAGTGTGTTGGGCCGAGGTGGGTGATGCACCTTTGTTGGGTCCGGAGTTGGTTAGAGAGACGACGGAGAAAGTTGAGCTTATCCGTAGAAGGCTTGTTACAGCCCAGAGTCGCTAAAAGAGTTATGCCGACCGTAGGAGGAGACCTTTGGCGTTCGAGATAGGTGATCATGTCTTTCTGAAGATATCACCTAGGCGAGGTTTGATGAGGTTTGGGAAGAGTGGGAAGTTATCCCCTCGGTTTATTGGGCCTTTTGAGATCCTTGAGAGGATTGGCGAGGTTGCTTATCGTTTAGCCTTGCCGCCGCAGTTGTCCGGAGTGCATGACGTATTTCATGTGAGTATGCTTCGGAAGTATGAGCCGGATCCATCGCATGTATTAGATTGGACCGACTTAGAGGTAGATGAGGATGCCTCGTATGAGGAGAGACCGGTTCGGGTCTTGGATAGGCGGGATCAAGTCCTGCGTGGCAAGACCATCCCTTTGGTAAAGGTTTTGTGGAAACATCACGGAGTGGAGGAAGCCACTTGGGAACGTGACTTGGAGGTCCGCGAGAAATATCCGGACTTGTTTATTAATGAGTAATCTTGTATTTAGATTTTGTAATGTTGTTGGACTTAAGAGCTTTATATATGTCTTAAGTTGTAAAACATTGGTAATGTTTTGGTATTAATGGAAGTATGTTGTAGAACTTACCCTGATATGGGAAGTTGATTATGATATTGCATATGTTGGCTATATGGTAGAATTGGAGTTGTATCATGTATATTGATTATGATATGAATTGTGAACCATGCATGTTGAAAATGGTTGGAAATGGAAGAAAATTGCATGACATTAATGCACTTATAATATATGTGTGAAATGCCTCCTGAAAAGAGATTGAATTGACCGGTAACGAGTCGGGTTATTTAATATTATGCTGTAATATTGTTGAGAATGGAGAAAATCTGTTTTTGAAAAACTTGTGTTTAATTTCGGGGACGAAATTCTTTAAGGGGGGGAGGTTATAGCGATCCCGATTGTCCCTTTACTGTTCTGTTGTATTCTGGACTCGGTTCCGTGAAGTTCGTAGTGATATCTATCTTGTTGTCGTCCTTTAATTCCACTTGATTGAGTTTTAGGATGTTTTGGGCAGGGTTGTTACAGGTTGGTTAGGCCTTGGTTTCAATTCCTTGTTGTTCAGTTTTTAGGCGATCCGCTCGAGCGGGTCTTCTTGCGCTCGAGCGGGGATTGCATACCTCCAGTATTTCGTGTTCCTGCAAAACTTCTGCAGATGTGATTTTTGCGCTCGAGCGGGTTTGTTTACGCTCGAGCGGTAGCGCTCGAGCGGGTTGGTTGGCGCTCGAGCGGGTAGTACTTTCTGGGTATCAGTTCTGGGAGGGGGAAATCTACGCTCGAGCGGACTGGTTTTCACGCTCGAGCGGAAGTGCTTTATTCTTGTGTCTTGGCGCTCGAGTGGGCCTTATTGCGCTCGAGCGTGTCCAGATTTTTGTTCTTGGCGCTCGAGCGTTGTGTTTTCCGCTCGAGCGGGTCATGCGTATATGAGTTATCCGCTGGGTGATTTTAAATCACTTTTCACTTTCCTTTCTCTCTCCTACTTTTTCTAAAACCCATTTTGAGAGCTCCTCTCTCTAGAACTCTACCTTCTCTCTAGGAATTGATCTAGCTAAGGTGATTTCCTCACCTTTGGCCTTTGTAAAAGTTGTGTTGATTGTCGAGGGCGTCGTTTTGATCCGACAATCTTGGTCTTTGGAGCACTTTGGTTTTGGTCTCTTCTCCATCCGAGCTCTAACTTCGAGGTAGGGATATCCTACTCCTCTTCATGAGCTTTGTCTTTAAATTTTAGTATTTTGAGATGTTGGGGTTGGTTTGGTAATTTTGTGAAAGTTTGGGGCTTTTGTGTAAATTTACAAAAGTTGGGGTTTTAACTTGAAAAACCTAAATGCATGTTTGGCATGGAAAAGTGGAGTTAATGTTAAAACATTAATGAAAATGGAACCTAAGGGTTGTAATGTTAATTATGGAATATGCCCTAATTACATTGGTTAATTAATTTGTATAATTATGAGAAATGAGGAATTGATTTGGAAATGCATGGGATTAAAGGGTGTAGTTGGATTATTTATCACTCACCTAGTTGAAATGTTGATTATATATCTATTGTTGCATTTATTTTCTGTATAGAAATAACTGCTTTGGGCTATCGGTGGAGGATAGTCTTGATTGTTGTAGACAATGCATGATGATTAGGCAAACTGAAACTAATTACTGGAATGTGTCATTGAGTATGACGATTGAAAGAATACATAAAATTTATGTGTTGTGTGATGATGTGTATAATTATTGTTTATATGCATTGTGTTGTGTTAGAGGAGATAGGCGATGTACTCCACGGTTTAGGGGAAGATAGGGGATGGACCTCTAAGCCGGATGTTGTTGGGAGGAGATAGGGGATGGACTCCGTAGATAGAGCTCATATGCTTATCTAGTAATGTGTTGACAGAGCTCATATGCTTGTCATTGGAAGTGTGATAGTGCTCTTATGCATATCTGTGGAAGTGATGATATAGCTTGTATGCTTATCTGTTGGTATGTGATATAGCTTGTATGCTTATCTGTTGGTATGTGATATAACTAGTATGCTTATCTATTATGAAATGGGGAAGTGCTTGATATGAGTTACTGTCTCATATGAGTTGTTTGGTCAGGTTCTGAGCCATGGTTATAAATTGAGAATTGAAAAGAATTGGAAAATGGACTGTAATATGAACTTGTATGTCATGAAACCGTAAAGTGTAATAAGGGAAAGTATCAGTGTTGGCCATCTATCAACTGCTAATCTTTTAGTCATTGTTCATATTTGGTTTAGTATATTTCTACTGGGCTGTGGCTCACCCTATATGGGAATATCATTTTCAGGTACAGGTAGCATGCCACCTCCAAGGACGTAGCTTGGGAGGCTAGAGGTAGGCGGACTTTTGTTGTTTTATTTCTTTGATGTATTACATGTATATTCAAGCCAAGGGCTTAATGTGTAAATGAGTTAGCACTCTTTTGTTGTAACCAAGTGTTAACTTGGAAAGCTGTAAGCCTTTAGGGCATTTGCTTTTGTTGTTAATATGTAATACTTTTGGTAATGGAACTCTGATGAATAGAAGAATGTGGAACTTTTATATATCAATGCATGTCTATATTGATGGGTTTAATATTGTTATTTTGAGGGCGTTACATATATTAATGTGAACCCAGCTCAATATTCAACAAGAACCATATAGAATTAATTCCTACAGAAGAGAAGGGTACAATGAGACCGAGACAGTGCAACTTCTGAGCCAAACCCACATTCAATGTTCACTGAGACCCGGGCAATTCGTCAATGAGAGTGAAAACTCAATGCTTCATGTGTTTTCACCCTCATCAAACTATCAAGTCTATTGAAACCCATTTCATGAGTTGGGTATAACTGGGTTAATTAATTAGACCGGCTAGTAAATTGTGTTTAATCGTGTGGTTTTAGGTTCAGTATCCTAGCAGCAGCAGCAATGGAGGTCAGATTGGAGCCACCACCGGAGGCAATCACCTCTCCCTGTCAATGAGCAACAATCAGCCAAGGCCATTCATCAATCCTCCGCAACTGTTTGCAACTGCTGCAGCATCATCAGGATTCCCATAGCAGATAACTACCCGACCCAAAATTGGCTACACCAGAAAAATGGATTTTACTCTCTGATGAGACCCTCTTGACCCAACTTTTGTGTTTTTTAAATCTTTATTTAACAAGGCCTTTGGAGTTTGCAAGAATGTAAAGATTAATGCTTTGAGCTTAAGTTTCTTCGTTTTTTGTGTTTCTAAAACCGTATATATCTATTATTATTTAGGCTGCCCTCTTATTTATTACTACATCAATAGGTCCTTGTTCATGTTACAAAAAAAAAAAAAAAGGATATCACGGCGTTTTCGAAAACGCCACCTAAACTCTAAAGCTAACGGTAAGTTTTTTAAAAAAGATGCGACGGCGTTTTGAAAACGTCGCTAAAATCATAGTGACGTCATAGTATCGTTTGTGGGATATTTGGTGGCGTTTTTAAAAACGATGCCTATAGTAATATGTTGACGTTTTCCAAACGTCATAAAGCTATAACGACGGCCGCATTGTCGACGTTTGGCATTAAACGTCATGAAAAGAATTAACGACTTTTTTAATACCTATAGCAGCGTTTTTTAAACGCCGCTAAAAGTAGATTTTCCAGCAGTGAACTCCACCACAAGAACAATCCTTATTCTTTTTCTTGTGGAGATATCCATAACATCACCTTCCCCTTTCGACTAAAATCTGACCCACACGACAACCGTGAAATTAAGTACTTGGAACTTGAGTGCCAGAACAATCAGACAGTACTATACTTGTTGTTTGGTAAATGTGCAGGCTATCAACTACAGCAACCACCATATCAGTCTGGTGGATGTGGGAATACAAAGGAATAATTGCTCCACTCTTCCTCTTCATTCTCTAACTCCTGACAACTTTACTAATACATTAGATTACAATATTAAGGATTCAATAGTAGTGTTTTTTATGTTAAAAAATAAATTAGTAGTGTTCTTGAGTTGTTGTTGCTGCTGATTTTGATCATTGTTACCATTACAACAACAATTTACACAAAAGAGGACAAGAACAAGAACATGAACAGGGAGAGCCATGTAACTAGCAAAGAACAACCTTTGATTTGTATTGGTTTGGCGACAAGCGTAGACCGGAGATAGTATAACAAATGTTGACCAGGCTTACAATACCGTTCCCACTCTGGCTCATAACAACTTTTAACATGTTCAATTTTTAATTTTAATTTTTTTTAATATATTTTACGTTATGAACTTTGTGGTTATATTAGAACATCTCTAGCAAGGATAGTCAAAATAGTTATTCAAAATTGCACTGTACTATTTTAGCTAATTATTTTTTTAATATACACTCCAACAAGGCTATCTATTTTAACTATCTTCTATTAAAATATTCTTATACTTTAACTACCTTCTTTCCCATATATATATATATATAAACTAACTTCAGGTGTTAATTTCAGCCCATATGATGTTTGGAGTGAAAAAATATGCTTAATCAGGTGAAAATACAACACATATGATGTTTGGAGTGAAAAAAATATGCTTAATCAGGTGTTAATTTCAGCCCAAAATAGCACCTAAACAGCCCATTATAATAGCAGCCGAAGCAGTCCAGCCTAAAGGGGGGCCGGAGGTCCAGGTGGACATCTGGCCAGACGAGCGGCCAAGGTTTTTGGCCCAACTTTACCACCCAAAACAGAACTCAGGATGCAAAAACAAATAAAAAATTGAAAGGCCCATGAACAGTACCTCGCTTGTCCTGGCAAGGTATTGTAGCTCACAACCATTTCAGCGATGCTTGAGCGAGTTTGCTAGAGCAATCTTTCACTCTTCCACATCGCTTCTTTGGCGAAAAAGAGAGAATGGTTATACTGTTTGAGATGCTCTTATGAATGGTGAGTTGTAAATGTTACGTTGTAGTAAGAAATGTTACAACATTAATTTGATAAAAAAAAAATTATAAAAAAGTTATGGATATTATAATAAAGTGCATATAGTATATATAATTTGGTTTTTCTTTCTGAATTTTTATTAATTTTGTCTACGTATACACGTTAGAAAATTGACAAAAATTCCAAAATCGTTAATTTTAAATTTTAATCTCTAATTTAGATGGAAGAATCAAATTAAAACCTTAAAAAATTGATTAGTGTCCCAAAATTGATTATTTTTAACCTCCAATTTAGACGAAATGAATAAATTAAAATTAGACTTAAACTATATGAACCAAATTATTTAAATTAAAATTATAAGAATTAAAGTAAAATTTGAGTCAAACCATAGAAGTGAAAAGTGTAATTAACTCATAATTTTTAACAATGTACAGTGAAATAACTTCCAAAACTTTTTTATCCATAATTTTTTGGGTAGTGCTATTATATCCCAAAAGTTAGACTCTATTTACATTCAAATGATATAATAGTGTATTTAAATATTTAAAGTAACTCTTTCTCTTTTATATGTTCACAAATCATCAACTAATCATCTCATTTTAGAACATAGATTTATAAATC
The DNA here is from genome assembly GCF_055761805.1 of Camellia sinensis. NCBI lineage: Eukaryota > Viridiplantae > Streptophyta > Magnoliopsida > Ericales > Theaceae > Camellia > Camellia sinensis. The sequence continues at coordinate 16,265,706 of NC_138968.1, forward strand.
ATTTTCGTAATTCCCCTAGCTGCTGCCGGCCACATTTTTGTCAAACATTTGTCCACTGACTTTATGAAGATAATGACAATGCCAAAATATAAAATCAAAATTCAACTTCTTACACACTACCACTACCCCTAGCCGCTGCCGGCCACATTTTCGTCAACCATTTGTCCAGTAACTTTATGACGGTAATGACAATGCAAAAATAATTTTTTTTAAAAAAAAAATCAAAATTCAAGCATGTGAGGGATCCGAGTTTATCCCATATCGATTCGTTAGGAACTCTTGACTCAACTTATAAGTGTATCATACCCACAAACCTTTAAGAGGCATTTTTTAATAAAGGAAGAACAAAACCGTGCGCACCCCCATGATAAAAAATGAACAATATCTTAGCGCGTGCTACAGCAGTGGGGTTGTCCACACAAATTGCACTATCTGTGGGAAACCTAACTCCACCACGTGGATCCACACGCTTGGGGGCTATAGGGAGTGCGTGCCCCGTGATACAAAGCGGATAATATCTTGGATGGTCCGCACAAAGTAGAAGAATCAACTGACCTTATGATAATAAAAAAATAAAAAATAAAAAAAAACAAAATCCAATAAGAAGGATCACAACACAAGGCCAAGAAACCAAAATCCAAATAGATAATACCAAAATGATGAATTGATTTTCCAGGAGGAAGAAGATGCAAACAGAGCGGTTAAATATGATTTCTATTGGTAACATATAGGCAGTCTGAATCAAACAAAGCTCGTATGACTAGCAGAACAGTAAATCTCAACTTAAGGCACAACAATTGAAAATAATTTGACTACTCAACACAGAACAATAAAAATCGAGAAACTTTACGGTTCATACAAAATTAGCATATGATACATTTATTCAATTTTTAAAACAATAATGCTCTTATCTATTAATTTTGTTTGCACTTTGACACTAAAATAAGGGAGGCATAGTGTAAATTAAATTACTAAATAAAAGTATTATTATCTAAAAAAAATAATAAGTTTGTCATTTATTTTACAAATGATCAGAATCCTTTAAAATCCCTAACATAAGGAGTTAAGTATGACAAGATGACACTTAAATTGTTGAGTTTAAAATGTGTTTTTTCATTTTTATTTTTTTTAGCAAAAGTTGAGTTTGAAGTTTAGGACGGAAAAACATAAATAAATCATAGTTTACAATAATTTACTCTAATTTACCAAATTATCAAATACCTCCAAATTTTAATATAAAAAATAATGATAAACTTATCACCCCAATGTTCATAACTAACAAAATACTTGTCCAACTTATGACTAAGGCCTTATTTGAAAACATATTTGTTAGGTCCCTATGTTGTCAAATCCGGAGACAAAACATTGTGTTGATTCAAATGTAATTTTTTGTGTTTTTGTTCTGTCCGCTCGAGCGGAGACTTGTGAGCTCGAGCGTAGATTAGCAGGTCTCAGTAGTTTGTCAGGGCAAGCAACAAATACTGGTGGGTGTGATTTTCCGCTCGAGCGGATTCTCCTACGCTCGAGCGCATCTCAGTTTGTTTCGCACGCAGTTTTTGGTCAGTCCGCTCGAGCGGGCTGTGTTGAGCTCGAGCGGAGATCGCGGATCCAGATTAATATTTAAAGCTGATAAGGGTGTTTTTGTGAAGGAGGTTTTCCTAGATCTGATCTAAACGAACTAGGGTTGTGTTTAAAGTTTTCTTTGGAGATTTTTCATAGTTTTCCTTGATGTTCTTGAGAGAGTTTTGAACTTATGCATTGAGATTCATACATCAAGGAGGTTGCTTCTTAAGTTACAAGAAAGTTCTCTTCGGTGGATTCCGAAGATTAAAGCATAGAATTCAAAAGGCGTTTGATTCTACGCAGTCGTTAATTCAACAAGTGGAGTTGTGGTGTGGAATCAACTTCAGGATCAATTCCGTGACGAAGGTGTGGTGAAAAGAGTTACAGAAGATTCAGAGACAAATTGACTGGGTTGGGTAATTTGTATTGTATCTTTGTAATCTTTTTGTTCTTCAGTAGTGGATTGATAGTGGCGTTTCGCCCGTGGTTTTTTATTACAATTGAAGGTTCTTCAATTGTGGTTTTTTCCACGTAAAAAATCGTTTGTGTCGATTTATTGTTTATTCTAAAAAACAAACAAACTAAAATCACTCTCGTAAGTGTTTGATGATTTTAGGTTGAGAGTTTTGAATTAATTGGGTTTTGGAATAAGTTTATCTTGATCTAATCACAAATCACGTAGATTTTCAATTGGTATCAGAGCGGGTCACTCTTTGTTTTTTTAAAACTATAGGAGTGTGATTTTGTGTGATTAGTATCATGGATTCTATTCGTGAAGGTAACTCGACTCATAGACCCCCATTACTTGACGGTACAAACTATTCTTATTGGAAAGCTCGTATGAGAGCATTTTTAAAATCCATCGATGAGAAAGTTTGGCACTCCGTAATCTTTGGGTGGAGTGAACCTACAATCACCGTTGATGGGATTGATATTCCTAAACCCCTTGATAAATGGGACACAACCGATTACCAGAATTCGAGTTGGAACAGCAAAGCTCTCAACTCCCTCTTCTGCTCTGTCACACCTGAAGAATTCCGTCGAATTTGCACGTGTGAAATAGCAAAAGAGGCGTGGGATATTCTTGAAACGATTCACGAAGGTACTACCTCTGTCAAAAGGTCAAAACTTCAACGTCTCACGTCTGCCTTTGAAACCCTTTTTATGCGCGACGATGAGACGTTCGATGAATTTTATGCAAAACTCAGTGATATCGTGAATTCTTGTTTCACTCTCGGTGAAAAAATCCCGGAAGCAAAAGTTGTTGGAAAAATTTTGAGGTCCCTTCCCGAGAGGTTCCAACCAAAGGTGACAGCCATTGAGGAGGCTCAGAATGTTGATACCCTCAAGCTCGATCAATTGGTTGGAAATTTGCAGACTTATGAAGCCCACCAAATTTCTAAGAAAAAGCAAAAAGAAAATATAGCTTTTACGAGTGCCCATGAGACTGCAAAACCTCCGGAGACTGAATTTGATTTAGAGTCTGATATGACGGCTATGCTTACAAAACAGTTTAAAATTTTTTTGAAAAAGAAGCCGAATTTCAGAGCCCCTATTTCAAAAGATAAGAGTAATGACAAACCCAAAACTGTTCCACCAAAATTTGCTCAAACTACTGAAAAAAAGTTTGTAAGGGGACTAGGGGTCAAGTGTTATGAATGTCAAGGGTTTGGCCATATGTCTCTTGAATGCCCTTCGAAAAAGAATCGGAAGAAAGTCTACACCGTAACTTGGGATGATGAAAGCGGGTCGGAGCAAGAACCCGAAGAGCCTGAATCCGATGAAGATGGGGATAGTGCTTTCATGGCGTTTTGGTCCACTTTCTCTCAAACTCTTCCAAAGCCTGCAGAGTTAGCTCTTGGTCAGAACCTGCATCATGCTCCTACCTTTGATGGGAGTAACTACCTGTTTTGGAAAATCAGAATGAGAGCTTTTCTGAGAGCTTTTGATCCAGAAGGCTGGCAGGCCATTGAAGAAGATACAGACAGGGCTGACAATCCGAGCAATCAGAGAGCCCTGATCACTATTCGTGGGGCAATTTCTCCTGAAGAACAGCAACGGGTTGTTCATTGCACAAAGGCTAAAGAGGCATGGCAAATTTTGAGCCAATTCCATGAAAGAGAAAATTCGCCTTCACTACCATCCAGCAACCTTCCTGTCTTAGTTGCTAGACTGGATGAGGTAAAGGAGAATGAAGAGCAAAAAGAGGATGATGAAACATCTGAGGATAATGATGAGATCAATGGCGATGAACTACAACAAGCCTACGAAAAGCTGTACGAGGAATCTTTGAATTTGTCCAAACTCAACGACAAACTCTCTCTCAAGCTCAAGACATGTGAGAGTGAGAATGTCAGGCTGAAAGAAGAACTTGTAGCAGCAAAGCAGAATATCGTCAAGATCTCGAGTGACAGGAAAGACTTATGTGGAAAATTACTATCCTGTGAAACTGAAAGGAATGAACTTCTGAAGGTGTATTCCACATATGAAGAAAAGCTTGAAAGTCTTGAGCTGTCACAAGCCAGATTGGAAGAGATAGTCTGTCAAAAGGATGAAGAGCTTCGGGTTGCTAGAGCCACTATTGCCATGTGGAACAAAGGTTCCAAATCTTTAGAAGACATCCTCGGGTCTCAACAAATGGGTTGCGACAAAAGCGGGTTAGGCTATGGTGCGACAGCTCACAAGGGTCAGGCCTCTACTTCACATGACAAGAAGACTCAAGCAAAGGGAAAATTGAAGGTAGACCAGACTGATCTCTCTCTCCGTCTACCTAAAGCTGGTAAAATCAACAAAAAGGAGGTAAAACCGGTTTTTATTTGTCATCACTGTGGTAGGTATGGCCACATTCGTCCTTACTGTTTTGAACTGTTTGGTAAGGTGTCTCAAAAGGGTAGGAATTCTAATACTATTTGGGTTAGGAGACAACCTTACATGTCTAGGCTGAACACCAAGACTAAAAAGATTTGGATTAGAAAAGAGGATTTGACTTGTTTTGTTGCTCACACTACTCTAAAAGCACGTGATTCACACATGTGGTATCTTGATAGTGGGTGTTCTCGTCATATGTCCGGTAACAAATCCTACTTCACCTCCCTTGAAAAATATGAAGGAGGAATTGTTACCTTTGGAGATGGCGGCACTTCAAGAGTCATTGGTAAGGGCTCTATAAGTGTTGCTGGTCTTCCCAAGCTAGATAATGTTCTACTAGTTGATGGTCTTAAAGCAAATCTTTTAAGCATTAGTCAAATGTGTGATTCCCATCATGAAGTATTGTTTTCAAAAAATAAATGTGAAATTTTGGATAAAAAGGGAAATACTGTCTTACATGGGGTTCGCACATCTGATAACTGCTATGGGATTGTTACTACTAATGATCTCACTTGTCACTCTGCCATCATTAGTAACATTGAATTGTGGCATCAAAGATTAGGTCACATGAATTTCAATGACCTAACTAAGATAGCCAACAAAGAGCTTGTGAGGGGAATACCTAAACTAGGTAACAATTTGAGCCATGTGTGTGGACCATGTCAGCTTGGCAAGCAAACCCGTGCTCCTCATAAAAAGGTGAACAGCTTTACAACCAAACGTCCTCTTGAATTGGTTCACATGGATTTAATGGGTCCTACTCGCACTGAAAGCATCGGAGGTAAAAGATACATTTTTTTAACTGTTGATGATTTTACTCGATTTTCGTGGGTAAATTTTTTAAGGGAAAAATCTGATACGTTTGATGCTTTCCAGGCCTTAGTCCCTAAAATCCAAAATGAACAGGGTGTTTCCATTGGGCGTATCATAAGAATCCGAACTGATCATGGTCGTGAATTTGAAAATAGTTCGTTTTCGGATTTTTGTGATATGCATGGAATCAAGCATGAATTTTCTGCTCCTATTACTCCACAACAAAATGGAGTTGTTGAGAGGAAGAACAGGGTTGTTCAAGAAATGGCTAGGGTCATGCTCCTTAGTAAGAAACTTCCTCCTAAGTTTTGGGCTGAAGCCTTAAATACTGCTGTGTATGTCATAAATCGCGTGTATTTAAGGCCCGGCACTTTACAAACTCCATATGAATTGTGGAAGGGTTTGAAACCTAATGTAAAATACTTCAAAACTTTTGGGAGTAAGTGTTATATCTTCAAAGATAGAGAGCCTTTGGGCAAATTTGACTCCCGAAGTGATGAAGGTATTTTTCTAGGGTATTCAACCACTAGTAGGGCTTTTAGAGTCTATAACCTGCGAACTTCATCTTTAATGGAATCTATCAATGTGGTTATAGATGACACAGGTGCACCTACTCCAGCAACAAATGAGGATGATAATGATGAGTCTCCAATCTTGGATACGAAATCACAAAATCAAGGAGAAAGTGCGGACCCATCACAAGAAATGGTTACAGAACCATCTTCACAGGTAAGGTCAAGTCCAAAGAGTGCTCCAAGGGACATCACTCCTGTTGCCCCTGTCACCGCAAGTCCTGAGCTTAAACCATCAGCAAATCATCCAGCTCAACAGGTGATTGGAAGTGTCTCGGATCGAATGAAAACCCGAAGACAGATTCGGGATGAGGTATCACATATGTGTTATGTTTCATTAATTGAACCTAAAAATTTTAAAGAGGCCTTGCTAGATGATAGTTGGGTCAATGCTATGCATGAAGAATTAGGTCAATTTGAACGTAACAAAGTTTGGACTCTAGTTCCCAGACCTAGAGACATGAATGTGATAGGTACCAAGTGGATCTTTAAAAATAAATCTGATGAGAATGGTACAGTTGTTAGGAACAAAGCTATGTTGGTTGCTCAAGGCTACACACAAGTAGAGGGTGTTGACTATGATGAGACGTTTGCCCCAGTTGCACGTCTCGAATCTATTCGTATTTTGCTTGGTGTTGCATGTTTTCTTGGTTTTAAATTGTTTCAAATGGATGTGAAAAGTGCCTTTCTGAATGGGTACTTGAGAGAAGAGGCATATGTTGAGCAACCAAAAGGGTTTGAGGACCCTAAATGTCCTAATCATGTCTACAAGTTAGACAAGGCTTTGTATGGATTGAAACAAGCCCCTCGAGCTTGGTATGATAGACTTACTACATTTCTTCTTGACAATGATTTTCAAAGGGATAGTGTGGATAAGACTTTATTTGTGAAACATACTAAGTCTCATATTCTTGTTGCTCAGATTTATGTTGATGATATTGTGTTTGGATCCACTGCTGAACATCTTGTGAAATATTTTTCGGATTGCATGACACATGAGTTTGAGATGAGCATGATGGGAGAGTTGTCTTATTTTTTGGGTCTTCAAATTAAACAGTCTCCTACAGGTATATTTGTATCTCAGTCTAAGTATGCGAAAAATCTTGTGTCTAAGTTTGGTCTTGAGTCTGCCAAACATGCTCGCACTCCCATGAGCACCAGTCTTCACCTCTCCAAAGATTCCTCTGGTGTTGATGTTGATCCTACCCTTTATAGAAGTATGATAGGGAGTCTTTTGTACCTCACAGCCAGTCGTCCCGATATTGCTTTCAGTGTAGGTGTTTGTGCCCGTTACCAAGCTAGTCCTAAAGAGTCTCATCTACTTGCTATCAAACGCATCATTAAATATGTTAATGGGACCTTAGGGTATGGGGTTTGGTTTTCCACTGATACCACAGCCGAAATTACTGGTTTTTCTGATGCCGACTGGGCAGGGTGTGCTGATGATAGGAAAAGTACCTCCGGGGGGTGTTTTTACCTTGGGAATAATTTGGCTTCTTGGCACAGTAAAAAGCAGAATGCCACCTCTCTTTCCACTGCTGAGGCTGAGTACATTGCTGCAGGGAGTTGTTGTGCACAAATGTTGTGGATGAAGCAAATGCTTCATGATTATGGAATAGAACAGAATACCCTCACTCTTTTTTGTGATAACACAAGTGCCATAAACATTTCAAAAAATCCAGTCCAACACTCTCGCACCAAACATATTGACATTCGTCATCATTTTATTCGAGAGTTAGTGGATGAAGGCCTTGTTGTTTTGGAACATATCCCTACTGAGCTTCAAAAAGCTGATATTTTTACAAAACCCCTTGATCTTCTTCGATTTGAGTTTCTTAGAAAGACCTTGGGTGTAATGCTCAGTAACTAGATTGTTTCCTGTGTTCGTGAGGTAAGTGTGAGTGGATGACTTACTATTCTTAGGTATGTTAATCTCATTGTGTTTGAGTCCTGGTATCTTTTGCATCAAAATATTCAAATGAACACTGCTCATGTTTCGTACAAGATTTGTTTTACATCTTTGTTCATAGCTCATTCTGAATGCCCATACTCATTTACTTCGTGATCTCATTCTGTACACATTCTTGAGCTAAACTGTTGCAGGGGTTTCCGCATAAGTGATCAAAGTTCTCTATGGACCACTGACAGTGTTTCGTGTACTTTTGCGGAGAAATTGACCTATACTAGTATATCATGGGTGATGTTAAGTCTCTTAACCATCTACCGCCTTAGTTCACTTCCATGGTTTCTCCCTCAGTACATGATCTCCGGGCATTAGGAAAAGGCTACCTCAGAGGCACCAACCAGGCCATCATTTTGAATTCATTCTTCTCTGGTTGGAATCCACACTCTTGAGCGTGCATGCCACCAGTGAGTGCCCACGAAAAAAAAAAAAAAAAAAAAATGTCTGAGGGGGAGCTTCCGCATTTACTTAACAAATACCTTGTGATTCCTAGTGGTTTGACTTTTCTCTGTGATAGTCAGTTACTCGTGTCGGAGGTCCAGCCATCCGATCACTACTAGGATTAACTCTAGCTTTGTGGCTCTCAAGGATTGCACACACACACATTTTTTTACATGAGCTCTCATATGTGTTTTTGAGTTATGCATTCTCATGATGCGTGTGGCTTTGATTTAATACTATCTGTGTTGTTCATGAGCTGGTGTTTCATCTCTTTTTAAAAATTTACAGAACTCATAATTTGATGGATTTTCTTGTCTTTGTGGTTTAGTCTACACTTGCTCTTCTCGCTTGTTACAGGACTTTCTAGGTGTGTTTTGTTTGTTAAAAAAAAAAAAAAAAAAAAAACCGCTCGAGCGAAATGTTTTTAAGCTCGAGCGCGTTTTTCACTCTTGCAGCAGTCTGTTCGTGTTTTGGCAGTTCTGAGAGATGGATTTTTGAGCTCGAGCGGCCCTTTGCACGCTCGCGCGGGAGTCTGCTTGCATTGTTTTACGCTCGAGCGGTAATATGTACGCTCGAGCGGACCATTTTCATACTTAACTCCCTCTCTGGACTCTTCGCGTCATTTTTTTTCTTCCTGTTTCATTCTCTCGATCTAGGGTTTGTTTTGTGGCTACATTGTGGTCATTTTTTTCCTCTCATCCTCCATCGTGACTGTCGATTTGCTCTTTGGTAAGTTTTACCCTCTTTTATTTTCGTTGATTTTTGTTCTATTTGGTTTTAGGGGGTGTTGGGTTTGTGATTTTGTGGGGTTTGTGTCTCGTTTTTGTGATTCTCTCTCTCACACCTTGTCCTCGTCCTATTGTCTGATCTTTTTTGTGTTTTTTCTTTATTGTGTCTGTGGTAATTGGGTTTATCTGTGTTCCTGCTTCCTTGTCTTTACGGGCTGTTGAGGTCACTGTGCGTGAATATGGGTCTGGTCTTGAATACATTGCTTTGATTTTCTCATGATTCATACTTATACTTTGCCATTTCTCTCATATTGGGTGTATTAGTTATGAGTTCTTCAATACCATGCTCCTATTTGTTCATGCTTGATCTTTTGCATTATCCACTGAGGATTTCATGCCCTGTTTTTTTTTTAATTTGGTTATTGAACTAATGATTTGCTTTGGTTTTGTTTTGGTGTGGTTTGGGTTTTGGGTTTGTTGGTTTGCTGGGTGTAATAGTGTCTTTTTCGGCATGTCTGCTCCTGCTCCTAAACGCCGAAAGGCCACCGTCTCTCGCCCTACCTATAACCCTGTTAGGTTTCAGTCGGCCACACAATCCAAGTCCTTCCACAAATCTTTTGTGACTCGCACAGTTCATTTAGAACGAAATGTTCAACCTGATACATTTGAGTCCATCCAAATTCGTCCTTTGTTCGACCCTCTAGGTGGTGACCTTGTTTTATTGTTTTCTGGGCGTCAGAATCTCGATTGGGTTCGAGAATTCTATTGTAATATGGAGGGTATTCGTGATTATGAGCCATCTTTCACTACATGGGTTCGGTCAAAATCCATTTCCGTCACCCCTGCTTTGATTCGCCAACTTCTTCAGATTGAGCAAGTCTTTCCCCAATACTATCCTTTCCTTGTTCCTGATCGTCCTACTTGTGACTTTGATGATGTTGCTTTGGAACTGTGTGGTGTTGCCCGTCATTGGCCTAAAGGAGGTTTGATTAAACAGTTTGAACTTCTTCCGGAGTTCAGACTGCTTAATCTGATTGTCTGTGCCAACATCATTGTCACCACACACTCATCCGAGGTCAAACAAGACCAAGGATTCATTTTGTCCTGTATTGCCCGTCACCGGTCTATTGATCTCGCCTCTCTTATTATAAAAAAGATGATCAGTGCTCATGGGCATAAAAAGCTTGGCCTTCCCTACGGTTGCTTGATCAACCGAATTTTGTCTAACCTTGGGACCCCTATCCTAGAAGATGATGAGTTTGCCTCTCCTTCTCGCCCTTTTACCAAGAAAACTGTGTCTCAAAGTCGGGCTCATATTAAGGGGGAGTCATCCCGGGTTGGTCCTTCTGCAGGAGTTGCTGCTGGTCTTGCTGAAGAGGCCGAGTTTGATGCCACCGCAGCCGGTGATGACGCTGAGGCTCCTGTTCCACCTAGCTCTTTTCCTGATCAGCTTCGGCACTTTGAGGAGGCTATGACTCGGAGGTTAGACTTTCTTGATGCTCGTTTTGATGCCTTTGATGTTCGTCTTGGTCAGCTGGAGCAGATTGCCGCTCACACTACTTCGCAGCTGGACCACATCATTTCCTTACTGACGCTTCAGCCGGCCCCTCCTCCACCTGGTGCTTGATTTCTTGCTTTCTTCATTCCCGGTCAAAAAGGGGGAGTGATGTGTGGGTACAGTTGGGTACAGTTGCTCTTTGATCTTTTGATTACATCAGTGTTTGATTACATGTTTTTGGTATATAGTTTTTTTTTTTTTTTCTTTTTCCTTACTGGGTACAGTTGCTCTTTGATCTTTTGATTACATCAGTGTTTGATTACATGTTTTTGGTATATAGTTTTTTTTTTTTTTTTTTTTTTTTTTTTTCTTCCTTACTGGTTATATTTTGGATATATGTTTATGGATGGATGGATATATGTTTATGGATGGATGGATACTGGTTTGCTTATGATTGGCCTAATGGTTATTTAATCCAGTTCCACCTGTTTTTGGTTGGCTTGTGTTTGGGTGTTCTTTTTCAGGCTCATGGAACACGCGCCTAAGTGGATGAAGATGACTGAATGAAGTTTTTCTCTAGTTGTGTGTTTTCGGGTTTTAAAAGGATGTTTTGTTTATTTGTTTTGAAACTTTTATAGTGCGTGTGTGTAAGGAACAATGGTTAGAAAGGTTTTGTCCGGGAATTGACAAAGGGGGAGATTGTTAGGTCCCTATGTTGTCAAATCCGGAGACAAAACATTGTGTTGATTCAAATGTAATTTTTTGTGTTTTTGTTCTGTCCGTTCGAGCGGAGACTTGTGAGCTCGAGCGTAGATTAGCAGGTCTCAGTAGTTTGTCAGGGCAAGCAACAAATACTGGTGGGTGTGATTTTTCGCTCGAGCGGATTGTTCTACGCTCGAGCGCATCTCAGTTTGTTTCGCACGCAGTTTTTGGTCAGTCCGCTCGAGCGGGCTGTGTTGAGCTCGAGCGGAGATCGCGGATCCAGATTAATAGTTAAAGCTGATAAGGGTGTTTTTGTGAAGGAGGTTTTCCTAGATCTGATCTAAACGAACTAGGGTTGTGTTTAAAGTTTTCTTTGGAGATTTTTCATAGTTTTCCTTGATGTTCTTGAGAGAGTTTTGAACTTATGCATTGAGATTCATACATCAAGGAGGTTGCTTCTTAAGTTACAAGAAAGTTCTCTTCGGTGGATTCCGAAGATTAAAGCGTAGAATTCAAAAGGCGTTTGATTCTACGCAGTCGTTAATTCGACAAGTGGAGTTGTGGTGTGGAATCAACTTCAGGATCAATTCCGTGACGAAGGTGTGGTGAAAAGAGTTACAGAAGATTCAGAGACAAATTGACTGGGTTGGGTGATTTGTATTGTATCTTTGTAATCTTTTTGTTCTTCAGTAGTGGATTGATAGTGGCGTTTCGCCCGTGGTTTTTGATTACAATTGAAGGTTCTTCAATTGTGGTTTTTTCCACGTAAAAAATCGTTTGTGTCGATTTATTGTTTATTCTCAAAAACAAACAAACTAAAATCACTCTCGTAAGTGTTTGATGATTTTAGGTTGAGAGTTTTGAATTAATTGGGTTTTGGAATAAGTTTATCTTGATCTAATCACAAATCACGTAGATTTTCAATATTAAAGCAATCAAAGGCTCAACACGGTTTAATTTGTCGTCTCCACCAAAAGCACCCTAATCATAAAAAATAAAAAAATTAAGAAAAAATATCATTTAAGTGGAATGTAGAAAAATAATATCAAATTAACGAAAAAACTTTGCAACATTAAAACATAATTTTATAAACTTTTTCATGAATTTATTATTATTTTTTCAACATTACATGTTATTTCCCCAAAAATTAAAGTCCATTAACCAATCAAACAAGTTAATTAAGAGTTGCCAGAATTATTAAACAAGAGACATATTTACACATTTACAAATGCAACTAGAGTATGTAAATATTAACTAAATATTTTATTGAAAAAATCACAATTGTGATAATTATTCAAACTACAATGTTTATTTGATCTCTATTGTTTTAAAGTAAATAATTGGGTCTTTACGCTTTAAATTTACTTTTAATTTAATTTTTCTGTTCGTTTAAACTATAGATTAAAATTAACGATTTTTAGACATTTGTTAGTCTGTTGAAGCATACATGTAGAAAAAATTAATAAAAATTTAGACAAAATGACCAAATAGAAAATGGACTTAGAGTGTACAGATTAAATTGTTCAAATTAAAACAATATGGACTAAAATAAATTTTAGATCAAACAATAAGGGTGAAATGTATAAATTACCCTCGGAAAATTTCACTTTTTCCTCTAATAGTTTCGCCTATATGCACCTTATCACCTATTGTTTGAAAATAGTTATGTAAACCCTATGTGGTTGGTAGAATAAAGAGCATCGTCAAGCCAGCCAATAATTTAAGCAAAAATATTAAAATACCCTTGTACATAAATAATCTCATTGTATAGACCAAATGTATTTCCGTTAATTTTTTCAAAGGCAAAATTTACTTTAACACCTGTTATTTACTCTGTGTGATTTACCCTTTGACATTTAAAAATGAGTACATAATCCCTTAATGTCCCCGACACATGTTTCAAACTCGTTAAACTGGACAGAATGCACTTCAATTCACAAACACGTGAAATACGTAATTACTTTCAAATGATAGGTAGTAAACCACACATAGGCCACATCATAAGGGGCAATGTGAAATTTGCATTTTTTTTTTTCAAGTTCTCTCTCTTATCCCAACCTCGACCACCGCAAACAACACTATTAGCAGAGTCCATTGAATTTTGTTTTAGACAGTTCCATAGCAAGATGGCCATTTTCCAAATTATCTTCTTGTTCTTCTTGGTCATAGGAGCAAAGGTTGCAGCAGGAGAACAAGATGAAGAGTGCATACCAACAAGTTGCAGTAAACATGACAGCCCTGAAATCCGATTTACTTTCCGGCTAAAAGGTGTTAGGAAAAATATGTGATTCCCCACAAATAAATCAATCAATGGGAATAAAAAACTAATGCGGAAAAATTAAATCAGAAGCAACACAAGAATTTTTACGTGGTTCCCTCAATGTGAGGTACGTCCACGGGATCGAAATCCGATTCCACTATCAACCAAATAAGTTCCAAATGATTACAAACGAGACACTAATGGTCTCACAAAACCACCCTTAGGTGAATTCCAAATAATCACAAATAAAGAAGAGGAAAGACCTCACCAAATAGAAGAACCAAAATCTTCAAAACCAGAATTATAGAAGACCCAAAATAACGAACCAAATCAGAACCGAAAATTGAACCAAACTACTTCACAAATCAAAGCACCAATTCTTGATTGACCAAGTCAAATCAAGGATACCAAAACAACACCAAGTTGATTAATGGGCACCAAACTCCTACTGCCGTTTTTTTCTTCACACAAGGGGATGAACAAAAAAAACCAAAACCCAAAAATATTGTGAATCTAGGGTTTATTATCAAACCTTAGTTGTTTCCAAATTGGATTGGGTCTCCACAAATTAAATATAATATATAAAAATATATTATAATTAATACTAAACCAAATTAAACTCTTTCCAAAACCAATTGGGTCCCACACTCCAATAAGGAGGTATACCCAACAATTCTCCCCCTACCGACTTAGGTGGAGACATCAACCATACCCGCCAAAGTTCGACACTTTAAATGTTTGTCCCTCGACAAAGTCTTTGTCAACATATCTGAAATATTATCATCTGTGTGAACCTTTTCGAGTTGTAACAATTTTGAATCTAACACATCACGAATCCAATGGTATCTCACATCAATGTGTTTCGATCTCGAATGAAAAGTAGAATTTTAACTCAAGTGAATAGCACTTTGACTATCACAATAAAACACATACTTTTCTTGCTTCAAACCCAACTCTTGCAAAAATTTCTTCAACCATAACTCTTCTTTACAAGCTTTCGTAATGGCAATAAATTCAGCTTCGGTAGTTGAGAGAGCAGCACATTTTTGTAATTTAGATTGCCATGCCACAGCTCCCCCTGCAAAAGTCATCAAATACCCCAAAGTAGATTTCCTGGAATCAACATCACCGGCCATGTCAGAATCTGTGAACCCATCAAGCATCGGCTTACCATCCCCAAAACACAAAGACACCTTCGAAGTCCCTCGAACATACCTTAGAATCTATTTTACCGCTGCCCAATGTTCTTTACCCGGATTAGAGAGAAAACGACTCACCACACCAACAGCGTGAGCAATATCCAGCATTGTACAAACCATGGCGTACATCAAAGAACCAACTGCTGAAGTATAAGGAACTTTCAACATCTCTTCTTTGTCTTTTTCACTTGTAGGACATTGATTCGAACTTGAAGTGACCCGCAAGTGGACAACCAACCGGCTTTGCTTTATTCATGTTGAATCTTTCAAGAACTTTCTCAATGTAGCTTTCTTGAGATAACCAAATCAGCCCCTCTTTGCGATCACGAACAATTTTCATACCAAGTATTTGCTTTGCCGGTCCCAAATCTTTCATAGCAAAAGACTTGCTCAACTCCAATTTCAACTTGTTAATCATGGTAGAATCTTGACCCACAATTAACATGTCATCAACATAAAGCAAAAGAATAATAAATTTACCATCCGAAAATTTTTTCACAAACACACAATGGTCCAAAGTGGTTTTAGAAAAACCATTATTCATCATGAAAGAGTCAAATTTTTTGTACCATTGCCGTGTGGCTTGCTTAAGGCCATACAAACTTTTCTTCCGTGGGGCTTGCTTGAGGCCATACAAACTTTTCTTCAATTTGCAAACAAATTTCTCTTTCCCTTTCTCCACAAAACCTTCCGGTTGCTCCATGTAAATTTCTTCTTCAAGATCACCATGAAGAAATGCGGTTTTCACATCAAGTTGCTCAACTTCAAGGTTCATACTTGCAGCCATGCCAAGTACTACTCAAATAGAAGACATCTTTACAACTGGCGAGAAAATCTCATCAAAGTCAATACCTTTCTTTTGCCCAAAGCCTTTCACAACAAGACGTGCTTTGTACCTCAGATTCTTGCCATCATTCTTCAATTTGAAGACCCACTTATTTTTCAAAATTTTCCTCCCCTTAGGCAACTTCATTAAATCATAGGTGTGATTTTCAAGTAAAGAATTCATCTCCTCTTCCATGGCCTTTTGCCAATCACCTTTCTTTGCATGCTCAATTGCTTCTTGGTAGCTCTCAGGCGCCCCTTGATCGGAAATCAACACAAATTCATTGGGAGGATACTTTCTTGAAGGTTGTCGGTCCTATGTAGATTTCCTCAACTCAAGTTGTGGTGGCGGTTCTTGAGTTTGATGCTCTTCCTTAATTTCTGGCTCAAATTCATTAGGATTAGCATGATCCTCCACATCTTCAATAGGTGGTTGCATATCTCCCCCATTTTCATCATCAACTGAAGATGAAGGAGATGGATCCATGTCAATGAGATCACTAGATTTTGGCTCCAATTGATCACCTTTGCCAAAGTCTTCGATTGTTTGGTCTTCAAGAAACACAACATCACGGCTTCGAATGACTTTTTTGTCGATCGGATCCCACAATCTATACCCAAATTCGTCACGCTCATAGCCAAGAAAAATACATTGTCTTGATTTACTATCAGGCTTGGGCCTCTCATCCTTTGGAATGTGAACAAAGGCTCGGCAACCAAACACTCTCAAGTGCTCATAAGACACATCTTTACCGGTCCAAACTCTTTCTGGAACATCACTATTCAAAGGATAGGAAGGAGACAAATTGATCACGTCAACCGCTGTCTTCAATGCCTCACCTCAAAAGGATCTTGGCAATTTGGCTTGTGAAAGCAAACACCTTGTTTTTTCCACAATGGTGCGGTTCATCCTCTTGGCAATGCCATTTTGTTGAGGAGTCTTCTTAACTGTCTTTTGGTGCCGAATACCTTGGCTGCGACAATACTCATCAAATGGCCCAATGTATTCACCACCATTGTCTGATCGGATGCACTTCAATTTCTGCCCTGTTTCTCTTTCAACCATGGCCTGAAAATGCTTAAATACTTCTAGAACTTGATCTTTAGTTTTTAGAAGAAAAGCCCAAACTTTCCTTGAATAATCATCAATGAAAGTAGCAAAATAAAGTGCACCACTATATGTTCTAACTTTTAAAGGACCACAAACATCCGAATGAATCAACTCCAAAACATTTTCTTTTCTAGAAGCAACATTTTTATGAAAAGAAACTCTATGTTGTTTAACCGCCAAACAATGAACACAAGTTTTGAGATGTGTACCTTTCAAACCGGGTAGAAGCTCTTTTTTGAACAAAACTTGTAGCCCTTTTTCACTCATATGGCCAAGCCGCTTGTGCCACAATTCGGTAGAAGTATCATCTTCAAGTGCATTGACAACACCTTTACAAATTTTTCCTTGCATCGAATAAAGTGTATGAGTCTTCTTGCACTTAGCCACCACTAAAGAACCCTTTGTGAGCTTCCATATTCCATCACCAAATTTGTTGTTGAAGCCTTCATCATCTAGCTTCCCAGTAGAGATCAAATTGAGGCGAATGTCGAGAACATGCCTCACATCTTTAAGCAACAACTTGCAGCCCAAATTTGTTTCCAAGCAAACATCACCCATGCCAATAATCTTGGACAAACCTTCATTACCCATTCGAATAGGACCATAATCTCCTTTGATGTAGGTAGTGAAGAAATCAACTTGAGAAGTCACATGAAAAGAAGCACCGGAATCAATCACCCAATTGCTCTCTTGGCCCACAAAATTGATACAATCATCTTCACAAACGACCATGAGATCATCGGTAGTAACTGCCGTTATGTCTTCTTGCTTCTTATCCACACTTTTGTCACGCCTTTTCTCCTTGTTCTTGAGCTTTCGGCATTCTCGCTTCATGTGCCCTTTCTCATGGCAATAATGGCACTCAATGTCTTTCTTTGAAAAAGAACCATATTTTGATTTGTCACGGCTTTGATCACTGACCATGAGGAGTCTAACTCCTCCCCCTTGTTTTGCTTCGGCCTCTCACAACGAATGCTTCCGAATGAGAGGAACCCGCTGATTTTCTTCTATTTTCTTCATTCAGCAGGCTACTAGTGACTTGGCCTATTGTGACAACTCCATCGGGCGCCGAATTACTAACGGTCACAACCAAAGTCTCCCAACTTTCGGGCAAAGAACTAAGTAGCATCAAAGCCTGTAACTCATCATCAAAAACAATTTTCATAGAAGCAAGTTGGTTAACAATACTCTTTATTTCATTCAGATGTTCCAGAATAGGGCTGCCCTCTTTATATTTTAAATTAACCAACTTACGAAACAGAAAAGCTTTATTTGTGGCTGATTTTCTATCATAAAGACTCTCTAATTTTTTCCATAAATCATGTGCCGAAGTTTCAGTAGCAACATGATGAAATACACCGTCATCGATCCATTGACGGATAACTCCAACGGCTTTTCGATTAAGCCTATTCCATTCATCATCTTTCATACCCTCGGGTTTGCCAGAATCACCCTCAATGGGTCCATACAAATCTTTACAAAATAATAGGTCCTCCATTTTAGTTTTCCAAGTTACCCAATTGCTTCCATTGAAGCTAGACATACGAGCCACATTCCCCTCCATTGATTTACACAAATAAATAAACCCAAATAAACCGTAAGCTCTGATACCAGTTGTTAGGAAAAATATGTGATTCCCCACAAATAAATCAATCAATGGGAATAAAAAACTAATGCGGAAAAATTAAATCAGAAGCAACACAAGAATTTTTACGTGGTTCCCTCAATGTGAGGTACGTCCACGGGATCAAAATCCGATTCCACTATCAACCAAATAAGTTCCAAATGATTACAAACGAGACACTAATGGTCTCACAAAACCACCCTTAGGTGAATTCCAAATAATCACAAATAAAGAAGAGGAAAGACCTCACCAAATAGAAGAACCAAAATCTTCAAAACCAGAATTGTAGAAGACCCAAAATAACGAACCAAATCAGAACCCAAAATTGAACCAAACTACTTCACAAATCAAAGCACCAATTCTTTATTGACCAAGTCAAATCAAGGATACCAAAACAACACCAAGTTGATTAATGGGCACCAAACTCCTACTGCCGTTTTTTTCTTCACACAAGGGGATGAACAAAAAAAACCAAAACCTAAAAATATTGTGAATCTAGGGTTTATTATCAAACCTTAGTTGTTTTCAAATTGGATTGGGTCTCCACAAATTAAATATAATATATAAAAATATATTATAATTAATACTAAACCAAATTAAACTCTTTCCAAAACCAATTGGGTCCCACACTCCAATAAGGAGGTATACCCAACAAAAGGGTATCACCCCATCCACTGTGGGTATCCTGGCTTTGATTTTTCTTGCACTCCTCATAGCAAATACCCTGTGCTTGAGCTCCCAAATTTGGTGAATGTATTTGTGAACAATATTGACTACAAATCTTAAACCGTACATATATCTGAACCCAATGGCTGCTTCCCACTATGCCTTCCAAACCTCAACTTATCTGCCTCTCTATTTCGATTCCTAACATATTTCCCCTCCTCCGACCACGACTTTAGCTTCATCAATTGTTCCCAGCCACTGCAAAACTCGTTTGATGTGTATTGGAATGTTGCTTGCCGTAGCGACCACAGTCACCAAGTTTATGTCATGTACACTGTTTTTTCACCCAAATTATCTTGCACAAAGATGTATAACATCTTACTACCAGCTGAAATATGTAATGATAATAATAGATTTGATATTATTGGATTGAAATGGATTAAATCCATATGTGGGAACTGTGAAGCACAAGGCAAGTATTGTAGATTGAACAACAACAACAACAGCCAATTATTATTAAATGGATCAACTGAATGCTTTGAGAAGTCCAAACCACCATCTACAGGTGCACTTCTATTCTTGTTTCTACTTTCTTAAAGCGAGGCTTTTCACTTTTCAGTTCATTTTATTCTTTCTTGAAGCCACCATCACCTCCAAGCCTTTCATAAATAAATTTTAGGTAAATTACAAATACACTCCGTAAGATTTGTTTTAAAATACAGATTTCCCCTGGTGATTTTAAAAATTACAAATACTTCTTTGCCAAAAAAAATTTATTCAACAGAATTAGCAGAAAAAAATGACATTCTTATGTAACGCCCCAAATTTCTAGCCCAAATGATAATGCAATAATCATGGCCCCTTTAAAGGAAAAACCAATTATACAATCCTGCATTTGCATTCCATATTGTAAATAGTTTTCTCATGCGATAATACTTTAATCCGACATCAAGTAAAGAAACAAATAAATACTCTCAAGGGTTACAAGTTTTCAAGGCTTAAACCCGGTAACACAAAAACGGTTATTCAAACCCACACATACAAAGCCCTTGGCTTACAAATAGAATCACAACAAATGAGAACCTTATGCTCTCAGCACACATATTTCCACACCCTCAGTTAGGCGGATTCACCACGTCTTTTCCTGCACAAAAATCCCGTAGGGTGAGCATAAGCCTAGTAGGAAATCCTTCACAAAGTATATACATTTTATACAAGTCTCAAGAGATGAATGCACATGTCATGCCATGCCATGCCTTTTTGAAAATAAAACACATCTTCATCTTTTGAAAACTATCATGCTCAATGATGTTATGCAACTTCAACTGTTCAAAATTTATCTATTTAATTTAAGAGGCGGTAAATACAGCTCTAGTAATCCCTAGGTCGGTGTCTGCAAGTAGACTATACGAGTACTACCAATTGTCATTTTTACCGGTATTAGCGGAAGGCTCGACACCTATTCGTGTGAGTTTCTGGTCTTTCACGAAGGACACTCAGGCCAGCTTAAACAATTACATCAACACCACCTATCAAGACTTACCACCATATTTACCCCAAAACCATTTCATGAAAACCCATTTACCAACATTCTTTTCTCAATGCAAATTTCCAAAGCTTAACATAGTCCAATGAATTGAAATACCAATGTATGATTAATAATGCAGTGCAACATTACTTACATATTCAATTATTCCACACAATATACTGTTGTGATCAAAATTTCCAATCCTCTTTTCACACAATTGCACAAGATGAATATATATATATATATATATATATACTTTTACATCCAATTCATTTAAGAGAATAATGTAATTCCCACATTTCGAGCAATCTCAACAATTTAGTCAATTCAAGACTAAATCAACATTTTGACAACAATTTCCAAAATAAACAATGTTTCTCATTTTTTTTCACAAAATTCGTCATTTATATATAAATAAACAATTTTCAAAACATCCATTTATTTCGGTACACAAAATAACTATGACTACATCTTCCAAGGGTTTTCAACATCTTTCAAAAAAGACCTAATTTCTAGGTTTTCTCACCAAAACCATTCATCTCCAAAATATTTAGAAGAATCTCCCCAAAATCATCTTTCTTCAATCAATATGGTCCAAAACCCTCAATTTCTATTTTAAAAGGAAAAGAAAATAAATCCTCTTTCAAAATCACTCATCTTCTTGAAATCAACAATCAATTTCTCAAAACTAATCAAATGATGATTTAAAAAATCATCTAGATCTTGCAAAAACATATATATAACTCAAAGGAAATCCCTACCTCAAGTTTGAAGAGGAAGCGAGTTGAAAACCGCAAAATCAACGACATTGAAATTCGATCTCCACCACACACAACATAGCCCTCACCTAGATAACCGACTTTGGTGAAGAACTTAGGTCTAAATCCCAATAGATTTGGAGAAATCAAAGAGAGAAGATGACTTCTAAAGAGAGAAGCTTCCAATCTAAAGTTCTGGAGAGTTTTAGAGAGAGAGAGAGGACTGAAAAAGTGATTTGAAATATCAGATTCACGAACTGATATAACACGGTCCGCTCGATCGTGAAATGCCCCGCTCGAGCGTCAAATACACTAACCCAGTACTTTTGTAGACAGGTGAAACTTCTGAAATCAAACATTCTCCGCTCGAGCGGACAAGCGACTTCGAATGCATTTTGCATTTTTGTTTTGGGGGCGTTGCCCTTCAACCCTGCCAGGGAGCTACCCTAGAACCCACCAAGGGGCGCTGCCCCCTGGACCCCCACGAGCTGACCGGGCAGCTCGACCCCCGACCGGTCCAGTCGAAGTGGCAAAACATGAAAGAAGGATCGAAACCGGGATCGCTACACTTAACTATAACTACTCTCCTATACAACAATAAAATTACCTGAATTGTTAATTGAAATATATTTTTGATATCATTAAAAATTATGAATTGATTTGATGATTTATTTATAAAATGAGTCATTTGTTATGCAATTAGAAATTTGAAAGGGCAGGAAGTAATTTTCAGAATCATAAGGGGCATTTAGTATTTTAAACAAACTTTAGAGGATATATTTGTAATTTAACTAAATATTATTTAGTGCTACTGATAAAGTGTTTCAATTTGTACCTTAAAATAATTCTATCTCTCTACCTTTAATCTTTGGGGGACGAACTTATATGTAACTAAATTTTTTTTACTTATTGTTTGTGTAGTTTAATTTTGACAATTTCCATTGTCAAAAATGTGTATTTTGTTATCGATGTAGAAATATGTAAAGTTAAAAGAATAATTAATTTATTGACAAGAAGATAAATTACCAATTTTTATTTTTTTTATTATTTTTTTTTTCACAAACACTCTGGACAACTAAAATATTGTTACCAAATTTGAAAACTTTAACGTGTAATTTTGGAACTGGAATTTCAAATACAAATTATTTTTTTTGCAAATTTGCAAATAACTTCATTTTTGAAAAACCTATAATCATTGAATGCCACATGTAACTATAAAAATATCAATTCAAAAATGGTGCTCAATGAAAATGTGATATCTTTGTTGACGAATATGAGATGCATCAAATGTAAGATCTCATAGAAGAACAAAAAAGAGATAACTAAAATAGAGAAATAAGAAGAAAAACAAGAATTGAAAGTAGAAGTTTTGAAATAGAAATGGAGATTAGGAAGAAAATTTGAAAAATGGAAATTGAGTTGAAGAGAGTATTGAAATAAAATATTAAAAAAAAGACTACGGAAAAAACCGAGTCAAAATAAGAACAAGAAAAGAAGTGGAAGAACCGATACAAATAAGAAGAATAAAAGGTGGACAGAGAAAGGAAAATACATGGAGCTAAATAGTAAAAACTACAACTTGAAAATGCAAAAGAGATCTTAGGGTGATCAAGTACTAAATTTCTCAAAAAAATCTTGTTGGAGTGAGCCTATACAATCTATAAATATTAATAGAGGAAATTTCATTTCCCTCCAAAATTATACCCCACTAATCAATGTCACATCCGAACTTTTGATATTGTCAATTTACCCCATAACCTATTTAAATTGTGATCAATTTGTTTTCTACTGTCACATTTAAACGAAAAAAGTTCAAAAATTATATATTTTAGCCTCAAATTTTAAAATATAGATTCAAACTCACCCTTCCTATTCTCTTCTCTCACCCAAACTCACCATCTTTCCTCTCTGCACCTCTACAACTCCGCCGACCACCATCGCCACCGGATAGCCCTCCTCCTCCCTCTGCCACTGCAATCCCTCCCCCAACCCTTCCCTTCCACCTCTAGTCACCCCTTTATCTCTGCCTCAACTCCTCTCCGCTACCTCAAGCCCCTCCTTCACCACACTCGCTACCGCAGCCCCGACCCAAACCTTCAGCCTCCCTTCCACACGGCCACCACTGTCACCCCTCCTCCATCCTAACCAAACATTGAAGACCCCTCACTTCTCTCCACCACCCTACTTAGATCTGGATCAGATCTTTAAACTCTGTGTGTGTGTGTGCGTGTGTAAGAGAGAGAAAGAGAGAGAGAGAGAGAGAGTGAAACTTGGTTATTTGAGCTCATAATAACAGAGGTGTTAATTGAGTTATTTGATAACATTTTGCTTCTCTGATAAAGGAATTGATTTATTTGATGATGGGTAGGCTTGCATCTGTGGTTAATTGTTAAATTGAATTGTTAATTGTCCAAGACCCAGCAAATTAAATATATAAACGAAACCCAGAAGAATCCTTCAAGGACAAAACACATTGCAAGGGTTTCAGAGGTTGCGAACGCCGTGTCCATTGTGTATGAATTGTGGAGAGAGAAGGGTTTAGAGAAAAAAATCACAAATGGGTCGATAGAAGAAAAAATTGAACCAACTTGGCAACGCCGCTGCTACAAGCTAACAGAAAATGTGATGGTTGGTGGTGGAGGTGGTGGTAGTGGTGGTTGTTTTGTTGAGAGATGAGAGAGGGTAGTTTAGGAGTCCAAACCCTCGATTGCCTTCTCCTGCAGCCCTTCCTGCGGCGCCCTAAAACGAATTAAAAAAAAAAGAAAAGGAAAACAAACCCAAAAGAAAGAAAGAAGAGACAGAGAAGGAAAGGGGTCTTCTTTGGAGAGAAGGATTTGTTAGGTGTCTTTTGATCAATCCTCAAGGCTCTCATGGAAGCAGAGATCTTCCTATTCTTCTTATATGCTTCATCTATCTCTATCTGGAGTGTCCCTTCTGCAAATCAATTTTTTTTTTTTGAGTGTCTTAATTTTCAGAGACCAAAATAAGAAACATTTACTCAAAGTTTCCCTTTCATTTGACTTGGGGGTTTTCTCCACATCTAAACACAGTGAATGGAAACATAAAACAGGGTTTTCAAATTCAAAAGAAGAGAGACAGAGACAGAGAGAGAGAGGAAAAAAATGGGACAAACCTTAGCTCGCAACCACTACACACCAAAATCTCTCCCTTAGGCAGTGAAGACGGGGCAACGTTGAGGGTTTCGCGATGAGAGGGCAGGGGGTCTCGTTGAGATCAATTTCGAAGGACCTGGGTCGGAAATTGGTATTGAGTTTGGGTAAATCTGCGAACTCCCTCCTCTCTTTTTCTTCTACCCCTTCTCTTTCTCCTTCTTCGAAGTGGCCAAATTGCGGCTTCTCATTAGGCCGGCGAAGCCATCGCCAGCGTCTTCTCTTCTTCTTCTTCTTCTTTCTCCACCTTTATTCCTCCTCCTCTCTTTCTCTGCCTTCCTTCTTCACCATTCTTTCTTCTTCTCCCTCTCTCGGTTTGTTTTCTTTTCTTTTTTTAATTGAAATTTGGCTCCAAAACGACGTCGTTTTGGGGCACCGTAGGAAGGTCGGTAGGAGAAGGCAACCGAGGATCCGAACTCGGTAGTTTAGATGAGAAAAGGATAAAAAGGGTGAGTTTGAATATATAATTTGAAATTTGAGTTTAAAATGTAATTTTTTTAACTTTTTTCATTTAAATGTAATGATAGGGGACAAATTGATCACAATATAGGATTCGTTTGTGAAGTCAAGTTTGGGGCTTTTTTGGCTATTTTAGTCACAAAAAATAAAATAGACTTTTTAGTCCAATAAGACAAAACATCACATCCAACCCATAATCATTACATTCTTTCTCTAAAAAAAATCAAAAAAGCCAAAAACCCTTCCCAAACGAGATTTTTTAGTCCTAGACTAAAATAGCCAAAAAAAAATCAAAAAGTTAAAAAGTCAACCCACTCCCAAACGAACCCTTAAATAGGTTAAGGAGTAAATTGACAATATCAAAAATTCAGGTGTGAAATTGATCAGTGGGGTATAATTTGGGAGGGGGGGGGGGCGGATGAAATTTCCTCATATTAATAACTAACACTACACTATTCAAAACTTTGTTGTGGCATTGTGTTGAGGTCCAAGCCTGATTAGGTATATCTTAGTTGCTAATATGGTTGAATTTTCCTATGAGAGGATTTAACACTCGAGAATATTTGATTCTACTTTACCAGTTTCTTTTCCGTAGCACCTACAAAAATAAAAACAAAGTAGTGTACAATCAAAATATTATGAATCCATCATAATAAAATTTATTACTCATTGAAGAAAAAAAATAAAAATTGATTATTTAATAGTCTTCACACTTTTACAGGTGCATCAAGGATCTAAAGGTTGTAGGTAAAGTTAACTATCCTCCCTTAATTTTAACAGACATTGAGGAGGCAAAAATTTGCTAACTTGGTATTAAATAAATTTTAGGTGGGATCTTGGGTTTGTCTGTTCTTGTTGTATTTGTCATTATAGTGTATCTTGTCTGCATATCAAACAAAATAAAGAAAGAGGATCAATTAAAGATTAGAAAGTTTTTAGAAGATTACAAAGCTCTCAAGCCTGCAAGATACTCCTATGCAGATATCAAGAAAATCACAAATCAATTTCAAGACAAAATAGGCAAAGGAGGTTATGGCATAGTATACAAGGGAAGTCTTTCCAATGGCGTTTCTGCCGCAGTCAAGATCCTCAACATTGTGAAAGGAAATGGGAATGAGTTCATCAATGAAGTGTAAACAATGGGTAGAATTCACCACATCAATGTGGTCTGCTTCGTGGGATATTGTGCTGATTGTTTCAAAAGAGCTTTGCTTTACGAGTTCTTACCGAACAATTCACTTGAGAAGTTTATAGCTTCTGATCAACAAAAGCGTTCACTTGGTTGGAAGAACTTGGAGGACATTGCTCTTGGCATAGCTAAGGGAATTGAATATCTTCACCTAGGGTGTGATCAATGAATCCTTCACTTCGATATTAAACCTCACAACATCTTGTTAGATCACAAGTTCACCACAAAGATCTCCAATTTTGGTCTAGCAAAGTTGTGTTCAAAAGAACAAAGGCCCCGTTTGGTAGAGCTGTGGGAAAGTGATTATAGATTATAGCTTAACAGATTATAACTTACAGCTGTGAATATAAACTGGTAACCTGTTTGGTGCAGCTGTGGGATTATGGATTTAAGCAGTAGAGTAGTGTTTGGTAAATAAGCTGTAAAATAGTTTTTTTTTGTATAATTGTCATTTTTGCCCTTATAAGATATAAAATTTGTGATTTCATTTATAATACATTTTTTCTTTTTCTTTTTCATTTTATTTTATTTTCTTTTCTTTTTCACCTTATTTTCTTTTCTTTTTTTTTAATTTTTTTTCTTCTCTTATTTCTTTGTTAATTTTTTTTTAATTTATTAATTCATTAAAATTAATATTCATGTTCTAATTTATATTAATGTTGTGATTTCATTACATATTATCTTTCATATATTTCATTACATATTACATATTATCTTTCATATATTCATTATCAAAATTATCAATTTGTCCATCAATTATTATTATTATTATTTTCATATTATTATTATTCTTTATCAATTAGTATAAAATTAATTTTTTAATTAGCATCAATTAATACTAAAATTTTTAATAGTATCAATTATTTCAATTAATGTTGTGATGTCATTACATATTATTTTATTTCAATCAATTGTTAATTTTGTTTGCAAAAATCATTGTTTTCATTTTTTATTATTTTTGAAAATCCTAAGTGATTCGTGATTAGATCAAGATTAAAATATTCCGAATCCCAATTATTCAAAACATGCAATCTAAATCATCAAGCACTTACGAAAGTGATTTAGATTATTGTTTTTATGAATAAACAATAAATCGACACAAACGATTTTTACGTGAAAAAAATCACAATTGAAGAACCTTCAATTGTAATAAAAAATCACGGGCGAAACGCCACTAATCAATCCACTACTGAAGAAAGAAAGATTACAAAGATAATACACAAATTACCCAACTCAGTCAATTTATCTTCGAATCTTCTGTAACTCTTTCACCACGCCTTCGTCTCGGAACTGATCAATCCTGGAGTTGAATCCACAACTTCACTTGTCGAATTAACGACTACATACAGCATCAAACGCCTTTTGAAACTCTACGTTTGAATCTTCGGAATCCACCGAAGAATAACACTTTTGTATGTATACGAACAATCTCCTTGATATGTGCTTCTCAATTCATGAGTTGAATACTCATTCAATTTTATCAAGGAAAACTCACAAAAACTCAGAAGAAAAACCCAAACAAAACCCTAGGACTCTTGAATAAGATGTAGGAAAAGTAATCCCTAACAACAGCCTAAACAGATATATATATAGGAGAACAAAGTCCGCAATCTCCGCTCGAGCGCAGGACATCCCGCTCGAGCGGCTTTAGCAAAACATGCGTGTGACAAAACAGAGTTCCGCTCGAGCGCAGGACAACCCGCTTGAGCGCGAAATCACGCAGCTCAGTATTTTTACAGACCTGACAAACTACTGAGACATCTCAAATTACGCTCGAGCGCCAATGGTTCCGCTCGAGCGGGAAAGACAAAAAACTAGGAAAAATTACAACTTTATCAAAACAAAGTTTGTATGCGGATTTGACAATAAAGGACCTAACAATTTTGTTTTGTTTTCATTAATATCAATTAGAACAATTTTTTTTATATTATTATTACAATACCAAAAATTATTTCATTAATAAAAGTTAATATAATTAGTATTACAAAAATCATTATTTTCATTAACAGTACCAATTGTTTTCATTAATATAATTGATTATTTTTGTTCTTAATTGGTAAAGAAATTACCAAATAAATTTATTTTTGTTTTTAATTATTATTTTAATTATTATTTTTAATTATTATTTATTGATATTAATCGAAATAAATTTATTTTAATTGATTATTTTTGTTTTTAATTGGTAAAGAAATTATCAAATAAATTTATTTTTGTTTTTAATTATTATTTTTATTATTTTGTTTTTAATTATTATTTATTGATATTAATCGAAATAAATTTATTTTAATTGATTATTTTTGTTTTTAATTGGTAAAGAAATTACCAAATAAATTTATTTTTGTTTTTAATTTTTATTTTTTTTGTTCTCTTCCTTTCTCATGAACCATCCGTACGCCGGTGGTCTAAACCCTAGCCACCGCCGCGATCTGGAACGGCAAAGAGGGAGTGCCGTCGGCTTGACCAACCATCGCCTGAACAGAGAGAGAGAGAGAAAGACGACGGCCTGAACAACCACTGCCTGAACAACCACCGCCTCTGACACCTCTTCTCTCACGACGGTAGATCGCGATGCGTAGGGTTTTGAGATCGCGATGCCTTCAGATCGCGATGACGGCGGTGGATCGAGGCTGTCGATTTGCCTTCAGATCGCGATTGCGATGCCTCTCTAAGGCGATGATTGTCACTCTCATAGATCTGAATCCGAAAACACAGAGAGAGAGAGAGAGAGAGAGAGAGAGAGAGAGAGAGAGAGAGAGCGCTAGGGTTTCAGAGAGGTAGGGTTGGTCGGAAATCGCCTCCCTTTCGCCGGAAATCGCCTCTCAGAGGCGTGCGATGACAGAAATGAGTTGTGTTTGGTTTATATACATGGCACACTGGTAATAACTTGAAATAGTGAGGGGCATTTAAGTCATTATACACCTTAAGGCTCAGCTGCGCGCATAATCAGTTTGGAAAAGCACCTCTTAGCCAACTTAACAGATTATGCGTGAAATGGCTTAAATTAAGCCATAATTCATCCTTCATAATTTTTACCAAACACTCTAATATGACTTATTTTAAGCTATAAGTTGATTTAAGCTGTAAATAAGTTCTGCCAAACACCTACAAAGTGCAGTATCCATGACTGTTGCTAGAGGGACTGTGGGTTACATAGCACCTGAAGTGTTCTCTAGAAACTTTGGGAATGTATCATACAAATCAGATGTTTATAGTTTTGGAATGATGTTGCTTGAGATTGTTGGAGCGAGGCAAAATCCTGTAGCACAGAAAACAAGTGAAAATTACTTTCCTGAATGGATTTACAAACGTTTAGATAAAGGAGAAGAACTAGGAGTTCAGATTGATGAAGAGGGAGATGTAAAGATTGTGAAGAAACTAACTATAGTGGGACTTTGGTGCATACAGTGATATCCAATAGACCGGCCATCGATGAAAGTTGTAGTGTAAATGTTGGAGGGAGATGGAGGCACTCTAACAGTTCCAGCCAGTTCATTTTCCTTCACAAATCCAATGCCAACAAGGGGAACAATGGGTGGTACAACTTTTACTAGTGAGTTAGATGTAATTTCTGAATGTGAGTAAGAGAATAAATTAGTGATTTTTTATGAGAATTTTAATGATTATATAATTTATAATAGTAATTAATCTCATTGTTCTCAGCAATTGAGTCTAGAATTAATTGAGTATTGATGTAATACTACAGTTTTCAATAACGGAAATTCTATGATAAACACCTCGTGTGTATCATATATATCTTATGACTTTTGTGTGTATAGTTATAACACATTATGATATTATTTTTGTTATGATCCAAGAGTTGTTTCGTTATACCTCATGTGTTGTTTAGTTATAACTCAATTTTTTTTAATTGTGACTCACATAGTGTTAAGTTATGCCATTTTGTGAATGATTCAATTGCGATACAATAAGACTGTGGTTAGTTGAAAGATTTGATCAGTAAAATATAAAGGGAAAATGAAATGTAATTTCACTTTTTGTTTGGCTATAGTGGAAAAAATATGGAAAAAGAAAGTGGGGGGAAAATACAATTTCACTTTTTATTTTTTGGATTCTTACACTGTGTTTAATTGGAAAAAATTTGGGAACTGTAACGCCCTCAAAATAATAACATTAAACCCAACAAATAAGACGAGCGTTGATAGATAAACTAACCACCTTCTATCATTCATTAGAATTCCATTACATAAGTATTACATGTTAATCTCATAACAAAATGCCCTACGGGCTTACAGCTTTCCAAGTTAACACTTGGTTACAACAAAGAGTTCTAACTCGTTTACACATTAAGCCCTTGGCTTGCAATTACATGTAATACATCAAAAGTACGACAACAAAACTATGTCCGCCACTAGCCTCCCAGCTATGTCCTTGGAGGTGGCATGCTTCCTGCACCTGAAAATGATATTCCCATATAGGGTGAGCCACAGCCCAGTAGAAATACACTAAACCAACCATGGACAATGACTAAAACATTAGCAATTGATAGTTGGTCAACACTGATACAATCACATAAATTACATATTTATGTCAACGACTTACAAGTCCCAATTACTTTTCATTTTCCCTTTTTCAACAGATAAGCATGCTAGCTCTATCATCATTTCCACAGACATGTATAAAAACTATATCTCACATTCAGATAAGCATAAAAGCTATATCCACATTCTCAACAGATATGTATATCAACAATATCCACAGATAAGCATACAAGCTGTATCCACACTTCACTTCACAAAGATAAGCATATGAGCTCTATCTTCACTTCTCTAGACAAGCATATGAGCTCTGTCTACGGAGTACATCCCCTATCTCCTCCAAATACCTATCCGGTTTAGAGGTACATCCCCTATCTTCCCCTAAACCGCGGAGTACATCCCCTATCTCCTCCTCTACACATAACGCATATAAACACATTGGTTCTATATACAATCACACAATACACACATTTAATGTATTCTATCAACCGTCAAGTTCCATGACACATTCCATTGATTAGTTTCAGTTTACTTAATCATCAAGCATTGTCTACAACAATCACGACTATCCTCCACCGATAGCCCAAAGCAGTTATTTCTAAACAGAAAATAAATGCACAATGGATATTCAATCAACATTTCATTCCTTCATTCCTCTCAATTAATTATCCCAATTAATTAAACAATGTAATTAGGTCAATTCCCATAATTAACATTTCAACCCTTAGGTCCCATTTTCATCAATGATTCAACATTAATTCCATTTTCCATGCCAAACATGCATCTAGGTTTATTATGAATAAAACCCCAACTTTTATAAAATTACGCAAAAGTCCCAAACTTTCACCAAATTACCAAACCAAACCCAACATCTCAAATTACCAAAATTTAAAGACAAAACCCATAGAGAGGAGTAGGTTATCCCTACCTCAAATTCGGAGTCCCAAAGGAGAAGACGACAAAACCCAACGTGCTCCAAAACCCGAGATTTTCAGATTAAAATGAAGCCCTCGACGATCAACAACCTTTTTGTAAAGGCCAAAGGTGAGTAAATCACTCTTACTAGATCAAAACCTAGAGAGAAGGTAGTATCTAGAGTGAGAGGCTCAACAATGGTGATTTTGGAAAAGTAAGAGAGAGAAGAGAAAGTGAAAAAGTGATTTAAAGAGTCACAAATTCGGGACTTTAACCCAGGTCTCCGCTCGAGCGTAAAACACCCCGCTCGAGCGGCCACTCACAGACTTCCGCTCGAGCGGCCAACCTCCCGCTCGAGCGCAGAATGCACTCGCTCAGCACATTTGCAGAACCAGGCCTCCGCTCGAGCTCCCAACCCTACGCTCGAGCTCACAACACTGCACAACAAGATACTGGATGGATGTATTCCCCGCTCGAGCGCCAACACCTCCGCTCGAGCGGACAGGCCAAAAATCTGGGCAACTAGTTTTGGTTTCTAAACTCAACCAACCTGTAACCAACCCGCCCAACACATCCTATAACTCAAATACAAAGTAAGAAAGGATGTAAACAAGATAATAAACAACTACCAACATCCACGGACACATGTCCGGATCACTGTACAACAAGGGTAAACCCGGGATCGCTATAACCTCCCCCCCTTAAAGAATTTCGCCCCCGAAATTAAGCACAAGTTGCAAAACAAGCTTTCCTCCATTTTAAACAGTGTTACAATTTAACATTCAACAATTCGACCCATTACCGGTCATCCCATCCCTTTAACAAGAGACTTATCACAATATGTAAACAACATATGTATTATCAACATGCATCAACATTATGCACTAACTTTCCAATGCCAACAATATACTTAACACCTATAATGTTACATTCAACTTCCATATGAGGCAAGTTCCAAAACATACTGCCAATAACTAAAACATTTTCAATGTTTCACAACTTAAGACATATACAAAAGCTCTTAAGTTCAACAAAATGTAAAATTTAAATACAAGATTACATATCAATAAACAAGTCCGGATATTTCTCGCGGACTTCCAACTCACGTTCCCAAGTGGCTTCTTCCACTCCGTGATGTTTCCACAAGACTTTCACCAAAGGAATGGTCTTACCACGCAGGACCTGATCCCGCCTATCCAAGACCCGAACCGGTCTCTCCTCATACGAGGCATCCTCATCTACCTCTAAATCAGTCCAATCCAACACATGTGATGGATCTGGCTCATACTTCCGAAGCATACTCACATGAAACACGTCATGCACTCCGGACAACTGCGGCGGTAAGGCTAACCGATAAGCAACCTCACCTATCCTCTCAAGGATCTCAAAAGGACCAATAAACCGAGGGGATAACTTTCCACTCTTCCCAAACCTCATCAAGCCTCGCCTAGGTGATATCTTCAGAAAGACATGATCACCTACCTCAAACGCCAAAGGCCTCCTCCTATGGTCGGCATAACTCTTTTGTCGACTCTGGGCTGTAACAAGCCTCCTACGGATAAGCTCAACTTTCTCCGTCGTCTCCCTAACCAACTCCGGACCCAACAAAGGTGCATCACCCACCTCGGCCCAACAAACTGGAGACCTACACGGTCGGCCATACAAGGCCTCAAACGGTGCCATACCGATGCTAGACTGAAAACTGTTGTTGTAGGCAAACTCTACCAATGGCAAGTGCCTCTCCCACGTCCCACTGAAGTCCAGGACACAACCCCGAAGCATATCCTCGAGGATCTGAATAGTACGCTCGGACTGCCCGTCAGTCTGAGGATGATAAGCCGTACTAAAGGTCAACTTAGTGCCCAAGGCACTCTGCAAACTCTGCCACAACCTAGCAGTAAAACGAGGATCTCTATCTGAGACGATCGTCACTGGGACCCCGTGCAATCTCACTACGTCCCGAATATACAAATCGGCAAGATGATCTACCGAATCTCTCACGCGCATAGGGATAAAGTGCGCCGACTTAGTCAACCGGTCTACAACCACCCAAATAGCATCACTACCCCGCTGAGTCCTCGGAAGACCTACAACGAAGTCCATAGTGACATGCTCCCACTTCCACTCGGCAATAGGCAAGGGTTGCAACAAACCCGCTGGCCTCTGATGCTCGGCCTTCACTTGCTGGCAAGTAAGGCACTTCGATACGAAAACAGCCACATCTCTTTTCATACCCCGCCACCAAAATTGGCGACCCAAATCCTGATACATCTTAGTACCTCCCGGATGCACCGCAAGGCGCGAATGGTGAAACTCTCGAAGTACTTCCTCTCGGCAAGACTCCGGTACAAACAAACGGTCTCGGTATCTCACACTCAGGTCGGGATACACCGTCAAACCCTTCTCGACTTTCCCACTAGAGATCTTCTCTCGGAGGGATTCTACCTCAAGGTCACCTCTCTGTGCCTCTAACACTCTAACCACAAGTGTAGGCTGCGCAACAACAGAAAACAAGGCCGCATCCTCAACAGATTCGCCCAGTAGCAAATCAAACTCGCCAAGTGCTCCCAACATCACCCATTCCCGGATGGCTATACTAGCAACATCACTAATGGTCTTCCTACTAAGGGCATCGGCCACAACATTGGCCTTTCCCGGATGATAATGCAACTCAAAATCATAATCCTCGATGAACTCCATCCATCTCCTCTGCCTCAGATTCAAGTCTCTCTGTGTAAACAGATACTTCAAACTCTTATGATCCGAGAATACCTCGAACCTCTCACCATAAAGGTAGTGCCTCCAGATTTTCAAGGCAAAGATCACAGCTGCTAACTCTAGGTCGTGTGTGGGGTAATTTTTCTCGTGTATTTTCAACTGACGTGAGCCGTAAGCTACCACTTTCCCTTCTTGCATCAACACACAACCCAAACCCTCTCGTGAGGCATCACAATAAACCGCATAACCCAACCCTCTCTCCGGAATAATCAACACCGGAGCGGTGGTCAATCTAACTTTCAGCTCTTGGAACGACTTTTCACAAGTCTCACTCCACACAAACTTGACTCCCTTCCGAGTCAGTCTAGTCAACGGTGACGCTAACCTGGAGAAATCTTTCACAAACCGACGGTAATACCCAGCTAATCCCAGAAAACTGCGGATCTCAAACACACTCTTAGGCTGTGCCCAATCTTGCACTGCCTCAACCTTGGATGTATCAACAGACACCCCTTCCCCGGATACCACGTGGCCTAAGAATTTGACTTCCCTCAGCCAGAACTCACACTTCCCAAACTTGGCATACAGCCTATGGACTCTAAGTAACTTAAGCACCACTCTCAAGTGTTCCTCGTGCTCCTCCTTAGATGACGAATAGATAAGGATATCGTCCACAAAAACAACCACAAAGCGGTCTAAGAACTCCCGGAAAATCCGGTTCATCAAGTCCATAAAGACTGCCGGTGCATTGGTAAGCCCGAATGGCATCACCAAAAACTCATAATGGCCATACCGCGTACGGAATGCCGTCTTCGGAATATCTTCCTCCCTGACCCTCAACTGATGGTAACCCGATCTCAAGTCTATCTTAGAGAAACAACGGGAACCCTTCAACTGGTCAAACAAATCATCTATTCGGGGCATAGGGTACTTATTCTTAACCGTAGCCCGATTCAACTTCCGGTAGTCTATACACAATCTCAAGGCACCATCTTTCTTTTTAACAAAGAGGGCCGGTGCTCCCCACGGTGAAACACTAGGGCGAACAAAGCCCTTATCGAGCAATTCCTGGAGCTGAACTTTCAACTCAACCAACTCTGCTGGAGCAAAACGGTAAGGTGCCATAGAAATCGGCGCCGTACCAGGCACTAAATCAATAGAGAACTCTATCTCTCGGTGGGGTGGCAAACTAACAAGATCTTCGGGAAAGACATCCGAATACTCACAAACCACCCTCGGCAATACATGCTGGGTCTCACCACTCTCACCACTCTCAAAGCTAGCAAGTAGACTACTAAGCTCACTTCGCCCTCGCGAATCATACCCCGGTGGCAAAACACTACCAACCCGGTCTCCCAAGAAATGGAACCACTTCCCGCTCAAGGTACACAATGTAACCCTCTGGCGGTAGCAATCAATAACAGCCCGGTATGACGATAACCAGTCCATACCCAAAATAACATCAAAACCCTTCATGGGCATGACAACAAACGGAAAAGGAAGCCTATAATCGGCGACCTCAATATCACATCCTCTAACACCCTGTTTCAGGATCAACTCACCGCCCAAAGGCGATACCACACAAATAGGAGATGCTAACTGTGCTAACTCCAATTCCAAAACAGATGCAAATGCAGCAGATACAAAAGAATGAGATGCACCCGTGTCTATCAACACATTAGCAACCGAGTTGCAAAACAGAAAAGTACCTCTCACTACTGATGGAGCTGGTACTAAATCCTGCGCGGTAACAGCATACACGCGCCCCGTAGGCCCCTGGTCTACCTGCTCACCTCTCGGAGCAAAAGACTGCTGCACAGACTGGGATGACGAAGCTCCCGGATTGGCCCTCGAGGCCTGCACAGACTGAGCTGGCTGAAAACCCTGCGTCTGCCTAGAACCAGACGCTCCCGAAGTGGCACTCAACTGTGGGCAAAACCTCTTCATGTGCCCAGGTTGTCCACACTGATAACAAATCAAGAGCTGCCCCCTGCCCAAACTCTGACTCGGCGGTCTAGCTGAAGAAGAAACAGCTTTCTGACCCCCACCCTTCTGCGGGCAAACAGAAACCTTGTGACCCAGCTGGCCACACTTGTAACAAGTGAATTCTCCCTGACTGCCTCTCCCCGAGCCTACACTAGGCACTGGAAAGGTCGATCTAGAGACTGCACCCTGAGACTGCTGAGGGTTAGAACCCCTCTGCCTCCTGCCATCACTCTGACTATCCTGGCTCCTCTTGGAGCCTCTCTGACCCTCATCCTCCTCCTGCATCATAAGCTCCATATGAGCTGCAGCATCCACTAGGTGTCTATACTCTCGAATATAAGACCCACCAACTCTCAACTTGAGGCCCCGCCTCAACTTCCGCTCAAACTCATAGCAACGGCGTTCCTCAGACGCCACCAGTTCAGGTGCAAACCTAGACAGACTGGTAAAAGTAGCCTCAAACTCGGCCACTGACAAGCCCTGCTGATTAAGCCGGCTAAACTGATCCCTCAACTTCTCCCTAGCTGCTGCTGATAAAAACCTCTCCTGAAAAGCATTTATAAACGCCTCCCAAGTACCACCAACACGAGCCTTCTCGTATTTCCACCATTGACCCGCATCTCCCTTCAGCTGGAAGGATGCCAAGGTCACTTTCAGTGCTCCGTCCTCGATGCCAAGCATCTTAAACGTCTTCGTTGTCTGTTCGAGCCATTCATCTACCTTAAGCGGCTCTTTAGGATCCCCGATAAACTCGTCCGGATTACACCGAAAGAACTCCCTCTTCAAGAAGGAAGGCCCTGCCTCAACTGCCTGATTCTCAGCCCTAAGAATACCCAAAGCTCCTGCTATCTCTCTGGCCAAGGCACCCATAGCCTGCTGACCCACTGGCTCGGCCACATTGGCCTGCCCAACTCCCTCCTGCACTACCGGGATCTCACCCTGTGACGGTACTTCCTGCCTTGCAGGTCTACCACGCCTAGCACCTCTTCCTCGTCCTGACATCCTAATAAAGGCAACACAGAACGTTAGCACATTCATAAGTGTGCCGAAACTAAACACTCACGTCCTAATGCATGGACAACTGTAATTCACTCCACATAAGCACATAAACACATAAGCACTTACGAACTTCATTTCCGGATAATGATAGTCCCGAGGCGTTACTAGAGTTCCGGTTAGAAACAGCATTGATCAAGTGCTTTTCCAACAAGACTCCCAGAAACTCAAGGATCCAATCAACATCCTAGAAATTAAATCCCATACCCACATAGTCACATAAGCATGTTATCAATTGAGCACATAGCATATGATACTACATCTAAGTCTCTATCAAGCGAGACAAACCCATTGTGATCCTAATCACTTCCCACGTACCCAAAGTATTCGAACCCGGTACGCTCTGATACCAAGTTGTAACGCCCTCAAAATAATAACATTAAACCCAACAAATAAGACGAGCGTTGATAGATAAACTAACCACCTTCTATCATTCATTAGAATTCCATTACATAAGTATTACATGTTAATCTCATAACAAAATGCCCTACGGGCTTACAGCTTTCCAAGTTAACACTTGGTTACAACAAAGAGTTCTAACTCGTTTACACATTAAGCCCTTGGCTTGCAATTACATGTAATACATCAAAAGTACGACAACAAAACTATGTCCGCCACTAGCCTCCCAGCTATGTCCTTGGAGGTGGCATGCTTCCTGCACCTGAAAATGATATTCCCATATAGGGTGAGCCACAGCCCAGTAGAAATACACTAAACCAACCATGGACAATGACTAAAACATTAGCAATTGATAGTTGGTCAACACTGATACAATCACATAAATTACATATTTATGTCAACGACTTACAAGTCCCAATTACTTTTCATTTTCCCTTTTTCAACAGATAAGCATGCTAGCTCTATCATCATTTCCACAGACATGTATAAAAACTATATCTCACATTCAGATAAGCATAAAAGCTATATCCACATTCTCAACAGATATGTATATCAACAATATCCACAGATAAGCATACAAGCTGTATCCACACTTCACTTCACAAAGATAAGCATATGAGCTCTATCTTCACTTCTCTAGACAAGCATATGAGCTCTGTCTACGGAGTACATCCCCTATCTCCTCCAAATACCTATCCGGTTTAGAGGTACATCCCCTATCTTCCCCTAAACCGCGGAGTACATCCCCTATCTCCTCCTCTACACATAACGCATATAAACACATTGGTTCTATATACAATCACACAATACACACATTTAATGTATTCTATCAACCGTCAAGTTCCATGACACATTCCATTGATTAGTTTCAGTTTACTTAATCATCAAGCATTGTCTACAACAATCACGACTATCCTCCACCGATAGCCCAAAGCAGTTATTTCTAAACAGAAAATAAATGCACAATGGATATTCAATCAACATTTCATTCCTTCATTCCTCTCAATTAATTATCCCAATTAATTAAACAATGTAATTAGGTCAATTCCCATAATTAACATTTCAACCCTTAGGTCCCATTTTCATCAATGATTCAACATTAATTCCATTTTCCATGCCAAACATGCATCTAGGTTTATTATGAATAAAACCCCAACTTTTGTAAAATTACGCAAAAGTCCCAAACTTTCACCAAATTACCAAACCAAACCCAACATCTCAAATTACCAAAATTTAAAGACAAAACCCATAGAGAGGAGTAGGTTATCCCTACCTCAAATTCGGAGTCCCAAAGGAGAAGACGACAAAACCCAACGTGCTCCAAAACCCGAGATTTTCAGATTAAAATGAAGCCCTCGACGATCAACAACCTTTTTGTAAAGGCCAAAGGTGAGTAAATCACTCTTACTAGATCAAAACCTAGAGAGAAGGTAGTATCTAGAGTGAGAGGCTCAACAATGGTGATTTTGGAAAAGTAAGAGAGAGAAGAGAAAGTGAAAAAGTGATTTAAAGAGTCACAAATTCGGGACTTTAACCCAGGTCTCCGCTCGAGCGTAAAACACCCCGCTCGAGCGGCCACTCACAGACTTCCGCTCGAGCGGCCAACCTCCCGCTCGAGCGCAGAATGCACTCGCTCAGCACATTTGCAGAACCAGGCCTCCGCTCGAGCTCCCAACCCTACGCTCGAGCTCACAACACTGCACAACAAGATACTGGATGGATGTATTCCCCGCTCGAGCGCCAACACCTCCGCTCGAGCGGACAGGCCAAAAATCTGGGCAACTAGTTTTGGTTTCTAAACTCAACCAACCTGTAACCAACCCGCCCAACACATCCTATAACTCAAATACAAAGTAAGAAAGGATGTAAACAAGATAATAAACAACTACCAACATCCACGGACACATGTCCGGATCACTGTACAACAAGGGTAAACCCGGGATCGCTATAGGAACAGATTTGGAAACGGAAAGGGAAAAGAGGTGTGAAATTAGGTAAAATGTAAGTATATTTTATTCACATTTCACCTACCTTTTTTTTTCTCTTTTCAAATTCCTTCTCAAATCTCTCAACCAAACAAAGCGTTAAGCTCTTTTCTTTCTCTATTTTTTTTTTCATTGGTATTTATGATTTCCACAATCTACTCAGAAATACACCAAATTATATTGAATGGCTAATAAATTAGAACACTTTTATATATTAGGAACTAAATTAATACAATTTAAACAATTAGGGACTAAAATAACACAAATTGCATATTTTCGGGACTAAAAGTGAAAACTTTTACTTAAATTTCCATATTTACACCTAAATTTAACATCACCTACAAAAGAAGTTGAGCTGGAGGAGCTCAAATCAAAACACGTTTTTATATAATGAGGACTAAATTGACATAATAAAAATAATAATAACTAAAATAACACCAATCGCATATTTTGAGAAAATGATAATCTAATAAGTTTTCAAACTTTCACAAATACATCATGGAAACTAAACGTTGCAAGTGAAATGGTCCATCCACCCTTAATTTCAAGGGCAAATTACACTGGAAGTCCATATATTTTTAGCCTTGTACCATTTTAGTCCCTATAATTTTAATTGGCTCGATTTTTACCATCAATTTATGATTTGTTTCAATTTGATCCAATTGATTACAATTGTTAGTGCATTTTGATAGAAAATGCGTACATAAGTGGCTGGTGTTATGTTTTTATAAGCAAAATTGTAAACTTGTTCAACTCAGTGAGTTAATCTCAACCATTTTCCCTCAAAAATCCTAATCAGTGTTATCAATTGGACTAAATTCACACAATCTACAATTAAGTATCAAAATTGAATTAATTGAAATTAGAATGACCAAAATGACACAAGAAGAAAAATGCAGGGACTACCAATGTAATTTATCCTAATTTCAATTGATTTTGTGGATGAGGCAAAATTTTAATCACTTGGTATGTTATGAATTGCAGGTAGAGTCTTGGTTCATCTATTCCTGTTGTATTTGTCATTATAATAGTGTTGTTTGGTGTAGCTGTTAAAACAGATTATAGATTATAGCTTAACAGATTATAGATTATGACTTTAATCAGAAGTTG
Source organism: Camellia sinensis (assembly GCF_055761805.1). Lineage (NCBI taxonomy): Eukaryota > Viridiplantae > Streptophyta > Magnoliopsida > Ericales > Theaceae > Camellia > Camellia sinensis. Next base: position 16,306,308 of record NC_138968.1, read on the forward strand.
TTAATCTGTTTGGTATAACTGTTGGATTATAGATTTAAGTTGCTGAGTAGTGTTTGTTAAATAAGCTGTGAATTAGTTTTTTCAATTAATTTTTATTTTTTATTATTCACTATTTGCCTACATTTCTCATAAAAAATAATAATAATATTTTATAGTCCATTTGAGTCTTTTTCTATTTTAAAAAAAATAAAAAATAAAAAAATTTAAGAGTATAACAGTGAATTAACATGTCCACAGCAGAAGTTGATAATCAGAAGCAAGGGGTGAGCAGCTTCTCAGAATCAGCTTTTCTGAGTTAAAATAAGCTATTAGAATCAGAAGCTGTTTGAAATAAGTTTAATCAAACAGTCCAAAATAACTTTTTAAAAGCCAGAAGTCATAAGTTGGCTCAAAAAAGCCCCACCAAACAACCCCAATGTATTTTGTCTACAGATCAAACAAAATAAAGAAAGAGGATCAATTAAAGATTTTAAAGAATTATAAAGCTCTTAAGCCTGCAAGATACTCCTACACAAATATCAAGAAAATCACAAATCGATTTCAGAACAAAGTAGGCCAAGGAGGTTGTGGATCAGTGTACAAGGGAAATCTTCCAAATGATGTTCATGTTGCAGTTAAGATTCATAACAATGTGAAAGGAAATGAGGAGGAATTCATCAATGAAGTGCAAACAATAGGCAGAATCCACCATATCACTGTTGTTCACTTGGTAGGATACTGTTCTGACGGATTCAGAAAAGCTCTCCTTTATGAGTTCTTACCAAACAATTCGCTTGAAAAGTTCATCTCCTCTCTGATAGAGAGAAGCATTCACTTGGTTGAGAGAAGCTGCAAGATATAGCTCTTGGCATAGCTAAAGGAATTGAATATCTTCACCTCGGGTGCGATCAACAAATTCTTCATTTCGATATTAAGCCTCACAACATCTTGTTGGACCATAAGTTCAAGCTAAGAAGCACATACACTTCTAAGAAGGTGACATATGCAGGTCGTGTCCGTGTCGGACACCGACACTCTTTGGACACTTTCCCGGCACATGTCCGACACTCTTTAAAACGTGTCCTATTTTTTAATATTTTTTAAACACCCGAACACTCTTTGGAAACTTGGAGGACATGCGTGTGTATCTCTTAAACTCACGTGTCTATCAATTAGACACATTATAAGTTTAAACAAAACAATTTAAGATATAATAATAAAACAAAAACCATATAAATTTATATGGATTAGTGTCATGATATATTCATATATATAACATATAATAAATATATAAAATTATATATTACATGCGTGTCCCCCACATGTCATGTCCTGCATTTTTTGAAAATTAGCGTGCTAGCGTGTTTGTGTCATATCATGTCGTGTCGATGCTTCTTAGGCCCCGTTTGTTTTCAAAGGTAGAATGGAAGGGATTCATAGTGAGAGGATTGATAGTAAGGGGATTAAGTAAAATTGTGTTTGTTTTTATGATAGTTGTTGGTGTAGAGATTGTTAAATTATTTATGTGTAAAATAATAAAACAAATAAAAAAATACAAAAACATTAAATATTAATGTTCAAAAACAATGCCCAACATGTAAAAAATAATAAAAAAATAAAATAAAATAAAAAAAATAAAACAATGATTTTTACTTAACAAAAAATACAAAAAAATAAACATTAATGTTCAAAAAAAAAAATGCCCAACATGTAAAAAATAAAATAAAAAAATAGTCCGGTAGACTATTTTTCTAATACCACCTCCACCTCCTCCCTCCCAGACTCAATCTAATCCAGACCTCCATCTCAATCCCCTGATCTATCTCACAAAACAAACACAACATTAGTGGGTCCCACCTCCATCTCAATCCCAATCCCCCCCTCCATCTCTTGCAACAAACAGGGCCTTAGAGTTCAACCGAAAGGTCTCTAACTTTGGTCAATCAAAATTGTGTTCAAAGAAACAAAATGTTATATCCATGACTACTGCAGGAGGGGTCGTAGGGTACATTGCCCCTGAAGTGATCTCTGGAAACTTTGGGAATATGTCATACAAATCAAATGTATAGCAACCCCGGTCTTTTCCCATTTGATTATTGTATCCGGACTTCGGTTCCGTAGATTCTGTCATTGTATAATTGTTGTTGTCGTTCTTTATTTTCTCATTTGGAGTTATAGGATGTGTTGGGCAAGTTTGTTTCAGGTTGGTTGGGTTCGGAAACCAAGTGTTGCTGTCCAGTTTTTGGGTTGGTCGCTCGAGCGAGTACTTGGTCGCTCGAGCGAGGGTTGTATTTTGTGTCTGGTGGCTCGAGCCAGATTTTCTTCGCTCGAGCGAGCGATTGCGTCTAGTATAGACCTGAAGCATTGCATTCTTGGCTCGAGCGAGCTTTTCTTCGCTCAAGCGAGGATTTCTTGTGTCTGGTCGCTCGAGCGACCAAGTCTTCGCTCGAGCGAGCCTGTCCAGTTTAATTAGACAGCAGCGGGTTTTTAATCAGTTTTTCATCCTCTTTTTGGATTCCAAACCCTAAGGTCCGACTTCTCTCTCACCCTGCTCACCTTCTCTCTTAGATTTGATCTACTTAGGGTGTGTTTCTACCCTAGATCCTTCATTAAAAAGAGGGTGTGAGTCGTGGGCTTCGTTTTAATCTGAATTGTTGGTGGTTTGGAGCACTTTGGAGTTTGGGTCTTCATCTCCATCTTCTCTTTTTGGGCTATGTAGACGTCCCCGAACGCCCCGGGAGGGTGAGCTCCCGTTCTGTTCATTTGGGGTCACTACTGCTCAGGACTCTCAAATTGTAACGGTTCTAAGTCTGAACCAAAGAGTCCAAATCCGACAAATCGTTTTGAGAAAAACAGATTTTTGAAAGAAGTGCCAAACATGGACTGCTTTGCCAGATACAGAGTCGCCACCTAAATATTTTATTTTTGGGAAATTTAGGAAACCCTGACTCGGTGCCAAAAGGCCACGTGTCCGTCATCACCAAAGTTGCCTCGGCTCGGGAACTTGGGTACGATTGGGGAAGGTCACTTCGTGAGCACCCCCGCTCGCCCGATCAAAGATCGGCCTCTACTAACCATGATATCTATTTTTGAAAAACTTTGTATGTCCTTATTCCGGTTATTAGCCTAGGTTACTATGTGATGCACACAGCATATAAGTATAGACTGGATCGTCTGAATTGGAACAAAACATTTCATGTTTGTTTATTTGAAAGATGGTTTGCTACCCGCAGGTAGGCTTAAAATGCAGATTTTGCCACCCGCAGGTGGGCTTAGAAAAGATGATTTTGCCACTATCTAGTGGGCTTAAAACAAACATTTGATGAATTATTCCAATTCAAATAACCCAACCTTCACCCACAGGCATCCAGGCAGTTATATCACATTAGCAATTAACCTCATGGTAAGCATGCTACTCATGGCAGTCACTCACACGCATGCAAGGATGCTAAAGCATAGAACTTACCGAGTACTCCAAGCCAAAAACAAAAACTGTATTAGAAATCATGCATGATCCTAAGTATACAGAAATGCCTAATGCAACACATGCAAAATGCAACTATAGCAGGCTCGGCTATTCTAAGATGGCATATGAAATGCTACAACTAGCATGTATTCAATTTGGAATTGAAAGTACGATGCAGTTAGTATGATGTGCCGAGCCCGGTGCATGCAAAACAGATGAATGATGCAAACATGCTGTCATACTGTATGCTAATTTAAACATGCCCTAATCTAACCATCATAAGCGGATAAATAAAAGGGAGAAAGACGTGGGGTTGGAAGACATACATCACACTCACGCACACTTATTACAGTTGTGCCCTCGCGTAGAGGGTCCAAATAAATAATACAGTCCGAATATTACAGTCCCGAATGAAAGAATATTACAGTCCAAAATATCACAAAATCCTAATTAATTAACAAATTAACTAAGAAAATAAATAAAACTGGCATGCAAGCCAGGGACCGCCTTGCTTCTGATGGATGATGTATGTCCGGGTTGTCTTGCGCAGAAATCCACCGGAATGCCCCAATTAGCCTCTGTTCACACCTGTTCTTGAAATGCGTGCCAAGCCCCAAAAAGTTGCTGATTCTTTGTTTTGCTGCAACAGAGAGCAGGAAAGGGGCATAGCAATGTATTTGCACAGATATATGCATGTCTCGATCCTCGTGCCACCAATCACGCATACCGAGGCATGATGGCCGAAGAGTCGAAATGCACAACTCAATATAGGATGAATGCACATGAAACTACAGCTAAAACCTAACTCCATCATGGGTAATCCGGAGTGTCGGTGACTGGGGAATTGAGACACATTCCGTCACTCGGAGTACGAAATGTACCTCGTTTCCCGTGCCCGGACTAACTCCTATTCCGGACACGATGCAATATGCATGATATGCATGAAATGCAACTAAGATACAATCCTAACATACACAGAATGCTATGGAATGACATGCCTCGAAATGCGTGCACACAGGCACGCAAGCCGAGAAAATGACAGAATGTAATCTAAGATACAACCTAGTATGCACAATGCTATGAAAATGAGATGCCTCGAAGTGCGTGCACAAGGGCACGCAAACCGAGGCGATGATAAATGTGATGAAAATGAGATGCCTCGAAGTGCGTGCACACGGGCACGCAAACCGAGGCGATGATAAATGCGATGAAAACGAGATGCCTCGAAGTGCATGCACACGGGCACGCAAACCGTGGCAATGATAAATGTGATGAAAATGAGATGCCTCGAAGTGTGTGCACACTGGCACGCAAACCGAGGCGATGATAAATGTGATGAAATGACATGGAAATGACAAATGGGCTTATACCAACATGAGTGAGCCTCAGCCACACTCACATAGGATGCCGGCGGATAAAAATGAAGTGCCTCGAAACGCGTGCACACTGGCACGCAAACCGAGGCGATGGTAAAATGTGATGAAACGACATGGAAATGACAAGTGGGCTTATACCAACATGAGTGAGCCTCAGCCACACTCATATAGGATGCCAGTGGAAGAATATGAAGTGCCTCGAAATGCGTGCACACGGGCACGCAAACCGAGGCAATGGCAAAATGCGATGAAACGACATGGAAATGACAAGTGGGCTTACACCAACATGAGTGAACCTCAGCCACACTCATATAGGATGCCAGTGGAAGAATATGAAGTGCCTCGAAATGCGTGCACACGGGCACGCAAACCGAGGCGATGGCAAAATGCGATGAAACGACATGGAAATGACAAGTGGGCTTATACCAACATGAGTGAGCCTCAGCCACACTCATATAGGATGCCAGTGGATAAAAATGAAGTGCCTCGAAATGCGTGCACACGGGCACGCAAACCGAGGCAATGGCAAAATGTGATGAAATGACATGGAAATGGATGGCAATCATTCTAACAGAATTTCAGCAACAAAAAATGGGGGAAAACAGTCCCGAAATGAAGCGAAATGACATGAAATGCATGGAAATGACCCGAAATGCGAATTTAGGCACCCGAAATGGCCTATAGCTATGCCAAATATGCACAACATGGACATGCAATGCAAAGACAGAAGCTAGACAGTCCCAAAAATTGCACTTTCACAGTTATAAACATGGCCAAACAGCAAGCATAGGTATGGCAAAAATGGCATGCAAAAATAGGGGCCAAAAGAGGGGTAATGAAGCAAGTGATATAAGCAAAACCCAAACTGAAAAATTTCCTTCTACAACACTGAAGAGGGACCCAAAATATGAATATTTACAGTATATGGTAGCCTCAAAATCAGTATACAAACATGATAGAAATGTGATGCAAAAAGGGGCTCAAAAGTGGCTATAACATGAGATATGCAAAATAATCACCAAACAGCCAAAGACCCTTAATAAAACATGTAGAATGGGCCAAAATAAAACTATTTACAGAACTGTAAAATAGCCAAAAACAAAAGCATGGTAGGCTAACTAAACATGCAAGAATGGGGAAGAAAAGAGAGATATAACATGAAGTGACCTATGGAGGTCCCAAACCATGAAAGGATCTAAATGAAACATGAAGTATGGACCAAAATAAGAACTTTTTCAGAACTGTAAAATGGCCGAAAACAAAAGCATGGTAGGCTGCCATTGCATGCAAGAATGGAGAAGAAAAGAGGGGTATAAAGGTAGGTATAACATGGAAGTCCCAAGTGGTGTTGAGCCCTTCTTCAATGTTGAAGAGGGGCTCAAAATGAGCCTAATATCAGTTTACAACATGCTCAAAAACATATTACTCATGGGCTAAAAATAGCATGCAAAAACATGACATATAAGAGGGTCAATGAAGCAAGTGTATTATGGAGGGATCAAACAAGGTTGAGCCCTTAATGAAAAGTGAAGATGAGCTCAAAAGAGGGCCACTTTCAGTTAGGGCCGGAGCTTGAAACAAAAAGCAAGTGGGGCTTACAAATAGATTAAGAAAAAGGGTCAAAAGGGTAAAAGTGTTACTTACCCTTGAAGACTCAAACTTTTGTTGCTTCTTGGATGAATTTGCAGCTTCTTTGGCCTTTGAGAAACCTTCCTTGTTGCTGGAAATGAGGTGGTGGTGGTAGAGCTTGGTGGTGTAGAAGGAATGATGGTTAGGGACCTAGGGTTTTTTGAAGAATTGAGAAGGATGAAGATGGAGTTGGCTATGGAAGCTTTGAGAAGAGTTTTTCTAACCCCAACAAAGAACAAGGTTTGCTTGCTATATAGGCCAAACAAAGGGTGTAAAGGTGGGGGAAAAGGAGGGTAATATTCCCCCACGAAATATCCCCCAGATAAAGATCTTGTCTGGGGGAAACAGCTCCACAGCTGTAAAGTGTACAGTGCAAGGAAGCAGGCCGGCCTGGTACTTTTGTTGTAGGTGGCCGGCCGGCCACACCCCCTAGCCGGCCGGCTAGGGGTCAAAAGGTTCAATGAGATTTTCTGGCCGGCCACCAACTGGTGAGGTCCCCCTATGTGTGTACAACACAATCATGTGGTTAAAAGTCCAAGAAAGTGGGTCCAAGGGGTTCAACATTAGCCCGGAAGGAGGGGGTCAAAAGGGTCAAGTTGAATTAATGGCCGGCCATGAACTTTTATGGGCCTCTCAAGTGTGTACATCACAGATATGTGGTTCAAAGTTCAAGAAAAAGGGTCCAAAGGGTTCAACATTAGCCCGGAAGAAAGGGGTCAAAAGGGTCAGGTAACCTTAATGGCCGGCCACCAACTTTTAGGGTCCTCCCAAGTGTGTAGATCACAGATATGTGGTTGAAAGTTGGCAACACTAACTCCAAGGTGTTCAACATTAGCCCGGAAGTCTGAAAAACGGGCGCCGGAGGGCGCCAGAGGGCGTATAACTTGGTTGCTGCAACAATTGCTGGCCTCCCACCCTTCAGTGACCTCCCCGGTGATAAAACAGAGGTACCTGCCAAAAATGAACGAAAACCGTTGCAAAATGAAAGTTCCGGGGCCAAAACACGCAGTTCGGGGTCCCGAAAATGGGCTGTTAAGCACCGAAAGTGGCGTTCGGCCACGAAGTGGGCTTCTCAGCCCCCAGTGTCCCTCAAAAGGGAGCAAATAGGAAGTATGCCAAAAAAATAGAGCAATAGGAGATGGTTAAGCGGTCCCGAACCGAGGCACACGGCCTGACGGCTCCGAAAACCGGGAACCGGACTCCGAAATGGGCAAAATGGCCTACGGCCACAAAATGTAGCCTACGGACATTGAGAGATGGCCTACGGGACCTCTCCCTCCCCTCAGGAAAAGAAACAGAGAAAATCGAGTCTGGTTCGCAAACCGAGACAAGGCACAAAAAAGGGTTCGGAAGTCCGGAGGCAGGGCTCACGGCCGCGACTCTGAGATTTCTGAACGAGCACATTATGCAACATCACCAAGCGCTCAATCGGTGATGTCTGAGTCTTAAGGTCGGTCAAAAATGGGGTGTCTACAGGCTATTTCTTCGAGGTAGGGATTTCCTACTCCATCTTATAAGTTTTGTTCTAAGTTTTGGTATTTTGATATGTTGGGAGCACTTTGGTAATTTTGGGAAAAACCCTAGGTGTATTAATAAATTAATTTGTATAATTAATTTAAGGAAATTGGGGAATTTGGTTAAATTCATGAAATTGAGGAATTCATTGATTAAATGGTGTAGTTGGATAATTTAAATCACTCGCCTATTGAATTGTTGATATATTTATTTCCAGTCTAGAAATAACTGTTTTGGGCTATCGGTGGAGGATAGTCGTGATTGTTGTAGACATTGCATGTGGATTAGGAATAACTGAAACTAATCACATTGGTTAAGTCATTAATTTTGACTATTGAATTAATACAGAAAATACGTGTATTGATTGAGCATTGCATTTGCATATTGTGTGGGAGGAGATAGGGGATGTACTCCACGGTTTAGGGGAAGATAGGGGATGGACCTCTAAACCAGATTTTTGTTTGGGAGGAGATAGGGGATGGACTCCATTAGCATCACTATTATGTGTGCTTATTATATTGAAGTGTTTTTACATGTTATTGATACAGCACTAAAATGTGTATCAAACGGGAAGTATGAAGTATTATGATATGAGCCTGAGTCTCATCTGTGTTGTTGATATTGGAAGTAATGTGAATATGTTATATAGTTCACTGTTGTAAGCTTGGCCAGGTTCTGAGCCTTATTGATAATAATGGGAATTGAAACATGTCATAGACATTAGTATCTTGAGACTGTATTAAGTTATAATTGATTATCCTGGTTAGCCATCTATTGAATGCTATAGCTTTATTCAATGCTTATATTTGGTTTAGTATTTTTCTACTGGGCTGTGGCTCACCTTTTATGGGAACATCATTTTCAGGTTCAGGTGATAAGCTACCTCCAAGGACTTAGCTTGGGAGGATGTGGCTTTTGGATTTTGAAGACTATCTTTAATTAATTGTTTTTATTTGTTAGTACATGTAAACATTCAAGCCTAGGGCTTTACGTGTATTTGAGTTAGAACTAATATTTTTCTGTCCAAGTGTTGGCTTGGAAAGATGTAAGCCCATAGGGCATTTAATTTGATGTTACATGTAATGCTTTTATTTAGTAATACGCTGATGAATGATTTAATAAATTGTTTTCTTTAAATATTGCATGTCGATGATATACAGATAGTGGGTTTATTTTGAGGGCGTGACAACTTGGTGTCAGAGCGTACCGGGTTTGAATACTTTGGGTACGTGGGAAGTGATTAGTATCACATTGGGTTCGTATCGTTTGATAAAGACTTAGTGTAATGTTATATGCTTATGTGATAACATGTTTATGTGATTATGTGGGTATGGAATGTAGTTTCTAGGATGTTGATTGGACCCTTGAGTTTCTAGTAGTCTTGTTGGAAAGGCACTTGATCAATGCTGCTTCCAACCGGAACTATAGTAACGCTTCGGGACTATCATCATCCAGGAATGAAATTCGTAGGTGCTTACGTGATTATGTGCTTACGTGGAATGAATTATTGTTGTCCAATGCATTAGGACGCGAGTGTTTAGCTTCGGCACATTTATTAATGTGCTAACGTCTTTGTTTCCTTTATTAGGATGTCCGGACGAGGACGGGGACGCGGTAGGCGTGGTAGGCCGGGTAGGCAGGAGGTGCCTGTGCCAGAGGAGATTCCGGCAGTTCAGGAGGGAATTGGTCAGGCCAATGTGGCCGAGCCAGTAGGCCAGCAGGCTATGGGCGCTCTAGCCCGAGAGATAGCAGGGGCATTCAGGGAGTCAGTAGGCATTCTCAGGGCTGAGAATCAAGCTCGGGTTGTTGTTGCGGATGCAGGACCTTCCTTTCTGAAGAGGGAGTTCTTCCGGTCTAACCCGGATGAATTTGTGGGTGATCCTAAAGAGCCGCTTAAGGCAGATGAATGGCTCGAACAGACAACGAAGACGTTCGAGATGCTTGGCATCAAAGACGAGGGGTTGAAAGTGACCTTGGCATCTTTCCAGCTGAAGGGGGATGCGTGTCAGTGGTGGAAGTTCACTAAAGGTCGTATAGGAGGTACATGGGAGGCTTTTGTGAATGCTTTCCAGGAGAGGTTCTTATCTCCAGCAGTTAGGGAGAAGCTGAGAGACCAGTTCTGTCAACTTAAACAGTCGAGTTCTTCAGTGGCCGAGTTTGAGGCTGCATTTACTAGCTTGTCCAGGTTTGCACCTGAGTTGGTGGCGTCTGAGGAACGCCGTTGTATTGAGTTTGAGAAGAGGTTGAGGCGTGGCCTCAAGTTGAGAGTCGGGGGAACTATGATTCGGGAGTATGGGCGTATGGTTGATGCTGCAGCCCACATGGAAATCATGATGCAGGAAGAGGAGGAAGGACAGAAGGGCTCCAAGAGGAGTCAGGATGGTCAGAGTGATGGTAGGAGACAGAAGGGTTTTAATCCTCAGCAGTCTCAGGGTAGCTTTACTAGATCGACTTTTCCCGTGCCGAGTGCTAGTTCGGGGAAAGGCAGTCAGGGAGACATTACCTGCTTCAAGTGTGGCCAGCTGGGCCACAAGTCTCCAGTTTGTCCTCAGAGGGGAGGAGTACAGAGAGCAGCATCATCTTCGGCTCGATCTCAGAGCCAGAGTCAGGGTAGAGGCCAGCCACTCTCGTGTTATCAGTGTGGTCAGCCAGGGCATATGAAGAGGTATTGCCCGCAGTTGGGTGGCACATCTGGTGCATCTGGTTTGAGGCAGATTCAGGGTCAGCAGCCAGCTCAGTCGGGTCAGGCCTCGAGGGCCAATCAGGGGGCTTCATCGTCCCAGTCGGTGCAGCAATCTTATGCTTCTAGGGGTGAGCAGGTTGATTAGAGGTCGTCTGGGCGCGTGTACGCTGTTACCGCGCAGGATCTCGTACCGGCTCCATCGGTTGTGAGAGGTACCTTTTTGTTTTGCAACTCGGTTGCTAATGTTTTGATTGATACGGGTGCATCTCATTCCTTTGTGTCTGCTGTATTTGCATCTGTTTTGGAGTTGGAGTTAGCACAGTTAGCATCTCCTATTTGTGTAGTGTCACCTCTTGGGGGTGAATTGATTTTGAAACAAGGTGTTAGGGGTTGTGATATAGAGGTTGATTATCATCGAATCCCATTTTCCTTTGTAGTTATGCCTATGAAGGGTTTCGACGTAATTTTGGGTATGGACTGGTTATCGTCATACCGGGCAGTTATTGATTGCTACCGCCAGAGGGTCACTTGTTGTATCGTGAGCGGAGAGTGTTTTCATTTTCTGGGGGACCGGGTTGGTAGTGTGTTGCCACCGGGGTATGTTCCGAGAGGACGGAGTGAGCTTAGTGGTCTACTTGCTAACCTTTCGATTAGTGAGGATGATGAGACTCGGATTGTGTTGCCAAGGGTGGTTTGTGAGTACTCGGGCGTCTTTCCCGAGGATCTTGTTGGTTTGCCACCGCATCGAGAGATTGAATTCTCTATTGACCTAGTGCCCGGCACGGCGCCGATTTCTATGGCACCCTATCGTTTTGCCCCAGCCGAGTTAGTTGAGTTGAAGATTCAGCTCCAGGAATTGCTAGATAAGGGCTATATCCGTCCTAGTGTTTCGCCGTGGGGTGCACCGGCCCTTTTTGTTAAAAAGAAAGGTGGTGCTTTGAGACTTTGTATAGATTACCGGAAATTGAATCGGGCTACGGTTAAGAATAAGTACCCTATGCCTCGTATAGATGATCTGTTCGATCAGTTGAAGGGTTCCCGTTGTTTCTCGAAGATAGACTTGAGATCGGGTTATCATCAGTTGAGAGTCAGGAAGGAGGATATTCCGAAGACGGCATTCCGTACGCGGTATGGCCACTATGAGTTTTTGGTGATGCCATTTGGGCTTACCAATGCACCGACAGTATTTATGGATTTGATGAACCGGATTTTTCTGGAATTCTTAGATCGTTTTGTAGTCGTCTTTGTGGACGACATTCTGATTTATTCACCTTCAGAGGAGGAGCACGAGGAACACTTGAGAGTGGTGCTTGAGTTACTTAGAGCCCATAAGCTTTATGCTAAGTTTGGGAAGTGTGAGTTCTGGCTAGAAGAGGTGAAGTTTTTAGGCCATGTAGTTTCTGGGGAAGGGGTGTCTGTTGATACATCTAAGACTGAGGCAGTGCAGGATTGGGCACAGCCTAAGAGTGTGTTTGAGATCCGTAGTTTTCTGGGGTTAGCTGGGTATTATCGTCGGTTTGTGAAAGATTTCTCCAGATTAGCTTCGCCTTTGACTAGATTGACTCGGAAGGGAGTCAAATTTGTATGGAGTGAGACTTGTGAAAAGTCATTTCAGGAGTTGAAAGTTAGACTGACCACTGCTCCAGTATTGATTATTCCAGAGAGAGGGTTGAGTTATGCAGTCTATTGTGACGCCTCACGAGAGGGTCTGGGTTGTGTGTTAATGCAAGAGGGGAAAGTGGTTGCCTATGGCTCACGTCAGTTGAAAACTCACGAGCAGAATTACCCTACGCATGATCTAGAGTTAGCAGCTGTGATATTTTCCATGAAGATTTGGAGGCATTATCTTTATGGTGAGAGATTCGAGGTATTCTCGGATCATAAGAGTCTGAAATATTTGTTTACACAGAAAGACTTGAACTTGAGGCAGAGGAGGTGGATGGAGTTCATAGAGGATTATGACTTTGAGTTACATTATCATCCGGGAAAGGCCAATGTGGTGGCCGATGCCCTTAGCAGGAAACCTGTTGGTGACATAGCTAGTATAGCCATCCGAGAGTGGGAGATGTTGGGTGCACTTGGAGAGTTTGATTTGCTTCTGAGCGAATCCGTTGAGACTGCGGTCTTGTTTTCTGTTGTTGCGCAGCCTACACTTGTGACTCGAGTGTTAGAGGCTCAGAGGGGTGACCTTGAGGTGGAGTCCCTTCGGGAGAAGATTTCCAGTAGGAAGGTTGAGAAGGGTCTGCCAGTGTATTCCGACCTGAGTGTGAGATACCGGGACCGTCTGTTTGTGCCGGAGTCTTGCCGAGAGGAAGTACTCCGAGAGTTTCATCATTCACGCCTTGCGGTGCATCCGGGAGGCACTAAGATGTATCGGGATTTGGGTCGCCAGTTCTGGTGGCGGGGTATGAAGAGAGATGTGGCAGCTTTCGTATCTAAGTGCCTTACTTGTCAACAAGTGAAGGCCGAACATCAGAGGCCAGCGGGTTTGTTGCAACCCTTGCCTATTGCCGAGTAGAAGTGGGAACACGTCACTATGGACTTCGTTGTGGGTCTTCCGAAGACTCAGCGGGGTAGTGATGCTATTTGGGTGGTTGTAGACCGGTTGACTAACGCACTTCATATCTATGCGCATTAGAGATTCCATAGATCATCTTGCCGATTTATATATTCGGGACATAGTGAGGTTGCACGGGGTCCCAGTGACGGTCGTCTCTGATAGAGATCTTCGTTTTACTGCCAGGTTGTGGCAGAGTTTGCAGAGTGCCTTAGGCACTAAGTTGACCTTTAGCACGACTTATCTTCCTCAGACTGACGGGCAGTCCGAGCGCACTATTCAGATCCTTGAGGATATGCTTCGGGGTTGTGTTCTAGACTTTAGTGGGTCGTGGGAGAGGCACTTGCCGTTGGTGGAGTTCGCCTACAACAACAGTTTCCAGTCTAGTATCGGTATGGCACCGTTTGAGGCCTTGTATGGCCGACCGTGTAGATCTCCTGTTTGTTGGGCCGAGGTGGGTGATGCACCTCTGTTGGGTCCGGAGTTGGTGAGGGAAACGACGGAGAAAGTTGAGCTTATCCGTAAGAGGCTTGTTACAGCATAGAGTCGTCAGAAATCTTATGCCGACCGTAGGAGGAGACCTTTTGTGTTTGAGGTGAGTGATCATGTCTTTCTGAAGATATCACCCAGGCGGGGATTGATGAGGTTTGGGAAGAGCGGGAAGTTGTCCCCTCGGTTCATAGGTCCTTTTGAGATCCTTGAGAGGATTGGCGAGGCTGCTTATCGTTTAGCTTTACCACCGCAGTTGTCCAGAGTACATGACGTGTTTCATGTGAGTATGCTTCAGAAGTATGAGCCGGATCCATCACATGTGTTGGATTGGACCAATTTAGTGGTTGATGAGGATGTCTCGTATGAGGAGAGACCGATTCGAGTCTTGGATAGGCGGGATCAAGTTTTGCGAGGCAAAACCATCCCTTTGGTAAAAGTTTTGTGGAAACATCACGGAGTGGAGGAAGCCACTTGGGAACGTGAATTGGAAGTCCGCGAGAAATATCCGGACATGTTTGTTGATTTGTAATCTTATAATTAGATTCTGTTATATTGTTGAACTTAAGAGCTTTACATATGTCTTAAGTTGTAAAACGTTGAGTATGTATTGGTAAATGGGTGTATCTTGAAACTTGCTTCATTATAGAAGTTTAGTGTAACATTGCATATGTTGATTACATTGTTGAATGTGTTGTATATATCATGCAATTGAATATGATATGGGAATTGTTAACATTGAAAGGAATAATGCATAATAGTGATGCAGGTTGAAATATATGTTGTTTTATATATATTGTGAGATACCTCTTGATAAAGAGATGAAGTGACCAGTATTGGGTCAAGTTGTTTATTATTGTCATATAATATCTTTGGGAATTGAGAAAAACTTGTTTTTTTTTACAAACTTATGCTTAATTTCGGGGATGAAATTCTTTTAAGGGGGGGAGGTTATAGCGACCCCGGTCTTTTCCCATTTGATTATTGTATCCGGACTTAGGTTCCGTAGATTCTGTCATTGTATAATTGTTGTTGTCGTTCTTTATTTTCTCATTTGGAGTTATAGGATGTGTTGGGCAGGTTTGTTTCAGGTTGGTTGGGTTCGGAAACCAAGTGTTGCTGTCCAATTTTTGGGTTGGTCGCTCGAGCGAGTACTTGGTCGCTCGAGCGAGGGTTGTATTTTGTGTCTGGTGGCTCGAGCCAGATTTTCTTCGCTCGAGCGAGCGATTGCGTCTAGTATAGACCTGAAGCATTGCATTCTTGGCTCGAGCGAGCTTTTCTTCGCTCAAGCGAGGATTTCTTGTGTCTGGTCGCTCGAGCGACCAAGTCTTCGCTCGTGCGAGCCTATCCAGTTTAATTAGACAGCAGCGGGTTTTTAATCAGTTTTTCATCCTCTTTTTGGATTCCAAACCCTAAGGTCCGACTTCTCTCTCACCCTGCTCACCTTCTCTCTTAGATTTGATCTACTTAGGGTGTGTTTCTACCCTAGATCCTTCATTAAAAAGAGTGTGTGAGTCGAGGGCTTCGTTTTAATCTGAATTGTTGGTGGTTTGGAGCACTTTGGAGTTTGGGTCTTCATCTCCATCTTCTCTTTTTGGGCTATTTCTTCGAGGTAGGGATTTCCTACTCCATCTTATAAGTTTTGTTCTAAGTTTTGGTATTTTGATATGTTGGGAGCACTTTGGTAATTTTGGGAAAAACCCTAGGTGTATTAATAAATTAATTTGTATAATTAATTTAAGGAAATTGGGGAATTTGGTTAAATTCATGAAATTGAGGAATTCATTGATTAAATGGTGTAGTTGGATAATTTAAATCACTCGCCTATTGAATTGTTGATATATTTATTTCCAGTCTAGAAATAACTGTTTTGGGCTATCGGTGGAGGATAGTCGTGATTGTTGTAGACATTGCATGTGGATTAGGAATAACTGAAACTAATCACATTGGTTAAGTCATTAATTTTGACTATTGAATTAATACAGAAAATACGTGTATTGATTGAGCATTGCATTTGCATATTGTGTGGGAGGAGATAGGGGATGTACTCCACGGTTTAGGGGAAGATAGGGGATGGACCTCTAAACCAGATTTTTGTTTGGGAGGAGATAGGGGATGGACTCCATTAGCATCACTATTATGTGTGCTTATTATATTGAAGTGTTTTTACATGTTATTGATACAGCACTAAAATGTGTATCAAACGGGAAGTATGAAGTATTATGATATGAGCCTGAGTCTCATCTGTGTTGTTGATATTGGAAGTAATGTGAATATGTTATATAGTTCACTGTTGTAAGCTTGGCCAGGTTCTGAGCCTTATTGATAATAATGGGAATTGAAACATGTCATAGACATTAGTATCTTGAGACTGTATTAAGTTATAATTGATTATCCTGGTTAGCCATCTATTGAATGCTATAGCTTTATTCAATGCTTATATTTGGTTTAGTATTTTTCTACTGGGCTGTGGCTCACCTTTTATGGGAACATCATTTTCAGGTTCAGGTGATATGCTACCTCCAAGGACTTAGCTTGGGAGGATGTGGCTTTTGGATTTTGAAGACTATCTTTAATTAATTGTTTTTATTTGTTAGTACATGTAAACATTCAAGCCTAGGGCTTTACGTGTATTTGAGTTAGAACTCATATTTTTCTGTCCAAGTGTTGGCTTGGAAAGATGTAAACCCATAGGGCATTTAATTTGATGTTACATGTAATGCTTTTATTTAGTAATACGCTGATGAATGATTTAATAAATTGTTTTCTTTAAATATTGCATGTCGATGATATACAGATAGTGGGTTTATTTTGAGGGGTGACAAAATGTTTATAATTTTGGAATGTTGCTAGAAATGGTTGGAGGGAGCAAAACAAAACAAAACAAAAAACACAAAAAAAGAGCGAAAATTACTTTCATGAATAGATTTACAAGCGTTTGGATCAAGGAGAAGAATTAGGAGTTCAGATTGAGAAAGAGATGCAAAGATTGTGAAGAAACTAACAATAGTAGGACTTTGGTACATACAGTGGTACCCAATAGATTGACCATTGGTGAAAGTTGTGGTGCAAATGCTAGAGGGATATGGAAGCACTCTAACAATTCCCTCCAGTCCATTTGCCTCCACAAATCTAGTGTCAACGAGGGGAACAATGGGTAGTACAACTTTTAATAGTAAGTTAGAAGTAATTTATTAATCTGAGTGAGTATAAATTGTGATATTTTATGGAAATTTTAATGACTGTATTGTATAATGGAAATTAAACTTCTTGTTCTCAGCAATGAGTGTAGAATTAATTGTGTATTTATGTATTACTATGAGCTTTTAATAATACACCTTTTGCATGGCCTTTGTATTAACAGTCATCTTTTAACGTATCAGAAATATTTTATGTTTTCCTGTCAAAGAAGTATCTTCTCACTCAAAACATTGTCTTAATAATGCAAACCTACATAACATCAATGACAAACTTGCAGTAAATCTTTTCTCCTGTTTTGCTCAATCTACAATAAATTTGGAGGACTTTACAAGTTCTTCATTGCATGGTTAAAACGGGATCTCCACTTCAATACATAAAGTTATAACCCATTATTAAAATTCAAAAAAAAAAAAACAATCTATAATTGTTATGACATAGCATGCATTCCTTGGAGTGTTTGAAAATTTTAGCATTTGGACTTGAGTCAAATCTCAATGCCCATTTTCTACCATATGGATTATTGCCAGAGAGACCAATCATCATCTAGCACTGCTGGAAAATGCACATTTAGCGGCGTTTTAAAAATGCCGCTATAAGTGACATAAACGCCTCTAATTATTTTTGCGACGTTTAATACCAAACGTCGAAGACGCTGCCGTCGCTATAACTTTATGACGTTTGAAAAACGTCGCTATATTAGTATAGGCGGTGTTTTTAAAAATGCCGCCAAATGTCCTATCCTAACAGTATTGCGCTGTCACTATGGTTTTAGTGACGCTTTTAAAACGCCGTCATAGATGTTTTTAATTTTAAAAAATTCCAACCGTTAATATAATAGTGGCATTTTTAAAAACACCGTGTTATCTTTTTTTTTTTTTTGGGAAAATTATGCTAATTTTATGTGATTGAACTAAAAGAATACCTATAATAAAACTAAATAGCACTAATATCAAATAATAACTCCCATTCAAATAGCAAATGCAACATTAATTTACTTTCCCATTCAATTTAATAACAAATCACCATTACCCACAAAATAACATATCCAAAAATTAAATTCACAATTTTCAATAAAAAAATTACTACTTTATATACAAAGTCACAAAATAACATTACCCTCTTTTCTCTCTTACCACTCCCTCATTTAACACAAAAAATAAGAAAGCGAACCAAAACACCCAACCCCCCAGTCAAATTAGAGGGAAAAAAGAAAGAAATAAAAAAATAAGGAAAAAAGAAGAGAAATAAAAATCTAAAGGAAAGCCCCATCCATCCTTCACCGTCATTCTGCTCTCCATGCTGCTTCCCATGGCCTTCAATCCTCTCGGTCTGTGCCAATCATAAAACATAATAATAAAAAAAACAAAGCCAATAAAAGATGTGCAGTGAATAGATAACAAAAATAAATATAAGAAGTTCAAGCTACTGAATGTTATTTTAAATAGTCACATTTGGTCAAATTAACCTTGGGTATTTCAAACTACTAGAAAGTACACAATCCCATGTCATACTCAACGTAATATTTCTCTGAAATAACTACATACCAAAGGTATGTATTCTACACTCAAAACATAATAAATGACCATACATGAGGAAGAATACCACGCTAAAGAGGGAGCTCAGTAGATGCAAAAAGACCAATCGCTAATGTGACTGTACGTGCAAACTCTTCTCGAACTCTCCAGCTTTTGTGTCCAAGCATAAGACCCTGCTCTCTTGAGAATGAGAATTGGTGAAGAAACCTAAGACAAACAATCATAATTCATAAACCAAGTGCATTTTTATTTTTTTGTGGTTTACCCTTTTTCTTCCACAAATATGTCAATAGACTAAGAACGAAGCTTAACATGGCACAATGGCAGTATGATCTATACAACGAGACAAACAAAAGAAATCTAACAAACCAGCAATTCTGTTGAATAACACCCCCCCTCTTGCTATGATATACTATATCATCCTGTATATAACAGTTTCATACCTTCTAGCCACTATTACCAAACAAAATCAACATCAGCTGACTTGAGAAAGTTCAAAAAAAAAAAAAAAAAAAAAACCAAAATCTCAGAAAATTCAAGATATTTAAATCAAATCAAAAGATTTAATTCGAAATCCATGATTCAACAGATATATACAGCAGTGCACTTTAGTTAAGTTCAATTCCAAATATCAAAGAAATTAAAACAAGCAATACCTATACGCAATTAACACGAATTTCAGTTCACCGAAATTCAACTATAAAAATAAAAATATTATAATCAACAAACACTGGAATTCACTCCCAAAAAATAAAATAAACTATATTTAGATTTACAAGTTTCATTATTAATGAATATCACTACAAGTCTACAATAATGATGATTCTGAGATTGTAGACAGTGGTGTGCTCACCTTAGTAGACGATGCTGGTGGCGGTGGAGCTTCGAAATCGGTAGAGAGAGAGAACTTCGACATCGCAATCGCAATCGCAATCGCTCTAAGATGAATCACCAAGCTAAAGTAGGAACCCCATTGTTCCTTTTTGTCTCCTGCAAATAAAAGACACATAAAACAAAACATTAGAGTGAAATCAAACAAAAATTCTGCTGGTGTGCAATGTTGATAGCCAAGTGATTGAATCATTGTGTCCCTGTCTGAGGACGGCAGAGTGTGCAATGTTGCAGGTTATCTGCTGCAAGAAATGTGAGAAGTAACGATTAACAGGGGTAATCTTAAACTTACCAACTATGGAGCTTGTGATGCTTGCTTCTTCTCCCACTTTCCAAATGGAAGGTCAAACTTTAAATTGGTTTACCTTAGAAGAATGCATTGCTTGATCTCCCACATAAGACTTCCTAAAATGTTGAAAGAAGACCAGAACAGCAAGATCAAGTCTTTGCTTGGTTACTTCGCCATATCTCTGACAAGTGCAGCAAAATCGTTTGCAAAAAGAAAGGTTAAAGAGTAATGTGAGCCAGGAAGAGCCTTACAACAATTGGATATCATGCAAATGGAAATGACAAATATTCTATCAATGCAATTGAAACTCAACAATAGAAACAGAAGCAAATTTAAAGGGGTATGCACATGAGATGAAAATAGGGTGTATAAATTTCAAATTAACAGGGATGAGAGATAATTAACGAGTGAAGCAAAATAATAATAATAATAATAATAATAATAATAATAATAAAATGACCTCAAATTAACTGTATTTTCAATGAACACATTTATCAATAAACATGGCATTCAAACTATCAATTCCCAAACAATGAACAAAAAGCTAACACAGAGTTGTTCAATACAGATCTAAACAAGATCAAAACCAGAACAAACATGTAAACAAATATATTAGAACTTACCTCCAATGAGAAAGTTAGGGTTTCTTTTCTCACAGGAGTTGATTTTTTCCGTCACTGCCGATCAATGATTGGATCATTCGAGAGCCTGAAAACAAAATAAAGATGATTATTCAATCAATACATAGAGATACATATATAAATTCATATATATACTTGTCTAGAGAGATTTTTAGGAGAAAAAAATTATCCAAAAAAAAGTACAGATAATGTGTACGTAAAGAATGAGATTGTGCGAGAGAGACAGAGATCCAGAGAGATTGAGGGATCGAGAGAGAGGAAGACAGAGACAGAGATCGAGACAGAGATTGAGAGAGAGAAGAATCGACGAAACTGAGATTGGATTGAAATCGAAATCGTGCATATGGTTAGTAGACGATGCAGATGCAGATGCAAATGGTGATGGCGGTGGCGGTGGGGCTTTGAAATCAAAATCATTCTGAGATTGGATCGACCGAATGATGGATCACCAGCTGAAGAAGGTTGAATCAAGTTGAAGGAACTGAAGGGTTTAGAGAGAGAGAGAGAGAGAGAGAGATTTGAGGGATCGGTTTCTCTGAGACTCTAGGGTTTTTCTTAGATTCAAATAAGTTGTGAGAGATTTGAGGGTTTGAAGGGAGAGAGAGAGAGAGAGAGAGAGAGAGAAACACTGTAACACATTTGAAGGCGCTTTTCAAAGGACTTCATTACTTAAACGGTACCGTTTTAATAAAAACAAAATGTGACGTTTATAAAACGTCGTTAAATATTAAAAATAATGGCGTTTAAAAAAACGCCGTTAACTAAACGCCGTTAAATCATATATTTCCTGTAGTGTAGTGAGAAGTTCTACTACATGGTTAAAATTAACCCAGCAAAATCTCCTCTCTACATAGAAACTAATAATATTAGTGATTCTTGTAAAAATGGAGGAGGAGGAGGAGGAGGAGGAGGAAAGCATTCCTATGTTGTGGTCGGAGACTACTTGTCGTGGTCAGATGTTGAAAACTTGTCCAGCGTCGACATGATTTTCCCGGCAAGGATGATTTCAGGACGTAACATTTTGAGCTTCTTGGGCGTCCACAGTGTGTTGGCTGATGGATTTGACCTTGTTTACTATCAATTCATGAGTTGCAATTTTTTCTGCAGGATAATAGGTGCGTATGCAACACTTTCATGATTCCTATTTTGTTCTCAATTCATGAAATTTTACTCTTGTTTTATTTTTATTTTTTGTCAAAGAAATGAGGTTTTATCTCATAAGCAAGATGTCTACCATATGTACTTTTTTTTTAACTAGTACTATATGTACCTTGTTACTTTTTTTTTTTCTTCTTCATATATATTATGTGTTTTTGTGATAAATCTTATGCTATTTTTTGATAGAGTTACGATAATTTGATATTCAAAATTGAAATTATTCAAAAAATTTCTGATGAAAAAATTGGTAACATTATGACAAAAAATACTTTATTTTTATTTTTATTTTTTTCTCTCTCCCCTAAATCATTTATTACAAGAGTTATATAATTTTTTTTGTCTCTAACATTATTCATTCCCTGCAAAAATGCAGTCCGCTTGGAATACTTTCTTGACGGTAAGTACTCAAAAATTTAGAGTACAAATGTTTTTAAAAATACACTATTGGTATTGTGATTGCTGGAGAAGATGAGCAGGTGAGGCATTGTGTTGAGTGATTGAGGAACATGAGGGGCATAATGAATGATGATTTATTAGGGAGTATGAACACGTAGTACTCCGAAATTAGTCTATAATTTTCCCATTGTCACATAACAATGGTTCCAAAATAAGATATTCTAAGAGGTTGGATCTTCAGCTGATTTTTTCATTGCTATTCAAGACACGTTCAATCACTTAATAACATCTCTGTTAAAAATAATTGAATGCCTCATTTGGTGTACTTGCTTTTCTCTGATTACTTCTTGTAGTTTTTATTTCTTTTAACTGCCTTAATCACATAGCTAAATCTTTGTTTCACTTCTCTTACAGATCATTTTTTTCTCATCATCAAAATCATTGGTAAATCCTCTTTCCGCTCCTTCAATGATCTTAAGGGAAAAGTTATCTTCTAATATGAAGTAAATGACCCACAAGCCAGGGTCGGAACCAGGAGGAGACGATTGAGGGGGCCAAAAATAAGGTTTCAACAAATCCAAATTTCGGGTCAAGATATGTTTAAACGATTTAAATAATTATTAAAATTAATAAATCATTATTAAAAATAAGTTAATAAATAATGAGAACACTCTAAATATGTTATAGAAATTTGAACTTCGATGATGAACCACTAGAAAAATACAAAGGACAAATTATGACGGTAGTCCCTGTGTTTTGCTTCTCGTGTCATTTTGGTCCTCGTAATTTTAATTGGCTCGATTTTGACTATAAATTTATAATTTTGCTTTAATTTGGTCCAATTGATTACTACTCTTAATTTTTTTTTTTAATGAAAATACGCACATAAATGGCATCTGTCGTATTTTTAAGGAAAAAATAATAAACTTATTCAACTTAGTGAGTTAATCTCAATCAATTCAGTGATAATTTTTCATAAAAAATACTAACGATATTATCAATTAGACCAATTTGACACAAAATCTAAAATTAAGGGTCAAATTTGAACCAATTGAAAGTGTAGGGACCAAATGAGATAAGAGGCAAACTATAGAGAGTAGTGGCATAATTCGTCCAAATACAAATCATAAGTAATATCACTTAATTTACATTATACATAAATAGTATTATAGTAATAGATTATAGATCACACTGCGTAAAACGTATATACCATATGCTATTTTAAAACAACATCATAATGATTCGTAACAAAGCCGTAATACTTCATAACTTTTGTCAACACAATAATTTGTAACATTAATGTTCATAAAAAAACCATAATGGGAAAGACAAAAATTAATTATTTTTTAAAAGAAAAAACATATCAGGAAAAGAAAAGGCTTGAAATCTTTAAAATCTCACTTTTAAATTTATCCCAAATGATATGAATTGTGTAAGAATTAAACACTTACGACAAAAACTTTACACACCATCACGGATGAATTTAGGAATATTATTTGAATCTTAGCAAAACTCATGACTAAAATGTAAAACTTTGGGGGGCCAAGTATAATTAAGTTATACAAACTATACAATTTTCTTATACATCATATAGGATGTTGTCGAAACTAGCAGGTCCAGGCCCCCCAACCCCCCTTCTTCCGCCCCTGCTCACAAGGATATGAATATGATACATCGACGACAAAGAAAATGGAATTTGAAACACAGATACTTGATCTTCAATCACTTGTCCAAACTACGTGAGCTTGATTCATATTTTCATAAACTTCTTCAATGATCGAATTGTTTTGAAGGAATTTTTGCCAATTATGCCCTTTTTCCTCATTTTGACATCTTGTGATTTTCATACACAGGAGGAATCCTTTCACGAAGAATTTCATTAGCATTATGTCTGCTCGCGTTTTTAATCCATAAATTTAGGAGAAGGCATTTATTGATGTTTGATAGAATTGAGGATTATCTACGAAGCCAAAAACATCTCATGCCTATTAGCTACTCTTACTCAGAGATTAAGAAGATGACCAAAGGATTCAAGGACAAATTAGGAGACGCGGACTATGGTTCTGTATATAAAGGAAAGCTTAGAAGTGGTAATCTTGTAGCGATAAAAGTATTGGGCATGCCCAAAGCCAATGGGCAAGAATTCATCAACGAAGTTGCTACCATAGGAAGGATTTATCATGTTAATGTGGTTCAACTAATTGGATATTGTGCCGAGAGATCTAAGCGAGCTCTTATATATGACTTCATGCCCAATGGGTCACTTGAAAAGTATATATTTTCTCAAGAAGGAGATATCTCATTGAGTTGCAAACAAATGTATGAAATTTCTCTAGGAGTTGCTCGTGGGATTGAATATTTGCATCGAGGTTATAATATGCAGATCTTGCATTTTGATATCAAGCCTCACAACGTTTTACTTGATGAGAATTTCACTCCAAAAGTTTCTGATTTTGGGCTTGGAAAATCGTATGCAACAGACGATAGTATTGTGACTTTGACAGCAGCAAGGGGAACAATGGGTTATATGGCACTAGAGTTGTTCTAAAAAACCATTGGAGGCATTTCATATAAAGCTGATGTTTATAGTTTCAGAATGCTGTTGATGGAAATGGCTAGCGGGAGGAGAAATCTGAATGCCTTTGCTGAATATACAAGCCAAATTTACTTCCATTCTTGGATTTATGATCAATTCAAAGAAGAAATGGACATACAAATAGGAGAAACCAATGAGGAGGAAGGGTGATGGTGAAGAAGATGGTAATAGTAGCTTTGTGGTGCATACAAATGCAGCCTAGTGATCGTCCTTCGATGAACAAAGTTGTGGAAATGCTTGAAGGGGATGTTAAACAACTGCAGATGCCTTCCAAACCTTTTATGTGCCCGCAAGAGAAGCCTATTGAAGAACAAAGATTTGACATAAATTATGTCACTTTGGATGTAAGTGAACCTTAAACTGTTTTGTATCTGTTAATGTATATATGGTATATATTTCTACATATATTAGGTATTGAGTTCTTAGATATATTAGGTATTTCCATAGTTAGGTCTCTTATAGGATACTCTTTCTCATAGTTAGATTTCTAGGATACTCTTTCTCAACTTATATATACAGGCCTTCTATTATATAGGACAATTAATTCAATATAATACATATTATTTTCTCTCTCTCTACTATCCTAACATGGTATCAGAGCTATATGTTAAACTCTTAGTGTTCTTCACCTTACCGGTGGGCGGTAGCCTTGCCTTGGCTGTCCGCTGGACCTTAACCCATTCCACTAATATATTTTCCTTTCAGTATCAATTCGTGGTGATTTCTTCCTCTATCCGCTAATTTATTCCTATCCCAAATATCTCTATCATATTTTTTTTTTTAAATTTTTTTTTTACCCGCAATCCTCTTTTTTGGGTATTTCTGCTCCACTTTGTCTTTCCCTCTGTTTCAACCTCAAATAGGTTTCTATCTTCAAACATATTTGAGTTTGAGGGGAGGTATTATACCTATATCATGGTAAGCATGGTGATACACCATGCAAACCACCCAAGTCGCTTCCTTGGCACACACTCTAAGCCCCCCTCTCGGCGCACCACCTAAGCCACCTTCTCTGGTACATAACCTAAGCCGCTCCTTGCGCACCATCCAAGCAGCCTCTCTAGCGCATAATCCAAGCTGCCCCCTCTAGCGCACAACCGAAGCCG
Organism: Camellia sinensis; assembly: GCF_055761805.1. Lineage (NCBI taxonomy): Eukaryota > Viridiplantae > Streptophyta > Magnoliopsida > Ericales > Theaceae > Camellia > Camellia sinensis. Next base: position 16,331,815 of record NC_138968.1, read on the forward strand.
CTCCATTTGGTGCACAATCCAAGCCGCCCCTTGGCGCACTCGGTTGTCTGTTGCCATCATCGTTTAGTACCACGTCATAAGTTATGTGTGTGTCACGCTTGCTAGTTCAACATCCAGTTCTCTTATTTCGGTCCGGCATGACCCCTTTAAACTGTCCCGACAATGATTCCAGTTAGCTCTTACATCGGTCTGACATGACCCCTTTAAACTGTCCCGACATTGATTCCGGTTAGCTCCTACAACAGTCCAGCATGACCCCTTTAAATTGACCCGACATTGATTCCGATTAGCTCCTACAACAGTCCAGCATGACCATAAACTGTCTCCTGGCATTAGCTCCAGCCTCTAATCTGGGCATTAGTTCTAGCCAATTTCTATATTGGTCCAACACAACCTTAAACTGTCCCGGCATTAGTTTCAGTCAGTTCCTACAATGGTCTGACACGACCATAAACTGTCTCCCGACATTAGTTCCGGCCTCTGATCTATTTCAAACGCCCTTACGCTCCCGTTCGGATTTTGAAATCTATTTGCCTTTTATTTTATTTAGTTTTTATTTCATGTTTTAGTTTCTCTTTCCAAACTCAAGATGTTTATCCTTCTTGAGTTTGAGGGGGGATGTTAATGTATATATGGTATATATTCCTACATATATTAGGTATTGTCGTAATTAGGTCTCTTATAGGATACTCTTTCTTATAGTTAGATTTCTAGTAGGATACTCTTTCTCAGCTTATATATACAGGCCTTCTATTGTATAGGACAATTCATTCAATACAATTAATTCAATACAATACATATTATTCTCTCTCTCTCTCTCTCTCTCTACTATTCTAACAGTATCAATTCAAACACTTTGTTTTTATGTATTTTGATTATTGACATCCTCTGTTCCTCATGTAATTGAGGCAAACTTATATTCCATTGCATGATAGGGAAATTATGCAACCTCATATTAAATTTTGGTATGAAAACTTGGTTTTTTGTTCGAATGGCTCTACTTGGATTGCATTTCAATTTTGTTCTTCTATTGATTGTTTTCACCAGTGAAGCTTGTATGGTACGACACTGTAGTTGTTTGTAGTTCAATAAACTTTCACCTTTTATTAAAAAAAGAATTAATCAATAAAAAGAAATATGAAATTTTCCAAGCATTTCTTCTAAAGAGATCATCATTTGATAGCATATAGTGTTTCCCTTTTCTTTTTAATTCATTAATTAAAACAAATACTGAGTTTGCATTGCTTTCTTTGAAATTTAGCTCCCAACTATTCATCTCAGTTTTGTTTTAACAACTTGCTCTTTTCTCGTTAATTTTGTTGCAATTAGTTTATTTATTTTTTCCTATTTGGCTGTGTTGGGAATTATAACAAAAATAAAAGATTACTCAAAAAACAAAAAGTGGAAATACAAAATATTCAAAAACACAATTTGGGTCTTTTTAAAACCAAACAATGTAATTAATATTTGGGACAATATGACTAGCTTGTTTATTAAAAAGTCATATTGTAATTGTAAATTTTTTTTTTTTAACTATATAATTTAATTTCTTACATTTATCATTTCATATTTCAATACAAATTAACACAAATAAAATAAAAATTAAATAAATCTCACGAACAAAAGTCAAAATATCCAATCCTTTTATCAATTTGACAAATTTATTATATCATTATTTACACAAAACAAATTTAAAAAAATTCAAACTTTTTCTCGTCAGTAAAATAAGAAGTATATACATAAAAATAAATTAAAAAAATTATGAATAAATAAGTAGAGGGATTTGGTGATAGATCCCTCAGTGTCTAACTTGTCCTTCAAAAGGACAAAAATTATATAGATCATTTCAAAAGCCCCTAGTATTTTAAAACTTATTTATTTTACTATAATACCCTCATATATATATATATGTGTGTGTGTGTGTGTGTGTGTATCAATTTGTAATCACTCTTTCTCATCTCGATCTCTCTTCTCTCTATCTCATACTTATCACTATTCTCTTCATTGGTGCCATCGCTGCTCTCCATCGGCACTACCGCCGCTCACCATGGAACTCTTTCTCTACCGTCTTCATCACCACAATCATTTGTTGTATCCACAACTTCATATCTGAGATCATTCACAATTATCGTCACCGGAAAATGACGATTTGTGATGGTTCGCAAACCTCAAATCTAAGATCCTTCTCTCTCTCTGTCTCTCTCTCTCTCTCTCTCTCTTCTTTTTCTTCTTCTTCTCTTGATCCTCTGTTTTCGAACTCTGTCTCTCTATCTCTCTTTCTTCTTCTCATGATGCTCTATTTTTTTAATAGTAAAATTTTACTCTAGTTCATGACACAGAACTTTTCTGTAAAGCCATCATCACATCTTCTTTCAGAGTAAAATTTTACTTTGAATTATAATAAACTTTACTCTGATTCAAAAATTCAAAGTAAAATTTTACTCTGTAATTAAAAAAAAAAAGAGTAAAATTAAAATTTACTATGACTCAAAGTAAAATTTTACTGTCATTAAGTAGATCAGTATGTTGTTAACTAGAGTAAAATTTTACTGTTACGAAAATAGAGTACATATTTAATGATCGAACCAGAGTCAAATTGTCTATGAACAAACAAACAAACAAACAAACAAAAACTCTTGATTTTTCATTGCATATATCTTAATTTTTTTTTTTTATAAATCTCTGATCTGAACTTATTGATCTCAAATATGAGTTCATAGGTATCAAATCTAAGATGGTGGTGGTTAACGATAAAAATTGTGGTTACCAGCCGACGGTGAGGATGAGCGACGCAGATAGACGATAAACATGGTGGAGACGATGAACAACAATCGAGTTGGTGAAAAGAGAGAGAGAGAGAGAATTTCGTAAAAAAAATGGAAGAAAGAGAGGGTATAATGGTCAAATAAAATATTCAAGTAATAAATTTTGTCCTTTATAGAGAATTTTATAATTATAAGGGGGTTTTTAAGGTACTAAATTTTTTTCTGTCCTTTTAACCAAAAAAAGGGAGCTAAGAGGGGTTTATGGCCAAATTTCCCAATAAATAAGTCTTACTAATAAAATATGTCGATAATCAACCTATCTACTCCAAAATTAGGGCTTTCATACGCGATATCTGGATTGGTAACTTTCTTCGGTTTGAACGCGGTGAGTCGACTCATCTGCTCTTTCGACTCAGTTTCAACAAGAAGATGAAGTGAGCCCTAAAATACTAGAAGAGGAATCAGAAATTAAAAAAAAAAAAAAAAGAAGATTCAAAATGAAGATGAAAACAATCATGAAGATGGAGATGACGAATTTGATTGGAGGTCCCGAACCCATTTGTTACGGCGATGTGGTTAGCAGTTGACTATTAAGATTGAATGATGAATGAATGAAGGGTTTATTTTATTTTGTATCCCTAAATTATTGTCAAATTATCTATTTAGTTCTGAACTATTGATCGAGTAGAGTAAGTCTCTAAAGTTATTTAGTTTCTAAACTATTGATTGAATCTATTAATTATCTAAAGGGTTAATTACACAAAAAACTCAAGGTTTCACATATTTTTTATTTTAAATTCCAAGTTTTCAATTTTAACAACTTAAATCCCATCCTTCCACTCGTGTTTCAATTTGGCCCCTCTGTCCATCTCCCTTATATTAAAATAACATAAATCTTGGCAGAATTTTAGATTCAAACCCACATATTCAAATACTTGTACCTTCCTTGTCGTAATTCGTCTCATTTTAGTGTCGTTAGATTCACCTCACGGCCTAATTTTTATTCCAACCCTCACATGCCTTGTTCCACATCTTTTTGCGTACTGTCGGAGCTCCGAGAGTTGGCTAAAAGTAAGAATTTTTCTCTTTGGATAAAATTTTTATATTCAAACTCACATGTTCAAGAACTTGTATCTCCCTCGTCGTAACTCCGTTTTGCCTCATTTTTGAGTCATTGGATTCATCTCGTGGCCTAGTTTTCATTTCATTCCTCATACACCTTATTTCACCTCTTTTTGCGTGACGTTAATGCTCTGAAAGTTGGCAAAGAATAAGATTTTTCTCCTCTCTTTTTTTCCCCCCCTTCTATCTCCATGCTTCTTCCTTTGTCCTTCATTTCCACAATTATTCTCTTTTTTCCTCTTTCTTCATGGCCCTTCCACCGGGCTCATGGTGGCCACTGAACCTCCGACGGTGGCGGTGCCGTTAAGTATGGAGGTATATGACTTACAAGAAGGGAAAGAAACATAAGGGTGGGGAAAAGGCCATGAAAGAACAGAAAAAGAGAGAATAATTGTAGAAAGGAAGGAGGAACGAATAGAAGATAGAGGGGGAAAAAAGAGAGAAAAATCCTATTTTTAGACAACTTTCGGAGCTTCAACAACATGAAAAAAAAGGTGGAACAAAGCATTTGAGGGATGGAATGAAAACTAGGCCATGAGATGAATGCAATGACATGAAAATGAGACAAAACGGAGTTACAACGTGGGAGATACAAGTTTTTGAACATGTGAGTTCGAACCTGAAAATTTTGCCCAAACAGAGAAAAATCTTATTTTTAGCCAACTTTTAGAGCTCTTAAGGCATGCAAAAAGAGGTAGAACAAAGCGTATGAAGGGTAGAATGAAAACTAAGCCGTGAGGTGAATCCAACGATGCAAAAATGAGGCAAAATGAAGTTACAACAAGAGAGATACAAGTGCTTGAACATGTGGGTTTGAATTTAAAATTCGGCCTAGATTTCCATTAGTTTAATATGACGGAGATGGAGAGGGACCAGATTGAAACACGGATGGAAGGATGGGGTTTAATTTGTCGAAATTGAAAACTTGGGGTTTAAAATGAAAAGGGTGTGAAACCCTAGGTTTTTTTTTTTTTGTGCATTTAACCCTTATCTAAAATATTTAATTCAAACTTATTTAGTTCATTATAAAATTAAAATATAAGTTCATAAGTATTATAAATTAGTAAAATACTCTATTTAGTTAAAATTTTATTCAAAAAAATCTTAATTTTTTATATATTAAAAAAGTGTTTTATTTCGTTGTATGTTTGCACTAGATAGAATAAAAAATTAAGATTTTTTTGTAATAAAATCTTAATTAGGTAAGGTATTTTACTAATTTATAAAGCATATATATTTAAATATGTTTGAATTACATATTTTAGACTTAATAGATTCAATCGATAGTTTAGAGACTAAATAGATTTTGATTTATCTACTTTAAAAACTTAGTAGACTCAATCAATAATTCAGGACTAAGTAGACAATTTGGTGATAGTTTAAGGGTAGAAAGTGTAATAAATCCATGAATAAATTTTGTTGTTGTTTGATGTTTTTATTTTTGCTCTTTCTCTTTGATTTTGTTTGTTGATGATGGTTGAGATTGGAGACTTCAAACTCACCATGCTTCATAGAAGAAAAGATTTCCTGTAGATTGGCCATTGGTGTTATGCATGCTGATATACTACTTTGATATGAACACATAAAAAACATAAACCGTTCTGATACAAAGTGCCCCATTGTAACATGATAATTAATACAAAGGCATTGCCCAAGATGTATTATTGAAAACCATAGTAATACATCAATACACAATTAATTCTAAATGCAATTGTTGAGAACAATGAGATTAATTTCTATTATATATTATACAATCATTAAAATTTCCCATAAAATATCACTAATTTATTCTCTCACTCAGATTCAGAAATTACATCTAACTTACTAGTAAAAGCTGTACCACCCAATGTTCGCCTTGTTGGCATTGGATTTGTGGAGGAAAACGGATTGGGAGGAACTATCAGAGTGCCTTCATCTCCCTCCAGCATTTGCACCACAACTTTCATCGATGGTCGGTGTATTGGATACCACTGTATGCACCAAAGTCCCACCATTGTTAGTTTCTTCACAATCTTTGCATCTCACTTCTCATCAATTTGAACTCCTGGCTCTTCTCCTTTATCCAAACACTTGTAAATCCATTCCGAAAAGTAATTTTTGCTTGTGTTTTGTGTTATAGTAATTTGCCACGCTCCAACAATTTCTAGCAACAACATTCCAAAACTATAAATATCTGATTTGTCTGTCATATTCCCAAAGTTTCTAGAGAGCACTTCAGGTGCAATGTAACCCACAGTCCCTCTAGTAGCAGTCATGGATACTTCACTTTATTCTTTTCTACTCAACTTTGCTAAACCAAAATTAGATATCTTTGCGTTGAACTTGTGGTCTAACAAGATGTTGTGATGTTTGATATCGAAGTGGAGGATTCATTGATCACACCCTAGGTGAAGATATTCAATTCCCGTAGCTATGTCAAGAGCAATGTCTTGCAATGTTTCCCAACCAAGTGAACGCTTCTGTTGATCCGAGGCTATAAACTTTTCAAGTGAATTGTTTGGTAAGAACTCGTAAAGCAAAGCTCTTCTGAATCCGTCAGCATAGTATCCCACCAAGCGGACCACATTGATATGGTGGATTTTGTCAATTGTTTGCACTTCATTGATGAACTCATTCCCATTTCCTTTCACACTGTTGAGGATCTTGACTATGACCTGAACATCATTGGAAAGTTTTCCCTTGTATACTATTCCATAGCCTCCTTGGCCTACTTTGTCCTAAAATTGATTTGTGATTTTCTTGATATCTGTGTAGGAGTATCTTGCAGGCTTGAGAGCTTTGTAATCCTCCAAAAACTTTCCAATCTTTAATTGATCCTCTTTCTTTATTTTGTTTGATATGTAGACAAGATACATTTTAATGACAAATACAACAAGAAGAGACAAACCCAAGACCCCATCTGTAATTCATATAATACCAAGTTAGAAAATTTTTGCCTCCTCCTCAATGTCCATTGAAAAGGGAGGATAGTTAACTCTAGTTGTAACCTTTAGTTTCTCTGATGCACCTGTAAAAGTTTGAAGACTATTAGATTCTCACTTTTCTTTTTTCTTTTTTTCTTTTTTTTTTCCAGTAAGTAAGAAATTTTATTTGTCATGAATTCATAATATTGATTGAACAATACTTTTTTATTTTTTTAGGTGCTACGAATAAGAAACTAACAAGGTATAATCAAATATTCAAGAGAGTTAAATCCTCTCGTATACAAATTCAACCATATTAACAACTAAGATATGCCTAATCAGGCTTGGACGTCAACACAATGTACCGATGAGGGGCTCACATGAGCAACCGCCACCTTGAAGTTTTGAAAAAACTCCTTAAATATAGTGGTATTAGTTATTAATATTTATAGATTATATAGGCTCACTCTTTGAAGATTTTTTGAAAAATTTAGTACTCGATCCCCCACGTTCTCCTTAACTCAATTTGCATTTTCAAGTTTCTATTTTTACTATTTAGTTCCACCTGTTTTCCTTTCTCTCTCCATCTCTTATTCTCCTTATTTGTATCGGTTCTCGCTCATCTTTTCTTGTACTTTTTTTTTTACTCAGTTTTTTCCTTTATCTTTTTTGTTATTTCAATACTCTCTTCAGCTCAATTTCCATTTTCAATTTTTCTTCCTAATCTCCATTTCTATTTCAAAACTTCTACTTTCAGTTCTTCCTCTTCTTATTTCTCTATTTTTGTTCTCTCTTTCTTCTTCTTTTTCTTTGACATCTGACATTTGATGTATCTAGTGCTCGTCAACAAAGAGATCACATTATCATTGAGTATCATTTTTGAGTTGAAATTTTTATAGTTACATGTGGTATTCTATTACAAGAATTAAAAAACCAGTTTAATGAGGATATAATAGAGTTGTTTGTTCTTAGTTATGCTTTAGATTTTAGGACTGATTATAGGTTTTCTAAAATTGAAAATATTTGCAAACTTGCAAATAAATTTAGTTTGCATTTGTAATTTCAGTTACAAAATTATACATTCAGAGTTTCAAAAATTACTAACAATATTTTAGTTGTGCTACAATGTTTGTGAAATCAAGAAAGTCGACAATTTATTTTCTTGTCAATAAATTGATTCTTGTTCTTTTAACTTTATCTATTTCTACGGCGATAACGAAGTGCATAATTTTTGCAATGAAAATTGTACAATTCAAACTACGCAAACTATAAGTTCGCCCCTTGAGATTAAAATCATGTGTCCGCCCTTGGACAGATAAAAAGACAAAATTATGTCAAGGAACATATTGAAACACTTCACCACTAGCACATTAATATTTTAATGATTCAACCAAATATAGAAAAACATTTTCTAATAATTTTCCATCAGAAAATATACTAAGGGTTCTTAAAAGAAAAGGCTCCCCAAAGGGGCTTGGGGTGATGGTGGCTTCAAGAAAGAAAGAAAAAACGAACTGAAAATTGAAAAGCCTAGCTTGAATTAAGAAAGTAGAAACAGGAATGGAAAGTACCTATAGATGGTTGTTTGGGCTTGTCAAAGCATTCAGTTGATCCATTTAATAATAATTGGCTGCTGCTGTTGTTGCTGTTATTCTTCAATCTACATTACTTGCCTTTTGCTTCACAGTTACCACATATCAGTTGACTCTAATTCAATCCATGATCATTCAATGTCAGCTGGCCACAAGCATATATTTCTTCTGGAAGTGAGGTGTTATACATCTTTGTGTAAGATAATTGGGGCAAAGAAAAAGTGTAAGTGACATATACATGGTTACTGTGGTCGCTAAGGCAAGCAATCAAATACACATCAAACGACTTTGGTTGTTTCTAGGAACAATTGATGAAGCTAAAGTCGTAGGAGGAGATATATGTTAGGAATTGGAAGAGGGAGAAAGATAAGTTGAGGTTTGGAAGGTGTTGTGGGAAGAAACCATTAGGTTCTAATATATGTATCATTCGAGATATGTAGTCAATATTCCTGACAAATACATTCACAAAATTTGGGAACTCGAGCACAAGGTATTTGTTATGACGAATGCAAGAAAGATCAAAGCCAGGATACTCCCAGTGGTTGGGGTGATACCTTTTGAGCTGGAAAGGGAATCGAATTTCGGGGTCATGATATTTCCTACAACTTGTTGGCATACAGTCACCATCTTGTTCTCCTACTGCAGCCATTAATCCTGTTATGAGAGTAGAAAGAGAAGAGAAAACAGAACTCTTGTATTCAATCTATGTTAATGAATAAGTACATACTCCTTTATATAGGAAGTATATACAGAGAATATACTATAACAGATAGGTACAAATAATATCCTAATATATCTTAATATACTAGATATACTATATTAACACCCCTCCTCAAGCTCAAGGTGGTAAAGCAGATATCAAGTTGAGCTTGGAAAGTAAATCAAAAAATCGTCCTGGAGGATGAGCCATGGTGAAGATGTCAGTTGTCTGACTGGCAGAGGTAACAAAGATAAGACGAATAGTGCCACTAGTAACGTGTTGCCAGATGAAGTGACAATCAATCTCAATATACTTGGTGTGATCATGGAAGACATCATTATGTGCAATTTGAATAGCGCTCTGATTGTCACAATAGAGGGTAGTGGCAACAGGATGGGGAATTTCCATATCAGTAAGAAGCCAACGAAGCCACACAAGCTCTTGAGTAGTATCCGCAAGAGTACGATACTCAGCCTCAGTACTAGAACGAGCAACAAGAGTTTGCTTTTTGCTACGCCAGGCAATGAGAGAATCACCCAAGAAGAAGTAGAACCCTGTAGTAGAGCGGCGGTCAGTAAGATCCCCGGCCCAATCAACATCAGAAAATGTATGTAGCTGTAGAGAATAGTGTGCTGAGTAGTGAAGACCATGGAATATAGTGCCTTTTAGATAGCGTAAAATGCGAACTAGAGCATCATATTGCGGAGAGCGAGGAGCAGCCATGAACTGACTGACAATGTGAATAGCATAGGCAATGGCTAGACGAGTCACCGTGAGATAGACAAGACTGCTAACTAGCTGACGATATAAAGTAGTATCAGATAATAGGTGACCATCAAGAGGTACGAGACGAGTCTGAGGATCAACTGGAGTAGTAGCAGTCTTGCAATCGGTAAGACCAGCACGAGCCCAAAGATCAGAGATATACTTGGCTTGTGTTAGAAAGTAACCAGAAGGATCATGAGAAATTTCTAAGCCAAGGAAATAGCTAAGCAAACCCAAATATTTCATCTCAAACTGGTGACTGAGGAACTGTTTGAGACTAGAGATACCCATCGTGTCATCGCCAGTGATGATCATATCATCCACATAGAGAAGAAGAAGAGTAATGCCACGCTCTATCTGACGTATAAACAAGGCAGAATCATAAGCACTGGAGGAGAAACTAAAGTCATGAATGGTAAAACTGAACTTGGCAAACCAGGCACGATGAGCTTATTTCAAACCATACAAAGCACGGCGAAGTTTACAAACTTTGATAGATGGTACAAAGGAACCAAGTGGAGGTTGCATATAAACTTTCTCAGTGAGATCACCATTGAAAAACGCGTTTTTGACATCCATCTGAGAAAGACTCCAGTGGCGAGCAGCATCAACTGCTAATAAGCTACGAACTGAAGTAAGACGAGCAACAGGAGAAAATGTTTCCTTATAGTCAACCCCATACTCCTGAGTGAATCCCCGGGCAACAATACAAGCTTTGTAACATTCAATGAAACCATCAGAATGATTTTTGATCTTATAAACCCATTTACAACTAACAGCAGTCATGCCAGAAGGAAGATCAAACATGTCGCAGGTATAATTTTTATCCAAAGCATGCAGTTCATTTGTCATAGCTTGCTGCCAAAGAGGGTTAGAACAAGCTTCACGATAGGAAGTAGGTTCACGAGTGGAAAAAGCAGTGGAACCAACAATATAATCACAGAGAAGAACAAAAGGTTGTTTTACCCGAGTGGAATGACGATATGCTAGAGGAGATAGTTATAGCGATCCCGGTTTTTCCTTCCTTTGTATACTGTATTCTGGACTTGGTTCCGTGGACTTGTTTTTGTATCATTATCACTTCTAGCCTTTACTCTTTGTATTTGAGTCTTGGGTTGTGATGGGCAGGTTTGAAACAGGTTGGTTGCACTTTGAAACCATAAGGTGATGCCCAGATTTTGGCCTTCACGCTCGAGCGGAATTTTTAACGCTCGAGCAGGCCCTTCGTTGTTGTTTCTCCGCTCGAGCGGGAGTTTTGACACTCGAGCGTGGTTTTCCATCTCCCAGTACTTTACTCTGCAGTTCATCCGCTCGAGCGGTAGTTTTTACGCTCGAGCGTGATCCCTTGATTTTGTCCCTCCGCTCGAGCGGATAGTTTGACGCTCGAGCAGATACCATCGCCTACAAAACTTCTGGAAGTGTGAAATCGACGCTCGAGCGGATCTTTTCACGCTCGAGCGTAAGTCTGTGTCTGACGCTCGAGCGGGGTTTTCCGCGCTCGAGCGGAGAATCGACTACATCAATCCGTGATTTCACTTTTTGGATCACTTTTTGACCTACTTCTTTTCCCTAACTCTTTAAAAACCACCACTTGAGAGCTTCTCTCTCTACTCTCACGTTCTCTCTAAGATTTGATCTATTCCTTGTGGTCCTCTACCCTAGTTCCTTTGGAAGAAAGGTAGAGCTTCGCGATAGCTTTCTTTTAATCTGAAAAAGAGAGGGTTTGGGGCATTTTGGACTTTCGTCATCTTCTCCATTTGAGTTCTTCTCTTTAAGGTAGGGATTTCCTACTCCATCTTATAAGTTTTGTTCTAAGTTTTGGTATTTTGATATGTTGGGAGTACTTTGGTAATTTTGGGAAAAACCCTAGTCATATTAATAAATTAATTTGTATGATTAATTTAAGGAAATTGGGGAATTTGGTTAAATTCATGAAACTGAGGAATTCATTGATTAAATGGTGTAGTTGGATAATTTAGATCACTCACCTATCGGATTGTTGATATATTTATTTCCAGTCTAGAAATAACTGTTTTGGGCTATCGGTGGAGGATAGTCGTGTTTGTTGTAGACATTGCATGTGGATTAGGGAAAATTGAAACTAATCAATTTGTTTAAGTCATAAAGTTAGACTACTGAATTAATACAGAAAAATACATGTATTGTTTGAGCATTGCATATGCATATTGTTTGGGAGGAGATAGGGGATGTACTCCACGGTTTAGGAGAAGATAGGGGATGGACCTCTAAACCGGATTATTGTTTGGGAGGAGATAGGGGATGGACTCCATTAGCATCACTATTATGTGTGCTTATTATATTGAAGTGTTTTTACATATTATTGATACAGCACTAAAATGTGTATCAAACGGGAAGTATGAAGTGTTTTGATATGAGCCTGAGTCTCATTTGTGTTGTTGATATTGGAAGTAATGTGAATATGTTATATAGTTCACTGTTGTAAGCTTGGCCAGGTTCTGAGCCATATTGATAATAATGGGAATTGAAACATGTCATAAACATTAGTGTCATGAGACGGTATTTAGTTATAATTGATTATCTTGGTTAACCATCTATTGAATACTATAGCTTTATTCAATGCTTATATTTGGTTTAGTATTTTTCTACCGGGCTGTGGCTCACCCTTTATGGGAACATCATTTTCAGGTTCAGGTGATAAGCTACCTCCAAGGACTTAGCTTGGAAGGAATTGGAGTTGAAGACTCTGTTTAGTTTAGTTGTTATTTATCTATTTGATATTACATGTAAACATTCAAGCCTAGGGCTTTACTTGTATTTGAGTTAGAACTCATATTTTGTGTCCAAGTGTTGGCTTGGAAAGATGTTAGCCCGTAGGGCATTTAATTTGATGTTACATGTAATGCTTTTATTTAGTAATACTCAGATGAATGAATTAATGAATTGTTTTTCTTAAATATTGCATGTCAATGATATATATACAATGGGTTTATTTTGAGGGCGTTACAACTTGGTATCAGAGCGTACCGGGTTTGAATACTTTGGGTACGTGGGAAGTGATTAGTATCACAATGGGTTCGTCTCGTTTGATAGAGACTTAGTGAAATGTTATATACTTATACGATAACATGTTTATGTGATTATGTGGGTATGGAATGTAGTTCCTAGGATGTTGATTGGACCATTGAGTTTCTAGTAGCCTTGTTGGAAAGGCACTTGATCAATGTTGCTTCCAACCGGAACTATAGTAACGCTTCGGGACTATCATCATCCAGGAATGAAATTCGTAGGTGCTTATGTGATTATGTGCTTACGTGGAATGAATTATTGTTGTCCAATGCATTAGGACGCGAGTGTTTAGCTTCGGCACATTTATTAATGTGCTAACGTCTTTGTTTCCTTTATTAGGATGTCAGGACGAGGACGAGGACGCGGTAGGCGTGGTAGGCCGGGTAGGCAGGAGGTGCCTGTGCCAGAGGAGATTCCGGCAGTTCAGGAGGGAATTGGCCAGGCCAATGTGGCCGAGCCAGTAGGCCAGCAGGCTATGGGCGCTCTAGCCCGAGAGATAGCAGGGGCATTCAGGGAGTCAGTAGGCATTCTCAAAACTGAGAATCAAGCTCGGGTTGTTGTTGCGGATGCAGGACCTGCCTTTCTGAAGAGGGAGTTCTTCCGGTCTAATCCGGATGAATTTGTGGGCGATCCTAAAGAGCCGCTTAAGGCAGATGAATGGCTCGAACAGACAACGAAGACGTTCGAGATGCTTGGCATCGAAGACGAGGGGTTGAAAGTGACCTTGGCATCTTTCCAGCTGAAGGGGGATGCGGGTCAGTGGTGGAAGTTCACTAAGGGTTGGATAGGAGGTACATGGGAGGCTTTTGTGACTGCTTTCCAGGAGAGGTTCTTATCTCCAGCAGTTAGGGAGAAGCTGAGAGACCAGTTCTGCCAGCTTAAGCAGTTGAGTTCTTCAGTGGCCGAGTTTGAGGCTGCATTTACTAGCTTGTCCAGGTTTGCACCTGAGTTGGTGGCGTCTGAGGAACGCCGTTGTATTGAGTTTGAGAAGAAGTTGAGGCGTGGTCTCAAGCTGCGAGTTGGGGGAACTATGATTCGGGATTATGGGCGTATGGTTGATGCTGCAGCCCACATGGAAATCATGATGCAGGAGGAGGAGGAAGGACAGAAGGGCTCCAAGAGGAGTCAGGATGGTCAGAGTGATGGTAGGAGACAGAAGGGTTTTAATCCTCAGCAGTCTCAGGGTAGCTTTTCTAGATCGACCTTTCCTGTGCCGAGTGCTAGTTCAGGGAAAGGCAGTCAGGGAGACATTACCTGTTTCAAGTGTGGCCAGCTGGGCCACAAGTCTCCAGTTTGTCCTCAGAGGGGAGGAGTGCAGAGAGCAGCATCATCTTCGGCTCGATCTCAGAGCCAGAGTCAGGGTAGAGGCCAGCCACTCTTGTGTTATCAGTGTGGTCAGCCAGGGCATATGAAGAGGTATTGCCCGCAGTTGGGTGGCACACCTGGTGCATCTGGTTTGAGGCAGATTCAGGGTCAGCAGCCAGCTCAGTCGGGTCAGGCCTCGAGGGCCAATCAGGGGGCTTCATCGTCCCAATCGGTGCAGCAGTCTTATGCTCTTAGGGGTGAGCAGGTTGATCAGAGGTCGTCTGGGCGCGTGTACGCTGTTACCGCGCAGGATCTTGTGCCGGCTCCATCTGTTGTGAGAGGTACCTTCTTGTTTTGCAACTCGGTTGCTAATGTTTTGATTGATACGGGTGCATCTCATTCCTTTGTGTCTGCTGCATTTGCATCTGTTTTGGAGTTGGAGTTAGCACAGTTAGCATCTCCTATTTGTGTAGTATCACCTCTTGGGGGTGAATTGATCTTGAAACATGGTGTCAGGGGTTGTGATATAGAGGTCGCCGATCATAGAATTTCGTTTCCTTTTGTAGTTATGCCCATGAAGGGCTTTGATGTTATTTTGGGTATGGACTGGTTATCGTCATACCGGGCAGTTATTGATTGCTACCGTCAGAGGGTCACTTGTTGTACCGTGAGCGGGGAGTGTTTTCATTTTCTGGGGGACCGGGTTGGTAGTGTTTTGCCACCGGGGTATGATCTACGAGGGCGGAGTGAGCTTAGTGGTCTACTTGCTAGCTTTGAGAGTGGTGAGTGTAGTGAGACCTAGACTGTGTTGCTAGGAGTGGTTTGTGAGTACTCGGACGTCTTTCCCGAGGACCTTGTTGGTTTGCCACCCCACAGAGAGATTGAGTTCTCTATTGACCTAGTGCCCGGCACGGCGCCGATTTCTATGGCACCGTATCGTTTTGCCCCAGCTGAGTTAGTTGAGTTGAAGATCCAACTCCAGGAGTTGCTAGATAAGGGCTTTATACGTCCTAGTGTTTCGCCATGGGGAGCACCGGCCCTCTTTGTTAAAAAGAAAGGTAGTGCTTTGAGACTTTGTATAGATTACCGAAAATTGAATCGGGCTACGGTTAAGAATAAGTACCCTATGCCTCGTATAGATGATCTGTTCGATCAGTTGAAGGGATCCCGTTGTTTCTCGAAGATAGACTTGAGATCGGGTTACCATCAGTTGAGAGTCAGGGAGGAGGATATTCCGAAGATGGCATTCCGTACGCGGTATGGCCACTATGAGTTTTTGGTGATGCCATTTGGGCTCACCAATGCACCGGCGGTATTTATGGATTTGATGAACCGGATATTTCAAGAATTTTTAGATCGTTTTGTTGTTGTCTTCGTGGACGACATCCTTATCTATTCACCTTCTGAGGAGAAGCACAAGGAACATTTGAGAGTGGTGCTTGAGTTACTTAGAGCCCATAAGCTTTATGCTAAGTTTGGGAAGTGTGAGTTCTGGCTAGAAGAGGTCAAGTTCTTAGGCCATGTAGTTTCTGGGAAAGGAGTGTCTGTTGATACATCCAAGACTTAGGCAGTGCAAGATTGGGCACAGCCTAAGAGTGTGTTTGAGATCCGCAGTTTTCTGGGGTTAGCTGGGTATTATCGCCGGTTTGTGAAGGATTTCTCTAGGTTAGCTTCACCTTTGACTAGATTGACTCGGAAGGGAGTTAAGTTTGTATGGAGTGAGACTTGTGAAAAGTCGTTCTAGGAGTTGAAGGTTAGACTAACCACCACTCCAGTCTTAATTATTCCGGAGAGAGGGTTGGGTTATGCAGTCTATTGTGACGCCTCACGAGAGGGTCTGGGTTGTGTGTTGATGCAAGAAGGGAAAGTAGTTGCCTATGGCTCACGTCAGTTGAAAATACACGAGAAGAATTACCCTACGCATGATCTTGAGTTAGCAGCTGTGATCTTTGCCTTGAAGATTTGGAGGCATTATCTTTATGGTGAAAGGTTCGAGGTATTCTCGGATCATAAGAGTTTGAAATATCTGTTTACACAGAAAGACTTGAACTTGAGGCAGAGGAGGTGGATGGAGTTTATTGAGGATTACGACTTTGAATTGCATTATCATCCAGGGAAGGCTAATGTAGTGGCCGATGCCCTTAGCAGGAAATCTGTTGGTGACATAGCTAGTATAGCCATTCGAGAGTGGGAGATGTTAGGTGCACTTGGGGAGTTTGATTTGCTTCTGGGCGAATCCGTGGGGGCTACAGCCTTGTTTTCTGTTGTTGCGCAGCCGACACTTGTGACTCGAGTGTTAGAGGCTCAGAGAGGTGACTTTGAAGTAGAATCTCTTCGAGAAAAGATTTCCAGTGGGAAGGTTGAGAAGGGTTTGACGGTGTATCCCGACCTGAGTGTGAGATACCGAGACCGTCTGTTTGTGCCGGAGTCTTGCCGAGAGGAGGTACTCCGAGAGTTCCATCATTCACGCCTTGCGGTGCATCCGGGAGGTACTAAGATGTATCAGGATTTGGGTCGCCAGTTTTGGTGGCGGGGTATGAAGAGAGATGTGGCAGCTTTCGTGTCTAAGTGCCTTACTTGTCAGCAAGTGAAGGCCGAGCATCAGAGGCCAGCGGGTTTGCTGCAACCTTTGCCTATTGCCGAGTGGAAATGGGAGCATGTCACTATGGACTTCGTTGTAGGTCTTCCGAGGACTCAGCAGGGTAGTGATGCTATTTGGGTGGTTGTAGACCGGTTGACTAAGTCAGCGCACTTCATTCCTATGCGCGTGAGAGATTCGGTAGACCATCTGGCCGGTTTATATATTCGGGACATAGTGAGGTTGCACGGGGTCCCAGTGACGATCGTCTCAGATAGAGACCCTCGTTTTACTGCCAGGTTGTGGCAGAGTTTGCAGAGTGCCTTAGGCACAAAGTTGACCTTTAGCACGGCTTATCATCCTCAGACTGACGGACAGTCCGAGTGTACTATTCAGATCCTTGAAGATATGCTTCGGGGTTGTGTTCTTGACTTTAGTGGGTCGTGGGAGAGTCACTTGCCTTTGGTGGAGTTTGCCTACAACAATAGTTTCCAGTCTAGTATCGGTATGGCACCGTTTGAGGCCTTGTACGGCCGACCGTATAGGTCTCCAGTTTGCTGGGCCGAGGTGGGCGATGCACCTTTGTTGGGTCCGAAATTGGTAAGGGAAACGACGGAGAAAGTTGAGCTTATCCGTAGGAGGCTTGTTACCGTAGGAGGAGACCTTTGGTGTTTGAGGTGGGTGATCATGTCTTTCTGAAGATATCACCTAGGCGGGGATTGATGAGGTTCGGGAAAAGCGGGAAGTTGTCCCCTCGATTTATTGGCCCTTTTGAGATCCTTGAGAGGATTGGCGAGGCTGCTTATCGTTTAGCTTTGCCGCCGCAGTTATCCGGAGTACATAACGTGTTTCATGTGAGTATGCTTCGGAAGTATGAGCCGGATCCATCGCATGTATTGGATTGGACCGACTTAGAGGTAGATGCGGATGTCTCGTATGAGGAGAGACCGGTTCGGGTCTTGGATAGACGGGATCAAGTTTTGCGAGGCAAGACCATCCCTTTGGTAAAGGTTTTATAGAACCATCACGGGGTGGAGGAAGCCACTTGGGAACGCGAGTTGGAGGTCCGAGAGAAATATCCGGATCTATTTGTAGATGCTTGAGTATATGTTGCTTATTTTATTGTAATATTGCACCTTAAGTGTATTGAATATAACTTAAGTTGTGAAACATAGTTTATGTTTTGGTTAATGGAAGTATTTTGAAACTTGCCTCATAATGGAAGTTAGTGTAACACTGCATATGTTGAATGTGTTGTAGAATTGGAGTTATATCATGAGATTGAATTTGAAAGGAAAATGCATGTTGATAATGCAAGTTGTTATGTATAATGTGAAATGCCTCTTGAAAAGAGATGGGATTGACCGGTAATGGGTCAGGTTGTTTAATGGAATGTTGGCATATTGTGAGAAATAGAGGAAACTCTTTTAAAAAAAAAAAAATCTTGTACCTAATTTCGGGGACGAAATTCTTTAAGGGGGGGAGGTTATAGCGATCCCGGTTTTTCCTTCCTTTGTATACTGTATTCTGGACTTGGTT
This sequence comes from Camellia sinensis, assembly GCF_055761805.1. Classification (NCBI taxonomy): domain Eukaryota; kingdom Viridiplantae; phylum Streptophyta; class Magnoliopsida; order Ericales; family Theaceae; genus Camellia; species Camellia sinensis. The sequence goes on from NC_138968.1 coordinate 16,350,132, forward strand.
CCGTGGACTTGTTTTTGTATCATTATCACTTCTAGCCTTTACTCTTTGTATTTGAGTCTTGGGTTGTGATGGGCAGGTTTGAAACAGGTTGGTTGCACTTTGAAACCATAAGGTGATGCCCAGATTTTGGCCTTCACGCTCGAGCGGAATTTTTAACGCTCGAGCGGGCCCTTCGTTGTTGCTTCTCCGCTCGAGCGGGCGTTTTGACGCTCGAGCGTGGTTTTCCATCTCCCAGTACTTTACTCTGCAGTTCGTCCGCTCGAGCGGTAGTTTTTACGCTCGAGCGTGATCCCTTGATTTTGTCCCTCCGCTCGAGCGGATAGTTTGACGCTCGAGCATATACCATCGCCTGCAAAACTTCTGGAAGTGTGAAATCGACGCTCGAGCGGATCTTTTCATGCTCGAGCGTGAGTCTGTGTCTGACGCTCGAGCGGGGTTTTCCGCGCTCGAGCGGAGAATCGACTACATCAGTCCGTGATTTCACTTTTTGGATCACTTTTTGACCTACTTCTTTTCCCTAACTCTTTAAAAACCGCCACTTGAGAGTTTCTCTCTCTACTCTCACCTTCTCTCTAAGATTTGATCTATTCCTTGTGGTCCTCTACCCTAGTTCCTTTGGAAGAAAGGTAGAGCTTCGCGAGAGCTTTCTTTTAATCTGAAAGGAGAGGGTTTGGGGCATTTTGGACTTTCGTCATCTTCTCCATTTGAGTTCTTCTCTTTAAGGTAGGGATTTCCTACTCCATCTTATAAGTTTTGTTCTAAGTTTTGGTATTTTGATATGTTGGGAGTACTTTGGTAATTTTGGGAAAAACCCTAGTCATATTAATAAATTAATTTGTATGATTAATTTAAGGAAATTGGGGAATTTGGTTAAATTCATGAAACTGAGGAATTCATTGATTAAATGGTGTAGTTGGATAATTTAGATCACTCACCTATCGGATTGTTGATATATTTATTTCCAGTCTAGAAATAACTATTTTGGGCTATCGGTGGAGGATAGTCGTATTTGTTGTAGACATTGCATGTGGATTAGGGAAAATTGAAACTAATCAATTTGTTTAAGTCATAAAGTTAGACTACTGAATTAATACAGAAAAATACATATATTGTTTGAGCATTGCATATGCATATTGTTTGGGAGGAGATAGGGGATGTACTCCACGGTTTAGGAGAAGATAGGGGATGGACCTCTAAACCGGATTATTGTTTGGGAGGAGATAGGGGATGGACTCCATTAGCATCACTATTATGTGTGCTTATTATATTGAAGTGTTTTTACATATTATTGATACAGCACTAAAATGTGTATCAAACGGGAAGTATGAAGTGTTTTGATATGAGCCTGAGTCTCATTTGTGTTGTTGATATTGGAAGTAATGTGAATATGTTATATAGTTCACTGTTGTAAGCTTGGCCAGGTTCTGAGCCATATTGATAATAATGGGAATTGAAACATGTCATAAACATTAGTGTCATGAGACGGTATTTAGTTATAATTGATTATCTTGGTTAACCATCTATTGAATACTATAGCTTTATTCAATGCTTATATTTGGTTTAGTATTTTTCTACTGGGCTGTGGCTCACCCTTTATGGGAACACCATTTTCGGGTTCAGGTGATAAGCTACCTCCAAGGACTTAGCTTGGAAGGAATTGGAGTTGAAGACTCTGTTTAGTTTAGTTGTTATTTATCTATTTGATATTACATGTAAACATTCAAGCCTAGGGCTTTACTTGTATTTGAGTTAGAACTCATATTTTGTGTCCAAGTGTTGGCTTGGAAAGATGTTAGCCCGTAGGGCATTTAATTTGATGTTACATGTAATGCTTTTATTTAGTAATACTCAGATGAATGAATTAATGAATTGTTTTTCTTAAATATTGCATGTCAATGATATATATATATATATATATAATGGGTTTATTTTGAGGGCGTTACAATAGTGGTGGGGAGGGAGAAAGCATCAGATACAGAAACCTCATGATTGATGGTAGACATAGGCAGCTGCGAAGGCAATGGACCGAAATCTGCATTCGAGTGACAACAAGTCTATAGAAAGATTAGTAAAAAAAGGGAATGGGTGGACTGTGGTAAATGAAACTTCGACAAAGTAGAGAAAAATTTTTTTTCTCAGAAAACCACATGACGAGAAATATGAAGACGCTTGGAGACTGGATCCCAATAACGATACCCTTTATGTTCGATACCATACCCCAGAAAACAGCAAAGACGAGAACAAGGTTCTAGTTTAGTGTGTTCATGAGGTTGAAAGGGAACAAAATAAGCAGAGCCAAAAACGTTAAGAGTGGTATATGTAGGAGGAGAACCATACAGACGTTTATAAGGAGAGAGATTGGCTATGGGAGGAGTAGGCACATGATTTATGGCGTAGACAGCAGTGAGAGCAGCTTCCCCCCAAAACTTTTCAGAACATGAAGAGGAGATGAGAAGGGCTTGAGTAGTGTCTAGAATATGACGATGCTTTCTTTCAGCGCGACCATTTTGTTAGGATGTGCCTGCACAAGAACGATAAGATTAGGTACCATGTGCCTGAAGAAAGGAAAGAAAATCAGAATCGAAGTATTCCATAGCGTTATCAGAATGAAATATTTTAATAGTTTGAGAAAACTGAGTATGGACCATGGCAGAGAAATCATAATAAATTTGTTTAAGCTCAGATTGATTTTTGAGAAGAAATATCCAAATATAACGAGAAAAATTATCAACAAAAATCACAAAATACCTAGACCCCCCCATGGTCGGGGTGGGGGAGGGTCTCCAAATATCTGAATGCACAAAAGTAAACGGGGTAGGAGAAACAAAATTACTTTTATTAAAAGGTAATGCAGGTTGTTTAGCAATTTGACAAGGTAGACGATCAACATTTTCAAAACTAACACGACCTAACCGACCACTAGAAACCAAAGTTTTTAAACGACTAAAAGAGACATGTGCTAAACGACAATGCCAAAGATGAAAATAAGACATAGAAGTAGAAGCAGCAGAAGAGGCAACAGAAGCAGCAGTGGATGATATAGATGGAATGCGAAGATAAAGAAGCTCGAACAGACATCCATGCCTACGACCTATCCCAAGGATCTGTTTCATCTGACGGTCCTACACTAACCAACCATTTGCAGAAAAAGTGACAGTGAGACCAAGTTCACACAATTGACCAATAGAGATAAGGTTTAATTTAAGAGCATGAATGTAATAAACATTAGAAAGAGATACAGTGGACGTAGAAATTTTACCAATGTGACTAACAGACATATGAGAACCGTCAGCAGTATGTATAGAGGGAACAGACGAGGATGATGAGATAGAAGAAAATATAGTAGAATCAGAGGTCATATGATTACAGCAGGTGGAATCAAAATACCATAAAGGATTACCTGATGTGACTGAAAGAATAGGAGAATGAAGGGTACCGGATTTGGCAAGCACCAGCTGGATAATTGACTCAACATTATTCATAGAAAATGATGAAGCCATAGGAGCAGTAGAGTGGGAAGTGCAAGAACTCTCTGAGGCAGTAGTAGTAGTAGTAACAGCAGGACGAGAACCATGAGTAGATTTGGATTGATGCCTAGAACATGAAGAACCTTTCCTGTATGAAGAAGTAGGGGGAGCTTGAGACCAATTGCTTTGGAGATGACTCCAAGCAGTCTTGTGGCAAATCAAGCATTTATGAACTTGACACTGAAGTAAAGAATGATTGGCAGGTAGGCCACGATTACTACAATAAATGCATGAGCTAGGAGGCTGCGAAGATGAAGAACCTCGGGATGATGGTGTAGCAAGAACAGAATCCAAGTGTTGAGTTTTGAGCATCCCAAAATGAGTTTCTTCTAACAAGAGTTCGGTAATGGCTTGCTCCAAAGTTGGTAAGGGCAGACGATGGAGCAAAGAAGCACGCACAGGTTCAAAGGTGCTATGAAGAGCCATAAAAAACTGCAATAGCCGCTGATGATTCCTATGAGCAATAAATAACTGTGCATCCTACGAATGTGCCCAAGTAGGTTTAGAAAGAGCCAACTAGTCCCAGACAAATGACATCTAGGATAAAAAGATGGACTAACCAGGCTTGTGGCACATGTGATGAAGAGTTTGTAAGAGTTGATATTGGTGAGCATGGCCAGTAGTCTAATAGAGTTCCTTCAAGAAATCCCAAATTGCCTTAGCAGGAGAGACAATAGAATCATCATCCTGAAAGCATCCAAACTGAAGGCTAATGGAAGGAACAAAAGTAGCCTGAAAACATGTGATAATCTGGTAGTTCTTTCCTTCCCATTCATCAAGACGCTCATTGAAAGTAGATACATTCTCTTTTTTTTTCTAGATAGGTTTAGAAAGAGCACCAGTGATAATACGCCAAAGTCGCTTCCCTTTGATGAATCCAGAGAGAGCTTGAGCCCAGAGAACATAGTTGGACCCATCAAGTGTAACAAAGACTGAATGGATGTTGTCAGAACGATCCATGATGCTCAAACAGGGCAAAAATAAGAAGAAGGTGCTTTGTAGAGGCTAATTTTGCCAAAACAGATGACGCCAGCAGATTCAGGAGGCCGAAAACAGTTGTGATATGGCTGAACGAACCAAAAACACACCCAGAAAGGCACGCAAACGGCTAGTCAAAGTGGGTTGACCAATCTAGTCAACCAGGGTGTAGACACCCCATTTTTGACAGTTCTCGAGACTTGGACGTCATCATTTGTGCACTCGATGATTGTGCTTGTTTATGCCCGTTTTGAGCGCCCGAAGTCCTCAGTGGAACGTATTGCCTTTGAGCCTCTAAACCTTATCTGTTTTGTGCATGTTTGTGGACCAAGAGCTTGTTGCCTCTAGTCTGGAGGAGTGGGTGACCTGTCGACTAGGCCCTTAGGCTGTCGGCTAGGGCTTGTTTTTGTTGGCTACCAATGGTGGCTAACGGCCACCAGTCGTGGCTGACAGCCATTGGTCTCTCTTTCCAGATATTTGCTGACAGCTGTGGCAGCTGTTGCTCACTGAGCTATATCTTCACACACGTGTATGGTAAGATGTTCACAAGCTCAAGACTTGTTTTTCTATATATAGGGGGTGTCCTCCCCCATTTTTGAGGGTTAGCATTTTTAGAACAAAAATATCTCCCTCTCTAGAATTCTCTCTCTCTCTTGTTATTTTGCACACATTTGCTTAGTTTCTCTTAGCTTTTGCATATCAACCCTTAACCAAATACTCTCACCTATGGGCTAAGATTACTTGGAGCCTTGTTGGAGATCTATAAGGAGGTTTGAGCTTGGATTGTTGCCTATTTTGTGCCTTAGCTTCAAGAGGTATAACACTTGTTATTTAAGCTTGCTTTCAATACTTGTTTTGTCATCTTTTCAAATTATTTTTGGGCTAATTTTGAATTGTTAAAAACTCTGTTTTTGTGACTTAAAAGTGTTGGTTTGAGGTCTCTTTGAGTTAGGGGGTGGTCCACCCTTCTTGCTCTTTTGTTTGTTATGCTCTTGTACCATTTTTTCATCACTTTCAAACCAACTTTTTTGGGCCTTTTAACCACTAAATTTTAGAGGTTTTTTAGTGGTAAAAACCTTGTTTTGAAGTCCAAAATTGGAGGGGTTAGTCTCCCCTCCTTGTGTCTTGTTTGCATGCCTAGTTAGTTTCATATGTTAACATGTTTTTCTAGCTTAATTTAGCTTAAGTCCAGCTGTTTTTGCCTCTAAAACAACCTATTTTGGCTCTGTTTTGGGCTGGTTAGTTCAGTTGAGGCTTGTGTTGCATAGTTGTAGTGTTAATTCCTTCACTAGCTTGATGTTTTAAGGCTTTAACTATCATTGTTTTGAGTCAAATAGCATGTTTTAGTGTTGTTTTGTACTTAATTTTAGCACTTTAATCTCTGCAACCTCCCTCAATTTTTTCCTCTTTTGTTTGCTTTGAAAGTGGTTTTAAACCCCTTGTTTGCCTAAGTGTGAAATAGAGGTGTTGCATCTAATGGTTTAATCCCTTAGGGGGTTCATTACCAACAGTGTAATGCCTCTTTCATGCCCAAAGCAACTCGTTGTTTGAGCCATCTTTCCATTAGAGGACACTCACTTTTGGACTTAATCGATTAAAGAATAAATCGGTAATGTAAAATGAGTAAACAAAATGAACAAGTAAAAGAGGCAAGATAAGCATCTTTCGTGTTGAATTGCATGTGTTCAAATCGGCTGTTAATTTGAACATAAGGAAAATGGGACATTTCATACTCAAAAGTGATGAAATGTGACACTTTCCTTGGTCACCATTGCCCTTGATCATGCATGATAGGGTGGTGGTCTTTTTGGTCTTGTTTGTGCATTAATTGAACTTGTACAAACTTGGTTCCTTAGCCATCATGCATGGAAATTGCTTGATTGATGGTTTGAGGGCCAAGAGTTCCTTTGAGCTTGTTTGATGATAAGGAGGGTAACAGTACAAACAGCCTTTGAGAATACACTATTTTGCCTCTGTTTGCTCTCTGTTGCAACAAGAAAAAGTTTAGGGCAACAGTGGCCGACAGCCACCAGAAGTAGTCGAACGACCACCAAATGGTAGCCGACGACCACCATTGGTAGCCGATCGGCCATCAATGAAATTTGCACAGTATGTCGGTAAGGTGGAGCAGAGGCATTCTGGGAGTTAGTAGCACTGTTGGTGTTCGAATGTACAAACAGAGGCATTCAGTGGCAAGGCGGTGGCTTTTTTGGGTGGAGAAACCGAGCATGCACGCATCCCTCACTTCCCGAGGCCTTTTAGTTGCTTTGCTTAGTTAATTAATGGTAGCTAATTCATGCAAATGTTGTAATTATTTAAGTAGATTAGTTAGTTAATTTATGTTGTAATTAATTAGCTTAGTCGCTTTGTAACTAATTAGTTAAGTATTTAGCTAATTAAGTTGATTTGTAATATTTAATTAGCTTAGAATAGTTAGTTAAATTTTGTGTTGTAAATTGCTTAGCTTAATTAGCGTAGCTAGTTGGTTAGCTTTTATTCATTTGGACCCTCATTCGTGGGGGCATAATGTTGTAATAAGTGTGCGTGCGTGCGTGTGTGTATGTCTTCCAACCCTACGTCTTTCTCCCTTTTATTTAATCCTTTCGATGGTTAGATTAGGGATCATATTTCAATTAGCATATCGCATGCTTGCATCCATTCATTTGTATTGCATGCACCGAGGCTCGGCGCATCATTCAAACTGCATTGCCATTTCAATACTTTTTTGAATACGTGTTTAATCGCATGTTGTTCAAATTTCTTCATATACCATATTAGTAGCCGAGCCCTATTAATTGCATTATTGCATGTGTTGTATTAGACATCTTACATAGTTAGGATAATACATTTTTCTAACTAGTTTCTATTTTGGCTTGGAGTACTCGGTAAGTCTTTATACTTTAGCATACTTGCATGATCGTGATTACCATATTGCCATGCCTAGCATGCTTGCCATGAGGCTATGTGCTTTATTGCTAAACTGCATGAATGCTTGTGGATGAAGGCTTCTTGCTTGAATTGGAACAATTCAACAAATGTGTGTTTTAAGCTCACTTTGTTGTGGAAACTCATGTTTTAAGCCCACTATGTTTCGTGGAAAATCCGCATCTTTAAGCCCACTTGAGGTGGCAAATTCAAACCATTTTCGCAAACAAACATGAGTTGAATTGTTCCAAGTCTTGCAAACTAGTCTATAATTGCTTATGCGCATCACATAGTAAAGTTAGTTTAATAACCAAAGTAAGAATGCATAATGTTTATAAAATTTCATATCATGATTAGTAGAGACCAATCTTTGATCGGGCGAGTGGGGGTGCTCATTTCAGGACTTTTTCCTTTCGTACCTAAGTTCCCGAGCCGAGGCAACTTTGGTGATGACGGACACGTGGCCTTCGGCACGAGTCAGGGTTTCCTAAATTTTTTCAAAAATAAAATATTTAGGTGGCAACTCTGTATCTGGCAAAGTAGTCTAATTTTGGCATTATTTGATTTAAAATTGATTTTCCAAAAAGGTTTGTCGGATTTAGACTCTTTGGTGTTTATCAATTTTATATTGCACTTGTGAGACTAGATTCAGAACCACGGGAGTCCGAACTGTGAGGCCTTCTTTTCAAACCTTTCCGAAAGGCGGGGCGCGGAAAAAGGCGAGTCCACAGTTTCTGGCGACTCTGCTGGGGATTTAGAGAACTTGACTCAAACTCATGATATGTTATTTTATCTACACTTATGTGTTTCTTTGCATTTGCATTTGCATCGATACGCTTAAGGCATAGTGTTTGCCATCTTCTATTCCTGAGCAGTTTGCCGGAGGCTTGCTTGGAAAAGCTTGCCAAAAGGCTGACCAGTTGCAGGCTCTGCCACGATGGGAACACAACCCTTGGATCTGGACTACCGTTGTACCGTTTGATCCTCCTTTCACTTCTCAGTGTTAGGTGTGAGAGGTATATTAGGTAGTCTTGTTGAGGTACCCTTTTTGACCAATCGACCTAGTTGCATATCGGAAGGCATAAAGACTGTTCCAAACTAGGACAGGTTGCTCACCCGAATGGAGGAATTATGTGAAACCGCTTGATTTGTGTAGTAAATTCCTAGCTCCTGACAAAATTAGGACATGGTAACCCTACCCCATCATAGGGTTGTTTTGGCTCTCACTTACTTGACACGTGCTTTTAGAGTGAAACTTTGCAGGAATGTATGTATCAGTTGCAAGTCTAGGTATCAATTTTGGGGCAGAAATCAATGTTTGAGTATAGTTGTCCAGCTTATGATTGCAACTGCGTGTTGTTTCTATCTAAGCCGAGGTGCTATGCGGTTTTTGATTTTTAGTTCTTTTTGCTTTATTTTCTTTTTGTAAGGTAGTCTTTCACTATTGCTTCAGACGATTCTGTTACCCCCCAAGCACTCTGGACTCGAGTTAGAAGGATTTGTAGATCTGGGGATCTAGTCAGGGGACAGCCAATGTTTGTTTCACTCCCGCTGGTTACTAGACGGAGGAGAATTCGACAAAACTCGCCAATTCAGTAGTCACCGTTTACCTCGACTATGCCTAGTCAGGCCCAATCATCTTCCATTCTAAACAGAGAGTATTGGCCAGTTCCGGTAGTTCAAAGTCCTCCAGCTAACATGGAAGATATGCTTCGACAACTCTAGCAAACTATTGAGGCTATGCAGCTAGATGCTGCCCGCTAAGCAGAAGTCACCGCTTGCCAAGCGAAAATTGCAGCCCAACAGGCTGAGTTGATCGCTAGGTTGCAGCAACAACAGCCGTAACAAGCAGCGACCTCTATATCCCATCCACCTCTTGCAAACCTTCCAATACCTGAAGCTACTGCTCCCACAGCTAATGTCTAGGAAAATGCGGGCATCCCAGTGGATCCGATTCCATCCTAACCTCCAAAGCACCGGTATACCAAACGGAGGACCCCTTTGAGTTTGAAGTCGGCCCTACTGCTTTGAAAGTCAACAAGCTAGAAAAGCTCTTCAAGTGAGCGCAGGGTATGAATACAATCCCGGATAAAGAGGATGGCTATACTGATGCAGCAGTGACCTTGTCGGACAGATTCAAGATGCCGCATATAGACCGGTTTGATGGTTCACGGGATTCTATGGTCCACTTACGGCTCTTCTAAGATATATTGTGGCCTATGGGCCTATCCAGACTTCAGAAGGTCTCACTCTTTAGCCGGACCCTACCGAGTATAGCGTCCATTTCGTATGCCAATCTGGAAGACTCTGTGAAATAGAGCTGGGATGAGATGGCCGAGGCCTTTATAGCATAATACTCCTACAATACCCAAATCGAGGTCACAACTCGTGATCTTGAAACAACTCATCAAGAGCCGAAGGAGGGCTTTTCAGATTTCGTAACAAGGTGGAGGGAAAAGGCATCAATGATGATGACCCGGCCATCTGAAAAGGATCAAATCAGAATGATAGTTCGGAACCTACAGGGGAAATTATTGTAGAAAATGGCTGTCTTGCCCTTATTCACATTCGCTGATCTCTATGAGATAGGAGTTCACATTGAGGATGCGATGAGACAGGGTTTGACAAATGACAAGAAGGAGCAGCCCAAGAAGCCTTTCATACGCAATTCCAATGCGACTACGAGTAGTAGTGCAGTTGTAAGGGCTTCCGATGTGGGTATGGTCACCACCACACCTAAAACTGCCAACCTCTTTGCCAATACATCCAATACAACCTCACAAACCTTGAGCCACCAACCTCGGGGCCAAAGGGTCTTCACCCCACTATACATGTCCTTATCCAAAGCCTTAGGGGTCCTGATAAAAAATGGGCACCTTAAGCCAGTAGAGCCTCGCCCCTTACCCGATCCTCTTCTCCCGAAACACAACCCGGCCAAATATTGCGCTTTTCACCAACAGCATGGTCACGACACTGATCTATGCTTCAGATTGCGTCATGAGATTCAAGATCTCATTGACAATAAGGTGATAGAGCTCCCTCAAAAGCCTAACGTCACTACAAATCCCCTTCCACCACATAACCAAGTCCCTCCACCCCGGCATGTGAACCTTATACAAACATTGGCCGTCCCTTACGACCCCAGTATATATATCACCCCTTCCCATCTACCCAAGCCGGCGTTGTTCATCCTAGAAAGCACGAATTTATGCATGATGAACGCGTTCACATTCCAAACCAAACCCGTGGTGGTGACGATGGTAGAGGAAGGCAGGTTAGTTTTGAAGGATCATGGAAATGTCAGTTCGGTGCCTGACAGCTCCGTGGACTTATCTGAGGAGGAATACAACCCGTGTTGCTACATTGTGCCAACCAATCAGGCCAGACCAGACGTAGAGTTGCCAACAGGAATGGAGGTCAGTGTAGTCCGGGAGGATGGCCCGAGCCAAGGTCTGGATGATCTAGCAGAATTAGAAGAAGACTTGGACAATCTACAGTTTTACGATGAACAAGATCTGAGGAATGTACAAATTGACTGGTTCGATCTGAACGGGTCGACAGGAAATTCGGGGTGGCTCAGTGATGAACCTGATATAGATAAGAGACTTGAACCGAAGCTGGAAAAGCAGGAAGCGGGAACCGCTGCAAAGGCTGGAATAACTAATAGAAAGGGTAAGCTGCCAAAAGACGCCGGTCTGAAATAAATGGCTTAGGAATTGAGCATTGTCAGTACTGCTGATACAAAGCAAGAAACCGCATTGAAGCAGTTTAAACAGGAAAGGGACGAGAATAGTTAGAAAGCTGGAAAAGCCAAACACCTTGCGGGGCATGATTGTGATGTGAGAGTAATTACAACGGAAACGAACAATTGCATGTCAGTTGCAGGAGGAATATGGTAGGGAGATGATGATTTGCATCTTGCCCACACTAGTGATGATTGGGGTCAAGACTTGCCAGATGATACCTGGTACTCTAAGGAGGTGGATCATATAACTAGAAGTGGGCGGTATTTCAAGCCCCTACACTTGGACCAACCTGAAGCATCCGGAAAGGACAAGGAGGCTGAAAAATAGAGGGAAAAACTGTTAGAGGAAGAGGCTATGCTGAAACAGTTAAAGAAGATTCAAGCAGACATATCTATCTGGGGGTTGCTTATGGCTTCGTGAGTACACCGACAAGCTGTCCTGTCAGCAATGGACAAGGCCAAGCTGTCTATTGACATAACCCCAGAACAATTAGTGGGACTTGTCTTCCCAGGAGGTGCTGCGCCGACTTTGACCTTCTCGGATAAGGAATTGCCGCCCGAGGGCTCTGTGCATAACAAACCCTTATACATCTCCGTTGAATGTAGAGAGAAGTGGGTGCCGATTGTATTGGTTGGCACCGAGTCTACAATCAATGTTTGTCCGTTGCGCACAGCCTATGCTATTGGCTTGAAGCCAACAAACTTTGTACCTACGGCCCAGGTGATCCGGGCGTACGACAACACGAGCAGAGAAGTGATGGGAACAGTGCAAGTCAAAGTACAAGTTGACCCGTCACAACAGGATATTGAGTTTCACGTCCTGGATGTCCTGGCCACTTTCAACTTACTCCTTGGACGGCCGTGGCTGCACCAAGTAAAAGCTGTTTCTTCCACTCTTCATCAGAGGCTGAAGTACCCCAATGGAAAGGGAGTGGCCATTGTGTTTGGAAATTCATCTATACATCCTTCGCCTGAGATCACTACACTAGTACTAGAGATTGTACACGACAATGAGGATGTTTTCCTGTCTGGGTTTACCTTGTCTGAGGCCTGGGTGGTGCAAAATATCTTGGCTGTTGATGAGGGTTGTATTCCAATGCTCAATCAATCTATCTCATGAACAAGCTACAACATATACCCAAGATGGGATTAGGAAAGAGCGACCGGAATGGCGTTACTGCACTAGCCGAAGTGCCGCATAACCCGCATACCTTTGGGTTTAGCTACTTGCCTACCAAAGAGGATTGGATTCGAAAAGGAAAGAAGATGGTAGGAAGAGCCAAAGCAAAGCAAAGTGGGAAGCACTATGAGCTTGTGCATAGGCCAATTCAGGGAACTCTAAACGGCTGTTTTATCCGGAAGGGGGAAAACTTCCCATTTTACGGCTTTCTTGAGCCATGGTTGAACTCCAAGAAGCAGCATCTACCTGGCTTCGAGATTTTCTTCGACTTACGGCTAGAAAAGGGTGAAGCCGTAGAGGAATAAATTGAATTAACTGCTGAGGCTGAATAAAGTACGGAGGGTGAGTCCAACAGCAGTGAACTTGAGATAGAAGTAGCACTAGCATGTCTCTTTTCGGATCCTCTGATCGATCTAGAGAGCTTGGGGGATGACCTAATCGTTTCCATAATTGGAGACCAATCAGGTGTGGACCCTTCTGATGGTATTCTAGATGCATCTAACGCACCCTTTCTCATTTGGCAGCTAGAGGAGGGTTTTCTGTCCAGTAGTTCTGAGTCAGGTAGTGAGCCAGAATCTGATTCCACAGAGTCTGTGGGGTCAGAATCAGATTCCAATTCTTCTGAGTTGGAGTCCAATATTCTTGGGGTTGATAACCTGGATGCCGATGTTTTATCCAGGTCATCTTTTTCCTTTTCTTTTGAGTTGGTTGTAACTGAGGAATTAGATGAGCTAGATTTTTGTGAATGAGAATGCCGCTACAGGTTTTGAGTATTTCTCTGTGCCACTTGTATATTGTATTGATCATGATTTTCAAAATTTTGATAAAAATGATGAGAAAGGAATTCCTCTAGTTTTAAAACATTTGATTGATCGAAAGGATGAGAGGTTTGTCAAATCCCTTGTTGATGAAATCATTGCAATTAATATAGGTAATGAGAAGGATCCACGTCTGGTCCAAATCGGGTCCACGTTGTCTTCCGAAGAACGCGAGCGCTTAGTCGCTTTATTAAAAGATATCAAAGATGTTTTCGCGTGGTCCTACAAAGACATGCTTGGAATCGATTCTGAGATTGTACAGCACTGGATCCCTCTTGACCCCGAGGCCCAACCTGTCAAGAAAAAGCTTCGGAGAATACGCCCAAATTGGGCTTTGAAGATTAAGGAGGAGGTCACCAAACAGATAGACGCAGGGTTTTTACTAGTATTTGAGTATCTGACTTGGTTAGCCAACATTGTTCTGGTGCCAAAGAAAGATGGCAGAATCCAGGTGTGTGTGGATTTCAGGGATCTAAACAGAGCCAGTCTGAAGGACGACTTTCCCTTGCCGTACATCGATGAATTGGTGGACTTCACTGCGGGTCATGCACTACTCTCCTTTATGGATGGATTTTTCGGGTACAACCAGATTTTGATGGCACCCGAGGACAGGGAGAAGATTGTCTTCACTATGTCATGGGGAACCTATTGCTACAGGGTGATGCTGTTCGGTCTGAAAAATGCTGGGGCTACTTATCAACGGGCTACAACTACAATCTCACATGATATGATCCACAAAGAGGTCGAGGTGTATGTGGACGACATGATTGTCAAGTCCAAGGAAAAAGAGGGTCACTACACCGCCTTGAAGAAATTCTTCCAACAAATCAGAGAATATCAGTTGAGGTTGAATCCACAAAAGTGTACTTTTGGCGTAACATCAGGAAAAATGCTGGGTTTCTTGATCACACAGAGGGGCATCGAGGTTGATCTTTTCAAAATCAAGGCTATCCTAGAAATGCCACCACCAGGGATTAAAAAAGAGGTACGAGGCTTTCTGGGTAAAGTGCAATTCATAAGACGGTTTATTCAAAATTAACCTTGACTTGTGAACCACTATTTGGTCTCCTGAAGAAAGGAAAGAAATTCCAATGGTATGACCGATGTCAGTTTGCTTTTGAACAGATCAAGCAGTACCTTCAGAATCCACTTGTGTTGTCGCCGCTAGAGCCGAGGAAGCTGTTGATTTTGTACCTATCAGTTACCGACACGACTATGGGCTTCATGCTTGCTCAGGAATCTGAGGATAGAGTGGAGAAAGCCATCTATTACCTGAGTAAGAAGATGCTAGATTATGAGACCCGTTACACCCCGCTGGAGAAGGCTTGCTTAGTCTTGGTATGGGCTACAAGGAAATTGAGGCACTACCTGTTAGCTCACTCTGTAATTTTGGTTTCGAGATTAGATCCCATAAAATATATCTTTGAGAAACCAGCGCTTACGGGTAGGCTAGCCCGTTGGTTACTTCTTTTCTACGAATTTGATTTGACATATGTCACTTGCAAGTCTGTTGAGGGGAGGGCTGTAGCGAAGTTCCTAGCCGATCACCCAGTGGAAGGGGGTGAAGCGGTAGAATACCTATTCCCAAATGAGGCTATTATGCAAGTCAAGAAAGAGATTTGGACAATGTACTTTGACGGAGCGTCTAACCAGTACGGTTATGGGATAGGTGTGTTACTGATAACACCCGACAATTCCCATATACCCTTAGCCTTCAAACTCTGGTTCAAAGTATCCAACAACGAAGTAGAATACAAGGCGTGTATCGCTGGTTTGGAAGCTGCCCTGGAACTAGGGGCAAAAAGGTTGGACGTCATTGGGGACTCGAACCTAGTTGTTTCTCAAGCAAACGGTGACTAGAAAGTCAAAAAAGAAAAGATGAAGATCTATCACCAGACCTTGGACGTTTTGATTCCTAGGTTTGAGAAGCTAACCTTCACTCACCTATTAAGAGAGAACAACAGGTTCGCTGATGCCTTATCAACTCTATCTTCCATGATAGACATCTTGTTGGGAGTCCGGATGCATCTGATCATTATTGAACAAAGGTACACACTGGCCTACGAGTTGATCACCGCAATAGATGAAGTGCAAGATCAAAACCCCTGGTATTATGATATCTGGAACTTCTTGGAAAAGGAGGTTTATCCACTAGGGGCAAATGCCAAAGATAAGAGGGCAATACGGCGGATGACCGTTCAATTTATCATCAGCGGGGGTAAGTTGTATAAAAGGGCTCATCTAGGAATGCACAAGCTGTGTGTTGATAAAGAAGAGTCGAAGCGCCTAATGGAGAGTGTGGAGTGCACATGAGCAGAGTAATGCTATCCCAGAAGTTTCTCAGGCAGGGCTACTACTGGTCAACCATGGCGGAGGATTGTATCAGTTTTGTTCGGCGATGCCACAAATGCCAAATTCATGCAAATCGCATGAATATCCCACTGTCAAAGCTGTACAACATGACTTCACCATGGCCTTTCTCAGTCTAGGGAATTGACGTTATTGGGGCAGTTACACCGAAAGGGTCAAATGGGCATGAGTACATTCTGGTAGCAATTGATTATTTCACGAAGTGGGTGGAAGCTCAGTCTTATACAGTGTTGAAAGCAGCGCATGTGGCTAAGTTCATCTGCAACAATATTATTTGCCGTTATGGAGTCCCGAATGAGATCATTTCAGACAATGGCTCCCATTTTAAGAAAAAAGTGATCGACTTGTTGGAGAAATACAATGTGGCTTTTCATAAGTCATCCACATATCGGCCGCAAACCAACGGAATTGTTGAGGCTGCCAACAAGAGCATCAAGCACATTTTGCAAAAAATGGTTGAGACTTACAGGGACTAGCCAGGCAAATTGCCATTTGCTCTCTGGGGCTATAGGACTTCAATTCGAACATCTACTAAGACAACTCCGTATTCTCCGGTTTATGGGATGGAGGCTGTTCTGCCGATCGAAATAGAGGTTCCGTCGCTGCAAGTTATGGCTGAATGCTAGATAACATAAGCGGATTGGCAGCAGAGCAGGTTCGAAGAACTGATACTGTTGGATGAGAGGAGGCTGAAAGCACTGTATCATGTCCAAGGATATCAACGCAGAATCGCCAGGGCTTTCAACAAGAAAGTTAATCCCAGGAATCTGAAATAAGGGAATTTGGTGCTAAAAGAGAACCAAGCTCCCATCTATGACCCTAGGGGCAAGTTCAGACCCAATGCGACTAATCCTTACACCATCAAATCTATCTGGTCGGGTGGAGCTGTTATTCTTATGGGCCTGGATGGCCTAAAATTCTCCCAACCAATCAACATGGACAAGTTGAAGAAATACTATCCTTGAGTGGCTTGCTAGGCTGTAAACCCGGAAGGGTGACCTAGGCAAAAGTTAGAGCACAAAAATTAAAAAAAAGAAAAACTGAGCTCGCAAGGTTGAAAACCCAGAAAGGGCAGCCTTGGCAAAAGTTAGAGCGTAAAAGGAGAGTGTTAATACCCGAGTGAACCCAAACTGAACTACATGAGGCTTGATTTCCATCTTCGGAAAACATAGGCAACTTCATTCTGAAGTTCAGCCGCAAACACTTCCAACTCAACGGCCCTGTCCATGAGATCATTCAGGTCATCTTTGTCTTTTCTGTGTCCAAAGGTTCGGTTGTGATCTCCACTATGAGAGCTAGTTACAATACAGTGCAGTGATATTCAAACAAGGGATGATTTTCCATTTTCTAGATTCGGGGTTGTACATCTCGAGGATAGATTCTAGGCGTGTGAAGTTGTGATCTTTATCGAAAATGGTTTTGAAAAGTTTTAATAAAAGTTGATTTTGTTCAAATTAATCTTTTTACAACCTAGACTATTTTTGGACCAAAAGGAAAATTTTCAGTGCCTGCAACTTCAAATTCATTAATTTCAATACAAAGTTCTCTATCTCTCGATGCAAATCAAAGTTGTTTTTTATTACATTCAAAAGGAAAACTTGAAAGTACAGATCAAAGCAATAAACTTGGGGCACAGATGGGTCAGGTGTTCTTGCGTCCCCTCCCAGAGCTTGTGGAAGCTTCAGATGCTAAAGTAGGCCCAGTTTGTGCCTCTTTTTCAAGCCAAGCTATGCATTCGCCAGATAAGGCGCAGTTGAAACTAAGGGCAGGAGCTAGAAGTTCTCTTGTCCTCCAAGCAGTGGGGTATAAAGCTAATTGTGAGCCACATATAAAGAATGAAACCTGGTATTCCACCCCTTCTTCTGGGCAAGTCTGGTCGTGTCCAAACTGATGCCTGAACCTGAATGGGAAGTAAAATACACAGTGTGTCAAGCCAATCAGCTGAATGCCAGGCTATCGGGATATGTTGTAGCTCATCTCAGGCAGATCAAACCAGGGGCAACGCTAGTTAATGTCAACAGCAAACCTGTTGCACATCCAATGGCACCACCACCCTTCGTTCGGGAAATCAACTAGCCGTTAGAGAAAGAATAGCCTCGTACTGAATATGCAGGGCAAGAGTTCACTACTTTCAACCTGTCCATGAGCCATATCTGGGAAGGGATGAAAAATAAAAGAGATTAAAGAATAGAGAGATGTATGTGGAGAGAAAAAGTGAGAAAGGGTTTTGAGAGAAAAACAGAGCCTGAGTGCCAAGTGATGTGAGAAACACATAAGAGATAGGGTGGGAAACATTACCTGCAAAAGTAGTGGACTTCCCGCGAATTTGGTCGTCTCCCGCTGATGGAAGGCATCCAAGCCCATCAAAGTCTTGGCCAATGCCAAGCCAATGCAGCTCTTGCCCTCTTTCAAGCCTTAAGCTACTTCGATCAAGCGAATACTAGACCCTCCGAAACTTGGGCCAAGAAGAAAATGAGCCAACATACACAAACAAAGGGCATGCTGCCGAAAACTCTGCCAGAGACGGTCGCCGCGTTCACTAGCGTCAAAAAATCAATGAATGGGACTGGGAATATCCAGCTCTCCGTTGTGAACCAAGGATCGAGCCTCGTGTGAAGTGAGCCCACACATCCTTCCAAGAGCTTGGATGTGACTAAAACGAGACTGAGGGAAGATTTCCTCGTCACGCCGAGATTTCATCAAAACTTGGAATTCTTCAATTGTAGGGCATATCTCTTGCCCCCCAAAGCTAAAAACATGTGTGATCGGGTTCCAACACGTAGCCACAGCGTGGAGGAATGGAAAACATAGTGGAGAATAACTTAGCGGGAATAGTGCATTTATCCCAAAATCCTGAAAATTCACCTTTTCTGAGCTATCCAAAGTTGTAATCCAACTTGAGAGTTTTTGGGCAAAGAATGGCTCCATTTGTGGTAAAAACAGACCTGGAAGGAAGAAACTACGAAGTCCCAGCTTTTGTAGAAGATGAGGCACTGAGTGGAAGACAGATGGCAACAATCTGGAGGTCCCACACATTGATGGCCGACCGGCCAGTGGTGATGGCTGACATGCCACTTTTGTAGCCGACCGGCCACCACTGGTGGCCGACAGCCACCACTCATGGCCGACAGTCTCTCTATGTGGCTAATGGCCTCTTGGTCTATCTTGTCGTCCACCTGTATGTTGAGAGGCTGAGAACCTGTGCTTTGTTCTGATTTTTGCGCATTCCAAGGTCTTGTTTTCAGTCCCTTTGGGCTTGAGCATGTTCATTTGAGTTGTATTCGTCTTGTTTTGCTTATCGAGTTGTATTTGTGTTGTTTATCAAGTTGTTGTGTTGCTTATCGAGTTGTATTTGTTTTGTTTTTGCTTGTCGAGTTGTTGCGCTGTTTATTGAGTTGTTATTGTAAGTTGTTTATCAATTTGTCTTGCTTTGTTTGTTAAGTGTTGGTCGGTTCATTACCTGATTACAAAAGTGCCAATACAATGTGCAATTTTCAATGAAGATCAATCTTGTTTTTATGCTATGCGATGTTATGCGGTGCTCGGAATACAAAATACAACACTTTTTCATCGAAAAGATGTTTTCATTTCGATCATGGTTACTTTTACAAAAGTGTACAAGTTTTAAAGCAAAAATAAAACATGTCTAAAGCTGTACAAAGTGCTAACATTACTAACAACAAGAAACTAAGCAAAAACACAAAAAATCAGCGCCAGTTATCTCAAGCTCGAGAGGTTCTCTTCGTCCTCTTCTTGGACGGAGTCTCAAAGCTATCTCCGTCAACGTCGCTATCTGCACCTCCCTCTGAACCGGAGTCTAAACCAAAGTCATCACTGCTCTCTGCCTCAAAGCCTGACTCAACATCATCTCCACTAGCAGAACCCGAGCCAGCGTCATCGTCTCCACTCTCGGATGACTCGGCGTGCTGACCCACAACCTCCTCGGTCTCACTAGTCTCAACGTCGTCATCGCTCAGAGTGGGCTCTGAAGGGCTCCTCCGGTCTCGACCATGATGTCCCCCTCGACCGCCTATAGGAGCCTGTCTCTCTCTCCTCCCTGCTGCTGCAGGAGGTACTACTGGTGCAAGTACTGCTGGTGCTACTGGTCCCACCGGCACAGGTGGAACCTAAAAAGGACAGTACATATTAGTTATAGCATGAGTATCAGATGCGATGCAGAAGTTAGAGATAGTGTGTGAATGCAGGGTGTCAGATGTGGTCTACAGATGTAGTATATCAGTGCACATATGGGAAGTTTTCAGTTAAAATGTCAATGTCCGTGTATCATGGGAAATTTGATGCGTGGAATGAATACCTGAATACCGTGAAGACTAAGCAGTGCCTCTCTCCTCAATATCATCCCCTCGAATGAAGCGACCAGCTTGAGCAATCCCTTGGTGTACTCTGTGGGTACTTGCAAATGTATTAGGAATGATCAATGTCCAGAAGGAATGAATATCTGAGAGAGAAGGAAAAATGAAAACTATGGTACTTACTGGAGATGAGTCAGGAGCTCTAACATATCTATCACCAGCCGTCGGAGGCTTATTTGGAATCCGGTAAGCCTCTCCAATGTACCGCCAAACATGTCAACTCAGTCGGAAGCTTTGGCCAACCGAAGCCTTGTCTAGCGGGGGGCACCCCTCTAGCCCTACCCCTCGATGGTCGAGCCCTGCTCGTCGAAAGGACGTCTGCTGCCCTCCCTATACGAGCACAAGTACCCGTGAAGGGAGGCATGAGATGCGTCTGGATAAACATCGCATAGTCTCCCTCCTTGAGAAAGTTGTCGGCGTCCACGCCTTGAGTAAAATCAATCACCTCCTGGAGTGAGAGGCTCTCTGTGGCTCGCATAGATGGTGGAGGCGGCATGGGAACTACCTGCTGCGGTAAACCCAACGTCTGGCGTATGAAGCGCTCGCCTAAGAACCAGGCTCGGCAGACTGGGCCCTCGAGTACAAGCCGATAACAGAAAGCCCCCCGAGCGCCGGCAAACTGGTCCCTGACTCCCTCAGGCATCGTCGCCCAGGGCTGCCACGAGATCTGCAAACAGAGAATGCACATGTTGTTAGTTTCCATTAGATATGCGATATGAAGCAAAGCTGAAGTAAAGTAGCAATAACCATGAGTTTTGAGTTACCTTTGCCACGATCACAATGTCAAAGTACCTGCAGAAGAACGAAAAGGTCTCCTTGGTCCTCCTCACGCACCTGCCGTCATACTGATGAGAGTAAGGTACAACATGAGGCATCTCCACCTCCGGCTCCGGGGCAAGGGTGGAAAAATATGCATATACCCACAGCTGTAAAAAAGAAAAAGGGCAACAATGAGTATACAATAGATAAACACAGGCAATTCAGAAAGTAGAATATATGTGTAATGTGTAGAGAATGCAGAATACAGAGAGAATACAGAGAGCAGAATGTGTAGTGCAGCGTACAGAAAGTACAAATGCAAAGCAGAGATCAGACTATATGTGTGCAGTGTACAGAAAATGCAAAGTAGAAAGCATAGCAAGAAATACAAAGCAGAAAAGTAAAGCATACCTCCCAGGCTCTCCAGTAGCCGCTGACTCTGTTCCCGCTCCTGCGGGATGTCAAGCTCATGTAACCGTATAAGGTAGCCAAGCCAGCGCCGCCCTAGTCGTAAAGCCAGACCTGAGACAAGTCCACCAAGGCACTCAAGAGGTATAGCCCGACAGTGTTCGCTCGGTCGGCGAACAAAGTGGTGCTGAAAAGGAACATCAAGAAGCCTCGAGCGTACTGCTCGATCTCCTCTGGGGTCTCTAGGTCTGTCCCTTTGAAATGCTCTGAGAACCAAGTGTATCACACCATCCCCACCCGAAAGATACGCGGACGAGCCCCCAACAGGTAGATCCAGGTGGCCTCTCACTCGCCTATGTTTGTATCGTAAGGGATCGGACGACCCCCTACCTCTATGCCAGTGAGCATGGCGAAGTCATGGGGAGTCATCCTCATCTCCCCCGTGGTAGAGAAGTGGAAAGAGTTGGTGGTATCCAACCACCTCTCTACCAGTGCACCAAGTAAGGGCCTACTCGCTATGAGACGCGATAGCCCCATGCAGAATAAGCCGAAGCCGGCCTCAACAACAATCTGGCAGACGCCGACAGGGAGCTCCATGTACCACTCCCTTGTGGATGTGGCTCCGTAGCCTATGATAGACTGTGAGTCCTTCTGCAATTAGAATGAACAGATGAAAGGCAGTGCAAGAAATATAGTACAAGAATGTATTTGAGACAAGCAAATGAAAGGCAGTGTAAGAACTACAATGTAAAAGGATGATCTATGCAAGCAATGCAAGGTTATGTAAGAACATAGTGTATACCTCGGTGTCGCCGTAGGATAAATGGGACTCCGGCTCTCGTAGCAAGAGATCCTCTGGCACGCCTCATGCAAACCCTCTAAAATGATGGATGGTGTCGGGCTGTAGTAGATGTGTCTCAGGATGATATGTCTCTAGGTCAAAGGGTCGAACCCTGGGTGGTAGTGGTATAGGCTCGGGTTCTGCCTCCATCCCGGGAAAGCTCTGTCATGTGTTATGTCATCCGCCATTTGGAAAGAAGATGAGAAAGTGGGCGAAAATGGGGAAAATGGGTGGAAAATGCCAAAAGTCAACAAAAGTCAACCCCAAGAAAGAGAAAATGGGAGAAAAAATCAAAGCTCGGGAAAATGCACCAAATCCAAGAGAAACTCAAGGGAAACAAACCTCAAGTGGTGAAAATGAAGAAAAAAAGCACCGAAATTAAATTTCAAGCGGTTCAAAACGAAGGAAATAAAGAGGTTTTAGCAAATCAACTTTGCGCAGGGCGTTGGAAAACACGTATAAAGCTCGGATCTGGAGAAAAGAAAGGTCTAGAGTAAGTGAGAGATGAATTTCGGCTAGAAAGGAGTGAAGAATTGAAGTTTGGGGGGTGTAAATATAAAGACCCAAGGCAAAAAGACCAAAATGGCCCCGAATTGCGATCGGCCACCACTGGTGGCTGACAACCTTCAGGTGTGGCCGACGGGTGGCCGACGACCTCCCTTTGTGGTTGACAGGTTCCTAGTACTCCTACATTAGGTCTTGATGCTGTTTTGTGTCTTCATTTTTTACGAAGTGCAAGAAAAGTTCACTTTTGAGTTCAAATTGCCTCTGCGGAAGCTCCAAACCGTGTCTTCGGCGCACAAAGGTTCATCGCTGACCCACGTCAACGAGGTGTATCCTTTTTGAACAGATTGCAACTCTTTCGAGAGGTAAATCGGGAGTTGCTGAGTTGGTTTTATCAAGTACACTTTTGCCATTGCATAGAATATGCATTTCTCTATTTGCTGCATAGAACATGCACTTCTCCATTATTGCATAGAACATGCACTTCTCCATTATTGCATAGAACATGCTTCTACTTTTTCATGCATAAAACATGCATAGGGCATGCTTCCAATTCATCTCGCATAGAACATGCTGTCACTACATTTGCATAGAACATGCTTTGTATTGTGCATAGAACATACACTCTGACTATGTTGTGCTTGTTAAGTTTCTTTCTTATGCAGGCACGATATTGTACGTACGGTTCATTTAGAGGATTTCCAGGTGAGATCATTCCTGTCTTTTGATTTTCCCTGTTTTGTTTAAAAAGATTTGGATGTGTTCCAATATTTTTATCACCACTCCCTGTTTTGGTTGAAAACATTTGGATGTGTTCTGATGTTTATCACCACCCCCTATTTTGGTTAAAAACATTTGGATGTGTTCCGATGTTTATCACCACTCCGTGTTTTGGTTAAAAACATTTGGATGTGTTCCGATGTTTATCACCACCCCTGTTTTGGTTAAAAACATTTGGATGTGTTCCGATGTTTATCACCACTCCTTGTTTTGGTTACAAACATTTGGATGCGCTCCGATGTTTATCACCGCTCTCTTTGGTTAAGAACAGTCGGGTGCATCCCGGTGTTCGTACCATCCCTTCTCTCCTTCCGCGTGCAACGCGTTAGGATCTTGTTTGACACCTTGGGTGCGCCCAACGGCTGTGTTATTCTTTGCCTTTCATGCGTGATGCGTAGTTAAGTTTGCATAATTTTCTTACTTCTTTTTTGCACGAAATGTGGTTTGGCTCGTGATTCTTACGCGTGGCATGTTTCATTATTTCTTTTCATGTTAGAGGTTGCTATACCTTACTTCGGTTTGTTTAAATGTAGCATTTATTTGCATAACATTTGCATCTAGATGTTTCATTACAGCCTCATTGCATGATCATAAGTTATGCTTTTGCATCGTGCATATCACTTGCATCTTGCCCCAGAATTACGCTGGTTTGATTTCTTGCAAAGAGATACGTAGGCAGCCCGTAGGCGCAACCGTCTTTGTCATGCTTGTCTGTTTGTCCAAGTCTTTGGCCTTGTCAAAAATGGGTCGTCTCTGGGCTTTGACATTCACTCCCGTCATTTCATGACTTTCAAGTTCTGTCAAAGAAGGGCAACTGTAGACACCACATTTTTTACTGTCCTCAAGACCTGGACGTCATCGTTTGTGTACTCTATGATTGTGCTTGTTTATGTCCGTTTTGAGCGCTCGAAGTCCTCGGCGAAACGCCTTGTCTTTGAGCCTCTAAACCTTATCTATTTTGTGCATGTTTTTGGACCAAGAGCTTGTTGCCTCTAGTCTGGAGGAGTAGGTAACCTGTCGGCCAGCCCCCTAGGCTGTCGGCCAGGGCTTGTTTTTGTCGGCTACCAGTGGTGGCCGACAGCCATTGGTTTCTTTTTCCAGATATTTGTTGACAACTATGCCAGCTGTTCCTCATTGAGCTGCATCTTCATATACGTGTATGGTAAGATGTTCACAAGATCAAGACTTGTTTTTCTATATATAAGGGGTGTCCTCCCCCATTTTTTATGGTTTGCATTTTTAGAACAAAAATATATCTCTCTCTCTTGTTATTTTGCACACATTTGCTTAGTTTCTCTTAGCTTTTGCATATCAACCCTTAACCAAATACTCTCACCTTTGGGGTAAGATTACTTGGAGCCTTGTCTGAGCTCTAGAAGGAGGTTTGAGCTTGGATTGTTGCCTATTTTGTGCCTTAGCTTCGAGAGGTATAACACTTGTTATTTAAGGTTGCTTTCAATACTTGTTTTTCCATCTTTTCAAACTGTTTTTGGGCTAATTTTGAACTGTCAAAAACACTATTTTTGTGACTTAAAAGTGTTGGTTTGAGGTCTCTTTGAGTTAGGGAGTGGTCCACCCTTCTTGCTCCTTTATTTGTTAAACTCTTGTACCATCTTTTCATCACTTTCAAACCAACTTTTTTGGGCCTTTTAACTACTAAATTTCAGAGGTTTTTCAGTGGTAAAAACGTTATTTTGAAGTCCAAAATTGGAGGGGTTAGTCTCCCCTCCTTGTGTCTTGTTTGCATGCCTAGTTAGCTTCATATGTTAGCTTCATATGTTAGCATGTTTTTCTAGCTTAATTTAGCTTGAGTCCAGCATATTTTTGCCTCTGAAATAACCTGTTTTGGGCTGGTTAGTTCAGTTGAGGCTTGTGTTGCATAGTTGTAGTGTTAATTCCTTCACTAGCTTGATGTTTTAAGGCTTTAACTATCATTGTTTTGAGTCAAATAGCATGTTTTAGTGTTGTTTTGTACTTAATTTCAGCACTTTAATCTCTGCAACCTCCCTCAATTTTTTCCTCTTTTGTTTGCTTTGAAAGTGGTTTTAAACCCCTTGTTTGCCTAAGTGTGAAATAGAGGTGTTGCATCTAATGGTTTAATCCCTTAGGGGGTTCATTACCAACAGTGTAATGCCTCTTTCATGCCCAAAGCAACTCGTTGTTTGAGCCATCTTTCCATTAGAGGACACTCACTTTTGGACTTAATCGATTAAAGAATAAATCGGTAATGTAAAATGAGTAAACAAAATGAACAAGTAAAAGAGGCAAGATAAGCATCTTTCATGTTACATTGCATGTGTTTAAATCGGACGTTAATTCGAACATAAGGAAAATGGGACATTTCATACTCAAACGTGATGAAATGTGACACTTTCCTTGGTCACCATTGCCCTTGATCATGCATGATAGGATGGTGGTCTTTTTGGTCTTGTTTGTGCATTAATTGAACTTGTACAAACTTGGTTCCTTAGCCATCATGCATGGAAATTGCTTGATTGATGGTTTGAGGGCCAAGAGTTCCTTTGAGCTTGTTTGATGATAAGGAGGGTAACAGTACAAACAACCCTTGAGAATATATTGTTTTGCCTCTGTTTGCTTTCTGTTGCAGCAAGAAGAAGTTCAAGGCAGCAATGGCCGACTGGCCATCAGCAGTGGCCGATAGCCACCAGAAGTAGCCGACCGGCCACCATTGGTAGCCGATCGGCCATCAATGAAATTTGTACAGTATGTTGGTAAGGTGGAGCAGAGGCATTCTGGGAGTTAACAGCCTTGTTGGTGTTTGAATGTGCAAACAGAGGCGTTCAGTGGCAAAGCGGTGGCCTTTTCGGGTGGAGAAACCGAGCATGCATGCATCCCTCACTTCCCGAGGCCTTTTAGTTCCTTTGCTTAGTTAAGTAGTGGTAGCTAATTCATGCAAACGTTGTAATTATTTAAGTAGATTAGTTAGTTAATTTATGTTGTAATTAATTAGCTTAGTCGTTTTGTAACTAATTAGTTAAGTATTTAGCTAATTAGGTTGATTTGTAATATTTAATTAGCTTAGAATAGTTAGTTAAATTTTGTGTTGTAAATTGCTTAGCTTAATTAGCGTAGCTAGTTGGTTAGCTTTTATTCATTCGGACCCTCCTTCGCGAGGGCATAATGTTGTAATAAGTATGTGTACGTGTGCGTATGTCTTCCAATCCCATGTCTTTCTCCCTTTTATTTAATCCTTTCGATGGTTAGATTAGGGATCATATTTCAATTAGTATATCGCATGCTTGCATCCATTCATTTGTATTGCATGCACCGAGGCTCGGCGCATCATTCAAACTGCATTGCCATTTTAATACTTCTTTGAATACGTGTTTAATCGCATGTTGTTCAAATTGCTTCATATGCCATATTAGTAGCCGATCCTATTAATTGCATTATTGCATGTGTTGCATTAGACATCTTACATAGTTAGGATCATGAATGTTTCTAACTAGTTTCTGTTTTGGCTTGGAGTACTCGGTAAGTCTTTATGCTTTAGCATACTTGCATTAGTGTGATTGCCATATTGCCATGTCTAGCATGCTTGCCATGAGCCTATGTGCTTTAATGCTAAATTGCATGAATGCTTGTGGATGAAGGCTTCTTGTTTGAATTGGAACAATTCAACAAATGTGTGTTTTAAGCCCACTTTGTTGTGGCAAAATCATGTTTTAAGCCCACTATGTTTGGTGCCAAATCCGCATCTTTAAGCCCACTTGAGGTGGCAAATTCAAAAATTTTTGCAGACAAACATGAGTTGAATTGTTCCAAGTCTTGCAAACTAGTTTACACTTGCTTGTGCGCATCACAAAGTAAAGCTAGTTTAATAACCAAAATAAGAACGCATAATGTGTATAAAATTTCATATCATTATTAGTAGAGGCCGATCTTTGATCGGGTGAGCGGGGGTGCTCATTTCAGGACCTTCTCCTTTTGTACCCAAGTTTTCGAGCCGAGGCAACTTTGGTGATGACCGACACGTGGCCTTCAATATGAGTCAGGGTTTCCCAAATTTTGCCAAAAATAAAATATTTAGATGTCGACTTTGTATCTGACAAAGCAGTTCAATTTTGACATTATTTGATTTAAAATTAATTTTTCAAAAAGGTTTGCCGGATTTGAACTCTTTGGTATTTATCAATTTCACATTGCACTTGTGAGACTAGATTCAGAACCGCGGGAGTCCGAACTGTGAGGCCTTCTTTTCAAACCTTTCGGAAAGGCGGGGCGCGGAAAAAAAACGAGTCCACATAGGGCTGATGTCACAACAAGGAGATGACGTCAGCGTGCACGGCGCACGTTAGCAAAAGGAGTAGCAGCGATGCACGGAACCAGGGCTGACGTCAGAAACACGCGACTCACGTTACTAGATGAGGTCGCGGTGCACGATAGCGCGAGACAAGTGCAGAAAGCGCATGAGACGTGTAAGAAAATGCTACAGCATGTTTCCAAGCTTCGAGCAGCGCGTGGATCGTCGGATGATGATGAATCTGGTAGCGTTGGCTTCGTCTTAAAGAGACAAAGAAGGTGGTATAGTCCAATCTTTGAAACAGGAAAGGACTAGATACACAGAAACCAACGTGAGTAAGAAGCAATTTGCCAGACAGAAAAAAAAAAATGAAAAAGAAAAAGAGACTAGGAAAAAACCCTAGGCTCTGATACCATGTTATGAGAGTAGAAAGAGAAGAGAAAAGAGAACTCTTGTATTCAATCTATGTTAATGAATAGGTACACACTCCTTTATATAGGAGAGAAGATAAGTATATACAGAGAATATACTATAACAGATAGGTACAGATAGTATCTTAATATATCTTAGTATACTAGATATACTATATTAACAAATCCTATAAGCAAAAAGAACAATAAGATGATGATTTGGAAAATGGCCATCTTGCTATGGAACTGTCTGAAACAAATTTTTACATTGCGTTTAGTAGAGCTTTTTAAATATGATTTGATAATAGAGTTGTATTTTGAGTTTGTGAGTTTTGGAATTATGATTTGAGTGTGGAAAATTTGTTTGGTAAATGATTTTTGAAAAGAGTTTTGAATTGAGTGGGAAATTTTTGATGTGGCATATGATATTTGATACAAAAACTTACAACTCATAACCAAACATACAACTCAAAATTCTATTCAAAGCTCATAAAACATTTTAAAAAATTTGAAAAATATTTTTTATTGAATATATAAAAACTAACATGTGTTAATTGCAAAAATAAAATAAAAATAAAAATAAATAATAAATAAATAAAAATTCACTGTTCCGATCAACCGGCCGAACAACTGGTAGGACAACCAGTTAGACCAAATTTTCCCGCTAGAGTTTTCAAAAGTGTGTATGAAATTAATTTTTAAAAATCATAAACAAACACTGTGTGTAAATCAAAGTCTGAAACTAACGTTTCAGAACTCTACCAAACAAAACTTTAACTGCTCTGCCTAGTGTTGTTTGTGGTGGTGGAGCATTGGCTAAGTGAGAAAACTTAGACCTAGAAACCCACCCCCCCCCCAACGAAAAAATACTACGAGGGAAACTCCCTCCTTGCTTGTCCTTCTTTTTTTTTTTTCAGAGGGGGCCGGAACCTACAAGCTAATACTACGAGGGAAACTCCCTCCTTGCTTGTCCCTATTTAGGGCCACCTACACAGGGGGGGCTGTCAACACAATTTTACCCCCGACATCCATACATGTAGCTGTTTTGGCTAGCACGTCTGCACACCGATTGGCTTCCCTCCAAACAAATTGCAGGTTACATTGCCAATTCCTCCCTAGTAGCTCTCCCACTGCAAGGCATAAGTTGAAGTTAGGATCCACACCACTCGGGGTCTTGATAGCCTGAATTGCTTCCATAGAGTCTGATTCAATGATTACTTGTCGAAACCCTGCAATCCAGCCCAACTGTAGGCCACGCCATATGGCCCAAATTTCTGCCAATACGGGGGAAGCTTGCCCTACCTGGTATTTGAACCCCCATGATCCAGTCCCCTGTAGCTGATCGAATAAGACTGCTAGCTCCAGCCTGCTTTGACTGTTTATTAACCGCACCATCCACATTAATTTTAACCCAATCATGTGGAGGAGGAACCCACGAGATCAAAATCGTAGTTCTTTGGTGTTGGATGCTAGCACTACTACGTGCACATTCAAATTCTCGAACTCTTCCTTTAATGTAGTTGACTGTGCATAGGGCTCGTTGAAATCTTCCTCCTGCAACTGCTTATTTCGCCAAAACCATATCGAATTAATTGTTGCCATAAACAACAGTACCCAGTCCTCAGACATTGAATTGGCCCAAGGAGGTTTATGCAGATTGATGTCGATCCATTTAACCAAAGGCAGCAAGAAGAAATAGGACCAGTGGGAAGGAGAAATAATTGCCTGCCAAATCTTTTTTGCTCTACTTTTTTGTGATTTGGCCCATTATGAAATTTTCTTAGGGTGATTTATACGTTTTACCTATATAGTTTGATTCAAATTTTATTTTGGTTCATATTTTTTTAATTTAAACAATTGGTCCATATACTTTTAAGTATAATTTCAATTGGTCATTCAACTAAACATAAAATGTAAAGAACAAATTGTTAACTTCGAAAAAGTAGCAATCAAAATAATGAATTCAACTGTAATTTGAATATTGAATAATTATCACAGGAGATACGTGTAATTTTTCTAATCAAATATTTAGTTAACAGTCACCATAATCTTGTTACCTTGGTAAGTGTGTGACCCGTTTAATGTGTGGCAACTCTATTTTATTGGTTGGTTGACTCTAATCTTTTTTTATGATTATTGTGTTGGGTGGAGATAACAAATTAAACCGTGTTGAACCTCAGGTGATAAGTTTATCATTTTTTAGTTAGTAGTAGTTTCGATGGTTATGAGTAATGGGATGAATACTTTAAAGTAGTTCATTGTTGAGTTTTGAAGTTGAAGAGGACACGTTCTAAACGGATTGTTTGTAAATTCCTAACAAACCTCATACCACTGTGCTACTGCCGGTTGAATAAGCTATCAGACGGGATTTTTATGAGCAACTCTACTGTTTTAGAAAGGAAAAAAAAATCAGAATTTTCTCCGAAACTTTGTAATTAATGGTCCAGATTTATTTATGTTGTAGTCCAAACAGACACCATTGATCTACAAATCTAGATAATTTTCTTGACACTTTTTTTTTGCTGAAAGGGTTTCTCATTTT
Source organism: Camellia sinensis (assembly GCF_055761805.1). Taxonomy (NCBI): domain Eukaryota; kingdom Viridiplantae; phylum Streptophyta; class Magnoliopsida; order Ericales; family Theaceae; genus Camellia; species Camellia sinensis. Next base: position 16,380,556 of record NC_138968.1, read on the forward strand.
CAATTGTTGTGCCTTGAGTTCTACTGTTCTGCTATTCATATGAGCTTTATTTGATTCAGACTGCCAATGTCACCAATGAAATCATCATATTTTAACCGCTCTGGTTGTATCTTCTTCATCTTTGGCAAGTCAATTCATCAATTTGGTAATTTCTACTTGGATTTTGGGCTCTTGGCTTTGTGTTACTCCCTCCGTCCCAAAATAAAGGTCCCTTTTGGGAATCCAACTTTTTTTGGTAGTACAATTATTACATTTGAAAAAAATAGATTTTTCAAAATTATCCTTTTGATAGTATATTTTTTGAGAATATCAATGTCATAATTGTACTTTTTATATTATTTATTAATTTAAAAGAAGGGCAAAATAGGAAATTTATATTATTTTTGTACTTGATTTTTGAAGAGGGACTAATATTTTGGGACAATGAAAAATAGAATAAGAGACTAATATTTTGGGACGGAGGGAGTATGATTCTTCAGATTGGATTTTGACTTTTTGATTTTGCAATCATTGTTGTCAGAAAGTCAATGGATGAGTGGTTGACGAAAATGGTGCTGGCAGCAGCTAGTGGCAATGGTAGTGTGCAAGATGAGAGGCAGAGTTGATAATTTGAGCTAGGATTAAATTGATTCAAATTAATAATTTTGAATATTAAAATGATAAAATTTAAAATTTGAGGGACTAAAATGACAAAAAAATTCATACTTTATAGACCAAAATTATCTTTTATTCATATTTCTATTAACTAACGTTAAACCTAGGACTAAATTGCCTCAAATTGACAATTTTGAGGATCAAAATTACAAAATTGAAACTTAAGAGATTAAAATAAAAAACAACACATATTTTGGAGACTAAATAAGTCCTTTATCATATCATTAAAAAGCATAAATTTTAATTATAGTCCTTAAAGTTTAACATTTTTTTTTCCTTTCAATTCTTAAAATTTTAATTTGTCAATTAAGTCATTTAAGTATTAAATTCAAAGTAATTTAATCTTACAAATAATATAAAAATAAAATATATGCCCAAACGTTATATAAAATTATTAGAAGGCCACATTTTAATTTAGGAAGATTGATCAATAAGTCTTATATTTTGGACTTGTAATCCATATAGTCTCATATTTTTTCTTGTGATCCATTTAGTCTTTTTAGATGTATAATGACTCATTTGCCCGCCACATTGGAGTGTTACATTTAGAAAAATTACATTAAAGAGTTTTTAGTGTTACATTATACCCGCCACGTTAGAGTGTCACATTTGTAAGAAATACATTAAAGAGTTTTTAATTTTTTTAGAGTAGCACATCATACCTGCCACGTTGGAGTGTCACATGCCACATTTGGAAAAAGAACACTAAGGAGTTTTTAAGTTTTTTAGAGTGTCACATCATACCCGCTATGTTGTCAAGTTTGGAAAAAGTACACTAAAGAGTTTTTAATTTTTTTTAGAGTGTCACATCATACCCGCTACGTTGTCACGTTTGAAAAAAATACACTAAGGAGTTTTATTTTTTTTTAAAGTGTTATATCATACCCGTCACGTTGTTACATTGGGAAAAAATACACTAAGGAGTTTTTAATTTTTTTTAAAATATCACATCATACTTGCCGCGTTGTCATATTTAGAAAAAGTACATTAAGAAGTTTTTATTTTTTTTGGAGTAAACGTTTTGGAGTGTCACATCATACCCGTTACGTTGTCACATTTAGAAAAAGTACACCAAGGAATTTTTAATTTTTTTGGAGTGTCACATCATTAGAGTGTTACATTAATACCTGCCACGTTAAAGTATCACATCATGCATGTCATATTAATAAAAGTGTATAGTTGTCCACCAAAGCACTACCAAAATAAAAAATAGGACCACACGGAAAGAAACTTTCCACTAATAGGACTTAACAGATCAATAGAAAAAACTTCAGACTAATTGGAGTATTTATTTGTGAAATGAGATTTATTGATAAATATCCTTTTAATTTATTATTAACTTAATTATCCTTTGCACTTGTGTTTTAGAATTGATATCAGAGATTAATTTCTTAATTTTGTCATATTAATATATGAGCATTACATACACTAAAGAAGTCGAATAAAATAATTTAAATAATAGTATTGCACTCCTATCATCGGGTAATTAAAAGAATTTAACGAAAATCTTAAAGAAATTCAATTAGAAATTATACATTAAGTTTGACATCTATTATTAGATAAAAGTAATTAGTTAGCTCTTGTAGAAAATAATACGGATAACTTATCCTTATCCTTGCAAGGAACTCTCCAAGGGAATGTTTTGAATTAATACCACCAGAAAAATAAAAAATTGATCTAAGTAATTATAATTTGAGGGACTTACGTATAGGTCCTAATAAGTAGACTTATTTATCTAATAGATCTTATAATAATTAATGATATTTTTCATCAAACACTATTAAAAAACGTCACTAATTGTTAATTTTCAGTGATGGTTTAAAAATTGTCAGAAAAAATATTACTAATTATAAGTTTTAGCGACAGTTTAAAAAAATCGTTGCAAAAATAGTCATTAATTTTCAACTTTCAACGACAGTTTGAAAATTTTATTACAGAAAAATGTCACTAATGATAAGTTTTAGCGACAATTTATAAAAATTATGACCAAAAAAATCAATAATTGTTAATTTTTAGCGACATATGCAAAAAATATCACAAAAAATTATTTTTAGTGACGATTTTACTAGAACTTATTTTCAATAGGACTTGAAGGAAATTAAGTCCAACTATTAGGACCTATTAGTAGTTTACCATTATAATTTAGACGAATTATAAATAATGGCGGTAAAAGACAAATATAATGAAATGAAATATAAAAAACTATTAGAAATAGTCAAAAAATAAGATAAAATGGATAATTGCCTATTACAATAGAAATAGAAGACCTATATAAGTAATTAGAATTAATCATCCTGAAAGAAATATTCCAATTATAAAACCATACGTGTAGAGGATAATTAAGTTAATAATATATTAAAATCTGGGTCATAATTTTATCTATCATTTTAGCTTATGTTCTATTTTAATATTATCTTATGGACTAAATTGATTCGAATTTAATACTTTAGGAACTTAATTGACAAAATTGAAACTTTAAGAATTTAAATAAAAATGTATTAAACTTTAAGGACTATAATTATAATTTATCCTTTTAGTCAAAAATATTTTTGAAAGTTATCGCACAAAGTTGATAAAATTTGTCATTTGAAAGATATCTGACATTTTTATTAGCGCCCTTACATTTTTACTAAAATCTCATTTTAATCATTACAAATTTATCAAAATCTCATTTTAGTCCCTCTACTTCTAATTTTCGTTAGCTCTATTAACAGTAGATGAAATTTGATTTAAAGTATAAGGGATTGACTGTTACGATTGGCTAAAATGAGATTTTGGTGAAAGTAAGATTGACTATTACGATTGACAGCCTAAAGCAAGGATTTGGTAAAAGTGTAAGGGTCTTAAGTATAAATTATCCAAAATATAATTCAACTAATTACTTTTCAAGTCATATGTCAATAGAAACTAAGACAAATAAAACAAAAATAAATCAAAACTCACAAAATGAAAGTCAATATCTCCTAAGTATTTATAATTTATTAGTATTAAATAATCATTTTACAAATGCGGAATATATATATAAAAAAAAAACTCTTATTATTAAAACAAGAGGTAATATATAAATAAAATAATAAAAAAAAAATTAATGAGTAAATAAGTCTAATTAATAGGATATATGCAAGTGTTTATTTTTAATAAATATTTCCAATTAATTCAACAAGAAGATCAAGAAAAGCAATCAGAAATCAAAAAGAAGATTCAAAAGGAAGATGAAGACGATGATGAAATTTGATGTGAACAAAGAGACCGGTTGGTGCTCTGATTTTTAAGAATTTTTTATTTAATCAAATATTTAGCATTTTGTTGAAATATAGGACTTTTTTTCTTTGATTTTGATTGTTGATGAGGGTTGAAATTGGAGACTTCAAACCCACCATCATCGCCTTCCTCGATGAGCTCGCGATTGAATCATTCTCTAGATTTACCGTAGATTGGCCGTTGGTGATATGCATTCTGATACTACTTCGATACGAAAACATAAATCTTTCTGATATAGAGTGCACCATTTGTAAGATGACTATTAATACAAAGGCAATGCACAAGATGTAGTATTGAAAGGCTATAGTAATACATTGATAAACAATTAATTATACACTCATTGGTGAGAACCATAAGATTAATTCCTATTATATAGTCAACAACTTCTTAGAAAAATATTACTAATTCATTCTCTCAGTCAGATTCAGAAATTACTTCTAACTCACTCTCAAAAGTTCTCCCACCCGTTGTTCCCCTCGTTGGCATTGGATTTGTGGAGGCAAATGGACTGTGGGGGACTGTTAGAGTGTCTCCATCTCCTTCCAACATTTGTACCACAACTTTCATCGATGGTCGGTCCACTGGGTACCATTGTATGCACCAAAGTCCCACAATTGTTAGTTTCCTTATAATTTTCGCATCCCCGTCTTCCTCAATTTGTATTCCTAGATCTTCCCCTTGATCCAAACGTTTGTATATCTATTCCGGAAAATAACATTCACTCATGTTTTGTGCTACCGTATTTTGCCTCCCTCCAACCATATCTAGCAACAACATCCCAAAACTATAAACATCTGATTTGTATGACACGTTCCCAAAGTTCCTAGAGAACACTTCGGGTGCAATGTAACCCACAGTCCCTCTAGCAGTAGTCATAGAAACAGCACTTTGTTCCTTTGAACACAATTTTGCTAGACCAAAATCAGAGATCTTTGGGGTAAACTTGATATCTAACAAGACATTGTGAGGCTTAATATCGAAGTGCAGGATTCGTTGATCACACCCTAGGTGAAGATATTCAATTCCTTTAGCTATGCCAAGAGCAATGTCATGCAACTTCTCCCAACCAAGTGAATTCTTCTCTTTATTAGTGGATATAAACTTTTCAAGCGAATTGTTTGGTAAGAACTCATAAAGAAGAGCTCTTCTGAATCCGTCAGCACAATATCCCACCAAGCGAACAACGTTGATATGGTGGATTCTACCCATTGTTTGCACTTCATTGATGAACTCATCCCCATTTCCTTTCACATTGTTGAGTATCTTGACCGCGACATGAACATCGTTGGAAAGCTTGCCCTTGTACACTATTCCGTAACCTCCTTGGCCTACTTTGTCTTGAAATTGATTTGTTATTTTCTTGATATCTGCATAGGAATATCTTGCAGGCTTGAGAGCTTTGTAATCCTCCAAAAATTTGTCAATCTTTACTTGATCCGCTTTCTTCATTTTGTTTGATCTGCAGCCATGATATATTGCAATGACAACTACAAGAAGAAAAGTTGGACCTAGGACTGCCCCTGGAATCATAATAGACCATGTTAGTAAATTTCTACCTCCTCGTTGACAATTGAAATTATGAGGGGATAGACCACTTCACCTGCAAGCTTTAGTTTCGTCAATGCACCTGTAAAAGTTTGAAGATTTCTTAAATTCCACACACACACACATATATATATATAATTAAAAAAAATTACTGTAAATTCATAATAAACTAAGTAAAAGAAACTGACATGATACAATCAAATATCCAAATAGGGTTAAACCTTCTCATATACTAGTCCAACTATATCAGCAATTAACATAGGCTTAAATCAAGTTTGGACCTCAACGCATGCTCCATTGGGTGCACAACTTCTAACAAAAAACCACACAACCTAATCTATATGGCAAGACTTTATCATCCTCCCACAATCAACAAGACTAGGTAATTCAATAGATCAAAACAAAACAAGGGCTTTGAAGCTAAAATGATCTTGTAGCACGAGGGTGTTGGATTAAATTTTTTTATTTGGATATACTGTTGAGTTTTAAATAGGTAAACAAAATCTAAACCACTGATTTGTAAAATTACCGACGTTGCGCACATCCGAAACTCGGATTGGATTTCCAGATCCAAACTGGAGAGAACGTAGGCCCGAATTTCAATTCAAAATTGTGGTGGAAGACAACATCATCAGTGTAAAGCCAACGCAATAATTACAGATGAGATAAGATGGTAAACAAAATACAATAATCGTAACTTGAAGTAAGAAGGTGGAAACTAGCTAGAGTAGAGGAATACCCATAGATGGTTGTCTGGGCTTGTCAAAGCATTCAGTTGATCCATTGAATAATAATTGGGTTTTGCTGCTATTGCTGTTGTTGTTATTCTTGAATCTACAATTCACTGCAGGAAAAATGACTTTTAGCGGCGTTTTAAAAACGCCGCTATATGTCTCAAAAACGCCACTAATTCCTTTAGTGATGCTTACCACCAAACGCCGAGGACGCCGCCGTCGCTGTAAGTATATGACGCTTTAAAAACGTCGTAAATTTAGTATAGGCGGCGTTTATAAAAACGCCGCTAAATGTGGCAGCCAACGGTCACATGACGTCACACAGGCATTCGCGACGCTTCAAAAACGTTGTAATAGCTTTTTGTTATTTTAAAAATACAACTATGGTGGCGTTTTGAAAAACGCCGCAATAGATTTTTTTTTTCTTTTTTTTTTTTTAATCTATTAATTTGTCATATTTAACTTTAAAAATATACCTGTAAAATAGCAACAATAACATAACATTGTTTAAAGATCGAAATTTGATTAAATACTTGAATACTTCAACATGCTCCTGCAACAATAACATAACATTGTTCACCATCCTTCCTAGAAACATACATTTCATGTCAACAAAAAAAAATAAGCTTTCCTTACAAGCCTAAGAAAATCAGCATGTTGAGAGTCAATTGCTCAAAAAAAAAATTAGCTTTCCTTACAAGCCTAAGAAAATCAGCATAAGAAACATATGCTCTTCAAAACCTCTCAAAAATGATCCAATCCCCAGGTGTTCTGAAGCATACGCCAAAACTAGGCCTCCCACAAACATTAAACCTAACCTGCATGCATAGATAACAAAGGAAAAAAAACACAATTATTGACTTGATCACAAACAAAAATAGCAAAACAGGGATTTTGGAATTGCACCTTAATTCAAGGGTCACTATGTAAATATTAACTACATATAGCATAACTGAGCCTCCGGAAAATAGAAACAAAAGGCACTGCAGTTCTTGAGAGTAAATACAAACTTGTCTTCAATGAAACAAGATTAGATGCTGAAAGTTAAAAACTTAATTAGGTGCATTTAACAATCCACAATTAGTGTCTTTTTTCTTTTTTTTTTATAAATACAATTAGTGTACATAGAAGAAATAATTAATATGCAGATCACACACTGTCTATACATATAAACAGCCCAGATGCAGAAAATGACCATTGTTCATTTATTATAGAAATATGTGATATTCGGATGAATCACACATAGCCTTGAACTTCTTGTATCTTACACATATTGAGCTCTTCATGTATGACTATCCTTTATTATTCTGAAAACTATCTATTCTACTAAAGTTCATTTATGTTTCTGCTTACAAGAGGGAACTATGGAAAGATATGAGGAATTATTCGGATTTTCCAAATTTAGTTTAGTTTTTTTTTTTTTGACAAGACACCTCCCCAAGGAGTAAATATTGGATGCAAGGGTGATAACATGTGGCAGCAGTATCACCATCCAATAAGCATTGTTGAAAATATGAAGTTTCATGATTAATCAACATGGGAACCATCCTGACAAGGCCTAAGCCAAAGACATAAATCTTTCTAAAAATTACTCTAATCAACATGGGAACCATCTTATACTTCAATCATCAACTCCAACCAACCAAATATAGAGTTCTTAATAAATATCAGCTTAGATGCCAACCCAAGAAAGGATTTCTATTAGTAAAACTCTTGAAATAAAACCTATATTAACAAAACAATCTTCAATGCATACTCTTGTAGCATTAGGATCAGATCAGTTGAATTGAGGTTTTAAATTTCTTCAGTCCTTGATATTGATGTATCAAAATTCTAAAATTATAATTCTTTTCTTTTATTAATTCCCTATATTGAGGCATAGTGTTAATAAAATCAATCAATTGAAAAATTCATGCTTTTGAATTTCTTCCCTATGTTCATAACTAAAAGAATTCATCTTTCTTTGCTCTTTTAACTGTTAATTCCACTTAAAAATTACTCGTATTTATCCTAATGTTAATGATATTAAAAAAGGGAGAAATGGAGATGGCTTACACAATTGGGATAGGCTTGAGAACACCATATAAAGACTCGATCACTCCAGCTGATCCACCACGGACCTAAACAAATATATAAATATGAAGTTTCAGCTTAATCTATGTTTGTTTGGAAGCTGAGAAAATGAAACAACAAGAGAACTAGAACCTGTAAGGTGACTGATCCATTGACAGTGAGGCGAATCCCGTTGTGGGAGATTGAAGATGGAAGCTTTGTGATGATTTTGCCTTCAAGTGGTTCCTGAAATTAGTTACAGAATCAATAAATACACATATATGTATATATAGAGAGAGAGAGAGAGGAGGGGGGGAGTTACATTAGGGCGAAAGATACGGTTCGATTGGGAGAGTTTAAGCTCTGCAGACATGGCAACGAGAAGGCAGAGAGAGACGAGTAGAAGAAAGACATAAACACAACAGAGCAGACCAGACCAAACCCAACATCGACCAGCTACCCTGTCAAGGCTTGAACCACCTTATTGATGAAATTTAGCTTTCATGCACTTGAATGATGGAATTTGGCTTAAATTCCTTAGGATAATTATTTTTATGTCTTAAGTAGGAATAAGTTGGGTCCACCAACAACGAACTAGATGTCTCTCTTGGCATCAACTACGAATGAACTAGATGTTGCTGACTCAAGTTATATGGGTTTGCAGTTGCTGATTACTCAATATTGGCAAGTAGTACTGGTATTCATGTACAATTGTTGCCAAACATTTCCATGAACACAAATGAAAATAGGTCTGCTAGTCAAGAGATATTCAGAATTCATACTAAAAAGACCATTTTTTGTGCAAAGGGATATTTCCCAGAATTATAGAAGTGGTTTAAACAACAGATATCAGCCACTGGTGTCAGCTGAAGATTGTCATAAAATAGCTTAAGAAGACTATAATCCAAGATGGCCAAACTTCTTCACTTTCTCTGAAAAATTATGCACCCACTCCATGAAGTTTTACCTAAGATTACAGTGCATTTAGTATGGCAATGAATGTGTGACTTCAATGGCTATAGAAATGCGGAGGAGAGATGGAGTGAATCAACTCACACGATATGCAGAATTCAAATGTATTTAATAGCACCAACCTACAATACACTAAATTCATTTTGGAAAATTGACAGACAAACTATTTTCGAGAAGAGGAGGAAAATAAATAAATTTTTGGGAAACAATTTTAAGTTATTTTTTGAATTTTCAAAAATTGTTTTTCATAAATACGAAAACTATGGATGTTTTCAAACTTTTTATTGTGCTGTTTCTGAAAACACGAAAAGTGAAAACAAAAAACAAAAATATCGAAAATGAGAACAGTACAAAACAGACCCTATGTTCCCAATCACCTACTGGTCGTAAATTTGTAATCAGATTGAACCAGATCAAAACTAAATTACAAGTACCAAGATGACAAAGTTTTACCTGTAGAAGAAAGGTGCATGCTGGAGTCCAATCTCTAACAACTACAGGCTAAACAGCTCCTTGTAGTCTCAGTCACCACTTCATAAGAAAATTGACCAACGCAACGTCATTCTACCACAGAAGGCTATTGAAAATTGGTGGAAGTGGATGCACAAAAAAGATGGGTGAGATGTCATTAATCAATGTTGTCAAACGCAAACATAACCCATAGCTGCGAACATTTTGAAAGCATATAGAGGTCATGTAGTAATAGCTTTACTAGAAGCGAATAAACAATTTAGGGAAAATCAAAAAAGAGCCATCATTAAAGTCCACCAAAGCTTCAGCTTATATGTCCATACACTAATGAAATCTGACATGATAATGTCCCAGAAAATGGATTTACATTACAGAAACTGTTAGAAGATTTCAAAAAGTACAGAACTGTAAATCTCTTACTCAATTAAATAATGGAATATTGATCCCATCTCCTCTTTGGTTGTGATGTTGAAAAATGATGAACATTGAACACTCACCAAATGACATACATTGCACAGCGTGGGAAGGACGGTAACATTAAATGATTCTCACAATAATCACACCACCCAAATGATTTTCAAGAAGCTAAGATTTCAATTCTACAAACTTCTGCCTCACAGCAGAGGAAAGCTCCTGTTCACCAACACTAGCCAGCCCCTCAACTACCTTCTGCCATGCCTTAATATATGGTATAAACCCTCTTCTTGTCATCGCCATTACAACCTTCCCTGCCAAAACAAACTCGCCACACTCTAAGCACCCTTCAACCACTAACTCGTAGCTTTCAAACCCCACAGGGAACCCTGCCTTCTCCAAAAAGTCAATCATCTCAACTGCTCTCCAAATATCTTTGTTTGCTCGCATTGTAGAGACTACTTTCACAATCGTTTCCTGCCGTGGCATCAATCCAATTTTTGCCACCATTTCTTTCATCTTTTCTGCCGCATCAGTGATCTTTCTGGATTGGGTTGGTACGGTTGTAGGATTGAATTCTTCACAAATGGTTTGGATCAATTGGAACACATACATGACCTGGAAAATAGTTGAGGAAATTAATAACAAGAAAGAAGCATTATGCTAAAAGATTGCTATCAATTCATCACATTATGCACTATAACTTCAAATTAAAAAAAGCAATGTTAAGGGATCTTAAAAATCCAGAATAAAATTACACGTATATAGCAAACCAAGCAATGAAGGAACACTTAATGCTTTGCACAATATTGATACTTGTACCTTATCTGAGAGCATACCGAAGGTGGGAAATCAACCTGCAGATTGCTGCTGCTGGGTTGAAGTATCAGCTGAAGTACTCTGCAAGACAATTTCTTCATCAAGTCTCCACATATTGCCAGGCATGACATTCCCACCTGATTGGGTATTAATGCTGCCAAAACCAATAGTTGACTTGTCATGCTCAGAATTTGCAGTTTGTCTTTTTCTTTTTTTTTAAAAAAAAAGAACCATTTCTAAAAATAAAACAAGAATAAAACCATATAGTACTTTCAGCATGACTTTCAAATCAAACCAAAATATGTTTATCAGATTCGGAGATGTGTTGGAGTCATCATTCCACTAACATACATTGTGATGTTCAAAAGAAGCAAAAATTGAAAAGAAAATAGGAACAAACCTCAGGCCCCAAGAAATGGTTCATATAGCTGATATCACAAGAGTATGGTGCCCCAACATACTAGATGCAAAGAAAATCAAATGTGGGAAGACAAGTCAATCTGCATCAATTATCAACATATTAACCTTCTATCAAATCCTGGCAGAGGAATAAAATAACCAACACGACTGGAAATAAATTCATAGAAATAAAGACCATGTATTCTTCAAATCATTCAAAGTCATGTTAAAGTAGTACCTTCAAAGTCAAGTAAACCCTAACAATGTGGGAAGACAAGTCAATCTGCATCAATTATCAACATATTAGTGTGACATTTAGAAACACCCTTCTTCATGGATGCTGCAACCTGAAATGGAGATTTTTACACATGCAATGAGGATAAACATGTAGTTCCCATAATTAATACAAAACAACTACACAGAAAGTTTTCATGTATTTCAATCATATAGCCACTATTGTATTGGGTCCATTCAACACTGGAAATGCAACAAATTTTCAATTCATAAACCAATAACAATCTGTAGCAATTTTCCAGTATTGATCACAGGGTTCAGAATTTCACCAATATAAGAAAAATACTTTCACACTCAAAAACCACCTTTAGAATAGGGCATTAGTATAATTTTTATAGATGAGAAAGGGTCAATACATATAAGCAGCTGATAATGCAAAGACAAACAACGAAGTATTTTGCTTGCTTGCCCTGCTGCAATGTTGCTAAAGTGGCACACGCTCTAAAGACTGATGCAAAGGTGTACTGATCTGGTGTCAAACCACTCTGTCTCATCTTATAATAAAGACTCAATCCCATTTCTACAAGACCATTTTGCACATGACCAGCAATTATTGCATTCCATGAAATTAAGGTAGTCCTCGACAACTCATTGAACAGACTGCCAGCAGTTACTAAATCCCCTGCCTTTGCATACAATATCAACAATTTGGTTACCAAATATTCATTGGGAACAAAGCCAACTACCACCATTTGTGCATGGATTCTCCTAATACTAAAAAGATCAACCAATAAATAATTGGTATAGTGGTAATACAATAAATGAAAACTCAATGAATTTGTTAAATTGTCAATACTAATACTAAAAAGATCAACCAAAATGACCAAAAATCAAAATAAAGACATTGGGGCTTTTAGATGCCTTCAAATTCCTAACTCTTAAAATATTGTAGAAATAACTAAGTGAAATTGAAAATTAGGAGTTTATGGGAGCCCCTTATGATTGTTCTGTATATCATCATCTAATCCACTAGAACCAATCATGTTCTTCTTGACACCAAAGAAAAAGATACGATTATTATTTAAGTTGAATAATTTGAACTAAGACATACATGGACACCTAAATACAGGGATTATTATCCTATAAGTTCACACTAAAATTGGCTACAGGCGCAAATTATACATCGACAAATAATGATATATATATATGTAATGAATGGATGAACGAGTAAACAAAATACGAGAATGTCATCTATCAAAAGTGACGAGCGAAGAGAGCTGTACCGAATGGGTGTTCTGATTCTCTCCCTTCTCCAAAGATATCTGCATGGACAATCCAAAATGGGAAATGCAATCATTTGTACAGCTGCTGCTGCCAATTCTCATTTTCACTAAAACAACCTTCTCTTGTTGGTGCTTTTTTTAGTTTTTTAAGACACTCCTCCTTCAAGTACTTTCAAAGAAAACAAATACATATAAAAAGAAGGGGAAGAAAAAAGAAAAATAGGAACAAAGACCTAATAGCCGTGGACGTGGCCCTAGTTTGGAGTCCACGTAAATTTGTGTTCTTGTGTGCTTGATTAGATTCTTGTTTTTATTCTTATTTGTGTTTCATCTTTCACTGATCTTGGTTAGGTGTAACAATTCCTCACAACGACCTCCTAACATAGGTTATTAAAACAGGGCAACAAGTCACAAGTGCGGAAATACCAAAATACCTTTATTCCAAATTCGGAGTCAAGTAGTTAGTGTCTAGTACTTATCAGGATCCACACTACCCAACTATCATTTTTCATCAAAGAACATGCCCGTAGCGCTTAACAAGATGGCACGACAAATGTCAAAGTATTTAACATGAGAATAGCTACTTCATTTTTCATGCCTTTTATCCTTTTCTAGGCAGCCACACTGAATTTTAGAAAGTGAAAATCTGCAGTATCATCCTTTATAACTTTTCAAATGAATATAGCTCCCATTCCTTCAATGCACGATAACAAAAATATAGCCAGCAAGACATTTCAAACAATATGAGATCATAAAAGGAAGATCCCATCCTTTAAGATATACCCTCTAGAGTGAATAATTTATGAAGATGTATTAAATTTACCAAGAGAAGATCTTCATCAATTCCAAAGGATTTGCGAGCTTCTTCTAGGCGCTTTGATGTGACCTTCTCATGTTTCCTGCACAATCATCCAAAGTGGAAACTACAATAAACAAAACCAATTGCTCAAGCAAAGACTTGCACAAATTGTAAAACTCAGTGCATTATGGCATGGTAAAGTTTCAAAACATAGTGAACTTCTGGTTAAGATGCTTCTTTTAATGAGATTTCGCACAAAGCTTCACACTTACTAGATTTCTTCAAATGGACCCAAAACATTTCAAATTTAAATGTGCATGCACGTGTAGACACACATCCTGGGGAAGAAAAAGACTAGTTTCCAACCTTTTCACTGTATTTTCTCAAATTAACTAACACACATCAAGAAGCATTCACTAAAGGATTCCACAACTCTTTTACTTAATCAACATGCTTAGGTGTTAATTATCTTCTTATGACCAAAGAAAAAAAAAAAAAAAAAAAAGAACTAAAAAAAAGAGGCAGCTCTGTTTTTTGTTTTTTCGAATGTTTGTGGATAGTGATGTTTAAAGGAGAGGGAAAACAAGTGACGTACCCAGAGCTCGCTGGATCTCTAATCTCAAACTCATCTGTCATAGCATCATAGCCACATATTACAACATAGTGACCTACAGAAGATTATAGTCCAGTTAGTAACAGATACAGATGTGGCATGCACAATGAATATACGGGGTTACTGGCCATGAACTCAAATATGAGATAGTATTAGTGGCAGTGAGAGGACTAGAAATAAATAATTTGGAGGAGAAAAAATGAGACAAACGCAAGATCATGTTCAACAGTTACTTCATTAAATCAGAAACAGTTAAACCCACACATTCATCTGCCCCTTTTTCTCCTACAACTCCAACTGATCCAAAATGAGTTATTTGTAGTTCATAAACAATAACGAAGTTCTCAAATTTCAACATTCCACCAACTATATATATATACAAGTCACAATAACAATCTACATCAACTTGGAAATCCAATCAATATGTTGTTCAAAGTGAGAAATTTATTTTGTCAGATTTTTCATCTTGTGTTTGATGAAAAGGAGATGACCCTTCGTCTGAGCCAGGGCAAAAAAAAGGATGATTATTCAATCAATACATATATAAATTCATATATATACTTGTATAGAGAGATTTTTAAGAGAAAAAAAAAATTATCCAAAAAAAAATACAGATAATGTGTACGCATATAACGAGATTGTGCAAGAGAGACAGAGATCGAGAGAGATTGAGAGATCGAGAGAGAGAAGAATCGATAAAACTGAGATTGGAAGACCAACCTTCAGACGGCGCTGATCTTGCACAACCTGTTTAGCACGGGCCCTAACCTCATATGGATCAATCTTGGATTGGGGCTAACTAGAGCATATACAACTCATCAATCACTGAAACGGAGAGAGAGACGGGAAGGAAGAGCTTCAGAGAGAGAGAGAAAGAGAGACGGTGGAGCTCACCTTAGGAGACGATGGTGTAGATGATGATGTAGACGATGGTGCAGATGGTGGAGACCGATCTGAATCTCTCCGATGAAATCACTGAGATGAAATCGCTCTGAATCTTTGTGATGAAATCACTGAGATGAATCTCTGAATGGCTCTGATAAGGGTTTAGAGAGAGTTGAGAGAGAGATTTAGAGAGAGAAAGAGAGACAGCGGTGGAGCTTCGAAATCGTTCTGAGATTTAGAGAGAGAGAGAGAGAGAGAGCTCGAAAAGTTGGGTCTTAGTCTGAGATTCAAAATTAGGCTTTGAAAAGAGGAGACCAAGCGCGTGAGGCACAATACATTCAGAGGCGTTTCAAACGCCTCCTATTATTAAACGATGTCGTTTTGTTGAACAAATATGCGACGTTTTAAAAAACGTCGTTAAATGTTAAAAAAAAAGTGACGTTTAAAAATGCGCCGTTAAAAAAACGCCGCCTAAACCTCTTTTTCCTGTAGTGATTCTTGCCTCGTGCTTCACATTTCCCACATTCCGGTTTACTCCACTTCAATCGAAGATCATCACATGTGATGGGGCCATAATTATAATCAACAATTTCACCTGGAATTGACATGTTGTACATCTTTGTGCAAGAAATATCGGACAACCCCATAGAATCGATGGCATAAACCTGGTGACTCCGGTCACTAAGGCAAGCAATCCGATTCTGATTAATCCAAATTTGATCCTGTGTCTGGGAACAATTGATGAAGCTAACGTCGAGGTAGTAGTCGTAATTTGATAGGAATTGGAAGGGAGAGGCAGATAAGTTGAGGTTTGGAAGCTGTCGTGGGAAGCATCCATGGGGGTCAGATATATATATGGTCTGAGATGTGTAGTCAATATTCTCAAGAAAAACATTGACAGAAAATGGAAGCTCGAGGACAGGGTATTTGCTATGAGGAGTGCAAGAAAGATCAAAGCCAGGATAGCCACAGTTTTTGGGGTGATGCCCTTTGAGCCGGAAAGGGAATCGGATTTCAGGGCTGTGATGATTACTGCAACTTGTTGGTAGGCACTCAGCATGTTGTTTTTCTGCTCCTCCTCCGAGTCCAACTACTGTAGCTGCTGCAGCCATTGGTACTAATAATATGACTATAAGCAACAGAATTCCTTGGAAAATTGCCATCTTAATTAATTAATTTAATGGCTAATATTTGATACTCTGAAATCATATCCCAACTGCTCTGCCAAGTGTGTGTTGTTTGTCGTGGAAGAATTTGCTAATGGCGGTCTTGTTGGGTTATATAGACAAATTTTGTTCTGAGGAAAAAAAAAAAAGATTCACTAATTTATGTTGGAACAATCTTCTGCATAAAATAAATAAACATGAAACAAATCAAACAAATTTTATTTTACTAAAATGAATAAGGACAAAATTAGACCAAGTCAAGTTTCTGACACTCTGTTCTTAAGACAGATTCGCTCCGCTTCGGTGCTTACGGACAAATGGCGTCTATCTCCCAAGATATAATAATCTTCACAAATTGTAATAGCACTCCAAACAATTTGTACAGCGAACTAGAACCTGTGTTATATACTCTCAGAATTTTTTCCTAAAAAACTAATATGTAGAATAATGCAAAGAGAGCACAAATGAGAGGCAAGCAAAGGAATTTTAGAATGAATAAATCTGCTGGAAAGATTCTACTTTTATAGGACCGAACAGGTACAAGTTTGAATTTAAATGGAACAGCTGCGAAACAGTTTGAACAAATGCAAAAGTCAAACTGTCAAATTGTTTAAATTTGTCTGGAACACGACTGAATCTGTCCGATGCAACAGGTTGAAAACAGTTTGAACTTGCTGAAATAGAACTAGAAAAGCACTGCTATGGACAAAAAATTTGAATTCAAATTTGGTGCAAAATTTGAATTAATTTTGTTTAGAAAAAATAATTTTTCCTGCAAGAAATTTGAAATTAATTCAAATAAATTAATATTAGAACAGACCAACAACCCACACCTCACACCCGAACCCGGCCTGGCCAGGCAAACAGCGACGGCGGCGCGCGCTCGTGTGGTGGTTTGAGTCAAGGCTCACTTTGTCTATAACTCTTCCTTTCTACAAACTTGGAGTGCCCCTTGGGGCCCAACCTAAGTTTGTCCACCTAGAGCTTATATACATACACAAGCTCTCTTAAAGTTTCAATGTGGGACAAGCCTTATAAGAAAATCTATATTTTATTCTTTAATTGTCCATTCCACAAACCTGAAAACGACGTCAACTTCCCCTTCACTCATAAATGGTTTTGACAATCTATCTTTACCGGCAAGGAACACATCACCTCTTTGGACCCACCCCAAAAAACGTGTGAGCCCCACTCAAATTTGGGCTCAAAGTTGGCCCAAAATAAACCTATAACAACCATTTTTTTCCAACAATCCCCCACATAATGGAATTTGACGGAGAGAAAATGCAACAACATGATCTAATTACAGAGAGTACAGAAATTGAGAATATTCTGCAAAGGATAGGTAGCTTTTGGCTTTGAACCTTCCCTTGTAAGACACTATCGAATTTACTAGCTAACCAGTAAACATGATGTCTTGAACTGTTCAGCCGTTTGTATAAAACAAGACAATAGAACTCACACAGTATATCACCACACACAATTTAGTTCTCACTATTGTGTACATTTTGGCCTTGAATAACCTGGTCTTTTATGAGTACTCTAGAGAATTGTAGCCCTTTACAAATCTCATAAAACCGGCCCAATTCATACTCATATAGGTGATTCTTATGAAGAGTATCTTGCCATACTTCACTAGGTATTCCTAGATATAAGAATCATTAAAAGTATTACTTAACCTAAAACACTGCAAACATCACTATTTCATCATAGAAATGGGTAAGAGTTTGACTCCCCAGTGATCCTTCTGAGTCATACACAACTTAGTTGTCCCTTTAAACCTAGATCTTGGGATCTCTAATCAACTAGGTTGGGTTGCCGTTGTGGTAATTCTTATTTAATAGGCTTAAGTCCCATTCTCCTCGATGAATTCTCAACTAACTCTCTTGCTAACCCTATGGTTAGTGGATCCGCTATGTTGTCTTTAGACTTTACATATTCAATGGAAATAATTCCATTAGAGAGTAGTTGTCTCACGGTGTTATGTCGACGATGTATGTGTCGTAACTTACCATTATACATATGACTCTATACTCTACCTATTGTTGATTGACTATCACAATGTATGCATATAGCAGGCAACGGTTTTGGTCACATTGGAATATCTTCAAGGAAGTGACGAAACCATTCTGCTTCTTCCCCAGCTTTATGTAAAGTTATAAATTCTAATTCCACAATAGACCTAGCAATACAAGTCTGTTTGAAAGGTTTCCAAGATACAACCGCCCCACTAAGAGTAAAGACATACCCACTGGTGGATTTTGAGTCTTTAGTATCTGATATCCAGTTTGCATCACAGTATCCTTCAAGTAGTACTGGATATCTAGTATAATTAAGCCTAATGTTACGACTAAATCGGAGATATTTAGAACCCTTATAATAACTTTCCAGTGTTTTACTCTTAAATTACTCGTATATCTACTTAATTTACTTACTGCATAAGCTATATCTGGGCGAGTGCAGTTCATCAAGTACATTAAGCTTCCAATAATTTGGGCATACTCTAATTGAGAAATACTTTTCTGTACATTCTTAGAAAGAAACAAATTAATATCCATAGGTGTTCTAGCAAGATGATCATTATCTTTACTGAATTTTTCAGGTATTTTCTCAATGCAATGTGATTGTGACAGAGTATAACCTTCTAATGTTTTTAATATAAACACATTTGTCACATTCATTAATTTTGAATCCATTTAACATCATTGCCTTGTCAAATTTCTCATACCATTGCTTTGGCGCTTGTTTTAAACCATATAATGATTTAACCAATTTACACACTTTCTTTTCTTTTCCTGGAACATAAAATCATTCTGGTATCCAATGGCGATTAGCATTCTAATAGATGTTATTCTAATAACTGGTGAGTACGTGTCAAAGTAATCAAGACCTTATTTTTGTCTAAATTCTTTGACCACAAGTCTTGCCTTGTATTTGTCAATTGATCCATATGTTTTCATTTTTCTTTTGAAAATCCACTTGTACCCAAGAGGTTTACAACCTTGTAGCAAATCCACCAATTCCCAAGTGTGATTTTGCAAGATGGATTCAACTTCACTATTGACAGCATCTTTCTATAAAGGAGCCTCGGGATTAAACATCGCTTCTTTAAAAGTTAAAGGCTCATTTTCTAACAAAAAAGTTAGAAAATCTAGACCAAAAGATTTTGAGGTTATAGAATGTTTACAACGCCTAGGTTCCTCTTCCTTATTTTGATCTATCTCTTGCTCTTGTCTCTTGTCCAATCTTATTTGGAAATATATTTTCAAAGAAAGATGCATTCCAAGATTCAATAATAGTATTTACATGTATTTCGGAACACTCTAACTTGTGAATCAAAAACTGATATGCACTACTATTCATTGCATAACCAATGAATATGCAATCAACAATTTTAGGACCTATCTTAGTCTTTTTAGGACTAGGAATAGCCACTTTAGCCAAACACCCCCACACTTTTAAGTATTTGTAGGATGGTACTCTTCCATGCCACATTTCATAAAATGTTTAATTCACTTTCTTCTGGGATACTTTATTAAGTATATAATTAGCAGAAACTATTGCTTCCCCCCACAAGTTCTGAGGTAATTCAAAACTTATTAAAATAACATTTATCATTTCTTTAAAGTCCTATTTTTCCTTTCAGCAATTCCATTTTGCTGAGGTGAGTAAGGAGCGGTGGTTTGATGAATTATTCCATGTTCTTTACATAACTCACCAAAAGGTAATTCATATTCACTACCTCTATCACTTCTAAGTTTTTTTTTTTAATTTTCTTATCAAGTTGATTTTCAACTTCATTCTTATATTCAATAAAAGTTTCCAGAGCTTCATCCTTGGTTCGAATTAAATAAACATAACTATATCTAGTATAGTCATTTATGAAAGTGATAAAAAAAATTTCCACCTCTAGTTTGAATTGATAAATGTCACTATGAATTAATTCAAGTGGTTTCGTACTTCTTTCAATTGAATGGAAATGAGTTTTAGTTAATTTTGCCTCAACGCAAATTTTACATTTATGATTTAAATCAATGTCAAATTTAGGTTAACATTCCATATTAATTAATCTACGCAAAGATCCATAATTAACATGTTCTAGTCTATCATGCCACAAATTTAAAGACTCAAGCAAGTAAGAAAAATATGTATTCTTATTAATAACAGAGGGTACAACAGTTATTACATTCATTTTGAAAAGGCCATCAGACAATTAACATTTTCTTACATACATCCCGTTTTTTGTAAGTACAAACTTGTCACTTTCAAAAACTAGCTTAAACCCATTTTTACTCAACAAAGATCCGGAGACTAGATTCTTGCGAATGTCCAGTACTTGCAGCACATTGTTAAAAGTGAGTTCCTTTCTAGATGTCATCTTCAGAATAATCTTTCCGTGTCCTTCAACTTTAAAAGTCGAGGAGTTGCCCCATGAAAAGTTGTTCGCCGTTGTCCACCACAGAATAAGAAGTGAACATCTCTTTGTCGGCACAGATGTGGCGAGTAACACCAGTGTCCACCCACCATTCTTTAGGATTTCCGACAAAGTTTGCCTCGGAAACAACTGCAGAAAGATTTATGTCCTCAATTCCATTGGAGATTCTGTCCACTTCGGTCGTATTGGCTTAAGCATGCTTCTTACTTGATCTTCCTTTGCCTTTGCGCTTGCTATGACAATCTTTGGCCCAATGTCCCTCTTTGTCACAGATGTAACATTTGCCATTGAACTTGTACTTCTTGGTTTCTCTTCCTTTAGAGCCTTGTGAGGAACGTTCTCCAGAAAACTTCTATTTCTTTGCTTTTGGAGCATGTTCCACTACATTTGCCTTAGACTCCATAGAATGCTTACCAGTCCGCTTCTCAAAAATTGCGGTTATTCTCCTCAATCCTTAAACGCACAATCAATTCCTCTAAAGTCATTTCTTTGCGCTTGTGTTTGAGGTAGTTCTTGAATTCCTTCCAACCTTGTGGTAATTTTTCAATTAAGGCAACAACTTGAAAAGATTCACTGAGAGACATACCTTCTGCATGAATGTCATGCAGAATGAGTTGGAGATCTTGAACTTGGCTGATCACAGTTTTAGAATCAACCATCACAAAATCTAGAAATCTGCCTACTATGAATTTCTTCGAGCCAGCATCTTCTGTTTTGTATTTTTTATCCAAAGACTCCCAAAGTTTCTTTATCGTCTTGATAGGACTGCAGACGTTGTACAATGTATTATCAAGTTCGTTCAAGATGTAATTTCGGTAAAGGAAACCAACATGTCGCGACCACAACAACCATTTGCTGGTCGGTTTCATCCTCTTTCAGAGTTGGAGCATTTTCATGGAGAAAACGTGCTAGGTTGAGAGTAGTAAGATAGAACAGTATTTTCTGCTGTCATCTTTTAAAATTAGTTCCTAGGAACTTCTCTGGCTTTTCACCGTGATTGACTGGCAAAGTCACAACAGGAGAAGGGGTCGGCACAATTGTAGCCACCATACTAGCACTTGTTTGAGTATTAGTTTCAGTAGCCATGAATTCTAAATTATAAAACAAAATTATAATTAGAATTTTAAACTACACAGAAAATTAAATCATGAACACATAATTTAAATTCTATAAAAATAAAAGAAACAATAATTGTAACTTTGTTTCCAATTAATTTGAAAATAAAAAACTATTTAAACAAATTAATTCCACACAGAAAATATTTCTGTAACACTTCAAAAATTAAAATAATGAAAATAGAATTTTAATTAATGAAAAAATCAAAAATTATTTCTGAAAATCAAAATTAATTTCTGATCAACTTCACAAATAAATATTCTGAATTGTTAATAACACCAGTATATTACTATTAGTTGTCAAAGAAAATAAATAGTATAATACTATTATTTGTCAAACAATATATTACTACTATTTGTTTTTTCCAACCAGAATATTCTTTGTAAAACCACATAAAATAATTTCTGTAAGAAGAAGAAAAAAAGCAAAGGAAACAAACGAAAAATTCTGTAAACAGAATAATTCGAATCTGTCTTAAGGTTGTTGGAACAATCTTCTGTGTAAATTAAATAAACTTGAAACAAATCAAACAAATAAAAATAAATTACTTACATAATTTATTTTACCAAAATGAATAAGTACAAAATTAGACCAAGTCGGGTGTGTGACACTCTGTCCTTAAGACAGATTCACCCCGCTTCGGTGCTTACGAACAAATGGCGTCAATCTCCCAGGATACAATGATCTTCACAAATTGAAGTAGCACTCCAAACAATTTGTATGGCAAACTAGAACCTGTGTTCTATACTCTCAAAATTTTTTCCTAAAAAACTAGTATGTAAAATGATGCAAAGAGAGAACAAAAGAGAGGCAAGCAAAGGAATTTCAGAATGAATAAATCTACTGGAAAGGTTTTTCTTTTATAGGACCGAACAAGTACAAAATTCAAACTTGAACATGTCTGAATTTAAATGGAACAGGTGCGAAACAGTTTGAACAGATGCAAAAGTCAAACTGTCAAATAGTTTGAATCTGTCCGGAACACAACTGAATCTGTCTGATGCAACAAGTTGAAAACAGTTTGAACCTGCTGAAATAGGACCGGAAGGGCACTGCTATGGGCAAAATCAATTTTTAGGTACTAAATATTTTTGTTGCCAAAAGTGTATTATTCTATTTTTAGCAAACAAATTGGATATTTAGCAAGAATTACTATCATTTTAGGACTAAAATTTTTGTCTAAAAAACAAACCTTTTAGGGACCAAATTGCTTTGTCCCTAAAAATTAGGTGCGATTACGGATCAGGTTGAATCGGGTGGTATTTCATTCGCCATTTATCCAAAATTAGGCGGATTGAAAAAAATCAATCAGGAAATGTCTACTAGTTTGGTGAATGCCGATTGAGTGGGTTGTGTAGGTTGGTGGATGTATACGATCGATTTGGCGGTTTGGACTTTACAAATTTTAGACATTTTTTCAAATTATAATTCATTATTTTTACAATCTCCAATAACTAGTAATCTAAAAAAATATCTATTATTTGTCTGTAATAAGTCATGGCACCATGTATGCATATTTTTAAGGTATTGTTTTTTATTTTCACAAAAATATATATTTTATTATTTATACTCTATGTTGTTGCTCATTAGCAGTTCCTTTTTTATTTTTCTTTTTGAACTTCATCTATATGCGGATTGGGTTCATATGAGTGTGGGATGGTTGATCCGCCATTTGAACCGTATCCACAAATTTTGCAATATTTCATCCGCATCCATCTATCAAAAGACATGCATCCACCCAAAAGCAGCCAGCTTGGGTCGAGTTAAGCGAGTGAATCGGGTTGGATGGATCCACGATCACCCCTACTAAAAATGCATTTATTAGCAACATTTTAAAAATTGTTGCTAAAAGTCATTTTGCTTTGACTTTTCAAAATGAATTTTTGGCGACTATTCTCGCGATGTTCAGAATTGGTCTCCAAATATTTTTTGGAACAAATTTTTCAAGGACAAAAATTTAATGTCTAAAACTCTTATTTGTTATGTTAGGTTTTCGTAATTGGTAATCCCATTGGACAAAACTCCATTTAGTTGTATTTTTATTCACTCTATTGTATCTGTGAGTTATGATAGTGTAGATGCGAATCCAACCTAAGTTATGCCTGAGTAGAGGAGTTTGTGCTCTAACATTTCGTATCTTGTTTTGAGCTCTCCTTGTTTTCCTCTTCACTGACTAAGAAAGAGGTCAAAGTTGATTAATCGCTCAAGCAATCTTTGGTGAGCTCGAGCAGTAAAGTGGTTTATCCAGTATCTCTACCTGTATTTTAAACTTTTGGGAAACAAGTTACTACTCAAGCGGTGGATGTTGCATTTGAGTAGTTGGCCTATATGTGAGCATCGCCTTTACTCACACCGCTTGAGTGATAAAGTGAGCGCTCGAGCAGTTTTCGCTGCTCTATTTAGTATAAAGTGCGTTGTTTGCTATTTTTAGGATTGAACCCATCCAAATTCTCATAGGGAAATAAAATAGAAAGTGTTTTAAATTGGAGGGTGTTTATATATGAGTTTCGTTGATATATAGAAGGTGATTGATTGATCAACAAACTACATATTGACAAATATCAAGGGTTGATTTTGTTCTTTCATTCACAAAAAGAGTGAGGTGTTCATTGGTGGATTTCGGGGAACATGGGCTTAAAGCTTTGGTGGATTCCAGAGTGGCTCATCATCTTGGATTCAACGTTGGGCAAAGCAATTCCGAGGTGAAGACGGTGGTAGAAAAGACACATCAAGTTCGGTTCAAGTCCATAAATTCGCTAGGTAATTAAGAGTTTCCGTATGTAATTCTTTTTTGTCATCTTAATGGATTGTTTTGTGGATTTGGCCAGTGGGTTTTTATCATAGTAAGAGGAGTCCAATTGTGATTTTTTTTCATGTTAAATCTTTGGATTGATTTATTGTTGATTGTTGATTAAGATTGCTATTCATTATTTAAAATTAAATCATAATCATAAATCGTTATCTCGAAAGATTTTAGAATTTTCATGTTGTAGTGAGATCTCATAGATGGACTTACGGGTACGTGGTCTTCATACTTCTTACATCAAAAGTCATGAGTTCCAATCTTTTTTATTTATATTTTTTAAATTTGTCTTGTTTTTAGTTTTTTCATTTTAAATTTGTGTCAATTTTTTAGGTCCATCTAGCTAAGGGTGTAAATTTGACCCGGCCTAGCCTACCCGGGCCCGAGCTTAGGCCGGCCCGGGTCAAGCCAGCCCACTGGCTAAAAAATTAGGCCCAGGCCCAAGGGATGTTCAGGACTTGGGCAGGCCTTAGGCTTAAGCCGGGCTTGGGCGGGTATGAATATTTTTTTTGTTTTTTTTAATTTTTTCTACTAAAATTTTATTATTTTTCACTAAAAATTACACTAGGCCTCGGGCGGGCGGGCCTGGCTTTGGGTGGACCTTGAGCGGGCCAATGGACTGGGTTTCAAAATGACGGCTTAGGTCCAAGGTCTAGGGCTGGGACCACCCTGGGCCACGGGTGGATTTTATGCCGTCCACAGACTACAGACCATTTTTACACTCCTACATCTAATGGAAAATGACTTAAAGGGTAAAAACAATTCAAATAAATTCACTAAAGACAAAAAGAAAAGTCTTACTCCTTTTTCAGTGGACTTTTTTCCATACTTACCTTCTTTTTTTTAAAAAGAAAATTCTTTTCCAGCCTTTCTCATCAACTAGTACTTAAAAGTGGAAAACTTCTTGAAAAAAATTATTAAAAAAAAAAAATCACAAAAAAAAGGGCTAAGGCAAATTGATCATAATTACACTAACAACCCTTTTACTAAATGGACAAACACTAATACAGATTAAGTAAAATCAAGAAGATAAAGGGGTGCAGGTCGTAATAGGTATACTTATTATTCAATAGGTCATGTGATAATTAGTGACGTTTTTTATTAAACACGGATAAAAACGTCACTAATTGTTAATTTTCAGTGGCAATTTAAAAATTTTGTTACATAAAACGTTACTAATTGTAAGTTTTAGCGACAGTTTAAAAAAAATTCACAGATTAATGTCACTAATTGTCAGTTTTCAGTAACGGATTTAGAAAATCATCACAAATTTTTTTTACATGATGATTATGACTCGGTATGGTTGTAGGGTCGAAATTTTTTTCAATTATGAATCATTTTAGTGTTAGATATAATTTATAATAATTTTTCTTTTAATTGCCAAGAGATATTAGATTATGCCTCAAGTGGATTGCCAAAGCTAGGAAGTGTGGTAGTCAAAGCTAGTTGGTGGGAGTAGATAAGGTTAAGATTAATGTTTAATAAGAACTAAATTAAAATTTTATAATGGGATAAAATTGTGATAAAAAAAATATAAAAGGTCAAGAGTTTAAAGAAAAAAAATATGAGTGCTATTAACAACACTCGTTTAATTGTGATCTATTATAGTACTTTGGTTATAACTGAAAGTGGCAAGATTATGCAACAAAGTTGTATAAAGAATAAAAAAATGTCATAACCTCTCCATATGTTGATATATCAAAAAGTAAAGATAAAATAAAATGTTTAATTTTTTATGTATAGCATGTTGGTTTTGACTTTTTTTTTTAATAATTTTTTAATTTTTAAATTAAAATGGTAAGTTATCAAGCGAGAACTAAGTCATAATTACATACTACTTAATTCATAATTAAAAATTATAAACTATCATAACTACATATATGGTAATAGAACTTTGAATTTGTAAACTCAAGACCCACCCAAATACTTGACTAAGCAATTGACCGTTCGACACGGTTTGATTGTGGTCTCCACTCAATCACCAATGAATCCATCGGAGTAGTTCGACACGGTTTGATTGTGGTCTCCACTCAATCACCAATGAATCCATCGGAGTAGTTCGACACGGTTTGATTGCGGTCTCCACTCAACCACCAACGAATCCATCAGAGTAGTTGATTGACTTGTTAAACACAAGAAGCATTAATATATAAGCATTAATATATAATCCAAGTCAAGTCTACACATTTGTACGTGGAGTTACAGTCAAATCTACTTTTGAATTCAAGTCTTTTGGGAAAAAATTGCAGAAGCTCACTTGTAGTAGTCATAATTTAGAAAAAGAAAGAAAGAAAAAAAAAAAATTTACATTTAGCTGGTTTGGTTTTGCTTTTTACAAAACACTTTTCAAAAAATTTTAATTTTTAATTTTTAATTTTTCATATTTTTTTTATTTCAATGAATTGTTTTAATATTTTAAATAATTTTTTTAATTTTTAGACAAATCTAACATAAATACACTTAAAAAGTATAATATTTGTGAAAACAAATCTTTAAAAAATTAACTAAATATCAAAAATACAAAAAAAAAAAAGAAAATTTTGTACATTTTCATATTTTTGTGTATTTATTAATTTTTTAAAATATTTTTTCACAAATATTTTACTATTTAGATATATCTAAGTAATGTGCATCTAAAAAAATATTAAAAAATTAAAAATTTTAAAAATATTTACTAAAAACAAACAAATGCGAAAAATAAAAATTTCCATTTTCTTTTTTCTTTTTTCTTTCTTTGGTGATATGGTGGTCTTTTACCTAAATGCCAAATTTTGACATATTTTTCTCATTCACAATGAAATTTACTAATGGCAATTTAATTTGAATTTTTTGTGTGTGTGTGTGTGTGTGTGTGTGTGTGAGAGAGAGAGAGAGAGAGAGAGAGAGAGAGAAATAAAAGAAATAGCTAGTACATCAATGAAGTCACATTACCAAGCCCTTGTTTGGCATGGCACTATCAAGTTAAAATAGCCGCAAAAAGATAAATTAAATTAAAAAGTTAATAAGAGAAAATATTACATTCAAGCATAATCATTTTATTTACTCTCACAAAAGTTTAAAAAACTAAAAAACTTAACCCAAATGAAACTTTTTAACTTCAGACTAAAAAGGCTAAAAAGCTAACCCACTTTCCAAATAAAGCCTAAAATTTAACATTTTGATAATATAATAATATCAAAATTTAATTGGGACCATCCATTTTAACATTATAGCATTGGAGATGCTCGAATAGGTCTTATCATTTATATTTTTACTAATATTGTGGTCATACATCACATAATAAATATGATTTCTACTAATATTGTGATGATACATTAAAGGGTTGGTCTAAAGTATAACTTGAGGCATTTTTTTTTTTTTTTTTTTATAGTTTAAAGAGTTGTTTGGGATGCTTTAAATAAGTGTACTTTTGACTTTTTATAAAATATGAGTTCGATTTGAAGTGATATAATAGACAGATGATATAACTTAAATAAAATAGTGACTTTTTTGACTTTTTAATTTTTTCATGAAATGCCAAACCAAGCCTTAGTTTATACAAGACATTTTCCTCGACATAAATGTGTAATTATAACACGGTTTGATTGTGGTCTCCCCTCAACCACTAATGAATCCATCGGAGTAGTTGCTTGACTTGTCAAACACGAGATGCATTAATATATAATCCAAGTCAAGTCTACACATTTATATGTGGGGTTACAGTTAAGTCCACTTTTGAAGTCAAGTCTTTTTGGAAAAAATTGCAGAAGCTCACTTTATAGAATCAGGATCCCTGAGTTGTCACCTTGACTTCCTATTTGCTGGGTTATTGGGTCTAATTTTAGATCTAATTTTGATGATTTAAATCGTTCATATTTTAAGTAGGAAACTCAAAGAGGGAATCCTAGTTCCACTTTATAGTAGTCATATTTTAGAAAAAGAAAGAAAAAAAATTACATTTAGCTGGTTTGGTTTTCATTTTCAAAAAACACTTTTAAGAAAATTTTAATTTTTAATTTTTAATTTTTCATATTTTTTTTTTCAATGATTTTTTTTAATATTTTAGGTAATATTTTTAACTTTTAGACACACCTAACATAAATACACTTAAAAAGTGTAATATTTGTAAAAAAAAAATCTTTAAAAAATTCACTAAATATCAAAAATACCAAAAACAAAAACAAAAACAAAAATTTTGTACATTTTTCATATTTTTGTGTATTTATTAATTTTTTGAAATATTTTTTCACAAATATTTTACTATTTAGACACATTTAAGTAAGGTGCATCTAAAAAAATAAAAATATAAATTATTTAAAATTTTAAAAATATTTATTAAAAAAAATACGCCAAATAAAAATTTCAATTTTCTTTTTTCTTTTTTATTTTTTTGGTGATATGGTGGTCTTCCACCTATATGCCAAATTTTAACATATTTTTCTCATTCACATCTGTATAATTTCTAATTGATTTTCTTTAACATTTTCGTTAAGTTCTTTTAATAACCCAATGATAGTAGTATTTTGTTCGATAATTATTTGTAATGCAGTACTATTACTTAAATTATTTTATTCGATTTCTTCAATGTATCTAATGCTCATTTATTAATATGACAAAACTAAGAAATTAAACTCTGATATCAATTCTAAAACACAAGTGTGGAGGATAATTAAGTTAATAATAAATTAAAATGTGGGCCTTATAACAATTTTATATAATCTTTGGGCATATGTTTTATTTTTATATTATCTTCCAGACTAAATTGATTCCAATTTAATACTTTAAGGACTTAATTGACAAAAATAAAATTTTAAGAACTGAAACAAAAAAAAAATGTTAAACTTAAGGACTATAATTAAAATTTATGCTTTTTTAATAATATGATAAAGGGCATATTTAGTTCCTAAAATATGCATTGTTTTTCATTTTAATCCCTTAAGTTTCAATATGTGATTTTGGTCCTCAAAATTGTCAATTTGGTCTAACATCTGTTAACAAAATATATGAATAAAAGACAATTTTGATTAATAAAGTATGAATTTCTTATCATTTTAGTCCCTCAAGTTTTAAATTTGTGGTCCATATCAATGTGGTCCGCTTGGTGGGATATTCTGTTAACGGATTCAGAAGAGCTTTGCTTCATGAGTCCTTACCGAACAATTCACTTGAAAAGTTTATAGCCTCTAATCAACAAAAGCATTCACTTGGTTGGGAAATATTGCAAGACATTGCTCTTGGCTTGGCTAAGGGAATTGAATATCTTCACCTAGGGTATGATCAACGAATCCTCCACTCTCATGAGTCACAACATCTTGTTAGACCACAAGTTCAATGCAAAGATCTCTGATTTTGGTTTAGCAAAGTTATGTTCAAATGAACAAAGTGCAGTATCAATGACTGCTGCTAGAGGGACTATGGGTTACATTGCACCTGAAGTGTTCTCTAGAAACTTGGGAATGTGTCAGACAAATCAGATATTTATAGTTTTGAAATGTTGTTGCTAGAAATTGTTGGAGCGAGGTAAATTATTATAACAAAGTACACAAGCGAAAATTACTTTCCAAAATGGATTTACAAGAGTTTGGATAAAGGAGAAGAGCTAGGATTTCAAATTGATGAGGAGGGAGATGCAAAGATTGTGAAGAAACTAACAATAGGAGGACTTTGGTGCATACAGTGGTGTCCAATAGACCAGCCATCAATGAAAGTTGTGGTGCAAATGCTGGAGGGAGATGAAGGCACTCTGACAGTTCCTCCCAGCCCGTTTTCCTCTACAAATCCAATGCCAACGAGGCGAACAATGGGTGATACAACTTTTACTAGTGAGCTAGATGTAATTGTTGAATGAGTGAGAGAATAAATTAGTGATATTTTATGGGAAATTTTAATGATTGTAATGTATAACAGAAATTAATCTCATTGTTCTCAGCAATTGCGTTTAGAATTAATTGTGTATTGATGTATTACTATAGTTTTCAATAATACATCTTGATCATGGCCTTATTGTATTAATTATCATCTTACAATGGGGCACTTTGTATCAGAAAGATTTATGTTTTTTATGTATTATCAGCATGCATAACAACCAATGACCAATCTACAGGAATTCTTTTCTTCTAGGAAGCATGGTGAGTTTAAGTCTCCAATTTCAACCACCATCAACAATCAAAATCAAAGAGAAAGAGAAAAAGTAAAAACATCAAACAACAATAAATTGCATATTGAATGACTATATTGGAACACTTTTATATATTAGGAACTAAATTAATACAATTTAAACAATTAGGAACTAAAATAACACAAATTGCATATTTTCGGGACTAAAAGCAAAAACTTTTACTTAAATTTCCATATTTACACCTTAATTTAACGTCATCTACAAAAAGAGTTGAGCTGGAGGAGCTCAAATCAAAACACATTTTTATATAATGAGGACTAAATTGACGTAATAAAAATAATAATAACCAAAATAACACCACTAGCATATTTTAGGAAAATGATAATCTAATAAGTTTTCAGACTTTTACAGATACATCATGGAAACTAAAGGTTGCAGGTGAAGTGGTCCATCCTCCCTTAATTTCAAGGGCAAATTACACTGGTAGCCCATATATTTTTAACCTTGTACCATTTTAGTCCCTATAATTTTAATTGGCTTGATTTTTACCATCAATTTATGATTTGTCTCAATTTGATCCAATTGATTACAATTTGTTAGTACTTTTTGATAGAAAATGTGTACATAAGTGGCTGGTGTTTATTTTTATAAGAAAAATTGTGAACTTATTCAACTCAGTGAATTAATCTCAACCATTTTCCCTTAAAAATCCTAATCAATGTTATCAATTGGACTAAATTCACACAATCTACAATTAAGTGTTAAAATTGAGTTAATTGAAATTAAAATGACCAGAATAACACAAGAAGAAAAATGCAGGGACTACCAATGTAATTTATCCTAATTTCAATTGATTTTGTGGATGAGGCAAAATTTTACTCAATTTGTATGTTATGAATTGCAAGTGAAGTCTTGGTTTATCTATTCCTATTGTATTTGTCATTATAATGTATTTTGTCTACAGATTAAACAAAATAAAGAAAGAGGATCAATTAAAGATTTTAAAGTTTTTGGAGGATTATAAAGCTCTTAAGCCTGCAAGATACTCCTACACAGATATCAAGAAAATCACAAATCAATTTCAGAACAAAGTAGGCCAAGGAGGTTATGGATCAGTGTACAAGGGAAATCTTTCAAATGATGTTCATGTTGCAGTTAAGATTCTTAACAATGTGAAAGCAAATGAGGAGGAATTCATCAATGAAGTGCAAACAATAGGCAAAATCCACCATATCACTATTGTTCACTTGGTAGGATACTGTTCTGACGGATTTAGAAGAGCTCTCCTTTATGAGTTCTTATCAAACAATTCGCTTGAAAAGTTCATCTCCTCTCTGATAGAGAGAAGCGTGTTAGGTTTTATTTCTTGGCAATCCCGTTTGACAAAACTCCTTTGAGTTGTAATTTTATTCGCATTTTTATTTCAGTGAGGCTATGAGTTGTTAGATGCGAATCCAACCCGAATCAAGCATTTCAGAGAAGTTTGTGATGATAAAGCTTTCAAGATTGCCACTTCGCTGATTATGACAGGGATCGAGCTGCCCGGTCAGCTCGCGGGGGTCCAGGGGGCAGCGCCCCTTGGCGGGTCCGGGGCAGCGCCACGGCGGGGTCGAGGGGCAGCGCCCCCGAAGCAAAATGCAAAAATGCATTCAAAGTTGCCTGTTCGATCATGTTTTATTTTTCCAGATTTTCCAGTTTTGGCCTGTCCGCTCGAGCGGGGCATTGGGCGCTCGAGCGTGGATTGGAAGCTCTCAGCATCTCTGCAGTCGCCTGTAAAAATACTGGAATGTGTGATTTTACGCTCGAGCGGATTCTCCTACGCTCGAGCGCATCTCAGTTTGTTCGCACGCAGTTTTTGGTCAGTCCGCTCGAGCGGGCTGTGTTGAGCTCGAGCGGAGATCGCGGGACAGATTCTATAAATTCGCGTGTTGGGTCAGATTTTAGGATAACTTCTCCAGATCTTCTTTTTGGTTTCTAGGGTTTATATCTGGGGATACTTTGGGAGTTTTCTTTGATGTTTTTATTGAGTATTCAACCCATGATCTAAAGAGAGTACATCAAAGGTTTGTTTTGTTCTACAAAAGAGAGAGTTATTCTTCAGTTGTGGATTCTGAAGAATTCGAGCCTGAAGCTTTGGTGGAATTCGGAGTGGCTCATCAGAAAGACAATTCCGTGGTGAAGATGGGGTTGGAAGAGGCACATAAAGGTTGGTTCAATTAGGCGTTGTGGATTCGCTAGGTAATTGAGAGTATACCTGTGTAATTCCTTTAAATCTTCTTAGTGGATTGTTCTTGTGGCTGTTGCCCGTGGTTTTTTTGATCACAGTTGGAGGTGTCCAATTGTGGTTTTTTTTCCACGTTAAATCGTTGTGTTTCTTTGTCTTGATTGTTTGATTGTTTGATTGGGATTGTCATATTCTACTTAAAATTGATACATAATCACAAATCAACATCTAGTGGATTTCTAGATTTTTCAAAGCGTTCACTTGGTTGGGAAAAGATGCAAGATATAGCTCTTGGCATAGCTAAAGGAATTGAATATCTTCACCTCGGGTGTGATCAACAAATCCTTCATTTCGATATTAGGCCTCACAACATCTTGTTGGACCATAAGTTCAACTTAAGAAGCACGAACACTTCTAAGAAGGTGACGTATGCATGTCGTGTCCATGTCGGATACCGACACTCTTTGGACACTTCTCCGATACGTGTCCGACACTCTTCAAAACATGTCCTATTTTTTAATATTTTTTAAACACCCGGACACTCTTTGGACACTTGAAGGACATACGCGTGCATCTCTTAAACTCACGTGTCTATCGATTAGACACATGTGAAACTAATTAATCTCATTGTTCTCAGCAATTGCGTTTCGAATTAATTGTGTATTGATGTATTACTATAGTTTTCAATAATACATCTTGAGCATGGCCTTTGTATTAATTATCATCTTACAATGGGGCACTTTGTATCAGAAAGATTTATGTTTTTTATGTATTATCAGCATGCATAACAACCAATGACCAATCTACAGGAATTCTTTTCTTCTAGGAAGCATGGTGAGTTTAAGTCTCCAATTTCAACCATCATCAACAATCAAAATCAAAGAGAAAGAGAAAAAGTAAAAACATCAAACAACAATAAATTGCATATTGAATGACCATATTGGAACACTTTTATATATTAGGAACTAAATTAATACAATTTAAACAATTAGGGACTTAAATAACACAAATTGCATATTTTCGGGACTAAAAGCAAAAACTTTTACTTAAATTTCCATATTTACACCTTAATTTAACGTCATCTACACAAAGAGTTGAGCTGGAGGAGCTCAAATCAAAACACGTTTTTATATAATGAGGACTAAATTGACGTAATAAAAATAATAATAACCAAAATAGCACCAATCGCATATTTTAGGAAAATGATAATCTAATAAGTTTTCAGACTTTTACAGATACATCATGGAAACTAAAGGTTGCAGGTGAAGTGGTCCATCCTCCCTTAATTTCAAGGGCAAATTACACTGGTAACCCATATATTTTTAACCTTGTACCATTTTAGTCCCTATAATTTTAATTGGCTCGATTTTTACCACCAATGTATGATTTGTCTCAATTTGATCCAATTGATTACAATTGTTAGTACTTTTTGATAGAAAATGTGTACATAAGTGGCTGGTGTTATTTTTTATAAGCAAAATTGTAAACTTATTCAACTCAGTGAGTTAATCTCAATCATTTTCCCTTAAAAATCCTAATCAGTGTTATCAATTGGACTAAATTCACACAATCTACAATTAAGTGTTAAAATTGAGTTAATTGAAATTAGAATGACCAAAATGACACAAGAAGAAAAATGCAGGGACTACCAATGTAATTTATCCTAATTTCAATTGATTTTGTGGATGAGGCAAAATTTTACTCACTTGGTATGTTATGAATTGCAAGTGGAGTCTTGGTTTATCTATTCCTATTGTATTTGTCATTATAATGTATTTTGTCTACAGATCAAACAAAATAAAGAAAGAGGATCAATTAAAGATTTTAAAGTTTTTGGAGGATTATAAAGCTCTTAAGCCTGCAAGATACTCCTACACAGATATCAAGAAAATCACAAATCAATTTCAGAACAAAGTAGGCCAAGGAGGTTATGGATCAGTGTACAAGGGAAATCTTTCAAATGATGTTCATGTTGCAGTTAAGATTCTTAACAATGTGAAAGGAAATGAGGAGGAATTCATCAATGAAGTGCAAACAATAGGCAAAATCCACCATATCACTATTGTTCACTTGGTAGGATACTGTTCTGACAGATTTAGAAGAGCTCTCCTTTATGAGTTCTTATCAAACAATTCGCTTGAAAAGTTCATCTCCTCTCTGATAGAGAGAAGCATTCACTTGGTTGGGAGAAGCTACAAGATATAGCTCTTGGCATAGCTAAAGGAATTGAATATCTTCACCTCGGGTGTGATCAACAAATCCTTCATTTCGATATTAAGCCTCACAACATCTTGTTGGACCATAAGTTCAACTTAAGAAGCACGAACACTTCTAAGAAGGTGACGTATGCATGTCGTGTCCATGTCGGATACCGACACTCTTTGGACACTTCTCCGATACGTGTCCGACACTCTTCAAAACATGTCCTATTTTTTAATATTTTTTAAACACCCGGACACTCTTTGGACACTTGAAGGACATACGCGTGCATCTCTTAAACTCACGTGTCTATCGATTAGACACATGTGAAACTAATTATAAGTTTAAACAAAATAATTTAAGATATAATAATAAAACAAAAACCATATAAATTTATAAGAATTAGTGCCATGATATATTCATACATATAATATATAATAAATATATAAAATTATATATTGCATTCGTGTCCTCCACATATCGTGTCCTGTATTTTTTGAAAATTAGCATGTCAACGTGTTAGTGTCGTATCCATGTCATGTCGATGCTTCTTAGGCCCCGTTTGTTTTCAGAGGTAGAATTGAGGAGATTCATAGTGAGGGGATTGATAGTAAGAGGATTAATTAAAATTATATTTGTTTTGATGATAGTTGTTGATGTAGGGATTGTTAAACAAATAAAAAAAATACAAAAACATTAAATATTAATGTTCCAAAAAAATGCCCAACATATAAAAAATAATAAATAAAACAATGATTTTTACTTAACAAAAAATACAAAAAATTAAACATTAATGTTCAAAAAAAATGTCCAATATGTAAAAAATAAAATTAAATAAATAAATAAAAAATAGTCCGGCGGATTATTTTTCTAATACCACCTCCACCTCCTCCATCACAATCCTCCTTCCAAGGCTTAATCTAATCCGGACCTCCATCTCAATCCCTTCTCTATCACCCAAAACAAACACAATATTAGTAGGTCCCACATCCATCTCAATCCCAATCCCCCCTCCATCTCTTGCAACAAACGAGGCCTTAGAGTTCAACCCAAAGGTCTCTAACTTTGGTCAATCAAAATAGTGTTCAAAGGAACATAGTGCTATATCCATGACTACTGCAAAAGCGGTCGTATGGTACATTGCCCCTGAAATGTTCTCTAGAAACTTTGGGAATATGTCATACAAATCAGATGTTTATAGTTTTGGAATGTTGCTAGAAATGGTTGGAGGGAGAAAGAAAAAAAAACACAAAAAAGAGCGAAAATTACTTTCATGAATGGATTTACAAGCGTTTGGATCAAGGAGAAGAATTAAGAGTTCAAATTGAGAAACAGATGCAAAGATTGTGAAGAAACTAACAATAGTGGGACTTTGGTGTATACAATGGTTACCCAATAGATTGACCATCGGTGAAAGTTGTGGGGCAAATGCTAGAGGGAGATGGAAGCACTCTAACAATTCCCTCTAGTCCATTTGCCTCCACAAATCTAGTGTCAACGAGGGGAACATTGGGTAGTACAACTTTTAATAGCAAGTTAGAAGTAATTTATAAATCTGAGTGAGTATAAAATAGTGATATTTTATGGAAATTTTAATGATTGTATTGTATTATAGAAATTAAACTTCTTGTTCTCAGCAATGAGTGTAGAATTAATTGTGTATTTATGTATTACTATAAGCTTTTAATAATACACCTTGTGCATGGCCTCTGTATTAATAGTCATCTTTTAACGTATCAGAAAGATTTTGTTTTCCTGTCAAAGAAGTATCTTCTCACTCAAAACTATCTTAATAATGCAAACCTACATAACATCAATGGCAAACTTGCAGTAAATCTTTTCTCCTGTTTTGCTAAATCTACAATAAATTTGGAGGACTTCGAATTTACAAGTTCTTCATTGCATGGTTAAAATGGAGATCTCCATTTTAATACATAAAGTTATAACCCATTATTAAAATTCAAAATAAACAATCGATAATTGTTATGACATAGCATGCATTCCTTGGAATGTCTGAAAATTTTAGCATTTGGACTTGAGTCAAATCTCAATGCCCATTTTCTACCACATGGATTATTGCCAGAGAGACCAATCATCATCTAGTGAGAAGTTCTACTACATGGTTGTTAGGGTTACCCTTAACAACCACACCCTACTTGTCAATGGTGAAGTCAAGATTTCATCCTAAAGGGGGCCAACGAAAATTCAATAGAAAAGTTTCATACAAAATACATGATTTGTAAATGAAAACAAACATTCATAAATACAATAGGAAAAAAAATTGTCGAAAAGTTTATTTTATGGGCTCAAATTAAGTGTACATTGATAGTAAAATGCCTTTTAAGTGAAACCTCAAGAGATTGGCCTAGTGGCAAGACCTTGGAGGTGTGCTCCCTCCAAGGTTCAGAGATTGAAACCTCTTAGGTGCTAATAATTCCTTAGGTTCATTGAACTGAAGGAAAACCCTTGAATTAATCGCAGTGCACTTGCAGGAAACTCCTTGCTAAGGGCTGTACATCCCTGGGGATTAGTCGAGCTTTGATCCGGACACCCCAGTGTCAATCCAAAAAAAAAAATGCCTTTTAAGTGAAGAATGAACAATCCCCAAAGCCATAACAAATATTTAAAATAAAAACTCAAAATTTTATTAGAAGAAATTGTGATATAGAAATAAAATGTATAACCGTATCGAATAGAAAAAGGAAGAAATCTCCGCTAGAATAATATATATTTAATGAAATATCCAAACACAAACCATAAGTGAGAGTTCTAGGGCTATAATCATTGTGAATTGTTCTCACTCCTTTTGTCCTATTTATAGAAATGGAGCATTGATTAAAAGTTTTTTAAAATAACAACACAATTTTACCTTTTAAAATACAAAGACAAAGATATCAAATTCTATATATCACAGCCTACACACAAAAAACTTTCCTTAAAATTTATAGAGGGCAATACATGAATTGTAAATTTAATTGATTAACGGTTATAATGCAGTGGAGATTCTCAAGTGAGTTGTAAAGTCTTCACATTATATTATATATAAAAAAATATTTCAAGAAGGTGGTAAGGAGAAATATCATTGGTTATAACCTAGGAGAGTAGCTCCTTTGCGCTATACTATATATAGGGTTTTCAAAAATCAAGGGTGGCCATGGCACCCCAGGCCGTCCTCTCCCTCCCGGGTAAATATTGGATATATTACATGGTTGTATCACTATTCAATAAATAATTCTATTTTACGGTAGAGACAACAATATTATGGAGTTAATGAAAGACGAGACTTGTCCATCTAACTTCATTTGCAGCCTTTTTTATTGCCCGATGACACCCTGTAAAATAATGTCACCGTTACCCTCAATATTTTCTCCTCCCCTCACCCAGAAGAGGTTATTTGCTTGTGACGGAGCAATGCTCCACATCCTTTAAATTATCACTTGACACTCGTCAAGTTCTCTCTAAAATCCAACAATTAACATCAAGATGAGGCACCACATAGTGATATAACAGAATTAAGAACATGTATCATCAACAACTCGGACAATTTTACTAGTAATAACTATGAACAATCAATACCGCAAAAAAAGTAACAACAATATAATTGATTGATTCAATCAATCATTTTCATTCATTAATTTGATCATTATACTCAATCCAAATTATAAACCAAACATCACATTTCAAGTTCCTAAATCCATCAAGATTTCAACATAAATAATAACAAGCAAACAAACAAACAATCAAAAAGTAATTAGAAATCAGAGCACCGACCGTTTCGCTCCCAATCGCCGTAACGAGTGGGCTCGGGACCTCTAGGTCCTCCAATCTCACCGGTCTCTTTGTTCATATCAAAGTCGTCATCTTCATCTTCGTCTTCGTTGTCCTTTTCGTTTTGAATCTTCTCTTTGATTTCTGATTCCTCTTCTTCAAGCTTTTTAGGGTTAACTTGATCTTCTTGTTGAAGCTGAATCGAAGGGCAGATGAGTCGCCTCGCCGAGTTCGGACCGGAGAGAGTTACCGATTCAGATCTCGCGTAGGAAAGAACCAATTTTGGAGCAGATCGCTTGATTAGTGATGAGAATAGACGGCCCTGATTGCTCGCCATTTCTTCTTTCTCTTCCTGTTCTTCTTCAGCTCACTTTTTATCTTCTTTGTTGCTTTATACGTGAAGTGGACAGACTCATTGTATGCATCGCACCGTTCGGTGTTCTCCTGCGAGATGGAACGTTAACCCTTGGATGAATAATTGATGTTTGATCTTTTAGATTTTGGATTTTTTGGTGCCCGCCAAATAATTTAGATTATTTTTTAAAATTACATTTTGACCATTTATGTTCGATTATTTTTTCACCTTGGCTTTTAAAATTGTATTTGATTCATAAATTTTGGAAAGAATTTAGAAAAAAAAAATTAGGTAAAATGTTAATAAAATATTCAGTGAGTTTGGTTTCAATTTTTTAGATTTAATTTTTTTTTAAATTGCATATTTTGTTTTTTCGTATTTTTTGTTTTTAATTAATATTTTTAGATTTAAAATTTTAAGTAATTATTTTATTTTTTTAGATATATCTTACTTAGATATATCTAAAAAGTAAAATATTTATCAAAATCAATAAATACATAAGAATATAAAATATATATATTAAATTTTCGTATTTTTTTGTATTTTTTATATTTAGTAAATTTTTAAAAAAAAAATTCACAAATATTATACTTTTTTAAGTGTATTTATGTTAGGTGTATCTAAAAATTAAAAAAATTGCTTAGAATAATAACAAAATTCAGTAAAAATAAAAAAATACAAAAAATAAAAAATTTCAATTTTGCTGAAAAGTGAATCTTTAAAATCCAAACCAAACAAACTGTTTATATTTCACCCTTTTTTTTCTTTTTCTTTCTAAATTCCTCCCTAAATTTATAAACCAAACACTTTGTAAAGGTTTTTTTCCTCTTACTTTGGCCCTTTTATGTTTTAAATTATTTTGAACTTCCTCTTAAAATTAATTTTTGTTTAAAATTAAACAAAAAAAATCACGTTAGTTGCTACATGATATAAAAATATATTTATATATATATATATATATTGCTTGAATATATTGTTATATTAAGATTTGAGTTTGTATAAAAAAAAATGTGAGTTATATATAATAAAATATTTGTATACATTATTATCTCTCAATATGTAATGTTCCATATAATTTTAAACATAAATTAACTTTTACAGAAATTTATAAAAAATTAAAAAAATTAAAAAAACTTAAAAAGTCAAAGTGATAAGAAAAAAAAAAGGACAATTAAAAAGAAATTCCAAGTTTGAGCACTCTTAAAAAATAAATCCTAAATGTTTAATTTTATCAATTTAAATTCTAATTTTTTGATTTGTTTTCAATCTAAACCATTCATCTATTTTTGTTAAGTAAAATTGACGAAAAAAATATTTTAATTATTAAATTGATTGTTACCATTAGCACCCATTTATTACTTTTGACTCTCCATTTTTTTGAATTTCCACTTATAAATTTTAAAATCCTTAAAAATCCTCGCCTCTCCAAAATAATACTAAAATTATCCTTCTAAAAATTTCACACCCACTAAAATGCACACTCTTCAACAGATCTTAAAAACCATTAATCTCTTGAAAACCTAAAGTTCAAATCTTAAGTTCACCATAAAAATCTTCCCTTTGACCACGTTTTTCACTCTCACGGCAATATTCGTCTCATTCTTTCTTACGACAGTATCTCATTAGCCCTCTACAGTTTTTTCTTTTTTTTTAGAGTTCTTGATCGGAAACCCTTTAGAGGCTTTGCTAGGTGGCATTTGGGTTTCAAACTTCCATAAAAGTTGAAAAGAATGTTCGTCATCACCCTAAAATAACAATACAAATTAAATTTAGGAATTTGATCGATAATACATGTTGGAACAAAATTCATATATCCAAAACTAAGATGTTGAACATATGAATAGTGTTCAATTATCCATTGTCGAACTAATGTCTTTAATTCGGTCTTGTGTTGTCATTTTTTTATTATATGTTTGGGAGTTCAGTATTAAAAAAATGTCAAACTATTTTCATCATTTTTTGTTCATGTTTTTGAATGAACCTACCATTACAAGGCCAACATTCTTTCAGTTACGAACACTATCAAAGTTATGAACTTCTTCTGAATTTATATTGTTGTACTTCATTCGTTTCATAATATTGTAATTGTCGGAAAAACTTCTATTTATTGCTATTGCCGGAAAAGTGTGTATAATCGAATGGTTGCCACTGTTGCTATCGAAATATTGTCGCCAGAAGGTTTTCAAGGTTTTGAATATGGGTAAATTTTGATGGTTATGAAGTGTATGGTTGGTGATAGAGGTGAGTACTCATATAAACTCTATCTTATAATTAAGTGGGTGTATGAGTTTAATTGTGAGATAGGTTATTTCAAAATAATTGATGTAATCTTTAATAATTTCATATGAGGTTAATAAAAATAAATAAATAAATGGGAGTCTAAAATAATAAGTGAAGTGCTAATAGAAACACTTTATTAAACTCAATGTAGATATGCATAAAATGCCTAAAATACTATTTTTTTTTTCTTGAGTTTAAATTGATAAAATTAAAAATTCATGATTTATTTTGTTATAAGAGTCAAATACTAAATTTATTTTTATTTTTATAATTTCTCCTAAAAAAATTAAGAGCTAAAAGTGAGAAAAAAAAATCAAAAAATATTAAACAGTCAGAATTTTTTTTCTACAGAATTAATTAAAAAATAAAATTCCTAACTACTTTCCTATACAATAATGAAATTACTTGAATTATTAATTGAAATATATTTCTAACTTCATTATATACTCTTAATTTACTTAATGATTTATTAATAAAATGAGTCATTTATTATGAAATTAGAAACTTTAAGAGAGAGATGTAATTTTTAGAAAAAAAATCCTATGGTACACATTTTATAACTAAAGAAGAAAATTATAAAATTTCATACTTTCTGAGTCATAACTAAACATAACATAAGACATAACTAAAAAAACTCATGAGTTATAACTAAAATAATATCAGAATTAAAAAATAAAAGAGTCGGGCTAGGGAGCTCGAATTTGAGCCCCCCGAATCCCCCTAATTCAAAAACGACGTCGTTTTTGAATTTTTTTTTTTTTTTTTTTTTTTTGAGAAGAAGAAAATCAGAAGAAGGAAGAAGAAGAGAAGGAAGGAGGAGAAGGAAGAAGGAGGACTGGAGGGGGAAGAAGAAGAAGAGAATGAAGGAGGAGGAGGAGGAGGAGGAAGCACTGGAGGGGGCCAACAAAATCGGGGTGGAGGCGGAGGCGGGGAGCGGGGGGCGGAGGCAAAGGCAGAGGCAGAGGCGGAGGCGGAGGCGGAGGCGGTGGCGGGGCTGCGACAACGAGCTGCGACGAGGCAAGGCGGGCAACGATCAGGCCACGGCGGGCGACGATCGGCAGACGGAGCTCCTCCTTTTCCCCTCTCTTTTCTCTCTCTCTCTTTCTCTTCTAAATTTCGGGCTATTCGGGGGGAGAATTAGGGAGAAAAAACATTTTCCAAAAGAAAATTAAACATAACTAAAAAAGAAAATAGTATAACTAAAAATGTATATGATGCACTCTTTTCAAGGTATGTATGTTAAAATTTTCTAATTTTTAAAATCATAATGAATAATTGATATTTTAAATAAATTTAAAGAATGTATTTATAAATTTTTTTTAATTTAAAAAATGGTCCAAGTGAAGAAAGGGAATGGCAGTC
The DNA here is from genome assembly GCF_055761805.1 of Camellia sinensis. Taxonomy (NCBI): domain Eukaryota; kingdom Viridiplantae; phylum Streptophyta; class Magnoliopsida; order Ericales; family Theaceae; genus Camellia; species Camellia sinensis. The sequence goes on from NC_138968.1 coordinate 16,423,496, forward strand.
CTCTCTCTTTGCCTGTTTTCAACTAATCCACAGAGAGAGACAGAGAGAGCGAGATATGGAGGCTTTTCCCAATATAAGCCATTTTTGTATTGTATTTCCAAAACTAGGCCAACTTCTGACGGAATTCCAAAACTAAGTTAAAGCGCCATTACTATTCGCGCTTTTACTGTTAGGAGCGCAAAAGTAGATGAACATGAAAATCGCTATTACAAATAGCGACTTTGATTAATAAGTCGCTGTTACGAATAGCGCTTATAGTGTTATTCTTTTTCCCAATAAAAAACGCTGTTCTTAACAGCGCTTTTCACACAAAATTTTGTTGCCAAAAAAATGCTATTGATAATAGCGATTTTAACAAAAAAAATTTTGCCAAAAAAATGCTATTTATAATAGCGATTTTAACAAAAAAATTTTTGCAGAAAAAACGCTATTCATAATAGCGATTTCAGTTCAAATTTTGTTCCAAAAAAACGCTATTTCTAATAGCGATTTTAACAGAAATTTTTCTCCCACCCAGCGTTTTTAACATAAACTTTGTTGGAATAAAACGCTATTTTCAAGATAAAACAAAAGAAAAAAACATAAAGCAATTATCATGTTAAAATATGTTTTTTTTTTTTCTTTTGTTTTTGTTTAGAATGTGTAATTCATAAATTTTACATAATATGAAAAAAAACCTCTTTTCATATATTAATTTTACATACTATTTTTCATATATATAATTTCAAAATCATATTCATGTAGATATTATTAAGCCAATCATGTTCATTTATTTGGCTTTACTGAAGCCGTTGTCATGTTACATTTTTCATTTTTTCTTTTGTCTTTGTTTTGTTTTAGAAAATGTAATTAAAAAAAAAATTTCGTCTTCACTAAAGTTGTTTTCATGTAAAAATTTTTTTTGCTTATTGTTTTGTGTAATTAATTATTTTTTTTTTCGCTTTACTAAAGTCGTTTTCATGTAATTTTTTTTTTTCTTTTGTCTTTGTTTTGGGTTGGAAGATGTTATTTAGAAAATTATTTTGGCTTTACGAAAGCCGTTTTCATTTAAACATAAATATATATTTATTCTTTTGTTTTGGGTTAGAAGGTGAGAATGTAATTCAGAAAATCAGTTTAGTAAACCAGTTTAGTAAAACCGTTTTGTACCCGTTTTCATTTATAAAATTTATTTTTTTGTATCGTCTTTGTTATGGGTTAGAATGTGATATGCATGCTGTACAGTTCGAAGCACACCCACACATTGTGCAACTCGACGAGCAACGACGAAGGGTGAGACGCGAAGACCACCGCGGAGTAGGCCAAGAAGACAAAGGCCACAGCGAGAGCTCCTAAAATAAATTTTCTCAACATTTTTGTAATAATACTTAATACATAATATACGAAGTCAGTACTTTACAAAATACTCATACGGGTATGAAAACAACATAACTGAAGTTGCAAATGTAATAGTTTTCAGTTACGTAGGCAGTACAGACATAATTCTCCCACAAAAATACATTATGGACACCATGAACTGAACACACATTACATACATCCTGGACACTCTTAACTGAACACATAGTACATAAACATAACAGTTAGATAGAGAAACACCTAATTCATGACCTAATATTGCATATTAATAGCCGTAACATTTGACAGACACAATACATAAACATAAACTTAAACATAAACATAACATAACATAACAGTTATACTTACTCTAACACAGACATTACATATTAATGGAAGTTGTTATATTGCCGAAGTGTAGACATTAACACCTAATTCGCGCTTAAATCGGCAGGTGGCTCAGAGTCTGAACAATCCGAAAGCTCAGCGTCAGAGACAAGTTCAGGATCCTCCATGATAGCCTTGATAGCCGCAACATTTGGTTCTGTTTTGTTCTTCTGGGCATCCTTCTTAAGTATGAGTAGCTGCATATCGCGGGCCAATCTACGACCCATTTGAGAAATCTCACGTTCTAGTGTTTGACATAGTCGATCAACATTATCAGGATCTTCCTTTTGGATCTCAACAGAACGTGCTTTTGGCACCTTCAGTCCTCTTTCCCGACATAATCTTTCGTTTTGCACTCGCTCTATAAATAGTGCGGGCCACTTAAGAAGTCTAGCCTTTGCATAACCATATCCTGTTTGATTTTCTGATGGATCCTCCACCAAACCACATGGATCTCGATAGTACTTGGGCATGACGAAATGTCGCTTCCCAAACCTATCATGATAAGCACAAGAGGCATCCAAGAAAGGAAATGGTGTTTCATCTTCAGCATCGCCACTTCCCCTTCCCCCTCCTCGTCGTGAACTTTCACCCCTTTGCAAGTTCCTACCACCTCTGCGACCCCCACTCCCTCCTATGAACCATGTAGCCATGCTAATTTTTTAAAACAAATGAATAATAATTTCGTAGGGCGAAATGAGTTGTAAGGTTGTGTCTTCACCTTGAGTTGTAAGGTTGTGTCTTCACCTTTACTCGTTTATATAGTTGATTATGAACGGATAAATGAGAATCCCACATATATGCATGCTGACTGTAAGGTAAATGCATGCTGACTGTAAGGTAAATCAGTAGATTCACTGTTGCCATGTGACTTTCTAAATTGAGAATCCCACATATATCAATACGAGATGAGTTGTCACTGTAACAAAAAAGTCGAGCAAAAAATGGAGAAAACCAAAGCATGTGCACCAAGTCACATCACTTCACAATCCATCTGCATATACGAACAAAATAAGGGCATGGTGACTGTAAGGTAATTCAGTGAATTCACTGTTGCCATGTGACTTTCTAAGTTGAGAATCCCACATATATCAATAACAGATGAGTTGTCACTGTAATAAAAAAAATCGAGCAACAAATCGAGGAAACCAAAGCCTGTGCACCAATTCACATGACTTGACCATCCATCTGCATATAAGGACAAAATAAAGGCATGCTGTTGTTAAGGTAAATCAGTGAATTCACTGTTGCCATGTGACTTTCTGAGTTGAGAATCTCACATATATCAATAACAGATGAGTTGTAATAAAAAAAATCGAGCAAAAAATCGAGAAAACCAAAGCCTCTGCACCAAGTCACATGACTTCACAATCCATCTGCATATACAGACAAAATAAAGGCAGGCTGACAATAAGGTAAATCAATGAATTCACTGTTGCCATGTGACTTTCTGAGTTGAGAATCCCACATATGTAAATAAGAGATGAGTTGTGACTGTAATAAAAAAATCAATAAAACCGAAGACTGTGCACCAGGTCACATGACTTCACAATCTATCTGCATATACTGACAAGTCTCTCCACGATTTGACTACTCAATGTGTGAAAAAATGAAGCTTTGTATTTCATTGAAAAGTATGACTATTTGAATTGTTCTTGTCATTTGGGAAGCTATTCACCGACCTACCTGTTATGTTTTATGTGTTGTTGAAGGCGGTAGTTCGATTCACCGAGTTTAGTTTTTTGTCAACCCCTCATTCATTACCGGAGTCATAATTTTTACTGGACTTTCAAGAATTGGAAGGTGTCTCTTTCTTCTTTCCTGATGGAGATTGAAATTCGTTGTAATTTCATCCCTATTTCAGCAGCCCCAGTTAAGGGAACCTTTTCTCCGAGTTGCCTGATCTATTTTATGTGTTTTAAGTATTCACATAATTGAACATACATTAATCCATTAATTAATCCAGAACATTCATTAACAAATTGCAATTCAATAAAGAAAGTCATGAACTCATAAATGTGTACTTATAAATGTAGGTATTTCATAAACTTCAGGTTCATAACAAAAATACTTGAAATACATCCGTACGTTACACCAACAACAACGTTGTCTTACACTCCAGGAACGAACATATGAAAGATAACGGTGTTTGATTTCTTATTCGTCATCTGACATGTAGTAGTCAGAGAGATATTTTTCATTGTTGAAGACATTATTTCGCTCAACCATTGTCAAATCTCTGTTGCTTGCTTCTGCCATTTCAGTGGCTAGCTGAAGCATGAAATGTCGACATCTCCGCATCAACATCCTGTTGTTCTCCTTCTTAATTCTGCTAACTGCTTTTTCATAGTCACTCACATTTCGTCTAGCCATGGTCAATGAACGACGATGAGGTACCGGTGCCCCAAAGTTACGTAGATCATTATACAATCCTTCTTGCTCCGTTACCCTGAACGCCCATTCTGCTCGGATACCAGCATAATAATCCTTCGGACTTGAGTACTTTTCGCTCTTGTAGTCATACATAAATGGAGGTAGCAGCCACACTTTCGGATTTCTTTGCCGGCGTGAACTTCCTGCACCTCTTGAAGACATTGTTAATAAAATTTAAAAAAATAATAATAATAGTAATTGTATATCTATTACTATTGTTATGCCTTCAACAAACATCATACTGGGGTATTTATAGACATGATAGTGGTGCTAGGGCACTATGGAATAAGTGATACACGTGATATTATTTGATGTTATTCATTTCATGTAATTTTGATTACCCGTGACTTTGTGTACCTGTGATGTAGTCACGGACGTGGTTGTAAGATAAAATAATAATTGTAGGCCATAGAATCACAATGCTATCCCTTCATATTCGAGCAGTGCGTTGTCAAATAAAACAAAATGCAGTGAGTTGTCACATCGGCACATGAAACTATTTTGTCATGCTTACTTTTGTAATACAATAAGTACTCACTTGGAATTGACGATTTCAGTACGTATAAGTGTTTTCGAGAAATTATAAATGAAATCGAAAAATGAAATTTTCTTTGTATTAAAGTAATATTGTTCATAAACTATCATTGTTTTTCTTACCAACATAAGAAAATGGTCACCTGCTAGGTAAACACGATTGGAACTTTGGTGCCTATATTTTATCTTATTTTCAGTTAATGAACTTCACAGTCATCCGATTTTTATTGTCATTACACAATCGTCCATCATATTTTTTTACCAACATAATAGCATTTCTGCTTCTTTTCACAGTCATAATAATGTGACTTAGATGAATTCTGAAATGTGCGGAAAAAACAAAGCATGTAAGTTGCACTGCAGAAGTCACATGCATCACGTAATGTCAAGAAAAAAGTCACAACGTATACAAGCATGGCAAAGTAAGAAAGTCACATGCATTACTGCATCACTGCATAAAGTGACATGCAGCATTGCATCACTGCACAAAGTCACATGCAGTGATGCACAAAGTCACACGCATCACTGTATCACTGCACAAAGTCAGATGCATCCCTGCATCGCTGCACAAAGTCACATACCTCCTACGTACTGTGCCCATTGCAATTATGCACAAAGTCACAGGCATCGCTGCATCTGCGGCACAATAGCCGATGCTACAGGCCGTTGATTCGTTCATGACTGCACAAAGTCGAGTCCTGACAGCCGTATGCACTGGATAAGGTCAGTGGCATGCATGTGATCGAACAGGAAATTGCATACACACAGCTACCATGTGTGTATATGGTATAAATATCGTAGCATACCACAACAAAAGTTTTACAGCTATTTCTACCGATATGATCATGACATATACGGTGGTTGATCTATATTCAGCAATGGGTCGCTATTGGGTTGCAGATGGAGATGAATTTCAATACCCATTAAATCCAAATTTGCGTTACTCACGTGCCACCGTCAATACCATGAGAGCTGAGTGGGAATTTCGCAAAACTCGAGCAAACGTTCTCGTTGAGCTATGCCGTGAAGTTAATCTTAAATTTCCTCGCCGGTTAGCCATGCGTATGCCAACTGACACTCCACAGTTGTTGCAAAGGGCATTGCATCGTATCCGCGACGAGGTTAATCGCATGACCCAACGTTTGCAGAGGTCCGAACTAATGAAGACCGCAAATGAGCGTGCCGAAGATGGGTTAATGGATGATGCACACCAGTACTACGCCTGGAGCATGGATGTTATGTATGAATCTGATATTGAGATGTCAGATGATGATGATAATGAATGAAATTGTTTGGATGAACGCCCAGGGCATTTCTGTAATGCATGCAATTTGTAATGCTTATCCATGACTTATCAATGAAGCGAGATATTTCAATTATTTTTAGCCTTGAACAAACATATTTTTTATAGCTTCTTTACACGTTTTGTTCAAACCAAACGCGTTTGTAATTTATGTTCTCCTAAATTACGGATAATGAGAGAGGGGTAGAGATGTGAAACAGATTTGTGTGATTCATCAATATAAATAAGAATAAAAAATTGTGAAATGATAATTGCGAATAAATAAGTATGACACTTACATCAGCTGTACAAGTTTGACACATACAAACAAAAAAAAGAAAAAAAAAAACCTATATAGTCCATACCGCAACCGCTAATGCCCTAACCTGCCCCCAGTCCCACAACCCCGACCGTGGATCTCCCTCCTCGGTCTCCTACGGTAGACTCTCTGAATATCTGGCACTCTCTCCCCTGCATGCTGCCCTCCACTGACTGCCTGTGGAGCCTGTGAGTGTGAGTGTGACCCCCCCTCTCCTGCATCTGATGCCCCTGATCCTGCCTGTGCCTGTAGATCATATACTGCTGTGAGCTGTGAAACTCCCACTCCCTCGTCTGGTGCAACTGTATCACGATCTGCAGCTGGACCACGACCTCTGCCTCTGCCCGCACCCCGACCTCGGCCGCGACGTCCCCCACGACCATAACCTCTCCCTCGCGCTCTGGGGGGGGGCTCAATATGGCCCTCATCATCAATGTGTGAGATGTCAGTGAGAACTACATCATGTGTACTCCTGGGTGCGGTCGAAGTAGTCCCCATAAAAGCAGGTGGTAACTGGGTGGGTGGGGTAGCAACATCATGCATGAACCGGGGGGCGGTCGAAGTACTCCCCAGAAAAGTAGGATGTAACTGGGTGGGTGGGGTAATAACATCATGTATGAAGTGGGGCGGTGACCAATCAGGGTCAGGGTCAGCATGCTGGGTAAGATGTACGTGTGGGGAATATGGAGAAATGTATGGGGTATCATGTGGTGGGGTGACTGAAGTCGAAGGACCTGCTGTGGCTGGCGCTGAACTGGAAGGCACTGACATGGACGGGACTGATGTGTCTGGAGCAGCTGCTGCAGTGTGTACACCGTAGTCCCCAAAATGCAGACGATCTACCCGATGGGCATGCTGGATCCCCTCGTACAATAACTCTCTGATCTCTACAAGGGCCTGCAGACCAAGCTGTCCATCACGTCTGAAAATAGCGTCCTCAGCCAAGTGATATGACCTCCCAGCTCGAACCACCTGTAAAAAAAATAGATATATTAGGCTATAGTTGACTGAAAATAATCAATTATGATATTAACAATTATCGGAGATATAGTACGCTACTCACCAATGACTCGAGAGAAGGCCCAACTCCCTGATATCCGGCCTCGGACAGGTGGCTTGGATTACCGACAAGTAGGTGTGTATGTCGCCGATACCACAACATGTAAGGGTCGGGAGAGGGGAGGACCCCATCGCTCCAGTCAGCCTGTACAATAGTGTCGCGACGGGCATCCCACAACTGTATGTATCGCATATGATGCTGACTCCAGTCAGTGCTCGCTCGGCCACGTCTATCCGTCGCATGCAACCGCCACTCGGTGTCACACCGATCCGGCACGGCCTGGACCCGACCAAACTGTCGGAGGACACGATCAGGGAGATGCCACTCAACCACGTCATAACAAATGAGTGGTACTCTCGCCATCCATATATCCTCACCTAGGCGGCAATAGTCTGGGAGCGTGTGGAGGACATCAGCATAAGGCTGCCAGATAAACTACAATAACGACAAGTCTATTAAAAATCGGTCATAAACATATACAGTCCATATGACAATTAAAATTTAGGTATTTAAATTTGATACCTCGCCGTCTATCATCCGGTCAAGCTGGTCTCTATACACGACCACTACGTGGGTCGATACGACCTCGTGGCTCATGTCAACCCTCCATCGGCTACCTCGAGGTCCGGCCGGCATCTGCATGTCTCCCTGCCCGATGGGAACCTCACCAGGAGCAACTAGTTGCCGCCTAGACGGGGCAATGCGAATCAATCTCTCCCACGCCCAAATCTGCAATAGTTTGAATGCAATTACAATACTGATATATGCCATACAATATGAATTGACATGTAATAAAATTCTTACTAACCTGTAGCAAGACAAGGGGTCCTCCGATCTGAGTCACACCCACCTGAGTGGCTCGACATAACATCCTATACAAGCATGCCAAAGCCGCGGCGCCCCAGCTGTACTGGCCGATGACGTCAATGTCTCTCAACAGTGGCAAATACATCAGCTTGAGCAGGTTCTGTGACTTATCAGGGAGAAGTACCCCCCAATAAGCCACAGAATATATGCTCGCGCATGCTGCTGTACTAACTCATCTGCAGCATCATCTGGAAAATCGCCCTGAAAATGCTCCGACAGCCACCTCACCCTCACTCTACCTGCCTGTAAGTCTGCAGGTGTAGGTGCTACTCCCAATAGCTCAGCACATAGCGCTATCCACTGCTCCGTCGTCAATGATGGGTCAAGTCCAGTAACTGCTCACCCATCAATCCGTAGACCGTATAGGACAGATACGTCCTGCAATGTGACGGTGGCCTCACCGGTCGGGAAATGAAATGTATGAGTCTCTGTGCGCCATCTCTCGACGAGAGCAGTAATGAGTGGGTGGTCCAGTCTGATATGGCCTATACGATATACACAATAGAATCCCGCGCGTAGTAGACACTGCAAGACTCTATGGTCCAATGGACGATCCCACAGGCCGGAATCTCCCCGTCGGCATGCCACCACGGTGCGTGACTGGTCCTGCATAACAGAATGAGTATTTTAAATTATAGCATTATCAAGGAAATGAAAAACAAAATGCAGTGTATTTTCATTGTACGCGTAAAGTCCAACAAACGTTATTGCATACCGGGTCCTCCCATATACTGTCAGCCCGATGTGGATGACTCAAAAGGGGGACCTCATCAGGTAGATGTGCCATGAAGCCTGTACAGTTGAAAAACAAATACATTTTGAAAAACTGTATTGGTGAGCATGTAATTTAACTATATCAATTAAGCTGAAATTATTATGTACATGACGACTTGAAAAATAAATGTGGTCGATTATTTTAAAAGTATAAATTTGTGTGCCATTAACATGGAAGCAATTAACTAAAATCAAAATTTTGCATATTATGTGCCCATTAAATATGATAAGCAATTCAACATAACCTATCGTTATCTATGCTTCGGACTAATATAAAAATCTTTTACAAAGTCATTTTACGATATCAGTTACATAAGCTTAATAATGACCAATAACATGTGGATAGTTTTTGTATGTCAATATTTACAAACAAAATGGAATGATCATTTTTTTTTTCAAAACTTCATTATTGATTTTGGCATATTTGACATAACGTCATTATTGATTTTGACATATTTGACAAAATTCGTTACATTTATGGCATATTCGACAACTTCATTATTGATTTTGTAATTTTTGTTTTGCAATAAAGTAAAAAATTTGTAAATTACGTACATGTAAATTACGTACATGTAATTCACAAAATTCTGTAATAAACATTTTGAATGAAGTAGAGAATAAAAACTATGATAGTTGTAAATTTCGTCAAGCAAATAAAACAATTACAATATATAAAGAATTAAGGAGTTTTCTTAAGTGTGCAAGTGCACACCATGTGCCACTTACACAAAAAGTGTAAGTGTAAGGTGTAAGTATAAGTATAAGGTGTAAGTGTAAGGTGTAAGTGTAAGGTGTAAGGTGTAAGTGGGTTGCACATGGTGTGCAACCTCAAAAAAGGTGTAAGTGTAAGGTTTAATTTTTTACAAAAGGTGTAAGTGTAAGGTGTAAGTGTAAGGTATAAGGTGTAAGGTGTAAGTTGCACACCATAACCAAACCCAAGAATTAAACAACAGAAATGATCTATTACAAATAAAAAATGTTCTATTACATGTATGACCCCGTTTACAAATAATGAATTACAAAAGAAAAGGAAATGATCTATTACAAATAAAGAATTACAAAAAGATTTTATTACAATATGTAAGTATTACATAGTCTTCATCGACCAAGTCGCGCCGGACATGTTCGCCTGTCATGACCTGTCTGCTGGCACTCACTGCAACGAGCGGTCAAACGCCTATCTGATATGTCCATCTCATTCGGAATACGAGACATAGATGCACGACCCCGTTTCACTTGTCGCAGACGCAGTACATTAGGCATTAAAGTCCACTGCGGATCAGCCCAATAATCTTGATGCGGTATTGGATTGAATTTAGTTTCCCAAACCCTCATGTATACAGGAAGCCTATATACTGGATCAACGTACTCGAATGGATTGTCACCGCATTCAGACATTACAGCGAGCATATGAGAACATGGATAGTGTCGTATCTCATATTTCCCACAACTGCACGTGGGTTGATTCATCCGCACAATTTGTGTATTGCGACCTCGTCCATGGCGAAAAGATGTTTGCACCTCAAACACGTGGCGTGGCCTATAAAAAAATTATAATAGAAACTAATGAAGTTCATGTTTTTAGGTGTAGTTAAATTGACAACATAATAACAATAATTTAATTTATATTACAAACTAACCTGTCATATGATATCAACTTGAAAGTATTTGCCCTTGCGATGCCATCCTCAATAGTTTTTTGCATCTGTCTAGGGTATTGGAACTCATTTCGTACATCTAGTTCAGCTTGGGCTCCCATCTCGTCAAAATATTTTACAAGCCGCCGAAATGTAAATTCTACCATAGCTGAGATAGGTAAGTTCCTTGCACCTTTCAAGACGCTATTGAAGCACTCTGCATCATTGCTAGTCAATACCCCCCAGCGATGTCCACCGTCATACGAAAGGGCCCACTCCTCAGGATTCATCTTGTAAACCCAAGTGATGGCTTCTTGGTCAATAGCCTGTATTTGTTGTAAGTAACCATTACACTTTCGTCGTTGATGAGCACTTCCTGCTTTCCATAGAAGTTGTTTCAGCTCCTTATTTCTGAACGTAGTGTTAAAGTTACTACAAACATGTCGAAGGCAGTGCCGATGATATCCAACAAATTGGAGCGAGGGATTCAACCAATGCCGCCTTACAGCAGCTAAAATACTCTCAGCTCGATCGGATATCAAAGTCACTCCCTGTCGGTCCATGACAATATGTTCCTTGATATTTGAAATGAAGAACGACCAAGACTCCAAACTCTCCTTGTCGACAACAGCAAATGCAAGCGGTAGTACTTTGCCATTGGCGGTGACAATCGTTGCTACAAGCAACACACCAGTGTATTTCCCGTATAAGAATGTACCATCTATGGTTATAACAGGCCTACAATGTCTGAATCCATTGATGACGGGTTTGAAAGACCAAAAAACAAAGTGGAAGACGGGCATAATGGTTGTATTTCCGGTATATCTATGCTTCCATTGCACGATGGTACCAGGATTAGATGTTTGTAATGCATACATGAATTTAGGCAACATCATATATGATTCATCCCAATCTCCGAATACCATTCGAATTGCCTTTGCCCTTGCATGCCACGCCTTCTTGTAATGTATAGTATAGTTCATGGATTTTTTTATGTCTTCGATGACATTCTTAATGGGCATATCAGGTTCGTTCTGCATACAACAATACCTATGAGTCAGATTATTTTGGTGTGAACACTTTAAAGACACAATTTTGGTGTGAACACTTTAAATAAACAATGTGTATATAAATGTAAACATTTATTTTGTATACTCACCGCAACTTGTCCCAAAAGATGAGAAGCAATGTAACTGGAGCTAATATTTGTGTGGTCCCTGTTCGTTCGTGGGTATAAACAATGGTGAGGACCCCTATACTGCTTTATTTCAAAAAGCCCATGTCTCTTACTAAGAGATGCACGCAACCACCATCTACAGTCGTGCTTGCAAGCACACACCCAAATGTCTCGCTTGGAGGTTACGACTTTGTACTCTCGATTATTTGTTGCATGGTACAATTTCACAGCATGTACGAGTTGCTTCTTATCAACGAAAACCATCCCTTTGTCCAACTCTGGATTTTCAGCATTCCAGATTCGGTTACGGGGAACGACATCGCGGTTACTAATGTCAAAATCACCACCCATGTGAATGTTTTCAAAGAAAGGGATTTCAGGTCTAGGTGGAATGGGGGCATTCTGAATATCAACGGGAGCGTCGACATCATCTTCTTCATCATCATCATCATCTGATCCGCCCAATAAATTTTCTTCATCACACATTTCATTCTCATCATTGTCTAGGGCGACATCAGGACCGTACATGTCACTGTCAGCAAACTGCACAAAATTAACCGTTTCAGCCATATTACCAGCAACTTCAACTGGAGTCGTATGATGGCTATAGGTGGGCACATCTTGGGTGTTATTGTGAAATTCAGTCTCGTATCCACCATGTGAACTTGATTCTCCACCATGGCCATGAAATGTCTGTTGTGTGTAGCCAGCTGCATAACATTCATTTGATTCATACATAGGAGACTGAAATGCTGTCGTGTCAACCCCATGTGTCAGCAATGTAGTGAACGGATGCGATTCCATCTGTGTTACATTCGGAAGATTCTGTACAACCTCTTTCTGAATGTACACTTCCAAACAATTTGGTGGTTCGAAATTTCCACCGATACTTAAAACGGTGTTCAACGCCTCATCGTCATTTATCGGTAATATTTTGTATTTGCTGGTTGCTTGCCACTGGCGATAAGGATATCTACATTTGAAGATCAATCGGACTGTTTCCCCGTAACTTGCGACCTTGGACATAAACATCTCCTCCAAATTGCCAAGTGTGGTGCCAAGTTGCACCATATATATCCCTTTCGGCTCAGCATCATATAACACACCTTCATCGGGATCCCGAATTATGTTTCCCCCCCAGTAAAAGATAATTGGAACAGTTGCCATATACTTGCTTCAATGAAACAATAAATATTAAAATATCAACAATATACATATATCGAATTGTACTTGTAAAATAAACATTAAAATTTGCAGAAGCCACAAATAAAAGCAACCCTCTAATTTTTTATCAATTTATATTTTCCAGGGTTGAAGGAACTGTAGAGGTGAAACATTAATTCAATTTGTATTTTGTCAACTATATATTTGTGTCTCAACTTGATTATTACTGTTTATTTTCTCATTTTGTTCACTTATTTTTATTCGTATAACAGAACAGCTGAGATTTCATCTATACGTGGAGTTATATATTGTGTCTCATTTACTTCGTATGTGAAGACTCTTATCTTTTCAACGTGAATGTTCTTTGTTGTCATTGCTCTATTGTCTTCATCTAAAAAACACATAACAAGAAGTATACTTGTTGTCTTAATTCTTTCGAATTAGTGGCGAAAAATAAAATAGGTTGAGAGATATTTAGTAGAGGGTGACGCGATTGATTTGGACAATATAAAATACAGGGTGCAAACATTGAGAGAGATTTTTTTAACCTGGTGATGTAATTGTTCAGATTTATGGAAAATATAAGTTAATTTGATTTGCTCCAACTTGTGCCATTACGGACCTTAATGACAAAGTTATTTCCTATGTGAACTAGTAACCCTCGTCCATTTTGTAGAGGGCATAGAGGCTTTCTTATAAAATTAAAACAACAAACTGATTTTGGATCATTTTGGATTGTTCTGAAAAGTAAGAAAAAAATTAAATTTATTTACTCCTTTTTTTTCTTACACATACAAAAACAAAAAAATAATTACAGAGATAATTTATAATGGCCAAAAATTAGAGATAATTAAATTGAAGTTGGTGGTTAAATGTATGGACTACATTTTGGATAGTTATCCATGTGAATCTATCGGGCCATCCGTACCAATTATTTGGTATTACAAAATACATGCTTACCCATCAACGTGCCAATTTTTTTTTCCCTTCTTACGTACGAAATTGCTATGGACTATTAATTAAAATAATTTATTACTCTTTTCATGCATATATGTCTGCACACCTCTATGGACAGAATAATTATGATATTTGCTTCCGCCAACCCCTAATTTTGTAAATCTATTTAAGTGGCCTTCGGTAATCTTAGGATTACTGGCCGGTCATACCTATAGTAGCGGGTTTGGGTCGTGATAGAGTGGTATCAGAGCACGAGTTATACCGTACACATGAGTCCATATAAGCTACTAGATGTCCTAGACAGAATTAGGGGCATTACATCAGCATGTGTTAGTGTATGTGAAATTATACGACATGTCTGAAACAATTAGACATGAAATGAAATTGAGCTTTGTCAAAACTATAAACGAGCTATTTGCCTATGTTTATTAGTGCTCTATTTACCTATAGCAAATGGAGAGAACAAGAAGTGATGATGTGATTGAATCCTTTGATGGCAGAATGGAAAGAATGTTAGAAGCTTTAACCGAGTCCATGAGATAACAACAGAGACAACAACTACCTCTTTCGCCTTCTTCAGTGCAAGTGGAACTGATAATTAATGACATTATCGGGTTGACTCAGAAATTTAACAAGATGAAACCTCTGAATTTTCTAGGTGTTATTGAGCCACTGAAAGTTGAAACCTGGATACTAGAAACTGAAAAATTATTTGAAGTGTTTCCATGTTGGATCATTTTGGATCGTTCTGAAAAGTAAGAAAACTTGATTTTGGATCATTTTGGATCGTTCTGAAAAGTAAGAAAAAAATTAAATTTATTTACTCCTTTTTTTTCTTACACATACAAAAACAAAAAAATAATTACAGAAATAATTTATAATGGCAAAAAATTACAGATAATTAAATTGAAGTTGGTGGTTAAATGTATGGACTACATTTTGGATAGTTATCCATGTGAATCTATCGGGCCATCCGTACCAATTATTTGGTATTACAAAACACATGCTTACCCATCAAAGTGCCAATTTTTTTTTTCCCCCTTCTTACGTACGAAATTGCTATGGACTATTAATTAAAATAATTTATTACTCTTTTCATGCATATATTGTAACTACTCTAAATTTATTACAAAGTAGATTTTCCTTTTCAATGGTAGTGGACAATCACAAAGTGAAAAAGACGATAAGTCAGTTCGTTCAATACCCATTTCAAAAACTTTCTCAAATTTTCTTCAGTTTTCTCATAAAATTTTAATTTGTACTAGAATACTATTATATGTATTACAAATTCAGCTCATTAAATGTTTTAATCATATTTTGGCTGCTTGACCCCAAATATAGTGAAATAAATCAAACGAAATTAAACCAAATTTTTTTTTTTTTAAATCAAATACAGTCAAATTTAAATATTTTCAGAAACCAATAAAAATATTTCTTTTCAATAAAATAGAGTCAAAATTAAATATTTTGATAAACCAATAAAAATATTTCTTTTTAATAAAATAGAGTCAAAATTAAATATTTTGAGAAACCAATAAAAATATTTCTTTTTAATAAAATAGAGTCAAAATTAAATATATGAATTTCGGATTTTTTAATCGCAATTCTTAATTAAAAAAAATTACTTTCAAAACCCTAATTTCCTTTTAATTCCTCTTCACAAGCAAAAAAAAAACAATTTCCAATTCAACAAATGTACGTTGGTTTATTCAATATTCAAAATATAGACATTTTCATTCACAAGCATAATTTCAAAATTCTAATTCCTGATTTCAAATTTAAAAATATAAACATTCAAAATATTCAAATTTATTCAATATTCAAAATATTTTTCTTTTGGGTCCAATGCCAGTGGTGCAATACATAGTAATTAATGGGTGGACATTGGAGATTCTTCTTTCTACTAATAAACCCACTTCGCAAAAGTATGAAACAAAGAACTAGCTTGTTGGTCAAGAGTCTTGCACTTTGTTTGGAGCTCAAGGATGGACTCTCCCAATTCATGCGTGTGTCTTTCATCCTTGCATTTGTTGGTTTTATTATTGTATGTTTGTCATTGTGTGTTAGACTTTTATAGTTGAATGTTTAATTTAAGAGTAATATTAGAGATCTTAAAAGATTTATCAAAATTTCTACTAAATGTCTCACGTAGGACCCATACCATGCAGGTCCCATGTAGATTCCACACCTACGTGAGACATTTAGTAGAAATTTTAATAAATTTTTTAGGGTCTTTAACATTTTGGTTAATTTAATTCAGTTTTTATGACAATTGGAATGAAAAAATTGGTGAAAAGTCTATTTTGATGGGTATATGCGGCATTAGGTCAATGATTAATTTATTTTATTGATAAGGACATAATAATAAAAGGTTTTGGTGGAAAAAAAAAAACAAATTATTGTTTTGAAGATTTATTTATTTATTTTTATTTTCACTCTTGTGTAGTTATACCCTTACACACCACAATCACTCGACTGTCGCTAGATAGTCACAGGACCATCATCGGAAAAGTCATCGACAGTTGTGGTGATAATTTGGACAAATGAGTGACACGTGAACAGATAAATGACAATTAGATAAATAGAGATAACATGATCTTTTACGTTGTTGTTGTTCTTATAGTCCCTGTGCCTTGAAACATTCGTTAATCAGATCCAACATATAATTACTTTGGATTTTTCTCATATTGAGATCTCAATAAGAGAGAACTTGAGGAGCCTATAGAGCCCATCACAAGTTCCGTTTCGATGATTCGAACCGTTTATTTTGTAAAATCCTACATTATCACATTTTAGTACCCTTTTGGGAACTTTATTTTTTTAGTAGCTTTTTAATGTTTTGGTCTTTTTATGAGGTGAAAAAAATTAATGTGTTTGGAATTTTTTTTTAATTGAATAAATAGTTGTGAGGAAAAAAATGATTGATATATATGATGTGATCTTTTACTTAGACTTTGTTTGGGAAGTGGGTTGGTTTTTTTGGCTTTTTTAACTATTTTAGCCTGGGCTAAAAAGTTTGGTTTGGGAAGGACTTTTTGACTTTTTGACTTTTTTGACTTTTTTTGTGAGAGAAGAGTGTAAGGATTATGGGTTGAATGTGATATTTTGTTTATTGTGACTAAAATAGCTTATTTTATCTTTTGTGGCTATTTTAGCCAAAAAAAGCCCAAAAAGTCTCTTCCCAAATAGAGGCTAATAGGGTTGAATTTGTTAACTTTTTGATTTTTGATTTTTTTTTTTTTTAGTAGTCTTTTCAGCCAAATATTTTAGCCAATTTACCTCTGGTCAAACGGACCTTAATTAGCAAATCCCATGGGACTTGAAGGCTTAAGCACATTATGACAAGCGTCTTTTTAACATGTGCCCAATGTATTTAATTATTTTAACTATCTTCATTTGTATAGGAGAATGTAAAACATAAATAGAAATAAATATGATGAAACTTAGATATTTTTGTACATAGACAAAAATGTTCTCACATCTGAAATAATGAAATTAACTAATTTATAAAAAAAATATAACAAAATAAAATGATAGTACCCTCTTGAATAAAAAAACAAAAACATTAATATTTCATTATAAATAAAATATAAATTTATAAATCATATAAATAATATTACTTTCTTTATTTGGAAGCTCATTTAACTTGAAACAATTCTTTGAAATAGATTGTTGAATTTCACTTACAATTAGATTTTAATCTATTAATTTTATAATATTAGAACCAAAAAAATAAAATCCATTGATGCTATAATATTACAAAAAAAAAAAAAGCATTTCAATTTATTCCAAAAAATAAAAAACCAAATAAATAAAAATACTTTATTTAAAATTATATAATGACAGTATATGTTTCAAATTAAAAATACTTTATTTTGATAAACCAATAAAAATATTTCTTTTTAATAAAATAGAGTCAAAATTAAATATATGAATTTCGGATTTTTTAATCGCAATTCTTAATTAAAAAAAATTACTTTTAAAACCCTAATTTCCTTTTAATTCCTCTTCACAAGCAAAAAAAAAACAATTTCCAATTCAACAAATGTACGTTGGTTTATTCAATATTCAAAATATAGACATTTTCATTCACAAGCATAATTTCAAAATTCTAATTCCTGATTTCAAATTTAAAAATATAAACATTTCGTCATTTCAATTCTCAATTCTCAATTCTCAATTCTCAATTCTCAATTATATGAATTTCATAATATCACATTAACAATTATCAATTATATGAATTGATGATTTACGAATTTCATCATTCCAAATTTCAATTCTCAATTCTCAATTCTCATATTTATGATTTATTTAACAAATTCAAAAAATTAAAAAAATTCCAAACCCGATTTATGATTCAAAAGCATAAAAATTCAAATGCATTACAACACTTAATAATGTGAACCCTAAAATGACATCCTAATTTGAACATTCCTAATAATGTGAACAATCTAATATCGAACCCTAATTTCATCACCACAACCACACGGACAAAGCATAAACATTCATAACCATATTCAATTTCATAACCACAATGATAAAAACCCTAACATTGACAGAAAAATACATTTAATAATTCCAAAAAATTCAAAAACTAACCCTGATTCCAAAAAATTCAAATACATTTAAAAATCCTAACATTGACAGAAAAACCCTAACCCGTATGCCAAAAAATTCCAAACCCTAATTTCATAACCACAATGATAAAAACCCTAACACATTTAATAATTCACAAGTAAAACCCTAACATTGACAGAAAAATACAACACATTTACAAACACAAAAACTAAATACATAAAATTAGGGTTAATGTCATACCACGGAGAGAGAGAGAGAGCAGAGACAGAGAGCGAGAGCGAGCTGAGATGGAGGAGCGAGAGCAGAGAGAGAGAGAGCGAGCGAGAGCAGAGAGCGAGCGAGAGCAGAGAGCAGAGAGCCAAAAACCTAAGTCTGAAAATCTGAAAAACGTATGCAAATGAGGGGGGGGGTTCGTTCGTATATATGAGGACTTTGAAAACGCTGATATAAAAAGCGATTTCATTTAAATGAAATCGCTATTAGAAATAGCGTTTTTTTGGCAACAAAATTTGAACTGAAATCGCTATTAGAGATAGCGTTTTTTCTGGGGAAAATTTTTTGTTAAAATCGCTATTAGAAATAGCGTTTTTGGGCAATTTTGAAAAAAGCGCTATTAGGAAAAGCGTTTTTATCCGCAGAAAAACAAACACTAGAAGCGCTATTTGTAATAGCGACTTATTAATCAAAGTCGCTATTTGTAATAGCGATTTTCCTGTTCATCTACTTTTGCGCTCCTAATAGTAAAAGCGCGAATAGTAATGGCGCTTTAACTTAGTTTTGGAATTCCGTCAGAAGTTCGCCTAGTTTTGGAAATACAATACAAAAATGGCTTATATTGGGAAAAGCCTCCGAGATATGGGTGGAGGAGGATTCCAAGTGATGGGGAGAATTCCCAGCATCAAATTCCCACTACGATACCCAAAATCCTCTGCGTCAGGTCTCTCCCTTCCCCCTCCCTTTCTCTCTCTTTTCTTCTTCCGATCTATTTTTTTTTTTGGTATTTATAAATTTATGTGTGCTTCTAACTGCCAGTTTATTTTACTTCATTACCAAGTTCTGATCTTTTTCCTTCTCTCTCTCTGTTGCTTCCATAACACAACCCACTACTTTTTTTGAAATTCTGACTAATTTTACTGCACTTCACTTGCTTAGTTTTTAATTGATTGTTTTTTTCATTTCTTTCCTTTTGCCTAAACAAAAAATTAATTTTTTTTTTTTGGGAATTGCTTGGTCTTATGAACTGGGTCAGTTATGGTTAGCAAATTTAGGGTTTGTGCTTCTCTATGTTGTTTTCTTGAATCATTGATTGATCTAAGTTTGATATTTTTTAGCTAATGAGATCACCTGATGTATTTTTAAACAATCTCAAATGAGTGGTATCTGATGCTAGATTTAGTAAATGCCTTGACGCTACCAAGTAAAATTAGTTTAGGGAGGAGATTAGTATTCATACACATTGCTAACTGAGATATTAGTATAGATTTTTTTTTTTTTTTTTTTGAAGTTTTAAAAAGAAGGTGAAATGAGGATGTGAAATGGAGTAATGGCAACATAAGAGAGTTCAAATCTAAATGAATGCATCAGTCATGGGGACTCAGTAAATTTCACTTTAATTTGGGACAAGACTAGAAGGTTGGACAACAGGGTTTGCTTATGTGTTAGTAAATATATATCATTATACTAGCTAGAAGCACTATTGTTCTGATCAAGGGCGGAACTACTTGGCACGGGATTCTCTGTCCCTAAATCCTTTTTGGTCCCAATAAACTCCCAAGCTCCTTGCCATAGGATTGTCTCAAGATTTTCGTGTCGAGAGATTCTCACACACATATACCATGCCTGACAATGCATTGGGACAAAGGGACATAGGGATTTCGGAATAGAGTATCCCTAGACGAACTACTTCAAATTATTGTACATGTACTAGTTAGGAGCACTTCTTTATTAATGAATTAGTTCATTGTTTTAAATCATGGGACTCGAGCACTAAAAGGTGCTGATTCAACAACCTCCATATGTAGTCATGATATGTTTTGGAAAAAATATTGCTAAATTTAATCGTGTGATCATCACACTTACATAGGACCATGGGTGTCAAAAATGTACATATCAAGGTTTTGGCTCTGGTTGAATATGTCACAGTTAGGAAGCAGTTTGGCCAGTAGGCGACTGGTAAGAAGAATGGGATTGAAGGTACCCCATGTTTTGTGGGATATTAGGGGTTGAGAAATTTTGAAGAAGGAGAAATGTTGTCAAATTTTGACAACTGACTTAGAAATAGAAGAAGGAATGCGAGGTCTAATTCCCTTCCTACAATCTTGTCAATTTGCAGTGGAAACAAAATTTCTGTGTTGTTCACTGCAACTTCTTAAACCAGGTCTCAAGGTATATCTTTCCACTGTTGTTCTGTTCTTTACTTTTTTGAGATGTATCAATGTTGCTAAACAGCAATTGGACACCACACTAGGCTTCAAGTGCTCCTTTTAGAGGAAGCTACAATGTAAAAATCTCAAATTTATACTTTGGTGGTTTGATTCAAAGTTCAAACATTGGATATTGGTACTTTGGAGTACTGTTAAAGTAATTTTGCATTCATCTGCAAAAACGGTGTTTTCAAACATTAAGGGCTTGTTTGGTTTGTTTTTGGGAGAGTTGTTTTTGAAAAAAAATTTGGGGAGAGAGTTTAGAAATTTTTTTGGTTTGTTTGGTTGTATATTTTGGGAGAGTTGTTTTTTTGGGAGTTTTGGATGATTTGATATTTTGGGAGAATTTGAGTAGATGTGTGTGACAGAAAAAGTGATTGAGAAGGAGAGAGGAGAGATAAAAAGTGATTGATTGATGTGTAAGAGAGAGAAAGTGATTTTGAAATTTTTTTGAGAAAAACTCAAACTAAACAATTTTTTATAATTTTTTTTCTAAAACCCATCTCCCAAATGCAAACCAAACATACCGTAAGGATCTTACTGAAGTAGTTATTTTTTTCGTATGAATTTTAGGTACATAATCAACTCTTTATAGAATAGTTATAAGGTCAACGATACTTTACGGGATAGAATGCTAGGCAATTAAAACACAAAACATAGATGAGAATACTTAGATAGATGTATGGTAAGATTATGAAAGATAGAATTGAAAATGAAAATATTCGTGAAAAGGTAAAAGTAGCACCAATTGAAAATAAGTTGAGAGAGAACAAGTTAGGATGTTATGATTATATACCACGAATAAATGCAACAGTAAGGAAGAGTAATATGAATACCACAGATGAAAATTTTAGGGGGGGGAGAAGACCTAAACTGATGTGGGATGTGTTAGTAAAAAAAAGTATGAATTTATTTAATTTAATTAAGCATATAGCCTTTGACCAAGTAGAGTGGCAAAAAATGATTCATGTAGTAGCTGACTCCGCTTGATTGAGACACAAGGCTTACTTTGGTTTGGTTAGTCAACCCTTTTGTTATTATCAATTTCCAGGTTCTGCATCAAGGTCAGATGTTCCAGCAGCGCCCACCAACACTGCTGTTGGAGGGAAAGCTTCTCTTCAGCCAAAGCGCACACCTGTCACAGACAGGGAAATAGAAGCTGTTCTGGTAAGGGTACTGTCCTTTCCATAGAGTCGAATTTGAATATTTCTTTTACCTGAGGTTGTATCAGAACTAAATCCAACCTTAAAACTTCAATTCTATACATTTAAAGTAATTGTAAAGTGCTCTATTGGAAAGTAAGTGTTTGATGATTAGCACAATGATGATACAAGGATCATGAGTGTCCACCTGTTTGATCTTTATGCTTGACAAGTTTGTCTTGCTGATTTTACATATATATCTTACCTAAAAGATCTGATCATAGATATTCAGACATTGAAGTAGATCATGCCTATGAAGTATGGATATGGATACGGATACGGATACGAATACAAATTTGGATATAGGATATGAGTATTACATGATACAGTTGATATGGAAAATCTAAAATATGTTAAGGATATGACAACTTATGTATATATATCTAATTAATTTTGTCATCACATATATGTAACAAACTTTTGTCTCTAATCATGTATTAAATGTTTTCAATTTCAAATTTATAATGCATTCACATAAAAAAATAAATTAAGTATAAAAAAAAGAAAAGAGAAAATGAAGGTTATGTTATGGAGACACAAAACTTGGACCAAATTTGAGCCATAAGGATCGAGTTTTACTGAAATTTTCTAATTAGACCTTGATCCTTATGCATTTTTTTATTTATTCTTTTTTCCACTATGTCTTCTGCAGTTGGGTGGCTGCTTGTGACTTTCAGTGGACTGACCTCCATGGAAGGAAGTGTTTTGACATTTGTTCTACCATTTTCCATCATATGATATATGAAACTACTACTACTACTACTACTACTACTACTACTACTACTACTACACTGAACTGTTGTGTTTTAACAGTGCCTGGCAATTCATAAATCAGCTAAATATGTAATCATATGCTGAACTAGAACTTAAGCCTGAAGGTTGAATACCGTCAACTCATTACTTTCATTTCCATTTCCTTTTTATCCTTTTCTTTAGCAGCAGCAACGTGAGCCATATATGGCAAGGCTACCACCTTACAGACCTCTATAGCATCAAGTGGCTGCCCATATGCTTCTATGTTAATATATGTGATTTGAGCTCCAATCTCTCCCCATTTTGTGTAAGAACACAGTACTTGAGAAAATGTTTTCGTTAGTATCAAAATTCGTGTGAAATTTTTACATCTTTGGATGCTTAACAGATTTGAATGAGATGCAACTCAATGGAGATGATTGCTTCTTGGTGTTGTGTTGGATTTTGGTTTGCATTAGAAAGGGCACGAGGCAGGAATTTGATGCCCAATTCCAAATTCTGATTAACACAGCAATTTGTTTCGGCAAAAATCAATTTTTAGAAGAAAAAAAATTTGTAGAAAACTTTTTCATATTTTGTTTGTGATATTGAAACTAATTGTTAGTGGTTTTTGGTGGTGGTGGC
Organism: Camellia sinensis; assembly: GCF_055761805.1. Classification (NCBI taxonomy): domain Eukaryota; kingdom Viridiplantae; phylum Streptophyta; class Magnoliopsida; order Ericales; family Theaceae; genus Camellia; species Camellia sinensis. The sequence continues at coordinate 16,447,002 of NC_138968.1, forward strand.
GGTTTTGAGGCACCTGTGATCACTACAAGAAAATCAAGTTTTACCAGCGTTTTTTATTGCAGTGCCCCGAAAAATGCTACTATAAATGGGCTATTGTGACAGTTGTTGACCACCATTACAAATAAAACTTTTAGCCGCATTTTTTCCTTAAAGTGCTGCCATATATTTTTTTGTAGTGACGGTTTGAACACAACCGCTATAATAAGCCAAACAAAATAAAGGAGCCAAACAAAATAAAGGCGCCAAACAAATTCTCATTTCGCGCTTATCAGAATTATTATTATTATTATTATTATTTTTTGGTGAATACATATCAGAATCAGTCCCAAAAAAACCGTTCAACTCCTTGATTACAATTTTGTGCCCTAGTCCATCAACACTTCTTTCACGAAGTATCATTGAGCCTTCGTTCATCCTCCACCGGTGTATCGACGACGTCAAGCTACACACCAATGTGATTTCAAGGTCAGTCTACTCTCTCTGTTTCTCTTTCTCTGCCTCTCTCGTTCTTCTAGTCTCTTGGCTTCTCTCTTTGCCTCTCTCTCTTTCTTATAGTCTCTCAATTTCTCTTTTTCTGCTTTCACTGTCTCCGGACAAGTTTGGGTACTTGCCATTCCATTCATATTGTTCTAATATCTCCAAAATTTCTCTATCTTAAAGGATTTCATGAACATCTTGAATGATTTTGATTTGGGAAAATAATTTTGATTATGATATTCACACACACACACACACACATATATTTGATCATCTATGACATTCATATTTTAACCAATATAATTAGTGAAGTGAAATCTCACGCCTCTAATTGTGAATAGCAATAAGGAATCATTATGTATGCTAGGTATTTAACAAAATGCCACAATGGAGTAATAGTGCCTACCCTTTTCTTTATAGGTTTGTTATGTTTTTCTATTTTTGTTTTTGTTGAGAAAATTGTTATCCATGAACTTAAGGCAGTTTGTAATGTTTTATTGACTTAATAATGTGATTAGAGGAAATTCAACATTTATATACACCCTTTTTTTGTTGAATCTAAGAACACAATTCTTGAAGTTACCAGTCATTCCCATATCACTAAAGGCCTTTAGTGCTTCCAATATATGGATTCTCTGCATTACACAAAAAATGTATCAGTATTTACTTGAAACTAACATGAACATGCATATATCTACCTTCTTAAGCTTTAATAGCCAAACTGAAACAACAGAAAGGAAGAGACATTTTCATAATATAGCATTCAAAAATCAAATTATGACATCTTTTTTCTACTATCTAGGACCTCCATACAAGCATTACGAGTCAAAACATTTTAGAATCCAAGATCCTTTAATAAGAATATGATTACCTTTTCCTAAAAGGAAAGGTACTGACCTTTATTTACAATGTAAAAAAAAGACTTAAATGTTGCAGTAATCCTTTTTTTTTTTCCAAGCCAACAGCCAGGTAGTGGTGACTTGGCTTTGGCTATTATTATCCACAACCATCTTCAACCCTCAAGAAGGAAAAACTAAGAAAAGATTGCTTTCCAAGACAGAGGCCTCCCATCCATTTACTTCAAATATTTTTTATCAAAGATGTCACAGCAGGGAGACACAGACAGTTCTAACACAGTGACAAAAGCTGGACCCAATAAGTGAAAAAAAAATCAAATTTTCCAACCAATCCCAAGAGTACCAGGAGAAGTTGGGAAGGTAAGAGTTGCCAACAAAATTCAGGAAGAAGTTTTGTAAAGAACTTAGAAATTAAAGATTAATTACAATAAACAAAAGTGATGGATGTTAAAAAGACATATTTATCACTATGCTAAACTTCTTTGATATACTGTAATTCTCAAATGAAGGACAAGGTGGAGATTGTCTTCATGTAAGGGGCCTATAAACTAAATAATAAAAGAAAAAAAGGTTGTAATTTACAAAAAAATTGTTTCAAGTATTACAATGTTAAAGACACATGAACTAGCAGAAAATTCAGTGATAAGAATAAGAATGCAGTCCAGTACTTAAACAATAAGATTCTTTAAAGGATACAGAACCATTCCATTCGCTAGCATGATAAAAATATAATATAAAATCAAAGTAAATAATTAGCCCTTATTTAGATTGACTCATGGCATATGAATCATGCTATTAGACAAAACAAAATGTTAATTGCAACTAGAACAAGTTGTGGGCTAACAAAAGAGAATTTAGAATTAGACAACAAACACCCTAATCCAAATCTGCTATAGTATTACAAGTGTTTGCTCTAATCCTATATCTCAATAGACATATTCATCTTTTATAATCAACAAAGAAGGAGATAGAGTAAAAAGCCTAGATGTAGGAATGAGAAAAATTAGAGATACCTCTTCCTTCAAGAGATTGTGAAGTTCGAATTTGCAGTCATCTAGTCTTCTCAGATCAGAACTATCAACAACCCATACCAAGCCATCAGTTTGCTCAAAGTGGTTCCTCCAGTAAGACCTGATTGTCCTTTGGCCCCTAACATCCCATATATTAAGGGTATACCTGCCGTTAACGTATCAAGTTTAATTCCCTTGTATCACAATAAATCACTTTAAAACTTCAAATAATTTTCAATGCTGTGTTGCAAATTAAGTAGAGGAAAAGGAATAAATAAACTTCCAAGGCTCTTTCTAGAGAGGAGAGAAAAGGAAAAGAAAAAGGAAAGAAATTCAAAGCATTGAATTTTACCCAAATAAAACGAATAGAGCATATCTCCAATCATTCATACCTCAATATTGAGGTAAAAAAGAACTTTATTGATGAGAAAATCATATATAACATATGTTACTACATCACTAAAAGGGGAGGAGTGTAAAGAGCATCAATGTAAGCCAACATTATCCCAACTAGATTGACACCACGAGGCTTACCCAATCATTTGTTAGCACCCCTCAACGTTTGTAAGATACCAACAGCAGCCACCAAGAAATAGGGAAATAAAACAGAGCTGCCATAGTCAATGGAGCATGCACAGCTGGTACTAACTTATCTGTCTATATATGCATTATAGCTTGTTGATGCTATCTGTTACTATATAAAGTTTGGTTCTTGGTAGTGTTGAATCAATTATTATGTAGTTATGAAGGGTAATCTTAATTTTTTTGGTTAATTCTATTATTGATATTGCTTTTTTAAATGTTTGAATAATCAGAATTATCTATATGTTCTAGTTCTTAGATTGAACATAAAATGTGAATCTATTGTGGATGCTTATGTTTCTGAATCTATTTAGTCATGCCTTTAAGGCCATAACTCTAAATTTACTGTAAACTAATTAATCCCTAGAAGATCAATCTTAGTTCAGTACTTAAATTAGAGTGGAATTAATGTCCAGAATTGATTTCTTCTGTTATAGTATTCTGCATTTGTTTCCATGCAATATTGTGTACAGAGTTGTGCTGAAGTCTGTATTCTTCTCATGCAATCGGTATTAGGATTTTCAAAATGGTCCATTGATGTAACTAGCTTGTCTATGTGATCTAACTAAGTAATTTCTAAATTGTTAGCTTTGCATGACTAAGTAAATAAATATAAAGTAATTGGTGAGAGTTTGGAGAACTTCAAGAGTGTCAAGTGAAAGAGATATAGAGTAATGCTCCAAGACCAACAAATAATCACTCATCTATGTTGTATTACGTGATTTATAGATTTTCAAATTGAAAATGATACTTATGCTCATTCAATCATTTTTATTGCAGGAAACAAGACAATATGAAAAAATCAAAATGGAAGTCGTTTTTCATTGCAGGAAATAGAACAATATGAAAGCATCAAAATGGACGTCATTTCTCGATTTGAACATTTTTCATGGAAGCAGGGATTAGTGGGAGACAATAATTAGTTTGCTAGAAACATTTGATCTATTTTGATATGACAAACTTATGTAATGAACCTTTTCATTAAGGTGTTTTGAATATTTTGAGATTATGAAAATGCAAATTCTTTTACCTTTTAGAATTATTGAGTATTGAGCTATTAGAATAACATAGTGCATTTATACATATATAATGGTGATTATGTAAGCAGGGATTAGTGGGAGACAATAATTAATGGTTAGCAAACCATTGAAAATTTCAAGCTATATATTATTGGTAATTGAATAGTAAAACATAGTCTATAATCGCGGTTAATAACCGTCGCTACAAATAAAATTCAAAAAAATTTTATAGCTGTAGCGACAGTGTAAAATTGATGGAATAGAGTCAAAATATAGTAGCGGTTGACAAAATGTTGCAAAAGCGAATTTTGTAGCAACAATCATACCGTCGCTATAAAGGTATATAAGCAATGGGTAGATTTGAGATATAGCGATGTTTACAACCGTCGCTATATCAACCGTCGTAAGAAAAATATTTATACCAACGGTTGAGAAAAGTGTCACAATACACCTATGCCGACAGGGCTATTGCAGCAGTTTAGCAGTCGCTATTCAAACCGTCGGTAAAAGTGTGCAAGTTTTTAGCGACGCTTTTTATTACTTTTAGTAGCGGTTTTGGCTGCTGCTATATGTCAATTATTTTGTAGTGGATGGTAATGTGATGGCTATTGGTAAGATTTTGGTGCAAAAAATATTTTTTACTTTTCGAAGTGAATAATATTTTTTACCCAAATAAATTGTACTTTGAAAGTGAAAAATATTTTTTTGTACCTAATCAGGACCGGAGAAATACAAAACACAAACATGCAAGAAAATATAATCGCATGCACACATAAAATACAATTCACTTCAAACTAGGAATATCTAAAAAGTTAAAGAGAGATAACTTTTTCCTCTCAAGTATAAATATATAGAAACTATGGCAACCTGTCACAAGTGCAAAAATATAGTAAATATCCTTACTCTATTCACTCGAGTATTTAGTGTCAAATATTTATCAAAATTCACACTACAATAAAACCTTCTTTTTTTTCCCTTTAAAAAAAAAAAAGGTTTTTATTCTTTCATGTTTTGTCATATCAAATACCAAGAGACCTTTTCATAGTAAACAAAAGGAGCATAACTCAGACATGGTGTGTTACCAATTTCAGAATCTGATTAACAAAACATCTTTCTTGCATAATTCTCCATAATAAGCTTGTTTGGTTTTAGTTTTCAAAAAATAATTTTTAGAAAATTTTACTTTTTTATTTTTCATATTTTAATGTTTTCAATGAATTTTTTTAATGTTTTAAACAATTTTTTTTTAAAATTTTTAGACACACTTGACATAAATACACTTAAAAAGTATAATATTTGTGAAAAAAATCTTAAAAAAATAAACTAAATACCAAAAAATTCCAAAAAAAAAATAAATAAATGAAAATTCAGTATGTTTTCGTATTTTTGTATATTTATTAAATTTTTAAAATATTTTTTTCACAAATATTTTACTATTTAGATACATTTAAGTAAGGTGCATCTAAAAAAGTAAATAAATTACTTAAAATTTTAAAAATATTCACTAAAAACAAAAAAATACAAAAAACAAAAAAAATTCAAAATTCAAAAAACTGAAACCAAAACAGATCAAAGGAAAAACTATTCTTTTCAACCATCACAAGGGCCACCTCTCTCACAAAACTATAAACACAAGACAACACACAAAACACCATCTAAGAGAATCCCTAAGAACGTACCACTAAACCCTGCAAATCCCACTCTGTTGCACTCTTTGAGTTCTTTTGAATCTCTGAGCCTAATATGAGGATGTGAAAACAAAGCCATCTGTCTATTTCGTGATAAATAGAGCTACATATATATATATATATATATGTCATTACTGTTTGTTTGCTGCTATCTTGTTGCCTTTTGCCACTGTCGATCAGATTGGTTGTGTGGTCTTATTCATCTCTCATGAGGTACTTGTCGACTTGCGAAGCAGTTTGTCGGACTTCTGAGATGGCCCAAACAACCAGAGATTGGCCGTGCCAGCAATCCCCAACTGCAAAGATTCTATCTACGTTTAGTGAGAAGTCTTTTTGTTTATTTTGAACGATATTTTGTCTTTAATTTTACTCCTTAATTTATTTGTTAACTTTTTTTTATCTACTGACAATTTGTTCAAATTTTTTTATTTGTTCAAAATTTTTTCCTATCTGTTCAAAATATTTCCAATCTATTAATTATTTTCCCCTATCTGTTTAATTTTTTTTTTTCCATCTATTCAAATTTTTTTGCTATCTATTCAATTTTTTTTTGTCTATTCAAAATTCTGTGGATTTCTCTCTATATGTTCAAATTATGTGGGTTTTTCTTTGTTCTTATCTATTTGAAACAATAACTGTTGAAATATGTGTTTTTTTTTTTTATTATCTTTTCAACGCAATTACATATACGTTCATCTAAGCCAACATTCATCATCATGATCACCATCACCATCATCACCATTCAACAACAACAACAACAACTTATCAACAACAACAACATATAAGGGAAAAAAAAAGGTACTCCTACAAAAGACCAAAAAAAGAAAAAAAAATGATGAGCGACGCAACAAAAAAACTCCATTATCTATTATCCAGTATCTGTTCACATCTGAGCAACACTAGAGACAGATAAAAAAGATACAAACCATAACAAGATCTGGATTAAACAGTTTCAAGCCCAAAGAAAAAAAAAACTCAAATGTTCATGATCTGTTGAAATTTTCTTGTCCTTTATATAGATATGCAATCCAATCTTGAATGCAAGAATAGATATATAGAGATACACACACACACACATACACACACACACACGCACATGCACAAACACACACATTTACAAATTGTACTTATTTATTAGCCATCTAATCTAACACTAAACAAACAAGAATAAAAAATAAAATAAATAAATAAACAAAAAAGAAATAGAGAAGAGGGAGAGAGAGAGCCTCTTTCGTTGTTTGTTTGTCATGTTATGCGGCATCTTTCTTCTCGTCTGCACGATGTTCAACATCTCCACGCGCCGTCTGACAAGGCAGAACTACTCGACTACACCACTACCTCCTCCTCTCCACAATACACTTCGAAGAACCGTGGAGAGAAGCGACATATTTGAGGTTGAGCCATCGCTTCCAAACGAGAGAGACATAAAAGGCTAGGGTTTTGGTGAAAGATGAGAGAGAATGGATGACCAAATCGATGAAGTGTTTGTCAGAGTTGAAATTGTAGAAGCGGTGAAGGTTGATGGTGATTAGGGTCAGTATTTTAGTCATTTTATGGGAGCTTGTTCTTATGAACATAATATTGGAAAATTCTATTTCCACACATCTACTTATCTTAGTGCACTCACTTAATGAAATATTATTTTAATGACAATTATATCCTAAAGTAAAATAACTATAATAGACATCAAAACACATCCTTAATATTAAATTTAAATTTTCTCTATATACATTTTTTTTTTGAAAAAAAAATCTTAATGCACATTTTTGAATAAAAAAAAAACTAAATCCTAATTGAAATAGAGAGAAGCCATTGAAATCCATGGAACCATCTTAAAATCAAAGGAACTGTTGTTTTGTTGTGAACTGAGAAACCCCCAATTCCATTTGGGTTTGTAAATCCAGATGAGTCTCTGTAGCTTACTTTTCGTGCTCCTTGGAGGGGTTTAGTCTCCTCAGATACGATAGCCGTACAATTCGGACTCTCGTGGTTTTAAATCTGGTTTCACAAGTGTAATGTGAAACGGATAAACACAAAAGAGTCCAAATTTGGCAAATCATTTTAGAAAATTGAGTTTTGAATCAAAGATGCCAAAAATAGACTGCATTTCCAGATTTCAGAGTCGCCACCTAAATATTTTTGAAAAACTTGGGGAACTCGTGACTCGTGCCAAAGGCCATTAGTTTGTTATCACCAAAGTGTCTTGGCTCAAGAACTTAGGTATGAGAGGGAAAGGTCATGAATTGAGTACCCCACTCACCCAATCAAAGATCGGCCTCTACTAATCATGATGTGATTCTTATTTACATTATATGCTCTTATTCTGATTATTATGCTATCTTTATTATGTGATGCACACAAATATAGACTAATTTCACAAAACTTAGAACATTTTGATTTCATGTTTGTTTTGAATATGAACCACTAAAAAAGTGATATCATATGTACATTAATCAAATAATCTCAACTAAAGCGAAAAAGTCTTCATCCACAAGCATTCAAGAGATATATCAATTAAGCACTTAGCCTCATGGTAAGCATGCTTGACATATCAACAATCGCACGCATGCAATATGTTAAAGCAAAAATGCTTACTTTAAATATCCGAGGTGAGCTAAAAGAAAGAAAATAGTTAGAGAAAATAGTTAGAAAAAATACATGACCCTAAACAATGCAACATGACTAATGCAACGCACACAACATGCAATTAATAGGCTCGACTACTAGCATGGCATGTGAGTCAATTCAAGGCATGCGATAAAGCACGTATTCAATTAAGAAAGTTGAAGTTGACATTGATTAGCATGATGAGCCGAACCTTATGCATGCAAAAGTGGATATAAGCCATGGCAATGACATGGAAGTGTAAAATATGATGTTACCATTATAAGCGAATAAATAAAAGGAAGAAAGAAATGGGGGTTGGAAGACATACACAATATTACAATTTTGCCCTCATGCAAGAGGGTCTGAGTGTTCAAGTGTCCAAATTAATTACTTATTACAAATCCAAATGAATAATAAATAACATCCTATCTAATTCATTACAACAATGATATAAAAATAATATATATAAAGTATGCACAAAGATCGCATGCGCCCTCGACGAAGGCAACCCTCAGAAACTGCTCTGTCTGCCTCTTGGGAATCTGCTCTATTTCACCCGCAGCTACTGCCCTTTGTTTCAACCAAAAATGCCCTATTTACCATACACTAGAGCCCCGTTGGCCCCTAATGAGACCCAGTCGGGTCCAAGAAAATCCGGTCGTGCCCTATTTTGTTACAGAAAAATGTTTTTGTGCTCTGAGGTGAAAACAGTGTAGAAAGAACATTTCTAAGTCATATTTGTCCTTTCTGCTCTTCTATATCATGGAGAAACTCATGAGAAGAACGAATTTGATTCCTAAACCATTAATAAGCGAAAGTTGATTGCGTGACGATTTCAGACACGATAGGACAAAATATTAATGAATGTAATAAAAGACAAGCAACACCTCCTTTCCATCATGAAATTAATTCAAGAAATGAGGTAGACATGCCTCAAGAGTCATCAAACATCATGAATTAGTATGTGATGAGTCTAGAAGCGATGGATTTGGCATAACATCCGACTGAATCCAACCAATTTTATCAGCCCTTTTTACGTTGGTTTTAATCCAATTTTATTAGCCTTTTTTAACTTACCTTTCCACTTATTTAGTTATTTTGTCCAAAGGTGAGAGTTATGTCCACTAATGAAGAGAAGCGTCAAATAAGAAGTTGTTTTTGACATGAGAGAAAGATGTAATGCCCTGGTAATAAACCTCCGAAGAAATTAAACCATTAAGCATGGAAAGTTTCTTTTTTATGCTTAAACAACTATCGTTTGAAACAACTCTTACAAAAAAAAAAAAAAAAAGGTAAAAAAAACCAAGAAAGGAGAGAGGTTGCATAAATGATTATGCAAAGTTGATTATTACAAAAGTGGGACTCTTTGCATGAAAACTAAGTAAACAAAGCTATCAACTCAAATGAATTGGTGTCTAAGGCCTAAACAACCAAATCCATGAGGACTTACAACACTACAAACATAATATTCAAAGCATAAACTAATTAAATGACTTAAACAGCCCCTAAAACCAAAAAACAGTACTTAAAACACTTCAAAAATGGTAGAAAAAATGAATGAAAATAGGGGAGAACAAGCTAAGCAAGCATGCCTAAGGAGGGGTGGCTAACTCCTCCAATTTGTGAATTAAATCACATATTTCAACCCTTGAAGTAGCTTCCAACAGTGCAAAAATTCAAAGAAAATGAAGAAAATGATTAGTATAAACAAAGGAAAGAGATGGTAAGACTTATACCTCTTTAAAGAGGATGTATTGTTGCAAACCAAACTTGACCCAAAACACTCTCAAGCCTTTGAATTATGGTGTCAAAGTCTCAACAAAAGCTCCAAGTCCAAGCTCTAATGGTGTATCTAATGTGTAATTATAACTTAAAGGTGATACAAGAGCAAAGGATGCCTTACAATGGAAGGAGGAGCTCTCAAATGCCTTTTAGGGTGTTTGAAAATTCTTTAACCCTTAAAACAGAGGGGAGGCCTCGTATTTATAGAATTTGAGACAAATAGGTCATAAATATCTACAAAAAAATAACAATTGGTGAATTCCTACCGATTGTCCTGTTTGTCGCTAATGAGACCCGACTAGGCCACAAAACACACGGCCGGGCCCAAAAATGAAAAGCGGGGTCTAAAAGGCACTTATGGACTATTTTTAATTGAAACCTGGTCGGGTTAAAAAAAAACTACTCTCAAGTCTGACTTCAAACAGACATATCTCCTTTATCCGGATTCGGTTTTAGGTGATTCTTGAGTCTAAATTGAAGCCTCAAAAGTTTACTTTCCAATAGTGGTGGCCTCATATATAAATTCTAAGTCTACAAAGAGATATGCCTAATTTAGTGAAGGCTACTCATTTCTTTCTTAACGGATTGATACCCAACCTTTCCCCTAACTAGTTTTCTTCTAACCCTTCTTATTTCCTTCAACTCCAAACCTATAAATAAGATGTTTTTAAAGATTTTTCAAAGATTTCACCTCCCTTTCACTTATTTCCACTTTGTCCTTACTCGGTTTACTAAAAAGTGTAATATTTTAAACGAAATACGAGCCTCAAAACATCGTAGAAACATTTGGAAAAATATTTTTAAAAAGAGGGGTTTAAGGTCTAAAATAGTTTTGATTAAAATGGGGTGTAAGGTTTGGAATTAAAACTCAAAACCAAATTCTTTCATTGAGAATTCAAACCGTCGACACAGCGTAACTTTCATCATTGAGTGCTCGGGAGAAGCACCCAAGTCTTAAGGGTGGTAAAAAATGGGATATCTACAGTCTCTGGCTATTGGAATCTGATGGGTTTGGAGTAAAGAGCTCTACCGACATTGGAGTTGGGGACGGCGAGGTCGGGAGTGAGCTCACGCTTCCATTGTTGAAGTGGGCATCTCCAAGGAGTTTCAAGCTAGTCAGAGTTAAGGTTTCAAAGTCGAATTGTGTAGCTCTGTTGACATTGCCGGTGAAACAAAGCAATAGGAGGAAGATAATGCCGAAAATCTCGCCGAAAAGTAGCGTACGTCATTGCTAGATTTGGTGAAAACCCATTAGAGTAATGATCAATGGGTTGTCTAAAATAATTCTTGTTTTGTTGGATTGAAGGCTGATGAATCATGGAGAGAGAGAGAGAGAGAGAGAGAGAGAGGGATTGTAAAGCTTTTGCCTCCAAATCAAACTTGTTTCACAATATCATCATCTTGATTACTCCCTAGAAAATAAGGTCTAGTTTAAACCCATCTTTATTGAAGGTCCACCCACTGATTCTCCTCTATTTCACAGTAACACCACCGATTAAAAACTCTACATCGCCTTAAACCGAAATAGGGTCTGAACCGTTGGTATGCAATTTTGAACAAGTGTATAGAAAGAGGATTGAGGTGATGTGTACAAGGATATGAGTTAAGGGTACGATTGGAAGATTTGGTGTGTCAAATGAGAAAATAACTAATAACAAAATTATTAAGTGTGTGCACTGAGAAATGATATATACTGAGATAAATAGGTTTGTGGAAATAGAATTTTCCCATAATATTTCAGATCTATGGACTTTTGGGCCAAGAAAACCTAAATTTGAAATAGACCAAATGCCTTTTTTTTAAATTTTTTATTTTATTTCTTTTACCAAATTAATTTTTAATTTTTTACAAAAATTTTCCGAAACAAGTTTCCAAACATGGATGTAGGGCCCAAAATTTTATTTATTTATTTATTGGGCTACAGTGTATTAAAAGCCCAAGAAAGATACAAAAGAAAGGGCCCTATCAAAATTCTTGGCCCATTTGCAGTTGTAAAAAGCATAGAGATATAGAAAGTTCAGTGGAACCCAACTCCTTGTTACTATTTCTTTTTTTTAATTATATATTTTTTGTGTGTTTGCATGTTGCCCCTAAATAAATGGTGTTAATTGTAAAATATGTTGACGTTAAATTTGTATTTCTTATGCTTCGTGACTGCTCAGTCTTGAATTATGTTTTACGTCAAAGTTGGCCTTTAAAGGCGGTTTCAAAAACGACGGTAAAAAACTGTCGTTAAAAGTATTAATTATAGGCGGTAAATAAACCACCTTTAATAATGGAAAATGATTGGTGGCCCTAAAAAAGTTGCCCCTAATACCCACAATTTCCATTTTTGGAAACTGTTTTTTTTTTTCTTTCTTTTTTCCTTTTTTTTTTTTTTTTTTTTTTACTTGAAATGGAATTTCGGGGCATTCGAGCCCCGAAATTTCGGGCCCTCAATCAGCGTTGTTTAATAATTTGTAATAAATGGCAGTTTATAAAAAGGAAAATATTTGAGGGCCCGAAATCACTGGCTCGAATGCCCCGAATGCCCAAAACGACGTCGTTTTGGGCATTCCGTTTTTTTTTTTTGTTTTTTTGTTTTTTTCTGCCATTTTCGACCTCTGCAATGCAGAGGAAGAGGGAGAGAAAGAGAGGGAGAGGGAGAGGGAGAGGGAGAGAAAGAGAGAGAGAGAGGTCGCGTCGCCTGCGCCTCCCGCCGCCGATCTCGTCGCCTCCGCCGATCGCGTCGGCCACCGCCGATCGCGTCTGCCTCGCCTCAGCCCCTCCTCCTCCATTTTTTAGGCCCCCTCCCCTCCCCTCCCCCTCCCCCTTCCCCTTCTTCCCTTCTTCTTCTTCTTCCTTCTTCTCAAATTCGAGCCAAATTTGGCTCGAAACCCTTTCGGGCCCTGTAGCAGAGCTCTTATAAAAAAGCCGCCGATAAAGGGTGTGTATTATCATCGATGGAGCTGAAACGGCATTTTTACGGCAGTTGTTTGAAGAACCGCCTTAAATGTATTCTACTTTGTTCTAATTCCCTCGCAAAAAAATAGCGAATTCCCTCCAATTAATTTATTAAACGACATCGTTGCCTCTTCTCTTACCTATTTTTTTTTATCTCCAACTCCTGAAGAAAGCTTGTTGCTGGAGACGAAGAGTCTCATTGTTGCACTGCAACGTCGAAGCTCCAACGTTGGAGGTCGTTCGAAGCACCATTGTCGCACTGAAGCACCATCGTCGGAAGTAAGAGTCCTTTGCCTACCTTCGTTTTCCCCTATTAGCTTCATTTTTTTTACTCTTTGTTGTTGTTGTTGTTGTTGCCTCCATTGGTTTCTTTTTCCATGTTTTCCCCTTTCCTTCTCTTTCTATTGCCATTCCTTCTATCTTTTCTGATAGTGTTTGTACTAGGCTAGATATCAATGATTTGAGAAAGGGTAATGTCATTTTAGGGCTTGTTTCACTAAACGCAAGAATCCACTATACATTTTTAAAATCTCCCTCTTATTATTGGTTTATACACACACACATATATAGGTTAACAAAGATCAAAGAAACGAAAATAAAGAAACCCAGAAATTAAAACAGAGTTTTTCAGAGAGATTTTTGTGGGTTCAAGGATTGAAAACACTAAAATAGAGGTTTTTGCATGTACAGGCGGGCTCTCTCTCCTCTAAGAGAGCCCCCTCCCTCACTCATAAGCTTGGGTCTCTCTTTCACTGAAGAAATTTTAAAGAGTTTTGATGAGCAAAACCCAAGTTGAAAAAGACCTTCATTTCCCTAAAGGTTCTTGTTGCTAATAAAAAAAAAATGCTTGAACTCATATTATTAATTATTGAAATTCAGATCTATTATTCTTTTTCATGTTGAAATTGTGAATTTTAGTGACACTCAACATCTGTTTGATAAAATGTCTATTATGCCTTGTACTTGTTAAACTTGTGATATGAGTAGGGAGGGTAATAGTAAATCATCCCAAATTTCAAACCTGCATCAGTCAAATCATCCCAAATTTCATTTCTTGAATTGGGTTTACTTTCATGGTAGTTAATGTGTATATTGTATTGTATAGTTGGAGTTTGCTTTTGTTTATTTTGTTGATTGTGAGGGCTAGAATCTTTTTGTTGCATGAAATTTGGAAGAGCAACTGAAGGTATTAAATTTTACAAGCCAAAAGGATAAAAGAAAGGGTTCAGGCTATAAAAGTAAGGTTTTTTATTGAAAAGCTAGAGACATCAAACACTTCATGAGAATTCTTTGGAATCTCATCCAGAATTCGTAGGTATTACTTCCATTTCACAACCACTTAAAAGCTTTAGACACATCTTAGAATCTATAAACTCTTCTCCATGAAATTGTGGAAACTATTGGGATCTATAGAGTGTTGAATTTCTCTTCCCCTAATTGATTTAGAATTCCAAAATAGGAAAATAAGGGTCTTAGACCATGAAACTTAATTAAACATAAGCAAAATTCTTGCAACACGACAGGTAGCAAGCTAATTCATACAAAACATAAAATAAGACTTGAACTTGATTGAACCAAACAAATACTTGACCACACAAGGTCTCAAGCAATCTCCACTTGTTCCAAACTTGTAACAGTCACATTTGCGTCCTGCATATAAATTACATGTGCATATAGTTTTTTTTGGGTGAGTAAGTCATAAATTAAGGACAAAATTTACACAAAGTACAAGGGCTATACCCCAGGACCTAACCAAAGCTATACATAAATAATAACTAAAACAGCCAACAAAGGCAGGCAAAAACCACCTAAACTAAAGGACTATTACACAGGAAAAGCTGCTATACTAGCTTTAGAACAACCAAACAATTTCTAAAAGCACTATTATAAATTATCCAAAACATAACAGAGACATCCTTGCATGGGTACAAACCAAAAGTCCTACTCCCAAAACAGATTTTGATTTTTTGAATAGGTTCAGGGGCCTCATGCAGAGAGACATTCCCTTGCACAGCCTGCAAGGGTAGGCCAAAAATCATCACAAAATACACCTAGATGGGACTGTCACAGTGTTTGAACAGGACAAACAGGTATATACAATGTAAGGAAAAACTTTCTTCAAACGCGAGGCGCTTCCACCAGCCATCTTTTCTTGTTATATACTTCCGGAAGTCAGTAAACCCTGCCCAAGATAGGAGAATACACAAGTACTAGCTATCCACAAGCAGATTTGGCATAACATCTTCAAGACAGTAACACATGCACACAACATAGGATCTCACTTCACTCAACCCACAATATAGGATCTCACAACACTCATTTATCATCTTCTCCATGCAACCTGCAAAGAAAATAGATAATAATAACAGAAAAATATTATTAGCAACACACAATGTGGCCATTGATTTAGGTTTGGTAATTTTTTGCTCACAATCTGTCAACACTCTTATTGGTTATCACTCAGCTCACAGTAAACTGGCAGCAACTCAAGGACCCTGCAAAAGTAAACAAACAGATTAGTGTGCGTATAGTTGATAACACACACACACACGTTACAATGATCTCTTGACAATTAAGATCTGATTTAATGTTTGCATTTTAGGCCACATGCTTCCATTCCTCAATTGAACATAACAGCGATTACACTTCTAACATGGTGCTTAGCAGATACCCATTCAAGAAACCCTTGGGAAAAGTTGCTGGTTTTTGAACAATGATGGGTTTGTGAAGCTTTTTGATGACTATAGTGATATTTGAATTCTAGGAAAGTTTGTTTCGCTTTCATGTGTCAATCTTACCTTTTCTATAAGTTCATTGTATAAATTCCTTTTGTATGTAGTTACTTATAAACCTAAATGTAGCGTGCATATTTACATGTATACACCTTCATTTGCAAAAAATTCCTTAATGGATGATTTTATTCTTTTGGGTATATTCACTATGTCTCAGCCTTCCTTTTAAAAAAAGTTGAGATAAAAAGTTCCCCCACTAAGTTCATGCCCTATGTTTTTTTTTTTATTTTTTTTTTATTTATTTATTTATTTATTCAGGAAAAAAATCATTGATGAATAATTCAATGTACAAAGTATATCAAATACACATCAACAAAGAAGGCAAGTGCTCTAAGCATCATAGGTAAAAACTTCCCAATCCTAACTAGGTTGGCACTGAGAAAGCCAAATCATGTGCTAGCACAAGACATACATGACTGGCGAGGTACCAATCAAAGTATAAGAACAAGAGATAAAGACAGAGAGAAAAAAAAAAAAAAAAAAGCAGCCAAGCACCCAAACAGCCAAAACTCCCATCTTGAACATACATCAGCCACCACATTCACTTTAGCCACCTAATCTGCTACAGATTAGAAATAACTTCATCCATTGAATAAAATTTAAGGTTTAACTTATACTTAACCCCAATTGCTACCTTAGTCTTCACCCTTTCAACCAAATCATCCTAATCAGGCTGTGAATTTTGAAAAGACAATCATTTCTCACTAGCCAAACAGTCCCTAGAGTATTTTTATTTGTTTCAGAGCAGTCGCCTCAATCCAGATAGCAGGAGCCAAATCTATTTTCCTATGAAAAACTCCCATTAGCTTTGGTCTATTCTTCCAACCTTCTTGCTTCACAAAGTTTTTTTTTTTTTTTTTGGTTATTTTGAGCTAAAATATTTACTTTTTCCTATTTTGACTAGACACTTTTTTGAAACTTGATGATTTAGTCACTATTTAAAACAAATAAAAACAGCTAGTTTGATGGAGACTTGATGATTTAGACAATTATTTAGTCACTAATTTTCTTAAAATATGCCTTCTTTAGGCTGCACACCATATCCTTGTCCGTTAACTTTATGATTCTTTCTGTGTGTTTGTGTGTATCAAAATAAGTTATTTAAAGACACTTGATAGTCCAATTGACAGAGGCAAATGATTCTCTATGTTTATATACAGGCTTATACTTTTTTTTTTATTATTATTATTTTTACGTCTTTGTTGTATATAATCATGCTTATTATATGCTGACTCGTACTTTTTAATTTCATTGTTATATAAGTATTTACATGTAAAATTTCAAGTAATGTTGAAGATAATTGTTATGGATAAGGATTGGATTCATATTAAAAATAGGTTAGACCCTGCATATATGGAAGGGGTTGAAAAGTTTATTGAGTTTACTTATGCTAATAAGCCTTTAGAGTCAAAGATATATTGTCCGTGTAAGAAATGTGTTAACCTTAGATATGAGACTCAAAATGGTGTAAGAGAGCATATCATCATAAATGGGTTTAACACTAACTATATAAGATGGACAATTCATGGGGAGGCCTTGGCTCCATGTGGTAGAAATGAAGTGAATGAAAATCAAGAATCCGATGTAATTGATGATATGATTGGTTTGGTACATGACTCATTTCAAGTTCCAATGGAAGATAATGCCTTTATTGAATCAAATACATGAAAATACAGGATTGAGGCCCAGTGAGGAGACTAAGAAATTTTTTAAACTATTAGAAGATGCACAACATGAGTTGTACCCAAGTTGCAAGAGGTTCACAACTCTTTTCTTTTGTTGTTCAATTGTTCCACATAAAGGTACTCAATGGATGGACTGATATATCATTTGATATGTTGCTTGAGTTGTTGAATGAGGCATTTCCCGAGGGTGAAACATTGTCGGACTCATACTATGAAACAAAGAAGTTCAACGAAGCTTTAGGTTTCAATTACAAAAAGTATGATGCTTGTCCTAGGGATTGTATGTTGTTCCAAAAAGACGAAAAAAGGCTTGATAAATGTAAAATTTGTGGGAGATCAAGATATAAAGAATCAAAAATCCATTTAGAGGATGGAACCACTGAAGTAACACAAATTCTTGCCAAACAAGCAAGGCATTTTCCTTTAAAACCAAGGCTTCAAAGGCCATTGATGTCATCAAAAACAGTATCACTCATGAGATGGCATGCCAATGAACGCACCAATGATGGGATATTGAGGCATCTAGATAATTCACTTGCATGGAAAACCTTTGATGAAAAAAATCAAGATTTTGCTAGTGACAGTCGAAACGTTAGACTTGGATTAGCATCTGATGGTTTTAACCCTTTTAGGACAATAAGCATTGCTCATAGCACGTGGCCTGTTGTGTTAATGTCATATAACTTGCCTCTTTGGTTATGCATGAAGCAACCGTATTTCATGTTATCTTTGCTTATTGATGGGTGTAGCGCTCCTGGAAATGATATTGATGTGTATTTGCAGCCTTTAATTGACGAGTAAAAGGAATTATGGACTGATGGCATGCTTACTTATGATGCATCAAGCAACCAAATGTTTCATATGCACGCAACTTTGTTGTGGACCATAAGTGATTTCCTGACATATGCTAATTATCTGGATGGAGCAAAAAAGGAGAATTGACTTGTCCCTCTTATAACCAAGATACCCATTCTAGATGGTTAAAACATACTCGAAAGCATTGTTATATGGGCCATAAGCGGTTCTTAGATGAAGGGCATAAGTTTCAGAAAGATGCAATATGCTTTGATGGAAGTGTTGAAACAAAGAAAATGCCATCTCAATTATCCGGTGATGATATTTTTAAACAAATACAATTCATTGAGAACAAATATGGGAAGGGTGATGGAAATGAGAACACACGTTTGTCTAAAAAAATAAGAGTTGTTGAGGATAGGAGAGGCATTCACAATACCTTAAGGGAAGAATATAGTTGGAGAGAAAAAAAAGCATTTTTTTTCCAATTACCATATTTGAAGGACAATTTAATTCGACACAATCTTGATGTTATGTACATTGAGAAAAATGTGTGTGAAAATATACTTTGGACCCTATTGAATGTTGTGGGAAAAACAAAGGATAGTCTAAAAGCTCGTCGTGACCTCCAAGATATGGGACTTCGAAAAGCTCTCCACCCTCAACAACGGTCAAATGGTAAAGTTTTTTTACCCTCAGCTTGCTTCACGATGAATAAAGAGCACAAAGAAACATTTTGCAAGGTGCTGAAAAATGTGAAAGTCCCGAATGGATACTCGTCAAATATTTCATGCCGGGTACAACTCAAAGAGAGAACTATTTCAGGGCTTAAGAGCCATGATTGCCATATTCTAGTGCAACAATTATTGCCTCTAGCTATGAGAAGGACATTGCCTTAGAATGTTTGTGCAACCTTGATTGAACTAAGTACTTTTTTTAAACAATTATGTTCAAAAGCAATACATCCAAATGATTGTGGTCATCTTGAAGAGAAAATTAGATTGACTCTTTGCCATCTTGAGAAAATTTTCCCACCTTCCTTCTTTGATATCATCGAGCATTTGCTCGTTCATTTAGCAAAAGAGGCATTGCTGGACCAGTATATTACCCGATGGATGTATGCTACTGAGAGGTATGCTTTAATTTTTCAGTTTTAGGTATATGTAAATGGCATGCACTGGTCAAGCTTATCTTACAACTAAATAAATTTTATTTTTTCATAGGTATTTGCTTACACTTAAAAAGTACATGCGTAATCGAAGCCATCTAGAGGGTTCCATTGCAGAAGGATATTTAGAAAAAGAGTGTTTGACATTTTGTAGTCGATATTTGCATGATGTTGAGACAAAATTAAATCGGCTGATACGAAATTGTGAGGGTGAACAAAGGGGACGTTCTTTAGGGAAAGGGAAATTATTCCTACTTGATAAAACTGCATGGGAACAAGCACATATATATGTGCTAGCCAACTCTAATGCAGTCCCTTCATTCCGAGAGTATGAAACCTACTAAACTAAATATTCAATTTTCTAGTCAATTAAATTACATATTTAATATCCTATACCTATTCTCAATGATGCAGGAAACGCGTTCAAGTGCTTAAAGCTGATAGAAATCATTTAAGTGAGCGTAATCTTATGAGAAAGCACAATGAACAATTTCCTCTTTGGTTTAGAGAACATGTAAGTCATACATGCAAACATTGGATTAAAATAGTGGTATATGTATATATAATGGTATCTTGGATATCTGATTCCTAATACATTAGATTAAAATGTAGGATCAACACTTGCAACAAACTGAAAATGCAAACATCTCAAATGAAGTTAAAATATTGTCCATAGCACCAGACAATTGGGCAAGAAGATATAGTGGGTACATTATAAATGGGTCTAGGTTTCGCACTAAGTAGCATGAGGAGAGTGGAACAACTCAAAATAATGGAGTGTCATTGACTGCAAATGCATAAAGTTTTGCAAGTTCAAGAGATAGACGCCCAATTAGTGGAGAAGTTACTTTCTATGGGGTTTTGAGTGATATAATTGAGTTGCGATATTCTAATGACTTTAAGTTTGTGTTATTCAAATGTAATTGGGTTGATAACAATGTGGGGAAGAGGTAAGATGAGTTCAACTTCACACTTGTGAATTTCAAGCATCTATTGTATCAACAAAATTGAATGTCAGATAAACCATTCCTCTTTGCATCCTAGGCACAACAGGTTTGGTATGTACAAGACCTTATTGAGGAAGATTGGCATATAGTTATGAAGACGACACCCAGGGATTTGTATGATTTGCATGCAAGGGAATCTGTTGAAGATGCAATAACATGTCCTCAAGTTGAGCCATATTCTGGTCAACATCTCGATGATTCAACGTACACTTGTGAGGATGATGTTGAGTGGGTTCGGTCAAATGTGAATGGAACAACTATTGATGGTGGTGATGATGCTAGTATAGATAATAGTGGTGATGGGGAGGATTATGACAATAATAGTGATGAAAGCGAAGATGATTATGATGATGAAAGTGATGATGTTTATGTTGATGATGATAGTGATGATGACAACTATGATGATAATGATTATTAGTGTTTCTTTTGTGCACGATTCTATGTTATCTTAAATGTTTAACAAATGTAAGACACTGAGACTTATTTACTTTTTATTTCATTTGTATTCATTAGTTAGTGTTCACATGTTTGTATATATAATTTCATACTTATTTGCACATCCTTGCATCCAAATAATAAGTGTTCAAATGTTTTTTTTTTTATTTATTTGTTTTTTTCTAGATGACTACGAAACAAAAGCGGCCTCGTTGGGTAGCTAGTTCCATGGCTAATGTTTCACAACCAGTACCTACCACTAATCAATCACAACTTCAGCCGTAGCCACAACTGCTGCAGTTTCAACCACAGCCATAGCCACAACCACAGCCACAGGCACTACAACCCCTATGGTTTAAATTTTTGTTTCTTAAATTAGTTGCTTTTGCTAGATGCTCCCTTGCCATGTCATAATGGATTAAAATGCACTTTCTTTTTCACAAATCAAAATTCATTTCAATTTCATTGAGAGGTCATCAAGGTGTCAAAACAGTTGGAGATGCACTTCACAAATGTGTAGCTTGGCCTTCGGTTGATGTAATGCACATGCACTAACACTATATCTATTCTATTTTTAAATCTTAGTGGTAGCTAGATTTATATCTTTTTATACGTGTGCAGATTAAGGATCCACTTGCAGACTTTGTAGATTGAGGGGAGTTAGATGGACTATGTAGATAATGCACATGTTTTTTGGAACTTTTATTTTGACACTTGTGTTTTGAGACAAACATTTTGGAACTAGTTGCTGTATTTGCAGATTGAGGGAGCTAGATAAACCATGTAGATGATGCACATACTTTTTAAGGCTATAATTTTGGCACTCGTGTTTTGAGACAAATATTTTGGAACTATAATTGCTATAAGTGACATGTATTTTGGAACTTTGTTACATGTGACATGTATTTTGGAATAGACTTTGATAATTGAATATGGTGTATGGATTTATATGGCTATAATATTGAGATTTTGGCAGTTTAAGTCATATACTGTTATATTGAATGTGTGGAAGAAACGAAAGCGAAAGAGAAGCTATACTCAATATGACCGTTACTGAAGCTTCGAGACCAAAGAACTAACGGGATGATCATGGCTGCTCTACGGAAGAACGCGATCATCTCATACGAAGTACCAAGAAAATCAAGAGCACCAATGACCAGGATGATGAACCCATGAGTGAATCCTTGTCAGCAATCCCAATTTCAGGGGAAATCAGCACTGAAGCTGAGTTATCGAACGTGGAAAACCCTAATGGGAACAAGGATAGTGCAGGCACGGCCCAGATGGAACTCATGGAGTAAAACAAAGGACCCTCTAGATCTTTCAAACAAGCACTCCTCCGATCGAGATTCAACGAAATAAGAAAAGAAAAAAAACTTTGATTGTGATGTAGAAGAAATGTCCTTTGATGAGGAGGAAACGTCTACTGAAACATACCTTGCAGAGGAAGGAGACTCAATGGAAGAAGATAGAGAATGTATTCCCAAAGTTAAACTCCCTCTGGCCCTTCTGAAAAAAATTAGAGAACTATGGAGGAAGTGCTTAATCGCAAGCCTTTTGGAGAAAATTATAGGTTACAAACTTTTCATGACCATAATGACAAAAATTTGGGGCTTACAAGATGACTTTGAAGCTCTTGACATAGGTAATGGTTTTTTTATAGTCAAATTTGATATGGTTGATGACTACACGAAAGTTTTCACTAGTGGTCCTTGGATTGTGATGGATCATTACGTGACGGTTAGAAAGTGGCAACAAGATTTCAAATCTGATGATGCTGAAGATGATACCACTGCAATTTGGGTGCGGTTTCCAACTCTACCAATCGAGTATTATAATGAGAAGGCTTTATTTCATATAGCAAAAGTGTTGGGTGTACTTCTAAAGATAGATATCAACACAGGCATGGTAGCTCGGGGAAAATATGTGTGAGTTTGTGTCGAGATGGATCTTCGAAAGCCACTGATCTCACATCTTTCCATCGGTAAACATACATATGGTATTGAATATGAACATATACACTCATTATGTTTTTCTTGTGGTAGGATTGGGCATTGAAAAGAAGTATGTATCGACAATATCAGAACGACGCCGAAGCCGACCAGCCAAGGAGTTGTCGGAGAAGAAAGTCAGAGGCAACCTACAATCTTTAATAATGGGCCTATTCCAAGTAATACCAAACAGACGTTGGAGCCTTACCTAGGAACTTATGGGCCTTGGATGACTGTGTCCAAGCCACCAAGGAAACCAAGGGGCTCAACTGGTCATAAGGGGCCCAATACCCAACAAACGAATAGATTTGAGATCCTGAAAGAAGGGGCAGATCCTCCACAAGGCCAAAAAACCCATCTAGATAGGGATAAAAATCAGAGAGGCAAAGCCTAAACAGATATGGGCTTCAAGTATAAAGAAAGAGGCAAGAATCACAAGGGAGGAGAATTTGAGAGTTTTGCTTTGGCAGTGAACGAGACTAGAGAGGAGATCAAATTGGGTAAGCAAGCTACCACTGACATGAAGATTCGAGATCAAACAGCAGGTCTGGAAAAAGCTGAAGCTACCACTCTTCCTAGTATCCCTTCATTCACAGTTACCCTTTTCATCACCTACCACAGTCCAACCTTCCACAACCCAAATACACCACACCACTAACCACTCTCCACACCATAAACAAAATCTTAGCAACCTCAGAACCAAACATAGAGATCCACCAGATAAAAATGGAGAAGGTCGGGGAGAATTTCCCAACGACGTAACACGCACTACTTCAGAACAGAGTTTTGGTGGTTCTAACCCCCAGGAAAGAAGTGTTTCACCTCATCGCCTTAGAATGGTGGAACGAAGAAATCAAAGTAAGGATACAACCATAGAGACAAATGGAAGTAGGCCAGGATCAGCACTACATTTTGATAACTCCCCTGAAATCAATAAAAGACAACCGCATGGCAGCAAAGGGATATCTGGCCCTTGTTGACCAGGATCCATTGTCCAACCTTTTTATTCCTTCCATGGATATGTTAATCTGGAACTTCAGAGGAGCTGGTAACCAGAGGTTCAAAAGGACAATGAGAGAACTAGTCCAAATTCACAAGCCAGATATACTCATTCTTATGGAGACTAAAGTAGAGTTTAAGTCTGTAGGGATGTTTTTTAACTGCATGGGCTTTACGGCCTCTGCCCATGTGGATCCAACTGGGCGAAGTGGAGGCATTTGGATGCTATGGAATCCAAATCTAGTCAATGTTCGAATTGTGGAGGCCAGTTCCCAGTTGATCACAGCTACAATCTCTCGACAAGATTTTCTGGATTGGCTACTTTCAGTAGTGTATGCAAGCCTAAACAACTGTAAGTGGAATGAACTTTAGGAGCACCTAGAAGCTATATCGCGTAATATGACAGAGCCGTGGCTTGTTGCTGGAGATTTTAATGATTTCTCAACCACTCAAGAAAAACGAAACTTTAATAGAAATCACAATCTCAGTCAGAGCCAAGACCAAAGAAGGAGTAGGAAGTTCAACAACAAAATGCACCACCGCAATCTTATGGACTTGGGATGCTTAGGCCTAGATTGACTTGGTCTAACAACGAAAAAGGTTGGGCTAACACCATGGTCAGACTAGACAACCATGTGCAATACGGAGTGGCGAACTAGTTTCCCTGAAGGTTCTGTTCGTAATCTGCCTCGTACCTATTCAGACCATTCTCCAATGATGGTTTTCACTCAAGGTATGTCCCCTTTTACCCCCACTTGTAAATCTTTTAAATTTCTTGCTACCTGGATTTCCCATGGTGATTTTAAATCTGTGGTTGAGAATAGTTGGTCCAAACCTAATCCCTCTTTGACTGGTAGACTTGATGCTCTTGCTAAAGGGGCCAGTGTTTGGAACAAAGAAGTTTTTGGAAATATTTTCCGAAAAAAAAGGTGGCTTCTTGAGAGTTGAAGGAATTCAGAAATCTCAAGCTAATGTTTATTCCCACAATTTGCACACCCTTGAATTGGAGTTGTTGAACAATATAATAAAATCCTTTACTAGGAAGAGTTATTGTGGTTCCAAAAATCTTGTGCTAACTGGATCATCCAAGGTGAGAGGAACACCAAATTTTTCCATCTTACTACCCTGGCTAAAAGAAGGAGAAGGAGAATTGAGGTTTTGAAAAATGATAATGGTGAATAGATTGATCAACCTTGCCTGCTCAAAACCATGATTACTAACTTCTTCATTAACCTCTTTAGCCACTATTCTATCCATTCTCTTGACCATTGGAACAATCTGATTTTATGTAAAATTGATGAAGAGGACAATGCTCAACTTTATTGTCTTGTTAATAATGAGGATATTTGGAAGGCTGTGAAGAACATTAGTGCCTTTAAAGCTCTAGGTAGAGATGGTTTCCAAGCCATCTTCCATCATACCTACTGGGCGATTATTGGCTCTGTTGTGCGTGAGTTTGTTAAAAATTGTTTTTTCAAAAATCATATACCTCCTGAGATCATTAGAACTCTTGTTGCTTTAATTCCTGAAGTTGAGAATCCTGAGAACATTAAGCAGTTCAGACATATTAGCCTGTGTAATGTTACTTACAAAATCATTTCTAAAATCCTTGTTAATCGATTACGCCCCTTTTTAAGTAAGATTGTTCGACCCAATCAATGCAGTTTCATACCTGGGAGGAGTACTAGTAATAATAATATTATTTCTCAAGAAGTTTTACATTATTTGAACATCAAAAAAGGGAAGAAAGGGGGCATGATTTTAAAAATTGAATTGGAAAAAGCTTATGATAAAATTTCTTAGGATTTTTTGCAACAAACCCTTAAAGAGTTTGACAAAACTTCTATTGATCTTGTTGTGAGCTGTGTTACCACTATGAGCATTGCCATCATTTGGAATGGTGAACCTCTTGAGGAATTTCAACCTAAAAGAGGTTTACGCAAAGGTGATCCTCTATCCCCTTACCTCTTTGTTTTATGCATGGAGAGATTGTCAAATATGATAAGCTCCAAAACTGAGAGCAAGAGTTAGAAAGGGATTGAGATTACTAGAGGTGGGCCTAGCCTAACTCACTTGTTTTTTGCTGATGATCTCATGCTGTTTGGCCAAGCTACCATCAATAACTGCAATACCATTATGAAGGTCATGAATGAATTCTGTGACATCTCTATATTAAGGGTTAACTCCCATAAATCTAAATTGTTTGTATCCCCTAATGTTGAGAGGAGGTATGCTAAAGAGTTGAGCACCATATGTGGTATTCCCCTAACCTCTGAGTTAATGAAATATCTGGGAGTTCCGCTCATTAATGGCAGAGTTAGTAGAAGATATTTTAATGAGGTTTTAGTGAAAATGCAAAACAGATTGGCTGGTTGGAAGGTTAACACCTTATCCATGGCTTGTAGAGCTACTCTCATCAAATCTGTGAGCTCTGCCATCCCTTCTCATCCCTTCTCATCCCTTCTCATACCATGCAGACTATGCTTCTCCCTAAAAGAGTGAGCAATGATATTGACAAGTTGAATCGAAATTTCCTCTGAGGTGACACCTTGGAAAAGAAAAAAATTCACCTGGTCAAGTGGGATGTGGTTTGTCATATGAAAAACAAGGGTGGCCTTGGTATTAAGAAGGCCAGAGACCAAAATTTGGCCTTGTTAAACAAGCTAGGCTGGCATCTGCTTAGTAACAAAGCAGATATGTGGTGTGAAATGCTTAAAGCTAAATATTTGAAAAACACATCTCTTTATGACTGGCCTAAGGGCAAAAGAGCCTCTCATTTATGGAGGGGCATTATGCAAACTAGACACATTCTGAGAAAGGGTGTGAAATGGAAAGTTGGCAATGGGCAATATGTGAATGTATGGAAATATTGGTGCTGTGGAACTAAGGCCTTTGTAAACCTTGAAACCCACACTAACCAAAACAGCTACAGTGCACTTACTTTCTCTACTACTGTAAATGAGCTATCTGATTCTGATGGCAGCTGGAATGAGAACCAGATTAACAAACTTTTCTCTCATATTATTGCCTCTTTGATCCTAGAAAATCCTTAACCATCTTCTTTAGAGATGGACAACCCCTTGTGGAAGGGTACAACTGATGGCTCCTTTACTGTTGCATCTGTTTATAACCTCATTCTTGGCAGCCATGAGAATGAGGAGGATTGGAGCTGGATATGGAAAATAAGATTGCCTCAAAAATTGAAAGGTTTTCTTTGGACTGTGTTCCATGGAAAACTGCTTACAAACCAAATGAGGCTCAAAAGGGGTCTGACAACTAATCCTACATGCCCTCACTGTTGTGGGGTGGAGGATATGTCTCACCTCTTTAGAGACTGCTTCAAAGCTAAGGATGTGTGGTTAGCTATTTTTAACAAACAGCGGTATCTAGATATGATGAGGAAAATTGAATGGAATGGCTTAAGAGTAACGCAAAAAACAAACTTATGCTCAATGATAACACTTCTTATTAGCAATCTATCTTTACTGTTGCATTATGGAAAATCTGAAAGAACAGGAATGCTATGGTGTTTGAGCAAGAATTTTTTCAAACCCAAGAAAGTGTTAAATTTATTATGGATTACTCTAGAGACATACACCAAGCTTTTCTTCATTCTATAACCAATCCTAGACCTGCCTTTAGACTAATCCATTGGTCTTTGCCTCCTGCAGGTAGACTCAAAATGAACACTGATGGCAACAGAAGCATTGGAGGTGATGGAGGCTTTGGAGGGCTGATTAGAGATAAAAGAGGAGCTTAGGTGTGTGGATTCTACGGAAAACTACAAAGTGGCACCAGTCTTGAAGCTGAGCTGTGGGCTCTTTACAAAGGATTGACTGTCATATTGCAAAAAGGAATGAACCATGTAATCATCGAGACCGACGCAGACCAAGTAGTGCAATTGATTCATGAGGACCCAGGTGACAAAACACCCTTTAAGGACTTGGTTCACGAAGCTCAAATTCTCCTCAGAGGCTGTGAGTGCTCCGTGCAACACGTTTGGA
Organism: Camellia sinensis; assembly: GCF_055761805.1. Classification (NCBI taxonomy): domain Eukaryota; kingdom Viridiplantae; phylum Streptophyta; class Magnoliopsida; order Ericales; family Theaceae; genus Camellia; species Camellia sinensis. The sequence goes on from NC_138968.1 coordinate 16,474,843, forward strand.
AGGAAGGAAATTTATGTGTCGATGCTTTGGCAAAAATGGGAGCCAACCAACCAGAAGATATGCTCGTGTTCAATGATCCACCAGCTAAATTAAAATGTCTGCTAGTCTCAGACATGATCGGAATGTCTAGGGAGAGGACTTAGTTCCTCTTGTTTTGTTTTGTTTTCCGTTGTACCCAAAAAAAAGAATGTATGGAAGCTTTAGTGGGTTATATACTTCTATTGAATGACTTTCATTAAGTACATCAGTAGGCATTGAATATAAAAGTATAAACAAAATCAGTTTGGCAAATGGTTCACAATTTTAGGCGGTTTCTAAACTGTCACTAATAGAAAATCATATTTAATTTTAAAATATATTTTACGGCGGTAAATAACAGCCATTAATTGTTAGTTGAGTTTGCGGCGGTATCAAACAGTCACTTTTGATTTGGAAAAAACCGTCCTTAAAGAAACACTATTTACGACAGTTCTACAAAAAATGTCGTTAATTTCTATGGCCATCGATTTTGACTAGTGACAGTTAATAACTGTCGCATATACCGTCGTTAATAATAATAGTGGTTATACCACCGCTATTATCTTATTCCCGACACTTATATAGATGACGTTTTCAATTTATGTCATCTTACCGCAATCAAAACCTTTTGCGACAGTTGTATACTTACTAACGGCGGTTTATTACCGCCGTTAAAGGCAAACTTTGGCGTAGTGATATTGCTGAATTTAAGTCTCTATTTCATTTTTTTTTAATTATTGTATTGTTTTTAAATTTTAGATCTTTATCACAAAAATCAAAATTTTAAGCTTACAATTGTTGAAATTAATTTATACTAAATATTTGGTCAATTGTTATGTTTTAAAATTCTTATTTTTATGATCTATATTACTTGTATCATTGGCTTATATTCATAAATTGCGTATATTGATGAAAATATAATCATTCTTGAACAAATTGTGACAGCATTATTAAAACGGAAAGCAATAATGAGTTAACTCAAAGTGGATTGTCCCACACACCTCTGAACAATAATAATGTAGACAATCATATTACAAAAGTAGTTTGAAAGGTTTAATTTTTATTATATTATTTAACTCGGGTTATTTACGACAGGTCTACAAAAAACGTGGCTAATTTCTATGGCCGTCGATTTTGACTAGTGACAGTTAATAACTGCTGCATATACTGTCGTTAATAATAACGGTGGTAATACCACCGCTGTTATCTTATTCCCGACACTTATATAGATGACGTTTTCAATTTATGTCATCTTACTGCAATCAAAACCTTTTGCGACGGTTGTATACTTATTAACGGCGGTTTATTACAGCCATTAAAGGCAAACTTTGGCGTAGTGATATTGCTGAATTTAAGTCTCTATTTCATTTTTTTTATATAATTATTGTATTTTTTTAAAATTTTAGATCTTTATCATAGAAATCAAAATTTTAAGCTTATAATTGTTGAAATTAATTTATATTAAATATTTGTTCAATTGCTATGTTTTAAAATTCTTATTTTTATGATCTATATTACTTGTATCATTGGCTTATATTCATAAATTGCTTATATTGATGAAAATATAATCATTCTTGAACAAATTGTGACAGCATTATTGAAACGGAAAGCAATAATAGGTTAACTCAAAGTGGATTGTCCCACACACCTCTGAACAATAATTGTGGACAATCATATTACATAAGTAGTTTGAAAGGTTTAATTTTTATTGTATTATTTAACCTGGGTTTCATGAATCCTACTCACTTTCTTTTTCGTTTTTATTTAATTTATTTACATATGCAAGCAAACTCCGAGAGCTAACTATATTTGCTTCACAATGAATGAATTGAAATAAAATGATCATCCATCATAATATTTATTCTTACAATTGGTTCACTAAAAAATAAAAATAAATTTTTTTATTTTAAATAAATTATAATTGATGATTGTAAAGAAAAATATTTGGTAACATAATTTTGTTTTTTTTTTTTTTTTTTTGAGAATTCACATGATTTGGAAATTTAAATTTTATCAATTAATTATTGTATTTTTTGACAAATCAAATGAGACTATTTGTATTTTTTTCCATTGATAATTATAAGAATATAATTATTAATATTTTTTATTCTGTACAAGTAATGAACAAAATCAATAAGTTGTGTGCAAACCAGAACAATTTGAAAAACCAAAACAATAATCAACAATCCAAACGGTGCCGTTTAATTTGTATACAATCAAAGCTAACAAAGTTGTGCCACCAAAACTGTGTCGTTTTCAACCTCAGTATTCCAAGTTCAGAAAATGTTAATAGTACCAGTTTTCACTTCCAGTCCATGTGCAATAAGCAAATCAAGCTTTCCTTAAAAAAGGGGCATTATCGTGTTCCATCATGAGATGAATAATAATAAAAAAAATTAAAAAATATATAAAATGTTCAGAGATATAATAGTTATCTATTAATTTAAAAAAAAAATGAAAAGTTCCATAAAATCAATAAATAAATAAAATAGAGAGGAAACAAAATATCTTCACTGTTTGTGATGAATGAAACTTGAGAGAAGATCAATAATATTGAGTTAGGCCTCCAATTTCTCCTTCTTTAGGCTTCAATTAATTTTTGGGTGAGTGAGTGTGGCTTGCTTTGCTCTAGGGAGCTAAGTTTCTTTTTTTTTTTTTTTTTTTTCCCCCCTCTCCCCGCCCCTCCCCCCCAATTTTGATTCCCAGGCCCCAATTTTGATTCCCAAGCAACGAGGCTACGACCAACACAATAGGTATTATAGATTGGTTGGGCCTCAAATTGTTTACACTTAGATCTAAGTCTCTACTTTTTACAGGTATATAGTTCTGGATGAGTTCTACATATTGAATGGTTCGAATGATCAAAACGAAATCCGTGATGGGCCCCCACGGGCCCAACATTTCCGTCCAACTTAGTGATTTTATATATGTAATTCTTTTTTTTCCCCTCTCACGGTACTAAAGGGTCAATTCAATTCCGAAAATTGTGTAAATTTTGTTTGATTAAAATATTATGTATATTAATTTTTAAATATTTTTAATTTGTGAATAGTGATAACTTTTTTATTTTTTGTAACTTTTTGACTTGTTGACTTTTTTGCAACACCCTAAACCAGGCCTTAGTTGAAGAAGTTTTTATAATATATATTGGGGTCTCAAGTTTTTGGGCCTTTCTAATTCAATTTGGGTTTTAACATAATTTGAACTTTTAAAATTAAAGTGGGTCTTTTTTTCTTTTATGAATTTATATTTTGGATTGGACCTTTTATTCATTTAGTTTAAATTGGGTCTTTTATTTATTTAGTTGTCAGGTTTTTATTCTTGGCAATTCCGTTTGACAAAACTTCTTTCAATTGTATTTATTTTCGCACTTTTATTTCAGTGAGGCTATGAGTGTTTAGAAGCGAATCCAATCCGAATTGTGCCTTTCAGAGAAGTTTGTGATGCTAATGCTTTCAAGATTGCCACATCGCTGATTATGACGGGGATCGAGCTGCCCGGTCAGCTCGCAGGGGTCTAGAGGGCAGCGCCCCTTGGCGGGTCCAGGACAGCGCCACGGCGGGGTCAAGGGGCAGCGCCCCCGAAGCAAAATGCAAAAATGCATTCAAAATGCCTGTCTGCTCGAGCGGACATTCCCCTGCTCGAGCGGAGAATGCTGGGTTTCAGAAGTTTGTCAGGTCTGTAAAAATACTAGAAGGTGTGATTTCACGCTCGAGCGGGTTCTCAAGCGCTCGAGCGGACCTCTGTTTTGTCACATGCATATTTTGCTGAAGCCGCTCGAGCGGGTTGTTGGGCGCTCCAGTGCGCTCGAGCGGCGATCGCATGACAGATTTCTATAAATACGTGTTTCAGTCCAGATTTTAGGATTACTGCTTCAGATCTTAGGATAACTTCTCCAGATCTTCTTTTTGGATCTTAAGGTTTATATCTGGAGATATTTTGTTAGGTTTTCTTTGATGTTTTCATTGAGTATTCAACTCATGGTTTAAGAAGCATACATCAAAGGTTTGTTTGTTCATTCTACACAAAAGAGAGAGTTGTTCTTCGGTGGATTCTGAAGAATTCGAGCCTGAAGTTTTGGTGGATTCTGAAGTGACTCATCGTTAAGACAATTCCGAGGTGAAGACGGGGTTGGAAGAGACACATAGAGGTTGGTTCAATTCGGGCGTGGATTCACTAGGTAATTGAGAGTATACCTGTGTAATTCCTTTATATCTTCTTAGTGGATTGTTTTGTGGCTGTTGCCCGTAGTTTTTTTTATCACAATTGGAGGTGTCCAATTGTGGTTTTTCCATGTAAAATCGTTGTGTCGTTTTGTCTTGATTGTTTGATTGAGATTGTTATTTATATTGCTTAAAATTGATACATAATCACAAATCAACATTTAGGGGATTTCTAAATTTTTCAATTTAGTACTTTGAACTTATAATATTGAATTAGGCCTTTTTTTTTTAATTTATATTTTTAATGAACTAGTATAAGACTATACATATTTTTCGGGTCCTATTTTTAGTCTCTTTTTAAGGGGTCCAAAGCAGCTGCTTGCTTGCTTTCAAAATCAGGCCTGGCTTTTGGTGCACTACGAGATTGCTCTAAATGAAACGATGAGAGAGAATCCAGACTCATTATGAAAAATATTTTATGAAAATGGTCATAAAAAAATTTTAATTCTTAAATTATATATATAATAAGTTACAATACATAATAAAAAGATAAAAATTTTTTTTACGACCATCCTCATAAAGCATTTTTCATAAAGCTTAACATTTTTCGACTCATTTTGTTTGGCAAGAGATATTTTGTGTGATTCGTGAAGTGGGACCACATGGAAAGTCTTGAAGTGATTACGTGATAATTTGTTATATAAATAATAAAGGATACGATACATAAAATAAAAAATAAAAAATAAACAATAAAAGAGAAGATAAATAGAGAAAAATTGAATAACTATTTATAGTAAAGTTGTTAGGCTCTTACGTGATAATTTTAGTATTTTTTTTAAAATTTTATTTTATTTCATTTGTTTTTAAATTTTTTATTTTATTTATTTATTTTTTTTATTTTTTGGGGTGACTCTACACTACAATAATTACTTTACGTGTTAACAAGACCCTTTGTTATCTCAATATTTTATTACTTTGCATGATATTTTCAGATTTGAAGTTTGATGTGGTTATGGTGTGAGATATTTGAGAACAATCCTATAATAAATACTCTACTTTGAAATTTTTTTGAATTTACGAGTATTGTTTTGATAATTCGAATAGTTCAACTTTTAAATAATTGAGTGCTGAAAAAAATCACATTAGTAGTAAGGCTAGCCTTGAATTTGTTAGGGTTCAAGGAGAATTTAAAAATGAAGTATTTATATTTATTTAGGAAAAAAAATTATTTGTACCACACAAAATTTGATTACATATATAAATATGAAAATTACTTGATTTATCTATGCTGTGCACTAAAGTTATTTAAAAGATTAGGTGATGAATCAAAATTAAAAATGTTGTGTCAGTAAAAATTTGATAATAATTTGTGTGGAGGGAAAAATATGAACCCAAGCCCAAACCTAATCACGTTAGCCCAAAGCATAAAGTAGTGAGTCGAAACCCCCATCCCTTGCAGCCCACGGAGGATAGACGGTAGCAACTTGGCATCTAATCAAGGCGCATGGGGGGCAAGCAAATATAAAAGATAACCTTTTAGCAGGCAAATCTGTAAAATAAAGGAGAGATATCGGATTAGGTATCATCCAACAATAACAAGTGTAGAATAGACAAGACAAAGGCATAGGCTGCACCTAGTAGGAAGCAGAGCCGTCCGATCAAATTGATCCTATGGATGTAATGCACGGTGAGCTGGCCATTAACATTTGACATCATCCAAGTTGTCCATGTGATAGAGATATGTTGGGGAATTTTCAAAATGGGTTTTCAAATTTATAGTTTATTTTTTGGTGTTTTCAAAACCTTCCATGTTTTTCTTTGGAAAGCATTAAATAAGCTTGGGGATTTTGTCCCACATTGGAAAGAGAGGAAAACATAAAGCACTTAATAAAGTGCTACATGGAATATTCTTTTGAATATGGAATCACTACAACAAGTTGGGTCTTGAATGACGAAATTTTTTTGTCTCCAAAGAGCTAATTTCGTCACTATAGATATTTGTGAGGAAATATTTTCGTCACCGATTTCGTCATTGAATGTTTGTCACTAAAAACCACCGTGACGAAAAATAATTTCGTCACCAATAAAATTACTTCAGTGATGAAATTTTTTGTCACCAATAAAACAACATTTTGTCACCAAAAATTCTCATTTTCGTCACCAAATAGTTATTCAGTACCATATTTATGACTTTAGTTGACGAGTATGTTGATCATTGATGAGGAAATAATTTCGTCACAATAAAATGTAAAGGTGACGAAATTTTTCGTCTTCAAAAGTCATAATTTTTTGTCACCAATAAAAGAACATTTTGTCGCCAAAAATTCTCATTTTCGTCACCAAATAGTTGTTCAGTACCATATTTATAACTTCAGTTGACGAATAAATTTGTCACGCATGTTAATCATTAATGAGAAAATAATTTCGTCACAATAAGATGTAAAGGTGACGAAATTTTTCGTCTTCATTTCGTCACAAATATATATATATATACGTGACGAAATTTTTAGTCACCAAACAACAAAATAAATAAAAACTTTCATATATAAACTACAGTAAATTTTTTCACAAAAAAAGTTTATTAGTGACGAATAATCACTTTGTCATAATAACAAGTACAAATGGCAAAAAAATTCGTCACTAAACTTGTTCCATATTTTATATTCAATTTAAATTATTATTTCACAAATATCTCTGCTCATATCCCAATAGCCTTTTAATTGTACTAAGAAATCCACTAGCTATTATACATTACTCCACAAAAAAATTCACTAAACGATTTATATTATAAATCAAAATATATCCATCAAAGAACTTTAATAATAATCCATTAAGTATCACAAAAAAACCATCAAAGCAAATCCCAAAATAAACTAACGTGGAGTCCACAAAAAAAAAAAAAAAAAAAAAAAAAAACAACACTCAATCTTGATTTGCAACTACAACTAAGCATTGGTTTAGGAAAAAAAATTCAACAGTTGATCTTCATTTGCAAGTATGCTTCCGAACGTCATCAAAATCAATCTGCAAAGAAAATAAACAAGGCAAACATTAATATATTATCAATTACATCTAAACTCATATATGAATAATTTTATTTTATAAACCAATTTAGTAGAAACACATATAACAATTCGAAACTTCAAAGAGTTGAGGTGATCCTTGATGATAAAGCAACACGGATAACATAAGATGACAAAAGATCGCAAGAATACCGTATATCACTATATCACTAATGGCAGAATATATATAATAGCTCCAAAATATAACGTAGCATTGAGGTACATTTGATTCACGACAATGGACCGATGACTTCTTCAATGAGGTAAATCTGATTGGTGGAATTCAACACAAGAACCTTGTAAGACAACACAAGAACCTTGTAAGACTTTTGGGTTGTACCATTGAAGCCCCTCAATGCCTTCTTATTTATGACAATTTGCATCCATGTATAAAGTAAAACAAACCCCTCAGTCCTAGTCATTACAACAAAGTTGAAAATGATGGATGCATTTCAACTAAAACTTATGTGAAATATGAAAAACAAACCTCATGTTTACAGTGTATGCATTTTCAACAAAAAGTTGGGATTAGAGAACCCCAAAGAAAGGATTACTACTTGTGTTGTTGGACATGGGTATTATTTGCAGGAATAGACGCGGAGGAAGGAGATGGAGAGGTATGAAAATCTAAGTTCTTGAATTCTTTGACCATATTTTGCATCTCTCCAAGAAATTTTTGGCCTAAGAAATAAAAACACAAACTACTTTAGAAATCGCTAGAAGCATATGAATAAACTAACTATTTGTAGAGATTGTTCTAGTCTTATAAAAGGTAAAGTCGGACATTTTCTCATCACACTGACTTTTCATCTCCTGCATCAATAGAAAAGGAATAACCATTTTGATTGTTACTAGTATAAATGTTTGGATTACCATATAGATATGACACATGCATAGAATCAACAAATGTAAAATGAAAATCTTTAGTGCATGGCCAGATATTTTAAAGGCATAAAACCAAAATAAAAGCCAACTATTATTTAAATATAAAAAGAAAAAAGAAAAATATATCACATGGTATTAGAAACGATATAAGCCCAAGCAATGCTTGTGTGTAAGTCTGAGCCTTAAGGAATGCTTACAGAGGTGTGAAGTGATTCGATCATCTGCCCATGTTCTTCAGCTCTCGCTAGTAAAGTGATCTTGACAAGAGAAAAACAAGGGGAGGGGATGTTAGGTAAAAATATGAACCCTGTTGTGATGATATCAATATGTTTCAAATCTCGAAGGAGTAAACAAGGCATAACTTTTCTTTTCTTTTTCTTTTTTTTTTATTAGTACAACTAAACATGCATAACTATTATTGAGATAAGATAGCAGAAATGTCGACAACGCATTTTTATCCTTTTTGCAGGCAATTTGCGCGTGTGACGAGGAATAAATCTACACATTAGAGAGACGATCATACTTTTCAACAAGATCCGAATCCTCTCAATTAAAGAGACAAGACAAACTCCCTGTATCACCATTTTTTAGTTTTTCCATCACATGCATAGACAATAAACCAGCAGCAACCTGCAAAAAAAAAAAAAATTAATGATAATAACAGAATTTATTATTAGAAAAACTTGTTAGTAGTTAATCTAAATTCATTTAACTTAAAACTTTAGACAATAGTGAAAAAATAAAACTTGTGTGATCATAGGATAGGTGATTTTTATAGTTCAACACATCATAACTACAAAAGAATACTGTCTTTGGCATAGAAGTATCTAGAAAAGTAGTTTGCTATAAAGAAATAACACCTGAAGCTCTAATCCGTTTAATCCATAAGATACCTATAACCATCCAATCTTCTGCTTCTTCTGCTGCTTTTTCCTTTTTCCTTTTTTATTTTTTATTTTTCTTTTTCAAACATGCATCACAGAAAGGGGAAGAAAAAGAAAAATGCAAAGAAAAGAAAGATCAGTTTTTACCTGCAAAAACCACATCTTCTATTTTTAGCTTTTATTCTAATTCTATAGCGATCCCGGGTTTACCCTTGTTGTATAGTGATCCGGACATGTGTCCGTGGATGTTGGTAGTTGTTTATTATTTTGTTTACATCCTTTTTACTTAGTATTTGAGTTATAGGATGTGTTGGGCGGGTTTGTTTCAGGTTGGTTGAGTTTAGAAACCAAAACTAGTTGCCCAGATTTTTGGCCTGTCCGCTCGAGCGGAGGTGTTGGCGCTCGAGCGGGGAATACACCCATCCAGTATCTTGTTGTGCAGTGTTGTGAGCTCGAGCGTAGGGTTGGGAGCTCGAGCGGAGGCCTGGTTCTGCAAAAGTGCTGGGCAAGAGCATTCTGCGCTCGAGCGGGAGGTTGGCCGCTCGAGCGGAAGTCTGTGAGTGGACGCTCGAGCGGGGTGTTTTACGCTCGAGCGGAGACCTGGGTTAAAGTCCCGAATTTGTGACTCTTTAAATCACTTTTTCACTTTATCTTCTCTCTCTTACTTTTCCAAAATCACCATTGTTGAGCCTCTCACTCTAGACTCTACCTTCTCTCTAGGTTTTGATCTAGTAGGAGTGATTTACTCACCTTTGGCCTTTACAAAAAAGTTGTTGATCGTCGAGGGCTTCATTTTAATCTGAAAATCTCGGGTTTTGGAGCACGTTGGGTTTTGTCGTCTTCTCCTTTGGAACTCCGAATTTGAGGTAGGGATATCCTACTCCTCTCTATGGGTTTTGTCTTTAAATTTTGGTATTTTGAGATGTTGGGCTTGGTTTGGTAATTTTGTGAAAGTTTGGGGCTTTTGTGCAATTATACAAAAGTTGGGGTTTGATTCATAATAAACCTAGATGCATGTTAGGCATGAAAAAATGGAATGATTGTTGAATCATTGATGAAAATGGGACCTAAGGGTTGAAATGGTAATTATGGAAAATGGCCTAATTACATTGTTTAATTAATTGGGATAATTAATTGGTGAGAAATGAGGAAATGAAATGTTGATCGAACATCCATTTGTGCATTTATTTTCTGTTTTAGAAATAACTGCTTTGGGCTATCGGTGGAGGATAGTCGTGATTGTTGTAGACAATGCATGATGATTAGGTAAACGGAAACTAATCAATGGAATGTGTCATGGAACTTGACGGTTGATAGAATACATTAATTGTGTGTATTGTGTGATTGTATATAGAACCAATGTGTTTATATACGTTATGTGTAGAGGAGGAGATAGGGGATGTACTCCGCGGTTTAGGGGAAGATAGGGGATGTACCTCTAAACCGGATAGGTATTGGGAGGAGATAGGGGATGAACTCCGTAGACAGAGCTCATATGCTTGTCTAGAGAAGTGAAGATAGAGCTCATATGCTTATCTTTGTGAAGTGAAGTGTGGATACAGCTTGTATGCTTATCTGTGGATATTGTTGATATACATATCTGTTGTAGAGTGTGGATACAGCTTGTATGCTTATCTGTGGATATTGTTGATATACATATCTGTTGAGAATGTGGATATAGCTTTTATGCTTATCTGAATGTGAGATATAGTTTTTATACATATCTGTGGAAATGATGATAGAGCTAGCATGCTTATCTGTTGAAAAAGGGAAAATGAAAAGTAATTGGGACTTATAAGTCGTTGACATAAATACGTAATTTATGTGATTGTATCAGTGTTGACCAACTATCAATTGCTAATGTTTTAGTCATTGTCCATGGTTGGTTTAGTGTATTTCTACTGGGCTGTGGCTCACCCTATATGGGAATATCATTTTCAGGTCCAGGAAGCATGCCACCTCCAAGGACATAGCTTGGAAGGCTAGAGGCGGACATAGTGTAGTTGTTTTACTTTTGATGTATTACATGTAACTTCAAGCCAAGGGCTTAATGTGTAAACGAGTTAGTACTCTTTTGTTGAAACCAAGTGTTAACTTGGAAAGCTGTAAGCCCGTAGGGCATTTTGTTTTGATGTTAACATGTAATACTTATGTAATGAAACTCAATAAAATAAAGGAATGTGGTTAGTTTATATGTAAATGCTTGTCTTATCTGATGGGTTTAATGTTATTATTTTGAGGGCGTTACAACTTGGTATCAGAGCGTACCGGGTTCGAATACTTTGGGTACGTGGGAAGTGATTAGGATCACAATGGGTTTGTCTCGCTTGATAGAGACGTAGAAGTAGTACCATATGCTATGTGTTTATTTGATAACATGCTTATGTGACTATGTGGGTATGGGATTTAATTTCTAGGATGTTGATTGGATCCTTGAGTTTCTGGGAGTCTTGTTGGAAAAGCACTTGATCAACGCTGTTTCTAACCGGAACTCTAGTAACGCCTCGGGACTATCATTATCCGGAAATGAAGTTCGTAAGTGCTTATGTGTTTATGTGCTTATGTGGAGTGAATTACAGTTGTCCATGCACTAGGACGTGAGTGTTTAGTTTTGGCACATTTATGAATGTGCTAACGTTCTGTGTTGCCTTTATTAGGATGTCAGGACGAGGAAGAGGTGCTAGGCGTGGTAGACCTGCGAGGCAGGAAGTACCGTTACAGGGTGAGATTCCGGCAGTGCAGGAGGGAGTTGGTCAGGCCACTGTGGCTGAGCCAGTAGGTCAGCAGGCTATGGGTGCCTTGGCCAGAGAGTTAGTAGGAGCTTTGGGTATTCTTAGGGCTGAGAATCAGGCAGCTGAGGCAGGGCCGTCCTTCTTGAAGAGGGAGTTCTTTCGGTGTAATCCGGACGAGTTTATCGGGGATCCTAAAGAGCCGCTTAAGGCAGATGAATGGCTCGAACAGACAACGAAGACGTTTGAGATGCTTGGCATCGAGGACGGAGCACTGAAAGTGACCTTGGCATCCTTCCAGCTGAAGGGAGATGCGGGTCAATGGTGGAAGTACGAGAAGGCTCGTGTTGGTGGTACTTGGGAGGCGTTTGTGAATGCTTTTCAGGAGAGGTTTTTATCAGCAGCAGCTAGGGAGAAGCTGAGGGATCAGTTTAGCCGGCTTAATCAGCAGGGCTTGTCAGTGGCCGAGTTTGAGGCTACTTTTACCAGTCTGTCTAGGTTTGCACCTGAACTGGTGGCGTCTGAGGAACGCCGTTGCTATGAGTTTGAGCGGAAGTTGAGGCGGGGCCTCAAGTTGAGAATTGGTGGGTCTTATATTCGAGAGTATAGACACCTAGTGGACGCTGCAGCTCATATGGAGCTTATGATGCAGGAGGAGGATGAGGGTCAGAGAGGCTCCAAGAGGAGCCAGGATAGTCAGGGTGATGGCAGGAGACAGAAGGGTTATAACCCTCAGCAGTCGCAGGGTGGTGTTGCTAGATCGACCTTCCCAGTGCCGAGTGCAGGCTCCGGGAGAGGTGGTCAGGGGGATTTCACCTGTTACAAGTGTGGCCAGCTGGGTCACAAGGTATCTGTGTGCCCGCAGAAGGGTGGGGGTCAGAAAGCTGCTTCTTCTTCAGCTAGACCGCAGAGTCAGAGTTTGGGCAGGGGGCAGCTCTTGACTTGTTATCAGTGTGGACAACCTGGGCACATGAAGAGGTTTTGCCCACAGTTGAGTGCCACTTCGGGAGCGTCTGGTTCTAGGCAGACGCAGGGTTTTCAGCCAGCTCAGTCTGTGCAGGCCTCGAGGGCCAATCCGGGAGCTTCGTCATCCCAGTCTGTGCAGCAGTCTTTTGCTCCGAGAGGTGAGCAGGTAGACCAGGGGCCTACGGGGCGCGTGTATGCTGTTACCGCGCAGGATTTAGTACCAGCTCCATCAGTAGTGAGAGGTACTTTTTTGTTTTGCAACTCGGTTGCTAATGTGTTGATAGACACGGGTGCATCTCATTCTTTTGTATCTGCTGCATTTGCATCTGTTTTGGAATTGGAGTTAGCACAGTTAGCATCTCCTATTTGTGTGGTATCGCCTTTGGGCGGTGAGTTGATTCTGAAACAGGGTGTTAGAGGATGTGATATAGAGGTCGCCGACTATAGGCTTCCTTTTCCGTTTGTTGTCATGCCCATGAAGGGTTTTGATGTTATTTTGGGTATGGACTGGTTATCGTCATACCGGGCTGTTATTGATTGCTACCGCCAGAGGGTTACATTGTGTACCTTGAGCGGGGAGTGGTTCCATTTCTTGGGAGACCGGGTTGGTAGTGTTTTGCCACCGGGGTATGATTCGCGAGGGCGAAGTGAGCTTAGTAGTCTACTTGCTAGCTTTGAGAGTGGTGAGAGTGGTGAGACCCAGCATGTATTACTGAGGGTGGTTTGTGAGTATTCGGATGTCTTTCCCGAAGATCTTGTTAGTTTGCCACCTCACCGAGAGATAGAGTTCTCTATTGATTTAGTGCCTGGTACGGCGCCGATTTCTATGGCACCTTACCGTTTTGCTCCAGCAGAGTTGGTTGAGTTGAAAGTTCAGCTCCAGGAATTGCTAGATAAGGGCTTTGTTCGCCCTAGTGTTTCACCGTGGGGAGCACCGGCCCTCTTTGTTAAAAAGAAAGATGGTGCCTTGAGATTGTGTATAGACTACCGGAAGTTGAATCGGGCTACGGTTAAGAATAAGTATCCTATGCCCCGTATAGATGATTTGTTTGACCAGTTGAAGGGTTCCCGTTGTTTCTCTAAGATAGACTTGAGATCGGGTTACCATCAGTTGAGGGTCAGGGAGGAAGATATTCCTAAGACGGCATTCCGTACGCGGTATGGCCATTATGAGTTTTTGGTGATGCCATTCGGGCTTACCAATGCACCGGCAGTCTTTATGGACTTGATGAACCGGATTTTCCGGGAGTTCTTAGACCGATTTGTGGTTGTTTTCGTGGACGATATCCTTATCTATTCGTCATCTAAGGAGGAGCACGAGGAACACTTGAGAGTGGTGCTTGAGTTACTTAGAGCCCATAGGCTGTATGCCAAGTTTGGGAAGTGTGAGTTCTGGCTGGGAGAAGTCAAATTCTTAGGCCACGTGGTATCCGGGGAAGGGGTGTCTGTTGATACATCCAAGGTTGAGGCAGTGCAAGATTGGGCACAGCCTAAGAGTGTGTTTGAGATCCGCAGTTTTCTGGGATTAGCTGGGTATTACCGTCGGTTTGTGAAAGATTTCTCCAGGTTAGCGTCACCGTTGACTAGGCTGACTCGGAAAGGAGTCAAGTTTGTGTGGAGTGAGACTTGTGAAAAGTCGTTCCAAGAGCTGAAAGTTAGATTGACCACCGCTCCGGTGTTGATCATTCCGGAGAGAGGGTTGGGTTATGCGGTTTATTGTGATGCCTCCCGAGAGGGTTTGGGTTGTGTGTTGATGCAAGAGGGGAAAGTGGTAGCTTATGGCTCACGTCAGTTGAAAATACACGAGAAGAATTACCCTACACACGACCTAGAGTTAGCAGCAGTGATCTTCGCCTTGAAAATCTGGAGGCACTACCTTTATGGTGAGAGGTTCGAGGTATTCTCGGATCATAAGAGTTTGAAGTATCTGTTTACACAGAGAGACTTGAATCTGAGGCAGAGGAGATGGATGGAGTTCATCGAGGATTATGATTTTGAGTTGCATTATCATCCGGGAAAGGCCAATGTTGTGGCCGATGCCCTTAGTAGGAAAACCATTAGTGATGTAGCTTGTATAGCCATCCGGGAATGGGAAATGTTGGGAGCACTTGGCGAGTTTGATTTGCTACTGGGCGAATCTGTCGAGGCTGCGGCCTTGTTTTCTGTTGTTGCGCAGCCTACACTTGTGACTAGAGTGTTAGAGGCACAGAGAGGTGACCTTGAGGTAGAATCCCTCCGAGAGAAGATCTCCAGTGGGAAAGTTGAGAAGGGTTTGACGGTGTATCCCGACCTGAGTATGAGATACCGAGACCGTTTGTTTGTACCGGAGTCTTGCCGAGAGGAGGTACTCCGAGAGTTTCACAATTCGCGCCTTGCGGTGCATCCGGGAGGTACTAAGATGTATCAGGATTTGGGTCGCCAGTTTTGGTGGCAGGGTATGAAGAGAGATGTGGCTGTCTTCGTATCAAAATGCCTTACTTGTCAGCAAGTGAAGGCCGAGCATCAGAGGCCAGCGGGTTTGTTGCAACCCTTGCCTATTGCCGAGTGGAAGTGGGAGCATGTCACTATGGACTTCGTTGTAGGTCTTCCGAGGACTCAGCGGGGTAGTGATGCTATTTGGGTGGTTGTAGACCGGTTGACTAAGTCGGCGCACTTTATTCCTATGCGCGTGAGAGATTCAGTAGATCATCTTGCCGACTTGTATATTCGGGACGTAGTGAGATTGCACGGGGTCCCAGTGACGATTGTCTCAGATAGAGATCCTCGTTTTACTGCTAGGTTGTGGCAGAGTTTGCAGAGTGCCTTGGGCACTAAGTTGACCTTTAGTACGGCTTATCATCCTCAGACTGACGGGCAGTCCGAGCGTACTATTCAGATCCTCGAGGATATGCTTCGGGGTTGTGTCCTGGATTTCAGTGGGACGTGGGAGAGGCACTTGCCATTGGTAGAGTTTGCCTACAACAACAGTTTTCAGTCTAGCATCGGTATGGCACCGTTTGAGGCCTTGTATGGCCGACCGTGTAGGTCTCCAGTTTGTTGGGCCGAGGTGGGTGATGCACCTTTGTTGGGTCCGGAGTTGGTTAAGGAGACGACGGAGAAGGTTGAGCTTATCCGTAGGAGGCTTGTTACAGCCCAGAGTCGGCAGAAATCTTATGCTGACCGTAGAAGGAGGCCTTTGGCGTTTGAGGTAGGTGATCATGTCTTTCTGAAGATATCACCTAGACGAGGCCTGATGAGGTTTGGGAAGAGTGGGAAGTTATCCCCTCGGTTTATTGGTCCTTTTGAGATCCTTGAGAGGATTGGTGAGGTTGCTTATCGATTAGCCTTACCACCGCAGTTGTCCGGAGTGCATGACGTGTTTCATGTGAGTATGCTTCGGAAGTATGAGCCAGATCCATCACATGTGCTGGATTGGAGCGATTTAGAGGTAGATGAGGATGCCTCGTATGAGGAGAGACCGGTTCGGGTCTTGGATAGGCGGGATCAGGTCCTGCGTGGCAAGACCATTCCTTTGGTGAAAGTCTTGTG
This sequence comes from Camellia sinensis, assembly GCF_055761805.1. NCBI lineage: Eukaryota > Viridiplantae > Streptophyta > Magnoliopsida > Ericales > Theaceae > Camellia > Camellia sinensis. The sequence continues at coordinate 16,491,078 of NC_138968.1, forward strand.
GAAACATCACGGAGTGGAGGAAGCCACTTGGGAACGTGAGCTGGAAGTCCGTGAGAAATATCCGGACTTGTTTGTTGATATGTAATCTTGTGTCTAAATTTTGAACTATTGTTGAACTTAAGAACTTTTGTATATGTCTTAAGTTGTGAAACATTGAAAAATGTTTGGTTTATTGGAAGTATGTTTTGGGAACTTGCCTCATGTGGAAGTTGAATGTGACACTATATGTGTTGAATATATTGTTGAAATTGGAAAGATAGTGCATAATGTTAATGCATGTTGAAAATACATATGTTGTTTACATATTGTGATATGTCTCTTGTTAAAGGGATGGGATGACCGGTAATGGGTCGAATTGTTGAATGTTAAATTGTAACATTGTCTAAAATGAAGGAAAACTTGTTTTGAAAACTTGTGCTTAATTTCGGGGGCGAAATTCTTTAAGGGGGGGAGGTTATAGCGATCCCGGGTTTACCCTTGTTGTATAGTGATCCGGACATGTGTCCGTGGATGTTGGTAGTTGTTTATTATTTTGTTTACATCCTTTTTACTTAGTATTTGAGTTATAGGATGTGTTGGGCGGGTTTGTTTCAGGTTGGTTGAGTTTAGAAACCAAAACTAGTTGCCCAGATTTTTGGCCTGTCCGCTCGAGCGGAGGTGTTGGCGCTCGAGCGGGGAATACACCCATCCAGTATCTTGTTGTGCAGTGTTGTGAGCTCGAGCGTAGGGTTGGGAGCTCGAGCGGAGGCCTGGTTCTGCAAAAGTGCTGGGCAAGAGCATTCTGCGCTCGAGCGGGAGGTTGGCCGCTCGAGCGGAAGTCTGTGAGTGGACGCTCGAGCGGGGTGTTTTACGCTCGAGCGGAGACCTGGGTTAAAGTCCCGAATTTGTGACTCTTTAAATCACTTTTTCACTTTATCTTCTCTCTCTTACTTTTCCAAAATCACCATTGTTGAGCCTCTCACTCTAGACTCTACCTTCTCTCTAGGTTTTGATCTAGTAGGAGTGATTTACTCACCTTTGGCCTTTACAAAAAAGTTGTTGATCGTCGAGGGCTTCATTTTAATTTGAAAATCTCGGGTTTTGGAGCACGTTGGGTTTTGTCGTCTTCTCCTTTGGAACTCCGAATTTGAGGTAGGGATATCCTACTCCTCTCTATGGGTTTTGTCTTTAAATTTTGGTATTTTGAGATGTTGGGCTTGGTTTGGTAATTTTGTGAAAGTTTGGGGCTTTTGTGCAATTATACAAAAGTTGGGGTTTGATTCATAATAAACCTAGATGCATGTTAGGCATGAAAAAATGGAATGATTGTTGAATCATTGATGAAAATGGGACCTAAGGGTTGAAATGGTAATTATGGAAAATGGCCTAATTACATTGTTTAATTAATTGGGATAATTAATTGGTGAGAAATGAGGAAATGAAATGTTGATCGAACATCCATTTGTGCATTTATTTTCTGTTTTAGAAATAACTGCTTTGGGCTATCGGTGGAGGATAGTCGTGATTGTTGTAGACAATGCATGATGATTAGGTAAACGGAAACTAATCAATGGAATGTGTCATGGAACTTGACGGTTGATAGAATACATTAATTGTGTGTATTGTGTGATTGTATATAGAACCAATGTGTTTATATACGTTATGTGTAGAGGAGGAGATAGGGGATGTACTCCGCGGTTTAGGGGAAGATAGGGGATGTACCTCTAAACCGGATAGGTATTGGGAGGAGATAGGGGATGAACTCCGTAGACAGAGCTCATATGCTTGTCTAGAGAAGTGAAGATAGAGCTCATATGCTTATCTTTGTGAAGTGAAGTGTGGATACAGCTTGTATGCTTATCTGTGGATATTGTTGATATACATATCTGTTGTAGAGTGTGGATACAGCTTGTATGCTTATCTGTGGATATTGTTGATATACATATCTGTTGAGAATGTGGATATAGCTTTTATGCTTATCTGAATGTGAGATATAGTTTTTATACATATCTGTGGAAATGATGATAGAGCTAGCATGCTTATCTGTTGAAAAAGGGAAAATGAAAAGTAATTGGGACTTATAAGTCGTTGACATAAATACGTAATTTATGTGATTGTATCAGTGTTGACCAACTATCAATTGCTAATGTTTTAGTCATTGTCCATGGTTGGTTTAGTGTATTTCTACTGGGCTGTGGCTCACCCTATATGGGAATATCATTTTCAGGTCCAGGAAGCATGCCACCTCCAAGGACATAGCTTGGAAGGCTAGAGGCGGACATAGTGTAGTTGTTTTACTTTTGATGTATTACATGTAACTTCAAGCCAAGGGCTTAATGTGTAAACGAGTTAGTACTCTTTTGTTGAAACCAAGTGTTAACTTGGAAAGCTGTAAGCCCGTAGGGCATTTTGTTTTGATGTTAACATGTAATACTTATGTAATGAAACTCAATAAAATAAAGGAATGTGGTTAGTTTATATGTAAATGCTTGTCTTATCTGATGGGTTTAATGTTATTATTTTGAGGGCGTTACAAATTCCCCAACTTCAAGAAAAAGAAAGAAAGTCCTTTAGCAAAGATAGCTTAAAAAAATTTATATTGGAAAATGGAAAAGATCGAATATTCAACTATCTGAGCATGTATGAAAGTTTTGGCTCAAATAGAAGATAGTAACTAACAGAAGTAGAAATGAAACTAAAAGAATAAATGCAGAATTGAGCAAAGTCCACTAAAAGCAGATATATGACAAGTAATTGTGACTCGGGAAAACTTTTCTTCTGCAAAAATGTAGTTATCACATAAGCCCAAAAGCATGTGTCGAATTGCACTAACCTAGTATGAGCTTCTTGTTTCCCTGTACAATATCGTTTCCTGCTACATTCACAAAGGAGAAGTTCAATTCCTTTCCAATCTGAATAACTTGGTTGCAATTCTCAACTTTTCTAAAAGGCATCTTGATGGGAGGTTTCGTTGCTTGCTTCCAGTTACTGATCTTGGGTAAACTTTGTCAAGAACTTCCAATATAACCCATCTGCATGTAAAAGGGATAAAAATCAAACAAAATTATCAGGCACTCAAAAATCGGGCATGGAAATTGTAACCTCACCCTATTCTGACATCCTCACACAGATTATTGACATATGAATCGATTCCAACACAGTTGATCCACAGTCAGAAGCATCTCTCTTCCCTAGAAGTTTGAGCATCATCCGTCATCATCTCAGCAAAAGACATATTTTTGGTGTCCATGGATAAGTCATTCCTGCATTAAGAAATTCACAAACTAATTACAAAGAAATCCATGGTGATACTTCATGGAAAAAGCCAAAATATGCACAAGCAATTAGTTTGACCTCTGCTGGAATATTTGAGCAACAAATGCCAGATTTAGATTTGTCGATCCCACAACAATGTCCTTTGAAGTGACATATCTTTTGCAATCCATTCTCTCTGCATGCTCAAGAATCAAATTCGCTCTTTCAGTAGGATCCTTAGTATCCAATGTGCTAGCATTACCATGTTCTGGTGCAAGATCATTAAGCAAGTGAGCATAGGCTTCACCAGTGCACAAAGCCTACAAGGTCATTTCAGTGAAAAAAAAAAGGTGACTACTAATTCTAAAAAAGAAGAAGTTATAAGATTATAATATTCCGAAGGTATGTTTTGGCTCATTAATTGATGATTGATTAGCTGTGAAAGTTTCTCCTTAAAAAAAAAAATCATGAAACAGAAAGCAAATAAAGAATACAGCACCAAAATCCAGTTTCGGTTAGTAGTTCTTCATTAAAAACTCTTTCATTCTCTATAGAAACCTCTCGCATTACGCTAAAGAATGGAGTTGCTGCTATTAAATAAGCCATGGTGGTGAACTGATCATTCAAGGAAAATAGCATGGAAACAAATTATATAGGATCTCAACTATCCACCACCACCCTATATATATCTCAAAAGTGACAAAGCCACTTTTTTTTTCTTTGACTGAACCTTTTTTGCCTGACAATGGTTCAAATTAATCCAAATTGCAAAAAATAAATTTAACCATTAAATTGTGCAAAAATTCATGAATCATGATGCATGAAGTAGTAAAGAACAGTCCATAATAAAAGAGCCAAAATATAAATGTTGAACATGTTTTTGGTTTGATTTTTCCCCCCTTTAGAGGTGAAAGGGGTACCTCCCTAACTTTGCTCCACTACCATATGTAGGACAACAATATTCTGGGTAGTATCATCAAAAAGTACATACAAATCCATTTACCTATAATTATGTATTCTGATAAACAAACTAGTACTACTATATTTTAAACAAGAGTGCTTCATCATAAAGAAACTAGTGAACTTTTTCTTACCTTCAGATCAGATGACAAATTTGAAACCTATTACTTGTATCCTGCTTTCTTCAATTGGAAATCCATCCATATGAGTAAAACCTTTTCTAGGGGTAAACCCATGAGTTTCTCAACATCCTGCAAATTTCATTTATGCATTTGGTATAATAACAAAATGTAAAACATAACACTCTATTTTTCATTAAAGTAACAATGAAAGGTAATAAACAATCAACATCTTGTGACCTTGCTGTCATCCACCAATTCCAGAAGTTGAGGAGTTTTTTTTAGATTGAGATCAGCTAACAGTTGAATGTGATGTTTCCACCAAATGAAAATACAAAAAGATTGAGAACTTTGGTGATTAAGATCTAAATATCTCTAGAACATATCCATTGAACAAAGTAAAGATACCTTAATCATTTGAGAAATCAACCCCATTACTAGATGCGACTACAATAAACAAACAAACAAACAAAATGAAGAGACTACAACAATTTTCATATCAGCAACAAAAAATATTCAAGAACATTTCCTTTTTTCAAAATTTTGTTACAATTCGTACCTAAATGTTTGTTCTAAACTTCAGTTTGAACTCTCTTTGTTAGGAAATTTTGCTTTGTTGGGGAATTTTGCTAACTTACTGATATACATTTCGATATCATACTGATATTCAGCATTCATGGGTATAGTTTCAAAGTGATCAATTCCTAGCCATGTTGGGTTCTGATGCCAGTGACAAGTCAAGGGATCAAATATGCAATGGTTTGATTCGTTTACAAAAAAAAAAAAAAAAAAAAAAAATCTGATATCTTGAAAGCCTCTGCATCAACAAAAAAAAAAACCCTAAATGTAGATCAAAAATCATAACCCATTTACTCGTTTCCCATAAATCAAACCCATACAACATCAAAACACAAAAACAAACAAATCCTAGAGCTAGAGTCAAATCAGGAAATAGAGAAAAAGAGAGAGACGAAGAGAGACAGAGAGAGAGAGAGAAACAGAAAAACCTGATTCAAAATTAATGGGCCTGAGACGATGTACCAATTGTGGCAATGAGATGATAAGCGACGGTGGCCGATGGTTAGTCGATGAGAGGAGACCGATGGGCAGTCGACGAGAGTGAGAGCAAGAGACTAGCGTCGATTGGTATTTCCTCTGTGTATGTATCATTCGATACATACACAGAAATAAAAAAAATAAAAAAATAAAATAAAATTAAACATAAAATAAAATTAGGCAGTAAATATTCTCCTCAAAAACTTTTGATCATACTTATTTAGAAGTTGTAATTAAAAAAATTATATAATCACACTTATTTAGAAGGTGAGATTAAAAATATATATATAATCACAATTAAATGAAAAGTGATATAAAAAATATATATTATTACACTCGACCAAATTAAGTTTGATTAAAATATCAATCTAATTTTTTTTTTATCACACTTTTAATAAAAGTGAGATATTTCATTTGTCAAAGTGTGATCTTTAACTGTTTTTGTAGTAGTGACTCAACCCTTGACAGATAGAGATACAGATTGATACAAAGACTGATCCCCCCCCCCAAAAAAAAAAGAGGGAAAAATAAACAGATCAAAAAAAAAAGGGAGGGAAAAATAATTTAGGAAAACTGATCCCCCCCCCCCCCAAAAAAAAAGGAGGGAAAAATAATAGACTATTTTTTTTTTTCATTATTGCTTAATATGTCAAAATTCTTCTTTCAAAATTAGTGACAAAATAATTTTCTCACTAAAAGGCCTAAAAATATTAAAAAATATCAGTGACGAAATTATATTTCTCACCAAATGGTCTTAAAATATTTAAAATCAATTTTTTCAAAAAAAAAATATTATTGGTGACGCAAATATATTCCTCATTAATAATTTTTTAATTGTTGAAAAAAAAAAAATCTCACCAAAAGTTTCAATATTTTGGCATTATCAAAAAAAATTAGTGGGAAAAATTTAGGTGACGAAACTTATTTTTTCTCACCTAAAAGTAAGTATTTATTGATGGAAATAAATTTCGTCACCTATTATTTTTATATTTTTATTATACGTGACAAAATTTATAATTCCTCATGGATTATTCTTATTTAGTGACGAAATTTATTTTCTTCACTAATTTTCGTCACCATACCAATACAAAGAATAAGAGAAAGAGACGCCAGAAAAAGAGCAAAGAGAAATCACGTACCAAATCACCGTGCGAAGAAAATGTGGCGGTTACTGGCAAGGCTACTAGTGACGGCGACGATCGGCAAGGCTAATAGAGGCGACGATGGCGATCGGCGTGGTGGAGGAGCAAGAGGTAAGACAAATTAATACCCTATTTTGATAGAGAGAGAGAGAGAGAGAGAGAGAGAGAGAGAGAGAGAGAGAGATGATAAACAGAAAAGGGGTAAAAAAAATTAATACCCTATGTTTTTTTTAATTCCGCTCAATATATCAAAAATTTCCCACCAAAATTGGTGACAATATTATTTCCTCATCAAAAGATATCAAAAATATTAAAATGTTTTGCTGACGAAAATATATTCCTCACAAATAATTTTATAATTAGTGACAACTTTTTTTCTCACCAAAAGTCCCAAAATTTTGGCGCCACCAAAAAAAAGTAGCGGGAAAACTTTTGGTGACGAAAGTTAATTTTTCCTCACTTAAAATGAAGTATTTATTGACGAAAATAAATTTTGTCACCTATCATTTTCATTTTTTTATTATATGTGACAAAATTTATAAATTCCTCACGAATTATTTTTATTTAGTGACGAATCTTATTTTCTTCACTAGTTTTCGTCACCATAGGTTACTTTTGTTATAGTGAATTGTGAGATGAAAGCTAGTGTGCATGTATTCACATCGCAAGGATGATGCTTTGCACAATCCGCACACGCGCACGCGTGGCATGGGCTGTGTGGCGTTTGATGGTGTACTCCACGTGACAGTGACGTGTCGTCCGTTGGCGCTGAGTCAACCAACTGATCAAACGGTTGTGTGTCCGATCTGGAGTGGGTTGATCATAGCCGTTGATTGGAGATGCACGCGATCGTATGATTAGGTGTGATTAGTCAAGGCGTCTATTCGGTGTGAGAATGATCTGTACCGTAGATTGTCGATCCAACGGTCAGATCTAATCGGATGCGATCAAGGGACATGACCATTTGATCAGGTGCATCAAGGCTTATAAATAGGCTGCGAAATCAGCAATTTCATTCCATCCAAAAATTCAGAATTCATTCCTGCAATTCTCTCTCTCTCTTCTCTTTCCCTCTTGATTTTGAGTTTTCAATCAATAGTTTCTTAAGTAAATTTTTGCTTTTCTTACTAGTAATCAAGTTCTGCAGATTTGATTATCAGTGTCTTGGTTTTCTTGATTATATCAAGAGTATTTTGATTAACTGTCATCAATGTAGACGCCGGTAGACTTGATCTTTAGATCAAGCTTCATTGTATCCTGGAGGCAAATTTTTTGTAACCCCCTGCATATCTTTTGGTGGGTACAAATATTGTCTTTAGGAAAGCGACTGAGTAGCGCGACTTGAAGCACCAATTTTCTGTTCTATATAGACAAGATCATTGCCAAGTTTTGAAGACCAAAGACCACCAACTAAAAAATTCAAGATCATTTGTTCCAACAATCTAAAAACCATTTGCTCTAACAATCTAAAGACAATATTTGGATATAGCGATGTCTATTCAGAAAATGACTCAAGATTTCATGAAGCTTGACTGGTTTGATGGCGGTAATTTCCGTCGTTGGCAAAAGAAGATGCATTTTTTGCTCACCACTCTCAAAGTGGTCTATGTGCTGATTACTTCCTATCCAGTGGGGCAAGAAGATAAGACTTTGGAGCAAACCCGTACCAGAACCAAATGGGAGAATGACGACTACATTTGCCAAGGACACATTCTGAATGCGCTGTCAGACTCTCTATTCGATGTGTATGAACATCTGGAAATGGAAAAGCAACTTTGGGACATACTACAGTCAAAGTACCTCACCGAGGATGCCACCAGTAAGAAATTTCTTGTTACTAATTTTATGCATTTTACTATGATTGATACAAAGCCCATTATGGAACAATTCCATGAGATCCAACATATTCTAAGTCAATTTCGACAAAAGAATATGAACATGGATGAATCTATTGTTGTTTCGTCTATAATAGAGAAACTGCCATCTTCTTGGAAGGATTTTAAGAAAACTCTGAAACACAAAAAGGAAGATCTAACTTTAAAGGAATTGGCTCAACACCTCCAAGTTGAGGAAGAGTCAAAACTTCTTGAAAGTAAAGAAAACCAATTGGCTCAGACTTCCAAGATTCATATGGTGGATGATGGTAAGAGGTTCAACAAAAAGAAGCGTAAGCGTGAACCCCAACCCGAGAAAAATGCTAAGAAGCCGAAAGGCGCTTGCTGGCATTGTGGCAAGCCAGGGCACTTCAGAAATGAATGCCGGTCATACAAGAAGATGCCAGAAGCATCAAATGCCAAGAACAAGTTCATGCTGTTGTATCCGAGGTGAACATGCTCGAAGATGCTAGTGACTGGTGGATTGACTCAGGAGCAACAAGGCACATCTGCAATGACAAGAGCCGTTTCACTACTTATGAATAAGTGAGTGATGGAACAATTCTCTACATGGGCAACTCTTTAACTGCTGCTATCAAAGGCAAAGGGACGGTGGATCTAGAGTTTACATCTGGAAAAGTCCTAAGTCTTAATGATGTTTATTATGTACCTGATGTTAGGAAAAACCTTGTTTCTGGAAGCCTGCTTAATAAGCATGGTTTCAAGTTAGTATTTGAGTCGGACAAATTTGTCTTGTCTAAGGGTGGAATTTTTGTTGGGAAAGGCTACATGTATCAGGGAATGTTCAAACTTAATGTTATCAATAATACATTTGTTTCTGCTTATATTGTTAATTCTCTTTCTTTATGGCATGCTTGTTTAGGTTATGTTAATACTAGGAAAATGCATGATATGGTTAATTTAGTTTTAATTCCTAAGTATGATATTGATATGTTTGAAAAATGCAAATTTTGTGTGCAATCTAAAATTACTCGTATTCCATTTCCTAAAGTAGATAAAACCACATCTCTGCTTGAACTTGTACATAGTGATGTATGTGACATGCATAGTACCCCCACTAGAGGTGGTAAGAAATATTTTGTAACACTCATTGATGATGTTTCTAAGTACTGTCATATATATCTTTTGCATTCAAAAGATGAGGTGCTTGATATATTCAAGATTTTTAAGACAGAAGTAGAAAATCAGTGTAATGTCAAAATAAAGTGACTTAGGTCTGATAGAGGCGGTGAATACCATTTTCCAGAATATTGTGAAAATGATGGTATTATTCATAAGAAGTCTGTTCCCTACACACCACAACAAAATGGAGTAGTTGAAAGAAAGAACAAGACATTAACAGAAATGATTAATGCTATGCTTTCTTGCTCCAGTTTAAGTTTTGGTTTTTGGGGTGAAGCCTTGCTCACTGCATGTTACATACTCAATAGAATTCCTCTCAAAGGAAGAAATATTACTCCTTATGAACTTTGGAAAAACAAGAAACCTAATCTTGGTTACTTGAAAACATGGGGCTGTAGAGCAATAGTTAGATTACCTGAACCTAAAAGGAAGAAATTAGGTAAAAAAGGAATTGAATGCATATTTCTTGGCTATGCTGTACGTAACAAAGCATATAGGTTTCTGGTAGTTGAGCCCAATGGTTCAGTGGAAACAAATACTATCAATGAATCACGTGATGCGATATTTTTTGAGAATCGTTTCATAACCATTCCAAGGTTGGATTCTAATCAAGGAAATGAATCAACTCCTTTGATGTCTACAGAGAAAAGTGAACGACATGAATCCATTGAGCCTAATGAACCTAATGAGCCTATTAAGCTAAGGAGGAGTAAGAGGGTTAGGATTGAGAAATCATTTGGCCCTGATTTCGTTATTTACCTTGTAAAAGGAACTAGGAAAGCTTATTGTAAGCAAATAATGATTTCTTTGAATATGGATTCAAATCCATTAACCTTTGAGGAGGCTATGAAGTCTCAAGATGTTGCTTTCTGGAAAGAAGTAATAAACGATGAAATAGATTCTATCATGGGTAACAATACCTGGATACTTGCTAATTTGCCACCTGGATCCAAACCAATTGGTTGTTAATGGATTTTCAAGAGGAAAATGAAAGTTGATGGCACAATTGACAAGTTCAAAGCAAGATTAGTTGCTAAGTCTTTTACTCAAAATGAGGGTATCGATTATTTTGATACATATGCTCTGGTGGCTAGAATTGCCACCATTCGAGTGTTGATTGCCTTAGCCTCAATCTCTAAGCTTGAAATCCATCAAATGGATGTTAAGACCGCTTTCCTAAATGGAGAGTTAGATGAGGAAATCTACATGCAACAACCAAAAGGATTTGTTGTACAGGGTCAAGAGCACAAAGTGTGTAAACTCGTGAAGTCACTATATGGACTGAAAAAAGCTCCAAAACAGTGGCATGAGAAATTTGACAAAGTAATAGTGTCAAATGGTTTTAGGATACATGAATCTGATAAGTGTGTGTACAGTAAGTTTATTGGAAATAGAGGAGTAATCATATGCCTATATGTAGATGACATGCTTATTTTTTGTACTGAAAATGATGTCATTGAAAGTACTCAAAGATTCTTGTCGTCTAGCTTTAGTATGAAAGACATAGGCTTGGCTGATGTAATTCTGGGTATTAAGATCAAACGAGAGGACAATAATTTGATTCTAACCCAATCGCACTACATTGAGAAAATTCTTAAGAAATTTAATCAATATAATTGTACACCCATGTCTACACCATTTGATTCAAATTTGAAATTGTATCTTAATACTGGAAGAGCTGTTGATCAGCTGGAATACCCAAGAGTAATGGATAGCCTAATGTATGCCATGACTTGCATTAGACCTGATATTGCTTTTGCAGTGGGAAAACTTAGTAGATACACTAGTAATCCCAGTAGTGTGCATTGGCATGCTGTTAATTGAGTACTTAGGTACTTGAGGAAAACAATAGACTCTGGAATAGTCTGTAATGGCTATCCAGCAGTGCTTGAAGGATTCACGGATGCTAGTTGGATAACTGACTGTGAAGATCACTTATCCATGAGTGGTTGGATTTTTACTCTTGGAGGAGGAGCTATCTCCTGAGGTTCTAAGAAGCAAACATGCATAATAGACTCAACCATGGCGTCAGAGTTTGTAGCATGGGCTTCTTGTAGCAAAGAGGTAAAGTGGCTAAGGAATCTCTTGTTAGAGATTAAGATATGGCCAAAACCTATGTCACCAATATCTTTGTATTGTGATAGTGAAGCAACTCTATCATGGACTTATAGCCATGTCTATAATGGAAAGTCCATGCATATAGGACTGAGACATAGCTATGTTAGGCAATTAATCACAGAAGGTGTGATTACCATTAGTTATGTAAAGTCAAGTGAAAACTTGGCTGACCCCTTAACAAAAGGACTTGCAAAGCATTTGGTGTGGAAAACATCAAAGGGGATGGGTCTTAAGCCCACTTAACATAATCACTCCTGGTGGAAACTAGACTCAATGCTTAAAGAAACATCAAGTCTTGAGTTCAATGAGCCCAAGTACACCATATGTCATGATTGCAAGCACTTAGTTTTATTTCATTGTCATCCCAAGGTTGAAGTGCTTGGTACCTAAAATGTGAAAAGAAGAGGATGAGTTAGCAAACTCTTAATAAGCTTACAACTGGGTTGTTAGGGTACTATAAAGTGCAGGGGTACTCTCAGTAAGCTTACCTATGTGAGTGTAGGAGGTGGTGCCTTTTCCTGTGAGTCAAAGGGCTTGACTCTAGAGTGCTCATGAAACAGGATATAGATTGTTAGACTTATTTATTTTGATGATTTATTTAATTATGTTTTAATTTATTTGGAAGAGAAAAATATAATCAAAATTTACTTTGATGATTTATTTGAAAGAGAAAAATAGAATCAACATTTATTTTGATGATTTTATGTTTTAATAAAATTAAAATTTATTTTGTCCCATTATTTCTCACCTAAACCTTTATCCTAAATGTTGTTAGAATGTATTTAATATTTGATTAAATCAGGAGTTCAAACAGCCCAACACAACAGCAGTTCAAAAGGTTCAAATGGAAGATATTCAAATTTGTAATAATGGAGTAGAAGATATTCAAATTAGTAATGATGGAGTAAAACGGCTATAAACGGCTATAAATTCAAATTAATACAACGGCTATAAATGGCTATAAGTTTCATTATATATACCAAAGCCTCTAATGTAAACAAGTTACAAAAAACCTAAGAATATTCTTTGATCTATAATCACTTACATCTATTCTCAGAAATTATACACTAAGCCTTATAGCTTTAAGTCCATCTTTCCTGTGTGAGGTTTACAAAAAAACCAAAGCTTCATTTTTATATCTATCTTTGAGAGATAATTCTTGTAGCTTTCTGTGAAAGCAAAAACACATTCTTTTCAATCTTGTAAGATTGTAGTACACTCAGTATTCTTGACTTAGAAAGTTTGTATAAAATCTGTTGAGGATTGCTCCATTTGTAAAGAGGTTGCTAGCACCCCCGTGAAGCTAGAGCATAGTGGAAAATCTCAAGTGAAGCTTGAGGAGTGGACGTAGGCCGAATTGAAGGTGAACCACTATAAATTTGTTTACCTCTCTCTCCCTTATCTCTTTATTTTATTTAAATTGCTGTAGCTATATTTCACATTTTCACTGTGCTAAAATCATTAACTAACATAGTTGTTAGAACACTTGTTTTAATTATTTTTATTACATTAACTATATTTATCTATTGTGCTAGCCATAATTTTTATTAGGGTATTATTAATTTTTAATTGTAAAAACATAATTCACCCCCCCTCTTAGGCGGTCTTTTGGGTAACAATTGGTATCAGAGCCTAGACTCTTGTTTTAGATTTAACCATCTAGGAGTTTCGATCCATGGCAACCTTAGCTGAAGGACAAGCAACAAATAGGCCACCATTGTTTAACGGAAACAACTATAGTCATTGGGAGGATAAGATGACCCTATACCTACAAGCCACTGATTATGCTATGTGGATTATTGTCACCAAAGGTCCAAAAATTCCTACCAAATTAGTAGACAATATTAGTGTACCTAAAACTGAAGATGAATGTGATGAGAGAGATCATAAATTATTGCAAGCCAATGCTAAAGCCAAACTCACCCTTGTTTGTGGACTAGACTCTAAGGAGTATAACAAAATTTCAAGTTGTGATTCGGCCAAAGAAATTTGGGACAAACTTGAGGTAACGTATGAAGGTACAAACTAAGTGAAGGAATCTCGTATTGATATGCTTGTTCATAGTTATGAATTATTTAAAATGAACTTTGATGAATCTATTTCAAGTATGTTTACTAGATTTACTGAAATTGTAAACTCTTTGAAATCTCTTGGCAAAACTAATACTAACAGTGAGTTGGTAAGAAAAATTTTTAGGTGTTTACCAAAGAATTGGCAAGCAAAGGTCACGGCCATTATAGAAGCCAAAAATCTCTCCACACTTGGATTGGATGAGCTTATGGGTTCCCTTATGACTCATGAGATCACCATGAAAGGACATGAGGATGTTGAAAACAAAAAGAAAAGTGGAATTGCATTCAAAGCCTCATCAAATGAAGAAGAACATGAAAACTCCAGTGAGGATGAAAGCTATGCCATGTTTAGTAGTGTAACATGCCAGGGGGGTACCCGCACACGTTAAACAGTTCGGACTCTCGAGATCTCTTTGATCTAGTCTCACTAGTGCAATGTGAAACATAGATGAGAGTTCAGATTTGACAACTTTTATTAAAAATCCATTTTACTGCAATTTTTTCAAAAATGAACTGCGTCGTCAGATCTCAGAGTTGCCACATAATATTTTGGGAAATTAGGAAACCCATGACTCGTGCCAAGGCCATTGTTCGTCGTAACCAAAGATGCTTGGCTCGGAACCTTAGGTATGAGAGGGGAAGGTCAATAATGAGCACCCCCCCTCACTCGATCAAAGATCGGCCTCTACTAAATCATGATATGAATTTTATTTACTTTATATGTTCATATTCTGATTATTTAACAAATCCTAAAATTTACTATGTGAAGCATACAAGTATAGACTAATTTGCTCAAATTGGAACAATTCAATTTCATGTTTGTTTGTCGAAAGGGGTTTGAATTTGCCACTTGACAAAGTGGGCTTAAATTTGTGAATTTGCTACTACAGAGTGGGCTTAAAACGTACAATCGTTGAATCATTCCAATTCAAGCAACAAGGCTTCATCCACAGGCATTCAAGCAGCTTATCAGTAAGCAAATAGCCACATGGTAAGATGCTAAACATAATAAGAAAATTATGTGCAGGCTGGATGCTAAAGCATAAAAACTCACATATTTACCGACGTCCCTCGAACAGCTACAAAACAAAGTTAGAAAATCATGGATGATCTTATATACAAAATCCTAATGCAATTCACTCATGAGATGCAACTAAAGATTCGGCTTCTAAAACGTGACATGTGAGATATTGCAAAACACGAGGTAGTGCATAGAATCACATAAGAATTGATTAAATCCACAAATGCAAATTTAGCCGAATCTTAATGCATGAAACATTGATGTAAAGCATGGATATGCATGGCATGCAGGTATGTACATATGTACAGTTAGGGAAAGCGATTAAAGAATGGGATGGAAAGAAGCAGGGTGGGGGATTATTACAACACTTTAAATATTACAGATCTGAGGGAGAGAGATGAGGGAATAATAAAATAAAATAAAACCTCACAAAACACTCAAAATAAAAAATAAACAAAATAAAAACTTCATGTTCCTTGGGGATTACCGAAAGATGGCTCAAGAATAACCTCATATGGAGTCATATGAGAATCTCGCAATCAATCATCATGAATAGACCAGATATAATCAGCGACTTGGGCCTCAGATCTTAGGGAGCACATGTTGGTGAGCCCAACAATATTCCATAGGTCAGACCCACGTTTCCATCACACTACACGTAATCAACTTCAACAGGTGGCTATTAGCACACTGTCATCTTCAGTTTGCCATGCAACCCAAACCTCAATACCACCATGGAAACTGGTCATCAACTTTGGCGAGACACCCAAAACACGTCCCATACATCTAGTCAACTCAAGCCAATCTGCAACGGCGTAAAGAGTTGGACAGCCTCTGATGCACACTGCAACAATGGCGACGGAGGTGGAGATTGCAGTACCTGGAGTTGCGATGCTACAACAGGAAAAACTGGAGCGAGTTAGTGGTGATGGCTCGGTGCAGAGGTGGTAGTGCTTCAGTTAGATAGTTCGCTCAAACCGTGAGTTGGTTGGTGCTGGAGGGCTGATATTACAACGACGATGGTGGCTAACAGTCGTGTGGTCATGAAGGGGTGAGGACCTCATCAATAAGGGATCAACAGGGGATGGTTGATATGGTAGAGTGATAGTGGACAGTCGATACGGCAGTGACGCTGGACGGTGCTCTACTGGGTGTTGAATTGGTGGTACTCAAGTGTGCATGGCAGCGTAGATGGGTTTGATGGATTTGAAGAGAACTGGTTGGTGGGTTGGGGAAGGAGATATGAGAGATTGATGAATCCAAACCAGAGTTTTGGTCGGAAGAAGAGAACTACTGCTTGTGAGAGACATTCCGTGGTATAGAGAGAGAGAGTCGCTCACCAGTGAGGACTGTCACCTCTTTCCATGCCTTCGATCCACACCATCAGTGTGGTTTGGTTAAGATCAAGATAAGTTGCAAGGATCATGCCAAAGCGATGATGTTGTCACTGTGTTTGAAACACAATCCGGAGTCTGAGAGAGAGAGATCGTGTATGTCTGTCTTCACCCCCTCAAAGAGAGAGAGAGAGAGAGAGAGAAATTGGTTTTAATATTTTTAGAGAGAGAGTCAGTTCAAAAGCCCCAAGAGAGAGAGCCTTTGCATGTGTTATTCTCCCTTTTTTAATTCCCACCGAGAGAGAGAGAGAGAGAGCAAATGTGTGTTATGTATGTGTGTTCTGTGTGTTTGTAGCTCAGGTCAAGAACCTCTCTTCCCCTCACATTTTTCACTCACTCCTGTAGACACCCCATTTTTGACCGACCTTAAGACTCAGACGTCACCGATTGAGCGCTCGGTGATGGTGCATATTGTACTCGTTCAGAAGTTTTAGAGCCTCGGCTGCGAGCCTTGCCTCCGGACTTCCGGGTTCTTTCGTGTCTTGCCTCAGTTTGCGAACCAGGCTCCGTTTTCTCTGTTTTCTCTTCCCGAAGGGAGGGAGAGGTCTCGTAGATCATCTCTCAGTGGCCGTAGGCTACGTTTCGTGGTCGTAGGCCATTTTTCCCGTTTGGAGCCCGGTTTCCGATTTTTCGGAGCCGACGGCCGTGTGCCTCGGTTCGGGACCGCTTAACCACCTCCATTTGCCCTGGTTTTTGGCACACACCTTATTTACTCCCTTTTGAGGGACACTTCTGTCCGAGAGACCAACTTCGTGGTCGGACACCACTTCCGGTGCCTAACAGCCCACTTTCGGGGCCCCGAACTGCGTGTTTTGGCTCCCAAACCTTCATTCTGCATTTTTGGGCTCCGATCCGAACTTGAGATAGTCATATTTTGAGGTCCTTTTCATGTTTGATTAAGGACTTTTTACTGTTTAAGATCTCCTACTGCCACTTGCTTCTTTACCCCTCTTTTAGGCCTTTTCTTGCATGATAGTTTAGGCCTACTTGTATTTATTTTTGTGGCTTTTCATAAACAACAAAGTGTCTTATTTTGAGCCCCTCTTCAACTTTGTTGAAGGGCTCTCTTCGGTTTGAGATCTCCTACTATCACTTGCCCCTTTATCTCCCTTTTAGGCCAATTTTGGGGGGAAATTTGAATTTCATTTCCCCCCCATTTTTTCCCCCTCTTTTCCACCCTCTTGTGTCTATATAACAGACCCCCCCAGCTGTATTTTAGGGGTTATAAAATTTTGGTTTGGAGCTCTCACATTAAATCTCTTTCTCTCTCTCTACTCTAAGCCTTAAAAACCCTTTGATTCTTACACCATTTCCTCACCATCACCTAGCACCACACCACCGCTCCATTCCAGTAGGTTGGAGGGTCTTCTCAGAGCTTAGGAGGCAGCATTTCTTGGTCCAAAACGCTGTCAAAGATTAGTCTTCAAGGGTAAGTCCTCTTCTCCCCTTTTTGACCATTTTCTTGGTTCACATCTTAGCTCATTGTGCTTGCATGTTGGGGCTCCGACCCTAACTGAAAATATCATTTTTTTGAGCTCTATTTCATGTTTGTTTAAGGGCCTCTCACTGTTTGAGGCTCCCTTTTTGCACTTGCTTCATTACCTCCTTTGTATGCCATTTTCTTGCATATTATTTTAGGCCTATATGTAAACTGTTTTGAGCTCTATTCCGAACTGTAAAGAAGCTTATTTTGAGCCCTTATTCAACATTGTTGAAGGACTCATCACTGTTTGTGGCTTCATTTTTTCACTTGCCTTTATATCCCTCTTTTGGCCTCATTTTTGCATGATTTGTTAGCCCCTTGTGTTTGTGTTTCTGGACTTTGGTCCGAACTGTAAATGGACTTATTTTGACCCCCTCTTCAGGTTTCATCAAGGGTCTTTTGCTTTTGACATTTTCTTTTTCCTCCTTGTGTTTAGACCTCTTTTTAGGCCTTATTTTGTATAGTATTTTGAGCATGCTTGTGTACTGTTTTTGGCTCGGCCACCAACTGTAGAATACCATATTTTGGGCCCCTCTTCAACATTGTAGAAGGTCCCTTCTCTGTTTAGGGACAGAAGCTGCCACTTGCTTCATTATCTCTCTTTCGGGGCCATTTTTGCATGCTAGCTTAGCCCCATTTGTGTTCACTATTTGGCCTTGTTTAAAACTGTAAATATGCTTTTTTTGGGACTGTCTTGAGTCTGTCTTTACATTTCATGTTCAAATAATGCATGCTTTGTATAGCTGTAGGCCATTGCGTGTGCCTAGTTTTGCATTTCGGGTCTCATTTCATGCATCGGGTGCCATATTGCCATGTTTTGGGGCTGTTTTGCATCATATTTTGGTACTGAAATTTGCATGTTTACATATCATGTTTCATACCTTGCCATGCTTTCTTAGAGTGGCATTTGTGCCTTAGGATCGGTCCTCGGTTTGCGTGCATGCGCGCACGCATCTCGAGTGTCTCATTTTCATCTAATGGCCTCTTATGTGAGTGTGGCTGAGGTCCACTCATGTTGGTGTAAGTCCATTATGCATTGCATATGCCATTTCATTTCATAGCATTGCGTGTGCTAGGTTGTATGTTAGAGCATTGTGTATGCCATGTTACCTCGTGCATTGTGTATGCCATTTCATAGCATTGTGCATGCTAGGTTGTATATTAGTTGCATTCATGCATGTCATGCATATTTCATTGTGCTTGGGATAGGAGTTAGCCCGAGCACGGGAAACGAGGGACGTTTCGTACTTCGAGTGACGGAACGTGTCTCAATTCCCAGTCACCGACACTCCGGATTATCCATGATGGAGTTTAGGTTTTGTTGTGTATATATGTGCATTCATTTCATATTGAGTCGTGCAATTCGACTCCTCGGCCATCATGCATCGAGATGCGTGATTGGTGGCACGAGGATCGAGGCATGCATACATTTGTGAAAATACATTGCCATGCCCTTTTCCTGCTCTCTGTTGCAGCAAATCAAGGATCAGTAGCATTCCGGCATCAATCGCCAACAGAGGCTAATTGGGGCATCGTAGTGGATTTCCGTGCCAAGCAACCCGAGCATGCATCATTCATCATCCGGAGCGGAGTCGAGGCAGTCCCTAGCTTGCATGCTAGTTTACAGATTTCTTAGTTAAATTTGTAATTTAATTAGGATTTTGTAATTATTTGGACTGTAATATTTATTCGGGACTGTATATTATTTATTCGGACCCTCTGCGCGAGGGCATAATTGTAATAAGTGTGCGTGTGTGTGATGTATGTCTTCCAACCCCACGTCTTTCTCCCTTTTATTTACCCGCTTATGATGGTTAGATTAGGGCATGTCTCAATTAGCATACAGTATGATAGCATGTTGCATTCATTCATCTGTTTTGCATGCACCGGGCTCGGCGCATCATACTAACTGCATTTGTATTTCAATTCCAAGATTGAATACTTGTTAGCTGTTGCACCTCATATGCCATGTTTAGAATAGCCGAGCCTGCTATAGTTGCATTCTTGCATGTGTTGCATTAGGCATTTCAGCATATTTAGGATCATGCATGGATTTCTAATTAGCTTCTGTTTTGGCTTTGAGTACTCGGTAAGTTTTATGCTTTAGCATCCTTGCATGTGTGTGAGTGACTGCCATGAATAGCATGCTTACCATGAGGCTATGTGCTTATATGATATAACTACCTGAATGCCTGTGGGTGAAGGTTGGGTTATTTGGATTGGAACAATTCATCAAATGTGTGTTTTAAGCCCACTAGATAGTGGCAAAATCATATTTTCTAAGCCCACCTGAGGGTGGCAAATCCACGTCTTAGCCTACTTGCGGGTAGCACCATCAAACCATTTTCAAACAAACAAACATGAAATGTTTTGTTCCAATTCAGGCGATCCAGTCTATACTTGTATGCTGTGCGCATCACATAGTAAATCTAGGCTAATAACTGGAATAAGAACGCATAATGTTTTCAAAAATAGATATCATGGTTAGTAGAGGCCGATCTTTGATCGGGCGAGCGGGGGTGCTCACGAAGTGACCTTCCCCAATCGTACCCAAGTTCCCGAGCCGAGGCAACTTTGGTGATGACGGACACGTGGCCTTAGGCAAACGAGTCAGGGTTTCCTAAATTTTTCCAAAATAAAATATTTAGGTGGCGACTCTGTATCTGGAAAAGCAGTCCATGTTTGGCACTTCTTTCAAAAATCTGTTTTCTCAAAACGATTTGTCGGATTTGGACTCTTTGGTTCAGACATAGAACCGTGACAATTTTAGAGTCCTGAACTATAGTGAGCCCAATATCGAACACAACCGGGGGGGGGGGGACTCGTTCCTCCCCGGGGCGTTCGGGGACGTCTACAGTTTCTGGCGACTCTGTTGGGGATTTAGAGAACTTGACTCGAACTCATGATATCTGTTTTTGACTACACTTATGTGTTTCTTTGCATTGCATTTGCATTGGTGCGCCTAGGACACCGTGTTTGCCATCTGCTATTCCTGAACGGTTTGCCGGAGGCTTGTCTTGTCAAGGCATGACCATAAGGTTGACCGGTTGTGGGCTCTGCCAGCATGGGAACACAAACCCCGGTTTTACCGGGGCAACCTTTTGACCATTCGACCTAGTGCATATCGAAATCCGTAGTGACCATTCCAAACTAGGACAGGTTGCTTACCTGATTGTAGGTTGTTTAAAACCGCTGCGTGCGCAGTGAAACCCTAGCTCCTGACAAAATAGGACAGGGAAACCCTACCCCAACATAGGGGTGTTTTGGCTCTCACTTGTCTGCTATGTGCTTTTAGAGTGCGTCTCTATAGGAATGCATGTATCAGTTTGCGAGTTTGGGCATCAGGCCTGCGGGCACCAGTTTAGTAGTTTGGGCATCAGGCCTGCGGGCACCAGTTCAGTACTTTGGGACTCAGTTCACCTAAGGGTATCAGTTTACGGGCAGAATTTTGGGCAGAATTCTGTAGGAGGCACAGTCATTCAGCTCTGCTCATATGGGTTATCGTGAAATCGAGCTAAGGTGCTGTATGTTTTCCCTTTTGCTAAGTAGTCTTGGAACCATAGCATTAGAAGGGTCTGATATCCCCCGGGTACTCTGGACCTGTGTTGTTATGTGATCGGGGGATGAACCACCTGCGGGCGGCACTCAGTTTACTCTAGATATGATGTATGGCATGCACTGTTTTGAGCATTTGCGAATGCTAGCTTTTGTGCTTTCTGACTTGGGTATTGGGTCAGTCTTGTTGTTTTGTTTTGAGTCTGTCTTTCTGTTTTGAGTCAGTCTCTTTTTTTTTTTTGGGTTTGTCTTGTTGTATCGAGTCAGTCCTGTTGTATAGGAGTCGGGTGATTCCAGGGGGTGTTGCCTCGGGCATCACCATTTTGTTTTGTGTTTGTCTTTTCGTTTTGTTTTGAGTCTGTTTCTGTCAGGGAGCCAGTTGTGCCAACAGATTTTGAATGAAATAGCAGTGATTTTCATGCTCTCGCATTTGTTTCTGCCTTGTGCCAGTTGTACCAGAAATTCCAAATGAGATGGCAGTATTTGATTAGAAGCTGTGTCTTTTCTGTGCTTTGAATTCATTGCATCGACCTAAGTTTTTCAAAACTTTTCGAACACTGCGGTGAAAACGAAGAGGAAGGAATTCCTCGGGTTTTTCAAAACTTTGATCATTCGAGAGAAAGAAAGGCGTGCTAAGCCCTTAATGAATGAAATCATGCTTGTTAGTGTGAGTACTGAGAAGGATCCTGGCTTGATCCAGATTGGTTCTACATTGTCTTCAGCGCGAGCGACTGGTCGCTTTCTTAAAAGATTTTAAAAAATGTTTTGCGCGGTCCTGCGAAGACCTGTGTAGAATCGCTCTTGAGATTGTGCAGCTTAGGATCGCTCTCAGCCTCGAGACTCGACCCCTCTGCTTTCAAAACCTTGAACTCGAATTCAGAACGTTCAACGGTCAACTACAATGTGAGGCCTGTGTGGCCAAATTCAAAGCAGCCCTCGAACAAGAGGCAAGGAAGTTAGATCAAGAAGACCAGATGTCATCAAAAGAAACTTGCGAAGCTAGGTCAGAAGCACCCTTCGAACTAGGGGCAAAAAAAAAATGTCAGACAGCTCGAAGAGCCAAAGGTGGATCATTCCGCAAGTTAATGAAGATCGGCAAGAATGCCAAATCCCAGAAGGGAGGAAAGAAGAAAGTATTGCTGAAGGACAGCCAAATTCCTATCCACAACACTAGGGGCAAATTCAGCCCCCATTGGATGGACTTCTACTTCGTCAGCAAATAACAGCCATTCTCCTAGATTCAAATGACTTCAAAACCCTACAACCATTTGGCATGGACCAAGCTACACTTTTACCCTTGAGAGGCTCGCTGGGCCGAAAACCCAGAAGGGCAACCCAGGCAAAAGTTAGAGCGAGACAAAAAAATGCAAAAAGAAAAGAAAAAGAAAAATGCAAAAAAAATATATCAAAAAAAAAAAGAAAGAAAAATTGAGAAAAAGAAAAAAGAAGAACAAAGCTCGCAAAGTCGAAAACCCGCAACAGGCGCCTTGGCAAAAGTTAGAGCATAAAAAGGAGAGGTTAAATACCCGAGTGTACCTTAACCCCGAACTACGTAAGGCTTGATTCCCATGTTTGGGATACGTAGGCAACTTCATTCTGAAGTCCAGCCATAAACACTTCCAAATCGACTGTGTCCATGCGATGGTTCTGGTCATCTTTGTCTTCTCTGTATCTGAGAGTCTGGTTGTGTTCGTCGCTCTGAGGACTGACTACAATGCGCTGCGGTGCTATCCAAACAAGGGGTAACTTTCCGTTGCCATTCAAAACACCGCAGTGTCATTTCAAACAAGGGGCAACTTTCCATTGCCATGCAGTGTCCTTCAGACAAGGGGCAATTTTCCATTGCCATGGATCCGAGGTTGCGCATCTCAAGAGTAGGTTCCGTGCTCGTTGAGCAGTGGTCGTTTGCAAAAATAGTTTTTGAGAATTTTTACTGAGGTTGACTAATCTTCTCGAAAAGTATTCCATTTTCAAAACTGGACCATTTTTTGGACCCAAAAGAGGAAAATTTTCAGTGCTCATGGCCTGACTTGCATGATTTTAAATCAGAAAATTGAACAAGCATGTTAATCTAACTCTCATTTTGGTCAAATTTTTTTAGGAGAAAACTAAAACAAAAAATGGTCAAAATGATGAACTAGGGGCACAGTTGAGTCAGGCTTCCTGTCTTTCCCATTGTCAACATACTTGCCAAGAAGGGCACTCTACCTGCCAGAATAGGGCACAACTGAAGTTAACAACAAAGGGCTGAAAGCTCTCTCATCCTCCAAGCAATGAGGTATCAAGCCAACTGCGAAGCCCGAACCGGAATGGGACAAGATATTCCACTCCCTTATCTGGACAGATCTGATCACGTCCGAACTCCCCAACAGAGCATCGTCAACCGATGTCAGCTGCAGATTTGCTACACACCCAATTGTAGCACAGCCCTTCTGTGGAAGAAACTCACTGTTGTGAACAAGAAGAAGAATCTGGTAGAATACCGGGGGCAATAGCCCACAACTTCCTACTTATCCATCATCCACCCAGGGGAGGGATAACAAAATGAGAGATTGAAGAATAGAGAGGTGTGCGCTGAGAGAAGAAGTGAGGAAAGGGCTTTTTTAGAAAAACAGAGCCTGAGGGCCGAGTGATGTGAGAGACACAAATGAGAAAGGGTGGGAAACAATATCCGGAGAAACTGGCTCCTCGCGATCTGAGAGGTCTGTCGTCTTTGTAATACGTCTGTGTGTCGTGTCTTTTGTTTTGTTTATCTCGATTCCTGCTTTGAGTCGTCCCGAGCGTGTCTCGTTGTGTTTAGGTTGTTTACCTTTTTATCTTTCGTTGTTGAGTCTTTTTCACTGTGTTCAGTTGTAGGCTCAATACCCGGTTAAGAACTCATTTCTTAATTTCAAAAAATAAAATCGTTTTGTGCTCAGAGTGCTGTGCCATTCTTCATGATTGTGCAAAACAAGATTCGTTCTTTCGTAAAACCGCACGGTTCAACCCAAGTCATGTGAGAACAGTAAAATCAGGATCTATCTGAAGCTATATAGGTTCTAGGCTGCGAAGCAAAAGAAAAGAGGGAAAATTAGAGCATTTGAGTTTGTTTCAGTTTCCGTGATTATACTCTCTGTTATTATACTCCAGATGTACCTCTTCAGGCCTTGTCAATGCTCCGAAGTATGAGTGCGCCTCTACTCCCAAACTCAAGCCTACGTCAATGCCAAAATGGCAATCGAAGTGCTCCCTCAGAAAACCAGCCCCTGCCAGATGCATCTTGGCTGTGTTTGCAATGAGTTCCTAGGAGACCAACTGTGACGGTGGAAACTAGAGTTCGGACGGCTATTGCCTAGAACGCAAAGGTTCGGAATTTCCGAGACTAAAGTCTGGTTTAAATACCCAGGGGTCTATCCTCGGCTTGAAATCTGTATGGCAGCCCCATAGATTGAGATAGCATGTGAATGCGCCTCGATTCTGGATACTGAATCAACCTAGTCTGTCACCCCATTGGAGAATAGGGAAAGTTGTGAACATGGCCAGGAAGGAAAGATAGTAACTGCGGTTTGGAAGTACAATCAAGAAAGTACAAGAAGAACCCACTCTTTTCAGCTCAAAATGTTTCTGCGGAATTTTCAACTCATGTCTTCGATGTGTAGCTCATCGTCAGTCGGCATGCACGAGGTGTATCCTTTTTGGAATGTATCGTGACCCCTCCGAGAGGTAAATCGGAGGTTACGTTTGGAAATTGGTCTACTTAAGGCTTGTATTCCCTTATTCGGTTTTTTTTTTTTGTTTCAAACGGGTGTTGTCACGCGCGTTCCACTGGCATTGTTATGCTCATTCGTTGCATTGTTTTGCACATCAATCTAGCATTGTTATGCTCATTTGTTGCATTGTTATGCACATCAATCTAGCATTGTTATGCTCATTCGTTGCATTGTTATGCACATCTATCTAGCATTGTTATGCTCATTCGTTGCATTGTTATGCACATTTATCTAGCATTGTTATGCTCATTACTTGCATTGTTATGCACATCTATCTAGCATTGTTATGCTCATTACTTGCATTGTTATGTACACTTCACCTGCATCGTTATGAACCTTTTTACATGCAATTGTCGTCTTTTCTCCTCTCGCATGCGGTGTGTTAGGACATCTTCAGTTTCGAACATTCGGACGAGTTTCAGTGTTCATTCATACCTTTTCTCTCTTGCATGTGATATGCTGAGAGGTTTTCTCTTGTGTGTGATACGTTGAGAAATTTACCTCTTCTCTCTTGCATGTGATATGCTGAGAGGTTTTCTCTTGCGTGTGATACGCTGAGAAATTTCCCTTTTCTCTCTTGCATGTGATATGTTGAGAGGTTTTCTCTTGCGTATGATACGCTGAGAAATTTCCCTTTTCTCTCTTGCATGTGATATGCTGAGAGGTTTTCTCTTGCGTGTGATACGCTGAGAAATTTGCCTTTCCTCTCTTGCATGTGATATGCTGAGAGGTTTTCTCTTGCGTGTGATACGCTGAGGAATTTGCCTTTCTTCTCTTGCGTGTGATACGCTGAGAAGTTTACCTTTCCTCTTTTGCGTGTGATACGCTGAGAGGTTTACCTTCTTCCTCTCCTATGTGTGATACGCAGAGAGATGTTGTGTGTAAGACTCCGGGTATTCTCAGTAGTCGCTTTTAGCCTTCTCCGCGTGAGACGCAGTGAGAATTGCATAATTTTCTTACATCCTTTCTGCATGAAATGTAGTTAGATTTGTATTCACTTGCTTAAAACTGTTGCATGGTATGCTTCATTACAGTTTTCTTTGCATGATCATAAGTTATGTTCAGCTTCTTGCATTGGCAGTTGCATTTTGCCCCTGCCTGCGGGCATGCCTGCGGGCACATCTGTGTTATTTTGTATGTTTGTCTAAGTCTTCGGCCTTGTCAAAAATGGGTCGTCTCTAGGCTTTGACATTCACTCCTGTCACTTATGACTTTCGAGTTCTGTCAAAGAGGGGCAACTGTAGACACCCCATTTTTGACCGACCTTAAGACTCAGACGTCACCGATTGAGCGCTCGGTGATGGTGCATATTGTACTCGTTCAGAAGTTTCAGAGTCTCGGCTGCGAGCCTTGCCTCCGGACTTTCGGGCTCTTTCGTGTCTTGCCTCGGTTTGCGAACCAGGCTCCGTTTTCTCTGTTTTCTCTTCCCGAAGGAAGGGAGAGGTCTCGTAGATCATCTCTCAGTGGCCGTAGGCTACGTTTCGTGGTCGTAGGCCATTTTTCCCGTTTGGAGCCCGGTTTTCGATTTTTCGGAGCCGACGGCCGTGTGCCTTGGTTCGGGACCGCTTAACCATCTCCGTTTGCCCCGGGTTTTGGTACACACCTTAGTTACTCCCTTTTGAGGGACACTGCGGTCCGAGAGACCAACTTCGTGGTCAGACACCACTTCCGGTGCCTAACAGCCCACTTTCGGGGCCCTAAACTGCGTGTTTTGGCTCCCGAACCTTCATTCTGCATTTTTGGGCTCTGACCCGAACTTGAGATAGTTATATTTTGAGGTCCCTTTCATGTTTGATTAAGGACCTTTTGCTTTTTGAGATCTCCTACTACCACTTGCTTCTTTATCCCTCTTTTAGGCCTTTTCTTGCATGATAGTTTAGGCCTACTTGTATTTATTTTCGTGGCTTGTCATAAACTACGAAGTGTCTTATTTTGAACCCTTCTTCAACTTTGTTGAAGGGCTCTCTTCGGTTTGAGATCTCCTACTATCACTTGCCCCTTTATCTCCCTTTTAGGCCAATTTTGGGGGGAAATTTGAATTTCATTTCCCCCCCATTTTTTCCCCCTCTTTTCCACCCTCTTGTGTCTATATAACAGACCCCCCAGCTGTGTTTTAGGGGTTATAAAATTTTGGTTTGGAGCTCTCACATTAAATCTCTCTCTCACTCTACTCTAAGCCTTAAAAAACCCTTTGATTCTTACACCATTTCCTCACCATCACCTAGCACCACACCACCGCTCCATTCCAGCAGGTTGGAGGGTCTTCTCAGAGCTTAGGAGGCAGCATTTCTTGGTCCAAAACGCTATCAAAGATTAGTCTTCAAGGTTAAGTCCTCTTCTCCCATTTTTTACCCTTTTCTTAGTTCACATCTTAGCTCTTTGTGCTTGCATGTTGGGGCTCCGACCCTAACTGAAAATATCATTTTTTTGAGCTCTATTTCATGTTTGTTTAAGGGCCTCTCACTGTTTGAGGCTCCCTTTTTGCACTTGCTTCATTACCTCTTTTGTATGCCATTTTCTTGCATATTATTTTAGGCCTATATTTAAACTGTTTTGAGCTCTAGTCCAAACTGTAAAGAAGCTTATTTTGAGCCCTTCTTCAACATTGTTGAAGGGCTCATCACTGTTTGTGGCTTCCTTTTGCCACTTTCCTTTATATCCCTCTTTTGGCCTCATTTTTGCATGATTTGTTAGCCCCTTGTGTTTGTGTTTCTGGACTTTGGTCCGAACTGTAAATGGCCTTATTTTGACCCTCTCTTCAGGTTTCATCGACGGTCTTTTGCTGTTTGACATTTCCTTTTTCCTCCTTGTGTTTAGACCTCTTTTTAGGCCTTATTTTGTATAGTATTTTGAGCATGCTTGTGTACTGTTTTTGGCTCGGCCACCAACTGTAGAATACCATATTTTGGGCCCCTCTTCAACATTGTAGAAGGTCCCTTCTCTGTTTAGGGACAGAAGCTGCCACTTGCTTCATTATCTCTCTTTCGGGGCCATTTTTGCATGCTAGCTTAGCCCCATTTGTGTTCACTATTTGGCCTTGTTTAAAACTGTAAATATGCTTTTTTTGGGACTGTCTTGAGTCTGTCTTTACATTTCATGTTCAAATAATGCATGCTTTGTATAGCTGTAGGCCATTGCGTGTGCCTAGTTTTGCATTTCGGGTCTCATTTCATGCATCGGGTGCCATATTGCCATGTTTTGGGGCTGTTTTGCATCATATTTTGGTACTGAAATTTGCATGTTTACATATCATGTTTCATACCTTGCCATGCTTTCTTAGAGTGGCATTTGTGCCTTAGGATCGGTCCTCGGTTTGCGTGCATGCGTGCACGCATCTCGAGTGTCTCATTTTCATCTAATGGTCTCTTATGTGAGTGTGGCTGAGGTCCACTCATGTTGGTGTAAGTCCATTATGCATTGCGTATGCCATTTCATTTCATAGCATTGCGTGTGCTAGGTTGTATGTTAGAGCATTGTGTATGCCATGTTACCTCGTGCATTGTGTATGCCATTTCATAGCATTGTGCATACTAGGTTGTATATTAGTTGCATTCATGCATGTCATGCATATTTCATTGTGCTTGGGATAGGAGTTAGCCCGAGCACGGGAAACGAGGGACGTTTCGTATTTCGAGTGACGGAACGTGTCTCAATTCCCAGTCACCGACACTCCGGATTATCCATGATGGAGTTTAGATTTTGTTGTGTATATATGTGCATTCATTTCATATTGAGTCGTGCAATTCGACTCCTCGGCCATCATGCATCGAGATGCGTGATTGGTGGCACGAGGATCGAGGCATGCATACATTTGTGAAAATATATTGCCATGCCCTTTTCCTGCTCTCTGTTGCAGCAAATCAAGGATCAGTAGCATTCCGGCATCAATCGCCAACAGAGGCTAATTGGGGCATCGCAGTGGATTTCCGTGCCAAGCAACCCAAGCATGCATCATTCATCATCCAGAGCGGAGTCGAGGCAGTCCCTAGCTTGCATGCTAGTTTACAGCTTTCTTAGTTAAATTTGTAATTTAATTAGGATTTTGTAATTATTTGGACTGTAATATTTATTCGGGACTGTATATTATTTATTCGGACCTTCAGCGCGAGGGCATAATTGTAATAAGTGTGCGTGTGTGGGATGTATGTCTTCCAACCCCACGTCTTTCTCCCTTTTATTTACCCGCTTATGATGGTTAGATTAGGGCATGTCTCAATTAGCATACAGTATGATAGCATGTTGCATTCATTCATCTGTTTTGCATGCACCGGGTTCGGCGCATCATACTATCTGCATTTGTATTTCAATTCCAAGATTGAATACTTGTTAGCTGTTGCACCTCATATGCCATGTTTAGAATAGCCGAGCCTGCTATAGTTGCATTCTTGCATGTGTTGCATTAGGCATTTCAGCATATTTAGGATCATGCATGGATTTCTAATTAGCTTCTGTTTTGGCTTTGAGTACTCGGTAAGTTTTATGCTTTAGCATCCTTGCATGTGTGTGAGTGACTGCCATGAATAGCATGCTTACTATGAGGCTATGTGCTTATATGATATAACTACCTGAATGCCTGTGGGTGAAGGTTGGGTTATTTGGATTGGAACAATTCATCAAATGTGTGTTTTAAGCCCACTAGATAGTGGCAAAATCATATTTTCTAAGCCCACCTGAGGGTGGCAAATCCACGTCTTAGCCTACTTGCGGGTAGCACCATCAAACCATTTTCAAACAAACAAACATGAAATGTTTTGTTCCAATTCAGGTGATCCAGTCTATACTTGTATGCTGTGCGCATCACATAGTAAATCTAGGCTAATAACTGAAATAAGAACGCATAATGTTTTCAAAAATAGATATCATGGTTAGTAGAGGCCGATCTTTGATCGGGCGAGCGGGGGTGCTCACGAAGTGACCTTCCCCAATTGTACCCAAGTTCCCGAGCCGAGGCAACTTTGGTGATGACGGACACGTGGCCTTAGGCAAACGAGTCAGGGTTTCCTAAATTTCCCCAAAATAAAATATTTAGGTGGCGACTCTGTATCTGGCAAAGCAGTCCATGTTTGACACTTCTTTCAAAAATCTGTTTTCTCAAAATGATTTGCCGGATTTGGACTCTTTGGTTCAGACTTAGAACCGTGACAATTTTAGAGTCCTGAACTGTAGTGAGCCCAATATCGAACACAACCGGGGGGGGGGACTCGTTCCTCCCCATGGCGTTCGGGGACGTCTACAACTCCCCCTCTCTTTGCAAACTGCTCTTCTCTCTTTTCAATCTTCCCCACCTTCTCACCTGCTCTCCTCTTTTTTCAATATTCTCCACCTACCTTTGAACCCCACTCCCACCGAATTCAACATCTCTATCTCCTTCTCCTTTTCTTTTTCAATTTCAGATTGTCTCCTCTTGAAGTAATACACCACCCACTCCCTCTTTTTTGTAACTGCTCTCTCTGCCGAGAGACCTACCCAAACCTTTCTCTCTCTTATTATTTTTTTGTACACCTATGTGTGTCTCCCATTTCCTCACAACACCACCCACTTTCTCTTTTTTTTTTTTTATACTCCTTTACGAGAGAGAGCCAGCTTTTTTTTGAACCTTTACTTTTTCTTTTTTTTTTCTTTTTTGTTTTCACTCACCAGCCCAATCAAAACAATAAAGAAATATATCTCTTGTGCCCACCCCCTATCATTCTGACCATCTTCTTTTTTTTTTTTTTGTATTTTGTTTTTATTATTTTTTATTTCTAAAATACATCACCTCAAAATATGTTCACACACATCAAATTATATAAAAATATATAAAAATTATAAAATACTACAAATTAATAAAATATTAGTGATACAAAATAATTTGGCCAAAATGGGTGAGGTTTGGGATTAAAGCTTCAATCTGAGTTTTCGACTGCGAAATTCATAAAAGGCACATTCCAGTTTTCATCATGGGGTGGTCAAAAGAAAGTGCCCAAGTCTTAGGGCCGGTCAAAATGGGGTGTCTACAGTTGCCCCTCTTTGACAGAGCTTGAAGTCATTTCATGACGTGAGTGAATGTCAAAGCCCAAAGACGACTCTTTTGACAAGGCCATAAGACTTGGGCAAACAAATAAGATGCAATTCAAGTGGTTGAACCCAAAGGTTGCCTACGTATCCCTTCGTAAGGAATAACACCAACGTAGTTCACGGGCAAGACGCTAATGATATGCAGGAAGATTTTGAGAACTGTACTTATACGCTACGCGAAGCGATTATTTTTGAAAAACTTGTGATCATGTAAGAGAGAGAAGACCTCAACCAAAAGAAATCAACAACCTAACACGTCTCACGCAAAAGGAGGAAAGATGGTGTGAACACCAGGTGCACCTGATGTTTTTAACCGATTAAATCAATCAACCTAGCACGTCTCACGCGAAACGAGGAAATATGGTGTAAACAACAGGCGCACCTGATGTTTTTAACCGAGTGAAATCAACAACCTAACGTGTCTCACACGAAAGGAGGAAAGATAGTGTAAACAACAGGCGCACCTGATGTTTTTAACCGAGTGAAATCAACAACCTAACGTGTCTCACGCGAGAGGAGAAGGGGTGGTGTAAACAACAGGCGCACCTGATGTTTTTAACCGAGTGAAATCAACAACCTAACACGTCTCATGCGAGAAGAGAATGGGTGGTCTAAACAGACAGGCACACCTGCTGTTTTTAACCGATTTGCAATCCTAACGCGTCTCATGCGAGAGGAGAATGGGTGGTGTAAATAGACAGGCGCACTTGCTTCTTTTAACTGATTTGCAATCATAACGCGTCTCACGCGAGAGGAGGAGAGGTGGTGTAAACAGACAGGCTCACCTGCTGTATTTAACCGATTTGCAATCCTAACGCGTCTCACGTGAGAGGAGGAGGGGTGGTGTGAACAGACAGGCTCACCTGCTATTTTTAACCAATTTGCAATCCTAACGCGTCTCACGCGAGAGGAGGAAGGGTGGTGTAAACAGACAGGCTCACCTATTGTTTTTAACCGATTTGTAATCCAAACGTGTCTCATGTGAGAGGACGAGGGATGGTGTAAACAGGCAGGCGCACCTGCTGTTTTTAACCGATTTGCAATCCAAACGCGTCTCACGCGAGAGAATAAGGGGTGGTGTAAACAGACAGACGCACTTGTTGTTTTTAACCGATTTGCAATCCAAACACGTCTCACGCGAGAGGAGGAGGGTTGATGTAAACAGACAGGCGCACCTGCTGTTTTTAACCGATTTGCAATCCAAACGCGTCTCACGCGAGAGGAGAAGGGTGGTGTGAACAGACAGGCTCACCTGCTGTTTTTAACCGATTTGCAATTCTAATGCGTCTCACGCGAGAAGAGGAAGGGTGGTGTAAATAGACAGGCGCACCTGTTGTTTTTAACCGATTTGTAATCCAAACGCGTCTGTAGACACCCCATTTTTGACCGTCCTCAAGACTCGGTTATGCTTGCAGGTACATCCGGACACAAGTTCGATTGCTCGTCGGGCATTCGACTTTTACAGCGGAATGTCACAAGTTCGAGCTTTCCAGACCCTGTATCCTTTCTGTCCCATTCTTGGACCATGACTTGGTCCTTTCAGAATGTGTTTCTTGGTGCACTGCCGACCCCCTTTTGGACCTGTCAGCCCCCACTTTGTTGCTGTCGGCCATTGATTGAGCCTGCTGGCCATCAATGAGCCACTGCCGGCCATCCTTGATGGCCGGTAGCACCCCTGTCTCAGCAAGTTTCACTCCAGATCTTTTGAGCCAGCTGGAATCCTTTTATCTGCCCTCCATACACGTGTATAGAGGGATGAAGCTCTTGCCAAGCTTCTTGAAGAAGCTTGGCATTGCTTTTCTTCTATATAATGAGAGAGCCTCTCTCCTTAGCAGAGGTTTGGCATTTTTGGGAAGAAATATCTCTCTCTCTCTCTATTTTGTTGTTGATTTGTGCTTTGAAGTCCATTTTCCTTGCACTTTTACACTACAATACTTAGAGATACACCACCATCTTTGGGTTAAGGTTCTTGGGAGGACTTCTTGAGCTCTGAAAATGAGGTTTTACCCCCTGAAGTTGCTGGTTTCGAAGTTGATCTTCAAGGGTGAGCTTCTTCCCATTTTTAGCACTTTTTTTGTACCTCATTTTGGTCATTCTTGCATATTGTTTTAGGCCTTGCTTTCAACTTAAAAAAGTCTTGTATTTAAGTGCTTTTGGTAGTTGTTTAAGGTTTTTGTGCTATTGAGGGTCTTTAACCCTCTTGTTTGCCTTGTTTGGCCTTGTTTTGAGCCATGCCTTAAGGCCTTCGAGCTAGCCTTGGTTTGGCCTTCTAACCACTGAAATCTAGTGGATTTTCAGTGGTAGGCATGTGGTTTTGAGGCCTCAAATCAGAGGGGGTGACCCCCTCTCTTTTGGTTTTTGTTTGCTTGTATTTTTGGTCTTCGAAAGAAGCATGCCTCTCCGTATTTTTGAGGCTTGGTTCAGGCCCTTTTTTGTGACTTTGAGGACCTGCCTTGGCTCTTTCCATGGCTGGTTTGGTCACCTTTTGCATGCATCTTGTATGTGTAGTGTAATCCCATGTGTAGCTCATCAAAGTAGCATGTTTGCCTAGCTTGTGTTGAGTCCATTTCAGTGGGTTTTTGGTGATGGTTTACCATGCCTTAGATCTATTTTGGGTTGGTTTTGTCACTCCATGCATGTATGATACACTTGTAGTGTAAATCTCATAAACCAGTTTTATATGCCTCTTGTTTTAGCATGTTATCCTAGCTTATGTTGAGTCCATTTCAGCATGTTTTTTGTGATGTTTTGCCATGTCATGACGCTGTCCATAACTGGTTTGGTCATTCTTTGCATGCTCCATATACTTGTAGAACAACTCTTGCTTACTAGCTTTATGTGCATGATGTTTTGACTCATCATCCTAGCATATTTTGGCTTTGCTCCAGCATGATTTTATTCTTGTTTTGGGTTGTCCTAGGACTGTTTTGGGCTGCCATGGCCATATCACTCATACTTTGTATAGTTATAGTGTAAATGCTTAGGCTAGTCTTGGGTTTTGAGGCCCTTACCATGCCATACATGTGATGTTTGCATGCTTTGCCATCATTCTAAGTGTTATTTTAGTCCATGAAATGTGGCCATACACTTGCATTTGCCATGCTTTTAATGCCTTGGAGCCTTGGCTCTTTATGCCTCAAGAATGAACTTTTGTGTATGCCATTAAGTCTAAGCCTTTGGCTCATCATATCAGTGCATTTTTGGTCTTGTTATACCATGATGTAACTCTATTTTATGCTGTCCAAGTCATGCTATGTTTGGTTTCAATAGGTGTAGTGCATTGCCTTTTTTGTAGGCTTGCATGCTCCATTGGTTTGGCCTTGTGTTCTAGCTTGTGTTAGCTAGCTTCGAGCTTGTTTTTTTATCTTGTTTGGACCTGCCTTGGGCTTGTTTTAGGTTCCCTTAGCCCTTTGGGGCTTGCCTTGCATGGCCATGGCTTAAGTCCCTTTGTTAGTTTCGAGCTTTGAGCTTTCTAACATGCTATGCTTGCATTGTTTAGTTGATTTGGCATCAATTTACATGAGATTTCAGAGCTTACCTTGTTGTCACATATCCATGCTTGTCACTCTTTAAGTGTCCTTGAGAATTGCATCTTTGTGCCTTAATCCTTGAGCCAATTGGCATGTATGTTTGCCTTGCCTTTTCATGCTTTTCATACTATCAATTCATCACTTTTGGCTACTGATTTGGGCCTATTTGAGAGCTGCCCATCTTGGTTTAAGTCCACCATTGCATGTTGTTGCATGCTTGTCTTGCATATTGTTGTATGCTCGCTCCATCTTTGCATGTTGTCGCATGCTAGTTCCATTACATGTTGTTGCATGTTTATTACACTGCATTTTGCATGCTTAAGTCATATTGCATGATTTCATGTTCGAGTTAACATTGTGTATGCCATCCTTGTGTTGCATTGTTGTTTGGATTAAGTGTTAATCCGAGCACGAGAAACGAGGGATGTTTCATACTTCAAGTGATGAAACGCGTCTCAATTCTCGGTCGCCGACGCTCTTGATGATCCATGATAGAGTTTTAGGCTTTATGTGTTTTATTTGTGCATTCATTTCATATTGATTTGCACAAGTTGGATCTTTGGCCATCATGCATCGGGATGCGTGATTGATGGTCGTGGATCCGACTATGCCTCTCTCTTGATGTTTCAAGATGATATGAGGATGGCATAGTGCGTACATACCCTTAGGAGACCCTCCATTTCCTTTATTTTGTACTTTGTTGCAGCTTGGTGTCACAGCACACCAGTGGCTGGCACCCTCTCACAGATGGCTGGCAGTCCTTCATCCTTGGCCGGCAGTGTGCATTGCTGGTCGGCAGTGGGGTCGGCAGAGGCTTCCCATAGCCGGCAGGCCACTGGTGCATTCCCCAGCCGTGTTTTGGTCAGTGGGGTTGGCAGAGGCTTCCCATAGCCGGCAGGCCACTGGTGCATTCCCCAGCCGTGTTTTGGTAAGTTTCAGTAACAAACACTGGAAGACACCTTGCCAGCAAAGCCTCAAAAGAGCAACTGGAAGGCATTTCGAGGCGAGGAACCGAATGCGAGCATGGGTACTCTCCTTCTTCAAATAGAGCTGGAGCAGCTTACTTTTAAGTGTTTACTTTGTAGTTAGTTAATTAATTTGTTAATTAATTAAGTTTTGTAATAATTAGTTATAGCTAGTTATTCATTCGGTTATGTAATAATTAATTAGCTTGTTAGTTCGTTAATTAGTTGGCATGTATTATTTATTCGGACCCTCCGTCGAGAGGGCGAATTTTGTAATAAGCGTGCGTACGTGTGTGCATGTCTTCCAACCCCACGTCTTTCTCCTTTACCTGCTTTTGTTGGTTAGTTTTAGGTCATTCTTCAATTAGCATCCTTATGTTTTGCATGTTTGCATCCATTCATCTGTCTAGCATACTTATGCCCGCATGTTTGCATCCATTTATCTACATTGCATGCACCGAGCTCGGCGCATCATACTAACCGCATTGTATTTCAATTCCAAGTTGAATACATGTATCAATTGCTACATCTTATATGCCATCCTAGAATAGCCGAGCCTATTTCTAGTTGCATTTTGCATGTGTTGCATTAGCCATCTTAACATGAACTAGAATCATGCATTGATTACTAACTAGAATCTGTTTTGGCTTGGAGTACACTGTAAGTGTTTATGCTTTAGCATCTTGCATGTGTGTTATTGATTGCCATGTTAGCATGCTTGCCATGAGACTAACTGCTTATGTGATTAACTGCCTGAATGCCTGTGGGTGAAGGTTGGATTGCTTGAATTGGAACAATTCATCGAAATCCATGATTTAGCCTACTTACGAGTAGCAAACTTCAAACCGTTTTCAAACAAACGAATATGCAATGTTTTGTTCCAAATTAGGCGATCTAGTTTATACTTGTTTGCTGTGCGCATCACATTGTAAGATTAGCTCATTAATCGGAATAAGAACACATGTGTTTTCAAAAACAAAATATTATGTTTAGTAGTGGCCGATCTTTGATTGGGCCAGCGGGGGTGCTCATAGATGACCTTCTCCAATTGTACCCAAGTTCCCGAGCCGAGGCAACTTTGGTGATAACGGACATGTGGCCTTAGGCAACGAGTCAGGTTTTCCTAAATTCCCCCAAATAAAATATTTATGTGGCGACTCTATATCTGGCAAAGTAGTCCATGTTTGGCACTTCTTTACAAAAATCAATTTTCCAAAACGATTTGTCGGATTTGGACTCTTTGGTGATTTATCAATCTCACATTGCACATTGTGAGATCAGAATAAGAACCGTGACAATTTGAGTCCGAACTGTAGCATGAGGCCCCGAGGGCACGTCTACAGCGTCTCACGCGAGAGGAGGACAGGTGGTGTAAACAGATAGGCTCACCTGCTATTTTTAACTGATTGGGTGGCCACGGATGCCGTTTTACTTCCTGGTCGTATTTACAACTTTCCCTATTCTCCAACGGGGTGACAGACTAGGTTGGTTTAGTATCTAGAATTGAGACGCATGCACGCTACCTCAACTTATGAGGCTTCCATACAGATTTCAAGCCGGGAATGCACCCCTGGGTATTTAAACTAGACTTTAGTCCTGAAAATTCCAAACCTTTGCATTCTAGGCATCGCCATTCGAACTCTAGTTTTCACCGTCGCAGTTGGTCTCCTAGGAACTCATTGCAAACACAGGCAGGTGGCTATACCAGACCACCTGAAGTCGTTCGGGCACTGTAGACGTGCCCCGAGGACTCCCGGAGCTCCGCGCTTTGCGAAGGCGCAAAATCTCATTTTGTTCTCTAGCATACTACAGTTCGGACTCAAATGTCACGGTTCTGAATCTAGTCTCGCAAAGTGCAATGCAAGAACGATAAATCACCAAAGAGTCTAAATCCGGCAAATCGTTTTGGAAAACTGATTTTTGTAAAGAAGTGCCAAACATGGACTGCTTTGCCAGATACAGAGTCACCACCTAAATATTTTGTTTTTGGGGAAATTTAGGAAACCCTGACTCGTTGCCTAAGGCCACGTGTCCGTCATCACCAAAGTTGCCTCGGCTCGGGAACTTGTGTCCGTTTGGGAAAGGTCATGCAATGAGCACCCTCGCTCGCCCGATCAAAGATCGGCCTGTACTAAGCATGATATCTTGTTTTTTGAAAAACACATGTGATCTTATTCCAATTATTAACCTAGAATTACTATGTTATGCGCACGACGAACAAGTATAGACTAGATTGCTTAAGTTGGAACAAAGCATTGCATATTCGTTTGTTTGAAAAACGGTTTGAAGTTTGCTACTTGCAAGTAGGCTAAAACGGGATTTTAATAAATTGTTCCAATTCAAGCAATCCAACCTTCACCCACAGGCATTCAGGCAGTTATATCACATAAGCAAATAGCCTCATAGCAAGCATACTGTCATGGCAACACTCACACTCATACAAGATGCTAAAGCGTAAACACTTACAGTGTACTCCGAGCCAAAATAGAAGCTAATTAGAAATCATGCATGAATCCTAACTATGTTGATATGGCTAATGCAACACATGCAAAATGCAACTAGAAATAGGCTCGGCTATTCTAAGATGGCATATGGGATGCGACAATTCGATACATGTATTCAACTTGAAATTGAAATACAATGCAGTTAGTATGATGCGCCGAGCCCGGTGCATGCAATACAGATGAATGGATGCACGCATGCGAGCATAAGGTATGCTAAGTGAAATATGCCATGAAACTAACCATCGTAAGCGGTTAAGTAAAAGGGAGAAAGAAGTGGGATTGGAAGACATGCATCACACACACGCACGCTTATTACAACAATTGTGCCCTCTCGACGGAAGGACCGAAAAAATAATACAAATCAACTAATTAACTAACTTCCAAGCTAATTAATTATTACACAACTCTTAACTAATTAAACAAATTAATTAAGTTATGAAAACAGTAAAGCAGCCTCGGGAAGAGGGACAAATGCATGCTTGGTCAGCTTCGCTCAGAAATCTGTTGCCATGCCTCATGTTGTCTCTGTTTGCACTGTTTTTTAACCTCTGAAAACTGTACAATTCTCTGTGATGATTCTGAATCACCTCAAGGACACTCTTAGAGGCCATCGGCCAAAAAATAGGGCCATCAGCCAAGGGAAACTGGTCATCGACCAAAAAAAGTGCCGATTGGCCAACACTTTTGGCCGATGGAAAGAAAACCAGACTGATGGCATCATGCCTTAGCCAATGGGCTGAGAGGATGGCCAACAAGCCATCCTCTTCCCTCAAAAGCAAAAACACAAGTGCTTGGTCCACAACCAAGCACAAAATAGTCAAGTTGAGAGATCTTGAGACAAGACACGCGGCCGAGACCTCTGGGAACTCAAAACGAACACGAGCATGGATGATCATCGAGTGTACAAACGATAACGTCCAAGTCTTGAGGACGGTCAAAAATGGGGTGTCTACAGGCACGACAAACACCAAAGAAATTGCACCTCTAGAGGATTTAAGGTCTCCTAGACCATGGGAGTGCACAAGATAGTGAGAATGCGGATTGAGATTTGCTCAAGACAGTGCGATGGAATTGAAATTGCACAAGACAGTGCGATGAAATTTTCCCAAGATAGTGCGATGCGCAAAATAGTGCGATTGATTTGAAATTGCACAAGACAGTGCGATGCGCAAAATAGTTCGATTGAATTGAATTTGCACAAGATAGTGCGATGCGCAAGATAGAGAGATTGATTTGAAATTGCCCAAGATAGTATGATGCGCAAGATAGCGGGATTGAATTTGAAATTACACAAGACAGTGCGATGCGCAAGATAGCGCAATTGAATTGAAATTGCACAAGACAGTGCGATGTGCAAAATAGCGCGATTGATTTGACTTCGCATAAGACAGTGCGATGGAATTGAAATTGCACAAGATAGTGCGATACACAATGAGATTGTACAATAGATACACGAAGTGATTTGTGCGATAGATGCACGAAGTGATTTGTGCGACAGATGCACAGAATGATTGATTGTGCGATAGATGTATGAGTGAGATTATTGATAATGCGATAAATGCACAGAGTGATATGGTCGTGCGATAGATGCATGATGCGGATATGATCATGTGATAGATGCACGATGGGGATATGATCGTGCAATAGATGCACGGTGTGGTATATGATCATGCGATAGATGTACGATGCGCTATATGATCGTACGATAGATGCACGATGCAGATGTGATCGTGCGATAGATGCACGATGTGGGTGTGATCGATACGGTATATACATATTCATATATAAACAAAACACATACAGATATGTTCATATGGTATATATATATACGTACAGACAAAATACACAGACATATACGGTATATACGACACAGACATATACGGACAATATGGTCATATACGCAGGCAAGGAATATTCCATCACTGATAAGGAATATTCTGTTTATGGACATCAGTAAGAAGATGCCATTACTGAGAAGGCATATTCCGTTTGCTAATGTCAGCGTGCGTATGCCAAACACGCAAAAGAAAAGAAAAACACAAATGCAAGGATACGGGGGCTCGAACCTCTGATCTCCAACCCGATCTCCCAGTCTTCAACCACTGAGCTAAACCACTAGACCCAAGCCAGTCTCGTGACAAGATATGCAAACAAATATACACACATCGATATGAGACATATATATATATATATATATAACCAAAACAAAACAAAAGAAACATTTGTTGTGGGGTTCGAACCCTTGACCTCAGGCTCAGCCTTCTATCCTTCAACCACTGAGCCAAGCCACTGAACCCAAGCCACTCTTGTGACCAAATGTTCAAACAAATATATATAATACATAGATATACAATATATATACATATATGTATACAACTCTCCCGCTCCCTTGTTTTTGTCTCACTTTCTCTTCCTTCATTTTTTTCGAGCGTCGTGTCTGGCGCGCGATTTCAACAATCGCGACGGCTGACCGACAGGCTGTCCAATCCTGCCCCGATTGTCAATGATCGTCTCAGTCTTTCTCCTTCTTTGTCTTCTTCTTCGCTCTCTTCTTAAGTTGAGGCCTGTGAGAGAGAGAGGTAGAACAAAAGCCTGCAAACTTTCTCTGCCATCACTTTGTAACCTCTTTCTTTTGCATTACTCTCCTCTGCCATGGCTTTTTCACATGGTTCTCTCAGTATTTTCCCAAACCTGAATGAGTCCACGATAGAGATGACCGATTCTGACTCCCCTGAACCTCAACCGCGGGCTCCTCCTCATTTCCCTATTTTCAGCTTTCTAGCGATGTCAGTTGAACAAATAATGGCGGCACAATCTGACATCGAAGCAAGTCGTATACGCTGAGGTCATGTGTAGAGACCGTGACTGCGGTCTCCAACTTATCCCGTTGACTGCAAAACAGGACGTGTGAGGTATATCAGTTAAATGCACAACTCTCCCTCCTCCAACGTATGTACAAAGACGCTCGAGTAGAAATTAGTGTGCTGAAAAAGCAGAACAAAAAACTGAAACGACAGGCCACCTCCGTGGCTCAATTCAGAGTTTCTTCGCACAACCAATTTGATAGCCGGCAAGGAATAATCTTCTTCGGAAGCTCTGCCAAGGTCGAGGCAGAGTCTTCAAGAGCTTTGAAGAAGTAAAGATTAAGCGAGGCAGGTGATGGTAAAGTCAGACAACGAAGCTGTGTGCAAATGAAGCTGGTTGTAATCTTCGTCGCTGAGCTGCTGCCGAAAAATTAAGAAAATGCTATTCTCTCTCTTTTCCCTTTTTTTTTTTTTTTTGTCTCTGTAATCGGGGATGTCCTCCACTGACTGCAATAAAATCATTTTAGTTTTTGCATATCAATGACGTGATATCACTTTGAACTTGAAAACATTTTTGTTTGATTGAATTTGAGAATGATTGAATTTTGAACTCTGAATTGGACATTGATTCTATACTGACCCGAATCAAAGAATGACTTAACGAAAGAAAAACGAAGCAAAACAATCTAAGCATACTTATATACACTGACAGGTATGACTCTGAAACACAACCATTGAACCTAAGCGATTCTGCAGTTTGTCATAATGGGTTGAAATTGAAACTGGTAGGCCGACCAAACATTTGAAATCGAACCCCGCTGGATGAATAGCAACTTCCGGCGGTGAATAGTTGACTCGAGTGGTTGAGAAGATAAAATCTTTGGCTCGAATATGCCCCTAGTTCATTGCCTTGACCCCCTTCTTTTTTCTCTTGATTTTTTGTAAAAATGTTTTGATCAACATGAGAGTTAGATTAGCATACTTATTTCATTTTCTGTTTTGAAATCATGTAAGCTAAGCTGTTAGCACTAAAAAGTTTCCCTTTTTTAATTCCAAAGAATGGTATGGTTTTGCAAAAATGAAATAATTTTCGAGAAAATTAGCCAACTTCATTCAAAATAATCAAAATCGATTTTTGCAAATGGCCTCTACTCAACTAACATGGAATCAACCATCGGGGTGCATAGCCCCAAGCCAGATAATCAATT
This sequence comes from Camellia sinensis, assembly GCF_055761805.1. NCBI lineage: Eukaryota > Viridiplantae > Streptophyta > Magnoliopsida > Ericales > Theaceae > Camellia > Camellia sinensis. Next base: position 16,533,066 of record NC_138968.1, read on the forward strand.
AATGGTGATAACCGAACCAAGTCGATCCGAATCGAATGAAGCCAAGAGGAACCGAACCGAACCGAACCGAACAGAGCCAAGTTGAATCAAACCAACTGAACTGAGCAGAATGAAGACGAAACAAGCAAACGTGAATAGGACAGCCAAGTTAACTAAAGATACGCCAATCAAACATGGACGAGATGAATGAGTTAAAAAATTATTAGGGCCGACCTTCAAGATGAAGCTACCTACGTATCCTAAAGATAGGAATCAGGCCAACGTAGTTCCAGCTAAGGTTCACTCGGGTATTGACACTCTCTTTTTGTGTTCTAACTTTTGCCAAAGCCGCCCTTTCGGGTTTTCAACCTTGCGAGCTTTTCATTTTTTCATTTTTCTATTTTTTCATTTTTTTTCCATTTTTTTCATCATTTTTTTTTTTTTCTGCTCTAACTTTTGCTTAGGTCGCCCTTCCGGGTTTTCAACCCAGCGAGCCTCTCAAGGGTAATACTTTCATTTTAGCTTGTCCATGTTGATTTGGTGTGAGATCTCTAGGCCATCTATAAGAATGACTGCTACACTTGACCAATAGATATGATGATGTAGGGACTAGGCTAATTGGGCTTGAATTTGCCCCTATTGTAGTGGATAGGAACTCAATTGTCTTTTTCTCTCAAATTCTGGGTTTCCACTTTCTGGGTGGTCTTCATTGGGAAACGATCCAGTTTTACATCTTTTATCACATCCAACCTTATTGCCGCTCGTTCAAGGGTTGCTTCCAATTTGATTCACATCCGACCTTCTTGCCCCTAGTTCAAAGGCTGTTTCCAATCTAAATCACAGGCCCTACTTAGTTCCGGTTAAGGTTCCCTCGGGTATTGACACTCTCCTTTTGTCCTTTAACTTTTGCCAAAGCTATCATTTCGGGTTTTCAACCTTGCGAGCTTTTCATTTTTTTTTATTTTTTATTTTTTTACTTTTTCTATTTTTTCATTTTTATTTTTTTTTCATTTTTTTATTTATTTTTCTGCTCTAACTTTTGCCTGGGTCGCCCTTCTGGGTTTTCAGCCTAGCGAGCCTCTCAAGGGTGGTACCTTATTGCCCTTAGTTCAAGGGTTGTTACCAATCTGAATCACTGAATCACATCCAACCTTGTTGCCCTTAGTTCAAGGGTTGTTTCCAATCTGAATCATATCATTGCCCCTAGTTCAAGGGCAGTTCTTAATCTAAATCATATCATTGTCCCTAGTTCAAGGGTTGTCCCCATTTCGGCTATGCAAGCCTCACACTTTGGTTAATCATTGAATATTTTGAATCACAGTTTGAAAGCTAAGGAGGTCGAATCTCAAGTCAAGTCAGGAGGGATCCTATGCTGTATAATCAATTCTAGGCATGTCTTTGTAGAACCACACAAAAAATAGTTTTTGAAATCTTTTCACAACGTGACTAATCACTCGTACTCTTATGAAGACAAGATAGAACTAATTTGGACCAAGCCAGGATCCTTCTCTGTACCCACATTAACAAAAATGATTTTATTCATCAAAGGCTTAACACACCCCTCTTCCTCTCAGTTGATCAAAATTTACAAATCCCGAGGAAATCTTTCCTCTTTGTTTTTATTAGAGTTTTGGAAAAAGTTTTGAAAAACTTTGGTCAGTGCTATGATTTAAAGGCACAGAGAAGTAGGAAGACTCTATCGCATTTTTTTTTTATTTATTGAAAAGAGACTATGACTCAGCAATGACAATAGACTTTTGACAACAGACTCAAAAGAAAATGACAAAGAAGACCTAGACAGGATAGAAATGTCTAGATTAGCACGATCGAAATCAACAGACTCTGACTCACAAGAATGACTCGAGTCTGATCCCAACTCTACAAACTTGGTGGAGTCAAACTTAGACTCAATACTCAATTCAGAACTCAGAATAAAACCATTCTCAAATTGCCAGTCAAAGTGTGGGCCATCCACAATATTCAAAATAAAGCCCGTGCAATCAACAGGTGGTCACTTCCCAATTACAGAAACAAAATAGAACTTCAAATTATGCCCCCACTGAACCCCACAAACTAAAATGCATGAACCACTATTTGAATTTGAGAACCTCTGTATAGATCCAATACATTGCACATAACACATAGCAGGAAAGAGAACAAACACTCCTACAGTGCGTAAGGTTATCCTGTCCTATGCTTTTGAAATGATCTATGGTTCACTATTCAAACAAGTGGTATCATACATCCTAGAAATGGGAGAGCATCCTATCCTAATTGTGAAAGGTACTTAGCTCACTATATGTACAAGGTTAGCTCTACTCTAGGGGTTAAAGTCAATATGACATTACCAAAGAGTCTTTTGGACCATAACCAATGAAGATCTTTAGGAAATCAGAAGAGTCAACATAGCCTCTCTTCAAAGTCTGAGAACCTTCAGATCTCAAAAGGTTATAACACAAGTCCTTGAAAGTAACATAGAGATAGGTGTAGTGTCACAAAAAGTGTGTCTGTGCTCCCACTAGTATCTGGGCAACATAGGAACATTAAGTGCACCAATGCATACAATGCAATAAACATATAACTGAAAATAAAAGTCATATCATGGAGTTCGAGTCAAGGTTTCATAAAAACCCCAGCGGAGTTGCCAGAAACTGTAACATGTCCAGGGGGTACCCGCGCGCGTTAAACAATTCGGACTCCCGAGATCTCTTTGATCTAGTCTCACTAGTGCAATGTGAAACATAGATGAGAGTCCAGATTTGACAACTTTTATTGAAAATCCATTTTATTGCAATTTTTTCAAAAATGGACTGTGTCATCAGATCTCAGAGTTGCCACCTAATATTTTGAGAAATTAGGAAACCCATGACTCGTGCCAAGGCCATTGTTCATCGTAACCAAAGATATTTGGCTCGGAACCTTAGGTATGAGAGGGGAAGGTCAATAATGAGCACTCTCACTCACCCGATCAAAGATCGGCCTCTACTAAACCATGATATGAATTTTATTTACTTTATATGTTCATATTCTGATTATTTAACAAATCCTAAAATTTACTATGTGAAGCATACAAGTATAGACTAATTTGCTCAAATTGGAACAATTCAATTTCATGTTTGTTTGTCGAAAGGGGTTTGAATTTGCCACTTGACAAAGTGGACTTCAAGTTTGTGAATTTGCCACTACAAGGTGGGCTTAAAATGTCCAATCGTTGAATCATTCCAATTCAAACTGCTCTTCTCTCTTTTCAATCTTCCCCACCTTCTCACCTGCTCTCCTCTCTTTTCAATATTCTCCACCAACCTTTGAACCCCACTCCCACCGAATTCAACATCTCTATCTCCTTCTCCTTTTCTTTTTCAATTTCAGATTGTCTCCTCTTGAAATAATACACCACCCACTCCCTCTTTTTTGAAACTGCTCTCTCTGCCGAGAGACCCACCTAAACCTTTCTCTCTCTTATTATTTTTTTGTACACCTGTGTGTGTCTCCCCTTTCCTCACAACACCACCCACTCCCTTTTTTTTTTTTTTTTTATACTCCTTCACGAGAGAGAGCCAGCTTTTTTTTTGAACCTTTTCTTCTTCTTTTTTTTCTTTTTTGTTTTCACTCACCAGCCTAATCAAAACAATAAAGAAATATATCTCTTGTGCCCCACCCCTATCATTCTGACCATCTTTTCTTTCTTTTCTTTTTTTTGTATTTTGTTTTTATTATTTTTTATTTCTAAAATACATCACCTCAAAATATGTACACACACATCAAATTATATAAAAATATATAAAAATTATAAAATACTACAAATTAATAAAATATTAGTGATATAAAATAATTTGGCTAAAATGGGTGAGGTTTGGGATTAAAGCTTCGATCTGAGTTTTCGACTGCGAAATTCATAAAAGGCACATTCCAGTTTTCATTATGGGGTGGTCAAAAGAAAGTGCCCAAGTCTTAGGGCCAGCCAAAATGGGGTGTCTACAAGTAGAAATCTCAAAAAGCACTTCAAGAAAAACAATTATGGAGGAAGAAGACCTTTCAAGAAAAAGTACAAGAAAGATAACAAGAAAGAGCCTATAATTTGCTATGAGTGCAAAAATCCTGGACGTATGAAGATAGATTGTCCAAAATTGAAGAATCATGGAACAGACTACAAAAGAAACAAAAAGTCCATGGTAGCAGCTTGGGAAGAAAGTGAAGATGAAAGCTCAAGTGATGAAATTGAAAATGAAGCAGCCAACTTATGTCTCATGGCTCTTGAAGATAAAGACTCTACTCAAGATGAGGTAACTACTCTTTATGAAGAACTTGAAAGTGCATTCCATGAACTACAAGATGAATTTAGAAAAGTTTGTGCCAAAAATAATATGTTGAAGAAATCTGTTGCATCTTTATCTATTAATGTAGAAGAATTAAAGAAAGAAAAAATTATTTTGAACAATGATTTTGACACCATCTCTAGTGAGAAAACTTCTTTACAAAACAATGTTGATGATTTAACAAAAACACTTGAAAATTTTGTAAAAGGTAGAGACAATCTTAACATGCTTCTTGAAAATCAAAGATGTGTTTTCGATAAGGCGAGCATTGGATATGATCCTATTAAAAAACAAAATAATCTCAATACAATTTTTGAAAAGGCACCTCTCATGACTCACCCTCATATTACTTGTCATTATTATAGAAAGAAAGGCCATTATATCTCTTCTTGTGCATTCAAAAATAATATAAACATGGGAATTAAAAAGATTTGGATTGTTAAGGGATCTAACAAAACTAACCAAGAAAGACCCAAGAAGCTATGGGTACCAAAAACCAACACTTGATTGTCATCTTGTAGGTTTGTTTTAAGTCCAAAGCTAAAGAAGGAAAGTGGTACATTGATAGTGGATGTTCCAGACACATGACTGGAGATAAATCTTTCTTTACTACACTATCATCGAAAGATGGAGGATTTGTTACTTTTGGAGACAACAAGAAATGAAAAATCATCGGTATTGGTAGCATCCGTATTTCTCTTAACCCTTATATTGAAAATGTTTTACTTGTTGATAGACTTAAGCATAACCTACTTAGTATTAGTCAATTATGTGATAAAAGTAATCGAGTTATTTTTGATAAATCACATCGCACAATTTAAAGCACAAATGATCATAAAGCTTTATTCATTGGTAATCGTCATGATAATGTTTATGTTTTTCATCTTAATGATCTCTATGCTAGTGATGTTAAATGTTTATATGTTAATAATGAAAATAGTTGGTTATGGCATAGAAGATTTGGTCATGCTCATATGGATTTAATTGCTAAACTTTTGAGAAAGGATTTGGTCATTGGACTTCTAAAAATTAAATTTGAAAAAGATCATCTTTATAGTGCTTGTCAACAAGGAAAACAAACTAAAACATCGTTTAAATCAAAATCTCACATTTTCACAACTAGACCTTTACAACTACTGCATATGGATTTATTTGGTCCCTCAAGGACATCTAGTCTAGGTGGTAAACATTATTGTCTTGTTATTGTTGAGGATTATTTAAGATTTACATGGGTTATGTTTTTAGTACACAAAGATGAAACCTTTTCTTTTTTCACAAAACTCTGTCGTAGAATTCAAAATGAAAAAGTCTTTATTAGTACTAATATTCGAACCGACCATGGTAGAGAACTTGAAAATGAGAAATTTGAATTGTTTTGTGACGAGCATGATATTGGAAATAATTTTTCAACACCTAGAACCCCTCAACAAAATGGTGCAGTAGAAAGGAAGAATAGAACTTTAGAAGAGATGAGTAGAACAATGCTTTGCGAAAATAATCTTCCTAAATATTTTTGGCCAAAGCCGTTCACACCGCATGCTATATTTTAAATCGTGCATTAATTAGACCTATTCTCAAAAAGACTCCTTATGAACTTTGGCATGATAGAAAGCCCAACATTAGTCACTTGCATGTTTTTTGTTGTAAATGTTTTGTGCATAATAATGGTAAGGATAACTTAGGTAAATTTGATTCAAAATTGGATGAAGTAATTTTTCTTAGCTATTCCTTAACTAGCAAAGCTTATCGCGTTTTTAATAAAAGAACTCTTGTTGTGGAAGAATCCATACATGTGGCATTTGATGAAACTAACATCTCTGTTCAAAAGCAAATTGTTAGTGATAATATAGATTTGGAACAAAATGTGGAAGATTCAAGTATCTACAAAGAAGAGAACCAACTATGTAAGTTGAACAAAGAGATTGAACAACCTATTCTCCCACCTCAAGAAGAATGAGGAAACAATGGGGATTTGCCAAGAGAATGGAAGTTTGTTCATAATCACCATAAGGATTTAATCCTAGGTGACCCTACAAAAGGTATTGAAACTCGCTCTTCACTTAGAAACATTTGTAGTAACTTGGCTTTTCTGTCACAGATTGAGCCTAAAAACTTTCAAGAAGCTGAATTCGATGAACATTGGACGATAGCTATGCATGAAGAGCTTAACCAATTTGAGAGAAACAAAGTGTGGAAACTTGTGCCAAAACCTAAAGATCATACCATTATCGGTACCAAATGGATCTTTCGAAACAAGCTTGATGAATCTGGCACAATTATAAGAAACAAGGCTAGACTTGTTGCACAAGGATACAATAAAGAAGACGGTATTGATTTCGATTGCTAGATTAGAAGTCATTTGCATGTTACTTGCATTTGCATGTTTTAGAGATTTCAAACTTTATCAAATATATATAAAAAGTGCCTTTCTTAATGGTTTTATAAATGAGAAAGTTTATGTTAAACAACCCCCAGGTTTTGAAGATCATGCTTTTCCAAATCATGTTTTTAAACTATCAAAAGCTTTATATGGTTTGAAACAAGCACATCGTGCATGGTATGAACGATTAAGTAAATTTTTGATTGAAAATAATTTTTCTAGAGGAACGATTGACACCACACTTTTTGTTAAAACTAAAAATGATGATTTACTTATTGTGCAAATATATGTGGATGTCATTATATTTGGTGCTACTAATGAAACCTTGTGTAAGGAATTTGCTAAGTGTATGCAAGGTGAGTTTGAGATGAGCATGATGGAGAGCTAAATTATTTCCTTGGGCTTCAATCAAACAATGTAATGAAGGAATTTTTATAAACCAAGCTAAGTACACAAAAGAACTACTCAAAAAGTTTGGTATGTATGACTCAAAAATAGTTGGAACACCTATGAGCACATCCATTAAGCTAGACAAGGATGAGAAAGGTAAGTCCATTGATCAAACAAAATATCGAGGTATGATCGGCTCACTTCTTTATTTAACTGCAAGTAGACCCGATATTATGTTTAGTTTTTGTATGTGTGCTAGATATCAATCAAATCCTAAGGAATCACATTTCAGTGCTGTTAAATTTTTTTTAGATATCTTGTTGGCACTCAAAATTTGGGACTATTTTATCTTAGAGGTGTTGCATTTGATTTAATTAGTTACTCGGATGCCTACTTTGCCGGATGCAAACTTGATAGAAAAAGAACTAGTGGCACTTGTCACTTTCTTGGTAACTCATTAGTATCTTGGTTTATCAAAAAGTAAAATTCTGTTGCTTTATCAACGGCCGAAGCTGAATATATACCTTCCGGAAGTTGTTGTGCCCAAATACTTTGGATAAAACAACAATTGGAGGATTTTGATTTGCATTATGATCATATCCCTATTAAATGTGATAATACTAGTGCCATCAATTTAAGCAAGAATCCAGTTCAACACTCACGAACAAAACATATTGAAATTCTAAATCATTTTTTAAGAGATCATGTTCAAAAAGGGGATATTGTACTTGAATTTGTAAACACCGACAAGCAATTGGCGGATATTTTCACAAAACACCTAAGCGAGACTCGCTTCAATTTTATTCGTGGCGAGTTTGGAATGTCGATTTCTACTTAAAAAGTTTTGTTATGACTGTGAAACTTGAATTTTTGTTAAAATGATATCTGTGTATTGCTACATTGATATGGAAACATTTATATCAATTGAATGCTCTCAAGTCCTTCATACATTTATTCTCCTATCATTTTCCTTCTCCTCCTCCAGATTCTGACCCATGATTTCCTTTTGATAATGTCACAGGGGGAGAAATTATATGATGTTACGTATTATGGTATTATTTTCAAACTAATCTGATGTTATGTATTTATAGTTTGATATCTTAATCTTATATCATGTTGTTGATTAAAGCTTTTTTATTACACATGTGCTAACCTACGTATTTAGAAATTAATTCAAGGAGCATGACTTGAGGGGGAGCCTTTCTTACTTCCAAATCAAATCAAAACATCATTGTGTGCCATTATAAAAAAGGAGGAGATTGTTAGACTTATTTATTTTGATGATTTATTTAATTATGTTTTAATTTATTTGGAAGAAAAAAATAGAATCAAAATTTATTTTGATGATTTATTTGAAAGAGAAAAATATAATCAAAATTTATTTTGATGATTTTATGTTTTAATAAAATTAAAATTTATTTTGTCCCATTATTTTTCACCTAAACCTTTATCCTAAATGTTGTGAGAATGTATTTAATATTTGATTAAATCAGGAGTTCAAACAGCGCAAAAACAGAGGTTCAAACAGCCCAGCACAGCAGCAGTTCAAAAGGTTCAAAAGGTTCAAGTGGAAGATATTCAAATTTATAATGATGGAGTAGAAGATATTTAAATTAGTAATGATGGAGTACAACGGCTATAAACGGCTATAAGTTTCATTATATATACCAAAGCCTTTAATGTAAACAAGTTACAAAAAACTTGAAACTATTCTTTGATCTATAATCACTCACATCTATTCTCAGAAATTATACATGGAGCCTTATAGCTTTAAGCACATTTTTCCTGTGTGAGGATTACAGAAAAACCAAAGCTTCATTTTTATATCTATCTTTGAAAGATAATTCTTGTAGCTTTCTATGAAAGCAAAAACACATTCTTTTCAATTTTATAAGAGTGTAGTACACTTAGTATTCTTGACTTAGAAAGTCTGTGTAAAATCCGTGGAGGATTGCTCCATTTGTAAAGAGGTTGCTAGCACCCCCGTGAAGCTAAAGCATAGTGGAAAATCTCAAGTGAAGCTTGAGGAGTGGACGTAGGCCGAGTTGAAGCCGAACCACTATAAATTTGTTTGCCTCTCTCTCCCTTATCTCTTTATTTTATTTAAATTATTGTAGCTATATTTCACGTTTTTATTGTACTAAAATCATTAACTGACATAGTTGTTAGAACAGTTGTTTTAATTATTTTTATTTCATTAACTATATTTATCTATTGTACTAGTCATAATTTTTATTAGGGTATTATTAATTTTTAATTGTAAAAACCTAATTCACCCCCCCTCTTAGGTTGTCTTTTGGGTAACAAGACACAAGGCCAATCCACGTGTCAGTTTTGTTTGAATACTTGAGGTAACCTATACTGTGCGTGAGACATATCCGATTAGTCGAATAAGATCGGTTGTTTAAAGACAAGTCTACTATGCCATCTTGACTAACTTTGAGATGTCATCACTAAATGAATGATTCAAATCATAAGATATCTTCACCTATGCATAAGGCTGCCAAGTGAACCAAGAATCATCATCTGATATTTTGAAAATTGTGGGGTAATGTTGGGGAATTTTCAAAATGGGTTTTGAGATTTACAGTTTATTTTTTGGTGTTTTCAAAACCTTCCATGTTTTTCTTTGGAAAGCATTAAATAAGCTTGGGAACTTCGTCCCACATCGGAAAGAGAGGAAAACATGAAGCACTTAATAAAGTGCTACATGGAATATTCTTTTGAATATGAAATTGTGGCGTGAAAGCTAGTGTGCATGCATCCACACCGCAAGGATGGTGCTTCGCACCATCCGTACACGCGCGCGCGACGTGGGCAGTGGGCTGTGTGGCGTTTGATGGTGCACTTAGCACGGACGCATCGGCGCCATGAAGGCGTTTTCCTATTTGCATCGGACAAGTTAGAGCGATGACGTGGAATACAGTCAGCTCCACATGGCAGTGACGTGTCGTCTGTTGGCAATGAGTCAACCAACCGATCAAACGGTTGTGTGTCCGATCTGGAGTAGGTTGATCATAGCTGTTGATTGGAGATGTGCACGATCGTACGGATGATATGGCACCAATTGTGATTAGGTGTGATTAGTTAAGGCGTCTATTCGGTGTGAAAATGATCTGCACCGTAGATCGTCGATCCAACGGTCATATCTGATCGGATGCGATCAAGGGACATGACCATACAATCAGGTACATCAAGGCCTATAAATCGGTTGCGAAATTAGTCATTTCATTCCATCCAAAAATTCAGAATTCATTCCTGCAATTCTCTCTCTCTCTTTCCCTCTTGATTTTGAGTTTTCAATTAATAGTTTCTTAAGTAAATTTCCGCTTTTCTTACTGGTAATCAAGTTCTGCAGATTTGATTATCAGTGTCTTGGTTTTCTTGATTATATCAAGAGTATTTTGATCTACTGTCGTCAATCCAGACGCCGATAGACTTGATCTTTAGATCAGGCTTCATTGTATCCTGGAGGCAAATTTGTTGTAACCCCCTGCACACCTTTTGGTGGGTACAAATATTGTCTATAGGAAAGTGACTAAGTAGCGTGACTTGAAGCACCAATTTTCTGTTCTATATATCAAGAGTATTTTGATCTACTGTCGTCAATGCAGACGCCGATAGACTTGATCTTTAGATCAGGCTTCAAGTCACGCTACTTGTCTTGGTTTTCTTGATTATATCAAGAGTATTTTGATCTACTATCGTCAATGCAGACGCCGATAGACTTGATCTTTAGATCAGTCTTCATTGTATCCTGGAGGCAAATTTGTTGTAACCCCCTGCACACCTTTTGGTGGGTACAAATATTGTCTTTAGGAAAGCGACTAAGTAGCGTGACCTGAAGCACCAATTTTCTGTTCTATATAGACAAGATCATTGCTAAGTTTTGAAGACCTGAAGACCACCAATTGGAGAATTCAAGACCATTTGTTCCAACAATCTAAAGACCATTTGTTCTAACAAGATACAATAATCAAAGACAAGGGCAACTTGGAAAGTTTCCCTACTAAGGCCAGGAATAGATAGAACCCTTCAATCAAAACAAGATCTAATAGATGAGATTTGAGTCAAAATAGTTATAAATGGGTAAGCAAGCAAATCATAAAAGGGGAGGTGAGCAAATCCAATTCTACCAAATCTAGATTAACTTCTATTTCATAAATATTTCCTTTTTAAATATTTATGTGCTATGGCCGATCAGTGTGTTGACTTGATTGTCAGAGGGTCCTCTCAACCTACTCGTTGAAGGCGACGGAGGATGGTGGTGGTTGAAGCGACCAGCGTTAAAGGTGACCATGGTGATGGTGGCGGTCTGGCGATAGTGGCGGCAATGATATGAAATTGCTTAGAGAAATAAGAGAGAGAGAGAGAGAGAGAGAGAGAGAGAGAGAATAGGCACAAATGGTGGAGGAAGAGAGAGAACAAAATATTATTTAGGACAATACAAAACACTCAATGTTAAAAAAAAAAACAAAAAAAACAAAAAAAAAAAACAAATGAATCAGGACTTATGTGTGCATAAAAAGTCAAGACTTAATGGGTAATAAATCCCAAAAAGGGAATCGGTTGGTAATAAGCCCAATTTTGTATGCCTGATTATTATGTGAGTCGGGTATGAAAAAGTACTTCAAACCTAGTTTAGCCAGGCCCACTCACAAATAATATTGTACAACATATATATATATACATATATTATTTATATGTTTTACATTGTTTAGCTTTCTTTTCTTATAAACATATATTATGTATTGCTAAGCATGTAAAAGAATTGGTTAGAAAATTTAAACTACTAATTTTGAATAGGTTAAACAGACTTTAAACCACTAAACTAATTATATTTATATATATATATATATATATATAAAATATATTAATAATATTAGAGTCAAATAGGCAAATTTTGAATTTATTATTTGTTTTTAGATGGACTTGCAAATAAACTATAGCCCTGATCCCGACTGAAATGTTGTTATATAATATGGGCCCGGTCTGAATCAGACCCAACCCGGCCATGTCCACCCCCTATCCAAGCCCAAACACTAATTTGAACAGCTGAAGGACTTTTTAACATGCAGTGTAGGACTTGAATTCAAGTATTCAGCCCATCACCACTCCTGTCGCGGCCTAGTTGACAAATTATTATTATTATTTTTTTTTGGTCTTTTATGCATTTTTAAATAATAACAATGTTTTACCTTTCACATATTTTCAAAAAAATGCACAAAAAGAATGAAAAAAATGAGTTAAAAAGCCTATTGTATATATATATATATGTTATGGTAATAATCTGTATATGTAGATCCTATTATATATATTGCTATCTACATACGCATTGTACTCTTCACTTTTTCCAGTCTTCACTTTTTCTAGTATAATAAAACTAGTATAAACCATGAACATAATAAATAATCTTGTCAAACCGTATAAATATGTCTCCGGTTTCTTGTGTGTAATTTCTTTCTATTATTTGTGATTGAAATTTATTCCATAACACATATATATAGTCAACTCTTGAGTTGGTTTGAATTAGCTTGAGACTAACCAGCGAATCGAAATGCATATCATCCAATTGGCTAATAGTTATTTTATGTACATGTAATTTAAGCACAGAATTGAATACCACTCTTCAATCAAAACAAGATCAAAGAATCTTTAGTGTTCAAAACTGAGAAATGCCTGACAAAAGGGTGATTGAAGAATGAATGAATATAAAGATACATACATATCGCTCTTATCACACTCTGAATTTTCCAGAATTATTCAATTCCACCACCACCACACTGATATTATCTTTGCTCTCCTAAGCCATAGCTAGCCCAGTTAGCAATGCAATTGCCTCAACAACATGGCTTTCATTTACGCCTTGCTGAATCTGCTTCCGTTAAGTCTTCTCCTCTTCACTCTACCATCCTGACATCTCCTAACGGCCTGGCACGCGAAGTAGTTTGAAACCATGTACCATAAGCCGTTAGTGGCAAAATCAGAAATTCATTTGTACTGGTTCTTCTGCTCACTCTTACTTTTGGTTCCGGTATTGCAAATGGTTTGAGGTAGTGACCCTTGCATCAATGGTTCATAATTTAGAAATATTGTTAAGTGTTTACATTTCTACAGAGCACCAAAAAGTATCTAGAAGCAATGGTAAAATGGATTAGTGATTTGATACGGTCTATGGTAGTGCCCAACATGAACTCAATATTTAATAGAACCAATTTAAGTGCACAAAAGATTTCACAAAATGAAAAACAGATGAGAGATGGAATGCAATGCCCAACCTAAATGTTTAACATGAATACTTTTTCTACAAATAGAGATTTGGATGTTGGCATGGTTCTAAATAGTGAAATAAAATATGTCATTGGTTCGTTTGTCACCATTTTATATCACCTCTTAACATGAATACATATGATTAATTCTTTTGTTTGGAGAAAATTATTAAGAAATTAATGAAAACACATAACATCATTAGAAATTAAAAAAAAAAAATGAGGGAAGAAGGTTAAGCCCTCTCCCTCAAAATTCCTAGGATGTCCGCAACCAAGAGGCCACGTATCTTTGCTGGAGGGTCATTCACTACAAGCAAGTCCTCCGGTTGCTTAGCTCCAAATTTTGAGAGGGCATCGGCACAAACATTGCCTTCTCTCATTGTAGTGTAATTTGGTGACATAAAATGATTGGGGAAAAAAGGTGATATATGACGGTCCACTTCTAAATATTGACATACCCATTTGCTTCTTTCGATATCAATTGGTATATCAATGAGAATAAAAATGACATGCATGTTAGCTGATTTATAATATGTATGTTCATAGGCAATTCATGATTCGATTCACAACCAATATGATTGATTCATAGTTAATACGGCCGATTTAAATGGTATAAAACTCAATCATGATTTTTCAATGAATCAGCTCAATAGCAATTATTTCCAGACAGGGTCTACAAAAAGTAGCTCAAACGCAGAGAGCTAATTACACGGAAAACACAAATGTTAAATGGACACCAAGAAAAGACAATCCAATTTACCTAATCCAAAGCAATCAACCACTCAAAATCACAAAATTAGTTTTGGTTAATTTGTTGGGAAACATGTATGATCTATGTATTAATGAAATCATAAACTAAATCTATAAATCACATCAACGTTCAACCGGCGGTTCAGTCGTACTTTAATTTCGAATTAAAGTTGTCGAAAAATCATTCACTATATTTCGTTTTAATTTTCTGAATTCAATTTTCTAGAAATTGAGTTTTTTGAGTTCAAAAAATTGAAACCAAATACAGTGAATGATTTTTCGGCAACTTTAGTGAATATTTTTAGATGTACCTTACTTAGATATATATTTAAAAATTAAAATATTTATAAAAACATTATTTTAAAAAATCAATAAATACACAAGAATACAAAAAAATGTATTGAATTTTTGTTTTGTTTTGCTTTTTTTTTTTTAGTAAATTTTTTAAATATTTTTTTCACAAATATTATACTTTTTAAGTGTAGTTATATTAAATACATCTTAAAAATTTTAAAAATTACTTAAAATATTAAAAAAATTAATAAAAACAAAAAAATATATATATGAAAAATAAAAAATTTCAATTTCAGTGAATCCTGAGTTTCAAAACTAAACAACGTGATTATTTTCCATCACAATCACCATCCACCACCGACCACCTATTGTTAGGATCAAACACACCCAGAAATATATCTCACACACACAGGGAACACAATATTTACGTGGTTCGGCCCAATGCCTACATCCACGGACAGAAATGAGAAGTTTTCACTAAAATGGAGCAAAATACAAAATACAGAGGAGGAGATGAAACTCACTCAACTCACAGCTCTCACTCTCTAATTTCTGATCTGTATCTCATCCTCTCCCTCCCGTCTCTATTTATACACAAAGGAGTAGGTGGGAGAGCCTTCATTCTTGACTTGGGTAGCCTCCATTCTTGACCTTTGCTATGGTTGGTGGCCACCAAGCTTGACTTGGTTGGTTGTCTTCCTTTGTTGACATGAGGAGCACCCCTTTCACATGGGGTGACCTCCAACAATCACCCCCTCAGCCCATGTGAGGTGATCCACAACAAAACCTGCTGCCAAGGTATCAAGCACCCCCTGATTGGATGCACTGCACCCCTTGCTCGGGATACCCTTTACCGTGCAACTCCTTCCATGATGAACACGGGAGCAACTAGAAAACTTCAGAGTTTGACACATCAACATCCTCAATTTTCCTTGCTCGGAGCTTATTTCTTGAACAACCAGCCTTTGCTTTTTGTATTTCAGAACAACTTCCCAGCGTTCTCATACGCCCGTTGTCTGTGCTGCAATCCCTGATGTTCGGTTCTGTCTCACTTGTACGTCCGTACTGATGTTTGACAGTTAGCCCTTCTGCCAAGACAACTTCCATCGGTCTGTACAAGGTATCACTATGCAACTCCGTGCATAGTGCTCGCACCCCCTTATTGGAGTGCATTGCAAAGCTCACTTTGCGACTTGAGATTGCATCCCTCCCTTCCATGCATCTTTTGAGAGGTTGCAAAATGTCTCTAACACGGAAGCAAAAGAAACTCTCTTCTTTACTGGCATAGTCTCTACAGATTTGGTTTCTTTGCTCTGAACTTTCTTCAAGATAGGCTTCACTGGCTCAGATCTGTGCACCTTTGAACTGCCTCCTTGCGTTCCCGTGCACCGTTTTCGCCATTCCTGATGAAAGCCTTGCTCAATCATACGCTTTGGTTGCGTATGTTCTCTCTTTGTACCCTTTGACTGGCATTTGACAACACTCATCTTTGTCAAAGCTTCTCCTTCCAGTCTATACAGTTTGTTGCACAATTTGCCTTGCAACATTTCTCTATCACCTCTGCGTACATGAAGAACCCCGCCACTAGATGAGAAACAATTTCCTTTTAGATCTAGCATACTTAGGGAGATTAGATTCCTCCGTACTCCTGGCACATGTCGGACCTCAGATAAAATTACTTTTCTTCCATCCTTAGTAAGGAATCGCACTGTCCCTATGCCGACAACTCTATTCACTGTGTTGTTGGCCATCCGGATAGTGCTACCGCTGACTCTTCGATAAGTGGAGAAAAGCTTCTTATCCGCACATATGTGGAACGTACACCCTGAATCCAAAATCCAGCCGGGTGTCTCCAACTCTGACGAGATTGTAAGCAACACCTCTTCATCGTCAGAGGAATGCACTGCAACTGCTGTAGTTGAGGGACCTCCGTGTCCCTTAGCCTTCTCTTTGGCTTGTCTGTCCGCCTTTTTCTCTGGGCAATCTCTTATTACGTGATCCTCTTGATCACAGTAAAAACACCTCCTCGTGTTGTCCTGTCTGAACTGTGAACGCCCTCTGCTTTTACTTCTTCCTCTACCTCTGCCCCTTTCTCTATCTCTGCCTCTACTTTCTGTGACAAGGGCGTGGGACTGCTCTCCTTCCATCTCTTTCTTCCTTGCCTCCTCGTTGAATAAGGCGTCTGTGACCATTCCCATGGTCAGCTTCCCTTCGGGTGCAGAATTACTGAGAGAAACCACCAACGTCTCCCAGCTATCTGGTAAGGAACTGAGTAATAATAATGCTTGCATCTCATCCTCCAACTCCATTTTGATTGATGCAAGCTGGTTCACAAGGCTGTGGAATTCACTGGTGTGTTCAGCAACAGACACACCATTCTTCAGCTTCAAGTTTATAAGCCTTCTCATTATCAAGGCTTTGTTCCGTGCGGTCTTGGACTGGTACATGCCCTCCAATTTCATCCATAGGGCATAGGCGTCTGTCTCTTGGGCAACATGGTGGAACACACTGTGGTCAATCCACTGTCTGATTTGACCGACAGTCTTCCGGTTGGTTTTTATCCAGTCCACATCCTTTTCTCCATCTGGTTTGACCCCCTTTAGCGCTATAGGGTCAAACAAATCTCTACAATACAGGACGTCCTCCATCCGCGGCTTCCATATCGCATAATTAGAAGCGTTCAACCGAATCATCGGCCCTGAAGCTGATGTGGATTCCTCCATCATCCAGAAAGTAATCTCTGTTTGAAAAACAGGCTTTGCTGTGAAGTCCGGACTGCTCAAATTAGCCGGAAAAACACTTCGGATTGCCAAAAATAAAAACTGCGAATTTTTGAAAAACTTATTTGCAAAATCTGACCGTACGGATGTGTCCGAAATATTCCAAATAGTTTGAAAACACTATTGGCTCACCCAAATCGGACCTCAAATGGCTTAGATCAAGCCAAAACAATTTTAACGGTTCAGATCGGCAGAATCTGGTGCGCCTGAGAAGCACCGGATTTTTCTCTGTTCGGCTGGCGTCTGGCTGACGTGAGCGGCTCAGTCAGCGGCTCGGTCAGCGGCTCGGGCTCGGTCAACGCGGCTCCTGCTCGAGCGGCTTGGTGCGCGCGCGTGCGGCGCGTGTCGCGCGTGAGATCACGCGTCGTCTACCTCTGAAGCGCGTGAGGCGCGTGCATGCGCGTGAACTCACGCGTCTTCTACCTCTGAAAGCGCGTGCGGCGCGTGACGCGACTGGGATTCACGCGCCAACTTCTAGGGGCGCGTGAGAGCGCGTCTGGCCTCTGTTGGGTGTCTGTTTTATGTTTCTGGACTCCTCTCGTCGAGCCCTTGCTCCTGGTATGCTCAAAATCTGATTTCGAGCAATACGATTTCTGGGCAGTTTCGGAACAACACTCTGTTTTTCCGCAAAACGCACAACACCGGCTCTGATACCACTTGTTAGGATCAAACACACCCAGAAATATATCTCACACACACAGGGAACACAATATTTACGTGGTTCGGCCCAATGCCTACATCCACGGACAGAAATGAGAAGTTTTCACTAAAATGGAGCAAAATACAAAATACAGAGGAGGAGATGAAACTCACTCAACTCACAGCTCTCACTCTCTAATTTCTGATCTGTATCTCATCCTCTCCCTCCCGTCTCTATTTATACACAAAGGAGTAGGTGGGAGAGCCTTCATTCTTGACTTGGGTAGCCTCCATTCTTGACCTTTGCTATGGTTGGTGGCCACCAAGCTTGACTTGGTTGGTTGTCTTCCTTTGTTGACATGAGGAGCACCCCTTTCACATGGGGTGACCTCCAACACCTATCTCTCTCTCGACTCCAATTGCTCTCAACCCCTTTTGCCTCCGTTTTCCTTTGATTTTAATGTGAGCAAGAGCCAAGAGATAGAAGAATCAGAAAACAGAGTGGTGTGGATGCAACTATCAAAATTGTGGATAAAATAATTCTTTAAATTTAAATTATTTTAGATGATGAAATCCCCATTTTAGAGGCAACACAACCCATCTCTGTTTTCTTGCTAAGTTCAGTTGAGAGTAGTGGTTCTATTTTTACAAACTCGGCTAGAGCAGAAAGCAAAAAAGGTAGTTTTGTGTGTGTGTGTGTGTGTGTGGAAGAATGTGGGTGAAAAGATGTGGAGTTTGTGTCAAAATGGAGGTCTTGTGGGTTGTGATCACTAGAGTTTTAAAGAAAGAGAGTGAAAATGGTGCTTTTAAACCCACCATTTCCTACCATTCTTGCTTCTCAGTCTAGCGCAGTGACTTCTGCAACAGCAGGAAAGGGGGTTGGACTTGCAGCGATGAGGTTCACGAAAGAGGGTAGGTGGTTCACGGTGGTCGGCGGAGGAGTGACGGTGAGGGTGTAGATGTCAGTTCTCCAATCACCCGTTCCCTTCTTTTTTTCTTCACAATTCATATCAGAGGGAGGAGAGAGAGAGAGCACTGTTTGTCTAAGAGAAAGAGAGAATAGAGGGAGAGAGGACCGTTGGTGTAGACAAACAGAGCAAAGAAACACGTGGGTCTTTTTTTTTGCTTTCGTTGGTGCCACGTAATTTGGGCATAGTCGGGCCTGAGGATTTTGTGCAGGCCAAATATTATCAACAAAAAAATGTTTGGTAGCACTAAAATAAGGGTTCTAAATGGGTTCTAATTATGTGGCATTAGTTTATGTGTAATTATTGTTACTTTCTTTTGGTGCTTTTCAACTTTTTTTGACTTGTTAATTCATTAGAGCTCTATTTAGAGCTCTTGAATTAGATGTTGGGGGTATATCTTTTTATTGAAGTTTGAGACTCAATTGATTTTGGAAAAAAAAATTTAGTTTGGTTTAGGTATAATATATTTTTATATATTACATCTAATTTGTGAAGACCTAATTTAGTTTGGTAACAATTAAGATTTTTTGTTACAAAGCCAAAGATTTAACATATATGGTTTTGTTGTTTTTCCGGAGGTAATTTGGTTGCTACAAAATTGATCCTTTTTTCGATGACCTTTGTTCTTGGGATAGAAGCTTGCTGTGTGATTGGTTTTCTTGGGTGCATACTCAAGGTGTGGCAGTGTATTGCTTGAGCAAACAAGCAAAGTGTTCTCTGCATCGTTTGGTTCAGCCTTCGGTTCTATTTTGGGTGTATTATTTTGGGTCTTCTATAAATTTGTTTCGGAAGATTTTGTTCGTCTATTTGGTGAGGTCTTTGTGAGACCATTCGTGTCTCGTTTGTAATCGTTTGGAAACTCTTTGATTGATAGTGGAATCGAATTTCGATCCCGTGGACGTACCTCACATTGAGGAAACCACGTAAAATTCTTGTGTTGCTTTTGATTTAATTTTTCCGCATTAGTTTTTATTCTCATTGATCGATTTACTTGTGGGGAATCACATATTTTCCCTTACAACTGATGTTAGAGCTTACGGTTTATTTGGGTTTATTTATTTGTGTAAATCAATGGAGGAGAATGTGGGTCGCATGTCTAGCTTCAATGGAAGCAATTGGGTAACTTGGAAAACTAAAATGGAGGAC
The DNA here is from genome assembly GCF_055761805.1 of Camellia sinensis. Taxonomy (NCBI): domain Eukaryota; kingdom Viridiplantae; phylum Streptophyta; class Magnoliopsida; order Ericales; family Theaceae; genus Camellia; species Camellia sinensis. The sequence goes on from NC_138968.1 coordinate 16,552,977, forward strand.
CTATTATTTTGTAAAGATTTGTATAGACCCATTGAGGGTGATAGTGGCAAACCCGAGGGTATAAAAGATGATGAATGGAATAGGCTTAATCGAAAAGCCGTTGGTGTTATCCGTCAATGGATTGATGACAGTGTGTTTCATCATGTTGTTACTGAAACTTCGGCACATGATTTATGGAAAAAATTAGAGAGCCTTTATAATAGAAAATCTGTAACAACCCTCACCTTACTCTTGTCATACTTGCATACATTCATGCATACTCTTGCCTTGTTATGATGTTTTGACTTGCCTTGATTTGTTTGAAGTTTTGCTTGCTTGATTTTTTGTTCCTTGCTTGGTGTGTGGGGTCACCTTGAGTTTAGTTCACCATTGAACCTTTGTGCTCAGAACTGTTTTGGGACCTTAGCCGACCCCCATCTTCACCTCGGGCTTGTTGCCGAGATGCTTTGCACCTAGTGATCCTTGTCCTCGGGCAGGTATGGCCTAGGCCGAGATGTGGCACACCCCGGCCAAGGTGTGGACTGGTGTGGCACAGCTTAGTCAAGTGTCGTCCTCCCTAGCCGATGTCTTTGTTATCCTGTTGCCGAAGTTTTGACTCTAGCCGATGTGGTTGCTTGCCGATGTACCTTGCCGAGCTTGCTGCGTACGCCTTGTCAGAAACTTGTCTTATCTATCAATCACCTTTTTGAGTTGAACCAACCCGATAACGCCACGTGTCCGAGTTGTTTGTTAAGACAGTCGGCAGACCTAGAAACAAATCATTTTGTGTCTCAAATCTTTGCCTTTAGAGAGAGAAGCTCTAGAGAGAAGGAAGAGAAGTTCTTGAGTGGGAGTAAGTCTTCCAAGCTTGATCTTTGTGGTTTGAACCGTTGGATTCGAGTTTCGAGGTTAGAATCTTGATCTACTTTGGTTATTGTTATTGATCATCTAGCTGCATTGCACGATCGAATCTGTTTTGCATGTCATGCATTGCTTTGAAGTCGGTTTTGGAAAGAGAAAATGGTTTTTCATATGTTCTTGAAGGAAGTCTCGTTTTGATCCGAAAGTTTGGAACGAAAACCATGTTTTTGTGTTTGTTCTTGCATGACCTTCTTGTATGGGTACCCAGGTCCATGTTTTGAACACATGGCATGAAATCTCAGATTTTTGTAACGAGTTTTGATCTTGCATTCATCCTTCTCATGACCATGTTCATCATGATCTGCATGTTCTTCAAGGGAAACCCAGGTTTTCCCGACTTTGCTTTTGGTTAAGGCCAGCGGGACCACACCTCGGCAAGGATGTGTGGGACCTCGGCAAAGACCTGGTTGGTACCCAGTGTATTTCCATGAGACGGGAGCAGTGTTTAAACTCCCAGTATGTTTTGCTTTGTTATCGACTTGGATCTTGCAAGGATGCCGAGATCATTTGCATGCACATAAAGCTTGTTTTGAGAATGTGATTTGCCATGTGATTGTAGGTTCTTGATATTTGCTTTGAGCTTACACTGTGGAGATCTATGTGAGTAGTATTTCTAATAAAGCTATGTTATACTTGCTTTGATAAATCTTGCTTGCTTTGTTTTGACGAAAGTGTTTTGTTAAGCATGAATGAATAGCTCTTGTTTTGATGTATCAAGTATAATCCTTGTTTTGATGTCATATTTGAAAAGTCCCTCGTGCTGGAGGACTCTAAACTTTCGCAGCACTAAGTATAAAAGGATACGGTCCTGTCTTGGAAGTTCTATTATGTTAAATCGGGCTACGGGCCTAAGTAACACAAGTTTTGTTATGTTAAATCGGGCTACGGGCCTAAGTAACACAAGTTTTGTTATGTTAAATCGGGCTACGGGCCTAAGTAACACAAGTCCCTTGTTTTGCCGATGTCAGTAAGCATCCCTTGAGACTTGTGATATTTGATGATGAATACGGTTCATCCCTCGTTTTGGTAAACCTTGATGTGTTTTGCTTTGAAAGAATCTCGGTTAATATTTGTTGATTTTGGCATGTTTCGTTTGAAAGACCCCGGCTATATTCATGCAAAAACCTTTATTTCTAGTACCATTCACTGAGTATCCAAGCTCACCCTCTCTATATATATGTAGGTGATGAGCAGGACGTCGGCGACGCCTAGCCTGTTTTGAAAGTTTGTTTTGGATCCTTGATTATGTCGGCTTTGTTTTGTATTCACGTCGGCAATGTTATTTATTTTATGTCGGCGAATCTTGAAAATCATGCTTCTTGGCTTGTATTAATTGTATTTTGTATATGTGGGCTCAAGAAGCCTTTTGATCAAGATGTAATCCAGCTTTTACTTTGTTGTTTTCAAGTTGTAAAGTTATTTTGGAGATGTTTGACATTACATTCGATCTATGCACAGCTCTTACGGACTACCTGTGTCTTTGATTATTGCTTCCGCATTTGTGAGCCCCGTTTGTTATACTCTGATTGTGTTAAGTTTTTGAAAGTTGGCCTTCGGTAATTACGGATTACTGGCCATCACGGCACCAAACTACTAGGGGCGGTTTGGGGTCGTGACAAAATCAGTCACAAATAAAGCCTTTCTGTTTCGTAAGTTGGTTAATTTAAAATATAAAGATGGCAGCCCTATTCCAGAACATCTGAATGAAATAAAGAGTATTGTTAACCAACTTGCTTCTATGAAAATTGTTTTTGATGATGAGTTGCAGGCTTTGATGCTACTTAGTTCTTTGCCCGAAAGTTGGGAGACTTTGGTTGTGACCGTTAGTAATTCGGCGCCCGATGGAGTTGTCACAATGGGCCAAGTCACTAGTAGCCTGTTGAATGAAGAAACTAGCAGAAAATCAGCGGGTTCCTCTCATTCAGAAGCATTTGTTGTGAGAGGCCGAAGTAAAACAAGGGAGAGAAGTAAGACTCGTCATGGTCGTGATCAAAGTCGTGACAAATCAAAAGATGGTTCTTTTTCAAAGAAAGACATTGAGTGCTATTATTGCCATGAGAAATGGCACATGAAGCGGGAATGTCGAAAGCTCAAGAATAAGGAGAAAAGGCGTGACAAAAGTGTGGATAAGAAGTAAGAAGACACAACGGCAGTTACTACCGATGATCTCATGGTTGTTTGTGAAGATGATTGTATCAATTTTGTGGGCCAAGAGAGCAATTGGGTGATTGATTCCGATGCTTCTTTTCATGTGACTTCTCGAGTTGATTTCTTCACTACCTACACCGAATGAGATTATGGTTCTGTTCGAATGGGTAATGAAGGTTTGTCCAAGATTATTGTCATGGGTGATGTTTGCTTGGAAACAAATTTGGGTTGCAAGTTATTGCTTAAAGATGTGAGGCATGTTCCCGACATTCGCCTCAATTTGATTTCTACTGGGAAACTAGATGATGAAGGCTTCAACAACAAATTTGGTGATGGAATATGGAAGCTCACAAAGGGTTCTTTGGTGGTGGCTAAGTGCAAGAAGACTCATATACTTTATTCAATGTAAGAAAAAATTTATAAAGGTGTTGTCAATGCACTTGAAGATGATACTTCTACTGAATTGTGGCATAAGCGACTTGGGCACATGAGTGAAAAGGGGCTACAAGTTTTGTTCAAGAAAGAGCTTCTACCCGGTTTGAAAGGTACACATCTTAAAACTTGTGTTCATTGTTTGGCGGGTAAACAACATAGAGTTTCTTTTCATAAAAATGTTGCTTTTAGAAAAGAAAATGTGTTGAAGTTGATTCATTCGGATGTTTGTAGTCCTTTGAAAGTTAGAACACATAGTGGTGCACTTTATTTTGTTACTTTCATTGATGATTATTCAAGGAAAGTTTGGGCTTTTCTACTAAAAACTAAAGATCAAGTTCTAGAAGTATTTAAGCATTTTCAGGCCATGGTTGAAAGAGAAACATGGCAGAAATTGAAGTGCATCCGATCAGACAATGGTGGTGAATACATTGGGCCATTTCATGAGTATTGTCGTAGCCAAGGTATTCAGCACCAAAAGACAGTTAAGAAGACCCTTCAACAAAATGGCGTTGCCGAGAGGATGAACCGCACCATTGTGGAAAGAACAAGGTGTTTGCTTTCACAAGCTAAATTGCCAAGATCTTCTTGGGGTGAGGCAATGAAGACAGCGGTTGATGTGATCAATTTGTCTCCTTCCTATCCTTTGAATGGTGATGTTCCAGAAAGAGTTTGGACCGGCAAAAATGTGTCTTATGAGCACTTGAGAGTGTTTGATTGCTGAGCTTTTGTTCACATTCCAAATGATGAGAGGTCCAAGCTTGATAGTAAGTCAAGACAATGTATTTTTCTTGGCTATGGGCATGATGAATTCGGGTATAGATTGTCGGATCCGGTCGACAAGAAAATCATTCGAAGCCGTGATGTTGTGTTTCTTGAAGACCAAACAATTGAAGACTTTGGCAAAGGTGATCAACCGGAGCCAAAAACTAGTGATCTCATTGACATGGATTCAGCTCCTTCATCTTTAGTTGATGATGAAAATGGGGGAGATGCGCAGCCACCTATTGAAGATGTGGAGGATGATGCTAATCCTAATGAAGTTGAGCCAGAAATTGAGAAAGAGCATCCAACTTAAGAACCGCCACCACAACTTGAGTTGAGGAAATCTACAAGGAACCGACAACCCTCAAGAAAGTATCCTCCCAATGAATTTGTGTTGATTTCCGATCAAGGGGAGCCTGAGAGCTACCAAGAAGCAATTGAATATGCAAAGAAAGATAATTGGAAAAAGGCAATGGAAGAGGAGATGAATTCCTTACTTGAAAATCACACTTATGATTTAGTGAAGTTGCCTAAGGGGAGGAAAATTTTGAAAAATAAGTGGGTTTTCAAATTGAAGAATGATGGAAAGAATATGAGGTACAAGGCACGTCTTGTTGTGAAAGGCTTTGGGCAAAAGAAAGGTATTGACTTTGATGAGATTTTTTCACCGGTTATGAAGATGTCTTCTATTCGGGTTGTACTTGGCATGGCTGCAAGTATGAACCTTGAAGTTGAACAACTTGATGTGAAGACCGCATTTCTTCATGGTGATCTTGAAGAAGAAATTTACATAGAGCAACCGGAAGGTTTTGTGAAAAAAGGGAAAGAGAAATTTGTTTGCAAATTGAAGAAAAGTTTATATGGCCTCAAGCAAGCCCCGCGGCAATGGTACAAAAAATTTGACTCTTTCATGATGAAAAATGGTTTTTCTAAAACCACTTTGGACCATTGTGTGTTTGTGAAAAATTTCCCGGATGGTAAATTTATTATTCTTTTGCTTTATGTTGATGACATATTAATTGTGGGTCAAGATTCTACCATGATTAACAAGTTGAAGTTAAAGTTGAGTAAATCTTTTGATATGAAAGATTTGGGATCGACAAAGCAAATACTTGGTATGAAAATTGTTCGTGATCGCAAAGAGAGGTTGATTTGGTTGTCTCAAGAAAGTTACATTGAGAAAGTTCTTGAGAGGTTCAACATGGATAAAGCGAAGCTGGTTGGTTGTCCACTTGCGGGTCACTTCAAACTTAGTTCGAATCAATGTCCTACAAGTGAGAAAGACAAGGAAGAGATGTTGAAAGTTCCTTATGCTTCAGCAGTTGGTTCTTTGATGTACGCCATGGTTTGTACAAGGCCAGATATTGCTCACGCCGTTGGTGTGGTGAGTCGTTTTCTCTCTAATCCAGGTAAAGAACATTGGGCAGCGGTAAAATGAATTCTAAGGTATCTTCGAGGGACTTTGAAGGTGTGTTTGTGTTTTGGGGATGGTAAGCCGATGCTTGATGGGTTCATAGATTCTGACATGGCCGGTGATATTGATTCTAGAAAATCTACTTTGGGGAATTTGATGACTTTTGTAGGGGGAGCTGTGGCATGGCAATCTAAATTATAAAAATGTGTTGCTCTCTCAACTACCGAAGCTGAATTTATTGCCATTACGGAAGCTTGCAAAGAAGAGTTATGGTAGAAGAAATTTTTGCAAGAGTTAGGTTTGAAGCAAGAAAAGCATGTGCTTTATTGTGATAGTCAAAGTGCTATTCACATGAGTAAAAATTCTACTTTTCATTCGAGATCGAAACACATTGATGTGAGATACCATTGAATTCGTGATGTGTTAGAGTCAAAATTGTTACAACTCGAAAAGGTTCACACAGATGATAATATTTCGGATATGTTGACTAAGACTTTGTCGAGGGACAAACATTTAAAGTGTCGAACTTTGGCGGTATGGTTGATGTCTCCACCTAAGTCGATAGGGGGAGAATTGTTGGGGTATATCTCCTTATTGGAGTTTGAGACCCAATTGGTTTTGGAAAAAGAATTTTAGTTTGGTTTAGGTATAATATATTTTTATATATTATATCTAATTTGTGGAGACCTAATTTAGTTTGGTAACAACTAGGGTTTTTTGTTACAAAGCCTAAGATTTATTATATATGGTTTTGTTGTTTTTCCGGAGGTAATTTGGTTGCTACAAAATTGATCATTTTTTCTGTGACCTTTGTTCCTGGGATAGAAGCTTGTTGTGTGATTGGTTTTCTTGGGTGCATACTCAAGGTGTGGAAGTGTATTGCTTGAGCAAACAAGCAAAGTGTTCTCTGCTTCGTTTTGTTCAGCCTTCGGTTCTGTTTTGGGTGTATTATTTTGGGTCTTCTACAAATTTGTTTCAGAAGATTTTGTTCGTCTATTTGGTGAGGTCTTTCCTCTTGTTTATTTGTGATTATTTGGAATTCACCTAAGGGTGGTTTTGTGAGACCATTCGTGTCTCGTTTGTAATCGTTTGGAAACTCTTTGGTTGATAGTGGAATCGGATTTCGATCCCGTGGACGTACCTCACATTGAGGGAACCACGTAAAATTCTTGTTTTACTTTTGATTTAATTTTTCCTCATTAGTTTTTATTCCCATTGATTGATTTACTTGCGGGGAATCACATATTTTCCCTTACATTAGAGGGATATATCATTGCTCTATTATCAACAATGCAAGGATATTTACACATTCAACACTGCTAGGGACCCCCAGTAGGGGGTGACCCCAGCACCCCCTACCTTTATGTGGGAGGCTGTGAGAGCAAGACTGAAAAAAAAATTAAATAAATAAATTAAAATTTGAGTAAATCAAAAAACAGTGCGGATGGTGGGGGTCTGGGGCATTTTCCTTACACATTTACTAACAATTTTATTAATACACTCACAAGTTTTGATAAGATCAATCATCACTTGGTATAGAACTCACATCAACTTATGAGTGTGTTAGTAAAATTGTTAGTATTCCTAACTTTTTTCAAATATTATTGTTAAACAACAATGATTGAGACCCTTTTTTTTGAGTACCCCATAACCTCCTTTGAATCTCAACCATTGATGATATGGGCCCCACACATACATGAGTGTCCCACACATATATCAATGGTTGAGATCCAAAGGGGGTTGTGGGGTCTCAAAAAAAGGGGGTCCCAAGCATTTTTCATTATTAAAATAACTATAATTTTACGTTCATTTTTTTAAAACCATTGGATAAGAAATAAAAATCTTTCATTACATGCATAGAATGGAGAGGATCAAATTGGAGAGCAAGTTTATGCAAAATATTGCTTAATTAGCTAAAATTGTTTAATTTGCACCGATTCACTTGCTAATTGCGAGTTGATTTGATATTAATTTCAAATTTGTAATCCGTCTATGAAATCGTCCCCTTCTACTAGGGGTGTCCGCCATGCAGTTCGGTCGGTTTGAAAATAAAATTATAAATCAAACCGTAAATGGCAGATTGACAAATAATCAAATCATGGTTGAGGCAATTTGGAGCATTTTCAATATGCTAGTTTATTGAAGAATATTCTTAAACAATTATCAACTATTTGCATAATATATAACACTAAGTTGCATAATACATTTCATATATATAATACAAACTAATTTTTCATATATATAACTATTAATTTGTAACAAATTTCACATAAATCCCTCTCACACTTATTTTTACTTTGATATTTCATTAGAAATTAAAAAAAATATATGTATTAACTATAACAGAGTGGTTTTGAAGGCGAATATGAACTTCAAAGTTTAGTCCGCAGTTAATAGATGAATCGGTGAGAATTGCGTAGTTTTAGCGGATTAGATAGTTTTAGCGGATTAATACATATATACATTATATATATTTATTTATTTCCAGTGTAATATAAAATTAAAAATAAATGTGAGTGATACTTGAGATGTAGAATTTGTTGCAAATTAGTGTTATATGTATACAAAATATTATGCAAAATAGTGTTATTTATTATATGCATACGTTTGATAATTGTTTAAAATTATTCTTCAATTAACTAACAAGTAAAGCTACCTAAACCGCTGTTTGACTACTGATAAAAAATTTGTCACCATCCACAATTTAGTTATAATTTTATCATCAAATTATACCACACTACACCACAGAGAGTATTGCTACAATAATTATTTTTTTGGGACGTTTTTTGAACTCACCAGTGTTGCTTTGAAAATTCAAATAATCCTTCTCTTAAATATTTGAGTATAGGTTATTATTGAAAAAAATCATATTAGTAGAGTGATTGGGATGGAATTGTTAAAACTATAATTCCAAAATAATTTACACTTTTTAAAACTAAAAAATAATTTTCATTTAAATAAATTTATTTTTCATTTTTCATTATCTTAAGAACTAAAAATAAAGATTTTTTTTAAAAAAAAGATATTCTACCGAAACAAACAAAGCGTAGTAGAACAAACAAAGCGTTAGTAGTGTTGGAGAGCCGAGTCCGGACATAGTGCAAGAAGAAGAAAAAAAGAAAGAAAGTGAAAGCAGTTAATTACTATAGAATTAAGAACTAAAAAAATGTAGCTGCTCAAACAGATTTGAGATAGAGAGTTGGCAGATGACTTACAAGTCAACTAGCTAAGCAAAGCATGACCTAAATCTGTATAAATTTCCAAGGATTAATGAGGTTGAAAAGAAAAAAATGTAACTAAATATTTTATGATAATCCTATAAAATCCTGATCTTTTAAAAGTTTTTTTTATGGAAAATTAATCTTTATTTTTTCCAACTTACTTTTTTGGTTTAAGGTGAAAGCTTTTGTTGTGATATGTCTTATATTTTTACTACACATTCAAAATTACTATAAGGGGCTTTTTATAGAGGTAGAGGGTTGAAGTTGAAAATCAGAGTAAAAAGCCAAATCATGCTTCACCTAGGCCCTTGCAGAGGTCTGAGGCAACACATCTGATCCAAAGTTTTAGAGATATATGTAATATTTTTTTGTTAGGATTTTTATTGTAGACTAGTTAAGTTTAGATGTTCAAAGTTCTATAATTTTTATTCCAAGTAGTGGATTTGATTTCCTTCCCTCTGAATGTAACCATATTGCTGAATCATGTTTAAATATTGTGTATTTAGGCCTTGTTTGAGAAGACTAAATAAGTTCATACTTTTTATCTTTTTGTCTTTTTTGGGTCACATAAATCAACATCTATTCTCTACTTTTCTACACATCTTTTTATAAAAAGTCAAAAAGTATACTTATTTAGAACATCCCAAATAACCTTTTAATTTATTTCTCTTCATTGTAAATGTTGTAGCTTACAATTAAAAATTTTAGGTGTTATTGTACAGTGTCAAAGCAATATTTCTAAACAATGACAAATGAATCCAAATTAAACAAAAATTTATACTTGCACAGCTCCAATCAAGCTAGTTTTGACTAAAATCTTTCACAAAAAATTGAAATGCAATCCAAAGAAGCTATCTAAATGAAATACTAAGTTTTCATACAAAAATTTAATCTAATGATGCATATATAGTTTCCCCATCATATGTTTAATAAGGCTGCCTCAATAATACATAAGCAACAAAGGATGCCAACAATTATAATTTACTTAAATATGAAGCATTTGATATGAAACCATTTAAGGTTCACTTACATTCAAAGTGATGGAATTTATGCATTCACCTGATGGCTATGTCAATTCTATGATTTTCAGTTGGCATCTCTTGTGGGCATAGAAAAGGTTTGGGAGGCATCTGCAATTGTTCAACATTCCCTTCAAGCATTTCTACAACTTTGTTCATTGAAGGACGGTCACTAGGCTTCATTTGTATGCACCACAAAGCCACTATTATCATCTTCTTCACCATCACCCCTTCCTCCTCATTAGTCTCTCCCATTTCTATGTCCCTTCCTTCTTTGAATTGATCATAAATCCAAGAAGGAAAGTAAATTTGGCTTGTATGATCAGCAAAAGCATTCAAATTCCTTCTCCTACCAGTCATTTCCATCAACAAAATACCAAAACTGTAAACATCAGCTTTATATGAAATTCCTCCAATGTTTTTATAGAATAACTCTGGAGCCATATAGCCCATTGTCCCCCTTGCTGCAGTCAAAGTCACAATGCTATCATCAGTTGAATACAATTTTGCAAGCCCAAAGTCGGAAACTTTTGGAGTAAAATTCTCATCAAGAAGAATGTTGTGAGGCTTGATATCAAAATGCAAAATTTGCATGTCACAACCCCGATGTAAATATTCAATCCCGCGAGCCACTCCTAGAGAAATCTCATACATTTGCTTACAACTCAATGGTATATATCCTTCTTGAGAAAATATATACTTTTCCAGAGACCCATTTGGCATGAAGTCATATATAAGAGCTCTTTTAGATCTCTCTGCACAATATCCAATTAGCTGAACCACATTAACATGATGAATCCTTCCTATGGTAGCAACTTCATTGATAAATTCTTGTCCATTGGCTTTGGGCTTGCCCAATACTTTTATCGCTATAAGATGACCACTTCTAAGCTTTCCTTTGTAGACAGAACCATAGCCTCCTTCTCCCAACTTGTCCTTGAAACCTTTGGTCATCTTTTTAATATCTAAGTAAGAGTAACTAATTGGCATGAGGTGATTTTGACTTCGTAGATAACCTTCAATGTTATCAAACATCGATAAATGCCTTCTCTTAAACTTACGGATTAAAAATGCAAATGCACATAAGGCAAATAGAATTCTTGTCAAAAGGATTCCTCCTGTATATAAAAATCACAAGATGACAAATTAAAAATCATTTTTTGTCCTACCATTGCTAGAATTTGGTAGTATTTACCCTACTGGTGGACAAACATCGGGTCAAGTTCAGACTCAGTTAGATTTAAGTTAAGAAATATATAGAAAACTCTTGTGCCCAAGTCCAACCTAGTCTAACTTCGGGCCTAGAAGTCTTAGCCCTAAACTATTACAATCCCGAGCCCACTAAACAAGCCCATATATTAAATAAAAACTAATATTATAAAATTCAGAATTAATAATTTTATATCCACAAAAACTAAATGTCAAGCCATATCCTAGATATAAATTTTCTATAAGTATATACATATTAATAGGTAATATCATGGTAAAAAGGTGTGTACTATAAACAAGGTATAACATTTGTGGATTTAATACCCACAAATGTCATAACTCAATTCTATGGGAGTTATAATTATAAAAAAAAAAATTAAAATTATAATCAAGCACCACATAAGATATTACCAAAGAATTTTTAGATCATAACTAAAATAATATCACAACTAATATTATAATGAGTCATAACTAACACTACAATATGTATAATCTAACTATGTGCCTGTTTGGCAGAGCTTAATTACAGCTTATTTCAGCTTTCAGCTTAATTTAAGCTATTTTGATGTGTTTAGTTTAGTTTATAGCTTATAGCTTATAGCTTTTTGGAAGTCAGAAATCAGCTTATTCTTTGAGTGGGGCAGGAGATGCTTTAAGAATAAGCTGGAAATCAGCTTAAGCTGAAAGTTATAAGCTATAAGCTGTTGAGGCATAAGCTATAAGCACTTTCCCACAGCTCCACCAATTAAGTCATAATTAATACTATAATAGGTCATAATCAAATACTATAAATATTGTCAATTGTAATTGCGGGGCATATGGTATATAACATTTCTCATAATATATGTTGACAATTGGGTCAAATCTGGCCACAAGAAACATTCCTAAATCCAACCCATTTAATAAGCAGGCTTAAAAAGTCATCCTAACCCAACTTTGTGAGCTTAAATATCAATCTTAAGTCTTAAAAAAACAGGTTTTACAGCCCATCAGATCGTGCCCAACCCTAATCCACCTTAAAATCAATTGATAAAATAACTTTTTCCAGTTAAAAGGGGAGTGATTTACCTATGATTGTGACCTCGTAACCCAAATTACGATCTATAAGAAAAATTAAACAAAAATTAGCCGACATGCATAAAAATTACAAATAAATTAAACTAAAATCCAGAAACGAAAAAGGAACTCACATTGACAATACTGAGGATTCATCCTTGGAACTTGAACGTGAAAGAGACACACCCTTAAAACTAACCATAATGAAATATTCAATTTAGTCTTAATTATCAAAGTGATCAAAAGCGTCTTGATAGGAATGAGAAAAGTAACCGAATGAGATCCAACGATTTGAACATTGGAATGATAAAATTGCACAGCAACATATAAGAGTTTTAGGAATTACTAGTTTTGATCCTTAAAAGTGAAAATCTTATTGCAAAAGATATTAATTCCTATTATCGCAAGAATTATTGTTAAAATGTTGTTCTGAAAAGTCAAAACACATGTTTTTAGCAAAAAATTTTTGAAAATGAATAAGGAGCTTTTATTGTTTTCTTCCAAACAACTTTTGAATTAAATAGTATGCGATTGCTTGCTACAATAAATAAAGATTTTAAAGATTCAAATATAATGGTAAAAGTACTCAAGTACCAAAATTTTTTAAACAATTTTTTTGGTCATAAGTGTCATTATTATATTCTTAGCGACGAAATTTGAACATTAGTATTACCATTTTACAACCAAAATTTGTCTCTAATTTTTTTTTTTTTTGGATCAAATTATTGTCACTAAAAGGCATTTATTAGCAACATTTATAAAATTTTTGTCAGTAAAAGCCATGTTTTTGACTTTTCAAAACATCTTTTTAATGACTTTTATCACAACAATATGAATTGGTTCCTAAATATTTTTTGCAACAAAAATTTCACTCTCTTATAGGTTGTAATGACTTTGAAACAAATATGAATGGAGAAGGAAGAATACTTACAGTAATAGTCAAGAATCATCCGATCTGCATATTTTGAAAGAAATAAATAGTGTTAGAGACCAATGCATTACTATTTCGTGGAATGTAGATAATAGGTCTTATCAATTGCATCTATTTTCAATGCAGTGTTGACATATAATGTGATAGATTAAAAGTGATATAAAAATGTGACAAATCTAACATTATTCGTGTTTGATTCTTTGAAAAGAAAGTGAAATAAAATGATTATTTTACTAGAATTTTATATTCACGTAAGCAAAACCATTGAGGGGTGAAAAACAGAACATGAGTCCCCATCAAGAAAAGATAAAGAAAAAGAAAAAAAAGAAAAAAACAGAGCAAGAGACTGATAGAAGCTTGAGAAAATTAACTACTACGGGATAAAAGGTCAATCCCAAAGCCTGATTTCTCCTTTAATTTTACAAGCTAGTGTTCCATTTGGCTTCTTGTTTTTCAATTTGTACAATAAGAATTTTTTTTTTACTTTCAAAATGATCTTGCGGATTAACTGCATACCATATATTTTTTATTTTATTTTAAAAAACAATCCCCAATGCACTGGCGGAGGCAGCAAGGGACGAGAGGGTCACATGCCCCCTGAATTTTGGAATTTTTTTTTTTTTTTTGCAAATATAAAGAAAGAGGGTGATTATTGATTTAATGCTTAAGACTTGGCCTAATAACTTTAAGGTTATGAGTTCAAGTCTTGGGATCACCACTTTATATATTATGTCAAAGGTTAGGTGTGTACTTAATTTTTCTCCTCCCAAACACACATTAATGTGTACTAATTGAGCGTTATTGTTGTTGTTGTTTTGTTGCAAATATAAAGAAAATATTTTTAAAAAAAAAATTACAAAAATATTATTAGAGTGAAATGTCAATGACATTTTAAAAATAATGATTGTTTTAAATAAAAATGAAGACACTATTATAAACCATATCATCTATGAAAATTTTTGAATGTAACGGTAATGTCATTATTATTGACATACAAATATAACTAATCTCGCTATAAAGATATGAAATTTATTGCATTGTTAGTTACATTTGACATGTGAGGTTCACTCTCTATGTGTTTATTTACTATTTTGATGATATCACATACTAATGATGACGTGGTATTATCATTATATTAAATTTTTAATCAAATTTTGTATAATTTTTTTTATTATTATATAATTTATTTTAAGACTTATATCCATATTTTTTTATATTGTCCATAATACACTAGTTATAAATAACATTATTTTTTTTTTATGTTCCACGAAATCAATCTTAAAAACTTGCGTTAAATATTTTTGTAAAATTTTTCAATAATATAATTAATAAGTGCCCTCTTTAATTTGATTTTCTGGCTCCGCCACTTCCCCAACGTATATTCCAGGGTAATTACACTCTCATAGTTTCACTTTGTTTTTGAGTCTGGACTATCGTTCTATCCAGATACTATTTGGGCTCGTGAGACCCGTTACAGGTTCTATTTTGATATTTTAAACCATTCATTTTGTAAGATCTTTCATATATATCATCTACCAAATTCAATCCAATAACTCTAACTTGTTTAATTTATTATGTTTGTCACCAGAGAAAAAAAAATGGATAGTCTATTTTAAAAAATATACTTATCGACTATTTTTTGGAGACATTTCAATAAATTGAATAGATTGTAATTATTAGATTGTTCTTTCTTTCTTTTTTTTCTTTTTTCTTCTTTTTTTTTTTTGTAAATAATATACATGAAGGATTCTACAAAATAAATCATTTTGATTATCGAAATAAAACTCAGGATGAGCCCCATGAACTCGAACAACACTCTCCAGTCTAGAGATTTTGGAGTGCAAACAATTTTTTCCCTTGTTTTTTAAATATCTTCTAATTACATTAATTAAATATTAGATTTCTAACTCTTGTTTTAATGCCGATGTATGAAAAAAAAACACTCAAGTTTAATGTGTTTCTCTGTAACCGACTATTTTAAATAAGTGAAAAATAAAACATAAGAATAAAAATAGAAGCATAAAAGTCAGAGGGTGAAAATGATAATTTGCACAATAAATTTTTAAAACAATTCTAGAATGATCAAATCAAGCAAGTCAAATTTAAGTTTCAAAGATTTATGAAATAATTGAGAAAATGAATCAGTATTACGGAGAGGTGTCTGGCCCAGGGGAGCTTTTTGTGTTTTCTTCCAGACAAAATTTGAAATAAACGTTGTGTGATTGCTTAGAAATGGAACAAATATAGATGGAGGGGGGAATACTTACACTCCAAGAAATATTTCAACCCATCTGCAAATTTTGAAAGAATAAATAGCGTTAGAGATCAAAAACATTACTAGTCCCCTTGGAATACAGAGGATATTAATGTGAAAAAGAGAAAAAGAGAGCACAAGACTGATAGAAACTAGTAGAAATTAACTAGTTAAACCCAAAGCCTGATTCCTCATTTAAATTTATTGTTGGAAATTGTAATTTTTATAGGCTTATTTTAGGCCAACTTTGAACCCAAATTTAAGTGAGGCCCACACGTCTTTTAGGATGGTTTCAAATAGGTGACGTGTTCCTTGCTGCAAAGCCTGATCCCTCATTTAAATTTACAACCTTGTATTGTCTATCATTTCAAAATTATGTGTTCCATCTAGCTTCTTGTTTTTGAATTTGTACAAACAAGCTATGCCGAACTTTGAATTTCTACAAATAAAGATACACACCATGTGTATCTTTTGTATTTTTGTTAGGGTGGTATCAGCTCATCACTAATATGTAGAATAGAAAAACTCACTTTTCAAATGTAATTTCTTATGTCAAAATAAATTCTACACAGATACATATAGTGAGGGTCTTTATGCATTCATTATATTTTGTTATTGAAGGATAATTTTTTTTTTCTTCTCATAATTGTATGTAGGTACGTGTATTGAATTTTATTGTAATATAGAAAAAAGGGGTACTTACGTATAGGTCCTAATAAGTAGACTTATTGTCTAATAGGTCTTATGAGAAAAATTTGTCATAAAAAAAGTCACTAATTGTAAGTTTTAGCCACAATTTATAAAAATCATGACCAAAAAAAAGTCATTAATTATCAATTTTTAGTGACATATATAAAAAATTGTCACAAAAAAATCATTTTTAGCGGCAATTTTACCAAGACTTATTTCAATAGGACTTGATAGGAATTAAGTCCAACTATTAGGACCTATTGGTAGTTTACCCTAGAAAAAAATGTATAGCGTACGGCCCTAAAAAGGTGTATACACTACAAGAAAAGAAGGCAAAAAAGACGGAATTATTAGCGACGGCGCGATCCCCGTCGCAAAAAATGGTATTTTGCGACGGCAAAACAAACCGTCGCAAAAAAGTAGTTTTAGCGACGGCGTTTAACCGTCGGCAATAAACTACACGGGCGAGTATGAAAATCAGGAACTATTAGCGACGGCAATGTTGAACCGTCGGGAAAAAAAAACTATTTGAGACGGCAAAAATTTTGCTGTCGCAAATACTCGACCATTTGCGACGGCAAAAATCCGTCGCAAAAAAGTAATATTAAAACGGCGTCGTTTGGTAATCGTTTTGTATAATTTGCGACGGTGTAAACCTTACCGTCGCAAAAAGTAAAAAAACATTTTCCCCCCTCTTCCCTCTCATCTTGCCGCTCGGTTCCATCGCAAAATCCCTAAAATTGATTTGAAGCACAAAATCCCTAAAATCCCTAGCTCGGCCTCTCATCTTGCCGCTCAATTTTCCCCCAAACCAGCGACGGGCGACCGGCGACGAACGGCGAAGGGCCAGCGGTGGTGCGGTGGTGCGGCGACGACGAACGGCGAAGGGCTAGCGGCGGTGCTTCGACGACGACAGCAACTCAGGTATGCTCTCTCTCTCTCTCTCTCTCTCTCTCTCTGCATATATATATATATATATATATGTATGTATGTATCTGCTCCATTATGTTTTCAATAGTATGCTCAGATGTGGAGTGTCAAAGGGTTCTCGTCATGTGAAATAAGTTACTGGAAAAAATCTTAATTTCTCAAATCAAGTGATGCTTTTTCTGTGTTTTAGTAAGTAATTGTGAATTACTTAGAGAAACATTTGAAGATGATTTGTCATTGAAATTCCATTTTGCTATGTTTATTATAAGAACTTGACTGGTGCATTTGATCTCGAATGAAGTTGCAGTACTGGCATTTTTTATTGCTTTTGGTAAAGCTAAAAAATCTTCTATATTGCACACCTCAATCACTAATTTTATAAAATTAGTTTTGGTACCAGTAAAGTATTTTCAAAATGTTAATAAAGGAATTTAACAATATTAGGATTTAGCTTACAAGTATAACTGTGTGTGTGTGTGTGTGTGCATGGTGAGTGTGCTTAAAAAATATCAGCAGAATTTGATCCTTTAGATTTTTTGTCACTGCCGAGAAGCTGCAAAATGTAAATTGGAGATACAACATATTGATCTAATCTTTGAGGTTTTGAAGTTCTAAATTTCTGAATAATCTAAAAACCTTGGTTTAGGCTTTTAGCAGCTAGACATCCACCACTCATCGTGTGTTGCACACACTGTTAGTTTGTGAATAGGTTTCAAATTGGCAATATAGCCTCTCTCTCTCTCTCTCTCTCTCACACACACACACACACACACGTATTTAAATGTATGTAAGGCTTATTTTCTCCAATAATCTGACTTTCTATGTCTCATCAAAAGGTTTTGAGAATTAATGAATTTGACAGCAGTGGTGGGGCAAGATGACAGATTTTTATTTGGTGGGGATACTGAAATTTTTTTGTGTGAAAGACAACATTTTTAGGAGTTCAAAATCAGTAAAATTTGAGGTGCATCACACAAGTCGTATATGGACTCACTTGAGAGACTTTGCATAGGGGTTTTAAGTAAATTCCCATTTGGACCAATTGTTCATTCCAAGATTCCAAATACAAAATCAGCCACAAGATTTGAAAAAGGTAAAATGTTCCTGCAGATGAGAACTACCCATGATTAGTTAAGACTTGTATACTTGGTAAACCCTAATAAATTATTGATAACACAAAGCCTCAGACAGTTAATACATTTTTTTTTTTCTATTCAAGACAGTTAATACATTCTGTTGTTCCTTTTGATGACACTATATAATATTCCAAATCCTCCATTGACTCTATGATACACATTTTTGAGAGAATTTTTTTTATTTTGAATATATGGGAGAAAGACGTAATATGGGAAGGGAAACCTTTGTTTACGAGACTGTGATAAGACTTGAGCCTTTGACTTTCTACTATGTATACAAGAGTTCTGGTAAACTGAATTAGCTCTAATTGGTTTGTTGTTAGGCTTTTGTGCGAGTTTGCAAGATAATTTTCAATTAAAAATGGAGTTTTGTTGTTTATGAGTAATCCTCCAAACCCATGATCACATTGATAAGGTTTGCAATTGGATAGAAGGACAATATACTATTGAAACCTTTGTAAAATAAGGGGCAGCTTCCTTCTCTTAAAAAATAAAAAATAAAAATACTCAAGCTCTACCAACTCTCCAAATCATTCAATCATCTTCTAAGAAAGAATCAAATAAGATTAAAAAAATGTAAAGAATAGACTTCGCTTATCTCCTATCTTTTTAGATGGCACATGTAATACATTCGTGTGTAATACATTCGTGTGTAATATTAGGAAATCCGATAAAAAATTCATTTATACATAATATTACTCTTTTTTTAAAAGTAAAATAATAGACTTCGCTTATCTCCTATCTTTATATAGACTCGATTCATTCTAAACTCCTAACTTTATCATAAGTCGTACTTTAATAGAATAATATGTTTATTTTATAAGTTTATCTGTAGGAAGATACATTGATCTGATAGTTTATCTTTTAAATTTTTATATGATTATAATATACACATTCATGTTAAACATGTAATATGACATACATGATATATGTCCATAATTAAGTTTTGAACAAATAGATAAATAAAATAATGCACCATCAGTAAAGTCCCCTTTCCTCGTTATCCTTTTACTCAATTTACTTTTCTTTTGGAGCTTTGGAATGGAAGTGTACTACTTGTTTTGATAGATGAGGGTGTAATACGTAGGTATTATATTTGGAGTTACTTTGATGAGATATTTTTGTGGATGTCTACAGATGATGGATAAGAGTTGGATTGATTTGCCAAATAGGATGTCGAGCGAATACATTAATGGGATTGATGAATTCCTTGTGTTTGCCTACACCAATAGGGTTGAAGGTTCGATGATCAGTTGTCCGTGTAGGAAGTGTGAGAATCGATACTATTTTGTACGAGAGGGTGTACGGGAGCATTTGATTTTGAATGGTTTTTTTAAAAAATACAAACATTGGATTAATCATGGGGAATCTTACGTATCTGTACATGGAAATCGAGAGAATGAAACATTAGCTAATTTAGACATTGGGGATGATATGATTGGAATGATACAAGGGGCTATGGGAAATCCACATGCCGGTACAAGTGTTGAGGGTGATGACCCACAGGGGCCTGATCCCCATGCATCTGAATCCCAGCTCGGTCCAAATGCAGAGACTGCAAAGTATTTCAAACTTCTTCAAGATGCACAAAGTGAATTGTATCCGGGTTGTCAGAAGTTCACATCTTTGTCATTCATTGTTCGACTTCTACATTTGAAGGTGCTTAATCAGTGGACAGACAAGTCTGTTGACATGTTGCTTGAGTTATTGAATGAGGCGTTCCCGTTGGGTGTAAAACTACCGGACTCATATTATAAAGCTCAAAAGGTCACAACAGATTTGGGCTTTACGTATGAGACGTGGGATGCATGTCCCAACAGTTGCATGTTGTTTCGAAACGAGGACGCCAATCTTGATAAATGTGTCATATGCAACAGTTCTAGATGGAAATCAAATGGTGATGGTGGTTCAAATGGTCCTAACAAAGGTGGCAAACAAATAGCTGCAAAACAGATGAGGTATTTTCCTTTAAAGCCAAGGTTGCAGAGGTTGTTTATGTCATCCAAGACGGCCAAGTTCATGAGATGGCATGCAGAGGAACGAACTGATGATGGCGTCTTCAGGCATCCTGCTGACTCCCTTGCATGGAAAGATTTTGACCGTCGGAATATTGACTTTAGTAATGATTGCCGAAGTGTAAGGCTTGGCTTAGCATCTGATGGTTTTAACCCATTCAGGACGATGAATATAGTTCATAGCACTTGGCCTGTTGTGCTCATTCCATACAACTTGCCGCCATGGATGTGCATGAAGCAACCATTTCTAATTTTGTCCGTGCTTATTGACGGCCCGAAAGGACCTGGTGACAAGATTGATGTGTATATGCAACCGTTAATTGAGGAGTTGAACGAACTATGGAATGAGGGTGTGTCAACATTTGATGCATCAACAAATCAAATGTTTCAAATGCATGCAGCTTTACTGTGGACAATTAGTGATTTTCCTGCATACGCAAACTTGTCAGGATGGAGCACTAAAGGCGAATATGCATGTCCTTGTTGTAATACGGAAACTACATCGTGTTGGTTGAAGCATAGTAGGAAACAATCATACTTGGGTCATCGCAGATTTTTACCTACTGGCCATAAATTCCGGAAGGATAAAGTATCATTTGATGGTAGTCGGGAAGTCAGACTCAAACCAAAATTGTTGTCTGGAACTGAGATGTTGCTACAATTAGAATCTGAGGGTATTTTAACCCAATACAAGAGGGATGACCTTAAGGAGAGGCATAGGAGACAGGTAGAGAAGGAGAAAGTTGGACATCGCACCCATAGTTGGAAGAAAAAGAGTATCTTTTATGAATTGCCATATTGGGAGCACAATCTAATAAGACACAACCTCGATGTGATGCATATAGAGAAGAATGTTTGTGATAATGTGTTGTGGACAATATTAGGGGTTGCAGGAAAATCGAAGGATGGTGTTAATGCTCGGCGTGATTTACAAGATATGAATATTAGAAAACCCCTACATTTGCAGTTAAGAGGGTCGAATAAAGCCTATTTACCACCAGCACAATTCACGATGACCAAGGATGAAAAAGATTTGTTCTTGAAAGTGTTGAAGGAAGTAAGAGTTCCCGACGGGTATTCATCCAATATATCACGTCGTGTGCGCTCACATGATAGAAGTATTGGGGGTCTTAAGAGCCACGATAGTCATATTCTGATGCAACAACTTATTCCATTGGCTATTCGAAGATCGTTACCAAAGAATGTAATTGAACCCTTGATTGAATTGAGCAATTTCTTTAGACAATTGTGTTCGAAAGTGAATCGTGCGACGGATTTGCAATATATTCAAGATCGTATCGCTCTAACACTTTGTCATCTAGAGAAAATATTTCCTCCGAGTTTTTTTGATATAATGGAGCACTTGCCTATACATCTAGCTGATGAAGCCTTATTGGGTGGAGCGATTCAGTTTCGATGGATGTATCCAATTGAGAGGTATCTTCTTACTTTGAAGCAATACGTGCGTAATAGAGCTCATCCTGAAGGATCAATTGCTAAAGGATATCTTATGGAAGAATGCATGAATTTTTGTGCACAATATCTTAATGATGTGGAAACCAAATCTAGTCGACCCGTGAGAAACTATAGTGGTGCTGATAATTTGGGTCATGCTATTGGTGAAAACACAAGCTTTTATCTTGATAATACTTCTTGGGTACAAGCTCATCGGTACATCTTATTCAATACAAGCGCGGTTCAACCATTCATAAAGTAGGTTAAGTCACTCACTCAATATGTTATTATGTTTTATTGAATTTTCAACAAAATTTTTTGTATTGCTAAAATCTCAATCTACACAGCAAACACCTTGAAGTACTTCAGCTCAAAATGCCTCGTGTCGACGATCATCAGCTTCGGCGTGAACATTTTGAAACTTTTCACATTTGGTTCAAGGAACATGTATGTATTTAACTCTATAGATTCTAGTTACTTAAGTCGAACTACATTTAAATTTTACATTTTCGTGTTAAATAGGTCCAAACTTTGCGAAGGACTACTGATGTCATATTTTCTGAAGAGATTATTCTATTGGCAAATGGTCCTCATAACCTGGCAAGGAGGTTCAACGGGTATATACTGAATGGGTTTCGGTATCGAGTAAAGGCCATGGATGATCGTCGAGCCACACAAAATTGTGGTGTAGCTTTGAAGGCAGATACCATAAGTTATGCTAGTCGAAAAGACAAGAATCCTCGTGTGGGGTCTGTGTACTATTATGGACAATTGACAGATATTGTTGAGCTTCGATATTCCAATGAGAAGAAACATGTGTTGTTTAAGTGTGATTGGATTGACAATATTCACGGAAAAAAAGAAGATGTCTTCAATTTCACGTTGGTAAACTTCAATCATTTGTTGTACCGAGATGATCGAATTACCAATGAACCTTTCATCTTGGCGTCCCAAGCAGAGCAAGTTTGGTATGTTGCAGACCCGTTACAACCAGACTGGCAAGTCGTGGTGAAGATGTCTCAAAGAGGTTTATTTGATATGAGTTCGACTGACCCACAAATCGAGCCATACATAAGCCAACAATTGGAAGAAAATATAATGCTTCGTGATGAAGAAGTTGGTTGGGTGAGGGAAGCCGCAGAAGGGGAAACAGTTGATGTTCAAATAGGCTGATATTTAATCAACATTAGTAATTCAATTATGGCAAAGGTTGTAGTTAATCATCAATTTCTTAATTTACTTTGTCTTTGTAATTGTATTAGTTCAATTAATGTCATATTATAGTTGATGACAACCCATTGTCTATGTTTCTAATGTCAATTAATGTTATATTGCTTGCAGATTATTATGGGAAGGAAGAGGAAGCCTGATCATCCCCGGCGCATGATGTCTGATGTGCTACATAACAGGACATCAGTAGCACCACCATCAGAGGACGCATCACATCGGCCACCATCGGAGGGGCCATTAGTGCCACCACCATCTGAGGGGCCATTAGTACCACCGCATCGACCACCATCAGTGGCATCACAGCAGCTACCATGTACTCAGCCCCCACGCCTACCATCGGTGCGTCCACCATCAGTGGCACCACAGCAGCTAGCATCCCGACTAGAGTCATCAGCTTATGAGCTATCCGCAGGTATATAAATTTGCCATTTTTTTTGTATGAAAATTATTTAAACATACATTTATTTATGCTCATTATATATAACTTGTTTATTCTCATTGAATTTTGCAGACCCTTCGTCTTCTTCACAGCCTACATCAGGTATAAGAATTCGATTTGTATTCACATAATTTAAATTTGCATTTGTTTATTACCGTTGCATATTGTTTATTGTTTTTGTATCTCGCAGGTCATGTTAGTTCTTCATCAATCTCGACTAGGCGTGGTAGAGGATGTGCCAAGGGCATTAAAGAGTGGGGTACTGGTAAAAAGCTGGACATACAATTTGATGAAAATTACTGCCCAATAGGGGATAACGTCGCTAAGTTAACTACTCAACTTGGCATCATTGTGCGGAATGGTAACATTGTTCCTCTTACTTTTCTTGACTGGAACAATGTGCCTGATGATATTGTTGATGCTATCTGGAAGGATGTGAAGGTAAAAGTATATTTTTGACCACAAATTCGAATTCCAAAATTGTGTTATTATTATTTACACTTTGAAATTGTGTTTTATAGGACAATTTGAATATATGTCCAGAGGAGTACAAGCCAATCTGCATGAAAAACTGCAACAGCATATGGAAGGATCACAAGAACAAGATTAAGGTTAAGTATTTCAAGCCTAGAAGTTCTGATCCTAATCTGAAGGATGATGTTCCTTTGCACATTGTGCCAAGCCAGTGGGAAGAACTTGTGGAGTATTGGCGTACTTCTGATGCTGAGGTATACAAATAAGTTATATTTATGATATGTAAACATACAAATCATATTTACATACTTACATTTGTTGAACCTGTTATAGAAAATTGCAAGTAGGAATGCTAAAAATCGGCGAGCTCACGGCATAGCTCATACCACAGGGCGTACTAGTTTCTCTCAGATACGACATGAGGTTTACATTTTATTGTTTTATTTTTGTATATAAATAAACATTGAATATTTGCAAATTATTTGGATTCTAATTTTTATATTTCTAAAAAAATGTAGATGACCAATAACGGGAAGTCTACTGATAAGATGAATGTTTGGCTTATGACACGTAGAGCAGATGACCCAGAGGTTATCCAGACCTTGGTAGTTTCCAAACACCTTTGATTGTATTTGAAGTTTATTTTATGTGTGTCAACCATCTTAATTTGGCATATACTTGTATGTCTTATTCAATACAGGATGAGTTTAATCGTCAACTCTCTATGCTACCTGAGGATGGTCAGACTTTGGAGGCTAGGAATGCCATTTTCCATGAGTTGATAGGTCATGACGGACATGGATATTGTCGCACATACGGGAGAATTGTGCCTCGGAGAGCGGTGTATAAAGATGGTGCTGGGCCATCACAGTCAACACCCCAACCATCGACTATTGAGCAGATCACGCAGCAGGTTCGTGCAGAGCTAAGGGATGAGTTGAAGGAGGAGCTGCGAGCAGAGTTCTCTACACATTTACAGCAGATGAGAGCTGAGATGATGGCGTTTGTGTCACAGGGGGCGAGTGTGGATCCCAACAGACAGGTTCGATATAAATTAAATTGTTTGATAGTTCAATTTTCACACAAGATTATGTATAAAATTCGAATATGATTAACACATTATGCATTGACTATCATAGGTTCCTGATGCATCGAGTGGCCACCGGGCATTTAGGGAATCTGCAGAAGATGAGAATCCATATACACCACCACCAGAAGATCAGGTATAAAATGTATCTTTGCATTCTTTACGTTGTAAGTTAAGAGACTTGTGGGAAAAGATGAGACGGTTTGGCACGAAATTTGGCACACACGACCGCCTAGGCACGAGAGACTTGTGGGAGAAGACGGGGCTCGAATCGGGTTCCCGGTTTTGGAGTTAGAGCCGGATTTCACTTTAGGCAAACTAGTTTCTTAAGAAACTTGAACTCGAGATGTTAACGCCCCAAAATCACCAAACGATGTCGGTTTGGCACGAAACTTGGCACACACGACCGCCTAGGCACGAGAGACTTGTGGGAGAAGACGGGGCTCGAATCGGGTTCCCGGTTTTGGAGTTAGAGCCGGATTTCACTTTAGGCAAACTAGTTTCTTAAGAAACTTGAACTCGAGGTGTTAACGCCCCAAAATCACCAAACGGCGTCGGTTTGGCACGAAACTTGGCACACACGACCGCCTAGGCACGAGAGACTTGTGGGAGAAGACGGAGCTCGAATCGGGTTCCCGGTTTTGGAGTTAGAGCCGGATTTCACTTTAGGCAAACTAGTTTCTTAAGAAACTGAAACTCGAGGTGTTAACGCCCCAAAATCACCAAACGGCGTCGGTTTGGCACGAAACTTGGCACACACGACCGCCTAGGCACGAGAGACTTGTGGGAGAAGACGGGGCTCGAATCGGGTTCCCGGTTTGGGAGTTAGAGTCGGATTTCGGTCTAGTCAAACTAGTTTCTTAAGAAACTTGAACTCGAGGTGTTAACGCCCCAAAATCACCAAACGGCGTCGGTTTGGCACGAAACTTGGCACACACGACCGCCTAGGCACGAGAGACTTGTGGGAGAAGACGGGGCTCGAATCGGGTTCCCGGTTTTGGAGTTAGAGCCGGATTTCACTTTAGGCAAACTAGTTTCTTAAGAAACTTGAACTCGAGGTGTTAACGCCCCAAAATCACCAAACGGCGTCGGTTTGGCACGAAACTTGGCACACACGACCGCCTAGGCACGAGAGACTTGTGGGAGAAGACGGGGCTCGAATCGGGTTCCCGGTTTTGGAGTTAGAGCCGGATTTCACTTTAGGCAAACTAGTTTCTTAAGAAACTGAAACTCGAGGTGTTAACGCCCCAAAATCACCAAACGGCGTCGGTTTGGCACGAAACTTGGCACACACGACCGCCTAGGCACGAGAGACTTGTGGGAGAAGACGGGGCTCGAATCGGGTTCCCGGTTTGGGAGTTAGAGTCGGATTTCGGTCTAGTCAAACTAGTTTCTTAAGAAACTTGAACTCGAGGTGTTAACGCCCCAAAATCACCAAACGGCGTCGGTTTGGCACGAAACTTGGCACACACGACCGCCTAGGCACGAGAGACTTGTGGGAGAAGACGGGGCTCGAATCGGGTTCCCGGTTTTGGAGTTAGAGCCGGATTTCACTTTAGGCAAACTAGTTTCTTAAGAAACTTGAACTCGAGGTGTTAACGCCCCAAAATCACCAAACGGCGTCGGTTTGGCACGAAACTTGGCACACACGACCGCCTAGGCACGAGAGACTTGTGGGAGAAGACGGGGCTCGAATCGGGTTCCCGGTTTTGGAGTTAGAGCCGGATTTCACTTTAGGCAAACTAGTTTCTTAAGAAACTGAAACTCGAGGTGTTAACGCCCCAAAATCACCAAACGACGTCGGTTTGGCACGAAACTTGGCACACACGACCGCCTAGGCACGAGAGACTTGTGGGAGAAGACGGGGCTCGAATCGGGTTCCCGGTTTGGGAGTTAGAGTCGGATTTCGGTCTAGTCAAACTAGTTTCTTAAGAAACTTGAACTCGAGGTGTTAACGCCCCAAAATCACCAAACGGCGTCGGTTTGGCACGAAACTTGGCACACACGACCGCCTAGGCACGAGAGACTTGTGGGAGAAGACGGGGCTCGAATCGGGTTCCCGGTTTTGGAGTTAGAGCCGGATTTCACTTTAGGCAAACTAGTTTCTTAAGAAACTTGAACTCGAGGTGTTAACGCCCCAAAATCACCAAACGGCGTCGGTTTGGCACGAAACTTGGCACACACGACCGCCTAGGCACGAGAGACTTGTGGGAGAAGACGGGGCTCGAATCGGGTTCCCGGTTTTGGAGTTAGAGCCGGATTTCACTTTAGGCAAACTAGTTTCTTAAGAAACTGAAACTCGAGGTGTTAACGCCCCAAAATCACCAAACGGCGTCGGTTTGGCACGAAACTTGGCACACACGACCGCCTAGGCACGAGAGACTTGTGGGAGAAGACGGGGCTCGAATCGGGTTCCCGGTTTGGGAGTTAGAGTCGGATTTCGGTCTAGGCAAACTAGTTTCTTAAGAAACTTGAACTCGAGGTGTTAACGCCCCAAAATCACCAAACGGCGTCGGTTTGGCACGAAACTTGGCACACACGACCGCCTAGGCACGAGAGACTTGTGGGAGAAGACGGGGCTCGAATCGGGTTCCCGGTTTTGGAGTTAGAGCCGGATTTCACTTTAGGCAAACTAGTTTCTTAAGAAACTTGAACTCGAGGTGTTAACGCCCCAAAATCACCAAACGGCGTCGGTTTGGCACGAAACTTGGCACACACGACCGCCTAGGCACGAGAGACTTGTGGGAGAAGACGGGGCTCGAATCGGGTTCCCGGTTTTGGAGTTAGAGCCGGATTTCACTTTAGGCAAACTAGTTTCTTAAGAAACTTGAACTCGAGGTGTTAACGCCCCAAAATCACCAAACGGCGTCGGTTTGGCACGAAACTTGGCACACACGACCGCCTAGGCACGAGAGACTTGTGGGAGAAGACGGGGCTCGAATCGGGTTCCCGGTTTTGGAGTTAGAGCCGGATTTCACTTTAGGCAAACTAGTTTCTTAAGAAACTTGAACTCGAGGTGTTAACGCCCCAAAATTACCAAACGGCGTCGGTTTGGCACGAAACTTGGCACACACGACCGCCTAGGCACGAGAGACTTGTGGGAGAAGACGGGGCTCGAATCGGGTTCCCGGTTTGGGAGTTAGAGTCGGATTTCGGTCTAGGCAAACTAGTTTCTTAAGAAACTTGAACTCGAGGTGTTAACGCCCCAAAATCACCAAACGGCGTCGGTTTGGCACGAAACTTGGCACACACGACCGCCTAGGCACGAGAGACTTGTGGGAGAAGACGGGGCTCGAATCGGGTTCCCGGTTTTGGAGTTAGAGCCGGATTTCACTTTAGGCAAACTAGTTTCTTAAGAAACTTGAACTCGAGGTGTTAACGCCCCAAAATCACGAAACGGCGTCGGTTTGGCACGAAACTTGGCACACACGACCGCCTAGGCACGAGAGACTTGTGGGAGAAGACGGGGCTCGAATCGGGTTCCCGGTTTGGGAGTTAGAGTCGGATTTCGGTGTAGTCAAAATTATTTACTAAACTATCTTTGTAATTATATAGTAGTTAATTTTTTTATATTTTTCTGTAATTAAAATATTAATACCATTATATTGTTATTAATTACTTTTATTTTGTTTTTTTCAGATATTTCCTTAGTTGCAGTTTGCTTCTTGTGGAATGCGGGCGTATAAAGATTATAACCAGCTTTTATTTTTTGAACCCACGAAGGAAGCAAGACG
The DNA here is from genome assembly GCF_055761805.1 of Camellia sinensis. Lineage (NCBI taxonomy): Eukaryota > Viridiplantae > Streptophyta > Magnoliopsida > Ericales > Theaceae > Camellia > Camellia sinensis. Next base: position 16,581,516 of record NC_138968.1, read on the forward strand.
AAAACTTTTGGTTTTGATTTTGATTTTGATTTATGTTATTTAAATTTGTGAACAATATTATGTATGTATTATGCGACATTATGTAGTGGTATAATTTTTATTTCTGTATTGTTATTAATGGAACAACATTATGAATGTTCATCATGTGCCGTCTTTTGTTTATATATATATTTATATTATTATGTAATTTTTAGATTTTTTTTAGTTATTTTTCATTTAATACAGGTTTTTTTATATTTTTAATTATTTTTGTACGGTGATTTTTTTTTTTTAAATTTTTTTTTGCGACGGCGGAGCTCCCCCGTCGCAAAAATGGTATTAATCTTTTTGCGACGGCTCAAATACTGTCGCAAAAGGTAAGTATTAAATTGAGAATAAGATCTTTAGCGACGGCTTACGTTCCCGTCGCCAATGGTCATTAGCGACGATGCTTTTACCGACGGGAATAGGCAGTCGACAAAACAACTTTAGCGACAGCAAGTCTCTACCGTCGCAAAAAAACATATTTTCGTAGTTTTTTGGCGACAGAATTATGCCGTCGCAAAAATATGTTTTTACCGTCGCAAAAACAATTGCGACGGCTCTTGCCGTCGCTAAATCCCTTTTGCAACCCCCTCTCTTGCGACCCCCCACCTGCCGTCGCAAAAAACTGATCCCCGTCGCAAAAAACTATTAGCGACGGCGTTTGGAGTATTTGCGACGGCAAAACGCCGTCGCAAAAAACAGTTTTTTTTGTAGTGATATGTTAAGAAAGGAAAATCATGAATGTTTGTGATATGTAGTATGATACTTAGTGATAAAGTTACGAATAATAAATTTATAGGGTGCATTTTATAGTTATGAACGGTAAAATTGTGATACTTCATGATTTTTGTTATGACTTTGTAATTTTTATCATGGCATTTTAAGGATAGAAAAGTTTTAGTAACTTTTGTGGTGAGAAAAAAATGACATTTTATAATCCATGTTAAGAAATTTTATAAAAAAGTAATGAATTGCATATGCACATTTTTAGGGATGCAAATTATAACTTATAAGCAACTACATGTAATATTATTTGAAAAAATTACAAAAATAAGGCAGGGTTCTACCCTTATAAGTGAAATTGTACATTTTTAGTTTTATCAATTTAAATTGATAAAATTAAAAATTCAATATTTATTTTGTTATAAGAGATTATTTCTCCATTTTTTTTTATTTGATAATAATAAAATGTTCACCATAGAAATAAAAGTAATAAAAAAATAAGATTAAAAAACAGGGTGTTTTAGACGTACACACTCTTGTTTTAATGTGTTTCTTTGTCACCAACTATTTTAAATAAGTAAAAAATAAAACATAAGAATAAAACTCAGAGGGTGAAAATGATAATTTGCACTATAAATTTTTAAAACAATTCTAGAATGATCAAATCAAGCAAGTCAAATTTAAGTTTCACAGATTTGTAAAATAATTGAGAAATTGAATCAGTATTATGAAGGCGGTGTCCGGCCCAGGGGAGCTTTTTGTGTTTCCTTCCAGACAAAATTCGAAATAAACGTTGTGTGATTGCTTAGAAATGAAACAGATATTGATGGAGGAGGGGGAATACTTACTCCACAAGCCATGTTTCAAGAAATATTTCAAGTCAGCTGCAATTTTTGAAAGATTAAATAGTTAGAGATCAAAAATAGTCCCCTTGGACTACAAAGGATATTAATGTGAGTAGGAAAGCAAGAGACTGATAGAAACTAGTAGAAATTAATTAGTTAAGCGCAAAGCCTGATCCCTCATTTAAATTTACAACCTTGTTGTTAATGTAAATTGTAAATTGTAAACATACCTACACTCCACCTACCACCTCCACTTCACCTACTCCACCTACCACCTCCACTTCACCTACTCCACCTACCACCTACTACCACCTACTCTTCTATATATATAGGAATCATTGTAACATTCAAATACATATTTAATTAATACACAATTCTTTCTCTTTCTTTATACATAAAACTAATATGGTATCAGAGCAAGGTTAAGAATCTTGGTTCACCGGCGGGCGGCAGCCTCGCCTTAGCCGCCCGCCGGACCTCAACCCCTCTCTTCTGTATATACACAGTCTCAAAGGTGATCATATCCAAATGCTGTGTTATCCCATAAAATCAACCAATCAGATTTCTCAAAAAAAAAAAAAAAAAAAACATTACCATACTCCACTCATTCTCTCCAACTGGTCTAACTTTTTATTTTTATTATTATTATTATTATATCAAATAATCAATGCACTCATGTTTCCCACTAACCGTGTCCACTTTTGAACCCATCCCCACTTCTTTATTTATTTTTAATCAATTTTTCCTGTGCCTTTCACCACCACTTTTGACCCAAACCATTTTCAACCCATCATTTCTCCTTCACCTTTTGCATCCCACCACACCATTATCATATATTATAATACGCACTATCAACTCACAGATTCACACACCATCACTGGTTTTTCAAACCATTATTTTATTTTTTATCTTTTCTTTTTGAACATTACACCATTGCCACCAACATCCTCCACTCAAAAAAAAAAAAATATATATATATATATATATATTCTCTCTTTTTTTTTTATCTATTTTTTATTCTTATTATTATTATTAAACAAAACAAACCACAAACAACACCAAGAACATTTCACATCTCACAATCTTTGTTTTATTTCTGTTGGGATTAACCCCGATCACTATTTTACACCACAACCCAAAACAACCAAAAAAAAAAAAAAAAAAAAAAAAAACAAACAAACAAACAAACAAACAACCTCCCTCACACAGGAGGGCTTTTTCTTTTCCCTTCTCTACTATGTCGCCGGTCTTTTCTTCTTGCCTCCGTCTTGGGCGGCCCTTGACGGTGCTGCCTCCGTGTTTCCCACGCCACCGAGCACGTTCACTCCCCCCTGCTCCTCCACTACAGCATATGGCGGACCTCCAAATCGGAACATCACGGTGGCCTTCCGCTTCAGCTCCTTATTTTCCGCCTTTAGCACACTTATCTCAGCTCGCGCATCCTTATACATGCGCTGGAGCAGCGCCAGTTGGGCGTTTAACTGCTGCACCTCATTTGTCCTACTCTGAAGACGGTGCGACAAGTTTGTGACCGCAGTCATGGTCTCCACACATGACTTCAATGTATACTGATTGGCCTCCACATCCGATGGCACTGCCATTCTTTGCTCCACAGACCGCATTGGAAAGTTCAACGGAGCAAAACCAGAGGCGCTTGGTTGAGGTTCCAGGGCCACCACACCCGTTATCTCTCTTGTGGACTCGTTGAGGTCGGGAAAGAGAGTGAGCAGACCATGGGAAGACGAGGCCATTTTCTGGGCAACAGAGTGTTACAGCGTATCTCTCTCAGAAAACGAAGTGTTTTTCAGAGGTTTTTAGCAGGTTTTTTGTCTCAGCCTCAGCCTCAGCCTCAGCCTCAGCCTCAGCCTCCGTCTTGGTTAAATAGCCAAGGCAGCCACGCGTATCGTGCGCCGCTCGGCGCTAGACGACAACATGGGCGCGCATGCCAATCACGCGCATCGCCATCATGTCCGGCACACCTTTTTATGGATTGGGCACGCCTTTTGATGGCACGCCTTTTGAAAGATTGGGCACGCCTTTTGAGGGCGCGACTTTTGAGGGCTCGATGTATGTATACATGTATATCTTTTGGGCAGCCTATCTACACACTCATACAGTGTCTTCTACACCGGTCAACTTTCTCACTCCCTTTGTTTCAACTTCAAATAGGTTTTTATCTTCACACCTATTTGAGTTTGAGGGGGGTTATACATATATCATGTATCATGGTGAGCATGGTTACACACCATGGGAACCACCCAAGCCACCCCATGGTGCACTCCCTAAGTCGCCCCCTTGGTGCACCACCACAAGCTTCTACAACGGTCCGACATGACCCCGTAAACTGTCCCGACATTGATCCCGGTCAGCTTCTACAACGGTCCGACATGACCCCGTAAACTGTCCCGACATTGATTCCGGTTAGCTTCTACAACAACGGTCTGACACGACCACACAGTGTCTGCTACATCGGTCCGGCATGACCTCGTAAACTGTCCAGACATTATCTTCTCCAACGGTGTGACACGACCATAAGTGTCTCCTACAACGGTCTGACACGACCATACCGTGTCTCCTATCCTGTTTTATTTTATTTATCAGTTTACTTTCCTGTTTTGTTACTCTCTCCAAACTCAAGTTGGTTAGTATCTATCCTCCTTGAGTTTGAGGGGGGCTGTTAATGTAAATTGTAAATTGTAAACATACCTACACTCCACCTACCACCTCCACTTCACCTACTCCACCTACCACCTCCACTTCACCTACTCCACCTACCACCTACTACCACCTACTCTTCTATATATATAGGAATCATTGTAACATTCAAATACATATTCAATACACAATTCTTTCTCTTTCTTTATACATAAAACTAATACTTGTATTGTCTATCATGTCAAAATTATGTGTTCCATCTAGCTTCTTGTTTTTGAATTTGTACAAATAAACTATGCAGAACTTTGAATTTCTACAAATAAAGATACACCATGTGTATCTTTTGCATTTTTGTTAGGGTGATATCAGCTCATCACTAATATGTAGAATAGAAAAACTCACTTTTCAAATGTAATTTCTTATGTCAAAATAAATTCTACGCAGATACATATCATGCATACATTATATTTTGTTATTGAAGGATAATTTTTTTTTTTCTTTTCATAATTGTATGTAGGCACGTGTATTGAATTTTATTGTAATATAGAAAAAAATGTATAGCGTACGGCCCTAAAAAGGTGCAAACGTTAAGAAAGGAAAGTCATGAATGTTTGTGATATGTAATATGATACTTAGTGGTAAAGTTACGAATAATAAATTTATGGGGTGCATTTTAAAGTTATGAACGGTAAAATTGTAGGGTGCATTTTAAAGTTATGAATGGTAAAATTGTGATACTTTTTGGTTTTTGTTATGATTTTATAATTTTTGTTATGACATTTTAAGAAGAGAAAAGTTTAAGTAACTTTTGTGGGGAGAAAAAATATGACATTTTATAATCCATGTTACGAAATTTTATAAAAAAGTAATGAAGTGTATAGCATATGCACCTTTTTAGGGATGCAAATTATAAGCAACTCCATGTAATATTATTTGAAAAAATTACAAAAATAAGGCAGGGTTCTAACCTTATAACAAAATAAATTGTACATTTTTAATTTTATCAATTTAAATTCTAAATCTTTTGATTTATTTTCAATCTTAATTATTTACCCATTTTTTATAAGTGAAATTGGCATAAAAAAGTATTTTAGACATTTTATATAGATTTATATCGATTTTAATGATTAAATTATCATTTTTTGCTAGTCTACTTAACAAAAATAAGCAAATAATTTAGATTAAGAATTTTTTTTTAGAAATTAGGATTTAAATTGATAAAATTAAAAACTCAATATTTATTTTGTTATAAGAGATTATTTCTCCATATTTTTTTTATTTGATAATAATAAAATGTTCATTATAAAAATAAAATAATAATAAAATAAGATTAGAAAAAAGGGTGTCCTGGACGTACACACCTAGAAAGGCCGAAAACACACCACGTAGACCATGGCAAACGGCGGCGGTGTAATTTTGAGTATGATTGGAGGAGCAATTCGCCTGAAGTCTGCAATATTCGTAGTTGTCGACATACCAGTCAAGAGCAAATCCATCAGCCAACGCGTTGTGGACCTCCAACAAGCTCGTCATGTTACGTTCTATTAAACGACCATCTGGAAGCCGGAACGACCTTGTCGGAAAAAGCATGTCGACGCTGCATGTGTTTGCAACATCTGACCAATAAAGAGAATAGTTGCTTGCCAGAACGTATGAATGCTTTTTCAACGATGACGAACCTCTGACTCCTCCTTCTCCACCTCCTCCTCCTCGTCCTCCTTTGTTTTCACAGAAAGCAGTACTAATATTACTAGTAGGCCACGTTTGTTTGGGTGGACATGAGGTTGGGATTGGACTAATAGTCCAATAAAATTATTAATCCGATGTTTGATTAAACAATTGAAATAGGGACTAATTATTTTAAACTTGACTTTTAGTTAAGATAGGATACATAATCCAACGGATTTGTAGTCCTAGGACTATTAGTCATGGGAATGCTAATCCAGTCCGCTCAAACAAACATGGCCGTAGTGTTTATGTAGATAGGGGATTTCACTGGTTTTTCACAACTCACTATCGCTACAAATGATTCTGAATTCTCAATACCGTAATTTATGGAATCTAATGTTTCAGTAAAGTTATAAGGAGTTAAAGAATGAAGAGGAAGAGAAGAGCAATTATTCCTCTGTATCCCCACATCCACCAGGCTGATGCTGCCGCTGAAGTAAATGTCATAGTTGTTGCCTCTGTCGTAAGTTTCATAGTTGATGGCCTGTGCACGTAGTATTTACCAGAAAACAAGTATACTACTGTCCGATTGTTTTCGCACTCAAGTTCCACAAACTTGTATCCACAATTATCAACTGGGTCGGATTTGAGTCAAAAGGGGAAAGTGATGTTATGGATATCTCCACAAGAAGAAGAATTACAACAATTTACACAAAAGAGAACATGAACAAGAAGGCTTATGTAACCAGCAGCAAAGAGGAGCCTTCCCCTAAACATGGATACACACACACAGAGGTTTAACAAGGAAACAGAACCATAAATTTCTATTGGCCACCCACCACGAGACTTGTAGAGACTTACAAATGTAAACAAGGCTTCCAATACAAGTAGCCACTTTGGTTCTACCAAGGATCCTCTAGAGTGTTTTTTTCCTAAAGTTTTGAAAAATTGATGTGACTTGTCATTAAATCTCAACCACACAATGCACTACTCTAGGAAACTTTAGGAAAAAAAAACTCTAGAGGATCCTTGCTCCTTTGGTTCATAACACCATTTGTCTCCTAATTGTGATTTATAACCAAAACAATAATGTCACCGTAAATTACACTCACTTCCGCTAAAGTTTAAAAAAAAAAAAAAATACAATTAATTCAACACTTTCAAACATAATTACATTGCTCTCCCTTGATACATTAATTATTGATTTTCTTGAAAAAGTGTTAATTTCGGGTGTTTTTATTTATTTTTGGACTTCATTCAAAAATTTGTTAGTTACTCTGTTTTTTGTTTACTTTGTTAGCAAATATTGATTATTTGTATTTTGTTTAATTTGTTAACAAGTGTTGATTATTCTTTATTTTATTTGTTTACTTTGTTAACAAATGTTGATTACTCTTTATTTTGCTAACAAGTGTTGATTACTTTTTTTTATAGGTAAAAAAGCGATACACAATTTTATAATAATTTTCCGTTTGTTGATTTAGGGGTTGTTTGGGGTATCCTAAATAAGTGCACTTTTTAAATTTTTAGACCAAAAAGTTGAGGAAAAAAATGATTGTTTGGGATAACTTTTTGACTTTTTAAAAAAAAATGTGTATTAAAAAATTGCATAAATTAGTGTATAGAAGAAAATTGGGATGAAATAGGCGGTACCATGGGATGAATTCAGGACAGCGTGTGCAAAGTGTAGGCTGGAGATGATTCCCTACTTTTCGGGCATTGAATTGGAGGTGCTGTTTGGCCCGTGGGGGCCCACCACAGGTCCCGTTTTGCTAATCAAAACCGTTTAATGTGTAAAACTCGTCGAGTACTATATGCTTATAAAAAATCACGTTGATCGGATATCGATAGCTATCTGATCGGATTAGTTTTTTTTCAACCGTTAATTATAATACCATCCATTTTATATATTTTAATTGATTTGATCATATAGTTACTGATATCCAATCAACATGATTTTTTACAGGCATATAGTACTCGACAATTTCTACATACTACATGGTTCAGATTATTAAAACGGGACCCGTGATAGACCCTCACGGGCCGAACAGCACCGTGTCATTTGTGCATCTAAATAAATGCAATTTTTCCAAAAAGTTAGCCCCGCCTGTGTGATGTTAGCGCCGTCTGAAAATTAATTTTTTAATTTTTTTTTCTGTGGTGAATAGTTATAACTTTTTAATTTTTTGAGTAACTTTTTGATTTTTTTTTAATATCCCAAACCAGGCCTTAATCTCGACTAATAAATGCGTTAGATTGAAACTTAACCGAAAGTCTAAATAGTTGACCTTCACTTTTTAAATGTAATGAGATAAAGTGGATTGCGGGTCTTCCAAGTGTAATTTGCTCATAATGTTATGATAACTTATTTTCTTATCTTAATTTATTTATTATTTTTTTGTTTTGATAATCGAATGTCCAAGTCAGTTAAGCCCAATCTACTTGCCGGGGCTCAATTAAGCCCAAGTAAATGTCTTGTATAAATTGACCTAAAAAAAAGAGTGCCCCAAAGTTGTATTCACTGGAGTTATACTCACTAGGCCAACCCCTTGATGTATCACCACAATATTAGCACAAACACATCTTTCAAAATCATTTACTATCTAATAATACAATTAAAGTAAAATCATTCAAAATACTAAACTTACTTAAAAGTAATTATTCATTAACTTTTATATTCATCCAATATGTAATAATAAAATAACAATAAATTGTTGTCAAATTTTATTCAATTCAAATTTATTAAATAAAATAAAAACATTTGCAAACTTGCAAACTCCATTATTAAAAAAAAAGAGTCTAAAACTCGCAACCCGCAATAATGTCATATTTCAAACCGCATCCGCTCGCATTATGTCTGCAAAACTGCCCATTTGTATGCTAATCGGTTCAGGTTAGACGGGTTGTGCGGTTCGAATAACCCTATGCCTAGCCCTATCCAATGCTATACTGTTAAAATGGATGGTCCCAATTAAATTTTGATATTGTTATAGTATCAAAACGTTAAATTTTAGGCTTTGTTTGGAAAATGGGTTGGCGTTTTGACTTTTTTACTTTGGAGCTACAAAGTCTCATTTGGATTGGGTTTTTTTTAATTTTTTTTTTTACTTTTGTGAGAGAAAAAAATGAAATGATTATGATTTGTAGTGATATTTTATCTTATTAAATTTTTAACCTATTTATTTTTTTGTGACTATTTTAGCATGATAGTCCCATGCCAAACAAGGGCAGTAATGTGACTTCATTGGTGTACTAGCTATTTCTTTTATTTTTTTCACACACAAAAAAATATTCAAATTAAAATGCCATTAGTAAGTTTCATTGTAAATGAGAAAAATATGTCAAAATTTGGCATTTAGGTAGAAGACCACCTTATCACCAAAAAAATAAAAAAGAAAAAGAAAACAATCTAAAAATATATATATTTTTTCTTTTCTTTCTTTTTCTAAGGTATGGCTTGACTATAAGGGAGCCTCTGCAATTTTTTCCTAAAAGATTTGACTTGAAATGTAGACTTGACTATAACTCCTTGTATAAATTGTAGACTTGACTTGGATTGTATATTAATGACAAGTCAGCCAACTACTTCGACGTATTCATTGGTGGTTGAGTGGAGATCACAATCAAACAGTGTCATAATTACATATTTAAGTCCAGGCAAATGTCCTATGTAAACTAACTTCAAAAAAAAAAAAAAAAAAAGAAGTGCCCAAAGTTATGCTCATTAAGCCAATCCCTTAATATATCATCATAATATTAATAAAAATCATATTTATTATGTGATATATCACCACAATATTAATAAAAATATAAATGGTAAGACCTATTTGAGCATCTCCAATGCTATAATGTTAAAATGGATGGTCCCGATTAAATTTTGAAATTGTTATAGTATCAAAATGTTAGATTTTAGGTTTCATTTGGAAAGTGGGTTAGTTTTTTAACTTTTTTAGTCTGGAGCTAAAAAGTCTCGTTTGGATTTGGTTTTTTAGTTTTTTAAACTTTTGTGAGAGTATATAAAATGATTATGGTTTAGATGTAATATTTTGTCTTATTAACTTTTTAATTTAATTTCTCTTTTTATAACTATTTTAACCTGATAGTACCGTGCAAAACAAGGGCTTAGTAACGTGACTTCAATGATGTACTAACTATTTCTTTTATTTTTCTCTCACACACACACAATTCAAATTAAAATGCCATTAGTAAGTTTCATTGTGAATGAGAAAAATATATTAAAATTTGGCATACAGGTGAAGACCACCATATCACCAAAAAAATAAAAAACAAAAAAGAAAATCAAAATTTTATTTTTTGTATTTTTTTTAATAAATAGTTTTAAAATTTTAAATAATTTTATTTTTATTTTTTTAGATGCACCTTACTTAAATGTATCTAAATAGTAAAATATTTATGAAAAAATATTTTGAAAAATTAATAAATATACAAAAATATGAAAAATGTACAAAATTTTTTGTTTTTGTTTCTTTTTTTTTTTTTTGTATTTTTGATATTTAGTGAATTTTTTAAAGATTTTTTTTTACAAATATTACACTTTTTAAGTGTATTTATGTTAGGTGTGCCTAAAAATTAAAAATAATACTTAAAATATTTAAAAAAATCATTGAAAAAAAAATATGAAAAATTAAAAATTAAAATTTTCTGAAAAGTGTTTTCTGAAAATGAAAACCAAACCAGCTAAATGTATTTTTTTTTCTTTCTTTTTCTAAAGTATGACTACTATAAAGTTGAACCAGGATCTCCTCCTTGAGTTTCTTACTTAAAATATAAATGATTTAAATTATCAAAATTAAATCTAAAATTAGACCCAATAACCCAACAAATAGAAAGTCAACTAGACAACTAAGGGATCCTGATTCTATAAAGTGAGCTTCTGCAATTTTTTCCTAAAAGACTTGACTTGAAAAGTGGACTTGACTGTAACCCCACATATAATGTGTAGACTTTGACTTGGATTATATATTAATGCATCTCGTCTTTGACAAGTCAGGCAACCACTCAGATGGATTCATTGGTGGTTGAGTAGAGACTACAATCAAACCGTGTTATAATTACACATTTATGCCGAGGAAAATGTCCTGGATAAACTAAGACTTGGTTGGGCATCTCATAAAAAAGTTAAAAAGTTACTATTCTATTTAAATTATATCATTTTTTTATTATATCACTTCAAATCGAACCTATATTTTATAAAAATTCAAAAAGTACACTTATTTAGAACATCCCAAACAACCCTTTAAACTAAAAAAAAAAAAAAAAAAAAAGAGTGCCTTAAGTTATACTTATTAGACCAACCCTTTAAAATGTATCATCACAATATTAGTAGAAATCATATTTATTATGTGATGTATGACCACAATATTAGATGTGCGGGAAAGAAATAAACCTTCTCGTATAATCCTGTTGATTAAGTTCGCGTTCCTCCAAACGTCGTCGCTTTACTCCCTGAAAACACAAACGTGAGCTAGCCGGCGGGTGTGCGCCGGAAACCCCTCCGATGCCTAAGTCAGCAAAATAGACAAGTAGACAAAAGCTCTGTGCATTCAGGAATCAGAGTTGTGTTACCTCTCCAAAGGTGATGTTGTGAGCTTTTATAGGTTCCGCGTGGCATAATCCTAGTAGGACTCTTATTCCTCCATGTAGAGTCCTCCTTGGATTCACACTCCTGAAAGATAATGCTTATCCTTCAACACCCCCCTCACTGCTTAAACCAAGTGAGATGGTTTTTTCATGGTTGGACTCCAATATGACCGAGGTAAGCCTAGCTATGCTAAGCCGTAGATCAGACCGGTATAACACTACCTCGGTTCTTCCATTGCTCTTTGGGACCGGAGTAACTTCAAGTCTTTCGCGTACCGGAATAACTTTACATCTCTCTTGGGTCGGAGTAACTTTATACCTTTCTCGGGCCGGAGTAACTTTATACCCTTTTTACTCAGCTCTTTATACTGTGGTCCATAACGGCCCATTAGCCAGCTCGGCCCAATTTTTATATAAATTGCCCTCTCATTAGTAAAAATATAAATGATAAGACCTATTCAAGCATCTCCAATGCTATAATGTTAAAATGGATGGTCCCAATTAAATTTTGATATTATTATAGTATCAAAATGTTAAATTTTAGGCTTCATTTGGAAAGTGGGTTAGCTTTTTGGCCTTTTTAGTCTGAAGTTAAAAAGTCTCATTTGGGTTAAGTTTTTTAATTTTTTAAACTTTTGTGAGAGTAAATAAAATGATTATGCCTTGAATGTAATATTTTCTCTTATTAACTTTTTAATTTAATTTATCTTTTTGCAACTATTTTAACTTGACAGCGCCATGCCAAACAAGGGCTTAGTAATGTGACTTCATTGATGTACTGGCTATTTCTTTTATTTTTCACACACACACACACACAAAATTCAATTTAAAATGCCATTAGTAAATTTCATTGTGAATGAGAAAAATATGTCAAAATTTGGCATTTAGGTAGAAGACCACCATATCACCAAAAAAAAGAAAAAAGAAAATGGAAATTTTTATTTTTCGTATTTTTTTTGTTTTTAGTAAATATTTTTAAAATTTTTAATTTTTTTAAATATTTTTTTAGATGCACATTGCTTAGATGTATCTAAATAGTAAAATATTTGTGAAAAAATATTTTAAAAAATTAATAAATACACAAAAATATGAAAAATGTACAAAATTTTCGTTTTTTTTTTTTTTTTTTGTATTTTTGATATTTAGTGAATTTTTTAAAGCTTTTTTTCACAAATATTATACTTTTTAAGTGTATTTATGTTAGGTTAGTCTAAAAATTAAAAAAAATATTTAAAATATTAAAACAATTCATTGAAATAAAAAAAAATGAAAAATTAAAAATTAAAAATTAAAATTTTTTAAAAAGTGTTTTGTGAAAAGCAAAACCAAACCAGCTAAATGTAAATTTTTTTTCTTTCTTTCTTTCTTTCTTTCTTTTTCTAAAGTATGACTACTACAAGTGAGCTTCTGCAATTTTTTCCCAAAAGACATGACTTCAAAAGTAGATTTGACTGTAACTCCACGTATAAATGTGTAGACTTGACTTGGATTATATATTAATGCTAATATATTAATGCTTCTTGTGTTTAACAAGTCAATCAACTACTCTGATGGATTCATTGGTGGTTGAGTGGAGACCACAATCAAACCGTGTCGAACTACTCCGATGGATTCATTGGTGATTGAGTGGAGACCACAATCAAACCGTGTCGAACATTCAATTGCTTAGTCAAGTATTTGGGTGGGTCTTGAGTTTACAAATTCAAAGTTCTATTACCATATATGTAGTTATGATAGTTTATAATTTTTAATTATGAATTAAGTAGTATGTAATTATAACTTAGTTCTCGCTTGATAACTTACCATTTTAATTTAAAAATTAAAAAATTATTAAAAAAAAAAGTCAAAACCAACATGCTATACATAAAAAATTAAACATTTTATTTTATCTTTACTTTTTGATATATCAACATATGGAGAGGTTATGACATTTTTTTTATTCTTTATACAACTTTGTTGCATAATCTTGCCACTTTCAGTTATAACCAAAGTACTATAATAGTTCACAACTAAACGAGTGTTGTTAATAGCACTCATATTTTTTTTCTTTAAACTCTTGACCTTTTATATTTTTTTTGTATCACAATTTTATCCCATTATAAAATTTTAATTTAGTTCTTATTAAAAATTAATCTTAACCTTATCTACTCCCACCAACTAGCTTTGACTACCACACTTCCTAGCTTTGGCAATCCACTTGAGGCATAATCTAATATCTCATGGCAATTAAAATAAAAATTATTATAAATTATATCTAACACTAAAATGATTCATAATTGAAAAAAATTTCGACCCTACAACCATAACGAGTCATAATCATCATGTAAAAAAAATTTGTGATGATTTTCTAAATCCGTTACTGAAAACTGACAATTAGTGACATTAATCTGTGAATTTTTTTTTAAACTGTCGCTAAAACTTACAATTAGTAACGTTTTATGTAACAAAATTTTTAAATTGCCACTGAAAATTAACAATTAGTGATGTTTTTATCCGTGTTTAATAAAAAACGTCACTAATTATCTCATGACCTATTGAATAATAAGTATACCTATTACGACCTGCACCCCTTTATCTTCTTGATTTTACTTAATCTGTATTAGTGTTTGTCCATTTAGTAAAAGGGTTGTTAGTGTAATTATGATCAATTTGCCTTAGCCTTTTTTTTAGTGAATTTTTTTTTTTAATAATTTTTTTCAAGAAGTTTTACACTTTTAAGTACTAGTTGATGAGAAAGGCTGGAAAAGAATTTTCTTTTTAAAAAAAAAAAGTAAGTATGGAAAAAAGTCCACTAAAAAAGGAGTAAGACTTTTCTTTTTGTCTTTAGCGAATTTATTTGAATTGTTTTTACCCTTTAAGTCATTTTCCATTAGATGTAGGAGTGTAAAAATGGTCCGTAATATGTGGACGACCTAAAATCCACCCGTGGCCCAGGGTGGGCCCAGCTCGAGACCTTGGGCCCAAGCCGTCATTTTGAAGCCCAACCCAGCCCATTGGCCCGCTCAAGGTCCACCCAAAGCCCGGCCCGCCCGCTCAAGGCCTAGTGTTATTTTTAGTGGAAAATAATGAAATTTTGATAGAAAAAATGAAAAAAAACAAAAAAAATATATTCATACTCGCCCAATCCTGACTTAAGCCTGAGGCCTGCCCAAGTCCTGAACATCCCTTGGGCCTGGGCCTAATTTTTTAGCCAGTGGGCCAGCTTGACCCGGGCCGACCTGAATTTTGGCGGGAGCCTGTGAGGCCCAACATAGGCCGACTTGAGCTCGGGCCCGAGTAGGCTAGGCCGGGTCAAATTTACACCCTTAGCTAGATGGACCTAAAAAATTGACACAAATTTAAAATGAAAAAACTAAAAACAAGACAAATTTAAAAAATATAAATAAAAAAGATTGGAACTCATGACTTTTGATGTAAGAAGTATGAAGACCACGTACCCGTAAGTCCATCTATGAGATCTCACTACAACATGAAAATTCTAAAATCTTTCGAGATAACGATTTATGATTATGATTTAATTTTAAATAATGAATAGCAATCTTAATCAACAATCAACAATAAATCAATCCAAAGATTTAACATGAAAAAAAATCACAATTGGACTCCTCTTACTATGATAAAAACCCATTGGCCAAATCCACAAAACAATCCACTAAGATGACAAAAAAGAATTACATACAGAAACTCTCAATTACCTAGCGAATTTATGGACTTGAACCGAACATGATGTGCCTTTTCTACCACCGTCTTCACCTCGAAATTGCTTTGCCCAACGTTGAATCCAAGACGATGAGTGTAACGCCCTCAAAAAAATAACATTAAACCCATCAAATAAGACATTCATTGACATAAGAAATAACCACATTCTTCTATTCATCAGAGTTTCATTACAAAAGTATTACATGTTAACAACAAAAGCAAAATGCCCTACGGGCTCACAGCTTTCCAAGTTAACACTTGGTTACAACAAAAGAGTGCTAACTCATTTACACATTAAGCCCTTGGCTTGAACTTACATGTAATACATCAAAAATAAAACGACAAAAGTATGTCCGCCTCTAGCCTCCCAAGCTATGTCCTTGGAGGAGGCATGCTACCTGTACCTAAAAATGATATTCCCATATAGGGTGAGCCACAGCCCAGTAGAAATACACTAAACCAACCATGAACAATGACTAAAAGATTAGCAATTGATAGATGGCCAACACTGATACATTCACATAAATAACACATTTATGTCATACGACTTATGAGTCCAAGTTACATTTCATTTTCCCTTTTTCAACAGATAAGCATGTTAGCTCTATCATCATTTCAACAGATATGTATAAAAACTATATCCCACATTCACAGATAAGCATATAAGCTATATCCACATTCTCAACAGATATGTATAATAACAATATCCACATTCACAGATAAGCATATAAGCTACATCCACACTTCACAAAGATAAGCATATGAGCTCTATCTTCACTTCTCTAGACAAGCATATGAGCTGTATCTACGGAGTTCATCCCCTATCTTCTCCCAACACTATCCGGTTTAGAGGTACATCCCCCATCTTCCCCTAAACCGCGGAGTACATCCCCCATCTCATCCTCTACACATAACGTATACAAACACATTGGTTCTATATACAATCACTCAATACATACAGTTAATGTATTCTATCAACCGTCAAATTCCATGACACATTCCATTGATTAGTTTTCGTTTGCCTAATCATCATGCATTGTCTACAACAATCACGACTATCCTCCACCGATAGCCCAAAACAGTTATTTCTATACAGAAAATAAATGCACAATGGATATTCAATCAACATTTCAATTTGGTGAGTGATAAATAATTCAACTACACTCCTTTAACCCCACACATTCCCAATCTCGACAATTCCATTTCATTTCCTCATTTCTCACAATTAATTATCCCAATTAATCAACCAATGTAATTAGGTCATTTTCCATAATTACCATTTCAACCCTTAGGTCCCATTTTCCTCAATGATTCAACATTTATTCCATTTCTCTATACCAAACATACATCTAGGTTTATTATAAATAAAACTCCAACTATTGTAAAATAACACAAAAGCCCCAAACTTTCACAAATTACCAAACCAACCCCAACGTCTCAAAATACTAAAATTTAAAGACAAAATCCATAGAGAGGAGTAGGATATTCCTACCTCAAATTCGGAGCTCCAAGGGAGAAGAAGACAAAACCCAACGTGCTCCAAATCTCGAAATTTTCAGATTAAAAAGTAGCCCTCGACGATCAACAACTTTTTTGTAAAGGCCAAAGGTGACCAAATCACTCCTACTAGATCAAAACCTAGAGAGAAGGTGGAGTTCTAGAGTGAGAGGCTCAACAATGGTGTTTTTTGGAAAAGTAAGAGAGAGAAGAGAAAGTGATAAAGTGATTTGAAAAGTCAAAACACGGAACTTAAACCCAGTCGACCCGCTCGAGCGTCAAACACCCCGTTCGAGCGTCACTCACAGACTCCCGCTCGAGCGCCAACAAACCCGCTCGAGCGGCGAATACACACTCCCAGAACTTTTACAGAACCAGGCCATCGCTCGAGCTTCCAACTCTCCGCTCGAGCGGCACTCACACAACCCCGCTCGAGCGGCCAACTCCACGCTCGAGCGTCCAACACTGCACAAGAAATACTGGATGGGTGCAATTCCCGCTCGAGCGCCAAAACCCCCGCTCGAGCGGACAGGTCAAAATCTGGGCAACTAGTTTTGGTTTCTAAACTCAACCAACCTGTAACAAACCCGCCCAACACATCCTATAACTCAAATACGAAGTAAAAAGGATGTAAACAAGATAATAAACAACTACCAACATCCACGGACACAAGTCCGGATCACTGTACAACAAGGGTAAACCCGGGATCGCTATAACCTCCCCCCCTTAAAGAATTTCGTCCCCGAAATTAAGCACAAGTTTTCAAAAACAAGTTTTTCTCCATTTTAAACAATGTTACATGTTAACATTCAACAATTCGACCCATTACCGGTCATCCCATCCCTTTAACAAGAGGCATCTCACAATATGTAAACAACATATGTACTTTCAACATGCATCAACATTACGCATTTCCTTTTCAATTTCAACGATATATTCAACATATATAATGTTACAATCAACTTCCATATGAGGCAAGTTCTAAAACACACTTCCGATAAACCAAAACATTTTCAATGTTTCACAACTTAAGACATATATAAAAGCTCTTAAGTTCAACAATGGTTCAAAATCTACATACAAGATTACATATCAACAAACAAGTCCGGATATTTTTCGCGGACTTCCAACTCACGTTCCCAAGTGGCTTCCTCCACTCTGTGATGTTTCCACAAGACTTTCACCAAAGGAATGGTCTTGCCACGCAGGACCTGATCTCGCCTATCCAAGACCCGAACCGGCCTCTCCTCATACGAGGCATCCTCATCTACCTCTAAATCGGTCCAATCCAACACATGTGATGGATCTGGTTCATACTTCCGAAGCATACTCACATGAAACACGTCATGTACTCCGGACAACTGCGGCGGTAAGGCTAACCGATAAGCAACCTCGCCAATCCTCTCAAGGATCTCAAAAGGACCAATAAACCGAGGGGATAACTTCCCACTCTTCCCAAACCTCATCAGGCCTCGCCTAGGTGACATCTTCAGAAAGACATGATCACCTACCTCAAACGCCAAAGGCCTCCTCCTACGGTCAGCATAAGATTTCTGACGACTCTGGGCTGTAACTAGCCTCCTACGGATAAGCTCAACTTTCTCCGTCGTCTCCCTAACCAACTCCGGACCCAACAAAGGTGCATCACCCACCTCGACCCAACAAACTGGAGACCTACACGGTCGGCCATACAAGGCCTCAAACGGTGCCATACCGATACTAGACTGAAAACTGTTGTTGTAGGCAAACTCTACCAAGGGTAAGTGCCTTTCCCACGTCCCACTGAAGTCCAGGACACAACCCCGAAGCATATCCTCGAGGATCTGAATAGTACGCTCGGACTGCCCGTCAGTCTGCGGATGGTAAGCCGTACTAAAGGTCAACTTAGTGCCCAAGGCACTCTGCAAACTCTGCCACAACCTAGCAGTAAAACGAGGATCTCTATCTGAGACGATCGTCACTGGGACCCCGTGCAATCTCACTATGTCCCGAATATACAAGTCGACAAGATGATCTACCGAATCTCTCACGCGCATAGGAATGAAGTGCGCCGACTTAGTCAACCGGTCTATAACCACCCAAATAGCATCACTACCCCACTGAGTCCTCGGAAGACCTACAACGAAGTCCATAGTGACGTGTTCCCACTTCCACTCAGCAATAGGCAAGGGTTGCAACAAACCCGCTGGCCTCTGATGCTCGGCCTTCACTTGCTGGCAAGTAAGGCACTTCGATACGAAAACAGCCACATCTCTCTTCATACCCCGCCACCAAAACTGGCGACCCAAATCCTGATACATCTTAGTACCTCCCGGATGCACCGCAAGGCGCGAATGGTGAAACTCTCGGAGTACCTCCTCTCGGCAAGACTCCGGCACAAGCAAACGGTCTCGGTATCTCACACTCAAGTCGGGATACACCGTCAAACCCTTCTCAACCTTTCCACTGGAGATCTTCTCTCGGATGGATTCTACCTCAAGGTCACCTCTCTGTGCCTCTAACACTCGTGTCACAAGTGTAGGCTGCGCAACAACAAAAAACAAGGTCGCAGCCTCAGCAGATTCGCCCAGTAGCAAATCAAACTGCCAAGTGCTCCTAACATCTCCCATTATCGGATGGCTATACTAGCTACATCACTAATGGATTTCCTACTAAGGGCATCGGCCACAACATTGGCCTTCCCCGGATGATAATGCAGCTCAAAATCATAATCCTCAATGAACTCCATCCACCTTCTCTGCCTCAAATTCAAGTCTCTCTGTGTAAACAGATACTTTAAACTCTTGTGGTCCGAGAACACCTCGAACTTCTCACCATAAAGGTAATGCCTCCAGATTTTCAAGGCAAAGATCACAGCCGCTAACTCTAGGTCGTGTGTAGGGTAATTCTTCTCGTGTATTTTTAACTGACGCGAGCCATAAGCTACCACTTTCCCCTCTTGCATCAACACACAACCCAAACCCTCTCGTGAGGCATCACAATAAACTGCATAACCCAACCCTCTCTCCGGAATAATCAACACCGGAGCGGTGGTCAATCTAACTTTCAGCTCTTGGAACGACTTTTCACAAGTCTCACTCCACATAAACTTGACTCCCTTCCGAGTCAGTCTAGTCAATGGTGACGCTAACCTGGAGAAATCTTTCACAAACCGGCGGTAATACCCAGCTAATCCCAGAAAACTGCGGATCTCAAACACACTCTTAGGCTGTACCCAATCTTGCACTGCCTCAACCTTGGATGTATCAACAGACACCCCTTCCCCGGATACCACGTGGCCTAAGAATTTGACTTCCCTCAGCCAGAACTCACACTTCCCAAACTTGGCATACCGCCTATGGGCTCTAAGCAATTCATGCACCACTCTCAAGTGTTCCTCGTGCTCCTCCTCAGAAGGCGAATAGATAAGAATGTCGTCCACGAAGACAACCACAAATCGATCTAAGAACTCCCGGAAAATCCGGTTCATCAAGTCCATAAAGACTGCCGGTGCATTGGTAAGCCCAAATGGCATCACCAGAAACTCATAATGGCCATACCGCGTACAGAATGCCGTCTTTGGAATATCCTCCTCCCTGACCCTCAACTGGTGGTAACCCGATCTTAAGTCTATCTTAGAGAAACAACGGGAACCCTTCAACTGGTCAAACAAATCATCTATACGGGGCATAGGGTACTTATTCTTAACCGTAGCCCGATTCAACTCCCGGTAGTCTATACATAATCTCAAGGCACCATCTTTCTTTTTAGCAAAGAGGGTCGGTGCTCCCCACGGTGAAACACTAGGGCGAACAAAACCCTTATCTAGCAATTCCTGGAGCTGAACTTTCAACTCAACCAACTCTGCTGGAGCAAAACGGTAAGGTGCCATAGAAATCGGCGCCGTGCTGGGCATTAAATCAATAGAGAACTCTATCTCTCGGTGAGGTGGCAAACTAACAAGATCTTCGGGAAAGACATCCGAATACTCACAAACTACCCTCGGCAATACAATCTGGGTCTCACCACACTCACCACTCTCAAAGCTAGCAAGTAGACCACTAAGCTCACTTCGCCCTCGCGAATCATACCCCGGTGGTAAAACACAACCAACCCGGTCTCCCAAGAAATGGAACCACTCCCCGCTCAAGGTACATAACGTGACCCTCTGGCGGTAGCAATCGATAACAACCCGGTATGACGATAACCAGTCCATACCCAAAATCACATCAAAACCCTTCATGGGCATGACAACAAACGAAAAAGGAAGCCTATGGTTGGCGACCTCTATATCACAACCTCTAACACCCTGTTTCAGGATCAACTCACCACCAAGAGGTGACACTACACAAATAGGAGATGCTAACTATGCTAACTCCAATTCCAAAACAGATGCAAATGCAGCAGATACAAAAGAATGAGATGCACCCGTGTCTATCAACACACTAGCAACCGAGTTGCAAAACAGAAAAGTACCTCTCACTACCGATGGAGCTGGTACTAAATCCTGCGCGGTAACAGCATACACGCGCCCCGTAGGCCCCTGGTCTACCTGCTCACCTCTAGGAGCATACGACTGTTGCACTGACTGGGACGACGAAGCCCCCGGATTGGCCCTCGAGGCCTGCACAGACTGAGCTGGTTGAAATCCCTGCGTCTGCCTGGAACCAGACGCTCCCGACGTGGCACTCAACTGCGGGCAAAACCTCTTCAGGTGCCCAGGCTGTCCACACTGATAACAAGACAAGGGCTGCCCCCTGCCCAAACTCTGACTCTGCGGTCTAGCTGAAGAAGAAGCAGCTCTCTGACCCCCACCCTTCTGCGGGCAAACAGAAACCTTGTGACCCAGCTGCCCACACTTGTAACAAGCAAACTCCCCCTGATTGCCTCTCCCCGAGCCTGTACTTGGCACTGGAAAGGTCGATCTAGAAACTACTCCCTGAGACTGCTGAGGGTTATAACCCCTCTGCCTCCTGCCATCACCCTGGCCATCTTGGCTCCTCTTGGAGCCCCTTTGCTCTTCCTCTTCTTCCTGCATCATAATTTCCATATGAGCAGCGGCATCTACCAGGTGTCTATACTCTCGGATATAAGGCCCACCAACTCTCAACTTGAGGCCCCGCCTCAACTTCCGCTCAAACTCATAGCAACGACGTTCCTCGGACGCCACCAGTTCAGGTGCAAACCTGGACAGACTGGTAAAAGTAGCCTCAAACTCGGCCACTAACAAGCCCTGTTGCTTAAGCCGGCTAAACTGGTCCCTCAGCTTCTCCCTAGCTGCTGCAGACAAAAACCTCTCCTGAAAAGCATTCACAAACGCCTCCCATGTACCACCAACACGAGCCTTCTCGTACTTCCACCATTGACCCGCATCTCCCGTCAGCTGGAAGGATGCCAAGGTCACTTTCAGTGCTCCGTCCTCGATGCCAAGCACCTCAAACGTCTTACTCATTTGCTCTAGCCACTCATCAGCCTTCAGTGGCTCCTTCGGATCCCCGATAAACTCATCCGGATTAGACCGGAAAAACTCCCTCTTCAAGAAAGAAGGCCCTGCCTCAGCTGCCTGATTCCCAGCTCTAAGAATACCCAAAGCTCCTGCTATCTCTCTGGCCAAGGCACCCATGGCCTGCTGACCCACTGGCTCGGCCATATTGGCCTGACCAACTCCCTTTTGCACTGCCGAAACCTCCTCCGGTAACGGTACCTCCTGCCTCGCAGGCCTACCACGCCTAGCACATCTTCCTCGTCCTGACATCCTAATAAAGGTAATACAGAACGTTAGCACATTCATAAATGTGCCGAAACTAAACACTCAAGTCCTAATGCATGGACAACTGTAATTCACTCCACGTAAGCACATAAACACATAAGCACTTACGAATTTCATTTCCGGATAATGATAGTCCCGAGGCGTTACTAGAGTTCCGGTTAGAAACAGCATTGATCAAGTGCTTTTCCAACAAGACTCCCAGAAACCCAAGGATCCAATCAACATCCTAGAAATTAAATCCCATACCCACATAGTCACATAAGCATGTTATCAATTAAGCACATAGCATATGACACTACATCTAAGTCTCTATCAAGCGAGACAAACCCATTGTGATCCTAATCACTTCCTACGTACCCAAAGTATTCGAACCCGGTACGCTCTGATACCAAGTTGTAACGCCCTCAAAAAAATAACATTAAACCCATCAAATAAGACATTCATTGACATAAGAAATAACCACATTCTTCTATTCATCAGAGTTTCATTACAAAAGTATTACATGTTAACAACAAAAGCAAAATGCCCTACGGGCTCACAGCTTTCCAAGTTAACACTTGGTTACAACAAAAGAGTGCTAACTCATTTACACATTAAGCCCTTGGCTTGAATTTACATGTAATACATCAAAAATAAAACGACAAAAGTATGTCCGCCTCTAGCCTCCCAAGCTATGTCCTTGGAGGTGACATGCTACCTGTACCTAAAAATGATATTCCCATATAGGGTGAGCCACAGCCCAGTAGAAATACACTAAACCAACCATGAACAATGACTAAAAGATTAGCAATTGATAGATGGCCAACACTGATACATTCACATAAATCACACATTTATGTCATACGACTTATGAGTCCAAGTTACATTTCATTTTCCCTTTTTCAACAGATAAGCATGTTAGCTCTATCATCATTTCAACAGATATGTATAAAAACTATATCCCACATTCACAGATAAGCATATAAGCTATATCCACATTCTCAACAGATATGTATAATAACAATATCCACATTCACAGATAAGCATATAAGCTACATCCACACTTCACAAAGATAAGCATATGAGCTCTATCTTCACTTCTCTAGACAAGCATATGAGCTGTATCTACGGAGTTCATCCCCTATCTTCTCCCAACACTATCCGGTTTAGAGGTACATCCCCCATCTTCCCCTAAACCGCGGAGTACATCCCCCATCTCCTCCTCTACACATAACGTATACAAACACATTTGTTCTATATACAATCACTCAATACATACAGTTAATGTATTCTATCAACCGTCAAATTCCATGACACATTCCATTGATTAGTTTTCGTTTGCCTAATCATCATGCATTGTCTACAACAATCACGACTATCCTCCACCGATAGCCCAAAACAGTTATTTCTATACAGAAAATAAATGCACAATGGATATTCAATCAACATTTCAATTTGGTGAGTGATAAATAATTCAACTACACTCCTTTAACCCCACACATTCCCAATCTCGACAATTCCATTTCATTTCCTCATTTCTCACAATTAATTATCCCAATTAATCAACCAATGTAATTAGGTCATTTTCCATAATTACCATTTCAACCCTTAGGTCCCATTTTCCTCAATGATTCAACATTTATTCCATTTCTCTATACCAAACATACATCTAGGTTTATTATAAATAAAACTCCAACTATTGTAAAATAACACAAAAGCCCCAAACTTTCACAAATTACCAAACCAACCCCAACGTCTCAAAATACTAAAATTTAAAGACAAAATCCATAGAGAGGAGTAGGATATTCCTACCTCAAATTCGGAGCTCCAAGGGAGAAGAAGACAAAACCCAACGTGCTCCAAATCTCGAAATTTTAAGATTAAAAAGTAGCCCTCGACGATCAACAACTTTTTTGTAAAGGCCAAAGGTGAGCAAATCACTCCTACTAGATCAAAACCTAGAGAGAAGGTGGAGTTCTAGAGTGAGAAGCTCAACAATGGTGTTTTTTGGAAAAGTAAGAGAGAGAAGAGAAAGTGAAAAAGTGATTTGAAAAGTCAAAACACGGAACTTAAACCCAGTCGACCAGCTCGAGCGTCAAACACCCCGCTCGAGCGTCACTCACAGACTCCCGCTCGAGCGCCAACAAACCCGCTCGAGCGGCGAATACACACTCCCAGAACTTTTACAGAACCAGGCCATCGCTCGAGCTTCCAACTCCCCACTCGAGCGGCACTCACACAACCCCGCTCGAGCGGCCAACTCCACGCTCGAGCGTCCAACACTGCACAGGAAATACTGGATGGGTGCAATTCCCGCTTGAGCGCCAAAACCCCCGCTCGAGCGGACAGGTCAAAATCTGGGCAACTAGTTTTGGTTTCTAAACTCAACCAACCTGTAACAAACCCGCCCAACACATCCTATAACTCAAATACGAAGTAAAAAGGATGTAAACAAGATAATAAACAACTACCAACATCCACAGACACAAGTCCGGATCACTGTACAACAAGGGTAAACCCGGGATCGCTATAACGAGCCACTCTGGAATCCACCAAAGCTTTAAGCCCATGTTCCCCGAAATCCACCAATGAACACCTCTCTTTTTTTGTGAATGAAAGAACAAAATCAGCCCTTAATATTTGTCAATATGTAGTTTGTTGATCAATCAATCATCTTCTATATATCAACGAAACTCATATATAAACACCCTCCAATTTAAAACACTTTCTATTTTATTTCCCTCTGAGAATTTGGACGGGTTCAATCCTAAAAATAGCAAACAACGCACTTTATACTAAATAGAGCAGCGAAAACTGCTCGAGCGCTCACTTTATCACTCAAGCGGTGTGAGTAAAGGCGATGCTCACATATAGGCCAACTACTCAAATGCAACATCCACCGCTTGAGCAGTAACTTGTTTCCCAAAAGTTTAAAATGCAGGTAGAGATACTGGATAAACCACTTTACTGCTCGAGCTCACCAAAGATTGCTTGAGCGATTAATCAACTTTGACCTCTTTCTTAGTCAGTGAAGAGGAAAACAAGGAGAGCTCAAAACAAGATACGAAATGTTAGAGCACAAACTCCTCTACTCAGGCATAACTTAGGTTGGATTCGCATCTACACTATCATAACTCACAGATACAATAGAGTGAATAAAAATACAACTAAATGGAGTTTTGTCCAATGGGATTACCAATTACGAAAACCTAACATAACAAATAAGAGTTTCGGACATTAAATTTTTGTCCTTGAAAAATTTGTTCCAAAAAATATTTGGAGACCAATTCTGAACATCGCGAGAATAGTCGCCAAAAATTCATTTTGAAAAGTCAAAGCAAAATGACTTTTAGCCACAATTTTAAAATGTTGCTAATAAATGCATTTTTAGTAGGGGTGATCGTGGATCCATCCAACCCGATTCACTCGCTTAACTCGACCCAAGCTAACTGCTTTTGGGTGGATGCATGTCTTTTGATAGATGGATGCGGATGAAATATTGCAAAATTTGTGGATACGGTTCAAATGGCGGATCAACCATCCCACACTCATATGAACCCAATGAAATTAAAAAACAATACCTTAAAAATATGCATACATGGTGCCATGACTTATTACAGACAAATAATACATATTTGTATAGATTACTAGTTATTGGAGATTGTAAAAATAATGAATTATAATTTGAAAAAATGTCTAAAATTTGTAAAGTCCAAACCGCCAAATCGATCGTATACATCCACCAACCTACACAACCCACTCAATCGGCATTCACCAAACTAGTAAACAGATGCTGATTGATTTTTTTCAATCCGTCTAATTTTGGACAAATGGTGAATGGAATACCACTCGATTCAACCTGATCCGTAATCACACCTAACTTTTAGGGACAAAGCAATTTGGTCCCTAAAAGGTTTGTTTTTTAGACAAAAATTTTAGTCCTAAAATGATAGTAATTCTTGCTAAATATCCAATTTATTTGCTAAAAATAGAATAATACACTTTTGGCAACAAAAATATTTAGTACCTAAAAATTGATTTTGCCCATAGCAGTGCCCTTCGGTCCTATTTCAGCAGGTTCAAACTATTTTCAACTTGTTGCACCGGACAGATTCAGTTGTGTTCCGGACAGATTCAAACTATTTGACAGTTTGACTTTTGCATCTGTTCAAACTGTTTCGCACCTGTTCCATTTAAATTCAGACATGTTCAAGTTTGAATTTTGTACTTGTTCGGTCCTATAAAAGCAAAACCTTTCCAGCAGATTTATTCATTCCGAAATTCCTTTGCTTGCCTATCTTTTGTGCTCTCTTTGCATCATTTTACATACTAGTTTTTTGGGAAAAAATTCTGAGAGTATAGAACACAGGTTCTACTTTGCCGTACAAATTGTTTCATACAAATTGTTTGGAGTACTACTTCAATTTGTGATGTTATGGATATCTCCACAAAAAGAAGAATTACAACAATTTACACAAAAGAGAACATGAACAAGATGGCTTATGTAACCAGCAGCAAAGAGGAGCCTTCCCCTAAACATGGATACACACACACAGAGGTTTAACAAGGAAACAGAACCATAAATTTCTGTTGGCCACCCACCACGAGAGTTGTAGAGACTTACAAATGTAAACAAGGCTTCCAATACAAGTAGCCACTTTGGTTCATAACACCATTTGTCTCCTAATTGAGATTTATAACCAAAACAATAATGTCACCGTAAATTACACTCACTTCCGCTAAAGTTTAAAAAAAAAAAATACAATTAATTCAACACTTTCAACATAATTACATTGCTCTCCCTTGATACATTAATTATTGATTTTCTTGAAAAAGTGTTAATTCCGGGTGTTTTTTTATTTTTATTTTTATTTTTGGACTTCATTCAAAAATTTGTTAGTTACTCTGTTTTTTGTTTACTTTGTTAACAAATGTTGATTACTCTTTATTTTGCTAACAAATGTTGATTACTTTTTTTTATAGGTAAAAAAGCGATACACAATTTTATAATAATTTTCCATTTGTTGATTTAATCTCGACTAATAGATGCGTTAGATTGACACTTAACCGAAAGTCTAAATAGTTGACCTTCACTTTTTAAATGTAATGAGATAAAGTGCATTGCGGGGCTCCCAAGTGTAATTTGCTCATAATGTTATGATAACTTATTTTTTTATCTTATTTTATTTATTATTTTTTTGTTTTGATAATCGGATGTCCAAGTTAGTATAAATTGACCTAAAAAAAAGAGTGCCCCAAAGTTGCATTAACTAGAGTCATACTCACTAGGCCAACCCCTTGATGTATCACCACAATATTAGCAAAAACACATCTTTCAAAATCTTAAAATAAATCATCAAAATCATTTACTATCCAACAATACAATTAAAGTAAAATCATTCAAAATACTAAACTTACTTAAAAGTAATTATTCATTAACTTTTACATTCATCCAATATGTAATAATAAAATAACAATAAATTGTTGTCAAATTTCATTCAATTCAAATTTATTAAATAAAATAAAAATATTTGCAAACTTGCAAACTCCATTATTAAAAAAAAAAAAGTCTAAGTACGGGTGGATTCTTGCGGGTGTAGGTAAAACCCGCAACCTGCAATAATGTCATATTCCAAACCGCATCCGCTCACATTGTGTCTGCGAAACTGTCCATTTGTATGCTGATCGGTTCAGGTTAGACGGGTTGTGCGGTTCGGATAACCCTATGCCTAGCCCTATCCAATGCTATACTGTTAAAATGGATGGTCCCAATTAAATTTTGATATTGTTATAGAATCAAAACGTAAAATTTTAGGCCTCGTTTGGAAAATGGGTTGGCGTTTTGACTTTTTTACTCTGGAGCTAAAAAATCTCATTTGAATTGGGTTTTTTTTAATTTTTTTTACTTTTGTAAGAGAAAAAAATGAAATGATTATGATTTATAGTGATATTTTGTCTTATTAAATTTTTAACCTATTTATTTTTTTGTGACTATTTTAACATGATAATCCCATGCCAAACAAGGGCACTAATGTGACTTCATTGGTGTACTAGCTATTTCTTTTATTTTTTTCACACACAAAAAAATATTCAAATTAAAATGCCATTAGTAAGTTTCATTGTAAATGAGAAAAATATGTCAAAATTTGGCATTTAGGTAGAAGACCACCTTATCACCAAAAAAAAAATAAAAAATAAAAAGAAAACAATCTAAATATATATATTTTTTCTTTTCTCTCTTTTTCTAAGGTATGACTTGACTATAAGGGAGCCTCTGCAATTTTTTCCTAAAAGACTTGACTTGAAATGTAGACTTGACTATAACCCCTTGTATAAATTGTAGGCTTGACTTGGATTGTATATTAATGACAAGTCAGCCAACTACTTCGACGGATTCATTGGTGGTTGGGTGGAGACCACGATCAAACCGTGTCATAATTACATATTTGGAGTTGTTTGAGGTATTTTAAATAAGTGTATTTTTTGTCTTTTTGAACTAAAAAATTGAGGAAGAAAATATAGATGTTTGGGTTAACTTTTTGACTTTTTATGGAAAAATGTGTAATAAAAAATTGTAAAAATTGGTTTGTAAGAAAAAATTAGAATTGGGAGTTGTGCAGCCGTAATTGTTGACTTTTGATGAATAGTGTTAACTTTTTAACTTTTTGAGTAACTTTTTGACTTTTTAGCTTATTCTGGACTTGCCAAACTTGGCCTAAGTTTGACATCTATTATTAGATAAAAGTAATTAGTTAGCACTTGTAGAAAATAATATATTTAATTATCCTTATCCTTACCCTTGCAAGGAACTCTCCAAGGGAATGTTTTGAATTAATACCACCACAAAAATGAAAAATTGATCTAAGTAATTATAATTTGAGCGATTTACGTGTAGGTTCTAATAGGTGAACTTAGTTGTCTAATAGGTCTTATTATAATTAATGGCATTTTTCATCAAATACTATTAAAAAACGTTACTAATTATTAATTTTCAGCTATAGTTTGAAAATTGTCACAAAAAATATCATTCATGATAAGTTTTAGTGGCAATTTAAAAAAATCGTTACAAAAAAATCATTAATTTTCAACTTTCAACAACAGTTTGAAAAATTTATCATAGAAAAAGTCAATAATGATAAGTTTTAGTGACAATTTATAAAAAACGTGACGAAAAAAGTTGTTAATTGTCAATTTTTAGAGACATATATATGCAAAAAATCATCACAAAAATTTATTTTTAGTGACGATTTTACTAAGACTTATTTTCAATAAAACTTCATGGAAATTAAGTCCAATTATTAAGACCTATTGGTAGTTTATCCTTATAATTTAGATGAATTATAAATAATGGTGGTACAAGACAAATATAATAAAATGAAATATAAAATAATATTAGAAATAGCCAAAAAATAAGATAAAATAGATAGTATTAGAATAGAAATAGAAGACCTATATAAGTAATTAGAATTAATTAGCTTGGAAGAAATGTACCAATTATAAAACCACACGTGTAGAGGATAATTAAGTTAATAATAAATTAAAAACTGAGTCATAATTTTATCTGACATTTAAGCTAATGTTCTATTTTAATATTATCTTATGGACTAAATTGATTCGAATTTAATACTTTAGGAACTTAATTGACAAAATTGAAACTTTAAGAACTTAAATTAAAAAAGGTGTTAAACTTTAAGGACTATAATTGTAATTTATCCTTTTAGCCAAAAATATATAGCATAGAGATTTTTTAAAAGTTATCACACAAAGTTGACGAAATTTGTCATTTGAAACATATTTGACATTTTTATTAGCTCCTTACATTTTTACTAAAATCTCATTTTAATAATTACACTTTCACCAAAATCTCATTTTAGTCCCTTTACTTTTAATTTTCATTAGCTCTATTAACAATAGATGGATGTAATTTGATTTAAAGTATAAACGGTTGACTGTTACGATTAAAAGTAAAAAAACTAAAATGAGTTTTTGGTGAAAGTAAGATTGACTATTATGATTGAAAGTGAACGGCCTAAAGCGATGATTTGATAAAAGTGCAAGGGTCTTAAATGTAAATTATTCAAAATATAATTCAACTAATTACACTTTTCAAGGCATATGTCAATACAAACTAAGACAAATAAAATAAAAATAAATCAAAACTCACAAATGAAAGTAAAAATCTCCAAACTATTTATCATTTTGATAAATTTATTAGTATCATTAATAGTATTAAATAATCATTTTATAAACACAAAATATTAAATTTTTTTTTTCTTATTATTAAAAGGAGAGGTAATATTTAAATAAAATAATAAAAAAATTCTAAAACTTTATGAATAAATAAGTCCAATTGATAAGATATATCCAAGTGCTTATTTTTTTAATAAATATCTCCAATTAATTCAACAAGAAGATCAAGAAAAGCAATCAGAAATAAAAAAGAAGATTCAAAAGGAAGATGAAGACGATGACGATGACGATGATTAATATGACGAATTTGATGTGTACAAAGAAACTGGTCGGTGCTCTGATTTCTAAGAATTTTTTATTTAATCAATATTTAGCATTCTGTTGAAATATAGGACATTTTTTCTTTGATTTTGATTGTTGATGATGGTTGAAATTGGAGACTTCAAACCCACCATCATTGCCTTCCTCGATGAGCTTGCGATTGAATCATTCTCTAGATTTACTGTGGATTGGCCATTGGTGGTATGCATTCTGATACTACTTTGATACGAAATCATAAATCCTTCTGATACAGAGTGCACTATTTGTAAGATGACTCTTAATACAAAGGCAATGCACAATATGTAGTATTGAAAGTTTATAATAATACATTGATAAACAATTAATTATACACTCATTAGTGAGAACAATAAGATTAATTCCTATTATATAATCAACGACTTTTTAGAAAAATATTACTAGTTCATTCTCTTATTCAGATTCAGAAATTACTTCTAATTCACTATTAAAAGTTCTCCCACCTGTTGTTCCTGTCATTGGCATTGGATTTGTGGAGGCAAATGGACTGTGGGGGACTATTAGAGTGTCTCCATCTCCTTCCAACATTTGTACCACAACTTTCATCGATGGTCGGTCCACTGGGTACCATTGTATGCACCAAAGTCCCACAATTGTTAGTTTCCTTATAATTTTCGCATCCCCGTCTTCCTCAATTTGTATTCCTAGATCTTCTCCTTGATGCAAACGTTTGTATATCCACTCCGGAAAATAACACTCACTCATGTTTTGTGTTACCGTATTTTGCCTCCCTCCAACCATATCTAGCAACAACATCCCAAAACTATAAACATCTGATTTGTACGACACATTCCCAAAGTTCCTGGAGAATACTTCGGGTGCAATGTAGCCCACAGTCCCTCTAGCAGTAGTCATGGATACAACACTTTGTTCCTTCGAACACAATTTTGCTAGACCAAAATCAGAGATCTTTGGGTTAAACTTGTTGTCCAACAAGATGTTGTGAGGCTTAATATCAAAGTGCAAGATTCGTTGATCACACCCGAGGTGAAGATATTCAATTCCTTTAGCTATACCAAGAGCAATGTCTTCCAGTTTCTTCCAACCAAGTGAACGCTTTTGTTGATCAGAGGCTATAAACTTTTCAAGTGAATTGTTTGGCAAGAACTCGTAAAGCAAAGCTCTTCTGAATCCATCAGCACAATATCCTACCAAGCGAACCACATTGATATGGTGGATTCTACCCATTGTTTGCACTTCATTGATGAACTCATCTCCATTTCCTTTCACATTGTTAAGGATCTTGACTGCGACATAAACATCATTGGAAAGCTTTCCCTTGTACACTATTCCGTAACCTCCTTGGCCTACTTTGTCCTCAAATTGATTTGTTATTTTCTTGATATCTGCATAAGCGTATCTTGCAGGTTTGAGAGCTTTGTAATCCTCCAAAAATTTGTCAATCTTTACTTGATCTGCTTTCTTTATTTTGTTTGATCTGTAGACATGATACATTGCAATGACAACTACAAGAAGAAAAGTCGGACCTAGGACTGCCCCTGCAATCATAATAGACCATGTTAGTAAATTTCTACCTCCTCGTTGACAATTGAAATTATGAGAGGATGGACCACTTCACCTGCAATCTTTAGTTTCGTCAATGCACCTGTAAAAGTTTGAAGATTTCTTAAAATACATATATATAATTAAAAAAATTTACAGTAGATTCATAATAAACTAAGTAAAAGAAACTGACATGATACAATAAGATATCCAAATAGGGTCAAACCTTCTCATATATACTAGTCCAACTGTATCAGCAATTAACATAGGCTTAATTAATCAAGTTTGGACCTCAACACATGCTCCATTAGGTGCACAACTTCTAACAAAAAACCACACAACCTAATCTATATGGCAAGACTGTATCATCCTCGCACAATCAACAAGACTAGGTAATTCAACAGATCAAAACAAAATAAAACAAGGGCATTGAAGCTAATATGATCTTGTAGCCCGAGGGCGTTGGATTAAATTTTTTATTTGGATATACTATTGAGTTGTAAATAGGTAAACAAAATCTTAACCATTGATTTGTGAAAATACTGATGTTGCGCAGATTCGAAACTCGATTTCCAGTTCAATTATCCAAACTGGAGAGAACCTCGGCCCGAATTTCAATTCAAAATTGTGGTGGAAGACAACATCATCAGTGTAAAGCCAACGCAATAATTACAGATGAGATAAGATGGTAAACAAAATGTAATAATCGTAACTTGAAGTAAGAAGGTAGAAACTAGCTAGAGTAGAGGTGTACCCGTAGATGGCTGTCTGGGCTTGTCAAAGCATTCAGTTGATCCATTTAATAATAATTGGCTTTTGCTGCTACTGCTGTTGTTGTTTTTCTTGAATCCACAATTCTTGCCTTGTGCTTCACATTTCCCACAGTCCGGTTTACTCCAATTCAATTGAAGATGATCAAATGTGATGGTGCCATAACCATAATAAAAAATTTCTTCTGGAAGTGACATGTTATACATCTTTGTGCAAGAAACGAGCAACGAAGTGTAAGAAGTTACAATGGCATAGACTTGGTGACTCTGGTCACTAAGGCAAGCAATCTGTATCATCGAAGATTTATCCCGTGTCTGGGAACAATTGATGAAGCTAACGTCTTCGTAGTAGTAATTTGTTAGGAATTGGAAGGGAAAGGCAGATTGGTTGAGGCTTGGAAGCTGTCGTGGCAAGCATACTTGGGGTTCAGAGTCAGATATATTTATGGTCTGAGATTTGTAGTCGATATGCTTAACAAAAGCAGAGACAGAAAATGGAAGGTCGAGGACGGGGAATTTGGAATGATGAATGCAAGAAAGATCAAAGCCAGGATACCCACATCGCTCGTGCTGTTTCCCTTTGAGGCGGAAAGGGAATCGGATTTCAGGGCCGTGATGTTTTCTGCAACTTGTTGGTAAGCACTCAGGATCTTGTTCTTCTGCTCCTCCTCCGACTCCAACTACTGTAGCTGCTGCAGCCATTGCTACTAATAATAGGACTATGAGCAACAGAATTCCTTGGAAAATGGCCATCTTAATTAATTAATTAATGGCTAATATTTGATACTCTGAAACAAAATCCCAACTACTCTGCCAAGTGTGTGTTGTTTGTCGTCGAAGAATTTGCTAATGGCGGTGTTGTTGGGTTATATAGACAAATTTTGTTCTGAGGGCCACCAAAAAAAAAATAATTCACTAATTTATTAGTAATATTATATATGACCGTCTTTATATTTTATCTCTTTTGTTATTTTGGTTTATACATTTTTAATTGGCCTAATTTTGATCCTAATTTTTAAATTTTGTTTTAATTTGGTCCAATTAATAACATCATTAATGTTTCTTAAGAAAAATTATCACTAAATTGGTTAAGGTTAACTAATTGAATTGAATAAATTTATAATTTTATCCTTAAAAATATGACACGTGTTTTGTTCGTATTTTCTATAAAAAAAATGTTAAGAGTTATAATTAATTGGATTAAATTGAGATAAAATTACAAGTTCAGGATCAAAATTAAGCCAATTGAAAGTACATGGGTTAAATGACACAAGGGAATAAAGTACAAGAACTATCATCGTAATTTGTCCTATTATATATCTAGAAAAATTATCTAAAAAAACATATTTAAACACAACAAAAATAATGGAGAAATGACAACAAATTAAGGTTTTGCGGATAAATTTAGGGACAAAATTGCTCTTTAGGGATCACATGTTTTTATTGCCAAAAGTGTATTATTCTAATTTTAGCAAAAAAATTGGATATTTTAGCGAAGAATTACTATCATTTTAGGACTAAAATTTTTGTCTCAAAAACAAATCTTTTAGGAACCAAATTATTTTGTCCCTAAATATGCATTTATTAGTGACATTTTGAAAATTGTTGCTAAAAGCTATATTTTTTTTTTTATTTTTTATTTTTTATACTTCGAATGACCTTTTAACGACTATCCCCTCGATAATCAAAATTGGTCTCCAAATATTTTTTGTAACAAAGTTTTTATTTTTAAAAATAAAAATTTAGTACCTAAAACTCTTAGGGTATGTTTGATTGGACGGACTGGATAAGGGGGATTAGAATCCATCGGACTTAAATCTTGGGATTGTGAATCTCTTGGACTATTTGGTTGGATTAGATATGTATCTTGTGTTTATTTTCTGATGGGATTAGATGTCTAGAAATGGCTATTTTTAGTGAATCCAATGTTGATTGGACGGACTGGATAGAATAAATGAGAAAAAGACTGTTTTACCATTTTTTAATTGTTTACTAAGTAATAACAATATTAAACACATCTTTAATATTTTAATTATTTTTAGCTAGATTAAATAAAAATATATTTTATTTTATTTTTTACACAATTAAATAAATTTATTTTTTAAAAATTAAATAAATTAAATAAATAAAATATCAATAAAAATATATGTTATTTGTTTAATTAAAACTTTAAATAAATTTGTTTTTAAAAATAATAATAATTAAAAAATGAAATTAAATAAAACATCTATTAAAATTTAAATAATGAAATTAAATAAAATATAAACAAAATTTTAAAATAAAATATCTATAAAAAATTATTTTAAAAATAAATAAATAAAACAACAATAAAAAGTTAAGTAAAATTATTTTATTTTTAAATTAAGACATTTAAATTTTATTGAATTTTACTACATATAGTACATAATTAAATAGTAGATGGCCAAAATGGTCATTTCACTACCTAATCCCAAAAGTAAATAGTCCCTCCAAAATTATCCCCCAGGATAGTATAATCCCCCATATAGGGGATAAAGAGTTCGGCCGGACTCCATGTCTGGCGGATTACGAAAAAAAAAAAAAACGCCGAATTGAATGCTTCCCCAAAATTACAATTTGCACAATAAATAATCCCCCTTTTCTCCCCCAATCAAACACACCCTTATTTGTTGTGAGATCTCATTAGATGGACTTACGGGGTACATGGTCTTCCGACCTCTTGCATCAAAAGTCGTGGGTTCCAATCTTTTTTTAATTTTTTTTTAAATTTGTTTTGTTTTTAGTTTTTTTATTTTTAAATTTGTGTCAGTTTTTTTAGGCCCGTCTAAGTGTAAAAGGACTTAAACAGTAAAAAAAAAAAAAATCAAAAAAATTCGTTAGAGGCAAAAAGGAAAGTGTTACCTTTTTTTAGTGGACTTCTTTTACATACTTTCATTTAAATTCTTTTCTTTTTTTCTTTTCTAGCATTTCTGGTCAACTAAAACTAAAAAGTGCAAAAAAATTTTGAAAAAAATTACAAAAAAAAAAGCTAAGGCAAATTGAGCATAATTACACTAACATCCCTTTTACTATGTGTAAATGACCAACACCAATGCATACTAAAATCAAGAAGATAAAGGGGAAACTTACATCTAGGTCGCAATAGGTACACTTATTGCCTAGGCTAGTGGGTCATATGATAATTAGCGGCATTTTTTTATCAAACATTGACAATAATGTCACTAATTGTCAGTTTTCAGTGGCAGTTTAAAAAATTCATTACATAAAACGTCACTAAATGTAAGTTTTAGCGACAGTTTAAAAAAATTTTCACAAATTAACGTAACTGATTGACAATTTTTAACAATAGATTCAGAAAATAGTCACAATTTTTTTTTAGTGACAGTTCTGGTAAAATTAACTTTTAGCGCTGAATTAATAAGACTTAATGAGCATTAAGTCTAGCTATTATGACCTGCTAATTTACCCAAGATGGATAAGGTAAACTATAGTCTTACATTTCAATGTAAAAAAGATGATAATATATAACATTATTTTTTCATTCATATGACTTACAGATTTATAATGAAAATAGGTTAATGAAACCTTAAAAAAACTCAATGGTATTATGCCAAATTTATAAAAGTCATTATATATATTTTTAACTAACGTCTGACGAATTCCCTTGTTCAAATTTTATTTTTTAATTTCTAATTTTTCTTTTCTAAAGCAGACTTGACTAAGTGAGATTCTGCATTGTTTTCTATAGTAGACTTGACTTCAACCCTCATATAAATGTGTAGACTTGTCTTTCACCACATTTTTCTAAAGTGTTAACCTCAACATTTCTTGGATGAAAAATGAAAAGACTCTAAAAGATTTATCAAAAATCTTATGAAATGTCTCACATATTCGTCGAACATTCAATTTCTTAGCCACCACTTGGAGAAGTATTTGGGTAGGTCTTTGATATAATTAGAAATTCTATATATCCATATTCTCTTTTTAGGTGTACATATTTTCAATTATGATGTTTTGTAATATATATATATATATATATAATTGAAAAATCTAGAAATTTCCTAGATATTGATTTGTGATTATGTATCAATTTTAAGCAATAAATAACAATCTCAATTAAACAATCAAGACAAATCGACACAACGATTTTAACATGGAAAAATCACAATTGGAGCACCTCTAATTGTGATAAAAAATCACAGGCAAAAGTCACAAAACAATCCACTAAAAAGACATAAAGGAATTATACAAGTGTACTCTCAATTACCTAGCGAATATACGCCAGAATTAAACCAACCCTTATGTGCTTCTTCCAGCCTCGTCTTCACCTCAGAATTGTCTTGCCTAACAATGAATCCACAATGCTGATGTCGAATCATGACAATGAGCCACTCCGTAATCCACCAAAGCTTCAGACTTGAATTCTCCAGAATCCACCGAAGAACAACATTATCTTTTTTATTGAATAAGCAAACAATCCTTTGATGTATTTTTCTTAAACCATGAGTTGAATACTCAATTAAACATCAAAGAAAACTAGAAAAGAAACTCCAGATATAAACCCTAGAACCCTTAAAGAAGATCTGGAAGTCGTAATCGTAGATTTGAAGCAACTTGAGCTTTTATAAAACCTGAAATCGCGAGGTCCGCTCGAGCGTGGGAATGGACGCTCGAGCAGGGACTCTATATCGCATGTTCCAAAACAGGGTGTACGCTCGAGCGGGGAAATGGACGCTCGAGCGTAAAAACAAGCCTCACAGCCTATTTGCAGACAGGTCAAACTTCTGGAACCAAACATTCTCTGCTCGAGCGGGGAAATAGACGCTCGAGCGGACAGGAAACTTTGAATGCACTTTTGTATTTTGTAAGGCACAATTCAGGTTGGACTCGCATCTAAGTACTCATAACCTCACTGAAATAAAAGAGCGAATAAAAGTACAACTGAAAGGAGTTTTGTCAAACGAGATTGCCAAGAATAAAAACCTAACAATATATATTTATAAAAAGTTATAAAGTAGTTATATTATAATAAAAGTAAACAAACATATAGATCAAGAAAAAAGAAAAAAGAAAAAGCAAGAAGACCTTAAAAGGCTGAACAAATAATCTAACAAAAACTACTACTACAACAACAACAACAACAACAACAACAATAGCAACAACAAAAATCGGAAAAAAAAAAAAGTTATGATCTAGGAAAAACCATAATTTTTCTTACATGTATGGTTTGAAAAAGCAAGATCTGCATCAAACCCGTCGTCGTCGTCATCCTTGACGCCGCTGCCCAACTCCGACCCTGCTGCCATCGTACTTCGGTCACTGCCAAAATGCATAGTTAAAAATCTAAAAATCTATGTCAAAATCAGAGGAGAAACTCTCAAAGACCTCTTCTTAGGCATAAAAAAAACCTTAAATCTACACTTTGAAAGTGTTTTGGGAGCTTGTCGAAGACACGCCGGAAAGTCACCACAGAGGCATCGAAAATAGCCCAGAGAAAGGGGCTCTACAGCGACCCCGTTCTAAGTCCAATGTTTTATAATCATTTAATTACGAATTAAGTAATGTGTAATTATGACTCTCTCTGGTTGGAGGGTCTAAATTTTTTTGAGTTATGAGTCATTATATTGTTAGATATAATTCATTGTAATTGAGAGGGTATTTTTTGGTAAAAATTGGGCCGAGCTGTGAAATGGACTTTGTGGCCCAAAATGCCAAGGACTGGGTAAAAAGGCTGAAGTGTTACTCCGGCCCAAGAGAAGTCACTCCGGCCCAAGCTGTTAAAGTTACTCCGGTTCATAAACGATAGATTTACTCCGGCTCTGAGGAGATGGTGACTTACTTCGGTCAAAAGAGATGAAATTGCTTCGGCTAAGGAATTGTAAAGCTGCCTCGGTTTGGACAATCTGAGTTAGTCCGGTCTCAAAAGGTAGTCTGGTCATTATGAAATTCGGGGTAGGTCGGTCGGAATGTTGCTATTCAGTAGATCGGTCCAAACACACCACGGTTCGTGTATGAGAGAACCGAGATATGGTGTAGCATAAAGAAGAACCAAACTACTGTTAGTACGGCCTACTTTGTGGCTCGGCATAGCCAGTTTTACTTTGGTCATATAGTAGTTCGACCAAAGTAAAAACCATCCCACTTGGTTTAAGCAGTGGGGGAGGGTGTAAAAGGATAAGCATTATCCTTAGGAGTATGAATCCTAGGAGGACTCTGCATGGAGAAATACAAGTCCTACTAGGATTGTGCCACGGGAAACTTATAAAAGCTCACAAACATCACCTTGGAGGAGGTAATTGAACATAATTCTTTCTGAAAGCATAAAACTTTGTCTATTTGTCAAGCTTGCTGACTTAGGCATCGGAGAGGTTTCCGGCACACACCCGCCGGCTAGCTCACGTTTGTGTTTTCAGGTCATAAAGCGACGTCGTACGGAGGAGCGTGGACTTGGTCAACAGGATTATACGAGGAGAATTATTTCCTCCCCGTACAATTGGCGCCGTCTGTGGGAAGAACAGGCAAGAACAAAAACCTCTTGACTGAGCTTCTCCTTTTTCTCAAATCAATGGCACACATTGAAGAACTACCACAGTCCGCCGTCAACAGACTAACTCCAGACGGGGGCACAAGGCGAGAAGGATTACCCTCTGTCCCTCCTATGGCAGATCTGGAGCCCCAACAACATAACTCCAGGAGGAGTGGCAGGGGAAGGCGGAATAGCAGCCCTCGTCACTCTCAAAGTCCTGACAGGCAAAGGAGGAGGATTGATCCTCAGGCACTGGAAGATCGCGTGAAGGAGCAAGATGAACTAATTCGAAAGATGGCGGCGGACATGGAAGCATTAAAATGCCAGATGAAGACTAAAGATGTGGCGACAGGAGAGGGGCGCAAGCACAAGACGCCCCCTCGCCACTCAGAAAATCGTAGTAGGAATACTACACCCTCCCAAGGAGAGAGCAGAAGCCTCAGGACAGGCGACACTCATTCCTTATCCTCCAGAACTCGTCACTCCAGGTCTGAGAGGACGAGATCCGAAAGATCATACACTGAAGGAAGCACGTATTGGCCTTCGCACTCACACCAAACCAGATCTAGACAAACAGAGCTGCCCAGGTCATCCGACTTACGAACCGTGCTCGAAGAAAAAGCACGATGCAAGGAGGATGCCAGGGCAAGGGATCCACACCGAGTTTCGGCCTTACAACGGTTGGCTCCTCGGACGCATGGAAGCGTCGAGGTTGGAATGCCAATACCGCGACCGGCCTACGAACCAACGGACAAGGCATTGGCAAGATTACAGACTTCGCCGTTTGTTCCAGCAATTGAAAATGCGCCCCTACCATCGGGCTTCCTTCAGTCGAAATTCACTACCTATGAAGGGAAGACGGACCCGTATTCGCACCTGAGCCACTTTCGCCAAGTCATGGCTGTGTACAGGCGAAACGAGGCCTTAATGTGCATACTCTTCCCATCAAGTCTTGGCGACCTAGGCTTGACCTGGTTCGAAAAGCTCCCAGAGGGCAGCACAGCCTCCTGGGCCCAATTGGCAGAAGCGTTCGTAACGAGGTTTCGAACAAACACTAAAACACCGGTGGAGATAGACCAGTTACTCTCCATTGACATGGGTGAAAAAGAGACCCTCAGATCTTACAACAGTCGCTACTGGGAGACATTCAACCAGATTGGAGACTGCCCCACCAATCTAGCCATTGCACAATATAAAAGAGGCCTACCAGTAGGGAACAGACTAAGGGATTCGATTACCATGACGCCACCCCTCACCATGGAGGCCCTGATGGAAAGAGTGCATCAGCACATCAGGGTAGAAGAGGATGGCGCACGTGCAAAAGCAAAATCTAGTACAACAACAGCACCAGAAAAGAAGACCTCAGCAAAAGTCAATACAATAGATCGGCAGAATAAAAACGGGCGTGGCAGACGAGATAACGGAGAAGACCCAGACAAAAGATGGTTGAGAATCCGCACTGCCATAACAACGGTGTTCAAAAAACCAATATATCGGATTCTGAGCGAAATAAAAGACGAACCTTTTGTTAAGTGGCCAGCCAAGCTAGGGGAAGCTCAGAAAAATTACGACGATAGATCACGGTGCACCTTCCACAAAGAAAAGGGGCACCGAACTGAGAATTGCACGCCACTGAGACAGCACTTGGAAGAATTAGTGGCAGCAGGCCACTTGGACGAATACATTGAAGGAGGGACGCAACCAGCCCCCCAGGATCATAATAACCATCCCAACAGAATGCCAATTGACGCCCCACCACAAGGCATCATCAATGTAATACATGGAGTCTTTGAACCTGAGCGTGTATGCGAGCTCAGGGGATCAATAAAGAAGGCTGAGCACTTTAGGGAAGTGTTAAGTGCCCAACCTGCCGCCAAGAAGGGGAAGACAGAGGCAACAAATGTCATGTCCTTTTCGGATAAGGACTTGGATCGAATATACTGTCCACACAATGATGCGCTGGTCGTCACTCTCCGAGTCAAGGATTTTGACGTCAAGCGGATTCTGATCGACCAGGGTAGTTCATGTGAGATCATGTACTACGACACATTCAAGCAACTGAAGCTGCAAGACAAAGACTTGGCACCTGCAGTTTCTCCCCTGATTGGATTCAACTCCATGCCAGAGTGGCCTGTCGGCAAAATAATCCTTCCAGTCAGAGCAGGGAGTGTAACAAAACAAGTGGAGTTCTGGGTATTGAAGGTCCCCTCCACATACAACATCATCTTGGGCAGAACATGGCTGCATGCCATGCGTTCGGTAGCGTCGTCATACCATCAGGTAATGCGGTTTCCCAACGACACCGGCATAATTGAAGAAGTCTATGGCGATCAGATCATGTCAAAACAATGCTTCGCCACAGCGAATGGAAGCCGAGCTGCCAAAGGATACGTTCATTCGGTGGAAGAACCAGAAAGTAATGAACTATTCGCGGACGTCGGCAAAGAGGCTGATCAGAAAGCGGTGGAGGACTTGGTGGAGGTAAAAATAGATGAGAAGAACCCGGATAAGTTCTTCTTGCTTGGCTCATCGTTGTCCAGCACTGAGAGATCAGAGGTCTTGGAATTCTTGACCTCTAATATCGAAGTGTTTGCCTGGACACCCTACGACATGCCAGGTATTGATCCAAACTTCATCAGTCACCAACTCAATGTCCACCCATCCGCCAGACCAGTCATTCAACGCACACGCAGATCGGCACTCCACCACGCCGAAATAGTGGCAGAAGAGGTAGGCAACCTGCTGGAGGCAGGAGCAATAAGAGAGGTGCACTACCCAAGATGGATCTCCAACACAGTTGTAGTGCCAAAAAAGAATGGTAAATGGCGTGTCTGCGTCGACTACAAAACAGTCAACAAGGCGTGCCCAAAAGATAGCTTTCCTCTACCAAGGATAGATCAACTGGTGGACTTAACGGCAGGGCATAACCGACTTAGCTTTCTGGATGCATACAGAGGCTACCACCAGATCGCCATGCATGAACCAGACTAGGAGGTCACATCCTTCACAACACCAAGGGGGTTATATTGCTACAAGGTCATGCCCTTTGGCCTAAAGAACGCAGGGGCGACATTCCAAAGGATGGTCACCAAGATGTTTGAACCATTGTTAGGCAGAACAATGGAGGCTTACATCGACGACATGGTGGTCAAAAGCAAGGACGAGAATGACCATCTTAAAGACCTAGGCGAGATGTTCCAGATCCTGAAGAAACACAAGTTGCGCCTCAATGCGTCCAAATGCTCATTCAGAGTTGGATCTGGCAAATTCTTGGGCTTCCTGGTGACCAACCGAGGTATAGAAGCAGACCCCTCTCAGATCAAAGCAATCCAGGAGTTGGAGAGACCAAACTCAGTCAAAGAAGTACAGCATCTCACTGGTATGGCAGCTGCGCTCAACCGGTTCATAAGCAGGTCATCAGACAGACTACGACCATTCTTCCAAGCTTTAAAGGCCAAGTTTGAGTGGGATGAAGAATGCGACCGAGCTCTGGAAAGCTTGAAGGAGTACATGTCTTCCCCACCACTACTTGTTACTCCAGTACCTGGTGAAGAACTCTTTTTGTACCTGGCAGTCTCTCAGCACGCAGTCAGCGCAGTGTTGGTTCGTGCAGAAGGAATACAACACTTGCCCATCTTTTATGTCAGCAAGACATTGTTGGGAGCCGAAACAAGGTACTTGCCCTTGGAGAAACTAGCATTAGCATTAATGATGGCATCCAGAAAATTGGCGCACTACTTTCACGCCCACACCATAGTCGTCCTCACAGCCTTTCCACTAAAAGCTCTGTTCGAAAGGGCGAACTTTAGTGGGCGAATTTTGAAGTGGGCAGTAGAGTTGGGACAATTCGACATCAAATTCCAACCCAAAACCGCAATAAAAGCCCAATCTTTGGCAGACTTCGTCGCAGAATTTACTCCTGGAAGTCATCATATCTGCCCAGTCGACCTAACTGACACAACCGAACTAGGGACAGAAGTTGACGCCGGAATAGCGCAACCCCTAGTAGAAGGTAGTCAATCAAGCACCAAGGCAGACCATACTAAGGACAACAAGGAAGAGACAAACAAAGGCTCACCAACAGTTCAAACAAAGAATGAAGGACAGACAGCCAACATGGACCTTGAAGAAAACACCATTCTTGACCTCACGACATCATCTGATCCTTCCACTTGCTGGAAACTATTCGTTGGAGAGATGTGGAAGCTCTTTATGGATGGAGCATCCAACCGACATGGTGCAGGGCTTGGCATAGTCCTCATCTCTCCAGACGGCCTGGTTATAGAGCAAGCAATCAACCTTGGCTTCCCAGCATCCAACAATGAAGCGGAGTATGAGGCGCTTCTCGCAGGACTCAAGTCAGCACACTTCATGAAAGCAACCGAACTAATGGTATACAGTGACTCTCTGCTGGTGGTAAACCAAATTTCTGGCGAATACGAAGCAAAGGACGACAGAATGGCCAAGTACCAAGAGTTAGTCAGAACAGAGATCAAGAAGTTTGATGTGGTAAGGATAGAACAAATTGGCAGGGAGGAAAACTGCCGAGCGGACGAACTGGCAGGCCTGGCCTCAATGACAGATACATCAATCCCTCATCCATTACTCATCGACTTCTTACCAAGACCAAGCATAGA
This sequence comes from Camellia sinensis, assembly GCF_055761805.1. Taxonomy (NCBI): domain Eukaryota; kingdom Viridiplantae; phylum Streptophyta; class Magnoliopsida; order Ericales; family Theaceae; genus Camellia; species Camellia sinensis. The sequence continues at coordinate 16,625,918 of NC_138968.1, forward strand.
AGACCCCGAAGCGGAAGAAGTATGTTGCACAGAATTAGGCCCTTCTTGGATGGATCCCATCATCCTGTTCCTGAAAGACGGCATCCTACCAGAAGAGAAAAAAGAAGCCAACAAAATAAGGGCAAAGTCGCAGCGATTTTGACTATCTCCATCTTCAGCATTATACAAGAAGTCATTCGCTGGGCCTTACCTCAAGTGCGTTCATCCCAGCAAAGTAGAAGCATTCTTATTCGAAATACACGAAGGGGTGTGTGGAAGTCATCAAGGGGGAAGGTCGCTCGCTTACAGGGCTATTTCGCAAGGATATTGGTGGCCATATATGCAAGCAGACTCAGAAAAATATGTGAAGAAGTGTGAGAAATGCCAAAAATTCGCGCACCAAATACATCAACCAGCAAGAGAACTCCTACCATTAACTAGCCCATGGCCTTTCGCAATGTGGGGCTTGGACATAGTAGGACCACTTCCAACAGCGCCCGGGGGCAGAAAATTCTTTCTCGCAGCAACAGACTACTTCACAAAGTGGGTGGAAGCAGAAGCATTGGCGTCAATCAAAGAAAAAGACGTGAAGAAGTTTGTTTGGCAGAATATCATCACTCGGTTCGGTATACCAAAAGCACTGATCTCAGACAATGGAACTCAGTTCGACAGCAGAATCTTTAGAAGCTTTTGTGAAGAATACAAGATAGAGTTCTACAACTCTACACCGGCATATCCTCAAGCAAATGGGCAAGCTGAAGCATCAAATAAAGTCTTCTTGGATGGACTAAAGAAAAGGCTAGAGAAAGCAAAAGGCAAATGGGCAGATGAACTTCCTCACGTCTTATGGGCTTACCGCACCACGCCTCGGCGATCAACTGGAGAAACACCATTCTCCTTGGCCTATGGAATGGAAGCAGTAATCCCACTAGAAGTCGGCCTCCCCACAATTCGAAGCGAAAATTTTGATCCAGACTTAAATGGAGAAGCCATAGCCTTAGAACTCGACCTTGCAGAGGAAAGAAGAGAAAGAGCACTAGTCCACATCGCCTCATACCAACGAGAGTTAATCAGAAAATACAGCAAAAAGGTGCATCCAAGACAATTCAAGATTGGGGATTGGGTACTACGCAAAGTAATGGGAAACACCTTGATCCCAGGAGACGGTAAGTTAGGCCCAAATTGGGAAGGTCCTTATAAGGTGGTTGGGTTAGCAGGCAAAGGGGCATACCACCTAGAAGACAAGGATGGCAAGGCAATCCCTAGGCCATGGAATACAGCCAATCTCAAGTTATTTTACTTTTAGCTTTTCTTCTTCAAACATATGTAATTTCTTTTTCTTTCAATAAAACGAGCAATTCTTTTTCAGCACAAGTTATTTTTTGTAAAAGTTAGCTTTAGTAAAGATTAGGCGCATTACAAGCATTTTACTCTAAGTTAGCCGGAAAAACTAACTTAGGGGTTGGCTGGAATAAACCAACACCCTTCCTATGCCCAGGATAAGGATCCAGGCCGCAGGACATTTGGTCGGAATAACCAAATACCATAAGTTAGCTGGAAAAACTAACTTCGATGGTTGGCTGGAATAAACCAACACTTGTTACTCTTCAGCCGAAGTAAGGGTAAGGCTGAAGAGTGGTTGGCTGGAATAAACCAACACTTGTTACTCTTCAGCCGAAGTAAGGGTATGGCTGAAGAGTGGTTGGCTGGAATAAACCAACACTTGTTACTTTTCAGCCGAAGTAAGGGTAAGGCTGAAGAGTGGTTGGCTGGAATAAACCAACACTTGTTACTCTTCAGCCGAAGTAAGGGTATGGCTGAAGAGTGGTTGGCTGGAATAAACCAACACTTGTTACTCTTCAGCCGAAGTAAGGGTAAGGCTGAAGAGTGGTTGGCTGGAATAAACCAACACTTGTTACTCTTCAGCCGAAGTAAGGGTATGGCTGAAGAGTGGTTGGCTGGAATAAACCAACTCTTGTTACTCTTCAGCCGAAGTAAGGGTAAGGCTGAAAAGTGGTTGGCTGGAATAAACCAACTCTTGTTACTCTTCAGCCGAAGTAAGGGTATGGCTGAAGAGTGGTTGGCTGGAATAAACCAACACTTGTTACTCTTCAGCCGAAGTAAGTGCAAGGCTGAAGAGTGGTTGGCTGGAATAAACCAACTCTTGTTACTCTTCAGCCTAAGTAAGGGTATGACTGAAACTGGATTGGCTAGATTAAACACTTTGTACTCCTCAGCCGAAGTGATTATATCGGCTAAGGAGTGGTTGGCTAGTAAGCATAGTTTAACCAGCCAAAACCGAAATAACACTTGAAAGTAAATAGAAGACATTACAAGTGCAAGCATACACATCAAAACCGGAGTAAGAGTTGCGTAAAATTTTCATTCAAAGAAAAGTCATTACAAAGGGGCATAGTTCGGTTACAAAGAAAAAAAAGTACAAAATCAGGAAAAAAGTTCTTCAATATCAGCATCAAAACCTGCATCACCACCAACTTGAAGACCGGCTTCTGGAGGGAGCTCATTTACAATGGGGAGAGTCACTTCGGCTGGAACCACGATTTCACTGGGAAGATCAACAGTTAGGTCTTCAACAGTGGGCACCGACCGAACTGGCTGGTCCACATTATCGACCGGAGTATCTTCAGAAGAGGAGTCATCGGAATCTGAGTCTTCCAGAAACTCTTGCTGCAGGGTATCGGCATACTCCGCAAGGGACTTCGGTATAAAGTAGTCTGGAGGGTTGAAGACCTCGGTCTGTTGATCATGACCGAGCTGCTCAACAGCCGCCCTCCAGCCACATTTGAAGAACAACTCCTTGGCAGCATCGCATTGTTTCACATAGGCTTCCTCCGCCTTCTTGTAGCCCTGCTTGTAACCCTGCTTTTCGGCTCCCTCCGCACTCTTTTTTAGTTGGCTTATTTCGGTATCCTTTCTCTTTTCTAGCTTTAGCAGCTCACGCAGATATTTGTCTTTCATTGCAATGGCCGCTTTTTGCCTCTCCGTTTCAGCCGAGCTAACCAGATCGGCAAGTCGACCGTTCTCTGCTTGAAGCTCGGTCATTTTCCTTTCGGCCTCCGCTAGTTCGGCCGCCTTTGCCTCGGCTTCCGCCATTGCTTGCCTTGTGGTTTTTCTTAGTTCTTGGACTTTCTTGTATGTAATATTGTTCTTTTGTAAGGCCTGGCAAAACAAAGATTTCCTTTGAGCCGAAGTAAAAGTTGGAAAATTTAGGCAGAAAAAACAGACAGAGCTACTTACCAAGATCATGGACTTGGAAGCAGACCGAATTGACTTCATTTCGGTGTTCAGTTGCTTCAAGTGGTGCTCCATGTCTTTGGGGAGGCACACACTTTTGGCCAGGTTAAAGGCCAATTGGTGGTCTTTTTCAGCCACGACCGAGTCAGTAGCTTTGATGTCTCGGTCGTTGAAGGTCAGCGGCAGAGCCCACTTCGGAGATTCAGCTCGGTCAGTTTGCTCCGGTTGGGGGGAAGGTTGAGGACTTCGGGGGATGGATTCAACCTCATCAACAAGTTGCTGTTCGGTCGATGTAGATCGGGCGCGTTTGGAAGGGCGAGATGAAGAAGGCCGTTGAGAAGGGAGGGCCACAACGGCAGGCTGCGCCTCAATCGTCGGTGGTACTTCGGCTCTGGTTGTCGCGGTCAGAAGGGCCCTAACTCTGCTTTTCTTTGCCATCTCTTCTTCAGCAGTTAATGGGACAAGTCGTATTTCTGGTAAGGTTGGGTCCGGTTCTGGTGCTTCCTCAAGAAGGAAATCGGTTACTCTTGCTTTTCGGCGACCGCTATATCGGTAGGTCGGTTCAAAGTTTAGAAGCTTGGCCCAACTTCTTTCTTTAATCCGTAGTGCGGCTCGCAAAATCGCAAGATTGGGATAGCTATACAGGGAACGGAGGTGGGCGAAATCTGCAAAAAAGAGAAGTGTTAGTTCGGTCAATAGACTAAAAAAAAAAAACCGAAATAAAGTACAAGGAAGAAGACCGAAGTCAAATTACCGGGCTCTCCCTTTTTCCAATTTATAGGTCGGCCAGGAATTTGGGCTTGAAAGTCCTCAAAGTTCCCAGAGACCCAGAAAAAATCGTCGTCATTAAGATCTTTGTCCGGTGTGTGTTTAACTATCTTCTCTCGGCGGCGGCGAATCCTAAGGTAATAGACCCACCCAGCATCTTTTGAACCGATGGAGTATTGATGGAATATTTCGGCCAGGCCAAGGTTTAATCCGGTTTGGTGGTTCAGTGCGGCTATCCCCATTATAATGCGGTATGTATTGGTGGACAGTTGGGTGGGGCATAATCTAGTCTGCCTAAGAAACTCACAGATTAATGGTTGGACAGGAAACCGTAGTCCGGTTTCTATTATGGATTGAAGGGTAAAAGGGACGAAGCCTTCGTTTTCCCAAGGAATAACATCTTTTTTGGCCAACACCAGGTGGACGTCATCAGGAATTTGGTAATCTTTCCTAAATTCGGCCATGCCACCAGGGGTCTCAACTAGATACCTATACTTACCCATCTGATGAATAAATTACTTATAATTTATATCGGTGCAAAAATCGTGCTCAGTAGCTCGGTTGAGCGCACGCAGGAGTGCTTGGGTAACCTAAGTCTGCAAAGTAAAAAACAGAGGGGGTTAAAGCACTGATCAACGGACCGTGCTACAATTTAAAAGCAAGGTATAAAAGCCCTACTTCGGCCTCAAAGAACTGGTTCTATCTCGGTTCATCAAAAGGTTTGGTAGCTCGGTTTGAGCAGTTTGCTCGGTAGACCGGTTTAACGTCTAGGGGCAGCTTTCTGAGTTCGGTCTAAAAAACTAAGAAAGCTGGTTTAGCCCCAAGGCCTAAATCGGTTGCAGTGTGAATAAAGTTACTTCGGTTGACCCTCTAGGGGCGGCTTTCTGAGTTCGGTTTAAGAACTAAGAAAGCCGGCTTGGCCCCAAGAGCTTAGTTCGGTTGAAAACCGAGGTTCCTAGTTTGATATGTTCAAAACTAGGTGATCTTACTTCGGCTAAAGTGAGTCAGGCGTTGGTGACTCTTTGAGACTTTTATGTTCTAGTTCGGTTGATTGACTACGGTTATCTACTTATTTAGGGCAAACAGGATCCTAGTTCGGTTGTTGCCTAATTTTGGATCTAAGGCAAGGTTTTTACGGAAGTTCATGCACATATGAATTATGCTATCATTTTTTTTTTTATAAAAGTACAGAAGCAAAAACAAAAAATGCACAAGCATGCTTCACCAAGATAGAGAAAACAGAAAAGAAGAAAGCAAAAACAAGTTTTTTCAAAACTTACCAGAGGGAAACAAAGGCAAAGAAGGGAGAATGGTAGCAAAACCACAGCCTCTTCGAGTGCAACGGAAGAACAGCTAGAACAGAGAGAAGACGAAGAATATGAAAAGTGTAAGTGAATGATTCAAGAGTAGAAAAGTTGTTTTGTGAAAAAGGACAGAGAAGAGGCGGCAAAAAGAGGCGGGACTGTTCAAAAAGTTCGAAGTACGAAGGCGGCGTGATAACAGCTCACAACCTATCAGAGCCCGCCACGTGGCAAGGGAAGGGGAAGCGTTACAGTCGTGATTAAAGAGACGTTTTGACCGGATAAAGCAGAGCTCGAAGTAGAACTAGCTCGGCTGGATACGCTGAAGGGTTTTTTATCTCGGCTGGAAAGGCTTGTAGAACTTCAGCTCGGTTGAAGGATTTGTAATCTCAATCATGCTATGCAGATGAAATTAAGGGGCAATTGAGAGGGTATTTTTTGGTAAAAATTGGGCCGAGCTGTGAAATGGACTTTGTGGCCCAAAATGCCAAGGACTGGGTAAAAAGGCTGAAGTGTTACTCCGGCCCAAGAGAGGTCACTCCGGCCCAAGCTGTTAAAGTTACTCCGGTTCATAAACGATAGATTTACTCCGGCTCTGAGGAGATGGTGACTTACTTCGGTCAAAAGAGATGAAGTTGCTTCGGCTAAGGAATTGTAAAGCTGCCTCGGTTTGGACAATCTGAGTTAGTCCGGTCTCAAAAGGTAGTCCGGTCATTATGAAATTCGGGGTAGGTCGGTCGGAATGTTGCTATTCAGTAGATCGGTCCAAACACACCACGGTTCGTGTATGAGAGAACCGAGATATGGTGTAGCATAAAGAAGAACCAAACTACTGTTAGTACGGCCTACTTTGTGGCTCGGTATAGCCAGTTTTACTTCGGTCATATAGTAGTTCGACCAAAGTAAAAACCATCCCACTTGGTTTAAGCAGTGGGGGAGGGTGTAAAAGGATAAGCATTATCCTTAGGAGTATGAATCCTAGGAGGACTCTGCATGGAGAAATACAAGTCCTACTAGGATTGTGCCACGGGAAACTTATAAAAGCTCACAAACATCACCTTGGAGGAGGTAATGAAACATAATTCTTTCTGAAAGCATAAAACTTTGTCTATTTGTCAAGCTTGCTGACTTAGGCATCGGAGAGGTTTCCGGCACACACCCGCCGGCTAGCTCACGTTTGTGTTTTCAGGTCATAAAGCGACGTCGTACGGAGGAGCGTGGACTTGGTCAACAGGATTATACGAGGAGAATTATTTCCTCCCCGTACAGTAATTATTATTTTAGTTGAGAAGAGATATTAAATTATGTCTGAAGTGGTATTTGGTTAGAGTACTGCTACCATCCCTACCTTTTTGCTTCAGTTAGTAGTTGAAGATTGTACCTTTGCTGACCAGTTTTTTTTAGTAGCTAAAGGGGTTATTTTTGGTGACTAAATTTTTTTTTAGTAGCTAACGTGTATATCTTTGGCGACTAAATTTTTTTAAGTCATCATTTTTAGTCGCCAAATGTGTAATTTCCTGTAATGATATTAGACTCCTTCACCATTGCAACCCTCTATTCAGAACCCCCCACTTTCCATCGAGGACCTCCTTTCTCACTATAACTTGCCTCTCTTTAGTTCTTCCTAGCACACTAGAGAGCCATCTCTTTTTTACTACAACGCCACCCTACCCTCTATAGCCCCTCATTCTTCTCACCAACAAACCCCAACACAGTTCCACTTCTAACGCCAATCCCAACTCCACTTCGAGCCCCTCCTCCTTTCTTTGCGCACCATCGCAACACTACTTCCTTCTTGGTCACACACTCTTCTTAGTGGCCAATGGTGGGATGGAGTGGGGCACGGAGGATCACCAAATCAAGGAAGTGTGGTAGTCGAAGCTAGTTGGTGGGGGTAGATAAGGTTAGGATTAAGGTTTGAGAAATTAGTAATAAGAACTAAATTGAAATTTTATAATGGGTTAAAGTTGTACAAAAAAGTATAAAAAGGTGAGAGTCCAAAAATAAATAAAAATGAGTGTTATTAGCAGCAAAGTGTTTAGTTATGATCCATTATAGTACTTAGGTTATCACTGAAAGTGGCTATATTATAAAACAAAGTTGTATCAAGACTAAAAAATGCCATAACCTCTATATGATGATATTTCCAAAAAAATTATAGTACTTAGGTTATCACTGAAAGTGGCTATATTATAAAACAAAGTTGTATCAAGACTAAAAAATGCCATAACCTCTATATGATGATATTTCCAAAAAAATGAAAAATGTATAACAGAATTTCTCTTACTAATTTGAATTTGGGATAAAAAAGAGATTTACTTCCTAAAATATGTGTTGTTCTTCATTTTAGTCTCTTAAGTTTGAATTTTGTCATTTTAATCTTCAAAGTTATCAATTTGAGTTAATTTGATCTTGGGTTTAACGTTCGTTAACATAAATATGAATAAAAGACAGTTTTGATTCTTAAAATATGAATTTCTTATCATTTTAGTCCCTCAAGTTTTAAATTTTGTCATTTTGGCCCTTAAAGTTATCAAATTGAGTTAGGACCAAATTGACTAAAATCGACAACTTTAATGATCAAAATGATAAAATTTAAAACTTGAGGGATTGAAATGACAAAAAATACATACTTTAGGGACCAAAATTGCCTTTTATTCATATTTCTGTTAATAGATGTTAAACCTAGGACCAAATTGACAACTTTGAGGACCAAAATGACAAAATTAAAACTTAAGGGACTAAAATGACAAAAAACACATACTTTAAGAACTAAAATTGTCTTTTATCCTTAAATTTGCTTATTTTTTAGAGTTTAGCTTATCGATTTGGAAAGATAATATGCAAGACAAATATGACAATTAATAATGGGTTAGCTTACTGTATATTTACAATGGAGAGATTCCATTACATCATCTAATAGTGAGGTGAGTATACTTGTCCTTCTTAATTGAAAATAATTACAAATTTACATTTGTATTTCATAATCATTAGATATGTAATGGAAATCCTCCATTACATACATGGAATGGAGAGGATCATACCCTCCTATCCTCATTTGGATTGGAGGGTGTTGTTCAGGCCTGTGAGGTCTGTTGATAATTTGAATTATTCATTTTGTAAGGCCCTTCATGCATAACGTCCATGAAAAAAATAAGGTTGATTCGATAATCGTAACCTCCTCTTTTCTCTCTCTCTTTTTTTTTTTTTTTTTTTTTTTAAAAAAAAGAAAGAAAAGTGAATGGTCTATTTTCAAAAATACATTTATCATCTATTTTTTTGGGAGGCAAAAGTGATAAAATGAAAAAGCTTTTATTATCAGATTAATTTAATTTTTTTCATAGACAATATACACAAAAGACTTTACAAAATAAATAATTCAAATTAATAAAACAAAATTCGTAATAAGTTACACGAGTCTAAACAGCACTCTCCGATTACAATCATAAATTTCTGATAAGTCTAGCCCATTATTATTGATATCAAAGAATTTAATAATTTTTGTACAACTTGAGCAGGAGGTGCATCCACGAAACGTATATGCTTGTGGTAAGGTTTAGTCTTCTCAAGTCTTCTTTGACTTGTCTAAAAAAAGTATATAATTTATAATAATTTTTATTTTAATTACCAAGAGATATTATTAGATTTATGTCTCAAGTGGATCGCCAAGGCTAGGAAGTGTGGCAGTCAAAGCTAGTTGGTGGGAGTAGATAAGGTTAAGATTAAGGTTTGATAAGAACTAAATTAAAATTTTAAAATGGGATAAAATTTTAATACAAAAAAATATAAAAGGTCAAGAGTTTAAAGAAAAAAAATTGAGTACTATTCACAACGCTCATTTAGTTGTGATCTATTATAGTACTTTGGTTATAACTAAAAGTGACAAGATTATGAAACAAAGTTGTATAAAGAATAAAAAAAATGTCATAACCTCTCCATATGATGATATATCAAAAAGTAAAGATGAAATAAAACGTTTAATTTTTTTTTGTATAGTATGTTGGTTTTGACTTTTTTTTAAATAATTTTTTAACTTTTAAATTAAAATGGTAAATTATCAAACGAGAACTAAGTCATAATTACATACTACTTAATTCATAATTAAAAATTATAAACTATCATAACCACATATATGGTAATAGAACTTTGAATTTGTAAACTCAAGACCCACCCAAATACTTGACTAAGCAATTGAACGTTCAACACGTTTTGATTGTGGTCTCCACTCAACCACCAATGAATCTATCGGAATAGTTGACTGACTTGTCAAACACGAGACGCATTAATATATAATCCAAGTCAAGTCTACACATTTATACGTGGGGTTACAATCGAGTCTACTTTTCAAGTCAAGTCTTTTGGGAAAAAATTGCAGAAGCTCACTTATAGTAGTTATACTTTAGAAAAAGAAAGAAAAAAAAAAATTACATTTAGCTGGTTTGGTTTTGTTTTTCGAGAAACACTTTTTAGAAAATTTTAATTTTTAATTTTTCATATTTTTTTTTTGTTTTAAATGAATTTTTTTTTAATATTTTAAGTAATTTTTAAAATTTTTAGACACACCTAACATAAATACACTTAAAAAGTATAATATTTGTGAAAAAAAATCTTCAAAAAATTCACTAAATATAAACAAAAAAAAAAAAAAAACAAAAATTTTGTACATTTTTCATATTTTTGTGTATTTATTAATTTTTTGAAATATTTTTTCACAAATATTTTACTATTTAGATACATCTAAGTAAGGTGCATCTAAAAAAAAAATTATTTAAAATTTTAAAAATATTTACTAAAAGCAAAAAAATACGAAAAATAAAAATTTCAATTTTCTTTGTTCTTTTTTATTTTTTTGGTGATATGGTGGTCTTCTACCTAAATGCCAAATTTTGACATATTTTTCTCATTCACAATGAAACTTACTAAATACTAATGACATTTTAATTTGAATCGTGTGTGTGCGTGTGAAAAATAAAAGAAATAGCTAGCACATCAATGAAGTCACATTACTAAGGTCTTGTTTGGTGTAACTGTTAAAACAACTTATAAATTATACCTTAACAGATTATAGATTATGACTTTAATCGGAAGTTGTTAATCTGTTTGGTATAATTGTTGGATTATAGATTTAAGTTGCTAAGTAGTATTTGTTAAATAAGCAGTAAAATAGCTTTTTCAATTAATTTTTATTTTTTATTATTTACTACTTGTCTACATTTCTCATAATAATAATAATAATCTATAGTCCATTTGGGTCTTTTTCTATTTTTAAAAAAATAAAAAATAAAAAAATCTAAGAGTATAACCATAATTAACATATCCACAGTAGAAGCTGATAATCAGAAGTAAGGAGTGAGCAGCTTCTCAGAATCAACTTTTTTGAGTTAAAATAAGCTGTTAGAATTAGAAGCTGTTTGAAATAAGTTTAACCAAACAGTTCAAAATAACTTTTTCAAAACTAAAAGCTATAAGTTAGCTTTGAAAAGTTGAAACAAACACCCCCTAAGCCCTTGTTTGGCATGGTGCTATCAGGCTAAAATAGTCACAAAAAAAAAAATTAAATTAAAAAGTTAATAAGACAAAATATCAAATCAAAACTATAATCATTTCATTTACTCTCACAAAAGTTTAAAAAACTAAAAAATCTAATCTAAACGAGATTTTTTAACTTCAGACTAAAAAAGTCAAAAAGTTAACCCACTTTCCAAATGAAGCCTAAAATTTAACATTTTGATACTATAATAATATCAAAATTTAATTGGGACCATCCATTTTAACATTATAGCATTGGAGATGCTCGAATAGGTCTTACCATTTATATTTTTACTAATATTGTGGTGATAAATCACATAATAAATATGATTTCTACTAATATTGTGATCATACATGAAAGGATTGGCCTAGTAAACATAACTTGAGACACTACTTTTTTTTTTAGGTTAGTTTATACAGAACATTTGCCTCGGTATAAATGTGTAATTATGACACGGTTTGATTGTGGTCTCCACTCAACCACCAATGAATCCATCGAAGTAGTTTGACACGGTTTGTACCACCAATGAATCCATCGGAGTAGTTCGACACGGTTTGATTGTGGTCTCCACTCAACCACCAATGAATCCATCGGAGTAGTTGACTGACTTGTCAAACACGAGACGCATTAATATATAATCCAAGTCAAGTCTACGCATTTATATGTGGGGTTACAGTCAAGTCTACTTTTCAAGTCAAGTCTTTTAGAAAAAAATTGCGGAAGCTCACTTTATAGAATCAGGATCCCCCCTTCAGTTTTCTACTTGACTTCCAATACTTGTTGGGTTATTGGACCTACTTGTAGGCCCAATTTCGATGATCTAAACCATTCACATTTTAATTAGAAAATTCAAGGAGGGAATCTTGGTTCCACTTTATAGTAGTCATACTTCAGAAAAAAAAAAAAAATACATTTAGCTGGTTTGGTTTCGATTTTCAGAAAATTTTAATTTTTAATTTTTCATATTTTTTTTTTGTTTTCAATGAATTTTTTTAACATTTTAAGTAATTTTTTTAATTTTTAAACACACCTAACATAAATACACTTAAAAAGTGTTATGTTTGTGAAAAAAATCTTTAAAAATTCACTAAATATCAAAAATACAAATATATATATATATATATATATATGAAAATTTTGTACATTTTCCATATTTTTGTGTATTTATTAATTTTTTGAAATATTTTTTCACAAATATTTTACTATTTATATATATCTATGTAAAGTGCATCTAAAAAAATAAAAATATATTTTTTTAATTTTAAAAATATTTATTAAAAACAAAAATATATGAAAAATAAAAAATTCAATTTATTATTTTTATTTTTTTGGTGATATGGTGGTCTTCTACCTAAATGCCAAATTTTGACATATTCTTCTCATTCACAATGAAACTTGCTAATGGCATTTTAATTTGAATTTTGTGTGTGTGCGTGTGTGTGTGAAAAATAAAAGAAATAGCTAGTACATCAATGAAGTCACATTACTAAGCCCTTGTTTGGTATGGTGCGATCAGGTTAAAATAGTCGCAAAAAAATAAATTAGATTAAAAAGTTAATAAGACAAAATATCATATCTAAACCATAATCATTTCATTTACCACTACAACAAATTTGGGATTTAAAGACAAAACAAATTTGTCCAAAAATGTATATATTTCGTCACCCAAAGTAATTACGACGAACATTTTTCGTCACCCGTTTTGTCGCCAAAGGGTCGTCGCTAAAGGGTCTTAGAGACGAAAAAAAAAAATCTTCATTGAAAATGATAAATTTATGACGAATTTTTTTGTCTCCAATACACTTTGTTGGGAACATACTTGTAAGTAATTAGCGACAAAATATTTTGTTATTAAAGGAGAAATTAGAGACAAAAGTATTTCATCATAAATATAAGAAATAGAGACGAAATAATTTTGTCACGTTTAATATAAATGAAGACGAAATTTTTTTGTCAAAGAAGCTACCAATAGAGACAAAAACAAATTCATCATTAAAAATGAAAAATTTGTGACGAATTTTTTTGTGTCCAATACGCTCTGTTAGGAACATACTTGTAAGTAATTAGCGACAAAATATTTTGTCATTAAAGGAATAAATTAGAGACAAAAGTATTTTGTCATAAATATAAGAAATAGAGATGAAATAATTTTTTCACGTTTAATATAAACGAAGACAAAAAAAAATTTGTCAAAGAAGCTACCAATAGAGACAAAAACAAATTCATCATTAAAAATGATAAATTTGTGACGAATTTTTTTGTCTCCAATACATTCTGTTGGGAACATACTTGGAAGTAATTAGCGACAAAATATTTTGTCATTTAAAGAGAAATTAGAGACAAAAGTATTTTGTCATAAAAATAAGAAATGGAGACAATAATTTTGTCATGTTTAATATAAACGAAGACGAAAATTTTTTGTCAAAGAAGCTACCAATAGAGACAAAAATAAATTCGTCATTAAAAATATTGAAATAATGTCAAAAAAAATTCGTCACACATTGAGGGTAATAATGACAAAATGTGACAATATTTTTTGTCATGACAAATTCATTTAGCGACGAAATAAAGAATTCATGACAAAATTAATCCTCCACCTAAGCTAAATAAGAGAAAAAAAAACCTTCTTTAGGGATGAAAATTTTTATCAATAATTCCATAATATTTTTTTCCACATTATATACCTATTTTATCAAAATCTAAATTTTAGTTCAACAAATATGACCCTATTCATGTTGAAACCTGTTGAATATAACAATTCCATCACAACTTAACCTAACATGTTATCAACACATTTACGAATTAACAAAATGAAGATATTCATTCATCATTACAAATAATTTCATCCTAATACAATAAAATAGTGAAATATCCACAAAATATCCAAAAGTTATAACTTGTTCAATTCCACCAAAAATCCAACAATAACTAGTGCAACTCCAAAAAGTATGTGTATCCTTATCAAACAAAAATGAACATTCAAGCAAATTACATCATTGTTGCACGTCAAAAATGCCACTCTAATCCAATCTGCAAAAAAATAAATTAAAAGTTTTAGTAATTAATCAATTATACAAAAGATTAAAAACATTAGTAACTCATCAATTTACAATTAGATCAATTATACAATTTATCCCTGTAACAGACTTTTTTTGAGATTATGAGAACAAAAAATTAATTTTAAGGCTAATTCACAAATGGTGCATCCCATTAATGTGTCGTAAGTTCATACAACTTATATTGGTCCCTCCCAAGGTGCATCCCATTAATGTGTAATAGCTTACCGCTCAGGTGCTAAAGCTGAGTTATCATCACCACTGGAGAAAGGAAGAAGATCAATGAGTGTGGATGGGGGTTCCGTAGTCAGAATTATAAGCTACATCTTCACGCTATTTGCAAGGGGCAAAAAAGAAAAAAGAGAAAAGAGAAGCACCAGGTTAATATTGCAGAAACAGCAAAATCAAAGCCAATCAACAGTTAGGACTCTCACTGACAAATCTTCTCAATCTAATCCTAGTTGCATAAAGTCTAATAAAAGTTCAATTTCAATATCTGAAATGTTTCACTGCTTTGCCTTTGTATTACCAAGTTAGTAAAAAAAATATATGAAACCATTTGAAGCATAAAACAACCATCGTAAGTGAGTGGTAAGTCTCCCAAACACACAACAACACAACTCTCAAATGAGCCATACCAGCAAGCACAACAAGTTAACAATAATCCAAGTAGACAAATTACTACAACTAAAAGAACAACAAGGTCTTTAACACTCAATCCCTGAGAAAAGCCGATAACCAGATTGACACTCACTAGGACCTTTTAATAGGTGTATGACGGGCAAACCTCAAACAAAGATACAGTCCATGAAAAAGAGGCATGAAATATAGAGGTTTAGAACAAGGCTCATAAATTGAATTTTACATCAGCTATTATCAAGAAGATGCAGGATTTAAGTCCTCCTTAAAATTTGGATTTTTTATGTTTTTTTTTTTTTAAATATCAAAGGATGAATGAATAAACTTCGAAACAGTGTATAACCGCATTACATATATATTACAATGATCAAACTTCGCAATAACTTAAATACAATATGGAAACACAAAATAATATGGATACCAAGAAAAAAGGTATGGAAAAAAGTGCCCCCTGTTTAATTACAATAAAATAAAATCTACAACCTTACAACACATGTATAACACGTTCCCTTCACTAATTAAAATCTACTCAGTGATAGGTTTTATAGGGACTAATATGAAATTTATCACCCAACTAACAACTTTTCCTTTTATGCCAGTTATCTAATATGGCACCATGGATAATTCTCCCCTATAAAACTCCACACCTTTTACCGCTGGGCATGTAATCATTGGAATGACTTGTACAGATATAAGATATAAACAAAATTAAACTAGAAGGCAGCCTTATAGAAAAGGATTGAAAGACATGTGAAAGAGATATACTACCAACCTCATCAGAAGATTCAAGCCCAATATGTTCCTCATGAAACCAGTCCTCCCAAATACAGCACTGAATCATCTCTACCTGTTCCTCGGCTTCTGGATCAGGATAGGGGCGACCGCAGGTGCAATATGAACCTTTGAAGTTATGATTATATGAATTCTCCACATTTTCGATATCTTTGTTTGGGAAAAGCTTGCAAAAGAACTCCCCAAACTTTGAGTTTCCACAATCACACCTAAAGTTTCTCTTGGTCCACAATTCCACAATCTACTCCAAATAGCAAAAAGTAACTACCATCAAATGCAAGCAAAAAGTAATACAACAAGATCTGAGATTATACAACACAAGGTACGAATGACAAGATTGCATATTTAATAAAAAATCTGATTTGACAAAGAAAACGAAAAAACAGATTCGAGCAGAGATACGAGCAGTGGTGCAGTGATACGAATGCACATCAAATGCAAGCAGTGATGCAGAGATATGAATGTACATCATTACAGGTCCTCTCCATTAATAAAATGACAAACGGAATATAAGCGATTAAGCCAATACTAGTACTGTATTATGAAGTAACCACACTGTCACGGATATAATACGTAGTATTTCATTTAAATTTGAAGTAATATGTAAGGTAGAAATTCAAGTCATTAACATAAAAGAAAAATCAGTTAAGTTCAAAGTATGAAAACCAAACTCGATAAGGAGGACTATCATGGAGATTAAAGCTAGATGTCAGTAACCATCGCTAATGAGACTCATTATATCCAAATGGTTTGTTTTGAATAAGCAAGGATCCTTGGACAAATATTCACATGACCCCACCCACTCCCCTCCTCCCTTCTCTCTTCCCAAAGGGTAGTTAATGCATGCCAAATGTCATGTGTGATTACCATATAACACGACAACACAACTGGAAATTAAAACCACAAAACAAAAACAAAAAACAGAACAAAACAAAACAAAACAAACAAACAAAAAAGAACAAAATGAACCTTAGATGCAGTAACATTAAAATTTTTAAACTTGGATAGATTGACGTTATAGATACTTTCATGGCCTCATAATAAGTTAATATTTAATTTTACTGAAGAAACTCTCTTATAAATGCATTTGATAAATTGTAATGCTTGGCAAATATAGCGCTATGAGCACTACCTATAAATAACACTGACATGTGTTCACAAATCTACACCCATAAGTTAATGAGATATGTATCACAGAAAGATTATACTGAGAATACCTCATGGCCATCATGGCAAGACAAGCTACATGCTGTGCAAACCCCGGCATTCCCATCAGGAGTGCAGGTCAAGCACGAGAAAATCGCCTGCCTCTTCATATAACCTTTGGTATAGGTGCACTCTTTGCCCTCATCGCCACCCAAAACCAAATCCGCTTCCTATGCATTGGCATAGAAAAGAACGCAACATCAAAGTAAAAAACATTATATAACACAGAACGCTAAAGATAATAAAAAACAAAAAAAAACATTTTGGTCTCGAAATGAGATAGAGTTGTACAGAGAGATAAAAAAAGTGCCAGGAAAATTTGGCAAACAAATTTTTTTTCTCATTAGCTGTCAACTTTTGATTGTTTATTACACGGGAAAGAAAAATAAATAAATAAATAAAACAACCTTCAAAGTTTATCTAAAAAGAAAAAATATATATTTCTCTATGCCTCATTTTTCTGCTGGTATTCATTACTAAGTGAACCATAAATGAAACCCCACACTTACTAAAATTCAAACATCAACACAAATTAAATTTAGTTCTGACATTTTAAGTTTTATTTTGACATCCCATCTACATTCTCAGTCAAAATGGCACATATGTCTAATATACTTGATGGTTTTCTCATTAAAAAATTGCATCTATTTACATTTTATTCACACCTTTGCCCATGATAGTACAACATAATTAATAACAAAACAAAAGTTTAATTACCTATTCTTTTAAATTAACAAATCATAATAACGAATTACAACCGTTACATTTCTTATTCCAATTTTATCCTCCAAGTAATCTGATAATTCTTATTATGTCCAATCTCCAATTTTGTCCTCCATTAATTATCAATGACCAAAGCATTGCCATTACAACTAAAACACCAACTTTGTGCTATATCATTTGATTCGTTTATAGTCTACTAAGCACACATACAGACACAGGACGCGGGTTCAAGTACAAAACAATAAAAACATGTTGACACACTAATTTTAAAAGAATGAAGACACAAACATGTTAAGCACGCAAAAACCAAATAGATATCTATTATTCTATTTATATCCATATATGAATAGAATAATAAATTATTCATACCTTGAGTGACAAATAAATTCATATTTTTATATGAAAAAAATAACAAATAATTTATTTTCCATGTCTACTTTGGAAAGGATGCAAGAATAAAAATGATTAACACCTATTTTAAGATGGCCCAAAGTATTCAAAAAATAAAGGGGAGTTATTAAAGCCAATGCATAGAGATTCCAAATTAAAAAATCCTAAATTAGGGATTCATAGACATGACTTCTTTTAATTTTAACCATTTACCCCTAGTTTCATTTCCTTCAAACTTGCGCGAAGAGTCCAAGACCCTTGATATGTAACATACCTATGTGCCAAAGTGTGTTTGATTTTAAGAAAACTAGAAAAAGAAAAGGAATCATGTGGACTCATTTGACACATATCTAACACACATCAACAATTGTGTCAAGATTCAAGAATTTTGATGTTCAACACGTGTCAAAAATGAACACACCTCATATCCATGATTCCTAATTACTACTAGATATTATATTCTATTAATATTTTTAACTAATTTTATGATTTTACCTCAAATTGAAAATCAATTATGTCCGAGGCAAATTTCAATTGTCTTCATATCTTTTTAACTCTTTCATAAATGTTCACGGTATAAGCCTTACTTATTTATGTGTTATTTCATAATCTTCTCTATGCAACTTACCCATATAATCCCAATTATACCTTCTTTTCTTGATTAGCAATAATCCAACTTATATCTTATATGAATTAAAATCGATTTTGGCCTTTAACTTATATGCTAGTAAATTTTATGTTGTTTATCACATTTTTTTTTTATTTTATTATGTCTATAATAGTCATTTATAGGAATATTTCTTTCCATTTTTGTACTAGATAAGTAGTTTATAGTATATAAAAAGATATTGATTTCCATGTATGTATGTCTTCAGCCTTTCATTTTTATATTTTCCCTTAACAATAATTGATAACAATTGAGTTGTAACCCATCAGGGTATTCGACTGGTAAGTTGTATAAGTTCTATCCATGAGGTCTTAGGTTCAAGTTATGATGTCCTATTTTGCCCGATATGTGAGGCTAGTGGGTGATCACACACACATATCCCAAGTTTGTGCTCCTGGGGTGGGTGGGCCTAGGATCAATTCTCGATTATTCAAAAAAAATAATAATAATTGAGTTGTTGGCTAATGTAAATGTCATATAAATCTTCTATTTTTTTGTTTACACTCTTGCAATTCATAGTAACTTGTTTAATTATAGTGGTAATTCCATAAGTCCTAATTTTTAATGGATGATGATAATAATCATGCTATTGTGCATGTATACAAATAGATATAAACACAAGCTATTACATAATAATATAAGTTATAACAATGACCTTCATTTCATTTTAGATAAAAATTTCTCACTTACATGAATGCATAACAGTTTTAAAAAGATAATGATATAATTCCTTCAATGTTACTTTTTATCAACCTCTGCCAAGACTCGCATACGAATCTCTTCAGCTTCAAGCTCTGAAAGCGCAACATCTAGAGTAGGCAGAGAAGATTTGTGTAGGGGCTGGTCTCTGATGTACTCAAGCTGTGGGTTTTCAACTAGCTTGACTAAAAGAAATACCATATTAAAGAGCACAAGATGGAAAATGGAGACTATGGGGACCATAGGTGGTCTTTTTTTAAATCCATCAAGCTCGGTCAAATGCAGATGACTAGGAGTAAATACAATTCTAATATTGCAAAAAGGATTAGTTCAACCAGTTTTGAAAAAATCCCAAAAAATAGATTGCTTACCACCAGACTGAAAACCAGGTTGTTAACTTACTTCTCAAAACTAAAAACTATATGATATCATACACTCACTCTTCAATTGGATAGTAAGCAAATTAATATTGAAAGTGATCTTTGGAATCGTATGGGATTATAAACGATGTTCTGAGCTTAGTGTCCATTGTGCAAAATAAATTCCAATATTCTAGCAAGAGAAAACAAATACAACAAAAATAAATAGAAATAAAAGAATAAGAGGCTGCCACATCACTGGAGGTGCATAATCACATATACCTGAGTAAGCAATCCTTTCTTCAAAAAATCATAATTTTCAAGTACTCTCTTAAGAAATATTGCATATTCTTAGAACTTGCTTTCAATCCCAAAACTTTATTTTCTTCCCCATATTCATAATTTACATTTCAAGATCAACATAAACGAACACACACTCCAGCAAGGAGTAATTTGATTCACATTGAGGGAAAAAATAGATAACAGAGGAAGGCCAAGGAGAGCATGGTTTAACGTACTAAAAAAGGACATCATTGCCATGAACTTGACTGAGTAGAGATAAAGCCAAATGGGTCTATGTAATTGGGAGAAAATTTGTTAACTTGAGCTGACAACACATTAATAGGACCTTAGGATTCTCGTACAATTGAACAAACTAACCAGAAACAGAGCCATTAAGTGTTTGATCATCCATATACAATTGAACAAACTAGCTTGTTTCATAGTGCAGTAAGCATTAGAAGCTGTCGCAAACCATAGTAAACCAAGTGACCTTTAAACATTCAGCAATCCTCTGCCCAACAAACACTAACTTATAATAAAAAAAAAATATTGGGCAAGAACCAATAGAACCATTTGATTGACATAAAATCTAATTAAACTGTGAGCATTATGGGTTCCAATTAACTAATCCAATCCAACAAAAAGCTAAGAAGTAAGTCCTCGGTTTCCTCAGCACCTAAGGCTATGTTTGGCTGGGGGATTTGATGAGTGATTTAGAAAAAGAGAGGGAAAAAGTGTGTGAAACTAGGTAAAATGCATGTAAATTTATTTATATTTCAACTATCTTTTTCCTTTCCCTTCCCAAATCCTCCAACCAAATACAGCCTTAAAAAAACCAAAAATCCCTCATTCCAGAATTCAATTTACTTATCTTTCCTCCATTTTCGCAGCAAACAAACACACAGTAAGGAAATAATATAAAACATCAAGACATTTGCATGCAACCGAACCAAAAAAAAAAAAAAAAAACTAGGATTTTAAACAAGGCAGAGAGGTTACCAATTCCTGATCCTCAACATCCTTGAGGTACTTGTGGATTGAAACCGTGGGCTCAGCTTCAGCTTCCTCTTCAAACACATCAGCCATTTTTATCCAAATGAGATCAAAAAACAAATTTTCTCAGTGAAAGCCCCAAATTCGATTGAACAAACCCGAAACAACTGATGAGGACTGTTGTACAGAGCCAAAAAAACCTATATTCTTCGAGAAAAGAGGTCGAACATGGCTTTTCGAGACATGTTAGGGCACCAATTTATCGGTGAAAACAATAGAGAAGGTGATCGCAGAGAGGAGTGAGGAGGGTTGAGATTATGTGGGTCTTGAAGACGAGCTAGGGTTTTATATGAGACTAGGGACTCCGTGGACATTTTCCCGCCATAATAGAAGGCCAAGTTGTCTACTTTTTTGATGAAATCAAACAAAAAATGTAATCCCTTCCCTCCTAATTTTTTCACTTTTTTTAGAGTTCTTTGCCCTCATTCTATGCACATTTTTTCCCCTCCTAATCCCTTCTCTCCTAACAAAAAATGGACTCCAGCGTTGCCACGATCTCTGCCAGTCGAGGTGGATCGAAGCACCCTACGCTTCCGAGGCAGACGAACACCACCGTCTCACCCTACTCTTCCCCATTCAGGCATCGCCGATGAGGTTAGGGTAGTGAGACACAGTGATGAGGCTTTGGAGAGTGGTAGAGGAGCTCAAGGTTGGGGTTTCCATGAAGGCTCAGGTTGTGATGAAAATCTGTGAGACTGAGACAATGATCTGCGAGGCTGAGATGGTTTGGAGAGAGAGAGAGAGTGTGTGTGACATACAAGTGTTTAGAAAGAGAGCTACGCCCAATTCGAAGAGTGTTTCATTCGAAGATTGTTTCATTTTACCATTTGGCGCCAAAGTATTTCATTTCGGCGCCTATATTTATTTTGGGTGATTATTGAGACCCTCCAATCACCACCCTACACACACGTGGTGGGTGGTGATTGGAGGAGAAGGAAAAAAAAAAAAGTGACCAATTAGGTGAAGAGAAGGTCAAGGGGGTGGGAAAAAAATAGGGTCCAAGTTATTATTGATTTATTTTGGTCATATTATTTAGACATAAATTGCGTTTCATGAAAAATAAAATATTTTTAACAGTTAGCATATGTGCGTCATGGAAAGTGTACTTTCTAACGGTTGATTTTTTGTGCGTCGTAAAAAGTGCAATATTTTTAATGGCTGACTTTTTGTGCGCTGTAAAATATTCAATATTTTTAACAGCTAGTGTATGTGTGTTGTGTATAGTTGATGTATTAACGGCATGCCATATGCACGTCATAGAAAGTTTTATTATTTACGGCTAACATCGCAAGCTGTAAAAAAATCATCATTATTAGCATTTATCACCTACTCAATAGACACGCCGTAGTTGAGAAATTATTTACGACATGCAAAAAAAGTAAGTCGTAAAAGTGAGAAACCACGGCTTGCATTTACTGTATGTCGTTAATGTGGAGCTGTAAAAACTCTGTTTTGTTTTAGTGCCATCTCCTTCTCCCTCTGTCTCTCTTTCTCTCTATGTGCCTTTTGATGAACCCTAGCCTTCTACTTTCCTTTTAATTAGAAGCAGCCAAAGAGTTAAGGGTGTGTTTGGTAACGTTTACGTTTTCAGTTTATATTTATAAAAATTTTATAAACTGGTTTTTGTTTATTTTTAGAAAAACATAAACTACAAACACGTTTGGTAATTGACAAAATGTTTAAAAAAATTTAAAAATATAAAAAAGAGTGAGAAATGGCAAGTGGTGGCAGGTGGCGGCAGAAGACGGCGGTGGAAAGTGGTGACGGTGGGTGGTGGTGGTGGGTGGGTGGCTGACGGTGGCGGGTGGTGGGTGGTAGCGAGTGGGTAGTGGGTGGTAGTGGCAAGTGGGTGGCGGGTGGTAATGGGTGATGGCGGGTGGGTGGTGGTGGTGGATAGGTGGCGGGTGGTGGTGGTGGTGGTGGGTGGGTGGGTGACAGTGGCGAGTGGTAGGTGGTAGCGAGTGGGTGGTAGCGGTGGCGGTGGCGATGGCGGGTGGTGGGTAGCAGTGGCAGGTGGGTGGCGAATGGCGGGTGGTGGGTAGCAGTGGCAGGTGGGTGGCGAATGGCGGGTGGTGGCGGGTGGGTGTGGGTGGTGATGGTGGGTGGGTGGGTGACGGCAGTGGGTGGTGGGTGGTAGCGAGTGGGTGGTGGTGGTGGCGGGTGGTGGCAGGTGGCGGGTGGTGGCGGGTGGTGGCGAGTAGGTGGCAGGTGGTGGGGGGTAGGTGGCGGGTGGTGGTGGTGGTGGTGGTGGTGGGTGGGTGGGTGGGTGACGATGGTAGGTGGTAGGTGGTAGCGAGTGGGTGGTGGTGGTGGTGCTGGTGGTGGTGGAGATGGGTGGTGGGTGGTGGTGGCAGGTGGGTGGTGGGTGATGGTGGTGGTGGTGCTGGTACTGGTGTTGGTAGGTGGTGGTGGCGGGTGGGTGGCAGATGGCTGGTGGTGGTGATGGTGGTGGTGGGTGGGTGGGTGGTGGTGACAGGTGGTGGATGGTGGAGGCAGGTGGCTGGTGAGTGGTGGTGGCAAGTAGGTGGTGGGTGGTGGGTGGTGGCGGGTGGATAGCAAGTGGGTGGTAGTAGTGGTGGTGGCGGTGGTGGGTGGTGGGTGGTGGTGGCGGAAGACGGCGGTGGAAAATGGTGGCAGGTGGTGACTAGTGTTGGGTGGTAAAAAAAAAAAAAAACTCAAAACTCAAAACTCAAAACTCAAAACGGAAACACATTTTTTGTGTTTTCATTTTTTGGCCAAATTTATAAATTGAAACCACTGATTTATAAATCAAAAATTTTACCAAACAAGTTTTTATTTGAGTTTTTTAAATTTTTGTAAATATAAACAGAAAACTGAAAACGTAAAAGTGTTACCAAACGACACCTAAATGTATTTTGAATTTTTTTTTAATTTTATAATTTGTGTTTTGGTGTTCGGGCTTTTTTTTTTTTTTTTAAAAAAATAACTTGGGAATTGTATATCTTCTTTTTTTTTTTATAGATAGATATATCTTTTTTTTTTTTTTTTTTTGGTGTGGTTTCTATTCGGGTATTTGTTTTTCAATTTATTTAAGATGGAGTTGTGGGTATCTTTTTTTTAAAATTTAATTTATCTGTGATTTTCATTTGTTTTTAATTATTATTATTTAGGTAAGTTATGATGTGAGTTAGATATGTGATAGACATGTAAGTTTTATTGATTTAAAGTTTATTTAGATAAACTTTAAAGATTTTTTTTTTAGTTTTTAATTTTTTTTGGTTATGTTATAATGTAATATATAAAATATAGGTAGATATCTACAATTTTAAAAGAAAATATTATCTGATTTTTTGGGGAAGAGAAAATGAATGCAAGTTTTAATATTTTTTTTTGAAAATTGGTGAGAGGGATTAGGAGGGAGAGATTATGAAATATTTTTGTTATTAAATAAATAAATTAGTCAATAGTTTTTTTTAATCTATTTTGTAAATTAAAAATCAATAATTTTGGAAAATTGATTAATTTGTCCTATTAAGTGATTTAAAATTTTGATAGATATACATAAAAAAAAAAACATAATTATATTATTAAATCATAATTCAAATTTAGATGTTATATCTTTTTGAGATTTATAGCTAAATTCTTATCTTTTTATTTTTTATTTTTGTGTGTAACCATAGTATATGAGAGAAATTGAAAAGGGTGTTGTAATAATTATGAGAGAAGTCAAAAGGGATTGTGGGTTGGGAGAAGTCAATAAATGCTGAGGTTGGGTTGGGAGAAGTCAATAAATGTTGAGTTTTTTTTTTTTTTTTTAAATCAAAAAATTAGAAAATTAAGATTAGGAGATTGAAGCTCCCAGAGGCCTTGGGGTTAAAAACCCCTTTTTGCTTAATATATAGTATAGATATATATATATATATATAGATATAGATAAATAAATAGATATAGATCGATTGATAGATAGATAGATATAGATCGATAGATAGATAGATAGATAGATAGATATAGATATGACACATACCATTTATATGACACAAGGACCAAAGTACCGGGACAACTGCTGCAATTTGCTCTCATCTAAATTAAAGGGATTTAAAAAGTTAAAAAAAAAAAGAACAAAAAATTATAATATTAAAAAATGTTCACTAAAAACATATAGATTAAAAATTAAAAATTAATTATTGTAAACTCCATACTAAACAAGGTAATGTTTTCTATTAATTTGAAAATTAAAAAATTATTATTAATTTTTCCTCTGTTTTTTTTTCTCATAAAAAAAAAATAGCTACATTAATTATTTTCTTTCTTTCTTTTTTTTTTTTTTTTTTTTTTTTTTTTTTTTGTTGAAAGGGGTTTTGACCTGCGATTTTTCTAAAATGGGTGTTCTAGACGGAAATGGTAGAGTTGGTTCAGACAATAAGAAAAAGTGCTTATGCAAGAGGCGCCTTCACTATGAGCAAGAATAGTCAGTTTTGCATAGGGTGCCTTCTTGTATAATAGCTTCAATACTGGTATGCATGAAGGGCTTAAGTGTGAGACGTATAAGAGGGGCTTTAGTGCGAAAATAGAAGAAATGGTTTACAGAGTGTCTTCTTACTTCACGACTTCAATACTTGTGAGAGAGGAGTAGGCTCAAGTGCGAGAGAGAAATGAGGGTTTGTAGGAAGTGTCTTCTTGGGTCACGACTTGAGTGTCCGTGCACATGAAAATGAGTGATAAGGGTCAGAGTGTGTCTCTTGGGGTCACGGTTTTAGTGCTCCGAAACACAAAACCATAGCATATTAATAAAGAGAAATAATTAGTGAAAAAATGTTTTTGTCTTCTTAAATACAAGAACAGAGAATTTATTATTGGTGATGAAATATTTTTGTCTTCCACAACATAACCCTATGAGACGAAAAATATATTCATTGTGCAATCAATCAGAATTTATTAGTGACTAAATATTTTCATCTCCTACAACTTATTCTTCCAAGACAAAAATATATTTGTCGCTCATTTAATAGAAAGATGAAACGGCATCATTTGCATGATGGAGTGTTTATTGGTAACGAAACATATTCGTCTTCCATAACTTCTCATTCCTAGACAAAAATATATTTGTCGCCTAATAAATGGAAATATGCAACGACATCGTTTAATAGATAGGGAATTTATTGGTGACAAATTACGTTCGTCATAAAAAATATATATATTTTGTGACAAAAATGTTCGTCTCCAATGAGCTAAAATAATTCGTGCCAAAGCAAATAAAATTGGCGCCTAAATTTTGCAGATGAAATTTTTTTTCGTCTCCTATATGTTTGAGAAAAAATAAAACAAATGACAAAATTAATATTTTATCATCTTTGGGTTAAATTTTAAGACAAAAAAAAATTTCGTCACCAAATTTTGTCACAATAGCCTAGATTTCTTGTATTTTGTTTCCTTGTTTAATTATTATTATTATTTTTTTCATATTGTGGTGAGGGGTTTACTATGAGAAAGAATGATAGCTTTGCACAAAATGTCTTCTTGGATAATAATGTTTGCATGCACAAACGGTGAGAATAGAGGAGCTTTAGTGCAAAATAGAAGAGATGGTTTATAGAGATTATTTTCTTGAGTCACAGCTTCAATACTTGTGAGAGAGGAGACTCAAGTGCGAGATAGAAACGAGGGTTTGTAGAGGGTGTCTTTTCGGGTCACGACTTTAGTATTTGTGTGTGTGTGAAAGTAAGTGATTAAGGTGAGAGTGATCTCTTAGTTTCTGACGACATTTTAATAAAGAGAAATAATTAGGGATAAAATATTTTCGTCTCAAACTCATATGTTCGTTGCCTAATCAAAAAAAATACAAAAACAACGTTGTGTGGGGATGGAGAATTATTGGTGATGAAATATTTTTGTCTCCTTCAACTTAACCTTATGAGACGAAAATATATTCGTCGCACAATCACTCAAAATGCAACACGACACATGGAGAATTTATTAACGACGAAATATTTTCGTCTCCCAAAACATATCCTTCCGAGACAAAAATATATTTGTCGCCTAATTAACAGAAAGATAAAATGAGCATGAAGAGTTTATTGGTGACGAAATATTTTTGTCTCCCATAACTTATCCTTCCCAGCGAACAAATATATTTGTCACCAAATAAATAAGAAAATGAAACGACATCGTCTAATAAGTTTCGAATTTATTGGAGACGAATTCCTTTTGTCACAAAAAACTTTAAAATTTGTGACAAAAATGTTCGTCTCCAATGAACTAAAATAATTGGCGCCAACAAGAAAAAAAATTGGAGCCTCTTTTTTTTTTTCTGATGAATTTATTTTTTCGTCTCCTACAGTTTTGAGAAGAATTAAAAGAAACGACAAAAGTAATATTTGGTCATGTTTGGGTTACATTCTAAAACGAAAATAAATTTTATCACCAAATTTAAAAAATTAATTATTGAAAACTCCATACTAAACAAGATAATGTTTTCTATTAATTTTGAAAATTACAAATTTTTTATTATTTGTTTCTCTGTATTTTTTCTCACAAAAAAATAGCTACATTAATTATCCTTTTTTTTTTTTTTTTTTTTTTTGTGGAGAGAGATTTTGACCTTTGATTTTTCTGAAATATGTGTTCTAGACGGAAAGGGTAGAGTTGGTTCAGACAATGAGAAAAAGTGCTTGCGTACATAGGGTGCCTTATTGGATAATAGCTTCAATGTTGGCATGCACGAAGGGCTTAAGTGTGAGATAGAAGAGAGGGGCTTTTGCGCGAAATAGAAGAAATGATTTATAGAGTGTCTTCTTGAGTCACGACTTCAATACTTGTGCGAGAGGAGTAGACTCAAGTGCGAGAGAGAAATGAGGGTTTGTAGAAAGTGTCTTCTTGGGTCATGACTTCAAGGTCCGTGTACATGAAAATGAGTGATAAGCGTTAGAGTGTATCTCTTGGGGTCACAGTTTCAATGCTTCGAAACACAAAACCATGGCATTTTAATAAAGAGAAATGATTAGTGATAAAATATTTTTGTATCCTTCAATACCAGAACAAAGAATTTATTATTGGTGATGAAATATTTTTGTCTTCCACAACTTAACTTTATGAGATGAAAAATGTATTCGTCACGCAATCACTTAGAATTTATTAGTGACGAAATATTTTCGTCTCCCACAACTTATTCTTCTGAAACAAAAATATATTTGTCGCCTATTTAATAGAAAGATGAAATGACATTGTCTGCATGATGGAGTGTTTATTGATGACGAAATATTTTCGTCTTCCATAACTTATCCTTCCCAGACAAAAATATATTTGTCGCCTAATAAATAGAAATATGCAACGACATCGTTTAATAGGTATGGAATTTATTGGCAACGAATTACGTTCGTCACAAAAAAAATTATATTTTGTGACAAAAAATGTTCGTCTCCAATGAGCTAAAATAATTCGCGCCAATGCAAATGAAATTGGCGCCTCATTTTTGCACACAAAATTTTGTTTTCGTCACCTATACTTTTGAGAAAAATTAAAACAAACGACAAAATTAATATTTCGTCATCTTTGGCTTAAATTTTAAGACAAAAAGAAATTCGTCACCAAATTTTGTCACAATAGCCTAGATTTCTTGTATTTTTTATTGATTTTAAGCATTTGGTGACGAAATTTGGCTTTCCTCTCTAAAAATAATACATTTGGAGACGAAATTATTTCCTCTCTAAATTTTTTTACAATGGTGACGACAAATTTCATCTCCAAAATTATAGCGATCCCGGTATTCCCTGTTGTTGTATAACTATAATCTGGACTCAGTTCCGTAGATTCGTTGTTGTCTTATCCTCATTTCTATCCCTTACTCTTTGTTTTAGAGTTTTGGGTTGTGTTGGGCAAGTTGGGAATTAGTTGGTTGTGTTTTAAAGCTTTGAAATTCTGCCCAGGTTTTGGTCTCTCCGCTCGAGCGGCGGTTTTGTGCTCGAGCGAGCTTTTGTTGCTGCCTTTACGCTCGAGCGGCGGTTTGGACGCTCGAGCGTGAATTTCCTTCTCTCAGCATTTTGGTCGTCTGCAGAAAATTCTGGGAGAGTGCACCCGGCGCTCGAGCGGATCTTTGGACGCTCGAGCGTGAACCTGTGTCTGTACGCTCGAGCGGGGTGTTGTACGCTCGAGCGGACCTGCTTTTATATCAGTTCGTGAAACCACCTTTTTGATCACTTTTTGATTTCCTTTCTCTCTCTTACTTTTTCAAAACCTCCATTGGAGAGCACCTCACTCTAAAACCGAACTTCTCTCTTAGGATTGATCTACCTAGAGTGTTTTCCTCACCTTGGGCCTTTGTAAGAAGTGTGTTGATCGTCGAGGGCTTTGTTGAGATCTGAGAAATTTGGGATTTGGAGCACTTCTGAGTTTTACTCATCTTCTCCCTTGGAGCTCTGAATTTGAGGTAGGGATATCCTACTCCTCTCTATGGATTTTGTCTTTAAATTTTGGTAATTTGAGATGTTGGGGTTGGTTTGGTAATTTTGTGAAAGTTTGGGCCTTTTGTGTTATTTTACAAAAGTTGGGGTTTTATTTGTAATAAACCTAGATGCATGTTTGGTATAGAGAAATGGAATAAATGTTGAATCATTGATGAAAATGGGACCTAAGGGTAGTAATGGTAATTATGGAAAATGACCTAATTACATTGTTTAATTAATCGAGATAATTAATTGTGGGAAATGAGGAAATGAAATGGAATTGTTGAGATTGGGAGTGCATGGGGTTAAAGGGTGTAGTTGAATTATTTATCACTCACCGAATTGAAATGTCGATTGAATATCCATTGTGCATTTATTTCCTGCTTAGAAATAATTGCTTGGGGCTACCGGTGGAGGGTAGTGTTGATTGTTGTAGACAATGCTTGATGATTAGGCAAACTAAAACTAATCAATTGGATGTGTCATAGAGCATGTCGGTTGATAGAATACATTAATTTTATGTATTGATTGATTGCATATGTGATTCTGTGTTTATATGCATTACTTGTGTATGGGAGAAGATGGGGGATGTACTCCACGATTTAGGGGAAGATGGGGGATGTACCTCTAAACCGGTTAATGGTTTAGGGGAAGATGGGGGATGTACCTCTAAACCGGTTGTTGGAATGTTGATACAGCTCATATGCTTATCGGTTGAAGTGTTGATACAGCTCATATGCTTATCTATCGGAATGTTGATACAGCTCATATGCTTATCTGTTGTAGTAGTGATATAGCTCATATGCTTATCTATTGAAAAGTTTGATTGATTTGATATAGCACTAAAATGTATATCATCATTGTTTGCGAAGTATGGGAGTAGTTTATGTGTTATTGATACAACACCATAATGTGTATCCACCTTGGATTTCGAAAGTGTTCTAGTGATGAACTATAATCTCATCAAATGTTCTGGCCAGAGTACTGAGCCTTGTTTTCAAACTCAAAGTTGAACAAAAATGAAAAGTGAATTGTAACATAGACTTGGCTATCATGGAAACGTAGGGAGATGTAAATGGAAGTGTCAGTGTTGACCATCTATCAGTTGCTAATCTTTTAGTCATTGTTCATGGTTGGTTTAGTGTATTTCTACTGGGCTGTGGCTCACCCTATATGGGAATATCATTTTCAGGTACAGGTAGCATGCCACCTCCAAGGACGTAGCTTGGGAGGCCAGAGGCGGACTTTTTGTTGTTTTACTTTTGATGTATTACATGTAAATTCAAGCCAAGGGCTTAACGTGTTTGAGTTAGTACTCTTTTGTTGTAACCAAGTGTTAACTTGGAAAGCTGTAAGCCCATAGGGCATTTGCTTTTGTTGTTAACATGTAATACTTTTTGTAATGAAACTTTGATAAATGAAAGAACGTGGAACTTTTGAATACCAATGCATGTCTTATTTAATGGGTTTAAAGTTATTATTTTGAGGGCGTTACAACTTGGTATCAGAGCGTACCGGGTTCGAATACTTTGGGTACGTGGGAAGTGATTAGTATCACAATGGGTTTCTCTCGCTTGTTAGAGACTTAGACGTAATGTTACGTACTTTTGTGATAACATGTTTATGTGACTATTTGGGTATGGAATGTAGTTTCTTGGATGTTGATTGGATCCTTGGGTTTCTGGGAGTCCTGTTGGAAAGGCACTTGATCAATGCTGTTTCTGATCGGAACTCTAGTAACGCCTCGGGACTATCATTATCTGGAAATGAAATTCGTAAGTGCTTACATGTTTATGTGCTTATGTGGAGTGAATTACAGTTGTCCATGTGTTAGGATGTAAGTGTTTAGCTTCGGCACATGTATGAGTGTGCTAACGTGTCTCCGTTACTTTTACTAGGATGCCTAGGCGAGGAAGTTGCGATTTCCCTCCTTCCGCTCGGGAAGAGCTGCGGAAACAATTTGTGGAATTACGCCAAGGTACTACACCTTTGGTGCGGTTCGAAAGATGGTTTGCTAATCTGTTGAGGTTTGCTCCAGAATTGGTGGAGACGGAGGACTTACGTTGTTTCGAGTTTGAGAGTAAGCTGCGTGACGACATCCGTGTAAGGATAGCGGGGTCTTGGCATAAAAGATATAGGGCGCTTATTGAGGCGGCCGCCCATGTAGAGGCTGCAGTGCTAGCAATGGGGCAGAGTGGAGAGGAAGCCATCTCGGCGACTCCTGTGACTTAGGGTGTTGGTAGGCCTTTTAAGAGGCAGAGGGTTTTAAACTCGCAACAGGGAGGACGGGCTAGAACTACCCTTCCAGTGTTAGATTTGGGTTCGGGGGAAAGTAAGCAGAGGGGCATCATTTGTTTCAGATGTGGTCTGCTGGGCCACAGGGTTTCGGTTTGCCCACAGAAGAAAGGGGTGGGGTTAGCAGTTCAACCAGTAGTTGTACCACCAGGATCATCCAACCAGCCGGGTTTTGGACCGATTAAATGCTCAGTGGGGAGGCAGTTGTTGGGGTCTTCATCAGCCCAGATTCTGAACCAATCTCGTGCTCAGGCACCGCCTACCTGTTGGGTGTGTAATCAGCCGGGTCATATTCGACGTTTTTGTACTCAGCCGGGAGCTTCTTTAGGGGTTTTGCAACCTAGCCAGGCTCAGTTTCTTTCGACTGGGCAGGAATAGTATCGTTTTGGGGGACTAGCAGGCCAGATTGCGAGGGCCTCAGTAGAGTCGAGTTCCCAAGCCCCAGCTAGGGAAGTTTGTAGTTGTTCCAGGTGTGGGCAGAGGGGGCATACCAGTGGTTCTTGTCCGTGACTTGTAAGCTCGTAGGTTGCCTTATGTTCGGGGATGACCAACTTCGGCGGTCCAACAAGGGACGGTAGTAGTAGTAATACTGATGGGATGGTTTTGTTTTGACTAATCCGTTTTGTAATCAGTGGATTATTGTTTTGTGATCATTGGGTTCCGTTGTGTAACCAATGTGTTTTGGGAAGGTTGAAACATCTAAACTGTTTGTTTATCTATATTTATCTATATATATATATACATATATGCTTTGTTTGTTAATTTCCCTAGAGTGGGTGAATTGGAGCATGTCGTAGCTCTAAAATTTTATTAATGTATAAAGTTGCTATAAATAAAAAAAAATTTATGCTTGTGACTTGATTTGGGGAGGATGAGGGCTAGAGAGCCATGTTTTCAAAATTTGGAAGAACCACCGAGGGGTACGTGTCCTAGCCAAGGTAATATTGGAGCGAGAACTGTTTTACTTGCCGAGTGTGTGGAATTACATGGGTATTACCCATTTAAAGTTTTGTGCGTGGTATAGCTTTTGATCTACTGTCGGGTGAACTTGAGAGGATGTGAAGTGTACGATTAATACTAGATGTAACACGTATTTAATATGGTGTCCTACGGGGGCATGGCACATAATTTTGTCAAGGTTGGACTCGTACCTTCGTGGTAAGTAACGTTGTCAAGATTGCAGGTGTACTGATTGGCCGTTTCAAGTGAAGGGACGTCAGTCCCTATATAAGGTTGTGATTGTTGTATCGGGAGCGATGTGTTGTGAGTAGCTGGTACTATACCTCGGGCTGTAGTATAATGGATGTCTCCCTAAGTTTTCAAATTTCTTTATTTGGATTGAATGTGATAAGTTCGTACCTTAGCACTGGTCAAGTCAGAGGATATTATCAGAAGCGTTAATTGGGTATATAGCCCATGGTTAGAGTGTGACCCGTGGGTGGAGTCACAGTGGTATGGTGTTTGCGGATGAAGATGTGGGTTAATGACGAGGGAGGCGAGGACTTTTACCCCTCTGGAAAGTTAGAAGAGTGAATCTTTGGAAGCCCTATCGGCGACTTGTGACGATGTCGGGGTTTGGTTCATGATGGTTGCCTAGCGGTAGTGTGGACTAGTGGTTTAGCACGGAGGCCGGGCCTCTTGATGGTACTCTCGAGATGAGTGACAAGTAAGATATAGAATAACGAGTGGACCCTATGAGTTATTGGAGGATTCGGTGTAGGAGTAAAGGGGGCTTGCAAAATAAGGAGGTTTTGCCTAGTACGGTTGAATGTGTTAGATGGGATGGTTTCGAGAGTTGTGCGGTGTTGGCAGGACTATATGAGAATGTTCGAGGGAACGTGAGATTTGTATCTCGAGTTAGTGGGAATGGTACCTGTATGCTGGTTCGTGTGTTGGGCCTTGCTAGATAGTGAGTCCGTGGTGACCCCCTTGGTTGTATAGGGGTAGTGTTCATATTGTGATTGGTTATCCATTGTTGGGTGTGGGTTATGAGTGGATGCTGCCAGCATTCTTGAAGGAAGAGCAATTCGTGTTCTAAAGTAATGAGTATAGCGTGGGTCAAAGTAGTCCTTCGTATTCGGGATGTTGTGATTGAGGTTGACCATGTCGGTCTTCGGTCAAGGAAGTGAGCAGGCTTGCTAGATAACCATGGCGGGGGATGGTGATTCCCTTAGACGCGATGTTGAGGCGGTTAAATTTTAGGAAATCCGGTGAGATTCCAAAATTTGTGGTTCGTGTAGAGAACTCCGTGGTTGGGGTTAGTGGTCTGAGTAGCACATCAGTGTGTGGATTACTGAGTGTAGAGTTTATTGAGTTGACTAGTCAGCTTGTCGGTATCAGGTGTTGGGGTGGCATTGGTCACCTTGAGTTTAGTCTCGTTCGTTGTAGACTCCGTATGTTGATTAAGGAAAACTGAAATTAATCGAACATGTTTTGTCGTTGAGTCTGACGGTTGGAATAATACATCTAATATATGTATTGATTGATCATTGTGAATGATTGGCTTTTTATACATTATGAATGTATGGTGTTTAGTTTGATGTTGATACAGCACTATAATGTGTATCATTTGTGTATTTCTGAGCCGTGTTTATGATTATAAAGTGGTTAAGTAAAGGAAGGCGGGATAAAATTGCAAAACCATGAATTTCTTATACCTTATGTGTTGATAGTACGGTTGTTATTTCTATTAATTATCATTATAGAAATGTTGTGTTCCGTGTTGGTTGTGTCATCACTACGTGAGTGATGGTTGTTGATAGTGTTAATTTGGAAAGAAATGGAAAACAAAAGTTTCCTAGTGTTTGGGGTCATCTAAATGCGTTGTTGAAAAGTTGATTTAATTCAAGGATTTTCTTTTTAAGAATTCCAGATTACTCTTTTGGGCAAATAAACTGTGGATAACTCTGCGTTTTGGGTAACAGCGTATTTGTGAAAAATGTTTACAAAGCTTTTGAGTTTTCATATGGAAAATGCAAGATTTATCCTGGAATGTTAACGTTGAAAATTTAAACATCTTTGAGAAATGCCTCTTGAACAAGAAAATGTTTTCTTATTATCTACTTTAAGATTTGCTTTAGTCGTGTTGTTGAGTAGTGACTAAGCTTGGAGCACTAGTCGGTTTTTGGTGAATTGTTTCGGGGGAGGTTTGGTTTGTTGAGACTTGCGCACCTAAGGTGGTGTTATTTAGAATGTGTTCCCTTGGTTAGTCTTTTCCTTGGTAGAGTGAGTCGGAGGCTTGTTTTGAAAGTAATTTCTTTCCTTGGGGTTCGGTTGTTGAATGCTCTGTGATCATTTGGCCTTGTGTTTTGATGTATCTTTAATTTCGAGGACGAAATTCTTTAAGGGGGGGAGGTTATAGCGATCCCGGTATTCCCTGTTGTTGTATAACTATAATCTGGACTCAGTTCCGTAGATTCGTTGTTGTCTTATCCTCATTTCTATCCCTTACTCTTTGTTTTAGAGTTTTGGGTTGTGTTGGGCAAGTTGGGAATTAGTTGGTTGTGTTTTAAAGCTTTGAAATTCTGCCCAGGTTTTGGTCTCTCCGCTCGAGCGGCGGTTTTGTGCTCGAGCGAGCTTTTGTTGCTGCCTTTACGCTCGAGCGGCGGTTTGGACGCTCGAGCGTGAATTTCCTTCTCTCAGCATTTTGGTCGTCTGCAGAAAATTCTGGGAGAGTGCACCCGGCGCTCGAGCGGATCTTTGGACGCTCGAGCGTGAACCTGTGTCTGTACGCTCGAGCGGGGTGTTGTACGCTCGAGCGGACCTGCTTTTATATCAGTTCGTGAAACCACCTTTTTGATCACTTTTTGATTTCCTTTCTCTCTCTTACTTTTTCAAAACCTCCATTGGAGAGCACCTCACTCTAAAACCGAACTTCTCTCTTAGGATTGATCTACCTAGAGTGTTTTCCTCACCTTGGGCCTTTGTAAGAAGTGTGTTGATCGTCGAGGGCTTTGTTGAGATCTGAGAAATTTGGGATTTGGAGCACTTCTGAGTTTTACTCATCTTCTCCCTTGGAGCTCTGAATTTGAGGTAGGGATATCCTACTCCTCTCTATGGATTTTGTCTTTAAATTTTGGTAATTTGAGATGTTGGGGTTGGTTTGGTAATTTTGTGAAAGTTTGGGCCTTTTGTGTTATTTTACAAAAGTTGGGGTTTTATTTGTAATAAACCTAGATGCATGTTTGGTATAGAGAAATGGAATAAATGTTGAATCATTGATGAAAATGGGACCTAAGGGTGGTAATGGTAATTATGGAAAATGACCTAATTACATTGTTTACTTAATTGAGATAATTAATTGTGGGAAATGAGGAAATGAAATGGAATTGTTGAGATTGGGAGTGCATGGGGTTAAAGGGTGTAGTTGAATTATTTATCACTCACCGAATTGAAATGTCGATTGAATATCCATTGTGCATTTATTTCCTGCTTAGAAATAATTGCTTGGGGCTACCGGTGGAGGGTAGTGTTGATTGTTGTAGACAATGCTTGATGATTAGGCAAACTAAAACTAATCAATTGGATGTGTCATAGAGCATGTCGGTTGATAGAATACATTAATTTTATGTATTGATTGATTGCATATATGATTCTGTGTTTATATGCATTACTTGTGTATGGGAGGAGATGGGGGATGTACTCCACGGTTTAGGGGAAGATGGGGGATGTACCTCTAAACCGGTTAATGGTTTAGGGGAAGATGGGGGATGTACCTCTAAACCGGTTGTTGGAATGTTGATACAGCTCATATGCTTATCGGTTGAAGTGTTGATACAACTCATACGCTTATCTATCGGAATGTTGATACAGCTCATATGCTTATCTGTTGTAGTAGTGATATAGCTCATATGCTTATCTATTGAAAAGTTTGATTGATTTGATATAGCACTAAAATGTATATCATCATTGTTTGCGAAGTATGGGAGTAGTTTATGTGTTATTGATACAACACCATAATGTGTATCCACCTTGGATTTCGAAAGTGTTCTAGTGATGAACTATAATCTCATCAAATGTTCTGGCCAGAGTACTGAGCCTTGTTTTCAAACTCAAAGTTGAACAAAAATGAAAAGTGAATTGTAACATAGACTTGGCTATCATGGAAACGTAGGGAGATGTAAATGGAAGTGTCAGTGTTGACCATCTATCAGTTGCTAATCTTTTAGTCATTGTTCATGGTTGGTTTAGTGTATTTCTACTGGGCTGTGGCTCACCCTATATGGGAATATCATTTTCAGGTACAGGTAGCATGCCACCTCCAAGGACGTAGCTTGGGAGGCCAGAGGCGGACTTTTTGTTGTTTTACTTTTGATGTATTACATGTAAATTCAAGCCAAGGGCTTAACGTGTTTGAGTTAGTACTCTTTTGTTGTAACCAAGTGTTAACTTGGAAAGCTGTAAGCCCATAGGGCATTTGCTTTTGTTGTTAACATGTAATACTTTTTGTAATGAAACTTTGATAAATGAAAGAACGTGGAACTTTTGAATACCAATGCATGTCTTATTTAATGGGTTTAAAGTTATTATTTTGAGGGCGTTACAAAAATGGCGCCAAATCTTCCACCAAATTTTCCAAGGGCGGGAAATTGTTTTGTGACGAAAAATAAAATTTAGAGACGAATAAAATTTTCGTCACCTATTGTTTTATTTGATTTTAAGCATTTGGTGACGAAATTTGGTTTTCGTCTCTAAAAATAGTACAATTGGAGGCGAAATCTTATTTTCATCACTAAAACATGTATATTTGGAGACGAACTATTTTTTCGTCATGCGTTTTTGTCACCATAGACCTTTTTTGTTAAAAAAAGTTTTTTAATTCTCACAAAAGTTTAACTCTCACAAAAGTTTAACTCCAGACAAAAGTTAAACTCTCACAAAAGTTTAAAAAACTAAAAAACCTAACCCAAACAAGACTTTTTAACTCCAGACTAAAAAAGCCAAAAAACTAACACACTTTCCAAATGAAGCCTAAAATTTAACATTTTGATACTATAATAATATCAAAATTTAATTAGGACCATCCATTTTAGCATTATAGCTTTGGAGATGCTTGAATAGGTCTTACCATTTATATTTTTACTAATATCGTGGTGATATATCACATAATAAATATGATTTCTACTAATATTGTGGTGATACATTAAGGGGTTGGCCTAGTGAGCATAATTTGGGGCGTTTCATTTTTTTAGGTTAGTTGATATAGGACATTTTCTTGGACTTAAATGGGCCCCTGTAAGTGGATGGTAGAATTAGTTAAAGTACATGTAAACTAATTTGGACATCCGATTATCAAAACAAAAAATAATAAATAAAATAAGATAAGAAAGTAAGTCATCATAACATTATGGGCAAATTACACTTGGAAGCTCTGCAATCCACTTTATCTCATGACATTTACAACGTGACAGTCAACTATTTATGATGATGCTGCGTGCTCCAGATGGAACAGGTTGGGTAGATCCGCACTTCCCAAACTATTGTCCGATCGTTGGACCCACGGAGAAACCTGCACAAGAGTTCAACGGGGAACGGGGAGTCCCCCAGCGAACCCTCCGACGAACAAATTAGAGAAGAGAGGGAGTGATAAAATGTAGAGATAGGATGGTGATAGAGAACTTAACTTTCTCTTTGTCTTAGAAGCCTGCTTATATCTTTTGTTCATCATTTCCTTGTCCACTCCGAGCTGTCATGTTGGCCGAATGTCTATGTTCTAGCTTGCCTTGTTTGTGGTGAATCTGTTTTGTTCCGACGTGAAGGGGTTATCGTAATAAATGCTGCAGAACTCATTAATGGCTGATGTGTGGTGCAATAACTCTGCAGGATCTTTGTTTGCTGATGTGGTTGATTCTACTCTTGACAAGTGTCTAGATGTCATTGGTTCTTGGTGTAGCGTTGGGTTCTAGGAAAGTTAGGCTTTAGTGTTTGAATCATGGATTGGACCATAAGTGGTGGGCCAAAAGCCCCTATGGGCCCACCTACGTCAGTAGTCCCCCATTCCTAAGTGCAGCTTCAGTCCAACGAAGGGAATAAAGAGGAAGATAAGGGTTGTGAGAGGTCGAAGAAAATAGGACCGATTGGGAGGTGGGCCGACTGCGGAAGGTGGCCGAGTGGACGGACCGACCGTGAGGGGGGCCGATCTCGAAGAGAGTTGATCGCGAAGGGATGTCAAGTGGACGGACCGACCACAGGGGGGGTTGACCGTGAAAGGAGCTGACCGCGAAGGGAGGTCGAGTGGACGGACCAACCGCAAGGGGGGCCGACTGCGAAGAGAGCCGACTACGAAGAGTGGCCGAGTGGACGGACCGACTGCAAGGGGGCCGACCGCGAAGAGAGCCGACTGTGAAAGATGGTCGAGTGGACGGACAAACCGCAAGGGGGGGCTGACCGCGAAAGGAGGTCGAGTAGACGGACCGACCTCAAGGGGGGCCGACCACAAAGAGAGCCGACCGTGAAGGGTGGCCGAGTGGACGGACCAACTACAAGGAGGGGTCGACCGCGAAGAGAGCCGACCGCGAATGGTGGCCTAGTGGAAAGGGGAAATGGCGGTGCGCGGGGCTCGAGAAACGGCAGGGCACATGGTGATGTGAAGTGGAATAGACAGGGAAGGGGAAGAGAGTAGTGGATCGTGGGCGTATACGTGGCAGGATCCTTTAATGAGGGAGGTGACGCGTTAGTAAAAAGTGAAGGGATAAGGTAATATAGGGCAGTGAAATAGCAGGAGCGGGAATTTTTCAAAATTTTTCAAACTGGTGAAATTTAATCTTGACCCTTGGAATATAGGCAAACCATAGGCATTTGGAGTTGTTCGCTTTACCTACCTTATTGCCAAGAACCAACACATCCCTGAAGTGAACTCATTTGTCTCGCGTGACACACCTCTGCAACACTTTGCGAACTTCCTTGTGCCAGTGTCTGAAGCAATACGTAGACACGTAGGAAGGATGGTCTAAGAAGAAGTGCCAGCTGCAAGGCTTGACTTTTTGGGTGATGACGACGCGGTGGAATTAGCGGAACAGTATCGGGTGGAGCGAAGGGAGGCGAGGGTAGTTGGTCAAGCAGTGCAAGCTTGTCCGATGCCGATGATTGCGGCCGCGAGGCCCATCAGCCAAGTGGAGCCGGATCACTGGCACACCAAGCCAGATAGATCCACGTTTACAGCGGAGGAGTTGGAGGGGGTACGAAGGAAGTACCAAATTCCTGCGAAAATAGGGTTGAGGCTACCCACGTCCAAGGAGAGGGCATCGGATGTACGGTCGGACGTGTTCAGCCTATACGAGGAGGCATTGCGGGGGGGTCTGAGGCTACCACTCCCCTAATTTGTAGTGGATGTGCTTAACAGGTTAGAGGTGGCGCTAGGGCAGTTGATGCCGAATGCCTAGAAGATATTAATGGCCTGTGCAAGCGCCTGGGCGTAGGCGACCGGAGGGGCGGTCATGACGGTGGAGGAATTCTTCTCTTGCTACAAGGCCTTCGGTCAACAGGAGATGTGGGTGACCTTGCAGGCTGTGGCGGGTCGGGGTCTAGAGGCGAGCTTGCTGTCCTCGGTGAAAGGCTGGAGACTGAGGTGGTTTTTCGTGTCAGCGAACGGTGGGAGGGGGGTTCACACAACATTGAAGGTCCCCACAAAATCGGTTGAGCCAAAGTTGGATGTGGCGGTCAAAGACAGGGTAAAGAAGATGAAGGAGTGGAGGGAGGAGAAGGGGGTGAGGTGGGATGAGCTGGTCCTTCTTTCAACATTGTTTGCTTTGAAATTGGGACTGTAGCCGTCTGAGGAGGATCCGACGAAGGCAGAATTGGAGGTGCAGAGGAAGGCGGAGGAGGAGGAGGAGGATGAGAGGAGATTGTTCGCCAAAGCGGATAAATATAAAGAGACACAATTCGGGCCTTCTCCTATGCTGGTAATGAGGGAGCGGGTCCGACCGCGTCCCAAGCCGCTGGGCGACAAAGATTTAACTGGGTTTGCCCTCATTCCGTCCCCAGTTGACCCATTGAATGAGAGGGGTAAACTGGAGGTGGAGGTAGTTTTGAAGAAGTCAAGGGAGAAGATGGGGGGCGTGGAGAGGGGGAAAGACGCCCTTGCCTTGAAAAAGTTGAAGGTTGGGGAGAGGTTGCCCCTATGGTGGAGAAGATGAAGGAAGGAAGGGCGGAGGCGGCTGCAGAAGGGGAGACCGTCCAACTTCCAAATGACGATAAGGGTCCGAGTGCCCAAGTGCAGAGCGAACACTTGGGCTCAAGTGTCCAAATGGCGACGACGGTGGTACCTGCCCCAGAAGTAACCCCCAATCCTAGTGAAGAGAAAACTGGGATCAGCAAACCAGAGACGAGTGCCGCGTTGGCAACCGCGTTGTACTATGTGCATGCGCTAGCAGGTCGCTCGATAGAAGGGAAGGAAGCCAGGGTCGCAGCCGACCGCCTTATTGGAGTGGTGGAGGATGCGGCCGTACGGTCCATGGCACGGTTGACAAAGACCGACCTCTTGCGGGGGTTTTGCTCAGCCCAAATGGAGGCGGCGACCCTGGCAAGTGCCTTGATAAACAAAGCAGCACGCTCGAAGATGGGAGGTGGAGCCGCTGAGGACCCAGCTGGAAGAGTCAAAATTGTAGCTGCACAACCTAAGGGTTGAAACAACAGGGTGGAGAAGGCCGCTCGAAGTGTATGTGCGAAGGGGTTGGAGTATGCTCAAAAGGCGAAAGTCATGGAGGTGTTTGCGGTGGTGCAGAGCAACTCGGCGGGGCGAGCTAGTGCCGAGCTCCTCGCAACCAAGTTAGAGTTGGAAGCAGAGCGCCACAAGGCGATATCGCTTGAGTTCGAGTTGGCGGTCGAGAAGAGGAAACTAGGGGAAGTCCAGCAAGCTTGCACCACCGCCAACGAGAGGTGGGAGGAGGCCATGACCTCTAATGAAGAGCTGCATGACCAGGAGATCAAGGACAAAGAAACGGTAGACGGTCAGATCGCTGAGTTAGAGAAGGGTCTGGCGGAGGAAAGGGCCAAATTGGCGTTTGAGAAAGTGGCGTACCTTAACCTGTGCAAGGCGGCGGTGGAGCAATTCAAGGAGTCCGACGATTTCCAAATAGCCATTGATGCCGCAGTCGCTAGGAGCTTTGCGAGAGAGGGGGATGGGGGGTTGGGCCGTCAGGAGTGGCCGTTGGAAGTAGGAGTGAAGAGGAAGTGATCTAGAGCTTCCAGCGGTCGGACTTCTACAAACATGAAATGGCTGAGTTCTGGAACAGCAGATGGATGACCTTCAAACATGAAGCGCAAGAACTATTCCCAAACGTGGATTTCAGCCGCGTGAAGGTAGCAGAAGACGACGTTGCCCAAACACCCCTGGACAAGGGGATTGAGGAGGAAGATCTGGCCTCTAGCGAGGAAGAGTGATCTATGTATAAATTTTGTGTTTTGTTTGTTTTGTTATTATTGTTGTTGTTGTTGTTTTTTTTTTTTTTACATGTAATTTTGTGCAATTCCTGCAGCGAAGTGTATGAAATCGTAAGTGTGTAAATAAAACAACGAATTTTTGGTATGATTGTTGTCGCTACGTCTTGTGAGTTGTAAATTTGGAAATGATGAAAATGGCAGAGCAGAATTCAATGAAAAATGGGTGTGAAAGTAAGACTTGTGTGTGAATAGTGAAAGTTGCTAGTAGATTGTGATGTAAAAAGTTTGGAAATGGGCAGCCAGCCTAACTTGTGAGGAAACCATGATGCAAAAATCGTTAAAAATGGGCATACATGAAAATGTTGAATAAGTTAAAAATGAAAGACTGGCTTGGACGACTATGGACTTGGATTTTAACTAAATTAAAAATGCAAAGTTAAAAATGTAGAAAATGTTAAAAAATGTTGTAGTATGGGCCTGGATTGTGACATTAAATTACGAAAATGGACAGGCCGAATTCTTCCTTCGAGTTCTAAGTAAGACTGGGAAGGCCCTTCATCTGGTTGAACTCTTCATACTCAGTCTGGCTGTGGCTTTAATTAACTCAGTTTGGCTGAGCCCTTCGTGCTTAGTCTGGATGAGGCTTTAATTAACTTAGTCTGGCTGAGCACTTCGTATTCAGTCTGACTGAGGCTTTAATAAACTCAGTCTGGCTGAGCCCTTCGTGCTCAATCTAGCTGAGGCTTTAATTAACTCAGTCTAGCTGAGCTCTTCGTGCTCAGTCTGGCTGAGGCTTTAATTAACTCAGTCTGGCTAAGGCTTTAATAAAATCAGTCTGGCTGAGCTCTTCGTGCTCAGTCTGGCTGAGGCTTTAATTAACTCAGTCTGGCTGAGCTCTTCGTGCTCAGTCTGGCTAAGGCTTTAATTAACTCTGTTTAACAAGTCGTTATTGAAACACAACGCAGATAACGGAGATATAAAATCATTGTCATTTAAGGCGTAGCCTATTGATCACTAATTTACACCATGTATGAGGAGGACAAAAATAACCAGTGCGTAGATTGTCAAAAAAAACATACAGCAAATGATCAATACAAAAATAAGACATGGCACTTTACTAGAAATAACGCTTCAAGTGCTCAGCGTTCCACGGGTGGGGGAGGTCTTGGCCTTCCATATCCTGGAGTCGGTAAGTGCCCGGGCGAGGTCTGGCCTTTACAATGTAAGGTCCTTTCCACTTGGCTGCTAGCTTGCCCTCGGCAGGATTTTTGGTGGCAACAGTTGTTTCGCGCAAAACTAGGTCGCCAACTGTGAACTCTCTCGGTCGGACTTTGCGGTTGTAGTGTGCTCTCATTTTCTGTTGATATGAGGCCCGTCTGATAGCAGTGGTTTCTCGGAGCTCTTTAATCAGGTCTAAGTCAGCCCAACACAATTCTTCGGTTAGTTCTGGATTCGGGTGCAAAACCCTCGGGGTTGGCAGGCCGATTTCCACTGGGATGACTGCCTCAACGCCGTATGTTAAACGAAAGGGGGTCTCCCCAGTGGGGGTTCGGGCGGTAGTGCAGTAGGCCCAAAGTACGTTTGGTAATTCTTCAGCCCAGAGTCCCTTAGCGGCTTCCAACTTAGTTTTAATAATTTTTAGGAGAGAGCGGTTGGTAACCTTAACTTGCCCATTGGCCTGGAGATGACCCAGGAAAGAGAAACATGGCTGAATGTAAAGCTTTGCACAGAATTTCCTAAACTTGGCATTGTCAAATTGCTTTATGTTGTCTGAGACGATGGCTTAAGGGATTCCAAACCGGCATACAATCGACTGTCAGATGAATCTGGTTGTGTTCCGTTCGATGATTGTGGCGAGGGGTTCTGCTTCCACCCACTTAGTGAAGTAATCATTGGCGACGATAACAAACTTGGTTTGACCTCTACCGGTGGGCAATGGGCCAACTAAGTCGATCCCCCACTTGGTGAATGGGTAAGGATTGTAAAGTGTGATCAGTTCTGTAGGAGGAGCATGAGGGATATTGGCAAAGCGTTGGCATTTATCACACTTAAGCACGAATTCAGTGGCATCTTGGTTGAGAGTAGGCCAGAAGTAACCGGTGCGAAGGATTTTATGGTCTAGTGACCTGGCACCCGAATGATTACTACATACACCCTCGTGGACTTCCCTCATCACGTACGTCGCTTGAGTAGGATTGAGGCATCTGAGGTATGGTTATGAAAATCCGCATTTGTAGAGGAGGCCGCTGATGAGGATGTAGTTGGATGACCGGGCCCTGACTTTGGTGGCTTGCTGCTTGTCGTCTGGCAATTCCCCACTTGTCAAAAACAGAAGGATGTCTGCCGCCCATGGGATAGGTTCATTTTGGAGGAAGTGGACCTCTTGTTGGTTTGGCGAAATAGCCGGGTGGGCCAAGTATTCAAGGCGGACGCTACGGCTGAGATCTCACTGGTCAGCGGAAGCTAATTGAGCCATTTCATCTGCCTTGGAGTTTTCTGACCGAGGGATGTGTTTGATGTGGAAAGTGTTGAAAAGGCGAACAAGGGGGAGTGCAATATCCCTGTAAGCGCGCATTGTGTCTTCTTTTGCATTGAATTCCCCCGTGATTTGTCCGATGATCAGTTGAGAGTCACTGAACACCTGGATATGGCTTACACCAATGTCTCTGGCTAGGCCAAGACCTGCTATCAAGGCCTCATACTCGGCCTCATTATTGCTGGCGTCGAACAAGAAACAGAGAGCACACTTGAAATAACCACCTTCGGGGGCGGTGTGAGGATGAGACCAGCCCCACTGTTTTCCTTGCGGGATGATTCATCGACATTGAGAGTCCAAGAGTGGGGGTCTTCCGTCTTAGTGTTGAATTGCCTGGGCGGAGGTGCCGTGGTTGGAGTGGGATTGGTGAATTCCAAGATAAAATCGGCGATAGCCTGCCCTTTGATCGCTGTTCGAGGTCGATAAGAGATTTCAAATTGGCTAAGCTCGACAGACCATTGCATAAGCCTGCCGGACAACTCTGGTTGTTGCATTATCTTCTTCAAAGGTTGGTTAGTAAG
This sequence comes from Camellia sinensis, assembly GCF_055761805.1. Lineage (NCBI taxonomy): Eukaryota > Viridiplantae > Streptophyta > Magnoliopsida > Ericales > Theaceae > Camellia > Camellia sinensis. The sequence goes on from NC_138968.1 coordinate 16,670,748, forward strand.
GACCACTATGGAGTGAGCTTGGAAGTAAGGTCGGAGTCGTCTCGAGGCTATGACCAAGGCCAGGGCCATTTTTTCCAGCAACGGGTAGTTCTGTTCTGTTCCCTTGACAGCCCGGCTAATGTAATAAACCGGATGCTGGACTAAGCCGTCCTCCCTGATGAGGGCTACACTGACTGCGATGTTCGATACGGCTAAGTAGAGAAACAGGGGCTCACCCGTGAGCGCTTGAGAAAGTAAGGGGGGGTTAGCCATGCACTGCTTCAATTGTTGAAAGGTTTTTTCGGATTTGGTCGTCCACTCAAAAGCCTGCCGAAGGAATTTAAAGAAGGGAAGACACTTGTCTGTTGCGCGGGAAATAAAATGGTTGAGGGTGGCGACTCGGCCTGTAAGCCTTTGGACCTCTTTAACCATTCTAGGTGATTGCATTTCTATTAGAGTCTTGATCTTTTCGGGGTTGGCCTTGATACCCCGTTGACTGACCATGAAACCCAAGAATTTCTCCGGATTCAGCTTCATTTGATATTTACGCAGGGTGTCAAAGGTCTCTCGCAAGTCTGCCAGATGATCAGAGGAGAGTTTGCTCTTAACAAGCATGTCATTGACGTACACTTCCATGTTCCGACCTATCTGGTGATGAAAAACGGTATTGACTAACTGTTGGTATGTTGCTCCAGCATTTTTCAACCCAAATGGCATGACACGATAATGGTAGGTTCCCCGGTCAGTGATGAAGAAGGTGTGTTCCTGATCAGACGGGTGCATCAGAATTTGATTGTAGCCAGAGAAAGCGTCTATAAAACTGAGCATTTGATGCCCGGCCATGGCGTCGACAAGCAGGTCTGTGCGAGGAAGGGGATAACTATCTTTGCGGCAAGCTCGATTGAGGTCGGAGTAGTCGACACAAAGTCACCATTTGCTGTTGTTTTTACGGACCATGACCACATTTGACAGCCATCTGGGATAGTCCACGTTTTTGACAAACCGTGCCTCCAGTAGTTTATCTACTTCAGAAGCAATAAAAGCGTTGCGTTTCGAGTAAAAGATACACTGCTTCTAGTGGAAGGGTCGAAAATGGGGCTCGATGCTGAGACGATGAGTGATGAAGGAGGGATCGATACCCGGTATGTCGGAATGGGTCCTGGCAAATACATCATTGTGTTCGGTTAGGAGGGTTGTAAGGTCGGCCTTGGCTTAGGGAGATAGTTGGCTGCCGATCTTGGCTATTTTTATTGGGTTGGTGGGGTCGATGGAGACTTCAACAAGTTCTTTCACTGGTTCCCCTCTGACTAACTCATCTTCGTCTCTAGCGTCGAGTCCTTCGATGATCATAGTCTCCTTCAGCTTGACCTCTTTTAGTGAAGCGACATAGCATTCTCTGGCCACAGTCTGCTCCCCTCTAACGGTGCCAACTCCGAGGTCGGTAGGGAATTTTATGGCCAGATGGTACGTAGAAGTGACAGCTTGAAAAGCGTTACGGGTGGTGCGGCTGATGATGATGTTATAAGCAGAGGGACAGTGATGCAGCACAAAACGTGAATTAGTAACAATCTTAAAATTTGTTGATTCCAACAAGAATACCGGAAGTAAGATTCCTCTCTAGACCCGTTGATTCACAAAGAATACTGAGAATAAAGGCTCAACAATAGTTGATTCACAAAGAATAACCAAAGTTGGAACAAAAGAGTATATAAACTCAAAATATATTAATGATAAAAAACTATCTCTTCTTGCCCTAAGGCTTACATTCATTATTTATAAGCAAAATATAGATCTAACTTAATTAGGAAACAACCAGAATTGGCAACTACCATAATGCAATACGGAAATAAAGAAACTAAATAACTAAATAATTCCATAATAACATTAACTTTAAAATAATAAAATAAAAATACTTATTTTCTAAAATTTAATCTGCATCATTCTTCCTCGCTTGAGAAAACTCGTCCACGTCTGCACTTATCCGCATCAACCTTGTATTTGAGGTTAATTTTTGTAAATCTAAACTTCAAAGAAGAGTTTCCTAAAATTAAAGGAATAACTTTCTTTAACAAATTTAACACATCTTCGTCAAAGCCCAAATTTGAACGGTTCAAACCCAAATTTGTAAACTCTTCATGAAATTTCTCTTCAAACAGATCGTAGAAAATATTCTCCATATCGAAAATCGATTTTGCATGCTCATTAAACTCATGTAAACCAAGTATATGATCTTCCACAAAAATAAAATTAACACCAACCCTTCCATTACTCTGATTTATGCTTCCAATAGACAAAATATGATTAAACATATTATTAGTTCCATCAATGAATGGTTCATCATAAAAAATCGGTGGCTTACTCCAATCCACAATCGGATCTGGAATAAATTTTGACGTGAAAGGCCATTTAATTTGATCATCCTGTTTAGTGATTTGGTTCACGCGATATTTATAATTTTTCAATGCATGATCTCTCCTCGGCCTTTCACTATGAAAACTCAGCACGTTAGAATCACAGGAACCTCCTGAGCATCACTGTGATTCCTAGGCATGAAGCAAGAACGTAACAAGCTTTGATACCAACTGATGCAGCGCGAAACGTGAAATAATAACAATCTTAAAATCCGTTGATTCAAACAAGAATACCGGAAGTAAGATTCCTCTCTAGACTCGTTGATTCACAAAGAATACCGAGAATAAAGGCTCAATAATGGTTGGTTCGCAAGAATACCCAAAGTCGGATCAAAAGAGTATAAAACTCGAAATATATTGCTTCTTAGAACTCTCCTTGCCCTAAGGCTTACATCCATTATTTATAAGCAAAATATAGACCTAACTTAATTAAAAAACACCTAGAATTGGCAGCTACTAAAACATAGACCTAACTTAATTAGGAAACAACTAGAATTGGCAACTGCCATAATGCAATACAAAAATAAGGAAACTAAATAACTAAATAATTCCATAATAATATTAATTTTAAAATAATAAAATAAAAATACTTATTTTCTAAAATTCAATCTGCTTCAGACAGTCGACGACGAGGAAAGTGAGCAACTTAGTGGCTTGCCGTGGGTATTCTCCGATGGTGATGGGAAGATCGATGGAGCCTATCGAGGTCACCCGATCTCCAGTGAAGCCGACCAGCAGGGTTTGGAGAGGGGACAAACTTTCTTCCCCGGCCTTGAGCTGGCGATAAGCGTTTAGGAAGATGATGTTTGAAGAGCTACCGTTGTCGACAAGCATCCGTTTGACTTTGTAATTGGACAGGAGAGCAGAGATGACAAAGGAGTCGTCATGGGGGTAACGGGTGCCTGTGCAATCGGCCTCCGTAAAAGTGATGGGCTCCATCCACTGCTTGGGGTATTTAAAGGGGCGGTCCAACATCGCGACCTCTTTATCGGAGCCCTGCCTGATTTTTCTGAGTTCTGCTCGTTGGGCCGAACGGGATGGTCCTCCACATGCCAGACCGCCGACAATAACTCTGATATCTCCAACCGGGGGGGGTAGGTTTACCTTGTGCTCGGGGTTATTGTGGGGGCCGATCATTGCCTTGGTTAGGTTGTGTGGGTTGTCAAGGAGGGGTGTGTCGGTGGTTATTTCTGGTAGGTTCGGTCCTTGACCATTGCTGAGGGTGGGCCGCCGTGAACCGACTGAGGCGTCCTTGGCGTATCAAGCACTCGACCTGATCTTTAAGGTTAACACACTCCTCGGTATTGTGGCCGTGGTCTTGATGGAAACGACAGTATTTGGACTGGTCTCGCCGGTTAGAAGGAGACCGCGACGGTTGTGGCCATTTTAGAGGATAATCTCGTTGGATCTGGTTCGAGACTTGTTTCATGGGGAAATTGAGGAGAGTGTATCATTCGAACCGGCTAGGCGGTTGGGTAGGTGCCGACCGGTCAGCTCGAACAGGTCGGTCGGTATACTGAGATGTCTGTTGTGTGTACTGGATGGTTCTGGTTTCAGAGTCCTTTCTCTTATCTCTGGAGGTTGGGTTTTTGGTTGTGGAATCTTGTCGGGCGGCTAGGGAATCTTCTGTGTTTATGTATTTTTGGGCTTTGGAGAGGAAGGTTGCCATAGAGGTTGGAGGGTTTTTAGAGAGGAGAAAATGAAATCGGATGATCGTAGATCGGCCATGAAAGCCGCGAGAATGACCTTGTCATCATTTTTCGTCACTTGCAAGGCTTCGGTGTTGATGCTGGTGACGAAACTGCGCAGCGACTCCCCTTCTGTCTGACGGATGTTGAGGAGTTGAGTTGTCGGACGCCGCTAGCGTTGGACACCAATGAAGGGGCTAAGAAAGAAGTCACTTAGGTGCTGAAAAGTAGAAACAGAGTCCGTCGGTAGCTGACTAAACCACAGTCGGGCCGACCCCTTAAGCGTTACAGGAAAAGCCCGACACATGATCTCATCAGGGAATGCATGAAGGACCATGAGGGTCCTGTAAGTCTCCAAGTGGTCGACTAGGTCCGTTGTACCATCGAAAGAGTCGATCGAGGGCATTTTGAACTCAGGAGGTAGGGGTTTGTCCCTGATGGAGGCAACGAATGGTGAGTTGGCTGTGGTAGAGGGTTTATTTTGTATGTTCTACATGACTCCTTGAAGCTGGAGTTTCATGGCTCGGAGTTCTGCATCCCAAAGAGGAGCGTTGTCACCTCCGGAATAGAATGGAGGCTGGACACTTCTGGCTTCTCGCTCAGGGGCAAGACTTGGACATGTGGGTGTGAGGGCCGAGGTGGCGGGTTCATATCTTGAGGAGGGGGTTGCAAGCCCTCCAAGTTGGATGGGTGGGATTGTCGGATGGGATGGCTTGGGGCTCGTTCTCGGTTGGGTGGGATATCTTGAGGTGGGGGAGGAGGCATAGGAAGGTCTCTTTGAAGTGAAGCATTGATCAAGGCTTGGTTTTGTTCGGCTAAGCGGTTAATGTTGTTGGTGAGTTCTGTGAAATATTACGGTGGGTTGTTTGGGTTAAGAGGGTCGGCTTGGGGGTTGGCAACGTTGTGTTGAGAAGCCATGGATCTAGTTGTGACCATCCACCTTGGTGGATGGCAAGTATGGACTATCGGGAATGGGTCTTCGGCAACAATGAGCACAGTTGCCACACGGAGTAAAAGGATTCCCACAGACGGTGCCAACTGATGATGCTCCATGCTCCAAATAGAACAGGTCGGGTTGATTCACACTTCCCAGACTATTGTCCGATCATTGAACCCACGGAGAAACCTGCACAAGAGTTCAACGGGGAACGGGGAGTCCCCCAGCGAACCCTCCAACGAACCCTCCAACGAACAAGTTAGAGAAGAGAGGGAGTGATAGAATGTAGAGATAGGATGGTGATAGAGAACTTAACTTTCTCTTTGTCTTAGAAGCCTGCTTATATCCTTTGTTCATCATTTCCCTGTCCACTCCGAGTTGTCATGTTGGCCGAAAGTCTATGTTCTAATTTGCCTTGTTTGTGGTGAATCTGTTCTATTCCAACGTGAAGGGGTTATCGTAATAAATGCTGCAGAACTCATTAATGGCTGATGTGTGGTGCAATAATTCTGCAGGATCTTTGTTTGTTGATGTGGCTGGTTCTACTCTTGACAAGTGTCTAGATGTCATTGGTTCTTGGTGTAGCGTTGGGTTCCAAGAAAGTTGGGCTTTAGTGTTTGAATCATAGATTGGACCATAAGTGGTGGGCCAAAAGCCCCTATGGGCCCACCTACGTCAATTTAAACTTTCGGTTAAATTTCAATCTAACACATCTATTAGTCGACATTAAATCAGTAGACGGAAAATTATTATAAAATTGTGTATCGCTTTCTTACTTATAAAAAAAAGTAATCAACACTTGTTAGCCAAATAAATAGTAATCAACATTTGTTAACCCTTACTCTTAGGCATAAAATACTCAGATCTACACTTTGAAAGCCTTTTGGGAGCTCACCGAAGACATGCTGGAAAGTTCCCAAAGGAAAGTCGGAAATTGCCTAGAGAGAGGGGCTCCCAGTGCTCCCCTTATGTTCAATGTGTTTGTAATCATTTCATTACAAATTATAGTAATGTGTAATTATGACTCAGTATGGTTGTATGGTTCAAATTTTTTTGAATTATAAATCATTGTAGAGATAGATATAATTTATTATAATTTTTATTTTAGTTACCAAGGCATATTAGATTATGTCTCAAGTGGATCGCCAAAGCTAGGAAGGGTGATAGTCAAAGCTACTTGGTGGGAGTAGATAAGGTTAGCATTAAGGTTTGAGAATTAGTCATAAGAACTAAATTGAAATTTTATAATGGGATAAAATTGTAATACAAAAAAATATGAAAGGGTAAGAGTTTAAAGAAAAAAATTGAGTGTTATTAACAACACTCATTTAGTCGTGATCTATTATAATACTTTGGTTATAACTGAAAGTAGCAAGATGATGCAACAAAGTTGTATCAAGAATAAAATTTAAAAAAAAAAATGCCATAACCTCTCTATATGATGATATATCAAAAAGTAAAGAGAAAATAAAATGATTAATTTTTTTTGTGTATAATATGTTGGTTTTAACTTTTTTAATAATTTTTTAACTTTTAAACTAAACTAGTAAATTATTGAAACCTAAGTCATAATTACATATTACTTAACTCATAATTAAAAATTATAAACTATCATAACCACATTTATGGTAATAGAATTTGAATTTGCAATACTCAAGACCCACCCAAATAATTGGCTAAGCAATTGAACGTTCAACACGGTTTGATTGTGGTCTCCACTCAATCACCAATGAATCCATCGGAGTAGTTCGACACGGTTTGATTGTGGTCTCCACTCAACCACCAATGAATCCATCGAAGTAGTTGGCTGACTTGTCAAACACGAGACGCATTAATATATAATCCAAGTCGAGTCTACAATTTATACGAGGGGTTATAGTAAGTCTACATTTCAAGTCAAGTTTTTTGGGAAAAAATTGCAGAGGCTCACTTATAGTCAAGTCATACCATAGAAAATAAAGAAAAGAAAAAAACATATATTTAGATTTTTTCTTTTTATTTTTTATTTTTTTGGTGATAAGGTGGTCTTCTACCTAAATGCCAAATTTTGACATATTTTTCTCATTCGTAATGAAACTTACTAATGGCATTTTAATTTGAATATTTTTTTGTGTGAAAAAAATAAGAGAAATAGCTAGTACACCAATGAAGTCACATTACTAAGCCCTTGTTTGGCATGGGACTATCAGGTTAAAATAATCACAAAAAAATAAAATAGGTTAAAAATTTAATAAGACAATATCATTACAAATCATAATTATTTTTTTTTCTCACAAAAGTAAAAAAAAAACCTAAAAAAACTCAACCCAAATGAGACTTTTTAGATCCAGAGTAAAAAGCCAAAGCGCCAACCCATTTTTCAAATGAAACCTAAAATTTAACGTTTTGATACTATAATAATATCAAAATTTAATTGGGACCATCCATTTTAACAGTATAGCATTGGATAGGGCTGGGCATAGAGTTATTCGAACCGCGCAACCTGCTCAACTTGAACCAATCAGCATACAAATGGGCGGTTTCGCAAACACAATGCGGGCGGATGCGGTTTGGAATATGATATTATTGCGGGTTGCGGGTTTTACCTACACTCGCAAGAACCTACCCGCACTTAGACTTTTTTTTTTTTTTAATAATGGAGTTTGCAAGTTTGCAAATGCTTTTATTTTATTTAATGGATTTGAATTGAATGAAATTTGACAACAATTTATTGTCATTTTGTTATTACATTTTGGATGAATGTAAAAGTTAATGAATAATTACTTTTAGGTAAGTTTAGGATTTTGAATGATTTTACTTTAATTGTATTGTTGGATAGTGAATGATTTTAATGATTTAACTTAGGATTTTGAAAGATGTGTTTGTGCTTGGCCTAGTGAGTATAACTTGGGGCACTCTTTTTTTTTAGGTCAGTTTATACAGGACATTTGCTTGGGCTTAACTGAGCCCCAGCAAGTGGATGGTAGAATTAGTTAAGATATGTATAAACTGACTTAGACATCCGATAATCAGAACAAAAAAGATAATAAATAAAATAAGATCAGAAAATAAGTTATCACAACATTATGGGCATATCACACCTGGAAGCTCCACAATCCACTTTATCTCATGACATTTAAAAAGTGAAGGCCAACTTATCTAGACTTTCGGTTAAGTTTCAATCTAACACATCTATTAGTCGAGATTAAATCAACAAACGGAAAATTATTATAATATTATGTATCGCTTTTTTACCTATAAAAAAAAGTAATCAACACTTGTTAGCAAAATATAGAGTAATCAACATTTGTTAACAAAGTAAACAAATAAAATAAAGAATAATCAACACTTGTTAACAAATTAAACAAAATACAAATAATCAACATTTGTTAACAAAGTAAACAAAAAACAGAGTAACTAACAAATTTTTGAATGAAGTCCAAAAATAAAAATAACAATAAAAAAACACCCGGAATTAACACTTTTTCAAGAAAACCAATAATTAATGTATCAAGGGAGAGCAATGTAATTATGTTGAAAGTGTTGAATTAATTGTATTTTAAAAAAAAAAAAAAAAAAAACTTTAGGGGAAGTGAGTGTAATTTACGGTGACATTATTGTTTTGGTTATAAATCTCAATTAGGAGACAAATGGTGTTATGAACCAACGTGGCTACTTGTATTGGAAGCCTTGTTTACATTTGAAAGTCTCTACAACTCTCGTGGTGGGTGGCCAACAGAAATTTATGGTTCTGTTTCCTTGTTAAACCTCTGTGTGTGTGTATCCATGTTTAGGGGGAGGCTCCTCTTTGCTGCTGGTTACATAAGCCTTCTTGTTCATGTTCTCTTTTGTGTAAATTGTTGTAATTCTTCTTCTTGTGGAGATATCCATAACATCAGTTTCCCCTTTCGACTCAAATCCGACCCAGTTGATAATTGTGGATACAAGAATGTGGAACTTGAGTGCGAAAACAATCGGACAGTAGTATACTTGTTTTCTGGTAAATACTACGTGCAGGCCATCAACTACTATGAAACTGGCTTCGGCACCATCAGCCTGGTGGATGTGGGGATACAGAGGAATAATTGCTCTTCTCTTCCTCTTCATTCTTTAACTCCTAGTAAATTTCCTAAAATAGTAGGTCCCATAGATTACTATAATTATCCAGAATCATTTGTAGCGTTAGTGAGTTGTGAAAAACCAGTGAAATCTCCTCTCTACATAGACACTACTAGTAATATTAGTACTGCTTTCTGTGAAAACAAAGGAGGACGAGGAGGAGGTGGAGAAGGAGGAGTCAGAGGTTCGTCATCGTCGAAAAAGCATTCATACGTTCTGGTCGGAAACCATTCTCTTGAAAGGCTCTATTCTCTTGATTGGTCAGATGTTGCAAACTTATGCAGCGTCGACATGCTTTTTCCGATGAGGTTGCGGCTTCCAGATGGTCGTTTAATAGAACGTAACATGACGAGCTTGTTGGAGGTCCACAACGCGTTGGCTGATGGATTTGATCTTTACTGGTATGTCAACAACTACGAATATTGCAGACTTCAGGCGCATTGCTCCTTCAATCATACTCAAAATTACACCGCCGCCGTTTGCCATGGTCTACGTAGTAGGTTTTCGGCCTTTCTAGATGCGTACGTCCAAGACACCCTTTTTTTTTAATCTTATTTTATTATTATTTTTATTTTTATAATGAACATTTTATTATTATCAAATACAAAAATATGGAGAAATAATCTCTTATAACAAAATAAATATTGAGTTTTTAATTTTATCAATTTAAATTTTAATTTCTATAAAAAAAATTTCAATATAAATTATTCACTTATTTTTGTTAAGTAAAACTGAAAAAAATGATATTTTAATTATTAAAATCAATGTAAATCTATATAAAATGTCTAAAATATTTTTTTCCACTAATTTTACTTATAAAAAATGGATAAATAATTTAGATTAAAAATAAATCAAAAGATTTAGACTTTCAATTGATAAAATTAAAAATGTATAATTTATTTTGTTATAAGGGTAGAACCCTGCCTTATTTTTGTAATTTTTTCAAATAATATTACATGGAGTTGCTTATAATTTGCATCTCTAAAAAAATGCACATGCCATACACTTTCATTATTTTTTTTATAAAATTTCGTAATATGGATTATAAAATGTCATAATTTTTCTCACCACAAAAGTTACTAAAACTTTTCTCTCCTTAAAAAGTTATAACAAAAATTATAATGTGTCATAACAAAAATCACAAAGTATCACAATTTCATCATTCATAACTTTAAAATGCACACCATAAATTTATTATTCGTAACTTTACCACAAAGTATCATATTACATATCACATTCATAACTTTAATTTCTTACCATATATACCTTTTTAGGGACGTAAGCTATACATTTTTTTCAATATTACAATAAAATTCAATACACGTACCAACATACAATTATGAAAAAAAAAAAAAAATTTATCCTTCAATAACAAAATATAATGTATGCATTAAAACCCTCACTATATGTATATGTGTAGAATTTATTTTGAAATAAGAAATTACATTTGGAAAGTGAGTTTTTCTATTCACATATTAGTGATGAGCTGATATCACCCTAACAAAAATACAAAAGATACACATGGTGTATCTTTATTTGTAGAAATTCAAAGTTCTGCATAGTTTATTTGTACAAATTCAAAAACAAGAAGCTAGATGGAACACATAATTTTGACATGATAGACAATACAAGGTTGTAAATTTAAATGAGGGATCAGGCTTTGCGCTTAACTAATTAATTTCTACTAGTTTCTATCAGTCTCTTGCTTTCCTACTCACATTAATATCCTTTGTAGTCCAAGCGGACTATTTTTGATCTCTAACTATTTAATCTTTCAAAAATTGCAGCTGACTTGAAATATTTCTTGAAACATGGCTTGTGGAGTAAGTATTCCCCCCTCCTCCATCTATATCTGTTTCATTTCTAAGCAATCACACAAGGTTTATTTCGAATTTTGTCTGGAAGGAAACACAAAAAGCTCCCCTGGGCCGGACACCACCTTTATAATACTGATTCAATTTCTCAATTATTTCACAAATCTGTGAAACTTAAATTTGACTTGCTTGATTTGATCATTCTAGAATTGTTTTAAAAATTTATAGTGCAAATCATCATTTTCACCCTCGGACTTTTATTCTTCTATTTTTATTCTTATGTTTTATTTTTTACTTATTTAAAATAGTCGGTGACCGAGAAACACATTAAAACAAGAGATTTTTTATTTTTTTTCATAGATCGGCATTAAAACAAGAGTTAGAAATCTGATACTTGATCAATGTAATTAGAAGATATTCAAAAAACAAGGGAACAAATTGTTTGCACTCCAAAATCTCTGGACTGGAGAGTGTTGTTCGAGTTCATGGGGCTCATCCCAAGTTTTATTTCGATAATTTGAATAATTTATTTTGTAGAACCCTTCACGTATATTATTCACAAATTAAAAAATCTAATAATTACAATCTATTCAATTTATTGAAATGTCTCCAAAAAATAGATGATAAGTATATTTTTTAAAATAGACTGTCTATTTTATTTTTATTTTTTTGTGACAAACACAATAAATTAAACAAGTTTGGATTATCAGATTGAATTATTATTATTATTATTTTTTTTTGGAGAGATGATATACATGCAAGATCTTAAAAAATTGATGATTTAAATTGTCGAAATAGAACCTATGGCAGGTCTCACAAGTCCGAATAGTATCTGGACAGAAGGATAGTTCAGCCACAAAAACTAAGTGATACTATGAGAGTGTAATTACCCTGGAATATACATTGGGTTTTTTTTTTTTTTTTTCTAAATAAAAAAGTATGGTATGCAGTTAATCCGCAAGATCATTTTGAAAGTACAAAATTTGTATTGTACAAATTGAAAAACAAGAACCCAAATGGAACACTAGTTTGTAAAATTAAAGGAGAAATCAGGCTTTGGGAGTGACCTTTTATCTCCTAGTAGTTAATTTTCACTAGTTTCTATCAATCTCCTGCTCTGTTTTTTCTTCTTTTTTAATTTTTTTATTTTCTTGATGGGGGACTCATGCTCTGTTTTTCACCCCTTAATTGTTGTGCTTATGTGAAAATAAAATTCTAGTAAAATAATCATTTCATTTCACTTTCATATCAATGAATCAAATATGAATAATGTTAGATTTGTCACATTTTTATATCACTTTTAATCTACACATTATGTGCCAACACTTCATTGAAAATAGATACAATTGATAGGTCCTATTATCTACATTCCAAGGAAGAATGCTTTGGTCTCTAACACTCTTTATCTCTTTCAAAAAATGCAGATCAGTTTAGTAAAGACTTCATGTGTAAGTATGCTCCCTTCTGCATTCATATTCGTTTCAAAGTCATTACAACTATAAGAGAGTGAAATTTTTATTGCAAAAAATATTTGGGGATATATTCATGTCGTTGTGATGATGGTCATTAAAAATATGTTTTAAAAAGTCAAAAACATGGCTTTTAGTGACAAAAATTTGTAAATGTCGCTAATAAATGCATTGTAGTAACAAAATAATTTGAATCCAAAAAAAAAAAAAAAAAAAAATTAGAGGCAAATTTTGGTCATAAAATGATAATACTAATGTTCAAATTCCGTTGCTAAAAATATAATAATGACACTCTTGACAACACAAATATTTCTTTCTTTCCTAACAAGTACTGTACTTTTATCTTTAAATTTTAATCTTTAAAATCTTAATTAATTGTAGTGAGCAATCACATAATATTTAATTCAAAAGTTGTTTGGAAGAAAACAATAAAAGCTCCTTATTCATTTTCAAAATTTTGTTGCTAAAAACTTTGTTTTTGACTTTTCAAAACAACATTTTAACAATTATTCTTGCGACAACAGGAATTAATATCTTTTGTAACAAAATTTTTATTTTTAAAGACCAAAAATATTAATTCCTAACACTCTTATATGTTGTGGTGCAATTTTATCATACCAATGTTCAAATTGTTGGATCTCATCCGGTTACTTTTCTCATTCCTATCAAGACGCTTTTGATCATTTTGATAATTAGACTAATTGAATATTTCATTATGGTTAGTTTTAAGGCGGTGTGTCTTTAAACTTCCAGATTCATCGATTAATCCTTCGGATTGTCCATGTGAGTTCCTTTTTCGTTTCTGGATTTTAGTTTAATTTATTTGTAACTTTTATTCATGTCGGCTGATTTTTGTTTAATTTTTCTTATAGTTCGTAATTGGGGTTACGAGCTCAAAATCCCAGGTAAATTACTCCCCTTTTTAACTGGAAAAAGTTATTTTGTCAATTAATTTTGAGGGGGATTAGGATTGGCCACCGACCTGATGGGCTGTCAAGCTTGTGTTTCTTAAGACTTAAGATTGATATTAAGCTCACAAAGTTGGGTTAGGATGACTTTTTATGCCTGCTTAATGGGTTGGATTTAGGAATGTTTCTTGTGGCCTGATTTGACCCAATTGTTTATGACAAATGTTCTATACCATATGCCCCCGTAATTACAACATTTATAGTATTTGATTATGACCTATTATGGTATTAACTATTACTTAATTATATAACTTAGTTATATATATTGTGGTGTTAGTTATGACTTATTATAATATTAATTATTATATTATTTTAGTTATGATTCAAATTTTTTTTCGTTATATCTTATGCGGTGTTTGGTTATAATTTTATTTTTTATTTTTATAACTTCCATAGAATTGAGTTTTGACATTTGTGGGTATTAAATCCACAAATATTATAACTCGTTTATAGTACACACCTTTTTACCATAATATTACCTATTAATATGTATATACTTATAGAAAATTTATACCTAGGATATGGCTTGATCTTTAGTTTTTGTGGATATAAAATTATTAATTATAAGTTTTATAATATTAGTTTTTATTTAATATATGGGCTTGTTGGTGGGCTCGGGATTGTAATAGTTTAGGGCTAAGACTTCTAGGCCCGAAGTCAGACTAGGTTGGACTTGGGCACAAGAGTTTTCTATATATTTCTTAACTTAAATCCAACTGAGTCTGAACCTGACCGGATGTTTGTCCACCACTAGGGTAAATACTTCTAAATTCTAACAATGGCAGGACAAAAAATGATTTTTAATTAGTCATCTTGTGATTTTTATATACAGGAGTAATCCTTTTGGCAAGAATTCTATTTGCCTTATGTGCGTTTGCATTTTTAATCCGTAAGTTTAAGAGAAGGCATTTATCGATGTTCGATAACATTGAAGGTTATCTACGAAGTCAAAATCGCCTCATGCCAATTAGCTACTCTTACTTAGATATTAAAAAGATGGCCAAAGGTTTCAAGGACAAGTTGGGAGAAGGAGGCTATGGTTCTGTCTACAAAGGAAAGCTTAGAAGTGGTCATCTTGTAGCGATAAAAGTATTGGGCAAGCCCAAAGCCAATGGACAAGAATTTATCAATGAAGTTGCTACCATAGGAAGGATTCATCATGTTAATGTGGTTCAGCTAATTGGATATTGTGCAGAGAGATCTAAGAGAGCTCTTATATATGACTTCATGCCAAATGGGTCTTTGGAAAAGTATATATTTTCTCAAGAAGGATATATACCATTGAGTTGTAAGCAAATGTATGAGATTTCTCTAGGAGTGGCTTGCGGGATTGAATATTTACATCGGGGTTGTGACATGCAAATTTTGCATTTTGATATCAAGCCTCACAACATTTTGCTTGATGAGAATTTTACTCCAAAAGTTTCCGACTTTGGGCTTGCAAAATTGTATTCAACTGATGATAGCATTGTGACTTTGACTGCAGCAAGGGGGACAATGGGTTATATGGCTCCAGAGTTATTCTACAAAAATATTGGAGGCGTTTCATATAAAGCTGATGTTTACAGTTTTGGAATGTTGTTGATGGAAATGACTGGTAGGAGGAGGAATTTGAATGCCTTTGCTGATCATACAAGCCAAATTTACTTTCCTACTTGGATTTATGATCAATTCAAAGAAGGAAGGGACATAGAAATGGGAGAGACTAATGAGGAGGAAGGGGTGATGGTGAAGAAGATGATAATTGTGGCTTTGTGGTGCATACAAATGAAGCCTAGTGACCGTCCTTCGATGAACAAAGTTGTAGAAATGCTTGAAGGGAATGTTGAACAATTGCAGATGCCTCCCAAACCTTTTCTATGCCCACAAGAGATGCCGACTGAAGATAATAAAATTGACACAAATCCTACAGATTTGCCTATATGCCATTAGGTGAATGTATAAATTCCATCACTTTGAATGTAAGTGAACCTTAAATGGTTTCATATCAAATGCTTCATATTTAAGTAAATTATATTTGTTGGCATCCTCTGTTGCTTATGTATTATTGAGGCAGCCTTATTAAACATATGATGGGGAAACTATATATACATCATTAGATTAAATTTTTGTACGAAAACTTAGTATTTCGTTTAGATAGCTTCCGTTGGATTGCATTTCAATTTTTCTTGAAAGATTTTCCTTGTTAAAACTAGCTTGATTGGAACTATGCAAGTATAAATTTTTGTTTAATTTGGATTCATTTGTCATTGTTTAGAAATATTGCTTTGACACTGTACAACACCTAAAATTTTTAATTGTAAGTTATGGCATTTACAATAAAGAGAAATAAATTAAATATACAAAATATAATTTAAACGTGATTCGGCAATATGGTTACTTTCATAGAAGAAAGGAGATCAAATCCACTACATGGAATAAAAATTACAAAACTTTGAACATCTAAACTTAACCAATCTACAATAAAAACCCTAACAAAAAATATAATATATACCTCTAAAACTTTGGATCAGACCTCAGACCTCTGCATGGGCCTAGGTGACGCATGATTTGGTTTTTTACTCCTATTTTCAACTTTGTTAGGTTTTATTTCTTGGCAATTCCGTTTGACAAAACTCCTTTCAGTTGTATTTATTTTCGCATTTTTATTTCAGTGAGACTTTGAGTGTTTAGATGCGAATCCAACCCGAATCAAGCCTTTCAGAGAAGTTTGTGTTGATAATGCTTTCAAGATTGCCACTTCGCTGATTATGACGGGGATCGAGCTGGAAGGTGTGATTTTACGCTCGAGCGGATGCTCCTACGCTCGAGCGCATCTCAGTTTGTTCGCACGCAGTTTTTGGTCAGTCCGCTCGAGCGGGCTGTGTTGAGCTCGAGCGGAGATCGCGGGACAGATTCTATAAATTCGCGTATTGGGTCAGATTTTGAGGTGAACTGCTCCAGATCTTCTTTTTGGTTTCTAGGGTTTATATCTGGGGATACTTTGGGAGTTTTCTTTGATGTTTTTATTGAGTATTCAACTCATGATCTAAAGAGAGTACATCAAAGGTTTGTTTGTTATACACAAAAGAGAGTGTTATTCTTCAGTTGTGGATTCTGAAGAATTCGAGCCTGAAGCTTTGGTGGAATCCGGAGTGGCTCATCAGAAAGACAATTCCGTGGTGAAGATGGGGTTGGAAGAGACACTTAAAGGTTGGTTCAATTAGGCGTTGTGGATTCGCTAGGTAATTGAGAGTATACCTGTGTAATTCCTTTTATTCTTCTTAGTGGATTGTTCTTGTGGCTGTTGCCCGTGGTTTTTTATCACAGTTGGAGGTGTCCAATTGTGGTTTTTTCCACGTTAAATCACTGTGTCTCTTTGTCTTGATTGTTTGATTGGGATTGTTATATTCTGCTTAAAATTGATACATAATCACAAATCAACATCTAGGGGATTTCTAGGTTCTTCAAACTTCAACCCTCCACTTCTATAAAAAGCCCTGTAATAACCCGACCCTCGTATATGTTTTTGGAATATTTTCAATCCCTTATTCTGAGCATTTAAATGCTTACGGTGAAATTTTATGAGAAATTAAATTTAATTCAGTGAATCCTATGGTTATGGATGCATATTTGTTTAATAAGAGAAAAATCTGTCACAATTATAATGTTTGAATCAGAAATTGGAAGCCTTAGAGACTTAATTATTTGAAATTGATTTTACATTTGGGATCAGCATAATTTTTAAGTCATAATATGATTTTCTGTGAAATTTCAATTTGGAATGATTAAACTGATTAAATTTCGTCTTATTCACTTTTTATACATAAGTGCCAATGCTTCTTATACATTGACTTGGGAAAACCATCACTCAAAAATATCTCCTGGAGAGAAAAATTAGAGAAGAAGAGGGTTGAAGGGAAGAGAAGAAGATTGGGGAAATTGAGAGGCTTGGTAGGGAATTGAATCAAGGGCACCTACCGGGAGGGATTATCGCTCCATCCACGCACTATGAGTAATAGTACGGCAAATGTACATTCTACTTACCGTTAATGACTATGGTTACTAACGCTCTGTTCTGTGTAAATGATTATATTAACATTTATATTGGTTGAGAATTCGTGTGAACTTGTATAAATGCTGGAAGATTTGCATACATCGGTATGACTTTGGAACCTTTCTGCTCTATCACTAACGAACATTAACGCTTTGTTATCGATAAGCAAACTACGCCATTCTTAAGAAAAATGGAACTTATGTTCATCCAAAAGGGATGGTACTTGTGTGAATCGAAGATTATTCGGTTGTATTATACTGAATCTAAGGTTATTCAGGACCTATAATATGAACACAAAGGTCTACCACCGTTATATGACCCACGTTCTGAAATGAATTATTCTGTCTCTATTGACCATACTGTCATGATACGTACGTCTCCCATTACTAAATGTTATGGATACTCTATTATCTGCAAGCTGGCTATATTGAGTCACAACGAATAAATGGAATGTATGTACATTATTTATGGGACCTTTGGTATCTCCGTATCTCTGGAATGTGTTACCTTTTGCTAACAATTATCAATAACGTTCTGTTAAACCTATATTACCGATGGTAATTCATGTGAATAATGGGAAGATTGTATGTAATTTCTGTATGATGCTGAAGTTTTGCTAACAATTATCAGTAACGTTCTGTTAAACCTATATTACCGATGGTAATTCATGTGAATAATGGGAAGATTGTATGTAATTTCTGTATGATGCTGAAGTTAATCCGTTCTGATGATTTCTGGTATGGAGTAAAGTGCTGTACGAAACTAAGTGCTACACTTTGGTGGGAGCCACCTCTAGAATCCGTACGAGCCACCTCTTGAGTCCATACACATGTTATTTCTGGGCCGCTAAGCCGTTCTGTTATTTCTGGGCCGTTCGGCCGTTCTGTTATTTCTGGGCTGTTAGGCCGTTCTGTTATTTCTGGGCCGCTAGGCCGTTCTGTTATTTCTGGGCCGCTAGGCCGTTCTGTTAATTCTGGGCCGTTAGGCCGTTCTGTTATTTCTATTAGGCCTATGGCCGTTCTGTACATTGGTAGGCTTTAAGCCACTTTGTTAAGAAAACTGGACTCATGGCTATTCTGGAAGTAATTACAAAATGTAGTTAATCATATGCCTCTGCAGTTATATGCTTTATTACTCAAGTTAAACATTACAGTATTTATGTACTATTATTCACTGAGTTTCACTCATTTTGTATTTTGTCTGTTTTTGTAGGTAATCAACCAAGAGACCAGTCCTAACCCTTAAGGCTCGTCTCTCTCTTGTCAACCTCGGTGTGTCCAGGCACTTAGCTGAAGCCCGTACATTTTGTAAAGTGTTGTTAGTTTTTTTCGAATTATGCTTTGGTTGTCTTTCATTAATATTTTTGTTATACGTCCAATGGTGGAGCTGAGTCGAAGTATATGTGTGTAAGTTTTCTGTATATTATTTACCTAATGTGATGTGTGATTCTGGCATAATAGTGGTAGCTCAATGGAATAGATTTTTTTTATCAAGTGCTTCCGTTCAGGCCCCATACGTTACATATATCGATTTTATGTCCGTGTCTGATATAGTCATGACCAAAACTTTTAGGGGCGGTTTTGGGATGTGACAAGCCCCTTTTAGTAATTTTGAATATGTAGTAAAAATGTAAGACATATCACAACAAAAGCTTTCACCTTAAACCAAAAAAGTAAGTTGGAAAAAATAAAGATGAATTTTCCATAAAAAATCTTTTAAAAGATCACCATTTTATAGGATGATAATATCTAGGAAAATATTTAGTTACATTTTTTTCTTTTTAACCTCATTAATCCTTGGGAATTTGTACAGATTTAGTGGTCTTGCTTTGCTTAGGCAGTTGGCTTGTAAGTCAGCTTTCAACTCTCTATCTCAAATCTGTTTGAACAGCTACCTGTTTTTTACGTAGTTCTTAATTCTACAGTAATTAGCTGCATTCACTTTTTTTTCTTCTTCTTGTAATACAAAAATTGTAAAAATTTTACTACTGCATTCTTAAAGTTTTGAAAAAACTCCCTAGATATAGTAATAAAATTACAAGTATTTTACAATTATATAGGTTCGCCACCCCAAAGTTTTTGCACAAAATTTAAGAACCGCCACCTCCTAAATTTTGTATAAAATTTTTAATTTTTTTTTGATAAATACTAAAAATAATAATAATAATAACGATAATAATAACAATAATAATAATAATAATTTATTTTTTAAGTGTGATTACTTTTTTATTTTAAATTTAGTAATGTTAAAATAATTGAGAATTTATTTATTAATATGTTAAAGTCTTTTTTGTTTGATTAGGGCCCAATTTTTTAGTTGTTTGCTTATAACTAAATAAAAAAATGAAAAAAAAAAAGATTACTCAAGAAGATACAAATCACAATCATATATAGGCAGTAGTAACCTACCTGGAGCAGTCATCATATATTCAAAACAAAAAAGCTTCTCTTCTCTCTCTTATTTCACAACCGGTGAACCCAAATCATTAGAACCAGTGACCCAAAACACAATCTCTCTCTCGTGCATCGTGAGTCTTTCGGCGTTCAAGATCGTGATTCATCCAGGACACACACACACACTCTCTCTCTCTCTCTCTCTCTCTCTCTCTCTCAGAGTTAGAATTTATTATTTGGGAAAAAAAGATTGGACTATGAACTTGGTAATGCTGATAATGGAACCATTTGTGTAATTCTCAATCATCTATTTATACTTTTGTATTACATTTCTATTGTCAACTATTGAGCACAACTTTAGATGCCTAGGTAGATATGTAGAGCAAATAATTGCTTTTTCGAAAATTAATATGGATTTACTAGAACATATCAAATTGTATTTTGATAATATTTTGTAATTCTATACGATGAATGGAAACATCTAATTATATATTTTTGTGATATTTGGGTAGATATTGATATTGTCTATCACATGTTCATTACAAATTTTTTGATTGCACGTACACTCGCCCCCCAGACATTAGAATCCTGCATCCGTTCCTGGTCCATACTCGACTCTCCAACACTACTAACGCTTTAGAATATTTATATATAAAAAAATCTTTATATTTTAGTTTTTAGGATAATGAAAAATGAAAAAATAAATTTATTTATATGAAAAATATTTTTTAGTTTTAAAAAGTGTAAATTATTTTGGAATTAAAGTTTTAATAATTCCATCCCAATCACTGCCAATATAATTTTTTCCAATAATAACCTATACTCAAATATTTAAGAGAAGGATTATTTGAATTTTCAAAACAACACTAGTGAGTTCAAAAAACGTCCAAAATTATAGCAATACTCTCTGCGGTGTAGTGCGGTATAATTTGACGATAAAATTATAACCAAATTGTGGATGGTGACAAATTTATTATCGGTAATCAAACCGCAGCTTAAATAGTTTTAACTTGTTAGTTAATTTAAAAATAATTTTAAACAATTATCAAACGTATGCATATAATATATAATTCTATAACACTAATTTGCAACAAATTCTGCATCTCAAATATCACTCACATTTATTTTTAATTTTATATTTCATTGGAAATAAATAAATATATATTATGTATATGTGTATTAACTATGGCTAACGGTAGAGCTATATAAAATACTACATAATCTGTTAAAACCGCCTAATCCTCACCAATTCCTCTACTAACCGCAGATTAAATTTTGAAATTTATATTTGCCCTTAAAACCACTCCGTTATAGTTAATGCATACATTTTTTTTAATCTCTAATAAAATATCAAAATAAAAATGAATGTGAGAGAGATTAATGTGAAATTTGTTGCAAATTAGTAGTTATATTTATGAAAAATTAGTTTGTATTATGTATATGAAATGTATTATGCAACTTAATGTTATATATTATGCAAATAGTTGATAATTGTTTAAGAATATTCTTCAAGCAACTAGCAAATTGAAAACGCCCCAAACTATCCAAACCATGATTTGATTATTTGTTAACCTACCATTTACGGTTTGGTTCATAATTTAACTCTCAAACTGTCCAAACTACATTGCGGACACCCCTAGTAGAAGGGGACGATTTCATAAACAGATTATAAATTTGAAATTAATATCAAATCAACTCGCAATTAGCAAGTAAATCGGTGCAAATTAAACAATTTTAGCCAATTAAACAATATTTTGCATAATCTTTACTCTCCAATTTGATCCTCTCCATTTTATTTATGTAATAAAAGATTTTCATTTCTTATCTAATGATTATGAAAAATGAATATAAATTTATAATTATTTTAATAATGATGTTTGGTCCACAGCCCCAACTATGCCCAAATTACATGGCACCAACAAAAGCCAAGCAAAGACCCATGTGTTTCTTCGCTATGTGTGTCTACACCAAGTTACCAACGGTGTTCTTGTTGGGTATACCTCCTTATTGGAGTTTGAGACCCAATTGGTTTGTTAAAAGAAGAGTTTAATTTGGTTTGGTATTAGTTATAATATATTTTAATATATTATATCTAATTTGTGAAAATCCAATTCAATTTGGATGCAACTAGGGTTTTGATTGAAAAGCTCATTAATATATATATATATATATATATATTATGTTTTTGCCCGGTGGGAGAAAAAAGAAAAAAAACGGCAGTAGCAAAGTACTTCGGCAACAGTGCTGTGTATAACTTTGGGCTTCAATTGGTGTTGTTTGTTATTCTTGATTTGACTTGGTCAATCAAGAATTGGTGCTTTGATTTGTGAAGCAGTTTGGTTCAATTTTCGGTTTTGATTTGATTCGTTATTTTGGGTCTTTTACAACTCTGGTTTTGAAAATTTTGGTTCATCTATTTGGTGAGGTCTTTCTTCTTTGTTTATTTGTGATTATTTGGAATTCACCTAAGGGTGATTTTGTGAGACAATCTGTGTCTCGTTTGTAATCGTTTGGAAACTTTTTGGTTGATAGTAGAATCGGATTTCGATCCCATGGACGTACCTCACTTTGAGGGAACCACATAAAAATTCTTGTGTTGCTTTGATTTAATTTTTCCGCATTAGTTTTTATTCCCATTAATTGATTTACTTGTGGGGAATCATATATTTTCCCTAACAACTGGTATCAGAGCTTACGGTTTATTTGGGTTTAATTATTTGTGTAAATCAATGGAGGGGAATGCAGGTCGCATGTCTAGCTTCAATGGAAGTAATTGGGTAACTTGGAAAACTAAAATGGAGGATCTATTATTTTGTAAAGATTTGTATGGACCCATTGAGAGTAATAGTGGCAAACCCGAGGGTATGAAAGATGATGAATGGAATAGGTTTAATCGAAAAGCCGTTGGTGTTATCCGTCAATGGATTGATGACAATGTGTTTCATCATGTTGCTACTGAAACTTCGGCACATGATTTATGGAAAAAATTAGAGAGTCTTTATGATAGAAAATCAGCCACAAATAAAGCCTTTCTGTTTCGTAAGTTGGTTAATTTAAAATATAAGAGGGCAGCCCAATTCTAGAACATCTAAATGAAATAAAAAGTATTGTTAACCAACTTGCTTCTATGAAAATTATTTTTGATGATGAGTTGCAGGCTTTGATGCTACTTAGTTCTTTGCTTGAAAGTTGGGAGACTTTGGTTGTGACCGTTAGTAATTTGGCGCCCGATGGAGTTGTCACAATGGGCCAAGTCTCTAGTAGTCTATTAAATGAAGAAAGTAGAAGAAAATCAGCGGGTTCCTGTCATTCAGAAACATTTATTGTGAGAGGCCGAAGCAAAACAAGGGGGAGGAGTAAGACTCCTCGTGATCGTGATCAAAACCGTGACAAATCAAGAGATGACTCTTTTTCAAAGAAAGACATTGAGTGCTATTATTGCCATAAGAAAGGGCACATGAAGCGAGAATGCCGAAAGCGAGAAGAACAAAGAGAAAAGGCGTAACAAAAGTGTGGATAAGAAGCAAGAAGACACAACAGCAGTTACTACCAATGGTGATCTCATAGTCGTTTGTGAAGATGATTGCATCAATTTTGTGGGCCAAGAGAGCAATTGAGTGATTGATTCTGATGCTTCTTTTCATGTGACTTCTCGAGTTGATTTCTTCACTACCTACACCAAAGGAGATTATAGTTTTGTTCGAATGGGTAATGAAGGTTTGTCCAAGATTATTGGCATGGGTGATGTTTGCTTGGAAACAAATTTGAGCTGCAAATTGTTGCTTAAAGATGTGAGGCATGTTCCCGACATTTGCCTCAATTTGATCTCTACTAGGAAGCTAGAGGATGAAGGCTTCAACAATAAATTTGGTGATGGAATATGGAAGCTCACAAAGGGTTCTTTGGTGGTGGCTAAGTGCAAGAAGACTCATACACTTTATTCGATGCAAGGAAAAATTTGTAAAGGTGTTGTCAATGCACTTGAAGATGATACTTCTACTGAATTGTGGCACAGGCGACTTGGGCACATGAGTGAAAAGGGGCTGCAAGTTTTGTTCAAGAAAGAGCTTCTACCCGGTTTCAAAGGTACACATCTTAAAACTTGTGTTCATTGTTTGGCGGGTAAACAACATAGAGTTTCTTTTCATAAAAATGTTGCTTCTAGAAAAGAAAATGTTTTGGAGTTGATTTATTCGGATGTTTGTGGTCCTTTGAAAGTTAGAACACATAGTGGTGCACTTTATTTTGTTACTTTCATTGATGATTATTCAAGGAAAGTTTGGGCTTTTCTACTAAAAACTAAAGATCAAGTTCTAGAAGTATTTAAGTATTTTCAGACCATGGTTGAAAGAGAAACAAGGCAGAAATTGAAGTGCATCCGATCTGACAATGGTGGTGAATACATTGGGCCATTTGATGAGTATTGTCGCAGCCAAGGTATTCGGCACCAAAAGACAGTTAAGAAGACTCCTCAACAAAATGGCATTGCCGAGAGGATGAACCGCACAATTGTGGAAAGAACAAGGTGTTTGCTTTCACAAGCTAAATTGCCAAGATTCTTTTAGGGTGAGGCAATGAAGACAGCGGTTGACATAATCAATTTGTCTCCTTCTTATCCTTTGAATGGTGATGTTCCAGAAAGAGTTTGGACCAATAAAGATGTGTCTTATGAGCATTTGAGAGTGTTTGGTTGCCGAGCTTTTGTTTACATTCCAAAGGATGAGAGGTCTAAGCTTGATAGTAAGTCAAGACAATGTATTTTTCTTGGCTATGGGCGTGATGAATTCGGGTATAGATTATGGGATCCGGTCGACAAGAAAGTTATTCGAAGCCGTGATGTTGTGTTTCTTGAAGACCAAACAATTGAAGACTTTGGCAAAGGTGATCAACCTGAGCCAAAAACTAGTGATCTCATTGACATGGATCCATCTCCTTTATCTTCAGTTGATGATGAAAATGGGGGAGATGTACAGCCACCTATTGAAGATGTGAAGGATGATGCTAATCCTAATGAAGTTGAGCCAGAAATTGAGGAAGAGCATCCAACTCAAGAACCGCCACCACAACTTGAGTTGAGGAAATCTACAAGGGACCGACAACCTTCAAGAAAGTATTCTCCCAATGAGTTTGTGTTGATTTCCGATCAAAGGGAGCCTGAGAGCTACCAAGAAGCAATTAAGCATGCAAAGAAAGGTGATTGGAAAAAGGCCATGGAAGAGGAGATGAATTCCTTACTTGAAAACCAGACTTATGATTTAGTGAAGTTGCCTAAGGGGAGGAAAATTCTGAAAAATAAGTGGGTTTTCAAATTGAAGAATGATGGCAAGAATCTGAGGTACAAAGCACGTCTTGTTGTGAAAGGCTTTGGGCAAAAGAAAGGTATTGACTTTGATGAGATTTTCCCACCAGTTGTGAAGATGTCTTCTATTCGGGTTGTACTTGGCATGACTGCAAGTATGAACCTTGAAGTTGAATAACTTGATGTGAAGACCGCATTTCTTCATGGTGATCTTGAAGAAGAAATTTACATGGAGCAACCAGAAGGTTTTGTGAAAAAAGGGAAAGAGAAATTTGTTTGCAAATTGAAAAAAAGTTTGTATGGTCTCAAGCAAGCCCTACGGCAATGGTACAAAAAAATTGACTCTTTCATGATGAATAATGGTTTTTCTAAAACCACTTCGAACCATTGTGTGTTTTTGAAAAATTTTTCGAATGGAAAATTTATTATTCTTTTGCTTTATGTTGATGACATGTTAATTGTGGGTCAAGATTCTACCATGATAAACAGGTTGAAATTGGAGTTGAGCAAGTCTTTTGCTATGAAAGATTTGGGGTCGGCAAAGCAAATTCTTTGTATGAAAATTGTTCATGGTCGCAAAGAGGGGCTGGTTTGGTTGTCTCAAGAAAGCTACATTGCGAAAGTTCTTGAGAGGTTCAATATGGATAAAGCAAAGTCGGTTGGTTGTCCACTTGCAGGTCAATTCAAGCTTAGTTCGAATCAATGTCCTACAAGTGAGAAAGATAAAGAAGAGATGTTGAAAGTTCCTTATGCTTCAGCAGTTGGTTCTTTGATGTACGCTATGGTTTGTACAAGGCCGGATATTGCTCACGCCGTTGGTGTGGTAAGTCGTTTTCTCTCTAATCTAGGTAAAGAACATTGGGCAGCGGTAAAATGGATTCTAAGGTATCTTCGAGGGACTTCGAAGGTGTGTTTGTGTTTTGGGGATGGTAAGCCGATGCTTGATGGGTTCACAGATTCTAACATGGCCGGTGATATTGATTCTAGGAAATCTACTTCGGGGTATTTGATGACTTTTGCAGGAGGAGCTGTGGCATGGCAATCTAAATTACAAAAATGTGTTGCTCTCTCAACTACCGAAGCTGGATTTATTGCTATTACAGAAGCTTGCAAAGAAGAGTTATGGCTGAAGAAATTTTCGCAAGAGTTGGCTTTGAAGCAAGAAAAGTATGTGCTTTATTGTGATAGCCAAAGTGCTATTCACTTGAGTAAAAATTCTACTTTTCATTCGAGATCGAAACACATTGATGTGAGATACCATTGGATTCGTGATGTGTTAGATTCAAAATTGTTACAACTCGAAAAGGTTCACACAGATGATAATATTTTGGATATCTTGACTAAGACTTTGTCGAGGGACAAACATTTAAAGTGTCGAACTTTGGCGGGTATGGTTGATATCTCCACCATTGGATTCGTGATGTGTTAGATTCAAAATTGTTACAACTCGAAAAGGTTCACACAGATGATAATATTTCGGATATCTTGACTAAGACTTTGTCGAGGGACAAACATTTAAAGTGTCGAACTTTAGCAGGTATGGTTGATATCTCCACCTAAGTCGGTAGGGGGAGAATTGTTGGGTATACCTCCTTATTGGAGTTTGAGACCCAATTGGTTTGTTAAAAGAAGAGTTTAATTTGATTTTAATATATTTTAATATATTATATCTAATTTGTGAAAATCCAATTCAATTTGGATGTAACTAGGGTTTTGATTGAAAAGCTCATTAATTAACAATATATATATATATTGTTTATGTTTTTGCCCGGTGGGAGAAAAAAGAAAAAAAACGGCAGTAGCAAAGTACTTCGACAATAGTGCTGTGTATAACTTTGGGCTTCAATTGGTGTTGTTTGTTATTCTTGATTTGACTTGGTCAATCAAGAATTGGTGCTTTGATTTGTGAAGCAGTTTGGTTCAATTTTCGGTTCTGATTTGGTTCGTTATTTTGGGTCTTCTACAACTCTGGTTTTGAAGATTTTGGTTCATCTATTTGGTGAGGTCTTTCCTCTTTGTTTATTTGTGATTATTTGAAATTCACCTAAGGGTGGTTTTGTGAGACAATCCGTGTCTCGTTTGTAATCGTTTGGAAACTTTTTGGTTGATAGTGGAATCGAATTTCGATCCCATGGACGTACCTCACTTTGAGGGAACCACGTAAAAATTCTTGTGTTGCTTTGATTTAATTTTTCCGCATTAGTTTTTATTCCCATTAATTGATTTACTTGTGGGGAATCATATATTTTCCCTAACAGGTGTTCTCTCCCTCTCTTCTCTATTTCTCTCAAACAAACGGTGGTCTCTCTCTCCTCTTTCAAATATAACTTGTGAAGAAAAAAAAAAGAAGGGAATGGGTGATCGGAGAACTGACCTCCACACCCTCGCTGTCACTCATCCACCGACCACCGTGTACTACCTACCCCTTTTCATGAACCTCACCGCTGCAAGTCCAACCCTCTTTTCTGCTGTTGCAGATCGCAAGTCACTGCACTAGAGTGAGAAGCAAGAATAGTAGGAAATTGTGGGTTTTAAAGCACCATTTTCACTCTCTTTCTTTAAAACTCCAATGATCAAAACCCACAAGACCTCCATTTTGGCACAAACTCCACATCTTTTCACCCATATTCTTCCACACACACACAAAACACCTTTTTTCCTCTCTGCTCTAGTCTAGTTTGTAAAAGCAAAGCCACTACTCTCAATTGAACTTAGCAAGAAAACAGAGATGGGTTGTGTTGCCTCTAAAATGAGGATTTCGTCATCTAAAATAATTTAAATTTAAATAAATATATGTATCTACAATTTTGATAGTTGCATCCACACCACTCTATTTTCTGATTCTTCTATTAATCTCTTGGCTCTTGCTCACATTGAGATCAAAGAAAAACGAAGATGAAAGGGGTTAAGAACGATTAGAGGAGAGAGGTGGTCAGTGGTGGATGGTGGTTGTTCATGAGAGAGAAACATATTTGGCGGTCAGTGAGAGAGAGGCAGCGACGTCAATGAGAGAGGTAGTCTTGAGTGTTTGATTTTTTTATTCAGTGCCTCTTCTTTTTCCTATCGTGTGAGCCCATACTTTTTTGAGGTAACTGGAGCAAACAAACGAGTAAGACTTTCCACCTCATTTGGGCAATTCGGGTGGACATAAATTCAGTGAATGTAATAGTGTTGTTGTTTTAAATTAAGAGAATTGCTAGATATCCCTATCTTTCTTCTAAGGACCCCTCACTTCTTTAAACTCTCACCACCAAAATTGCTCCATTTCTTATTTTTCTTTAGACCCATTCCATAATCTCAAATGTACCCTTTAAACTTTCATCCCAACATTTTTCAACTGACAATCTCTCCCTACCTCCAACAACCCCTTTCCCTCACCGATAACCCTCCCACAGCCCTTCTCCTCCACTGGAGACCTTACTTCAGTCCCCCTTCCTCATCGGCAACTTTTCATTTCTGATAGCCCATCTCCTTAGCTCCATCTTTCTTCTTCTTCCTTTGGCGATCCTCTTCCTCATTTTTTTCACCCAAATCTCTCATTCCACGAATCTCAGTCATTTGTCATCGCTGCCACGCATACAACTATCCTGGAGCCCTTTCCTACATGCTTGTGTTCAAATTTTTTTCATTTGAAATCATCTCACTTGGTTAGAAAAACTCAGTATTGAACACACGGTGGAAGTTCGGATGTAAACCACCGAACAAATGGTGGTAGTTGGGTTGCAGACCATCTAACAAATGGTAGTGGTTTAGCCTTGAACTACCAAACGAAATCTGGAGAAATCGCAAGCAACACTACAGCCGTGACAATCGTGCAAGGAGGGTAGATTTTCCACCATCATTAATCTTTTGTGATCGCAATTGCGATCTGACAAGAGATCGATAGAGATAGGGATAGAGAAAGAGAAAGAGAGCCTAAGGCCCCTGTTTGGGAAGTCGACTATTTTAGTAGCCTATTTCAGTTTTTGACCTTTTTAGTAGGCTGAAATAGTTGTGTCTGGGAAAAGAATTAGATTTTTTTTTAGTTAGATGTGATATTTGTGAGAAAAAAAGTGAAACGATTATGGGTTTGATGTGATATTTTGTCTTATTAACTATTTTAGCCTATTTTTTCTTTTAGTACTATTTTAGTCCAAAAAGCTAAAAAAGCTTCTACCCAAACACTCCCTAAGAGTGGTGTGGGTGATGGCGTTGTTGGTGGTTGGTGAGTAAGGGTGGAGATGTTAGTGGCTGGAGGTGATGTTGGTGATGGTAGTGGTAGTTGCCGGTCGGAATGGAGGAGGTGGCCAATGTTGGGGTGATGGGGATGGTTGGTGGGATTAGGGTTAGGGTTTTGATGGGGATGGATGGTGGGATTAGGGTTAGGGTTTGGAAAATTAGGGTTAGAAAGTTAGTCATAGGAATAAAAATAAAATTTTATGTTTAAACAAAATTGGAATTAAAACAATAAAAGATGTGAGGGATCTTTAAAAAAAAATAAAGATAAATAGCACTATTTTTAAATTAAACAATATCATTGTAGTCATCGTTAAGGGATTTACTTGGTTGACTAGGTTGTTTAGCAATATTTTGTTGACTAGGAACATGCCAGATGAGTGGAGGAATAGTATTTTAGTGCCAATTTATAAGAACAAAGGAGATGTCAAGAATTACAACAACTATAGAGGAATTAAGCTAATGTGTCATATAATGAAAGTGTGGAAGAGGGTGATAGAACGTCGATTGCAAGATATAACAGAGGTGTCATAGAATCAATTTGGGTTTATACCTGGTAGGTCAACAATGAAAGTGATCTATCTTTTGAGGAGAATAATAGAAAGTGTAGAGAAAAGAAAAGACACATTCATATGGTGTTTATCGATCATAAGAAAGCATATGATAGAGTGCCTCGGGATATAATCTAGTGGGTGTTAGAGACGAAAATGGTGACAAATGGTTACATTGATGTGATTAGGAACATGTATGAATTGCTGGTTGGAGTGACAAATGAATTTCCAATTACTGTAGGATTACACCAAGGATTTACCTTAAGTTCTTATCTTTTTGCTTTAGTTATAGCGATCCCGGTTTTCCCTTTCTGTAATTGTCATGTTCCGGACTTTGGTTTCGTGGAGTTGGTGGTTGTATACCTTATTGTCATCCTTTAAATTCCTTATGTTTGAGTTTTAGGATGTGTTGGGTATGTTTCGAACAAGTAGGATGAGTTTTGGTCTCTAATGTTATTGCCCAGGTTTTTGGTGTTACGCTCGAGCGGGTCATTCTGTGCTCAAGCGGAGTTTGGTTTTTGGTTGTCCGTTCGAGCGGGTGTTCTGGCGCTCGAGTGGAGGTTGCACACTCCCAGTATTTCATGTCCGTGCAAAACTTCTGCAGGTGTGATTTCTACGCTCGAGCGGGTTTCCTGCGCTTGAGCGGGTCGCGCTCGAGCGGGTAGTACTGTCTTGGTGATAGTTCTGGGAGAGGGAAATTTGCGCTCGAGTGGACTGGTTTTCTCGCTCGAGCGGATGTACTTTATTCTTGTGTCTTGGAGCTCGAGTGGGCCTTCTTGCGCTCGAGCGGACCTAGTTTTTGTTTTTGACGCTCGAGCGTTGTGTTTTTCGCTCGAGCGGGAATGTCGTATATCAGTTGGCTGTGGGGCATTTTTAAATGACTTTTTCTCATTCTTTCTCTCTCTTACTTTTCTGAAAAAGCCATTAGAGAGCACCTCACTCTAAAACTCAAACTTCTCTCTAAGTATTTATCTAGTAGGAGTTGTTTCCTCACCTTTGGCCTTTGTAAAAGTTGGGTTGATCATCGAGGGC
The DNA here is from genome assembly GCF_055761805.1 of Camellia sinensis. Taxonomy (NCBI): domain Eukaryota; kingdom Viridiplantae; phylum Streptophyta; class Magnoliopsida; order Ericales; family Theaceae; genus Camellia; species Camellia sinensis. The sequence goes on from NC_138968.1 coordinate 16,701,638, forward strand.
TATATTTTGATCCGAGAAACTTGTGATTTGGAGCAACTTCGTTTTAGTCATCTTCTTTGTTGGGTGTCATCTTTTGAGGTAGGGATTCTTACTCACTATTATGGGTTTTGACGTAGATATTTGGGTATTTTGTTAAATGGTTGATTTTGGGAAGTTAGGGTTTGAAAATGTTGAAAGGGGGTTTTGTTATTTTGAGTCAAAAATATGTATTTTGGGTTTCAAAATAATGATATTGTTGTTGGTTGTTGATATATAGGCCATTGGGTCAATATTGGGAAATGGGGTAGAAAACCCTAATTTGTTGTATAAATTAATTGGTATAATTAATTTGGGAAAATTGTGGGCTTATGGAATTGAGTTGGAAATAATGAAATTGGCTCATTATATGGTAGAATGGTGGAGTTAGATTTATTAATCGCTCACTTTTGAAAATATTGATATTTTATCTGTTGGAGCTTTTATTATCTGTTTAGAAATAATTGCTTGGGCTACCGGTGGAGGGTAGTTTGGATTGTTGTAGACAATGCATGATGATTAGGCAAACTAAAACTAATCAAGTGCATGTGTCATATAGTATGACGGTTGATAAAATACATTTGCGTTATGTATTGATTGATTGTGTATATGACCTATGTGTATATACGTTGTGTGTGTGGGAGGAGATACGGGATGCACTCCACGGTTTAGGGGAAGATAGGGGATGGACCTCTAAACCGGATGTTGTTTGGGAGGAGATAGGGGATGGACTCCACTGATACAGCTCATATGCTTGTCAGATAATGTGGTGATACAGCTCATATGCTTATCTATAGAAGTGTTGATATAGCTCATATGCTATTCTGTTGAAGTGTGGATACAGCTTGTATGCTTATCTGTTGAGATATTGATATAGCTAGTAGGCTTATCTATTGTGTAATGAGAAACGTTTAATATGAGTCACTGTCTCATGAAAATTGTTGGCTAGGTTCTGAGCCGTTGTTGTAATTGGGAAATTGGATAGAAATGGAAAATGAAATGAAACATGGACATAGTGGTCATGTAATAGAAATGGGTTATGAATTGATTTATGGGAATTAAACATTTATCATTTGCTAAATGTCTTAGTTATTGCTCATACTGTGTTTAGCATATCTCTACTGGGCGTTGGCTCACCCTATATGGGACATTATTTTCAGGTATAGGTAGCATGCCACCTCCAAGGACTTGTGGGGAAGTATTTTTCGAATGGCACCACGTGGCCGAGATAGACCTAAGATGTCGGCTAAGGTGCCACGTGGATGAGTCATGCTACCGAGGTGATCACGACATTGCCGAGATGTTTTGCTGTAATGCCGGGATCCCGAGGTATCCGAATAAGGGACAAGAATCCCAGAATAGGAAAGGATGTCAATCTGGATAAGGATAAGGCTCATGAAGAGTTTATCCCTATCTAGCCGAGAGTCGAGGATGAGCATTGAGCCTAAGTCCAATGAAGTGAGGCTTCTAGAGGATCAAGTCACTGCTGGTTATGAAAGTAAGGCATCCTCGTGGGTTTGAGATAAGTTTTTACTTGTGAGTTTAAGTATTGCATTGATATCTATGAGATATAAGATTTACTGACTTGATCGTTGGAGTGCTTCTGGTTGGACGAACAACCGTGGTATTCTCATCTTCTTGTTGGCATGTAGTTGGCTCAATTTATTCTGCCGGTGTTCTCCAGCTAAGTTCCCCATTTGGTTGTGTAACGCCCTCAAAATAATACATAAAAACCCACATTATAGGCATACATAGACATAAGTAAATAGAACTTAATTCCATTCATCAAAGTATTCCTTACAAATGTATTACATGTTGACAACAAAAGTAAATGCTCAACGGCTTACAACTTTCCAAGCCAATACTTGGTTACACAAAAGAGAGTACTAACTCAAAGCACATTAAGCCCTTGGCTTGAATTTACATGTAATACCAAAATAACAAAAAAATAATTCAAGAGTCTTCAACTCCCAAAACCTTTCAAGCTACGTCCTTGGAGGTAGCATATCACCTGAACCTGAAAATGATGTCCCATATAGGGTGAGCCACAGCCCAGCAGAGATATACTAAACCAAATATGAACAATGACTAAAACAATAGCATTTGATAGATGGTTAACTCTTATAAACCAATTTATAACCTAGTCCAATTCCATGACACGAAGTCCACGTTTTATTTCATATTTCTTTGTTTATACAAAACATTTCATAAACATGGCTCAGAACCTGGCCAAACAATTAATTGGGAATACATCCCATATCAAAGCACTTCATTTATTCACAATTCAAAGGAGTTTACAACTCATCTTAAAACACTTCTATACTTCAATTTAATACACACATTTACTGTATTAATACTTCAAATGATACACATATTTGCTATATCAATGGAGTCCATCCCCTATCTTCTCCCAAACGGGTTTGAGAGTCCATCCCCTATCTCCTCTCAAATTATGAAGTACATCCCCTATCTCCTCCCAAACAATATGCATATACAATGTATTCAACATTTGTCATACACAATAATCAGTCAATACACAAATTTGCTGTATTAATCCAACTGTCATATTCAATGACATAGTCAATGTGATTAGTTTCAGTTTTCCCTAATCAACATACAGTGTCTACAACAATCAAGACTATCCTCCACCGATAGCCCAAAGCAAATATTTCTAAACAGAACATAAATGCATCAACAGATATAATATCAACAATTTCATAGGTGAGTGAATAAATTAACCCAACTACACCATATAATTCCATAATTTCCTAATCTCATGATTCTCAACTCAATTTCTCATTTCTCCAAAATTAATTATATAAATTAATTTGTCTTAATAACTAGGGCATTATCTCATATTTCACATATCAACCCTAAGGTTTGATTTCACCAATCTAACAACAATAATAATTCCATTTTTCAACAACTCACATACACATAGGTTTTAATATTTGAAAACCCCTCTTTCATAAATTACACAACAAACCCTAACTTTCTTAATATTACCCAACATCACCAACTATTCAAAATGACCAAAATTAAAGACAAAACTCATAAGATGGAGTAGGGTATCCCTACCTCGAAATGAAGAGACCAAAGGAGAAGATGATAAAAATCCAAAGTGCTCCAAATCCACAAATTTTCAGATTAAAACGTAGCCCACACAACCCTCTATCTTTCTTACAAAGGACTTAGGGTAGAAACACACTAAAAGTAGATTAATCCCTCGAAAGAAGTTAAGTGTAGAGAGAGAGAGAGAGAGAGAGTTGGTCTAGGGTTTTGAAATCAAAAGGGATGAAAAAGTGAAGTGTAATCCCGCTACTGTCTATTGATATACGTATGACCCGCTCGAGCGGAGAATAGGACGCTCGAGCGTCAAACACAAAAACTGGACCTGCTCGAGCGCAAAGATACTCGCTCGAGCACCAAGACACAACAACAAATTCCATCGGCTCGAGCGTAGATTACACTCCTCCAGTACTTTCACAAACTTCGAACAGCCGCTCGAGTGCGACCCGCTTGAGCGCGAAAAACACTCTTGCAGTATTGCTGCAGACGTACAAAATGCTGAAAGTGTGCAAACTCCGCTCGAGCGCGGTAAAACCCGCTCGAGCGGATCACTAGAAATCTGGGCAACAAGAATTGGGACAAAGCTTAACCAACCTGTAACAAACCTGCCCAAAACATCCTATAACTCAACTACAAAGTATTGAAGGACGGACACGAGATAAATACAACAACTAACATCCACGAAACCAAGTCCGGATTACATTAATCAATGGAGGGAAAGCAGGATAACCTCCCCCCCTTAAGGAATTTCGTCCCCGAAATTAGATACAAGTTTCAAAAACATGTTTTTCTCAATTTTCAACAATGTTACCAACCAATATTTCAAATCCTGACCCAGTACCGGTCATCCCATCTCTATTCAAGAGGCAGCTCACAATATAATGTTCAACCTGCATTGTCAACATGCATTCCTTTGAAATTTACCAATTTCAACACATATTCCAAAATTCAATTACATATTCAATGCCTAACAACATATTTGCATTTCTGAAACAGAATTAACATACGTAATGTTAAAATAAACTTCCATTCTCAAGGCCTACTCAACTTTCACAATATTTTCCAAAAACCAAACATATACAATGTTTTACAACTTAAGACATATTCAATGCTCTTAAAGTTTATTAATACAACGAAATTCACAATACATTATTAAACATCAACAAACAAGTCTGGATATTTCTCACGGACCTCCAACTCACGTTCCCAAGTGGCTTCTTCCATTTCGTTGATGTTTCCACAAAACCTTAACCAATGGAATGGAATGGTCTTGTCTCGCAAGACTTGATCCCGCCTATCCAAGACCCGTACCGGTCTCTCCTCATACGAGGCATCCTCGTCTACCTCTAAGTCGGTCCAATCCAACACATGGGACGGATCCGACTCGTACTTCCGAAGCATGCTAACATGAAACACGTCATGCACCCCGGACAACTGCGGCAACAAAGCTAAACGGTAGGCAACCTCCCTAATCCTCTCAAGGATCTCAAAGGGACCAATAAACCGAGGGGACAACTTCCCACTCTTCCCAAACCTCATCAAACCCCGCCTAGGTGATATCTTCAGAAAGCCATGATCACCCATCTTAAATGCCAAAAGCCTCCTCCTACGGTCGGCATAACTCTTTTTGGTGACTCTAGGCTGTAACAAGCCTCTTACGGATAAGCTCAACTTTCTCTTGTCATTTCCCTTACCAACTCCGGGCCCAACAAAGGTGCATCACCCACCTCGGCCCAACAAACTGGAGACCTATACGGTCGGCCATACAAGGCCTCAAACGGTGCCATACCGATACTCGATTGGAAACTGTTGTTGTAGGCAAACTCCACCAAGGGCAAGTGCCTTTCCCACGTCCCACTAAAGTCAAGGACACAATCTCGAAGCTTATCCTCAAGGATCTGAATAGTGCGCTCGGACTGCCCGTCAGTCTGAGGATGATAAGCCGTGCTAAAGGTCAATTTAGTGCCCAAGGCACTCTACAAACTCTGCCACAACCTAGTAGTAAAACATGGATCTCTATCTGAGACGATTGACACTGGGACCCCGTGCAACCTCACTAAGTCCTGAATATACAAGTCGGCAAGATGATTTACCGAGTCTCTCACGCGCATAGGAATAAAGTGCGCCAACTTAGTTAACCGGTCTACAACCACCCAAATAGCATCACTACCCCACTGAGTCCTCGGAAGACCTACAACGAAGTCCATACTGACATGCTCCCACTTCCACTCAGCAATAGGCAAGGGTTGTAACAAACCCGTTGACCTCTAATGCTCGGCCTTCACTTGCTGACAAGTAAGGCACTTAGACACACAAACTGCCACATCTTTCTTCATTCCCCGCCACCAAAACTGGCAACCCAAATCACGATACATCTTTGTGCCTCCCGGATGCACCGCAAGGCATGAATGGTGAAACTCTCGGAGTGCCTCCTCTCGGAAAGACTCCGGTACAAACAGACGGTCTCGGTATCTCACACTCTTGTCGGGATACACAGTCAAACCCTTCTCAACCTTCCCACTGGAGACCTTCTCTCGGAGGGATTCTACCTCAAGGTCACCTCTCTGTGCCTCTAGCACTCGAGTCACAAGTGTAGACTGCGCAACAACAGTAAACAAGGCCGCAGCCTCAACGGATTCGCCCAAAAGCAAATCAAACTCGCCAAGTGCAGCCAACATCTCCCACTCCCGGATGGCTATACAAGCTACAGCACTAATGGATTTCCTACTAAGGGCATCGGCCACAATATTGGCCTTCCCCGGGTGATAGTGCAACTCGAAGTCATAATCCTCAATGAACTCCATCCACCTCCTCTGCCTCAAATTCAAGTCTCTCTGTGTAAACAGATACTTCAAACTCTTATGATCCAAGAATACCTCGAATCTCTCACCGTACAGATAATGCCTCCAAATTTTCAAGGCAAAGATTACAGCCGCTAACTCTAGGTCATGTGTAGGGTAATTCCTCTCATGTATTTTCAACTGACGTGAGCCATAGGCTACCACTTTCCCCTCTTGCATCAACACACAACCCAAACCCTCTCGTGAGGCATCACAATAAACCGCATAACCCAAACCTCTCTCTAGGATAATCAAAATCGGAGTGGTGGTCAATCTAACTTTCAACTCTTGGAACGACTTTTCACAAGTCTCACTCCACACAAATTTGACCCCTTTCCGCATCAATTTAGTCAATGGCGAAGCTAGCCTGGAGAAATCTTTCATAAACCGGCGGTAATACCTAGCTAATCCTAGAAAACTGCGGATCTCAAAAACACTCTTAGGCTGTGCCCAATCCTGCACTGCCTCTATCTTGGATGTATCAACAGATATCCCTTTCCCGGAGACCACATGGCCTAGAAACTTGACTTCCCCTAGCCAGAACTCACACTTCCCAAATTTGGCATACAGCCTATGGGCTCTAAGCAACTCAAGCACCATTCTCAAGTGTTCTTCGTGCTCCTTCTCAGACGGTGAATAAATTAGAATGTTGTCCACCAAAACGACTACAAAACGATCTAAGAATTCCCGGAAGATCCGGTTCATCAAATCCATAAACACTACCGGTGCATTGGTGAGCCCAAAAGGCATCACCAGAAACTCATAGTGGCCATACCGCGTACGGAATGCCATCTTTGGAATATCCTCCTCCTTAACCCTCAACTGGTTCAAATCTATCTTAGAGAAACAACATGACCCCTTCAACTGGTCAAACAGATCATCTATACGAGGCATAGGGTACTTATTCTTAACCGTAGCCCGATTCAATTTTCAGTAATCGATACAAAGTTTCAAGGCACCATCTTTCTTTTTAGCAAAGAGGGTCAGTGCTGCTCACGGCGAAACACTAGGGCGGATGAAACCCTTATCTAGTAACTCCTGGAGTTGAATCTTCAACTTGCTCAACTCAGCTGGGGTAAAACGATAAGGTGCCATAGAAATCGGCGCCGTGCCGGGCACTAAATCAATAGAGAACTCGATCTCTCGATGTGGTGGTAAACTCACAAGATCCTCAGGAAAGACATCTGAGTACTCACAAACCACTCTCGACAAAACAGTCTGGGTCCCATCACACTCACCACTCATAAAGCTGGCGAGAAGACCACTAAGCTCACTCCGTCCTCGCGGATCATACACCGGTGGAAACACACTACCAACCCGATCCCCCAAGAAATGGAAGCAATCCCCACTCACGGTACATACAGTGACTTTCTGGCAGTAACAATCAATAACAGCCAGGTATGACGATAACCAGTCCATACCCAAAATCACATCGAAACCCGACATAGCCATAACTATAAAAGAAAATGGAAGTCGGCGGTCGGCAACCTCTATATCACAGCCCCGACACCCTTGTTTCAAAATCAATTCACCCCCAACAGGTGATATAACACAAATAGGAGATGCTAACTGCGCCAACTCTAATCCCAAAACAGATGCAAATGCAGTAGATATAAAGAAATGAGATGTACCCGTATCAATCAATACATTGGCAACTGAGTTGCAAAACAAAAAGGTTACCTCTCACAACAGATGGAGCCAGTACAAAATCCTGCGCGGTAACAGCATACATGCGCCCTGAAGGTCTCTGGTCTACCTGCTCACCCCTAGGAGTAAAAGACTGCTGCACAGACTGGAACGACGAAGCTCCCAGATTGGCCCTCGAGGCCTGAACTGACTGTGCTGGCTGAAAACTCTGCGTTTGCCTCGAACCAGGCGCACCCGATGTGGCACTCAACTGCGGGCAAAACCTCTTCAGGTGCCCCGCCTGGCCACATTGGTAACAAGAGAGCGGCTCTCCTCTACCCTGACTCTGGCTCTGAGGTCGAGCCGAAGATAAAGCTGCTCTCTGATCTCCTCCCCTCTGCGGGCAAGTTGGAGAGTTGTGGCCTAGCTGACCACATTTGTAACAGGTAACGTCTCCCTGACCGCCTCTCCCAGAACCTGTACTCGGCACTGGAAAGGTGGATCTAGCAAAACCACCCAGAGATTGCTGAGGGTTAGAACCCTTTTCCCTCCTAGCATCCTCCTGGCCATCCTGACTCCTCTTGGAGCCCCTCATTCTCTCCTCCTCCTCACGCATGATAATCTCTATATGAGCTGCAACATCCACTAGACGCCCATACTCCCGGATCATGGACCCTGTAACTCTAGTCCTGAGTCCGTGCCTCAACTTCCTCTCAAATTCCAAACAACGACATTCCTCAGACGCCACTAACTCAGGAGCAAACCTCGACAAGCTAGTAAATGCGGCCTCAAACTCGGCCACAGGCAAACTCAGCTGATTAAGCTGATAGAACTGATCTCTCAACTTCTCCCTGACAGCGGGAGACAGAAACTTCTCCTGGAAAGCATCCACAAAGGCCTCCCAAGTGCCACCAATACGACCCCTCATAAACTTCCACCACTGACCCGCATCTCCCTTCAGTTGGAAAGATGCCAAGGTCACCTTCAAAGCCCCGTCTTTGATGCCAAGCATCTCAAACGTCTTCATCATCTGTTCCAACCACTCATCAGCCTTAAATGGCTCTTTCAGATCCCCCAAAAACTCATCCAGATTGGACCGAAAAAACTCCCTCTTCAGAAAAGAAGGCCCTGCCTCAGCAACATGGGCCTGGACTTGATTCTCAGCTCTGAGAATGTCTATGGACTCCCTCAATGCTCCTGCCATCTCGTGGGCTAAGGCATCCATGGCCTGCTGACTTACTGGCTCGGCCACATTGGCCTGGCCAACACCCTCCTATTGTTCCGGAATCTCATCCGATATAGACATTTCTTGCCTCCTAGGCCTACCTCGCCTACCACCATGTCTTCGTCCTGACATCCTAATAAAGGTAACGGGAACATTAGCACATTCATAAATGTACCGAAACTGTAACGCTCGCGTCCTAATGCATGGACAACTGTAATTCATTCCACGTAAGCACGTAATCACATAAGCACTTACGAATTTCATTTCCGGAAAATGACAGTCCCGAGGCGTTGCTAGAGTTCCAGTTAGAAATAGCATTGATCAAGTGCTTTTCCAACAAGACTCACAGAGACCCAAGGATCCAATCAACATCCTAGAAATTAAATCCCATACCTAAGTAGTCACATAAACATGTTATCACATAAGCACATAACATTACATCTAAGTCTCTAACAAGCGAGACAGACCCATTGTGGTACTAACCACGTCCCGCGTACCCAAAGTATTCGAACCCGGTACGCTCTGATACCAAGTTGTAATGCCCTCGAAATAATACATAGAAACCCACATTATAGGCATACATAGACATAAGTAAACAGAACTTAATTCCATTCATCAGAGTATTCCTTACAAATGTATTACATATTGACAACAAAAGTAAATGCCCAACGGCTTACAACTTTCCAAGCCAACACTTGGTTACACAAAAGAGAGTACTAACTCAAAGCACATTAAGTCCTTGGCTTGAATTTACATGTAATACCAAAATAACAAAAAAATAATTCAAGAGTCTTCAACTCCCAAAACCTTCCAAGCTACGTCCTTGGAGGTAGCATATCACCTGAATCTAAAAATGATGTCCCATATAGGGTGAGCTACAACCCAGCAGAGATATACTAAACCATATATGAACAATGACTAAAACAATAGCATTTGATAGATGGTTAACTCTTATAAACCAATTTACAACCTCGTCCAATTCCATGACACGAAGTCCACGTTTCATTTCATATTTCTTTGCTTATACAAAACATTTCATAAACATAGCTCAGAACCTAGCCAAACAATTAATTGGGAATACATCCCATATCAAAGCACTTCCTTTATTCACAATTCAAAGGAGTTTACAACTCATCTTAAAACACTTCCATACTTCAATTTAATACACACATTTGCTGTATTAATACTTCAAATGATACACATATTTGCTGTATCAATGGAGTCCATCCCCTATCTCCTGCCAAATGGGTTTGAGAGTCCATCTCCTATCTCCGTGTGGTCAAAAATCAACACCTACAATTTGGCGCCATCTTTGAAAACTTAAGAAGAGTAGATGGCCAACGACGGACAGGAATTGAGAATTGGAGACGACATCCACAGCGACAAGAAAGAACATATGGATCCTAATGCTAGAGGAGAGAATGGTAATAAAGGAGTACAAGAACTGAATCCTGTGATGAATGATGTCGGCAAGGGGCGCAATGGCCCGAAGAAGGGAGGCTGAAATGAATATTATAATGAAAGTGACCTCCAGGTATGGAAGGATAGATGCATACGAAGGGATGAAGAGATAAAGGACATGGAAAACAATTTGACAGGCCTGCAGACTGTGGTTAACTTCATGATGCAAAACAACGAGATGCAGCCATCGTTTCCATTGCAGAAGACATTGACACCAGTAGCTAAGACTGATGCCGTAAAAGGAGGACAGAAGGCAGTCCCAGTTGTCCCACAGCATGGCAAGGGATAGGGAAACTCATAGCGGCCATCAAAGGATGTCAGGCATACAGAGTCAGTACGAGGCGAGTCACAGAGGACATCGCGGGCCAAGGGGACCTATGTCAAAGGATCTCGGAAGATCCAAGGGCAAGGCCGTCATTTTGATGTAGTAAATGAAGAGAAGTCCAAGAGGACACACAATTTCACCTGGAGTAGCACGCTGAGAGACTGAAGTCTATTGATAGCTGAGCACCTGGTAGAACGAAGGAGGATTTGAGAGATTACCTCCAGAGAAAGAGACTCCACACCGAGATCACGTCCAATGTTTGGCTGAGGACGCCATTCTTGATGGACTTGGATACATTTGAGGCCCCGAAGAGATTCAATATGCCGAGGTTTCAGATCTATGACTGTAAGTCTGATCCCAACTTTCATGTTGGTTTGTATTTGAATTCAATCGCTTTGTGGAGTGGGAATGAGCAGTTGCTATGCAAAGTATTCCCATCATCCTTTGGGGAGATAGCATCGGATTGGTTCTATAAACTGCCGAAAGGGAGTGTAAAGAGTTGGGAAAGCCTGGCCAAGAAGTTTGTGGCCAGGTTTTTTACGAACAAGTTGCAGTCACTAATGATAGATTCCCTATTGGCTTTGAAGATTAGTGATGGCGAAAGCCTCAGGGTTTATGCCAAGAGATACTGTAAGGTGTATAACCAGATTCCGGCTTGTAACCAGGAGCTAGCAGTCGTGTCATTCAAGAACGGCCTGGATGATAAATGCTCGCTTCAAAAATCACTTGCACAAACCCTATCGAAGAGCATGGAAGAGCTCATGACATAGATTGAGAAGTATGCCAGAGCAGAGGCAGACACACAGGGAACGAAGACACCAAAACAAGAAAGAAGAAACGGCCCGCTGAAGCGAGGTCGATGAAATACCGGTGCTGATAGGCCAGAAACAGGAATGAGGGCTATGCAAGCAGTTAGCATGATATTCAGGATTCCAATCTATAAGGTTTTCGAGAGGATCAAAAACCAACCATACTACAGAGCACCAAAGAGGGTCCCTGGTGAGTTCATGTGCAGGAGCATGAGGAAGCATTGTGTCTACCATAACGAGGATGGGCACATGACTCAAGGATGCAGTGCTTTGAAATCACACCTGGAGGATCTGGTCAGACAGGGTCACCTGAGAGACCTAGTAGATGAGGCGAGGACAAGGGACGAGCATGCGAGGCTGCCCAAAGCACCAGCAGCACCACCTCCACTACTTCTATCGCAGTAGGGGGAGGAACCTCGGGTAATCAATGTGATTCACTCGAGGGTCAATGAGAATGAAGTTCGAGGGGAGACCCAAAGAGTAAGGCACCTACAATATATATATCAGGTCCAGCAGAAGAAGCTCAGAACAAATGAATATCAAGGACCAATGATTGCTTTCACTGAGGCAAACTTGGACATAGTGCAGTATCTGCACAATGATGCCCTGATGGATCAGTGAAGCTCTTATGAAATCATGTATGTCAGATATTACAAGGAGCTTGGCCTCCACCGGGATGATTTAGAGCAATCTAACAGCCCTGTGGTCGAATTCAATGGGACGCTGACATGGCCTCTTGGAGCCATATCATTTTGGGACAACCTTGGTTGCATGGAATGAGGGTTGTTCCCTCAACGCTGCACCAACTATTGCGATCCCAAATAAAACAAGGGATTGAAAAGGTACGAGGAGACCAAGTACAGGCATAAAATTGCTCCATGACAACAATGAAGTACACCTGTAATGTCAGAGAAGCAGAGAGTGTAGAGATTGAAGGCGAAGACCATGAGGTCTTGGATGATGTCGGCAAAGAGCCTACCGACAAAAGCGAAGAACCCTTGAAAAAGGTTCTTGTGCAAAATGGTAATGATGAACGATTCTTTCTCCTAAACTCTGGCTTAGCTAAGGAAGAAGAAAGAGAACTAGAGGCTTTCTTGAGAGAGAACATAGAGGTGTTTTCCTGGACAACTTATAAGATGCCGAGGATTAGCCCCGAGGTCACCTGTCACAGACTTAATGTGGACAGGTCGGCTAAACCAGTTGTCTAGAGAGCAAGGAGGCCGACATTGTGCAGGCAATTGAGGAAGAAGTAGACAAGCTACTATAGGCATAGGCCATTAAAAAGGTGAATTATCCCACCTGGTTGTCCAATACAGTGGTGGTGAAGAAGAAGAATGGGAAGTGGAGGGTCTACGTGGCCTTCATAAGCTTGAACAAAACTTGCCCCAAGGACAGTTTCCCACTACCCAAGATTGATCAACTGGTAGATGCCACATTGGGGCATGGAAGGATGAGTTTTCTGGACACATATAGAGGTTATCACCAGATAGCAATGTATGCCCCATACGAAGAGAAGACATCATTCATCACCCCTAAAAGACTCTATTGCTATAGAGTAATGCCTTTTGGGTTAAAGAATGCAAGAGCAACATACCAAAGACTGATCACCAAAATGTTCAAACATTTGGAAGGATGGTAAAGGTTTACATAGACGATATGGTTGTTAAAACCAAGGAACCTGGGAACCATATGGCCAACCTGAAAAATGTCTTTGATATCCTGAGATCATATCGGTTTCGACTCAATGCCGACAATGGCATACTTGGTTACCATGAGGGGTATTTAAACGAGCCTAGATCAAATCAGGGCCATCCATGATCTGAAGAGCCCGACAATGGAAAAACAGGTTCAGATTTTGACCAAAAGGGCCGCATCCATAAACAGGTTCATTAGCCGAAGTTTGGATAAGTGCAAATCTTTTTTTCAGTTATTAAAGAAAGCCACAAACTTTCTGTGGACAGAAGAATGCAAAGTCGCCTTGACCGACTTGAAGAAGTACCTGACAACTGCACCAGTGTTGTCAAACCCAATACCATGAAAAGAATTGTTCTTGTACCTGGCAGTTTCAGACCACGCCGTGAGTGCCGTGGTAATCCGAGAAGAGGAATGTGAGCAAAAGGTAGTGTACTATGTAAGCAAGACCCTGGCAAATGCAGAAACCAGGTACTTGCCTCTGGAGAAGTTAACATTGGCCCTGACAATGGCCTTGAAAAAGTTAAACCACTATTTTCAAGCCCACAAGATTGTGATGCTAACTGAATATCCACTAAAGTCCTTGTTGCAGCATGAAGACCTGATAGGAAGAATAGCTCGATGGGCAGCAGTTCTAGGTTAGTATGACTTAGAATTTAGGCTGGGAACAGCAATCGAGGGCCAAGTTTTGGCTGACTTTGTGACAGAATTCTCTCCTGGTGCAATCCCAAGGTAGGTACCGGTACGCCGCGGCCTAGGATGTTGAGGAAAGGACAAGGAAAACCAATTGGGGCCATGGAACCCCATGTCAGCAGAACAAAAGAAGACATAAGAAAAACTAAAACCCTGTCATATTTATATCGGTGACTCTTTCCGTCTCTTTGTCGATGGCAGCTCAAACCGACAAGGAGTGAGAGGGGCGAATAATAGAACAGTCCATCCATTTGGGGTTCAAGGCCTCAAATAACGAAGCAGAGTATGAGGCACTGATTGTTGGACTGAGGCTAGCAGCAGCAACTATAGAAGCCGACAAGGTGGTAGTCTTCTATGACTCTCAACTCATTATAAATCAAGCGACGGGCGAGTATGCAGCCCGAGATGAGAAGATGATAGCCTATGTCAAAGAGGTTGTCAAGTTGTTAGCATGTTTCCAAAACTGTCGGTTGCAACAGGTTAGTTGAGATGATAACAGCCACGCCGACGCTTTGGCTAACCTCGCTAACGCGATGAAATCAAATAAAGCAAGGACAATAATGGTGGATTATCTGTCAGGTCCAAGTACAAAGCCCCTAATAACAGAGTACGAAGCAATGTGCGGGGAGATGGGTCCAAACTAGATGGACGCCATAGTTGTGTTTCTTAGGGGTGGTAGGCTGCCAGCAGACAGAAAATAAGTGCACAAAACTAGATTAAAGTTCACCAGGTTTTGCCTGTTAGCAGAAGGAAATCTGTACAGGAGATCCTTCACTGGACCCCTTCTGAAATGTGTGCATCCATCCTAGGTTGAGGACTTTCTATACGAGATCTATGAGGGAGTATCTAGAAGCCATACTAGGGTGCATATCACTTGCTCACAGGGCCATATCTCAAGGATACTAGTGGCCCTACATGCAGAAGGATGCTGATGCCTATCTGAGGAAATACGAGAAGTGTCAAAGGTTTACACCTTTGATACACCAGCCAGCTGCAGATCTAAATCCAGTGTCTAGTCCTTGGCCATTTGCCCAGTAAGGCATGGATCTTGTTGGGTAACTGCCCCAGACAATTGGGCAAAGGAAGTTCCTACTAGTAGCAACTGATTACTTCACGAAGTGGGTAAAAGTTGAACCCCTAGGCAAAATCTGAGATGTAAATGTAAAGAACTTCATATGGAAGAAAATAATCACCAGATTTGGAATCCCAAGAACTATAGTAGTAGATAATCGCACTCAGTTCGACAACAAGTTAATTAAGAAATGTTGTGCGAAATACAAGATCAAGAACTATTATTCTACTCTTAGTTTCCCTTAGAGCAATGGACAAGCATAGGCATCTAACAAGACCATCTTGGATGAAATCAAGAAAAGTCTAGAAGCTGCCAAGGGCAAGTGGGTGGAGGAATTGCCTAATGTTCTATGGGCATATCGGATTACGCCGAGGAGATCTCCTGTAGAATCTTCCTTTGCCATGACATATGGCACTGATGTAGTCATTCCATTAGAAATCGGCATCCCTAGAATCAGAACCCAGGAAGTGGAGAATGGAACAAATGAGGCATTCCTTAGTTGAGATCTTGGTTTGATAGAAGAAAGAAGAAAGAGAGCAGCAATTCGGCTGGGGGCATACCAGCAGTAGCTTACCAAGGCATACAACAAAAAAGTCTATCACAGGGAGTTTCAGATTAGGGACCTTGTCCTAAGAAAGGTTTTCGACAATAAGAAAGATCCCAAAGAGAGCAAGCTTGGCCCAAACTGGGAAGGACCATATCAAATCATCTCGGTCGTCGGCAATGGCGCTTACCGGCTTGAAGACATTGATGCAAGAAGTTGCCAAGACCCTAAAACACCAGCAATTTGAAGTTTTTCTATAATTAATTTCTATTTTTTGAGTTTATTTTATGTAAACACTTATTAGCCGAAGTATTAATGAAATACTAGCTCAATTTTGTTTTTATAAACTATTGTTGGAATATATGCGATAAGACTGAAAAGCCTTATAACGATGTTCCCATGGTGAACATGACGATTAACTTAGACTTGCCATGATGGTAGAGTTGAACTAAGTTGGCGATGTTTCAGTATGAAACATGACGGTTAACTTAGATTTGTCATGATGGTAGAATTAAACTAAGTCGGCGATATTTCGGCATGAAACATGACAATTAACTTAGACTTGCCATCATGGTAGAGTTGAACTAAGTCTGCGATGTTTCTATATAAAACATGATGATTAACTTAGACTTGCCATGATGGTAGAGTTGAACTAAGTTTGCGATGTTTCGACATGAAACAAGGCGAAACTGGCCATGATTTGGTTAGTTTGAAAGGAAAATCGAAGAGTATGGTACTCTCAGTGCACTAAGGTTAAGCCTTGAGAGCTTCGTTTGGGCAAGCCAAACATGACCTCGGTCAAGAATGTCTAAATGAGACTTGGGCAATAACCATGTGATGCATCCTTAATGTGAACATAAGTGGTACTTAGGTTCACATTAAGGGGCAGGAAATATGAATGAGCATGATGAGCATAACACTTATGAAAGTTTTGTTGGATTTTTTACAAGTTGAAATTAGCCAAAATAATTAAATGAAGGAAGACCCGAGGTATTTCTATTCGAGATAACAAACCAAGTTGTTTAACTTGGAAGGGTGAAGTCTTACTAGAAGACAGTTAGTACAAGTGATGAAACAACACTTGTACGAATTTTATGGGAAATTGTTATAAGTGCAATTCGGTCGAGATAATTAACACAAGTTGCTCCGAGACAACAGTACTATACTGTACCTGAAGAATTGTTATCCGAGATATGGATGTATTCGAGGTCTTAGGATCCAAGGTGAGGAACCAAGTTGACAGACTTGGAAAGACAAGAAATATTCTAAGTATGGAAAAAATATGCAAGGCATGAAGGAAGGGCAATAAGCGTACAAAAGAAATAGAATCAACATGTGAAAGAAAAGACAAGACTTACATTGACAACAAAAGTAACAAGTTTGGTTACAGGAGAAGGCACATCAACAAGACATGACAGAAAATTGTTTAATTAGTTCCAAAACAACAAAGTTCAAAGACAAGTAAAAATCCGAAGTACTAGGTGGAGGCTCATTGTTCTTGGTCGCTTGGGCCTCGGCCTCGGCCTCGATAGCAACCTCGGCATCAATTTCTTAAAGAGTTTGATCCAGGCTCTTCTCTGCAGCGAGAACCTCGGCCTCATGCCTTATGGAATTCTTCGGTGAGGTACTCTTGGAGACCTCGTCCCTATCTTCCTTAGTCATATCTAAGATCTAATCATTCAGAGTTGGGGACTTGGCCCCAACAACAACCTCGGTGCCATCTCCCTCATCGGCATCCTCGGCGTCGGCCTCTACATCTTCCTCCTCCTCCCCAGACTCAGCGGGAGACAAAGGAAAGGGCACCTTGAGCTGGCTGATGTTACAGAGCGGCGAGTCCTTGGGGACAGATAGCTCTTTGAGTGCCACCATCCAACCAAGGTAGTAGCCTTTGTTGTAGGCTAGATTTACTTGTTGTTTGTATTGGTCCAGAACATCGGCCTGCCCCTCCGCGTAAGCCATTTCACAGGCGGCCTTTATCTTGGCCTCCTTAGTCTCGAGGGCTTCTACGAGCTTGGCCTTGGCATCGGCTGCCCTGACATCAGTAACCTTGGCAGCTTCAGTAGTGGCCTCAACGGCTTCGGCTTTAGCCTTGGCCTTGCTTTGGGTAGTCTTGGCTGCATTAGTCCTGTCTATTAAGTGATTGATCTTGGCTTCAACATTGTTAAGAGAAGACAAAAAGCCTGTTGCTTCCTAAGTCTTCTTCACCAAGTCCTTTTTCATCATCTCTGTCTTTACTGTGTGAGAATAAACATGCTGGATGGCCTGCAAGAAAATAAGTAAGTTAGAAAACTTTGGCTAAGTATTGAAAAGCTGAATGAAATGGTGAAAAATTAGAGACTTACTAAGACCGAATGTCACATCATCATTGCAAAGTTCTCATAGTGATTGAAATCGACCAGTTGGTTCATGTCGGCCGGCAGTAACATGGCAGTGGATAATGTGGCATCGACCTCCAAACTCTCAATAACACTATCACCGGCCTTCAGAGGCCTGTTACCAACCAGGACCTTGTGGGCCCAGGTGTCCTCGAGGTAGAACTTGCTCTCTTCACCTTGGCCTTCGAATCTCGGCCTCTTTACGGGCTATATGTCGGTTGTCTTAGCCTCGGCCTTCTTCTTCTTGGCATCCGCAAGTTTGAAAATTGGGACCGCATCCTCTGGATCCTTCTTAGAGTCCAAAAGGATCACAGTAACAGTGTCCTTGGCCTTTTTCACCCATTTTTCCTTAGGCTGAGAAGGCGGCGTGGAGCGTGGACTGCAGAGACACGATGTCGGGTAGACCAACCAATAAGTCCTCCACGACAACCAATTTTTGACCTATCTCCTTGGCGGTCACAGCGACGATAACTCTAGTGCCGATATGGATTGCAAGTAGGGCGATCAGTGGATTTGTCAAGCCATAAGCCGAGGAGTCAGAACCACAGCGCTTTCGGCTTCGAGTTTGGCTGGCAGAAGTGTTTGGGGGATGATGTCGGCGTTGGCATTGGGATGGAGGAATGAGTTGGACTGGAGCAGATATGGATGGTTGGCCCACAAGATCAGAGGTGGATACCTGGTCTGGCTTGGGTGAAGAAGTGGCTGGTGGTGTTGATGCCGATAGTCGAGTTTGGCTTCTTCATGGAATGTCAAGAAGCGGAGAGCAGTACGTCGGCAAGTAATTCAGCAGGATTGGGGCCTTACGAACCTCGATAGAAAGGCTGAGAAGCCTCGAGAGATCTGGGCTGGGAATGTAAGTTTGGCGGAAGTTTTTTACTGGCTGAGGAAGAGCTGCACAAAACAATAAGAGGCTAACATTAGAATAGATAACAAAAAAATTGCTAAAGTGTTAAGGAAAAAAAATTGCAGGTTGACAAAGTTCTTACCCTTATCGTTCCTAAAGACTCTTCGGCGCAGGGAAAAGAGATGAAGATCGTCGTTTAGCGCAAACTCCTGGTTGCCTGAGACAATTAGGTAATCATCTCCAGCGCCTTTGTTGAAGTCAGCGATGTCACCAATGAGTTTGTATTGGATGTATCGGGGTTTCAAGTAGTAAGTATAGCCACTTTTTCACTTGAGGCCACACGTGGTGTAGCAGTATTGAAGGTCGGACAGGGTAATCCTAGGCTTTTCTCGACATGCAAGTTCGGCAATACCATTAATGATCCTAAAAGTGTTGATGGCTAATTGCATGGGATTGAGTTTATAGTAGTGGAGAACTTCCCTGAAGAAGATATCAATGGGGAATCTGATTCCACCCGATATAATGGACACAACTTGGAAATGCATGTTGTAGCTGGTTTTTCGTGCTCCTCGGAGGGTTTTAGTCTCCTTGGGTATGATATCCCTACAGTTCAAACTCCCGTGGTTCTGAATCTAGTTTCACAAATGCAATGTGAAATAGAAAAACGAATAAGAGTCCAAATCTGGCAAATCTTAGAAAATTCGTTAATCATCAGAGACGCCAACAATGGACTGTATTGCCTGATTTCAGAGTCGCCACCTAAATATTTTTGAAAAATTTAGGAAACCCGTGACTCGTGCCAATGGCTATTTGTTCATCATTATCAAAGTGTCTCGGCTCGGAAACTTAGGTATGAGAGGGGAATGTCATGAATTGAGCACCCCACTCACCTGATCAAAGATCGACCTCTACTAATCATGATGTGAATTTAATGTATATTATATGCTCATGTTCTGATTATTATACTAACATAACTATGTGAAGCAAACAAGTATAGACCACATCACTTACTTTGGAATGCTTTGTTTTCATGTTTGTTTGAAAAGAGTTTTGAATATGTACCACTTGAATGAAAAGTGGGCTCATATGTACCCCTATCAAAGTCGTTCCAACTTAAGCAAAATAATCTTTATCCATAGGCATTCAAAGAGATATTTCAAATAAGCACTTAATCTCCTGGTAGTATGCTTGACATGGCAACACAAACACACATGTAATATGTTAAAGCAAAAATGCTCACCCAGTACTTAACCGAGGCAAGCCAAAGAAAAGAAAATAATTAGAAAAATGCATGCTCCTAACATGCAAAGTGGCTATTGCAACACATATGAAAATGCAACTGATAGGCTCGGTTTATTGATATGTCATATGGAATAACTCAAAGCATGCGGCAAAACATGTATTCAAGTAAGTAGAAAATGACAATGATATTAGAATGATGAACCAAACCCAATGCATGCAAAAACGGATAAAAAGCATGGCAATGATATGAAACGAAAATATGATACTATCAGAGTAAGCGTATAAATAAAAGAGAGAAAGAAATAGGGGTTGGAAGACATACAAATATTACAATTTTTCCCTAGCAAAAGAGGGTCCGAAAGAATATCCTAATCAACTAATTATTACAAACACAAATAAATAAACTAATTAATTATTACAAATCCGAATGAAAGCAACACAACTAATTAATTACAAATTATTACAAGTATGAATATTAAAGCTACTAATCTAATGGACTCGAACGAGAGACGAGAAACTGTATGTGCGCAAACGAGAACATCCTCTGGAATCCTCTCTGTTTGCTGCCAGAACCAGCTCTGTTTATAGTGGAAAGATTGTTCTATTTTGGCCTCAGGATCTGTTATATTCTGCTGTAAAAATACCACTGTCTGTACAAAATGGGTGGCCGGCCGGCCTGATCAGGTGGTCGGTCGTATAGAGTAATGGTCGGCCGGCCACTATTTCTAGGGAATACCCTGCTGCAACAAAGCTAAAATAGAGCAAGATAGCGTGTTTCTAGGAGACGTTTATCCTCTCTCCCGTTCCCTATCATGAAGATGATCAAGGGAGGAGTAAATTTGATTCTTAAATCATCAATCATCACAAATTTGTTACATGATGATCTTAGAAGCGATAGGACAAGAGTTATTAAATGAAATAAAATATAAACAATACTTCTTCCCTATCATGGAGTTATCTCAAGGGAGGGGATAGACTTGCTTCATGAATCATCGAACATCACTGAAATAGTATGCGATGATTCAAGACGTAATAATTTTAGTATAACATCTGACTGAACCTAACCAAATTTTATTATCCTTTTACCTTTTTTTTACTCCAATTTTATTAGCCTTTTTTACTTTACCTTTTCATTTTCTTTATCTTTTTTTCCTTTTTGTCCAAAGGTGATGATTACGTCCACTAAGTCCAAAGCAATAAAGAATGGAAAGCATGACTTAACTCAAGAAATGAGCTCTTTGAGCCCTTTTCTATGGGGAAAATTACAAAGGAAGAATCAAACTCATTTACAAGCGATAATAAATTCGGAGTCAAACTCAAAATGAGCGATAATGACTCCAAATCCAAACTCGATAATGAGCTATAATGAATCTTTCCTTTGTGATTTCCAATGGTCTAATTAGAAAATTAGTCCCTTAGAAGTAATACACCGACGACAAAGGGAAGTGTCAAACAAGAGATCATGCTTAGCATAGAGAGATGTAATGCCCTGGTAATAAACCTCCGAAGAGATTAAACCATTTAGCATAAGGGGTCTCTTTCTTATGCTTTGAGCGGTAATCTTTTGTTTGATACAACTCTTAATCAAAAGAAACAAAGAAAGGAGGGAGGTTACAAAATTATGAATGAAAGGTGGATGATTACAATGGTGTGAATATGTACATGAAAGCTAAAAAAAAAAGAAAGAAAAAGCTATCAACTCAAATGGATTGGAAACTATGGCCTACATACCCAATCCATGAGGACTTATAACAATACAATTATAATATTCAAAGCATAAATTAAATAAATGCACTAAACAGCCCCTAAACTCCAAAAAACAGTGGCCAAAACCAAAAGAAATAAAGTAGAAAAAAGGCAAAGCAATAAGCTATGGAACAAGGCCTAAGGAAGGGTGGCTAACCTCTTCTTTTTTTGTGACTTTATATCACATTTTTAAGCTTAAAATAGCTCTAAAATCAGTATGAAAAGAAAAAGAAAAGAGAGAGAGAGAGAGAGAGAGAGAGAGAGAGAGAAGATGGTAAAATAGCTCAAAGTTTACCTCTTGAAAGAGAGGAAAGCTTCTTGGTTAACAAACCACAAACTAACCACTCTCAAGGAGCTGAAGTTAGGTTCAAGAACCTCAGCAAAAGCTTCAAGTTTAAGCTTAGAAGGTGTATGTATAGTGTATGCATATTGCAAGAGAGGAAAGAGGTGTGTTGAGCAAGCTATAAGCTCTTAGCAATTTTTTCTAACCCCAAACCATATAGGGAGGTCTTGTATTTATAGGAAAACAACTCCTTACGTCAGAAATATCTAAAAGAGGACAGCTAGCTTAGAGATCGTGTATGGGAGCAGCTACAGCTGGCAAAATATCTGCTCTCGATAAACATGGCCAGTCGGCTAATTTATTTGTACGGCCTGCTCATAAATTGGCAAGCTAGCCAATTATTTTGCCCTGCTGCTCACTAAGTGGTCAGGCTAAAAAAAGGGTTTTGGTCCAAATAGGGTGGAAGGCTTGGGTTTGAAGCTCTAAACCGAATTCTTTTGTTGAAGATTTGAACAATTTGCATAATGTAACTTTCATCATCAAGTGCTCAGATTAAAGCGCCCAAGTCTTAAAGGTGGTCAAAAATGGGGTGTCTGTACATGTAGTCCTTTCCAGGAATAATGGAGTCCTCCTTCCCAGCCAACCTAAGTGAGACGTCAGTTGGGATAGAGAACTTCTGACGGAAATACTCCAGTTTGGTCGGCAAATCTACTTTCCAGTTAACATGCCTATGATCTCGGTTAAGGTGATTTGGGTACTATTTTCTGTGGAATAGGGTTTAGAATGGGTTTAAGACCTTGGCTAAACCCTAATGAACACTAGGGCAAGAGTTTTGGGAAAAGTAGAGGAGTTCTTGTTTCAATTTTCCTAAGGGTGTGGTTTCTAAGCAAATCCCAAGCCTAAAACTATGAAGGTAAACAAGATGCAAAGGTAAGAATTTGGAAAATAAGCAAGGAAAACATAGAAAACAAGATTCAAAAATCTAAACGAAGTTGAGACATAAAAAAGCTACAACATGACAGGTGCAGTGGTGTGAAACGATGATTCAAGAACACAAGGCCAAATTCAAAGCACTATGAGAAAAGAGAGTGAGCCAGTGTGTGAAGGTATGAATAAAGCATAATAGGTTCAAGAACAAGAATTGATTCACAATGTCTAGAGCACAAAAAATGGCAAGCAAATCAGGAAATAAATGAAGAATTTGATATAAGGAACAGTGGGAAATGTACAAATAGTTCACAACAGTGTCATACTCAAGAACAGTGAGAAACTGAAAGTGGAGTGATTACCTAATGGAGCCGACGAAATGGACGCCGGAATGAGGTTTACTAGAGTTAGATAGAAACGATCACATGAATGAAACGGCAAAAGGCCCACCAGAGATGACGAACGGAGTGGTTGCAGAGGCTTGAACAACAACAATGGCAGTTTGAGTGGGAGATTGTAGAGAGAGAAAATTTGAGACGAAAGAAAGACATTGAAATGGTAAAGTGAAAAGACGGAAGAGAGATAGAGGGAGTTTTGTCAAAAACATGAAAAAGCGGCAAAACGTAATGAATTTTCCTTGGTCAACGTGCATGTTAGGCGGCATGGGCAGGCTCGAGCCAATACGAATGGGACATATGGAAGAAACGGTTGAAAACGACGTGCTTGTCAGGTATGAGCCAGTAAAAATGGGACAAGTGGAAGAAACGGTTGAAATGATTGTGCGTGACAGCTTGTGCGCAGTTGAAACTCTTGAAATATTTGAAATAATGAGACAATAACCTCGGCTAGAGAAGTGATCTTGGATAGGGTGCTTAGAGAACTTGGTTCTTAGTTCTTGATTCTTGATAAAGTAGGCAATTGAGTCCTGGTTACTTGAAGTCAACGAGTCATGATCTCTGTCAGAGCAATATATGTGTTTTTGAGCCGACATGTTAGGTGGACAAACGATATAGGTTTCATCACCTCAGGTAGCCAAGGTAATAGAACCTAGGGGGCAGTTGTGGGAAAGTATTTTACGAATGGCCGAGATAAACCTGAGATGTTGGCTAAGGTGCCACGTGGATGAGTCATGTTGTTAAGGTGATCACGGAATTACTGAGATGTTTTGCGGTAATGCCGGAATCCTGAGGTATCTGGATAAGTGACAAGAGTCCTAGAACAGGAAAGGATCTCAGTCTGGATAAGGATAAGGCTCTATTCATATCTAGCCAAGAGTCTAAGATGAGCATTGAGACTGAGTCTAATAAAGTGAGGCTTCTAGGAGATCAAGTTACTGCTGGTTACAAAAATAAGGCACCTTCGTGGGTCTGTGGTAAGGTTTTACTTGTGAGTTTAAGTATTGCATTGATATCTGTGAGAGATAAGATTTACTGACTTGATCGTCGGAGTATCTCTGGGTGGACGAACCACCGTGGTATTCTCATCTTCGTGTAGTTGGCTCAATCTATTATGCCGGTACTCTCCAATTAAATTTCCCGTTTAATTGTGTGGTAAAAAATCAACACCCATACAACTTAAGATTTGATTTGATTCATTATAGTCATCATTAAATAATGTAATAAAATTTTTCCGATATTAATATAGAAAGGACAGAATCACAATCCCAAATTCTCACAGTATGAACATTTCCAACTTCAAATATGCAAGGTAATGAATATTGAGATAACAAAATATCTCCATCAACACGTGGTACAATACTAGGTCCAAGTCCAAACGCATGAACCCGTTACCACTTACACCCTACAGATGTCTTCTTCGGATCCAGTTAAAAATCCGATAAGTCAACACATTTCGGTACAACAAATAAAAAAATAATGATAGAAACTCATATTTAAAATTTTTTAAACACACTAGAAATGATATGATAAATAATGAAACTCCACATAATTAAGAGTAAATTCTAATAGATAGATTTAATTTCCTTTAAGTTTTATTAAAAATTAATCTTATTAAATCATCGTAAAAATAATTTGTCTAGGTCATTAAAAATTAACAATTAGTCACTTTTTTATCACGATTTTATAAATTATTGTTAAAACTTAGAATTAGTGACGTTTTTCTATAAAAAATTTTTTAAATTATTACTAAAACTTAAAAATTAGTGATATTTTTTTATGACAATTTTTTTAAACTATCGTTAAAACTTATAATTAATAATTTTTTGTGACAAAATTTTCAAATTTCATTAAAAATTAATAATTAGTGATTTTTTTAATAGTATTTTACGGAAAAATATCGTTAATTATCATAGGACCTATTAAATAATAAGTCTATTTATTAGGTCTTACACATAAATTCCCCCATAATTAAATATATAATAAATTAAAAATTAACATATACCATTCTATATCATTATAAGTAAAACTATGAGAAATTTATTAGGGCTCAAACATTTTCTAAAAAAAAAAAAGAAAAAAAAAATAAGGAGGACTTACATATAAGTCCTAATAGGTGGACTTATTATTCAATAAATCCTAAGAGAATTAACGACATTTTTCATTGAACACTATTAAAAAACGTCACTAATTGTTAATTTTCAGCGACAATTTGAAAATTGTCACAAAAAATGTCACTAATAAGAAATTTTAGTGACAGTTTAAAAAAATTGTTACAAAAAAGTCACTAATTTTCAACTTTCAACGACAGTTTGAAAAATTCGTCACAAAAAGTCACTAATTGTAAATTTTAACAACAATTTATAAAAATTGTGACAAAAAAACTCACTAATTATCAATTTTTAACTACATACGTAAAAAAATCTTCATAAAAAACTATTTTTATCGACGATTTTATTAGAACTTATTTTCAATATACTTGATGCTAATTAAATCTAATTATTATAACCTATTAATAATTTACCCAAAAAAATAAAGCTCAACAAACCTAGGGGTGTAAAAATGGTCCGAGGCCCGTGTGCAACCCGAAATCCGCCTGAAGCCTGAGGTAGGCCCGGCCCGTTTTTGCTCGGTTAAGCCTGGGTCGAGTCCAACCTAGTACCTTGGGCCTGAGCCTAGGCCTTCCATTTGGGGCCTAGCCCAGCCAAAAGAAATCTGAACCCTGCGGGCGGCCCGGCCCGACCTGATCCACCCATCCGACCCTCTCTTTACCAATGGTCAAATTTCAAAAAAAAAAAAAAAAATTGCAATGGTTAAATAATTTTAAAAAATAAAAAATAAAATAAATAAAAAGATTGATCTTATAAAAATAAAAAATTATAATAATTAAATAAAAATTAATCTTGTAAAAATAAAAATTTATATAATTAAATAAATAACATTAATAATTTAAAAATGAAAAAAAAATAGTTTATTAAATTAAAATCAAAGGCACACTGCCACTGTGGTTGACTGCTATAGCAGCCGAAACAAGAGATGAGAGAGAGAGAGAGAGAGACAGAGAGTGGGACCCTAGCCTACTTTGCTATAGCTGCCTACTCTGGTCTGTCCCACCCGCCCCTACTAGCCTAGTCGAAATTGGTCTGTTGCATCTCCTCCTCAATCACTCAACTCAAACGATAATATATACAAAAGGTCATAATTCAAATGGTCATAATTAAAACTACTATAAATATCTTTCATTTTTCAAAATAAATCTCACAACGAATAATTCTCTCTCTCTCTCTCTCTCTCTCTCTTAAACTCTCTCAATCTCTTTTAACTCTCAATTAATTTTGAAGTGTCATCCTTAAGTGACAATTGCAATTGTGCAATAAGAAACTTTTGTTAGAAGAAGAAAATTTCTGTATCACATTCGCTAGTCAGTAATATTAATTAGTTTAATTAAATTTATTAGCTACTCATTTTTTTATTAATTATTTGTGCACATATATTAATTATTATTTTTTACTGATTGTAATTACACATTATTTAAATTAATTGTTAATTCTTATATATTGTTTTACTTACATTACTATGGATCCTAATATGTCTAATGTTTATGTCGATGCTGATACATATACTACACAACATAAATCTGTTGATTCTCCTTCTAATATCTCTTTCCCAACAGTTGGATCATCATCTAGGAGCAGAAGTAGTAGTGTTTGGAAACATTTTGTAAAAATATCTATAAATAATCCTAATGGTACAATTGTATTTTAAGCAAAATGTAAATATTGTGTACATTTACTTAGTGCTACATCTACTGTGGGTACTAGTCATCTAAAAAGGCATACTAACAAATATTTACAAAGTTAACAACTTGATATTCAAAGTCAAATGCAATTAGGGGTTTCATCAACTGGTAATTTGCAAACATTTTCATATGATCCTATACGTGCACAAAATTCTGTAGTTGATTATATTATTAAAAAAGAATAACCTTTTACTACTAGTAAATGTTCCGATTTTATCGAAATGATTCACGAAAGTTTTGCACCGCAATATCAAAGTTTTTCAATAAATACTACTAGAAATAGGATTTTAAATAAATATGAGGATGTTAAAAGTGAATTATTTGACATCTTTAAAAATTTGAATGGAAGAGTTTGTGTAACATCTGATCTGTGGTCAAATAATGTTTTGAATATCAATGTATCACGGCACATTTTATTGATAATGATTGGAAATTAAATAAAATGACTATTTCATTTAAATTAGTTGAACTTCCATACACTGGTCATTCGCTTGGTCTAGAAATAAGAAATGTATTATATGAGTGGGTTTTACAAAATAAAATATTTACGATTAGTTTAGATAATGCATCATATTATAATCAAATTGTAACTCATTTAAAATCAACTTTACAATTACTTGTTGATGGTGATTTATTTCATGTTCAGTGTTGTACTCACATTTTAAATTTGATTGTTAAAGAAGCTATGCATGTATACGGAACTTCTGTACTTGTAATAAAAAATTGCAGTTGTTACTATTATGTCTTCTGGTAATCGAATTTCGAAATATAGAAAAATTTGTCAATGAGAAAATATGCCATTTAGAAAATTAATTTTAGATGTAGATAGTAAGTGAAATTCAACATATAATATGCTAAAAATAACTTGTAAACAAATAAGAGTAACAGATTTATTTTTTGCAACAACATCAATAGGAGGAGTATTGACTTCCATTGTATTTAATTGGCACCAAGTAGCCTTGTATAAAGATTTTTTTAAAGGTTTTCGATACTTCAGCAAAATTATTTTATTATATATATATATATATTCCTACTTCACCATTTGTTTTACATATGCTAGCAGAAATAATTAAAGTTTTCATAAAATATATGGGTAATGAATATTATGTAACCATTATTACTTCAATGAAAGAAAAATTTGATAAATATTTTGATCATTTGCCTCATCTATTAGGTTTAGCGATAATAATTGATCCTAGGTGTAAAGAAATTCATTTATAAGAATTTTTAGAGCGTCTTTTCGCTGATCAAACACAGTTTGTCCCTATTATGCAGACATGCAACAGATTATTTGAAGAATACAGGGCAGCTGTATCTGTAAATACACCTACACACACTACACTAGCAGTCTCATCTTAAGGTAAGAGATTAAGTGTTTTTTTAGTAACAAAAAGTAGAAGAATATATAAACATACAAGTGTAAGTAGTTCTAAACTACAACGTTATTTGGAAAGCCCGTCAGTGGATAATTCCGATAATTTTGACATTTTGGTATAGTGGAAACAAGATGAAACTATGTGGTTTGTGGTTTCACAAATGGCCCGTGATATACTAACCATTCATATTTCTACAGTTGCTTCAGAAACAACTTTTAGTGCATGTGGACGGGTGCTGAGCGATTACCGGAGCAAACTTTCACCCGAAATGATTGAGGCACTGATGATATCTAAAGATCAGATGCATGCACTTACAAGAAGACAAAATTATAGTGAAAAGGAGTGAATTCAAAATGATTTGGATGACATAACCTCGGGCAACACGACTGAAATGTTTGTCTCCTTCGATGATTGATCAATAATTTATTTTTTACTATTTCATTTCATTTCGTTTGTTTTGTTTTGTTTTGTTTGTTTGTTTGTTTTTTTTTTTTTTTTGGTATTAGATTATTGAGGTGGAGTATAATGCAAATGATTGGTAGGCTAGTAGGGGCCAACCTAATTGGGATGTACTTGACTTATAGTGATACAATTGTTCTACCATCATTAGTAACCTACACCTAATTTATTTAATAGTATCAATTTTTTAATATTTTCTTTCATTTTGAAATAAAAATTATTCATTCAATAAATGTTATATAAATAATTTAATATTGTAATATTTAAATTTTTATTTTCATATATATAAAATTATTTATTTTGAAAGAAAAAAATTACATAATTGCAATTTTTTTAGTTATAAGTTTATAATTAAAAAAATATAAGTCATACATAATTAAATTTAAATATCACCATGAAACATTACATAACCAAACAAAACATCTCATTAATCTTAACTAAAATACTCTAGTATAATTTCTTTTTAATTTTTTATTCCTAATATATATTTTAAAAAAAAGCCCAACTAGGCCCAGCCCGTTGCCTAAGCCCTAGGCTTTATTATGAGTGGGTTTAGACTTGGGCCTTGGCTCCACTTTTTGGCCCATAGGCTGACCTGACCTGCTAAAAAAAAGAAAACTCACGAAACATACTTGGGTCGACCCAAGCCCGAGCCCAGATGGGCCAGGCCATTATTACATCCCTAAGCAAACCACACATCCAGACTTCTCTCGTGGTCCTCATTTCACAACTCACAAAATATCTCCCTACCGAACCAAATCTCTTTGCCCGTAATCCGAACGCCACGTGTTACGTTTCCTTAATCGCAGCCACACACGTTTCCCGCTTAAAAATCCACTGCACGATTTCCCACATTTAGTCCAAGTGGCGACAATCTAAAGCGGCTGGGATTTAAAACCTGCTCATTGCTCTAAATTTTGAATCACACCAAACGCATTGTACTAAGACTATCAAATTTATCATTAAATTTAAATTTAGTAAAAAAATTTACTTTTTGCTGCTTCAATAGTTCATCAAATTTATCATTAAATTTAACATTTTTTAAATCTTTCAACAAACTGAGGATCAATATACCGTTCATCAAATCACTATTTATTACTATTGAATTTTCACCACCGGATGTCCCCGAATCACCACCTCAAGGCAAAAATTTGTGAAAAAATTACACTGGTCAGTCGTCTGCCCTGTCAACCCATGGTTTGATAAAGCTCCGTTAGAACACTTGATATCAAAGGAAGTTTTTATTCAAATTTGGTAAAGAAAGAAGAAGATGAAACATTGGAAATGGTTTATCAAATTTTTACTCAAAAATATTTATTTATTTTTATGTTTTATAAGTATTTTTTTTTTATAAAAAAATAAAATATATACTTATTTAAATTATCTCAAAAGTCTTACATCACCTGCAGTGCACGGTCACCAGAAAATGGCATTGTCAGATTTTGACAAGTCAGAATGCCAGAAAATATTGCATCTCCGGCATCTAAAATCTTTTAGATTCGCCGGCGGTGATGATTATTGTTTGAAGAAGAGATGATTTTAAGCTTCAAAGCCATCATTTTCATGTTCGTCATCGTCAAATCTCTCATTAGGAAATGACTTCATTTCATAGCGAATTTCAAGGCTCAGAGAAGATTCGTGGAGCGTCACGTGCTTGTCACAAGGATCAATTTCAGTGATCGGACGAAGAAGATAAATGGAGGACGCCCTGAGAGTGGAGCTAGGGCTTCTAACCAGATATTCGAGAGATTTCAATTTCTTCGGCGTGTATGACGGATATGGAGGCTCACGTGTCGCGCACACTTGCCGTGACCGGTTACACCGGTTACTGATGAAAGAGATTTAAAAAGAGAAAGAAGATATGGAGTGAAAATGACATTGTTAGATTGGCAAAAGGTGATGGTGGGGTGTTTTGAGAAGATGGATAAGGAAGTGAGCGATTGTGGAAGGGCAGCGGCGTCGCATAGTGCAGCTGCGTTGTCAGAGGTGACGATAGGTTCGACTGCGGTGGTGGGAGAGGAGGAGATCGTGGTTGCGAATTGTGGCAATTCGAGAGTTGTGCTGTCTCGAGGAGGTGTCGCAATATGTTTGTCTGATGATCATAAGGTAATTTGAATAGTATAATGTTGATCCTAATAGAGATCATAATGTTATATAAATTATTAAAATTTAAAATTGTTTCTAGTTATACATCACTATCAATTTTAAAACTTCTAAAAATTTGTTAATGTGATCATGAATGAGAGATTTTTATTCTTTGAATGAGTCATGATCTTAATTGTGTTAAGTTTTGTGAGGGAAATGAAACAAACAAGAAATTGATAAGAAAAATGATGAATGCTAATTTATGTAGTTGAGCATGTTGTCAGTCAGTTACAACGTATTTGATTCACTCAAATAATTTACAATATATAGCCAAAGAATATGATCATATCTTGTAATTATAGGGATTAAGCCAAATCAATGATCCAAATTCAAGCCACAAATCATGCATTTGATTTGAGTAAATTGAAGAATCAGTTAATCTAAAAGGACAGATTGCATCAATACTCTACACCCATAAACTTATCAAGATATCAATATGTTGGTTTTGATGAATCAGACGTTCTATATATATATATATATATATTTATAAAGATTTGTTTTAATCTTCAACTTATTTCACAATTATAGACTATTTTTGTTGATATGATCATTTTTTTGCATAGCCTGATAGACCTGATGAGTTGGAGAGAATCAAAGGTGCTGGTGGAAAGGTTATAAACTGGAATGGGCATCGAGTTCTTGCTACGTTGTTGTGATTTATAGATTTAGTTTACAATCTCATTAATACATAGATCATACATGTTTCCCAACAAATCACATTTCAGTCGAGATCAGGGCTATACTTTATTTTTAGGCCTGTCTAAAAACAAATAAAAAATTCAAAATCTTCCCATTTGACTTAGATATTATTTAATATATTTTTTTATATATTTTAAAATCAAAAATATAATTAGTTTAGTGGCAAATTTATTTTTGTTTTGTTGTTTAGTTAGGATGGCCCTTTGAAGTCTTATTTATGCACTATTGTTGTTTTATTAATATAATGTTTCTCATGTTCTCATTAAAAAAAAAAAAAGTTTGTTTAACGTACTCAAAATTAGTAGTTAAAATTTTTTAACTAATTCTTTTACATGACTAGTAATACATAATATATGTCTATAAGAAAAGAAAGCTAAACAATGTAAAACATATAAATAATATATATATATATATATATTTATAAAAATGTATTGTCAAATATTATTTGTGGGTGGGCCTGGCCAGACTAGGTTTGAAGTACTTTTCTAGACCTGACTACATAATAATCAAGCATAAATAATTGGGCGTATTATGGACCCCTCTCTCTTTTGAGACTTATTACTCATTAAAGTCTTGACTTTTTATGTACCTATAAGTCCTGACCCATTATTTATTTATTTATTTATTTTTACACTTGAGTGTTTTGTATTGCCCTAAATAATATTTTGTTCTCTCTAATCCTCTACCATATATGCCTACTGTCTCTCTCTCTCTCTCTCTCTCTCTCTCTCTCTCTCTCTCTCTCTCTCTCTCTCAGATACACACAAAGAAAACTCTTCTCTCTTTCTCTCTCTCTCTCTCTCTCTCTCTCTCTCTCTCTCTCTCTCTCTACCATTTCTCTAAACAGTTTCATACCACCGCCGCCACCATCGTTGCCATGGTCGCCTTCAACGTCGGTCATTTCAACCATGGACATCCTCCGTCGCCTTCAATGCTACTTGCCTCAACCACCACCATCCTTCATTGCCTTCAATGACGCTCGGCTCAACCATAGACACCGTCCTCTTTCTCCCTTACCGTCGTTATCCTCCTTCCTTCTCGTCGTCGTCTTCCCTCCTTGCCGTCTTCATCACTTTCTTTACAACAACCCTCCTCTCTCATTGCCATCATTGCCGCTGTTATCATCCTTCTCTTTTATCATCGGTCTACTATATTTGATGTCGTTGCCACCATTATCCTCCATTATAGATCTATTATTTTCTATGCCGATCTTCAGCAAAATCTTTAGATGTGGCCATTTCTAACGCCAATTGACTGCTTTAACATGTCGATCTAGTATCATAACCCTCGTTAACATTGAGTCTCTCTATGAACTAGATCTACTGGGCATAAAAATTGAAAGAACTAGCCTGAATAAAGTCATCAGTTCAGTGATAAATTTATCACTTTTATGCATGTGCATTTTTTTAATCTATATATAAATTTTTGTAGCCATAATCTGGTATTTGATTACTGTGCTTCATGATAGAATGTTGTGATGCCCCCCTCTCTCTCTCACACACAAATTAAATTTTTTACTTGAAAATTTTTTAACAAATTCACCAGTGATAAATTTATCATTAATAAATTGATGAAGTGATAAATTTATCACTGGAATGAAGACAGAGAGCAAATGGCAAAGGTATGATTATGTTGATCTACAACACAGAGGAAAAATATTTTCTGGTAAGGCCTTTCATTATCTTTTTCATCCTCTTCATTTCTCTCATTTTTCTTCTTCTTCTCCTTCTTCTATTATTTTGTCGCCATCAGATTTAAGGAAGTAGTGACGTTAGTGATGTAGCACTTGTGTCCTTTAAACTATTGGAGAGTGTATTTAATTCCTTTATTTTCATTTTGAGAGTTTTTTGAGTTATTGTATTTTGGTTTTGGAGGAGTATGATTCGGTTTAAACTTGTGGGGATTGTTTGTTCGCGCTTGTTTATGTTGAAAAGTTCTTTGGGAACTTGGAAAATCTGTTCTAGTGTCGACACTAGCGTTTCTAAGGGTCGATACCACCTTGCTGCCATGTCCTTAGTGTCTTTGCTGGTTTTTAAGGTCGACACCATGGGCTCTGAGGGTCGACCCTTCTCTTGCTATTTTGTTCTGGGTGCATTCTAAAATAAAGGGTTGACACCACTGGTTCCAAGGGTCGACCCTTGTCCTCTACACACATTAGTGTCTCAGCTTTTCTTCCTAAAGGGTCGACACCATTGTCTGAAGGGTCGACCCCTGCGAGTAAATTTCCAGATTTTTGGTTCAGTTTTGAGCTCTATTTTTTTAGGGTTTGACTTATTCTTTCCTTTGACTTTAGGGCTATTATTCTACCATTATATATAGACTCCAAACACACTTTTCTCATTTATTTTTTCTTTCTTTCTCTCTCTCTCTCTCTCTCTCTATTCCCTTTTTAAATGCGAGTAAATTTCTAGATTTTTGGTTCAGTTTTGAGCTTTACTTTTTGGGGGTTTGACTTGTTCTTTCCTTTGACTTTAGGGCTATTAT
This sequence comes from Camellia sinensis, assembly GCF_055761805.1. Lineage (NCBI taxonomy): Eukaryota > Viridiplantae > Streptophyta > Magnoliopsida > Ericales > Theaceae > Camellia > Camellia sinensis. The sequence continues at coordinate 16,735,783 of NC_138968.1, forward strand.
TCTACCATTATAAATAGACCCCAAACACACTTTTCTCATTCATTCTCTCTCTCTCTCTCTCTCTCTCTCTCTCTCTCTCTCTCTCTCTCTCTCTCTCTCTTTCTCTCTCTCTTTAAACCGTGAATCCCTCTCTCCCTCTTAGAAACTCAACTTTCTTACATAGATCTCTAGATCTACTTGGTTAGAGGCATCTTTTCGCATTGGTTCTTTGAGAAATGTTGTAGATCTCTTCAAAGGCTTTCTTTTGATCTAAGAGTTTCGTGGTTTCATCGACTTTGAGTTTTTCGGAGTTCTCCTCTTCGCTTCAAGAGATAGGGTCTATTTCTTAAACTCAATATGAGTTTGGTAGCATATTTGTGACCTATTTTATTATTCATATTTGGCAGTCATTGGGTATGATCTTTACCCTACTTATTTGTTATTTCAAAAGATCTATGGATTTGGGTGTTTTGGGTTAAACTTGCGGTTTGGATTTAAAATGTAAAAGAGAGATTTTCAAATGAGTTCTTGAAACAAGTGATGATTTTGTATTGGTGTGGAGATATGTTGACATGGTGGCCTTCCTTCACTCAAAAGTGATTTTGAAAGAAAATGAGGCTTTATTATAAAATCATGGGTTTTGGCTTGTGTTGGAAAACAATGAAAAATGATGTTGGCTTTGTAAGAGATGGAAACAAAATGGTTGTGGGATTTGGAAATGGTTGTTGATATGCATTTGGAAAATATATCTATATTGATATCTTTTGATTATTGCATTAGAGATAACTGTTTTGGCTATCGGTGGAGGATAGCATTGCCATGTGTTAGAAATTGCATGTGAATTAGGCAATTTGAAATCATTCATATCTGTAGACGTCCCCGAACGTCCCGGGAGGAAAATCCCGTTTTGTTCATTTGGGATCACTACAGTTCAGGACTCAAAATGTCACGGTCCTATATCAAATCTCGCAAAGTGCAATGCAAGATCGATGAATCATCAAAGAGTCCAAATTCGACAAATCGTTTTTGAAAACTGATTTTTTTTAAAAGAAGTGCAAAAACATGGACCGCTTTGCCAGATACAGAGTCGCCACCTAAATATTTATTTTTGGGGGAATTTAGGAAACCCTGACTCGTTGCCTAAGGCCACGTGTCCGTCATCACCAAAGTTGCCTCGGCTCGGGAACTTAGGTACGATTGAGAAGGTCACTTCGTGAGCATCCCCGCTCGCCCGATCAAAGATCGGCCTCTACTACTCATGATATCGAGTTTTGAAAACATTATGTGCTCTTATTCCGGTTATTAGCCTAGATTACTACGTGATTCACACAGCATACAAGTATAGACTGGGTCGTCTAAGTTGGAACAAAACATCTCATGTTTGTTTTTTAAAGCGGTTTGCTACTCGCAAGTAGGCTAAAATGTAGATTTTGCCACTCTTAAGTGGGCTTAAAACACACATTTCGATGAATTGTTCCAATTCAGATAATCCAACCTTCACCCACAGGCATTCAGGCAGTTATATTACATAAGCAGTTAAGCATGCTATCATGGCAGTCACTCACACACATGCAAGGATGCTAAAGCATAAACACTTACCGAGTACTACAAGCCAAAACGAAAACTAGTTAGTAATCAATGCATGATCCTAGTTCATGTTAAGATGACTAATGCAACACCTGCAAAATGCAACTAAGATAGGCTCGGCTATTCTAAGCATGGCATATGAAATGCAACAGGTAACATGTATTCAACTTGGAATTAAAATACAATGCAGTTAGTATGATGCGCCGAGTCCGGTGCATGCAATACAGATGAATGATGCAAACATGCAAGCATAAGTATGCTAATTGAAACATGCCCTAATCTAACCATCATAAGCTGGTAAATAAAAGGGAGAAAGACGTGGGGTTGGAAGACATACATCACACACACGCACACTTATTACAATTGTGTCCTCGCTCGGAGGGTCCGAATAAATAATACAGTCCGAATAAATAATTAACTGTCCTAGCTAATTAAATATTACAAAACCCTAATTAATCATCAAATTAACTAGGAAAGCAAATAAATTAGCATGCAAGCTAAATGGACTGCCTCAGCTCTGTTCCGAATGATGAAAGATGCATGCATGCTCGAGCCGCCTCGTCGGGAAATTCCTGGCGATGCCTCGATTCGCCTCTATTTGCAATTGATCCCGGAATGCTGTACAAAACTCCAGAAGGTTGTTGACCAGTTTTTGCTGTCGGTTTCCAGTTTGCTGCAACAGAGAGCAAGAAAGGGGCATGGCAAAGTATTTTCATATATGTATGCACGACCACTCTCCCTGTCATTGCACAAGCTCTAGGGAGTGTAGACCTCGATCCTCGTGCCACCAATCACGCATCTCGATGCATGATGGCCAAGGAGTCGAATTACACGACTCAATATGAAATGAATGCACATATAAACACAACAAGGCCTAAACTCCATCATGGGTAATCTGGAGTGTCGGCGACCGGGAATTAAGACACGTTTCATCACTTTGAGTACGAAATGTCCCTCGTTTCCCGTGTTTGGACTAACCCTACTCCAAACACAATGCAATGAGATGGCATACACAATGCGGCTAACATGCAACCCTAAATGCAATGCAACCTAATCATGCTGGCATGCGAGGGATGATATGTACACATGCAACCTAGCATACGCAATGCTATGGACTAAAATGGCATACACAATGCACATGAGCTATATGGCATACACAATGCAAGGTGGACTTAAACCAATATGAGTGGACCTCAGCCACACTCAAATCAGTGGCCATATGATGAAAATGAGACAACCGAAATACATGCAACCATGCACGAATACAAAGAACCGATCCTAAGGCATAACATGCAACTCTAACAAAGCATGGCAAAGAATGAAATATGGCATAGAATGGTACGTGATCTAGCTCTGAAATATGATGCACAATGGTCCCAAATCATGCAAACGCTTCACACGATGCATGTTAGATGGCCCGAATACCGAAACTAGTGAAGTGCGTTACACTAGAAGTACACAAAGCAATGCACAAATGGAAAAACCAACCCCAAACAGACCCTAGGCAAGTCCAAGACAGTGGGAAATTGGTCTAAAATGATGGCTCGGAATGCAATCAAATGAAGCCCATGCAATCAAATGAAGCCCATGCAATCAAATGAAGCCCATGCAATGGTCGGTAAATGAGGCATACAAGCCCGACTCTCTAATGCACTTAAAGAGTGGAAATCATGGGAATATGTCATGCATATAAGCTCTGAAATATGATGTGCAATGGCCCCAAAACATGAAAACACCTCAGTATATGCATGCGGTGGACCTCAAAACTCAAAGTTAAGCATGGATATTGAACTACAGGCATGTAAAAAAAGCATCATTCGACCATGAGACCCAAAAAAAGAGCTAAGGTAGTCCAAAACATGCACAAAATCAGTTTAAGGCATGGCCAAAAATTGCTAAAATCAAGGGTCAACAAAGCATGCAAAGAAAGCTAGTGAACCATGAGTTGTACTACAACTATATGAAGCATATGAGAGCTCACCAAACCAGCCAAAAATAGAAGTATGCCATGCCAAAATATGTCCAAAAACCCACTGAAACTCAGTCAATGCATGCAAGAATGATAGGCTCCTTTGGAAGGCCATGCAAGGGATTATTCTACACATGTATAATGGACACACAAAATGGAAAAACCACCTCTGGAAAGAGGTTATGAGGGTCCTAAAACCCACCAAAAAGGTCCTAAAATTAGTCTAGGAAGCATGCAAGTGAAAGCCCCTTTGAAAGGCCTTGAATAGGATTGTTCTACACATGCATAATAGACACTTTATATGGAAAAATGGGCTCTAGATAGAGCCTATGCAGACCTTAAAACTCACCAAATAGGGCCTGAAATATGGCTTTGAAACATGCAAGTAGGAGCCCCTTTGGAAGGCCAACAAAGCTAGTAAACAAATCAAGGGGTGAGAGGGTCACCCCTCTCTGATTTTAGGGCTCAAAAACACATGTTAGCGCCTAAAAATCCGCTGGATTTCAGTGGCTAAAAGGCCAAACCAAGGCCAACACAAATGCTCTAATGCATAGCCTTAAACATGAAGAAATGAAGCATGCAAAGGGGAAGATGACCCAAACAGAAAAAATGTCTTAAACAAACATGTTTATAAGCTCAAAACAAAACTTTTTTAAGTTTATGAAAAAACCCAGAAATGCTTGCAAATAAGGCTAAAGAATGAAGCAAAATAAAGCTACAAAGAGGGAAATGGTGACTTACCCTTGTAGCACAGCAATGCAGCAAGCTCTGGACCAAGAAAGTGAGCCCTCAACCTCTGAAAAATAGCTCCAAGGTACTTAGGATGGTAGTGGAGGTGTTGTGCTTGGAGGTGTAGTGCAAATGGCCAAGAACCATGGAGCTATGGAGCTTGGATGTAGAGATATAGATGAAGAGTATATGTATGCCTCAGCCCAAAATGTTCAACCTTGCAAATGGAGAGGAGAGCCTCTCTTATAGAAAAAGAGGTCCAAGGCTTCTTGGAGAAGCCTCAAGCAAAGGGACCAAGCTTCTAAAATAAGCTAAACCAAAAGGGTCAAGCTTCTTGAGGAAGCTAGACAAAAGGTCAAGCTTTTCTTAGAAGCTAAGCAAAAAGGGCCAAAGCTTCCTTAAGAAGACAAACAAAAGGGTTAAATCCTGGAGGATGGGGCAAATGCCTCCCAGCTGGCACAGTTGTATGCAACTCAGGAAGGCCAAAAAGGAGATGGTTGGCCGACCAGTTCAAGTGGTCGGCCGACCACTTCCCCTGGTCGGCTGACCAGGGGTCAAAAGGGTCAACAAGAAAAGGTGGTTGGCCATGCCAAAAAGGTGGCCTCCCAGGTGAATGCAACACAGTGGTGGTATGGGAGACCAGAAAATGTGGCTCAAAAGTGAGGGAGACCAAGGGATCAAAAGGGTCAAGCACCAAAGGTGGTCGGCCATACCAAATAGGTGGCTTCCCAGATGAATGCAACACAATGGTGGTATGGGAGACCAGAAATTATGGCCCAAAAGTGAAGGAGACCACATCTCTAACAAGAAAATCGGGCGGCGAAAAGAAAAGTGGTCTCCAAGAAGAAAAGGTGGTCTCCCACCATACTACTATCTTTCTAACAATGAAACTAGGGTCCATGCCAAAAATGAACCCTAACCGATGCAAAACAAGGGTTCGGGGGCCAAAACGTGCAGCCGGGGGCCCCGAAAACTGACTGTTAAGCGCCGGAAGTGGCGTGCGACCCCGAAGGTGGTCTCCCGGGCCACAGTGTCCCTCTAGGGAGAGGAAACAAGGTGTGTACCAAAAACCGGAGCAAACGGAGGTAGCTAAGCGGTCCCGAACTGAGGCGCGCAGCCGACGGCTCTGAAAACCGGAAACTGGTCTCCAAACGGGAAAAGTGGTCTACGACCACGAAACGTAGCCTACGGCCACTGAGAGATGGTCTACGAGACCTCTCCCTCCCTTCGGGAAGAGAAAAACAGAGAAAACAGGACCTGGTTCGCAAACTGAGGCAAAGCACAAAAGAGCCCCGAAGTCCGGAGGCAAGGCTTTCAGCCGAGACTTCGCAACCTCAGAATGAGCACAATATGCGTCATCACCGAGCGCTCAATCGGTGACGTCTGAGTCTTAAGGTCAGTCAAAAATGGGGTGTCTACAATATCATGGAGCATGTAATGGATTGTGGAAATTGAAACCGTATGTTTTTGAAATTTTCACATGATGTTTTGGGACATTTGCATTGTTTTGGGAAAGCAATATTTTGAGTTACAAGTATTGTACTATTGAAAAGGGTAAATAAAATGGTGAATCTGGGAAGAGGTATGTATCACCAAATCAAGTTGGCTTGTGTGTCCATGGTGAAAGTCTCGAAAAGCGTGCGTATACATGGGCGTCGGTTCCTGAGGACAAAATATCCATAAAATGGCAATAGCAGTGCTTGTATAGCCTACGTTTACATGGGTGTCAATTTATGGTTTCCTGCGAACGAAATATCCGTGAAAGGTTATGTTTGTTTTGGAAATTCACCCATTTATTTACTATTATGTTGGTTTCAAAACAAGTTGTTTGGATTATGGTTTTAACAAGATATTTGCTATTGTTTAGCGATTATTCGCATTTGATTTAACAATGTATTTGCTGGTTGGTATTGAGATACCGGGATTAGTTTTTGGAAAGGAATTTTATATCAAACAGGTGATTTGAACTCAGAAAACATTTTGATTAAACGTAAGGTTTTGGTAATTGGAAAGAAATGATTTTGTTAAGTAATCAAATGGATTTTGGAAATGCATTTGGACATATTGTATATATGTATTGCATCATGATCATTTATGCTAGTAGAGCATATTTATTTTTTGAAATATTCTCTATTGGGCTTTATGCTCACCCTACGTGGCTGGAATGTTTTTCAGGTGTACATATGTGAATGCGGACTGTGATGTGAAATTATGTTCGAACCATGTAGGGTGGTTCAGTTATTTGTAGGCCAAGGGTCATTTATGTTATTTATTGGTCGTGTGCCATTCTTTTAAAGGTTACACCCTTGTGTATGATGTAAGCCCCTGGGCGTTTAATTTAAATTTATAACATATGTACATGTTTTAGTCACAAAGCATCCATTTGACTTAGATCTTGTATCTAGGAATGTATAAAATTGGATAAACACATATATTGTGTGGCTATATAATATTCATTTACATGAGAGTTGTTATCTATTGTTGATCGTCGTGTGGTTTATTCACGTAAGCCGGACCATGTAAATCCGAGATGTGACAAGTGATGTGGTGGAGATGGACGTTATTTTGCTGAAAAATAGCCGGACAAATGTTGTTGGAAAACCGTGACGGTGGAAGTCAATGAACGAAGAACTATAAAAAATGTCACTGGAAAATTATTGTTGGATACCGAAAGAGGTCTTCGATGATCAAAGATAGGAGATAGAGGCTGGAGATATTTTTCAGTGGTCGAATGACAACCAGAGGTGATAGTTGGGAGGTGGGAGTGTTGTGATATTACTGATAATGGGGACGAAGAATGTGAGGAGAGGGTATTTTGGAAATATTGATAGATATATGAAAAATGAGTAGGACTTATAGGTAAATAATTTTACTTAACAAGACTAGCTAGTAAGTGCAACTAAAAAAATTTGCCCAACCCCCTATGAGCCTAAATTATAATTTTAAACCGTATAAATCATAGATAAGCCTTGCATGCTAATGGGCCCATATCCACCCCTAAGCTTGGGTTCCAACCCTAAGCTTGTTTCGAGTAGTTTGTTACAAATTAAAAATTAATTAATAATGAAAAAGTATAAATTTTAGTACTCTTTTATTTATCATTAATTAATTTTTTGAAACTTATTTAAATTATTTACATCTCATAAGTTATAAATAAAAGTTGCATCAACATCTAGCACAAATTTAATAAATTTAAAAATAAAATAAAATAAAATAAAAAAGAGGACAATCTCATAAGTTACACGGGATATGTTTGGGAACCAAGCATTTTAGTTAAAAAGTCACTATAAATTATCAAATCATTCTCCGTACTTTTTATACATATTTTTGTAGAATTTTTAAAAAAAAAAATACTAAAAAGGTTAATTCCCAAACAAGCCCTAAATAAAGCCATAATAACATTTTTCCCCAGGACAAGGTTGTGGAAATACACTCCTCTAGAGGGTGCATTTTCTTAATATGACAGAGAACAAAACTACAATAAATCAATCATTCTGTTATTCTGTAATATCTATCTGCATATTGAACTCAATTTTTAATTGAAAAAGCAGATTCCCCAAATTCCTTTAAGAACAATAAAAATATGAACTTATTCCAGAATATTGGACTAGTCATCATTTGTTGTAGCATCTAGTGCTGGTCACCAACCACTATAAAATTAGATAGATCTTGATATTAGGGAATATGGAACCTTACCTTTTTATTTAAATATTATGCATTTGGTTTAATATTATTATATATAATATAATATGTTTTAATCTTATACAATAGGGAGCTAGGTTTTATTTTAAGTTTTTAAGTAGATCTCAATATTTAAACAAAGAAACAAGTAAAACTTTTAGTTTTTTAAGAGGTTATGTTGATGATAATTTTAATGAGTGTCGTTAATATGAGAAAAATATTTAAAATTTATATAATCTTCTTAAGTGAAGTGGGTAGAAACCAACTAACTCTTTGGGTCCAACACTAGACCCGCACCCAAGTGGGACAAGCTTGGAGCTCGGCCCAACACTTGCTCCAAAGCAAGGCAAGAAAGGTAGCTCGGTCCACTACCAAGCCCTCTTCGAAGCGGGCAAACTATAGAGCTCAGCCCAACATGCAAGGCTTGTTCTGAAACAAGACAAGCAACATGTTGGACTTCCAAGTTTAACAACCACTCCGAAGTGGACTAAGTTGGAAAAGGCTAATTCAACAAAGATATTTGTTAAGCCCACAAAAGACAAACAACTTTGTTCCTCTCCTTTTATCTAAACAAAACGTAGAGATATAGAGGCGTAGAGGGACAAGACGTGCACACGACAGACCTGCACTTGAGTGTCAGGTAGAGTGGTCATTCTTCTCTAATGGGAGGCAATCACAAATAGAACAAATGGTGGAGAGAGAAGATCTTGGAGGAGAAACAACCTTCTCCTATAAAACGTGAGCACTATTCACTCTAGAAGAATCCAATTTTCATACACTCGATATATACACTCTCTTTGTATCCTCTCTTCTTTTTCTCCCCTAGTCCCTAACTTTACCATCGGAGGGGTTTCCGACCAAACCCTGGAGTACTCCATTCTTCCATGAAGCTCTACCCTTCTTCATAGTGCGGAAATGACCTCACACATTAAGGGTTTGTTTGGAGAGTGACTTTTTCAGTAACTTTTTGATTAAAATATAAGTTAAAAAATTTTGAAATGTTTGGGAATAATTTTTAAATTTTTATGAAAAAAAACATACAAAAAATAAAAAGAATACAAATGAATCTTTAACTTTTGTTATGACTTTTTAACTTTTTAACAACTTTTTAGCTAATTTTACCTATTGTCAAATGACCCCTGAATTTGAGCAATTTATTCTCAAAATTAAATTTATGATTTTTATCTTTAAGACAAATTTAATTTGATCATGTAATTGTCAATATTTGATTAACTTGACATAAATTGATTTTCTCAACTGATTTTATAAAACAAACAATTTTGGATAATTAAGATAGGTTTGAGATAGGAAAAATTATTGGGTATTCTCTAAGCACTATGTGTGCATATTCAGTTACTAATCATCATTCATCATATCTTTTCATGTTCTTCAATCACTCAACATAAAAATCTTAAGCTTTATCTTCTTCACCAATTATAATACTTTGGAGCACCATGTTATCCAATAACTTTCCAATAGATAGAGTCCATTAAATTACATTTAATGTGACTTAACACCAAATTACATTTAAATCTCAACTACTTTCCAAAGCCATATTCAATGATTGCCCACGTTAACTAGACTAGAGACATATCCGTCATTTCATGTTAAATAATTTTATTTTCCCACCAAACTACTTTCACCCATAAAAAATGCTCACTTCACACGTTTAATGCAATTTTTATTTTTTTTATTTTTATGATTTTATCTCTTAATTAAATTATTGCTTTAAACAAAATCCAAAAATGCAATTTCTCAATGCATTCCTCCGCACACCATTGGCTTCCATTGCCCCTAGTCGCAACCACTCGTAAATTCCACCATTACAAACCACCACCCACCACCACGAACTCCTTTCCATTCTGTCATTAATTCTAACATTCGCTAACCAACTATAATAGAAATTGGACTGAGGTTGTCATAGACAATATTAACTTGGAGGAATTAGGGTGCTAGAGAAAAGGGGAAAAGATAATGGTGGCAAAGAAGACTATTGAAGGGAGTGGTCAAGAAAGGAGGCTAGTGGCAATGAGTAGTTTGTTGGAGATGGTTAGAGTTAGGGCTTTTGAAGTTGGATATATGTTTATTTTAATTATAAAAATGTATGTATTATAAAAATAAATAAATAAAATATTTTATATTTTTTAATTTTGTATAATAAAAAAATAATAAATTTATGTGCACATAAATTAAATACAAAATGAGACACAAATGCCTAACAAGAAGACCTCAAAATGAGACACAAATTTATGTAAATTTCATTTTGTGTTTAGTGTCAGTATTCTTAGCATTGTTGTTTAGTTTGTGCAATTGACTTACAAACCCAGTTTTTACAATCTTAACTGTCCATTTTATTCAATTATACATTAATGTAAAAAAATTATATTAATCCAATAATTATTCCTAAATGTTTTAGTGATATTTTTTTATGAGACAATGATAATTTTTTTAAATAAAATATTCATTTTTTTGCATACAAATAAAAAAAAAAACTTAAATTATAATTATCAAATTGATCTTAATTTTTTCATAAATGCATACAAACCTACAAAAATCACAAGTTATAATTATTGAATTATTCCAACTTTGTTTCATAAATAATCTACGACGACATAACAAAATCTACAATTTAAATAGTTAGCTTGAGAAACCTATCCTAAATCAAGTCTTCTTCGATATTATTGTGGGTTTATTTCATTCTCAACTCTAACTTTTGGCGGTATTTGAAGTCCCACGGTAACGGTAGCAGTGGCGATGACGGAGTTGGACAGCAACAATGAGGATGATGTCGACAGGTACGACAAACTTTCAAGCAAATTTTGCTTGGTTTGATGCAAATCTTATTTTTCAGATCACATCTTTGAGAAAATCAATTTTTCCTAGATCGTAATTATTTTTGGGACAAATTTATTTTTTTCATTTTGTTGTCTGGTTGGGATAGCCTTTAAGATATTGTTTATATATATGTTTATTAATATAAATGTTTCTCATATTCTTAATATATAAAAAAAGAGAGAATATTATTAGGGATGTGAAGTTAGAAAGAAAGACCTCTCATTTTCACATTCTCGTGGAGATATAAATATGAGAAATTCTATTATACACATTTTTGAAAGGGATATGTCATATGTATTTTTAGTTATGTTTTTTTTTTTTTTTTTGTTAATTATGATTAAAAAAAATTCAATTATAATATTATTTAATTATAACTCACGAAATATTTGATTATATTTTATGAGAGTGTTGGATTATAATTTTTTTTAATTATTAGAAAATTATACTCTTTTTTCTTTAATTATGAGAAAATATATTGTAGTCTTTCCCTGTAATATATGTGTTTGTCATTTTCATCCAAACAATCAAGCTGCACTTCTAAACCCCTGCAAAAGCGATAAGAGAGAGAGAAGCAGTGGAGAAATGCGAAACAAATCTCTCTCTTCGATTCGTCTTTCCCGTCCACTACACACAAATATACATATATATATATATACACATACATATAGTGATACGCATATAAATCAACCACATCGCCATCAACATCAGGCATGATCTCTCTCTCTCTCTCCAAGACTCTCTCTATCTCTCTTTTCAGCATCATCTTCTCTTTCTCTTTCTATAGCTCTCTCTAGATTGTGATTGCGATTGCTAAGAATTTTTCCTTTTCTTCCTGTAATCTGTTGAAACATAGGTAAGTTATGTCCCCAACCTTTTTTTTTTTTTTCCTCTTTTTTTGTGTGTATGTTAAACCCTAATGCTCTATTTGGTTTCCGAGAAATCTGTGGAAATAAACATAAGGGAAAAGAAATTGAAAATTTAATGTCGTTGTCGTCAGCTTTCTCATCCAATTGATTTAGTTGTTCAAGTTTCAACTATTTCAATTTGACGGGAAATGTAAGGAAATTTGTTACTACATTTTTTTTGTTTTATTTTATTTTTTAACATGGTTCTGAAATTCTTGGTTTCGATTTTTTTTTGTTTTTTTTTGAAGCCATTAGGAAGGAAGGACTAACTTGGGTCTTAGAGGATTTCTTTTAACTTTTTCGTTACTTGAAATAGTTTCAAGTGCATGTGTGATTGTTGATGCTTAAATTGCAATTCTTGTACTTTCTTAGGCAAATACGTGACAAATTTGGTAACATTGTGCTTAGATTTGCTTTCTATTTCGAAAAGATAGTGTATTAAATGCTATTACCTTTGTTGTGATTTTAAATTGCAATTCTTGTTGTTGCTTAGGAAAATACATGACAAATTTGGTAAACTTGTGTTTAAATTTGCTTTCTATTTCTAAAAGATAGTGTATTAAATGCTGTTATTGCTATACTTTCTCTTTGGTTACAATGTATTGCTTTTGAGTTAAAGCATAGTGAAAAAAAAAAGAAAAGGCTTTAGTGGTTCTTTCAAAGGAAAATTTGTCTTAACATTTACAAATCACAATATTAAGGGAAGCTGAAATGTCTTTCTTTGTAGGCAAAGGATTCCTCACTTTTGTTAGGGTGTGCTTATTTGTATCCAAAAAGACAAACAAGCCAAAAAAAAAAAGATTTGTCGCATGAAAAACTTGCTTATTTTTGTCTACTAGGATTTGTCACTTTTATTTGTATCCAAAAAGAATTGGTCACATAATAAATTTGCCTTTTTGTCTTTGTGCCTGTGGACACCATTATTGATGATGCCTCGGCAGTGTTGTTGACAACAATGATTTTTTCTCATTACAATACATTTCTGTTGGTTTGAGACTGGAGCTAGAGAAGAAAAAGATAATATATGGAGGACGGCACAAGAAAAGATTTGGAATGCCCGAAGATTATGGATGGGAAGGCAAATGACAATGTGAATGATTTGGATAAGGCTATTATCCCTTCCTGTTGCTTGAAGGCTAGGATCCATACACTGAGCTTGAGGCTAAATGCCATTCAACAGTTGTTTCTGGATGGTTCTCCGAACCTGAATCATGCTCTGGTCATTATTTTTATACTTCTTAGCTTCTGTTTTTTCTGTTGGACATTTTTTCCAACATCCTTATTTTCCTTGTAGTACAGGTTTTTTTATTTTCTTTTCTTCTTTGTTCGATTTTTACAGGTAAAGATAGTAAGCGAGTTTATTTCAATAACCCAATGTGGCTAGGTATATGTTATTTTTGTTGCAGTTTTTATCTCACCTATATAAATCATTTTAGCTTTGGAACATATTAGAGGCCAGAAAACTTATAATTAATTCGTCAATATATCCTTGAGGGGAAAGAGTCATGCTAGAATGTATGTTTTTTTATTAGATGTAATGCAAGGCATGCTTGTAATATGATAAATTGAAATTGAAATTTGATTGTTTATAATTACGTATGCTTATATTATTAAGGGCTTGAGTAGAGTATTCTAGTGTTCCTTCTAAATGAAGAAAAAAATATATTAAAATTAAAATTGTCTTTTTTTATTTGAAATAATAGTCAGTGTTTTTCCAGATTTATTATTCGACGGCTATGGTTGAGTCAATTTGAGTTTTCACTTGTAGGAGAAGCGCACTTAATGAAAGTAGAGAAGATTTTGTACACGGATAAATCAGAGTACCAAGAAATCCTGGTTTTTGGGGTTCAGCATTTTCATCTCCTAGTAGTAGACTGTCTTTGCAGTGATGTCTTGCTTTTTGTTTTTCTGGCATTTATTGTCTTATTTATGAATTTCCTACTGATACTGGTTCTTTTATTTGCAGTTCTCAACATATGGGAAAGTTCTTGTGCTTGATGGCATTGTTCAGTTGACTGAGAAAGATGAATGTGTCTCTCAGGGGATGATAACTCATCTTCCCTTTTGTTCAATTCAATCCCCCAAAACTATAATTTTCATAAATCACGGGTTCCATAGTTCATGATGAGTTTATTGTTTCTATTTTGATTCAAATTTAATTTCAAATGACATATAGTTGTTGGCTTATTTTTCCTACGAAGGAAAATATCATAAATGCAAGTATGCCAACAAGGATTAAAAATTCTTACAGATTAAATTCAAGCCAATTATCAAGCGATTGTGTTAACGGTTCTTTTGTCTTAACGAAGAGAACTTCAAAATTGCCAAGTGTATAGAAAAGAAAAATTAAAAGAAAAAAGAGGGAAACGGAGAAAGATAATTAAGTGAACAATCAAACAAACCATTAATTTATCTCTATGCTTCAAAAAGAAAATGCATAAAATAAAGTGTAGAAAATTAAGTGCAGGAAATATAAATGACAAGAAAAATGGAAATCAATTGTCTTTAATTTGAATTCTAGATTTTTTACAATGTAGTCATGAATGGTTATTTATAAGCAAATATTTGTAGGAAAAAAATTACCTAATAACTACCTTATTCTTCCATATCCTCCATTTCATACTCCATAATCTTCCATAGCTTCCTTTAATCTCCACTTCATACTTCATGTTCTCCATTTTGTTCTCCATCATCTTTTAACATTCATTTTCACCAATGTCAAATTTTTAAATCCATCAACAGTGGTTTGATCATCATCTTTAATCATTCATTGACAAATGTGGTTGCTTTTCTATTTTAGCCATTAACGGCATATGAAAATCCTCTATGTGAGGTTTATCATTTCATAGCCTAGTGGGTTGTTTCATTTTAGCCATTAATGGTTTATGAAAATCCTTCATGGATATGTTATTTCCATGTTTTGACTTTCTAAGAATGGGTTTTTTAATCTCCCGAGTCTTATATGAAACATCATTTTTTACCATGCTTGGCTCAACAACCTACTTTTTAACCATGTTATTTTCATAAGTTGGCTCTTTAAAAATGAGTTTTTTAACCCCCTGAGCCATTGATGAATTTGTTGCTAAGATTAGTCATGTGCTTGGTTCGGTCTTTCAAAAATTCAACTAAACATCATTTTTAAGGGCCGCAGGGGGTAATGTTGGCACCATAAATCTACAATTTTATTATTATTTATTATTTATATAATTGTAGAACATGTGGCACCCTCCTACTCCTTTGGAGGTTATGAGAAGTTATGAAATATGGAAAGATGATGGAGAACAAAGTGGAGAACATGGAGCATAAAGTGGAGGTTGAAGGAAGTTACGGAAGATGATGGAGTATGAAATGGAGGAGATAGAAGAATAGGGTAGTTATTATCACAGACTTGTTGAATTCGATGACCCTATTGCGATTCCTCCTTCTTCGAGCAACTTTGTGGTGCATCTATATACTCTATTTGACTGCCTTTGCTGTCTTGAAGACAACTTGCTTTCTGCATGGTATACTTCTACCTTGTCAACCAAAATAGTCAGAAAAACCCCTTACCCAATCAAAGCTTTGGGAATGAGCCCCTCACTCTTAGCCAAGAAAGCAAAGCATTGCTCTTCTGACTGGCTTGAGTGTGTATATGAGCCTCAGTTTCCACCTTTTTTTTGAGGGGACCCAAGTGCTCCTCTCATTCCTCCTAATCCAGACTAGATTGAGGAATTAAAACTTGCTCTCTTTGAAAGCCAGCATTTCGCTTCCTACCAAGCTCCAGTTCCTCCAACTGTTTATCAGCAGTATAAAGCCCAGACGTTGCTTACTGCCTTCTCTCATTTATCTTTTGTAGCCCTTCAAGATGATATCCTTCACAAGAACTTCCTATGGGCTTGTGACATTATCTCTCGAAGCTATAATCTTAATCTAGTGGCTACCTTTCTTGACCAGCTCCCTTTGCTGTTTAATTGGCACAAAAATGCCTTGGCCACCTTTGAATCCCTGGAAGAGATCTCTATTGTTCACATCCAAACTCAATATGAAGCAGAAAATCTTCTTAAAGAGTATGACGATTTCAAGAAGTCTGAGTCAGAGTTTGGAGAAGATGTTGATATATGTAGGATGGATGGGATAGATGAAATGGAGAAAGCCTTAAAGCAAACAGAATTTGAAATGAGGGCCCAACAACTTTTTCACCAAATAAGGGGTCATCAATTAGATAAGCCAAATTTAGATAGGATAAAGGCAAGGTTGGAGAAAGAAAATGTATTTATTGAATTTTGTTGGACAAAGTTTCATGACCTTGTAACCTTGTCTATTCCTTATTTTTACAAAACTGAGAATGTAGCCAAATAGGCTTTTCTATTGTAGATGTTTACATCAATAAAATTGGGTTCCTATTTTCCAATTGCCGATGTACATGACTTTGGTCCCTCAACTTGTTCATATAATTAACAAATATTAGCTTCGAAGTATCCCATCTATCTCGAAGCCTGCAAGGTTTCTTCAAAAAGTGATAATATATTCTTTCGAAGGGCTCTACTTGGTAAAAAGTTCAAGAATGTGCTTTCATAGTTCTAAAAGTTAAAGGCATGGGTTTCACTTTTGCCCATTTGCAAATCTTTTGATCTGCAAAATTTTTGCATCATTCCGGCAAGTATTGGCCTCGGAGTACCTCCTTGTTTCGAAACCAAATAGAGCACGTAAAAATACATTTCCTTTCCTCAAAAAGTAATAAAATATTCTTTCGAAGGAAATCTCCCTTGACAAAATGCGTAGGATCATACTATTTCTACCTTTGGATTGTTTAACATGCTCCGATTTTACTCGAATTAAGGCATAGGCTTCATTATTCTAGTAGAATACTGGTTTCGAAGCCAACTACTTATTTCGAAGCCAAGCTGAATATTTTGAAGTATATTTCCCTCCCATAGGAGTTTAAAAAATAAAGGCCTTATTCCCATCCGGGTTAAAAATAAACAATCAAATAACTTGGGTCTATTTGACCCATTAGGACAAATGGGTAATTTGCACCAAAAATGTATAAAGCCCCCAATTTCTCGCTCCTTTACTTATTTGTTTGCCCAGTCTTTACTTTCACTCCCATTGTTGCTGACCTCAACTTCTTACTCCTCTCTTTCATTCTCCTCGCTCTTACTTCGATCCCTCATCAATGGCTTCTTCTTCTTCTGTGAAAATACCAGTCATTGAAGGCATACGTCCCTTAGTGGCTTTGCGGCGATGCATTGCTGACAAGATAGCCAAGCATGAGGCACTAGAGGGCCAAAGTGCCATTAATGGGAGAATCTTTTTGAGGCCCAAAGGTGCCACCAGCAAGTGAAAACCCTAGAAGATGGCGCATATCAAGAATGCTGGGGGGCATATCAAGAACGGTGGGGGCCATCATGCCACACTGGAATTGAAAGAAGTTAAATGCAGGGTTCCAGAAACAAAGGGTAACCGGAATCAGAAAAGGGTCCACAAGAATGACAAACCTAGAAAGACAAAGGGCATCGAGAATGCAGAGGTCCTCCAAATCTTGTTCCCAAGCTCCGATTACCCTGTCATACCACTCTTCCCACTCAGTCTTCAAAGTGGGCCAGAAGCGGTGAGGTCGATTAACCCTCTAATTTCCCCAGTTGAGGCTTCCTTCGTAGAGAAGGTAATGATCCTCCAAACGTCAAGGGAAGAAATGTAATAAGAGCTTCCTTGAAGATGGGGCCAAGAATGAACTCTTCCTGAGCATGGTGGCAAAGGACAAAGATTCTCCCATCAATGGCACTTTGACCCTCTGGTGCCTCATGCTTGGCTATCTCATCGACAATGCATCTTCGCAAAGCCACTGAGGGACGCATGCATTCGATGACTGGTATTTTCACAGAAGAAGAAACCATTGATGAGGGATCGAAGTAAGAGCGAGGAGAATAAAAGAGAGCGGTAAGAAGTTGAGGTCAGTAACAATGGGAGTGAAAGTAAAGACTGGGAAAACAATTAAGTAAGGGCGCGAGAAATTGGGGGCTTTATACCTTTTTGGTCCAAATTACCCATTTAACCTAACGGGTCAAATAGACCCAGTTATGTGATTGTTTATTTTTTACCCGGATGGGATTAAGGCCTTTATTTTTTAAACTCCTATAATGAAAGTTTCCTCCAAAGTAGCATCTTGTTACCTTCTAAGGGAGGGAAATATACTTCAACATGTTCAGCTTGGCTTCGAAATAAGTAGTTGGCTTCGAAGCTAGTATTCTACTAGAATACTGAAGCCTATGCCTTAATTTGAGTAAAATCAGAGCATGTTAAATAATTTGAAGGTAGCACTAGTCTGATCCTAGGCATTTTGTCAGGGGAGATTTCCTTCAAATGACTATTTTATTACTTTTTTAGGAAAGGAAATGTACTTTTAAGTGCTCTGTCTGGCTTTGAAACAAGGAGGTACTCTGAGGCCAATACTCGCTGGAATGATGCAAAAATTTTGCAAATCAAAAGATTTTCAAATGGGCAAAAGTGAAACCCATGTCTTTAACTTTCAGAAGTATGAAAGCACATTCTTGGACTTTCTACCAAGTAGAGACCTTCGAAGGAGTATATGATCACTTTTTGAAGGAAACCTTGCAGGCTTCGAGATAGATGGGATACTTCGAAGCTAATATTTGTTAATTATATGAACAAGTTGAGGGACCAAAGTCACGTATATTGGCAATTGGAAAACAGGAATCCAATTTTATTATTGTAAACATCTACAATGGGAAAGCCTATTTGGCTACATTCTCAATTTCGTAAAAATAAGGAATAGACAAGGTTACAAGATCATGAAACTTTGTCTAGCAAAATTCAATAAATACATGTTCTTTCTCCAACCTTGCCTCTATCATATCTAAATTTGGCTTATCTAATTGATGACCCCTTATTTGGTGAAAAAGTTATTGGGCCCTCATTTCAAATTCTGTTTGCTTCAAGGCTTTCTCCATTTCATCTATCCTATCCATTCTACATATATCAACATCTTCCCCAAACTCTGACTAAGACTTCTTGAAATCGTCATATTCTTCAAGAAGATTTTCTGCTTCATATTGAGTTTGGATGTGAACAATAGAGATCTCCTCCAGAGATTCGCATATGGCCAAGGCATTTGTGTGCCAATTAAATAGCAAAAGGAGCTAGTCAAGAAAGGTGTGAAGCTCTGTTTGGGCCATTGGGTTAAGATTATGGCTTCGAGAGACAATGTCACAAGCCCATAGGAAGTTCTTGTGAGGGATGTCATCTTAAAGGGCTTTGAAAGATAAATAAGAGAAGGCAACAAGTAAGGTCTGGGCTTTATACTGCTGATAAGCAGTTGGAAGAACTGGAGCCTGGTAGGCAACGAAATGTTGGCTTTCAAAGAGAGTAAGTTTTAATTCCTCAATCTAGTCTGGATTAGGAGGAAGAGGAGGAGCAGTTGGGTCTCCTCCAAAAAAAGGTGGAAACTGAGGCTCGTTTACACATTCAAGCCAGTCAGAAGAGCAAAGCTTTGCTTTCTTGGCAAAGAGTGAGGGGCTCATTCCTAAAGCTTCGATTGGGTAAGGGGTTTTTCTGACTATTTTGGTCGACTAGCTGGAAGTATACCATACAAAAAGCAAGTTGTCTTCAAGATAGCGAATGTGGTCAAATGGAGTATAGGGATACACCACGGAGCTGTGCGAAGAATGAGGAATCACAATAGGGTCATCAAATATAACAAGACTGTGATAGATTCGCTCCCTGGTTTAGGGTTGGGTTAGTGTTGGCCAAACACCCCAACCAGTAGTTCCAGTAGAAGAGGAGGCAGTTTCATCCCACGCAAAAGGTTTTAGAGTAGATGAAGGGCTTCAGAGATCCATTTGGGCAAGTTTTTGGTCTAAAGGCTCATACTCTGCTAAAGCCTCCATAACTTGTTTAAATGAAGAAGGATAAATATGGCTAATAAATGTATGGAAGTTCTTTCGAGATTGATCATCATTGTCCAAAACCTCTTCGTATGCTTGATCAATGAAAGATAGGGTTTGATTAGCCATCAGAGATGTATCAGTCCGTTCGTTTGCACAAATAGTAGAGGTAGGGTTCAAGCAAAATATATATTCTCTTTCTTGGCTTTCAAAGGTTAGAAATATAATTCGAGCATGCCAGCAAGGATCAATAAGTCTTTACAGAAATTAATAAATGCCAACCAATTAGTCAGACGATTGCTTTGAAGTTTTTTTAGGCTCAATAAAGAGGACTTTACTAGTGGCTTGATTTTTTAGGAGAAAATTAAAAAGACTTGTTAAGAAAGAAAATGGGAACAATAGTGTCAGAAATCAATTTTTATTAAGTAAACAGGAACTTACAATGGTACCTTCACACTTTCACAGCTTCGAAGGGGATTACAGCAACAGACTAACTTAGAATTACTCCTAGGAATTTGAAGTGCAGTACAAGAATGTAAAGACTGGAATTTAAAGGACTAGAAAATGTAAAGTAAATGAACTGGTTTCTAGATCTGGTTTCGGGCCCTTCATTATCAGCACTCTTCTCTATTTATAAGCTCTGGAAATAACTATCAAAGTGGCTAATAACCATCGAAGTAGGTGATAACCGTCGAAATGATCTCCATTACCACTGAGTATGGCCCTGAACAGTTTGCTCCCACTATTCCACTTCCATGGTTAGGCTTCCCTCATGAATTTGAATTGTAAGCAACTGTTTTGACCACGTCACCCTGAGTATCTTGCCTATTCCCATGTCTCGCGGATCCATTGCCACTGCTATAAGTT
This sequence comes from Camellia sinensis, assembly GCF_055761805.1. Taxonomy (NCBI): domain Eukaryota; kingdom Viridiplantae; phylum Streptophyta; class Magnoliopsida; order Ericales; family Theaceae; genus Camellia; species Camellia sinensis. Next base: position 16,756,218 of record NC_138968.1, read on the forward strand.
GCCACGCATCTATTGATGATTGAGGACCTTTACCGATTCTCTAAATCTCCCTTCACGATCCACGTGTCAGGCTGCGATAAGTTTGTACAAAATATATAGCCAACATTACTCTCCACACTAATTTAGCCAATACTTGGTAATATTAGTGGATCGATGCTTTTGCCCACGTCTTAGGATGTGCATGGTGATTACTAATGATATGGCAAATAAAATTAACAAAATTGTTCTTATGAGTTCAAGGCACTAAGAATAGGAGATAACCATTTCAAATGCATTAATTTGACTAGGAAAATCCTATGCATTTAAATCATTGGTTGAGAATGGCTTATCTTTTCAAATTGATGGCCAATTATTATTATTTTTTTTAAGGCGCAAAATAATGACAGTATGTGTGCTTCGGTTGTAGTTGAATATGCAAGAGCCATTGTTCGACTACAACCGAAGCACACATATTGTCATTATTTTGCGCCTTAAGAAAAAAAATAATTGGCCATCAATTTGAAAAGATAAGCCATTCTCAATCACTGATTTAAATGCATAGGATTTCCTAGCCAAGTTAATGCATTTTAAATGGTTATCTCCTATTCTTAGTGCTTCAAACTCATAAGAACAATTTGTTAATTTTATTAGCCATATCATTAAAATTGTATTTTGATGTGATCCACAAATCCAAAGTAGGTTTTGGACAACGAAAGTCATGACATAATATAGTCTTGGAAATTCAAATGCCTTGACATTTTCACCAATGTCAAATATTTTAAATCCATCAACAGTAGATTGATCATCATCTTTAATCACATTTGGTCTAAGAACATGTTCTTTGGCCAAATAACTTTCATAATTCATTAACAAATGAGGCTGTTTTTCTATTTTAGCCATTAACGGCTTATGAAAATCGTCCTTGTGATTTATCATTTCTTGGCGTAATGGGTTGTTCCATTTTAACCATTAATGGCTTATGAAAATCCTTCATGGACATGTCATTTCCATGGTTTGACTTTTTAAGAATGGGTTTTTCAACCCCCCGAGCTTTATATGGAACATCATTTTTTTACCATGCTTGGCTCAACAACATGCTTTTTAGCCATGTTATTTTCATAAGTTGGCTCTTTAAAAATGGATTTTTTTAACCCCTTGAGCCATCGATGAAATCAATTCTTTTCTTTTGCCATTTTCAACATTGAAAGAATTCTAAAAAAATTCACCAATTCTGGCCATGAAAACCTCGGTTAAAGACTTGGTAGTGAGAGTTGACAACTTATCATTCCATTGGCGAACTTCTATATCAAGTTTATGAATTTCTCCAATTATATCGTGTCTTTTTTCTTTCACCAAATAATATTGTAATGGATGGAAATTTGTTTCATCAAGAAAATGGATCTCTTCATGAAGATCCAAAGTTTTTTGTTTATGCCAAAAGATCTCATCTAGGCTATTTGGAATGGACGAACCCAATTCATTTTTCATTTCTTACACGTGACGTACCACTGGGCGTACCAAAAATTGTTAACTTATTTTTCCTACAAAGGAAGATATCATAAATGCGAACGTACCAGCAAGGATTAAAAAATTCTTACAGATTAAATTCAAGCTAATTATCAAGCGATTGTGTTGACGGTTATTTTGCCTCAATAAAAAGCACTTCAAGATTGCCAAGTGTAGAGAAAAGAAAAATTAAAAGAAGAAAGAGGGAGACGGAGACGGAGAAAAATGATTGAGTGAACAATCAAACTAACCATTAATTTATCTCTACTCCTATCCTTCAAAAATGAAGTGCATAAAATAAAGTTTAGAGAACTATCCTCTACTCCTATGCTTCGAAAATGAAGTGCATAAAACAAAATGTAGAAAATTAAGTGCAGGAAATATAAATGACAAGAAAAATAGAAATCAATTGTCTTTGATTTGAGTTTTGAATCCTTTACAATGTAGCCATGAATGGCTATTTATAGGAAAATATTTGTAGGAAAAAACTACCTCATAACCACTCTATTCTTCTATCTCCTCCATTTCATACTCCATGATCTTCCATAACTTCCTTCAACCTCCACTTCATGCTCCATGTTCTCCATTATCTTTCTACATTTCATTACTTCTCATAGCGCCAAAAATATATGTTGGCTTTTTTGGCTTTCAAAGGTTAGAAATGTAATTGAAGCGTGCCAGCAAGGATTAATAAGTCCTTACAGAAATTAATGAATGCCAACCAATTAGTTAGATGATTGCTTCGAAGTTCTTTTAGCCTCAACGAAGAGGACTTCAAAATTGTCAAGTGTAAAGAAAAGAAAAATTAAAAGAAGAAAGAGGGAGACAGAGAAAGATGATTTAGTGAACAATCAAACTAACCATTAATTTATCTCTACTCCTATGCTTCGAAAAAGAAGTGCATAAAATAAAATGCAGAGAACTTACCTCTACTCCTATGCTTCAAAAATGAAGTACATAAAACAAAGTATAGAAAATTAAGTGCAAGAAATATAAATGACAAGAAAAATAGAAATCAATTGTCTTTGATTTGAATTTTGGATCCTTTACAATGTAGCCATGAATAGCTATTTATAGGCAAATATTTGTAGAAAAAAACTACCTAACAACTACCCTATTCTTCTATCTCTTTCATTTCATACTCCATGATCTTCTATAACTTTCTTCAACCTCTACTTCATGCTCCATATTCTCCACTTTGTTCTCCATCATCTTTCCACATTTCATAACTTCTCATAACCTCCAAATGAGTAGGAGGGTGTCACATCTCTTGCAATTATATAAATAATAAATAATAATAAAATTGTAGATTTATGGTGCCAATAATAGCCATACTTAGATTATTGAAATTATAATGCAATTAAGTGTGAGGAACCTTTTGAATCCATAGTAGCTTCTTTTTTTCTTTTCTTTTCTTGTCTTTTCTTTTCTTTTTCTTTTATTCTAGTTGAACTTTAATAGGCATGTATACTTAGAGATACATTTGAAGTTAAATGTCCAACTACACATGATTGTTATGGTGCAAAAATTATTTTCTCTTTGATTATCAATCTACCAATATCTTATATTAATTTTTTTAAATTTAAACAATTAAAAAAGTCTCTATTGGCTAACTTCCATTTAACTATATAAAAATAAAACTTTAATTAGTCTATGAGTTATTTGATAATCTCATATCGGGAAAAGAAGAAAAAGTGAGTTGTCTCACTTATATAAAGTGAATCATATACTCTCATTTAATATTGTAGTATTGTGCATGTTTTAGTTCAATATCGTTTAAATTTTAAAATAAAATTTAAAAGTTTTAATTAATTGATTTTTGTGTAAGTTGGTTAGTCTTTTGACCTAGCTGATTAGGCTGAATCATTTTTGGTTTGACTGATTCATTGGTTTAACCACGATTTTAGTGATTGTATCAAAATAAATTGGTTAGATTTGTTTAATTCGAAATAAACTAAAGATTGATCTGATTAAAGATTGAACGATTAAGATTGCTTGATTAAAAATAAATTTCCCGTCCAAACAATTGTTAACTTTTATTTTATAATCCTACATCGAGAAAAGAAGTGAATTGTTTCACTTATGTAAAGTGAATTTTATGCTCACATTTAATATTGTAGTGTTGTGCATGATTCAATTCAAGATAGTTTAAATTTTAAAATTAAAATATCATTTAAAAATTTTAATTAATTAATTTTTGAATGAGTTGGTTGGTCTTTTGACCTAACCGATTATGCTAAACCGTTTTCGATTTGATTGATTCATCGGTTTAACCGCGATTTCTCATACTGCTTTTCTTAATTTTAAATAATTAAAAAAAATCTCCATTAACTAGCTTCCATTTAATCATATAAAAATAAAAATTTAATTAGTCTATGATTTATTTTATAATCCCACATTAGGAGAAGAAGAAAGAAGTGAGTTGTTTCACTCATATAAAGTGAATATTATACTCTCATTTAATATTATAGTGTTGTGCATAGTTCAGTTCAAGACAGTTTAAATTTTAAAGTAAAAATTCTAATTAGCCTATGATTTATTTTATAATCTCACATCGGGAAAAGAAGGAAAAAATGAGTTATTTCACTTATATAAAGTGAATCTTATACTTCCATTTAATATAGTTCCACTATAGGCCTCGAATAAAGTCTGTCGCGAATGGCTCAAATGAGCTGGCGGTCCCCTTTTGCACGCGTCGGCACCAAACCCTGTGTAGATTTCATGCCCCTAGAAACCGAAAGAGAAAACAAATCAGAAAGAAAAAGAAAGAAAGGTTTCAAGCTAAACAAACCCCATCATTAAAGATTTCATTCCTTTTTCAAGTCCTTTGTTCTTTTTTCTCACAACACAAGTAAAGATGAATAAATAACAATGTGTCAAAAACACACTTTTAAAAATTCTATATATATATATACATGTATGTACCAATTTATTTTATTTTTTTCTTCATAGGCTTTTTCATAGTAGTTTCCATCACAGCTGCACGCAACATCTCTTTCTAAATTGTGATCCCACCTTTCCTCTTCAATCTTTTGAACAGATTTGCTCTGTATGGTAATCTGCAACCCATAAATCATCACCCACACCACACCCATCATAAAATATTCATTATTCAAACCATTCCATTTTGTACCCTTCACACCATTTTATCATTAAACAAACAAATCAAACCAGCCCAACTCTTTCTTTGTTCTTCAAAATAGTTTTGCTATTTTGCTTTTCTTTTTGTTTTTTGTTTTTTTTTTTTTGGTGGATCTGAGGTCTCTCTCTATCTCTGCAACTGTTAATGGATTTTGAATAGAGGAGAGAGAGAGAGAGAGAGAGAGAGAAGAAGGATAGAGAGAGAAAAAGCCGCAAATCAAACCAACCCCACTCTTTCTTTGTCCTTCAAAATAGTTTTGCTATTTTGCTCCTTTTTCTGGTGGATCTGAGGTCTCTCTCTCTCTCTATCTCTACAACTGCTAATGAGTTTTGAATAGAGAGAGAGAGAGAGAGAGAGAGAGAGAGAGAAGAAGCCACGCGTTGGTTGAGATTCGAGGCATTCGAGCCTCGAAGTGTCGAGGCACCAAGCATTAATCCATTTAATATTGTAGTATTGTGCATGTTTTTAGTTCAAGACAGTTTAAATTTGAACATAAAATTTGAAAATTCTAATTAATAAATTTTTGTGTAAGTTGGTTGGTCTTTTGACCTTACCGATTAGGCTGAATCATTTTTGATTTGATTGATTCGTTCGTCTGCAATTTTAGTGATTTTATCAAAATATATTGGTTAGATTCGTTTGATTCAAAATAAACTAAAGATTGAACGACTAAGATTGCTTGATTAGAAATAAACTTTTCACCCAAACAATTGTTAACTTTAATTTTATAATCCCATATTAGGAAAAGAAGGAAAAAATGACTTGTTTTATTTATATAAAATGAATTTTATACTCCCATTTAATATTATAGTGTTGTGCATATTTCAATTCAAAGTAGTTTAAATTTTAAAATTACAATAATATTTAAAAGTTTTAATTAATTAATTTTTATATAAGTTGGTTGGTCTTTTGACCTAGCCAATTAGGCTGAACCGTTTTTAGTTTGACTAATTCGCTAGTTTAACCGCGATCTTAACGATATTATCAAAATATATTAGTTAGATTTGTTTGATTTGAAAAAAAGCTAAAGATTAACCTAATTAAAGATTAAATAACCGATATTGTTTGATTCGAAACAAACTTTCTGCCCAAATAATTGTTAAACTACATTTTTCACAATCTCGTATCGAAAAAAAAAAGGAAAAAGTGAGTTATTTCACTTATATAAAATAAACTTATGCTCCCATTTAATATTGTAGTGTTGTGCATGTCTTAGTTGAAGATAGTGTAAATTTTAAAATAAAATAAAATTTAAAAGTTTTAATTAATTAATTTTTGTGTAAGTTGGTTAGTTTTTAACCAATTTTAAAGATTTTATCAAAATATATATTTTTTTTTTTATTTCTAAAAGGTATGTTTAAGTTTTATGACAAACTTTAACATAGAATAAATTAAAACTAAAAAATTTATAAAACTAAATTTATTTTTATTTTATCATAAATATAATTTTTTAATTTATTCTATTTTTTTCATCCTTGCCAATTAAATTATGACATCTATTTGTTATTGTGAATTTAGAATATACAATTAATGACATAACATGTAACGCTCCAATTTCCAAGCCATTAATAAATCAAATCAACCTCGAATTTAAAATTCTAACTAATTAATAACCTCAAAATACAAATTGGCTCTAGAATGATTACCCAAATTTCTATAGTTTATAATTTATACAAATCTTCAAAAACAATATATAGTGGTAGGCCCAAAAATCTCCAACTCAATAATTCTTTAAATGCTTCAACTTCAATAGCCACTAAATTTGCTCCACACCAGAAAAATATATTAATTCAGGAAGTATACGATATGACAGGAATAACAATGCTCGAATAGAGAATAAATCAATAGGGATCAAACAATTTACGATATGGCATAAACGATTCGATTCAAGATACCAAGCAATTTACTAAATTGCACAAACAAGTCAACTCAACATATGATAATTTATCTAGGACCAAATACCTGGTCCTACTCAGTATATAACCAGTGACCGGCCTCACCCACCTCACCTAAGCACAATCGCTTATCCGTGCTATTGGTCCAAACTATTATCAAGGTCAACTGAATCCATGTACAGAGTATTTCCACGTCATTTAACCAGACAAATCAACACTGACTACACAGAATAACTTCACAGAATTTATCAAATAACCAGGATAATCAAGAGGAGTACAAATGAGAAGTAATTAAAATAAAAAACTCTTCGCAAAGAGATTTAGAAAAAACATATTGTATACCACCCAAATTACCTCAAAACAATTTCATAACCATTTGATGCAAATCCCTCCAACACCAATACTTTTAATCATCTGCTATATCACCATTGTGTGTGCTATTTTCCGACCACACTGTCAATCTGGTACTCAGCTGGAGAACACTGGCAGAATAGATTGTGCCCGAACGACCTGTCACAAAAAGATAAGATTTCGGCGGTGGTTCGTCCACTCGGGGGCACTCCGACGATCAAGTCAGTTATCTCTCAAAGATAGTAAAAGTGCTTAACTCACTGTTCAGAATGTAAAAAGTGTACCTTAGACCCATATGGGTGCTTTACTTTTATAGTTAGCACTAACCTGATCCCTGTAGAAGCCTAGCTTCTCTTGGACTCTGGCTCAATGCCTGTCTTGGACTCTTTAATAGATAAAGATAAACTCCCTAAATCCTTATCCTGGATGAAGTCCTCTCCCATTCTAGGACTCTTGTCCCTTATCCATTCATCTTGGATTCCGGTATCTTCGCTGGTAACCTCGGCCTAGCCGAGATCACCTCGGCGTTATGACCAGGACACGTGGCACCTTGGCTGGCACTTCAATGCCACCTTGGCCACGTGTTGTCATTCAAAGAATATGTCCCCACAACTGCCCCCTAAGTTGTATTACCTCGGCATCCTGAGGTGATGGAACCTATATCTTCAAACCATATAGCATGTCGGCTAAGCTGGCTCTATCCTTAATTACCGAGGTCATCACTTGTCGGCTTCACTTGACCAAGACCTGTAATCTTTTTCACCAATGCTTTAGAACCAACAACCAAGTTTGTTCAAGTCATTTAGCCGAGATCGTCCTCCTAGCCGAGGTCTTTGCCTCATTAAATCAAGTACTCCAAGAGCTTCAGCACGTGTATGAGCTATCACGCATAACAGTTTCAACCGTTTTTGCCACGTGTCTCTTCCCTACTGAACCGTACCTAACACGCGCCATTAAGTCGCATCGCACCTGGGTGTGTCGTCTGACAGGCACGTCATCCTAGGCACACTAATTGTGATTTGCCGCCTTTTCGCGTTTTCACAAAATCACTTCCCTCTCTCTTCGCCGTTTCACTTTTGCATCTTCGTTTTTGTTCAAACTTTCTCTCCCTAACTTTCTCTCCCAAATCCTCCATTGCTTTCAAGCTCTCAAGCTTTGCAACCACTCCATTTGTCTCTTTCGGCGAAGCTCTCTTTGTTCCGCTCTACCTCTTTCCATCGTCAGACTCCGACAAATCTCATATCGGCGTCGTTTTCTGTGGTAAGTCACTGTTTCCCTCTTTTTTAGTTTCAAACTTTGTTGCCTCTTGCCACGATGAATACATTCATGTTCTTCAGTCTTTGTCTATGATTTAAACTTCATCATTCGCATGTTTGAGCATGTTCTGCCTTACAATTTCGTGTTTATTCAATCTGCTTTTGATTCATGACCTTTATGCACACATCGCTCATACGCTTGTTTATTTTGCCATTGTTCTTGGCCTTGTTCACACACATCGCTCAGTGTTCTTTGAATTCCTACTCGTCTTCTTGAGTCTGAATCATGTTCTTGTTTTTGTTTCTTTGCTATTTTTGTCCAGATTCTTGCCTTAATCCTCCTGCTTTAGCAACTCTAGGATTGGGATTTGCTTTAGAACTCCAAACTCTAGGAAAAATTGAAACAAATTCCCCTTAGATCCTCAAAAACTCTCGCCCCAGTATACATATAGGTTTTACTGAGGTCCTTTAAACCATAACAAACCACTTCCTCCTAAAATCCAACCAATTTCCCCCTAAGCTGACGTCATGGGTATGTGGAGGTGGAGAGTAGACACCCCAACTAGGCTAGAATACTTTAGGCAGGAGTTTTCCATTTCTGCCTACGTTCATCTCAGGTTGGCTAGAGAGGAGGACTCCATCATGCCCAAAGACGACTCTATGCCCTTTCCAATAGTAGCCTTCATAAAGTGTGGACTTAGGTTCCCCCTTGATATCCTCTTCCGAGAAGTCCTTCACTATTACAAATTGAACCCAATGCAGCTTGCCATTAACTCTTACCGAGTTATCAATAGTATAATTGCCTTAGCCAAAAAAGAGAACGCTAGGGTTACTCTTGCTGATATCCAATACTGCTACACCATGTGTGGCCTTAAGTTAGAAAAATGCTACATTTACTACCTCAAGCCGAGGTCGACGCAATACAAACTCATCGCCGACCTCCCTAATTCCAACAAGGGTGCCGAGGACGATTATTTTATCGTCTCGGGCAACTGGGAATTCTCACCAGATGAGGACCTTCACCTCTATCCCCTAAGCCGAATAATCTTCAGAGAGGAAGATGGTAAGAGCCATGTGTCACCTTTACTTGCTTTCAAGTCTTTCTTACTTTGATATTTCTGTATGCTCTAACGTCTGTTTGTTTTATTTTGCATTGCTTCCTCAGCCACCAAAGGAATTTCGCAAAACATTTTTCCCAAGCAAGGACTTCAAGAAGCTACTGAACTTGTCCATCAATCAGCTCAAAGCTCCTTGCTTCTGAATTTTATCCCGACTTACAAATCTGTACTTCCCGCCGTCCCAAGAAAAAGTAAGTCTCCTCCTTCAACTACAACTCCACAAGCTGAATCATCAAGGCCTGACCAAGGATTAACATCTGATCCAGTAGAGCAGCCATCAACCTCTGCCCCACAACTGATTCCACCTTCTCAACGCAAACGTCGACGTCGAACTGTAGCCGCCATCGAGATGGGTCATAAGAAGGCTGTAGCAGATGACCTTATAGCCGACATCCCCAACTCTGTTACCGCACAACCTTCACCATCCCAGTCTCAGCCAAAGCCAAAGTCAAAAAGATTGAAGAAAGCCCAACCTAAAGCAACGGTAACTCAGATCGACTCTGAGGACACCTTGTCGATCTCCAAAATTGCTGAGGCGGAAAAAAGTGCCTCCGCCCCTGAAAAGAGGCCCACCGAGGCTGTTCCCTCTGAATCAACCCGTTCAAAGAAGTCGAGGTCAGAGTCTGCGACAACCTCGGGGTCTATGAAATCAGATGCCCCTGGGCCCCTTTAATCACTATTGAGGGCAAGCCAGTCAGAGTCGGCGATAGCGCGGCTGACATTGAAGTCGACATTGCCCTCTCTACTGCCTTGCTCTTTCCAGAAGACCTTGAGCGCAACGCCAAGGCTAGCGAATATGAAAACTTCGCTCTGATGTTGCAGTACTCCGTGCAAGTAAGCCCCCAACACTTGGTACTTTTCATTCTCCGTTTTTCCATACTTAGAGAATTTTACTAACTTTTGTTTTGTCCATTTCTTCCAGGCAATCCAGCATGTGCACTCCTTCACGATGCAGGCTTTCAACATCAAGAAGGAGTTGGTCAACAAGACCAATGAAGCTGTTAATTTGTTGAAGACTGTCAACAGAGTCGAGGCCAAGATAAGGACTTTGATAGATCAGGCCAACGCAGCCAAGAAAGCTCAGAACGAGGCCGAGGAAAAGGCAGATGCTGTAGAGACCGTTGCCAAGATTCTTCAAGCCGAAAAAAAGGAGGCCGAAGCAAAAACGGCCAAAGCCCAGGCCGAGCTCTAGGCTGCCTTGGCCACAAAAGAGGTCGAGATCAAAGCGGCAGACGAGAAGGCCTACTCCAAAAGGGCAGCCGATGTCTGCGAGGACTACAATAAGTAGGTCAAGAAGGCATGCAACAAGGGTTTCTCCTTTGGCTGGATGGCTGCTTTGAAAGAACTGGCTATCCCCGAAGACTCTCCCTTTAAAAACGAAAGCCGACTCGTCCTGCTATTCCTCCTTACTCTAAGACAATCCGAGGACGAAGCTGAGTCCGAGGACGAAGCTGAGGTCGAGAAGACGGAAGAAGCTGCTGGGGCCAAGTACCCAACTCTGAATGAGCAAGTCTTGGACTTGACTCGGGATGAAGAGGACGAGGTCTCAAAAGATGCCGCCCCTGAGAAGACAACATCTAGCATGCCTATCGCCGAGAAAAGCATCGACCAGACTCTTCAAGAGATCGATGTCGAGCTCACGGCTGAAAAGCTTGTCGAGAAGAGTTTTCAAATGTCTTTCGAGCCCCAAACCGATCCAGCTGATGATGCCGAATAGTCTAATCTTGAAGCTTTTCCTCTGTGCTTAGTACTTTTTTTCTTTTTGAACAATGCTTACCTCTTTATTTTGCCGATGTGCCTTTTTGTAATCTGAACAATTATTCTTCAATGTCAGGCTGAAGTGCCTTCTTTCCTTATCTAAATGCATTCTCTAATTTCTTCCTTCAATGTGATTGTATGTTTGTATGCTTTACTGCTTCAATACTTAGAATATTTTGCATGTCTTCAGTTTATGCCTTTCTTGTACAGTCTCCTCGGATTAACAACTATCAATCTTTGCTTATCTCGGCCTTGGCTTAACACTTGAAAACATTGTAGAAAATATTTTCACAAGTGTTTATCTAAAACGTGTCACTTTACTTTCAGTTATCAAGACTTCTATCTTCAATATCTTCCAAGTCTTAGCAAAATAGTAATCTCGGCAATTACGTAGGTACTTCTTTCAGTACGACCTTGGCTTGACTTCAACTTGTAAATTTTTTTTAAAAATTTCAACAAGTGTTAAACCAGTCTTCCTTGAATATAACCTCGGCTTAACTTCAATCTTGTAAATTTTTCTTAAAAATTTCAACAAGTGTTTAAGCTTGTAAATCCCAACTCCCAAGCATTATTCTTCAATTATCTGCCCCCTAATGTGAACTTAAGTTCCACTTAGGTTCTCATTAAGCATGTACCAATGATCTTATCGCCGAGATTAGATTCAAACAGAGACTGACCGAGGTCATCAACCTCGGTCTTCCTATTAATCTAACTAATATAGGTTAATTCAACTTAGTTCAACTCTATTATATGCAAGTATAATTTAAACTCTGCCATATAATAAGTCTAAATTATTCGTCATGTTTCAATCAGAAACATCGCTAACTTAGTTCAACTCTATTATATGCAAGTATAATTCAACTCTGTCATATAATAAGTCTAAGTTATTCATCATGTTTCACTTAGAAACATCGCCAACTTAGTTCAACTCTATTATATGCAAGTATAATTCAACTGTGTCATATAATAAGTCTATGTTATTCGTTATGTTTCACTCAGAAACATCGCCAACTTAGTTCAACTCTATTATATGCAAGTATAATTCAACTCTGCCATAGAATAAGTCTAAGTTATTCATCATGTTTCAATCAGAAACATCGCCAACTTAGTTCAACTCTATTATATGTGAGTATAATTCAACTTTGCCATATAATAAGTGTCACGCCCCAAACCCGTCCCTAAAAGTTTTGGGCATGACCTATTCAGAAATAGACACTTAACCTGTTATACATAACATATGGGGCCTGAGCGGAAGTATTACCATTATAAAATAACATAAAACATCATCCATTGAGCTACCACTACCATGCCAGGACCGCACACATTGCATTAGGTACATAATATATAGAAACATACACCCGAACTTCGGTTACACACTTATACATTCATACTTAGACCCACAATTGGGCGTGTAACGAAAATATTAATGAAAGACAACCAAAGCATAAGCCAATAACCTAACAACACTTTACAAAATGCACGGCTTCAGGTAGGTACCTGGACGCATCAAAGTTGACAAGACAAAGACGAGCCTTAGAGGTTAGGACTGAACTCCCGGTTGATTACCTATAGAAATAGACAGACAAAATACAGAATGAGCGAACTCAGTGAATAATAGTACATAAATAATGTAATGTTTAACCTGAATAATAAAAGATATAACTGCAGATACATATGATTAACTACATCCCGTAATTATTTCCAAAACAGCCATGGGTCCAGTTTCCGTGACAGAGTGGCTTTAAGCCCAGCATATACAGAACAATCATAGGCCTACAGATGCATATCAGAACGGCCATTGGCCCAGAAATATCAGAACGGCCATCGGCCCAAGAATAATAGAAATAACAGAATGGCCATTGGCCCAGAAATAACAGAAATAACAGAACGGCCATCGGCCCAGAAATAACAGAACGACCATCGGCTCAAAAATAACAAAAATAATAGAACGGCCATCGGACCAGAAATAACGGAACGACCATCGGCCCAGAAATAACAGAATGGCCATCGGCCCAGAAATAACAGAACGACCATCGGCCCAGAAATAACAGAAATAACAGAACGGCCATCGGCCCAGAAATAACAGAACGGCCATCGGCCATCGGCCCAGAAATAACGGATGTATGGACTCAAGAGGTGGCTCGTACAGATTCTAGAGGTGGCTCCCACCAAGGTGTAGCACTTAGTTTCGTACAGCACTTTGTTCCTGTAACGCCCTCAAAATAATAACAATAAACTCATCAGATAAGACATAAGTATTACATGTTAACCTCATAACAAAATGCCCTACGGGCTTACAGCTTTCCAAGTTAACACTTGGTTACAACAAAGAGTTCTAACTCGTTTACACATTAAGCCCTTGGCTTGAAATTACATGTAATACATCAAAAGTAAAACGACAAAACTATGCCCGCCACTAGCCTCCCAGCTATGTCCTTGGAGGTGGCATGCTTCCTGTACCTGAAAATGATATTCCCATATAGGGTGAGCCACAGCCCAGTAGAAATACACTAAACCAACCATGGACAATGACTAAAACATTAGCAATTGATAGTTGGTCAACACTGATTCAATCACATAAATTACATATTTATGTCGACGACTTACAAGTCCCAATTACTTTTCATTTTCCCTTTTTCAACAGATAAGCATGCTAGCTCTATCATTATTTCCACAGATATGTATAAAAACTATATCTCACATTCAGATAAGCATAAAAGCTATATCCACATTCTCAACAGATATGTAGATCAACAATATCCACAGATAAGCATACAAGCTGTATCCACACTCTACAACAGATATGTATATCAACAATATCCACAGATAAGCATACAAGCTGTATCCACACTCTACAACAGATATGTATATCAACAATATCCACAGATAAGCGTACAAGCTGTATCCACACTTCACTTCACAAAGATAAGCATATGAGCTCTATCTTCACTTCTCTAGACAAGCATATGAGCTCTGTCTACGGAGTACATCCCCTATCTCCTCCAAATACCTATCCGGTTTAGAGGTACATCCCCTATCTTCCCCTAAACCGCGGAGTACATCCCCTATCTCCTCCTCTACACATAACATATATAAACACATTGGTTCTATATACAATCACACAATACAAACAATTAATGTATTCTAGCAACTGTCAAGTTCCATAACACATTCCATTGATTAGTTTCAGTTTGCCTAATCAACATACATTGTCTACAACAATCACGACTATCCTCCACCGATAGCCCAAAGCAGTTATTTCTAAAACAGAAAATAAATGCACAAATGGATATTCAATCAACATTTCATTTCCTCATTTCTCATCAATTAATTATCCCAATTAATTAAACAATGTAATTAGGCCATTTTCCATAATTACCATTTCAACCCTTAGGTCCCATTTTCATCAATGATTCAACAATCATTCCATTTTTCTATGCCAAACATGCATCTAGGTTTATTATGAATAAAACCCCAACTTTTGTAAAATTACACAAAAGCCCCAAACTTTCACAAAATTACCAAACCAAGCCCAACATCTCAAAATACCAAAATTTAAAGACAAAACCCATAGAGAGGAGTAGGATATCCCTACCTCGAAGTTTTAGCCCAAAAGGAGATGAAGACTCCAAGATCAACTTGCTCCAAATCCAAACTTTTTCAGATTAAAACGAAGCTCTCAACACCCTCTATCTTTTTAACAAAGGCCCTAGGCTAGATTCACACTCTAGGGAGATGAAATCTTAGAGAGAGTGTAAGTTTAGAGTGAGAGGGTCTCGGATTTAGGTTTTGGATGCAAAAGAAAGTGAAAAAGTTAAGTTTAAAATCGCTGCTGTCCGCTGATATAAAACACTCTCGCTCGAGCGAAGGATTGGTCGCTCGAGCGACCAGACACAGAAAACTCTCGCTCGAGCTAAGAAGTTCTCGATCGAGCGAAGAAAAACCCAGACCGCTCGAGCCACGAAAAGCTCGCTCGAGCCAGAAACTACAACTCTCGGGTCCAGAACCAGGTGCAACACAACTCTCGCTCGAGCGACAGACTCCTCGCTCGAGCGAAGGACCAAAAATCTGGGCAGCAACACTAGGCTCCCAAGCACAACCAACCTGTAACAAACCTGCCCAACACATCCCATAACTCAAAATACAAAGTAAAAAGGATGCAAACTAGGAAATAAACAACTACCAACATCCACGGACACATGTCCGGATCACTGTACAACAAGGGTAAACCCGGGATCGCTATAACCTCCCCCCCTTAAAGAATTTCGCCCCCGAAATTAAGCACAAGTTTTCAAAAACAGATTTTCCTCCATTTTAAACAATGTTACAATTTATTAACAATTCGACCCATTACCGGTCATCCCATCCCTTTAACAAGAGACATATCACAATATGTAAACAACATATGTATTATCAACATGCATCAACATTATGCACTAACTTTCCAATGTCAACAATATACTTAACACCTATAATGTTACATTCAACTTCCATATGAGGCAAGTTCCAAAACATACTTCCAATAACTAAAACATTTTCAATGTTTCACAACTTAAGACATATATAAAAGCTCTTAAGTTCAACAAAATGCAAAATTTAAATACAAAATTACATATCAATAAACAAGTCCGGATATTTCTCTCGGACTTCCAACTCACGTTCCCAAGTGGCTTCCTCCACTCCGTGATGTTTCCACAAGACTTTCACCAAAGGAATGGTTTTACCACGCAGGACCTGATCCCGCCTATCCAACCCGAACCGGTCTCTCCTCATACGAGGCATCCTCATCTACCTCTAAATCAGTCCAATCCAACACATGTGATGGATCTGGCTCATACTTCCGAAGCATACTCACATGAAACACGTCATGCACTCCGGACAACTGCGGCGGTAAGGCTAACCGATAAGCAACCTCACCTATCCTCTCAAGGATCTCAAAAGGACCTATAAACCGAGGGGATAACTTCCCACTCTTCCCAAATCTCATCAAGCCTCGCCTAGGTGATATCTTCAGAAAGACATGGTCACCTACCTCAAACGCCAAAGGTCTCCTCCTACGGTCGGCATAACTCTTTTGTCGACTCTGGGCTGTAACAAGCCTCCTACGGATAAGTTCAACTTTCTCCGTCGTCTCCCTAACCAACTCCGGACCCAACAAAGGTGCATCACCCACCTCGGCCCAACAAACTGGAGACCTACACGGTCGGCCATACAAGGCCTCAAACGGTGCCATACCGATGCTAGACTGAAAACTGTTGTTGTAGGCAAACTCTACCAATGGCAAGTGCCTCTCCCACGTCCCACTGAAGTCCAGGACACAACCCCGAAGCATATCCTCGAGGATCTGAATAGTACGCTCGGACTGCCCGTCAGTCTGAGGATGATAAGCCGTACTAAAGGTCAACTTAGTGCCCAAGGCACTTTGCAAACTCTGCCACAACCTAGCAGTAAAACGAGGATCTCTATCTGAGACAATCGTCACTGGGACCCCGTGCAATCTCACTACGTCCCGAATATATAAGTCGGCAAGATGATCTACCGAATCTCTCACGCGCATAGGAATAAAGTGCGCCGACTTAGTCAACCGGTCTACAACCACCCAAATAGCATCACTACCCCGCTGAGTCCTCGGAAGACCTACAACGAAGTCCATAGTGACATGCTCCCATTTCCACTCGGCTATAGGCAGGGGTTGCAACAAACTCGCTGGCCTCTGATGCTCGGCCTTCACTTGTTGGCAAGTAAGGCATTTCGATACGAAAACAGCCACATCTCTCTTCATACCCCGCCACCAAAACTGGCGACCCAAATCCTGATACATCTTAGTACCTCCTGGATGCACCGCAAGGCGCGAATGGTGAAACTCTCGGAGTACTTCCTTTCGGCAAGCCTCCGGTACAAACAAACGGTCTCGGTATCTCACACTCAGGTCGGGATACACCGTCAAACCCTTCTCAACTTTCCCATTGGAGATCTTCTCTCGGAGGGATTCCACCTCAAGGTCACCTCTCTGTGCCTCTAACACTCTAATCACAAGTGTAGGCTGCGCAACAACAGAAAACAAGGCCGCAGCCTCAACAGATTCGCCCAGTAGCAAATCAAACTCGCCAAGTGCTCCCAACATCTCCCATTCCCGGATGGCTATACAAGCTACATCACTAATGGTTTTCCTACTAAGGGCATCGGCCACAACATTGGCCTTTCCCGGATGATAATGTAACTCAAAATCATAATCCTCGATGAACTCCATCCATCTCCTCTGCCTCAGATTCAAGTCTTTCTGTGTAAACAGATACTTCAAACTCTTATGATCCGAGAATACCTCGAACCTCTCACCATAAAGGTAGTGCCTCCAGATTTTCAAGGCAAAGATCACAGCTGCTAACTCTAGGTCGTGTGTGGGGTAATTCTTCTCGTGTATTTTCAACTGACGTGAGCCATAAGCTACCACTTTCCCCTCTTGCATCAACACACAACCCAAACCCTCTCGTGAGGCATCACAATAAACCGCATAACCCAACCCTCTCTCCGGAATAATCAATACCGGAGCGGTGGTCAATCTAACTTTCAGCTCTTGGAACGACTTTTCACAAGTCTCACTCCACACAAACTTGACTCCCTTCCGAGTCAGTCTAGTCAACGGTGACGCTAACCTGGAGAAATCTTTCACAAACCGACGGTAATACCCAGCTAATCCCAGAAAACTGCGGATCTCAAACACACTCTTAGGCTGTGCCCAATCTTGCACTGCCTCAACCTTGGACGTATCAACAGACACCCCTTCCCCGGATACCACGTGGCCTAAGAATTTGACTTCCCTCAGCCAGAACTCACACTTCCCAAACTTGGCATACAGCCTATGGGCTCTAAGTAACTCAAGCACCACTCTCAAGTGTGCCTCGTGCTCCTCCTCAGAAGACGAATAGATAAGGATATCGTCCACGAAAACAACCACAAATCGGTCTAAGAACTCCCGAAAAATCCGGTTCATCAAGTCCATAAAGACTGCCGGTGCATTGGTAAGCCCAAATGGCGTCACCAGAAACTCGTAATGGCCATACCGCGTACGGAATGCCGTCTTAGGAATATCTTCCTCCCTGACCCTCAACTGATGGTAACCCGATCTCAAGTCTATCTTAGAGAAACAACGAGAACCCTTCAACTGGTCAAACAAATCATCTATACGGGGCATAGGATACTTATTCTTAACCGTAGCCCGATTCAACTTCCGGTAGTCTATACACAATCTCAAGGCACCATCTTTCTTTTTAACAAAGAGGGCCGGTGCTCCCCATGGTGAAACACTAGGGCGAACAAAACCCTTATCTAGCAATCCCTGGAGCTGAACTTTCAACTCAACCAACTCTGCTGGAGCAAAACGGTAAGGTGCCATAGAAATCGGCGCCGTACCAGGCACTAAATCAATAGAGAACTCTATCTCTCGGTAAGGTGGCAAACTAACAAGGTCTTCGGGAAAGACATCCGAATACTCACAAACCACCCTCGGCAATACATGCTGGGTCTCACCACTCTCACCACTCTCAAAGCTAGCAAGTAGACTACTAAGCTCACTTCGCCCTCGCGAATCATACCCCGGTGGCAAAACACTACCAACCCGGTCTCCCAAGAAATGGAACCACTCCCCGCTCAAGGTACACAATGTAACCCTCTGGCGGTAGCAATCAATAACAGCCCGGTATGACGATAACCAGTCCATACCCAAAATAACATCAAAACCCTTCATGGGCATGACAACAAACGGAAAAGGAAGCCTATAATCGGCGACCTCAATATCACATCCTCTAACGCCCTGTTTCAGAATCAACTCACCGCCCAAAGGCGATACCACACAAATAGGAGATGCTAACTGTGCTAACTCCAATTCCAAAACAGATGCAAATGCAGCAGATACAAAAGAATGAGATGCACCCGTGTCTATCAACACACTAGCAACTGAGTTGCAAAACAGAAAAGTACCTCTCACTACTGATGGAGCTGGTACTAAATCCTGCGCGGTAACAGCATACACGCGCCCCGTAGGCCCCTGGTCTACCTGCTCACCTCTCGGAGCAAAAGACTGCTGCACAGACTGGGATGACGAAGCTCCCGGATTGGCCCTCGAGGCCTGCACAGACTGAGCTGGCTGAAAACCCTGCGTCTGCCTAGAACCAGACGCTCCCGAAGTGGCACCCAACTGTGGGCAAAACCTCTTCATGTGCCCAGGTTGTCCACACTGATAACAAGTCAAGAGCTGCCCCCTGCCCAGACTCTGACTCTGCGATCTAGCTGAAGAAGAAGCAGCTTTCTGACCCCCACCCTTCTGCGGGCAAACAGATACCTTGTGACCCAGCTGGCCACACTTGTAACAGGTGAATTCTCCCTGACTGCCTCTCCCCGAGCCTACACTAGGCACTGGAAAGGTCGATCTAGAGACTGCACCCTGAGACTGCTGAGGGTTATTACCCTTCTGCCTCCTGCCATCACTCTGACTATCCTGGCTCCTCTTGGAGCCTCTCTGACCCTCATCCTCCTCCTGCATCATAAGCTCCATATGAGCTGCAGCGTCCACTAGGTGTCTATACTCTCGAATATAAGACCCACCAATTCTCAACTTGAGGCCCCGCCTCAACTTCCGCTCAAACTCATAGCAACGGCGTTCCTCAGACGCCACTAGTTCAGGTGCAAACCTAGACAGACTGGTAAAAGTAGCCTCAAACTCGGCCACTGACAAGCCCTGCTGATTAAGCCGGCTAAACTGATCCCTCAGCTTCTCCCTAGCTGCTGCTGATAAAAACCTCTCCTGAAAAGCATTCACAAACGCCTCCCAAGTACCACCAACACGAGCTTTCTCGTACTTCCACCATTGACCCGCATCTCCCTTCAGTTGAAAGGATGCCAAGGTCACTTTCAGTGCTCCGTCCTCGATGCCAAGCATCTCAAACGTCTTCGTTGTCTGTTCGAGCCATTCATCTGCCTTAAGCGGCTCTTTAGGATCCCCGATAAACTCGTCCGGATTACACCGAAAGAACTCCCTCTTCAAGAAGGAAGGCCCTGTCTCAGCTGCCTGATTCCCAGCTCTAAGAATACCTAAAGCTCCTGCTATCTCTCTGGCCAAGGCACCCATAGCCTGCTGACCCACTGGCTCGACCACATTGGCCTGCCCAACTCCCTCCTGCACTGCCGGGATCTCACCCTGTAACGGTACTTCCTGCCTCGCAGGTCTACCACGCCTAGCACCTCTTCCTCGTCCTGACATCCTAATAAAGGTAACACAGAACGTTAGCACATTCATAGGTGTGCCGAAACTAAACACTCACGTCCTAATGCGTGGACAACTGTAATTCACTCCACATAAGCACATAAACACATAAGCACTTACGAATTTCATTTCCGGATAATGATAGTCCCGAGGCGTTACTAGAGTTCCGGTTAGAAATAGCATTGATCAAGTGCTTTTCCAACAAGACTCCCAGAAACTCAAGGATCCAATCAATTTCCTAGAAATTAAATCCCATACCCACATAGTCACATAAACATGTTATCAAATAAACACATAGCATATGGTACTACATCTACGTCTCTATCAAGCGAGACAAACCCATTGTGATCCTAATCACTTCCCACGTACCCAAAGTATTCGAACCCGGTACGCTCTGATACCAAGTTGTAACGCCCTCAAAATAATAACAATAAACTCATCAGATAAGACATAAGTATTACATGTTAACCTCATAACAAAATGCCCTACGGGCTTACAGCTTTCCAAGTTAACACTTGGTTACAACAAAGAGTTCTAACTCGTTTACACATTAAGCCCTTGGCTTGAAATTACATGTAATACATCAAAAGTAAAACGACAAAACTATGCCCGCCACTAGCCTCCCAGCTATGTCCTTGGAGGTGGCATGCTTCCTGTACCTGAAAATGATATTCCCATATAGGGTGAGCCACAGCCCAGTAGAAATACACTAAACCAACCATGGACAATGACTAAAACATTAGCAATTGATAGTTGGTCAACACTGATTCAATCACATAAATTACATATTTATGTCGACGACTTACAAGTCCCAATTACTTTTCATTTTCCCTTTTTCAACAGATAAGCATGCTAGCTCTATCATTATTTCCACAGATATGTATAAAAACTATATCTCACATTCAGATAAGCATAAAAGCTATATCCACATTCTCAACAGATATGTAGATCAACAATATCCACAGATAAGCATACAAGCTGTATCCACACTCTACAACAGATATGTATATCAACAATATCCACAGATAAGCATACAAGCTGTATCCACACTCTACAACAGATATGTATATCAACAATATCCACAGATAAGCGTACAAGCTGTATCCACACTTCACTTCACAAAGATAAGCATATGAGCTCTATCTTCACTTCTCTAGACAAGCATATGAGCTCTGTCTACGGAGTACATCCCCTATCTCCTCCAAATACCTATCCGGTTTAGAGGTACATCCCCTATCTTCCCCTAAACCGCGGAGTACATCCCCTATCTCCTCCTCTACACATAACATATATAAACACATTGGTTCTATATACAATCACACAATACAAACAATTAATGTATTCTAGCAACTGTCAAGTTCCATAACACATTCCATTGATTAGTTTCAGTTTGCCTAATCAACATACATTGTCTACAACAATCACGACTATCCTCCACCGATAGCCCAAAGCAGTTATTTCTAAAACAGAAAATAAATGCACAAATGGATATTCAATCAACATTTCATTTCCTCATTTCTCATCAATTAATTATCCCAATTAATTAAACAATGTAATTAGGCCATTTTCCATAATTACCATTTCAACCCTTAGGTCCCATTTTCATCAATGATTCAACAATCATTCCATTTTTCTATGCCAAACATGCATCTAGGTTTATTATGAATAAAACCCCAACTTTTGTAAAATTACACAAAAGCCCCAAACTTTCACAAAATTACCAAACCAAGCCCAACATCTCAAAATACCAAAATTTAAAGACAAAACCCATAGAGAGGAGTAGGATATCCCTACCTCGAAGTTTTAGCCCAAAAGGAGATGAAGACTCCAAGATCAACTTGCTCCAAATCCAAACTTTTTCAGATTAAAACGAAGCTCTCAACACCCTCTATCTTTTTAACAAAGGCCCTAGGCTAGATTCACACTCTAGGGAGATGAAATCTTAGAGAGAGTGTAAGTTTAGAGTGAGAGGGTCTCGGATTTAGGTTTTGGATGCAAAAGAAAGTGAAAAAGTTAAGTTTAAAATCGCTGCTGTCCGCTGATATAAAACACTCTCGCTCGAGCGAAGGATTGGTCGCTCGAGCGACCAGACACAGAAAACTCTCGCTCGAGCTAAGAAGTTCTCGATCGAGCGAAGAAAAACCCAGACCGCTCGAGCCACGAAAAGCTCGCTCGAGCCAGAAACTACAACTCTCGGGTCCAGAACCAGGTGCAACACAACTCTCGCTCGAGCGACAGACTCCTCGCTCGAGCGAAGGACCAAAAATCTGGGCAGCAACACTAGGCTCCCAAGCACAACCAACCTGTAACAAACCTGCCCAACACATCCCATAACTCAAAATACAAAGTAAAAAGGATGCAAACTAGGAAATAAACAACTACCAACATCCACGGACACATGTCCGGATCACTGTACAACAAGGGTAAACCCGGGATCGCTATAGTTCCATACCAGAAAACATCAGAACAGATTAAAATAGATAAACACATTCTTCGCTTTAATCACATAAATAAACATAGATAACATAAGTTTAATAGAACGTTACCGATAATTGTTAGCAAAAGGTAAACATATTTTACAACATGAACGCTTTTAAAAATACGTAGATACCACCGTTCCATAATGTATATACATCCCATTTGCTTATCATGTTTCAATGCCACTAACTAGCAGATAACAGAATGGTAACATTAATTGTCAATAGCGAACAGAACATATGGTACAATGATGCACTTAGATTTCCTCATGGTTCTTTGTAAGTAGACATACTTGTTTCATAATTAATAGAACCTTAACATTACCAATAATCCAAAGGTAAATGTGCCATTACATCAACAGGCCAGAACAATTCATATCATAACATGAATTACATAATAATGTCGTTGATACGCAATTCTTTTCTATTAACCAACTTCACAGTGTTAATAGTTTGTATGAAATTCTTATACAAAATCATAGGTAATTCTTAGGATGGTACATTGACAATAATCATTAGCCATAACCCAAAATACGGAGTAGGTTCAGAGTCATACCGATGTGTGCTAACTCTTTCAAGGTTCACCTCAATTCCCAATCAACACACATGTTAACATATTAGCTGACAGAGAATAGAATGTTGTTAACAATATTTCTTAACAGTAAATAATGTACATTTGTAGTACTATTACTCACAGTGATCGGCTCCCGGTAGTACTGGGATGATGTCCTCGTCTCGACCTACAAGTACATTGCACAACACACTATATGAGATTATACTCGATCCTTTACTTATTCTCTTTGATCATTCAATCAATTAGCCATGGTGGTACCAAGCTCATTATTCTTTAATAAGTTATAATCCATGTCTCAGAAAACAGGGGAAATCGATGGGAAATGGTTTAGGTGAAGAAATGGTACAAAACTGGTTGACAAAAAGTGAACAGTTGTCACTAATTTGGGCATAACTATTTCTGTATTTTGAATTTGGGCGTGAGACCACTGCCATTAGAAACTAGACTTCTGGGGCTTGATTTTAGACTCAACAATCACTCAAAACGGAGTCCGGATACAAAAAAATACGTGTGTTCAAAGTTGGTTGGACAGAGCCGTCTCCGCGCGTGCGAGGGAACAGTGCCGCATGTGCGGCCTGGACAGTTTGCAGTCCGAAAATGGCTGAAAATTTGGGACTTTTCATTTTCAAAATCAAACCTTAATTACATGTAAATCAAAGCCCAAAACCCTTTAATACATGACCAATTTCACATTATTATTCTCCATCAACCATCATAACCTCAAAATAAACAAATATAATGCCTATACTTCTTCAATCAAGAAATTCTAAGGAAATCAAGGTTCAATCAATATATATACATAAAACCCTAACTCAAATGGGTTCAAAGCTTCCCTTATTATCATGATTTCATGAAATTGATGTCTCAAACATGAGGATTCAAGATAATTAATCTTACCTTAGTTCACTCTTTGATTTCTCCAAGCTTCCATGGTTGTTCTCCCTTCTCTACCTTCAATTCCCTTCAAACCACCATGATTGTTAAGCTTTTCTTGGTCTCCCCTCTCTTTTCTCCCCCACGGTTCTCCTCTCTCTCTTTTGGATATTTAGGCTTCCAAAAGATGAGACCAAACACTCACAAACATATCTATATATCTAAATAAACACACACACAAGGCTTAACACAATAGGGAGAACCACACGAATCGCGCAAAATCAAATTTCAATTAAAGTTCCCAAGTGACTCTAAAAATTGTGCTGATCATAAATATGTCCCCTGTTCTGGTTTCTGAAGTCTCTAGGGTCTTCAATTTGCAGTACAAAGTTAACCACCTAAACGTGCATTAACGAATTAGACAAATTATATTTCCAATTAATTTTTCCCAATAGTTCTAAAAATTCTCATTAACATACCCAAGTACTCAATTTTGATTTCTGAACCCATAAAGGTCGGTAATTTCAATTTGAAGTCCGTAACTCAACAGATAATGCGTCAATTCTAATAGATATAATTAAATTAAAACACATCCTCTCATAGGTAAATAAAGATGATTTCTTACACGCATTTTGGGGTCATTACAATAAGTCTAAGTTATTCATCATGTTTCAATTAGAAACATCGCCAACTTAGTTCAACTCTATTATATGCAAGTATAATTCAACTCTGCCATTTAATAAGTCTACGTTATTCGTCATGTTTCAATCAAAAACATCGCCAAATCGTTTTACACAAGTTTGTAATCGAAAATCGAACTAAAATTTTATTATTACTTTGACTAATAACAAAAAACTTTAAAAAACAAAAAAGAAATCTAATGATAGAAAAACTTCAGGTTACAAGTATTCCAGTGTCTTGGTAACTCTTTGCCATCACTGTCTTCAAGCCGATACGCTCCATTGCCCAAGACCGAGATAATTCTATAAGGTCCCTCCCAGTTTGGGCCAAGCTTGCCCTCTCTAGGGTCTTTCTTGTTGCCGACGACCTTTCTTAGGACGAGATCCCCAACTTGAAACTCTTGTGGGTTGACTTTCTTGTTGTAAGCCCTAGCAAGCTGCTGCTAGTATGCCCCCAGCTGAATTGCTGCTTTCTCCCTTCTTTCTTCCAATAGGTCCAGATCTCGGCCAAGAGTGCCTCATTGGTCCCATTCTCTACTCCCTGGGTTCTGATCCCTAGGATGCCGACCTCTAATGGAATAACTACTTATGTGCCATAAGCCATGGCGAATGGGGACTCCCCAGTTGATCTTCTCGGCGTCGTCTGATATGCCCAGAGTACACTGGGTAACTCATTTACCCACTTTCCCTTTGCTGTTTCCAGCCTCTTCTTGATCCCATCCAAGATAACCTTGTTGGATGTTTCTACTTGACCATTACTCTGAGGAAAGCTTGGAGTAGAGTAATAATTCTTGATCTTGTACTTTGCACAGAAGCTCTTGATTAGCTTACTATCAAACTGCGTACCATTGTCTGCTATTATTGCTTTTGGGATCCCAAACCTGGTGATGATGTTCTTCCACATGAAGTTCTTTACATCAACGTCCCGAATCTTTGCAAGGGGTTCAGCTTCAACCCACTTGGTGAAGTAATCTATTGCCACTAGCAGGAACTTCCTTTGTCTAGTTACTTGAGGCAGTTATCTAACAAGATCCATGCCCCATTGGGCAAATGGCCAAGGGCTAGATACTGGGTTCAAGTCTGCTACTGGTTGATGTATCAAAGGTGCAAACCTCTAGCACTTCTCACACTTCTTGACATAAGCTTCAGCATCTTTCTGCATGTAGGGCCACCAGTACCCCTGAGTAATGGCCTTATGAGTAAGTGACCTGCCCCCAGCGTGGCTTCCACATACTCCTTCGTGTATTTCATACAGAAAGTCTTCAACTTGTGAAGGATGCACATACCTCAAAAGGGGTCCAGTAAAAGATCTTCTATAGAGATGTCCCTCTACTGTTATACTGAACCTTGCCGACTTCAGTCTGACCTTGTGCGCCTCCTTGTGATCATCTGGCAGTTTCCCATCTCTAAAGAATACTATTATCGCATCCATCTAACTTGGTCCCATCTCCACGCACACTGTTTCATGCTCTGTGTTCAGTAGTTCTATGCTTGGACCTGACAGGTAGTCAACCATTAGCGTCCTTGCCTCTCTAGGTTTCATTGCACTAGCTAGGTTGGCCAGAGCATCAGCATGGATGTTGTCATCTCGGCTAACCTGCTGTAGTCGACAATTCTGGAATGACGCTACCAGTCTGCCCACCTCCTTTACATAGGCCGACATCCTTTCATCTCGGGCTACATATTCACCTGTTGCTTGGTTGACGATAAGCTGGGAGTCACAGAAGACTATTACCTTGTTAGCTTCCATTGTTACTGCCAGCTTTAATCCTGCGATCAGTGCTTCATACTCTGCTTCATTATTTGAGGCCTTAAACCCCAAATGAATGGATTGTTCCATTATCTGCCTATCTAGAGATACTAGCACTACTCCTGACCCCGCTCCTTGTCGGTTTGAACTCCCATCAACAAACAGCTGGAAAGAGTCGTCGACGTAAATACTGTAGGGCCTGAGTTTCTCTTCTTTCCTTTGTTCTGTTATCCCCAGCTGGGTTTTTCCTTGTTCATTGGACATCTTATACCTCGGCTCAACGGAGCCTGATGTATGATGGCGCTTGGTGTGAATTTGGCCACGAAGTCGGCCAAAACTTGGCCTTTGATTGCCGTTTTGGGTCTGAATTCCAGGTCATATTGGCCCAAGGCCACTGCCCATCTGGTTATTCTGCCTGTCAAATCTCCCTACTACAACAAGGAATTTAAAGGATGCTCAGTTAACACCACAATTTTGTGGGCTTGAAAGTAATGATTCAGCTTCTTGGAAGCCATTACTAAAGCCAGTGTTAACTTTTCCTAGGGTAGGTATCTGGTCTTTGCATCTGCTAGGGTTTTACTTACATAGTAAACTGTCATTTGCGACCTTGTGGTCATGGACATGTTCGATTTTGACATAATCTTAGGTATGGAGTGGCTATCTGCCCACTGAACGGTGATTGATTGCTACCAGAAAATGGTGATGACTTACACACTTGACGGGAGGTGTTTCCAATTTAAGGGGGATAGAGAGGAGTCTCTGAGCATGACAAATCATAAGATGCGATGGCATAATCAACTTGCTGGGTGTTCTGGTTAAAGGAAGTCAAATTTTCGGGACACGTAGTGTCTGAGCATGGGATTGCAGTGGACCCGGCCAAGGTAGACGTAGTATTAGATTGGAAACAGCCAACCTTAGTAATTGAAGTTTGTAGTTTCTTAGGACTGGCCGGTTATTATCGACGGTTTATTCAAGACTTTTCCGAACTGGCCAAGCCGATGACTCGTCCAATGCAAAAAAGGGTAAAATATGATTGGAATGAAGCATCGCATGTGAACGATCCTTTCAAGAACTCAAGAGGAGATTGACTAATGTCCCAATACTCATCATTCCGAAGTGAGACGTCAGTGTTCGTAGTACACCCAGGAGGGACGAAAATGTACCAAAGACTTACAATGCCACTACTGGTGGAACGGAATACAAAAAGATGTGGCTCAATCCGTAGCCAGATGCCTTACGTGTCAGCAAGTAAAGGCGGAACACCAGTGACCTGGAGGGATGCTTCAGCCCTTGCCAATATCAGAAAGGAAATGGGAGCATGTAACAACGAACTAACCAGGTCACCTAGAGGACATGATGCTATATGGGCTATAGTTGATCGTGTAACGAAAACGACACACTTTTTGCCGTATAAGATTTCAAACACTTTGACATCACTGAGTCATCTCTAATAAAAAACTAAAAACTTTCCGACTACACGGAGTTCCTGTATCAATTATGTCAGACCGAGACCTGCGTTTCGCCTCTCGATTCTAAGAAAGCCTACAAGAACCATTGGGAACCGGATTATGCTTTAGGACCACCTTCCATCCTCAAACTGACGGACAATCGGAACACACCATTCAAACTTTGGAGGACATATTAAGAGCTTGTGTGATGGATTTCAAAGGGAGTTGGCAGTGACACCTACTGTTGGTGGAGTTCACATACAACGACAGTTTCCAGGCTAGCATTGGCATGGCTACATTCGAAGCACTGTACGGTCGGCCTTGCAGATCACTAGTTTGTTGGACTAAAGTTGGAGAAGTGAGTCTATTGGGCCCAGAGATCGTGCAAGAAACTACAGAAAAGGTAAAACTTATTCGACAAAGATTAGTGGCAGCTCAAGATCGTCAAAAGAGTTATGCAGATAAAAGGAGAAGACCTCTAACTTTCGCTGTCGGTGATGATGATTATGTTTTCTTAAAAAAAAAAATTCAGCCCTGCTGAGGTATCATTTGTTTTGGAAAGAAAGGAAAATTATCGCCTCAATATATCGGACCCTTCGAGATACTTTAGAAAATTGGAAAGGTTGCGTACAAATTGGCTCTACCCCCGCAATTGGCTGGAGTACATGATGTTTCTCACATATCTATGCTGCGAAAGTACATAATGCACCTTTCTCACATCATCAACTGGGAAGAAATCCAGCTTAACAAGAACGCCAGCTTTGAGGAGGGACCAGTAGCAATTACGGACAAACAAGAAAAGAACTTGCGAGGAAAACTAATTCAACTTCTTAAGATACTCTAGTGTCACTATGATATTGAAGAGTTCACTTAGAAATGTGAAGACGCGGTGTGGGCAAATTATTCACAACTATTTGAGACGTGACGTACGATTTAATTTCGAGGACGAAATTTATTTAAGGGGGGTAGGTTGTAGAGACCCTAATATTTGGTAATTACACTTGATACCCTAAGCCTTAGGTTAATTACATTTTAATCCCAAATTTTATAAAATTTTACAAACTGGTCCAAGAAAGAATTATTTTTCTGTATTTTATTATAATTAGATCATAGAATGCCATTTTTATATTTGGAAATACCCTAACACTTGGCTTTTATTTATGTACCTCCTAGTTTCTAAATTAATTCATCAAATTTATTTTTAGCCTAATTGAATATTTATTAGTTCTTTGAATTTTTATTATTTTCTTTGAACCTTTATTATTTAATTGAGAAAATAAATATCTTTAAATAAATATCTACACATATCTTTAAATAAATAGTTTTATTATTTATTTTAATACTTATTTGAGCAATGGAAAAATATCTAGATTTTTATGCTTTTTCTTAGTCATTAAGCTAGCCCTATTTCATGGCTTATAAATTGAGAACTTTGTCTCAATTTTCACCACACATTTTCAACAGCCTAGGGAGAGGGTGAGAGGGTGAAAGTATGATCAAAGGAAGTTGAGAAGAAGAAGAAGAAAAAAAAAATAATAATAAGGGTGACTCTCAAAAAGGTAAGAACATACCCCTCCTTTGTCTTCTCCAATTCTTTCACCATCTCCTTCTATTGTCTAATATGCCTCTTGTGTTGCAAATTAATGGTAAATAGGGTTTTTGGTGTATGTTGAAGTGCGGATATGATCAATTGCCATTGTCTTACAAATTTGTGAAATTGGGCACTGCTGCAACTTCCCTAATTTAAAATAAATATCAACTCTATTTAATTCTCAAATCTGAATTTATGGTAGGATATTTGGTGTGTTTAGAGTTTGCGAAAATTTTATTAGCTCCAAATTGTTTGTTTTTAGGGCTTGGATAAATTGTTGAAAAATCTGGTCCTGAATCTCTGAAAAACAGTCCACTTTTAGCAATTTTATAAACTTCTAGAAAAATCACCTCACGTTGGTTCTTCTATCAAAATTTAGAACTCTGAGTCCTCTTTCCAACAGATTTTATTTGAGTGAAAACCATCAGGTAGATTGAGAGAAAAGTTAGTTTCCCCAAAGGGTGACAAATCTGGACAGGTTTTCGAATATAGTTTGTAGATGAATTTTTGGAGGTGCTGTGCAACTTCTGAAAATTGGAACTGAAACTAGGCAGATTGAATATTGTTTCTGTGCAACTTCAGCCCCTAATTTGACCTATAAGTATTTTTACCAAAGCGTTCTTGTTAGCCCTGCAGAACCGAACAGTGCTGGAAATGGTGTTTTGTTGTGTTGTTTGTCTCTAAGTATTTTAAAGCATGCCTAATGTTATTTTCTTGCCTTACCATACCTATGTATGATTATCATGGGCTACATTTCATTTCTTATGTTTGTCTCATGCTCTTTTATATTACCGAATTACCGAATGTGACTAGCTTGCTTGGCAAAAGATCTAATAAATGGGAAATAGAAAGGGGTTGGTAGAGGGTGACGTTCACCCTTGTGCTTCAGAATGATTTATGTATTGAACATGTGAATGGAACTAAAACCAAATGAGTTAAGTCTTGCACAAGCGGTCTAAACGAGCCCCTAGGTTGACACGGATGTATTCAGACTCTATGCGGTGGTTTCAGGGTGTAAGCGAGCCCTAGGCACGATTTGGTATGGTATGTGCAGGGTGTAAGCGAGCCCTAGGCACGATTTGGTATGGTATGCGAGCCCACTTGTTTGGCCGCCCCTTTTGAGGTCCATCAATGTCACTAACCGATAAATAACCAGGAGGTGGGCATAGGTGGTAAGGTCTGCAAAGCAGCAAAAGGGGGAGTCTGAGTAATCCGGTGTTCAGCCTTGTGGTTGGGTAGAAGGACGTCTTTGGGGAATCCTAGATGTCTAGGCAAACTCCTAATTCATAGAACCTTGTTGTAATTTTGCATGTTATGTTACCCAATTTGTCCTATGTATGGTTGATTGGTTGATAGAAGATATGGGGATGTGTGTGTTTTTACTGGGCATTCTAAGCTCATGGCGTGTCATGCCAGGTGGTGAAACAGTTATAATGATGAAAGTTATTGCAAAGGCAAATATGATGAAGTGTTGGAGCGGTGGTTCATTTGAAGACTTAGACTAGTTGTTTTTGTTTTCAATGTTTTGTAATTCTGCAATGGAAAATAAACGAATGATCCGTGATACTAACTCTGGTTATATATGTATATTAAGATGTTTTGGTTATCTATCCTATTTGTGTGGTAATATTGTACTTAATTAACGGCCTGGAAGTTGGGGCGTTACAAATCTATTCAGGGCTGTAGCCCTTCCAGTCAACATCTGCACTTGCTTTGCCGATGTTGGGCTTTTTAATTCGAGGATGGCCTTGATCTGATCCGGGCTTGCCTCAATGCCCATTCTGGTAACCAAGTATCCTAAGAACTTACCAGACCCAACTCCAAATGCGCACTTTGATGCATTGAGTGGGAGCCGGTATGTTCTATGGATGTCAAAAACTGCCTTTAAGTCTTCCAGATGATCCTCAGGTTCCTTGGTCTTCATGACCATGTCGTCAATGTATACCTCCACCATTTTGCCTATCAGATGTCTGAACATCTTTGTCACCAATCTCTGGTAAGTTGCTCTTATATTTTTCAACCCGAAAGGCATTACTCTATAGCAATTTAGCCCTTTCGGGGTGATAAATGCAGTCTTCTCCTCATCAGGGAGGTACATGGCTATCTGATAGTATCCCCTATAAGCATCCAGGAAGCTCATCCTTCCATGCCCTGAAGTGGCATCCACCAATTGGTCAATCTTGGGTAGTGGGAAACTGTCTTTGGGACAAGCCTTGTTCAGGTTGGTGAAGTCGACGCAGACCCTCCACTTCCTATTATTTTTCTTCACCACAACCGTATTTGATAACCATGTCGGGTAGTTTACCTCTCAAATGGCTCTGGCCTCCAAGAGTTTATCCACTTCCTCTTCTACTGCCTTAACATGCATCAAGGTAGGCCTCCTTGCTCGCTGGGTGACAGGTTTGGCCGACCTGTCCACATTCAGTCTATGGCATGTAACCTCAGTGTCACATGCCAGGTATCTCGTACGTCGTCCAGGCAAACATCTTAATGTTTGCTCTCAAGAATGACTCTAGCTCTTTTTCCTCTTCATTGGCCAAGCCCGAGCCAAGAAGGAAGAAGCGCTTTTCATCCCCTTGCTGGACAAGGATTTTCTTCAAGGCTTCCTCACTCTTCTCGGCTGGCTCTTTGCCGACGTCCTCCAGGACTTCCACATCCTTATCCTCAGTCTCTGTTGTTTCTGCTTTTCGTACATTACAGGTGGATTTCATTGCTACCATGGACCAATTCTTTGCATGCACCTGATCTCCTCTGACCTCCTCAATTCCATGTTCTGTTGGAAACCACAACAGCTGGTGTAATATTGAGGGAATAACCCTCATTGCATGCAGCCATGGCCTTCCCAAGATAGCATTGTAAGGGGAAGGGGTGTCAATTATGGTAAACTCAGTTTTTACTTTCTTGGTGCCAGCCTGCACCTCCAAACTTACTGCTCTCAGGGGCCGCGTCGGCGTTCCATTAAACCCAACCATTGGTCCATTGGATTGTTCCAAATCATCTTGGTAAAGGCCAAGCTCCTTGTAACACCTGACATACATGATGTCACAAGAGCTTCCCTGGTCAATTAAGATGTGCTTCACTTGGCACTCTCTAATCTGGAGGGATATTACCAAGGCATTGTTGTGCGGATGCTGCACCATCTCTAGGTCGTCTTCAGTAAAAGACACCATTGGTCCCTGGCATTTGTCTGCCTTAGGTCTCTTCTGCCGGACCTGATACACATGTTGCAAGTGTTTTACCTTCTGAGTCTCTCCACATATCTCGTTCTCATCGACCTTCGAGTGAATCACATTGATCACTCGAGGCCCACCTACTTGCGGTTGTGGTGCTGGAGGAGGTAATGCTGCCGGTGCCTGAGGCAGTCTCGCTTGCTCTTTCCTTGTTCTAGCCTCATCTACCAGGTTCCTTAGATGACCTTGTCTTACCAGGTTTTCCAGATGTGCCTTTGGGGCTTTGCACCCTTGAGTTAGATGTCCATCCTCATTGTAGTAGGCACAGTGCTTCCCCAAACTTCTTCCCATATATTCACCAGGCACCTTCTCTAGTACTCTATAATAAGGCTGATTCCGGATTCTTTCCAGCACTTTGTAAACTGGAATTCAGAATACGGCAGTGACTGCCTGTGCAACCCTTAGTCCTGTCTCTTACTTACTGCATCTGCCATTACCTCGGCCTCGCTTCGGCGAGCCGTTTCTCTTCTCTTGTTTTGACGCCTTTGTCCCCGGCGTGTCCTCCTCAGTCGTAGCATACTTTTCTATCCTGGCCATGAGGTCCTCCATACCTTTTGGTAGTGTCTTTGCCAGAGATTTTTGAAGTAGACAATCATCTTTCAGGCCGTTCTTAAAAGACACGACCGCCACCTCTTGGTTGCATCCTGGTATTCGATTGAACACCTCATAATACCTCTTGGTGTTGGCCCTAAGGCTTTCATCCTCGCCAATTCTCATAGCCATCAGGGAGTCCAGCCTCAATAGCTGTAGTTTGTTCGTCACAAACCTGGCCACGAACATCTCGGCCAAGCCCTCCCAGGTTTTCACAGTTCCTTTCGGTAACTTGTGAAACCAGTCCGATGCAATTTCCCCGAAGGATGAGGGGATCACCTTGCAGAGCAACGGCTCGTTCCCGGTGTATAATGCCATTGAGTTTAGGTACAAGCCGACGTGTTACCGTCATATATCTGGAACCTCGACATGTGAAACCTCTTCGGGGCCTCGAATTTATCCAATTCTACTGAGAACGGTGTTCTTGGTTTGACCGGAGATGTTACCTCGGCATCTTGTCACTTCTTCTGGAGGTAATCCCTCAAATCCTCCTTGGTCCGTCCAGGAGCTCGGCTATCTCCAGATTTGAGCCTTTTCGGCGTACTGCTTCCGGTGTCATTGTGAGTCCTCTTGGACCTCTCTCCGTTAGTTGCGTTGAAACAGAGTTCCTTCCCTTGAACATGCCAATGTTCTTTGGGGTCAGCTTCTTTGGTACGATGCGTCCTCTATGAATCTCCCTTCATGGACTCTCCTCGCCCGACCTCCCTTGAAGGCCGGTGAGAGTGTTCTTTGGTTCTGTCGTGCTGAGGGACTGCAGGAACTGTTTTATGCCCTCCTTTCTGGGCATCTTTTTTGGCCGCTGGAATCGGCGTATCTTGTAACAGGAACGATGGCTACATGACATTGTTCTGCATCATGAAATTGACGACCGACTGCAGGTCCGCCAATTTATTCGCCATTCCCTTCATCTCTCCGTCCCTCCGCAGGCACCTATCTTTCCACACCTGGAGGTCGTCCTCGTTGTAATACCCACCTCGGTCTGACTTCTTTGGTACGTCACCCTCCTAGCCAACGTCCTTCTCTCCGGAATTCTGATCCCGAGTTTCTTTGTTACAGTTATCCCCCTCTACGTTAGGGTCAATGTGCTTACCACTCCTAGTATGGATGTCGTCCCCAATCTTCTCTTTCTGTCCGTCGCTGGCCATCTATTCTCCTTTCTTTCCCACAGACGGCGCCAAATTGTGTGTGCTGTTTTCTAACCACACTGCCAATCTGGTACTCAGTTGGAGAACATTGGCAGAATAGATTGTGCCTGAACGACCTGTCACAAAAAGATAAGATTCCAGCGGTGGCTCGTCCACCCAGGAGCACTCCGATGATCAAGTCAGTTATCTCTCAAAGATAACAAAAGTGCTTAACTCATTGTTTAGAATGCAAAAAGCGTACCTTAGACCCATGTGGGTGCTTTACTTTTATAGTTAGCACTAACCTGATCCCTGTAGAAGCCTAGCTTCTCTTGGACTCTGGCTCAATGCTTGTCTTGGACTCTCCAATAGATAAAGATAAACTCTCTAAGAGTTTTATCCTTATCCTAGCTGAGATCCTCTCCTATTCTAGGACTTTTGTCCCTTATCTGCTCATCTCGGATTTCGGTATCTTCGCTGGTAACCTCGGCCTAGCCGAGATCAACTCGGCGTCATGACCAAGACACGTGGTATCTCGGCTAGCACTTCGGTGCCACCTTGGCCACGTGTTGTCATTTGAAGAATATGTCCCCACAACCATAAATCTCCAAAGGTTGTGGATAAAAAAGGAATGTAAAGTTTAACAAAATCTATAACTCTCCTTAAATAAAATTCTAACTCTCACTCTAAATACTCTTAATCTAAATTCTATATTTTGATCATAAAGAGAGAGAGAAAGAGAGATACGGATGGACAAAGAAGAAGAACCATAGAAAGAAGTTGAGATGATGAGTTCAAATTTATAGGCAAAATAAAGAATAGTTTCCAAGTAAACTTGGAGGGAAATAAAGATAGTTTATTTGGAGGCAAAGAAAGGTTGCTTGGAAAGAAAGAAAACAACATTTGATTGGAGCGCAAGCAAACTAAAATAAATAAATAAATAATAGGGATAAATAATGGTAATAATGAAATGGAGTTAAAAAGAGATAAACAAATAGAGAAAATAAGTTAGATTCTCATCTAAAAATCTCACCATCAAACTACTACCAATATCTCTCACTAAAATATTAATATCTCAAAATACAGGATTTCTCATGACAATTGCAATATATATATATATATATATATACTAGCGTATGTCCGTACCTGATGGCACGGTGTAAATAATGTTGTGATCAAAATACATTTGTAATTCATACGTATCATATTAAAATTTATAAAGTTTGTAATATTTTTTGACAAAAATATTTAAAAAAAATACTATTATTTTCAAAAAATTGTAACAATTATACTTGTATCACACGCTTTATAAAACTCGAATAAAATAACAACGAAATAACCCAAAACTCAGGTGATGCAGCCCACAGAGAAGCACCGAAATACTCCCACTGCCGGCAAATAAATAATTATTCTGTTGTTTATACCGATTGATATATATCTACCAAATAAATAATTATTTTGTTGTTTAAGAATTTCAATTTAGTAGTTTATCCAACAAACAATGAAACTAAATAAATTAAGATTCTAAAAATAAAAATAATAATAAATACAGTATTGTGATTTCTCAAAAGTCGTGGAATTTTCGGACCCCTTTCCCTGGTTGGTGGTGGGTCACCCAAAGCTTTTTTTAATCAAATTTATTGACTTAAAATAAATTTTGTAGATTTAAAATGTAAATTATCAAATTTATTGACTTTGAAATGAATTTTGTAAAAGTACCCAAACATAAATACACCCCAATAAAATTAAAGTAAAATTAAAAAATATAATTTATTATAAGAATTTGAAGTCAAAATTCTATTAATAAAAAAACTCTTCTTTTCAGTTTTTGAACAAATCACACCACTCCCATTATTTCACCTCTCCTTCTCAAAATTCACTTTTATGATCATTTTTTTACACAACCCAATTTAATCCTAATTTAAATTTTGAGTTCAAATTTATCTACACACACCAAAAAAAAAAAAAAAAATTTCTACATAAACATAACTCATAAACTCAATTTTCATACAAATTTAAATTCACCATTTTTTTTAACAGAACTCAATTTAAACTCCATTTAAATTTTGAGTTTAAATTTATCCACACAAAAAAAAAAAAAAAAAAAACAAACCAAACCAAACCAAACCAACATTTTCTACAAACATTTTCCAAAAAGATTGGATTTTAAAAAAAAATAATTAAACCCACTTTTTTTTTGTGTGGTGTTGTGCTGGGTGACCCCCTAACCTCCACTCATTCTCCCTCTCCATCTTCCCCACTTTCTCCCTCTAATCCCTCAATCTATCTTTCTCATTCTCTCATCTCATAGGAAATCAACACCTATTTTCTCTCTTTCTCAGTTTTAATGTTTAAAAAAACAAATCTTAGAAAAATAAATAGAAACACAAATCTTAGAAACACAAATCAAATTAATGTATATCAAGTGTGATTCAATTGAATATATTGATTAAGGTTTAGAAAACACAAACCCAAACATACACAAATCCAAACCCATTTCAAAAACTCATCTCTCTTGCGGTCAAAATATAAGTACACGTCCGGTTTTGACTTTCAAATGTCTTTTTATAAAATTACCCATATAAAAATGCACTCAATAAAATTATAGTAAAAACTGAAAAAATAATTTATTATAAGAATATGTCTCGTGGGTTTTGTCACCGAAGTGAGTAAAAAAGTTTAGTTAAAAAAAAAACTCTTTTTTAAGTCTTTAAACAAATCACACACCCTCGTTATCTCCTTCTCTTTCTTACTTGTCTTGTGAAAAGATTATATTTTAACCGAACTCAATTTAAATTTTGAGGTCAAATTTATCGAACCCAAAAAAACATTTTCCATAAAAACAACATTTTTCACATAACCTTTTTTTTTTTTTTTGAAAATGATAGTTACTTTTTTCAATAAATAAACATTTCTGATGATACCACTTTTTTTTTCTCTCTTTTTAAAATAAACATTTATAATAATGTTACATTCCTTAGTAAACGGAAACATTTTTTTTAAAATTTTTTATTTATTTAAATTTTAGATTTGGCTATTTAAAAATAAAAAAATAATAAAACAAATTCAAATGTGCTTTTCCTACCCAAATCTAGACCGTTGGATCAATTCAAAGTACATCTCAACTCCCCTCTACCTATTATCCCTCTCTCTAACTAATCTCTCTCCAAACCGTTTATTTCCTTTGTTTCATCTTCCTCTTTAATGGTAGTGGACAGCTGCGGAATGGACAGTGGCGATGAGCCGTAATGAGTCCCTACTCTCATTCATACTTTTTCTATTTTATTTTTCACTCTATTTTCTCTCAAATTTATGATTTGATTAAATTATAGAAAATCAATACCCTTTTCAAAACCATGTCAAAAATCAAAACCCATTTAAAAAATAAAACCCATTTTTATAAAGATCAAGTATTATTTCAAATTTAAAACCTTTAAAAAAAATTAAATCCATTTAAGAAACATAATGTTAAGACTAAATTGGATAAAATAACCCACGAAAAAAATTAACCATTAAAAAAATAAAAGTATAGCAATTAAATTGACTTATATAAAATTTTTATAAAGGCTCCAAACCTAGGCCAAATTGAAACATAAAATTAAAAAAAAAAAAAAAAAAAAAGTGTAGATATAAGACAAAGTAAAAGAAGATGAAGATAAAGATAGATGGACCAATTCCAATAAAAAAAAAATTGAAATTAATCGCATTGTTCAGGATCTAAACAACCATGCTGAAAACTCCTCCAAGCATCTTTGGACTGTGGGTCAATCTTCCAAGTGCAGGAGCGTGATTTTGCACTAGATTTTACACACTATTTTTTGCGCTTTTGGTTTGCTTCCACAAAGAAAATTAGTGCTTGAATTTTTTTTTTTTAAATGCTCTACCAACCAATAATGTCAAGACCCACTTTCTCTCTCTAAAAAGTTGAAGATTCATAACTCTTTCAAGCTTTAACGCTTCTGACCGATTGACGCCAGCACACGCCACCTCCACGAGCCACCGCTAGCCATCCAAACAGTACTTACCCTTATAACAACATAAAAAAACAAGAAAAATGCTTGGGAGCACTAATTAGTGCTCCCACTAATTAGGTGGTAGTGGGTTTCGCTATTAATGATGTGATATTTTGATCTTCAACAATGATTCATCCCACTAAAAACATCACCACTAATAGCACTAATGCATTAAAAAAGTAAAAAAAAAAAAAAAATACAACTCCAAGACCAAAACATCACATCATTAATGACGGGACCCACTGCCACCTAATTAGTGGGAGCACTAATTAGTGCTCCCAAGCATTTTTCTTTGATCTTGGAGTTGTATTTTTTTTTTTTTTTTACTTTTTTAATATATTAGTGCTATTAGTGGTGATGTTTTTAATGGGATGAATCATTGTTAAAAAAATAATAAAACAAACCCATTTTCCTATCCCCATTCCCTGTCACAAAAATCTCTATAGCCCTCTTTGTTTTGTGCTTCTTAATTCTTTCTTTTCTCCACTTTCCGATGAATACAACAGGCTAACAAAATCTCTTCTGTCTCCCATTATTCCTTTGCTTCCTTTATTCTCTCTGTTAATTTGTTGCACAGATCGAAACCATTCATAAACAAACAAATATCTATTTTTTTTTTATCGAGATAGACAGACAAATAATGATAGAATATGAATTATATAACCAAATTCAACATAAAATATGATTTAATCTGGATCTTTTCTGAATTTGGCTCGACTATTTTTATTTTTAATTTTTTTTCCCCTGAATCTACATGAGGTTGAGCCATCTAGTTTTAATCTGGGTCTTTAGTTGGAAGATTGGGTCTCCATCTAGTTTTATGATTTTTTTGTGGTTGATTTGTGTTCAAAAATTAGAAGAGAAGATCGATAGCAAAAGACTCAACGTAAAATAAAAGGAGGAACGGAGCAGATGAGAGAGAGAGAGACAGAGGAGAACAGGGGATCTCAACCCGGAAAGAAGAAGTTTATACTCACAACTCTCCTGCAATAATGGCAAAGACCCATTTCATATATATATATATATATATAGAGAGAGAGAGAGAGAGGAATATACGAACGATGACGAATTGTTCATCTGATGAATTGCTTCTTTGCTACAGCTATTTACCTCTATTCTTGTGGCTTTGAATCTATTGCACCTGGCGGTGGCGGGGTGGGGGCGGGACCGAGAATGAGATGTGTAGAAAGGGAGAGATAAACAGGAAATAGGGTGTGTGAGAACAGGGAAGGGAGAGAGATAAAGATAGAATGAGGGGGGAGGGGAGACGTGGGTAAGTGGGAATGTGAGAACAGAGAAGGGAGAGAGATAAAGATAGAATGGAGGGGAGACGTGGGTAAGTAGAGGGAACTTATTGTTTGGGTGGGAAGTAAATGTAGATATATATTTAGGATTGATATATAGTCATCTCAGCCGTTCATTTAAATACACAAATGAATCATGACCATTAAATGTCTTAGTAGGACAATTGTCTCTAGGATAAATTTAAAAATCCTCTTCCCTTATTATATAGGCCTCGTTTGGGAAGTAACTATTTTAGAAGTTTTTTGATTTTTTGGTTACTTTAGTAGGCTATTTTAGTTTTTGTGTTTGGAAAGATGAGATTGATTTTTATTTGAATTGTTGTATTGAAAAGTGTGTTGAAATGATATTTGAATTTAAAATGACTAATTTGTCCCTAATATTATAATTTTTTAAATTGATGTAAAGGGGCAAAATTGTAATTTTCCAAGTGATGTAACAATTTGACACTTACTGTCACGGCAGCTAAGGCTATTTTTTTTTTTTTTTTTAATAAAAAGGGGTGAATAGTGAGACTTTTTGGCTTATTTTTCATTTGAGGCTATAATAGCCTCCAATTGCTCTTCCCAAACAGTGCCATAGATATATATAATTTAATAAAATAGTTAAAATTTAATTCATTATAAATAATTTTTCTACACTTTTTAAATAAATTTTACGTTATTATTTAATTTTAAAATTATTTAATTAGTCCTTGCGTCGCATGTGTTGATATGCTAGTACAACTTTAAAAGTTAAAGTAAGGAAATAATCAAACATAAATGGTCAAGTGTAATTTAAAAAAAAAATCCAAATTATTTTGCAAACACTAAGGGTGTGTTTGGTAACGTTTACGTTTTCAGTTTATATTTACAAAAATTTTATAAACTGATTTTTGTTTATTTTTTGTTTATTTTTAGAAAAA
Organism: Camellia sinensis; assembly: GCF_055761805.1. Taxonomy (NCBI): domain Eukaryota; kingdom Viridiplantae; phylum Streptophyta; class Magnoliopsida; order Ericales; family Theaceae; genus Camellia; species Camellia sinensis. The sequence goes on from NC_138968.1 coordinate 16,797,039, forward strand.
CATAAACTGCAAACGCGTTTGGTAATTGACAAAATGTTTAAAAAAAATTTAAAATATAAAAAGAGTGAGAAATAACAAGTGGTGGCAAGTGGCGGCAGAAGACGGTGGTGGAAAGTGATGACGGTGGGTGGTGGGTAGCTGGTGGTGGCGGGTGGGTGGTGGTGGTGGGTGGGTGAGTGGGTGGGTGGATGGGTGACGGTGGCGGGTGGTGAGTGGTAGCGAGTGGGTGGTGGTGGTGGCAGGTGGCAGGTGGGTGACGGATGGCGGTTGGTTGTAGCGGGTAGGTAGTGGGTGGTGGTGGTGGTGGGTGGATGGGTGGTTGACAGTGGCGGGTGGTGGGTGGTGGGTGGTAGCGAGTGGGTGGTGGTGGTGGGTGGATGGGTGGTTGACGGTGGCGGGTGGTAGGTGGTAGCGAGTAGGTGGTGGTGGCGGATGGGTGGTGGGTGGTGATGGTGCGTGGGTGGGTGACGGTGGCGAGTGATGGGTGGTAGCAAGTGGGCGGTGGTGGTGGTGGTGGCGGCGGTGGTGGTGGTGGTGGTGGTGGTGATGGGTGGGTGGGTGACGGTGGTGGTAGGTGGTAGCAAGTGGGTGGTGGTGGTAGTAGTGGTGGATGGTGGCAGGTGGGTGGCAGGTGGGTGGCAGGCAGGCGGTGAGTGGTGGTGGCAAGTAGGTAGCGGGCGATGGATGGTATTGGCGGGTGGCGGGTGGATGGCAGATGGGTGGTGGGTGGTGGTGGTAGTGGTGGCGAGGGGTTGATGGTGGTGGTGAGTAGGTGGCAGGTGGGTGGTGGTGGGTGGGTGCTGGGGGATGGGTGGTGGTGGCAGAAGACGGTGGTGGAAAATTGTGGCGGGCGGTGGCTAGTGTTGGGTGGTAAAAAAAAAAAAAAAATTGAAAACTCAAAATGGAAACACATTTTTTGTGTTTTCATTTTTTGGCCAAATTTATAAACTGAGACCACTGATTTATAAATCAAAAATTTTACCAAACAAGTTTTTATTTGAGTTTTTTAAATTTTTGTAAATATAAACAGAAAACAGAAAACGTAAGTGTTACCAAACGGCACCTAAAAAATCTAAAATCTAAAAGATCAAATATCAATTATTCATCCAAGGGCTAACGTTCCATCTCGCAGGAGAACACCGAACTGTGAGATGCATACAATCAGTCAGTCGACTTCCTGTATAAAGCAACAAAGAGGATAAAACCAACAAGCTAATCAGGGCCGTCTATTCTCATCACTAATCAAGTTATCTGCTCCAAAATTGCGTCTTTCAGACGCGAGATCTGAATCGGTAACTCTCTCCGGTTCGAACTCGGCGAGGCGACTCATCTGCTCTTCGACTCAGTTTCAATAAGAAGATCAAGTTAACCCTAAAAGGCTTGAAGAAGAGGAATCAGAAATCAAAGAGAAGATTCAAAACGAAAAGGACAACGATGACGAAGATGAAGATGATGACTTTGATATGAACAAAGAGACCGGTGAGATTGGAGGACCTAGAGGTCCCGAGCCCACTCGTTACGGCGATTGGGAGCGGAACTGTCGGTGCTCTGATTTCTGATTACTTTTTGATTGATTGTTTGTTTGCTTGTTATTATTTATGTTGAAATCTTGATGGATTTAGGAACTTGAAATGTGATGTTAGGTTTATAATTTGGTTGAGTATAATGATCAAATTAATGAATAAAAATGATTGATTGAATCAATCAATTATATTGTTGTTACTTTTTTTGCGGTATTGATTTTTCATAGTTATTACTAGTAAAATTGTCCGAGTTGTTGATGATGCATGTTCTTAATTCTGTTATATCACTATGCAGTGCCTCATCTTGATGTTAATTGTTTGATTTTAGAGAGAACTTGACGAGTGTCAAGTGATAATTTAAAGGATGTGGAGCATTGCTCCATCACAAGCAAATAACCTCTTCGGGGTGCGGGGAGGAGAAAATATTGAGGGTAACGGTGACATTATTTTACCTGGTGTCATCGGTCAATAAAAAAAAGACTGTAATTGAAATTAGATGAACAAGTCTCGGCTTTTATTAACTCAATAATATTGTGGTTTGTGTCATAAAATAAAATTATTTATTAAATAGTGATACAATCACGTAATATACGGTTATATTCAATATTTACTTGGAGGGAGAGGGCGGCCTGGGTGCCATAGCCACCCTTGATATTTGAAAATCCTATATATAGTATAGTGCAAAGGACCTACTCCCCTAGGTTATAACCAATGATATTTCTCCTTACATAATGTGAAGACTTTACAACTCACTTGAGAACCTCCACTGCATTATAACCGTTAATCAATCAAATTTACAATTCATGTATTGCCCTATATAAATTTTAAGGAAAATTTTTTTGTGTGTGTAGGCTGTGATATATAGAATTTGATATATTTGTCTTTGTATTTTAAAAGGTAAAATTGTCTTGTTATTTTACAAAACTTTTAAATCAATGCTTCATTTCTATAAATAGGCTATGAAGTATGGGTACTTTAAAAAACATGCCGTACCCGTACCGGATATTTAGGCCAAGTTTGACTACAAAGAAAAAAGTACACTTATTTCATCTTTTTATCTTTTTTGGGTCACATCAATCAACATCTTCTCTCTACTTTTTCTACACATAATACAAAAAAAGTCAAAAAGTGTACTTATTTAGTCTTCCCAAACTAGGCCTTACTAGCGCACCGTACCTCGTATGGTACTTCTACATACGTACCGGGTACACGAAACATGTACCCCTGTTTTTTCTTCTTAATTTTTGACGTACCCAGACGTACCTAATATATATCCAAGCAGTACCGTACCTCCGTTGAAACAATATTTTCCTTCTACTACAGAAATACAACTCATTTCACTAGATTTCTTTTTTAGTTTTTGTTTTATGCTTAGCATGATTTTAAAATTAAACTATGGTTTGTAAGTTGTTTAATATATTGACATTTAATTTTGATTTATACTTTTCCTTTTGGCATTAAATGTTAATTATAGGTTGGATCTTAACAAATTAAACCATTTAATTATTTTTTGCATACTCTAAATTAAAAATAAATATTTTTTTACAAGCGTACCAAGCCGTACCCGTACCCGTACCCTATTTTTAAAATAATTTTATCGTATCAACGTACCCGTATCGTACCAGTACCAGTACTCGTATCCGTACATGTGCTTCATAGTAAATAGGACAAAGGAGTGAGAACAATTCACAATGATTATAGCCCTAGAACTCTCACTTAGAGTATCTCCAACGGTTACTCAGATTTTTCACCAAATTTGAGTAAAAAATGACTCATTTTACCAATTTGATACCACTCGCTCCAACGGTGCACTTTCATCAAATTTGTGCCAGGGACAACCGGTTGGTCGACCGGTTAAGCGAAATTTTTTTTTTTTTTTTTTTGAACTTTTTGAACCTTTTAGTGGTCGACCGGCTGGTCAACCGGCTGGTCGACCGGTTAGGCAAAAATTTTTTTTTTTTTTTTTTTTTTTACTGTTTGAACCTTTTTTTCGAACCGTTTGAACCTTTAGGCGGTCAACCGGTTGGTCAACCGGCCGGGCAACCGGCTGGTTGACCGGTTAGTCTCTCCCAACGGTTAGGAACAGTGATTTGGTAAAATGCTTCGCCTGTTCTCATTTTGGTACAAGATTTGCTGAATTTTGGATTTGATATCGATTTGGTGAAACGGTTGGAGCTCAAAAAAGTGACTTTTTCATCAAATTTTGAATTTGATATCACGTTTGCTGAAGCGTTGGAGATGGTCTTATGGTTTGTGTTCGGATATTTCATTAAATATATATTATTATAGTGGAGATTTCTTCCTTTTTTCTATTCGATACGATTATACATTTTATTTCCATGTCACAATTTCTTCTGATAAAATTTTAGAGTTTTTATTTTAAATATTTATTATGGCTTTGGGGATTGTTCATTCTTCACTTAAAAGGCATTTTTTTTTTTTGGGATTGACACTGGGGTGTCCGGATCAAAGCTCGACTAGTCCCTAGGGATGTACAGCCCTCAGCAAGGTGTTTCCCGCACACCACGATTAATTCAAGGGTTTTCCTCCAATCCGATGAACCTAAGGAATTATTAGCACGTAAGATGTTTCAATCTCTAAACCTTGGAGGGAGCACACCCCCAAGACCCAAAGTTTTGCCACTAGGCCAATCTCTTGAGGTTTCACTTAAAAGACATTTTACTATCAATGTACACTTAATTTGAGCCCATAAAATAAACTTTTCGACAATTTCTTTTCCTATTGTATTTATGAATGTTTGTTTTCATTTACAAATCATGTATTTTGTATGAAACTTTTCTATTGAATTTTCGTTGGCCCCCTTTAGGATGAAATCTTGACTTCACCCTTGACAAGTAGGGTGTGGTTGTTAAGGGTAACCCTAACAACCATGTAGTAGAACTTCTCACTAGATGATGATTGGTCTCTCTGGCAATAATCCATGTGGTAGAAAATGGGCATTGAGATTTGACTCAAGTCCAAATGCTAAAATTTTCAGACATTCCAAGGAATGCATGCTATGTCATAACAATTATAGATTGTTTATTTTGAATTTTAATAATGGGTTATAACTTTATGTATTAAAATGGAGATCTCCGTTTTAACCATGCAATGAAGAACTTGTAAATTCGAAGTCCTCCAAATTTATTGTAGATTTAGCAAAACAGGAGAAAAGATTTACTGCAAGGTTGCCATTGATGTTATGTAGGTTTGCATTATTAAGACAAAGTTTTGAGTGAGAAGATACTTCTTTGACAGGAAAACAAAATCTTTCTGATACGTTAAAAGATGACTATTAATACAGAGGCCATGCACAAGGTGTATTATTAAAAGCTTATAGTAATACATAAATACACAATTAATTCTACACTCATTGCTGAGAACAAGACATTTAATTTCTATTATACAATACAATCATTAAAATTTCCATAAAATATGACTAATTTATACTCACTCAGATTTATAAATTACTTCTAACTTGCTATTAAAAGTTGTACTACCCAATGTTCCCCTCGTTGACACTAGATTTGTGTTGGCAAATGGACTAGAGGGAATTGTTAGAGTGCTTCCATCTCCCTCTAGCATTTGCCCCACAACTTTCACTGGTGGTCAATCTATTGGGTAACCATTGTATACACCAAAGTCCCACTATTGTTAGTTTCTTCACAATCTTTGCATCTGTTTCTCAATTTGAACTCTTAATTCTTCTCCTTGATCCAAACGCTTGTAAATCCATTCATGAAAGTAATTTTCGCTCTTTTTTGTGTTTTTTTTTTCTTTCTCCCTCCAACCATTTCTAGAAACATTCCAAAACTATAAACATCTGATTTGTATGACATATTCCCAAAGTTTCTAGAAAACATTTCAGGAGCAATGTACCATACGACCGCTTTTGCAATAGTCATGGATATAGCACTCTGTTCCTTTGAACACTATTTTGATTGACCAAAGTTAGAGACCTTTGGGTTGAACTCTAAGGTCCCGTTTGTTGCAAAAGATGGAGTGGGGATTGGGATTGAGATGGATGTGGGACTTACTAATGTTGTGTTTGTTTTGGGTGATAGAGAAGGGATTGAGATGGAGGTCCGGATTAGATTAAGCCTTGGAAGGAGAATTGAGATGGAGGAGGTGGAGGTGGCGGTGGTATTAGAAAAATATGTTGCGGATCTTGGGCACACCAGGGGACACTCACAAGCAAAAACACAAGACTTTTAACGTGGTTCGGCAAACCGGCCTACGTCCACGGGAGCGATGTTGTTATATATCAACAAATGGAGGAGATTACACACTCTCAACTCACTGTCTCTCTATATAACACACTCTCTCACACTCTCTGATACACAAACAGAATATAGCTCTCACTAGCTCTCTCTGTTTTGTGTCTCTCTCTCAGCAGTGTGTTTCTGTCTTGCTTGCTATGTTTGCCCTGTCTATTCAACTCTCCTTAGCTTCTCTATATAGAGATTACAAAGGCAAGAAGCACCCTTTGAAATGAGCTGGCTGCCAGCCCATTTCGGTGGCTTTCCAGATTGATTCATGGCCTCATGGCCAACTCACATGGCTTCCCCACCATGTAGCTGGCTGCTACTTTCCTTCACATGGCCAGAATCTCTGTAGCCAACTCAACTTGGGTTGATCTCCTACAAAATAGTCCGCCGGACTATTTTTTATTTATTTATTTTATTTTATTTTTTACATATTGGACATTTTTTTTGAACATTAATGTTTAATTTTTTGTATTTTTTGTTAAGTAAAAATCATTGTTTTATTTGTTTTATTTATTATTTTTTACATGTTGGGCATTTTTTTTTAACATTAATATTTAATGTTTTTGCATTTTTTGTATTTGTTTTATTATTTTATGTAAAAATAATTTAACAATCCCTATGTCAACAACTATCATCAAAAAAAATATAATTTTAATTAATCATCTTACTATCAATTCCCTCATTATGAATCTCCTCAGTTTTACCTTTGAAAACAAACGGTATAGCGATCCCGGGTTTACCCTTGTTGTACAATGATCCGGACAAGTGTCCGTGGATGTTGGTAGTTGTTTGTTATCTAGTTTACATCCGTTACTACTTTGTATATTGAGTTATAGGATGTGTTGGGCAGGTTTGTTACAGGTTGGTTGTGTTTGGGAGCCTAGTGCTGTTGCCCAGATTTTTGGACCTTCGCTCGAGCGAGGAGTTGGTCGCTCGAGCGAGAGTTGAGTTCGTGTCTGGTGGGTCGAGCCAGAGTGGCTTCGCTCGAGCGAGCGATTGCGTCTGGTTCTGGACCTGAGAGTTGCATTTCTTGGCTCGAGCGAGCTTTCTTCGCTCGAGCGGTCTGGTTTGTTCTTCGCTCGAGCGAGAAGTCTGTCGCTCGAGCGTGCTTCTGGTAGCAGACCTGAGGGTTTGAGTTGTTGGCTCGAGCGAGCATTCTTTCGCTCGAGCGCACTTCTGAGTTTTTGGCTCGAGCGAGAACTTCTTGGCTCGAGCGAAAGTTTTCTGTGTCTGGTCGCTCGAGCGACAGAGTCTTCGCTCGAGCGAGCGTGTTTTATATCAGCGGATAGTAGCGTTTTTGAACATCAGTTTTTCACTTTCTTTTCCTTTCAAACCCTAGATCCGAGACTCTCTCTCTCTAACCTTACACTCTCTCTAAGATTTGATCTTCCTAGAGTGTGAATCTAGCCTAGGGCCTTTGTTAAAAAGATAGAGGGCGTTGAGGGCTTCGATTTAATCTGAAAAAGTTTGGATTTGGAGCACGTTGATCTTCGAGTCTTCATCTCCTTTTTGGCTCAAACTTCGAGGTAGGGATATCCTACTCCTCTCTATGGATTTTGTCTTTAAATTTTAGTATTTTGAGATGTTGGGGTTGGTTTGGTAATTTGGTGAAAGTTTGGGGCTTTTGTGTTATTTTACAAAAGTTGGGGTTTTATTTATAATAAACCTAGATGCATGTTTGGCATAGAGAAATGGAATAAATGTTGAATCATTGATGAAAGTGGGACCTAAGGGTTGAAATGTTAATATGGAAAATGACCTAATTACATTGTTTGATTAATTGAAATAATTAATTGTAAGAAATGAGGAAATGAAATGACATTATTGAGATTGGGAATGCAAAGGGTTAAAGGGTGTAGTTGAATTATTTATCACTCACCGGAATGAAATGTTGATTGAATATCCATTTGTGCATTTATTTTCTGTTTAGAAATAATTGCTTTGGGCTATCGGTGGAGGATAGTCGTGATTGTTGTAGACAATGCATGATGATTAGGCAAACGGAAACTAATCAATGGAATGTGTCATGGAATTTGACGGTTGATAGAATACATTAACTGTATGTATTGAGTGATTGTATATAGAACCAACGTGTTTGTATACGTTATGTGTAGAGGAGGAGATGGGGGATGTACTCCGCGGTTTAGGGGAAGATAGGGGATGTACCTCTAAACCGGATAGTGTTGGGAGAAGATAGGGGATGAACTCCGTAGATACAGCTCATATGCTTGTCTAGAGAAGTGAAGATAGAGCTTATGTGCTTATCTTTGTGAAGTGTGGATACAGCTTATATACTTATCTGTGAATGTGGGATATTGTTGTTATACATATCTGTTGAGAATGTGGATATAGCTTATATGCTTATCTGTGAATGTGGGATATAGTTTTTATACATATCTGTTGAAATAATGATAGAGCTAACATGCTTATCTGTTGAAAAAGGGAAAATGAAAAGTAACTTGGACTCATAAGTCGTATGACATGAATGTGTGATTTATGTGAATGTATCAGTGTTGGCCATCTATCAATTGCTAATCTTTTAGTCATTGTTCATGGTTGGTTTAGTGTATTTCTACTGGGCTGTGGCTCACCCTATATGGGAATATCATTTTCAGGTACAGGTAGCATGCCACCTCCAAGGACTTAGCTTAGGAGGCTAGAGGCGGACATACTTTTGTCGTTTTCTTTTTGATGTATTACATGTAATTTCAAGCCAAGGGCTTAATGTGTAAATGAGTTAGTACTCTTTTGTTGTAACCAAGTGTTAACTTGGAAAGCTATAAGCCCATAGGGCATTTGCTTTTGTTGTTAACATGTAATACTTTTGTAATGAAACTCTGATGAATAAAAGAATGTGGTTATTTCATATGTCAACGAATGTCTTATTTGATGGGTTTAATGTTATTATTTTGAGGGCGTTACAAACGGGGCCTAAGAAACATCGACACGACATGGATACGACACTAACACGTTGACACACTAATTTTCAAAAAATACAGGACACGACATGTGGAGGACACGCATGCAATATATAATTTTATATATTTATTATATATTATATATATGAATATATCATGGCACTAATTCTTATAAATTTATATGGTTTTTGTTTTATTATTATACTCCCTCCGTCCCAAAATATTGGTCCCTTTTGGGGAATCCAACTTTTTTTGGTAGTACACTTATTGCATTTGAAAAAAGTTGATTTTCCAAAATTACCCTTTTGATAGTACATTTTTTGGGAATATCAATGTCATAATTGTACTTTTTATATTGTTTATTAATTTAAATGAAGGGCAAAATAGGAAATTTACATTATTTTTGTACTTGATTTATAAAGATGAACTAATATTTTGGAACAATGAAAAATGGAATAAGGAACTAATATTTTGTGACGGAGGGAATATCTTAAATTGTTTTGTTTAAACTTATAATTAGTTTCACATGTGTCTAATCGATAGACACATGAGTTTAAGAGATGCACACGTATGTCCTCCAAGTGTCCAAAGAGTGTCCGGGTGTTTAAAAAATATTAAAAAATAGGACATGTTTGAAGAGTGTCGGACACGTATCGGAGAAGTGTCCAAAGAGTGTCGGTGTCCGACATGGACACGACATGCATACGTCACCTTCTTAGAAGCGTCCGTACTTCTTAAGTTGAACTTATGGTCCAACAAGATGTTGTGAGGCTTAATATCGAAATGAAGGATTTGTTGATCACACCCGAGGTGAAGATATTCAATTCCTTTAGCTATGCCAAGGGCTATATCTTGCAGCTTCTCCCAACCAAGTGAACGCTTCTCTCTATCAGAGAGGAGATGAACTTTTCAAGCGAATTGTTTGATAAGAACTCATAAAGGAGAGCTCTTCTGAATCCGTCAGAACAGTGTCCTACCAAGTGAACAATAGTGATATGGTGGATTCTGCCTATTGTTTGCACTTCATTGATGAATTCCTTCTCATTTCCTTTCACATTGTTAAGAATCTTAACTGCAACATGAACATCATTTGAAAGATTTCCCTTGTACACTGATCCATAACCTCCTTGGCCTACTTTGTTCTGAAATCGATTTGTGATTTTCTTGATATCTGTGTAGGAGTATCTTGCAGGCTTAAGAGCTTTATAATCCTCCAAAAACTTTAAAATCTTTAATTGATCCTCTTTCTTTATTTTGTTTAATCTGAAGACAAAATACATTATAATGACAAATATGATAGGAATAGATAAACCAAGACTTCACTTGCAATTCATAACATACAAATTGAGTAAAATTTTGCCTCATCCACAAAATCAATTGAAATTAGGAAAAATTACATTGGTGGATGCATTTTTCTTCTTGTGTTACTCTGGTCATTCTAATTTCAATTAACTCAATTTTAACACTTAATTGTAGATTGTGTGAATTTAGTCCAATTGATAACATTGATTAGGATTTTTAAGGGAAAATGGTTGAGATTAATTCACTGAGTTGAATAAGTTCACAATTTTTCTTATAAAAAATAACACCAGCCACTTATGTACACATTTTCTATCAAAAAGTACTAACAATTGTAATTAATTGGATCAAATTGAGACAAATCATAAATTGATGGTAAAAATCAAGCCAATTAAAATTATAGGGACTAAAATGGCACAAGGTTAAAAATATATGGGCTACCAGTGTAATTTGCCCTTGAAATTAAGGGAGGATGGACCACTTCACCTGCAACCTTTAGTTTCCATGATGTATCTGTAAAAGTCTGAAAACTTATTAGATTATCATTTTCCTAAAATATGCTATTGGTGTTATTTTGGTTATTATTATTTTTATTACGTCAATTTAGTCCTCATTATATAAAAACGTGTTTTGATTTGAGCTCCTCCAGCTCAACTCTTTTTGTAGATGACGTTAAATTAAGGTGTAAATATGGAAATTTAAGTAAAGTTTTCGCTTTTAGTCCCAAAAATATGCAATTTGTGTTATTTTAGTCCCTAATTGTTTAAATTGTATTAATTTAGTTCCTAATATATAAAAGTGTTCCAATATAGTCATTCAATATGCAATTTATTGTTGTTTGATGTTTTTACTTTTTCTCTTTCTCTTTGATTTTGATTGTTGATGGTGGTTGAAATTGGAGACTTAAACTCACCATGCTTCCTAGAAGAAAAGAATTCCTGTAGATTGGTCATTGGTTGTTATGCATGCTGATAATACATAAAAAACATAAATCTTTCTGATACAAAGTGCCCCATTGTAAGATGATAATTAATACAATAAGGCCATGCTCAAGATGTATTATTGAAAACTATAGTAATACATCAATACACAATTAATTCTAAACGCAATTGCTGAGAACAATGAGATTAATTTTTATACATTACAATCATTAAAATTTCCCATAAAATATCACTAATTTATTCTCTCACTCATATTCAACAATTACATCTAGCTCACTAGTAAAAGTTGTATCACCCATTGTTCGCCTCGTTGGCATTGGATTTGTAGAGGAAAACGGGCTGGGAGGAACTGTCAGAGTGCCTTCATCTCCCTCCAGCATTTGCACCACAACTTTCATAGATGGCTGGTCTATTGGACACCACTGTACGCACCAAAGTCCTGCTATTGTTAGTTTCTTCACAATCTTTGCATCTCCCTCCTCATCAATTTGAAATCCTAGCTCTTCTCCTTTATCCAAACTCTTGTAAATCCATTTTGGAAAGTAATTTTCGCTTGTGTACTTCGTTATAATAATTTACCTCACTCCAACAATTTCTAGCAACAACATTTCAAAACTATAAATATCTGATTTGTCTGACACATTCCCAAAGTTTCTAGAGAACACTTCAGGTGCAATGTAACCCATAGTCCCTCTAGCAGCAGTCATTGATACTGCACTTTGTTCATTTGAACATAACTTTGCTAAACCAAAATCAGAGATCTTTGCATTGAACTTGTGGTCTAACAAGATGTTGTGACTCATGAGAGTGGAGGATTCGTTGATCATACCCTAGGTGAAGATATTCAATTCCCTTAGCCAAGCCAAGAGCAATGTCTTGCAATATTTCCCAACCAAGTGAATGCTTTTGTTGATTAGAGGCTATAAACTTTTCAAGTGAATTGTTCGGTAAGGACTCATAAAGCAAAGCTCTTCTGAATCCGTTAACAGAATATCCCACCAAGCGGACCACATTGATATGGACCACAAAATTTAAAACTTGAGGGACTAAAATGATAAGAAATTCATACTTTATTAATCAAAATTGTCTTTTATTCATATATTTTGTTAACAGATGTTAAACTTAGGACCAAATTGACTCAAATTGATAATTTTGAGGACCAAAATCACAAATTGAAACTTAAGGGATTAAAATGAAAAACAACGCATATTTTAGGAACTAAATATGCCCTTAATCATATTATTAAAAAAGCATAAATTTTAATTATAGTCCTTAAGTTTAACATTTTTTTCGTTTCAGTTCTTAAAATTTTATTTTTGTCAATTAAGTCCTTAAAGTATTAAATTGAAATCAATTTAGTCTGGAAGATAACATAAAAATAAAACATATGCCTAAAGATTATATAAAATTGTTAGAAGGCCCACATTTTAATTTATTATTAACTTAATTATCCTCCACACTTGTGTTTTAGAATTGATATCAGAGTTTAATTTCTTAGTTTTGTCATATTAATAAATGAGCATTAGATACATTGAAGAAATCGAATAAAATAATTTAAGTAATAGTATTGCATTACAAATAATTATCGAACAAAATACTACGATCATTGGGTTATTAAAATAACTTAACGAAAATGTTAAAGAAAATCAATTAGAAATTATACATTAAGTTTGACATCTATTATTAGATAAAAGTAATTAGTTAGCACTTGTAGAAAATAATATATTTAATTATCCTTATCCTTACCCTTGCAAGGAACTCTCCAAGGGAATGTTTTGAATTAATACCACCACAAAAATGAAAAATTGATCTAAGTAATTATAATTTGAGCGACTTACGTGTAGGTTCTAATAGGTGAACTTATTTGTTTAATAGGTCTTATTATAATTAATGACATTTTTCATCAAATATTATTAAAAAAAACGTTACTAATTATTAATTTTCAGCTATAGTTTGAAAATTGTCACAAAAAATATCATTCATGATAAGTTTTAGTGGCAATTTAAAAAAATCGTTACAAAAAAATCATTAATTTTCAACTTTTAACAACAATTTGAAAAATTTGTTATAGAAAAAGTCAGTAATGATAAGTTTTAGTGACAATTTATAAAAATCATGACGAAAAAAGTCATTAATTGTCAATTTTTAGAGACATATATATGCAAAAAAATCGTCACAAAAATTTATTTTAATGACGATTTTACTAAAACTTATTTTTAATAAAACTTCATGAAAATTAAGTCCAATTATTAAGACCTATTGGTAGTTTACCCTTATAATTTAGATGAATTATAAATAATGGTGGTACAAGACAAATATAATGAAATGAAATGAAATATAAAATAATATTAGAAATAGCCAAAAAATAAGATAAAATAGATAGTATTAGAATAGAAATAGAAGACCTATATAAGTAATTAGAATTAATTAGCCTGGAAGAAATGTGCCAATTATAAAACCACATGTGTAGAGGATAATTAAGTTAATAATAAATTAAAAACTGGGTCATAATTTTATCTGACATCTAAGCTAATGTTCTATTTTAATATTATCTTATGGACTATATTGATTCGAATTTAATACTTTATGAACTTAATTGACAAAATTGAAACTTTAAGAACTTAAATTAAAAAAGGTGTTAAACTTTAAGGACTATAATTATAATTTATCCTTTTAGCCAAAAATATATAGCATAGAGATTTTTTAAAAGTTATCACACAAAGTTGACGGAATTTGTCATTTGAAACATATTTGACATTTTTATTAGCTCCTTACATTTTTACTAAAATCTCATTTTAATAATTACACTTTCACCAAAATCTCATTTTAGTTCCTTTACTTTTAATTTTCGTTAGCTCTATTAAAAATAGATGGATGTAATTTGATTTAAAGTATAAAGGGTTGGCTGTTACGATTAAAAGTAAAAAAACTAAAATGAGTTTTTGCTGAAAGTAAAATTGACTATTACGATTGAAAGTGAACAGCCTAAAGTGATGATTTAATAAAAGTGCAAGGGTCTTAAATGTAAATTATCCAAAATATAATTCAACTAATTACACTTTTCAAGGCATATGTCAATACAAACTAAGACAAATAAAATAAAAATAAATCAAAACTCACAAATGAAAGTAAAAATCTCCAAACTATTTATCATTTTGATAAATTTATTAGTATCATTAATAGTATTAAATAATCATTTTATAAACACAAAATATTAAAAAAAAATCAAAATTTTCTTATTATTAAAAGGAGAGGTAATATTTAAATAAAATAATAAAAAATTTCTAAAAATTTATGAATAAATAAGTCCAATTGATAAGATATGTCCAAGTGCTTATTTTTTTAATAAATATCTCCAATTAATTCAACAAGAAGATCAAGAAAAGCAATCAGAAATCAAAAAGAAGATTCAAAAGGAAGATGAAGACGATGATGATGATTAAGATGACGAATTTCATGTGTACAAAGAAACTGGTCGGTGCTCTGATTTCTAAGAATTTTTTATTTAATCAATATTTAGCATTCTGTTGAAATATAGGACATTTTTTCTTTGATTTTGATTGTTGATGATGGTTGAAATTGGAGACTTCAAACCCACCATCATCGCCTTCCTCGATGAGCTCGCGATTGAATCATTCTCTAGATTTACTGTGGATTGGCCATTGGTGATATGCATTCTGATAATACTTTGATACGAAATCATAAATCCCTCTGATACAGAGTGCACCATTTGTAAAATGACTCTTAATACAAAGGCAATGCAAAATATGTAGTATTGAAAGGTTATAATAATACATTGATAAACAATTAATTATACACTCATTGGTGAGAACAATAAGATTAATTCCTATTATATAATCAACAACTTTTTAGAAAAATATTACTAATTCATTCTCTTATTCAGATTCAGAAATTACTTCTAACTCACTATTAAAAGTTCTCCCACCCGTTGTTCCCGTCATTGGCATTGGATTTGTGGAGGCAAATGGACTATGGGGGACTATTAGAGTGTCTCCATCTCCTTCCAACATTTGTACCACAACTTTCATCGATGGTCGGTCTACTGGGTACCATTGTATGCACCAAAGTCCCACAATTGTTAGTTTCCTTATAATTTTCGCATCCCCGTCTTCCTCAATTTGTATTCCTAGATCTTCTCCTTGATCCAAACGTTTGTATATCCACTCCGGAAAATAACACTCACTCGTGTTTTGTGTTACCGTATTCTGCCTCCCTCCAACCATATCTAGCAACAACATCCCAAAACTATAAACATCTGATTTGTATGACACATTCCCAAAGTTCCTGGAGAATACTTCGGGTGCAATGTAGCCCACAGTCCCTCTAGCAGTAGTCATGGATACAACACTTTGTTCCTTCGAACACAATTTTGCTAGACCAAAATCAGAGATCTTTGGGTTAAACTTGTTGTCCAACAAGATGTTGTGAGGCTTAATATCAAAGTGCAAGATTCGTTGATCGCACCCAAGGTGAAGATATTCAATTCCTTTAGCTATACCAAGAGCAATGTCTTCCAGTTTCTTCCAACCAAGTGAACGCTTTTGTTGATTAGAGGCTATAAACTTTTCAAGTGAATTGTTTGGCAAGAACTCGTAAAGCAAAGCTCTTCTGAATCCATCAGCACAATATCCCACCAAGCGAACCACATTGATATGGTGGATTCTACCCATTGTTTGCACTTCATTGATGAACTCATCTCCATTTCCTTTCACATTGTTGAGGATCTTGACCGCGACATAAACATCATTGGAAAGCTTTCCCTTGTACACTATTCCGTAACCTCCTTGGCCTACTTTGTCCTCAAATTGATTTGTTATTTTCTTGATATCTGCATAAGAGTATCTTGCAGGTTTGAGAGCTTTGTAATCCTCCAAAAATTTGTCAATCTTTACTTGATCTGCTTTCTTCATTTTGTTTGATCTGTAGGCATGATATATTGCAATGACAACTAGAAGAAGAAAACTTGGACCTAGGACTTCCCCTGCAATCATAATAGACCATGTTAGTAAATTTCTACCTCCTCGCTGACAATTGAAATTATGAGAGGATGGACCACTTCACCTGCAATCTTTAGTTTCATCAATGCACCTGTAAAAGTTCGAAGACTTCTTAAAATGCATATATATAATTAAAAAAATTTACAGTAGATTCATAATAAACTAAGTAAAAGAAACTGACATGATACAATCAGATATCCAAATAGGGTCAAACCTTCTCATATACTAGTCCAACTATATCAGCAATTAACATGGGCTTAATTAATCAAGTTTGGACCTCAACACATGCTCCATTAGGTGCACAACTTCTAACAAAAAACCACACAACCTAATCTATATGGCAAGACTGTATCATCCTCGCACAATCAACAAGACTAGGTAATTCAATAGATCAAAACAAAATAAAACAAGGGCATTGAAGCTAATATGATCTTGTAGCCCGAGGGCGTGGGATTAAATTTTTTTATTTGGATATACTACTGAGTTGTAAATAGGTAAACAAAATCTAAACCATTATTTGTGAAAATACTGACGTTGCGCACATCCGAAACTCGATTTCCAGTTCAATTATCCAAACTGGAGAGAACCTCGCCCCGAATTTCAATTCAAAATTGTGGTGGAAGACAACATCATCAGTGCAAAGCCAACGCAATAATTACAGATTAGATAAGATGGTAAACAAAATGCAATAATCGTAACTTGAAGTAAGAAGGTAGAAACTAGCTAGAGTAGAGGTGTACCCGTAGATGGCTGTCTGGGCTTGTCAAAGCATTCAGTTGATCCATTTAATAATAATTGGCTTTTGCTGCTACTGCTGTTGTTGTTTTTCTTGAATCCACAATTCTTGCCTTGTGCTTCACATTTCCCACATTCCGGTTTATTCCAATTCAATTGAACATGATCAAATGTGATGGTGTCATAACCATAATAAAAAATTTCTTCTGGAAGTGGCATGTTATACATCTTTGTGCAAGAAACGAGCAGCGAACTGGAAAAAGTTATAATGGCATAGACTTGGTGACTCTGGTCACTAAGGCAAGCAATCTGATACATCGAAGATTTATCCTGTGTCTGGGAACAATTGATGAAGCTAACGTCTTCGTAGTAGGAATTTGTTAGGAATTGGAAGGGAAAGGCAGATAGGTTGGGGCTTGGAAGCTGTCGTGGCAAGCATACTTGGGGTTCAGAGTCAGATATATTTATGGTCTGAGATTTGTAGTCGATATGCTTAACAAAAGCATAGACGGAAAATGGAAGCTCGAGGACGGGGAATTTGGAATGATGAATGCAAGAAAGATCAAAGCCAGGATACCCACAGCGCTCGTGCTGTTTCCCTTTGAGGCGGAAAGGGAATCGAATTTCAGGGCCGTGATGTTTTCTGCAACTTGTTGGTAAGCACTCAGGATCTTGTTCTTCTGATCCTCCTCCGACTCCAACTACTGTAACTGCTGCAGCCATTGCTACTAATAATAGGACTATGAGCAACAGAATTCCTTGGAAATGGCCATCTTAAATTAATTAATGGCTAATATTTGATACTCTGAAACAAAATCCCAACTACTCTGCCAAGTGTGTGTTGTTTGTCGTCGAAGAATTTGCTAATGGCGGTGTTGTTGGGTTATATTGACAAATTTTGTTCCGAGGGCAAAAAAAAAAAAAAAAAATCACTAATTTATTAGTAATATTATATATGACCGGCTTTATATTTTATTTCTTCTGTGATTTTGATTTGTACATTTTTAATTGGCCTAATTTTGATCATTATTTTTAAATTTTGTTTTAATTCGATCTAATTAATAACATCATTAGTGTTTCTTAAGAAAAATTATCACTAAATTGGTTAAGGTTAACTAATTGAATTAAATAAGTTTATAATTTTATCTTTAAAAATATGACACGTGACACTTTTGTGCATATTTTTTATAAAAAAAAATATTAAGAGTTATAATTAATTGGATTAAATTGAGATAAAATTACAAATTCAGGATCAAAATTAAGCCAATTGAAAGTACATGGGCTAAATGACACAAGGGAATAAAGTATAGAAACTATCGTTGTAATTTGTCCTATTATATATCTAGAAAAATTATCTAAAAAAACATATTTAAATACAACAAAAATAATGGAGAAATGACAACAAATTAAGGTTTTGCCGATAAATTTAGGGACAAAATTGTCCTTTAGGGATCACATGTTTTTATTGCCAAAAGTGTATTATTCTAATTTTAGCAAAAAATTGGATATTTTAGCGAAGAATTACTATCATTTTAGGACTAAAATTTTTGTCTCAAAAACAAATATTTTAGGAACCAAATTATTTTGTTCCTAAAAATGCATTTATTAGTCACATTTTGAAAATTGTTGCTAAAAGCTATATATATATATATTTTTTCTACTTCGAATGACCTTTTAACGACTATGCTCTCGATAATCAAAATTGGTCTCCAAATATTTTTTTGTAACAAAGTTTTTATTTTTAAAAATAAAAATTTAGTACCTAAAACTCTTAGGGTGTGTTTGATTGGACGGATTGGATAAGGGGGATTAGAATCCATCAGACTTGAATCCTGGGATTGTGAATCCCCTAGACTATTTGGTTGGATTGGATATATATCATGTGTTTGTTTTTTGATGGGATTAGATGTCTAGAAATGACTATTTTTAGTGAATCCAATGTTGGTTAGTTGGACTAGATAGGATAAATGAGCAAAAAACTGTTTTATCATTTTTTAATTGTTTACTAAGTAATAACAATATTAAACACATCTTTAATATTTTAATTATTTTTAGCTAGATTAAATAAAAATTTATTTTATTTTATTTTTTACACAATTAAATAAATTTATTTTTTAAAAATTAAATAAATAAAATATCAATAAAAATATATTTTATTTTTTTAATTAAAATTTTAAATAATTTTTTTTTAAAAAATAATAATAATTAAATAATAAAATTAAATAAAACATCTATTAAATTTTAAATAATGAAATTAAATAAAATATAAACAAAATTTTAGAATAAAATATCTATAAAAAATTATTTTAAAAATAAATAAATAAAACATCAATAAAAAGTTAAATAAAATTATTTTATTTTTAAATTAAGACATTTAAATTTTATTAAATTTTACTAAATATAATACATAATTAAATAGTAGAAGGTTAAAATAGTCATTTCATAGCTAATCCTAACAGTACATGGTCCTTCCAAAAATATCCTCCTCAGGATAGTATAGTTCCCCATATGAGATATAAGAAATCCGGCGAGCTACAAAAAAAAAAAACAAACACCAAATTAAATGCTTCTCCAAAATTATAATTCGCACAATAAATAATTTTTCAATTATCCCCCAATCAAACACAGCCTTGCTTGTTTGTTGTGAGATCTCATTAGATGGACTTACGGGGTACATGGTCTTCCTACCTCGTGCATCAAAAGTCGTGGGTTCCAATCTTCTTTTATTTTTTTTTAAAATTTGTTTTGTTTTTAGTTTTTTTATTTTTAAATTTGTGTCAGTTTTTTTGGGCCCGTCTAGTGTAAAAGGACTTAAACAGTAAAAAAAAAAATCAAAAAAATTCGTTAGAGGCAAAAAGGAAAGTGTTACCTTTTTTTAGTGGACTTTCTTACATACTTCCATTTAATTTTTTTTTTTTTTTCTTTTCTAACATTTCTGGTCAACTAAGGTGCTGTTTGGGAAGCCGCCAATGAGGCTATTATAGCCTCATTTGAGAAATAAGCAAAAAAGTGGCACTGTTCACAATTTTTCAAAAAAAAAAAAAAAAAAAAAAAAAAAGAGGCTCTGCGCTGGACAGTGTAGTGTCACGGCCTTGGATTTGCTGAACCAACCCTCAGTCTTTCCAAGCCAACCGTGCGGCCTTAGATGCTTAAAGCACGCCTTGCTTGCACCTAAGTAAGCCTTTTGTAGAAGGGAGCTAAGAGATTGTACACACAAGAGAGTCTTAGAGAAATTTAGAGAGCACTTGGGGAATGCTTGTGTTGTATTGCTTGGGTACTTGGGTTGGCCAAATGAGGGCCTCCCCTTTATATAGCCTTACAAAGAGTTCTAGAACTACTAAGGTGGAGAGTGTTCTAGACACTTCCTCCTCCTACATCTAATAGACTATTCTAGATCTACATGGATGGAGGGGATTCTAGATCCTTCTCTCATCCTTTCAAAGGGCCTATTCTAGAATATACAAGACTTATGTACAAACTTCTAGTGTTATGTACAATTCTCTACAATACTCTAGGAAGTTCTGGAACCTTCCAGCATCCTGCATGGTCTTCGTAGTTTCTCAAGTCTTCCAGGAGCTTCCAAGCCATTTTAATAGTCTTTCTTCCTTGAGACTTCCTTTTTGTAGGTTATTTTGCCTTGGTAATTCAGCGGGGCGTGACATTCTCCCCCACCTATGCTCGTGACGCCCTCGTCGCGGCTCCTTCTTTGAAGTCGCAGGTTCTCTCCTTGACTTGCGCCTTCTTTGATTTCCTTTGTCCACTCCCAACTCAATAGCTGATAGAAGTTGGAGTGTAGTATTCTCCTTGCTCGCCATTGGCACCATGTAAGGCCCACTCTCCATGATGCACATTTTGTTGTCGTGAGGCAACATTGCCACGTTGAACTCTCGCGATAACTCCATCTCCAGCACCACGCCACAGTCATTGACTTTTTCGCGCCACTCACCAAGGTGCAGCTCAACCCCTTGAGCCATGCCATCTCCAGGCTTTACCATGGTGTTTTCCACCTTCATCAATCCCTGACCCCCGTCAAGGTTCAGACCAACCCTCTTGGCCTCTTCCGCATTGATGAAGTTGTGCGACGCTCCAGTGTCGACCATGACTTGGGTTGCCTCCCCATCGACCTTGTCATCCCTGTACATTAAACCCTCATCCCCTTGGGTTAATGTAGTAGGCTTTGACTCGGTGGTACCAAGTTGCTGTAGAGATCCCATGCATGCCTGCTCTTCCCTGTCTTGCTCCTCCAGCATTGCAACGAGACTCCTCCTCTTAGGACAATCCCTTGCCCAATGTAGCTCATTGCAAAGAAAACAGTCATGCCTGGGCTTCATATCCTTCCTCCAATCTTTGCCCAGTGTTGGCTTGCCCCCAGCTTCTCCCCTTCCGCGGTTCTCTTCCGTGTGAGTTACTTTTGACATAGTGCCCTTCCTTCCTTAAGTCATAACGCCTTCGTAACTTTGGCTCTGATACTAACTGTCACAGCCTTGGATTTGCTGAACCAACCCTCAGTCTTTCCAAGCCAACCGTGCGGCCTTAGATGCTTAAAGCATGCCTTGCTTGTACCTAAGTAAGCCTTTTGTGGAAGGGAGCTAAGAGATTGTACACACAAGAGAGTCTTAGAGAAATTTAGAGAGCTCTTGGGGAATGCTTGTGTTGTATTGCTTGGGTACTTGGGTTGGCCAAATGAGGGCCTCCCCTTTACATAGCCTTACAAAGAGTATTCTAGAACTACTAAGGTGGAGAGTGTTCTAGACACTTCCTCCTCCTACATCTAATAGACTATTCTAGATCTACATGGATGGAGGGGATTCTAGATCCTTTCCTCATCCTTTCAAAGGGCCTACTCTAGAATATACAAGACTTATGTACAAACTTCTAGTGTTATGTACAATTCTCTACAATACTCTATGAAGTTCTGGAACCTTCCAGCATCTTGCATGGTCTTCGTAGTTTCTCAAGTCTTCCAGGAGCTTCCAAGCCATTTTAATAGTCTTTCTTCCTTGAGACTTCCTTTTTGTAGGTTATTTTGCCTTGGTAATTCAGCGGGGCGTGACAGTAGGCTGTGCCTACACTGTCACAGCCGGAAATTGGTACATCAACGGCAAAATTACCATTTTGCCCCTTTATATCAATTTAAAAAATAAAAAGTTAGGGACAAATTTGTCATTTTAAATTTAAATTTAAACATCATTTCAACACACTTTCCAATACAAGAACCCAACTAAAAATTCATCTCATCTTCCCAAACACAAAACTAAAATAGCCTACTAAAATAGCTAAAAAGCCAAATAGCTTACTAAAATAGCCACTTCCCAAACGAGGCCTAAAACTAAAAAGTGTAAAAATTTTTTGAAAAAAATTATATAAAAAAAAAAAGCTAAGGCAAATTGAGCATAATTACACTAACATCCCTTTTACTATGTGTAAATGACCAACACCAATGCATATTAAGTAAAATCAAGAAGATAAAGGGGAAACTTACATCTAGGTTGCAATAGCCACACTTATTGTCCAATGGATCATATGATAATTAGCAGCGTTTTTTTATTAAACATTGACAAAAATGTTATTAATTGTCAGTTTTCAATGACAGTTTAAAAAATTCATTCATAAAACGTCACTAATTATAAATTTTAGCGACAATTTAGAAAAAATTTCACAAATTAACGTAACTAATTGTTAATTTTTAACAACAGATTCAGAAAATAGTCACAAATTTTTTTTTAGCGACGATTCTGGTAAAATTAACTTTCAGCGCTGAATTAATAAGACTTAATGAGCATTAAGTCCAGCTATTACGACCTGCTAGTTTACCCAAGATGGATAAGGTAAACTATAGTCTTGCATTTTAATGTAAAAAAGATGATAATATATAACATTATTTTTTCATTCATATGACTTACAGATTTATAATAAAAATAGGTTAATGAAACCTTAAAAAAACTCAATGTAATTATGCCAAATTTATAAAACTCATTATATATATTTTTAACTAACGTCTGACGAATTCCCTTGTGCAAATTTTATTTTTTAATTTCTAATTTTTTTTTTCTAAAGCAGACTTGACCATAAGTGAGATTCTGCATTGTTTTCTATAATAGACTTGACTTCAACCCTCGTATAAATGTGTAAACTTGTCTTTAACCACATTTTTCTAAAGTGTTAACTTCAACATTTCTTGGATGAAAAATGAAAAAGACTCTAAAAGATTTATAAAAAATCTTATGAAATGTCTCACATATTCGTCGAACATTCAATTTCTTAGCCACCACTTGGAGAAGTATTTGGGTGGGTCTTTGATATAATTAGAAATTCTATATATCCATATTCTCTTTTTAGGTGTACATATTTTCAATTATGATGTTTTGTAGTATATATATATATATATAATTGAAAAATCTAGAAATCTCCTAAATATTGATTTGTGATTATGTATCAATTTTAAGCAATAAATAACAATCTCAATTAAATAATCAAGACAAATCGACACAACGATTTTAACTTGAAAAAATCACAATTGGAGCGCCTCTAATTGTGATAAAAAAACTACGGGCAAAAGCCACAAAACAATCCATTAAAAAGACATAAATAAATTACACAAGTATATTCTCAATTACCTAGTGAATCCACGCTTGAATTGAGCCAACCCTTATGTGCCTCTTCTAGCACCGTCTTCACCTCGGAATTGTCTTGCCTAACGTTGAATCCATAACACTGATGTCGAATCATGACGATGAGCCACTCCAGAATCCACCAAAGTGTCACGACCGAGACCCACCCCTATGGGTTTAGCGTCGTAACCGACCAGTAATCTGAGATTACCAAAGGCCTTCCTGTATAATCAAAATAATCGGGGCTGGCGGAAGCAATAAACAAAACACCAATAGTCCAACGAGCTGTGCATTTATATGAACAAATAATCATATGCAAAAGCGTTAATTTACCCACTTACATTACATAACATATAACATAATATCTTATACAAAAACATATGTACGGGTCAAAATGTATAATACAACCGAAAGCTTGCTAACAGCCTTCCAGGCTTAGCCCCAACTCGGAGGCACCCAAAACACTTGGTAGGCTTCAAAACGGTTACTCGGTTCAAGACTCCGCCTAGGCTTGACTTTCGGGGCGCTCACCTATAAATATATATATATAAAAACAGTGAGCTAAAGCCCAGTAAATAACATTAAAGTAAAGGGGTTAGTGAACGAATTCCAAATATATCATATCCGTAAAACATATTATGACACAATCATTCATATCAGTCTCATATCAGAACATAACATAATGGTACATCTCATAGAACATATTGCATATCGTCTTCTGACTAGAGTAATCGGTTCCAAATACCGATTAAACACATATCACCACAATGAAGTGTCTAACGAGATCTCGTAATCACATATATGTCATGGACCCACATTTACATGCCGTCCCCCATGACTTGGGACTATCTATGGATGCCATAATAGATTTTAAACATAGGACATTCGTTCACGTAAACAATATCATTTCAGAAATCATAACTTATCATAACTCGTTTGGAACATAATTCATATCAACATATCTTTACAGAAATGTTACTCACAGTGGGCTTCCAGAAACGGTTGGTCAGTCTTCGAGTCTTGACCTACAAACATAAATGTACATAGCACAAACATGTCTCATTATCACTCATTCATATGGCCTTTCATGGCTTAGCTTTCATGCTTTAACTTCTTATTCATTCCATGCCACATAACTTGTTCGTATTGGACCACATACTCGAATTCGACATATATTTTCTAATTCATTTATGTATGATGTTTCTTAGCTTATTAATCTTTAATGGCTCATAAATCATGCCTAAGAATGTCCGTAAAGAGATGGGAGTAAAGATATGTACTTAAAACATCTTTTAAAAACATGCTGAAAATAAGCTGGTGGCTAGAGCCAGTTTTTCGTGGCTAGAGCCAGCTGAAGGCAAAACTGAGCTCGCTCGAGCCACCACTCCTTCGCTCGAGCCAGCTTTTGCAGAGTTCAAAATACTAGGAGTTCGTAATGTTGGCTCGAGCTACCACTTCTTCGCTCGAGCCAACTGTAAATTTCTGGGCACCAAGCTTAACAAAAATGGCTTCCAAATAACTTCCAAAACATGGGGTCTTGCATGATTTGATCAAACACATAAAATTGCTTTAGAAAACTTCAATACAAGACCCTTAAAACATATTTTATTCAAAAACTCATCAATTCTTGAAAGATTTGAATCAAAACTCCTTCATGCAAGATTTTTCAACTCTTTTTATGGTTTTTCATAACATGCAAATGGTGATCAAGAAACTCATGAATTTCTGAAACAATGGACATGATTTAAACTTACATGCCTGCAAGGACTTTAAAACTCAAACTCAAAATGATAAAATCAAAGATGATCTACCATGAATACACATGAAAGTAATCTACATGTTCAAAGACTCATTTCTTGCACTCTCATGAAAGTAGCTTAAAGCTTGATAAAATCATGATGCTGTAGACACCCCATTTTTGACCGTCCTCAAGACTTGGACGTCACTATTTGAACACTCGGTGATCATCCATGTTTGTGTTCGTCTTGAGTTCCCGGAGGTCTCGGCCACTCGCCTTGCCTCAGGATCTCTCGACTCGACTGTTTTGTGTTTGGTTTTGCACCAAACACTTGTGTTTTGCCTTTGAGGGGCAGTGAATGCCTTGTGAGGCATCCCCATGCATCACCGGCCATGGCTAGAGGCCACCGGCCAGTGTTTTGTTGCCATCGGCCATATATTTGGCCGGTCGGCACTCTTAATGGTCGGTCAGCACATTTTGTGGTCGGTCGGCCAACTTTGTTGGCCGATTAGCCACTTTTTCTAGCCGAGACCTTTTCTTGAGGGGGTTTGAACCTTTTGAACCCCATGTTTTAGCTTCTTGAGGAAGTTTGAACCTTTTGAACCCCATGGTTTTAGCTTTGAACCATTTGGACCATTGGTTCTAGCTTCTTGAGGAAGCTTGAACCTTTTGAACCCTTGGTTTTAGCTTCTTGAGGAAGCTCGAACCTTTTGAATCTTTGTCTAGCTTCTCCAAGAAGCTTGGCCCTTTTGTCTAGCTTCTCCAAGAAGCTTGGTCTTCTTGGCCCTTTTGCTCAAAGCTTCTAAGAGAAGCTTGGCCCCTTTACCTTGGCTTCCTTTGGAAGCTTGACCCCCTTGACCCTTTTGTGTTAACTTCTCTAAGAAGCTTAGCACCTTGTCTTGCTCTATAAATAGAAGAGCTCCTCTTCCATTGCAAGGGTTCCAAAAATTTTGCTAAGGCATACAAGATATATCTCTCTTTATCTCTATATTTTGTGTTCAAAAGTCCATAGTTCTTGGCCCTTTGCACACCACCTCATAGCCTAACCCTTCCACCATCAACCTACGGTTATTGGAAGGTCTTGAGAGGGCTTAAGGAGATGGTTTTGGTCCAGAAAAGGGGCTGTTTTGTTGAGCTACAATGGTGAGCACACTTTACCCTCTTTATTCCCCGTTTTTGCACACACTTTTAGCCTGTCTTGCATGCTGTTTTGGGCTTTGTCATAAACTGAAAAATTCTTATTTTGAGCTCCTTTTGAAGTTTTTTTAAGATCACTTTTGTGTTTGGGGTCGTTTATCCCCTCTTAGGCCTTGTTTGGCCCCATTTTGTGCTATTTTTGGTGAGCTCCGGGACCACCTTATTTGGGCCTCCTCACTACTGAAATCTTGAGGGATTTCAGTGGTGAGGATGATGGTTTAAGGTCCTAAGAAGGAGAGGGTCATCCCCTCTCCTTATTGTCTTCAAAAAGTGCTATTTTAGCCTCATGTGTGAGCATCATTTTTAAGTACATGTTGGCCATGTCTTAAGTGTTATTTGTGCATATCTTGCCATGATTTAGCACTGTTTTTAGTTGGTTTAGACACACCATGCATGCTTAGCATACTTGTCTTGTAATGCCATGAATTGTCTTAACATGCTTTGTGTTTTGAGCCTTGTTTCTAGCATGATTTTGGCTTAGCTTTGTGAAGCTTTTATGCATGTTTTAGTGTGTTTGAGGTCTATTTTTGGTTGTTTGGGCCATCCATGGCTTGCTTTGTATAGCTACCATGCAACCTAGCTTGTAGGCTTTGAGTGTTGGACCTTCTAGCATGCTCTATTTGAATCATTTCAACACCATTAGTTATGTCATTTCAGTCCTTATAGCATGCTTGTATGCTTACATTTGATGCTCCTTTAATGCTTTAAGGGGTTGGTGTCTTATGCTCCATGTTTGGCCCATTTTGTATGCTTCCATGTATAGGCCATTTAGATGCCATCTAGATGTGTCCTTGACCTTGTTTTGGCATGATTTGGGGCAGTTTTGTTTCACTTTGGTCATTTTCTTCATGTGTCACATGACCATAGTTTAAGTCCTTGGGCTTGGTTCCATGCCTTGCATGCTTGTTAGCTTAGGTTGTGCGCCTAGTATACATTGCTTGTGCCCATGCCCATGTTGCATACTTAGTTAACATGCCTAGGTTGCATTGCATAAGCATGCATGCCTTGCCTCTTGAATTGAGTATGATAGAGGTTGGGTTTCATTTGTTTGTTTGATGTACATCTCATTTGATATCAAAGTGCATTCTTGGTTTTCTTGGGCCATCACGCATTGAAATGCGGGATTGGTGGTCTGAGAACCGAGAACCATGTCCCTTTGAGTCATAAACATGATAAGGGATGTGTTGGTGCACACATTTGCTTGAAATGCATTGCCATGCCTTGTTTTGCCCTCTACTGCTGTCAAAACAGGTTTTGCAGGAAGTTTTGGCCGGTCGGCTACATAGAGTGCCGACCGACCAAGTATGGATGGCCGATAGCTTAACCAGTGGCCGGTGGTCATCTCCCTTGGCCGGTGGTGTTCCACAACACTCAGAGAAGCAACCCTAAAAATTGTGCCATTTTTAGAGGAGCAGAGCAGGGAAAACAGAGGCAACTTGTGCATGGCAGTGGACTTCCGAGCAAAGCCGAGCATGCATTGCATTAGGCCCTCTTCCCGAGGCTGTTTACTGTTTTATTAGATTAGTTAATTTGCTTAACTAGTTTAATTGGTCTGTAATATTTAATTAGCTTGTAGGTTAATTAATTGTATTATTCTTTCGGACCCTCCGAGCGAGGGCAATTGTGCAATAAGTGTGCGTGAGTGTGTGTATGTCTTCCAACCCCACGTCTTTCTTCCCTTTTATTTACTAGCTTTCGATGGTTAGATTAGGGCATGTTTCAATTAGCATACAGTATGATAGCATGTTTGCATTCACTCATTCATTTTGCATGCACCGGGCTTGGCGCATCATTCTAACTGCATTTGTATCTCAATCCCAAATTGAATACGTGTTAGCTGTAGAATTTCACATGTCATTCTAGAATAGCCGAGCCTATCATAGTTGCATTTCTACATGTGTGGCATTAGGCATTTCTGTATAGTTAGGATCATGCATAAATTTCTAACATAGCTTTTGTTTTGGCTTGGAGTACTCTGTAAGTTCTTTTTGCTTTAGCATCCTTGCATGCGTGTGAGTGTTGCCATGACAGCATGATTACCGTGAGGCTAGTTGCTTATGTGATATAACTGCTTGAATGCCTGTGGATGGAGGTCGAATTACCTAAATTGGAATGATGCATTAAAACTGTGAGTTTCAAGCCCACTAAATAGTGGCAAAACTATCTTTTCTAAAGCCCACTTGAGGGTGGCAAAATCTGCATTTTAGCCTACTTGTGAGTAGCAAGCCACTTTCAAAACACACATGAAATGTTTTGTTCCAATTTAGGCGATTTGGTCTATACTTGTTTGCTGTGGACCTAGCATAGTAATTCTAGGCTAATAAACCGGAATAAGAGCATATAATGTTTTCAAAACAAGATATCATGGTTAGTAGAGGCCGATCTTTGATCGGGCGAGCGGGGTTGCTCATAGCTGACCTTCCCCAATCGTACCCAAGTTCCCGAGCCGAGGCAACTTTGGTGATGATGGACACGTGGCCTTTGGCACCGAGTCAGGGTTTCCTAAATTCTTTCAAAATAAAATATTTAGGTGGCGACTCTGTATCTGGCAAAGCAGTCCATGTTTGGCACTTCTTTTCTAAAAATCTGTTTTCTCAAAACGATTTGCCGGATTTGGACTTTTTGGTTCAGATTAAGAACCGACAACAAAATCGAGTCCGAACCGTAGAGTGAGGCCCACGGGCGCGTCTACAGTTTCTGGCGACTCCGCTGGGGAATTTAGAGAGCCTGACTCGAACTCGTGATATCCTGTTTTGCCTACACTTATGTGTTTCTTTGCATTGCATATGCATTGGTGTGCCTAGGACACCGTGTTTGCCATTTGCTATTCCTGAACGGTTTGCCGGAGGCTTGTCTTGTCAAGGCATGACCATAAGGCTGACTGGTTGTGGGCTCTGCCAGTATGGGAACACAAATCCCGATTTTTACCCGGGCACCCTTTTGACCATTCGACCTAGTGCATATCGAAATCCATAGTGACCATTCCAAACTAGGACAGGTTGCTTACCCGATTATAGGTTGTTTGAAACTGCTGTTTGCGTAGTGAAACCCTAGCTCCTGACAAAATAGGGCAGGAAAACCCTACCCCAACATAGGGGTGTTTTGGCTCTTACTTGCTTGCTATGTGCTTTTAGAGTGTACCCCTACAGGAATGCATGTATCAGTTTGCAAGTTTGGGCATCAGGCCTGCGGGCACTGTAGACACCCCATTTTTGACCGTCCTTAAGACTTGGACGTCATCGTTTGAACACTCGGTGATCATCCTTGTTTGTGTTCGTTTGGAGTTCCCGGAGGTCTCGGTTACGCGCCCTGCCTCAGGATCTCCGAACTTGACCGTTTTGTGTCTGGTTTTGCACTAAACACTTGTGATTTGCCTTGGAGGGGCAGGGAATGCCTTGTGAGGCATCCCCACACACCACCGGCAGTGGCTAGAGGCCACCGGCTGATTTTTTACTGCCATCGGCAATCTTTTCTGCCGGTCGGCACCTTTTGTTGCCGGTCGGCATTATGTTTGGTCGGCCGGCCACTTTTTTTGATCAATCGGCTACTTGTCCTGACCGAGACCTTTTCTTGAGGGAGCTTGACCCTTTTGAACCTTTTTTAAGCTTCTCCAAGAAGCTTGACCCTTTTTAGCTTCTCCAAGAAGCTTGACCTCTTTTTTAGCTTCTCCAAGAAGCTTGACCCTTTTTAGCTTCTCCAAGAAGCTTGACCTTTTCTTAGCTTCTCCAAGAAGCTTGACCTTTTTTAGCTTCTCCAAGAAGCTTGAACCTTTTGACCTTTTTTTTTAGCTTCTCCAAGAAGCTTGACCCTTCTTAGCTTCTTGAGGAAGCTTGACTCCTTTGAACCCTTGGTTTTAGCTTCTCCAAGAAGCTTGCACCTTTTGCACCCTTGTTCTAGCTTCTCCAAGAAGCTTGAACTCTTTGCTCCAAGCTTCTAAGAGAAGCTTGGCCCTTTGTCTAGCTTCTCCAAGAAGCTTGGCCTTCTTGGCCCTTTTGCTCCAAGCTTCTAAGAGAAGCTTGGCCTTTTTGGTCAAAGCTTCTAAGAGAAGCTTTGTCCCATTGGTTTCTCTATATAAGGAGAGCCTCTCCTCCCCTTAAAGGGGTTAGAAAATCTGATATATAACACACATATATCACTCCCTCTCTATATCTCCCTCTCTCTCTACATTTGTGTGAATTAGAGGGTCCAAAAGGGTCTTATTCTTGGCCTTTTGCACACCACTTGATAGCCACACACCTCCATCATCACTTGGAGGTTCTTGGAGCTTGTTTTCAGAGGTTGAGGACTGGTTTTTGAGACCAAGAAGCTGCTGGTTTCGTTGGTCTTCAAAGGTAACCCCTTTTCCCTCTTTATTTCCTGTTTTTGCACACCCATTTAGCCTTTCTTGATTTCGGATTTGGGCTTTGTGTATAACATAAAAAAGTTCTGTTTTTTTGTGTTTAAGATACTTCATTAAGACCACTTTTGTGTTTGGGGTCGTTTACCCCCTCTTAGGCCTTGTTTGGCCCCATTTTGTGCTATTTTTGGTGAACTTCGGGACCACCTTGTTTGGGCCTCCTCACCACTGAAATCTTGAGGGATTTCAGTGGTGAGGATGGTGGTTTAAGGTCCTAAGAAGGAGAGGGGTGACCCTCTCCCTTGTTGCCTTGTTTGTTGCCCTTTTTGGCCTTCCAAAGGGGCTCCTATTTGCATGCTTTCAAACCTTGTTTCAAGCATTTTTTAGTGGGTTTTAGGACCCCCATAAGCCATTTCCAGAGTTGATTTGGTCTTATTGAATGTCTATCTTGCATGTGCTTAATAACCCCTTGCATGGCCCTCTAAAGTAACTCATCATTTTTGCATGCCATGGTTGCGTATCAGTGGTTATTTGGGCCTATTTTCACATGTTTTATTCACTAATTTTTGATGGTTTGGTGAGATTCCATGTGCATCATACACTTGCTTTGTATTCCTCTATTTTGCCTAGAAATGCATCTTGCCTTTGGACCACCATGCTTGCATATTTTGGCTTAGCTTTGTGAAGCTTTTGTGCATGTTTTAGTGTGCTTGAGATCTGTTTTGGGTCATTCGGGTCATCCATGCTTTGCTTTGTATAGCTACCATGTAATCCCCCTTAGCTTGCCTTGAGTTTTAGACCATTGTTGCATGCTTGGCTTGTCTTGTTTACTTGGTTTTGCACCTTCTATAACATGATTTCAGAGCTTTCTATGCATGCCATGTATCCATGTTTATTCTCTTTTAAGTGTGCTCAAAAGTTGCTCTTTGGTGCCTAAGTGTTGAACCTTGTGTGCATGCATGCTTGTATGTGTTTTGGCCCTCATTTCCATGGCATTTGGCCACTGATTTGGACCTAGTAGAGAGCTGTCCAAATTAGTTTAAGACCATCCCTTTGGCATGTTGTTGCATGCTATACATGTTTGTATGTTTAGGCACTTAGTCTATTAACATGTTGCATGTTTAAGTGTCATCGCATTTGGCATGCTTCTTGTGTTAAGTTGCTTTGCACATCTACATGTGTTATGCCTTTCATGATGTGGCATACATGTCATTAACATTGATGTTATATGCCTTGCATGCTTACTTGTTTAGTTCATGGCCCATTGCACATGGTTTTGTTGTTTGCATGATCATATTGCACACTTAGCTCACATGCCTTTTGCATTCCATTGGCATGCGTACTTTGCCTCTTGAATTGAGTATGATAGAGGTTGAGTTCATTGTTTGTTTATGTGCATTTCATTCCACATTGAAATTGCACACTTTGGCTTCTTGGGCCATCATGCATTGAAATGCGTGATTGATGGTCCGAGGGTCGAGCACCATACTCCCTTGAGTCTTAAACATGATATGGAGTGTGGTGGTGCACACATTTGCTTGAAATGCATTGCCATGCCATGTTTTGCCCTCTGCTGCTGTCAAACCAGTTTTTGCAGGAAGATTTGGCCGTATGGCAGTGTTGAGTGCCGACCGGCAAAGAGTGTTTGGCTGAGAGCATAATGTTTAGCCGATGATCATTTCCCTTGGCCGGTGGCCATTCCCCTCAGCCGGTGGTGTTCCACAGTGTGCAGAGAGCATATCCTGGGACTTGTACAATTTTCAGAGGAGCAGAGCAGGGAAAACAGAGGCAAACTTGTGCATGGCATTGGATTTCCGAGCAAACCCGAGCACGCGCGCATTGGATCCTCTTCCCGAGGCCTTTACTGCTTTCCATAGCTTAGTTAATTTGTTAATTAATTAATTGGTCTGTAATAATTAATTAGCTTGTACGTTAATTAATTTGTATTATTCTTTTGGTCCCTCCGAGCGAGGGTAAACTTGTAATAAGTGTGGGTGAGTGTGTGCATGTCTTCCAACCCCCACTTCTTTCTTCCCTTTTATTTACCTGTTTATAATGGTAGATTAGGGCATGTTTAAATTAGCATACCTTATGCTATGCATGCGTGCATTCATGCATTTGTCTTGCATGCACCGGGCTCGGTACATCATGCTAACTGCATTTGTATTTCAATTCCAAATTGAATACGTGCATCAATTGATTGCATTTCACATGCCATGTTTAGATTAGCCGAGCCTATTCTAACTGCATCCTGTATGTGTTGCATTAGACATTTGAAAATGAACTAGGATCACGCATGTTTGCTAACTAGTTTACTGTTTTGGCACGGAGTACGATGTAAGTATTTGCGCTTTAGCATCCTCGCATGTGTGTGAATGTTAACATGATAGCATGCTTACCATGTGGCTAGATGCTTATGTGTTATAAACTATTTGAATGCCTGTGGGTGAAGGTTGGATTGTCTGAGTTGGAAACACTCGTTGAAATCTGTGTTTTAGCCTACTTGCGAGTAGCAAATTCCAAAACATTTTTCCAAAACAAACGGATATGCAATGCTTATTTCCAAATTAGGCGATCTAGTCTATACTTGTTTGCTGCGCGCATAACATAGTATTTCTAGGCTAATAACCGGAATAAGAACACATGACGTTTTCAAAAACGGATATCATGGTTAGTAGAGGCCGATCTTCTGATCGGGCGAGAGGGGGTGCTCATAGCTGACCTTCCCCAGTCGTACCCAAGTTCCCGAGCCGAGGCAACTTTGGTGATGACGGACACATGGCCTTTGGCACCGAGTCAGGGTTTCCTAAATTTCCCCATTTTAAAATATTTAGGTGGCGACTCTGTATCTGGCAAAGCAGTCCATGTTTGGCACTTCTTTCCAAAAATCTGTTTCTCAAAACAATTTGCCGGATTTGGACTCTTTGGTTCAGATTAAGAACCGTGACATGAATTGAGTCCGAACTGTAGCGGGGTCCCTCGCGGACGTGCTACAGGCACCAGTTCAGTATTTTGGGACTTAGTTTACCTGAGGGTATCGGTTTACAGGCAGAATTTTGGGGCATAATTCAGTAGAGGGCACAGTCATCCTACTATGCTCATATCTGTTTTGGTGAAATCAGGCTGCGATGCTGTCTGTTTTCTCTTTTGCAAGGTAGTCTTGGAACCATAGCTTCAGAAGGCTCCAATATCCCCCGAGGTTCATCGAACTTGTGCTGATAGACTTTGTCGGGTCAGAGATTCAGTTCAAGGGGAATCAGTGTTCCTTTTGCCAGAGGCAGGGTAAAAGGGCCAACTAGGCACAGATCACCAATTCAGCAGTTACTAGATCAGTGCCCCTTATCCACCCCACCAGTAAACAGTCAGGCTGAGGCCTCAGTTTTTATCACAGAGATAGATATACCAGTAATTCAACCAGAATAGAGCAGTATGGCAAGCTTAGAGGAGATGGTGCGCCAACTCCAGGATAGTATGAAAGCCATGCAGCAAGACGCTGTCTGTCAAGCAGAATTCGCTAAGCAATAGGCAGTGGTCATAGCCCAATAGGCAGAGACAATTGCCAGATTAGAGCAGCAAACTAGAGTATCTACTTCACACCAAGCTCCTCTACCACCAGGGTTTCCGACACCTAGAGAAACCCCAAATGTCCAGGAAGATGCGGACATTCCGAAGGGCCACCTCCGCCCCCGATCCTACCCCAGTTATCTAAAGGACCGATCAACCTGCCAGATTCACCCTTTGAGTTCGAATTAGACCCTACAGCGCTGAAGGTGAGCAAGCTGGAAAAGATGTTCAAGAAATCTCAGGGAGTAAAGTCCATTCCAGACATTGAGGATGGATACACCGACTCAGCCGTGACGCTGCTAGATCGGTTTAAGATGCCACAAATTGATCGTTTTGACGGATCTGGGGATCCCATGGTGCATCTACGGTTGTTCTTAGATATACTAAGGCCAATGGGCCTCACCAGGTTACAGAAGCTTTCTTTGTTCAGCTAGACCTTGTCAGGTATAGTAGCCATCTGGTACGCAAAACTGGAAGACTCCGTCAAAAGGAACTGGGAGGAGATGGCCGAGGCCTTTGTTGCACAGTACTCCTATAATACGCAAATCGAGATTGCAACCCGTGATCTTGAGACGACGAGGCAGGAGCCTAAGGAGAGCTTTTCTGACTTCGTAACCCGCTGGAGGGCCAAGGCCTCAATGATGACCATTAGGCCGACCGATAAGGATCAAATACGAATGGTTGTGCGCAACCTCCAACCCAAACTGATGCAGAAAATGATCGTGCTCCCCTTCTCTATCTTTTCAGATCTGCATGAGATGGAAGTACAGATCGAGGATGCTATGAAGCAGGGCCTCATTGACCAGGAGAAGGAGCAGCCCAAGTGGGCGTTTACCCGCAGTTCGAATGTGACCACCAGCGGTGATGCAGCTGCAAGATCTTCTGAAGTGGGCATGGTCGCCACCACCACACTAAGAACAGCCACCCCCTTTGTTGGTGCATCCAATCCAAACCCTTGAACTTCGGACTATCTACCCCAAGGCAAGAGGGTTTTCACCCCACTCTATATGCCTTTGTCTAAAGCCCTGGGGGTCCTACTCAGGAAAGGACATCTGAAACCATTAGAACAACGGCCTCTACCCAACTCTCTCCCTGCAAAGCATGACCCGACTAAGTACTGTGCTTTCCATCAACAAACCGGTCATGACACTGACAGTTGCGTCCGTCTTCGTCACGAGATACAAAATCTGATTGACAATGAGGTCATCGTCGCACCAAGCTCTGCAAAGTCTATCGGCACTTGATTAGTGAACTTGTGGAGGATAATGTGACTATGTGATCAGGGGATGAACCACCTGCGGGCGGCGTTCAGTTTATTTCAGACGTGGTGTATGGCACGCACTGTTTTGAGCATTTGCGAATGTTGGTTTTTGTATGTTCTGGCTTAGGTATTGAGTCAGTTCTGTTATTTTGTTTTGAGTCTGTCTCTTTGTTTTGAGTCAGTCTTTTCATATTGAGTCAGTTGGGTCTGTCTTGTTGTATCGAGTCAGTCCTATTTTGTTAAGAGTCGGGTGATTCCGGGGGTGTTACCTCGGACATCACTATCTTGTTTTGTGTTTGTCTTTTTGCTTTCTTTTGAGTCTGTTTCTGCCTTGGAGCCAGTTATGCCAACAGATTTGAATGGAACAGCAGTGATTTTCACACTCTTGTGTTTGCTTCTGCTGTGTGCCAGTTATGCCATAAATTCTAAATGAGATGACAGTATGTGACTAGAAGCTGTGTCTTTTCTGTGCCTTGAATTCATTGCATCGACCTAAGTTTTCCAAAACTTTTTTCGAAACATTGTGATAAAAACAAAGAGGAAGGAATTCCTCGAGTTTTGCAAAATTTGATCAATTGAGAGAAAGAGAGGCATGCTAAGCCCTTAATGAATGAAATCATGCTTGTTAATGTGAGTACTGAGAAGGATCCTGGCTTGATCCAGATTGGTTCTACACTGTCTTTAGCGCGAGCGATTTGTCGCTTTCTTAAAAGATTTCAAAAAAATGTTTTGCGCGGTCCTGTGAAGACCTGTGTGGAATCGCTCTTGAGATTGCGCAGCTTAGGATCGCTCTCAACCTTAAGACTCAACCCATTCATTTTCAAACCTTGAACTTAGACTCAGAATGTTCAACGGTCAACCGCAATGTGAGGCCTGTGTGGCCAGATTCGAAGCAGCCCTCGACCTAGGGGCAGAAAAGAATTTCAAATGTGCTCGAAGAGCCGAAGATGGATCATTCCACAAATCAATGAAGATCGGCAAGAATGCCAAACCTCAGAAGGGAGGAAAGAAGAAGACATTGCTGAAGGACAACCGAGTTCCTATCCACAACACTAGGGGCAAATTCAGCCCCCGTTGGATGGACTCCTACATCGTCAGCGAATAGCAGCCACTCTCTTGGATTCAGACGGATTCGAGATCTCAGAATCATTTGACATGGACCAAGCTACACTTTTACCCTTGAGAGGCTCGCTGGGCCGAAAACCTAGAAGGGCGACCCAGGCAAAAGTTAGAACAAGAAAAAGAACAAAAAAAAAAAAGAGAAGAAAAATGCAAAGAACAAAAAAGAAATGAAGAAAAATAAAAAATTGAAAAAAAAAGAAGGGGAAAAGATGAAAAAAATGAAAAAAATTGAAAAGAAAAAGAAAAACAAAGCTCGCTAGGTTGAAAACCCGGAAGGGCGACCTTGGCAAAAGTTAGAGCGCAAAAGGAGAGGTTAATACTCGAGTGTACCTTAACCCCGAACTACGTAAGGCTTGATTCCTACGTTTGGGATACGTAGGCAACTTCATTCTGAAGTCCAGCCATAAACACTTCCAATTCAAGTGTGTCCATGTGTTGGTTTTGATGGTCCTCGCCTTCTCTATATCCGAGAGTTCGGTTGTGTTCGTCACTCTAAAGACTGATTATAATGCGCTGCGGTGCCATTCAGACAAGGGGCAACTTTCCGTTGCCATTCAATGCACTGCGGTGCCGTTCAAACAAGGGGCAACTTTCCGTTGTCAAACAGTGTGTTGCGGTGCAATTCAAACAAGGGGCAATTTTTCATTGCCATACAGTGCCCTTCAGACAAGGGGGAGTTTTTCCATTGTTATGGAACTGAGGTTGTGCATCTTGAGAGTAGGTTCCGTGCTCGTTGAGCAGTGGCCGTTTGCAAAAAAATAGTTTTTGAGAATTTTTACTGAAGTTGACTAATCTTCGCGAAAATTATTCTATCTTTTCCAAAACTGGACCATTTCTTGGACCCAAAAAAGGAAGATTTTCAGTGCTCATAACCTGACTTGCATGATTTCAAATCAGAAAATCGAACAAGCATGTTAATCTAACTCTCATGTTGGTCAAAATTGTTTTAACAGAAATCCAAAAACAAAAATGGTCAAAATGATGAACTAGGGCACAGTTGAGTCAAGTGTTCTGTCTTTTCCCCATGGTCAACATACCTGCCAGAAAGGGCACTCTACCTGCCAGAAAGGGCACTCTACTTGCCAGAAAGGGGCACCACTGAAGCTGACCACAAAAGGGTAGCAAGCTCTCACATCCTCCAAGCAACGAGGTATCAAGCCAAGTGCGAAGCACGAATTGGAATGGATCAAGATATTCCACTCCCTCATCTGGACAGATCTAACCACGTCCAAACTCCTTAGCAGAGCATCGTCAACCGATACCAGCTGTAGATTTGCTACACACCCAGTTGTAGTGTAGCCCTTCTGTGGGGGAAGTTCACTGTTGTGAGCAAAAGAAAGAGAATCTAGCAGAATGCTAGGGGCAAGAGCCCGCAACTTCCTGTTTATCCATCAACCACCCAGGGGAGGGATAAAAAATGGGAGATTGAAGAATAGAGAGATGTGCGCTGAGAGGAAAAGTGAGAAAAGGGCTTTTTCAGAAAAACAAAGCCTGAGGGCCGAGTGATGTGAGAATCACAAACGAGAAAGGGTGGGAATAATACCCGGAGAAACTGGCTCCTCGTGCACTGAGAGGTCTCTCGTCTTTGTAACACGTCTGTGTGTCGTGTCTCTTGTTTTGTTTGTCTCGATTCTTGTTTTGAGTCGTTCCAAGCATGTCTCGATGTGTTTAGGTTGTTTACCTTTTGTTTTTCGTTGTTGAGTCTTTTTCGCTGTGTTCAGTCATAGGCTCAATACCCGGTTAAGAACTCATTTCTTAATTTCAAAAATAAATTCGTTTTGTGCTCAGAGTGCTATGCCATTCTTCACGTTTGTGCAAAACAAGATTCGTTTTTTCATAAAACCGCAGGGTTCAACCTAGGTCATGTGAGAACAGTAAAATCAGGATTTATCTGAAGCTATATAGGTTCCAGACTGCAAAGCAAAAGAAAAGAGGAAAAATCGAAGCATCTGAGTGTGTTTCACCTTCAGCAAATTCTGTGATTGTACTGCGGATGTACCTCTTCAGGCCTTGTCACTACTCCGAAGTATGAGTGTGCCTCTACCTCAAGCTCAAGATCAGGTCTGCTTCAAGCCAGAATGGCAATCAAAGTGCTCCCTCAGAAAACCAGTCCCTACCAGAGGTATCGTGGTTGTGTTTGCAATGAGTTCCTAGGAGACCAATTGCGATGGTGGAAACTAGAGTTTGAACGGCTATTGCCTAGAACACAAAGGTTCGGGATTTCTGAGACTAAAGTCTGATTAAAATACCCAGGGGTGTATCCCCGGCTTGAAATCTATATGGTAGCCCCATAGATTGAGATAGCGTGTATGCACCTCAATTCTAGATACTGAACCAACCTAGTCTGTCACCCCGTTGGAGAATAGGGAAAGTTGTGAACATGGCCAGGAAGGAAATGTAGTAACTGTAGTTTGGAAGTATAAGCAAGAAAGTGCAAGAGAAACCCACTTTTCAGCTCAAATTGTTTCTGCGGAATTTTCAATTCATGTTTTCGATGCGTAGCTCATCGTCAGTTGGCATGCATGAGGTGTATCCTTTTGAAATATATTGTGACTCCTCCAAGAGGTAAATCGGAGGTTATGTTTGAATTGGTCTTGTTAAGGCTTGTATTCCCTTATTCGGCATTTTGTTTCAAATATACGTTGTCACGCACGTTCCACTTGCATTGTTATGCACGTTCCAATTGCATTGTTATGCACCCACTTCACTTGCATTGCGATGCACGTTCCAATTGCATTGTTATGTACCCACTTCACTAGCATTGTTATGCTCATTCATTGCATTGATTATGCACATCTATCTAGCATTGTTATGCTCATTACTTGCATTGTTATGCACCTTTTCACTTGCAATTATCATTCTTTCTCCTCGCGCGTGCGACGGGTTAGACCTCTTCTGGTTTAGAGCATTTGGAACACGTTCCAATGCTCACATCTTTTATTCCAAAACACCGGGATACGTCCCTACGTTTCTCTCTCTTTCTGAAACACCGGGATACGTCTCTACATTTCTTTCTCTTTCTGAAACACCGGGATACGTCTCTACGTTTCTCTCTCTTTTCGAAACACCGGGATACGTCCCTACATTTCTCTCTCTTTTCGAAACACCGGGATACATCCGTACGTTTCTCTCTCTTTCTGAAACACCGGGATATGTCCCTACGTTTCTCTCTCTTTTCAAAACACCGGGATACGTCCCTACGTTTCTCTCTCTTTCTGAAACACCGGGATACGTCCCTACGTTTCTCTCTCTTTTCGAAACACCGGGATACGTCCCTACGTTTCTCTCTCTTTCCGAAACACCAGGATACATTCCTATGTTTCTCATTCTTTTTGAAACACCGGGATACGTCCCTATGATTCTCTCCCTTTCTGAAACACCGGGATACGTCCCTATGTTTCTCCCTCTTCGGTTAAAAGCGTTTGGAATACGTTCCAATGCTCACACCATTCCGAAACGCCGGGATATGTCCCTATGTTTCTTCCCCCATTCTGAAACACCGGGATACATCCCTATGTTTCTCCCTCTTCGGTTAAAAACATTCGGAATACGTTCCAATGCTCACACCATTCCGAAATACCGGGATACGTCCTTATGTTTCTCACTCAATCCGAAACAGCGGGATATGTCCCAATGTTTCTCCTTCTTTGGTTAAGAGCATTTGGAATACGTTCCAATGCTTGAACCACTCTGGAACACCGGGATACATCCCTGTGTTCCCCCCCTTTGGTTAAGAGCATTTGGAATACATTCCAATGCTTATACCATTCCAAAACACTGGGATATGTCCCTATGTTTCGCTCTTTGTTCCTTCCTCACACAATTTCGGCGTGTTTGGAATTTGACTTAGGTTGCGTTGTATGCACTCCTAATTGTTTGTTTTGGACCTCCTCTCATGATTCCGGCATGGTTGGAGTTTGTCACCCTTTGCATCTTCACTACCATAGCAATTCATTCGCACTATCTTGCGCACCTTACCTGTACTTGTTAGTACATTGCATTGTTTTGCATACAAACCGGCTTCGCGAAAGCGTATAAGTCCAATTACAAAACGGCTTCGCGAAAGCGTATAAGTTCAATTACAAACCGGCTTCGCGTAGCGTATAAGTCCAATTATCAAAATCTTCTTGCATACCATTTGCATTTTGCCCCAGCCTCTGGGCGTTTCTCAGCATGCCTATTTTGATTGCTATGTCTAAGTCTTCGGCCTTGTCAAAAATGGGTCATCTCTGGGCTTTGACATTTACTCCCGTCATTCTTATGACTTTCGAGTTCTGTCAAAGAGGGGCAACTATAGACATCCCATTTTTGACCGTCCTCAAGACTTGGACGTCACCGTTTGAACACTCGGTGATTATCCATATTTGTGTTCGTCTTGAGTTCCCGGAGGTCTCGGCCACGCGCCTTGCCTCAGGATCTCTCGACTCGACTGTTTTGTGTTTGGTTTTGCACCAAACACTTGTGTTTTGCCTTTGAGGGGCAGGGAATGCCTTGTGAGGCATCCCCATGCATCACCGGCCATGGCTAGAGGCCACCGGTCAGTGTTTTGTTGCCATTGGCCATATATTTGGCCGGTCGTCACTCTTGATGGTCGGTCGGCACATTTTGTGGTCGGTCGGCCAACTTTGTTGGCCGATTAGCCACTTTTTCTGGCCGAGACCTTTTATTTAGGGGGTTTAAACCTTTTGAATCCCCTGTTTTAGCTTTTTGAGGAAGTTTGAACCTTTTGAATCCCTTGGTTTTAGCTTCGAACCTTTTGGACCCTTGGTTCTAGCTTCTTGAGGAAGCTTGAACCTTTTGAACCCTTGGTTTTAGCTTCTTGAGGAAGCTTGAACATTTTGAACCCTTGGTTTTAGCTTCTTGAGGAAGCTTGAACCTTTTGAATCTTTGTCTAGCTTCTCCAAGAAGCTTGAACCCTTTGCCTAGCTTCTCCAAGAAGCTTGGCCTTCTTGGCCCTTTTGCTCAAAGCTTCTAAGAGAAGCTTGGCCCCTTTACCTTAGCTTCCCTTGGAAGCTTGACCCCCTTGACCCTTTTGTGTTAACTTCTCTAAGAAGCTTAGCACCTTGTCTTGCTCTATAAATAGAAGAGCTCCTTTTCCATTGCAAGGGTTCCAAAAATTTTGCTAAGGCATACAAGATATATCTCTCTCTATCTCTATATTTTGTGTTCAAAAGTCCATAGTTCTTGGCCCTTTGCACACCACCTCATAGCCTAACCCTTCCACCATCAACCTAAGGTTCTTGGAAGGTCTTGAGAGGGCTTAAGGAGCTGGTTTTGGTCCAGAAAAGGGGCTGTTTTGCTGAGCTACAAGGGTGAGCACACTTTACCCTCTTTATTCCCCGTTTTTGCATACACTTTTAGCCTGTCTTGCATGCTGTTTTGGGCTTTGTCATAAATTGAAAAAAGTCTTATTTTGAGATCCTTTTGAAGTTTGTTTAAGATCACTTTTGTGTTTGGGGTCGTTTACCCCCTCTTAGGCTTTGTTTGGCCCCATTTTGTGCTATTTTTGGTGAGCTCCGGGACCACCTTGTTTGGGCCTCCTCACCACTAAAATCTTGAGGGATTTCAGTGGTGAGGATGGTGGTTTAAGGTCCTAAGAAGGAGAGGGCCATCCCCTCTCCTTATTGTCTTCAAAAAGTGCCATTTTAGCCTCATGTGTGAGCATCAGTTTTAAGTACATGTTGGCCATGTCTTAAGTGTTATTTGTGCTTATTTTGCCATGATTTAGCACTATTTTTAGTTGGTTTAGATACACCATGCATGCTTAGCATACTGGTCTTGTAATGCCATGAATTGTCTTAACATGCTTTGTGTTTTGAGCCTTGTTTCTAGCATGATTTTGGCTTAGCTTTGTGAAGCTTTTATGCATGTTTTAGTGTGTTTGAGGTCTGTTTTTGGTTATTTGGGCCATCCATGGCTTGCTTTGTATAGCTACCATGCAACCTAGCTTGTAGGCTTTGAGTGTTGGACCTTCTAGCATGCTCTATTTGCATCAATTCAACACCATTAGTTATGTCATTTCAGTCCTTATAGCACGCTTGTATACTTACATTTGATGTTCCTTTAATGCTTTAACGGGTTGGTGTCTTATGCTCCATGTTTGGCCCATTTTGTATGCTTCCATGTATAGGCCATTTAGATGCCATCTAGGTGTGTCTTTGACCTTGTTTTGGCATGATTTGGGGCTGTTTTGTTTCACTTTGGTCATTTGCTTCATGTGTCACATGACCATAGTTTAAGTCCTTGGGCTTAGTTCCATGCCTTGCATGCTTGTTGGCTTAGGTTGTGTGCCTAGTATACATTGCTTGTGCCCATGCCCATGTTGCATACTTAGTTAACATGCCTAGGTTGCATTGCATGAGCATGCATGCCTCGCCTCTTGAATTGAGTATGATAGAGGTTGGGTTCCATTTGTTTGTTTGATGTGCATCTCATTTGATATCAAAGTGCATACTTGGTTTTCTTGGGCCATCACGCATTGAAATGCGCGATTGGTGGTCCGAGAACCGAGAACCATGTCCCTTTGAGTCATAAACATGATAGGGGATATGTTGGTGCACACATTTGCTTGAAATGCATTGCCATGCTTTGTTTTGCCCTCTGCTGCTGTCAAAACAGGTTCTGCAGGAAGTTTTGGCCGGTCGGCTACATAGAGTGCCGACCGACCAAGTATGGATGGCCGATAGCTTAACCAGTGGCCGGTGGTCATCTCCCTTGGCCGGTGGTGTTCCCCCTTGGCCGGTGGTGTTCCACAACACTCAGAGAAGCAACCCTGAAAATTGTGCCATTTTTAGAAGAGCAGAGCAGGGAAAACAGAGACAACTTGTGCATGGCAGTGGACTTCCGAGCAAAGCCGAGCATGCATTGCATTGGGCCCTCTTCCCGAGGCTGTTTACTGTTTTATTAGATTAGTTAATTTGCTTAACTAGTTTAATTGGTCTGTAATATTTAATTAGCTTGTAGGTTAATTAATTGTATTATTCTTTCGGACCCTCCGAACGAGGGCAATTGTGCAATAAGTGTGCGTGAGTGTGTGTATGTCTTCCAACCCCACGTCTTTCTTCCCTTTTATTTACTAGCTTTCGATGGTTAGATTAGGGCATGTTTCAATTAGCATACAGTATGATAGCATGTTTGCATTCACTCATCCGTTTTGCATGCACCGGGCTCGGCGCATCATTCTAACTGCATTGGTATCTCAATCCCAAATTGAATACGTGTTAGCTGTAGAATTTCACATGTCATTCTAGAATAGCTGAGCCTATCATAGTTGCATTTCTGCATGTGTGGCATTAGGCATTTCTGTATAGTTAGGATCATGCATAAATTTCTAACATAGCTTTTGTTTTGGCTTGGAGTACTCTGTAAGTTCTTTTTGCTTTAGCATCCTTGCATGCGTGTGAGTGTTGCCATGACAGCGTGATTACCATGAGGTTAGTTGCTTATGTGATATAACTGCTTGAATGCCTG
Organism: Camellia sinensis; assembly: GCF_055761805.1. Taxonomy (NCBI): domain Eukaryota; kingdom Viridiplantae; phylum Streptophyta; class Magnoliopsida; order Ericales; family Theaceae; genus Camellia; species Camellia sinensis. The sequence goes on from NC_138968.1 coordinate 16,841,040, forward strand.
TGGATGGAGGTCGAATTACCTAAATTTGAATGATGCATTAAAACTGTGAGTTTCAAGCCCACTAGATAGTGGCAAAACCATCTTTTCTAAAGCCCACTTGAGGGTGGTAAAATCTGCATTTTAGCCTACTTGTGAGTAGCAAACCACTTTCAAAACACACATGAAATGTTTTGTTCCAATTTAGGCGATTTGGTCTATACTTGTTTGCTGTGCACATAACATAGTAATTCTAGGCTAATAAACCGGAATAAAAGCATATAATGTTTTCAAAACAAGATATCATGGTTAGTAGAGGCCGATCTTTGATCGGGCGAGCGGGGGTGCTCATAGTTGACCTTCCCCAATCGTACCCAAGTTCCCGAGCCGAGGCAACTTTGGTGATGAAGGACACGTGGCCTTTGGCACCGAGTCAGGGTTTCCTAAATTCTCCCAAAATAAAATATTTAGGTAGCGACTCTGTATCTGGCAAAGCAGTCCATGTTTGACACTTCTTTTCTAAAAATCTGTTTTCTCAAAACGATTTGCCGGATTTGGACTCTTTGGTTCAGATTAAGAACCGACAACAAAATTGTGTCCGAACTGTAGAGCGAGACCCACGGAATGCATGGAGGAATAGCTACAGAAAATAGACTAGAATCCTTACCCAAGGCTTTAATTTCAGAAATGTGAGATGAACCCTCCTAGTTTCTTCAATCTCTAGCACAAAAGCAAGCTTCTCTCTCTAGAATGAGCTATCTCTCTCTCTCTCTCCCTCTCTCTAGCTCAAAACGTGGATGAACTCAATGAAGCCAAATGAATGATACAATATTCCCTTAACTCATCAGAATATACACAACACACGCACACTCTCACATTTTGAATGAATAACACATGTACACACATGCACTACTTCAACACATCTGCAAGAATTGATCCTCTACACTCAACACCATTACATGCCTCAGCACATCATACACTTAATCACATATTGGATCATGGATAGGATTAGATTAGGTACCAATCATGCATCATTTTAATCAAACACAAGTAGCCTTAATTAATCAAGGTTAGCACATGACTCAATTAATCAAAAAAATAGTCCCAATTAAGGCTCAATTTAATCACATGCTATTTTACTAAATTAAATCAATTTTTTTTAACAAAACTTCTCATATGGTTCCAAATATTCTAGTTAGTCAATCCATGAACTCAAATTCGGTTTCTGAAAGCATTTAGGCTAACAATTTCAAATTCAAAGTAGAAATCATGACAAATAATTTTCAAATCAGATAGATATGCACAAATTACTATAAAGCACATATCACAATTAATAATAACACATAATTCCATTCTAAGCACTTAGTTAGCATTCTTAATTACGAATTAGTAGTTATCTACGAATCGGGATCGTTACACAAAGCTTCAGGCTCGAATTCTCTAGAATCCACCAAAGAACAACACTCTCTTTTTTATTGAATAAGCAAACAATCCTTTGATGTATTCTTCTTAAACCATGAGTTGAATACTCAATTAAACATCAAAGAAAACTAGAAAAAAAACTCCAGATATAAACCCTAGAACCCCTAAAGAAGATCTGGAAGTCATAATCCTAGATTTGGAGCAACTTGAGCTTTTATAGAATCTGAAATCGCAAGGTCTGCTCGAGGGTAGGAATGAACGCTCGAGCAGCGACTCTATATCGCATGTTCCAAACCAGGGTGTACGCTCGAGCGGGGAAATGGACGCTGGAGCGTAAAAACAAGCCTCACAGCATATTTGCAGACATGCCAAACTTCTGGAACCAAGCATTCTCCGCTCGAGCCGGGAAATGGACGCTCGAGCGGACATGCAACTTTGAATGCACTTTTGCATTTTGTAAGGCATAATTCGGGTTGGACTCGCATCTAAGTACTCATAACCTCACTAAAATAAAAGAGCGAATAAAAGTACAATTGAAAGGAGTTTTGTCAAACGGGATTGCTAAGAATAAAAACCTAACAATACATATTTATAAAAAGTTATAAAGTAGTTATATTATAATAAAAGTAAACAAACATATAGATCAAGAAAAAAAAATAAAAGCAAGAAGACCTTAAAAGGCTGAACAAATAATCTAACAACAACAACAACAACAACAACAACAACAACAAAAATTGAAAAAAAAAACAGTTATGATCTATGAAAAACCACAATTTTTCTCAGATGTATTATTTGAAAAAGCAAGATCTGCATCAAACCTGTCATCATCGTCATCATCCTTGTCACCGCTGCCCAACTCCGCTTCTGCCGCCATCGTACTTCGGTCACTGCCAAAATGCATAGTTGAAAATCTAAAAATCTATGTCAAAATCAGAGGAGAAACTCTTAAACACCTCTTCTTAGGCATAAAAAAACCTTAAATCTACACTTTGAAAGTGTTTTGGGAGCTTGCCGAAGACACGCCAGAAAGTCACCACAGAGGCGTCGAAAATAGCCTAGAGAAAGGGGCTCTATAGTGACCCCCTTCTAGGTCCAATGTTTTGCAATCATTTAATTACGAATTAAGTAATGTGTAATTATGACTCTCTGTGGTTGTAGGGTCTAAATTTTTTTGAGTTATGAGCCATTATATTGTTAGATATAATTCATTGTAACTATTATTTTAGTTGAGAAGAGATATTAAATTATGTCTGAAGTGGTATTTGGTTAGAGTACTGCTACCATCCCTACCTTTTTGCTTCAGTTAGTAGTTGAAGATTGTACCTTTGCCGACCAGTTTTTTTTAGCAGCTAAAGTGGCTATTTTTGGTGACTAAATTTTTTTTAGTAGCTAAAGTGTATATCTTTGGCGACTAAATTTTTTTAAGTCGTCTTTTTTAGTCGCCAAATGTGTAATTTCCTGTAATGATATTGGACTCCTTCACCATTGCAACCCTCTATTCAGAACCCCTCACTTTCCATCGAGGACCTCATTTCTCGCTATAACTTGCCTCTCTTTAGTTCTTCCTAGCACACTAGAGAGCAATCTCTTTTTTACTACAACGCCACCCTACCCTCTATAGCCCCTCATCCTTCTCTCTAACAACCCCCAACCCAGTTCCACTTCTAACGCCAATCCCAACTCCACTTCGAGCCCCTCCTTCTTTCTTTGCGCACCATCGCAACACTACTTCCTTCTTGGTCACACACTCTTCTTAGTGGCCAATGGTGGGATGGAGTGAGGCACGGAGGATCACCAAATCAAGGAAGTGTGGTAGTCGAAGCTAGTTGGTGGGGGTAGATAAGGTTAGGATTAAGGTTTGAGAAATTAGTAATAAGAACTGAATTGAAATTTTATAATGGGTTAAAATTGTACAAAAAAGTATAAAAAGGTGAGAGTCCAAAAATAAATAAAAATGAGTGTTATTAGCAGCAAAGTGTTTAGTTATGATCCATTATAGTACTTTGGTTATCACTGAAAGTGGCTATAATATAAAACAAAGTTGTATCAAGACTAAACAATTCCATAACCTCTATATGATGATATTTCCAAAAAAAATGAAAAATGTATTACAGAATTTCTCTTACTAATTTAAATTTGGGATAAAAAGCAGATTTACTTCCTTAAATATGTGTTGTTCTTCATTTTAGTCCCTTAAGTTTGAATTTTGTCATTTTAGTCTTTAAAGTTGTCAATTTGAGTTAATTTGATCTTAGGTTTAACGTTCGTTAACATAAATATGAATAAAAGATAGTTTTGATTCTTAAAATATGAATTTCTTATCATTTTAGTCCCTCAAGTTTTAAATTTTTTCATTTTGGCCCTCCAAGTTATCAAATTGAGTTAGGACTAAATTGACTCAAATTGACAACTTTGATAATCAAAATGATAAAATTTAAAACTTGAGGGACTGAAATGACAAAAAATACATACTTTAGGGACCAAAACTGCATTTTATTCATATTTCTGTTAACAGACATTAAACTTAGGACCAAATTGACTCAAATTGACAACTTTGAGGACTAAAATGACAAAATTAAAACTTAAGGAACTAAAATGACAAAAAACACATACTTTAAGAACTAAAATTGTCTTTTATCCTTAAATTTGCTTATTTTTTAGAGTTTAGCTTATCGATTTGGAAAGATAATATGCAAGACAAATATGATAATTAATAATGGGTTAGCTTACTGTATATTTACAATGGAGAGATTCCATTACATTATCTAATAGTGAGGTGAGTATAATTGTCCTTCTTAATTGAAAATAATTACAAATTTACATTTGTATTTCATAATCATTAGATATGTAATGGAAATCCTCCATTACATAAATAGAATGGAGAGGATCAAAGTCCGCTTCCCCTCCTATCCTCATTTGGATTGGAGGGTGTTGTTTGGGCCTGTGGGGTCTATCATGATGCAAATGTTGATAATTTGAATTATTCATTTTATAAGGACCTTCATGCATATCGTCCATGAAAAAAATAAGGTTGATCTGATAATCGTAACCTCCTCTTCTTCTTCTTCTTCTTTTTTTTTTTCTTTTTTTTTTTGCGTTTATCTTTAAAAAAATAAAATAAATGGCCTATTTTCAAAAATACATTTATCATCTATTTTTTTGGGTGGCAAAAGTGATAAAATGAAAAAGCTTTTATTATTAGATCAACTTAATTTTTTTCATAGACAATATACTCAAAAGACTTTACAAAATAAATAATTTAAATTAATAAAACAAAACTTGTAATAAGTTACACGAGTCTAAACAACACTCCCCCCCGATTGCAATCATAAATTTCTGATAAGTCTAGCCCATTATTATTGATATCAAAGAATTTAATAATTTTTGTACAACTTGAGCAGGAGGTGCATCCACGAAACGTATATGCTTGTGGTAAGGTTTCTTCTCAAGTCTTCTTTGACTTGTCTAAAAAAAGCATATAATTTATAATAATTTTTATTTAATTACCAAGAGATATTAGATTATAGGTTTCAAGTGGATCGCCAAGGCTAGGGAGTGTGGTAGTCAAAGCTAGTTGGTGGGAGTAGATAAGATTAAGATTAAGGTTTAATAAGAACTAAATTAAAATTTTATAACGGGATAAAATTTTAATACAAAAAATATAAAAGGTCAAGAGTTTAAAGAAAAAAAATTGAGTACTATTTACAACGCTCGTTTAATTGTGATCTATTATAGTACTTTGATTATAACTACAAGTGGTAAGATTATGAAACAAAGTTGTATAAAGAATAAAAAAAATGTCATAATCTCTCCATATGATGATATATCAAAAAGTAAAGATGAAATAAAACGTTTAATTTTTTTTTGTATAATATGTTGGTTTTGACTTTTTTTTAAATAATTTTTTAACTTTTAAATTAAAATGGTAAATTATCAAACGAGAACTAAGTCATAATTACATACTACTTAATTCATAATTAAAAATTATAAACTATCATAACCACATATATGGTAATAGAACTTTGAATTTGTAAACTCAAGACCCACCCAAATACTTGACTAAGCAATTGAATGTTCGACACGGTTTGATTGTGGTCTCCACTCAACCACCAATGAATCCATTAGAGTAGTTGACTGACTTGTCAAACACGAGACACATTAATATATAATCCAAGTCAAGTCTACACATTTATACGTGGGGTTACACTCAAGTCTACTTTTCAAGTCAAGTCTTTTGGGAAAAAATTGCAAAAGCTCACTTATAGTAGTCATACTTTAGAAAAAGAAAGAAAAAAAAAAAAAATTACATTTAGCTGGTTTGGTTTTGATTTTCGAGAAACACTTTTTAGAAAATTTTAATTTTTAATTTTTCATATTTTTTTGTTTTCAATAATTTTTTTTTTAATATTTTAAGTAATTTTTAAAATTTTTAGACACACCTAACATAAATACACTTAAAAAGTATAATATTTGTGAAAAAAATTCTTCAAAAAATTCACTAAATATCAAAAATACAAAAAAAAAAAAAATTTTTTTTGTACATTTTTCATATTTTTGTGTATTTATTAATTTTTTGAAATATTTTTTTCACAAATATTTTACTATTTAGATACATCTAAGTAAGGTGTATTTAAAAAAATAATAAATAAAAAAAAAATTGTTTAAAATTTTAAAAATATTTACTAAAAGTAAAAAAATACGAAATAAAAATTTCAATTTTCTTTGTTCTTTTAATTTTTTTGGTGATATGGTGGTCTTCAACCTAAATGCCAAATTTTGACATATTTTTCTCATTCACAATGAAACTTACTAAATACTAATGGCATTTTAATTTGAATTGTGTGTGTGGGTGTGTGAGAAAAATAAAAGAAATAGATAGTACATCAATGAAGTCATATTACTAAGGTTCCGTTTGGTGTAACTGTTAAAATAGCTTATGGATTATATCTTAACAGATTATAGATTATGACTTTAATCGGAAGTTGTTAATCTGTTTAGTGTAATTATTGGATTATAGATTTAAGTTGCTGAGTAGTGTTTGTTAAATAAATTGTGAAATAACTTTTTTAATTAATTTTTATTTTTTGTTATTTACTACTTGTCTACATTTCTCATAAATAATAATAATAATAATAATCTATAATCCATTGGGGTCTTTTTCTATTTTTAAAAAAATAAAAAATAAAAAAATCTAAGAGTATAACCATAATTAACATATCCACAGCAGAAGCTGATAATCAGAAGGGGTGAACAGCTTCTTAGAATCAACTTTTTTGAGTTAAAATAAACTGTTAGAATTAGAAGCTGTTTGAAATAAGTTTAACCAAACAATTCAAAATAATTTTTTCAAAGCTAAAAGCTATAAGTTAGCTTTGAAAAGCCGAAACAAACACCCCCTATGCCCTTGTTTGGCATGGTGCTATCAGGCTAAAATAGTCACAAAAAGATAAATTAAATTAAAAAGTTAATAAGACAAAATATCACATCAAAACTATAATCGTTTCATTTACTCTCACAAAAGTTTAAAAAACTAAAAAACCTAATCCGAACAAGACTTTTTAACTTCAGACTAAAAAAACTAAAAAGTTAACCCACTTTTCAAATGAAGCCTAAAATTTAATTTGGACCATCCATTTTAACATTATAGCATTGGAGATGCTCGAATAGGTCTTACCATTTATATTTTTACTAATATTGTGGTGATAAATCACATAATAAATATGATTTCTACTAATGATCATACATTAAAGGATTGGCCTAGTAATCATAATTTGAGACACTACCCTTTTTTTTAGGTTAGTTTATACAGAACATTTGCCCCGGCATAAATGTGTAATTATGACACGGTTTGATTGTGGTCTCCACTCAACCACCAATGAATCTATCGGAGTAGTTGACTGACTTGTCAAACACGAGACGCATCTATCGGAGTAGTTGACTGACTTGTCAAACACGAGACGCATTAATATATAATCCAAGTCAAGTCTACACATTTATGTGTGGGGTTACAGTCAAGTCTACTTTTCAAGTCAAGTCTTTTAGGAAAAAATTGCAGAAGCTCACTTTATAGAATCAGGATCCCTCCTTCAGTTTTTTACTTGACTTCCTACTTGTTGGGTTATTGGACCTACTTATAGGCCCAATTTCGATGATCTAAATCGCTTACATTTTAAGTAAAAAATTCAAAGAGAGAATCTTGGTTCCACTTTATAGTAGTCATACTTTAGAAAAAAAAAGAAAAAAAAAAATACATTTAGCTGGTTTGGTTTTGATTTTTAGAAAATTTTAATTTTTAATTTTTCACATATATATATATATATATTTTTTTTTTGTTTTCAATGGATTTTTTTAACATTTTAAGTAATTTTTTTAATTTTTAAACACACCTAACATAAATACACTTAAAAAATGTAATATTTGTGAAAAAAATCTTTAAAAATTCACTAAATATCAAAAATACAAATATATATATATATATATATGAAAATTTTGTACATTTTTCATATTTTTGTGTATTTATTAATTTTTTGAAATATTTTTTCACAAATATTTTACTATTTAGATATATCTAAGTAAAGTGCATCTAAAAAAATAAAAATAATTTTTTTTTAAATTTTAAAAATATTTATTAAAAACAAAAATATATGAAAAATAAAAAATTCAATTTTTATTTTTTTTATTTTTTTGGTGATATGGTGGTCTTCTACCTAAATGCCAAATTTTGACATATTCTTCTCATTCACAATGGAAATTGCTAATGGCATTTTAATTTGAATTTTGTGTGTGTGAAAAATAAAAGAAATAGCTAGTACATCAATGAAGTCACATTACTAAGCCCTTGTTTGGTATAGTGCTATCAGGTTAAAATAGTCGTAAAAAAATAAATTAGATTAAAAAGTTAATAAGACAAAATATCACATCTAAATCATAATCATTTCATTTACTCTCACAAAAGTTTAAAAAACTAAAAAACCTAACCCAAACGAGACTTTTTAACTCCAGACTAAAAAAGTCAAAAAACTAACACACTTTCCAAATGAAGCCTAAAATTTAACATTTTGATACTATAATAATATCAAAATTTAATTAGGACCATCCATTTCAACATTATAGCATTGGAGATGCTTGAATAGGTCTTGCCATTTATATTTTTACTAATATTGTGGTGATACATCACATAATAAATATGATTTCTACTAATATTGTGGTGATATCAAGGGGTTGGCCTAGTGAGCATAATTTGGGGCACTCCATTTTTTTAGGTTAGTTTATACAGGACATTTGGTTGGACTTAAATGGGCCTTGCAAGTGGATGGTAGAATTAGTTAAAGTACATGTAAACTAACTTGGACATCCGATTATCAAAACAAAAAATAATAAATAAAATAAGATAAGAAAGTAAGTTATCATAACATTATGGGCAAATTACACTTGGAAGCTCTACAATCCATTTTATCTCATGACATTTACAACGTGACAGTCAACTATTTATGATGATGCTGCGTGCTCCAGATGGAACATGTCGGGTAGATCCATACTTCCCAGACTATTGTTCGATCGTTGAACCCACAGAGAAACCTGCACAAGAGTTCAACGGGGAACAGGAAGTCCCCCAGTGAACCCTCCGATGAACAAGTTAGAGAAGAGATGGAGTGATAGAATGTAGAGATAGGATGGTGATAGAGAACTTAACTTTCTCTTTGTCTTAGAAGCCTGCTTATATCCTTTGTTCATCATTTCTTTGTCTACTCCGAGCTGTCATGTTGGCCGAAAGTCTATGTTCTAGCTTGCCTTGTTTGTGGTGAATCTGTTCTGTTCCGATGTGAAGGGGTTATCGTAATAAATGCTACAAAACTCATTATTGGTTGATGTGTGGTACAATAACTCTGCAGAATCTTTATCTGTTGATGTGGCTGATTCTACTCTTGACAAGTGTCTAGATGCCATTGGTTCTTGGTGTAGCGTTGGGTTCCAGGAAAGTTGGGCTTTAGTGTTTGAATCATGGATTGGACCATAAATGGTGGGCCAAAAGCCCCTATGAGCCTATCTACGTCAGTAGTCCCCTATTCCCAAGTGCAGCTTCAGTCCAACGAAGGAAATAAAGAGGAAGATAGGGGTTTTGAGAGGTCGACGGAGATAGGACCGACTAAGAGGTGGGCCGACCGCGAAAGGTGGCCGAGTGGACGGACCGACTGTGAAGGGGGCCGACCTCGAAGAGAGCTAACCGCGAAGGGATGTCGAGTGGACGGACAGACCGTAGGGGGGGTTGACCGTGAATGGAGCTGATCGCGAAGGGAGGTCGAGTGGATGGACTGACCGCAAGGGGGGCCGACTGCGAAGGATGGCTGGGTGGACAAACCAATCGCAAGGGGGCTGACTGCGAAGAGAGCCGACCGTGAAAGATGGCCGAGTGGACGGACCGACCGCAAGGGGGGCTAACTGTGAAGAGAGCCGACTGCGAAGGGTGTCCGAGTGAACGGATCGACCGCAAGGGGGGGCCGACCGCGAAGAGAGCCGACCGCGAATGGTGGCCTAGTGGAAAATGGAAATGGTGGTGCGCGGGGCTCGAGGAACGGTGGGGCACGTGGTGATGTGAAGTGGAATAGACAGGGAAGGGAAATAGAGTAGTGGATTGTGGGCATACACGTGGCAGGATCTTTTAATGAGGGAGGTGACGCGTTAATAAGAAGTGAAGGAATAGGGTAATATAGGGTAGTGAAATAGCAGGAGCGAGAGTTTTTCAAAAATTTTCAAACTGGTGAAATTTAATCTTGACCCTTGGAATATAGGCAAACCGTGGGCATTTGGAGTTGTTCGCTGTAACGCCCTCAAATTAAACCCACAAATCATACATTCATTACATTCTTAAACTTGAAAGAATAAAGCATAATTCTATTTATTAGAGTATTCATTACAAAAGTATTACATGTTGACAACAAAAGTAAATGCCCTATAGGCTTACAACTTTCCAAGTCAACACTTGGTTACATCAAAAGAAGATTTCTAACTCTTTACACAAAATAGCCCTTGGCTTGATATACATGTAATACAAAAAGATAATCACAAAAAGAGAAGCGTTCAACTTCTATAACCTCCTAAGCTAAGACCTTGGAGGCGGCATAACACCTGTACCTGAAAATAATGTCCCATATAGGGTGAGCCAACGCCCAGTAGAGATATGCTAAACATAATATGAGCAATAACTAAAATATTAGCATTTGATGAATGTTTAACTCACATAAATCAATTCATAACCCATTTCAATTACATGACAATGTGTCCATGTTTCATTCCATTTTCCATTTCTTGCCCAATTTCTCAATTCATAACTATGGCTCAGAACCTGGCCAAATAATTTAAATGAGATTACATCTCATATCAACAGTACTTCCATTTCATTTAAGATAACAACTCAAATTAAACACTTCATACTTCACTATAGATACACATAATTGCTGTATTAATCTCAAATAAAACACTTCCATACTTCATATATGATACACAGATTTGCTGTATCAATACTTCAATAGATACACATATTTGCTGTATCGATGGAGTCCATCCCCTCTCTCCTCCCAAATAATATCCAGTTTAGGAGTCCATCCCCTATCTCCTCCCACACAACACAAGGTATATAAACACATATCATATACATAATCAATCAATACATAAATTTGATGTATTATTCCAACCGTCATATTCGATGACATACACAATTGATTAGTTTTAGTTTGCCTAATCATCATGCGTTGTCTACAACAATCAAGACTATCCTCCACCGATAGCCCAAAGCAGTTATTTCTAAACAGATAATAAATGCCTCAACATATATATATAATCAACATTTTCAAAGTGAGCGATTAATAAATCCAACTCCACCATTCTATCTCATATTATGCCAATTTCAACATTTTCACCTTAATTTCACATTTCCATAACATTCCCAAATTAATTATATAAATTAATTCATAACAAAAAAATTAGGGCTTTCCTCCCTCTTTCTTAACTTTGGCCCAAAGGCACAAATATCAACAACCAACAACAATACCATCATTTTAAGGCCCAAAATACCTATTTATGAGCCAAAATAACAAAACCCCTCCTTATACATTTAGAAACCCTAACTCCCAAAATCACCCAACTTCAACATTAAATCAAAGTGACTAAAATTTATGTCAAAGATCATATAAATGAGTAGTCATCCCTACCTCAAATTCGGAGCTCAAAGGAAGAAGATGAAGAAATTCGAAATGCTCCAAACCCCAATATTTTCGGATCAAAATGTAGCCCTCAACAAGCTCCACACTTTTTACAAAGGCCCAAGGTGAGAAAAATACACCTACTAGATCAAACCCTAGAGAGAAGTTGGAGTTTTAGAGTGAGGTGCTCTCCAATGGAGTTTTTGAAAAGTAAGAGAGAGAAATGGAGTTGAAAAAGTGATCCAAAAAGGTGAAACTTGGACTAATATACAAGTCTCCCCGCTCGAGCGTGGAACGCCCCGCTCGAGCGTCAGACACAGACTCACGCTTGAGCATCGGATGCAACCCCCCAGAAGTTTTGCAGGCGATGGTCCCCGCTCGAGCGCCCAAGTCCCCGCTCGAGCAAAGGGACAAAATCAAAGAGGCCCGCTCGAGCGTCAAAACCCACGCTCGAGCATCGACGACCTGCAGAAGAAAAATACTGGGAGATGGAAAATCACGCTCGAGCGTCAAAACGCCTGCTCGAGCGTCAAAAGCCCCGCTCGAGCGTGAAGGCCAAAATCTGGACATCAACTTTTGGTTTCTAAACACAACCAACCTGTTTCAAACCTGCCCAACACAATCCAAGACTCAAATACAAAGAGTAAAGGATGGAAACGAGAATAAGACAACAACACATCCACGGAACTGAGTCCGGAACACAATAACACAACCCAAGACTCAAATACAAAGAGCAAAGGATGGAAACGAAAATAAGACAACAACACATCCACGGAACTGAGTCCGGAACACAATAAATAAAGAAAGGAAAAACCGAGATCGCTATATTCGCTTTACCTACCTTATTGCCAAGAACCAACACATCCCTGAAGTGAACTCATTTATCTCGCGTGACACATCTCTGCAACACTTTGCGAACTTCCTTGTGCCAGTGTCTGAAGCAATACGTAGACACGTAGGAAGGATGGCCCAAGAGGAAGTGCCAGCCGTAAGGCTTGACTTGTTGGGTGATGACGATGCGGTGGAATTAGCGGAACAGTATTAGGTGGAGCGAAAAGAGGCGAGGGTAGTTGGTCAAGTAGTGTAGGCTTGTTCGATGCCGATGATTGCAGCCGCGAGGCCCATCAGCCAAGTGTAGCCGGATCACTGGCACACCAAGCCAGACAGATCCACGTTTACAGCGGAGGAGTTGGAGGGGGTACGAAGGAAGTACCAAATTCCTGGGAAAATAGGGTTGAGGCTGCCCACGTCCAAGGAGAGGGCGTCAGATGTACAGTCTGACGAGTTCAGCCTATACGAAGAGGCGTTGCGCGGGGATGGGGGGGTCTGAGGCTACCACTTCCCCAATTTGTGGTGGATGTGCTTAACAGGTTAGAGGTGGTGCTAAGGCAGTTGATGCCGAATGCCTGGAAGATATTAATGGCCTGTGCAAGTGCCTGGGTGCAGGCGACCGGAGGGGCAGTCATGACGGTGGAGGAATTCTTCTCCTACTACAAGGCCTCCGGTCAATAGGAGACGTGGGTGACCTTGCAGGCTGTGGTGGGCCAGGGTCTAGTGGTGGGCTTGCCGTCCTCGGTGAAGGGCTGGAGATCGAGGTGGTTTTTCATGTCAGCGAACGGTGGGAGGGGGGTTCGCACAACATGGAAGGTCCCCACAAAATCGGTTGAGCCAAAGTTGGATGTGGCAGTCGAAGACAGGGTGAAGAAGATGAAGGAGTGGAGGGAGGAGAAAGGAGTAAGGTGGGATGAACTGGTCCTTCCTTCAACCTTGTTTGCTCTGAAATTGGGACCGTAGCCGTCTGAGGAGGGTCCAGCGAGGGAAGAATTGAAGGTACGGAGGAAGGCAGGAGGAGGAGGAGGATGAGGAGGAGGAGGAGGAGAAGAGATTGTTCGCTAGAGCGGATAAATATAAAGAGACACAATTGGGGCTTGCCCCTAAGTTGGTAATGAGGGAGCTTGTCCGACCGCGTCCCAAGCCACTGGGCGACAAAGATTTAACCGGGTTTGCCCCTCTTCCGCCCCCAGTTGACCCATTGAAGGAGAGAGGTAAGCTGGAGGTGGAGGCAGTTTTAGAAGTCAAGGAAGAAGAGAGAGGGCGTAGAGAGGGGGAAAGACGCACTGCCTTGAAAAAGTTGAAGGTTGGGGGGGAGGTTGCCCCTATGGTGGAGAAGATGAAAGAAGGAAGGGCAGAGGCGGCTATAAAAGGGGAGACCACCCAAGTGCTGAAGGAGGATAAGGGTCCGAGTGCCCAAGTACAGAGCGAACACTTGGGCTCAAGTGTCCAAATGGCGACGACGGTGGTATCTACCCCAGAAGTAACCCCCAGTCCCAGTGAAGAAAAAATTGGGATCAGCAAACCAGTGATGAGTGCCGCGCTGGCGACCGCGTTGTACCACGGGCGTGCGCTAGCAGGTCGCTTGACAGAAGGGGAGGAAGCCAGGGTCACCGCCGACCGCCTTATTGGAGTGGTGGAGGATACGGCCGTACGGTCCATAGCGCGGTTGACAGATACCGACCTCTTGCGGGGGTTTTGCTCAGCCCAGATGGAGGCAGCGACCCTGGTGAGTGCCTTGATGAACAAAGCAGCACGCTCAAAGATGGAGGTGAAGCCACTGAGGACCCAGCTGGAAGAGTCAAAATTGCAGCTGCACAACCTAAGGGTTGAAACAGCAGGGTAGAGGAATGCCGCTCGAAATGTATGTACGAAGGGGTTAGAGTATGCTCAAAAGGCGAAAGTCATGGAGGTGTTTGTGATGGTGCAGAGCAACTCGGTGGGGCGAGCTAGTGCCGAGCTCCTTGCAACCAAGTCAGAGCTGGAAGCAGAGTGCCACAAGGCGATATCGCTTGAGTTCGAGTTGGCGGGCGAGAAGAGGAAACTAGGAGAAGTCCAACAAGCTTGCACCACCGCCAACGAGAGGTGGGAAGAGGCCATGACCTCTAATGAAGAGCTGCGTGACCAGGCGATCAAGGACAAAGAAACGACAGACGGTTAGATCGCTGAGTTGGAGAAGGCTCTGGCGGAGGAAAGGGCCAAATTGGTGTTTGAGAAAGCGGCGTACCTCGACCTGTGCAAGGCGACGGTGGAGCAATTCAAGGAGTCCGCCGATTTCCAGATAGCTATTGATGCCACAGTCGCCAGGAGCTTAGTGAGAGAGGGGGATGGGGGGGCTGGGCCGTTGGGAGCGGCCGCTGGAAGTAGGAGTGAAGAGGAAGTGATCCAGAGCTTCCAGCGGTCAGACTTCTACAAACATGAAATGGCTGAGTTGTGGGACAGCAGATGGATGACCTTCAAACATAAAGTGCAAGAACTGTTCCCAAACGTGGATTTCAGTTGCGTGAAGGTAGCAGAAGACGACGTTGCCCAGACATCCCTGGATGAGGGGATTGAGGAGAAAGATCTGGCCTCTAGTGAGGAAGAGTGATGTATGTATAAATTTTGTGTTTTGTTTATTTTGTTGTTGTTGTTGTTGTTTTTTTTTTTACATGTAATTTTTTGCAATTCCTACAGCGAAGTGTATGAAATCGTAAGTGTGTAAATAAAACAACGAATTTTTGGTATGATTGTTGTCGCTACGTCTTGTGAGTTGTAAATTTGGAAATGATGAAAATGGCAGAGCAGAATTCAAAGAAAAATGGGTGTGAAAGTAAGACTTGTCTGTGAATAGTGAAAGTTGCTAGTAGATTGTGATGTAAAAAGTTTGGAAATGGGCAGCCAGCCTAACTTGTGAGGAAACCATGACACAAAAATCGTTAAAACTGGGCATACAAGAAAATGTTGAAGAAGTTAAAAATGAAAGACTGACTTGGATGACTATGGACTTGGATTTTAACTAAATTAAAAATGCAAAGTTAGAAATGTAGAAAATGTTAAAAAATGTTATAGTATAGGCCTGGATTGTGACATTAATTATGAAAATGGACTGGCCGAATTCTTCCTTCGAGTTCTAAGTAAAACTGGGAAGGCTCTTCATGTGGTTGAACTCTTCATGCTCAGTCCGGCTGAGGCTTTAATTAACTCAGTCTGGCTGAGCCCTTTGTGCTCAGTCTGGCTGAGGCTTTAATTAACTTAGTCTAGCTGAGCCCTTCGTGCTCAGTCTGGATGGGGCTTTAATTAACTCAGTCTAGCTGGGCTCTTCGTGTTTAGTCTGGCTAAGGCTTTAATAAACTCAGTCTAGCTGAGCCCTTCGTGCTCAGTCTGGCTGAGGCTTTAATTAACTCAGTTTGGCTGAGCTTTTCGTGCTCAGTCTAGCTGAGGCTTTAATTAACTCAGTCTGGCTGAGCTCTTCGTACTCAGTCTGGCTGAGGCTTTAATTAACTTAGTCTGGCTAAGCTCTTCGTACGCAGTTTGGCCGAGGCTTTAATAAACTCAGTCTGGCTGAGCTCTTCGTGCTCAGTCTGGCTGAGGCTTTAATTAACTCTGTTTAACAAGTCGTTATTGAAACACAACGCAGATAACGGAGACATAAAATCATTGTCATTTAAGGCGTAGCCTATTAATCACTAATTTACACCATGTATGAGGAGGACAAAAATAACCAAGTGCGTAGATTGTCAAAAAGAACATACAGCAAATGATCAATACAAAAATAAAACATGGCACTTTACTGGAAATAACGCTTCAAGTGCTCAGCGTTCCACGGGTGGGGGAGGTCTTGGCCTTCTATATCCTGGAGTCGGTAAGTGCTCGGGCGAGGTCTGGCCTTAATAACGTAAGGTCCTTTCCACTTGGCTGCTAGCTTGCCCTTGGTAGGATTTTTGGTGGCAAGAGTTGCTTCGCACAAAACTAGGTCGCCAACTGCGAACTCTCTCGGTCGGACTTTGCAGTTGTAGTGTGCTCTCATTTTCTGTTGATATGAGGCCCGTCTGATAGCAGTGGTTTCTCGGAGCTCTTCAATCAGGTCTAAGTCAGCCTGACGCAATTCTTTGGTTAGTTCTGGATTCAAGTGCAAAACCCTCGGGGTTGGCAGGCCAATTTCCATTGAGATGACTGTCTCAGCGCCGTACGTTAAACGAAAGGGGGTCTTCCCAGTGGGGGTTCGAGCGGTAGTGCGGTAGGCCCAAAGTACGTTTGGTAATTCCTTAGCCTAGAGTCCCTTAGCGGCTTCCAACTTAGTTTTAATGATTTTCAGGAGAGAGCGGTTGGTAACCTGAACTTGCCCATTGGCCTGGGGATGACCCGGGGAAGAGAAACATGGCCAAATGTGAAGCTCTATACAGAATTTCTTGAACTTGGCATTGTCGAATTGCTTGCTGTTGTTTGAGACGATGGCTTGAGGGATTCCAAATCGGCATACAATCGACTGCCAGATGAATCTGGTTGTGTTCCGTTCGGTAATTGTGGCGAGGGGTTCTGCTTCCACCCACTTAGTGAAGTAATCATTGGCAACGAT
Source organism: Camellia sinensis (assembly GCF_055761805.1). Classification (NCBI taxonomy): domain Eukaryota; kingdom Viridiplantae; phylum Streptophyta; class Magnoliopsida; order Ericales; family Theaceae; genus Camellia; species Camellia sinensis. Next base: position 16,858,026 of record NC_138968.1, read on the forward strand.
AGCAAACTTGGTTTGACCTCCACCAGTGGGCAATGGGCCAACTAAGTTAATCCCTCACTTGGCGAATGGGTAAGGACTGCAAAGTGTGATCAGTTCTGTAGGAGAAGCATGGGGGATGTTGGCAAAGCGTTGGCATTTATCACAATTAAGCACGAATTCAGTGGCATCTTGGTTGAGAGTAGGCCAGAAGTAACCGGTGTGAAGGATTTTATGGGCTAGTGACCTGGCACCCGAATGATTACCACATACACCCTCGTGGACTTCCCTCATCACGTAGGTCGCTTGAGTAGGATTGAGGCATCTGAGGTATGCTTGTGAGAATCCATGTTTGTAGAGGAGGCTGGTGATGAGGATGTAGTTGGACGACCGGGCCCTGACTTTGGCAGCTTGCTGCTTGTCGTTTGGCAATTCCCCACTTGTCAAAAACAGAAGGATGTCTGCCGCCCATGGAATAGGTTCATTTTGGAGGAAGTGGACCTCCTGTTGGTTTGACGAAATAGTCGGGTGGGCCAAGTATTCAAGGTGGATGCCACGGCTGAGATCTGACTGGTCGGCGGAAGCTAATTGAGCCATTTCATCTGCCTTGGAGTTTTCTGACTGAGGGATGTGTTTGATGTGGAAAGTGTTGAAAAGGCGAACAAGGGGGAGTGCAATATCCCTTTAAGCGCGCATTGTGTCTTCCTTTGCATCGAATTGCCTCGTGATTTGTCCGACGATCAGTTGAGAGTCACTGAACATCTAGATATGGCTTACACCAATGTCTCTGGCTAGGTGAAGACCTGCTATCAAGGCCTCATACTCGGCCTCATTATTGCTGGCGTCGATCAAGAAACGGAGAGCACACTTGAAATAACCACCATCGGGGGCGGTGAGGATGAGACCATCTCCACTGCCTTCCTTGCGGAGTGATTCATCGACATTGAGGGTCCAAGAGTGGGGGTCTTCCGCCTCAGTGTTGAATTGCCTAGGTAGGGGGGCTGTGGTTGGAGTGAGATTGGTGAATTCCAAGATAAAATCGGCGACAGCCTGCCCTTTGATCGCTGTTCGAGGTCGGTAAGAGACTTCAAATTGGCTAAGCTCGACAGACTATTGCATAAGTCTGCCAGACAACTCTGGTTGTTGCATTATCTTCTTCAAAGATTGGTTAGTGAGGACCACTATGGAGTGAGCTTGGAAGTAAGGTCAGAGTCGTCTCGAGACTATCACCAAGGCCAGGGCCATTTTTTCCAGCAACGGGTAGTTCTGTTCTACTCCCTTGAGAGCCCGGTTAGTGTAATAAACCGGACGCTGGACTAAGCCGTCCTCCCTAATGAGGGCTACACTGACTGCGGTGTTCGATATGGCTAAGTAGAGAAACAGGGGCTCACCCATGAGCTCCTGAGAAAGTAAGAGGGGGTTAGCCATGCACTGCTTCAATTATTGAAAGGCTTCTTCGGATTTGGTCGTCCACTCAAAAGCCTACCGAAGGAATTTAAAGAAGGGAAGGCACTTGTTTGTTGCGTGGGAAATAAAACGGTTGAGGGTGGTGACTCTGCCAGTAAGCCTTTGGATCTCTTTAACCATTCTGGGTGACTGGATTTCTATCAGAGCCTTGATCTTTTCGGGGTTGGCCTTGATACCCTGTTGACTGACCATGAAACTCAAGAATTTCCCAGATCCGACGCCGAATGCGCATTTCTCCAAATTCAGTTTCATTTGGCATTTACGCAGGGTGTCGAAGGTCTCCTGCAAGTCTGTTAGATGATTAGAGGAGAGTTTGCTCTTAACAAGCATGTCATCGACGTACACTTCCATCTTCCAACCTATTTGGTGATGAAAAACGACATTGACTAACCGTTGGTAAGTTACTCCGGCATTTTTCAACCCAAATGGCATGACACGATAATGGTAGTTTCCCCAGTCAGTGATAAATGAGGTGTGTTCTTGATCAGACGGGTGCATCAGAATTTGATTGTAGCCAGAGAAGGCATCCATGAAATTGAGCATTTGATGCCCGGCCGTGGCGTCGACAAGCAGGTCTATGCGAGGAAGGGGATAACTATCTTTGGGCCAAGCTCGATTGAGGTCGGAGTAGTCGACACAGAGTTGCTATTTACCGTTGTTTTTACGGACCAGGACCACATTTGACGCCCATCTGGGATAGTCCACGTTTTTGACAAACTGTGCCTCCAGTAGTTTATCTACTTCAGAAGCAATAAGAGCGTTACGTTCCGAGTGAAAGATACGCTGCTTCTGGCGGAAGGGTTAGAAATGGGGCTCGATGCTGAGACGATGAGTGATGAAGGAGGGATCGATACCCGGCATGTCGGAATAGGTCCAGGCAAACACATCATTGTGTTCAGTTAGGAGGGTTGTAAGGTCAGCCTTGGCTTGGGAGGATAGTTGGCTGCCGATCTTGGCTGTTTTTATTGGGTTAATGGGATCGATGGGGACTTCAACGAGTTCTTCCACTGGTTCCCCTCTGACTAACTCATCTTCGTCTCTAGCGTCGAGTCTTTCGATGATCATAGTCTCCTTCAGCTTGACCTCTTTTAGTGAAGCGACGTAGCATTTTCTGGCCACAGTCTGCTCCCCCCTGACGGTGCCAACTCCGAGGTCTTTAGGGAATTTCATGGCCGATGGTACGTGGAAGTGACAGCTTGAAAAGCGTTAAGGGCGGTGTGGCCGAGGATGATATTATAAACAGAGGGACAGTTGGGTTGACTTTTTGACTTTTTTAACCTGGTGTAAATATCATTTCCCCTCCCCCAAACTATCATGAGTTTTTCACGTTAATCCCCATACTTTGATTTATTTCAATTTAGTACCTGAATTTTTCACAAATTGATCAATTCGACTCCTACTGTCACTTTCTGTCCACAATTGAATGGAATGTGTTGATGTGGCGGGCAAATTGATTTTTAAAGTATAGTTTGGGGGCTAATTGATTTTTAATTTGGGGGTAAATTGATTTTTAAGATATAGTTTGGGGGGTAAAATGAAATTTTAAATGCCACGTCAACACATTTAGTTCAATTGTAGACGAAAGGTGACAGTAGGGGGCTAATTGATCAATTTGTGGAAAGTTCAGATACTAAATTGAAATAAATCAAAGTATGAGGGTCAATGTGAAATACGCGTGATAGTTTGGGAGGGAAAATGATATTTTCTCTTTAACCTGAGCTAAAACGTCTCTTTTGGGATGTGCTTTTTGATTTTTTGATTTTTGTGATAAAAAATAAAATAATTATGGTTTGGATGTGACATTTTGTCATATTGAATTAAAAAATCTATTTTATATTTTTGTGGTTAAAATAGCTCTAACCCAACCCAAACCTTTATGCCAAACAAGCTAATTCAAGACAAAGTTAATTTTATTACAATTCAATTTAAAACTAATAAAGAAACACCTAATGAAAAGCTTTAGAGAGTTCAAAACAAGTCTACGTAACCACAGGGTGGTTGGCCTAGTAGATGACGCTTAAGACTTGCAGGTTTGCTCCCTCCCAAGTCTCAGGTTCGAATCCCTTAGCCAGCAAACACATACCTTGAGGTCACAGACCGCAGGGCGTAAACCCTATTTCGGTAGGCTTGTTCAGGCTGTAGAGACTTAATCTGATATGCATAAGTTGGCCTAGGATACCCTACATGACAAAAAAAATAAAAATAAAAAAAACAAGTCTAAGTTGACTAAGGCCTATTTTGAAAAGTCACACTTTAGTCAAAAAGTCCTTATAAAAAAGTTAACACTTTTCTTTAATTTTTTTACAAGTCTGTTTTTGTAAAAAATTAAAAAATTATTAAAAAAAAAAGTTAAATTTCAAAAGAATCCTAAATAGTTTTTTCCAGAAATCCATAAAAATGTACTACGACAAAACCAAATCAACTTGAAAGTAGACAATGAGCCCAAATCCAACATAGCCCTCGTAAAAGAAAACCACTGAACTACAAACTTTATTTTGCTGAATAGTTAGAATTTTTGTTGATATTTTTCATAACATATTGTCATATTTGGCCCTTAATGTTATTCAAACTTCCATTACTAAGATGATGAGTACTTGGTTTGTCAAACTTTTGGGTAAAAAAAATACTTTAATAAGAATATCCTTATGATATAGAGCACACCATTACAAGAGGACTATTAATACAAAAGCCATATATAAGATGTTAGTATTGAAAGGCTATAGTAATTACATTCATAAACAATCAATTCTACACTCATTGATAAGAATAATGAAAGTAATCCTATTACATAGTCAAAAAAATATCGCTAATTCATATTCAGAAATTATTTCTAACTCACTATTAAAAGTTCTTTCACCTATTGTTCCCCTCGTTGACATTGGATTTGTGGAAGCAAATCGACTGTGGGGAATAGTTAGAGTGTCCCCATCTCCTTCCAACATTTGCACCACAACTTTCATCGACGGTCGGTCCACTAGGTACCATTGTATGCACCAAAGTCCCACAATTGTTAGTTTCCTTATAATTTTCGTGTCACCGTCTTCCTTAATTTGTATTCCTAGATCTTCTTCTTGATCCATTCCAGAAAGTAACACTCACTGTTGTTTTGTGTTACCGTATTTTGCCTCCTTCCAACCATATCTAGCAACAGCATCCCAAAACTATAAACATCTGATTTGTATGACACGTTCCCAAAGTTCCTGGAGAACACTTCGGGTGCAATGTAACCCATAGTCCCTTTAGCTGTAGTCATGGAAACAAACACTTTGTTCCTTTGAACACAATTTTGCTAGACCAAAATCAGAGATCTTCGGCATAAACTTATTATCTAACAAGACATTGTGAGGCTTAATATCGAAGTGCAGGATTCGTTGATCACACCCTAGGTGAAGATACTCAATTCCTTTAGCTATGCCAAGAGCAATGTCATGCAACTTCTCCCAACCAAGTGAATTCTTCTCTTTATCAGTGGATATAAACTTTTCAAGTGAATTGTTTGGTAAGAACTCATAAAGAAGAGCTCTTCTGAATCCGTCAACACAATATCCCACCATGCGATCTTGACCGCGACATGAACATCATTGGAAAGCTTGCCTTCGTACACTATTCCGTAACCTCCTTGGCCTACTTTGTCCTGAAATTGATTTGTTATTTTCTTGATATCTGCATAGGAATATCTTGCAGGCTTGAGAGCTTTGTAATCCTCTAAAAATTTGTCAATTTTTACTTGATCCTTTTTTTTCATTTTGTTTGATCTATAGACAAGATATATTGTAATGAAAACTATAACAAAAAGAGTCAGACATAGGACTCCACCTACAATCATAATAGACTATGTTAGTAAATTTCTACCTCCTCATTGAAAATTCAAATTAAAAAAGAGGAAGGATCAATTCACCTGTAATCTCTAGTTTCCTCAATACACCTGTAAAAGTTTAAAAACTTCTTAAACTATCACCTTTAAAATACAAATACACACAAATATATATATAATTAAAAAAGTTACCATATAGATTCATAATAAATGTATTTTTCAGTGCTAAGGAAAAAAAAACTGACATGATAGAATCAGATATCCAAATAGGGTTAAACCTCCTCAGAAAACAAACAAACAAACAAACAAACAAACAAACAAATAAATAAATAAAAACCATTAAATCAGTAAATAACAAAGGCCTAATCAGGTTCTCAACGCATCCTCCATTAGGTTTACTACCTCTAACAAAAAGCACACAACCTAATCTATATAGCAAGACTTATCATCGTCACACAATCAACAAGGCTAAGTAATCTAATAGATCAAAACAAAATAAAACAAGGGCATTGAAGCTTAAATGATCTTGTAGCCCAAAGACGTTGGATTGAATTTTTTTATTTGGGTATGCTATTGAGTTGTAAATAGGTAAACAAAATCTACGCCATTAATTTGGGAAAATACCGACGTTGCACACATCTGAAACTTAGATTGGATGTCTAGTTCAATTGTCTGAATTGGAGAGAATAAGTTCGGCCCAAATTTCAATTCAAAATTGTGGTAGAAGATGACATCATTGTAAAGTGAACGCAATAATTACACATGAAACAAGATGGTAAACAAAATATAATAATCGTAACTTGAAGTAAAAGGGTTGAAACTGGCTAGAGTACAAGCGTACCCATAGATGGTCATTTGGGCTTGTCTAAGCATTCAGTTGTTCCACTGCTGTTGTTATTCTTGAATCTACAATACTTGCCTTATGCTTCACAGTTCCCACATTCCGGTTTGCTCCAATTCAATTGAAGATCATCAAATGTGATGGAGGCATAACCAAAATTTTCCTATGGAAGTGACATGTTATCCATCCTTGTGCAAGATAAATCCAGGAATGACCAAGAATAAGTGGCATAAACTTGGTGACTCTGGTCACTAAGGCAAGCAATCCGAGACCAATCAAGCCAAAATTGATCCAGTGTCTGGGAACGATTAATGAAGCTAAAGTCACGATAGTAGTCATAATTTGATAGGAATTGGAAGGGAGAGACAGATAAGTCGAGGTTTTGGAGCTGTCGTGGGAAGCATCCATGGGGGTCTGACGTAAGTACGGTTTGAGATTTGTAGTTGATTTTCTTGACAAACACATATTCACAAAATTTGGGAGTTGGAGCATAGGGTATATGCTGTAAGGAGTGCAAGAAAGATCAAAGCTAGGATGATACCCACCACAGTAGTCGGGCTGTTTCCCTTTTAGGTGGAAAGGGAATCGAATTTCAAGGCAGTGATGTCTTGTGCAACTTGTGGGAATGATGCACTCATCATGTTGTTCCTCTGCTCCTCCGAGTCCTACTACTGTAGTTGCTGCTACCATTGGTACTAATAATAGGACTATGACCAACAGAATTCCTTGGAAAATTGCCATCTTAAATTTATTAATGGCTAATATTTGATACTCTGAAACAAAATCCTAATTACTCTACTCTCCCAAGTGTGCGTTGTTTGTTTTGTGATGGAAGAATTTGTTAATGGCGGTGGAGTTAGGTTAGAGAGACAATTTTTGTACCGAGGTTCAAATTTTTGAATCCAGTTGTTTGTAAGGCTTGACGATCACCATCGTCATTGTTATTGTCAGATATGGGGAGGTGAGATTTGTGTATGTTTTCAGGGCTTTCATCAGATGTGGGGAGGTAAAATTTGTGCAAGATATGAAGTAAATACTCACCAGAGAGTTCCAAGGATGTACTTTGAATTGCTTGGTCGCTCAAACCCAAAGCCGATTTGAAAAAGAGTAATGCTATTTTGGCAACATTATGCTCAGTAAATGATGGTTGTGGTATATGCTCTTTTATAGTGTCGAACAACTTTTGCAGAACAAAAAAGGGAATATGGTTCTCAAGTAGTGCCAAATCATGTTGAAGAGTTGCAACAGTCCAAGCATCATTGATAATCGGGTTAGCAACTTTGTCTTTATATTTGTCAATATTGGAGTTCCTCAAAAACAGTTCGAGTATGAAGCACCCATCAACTAGCAACATTTCAACTAACTGGTGGTTGTCTAGGTCTATAGTTTCTGAATAACATCTTCGGATATCTCCTTCCAAAGCTGGTATGGCAATGACACACTTTTCGAGGATAGGAAGTGCTGTTGGAATATGAAATATTGTATATTTAATTTAGGAATTTAATTTTAGGGTTTGATTGTGTAATTTTTTAATTCCTTTTTCATGCATCTTATATTGATTATATATAGACATGGTCTCACCCAAATTAGGATAAGCCAATATTTTACAACTCTCTTCTTGGTATCAGGATATTTCTCATGCCTCTCAAGAAACTTTGGGTTTTACCGTTGTTGAATTTTTTAGGTATCTTCAGTCTCGTTGGGAGGAGTTAGCACAGTATGAGCCATTGAGTGATTTTCCAGCTATTGCCACTTCTATTGTGTCTACTTGTCTTGCTCGCCAGCACACTTATCAATTTTTGACGGGTTTAAAACCTGAATTCAATTCTCTTCGTATTCAGATTTTGAACACATCACCTATGACATCCTTATATGAGGCTTTTGCTACTATTGACAGTGAGGAGCATCGTCGTCGATTGATTCAACCGGTGGCTCCACTTTCTTCCTCTGTACCTGCCTCATCTTCCGTTTCAACTCAGATGGCTCTTGCTGCCAAGTTTAGTTCTCGTGCTTCTAGTAGTAAGGTTATTTGTCATCATTGTCTGGTCATGTCCAAGCACAGTGCTTCAAGCTTCATCCTGAGTTGAAGCAACGCTTTGCAAGGACACGCCCATCGGGCTTTCCCCATACTATTGTTCTTGCAGACACCTCTAGTACTCCTCAGCCGCCTCATCCTATTGATCTTCATCAGCTTCAATCTCAGATTGGTCGCCTTCAAGAGCAACTTGGTTCATTCACTACCATGTCTCCAAGTGTTCCTTCCACTGCTACACTCGCTACAAGTACTCCTATAGCTTTTCATGTTCGCACTGCACCTACTTGGGTATTGGATTTTGGGGCCAATGATCATATGACTGGTGAGTTTTCTTGTTTATCCTCTCCTGTCTCTACTACTGCTCAGACTATATGTCTTGCTGATGGGTCTATTTCACATGTCCAACGTAAGGGTGATGTGTCCTTATCGTCTGATATTACACTTACTTCTGTCTTACATGTGCCCTGTTTTGCTTATAATCTTCTCTCTGTGAGTCACCTTGCTAAAAACCTTCATTGTGTTGTTATTTTCTTACCTAATCATTGTTTATTACAGGACCTGACTTCGAAAAAGATTTTTGGCAGGAGGTTTGAGCGCAACGGGCTATACTACTTCGGGGATCCACCACCTTTTCATCCTATCACTTCTGGCCTGCAAACAGCTATGTTACCTGAGTCGTCTTCTTATGTGTTTTCTTTTCAAACTTTAGCCTTGTGACATGATCGTTTAGGACATGCAAACTTTAATTATTTATGTTTACTTTTTCCGTCACTTAATAATGCTCGCAAGGATCATCAGTTTCATTGTGTTATTTGTGAACTGTCTAAACATACTTGTACTTCTTATATTCCTCGCATGTATCGTGCCTCATGTATGTTTGACCTTATTCACTCTGACATCTGGGGTCCTTATCCTTGTTTGGCTTTTTCTGGGCATCGTTATTATGTCATTTTCATAGATGACCATTCTCGGTGTATTTGGGTTTATTTTCTTAAAAAGAAGTCTGATGTGCTTCCACTTTTTATTCAATTTCTCCAAATGGTCAAAACCCAATTCCATATCATTGTACGCAATGTTCGTTCTGATAATGGGGGGAGTACATCTCTGCTGCATTTCACTCCTAAATTAATCAGCAGGAAATTTTGCAGCAACTCACTTGTACTTACACCCCTGAACAAAATGGGATTGCTAAACGTAAAAACTGTCATATTATGTCTGTTGTTCGGTGTCTTCTTTGTGGGATGAATGTCCCTAAATCCTACTAGCATATGGCTGTGCTTACTACTATTTACCTCATTAATCAGACACCTAGTCGGATTCTTCATGGGTCGGCCCCTTTTCAATTACTTCGACCAGATACTGTGTTATTTCCTCTTGTGCCTCGTGTGTTTGGTCGTACTTGTTTTGTTCAGGATCGTAGTCCAACTCGGACCAAGTTAGATAACAAGTCTCTTAAATGCATCTTCTTAGGCTATTCCGGTCTCTCTAAAGGCTATAGGTGCTATGATCCGTTATCTTGTCGTTTTTATCATTATATGGATGTCACATTTTGCGAAGCTCTGCCATTTTTTGGTTCTAACCCTGTGTTTCAGGATTCCGTCTCGCGTGCACCGCCTCCTGCTGTGCCACCAGGTGCTCGCCTTATTCCTATCATCGATTCATTTGCTCCTTCCTTATCGCCTGTATCTGCACCTGTTAGTCCTCCGCCATTACCGATACACTCTCGTCACCTTCGTGTTCCGCCCCCTCCAGCATCTTCTTCGTCCTCCGGCCCAGGCACACCCTCTCCTATTCCCTCCCCAGCTCATTCCCAATATCCAACCCGTGAACACCGTCCCCCTAATCGGTTTGGTTGGTTACTAGTACTAATCACCATATTTCCCAGTTTTTATGTTATGATTCGCTTTCAGCTTCTTATCGGTCTTTTCTTGGCTAACTTGAGTCGGTCTCTATCCCGCGGTCTATGTCTAAGGCTCTCCAGAATCCCCAATGGGTTGCCGCTCTACAAACTGAAATGGCTTCTTTGGAGCATAATCACACTTGGGATCTTGTCTCTTTACCTTCTGGTGAGACGACTGTTGGGTGCAAATGGGTTTTTACTGTCAAATACTTGGCTGATGGTACCGTGGACTGCTATAAGGCTCATCTTGTTGCTAAGGGCTTTACACAAGTTCCTGGCAAGGACTTTGGGGCTACGTTTGCACCGGTTGCTAAATTGACCATTGTTCGTTTACTTATTTCCTTGGCTGCCTCTTCTTTTTGAAACCTTCATCAACTTGATGTCAAGAATTCTTTTCTTCATGGGGACTTACTTGAGACTATCTACATGGATCCTCCACCCGGGTTTCGGGCTGAGGGGGAGTATGCTAGCAAGGTCTGTCGTCTGTGTAAGTCTCTCTATGGCTTGAAACAATCTCCTCGTGCATGCTTCCATCATTTCAGCTCTATTATCCTACCCATGGATTTTACTCAATGTCGCTCCGACTATGCATGCTTCATTCGTCGTTAGCCCACTAGTCGATGTATTATTTTGTTGGTCTATGTGGATGATATCATCCTTACAGGAGATGACACCATTGGTATTGCTAAGGTAAAACAGAAGCTTAGTTGAGTTTTTTACATCAAGGACTAGGGTCCTCTCAAATATTTCTTGGGGATTGAAGTAGCTCGTTCTCATAGTGAGATATCATTGTCCCAACGGAAGTATACTTTGGATCTTCTTCGGGACACCAGTATGATGGGGTGCAAGCTTGCCTCTACTCCTATGGATCCGAATTTGAAACTTTCGACTGAGTCTGGTGAGTTGCTTTCTGATCCAACTCGCTACCAGAGATTGGTAGGATGTTTGATCTATTTGACTAATACACGACCAGATTTGACATTTGCTGTAAGTGTGGTTAGTCAGTTTATGCATTCACCCCGTACTGCTCACCTTGATATTGTTCACCACATCTTGAGATATCTCAATTCGTGTCCAGGTTTGGGTTTATTCTTCAGTGGTGGGATTCAGACAGGATTGTCCTGTTTTACTGATGCAGACTATGTCGGTTCATTGACTGATAGACGTTCCACTTATGGGGAATGCACCTTCCTTGGTACCCATTTTCTGTCATAGAAAAGCAAAAAACAGGCAGTTGTTTCTCGATCCTCTGCTGAAGCTGAATACTACGCCATGGCTCATGGGACATGTGAGTTACTATGGCTTCGGTCCATTCTTACTGAGTTAGGCTTTGAGGAAAATAATTCCTCCAAGCTATTTTGTCACAATAAGTCTGCCATCTTACTTGCCTTTGAATCTGTGCTTCATGAGCGCACTAAGCATATTGAGGTTGATATTTATTTTATTCGGGAAAAGGTTCGAGCTGGCATTGTATGTCCTTCATTTGTTCCATCTTCTGATCAGATTGCTAACATCTTCACCAAATCTGTAGGACCATCCCTACTTCGATCTTCCATTGGCAAGCTAGGGTTGGTTGACATCTTTGACCTAGCATGAGGGGGAGTGTTGGAATATAATATGGAAGTGTTGGAATATGGAATGTTGGAATATGGAATATTGTATATTTAATTTAGGAATTTAATTTTAGGGTTTGATTTTGTAATTATTTAATTCCTTTTCCATGTATCTTATATTGATCATATATAGATATGGTCTCACCCAAATTAGGGTAAGCCAATATTTTATAACTCTCTTCAAGTGCAAATTTAGATATTCTCATAAAAAGAAGTAGCATGTATCGCGGTTTGTTCTCATTAAAAGCTTGCAACTCTTTGTTATGACGACGAAATGGTCTGATGGAGACAATGCTAGGTGTATAGGCATCTTCCTTGATTTTTACAAGTTTATTTAGAACTTTATATATACTCATCTTCAACGGCTTTTCCACTTCAGCTAGCGAGTTGTTAATCCTAAGTATCCATTCAGCGGGCTATGTTTCGCCTCTTTCATCTTGTTGGCTTCCTTATCATTCAAAACAAAAACAAGAAGATTAAGATTTACATAGATGGGGCTAAAGTGGTATTTGTAGAAAAAATAAAATGAGTCTAACAACCACCACTAGTCCAAACTTATTATATACAATCCTATAACGGTGGAAAAAATAAAGAAAATTTACACATCAATAGTAATTCCTTAAAATTATTACATATACATGAAAAAATTTATAATTTTAATTATTAATATTTATAAAATATACCATTTATTTGTAATTGTTTTAAAAATTACCACTGAACTGAAAGTTTTTCAAAAATAAACCACCACAAAAGTTTTGGGAATAGAATTTTATTCATGGGATTTTCATCATCTCCTTTTTATAGTGAAATGAAAATCTCTATTTCATTTTAGAAGATTGTAAAACAAATTCAAAATCAAAATCAACTGTTAGATAACTACAACATCATCATTGCTTTGAAAACTTCATCATCTAATTTTAAAAAATAATATTTGTTAATGTCTATCTTTCATACTCATTAACCATGGAATTGATACTATTTTTAACGTGGAATATAATTGTATCATTGAACTTGGTATCTTCGCACACACACAGAGTACCAACTTTAAGAAATGTTTGATTAGTGTGGGGGCCGAATATCGTGGATCGCAAAATGGCCGAATGGATGAACTTGGAATATGGAATATAAATATAGTTTTCGGCTTCCTCCCACATGTTCGGCCTCCTACTCTATTCAGTCAAAAGGCCGGTCAAGTGAGGGGGCGATTAAAAAGCAGTCTGCTCCGAAAGAGGCCGAATGCTGAATGGAGAATGGGCCCAATCCCGAGGCCCCAGAGAGAAGATATAAATAAAAGAACATCAGCCAGAAAGAGGCAGGTAAAAATTGTTGTGTTTAACTTAGAATACAAGTAATCTTGAGTGTTAAGACTGACTTGTCCGTCGGAGTGCTAATTTCGGCACCCCGAACCGGAGTGTTTATTTCTTTTCAGGTGACTAGAAGAGGATCACTAGCGTCTTCCAGGATCGGAAGAGTATTTCCAAAACCACTTCCCCACAATTGGCGCCGTCTGTGGGAATACTCAAGCATATCCATGGCGGGCGTGACGGAGGACCCTCCAATAGTCACTGATGAAACCACGCAGATAGACGACTTCACTCCAACAAGCATGCATGGACTGGAGATTATCCCAGCAAGACGCGCTTTGAACTTCGTCTCACCTTCGACTCCAGAGCATGAGGCAATGCAAGCGATCATGGACCAGGAAAAGTAAAACAAGCAGAGGTTGGAGAACATGATCGCTGAGAACGAGCATCTTCGTCAGGATTTGGCCCTAGAGGTGGCAAAATCCAAACAAACTGTGCGCCAAGATCCGGAACAACCTCTGAAAGCAGGTGGTCGACGACCTTGAGCCCGGCAACAAGACACTGATAGTGGCTCCAACTCATTATCCTCGAAGCCTAAAAAGAAGGGACGACCTGAAACTTCCAGCTCCTCCGAAGAGGGGCCACGTATAAGGCATAAGCGCAGAAGAAACAGTTCAGATGACGAGGACCAACATGATCTCTTTGTGTGACGGATCGCGAGGGCGATCCTGCCCAAAAAGTTTAAAGCTCTGTCATTTACTCTCTATGATGGAAAATCAGACCCCACTGGTCACATCCGCTACTACAAGCAAGCCATGACATTGCATGCAGACGATGAGGCCCTCATGTGCCGAATATTTCCCAGCAGTTTAGGACCATTGGCTATTAGGAGGTATTATAAACTGGAGCCGGCTTCGATCAAAACCTTCCACCAATTACAGAAGTCCTTCAGGGCCAGATTCATCACCAACGAGGTCCAGCCGAAACAAGCCGACTCTCTCTGGGCAATGCAAATCCTGCCAAGAGAAACACTAAAAGCATATTCGGCGCGATATTGGGAATGTTTTAATCTTGTTGATGACGTTTGCAATGACTCCATGGCCATCACTGCTTTCAAAATGGGATTATATCCAGATAGTGCCCTCCGCAGTTCCTTGACTAGAAGGCCCCCCAAAACAGTCTGGGGGTTGATGAAGAAAGTAGAGGAATACTGCAAAGTGGAAGATGATGCCTTGCGGGTTAAAACCGGACACATGGCCAACAAAGCGGCCCCTCCTGAAATTGCTCAGCCAATAAGTTTCGTACCACCTCAGAGCCCTCAACCACGACAACGGGCTAAACGAGACAAGAAACAGGATTCTCGCCGATCAAGCGATAAATGCTCACACCGTGCAAATGAGCAATTGCAAGTTAATAGTATATGCACAAAGTGCGCCGACAAGAAATATACGGAGCTGTCAGAGCCAATCATCTCGGTTATGTCCAAAATGCAACATCTTCCGTTCTTCAAATGGCTGTCCAAAATGGTGGGACCTCCTGACACAAGGAGGCGGGACAGACGGTGTGAATATCAAAAAGATCACAGTCATGATATGGACAGTTGCTATGCCTTGAAAGACCACCTTCAGGAATTGGTGCAAGATGGTCGGCTCCAGCAACATGTCCGAACGAGCGCAATCAAAGCAGTTGCCCTTCAGCAGGATTCACCTCCGCTCAGCGTCATTCATATGATATACAGCCTTCCAACGCCTCTTACCGTACACGCAATTCAGTCAGCCCCCCAGAAGCAACGCGCACTAACGAAACGGCCCCACGAAGCTCCGAGTATTATCTTCGACGATTCCGATCTTATCGGCATAACACTCCCCCATATTGATCCACTGGTCATTGAGCTACACGTAAACCGATTTACCGTTGAACGCGTCCTCATAGACCAAGGGAGCACTTCGGAGGTTATGTATTACGAGACCTTCATCAAACTTGGCTTCAACGAATCAAACCTGTCTCCAGATTCTCATCCATTATTCGGCTTCAACGCAAATCCAGAGTACCTGTTGGGGAAAATCACACTACCCGTTCGAGTAGGTACCCAAATAGTGGATGTGGAATTCTTGCTCGTCAAGCTCCCTTCGTCATATAATCTCATCATGGGGCGAACTTGGTTGCATACCATTCAGGTCGTGCCAAGCACCTATCATCAGCTGTTACGTTTTCCGATCGAACACGGCATTGAGCAAATCCGTGGTTCCCGGCAATCCGCACAAGCATGTTATCTCCTTTCTGAAAAGACACCTACGGAGTCGCAGGCCAACTCCACAAAAGGGCCAAATCGAAACAGCCTCGACGATATCGGACGGCTCCCTAGCGAAAAGCCACGGTAGCCCTAGGCGATACCAGCAGTAGCTAGCCAAGTCGTATAATCAACGCGTTCAGCTGCGCTGCTACACACCGGGAGAGTTAATGCTAAAGGTACTTCCGGATGATAGGAGACCGGTTGATGGAAAATTAGGTCCTAACTGAGACGACCATTGTCAGATAGATTCCATATCGGCTCAGGAACTCGAAGCACTGGAACTCGAAGCACTTGCGAAAATTCTGTCATTAAACCCGACTTGTGGGGAATGATCCTAGTTCTAAATGATTCGCCATGTACATATCCCACCTTTATAATGCAAGGATTCTTGTTGAAAAGTTGTAATTCCACCAATTGCGAAACCTAGTTAAAAAGTGCTCCGACGAAAAAAGCCTCTGGATTCGAAGCGCCCTTCGTGGATATCACGATTGGCCCAAAAGCCTCCGGATTCGGAGCCCCATCGGCGCATGACGTCTTTGGGTTGAAAAAGCCTCCAGATTCGGAGCGCCCTTCGTAGATATCACGATTGGCCAAAAGCCTCCAGATTCGGAGCCACATCGGCACATGACGTCTTTGGGCCGAAAAAGCCTCTGGATTCGGAGCCCCCTCGGCGTATGATGCCTTTGGGCCCAAAAAGCATCCGAATTCGCAGCGCCCTTCGTGGATATCACGATTGGCCAAATAGCCTCCGTATTCAGAGCCCCATCGGCGCATGACGTCTTTGGGCAGAAAAAGCCTCCGGATTTGGAGCGCCTTTCGTAGATATCACGATTGGCCAAAAAGCCTCCGGATTCGGAGCGCCCTTCGTGGATATCACGATTGGCCGAAAAGCCTCCGGATTCGGAGCCCCATCGGCGCATGACGTCTTTGGGTCGAAAAAGCCTCCGGATTCGGGGCCTTCTCGGCGCATGACGCCTTTGGGCCTAAAAGCCTCCGGATTCGGAATGCCCTTCGTGGATATCACGATTGGCCGAAAAGCCTCCAGATTCGGAGCCCCATCGGCGCATGACGTCTTTGGGCCGAAAAAGCCTCCGGATTCGGAGCCCCCTCGGCGCATGATGCCTTTTGACCCAAAAAGCCTCCGGATTCGGAGCACCCTTCGTGGATATCACGATTGGCCAAATAGCCTCCGCATTCGGAGCCCCATCGGCGCATGACGTCTTTGGGCAGAAAAAGCCTCCGGATTCGGAGCGTCTTTCGTGGATATCATGATTGGCCAAAAAGCCTCCGGACTCGGAGTGCCCTTCGTGGATATCACGATTGGCCGAAAAGCCTCTAGATTCGAAGCTCCCTCGGCGTATGACGCCTTTGGGCCCAAAAAGCCTCCGGATTTGGAGCGCCCTTCGTGGATATCACGATTGGCCGAAAAGCCTCCAGATTCGGAGCCCCATCGGCGCATGGCGTCTTTGGGCTGAAAAAGCCTTCGGATTCGGAGCCCCTTCGACGTATGACGCCTTCGGGCCCAAAAAGCCTCCAGATTCGGAGCGCCCTTCGTTGATATCACGATTGGCCAAATAGCCTCCGGATTCGGAGCCCCATCGGCGCATGACGTCTTTAGGCCGAAAAAGCCTCCGGATTCAGAGTGCCCTTCGTGGATATCACGATTGGCCGAAAAGCCTCCAGATTCGGAGCCCCATCGGCGCATGGCGTCTTTGGGTCGAAAAAACCCCCAGATTTGGCGCCCCCTTGGCGCATGACGCTTTTAGGCCCAAAAAGCCTTCGGATTCAGAACGCCCTTCGTGGATATCATGATTGGCCAAATAGACTCCGGATTCGGAGCCCCATTAGCACATGACTCCGTTGGGCCCAAAAAGCCTCCGGATTCGGAACGCCCTTCGGGGATATCACGATTGGCCAAATAGACTTCGGATTCGGAGCCCCATCAGCACATGACGTCTTTGGCTGATAGAGCCTCCAAATTCGGCTGACCAAATAGTGTCCCACCAAGCGACGCTCAAGGGCCGAGTAAGATTCCGAATTCGGAGCACCCTCCAGAATAAAAAAAAAACATTCACACATCAAACAAAGCATGAACAAAGCAAAATGTGCCAACACTCGAAATGAGATGCTTAATTAAGCATATAAAAATTCAGAATGAGATATAAGCTTTTAAAATAAAATATTTTTATTCGATTAAACAGTAATTACAAAAACACAATCCGCGTTCGAGCATTACAATATCTATTCTCAACTTCAAAGGCGAAAAAATGCAAGTGGTCGCGTTGGTACAGCGGCAGCGCCGAATCAACGCCCGTTGCTCGGAGAGCATCCGCGGCTTGAAATTCTTCGATCTGACTGTGCTTGAATCCACGATGTTCACACTGGTGAGACAATCACCCTCGAGGTGGAGAGCTTTGACACCATAGACGATGTCAAGGCCAAGATCCAGGACAAGAAAGGAATTTCCCACGAAAACAGTAAAACTCAACGGTCGCGGCGCTACGTCGGCCTCATTTCTCGATCGTGGTTGCGGAGAACTACCCCGTTGCTGTTCCTTTCTTCGGGGTGATCTGCTTCGACGACTTGGAGGCTGACGTTTTTCCCGTTCCTTGAACACCTCACCTCTCGCACAGGTGGGTTCTCTGCTGCGATTCATTGCAGTATCAAGCTCAGCCAAAGTTCGAGCTTCTCTTCTGCTAATTGAAGAAAACTCCATTTGACATTCATATTTATCTAACCCCACGCAACAAAGTTGTTTTAAATCGAGTCTGAACACAATAAGTGAAGTTATTGGCACGAAAAGTCCGAGGCGATTTATTTCTAATCCGTGCAGTGATCCCGAGGTGATTTCATTAACACAGAACTCCAAAAGACGGACGCCGATCGATATTGGCCACAGCCACTCCATGTACTAGTTTTTGGCTTTTTGGAGTTAAAATGACCTAATTATATAAATGGCAATTATAGATGGGCTAACAGTCTCCGGATTCGGAGCCCCTAGTGCATGACACCTTCGGGCCGATTAAGCCTCCGAATTCGGAGCCTCTTCGGCGCATGATGCCTTTTCGCCGATAAAAGCCTCCAAATTCGGAGCCTCATCGGTGCATTGACCGTGCATGAAATGTTCATGACAAGCTGGCATATAACCATTCAAAATTAAATGCCTAGTTGACTCGGGCCGGTCAATGTTTATACAATGAAAACGCCTGCAAACACGTGTGTGCCGAATGCAAATTACAATGAAACATTTAAAATAGGATGTTTTATTCAATCAGGCAATAATTACATAGTATTTTTATACGGCGTCGCCTTCATCCTCACTCTTCTCGACTTCAAAAGCAGAAAACGGAAAATGATTACGTTGGTAGAGTGGTAGCGCCGAATGAATGCCCGACGCTCGGAGAGCTTCCGCGGCTTGAGATGCCTTGATCCAACCATGCTTGAAGCCACGATTTTCACATCGGCAAACTTCTTCGGCGAGTTTCTCTTTGGTCTTGTAACGCCCTCAAAAATAATAACAATAAACCCATCAGATAAGACATGCATTTACATTTAAACTAACTGCATTCCTTTCATTCATTAGAATTCCAAGACATAAGTATTACATGTTAATCTCATAACAAAATGCCCTACGGGCTTACAGCTTTCCAAGTTATCACTTGGTTACAACAAAGAGTTCTAACTCGTTTACACATTAAGCCCTTGGCTTGAAATTACATATAATACATCAAAAGTAAAACGACAAAACTATGCCCGCCACTAGCCTCCCAGCTATGTCCTTGGAGGTGGCATGCTTCCTGTACCTGAAAATGATATTCCCATATAGGGTGAGCCACAGCCCAGTAGAAATACACTAAACCAACCATGGACAATGACTAAAACATTAGCAATTGATAGTTGGTCAACACTGATACAATCACATAAATTACATATTTATGTCAACGACTTACAAGTCCCAATTACTTTTCATTTTCCCTTTTCAACAGATAAGCATGCTAGTTCTATCATCATTCCCACAGATATGTATAAAAACTATATCTCACATTCAGATAAGCATAAAAGCTATATCCACATCCTCAACAGATATGTATAACTACAATATCCACAGATAAGCATACAAGCTATATCCACATTCTACAACAGATATGTATATCAACAATATCCACAGATAAGCATACAAGCTATATCCACACTTCACAAAGATAAGCATATGAGCTCTATCTTCACTTCTCTAGACAAGCATATGAGCTCTATCTACGGAGTTCATCCCCTATCTCCTCCCAATACCTATCCGGTTTAGAGGTACATCCCCTATCTTCCCCTAAACCGCGGAGTACATCCCCTATCTCCTCCTCTACACATAACGTATATAAACACATTGGTTCTATATACAATCACACAATACACACAGTTAATGTATTCTAACAACCGTCAAGTTCCATGACACATTCCATTGATTAGTTTCCGTTTACCTAATCATCATGCATTGTCTACAACAATCTCGACTATCCTCCACCGATAGCCCAAAGCAGTTATTTCTAAAACAGAAAATAAATGCACAAATGGATATTCAATCAACATTTCTTTTCCTCATTTCTCACCAATTAATTATCCCAATTAATTAAACAATGTAATTAGGCCATTTTCCATAATTACCATTTCAACCCTTAGGTCCCATTTTCATCAATGATTCAACAATCATTCCATTTTTCTATGCCAAACATGCACCTAGGTTTATTATGAATAAAACTCCAACTTTTGTAAAATTACACAAAAGCCCCAAACTTTCACAAAATTACCAAACCAAGCCCAACATCTCAAAATACCAAAATTTAAAGACAAAACCCATAGAGAGGAGTAGGTTATCCCTACCTCAAATTCGGAGCTCCAAGGGAGAAGAAGACAAAACTCAACGTGCTCCAAAACCCGAGATTTTCAGATTAAAATGAAGCCCTCGACGATCAACAACTTTTTTGTAAAGGCCAGAGGTGAGTAAATCACTCCTACTAGATCAAAACCTAGAGAAAAGGTAGTATCTAGAGTGAGAGGCTCAACAATGGTGATTTTGGAAAAGTAAGAGAGAGAAGAGAAAGCAAAAAGTGATTTGGAAAGTCACAACTTCGGGTCTTTAACCCAGGTCTCCGCTCGAGCGTAAAACACCCCGCTCGAGCGGCCACTCACAGACTTACGCTCGAGCGGCCAACCTCCCGCTCGAGCGCAGAATGCACTCGCTCAGCACTTTTGCAGAAACAGACCTACGCTCGAGCTGCCAACCCTACGCTCGAGCGTACAACACTGCACAACAAATACTGGATGGGTGTATTCCCCGCTCGAGCGCCAACACCTCCGCTCGAGCGTACAGGCCAAAATCTGGGCAACTAGTTTTGGCTTCTAAACTCAACCAACCTGAAACAAAACCGCCCAACACATCCTATAACTCAAATATGTAGTAAAAAAGGATGTAAACAAGATAATAATCAACTACCAACATCCACGGACACATGTTCGGATCACTGTGCAACAAGGGTAAACCCGGGATCGCTATAGGTCTTTTGAATCCCGACCAGTCGGCCGTCATGGCAACCTTTTTCCTAGGCCGCGACTCTCGCGGTCTCAATCGCGAACATGCTAGCCGTATTACGATCGGCGATCGCATCACTAATCAGCCTTTGAGTAACCCTCTCTTCGACAACCGGGTTGGGGTGACTGGTTGATTGGGGCCCGACAGACTTGATTTTCCTTAGCTCACGCTCAGCCTTCTCGGCACGAGCTTCTAACTTCCGAATGCGTTCATCTCTCTGCTCTATGTCGCGGCGAGCGACGCGGAGACGCATGCCGATCTCATAAGCCGTGTACAGTCCCCTCACCGCGCCGTGAACGCCTTCACAAAACACTTCGAAGTCCGGCCGACCTATCATTGACTGCTGAACTTTGGGTGGAAAAATCTATCGAGCAAACTCGACTGCCACATTTGGATCTCGAATGATCGAATCTGCCTCTATCATCGGTCTATTACCCACGAAGACCGCCAAACTCAATGGGCTAGGAGTCGCGTCGGATTCCCTTCTAAGACGGGGTTGAGGAGACTTACGCTGTTGTTGATTGTCCCTTCTAGGCGACCTACTTCGACGACAAGGAGATTGGTGTCTCTCCTGATTCCTCGCAGTCCCACTGCCCATGCGTGAAGGTTCACCGCTTCGACTCATGGCACCGCCCAGCTCAGCTAGCGTCTTCGTTTCACTTCTGCTGTTGAAGAAAAGCTTATTTGACATTTGCACTTGTTTAATCTTCCTCAAAGAGCTGGATTGAGTTGCTCACTAAGCACATAAATAGGACCCTCGTCCGCAAAGTACACTCCCATTTATTCTCTATGAGGGTAGCATCTCCGAGGCAATCTCATTAATATTGAAGCTCGGCGCCAACTAAATCTAGTCATGCCCCAATCGTCCCATCCACTACTGATATTCGGCGTTCTACGTTCATAAACCGGCTGGGGCAAAGGCAGATTTATTAATCTGATCGGCCAAGTATCTAGGCCCGACGCCGATCGATGTGTGCCACAGCCACTCCATGAACTACAAGCATTCGACCTTTGGGAGTTGAAATTGCCTAATTATCTAATCGGCAAGTATACTTGAACATTTTGGAGTTCATGCACTGGCTGGGGCAAGGGCAGATTTATTAATCTAATCAGCCAAGTATCTAGGCCTGACGCCGATCGATGTGTGCCACAGCCACTCCATGAACTACAAGCATTTGGCCTTTGGGAGTTGAAATTGCCTAATTATCTAATCGACAAGTATACTTGAACGTTTTGGAGTTCATGCATTGGCTGGGGCAAGGGCAGATTTATTAATCTGATCGGCCAAATATCTAGGCCCGACGCCAATTGATGTGTGCCATAGCCACTCCATGAACTACAAGCATTCGGTCTTTTGGAGTTGACATTTCCTAATTATCTAGTCGACAAGTATACATGAACATTTCATCCAAAATAGCAAACAATTCACCAATAACACAATTTAGCACAACGAATAGCTAAGTACAAAAAGAATTTTCATTAAGTAAATTGGGTACAAATTGTAGCCATTTTACATATGAAAACTACTAAACAAAACGCTACAAGTTCACTTGCAAATGCTTAGCAAAAACAAAAACAATGAAAATGACTAGCAATATCAAATGAAAAGTTGTAAAACACATTTGAAATCCTAAAACAGAAACAAAAAGAAGTCTCACAAATCAATCATCGGAGTCAGACTCCAGCGGCTCAACATCCACTTGCTCATATGGAATTGGCATAGCCAATGTCACATTAGCAGCAGCAAGGGCTTTAAGCCAGCTGTGTTTCAACCCTCGATTCTCAAATTTGGGAACCTCTTACACATAATTTTTTAGGGCAGCGCCTTCCCCGACTTCATACGCCTTTGAAGCTTCAGCATTGGTTACTTCCTTCGCCGCCTTTGATTCCGCCAAGTCCGCCTCAAGTTTGGCAATTGCCTCTTGGGCTAACTTGAGCGTAGCTTCGCTCGTGTCCGCCCTCTTCTCGGCAGCCAATCTGAGTTCGTCCGCATTCTCGGCCCTCTTCAACTCGGCCTCGGCCCTGGCAGCTTCCTTTTTCGCCATCAGGGCCTCAAACTCGGCACGACTCCTTTGGCTCTCAACTTCAGTTTGTAAACGGCCAATTCTTTCGATGGCGTCGTGCTGGCGGCGGCCTATCTCAGCTATCTTTCCGACCGTCTGCAAAACAGGAGCAGGAGGTTAAATCCAAACACAGGCATAGAAAGGAAAGAAAAGATCAAGATCTTTACCAGAAGAGCCGATTGAGCGGCTAACGCTATCGCTAAAACGTCTGGCTCCGAGTGAAAAGTTGCCTTATCAGACAGCAATGAAACTGATGAAGCCAGGCTCAACGCAACGGCTGAGTCTTTCATAGCCGACGCGTCAGAGGATATCGGCATGTTTCTTACCTTTGGTTGAACCACAAAAGGCACAACTGTATCCAACTCCTCTAAACGCGGCCGTTTGTCAGCAGGCTCGTCTCCAAACCTGGCCTCAACCTCGACAGGATGCTTCTCGATCGTCGTTCAGCCTCATCATTGGCAAGTACGATCGGCTCCAACTCAGCATCTCGTACCTAAATCGTCTCCCCCGTAACAAGCAAAGGCGGTTCAACATCTGTGACGGGTGGCACTCGGATCGGTTGGCCTCTGCTCGAATGGCCTCTGTCCTCCGCCGCGCGGCCATTCGTTCGACATTGGCTTTTTTGGGGAGTTTTGTTAGTGACAAGCCGGCCATATCTTCAGGAAACGCGCCGGGTAGATCCTCCAATCCGATAAAGACGTCGTCGTAACCTTCCCCTCGACCCGAGGTGGACGGAGGGATGACTGAATCGAGGCTGGCTTCTTTAAAAGCTAGTCGTAAAGCCTCGTCTACTTCGGCCTCGGACTGGCCTAATTCATCAGCGGCATCTTCTGCACGCAAGCAGAATATGGGCCGCCCTCCCTTGTTTCTGAAGGCTTGGACGGCCGATGTATTTCAATGCAACTTCTATCTCCGAAAGAACGGCGTCCTCGGTTGAGGTCAAAACTTTCTTCAAATCGTTTCCTGTACAAGCAAAACCATCAGGTCATAAAAATGAAGCTTTCCAAAGATAACAAAAGAAAAAAATAAACACAACAGACTATATGGCCGCCTGGTTCGCCCTTCCGCCTAGGAATAGGATCGAGGTGATCCTCGCCTTTGCCGAATTCCCAATTGCCTTGGACAACGACCATAACGTCATCGACTCGCTTCCTAGAGCTGGAAAGCATATTCACTAGTTGATGGTCAGTGTCCTTGGCCCTAAGGAAATAGTGATCGTGCCGACCGGAAGACTTGGCCAAGGTATAACAATGCCGAATAGTAGGAGTGCTGAGGTTGATCCTAAGGCGACGGTTTAGCGCTACGATTCCCATTATGATTCTGAAGAAGTTGACATTGCGTTGGGAAGGAATTAGACCCCAATGGCAGAGCACAGCCCTAAGGAGTGGGTGGAGGGGGAAACGGACTCCACCCTCTGTGATTGAAAGGAGAGGAAAGAAGATCGTGGTTTCGTCAACCCTCTCCATATCGAGGGTGTCGTCTGTCACCAGGGACAGACGGACGTCATCAAGAATGGAAAAATGGCGTCGGAAGCTAGAAATTCGATCCGAAGAGAGGAGATCTTTCAAATGTTTCACCATTTTCTTCAGTTTATAGATATGTTCTAAACTGAAAACAAACCAGAAAAAAGGACTTAGAGCAGAGAGGGAGAAAACTTACAAGAGACGGAGAAGGTTGTGAAACAAAGGAAGTTGCAGAAATAGTTTGGAAGGAAGTCTAGCCACAAGTATCTGAAAGTGTATGTATTTGAAAGGACGTCGAAATTTTAAATCATAATAAATAGAGGTGTACGAAGGGGCGGGAAGTTGAAATGATAACTGAGAAGCGTGTGCTCATACTTCTGCATTGGAATGAGGTTAGCCGCTGAATTTTGGCCCTTACTTTTCGAATTCGAAACCAAACACTCCAACCAACCGTCATTAGTGGGGTGTTTGGAGTGCAATTGTGGGGGCCGAATATCGCAGATCGCAAAATGGCTGAACGGATGAACTTGGAAAGATGGAATATAAATACAGTATTCGGCTTCCTCCCACATGTTTGGCCTCCTACTATATTCGGTCCAAAGGCCGGTCGAGTGAGGGGGCAATTGAAAAGCAGTCTGCTCCGAAAGAGGCCGAATGCCGAATGGAGAATGGGCCCAATCCCGAGGCCCCAGAGAGAAGATATAAATAGAAGAACATCAGTCAGAAAGAGGTAGGTGAGAATTGTTGTGCTTAACTTAGAATACAAGTAATCTTGAGTGTTGAGACTGACTTGTCCGTCGGAGTGCTAATTCCGGCACCCCCAACTGGAGTGTTTATTCCTTTTTAGGTGACTAGAAGAGGATCACTATCGTCTTCCAGGATCGGAAGAGTATTTCCAAAACCACTTCCCCACAATTAGTAAAATTAACAGTAAAATAATTAATAATTAATGAGATATGCAGTTGAATTAGTGATATATATAATTTCCTTTTATCCAAGTTTGTTTTACAATAAATATACAAATATATAATTCTAATTATATATATGTTTTACATTATTAATTGAGAAATTAAAAAATTCATCAATTTTATTAAATAAATTAGTCATTAAATTTAATCTAAATAATAAAATTTACAATCAAATAATAAAATATAAATTTCATAAATTAATAATTTCAATTTTATATTATATATAATTCACTCGATAAAAAATTGTCCCACTTTAAGTGACTTGATCACGCGAATGCATAACATTCACCAATAAATGCACCTTTGTCTTGTCCTCTTGGCCATGTGATATGGGACATAGGATAAGTAAACGGTAATGATACATTCCATTAAAAGTGGTGCTCTAAAGCATCACTAATGAGTTGGCAAGTACTTTAAATAAAAAAAATAAATAAATAAGACACAAGCAGTGGGCTCCGTCCTCTGCCACATCACTAGTGGTGCTTTTAGAGCACCACTTTTAGTGGTCTCAAGCATTATTGTTAAGGGGCCTTCTCAAAATAAGGAACCTTAAGACATTCCTTAATTTGCCTAATGTATAGGCCGCCCTTGTTTAGAACCCGGTAGGGTCCATTTAATATACCTTGGGGATAATTTCTGAGTCTGTAACACATATGATATATCATTTACTTATATATTTTTGTGACTTAAGTTACACACTTTCATAAGAATTTACGACACAATTTATGATTAACTTATGTTAATTTGTATTTTGTGAGGTAACTTACGTATATTTGTAAGAATTTATGTCAAATTGAGATTTTTCAAATTTTTGTGGATTAATTTATATGAATTTGTGTTTAAGTTACGCTATTTTATGAGGTGACTTATGTAAGTTTATAAGAACTTATATCAAATTATAATTTCTTAAATTTTTATAGATTAATCTACACGAATTTATATTTATATTATGTAATTTTATAAAATAACTTATGTATTTTTATGAAAATTTACGTAAATTTACATATCCCTCGAAATACAGGCCCTGTTTGGTAGGGCTTATTTCTAGTTTATTTCAGCTTTTAGCTTAATTTAAGCTATTTTGATGTGTTTGGTTCAGCTTAACAATATAACTTATAGCTTTTTATAAGTTAAAAATTAACTTATTCTTTGAGTGGAAGAGGAGAAACTTCATTTATAAGTCAAAAATCAACTTATATTCACAATTATAAATTATAAACTATTAAGATATAAATTATAATCACTTTTTCATAATTCTACTAAACGGGCCATAGTGTGCAACCGTTCCATACCTAAACACTTTTTTGTGAGCTTTTCTTTACACGTGCATACATGAACCTAAAAATGAACTTTTTATCGATTAAATTTGAAAAATATCTCGTAACTCAAATTTTGTGACTCAAAAGTGATTTAAATGGCAAAACGACGTCGTTTTGGCCATTTTTATATTGTTCTGTACTCAAAACGACATCGTTTTAGCCATTTTTATATTGTTCTGTACTCAAAACGACGTCGTTTTGACCATTTAAGTCACTTTTAAATCACAAAATTTGAATTACGTAGCATTATTGATTAAATTTTTAGTGGATAAATGTGTAAATTCACGTAGTCTTATCATAGGTCCCATATCACACGCCAAGAGGACAATAATTAATGGCTCTTTATCGAGTGAATTAATGGCTCTGTACATTTATTGGTAAATGCTATGCATTCACGTGATCCAAGTCACTTAAAGTGGGACCATTTTTTATCGAGTGAATTATAATTGCGATTTTTCAAATTTTTGTGGATTAATTTATATGAATTTGTGTTTAAATTACGTTATTTTATGAGGTGACTTATGTAAGTTTATAAGAATTTATATCAAGTTATAGGGTATGTTTGGTAGATGAGTTTTAAAAAAAAAATTCTAAAAAATTGTTTGTTTTGAGTTTTTTTTAAAAAAATTTCAAAATCACTCTCTCTCTTATATATCAATCATTCATTTTCTCTCTCTTACACATCAATTTTTAAAATTTTTATAGATTAATTTATGCGAATTTATATTTATATTGTGTAATATTATAAAATAATTTATGTATTTTTATGAAAATTTTCGTAAATTTACATACCCCTCGAAATATAGTGTGCAACCGTTGCACACCTAAACACTTTCTTGTGAGCTCTGCTTTACACGTGCATACATGAACCTAAAAATGAACTTTTTACCCACTAAATTTTTAGTCCGTAAATGTGCGAATTCATGTAGTATCTTAGGTCCCATATCACACGCCAAGAGGACAAATTAACGAATGTCTTAAGGTTCCTTATTTTGAGAAGGCCCCTTAAGACCCTTCATATTGGCTTCACATTGATAAAAAAAAATATTAAAAAGCTATGGAGTATATAATTTTTTTGAACCAAAAAAGTACGACTAATTGATATATTATTTTAAGGACAAATTATTAACACCCCTTCGAGGTTTGATTAAATTATAGATTTCTTCCTAAAGTTTGAGAAATTACATACCGCTTCCTAAAGTTTATATTTCCATAACAAATTGCCTCTTAAGATTTATATTTCCATAACAAATTACCTCTTCATTTGTTATACAAATATAACCCTTAAGGGGCAATTTGTAATTTTTCAAACCTCAGGGAGAAATCTGTATGTTAGTCAAACCTTGAGGGAGATGTTGGTAATTTACCCTTTTTTTAATGGTGAATGTAATAATCTTTTTTAATTAAATAATTATAAAAAAATTTAATGATGAATGTAATAATCTTTTTTAATTAAATAATTATAAATTTATATTTCTAATCGATAGCCATTAGATATGTTATGGGAATCCTTCTTTAATCCAAACAAGAAACTCTCATTGTGAGGCACCAAATAACATGTCTCATAGCAATATACCAAAGATCTAACAAAAACAACTTAAGATTCAAAACAAAGAGAGAAATAGAGACAAGAACAATAATTAAATTCTCTAATTAGCTAAAAACAAGAAATAACTCTTAGTAGGACCTCTAAAAAGCCTCCAAGGATCTATAAAAGACCACCAAAGCAAGAACTACAAGAGGTCATCAAGGATGCCAAAACTTCACTAAGATCTATAGTAACCAAGCGAAAATTTACAAAACATGAAAGATCATCAAACAAAGAGAAAATTCCAAAAAATAAATAAATTGAAGAAGCCAATGGCCTCTCTACAAAAGCAAACCCCAAGAAACTATGAAATCCAATCAAAGGAGTGACAGACTTCATATTTTTCTTTTAGCCGAAGAGTCCTTAAGCCTTCATTTGGAATGTGAGTTGGTTTTTTAATTTTTTGACTTTTTGACTATTTTAGCTTGGGCTAAAAAGTCTCGTTTGGGATGGATTTTTTAGCTTTTGTGAGAGAAAAAATAAAATGATTATGGTTTGGATGTGATATTTTGTTTTATTGAGTTAAAAAGTTTATTTTGTCTTTTTGTGACTAAAATAACCCCAACCCAAACCTTAACCTTTATGCCAAACCAGCTAATTCAAGACAAAAGGCATCGTTTGGCAACTACATATTTTAGTCAAAAAGTCACTATAAGTTGTCACATCACTCTCTCTACTTTTATGCACATTTTTTTGTAAAAAGTCAAAAAATTACTAAAATAACTTATCCCCAAACGAGGCCAAGTTGATTTTTTTGCAATTCAATTTAAAACTAATAAGGAAACACCTAAAAAAAAGTTTTAGAAAGTTCAAAACAAGTCTAAGTAACTACAAGGTGGTTGGCCTAGTAGGTAACGATTGGAGCTTGCAAGTTTGCTTCGTCCAAAGTCTCAGGTTTGAATCCCCTAGCCAGCAAACACATACCTTGGGGCCACGGACCGCAGGGCGTAAGCCCTATTTCGGAAGGCTATTATTTGGGATGATCTAAATAAGTGCACTTTTTGACTTTTTATGAAATATGGATTGGGTTTGGATTGGGTTTGAAGTGATGTGTTAGAGAGGTGATGTGACTTAAATAAGATGATGTGACTTAAATAGGATAGTGACTTTTTGACTTTTTTCAAACATGCCAAACTAGCCCTTAGTCTGGTGCGCGTAAACTGGCCTAGGATACCCTACATAACAAACAACAACAACAACAAAAGTCTAAGTTGACTAAGGCCTATTTTGAAAAGTCACACTTTAGTCCAAAAAATCCTTATAAAAAAGTCAACACTTTTTTTTTAATTTTTTTACAAGTTTTTTTCGTAAAAAGTTAATTTTTTTATAAAAAAAAAAAAGTCAAATTGCAAAACAATCCTAAATAAATTTTTCCACAAATCCATAAAATGTACCATGTCAAAACCAAATCAACTTGAGAGTAGACAATGAGCCCAAATCCAGGGTAGCCTTCATAAAAGAAAACCACTGAACTATAAACTTTCTTTGCTGAATAGTTAGAATTTTTGTTGATATATTCCATAACATATTGTCATATTTGGCCTTAAATGTTATTCAAACTACCATTACTAAGATGATGAGTACTTGGTTTGTCAAACTTTTGGGTAAAAAAATACTTTAATAAGAATCTCCTTAGGATATAGAGCACACCATTACAAGAGGGCTATTAATACAAAAGCCATATATAAGATGTAGTATTGAAAGGCTATAGTAATACCATTCATAAACAATTAATTCTACACTCATTGATAAGAATAATGAAATTAATCCTATTACATAGTCAAAAAAATATTGCTAATTCATTATTTCATTCAGATGCATAAATTATTTCTAACTCACTATTAAAAGTTCTTCCACCTATTGTTCCCCATGTTGACATTGGATTTGTGGAAGCAAATGGACTGTGGGGAACTGTTAGAGTGTCTCCAACTCCTTCCAACATCTGCACCACAACTTTCATCGATGGTCGGTCCACTGGGTACCATTGTATGCACCAAAGTCCCACAATTGTTAGTTCCCTTATAATTTTTGCATCCCCGTCTTCCTCAATTTGTATTCCTAAATCTTTTCCTTGATCCAAACGTTTATATATCCATTCCGAAAAGTAACACTCGCTATTGTTTTGTGTTACCGTATTTTTCCTTCCTCCAACCATATCTAGCAACAACATCCCAAAACTATAAACATCTTATTTGTATGACACGTTCCCAAAATTCATGGAGAACACTTCGGGTGCAATGTAACCCACAGTCCCTCTAGCAGTAGTCATGGAAACAACACTTTGTTCCTTTGAACACAATTTTGCTAGACCAAAATCAGAGATCTTCGGGGTAAACTTATTATCTAACAAGACATTGTGAGGCTTAATATCGAAGTGCAGGATTTGTTGATCACACCCTAGGTGAAGATATTCAATTCCTTTAGCTATGCCAAGAGCAATGTCATGCAACTTCTCCCAACCAAGTGAATTCTTCTCTTTTCAAGTGAATTGTATGGTAAGAACTCATAAAGAAGAGCTCTTCTGAATCCGTCAGCACAATATCCCACCAAGTGAACCACATTGATATGGTGGATTCTACTCATTGTTTGCACTTCATTGATGAACTCATCACCAGTTCCTTTCACATTGTTGAGGATCTTGACCGCGACATGAACATCATTGGAAAGCTTGCCTTTGTACACTATTTCGTAACCTCCTTGGCTTACTTTGTCCTAAAATTGATTTGTTATTTTCTTGATATCTGCATAGGTATATCTTGCAGGCTTGAGAGCTTTGTAATCCTTCAAAAATTTGTCAATCTTTACTTGATCCTCTTTTTTCATTTTGTTTGATCTATAGACAAGATATATTGTAATGACAACCATAACAAAAAGAGTCAGGCCTAGGACTCCACCTACAATCATAATAGACAATGTTAGTAAATTTCTACCTCCTCATTGACAATTCAAATTAAAAAAGAGGAAGGATCAATTCACCTGCAATCTCTAGTTTTCTCAATACACCTGCAAAAGTTTAAAAACTTCTTAAACTATCACCTTTAAAATACATATACACACAAATATATATATATATATATATATAATTAAAAATTTTACCATATAGATTCATAATAAATGCATTTTTTAATGATATGGAAAAGAAACTGACATGATAGAATCAGATATCCAAATAGGGTTAAACCTCCTCAGACAAACAAACAAATAAATAAATAAAAACCATTAAATCAATAAATAACAAAGGCCTAATCAGGTTCTCAACACATCCTCCATTAGGTTTACTACCTCTAACAGAAAGCACATAACCTAATCTATATAGCAAGACTTATCATCGTCGCACAATCAACAAGGCTAAGTAATCTAATAGATCAAAACAAAATAAAACAAGGGCATTGAAGCTAAAATGATTTGGTTGCCCAAAGACGTTGGATTGAATTTTTTTTAATTGGGTACACTATTGAGTTGTAAATAGGTAAACAAAATCTAAGCCATTAATTTGGGAAAATACCGACGTTGCACACATCTGAAACTTAGATTGGATGTCCAGTTCAATTGTCTGAATTGGAGAGAAGAAGTTCGGCCCAAATTTCAATTCAAAATTGTGGTAGAAGATGACATCATTGTAAAGTGAACACAATAATTACACATGAAACAAGATGGTAAACAAAATATAATAATCGGAACTTGAAGTAAAAGGGTAGTGTCACGACCCAAACTCGCCCCTATGGGTTTAGCATCGTAACCAGCCAGTAATCTGCGATTACCAAAGGCCTGCTTAACAGTAATGACAATAGTCCAGAGTAAAGGGCTGGCAGAAGCCAATCAGTAAATAAAAGATGTCCAATGAGCTGTGAAAATCTGAAATGGAAGAAAAATTTTATGGACAAAACCACATTCATAACCATAAACACATATACATATCAGATACACATAACATCCAGGTTAGGGACCTAATCCCTACACCATAGCTGTACAATCAAGTCTTATTCCGTCGGTACAAAACAGGGACAAAAGGGTGAATATGAAGCACCCCAAAAATAGCCTTGGCTTGAGCAGACTCGAAACCTCGAAATGAGGCATAAGGGTTGGTTGGACAAAACATGAGCTTAACTCGACGCTTCTAGCTTCGGTTTGGTGCCTGGCCGCCTACATACATATATAAACTGTGAGCTAAAGCCCAATGAATAACAAATGTGTAAAGGGGTTAAGAATGAATGTCCTTTCAGTAATCAAAACAGTCATTTGCATCAGTAGATCAATTATTCGATCAGTGGCTCATATTTCACGTCATATCAGTCATTTAGAAACCATAGCGATCATACGTGGTACATCCAATAGCAGAACAATACAGTATGTAACGCCCTTAAAATAATACATAAAATCCATCACTTTAGACATGCATTGATATAAAAGAAATCAACCATTTCTATTCATCAGAGTAGTTCTTACTACAATATTACATGTTAACATCAAAAGCAAATGCCCTATGGGCTTACAGCCTTCCAAGTCAACACTTGGTTACACAAAAGAAGAGTACTAACTCTATACAAAATAAGCCCTTGGCTTGATATACATGTAATACAAACAAAATAAACAAAAGGAGTCTTCAACTCTCATCATCATCCAAGCTATGTCCTTGGAGGTGGCATGCTACCAGTACTTGAAAATATTGTCCCATATAGGGTGAGCCAACGCCCAGTAGAGATATGCTAAATACAGTATGAGCAATAACTAAGTCATTAGCAATTTATAAATGTTCAATTCCCATAAATCATTTCATAATCCATTTCCTTTACATGACCACTATGTCCATGTTTCATTTCATTTTCCATTTCTTATCCAATTTCCCATTTGCAACAACGGCTCAGAACCTGGCCAACAATTTTCATGAGACAGTGACTCATATTAAACGTTTCTCATTACACAATAGATAAGCCTACTAGCTATATCAACATCTCAACAGATAAGCATACAAGTTGTATCCACACTTCAACAGATAAGCATATGAGCTATATCAACACTTCCATAGATAAGCATATGAGCTGTATCACCACATTATCTGACAAGCATATGAGCTGTATCAGTGGAGTCCATCCCCTATCTCTTCCCAAACAACATCCGGTTTAGAGGTCCATCCCCTATCTTCCCCTAAACCGTGGAGTACATCCCTATCTCCTCCCACACATACAACGTATATACACATAGGTCATATACACAATCAATCAATACATAACGTTAATATATTCTACTAACCGTCATACTCTATGACACATCCAATTGATTAGTTTTAGTTTACCTAATCATCATGCATTGTCTACAACAATCATAACTACCCTCCACTGGTAGCCCAAAGCAATTATTTCTAAATAGATAATAAAAGCTCCAACAGATACAATATCAATGTTTTCAAAAGTGAGCGATTAATAAATCCAACTCCACCATTCTACCATATAATGAGCCAATTTCATTATTTCCAACTCAATTCCAAATAACCACAATTTTCCCAAATTAATTATACTAATTAATTTATACAACAAATTAGGGTTTTCTACCCCTCTTCCCAATATCAACCTAATGGTCCATATATCAACAACCAACATCAATATCTTTATTTTGAAACCCAAAATACACATTTTTGAATCAAAATAACGAACTCCTTTTTATACGTTTTGAAACCCTAGATCCCAAATACAAACCATTTAACAAAATGCTCAAAAATCTAGGTCAAAACCCATAGTCGTGAGTAGGAATCCCTACCTCAAATTCGGAGCCCAAGGGAAGAAGATGAAGAAAGTCAAAATGCTCCAAACCATAAGTTTCTCGGATCAAAATGTAGCCCTCGACGATCAACCAAACTTTAACAAAGGCCAAAGGTGAGGAAATAACTCCTACTAGATCAATACTTAGAGAGAAGTTTGAGTTTTAGAGTGAGGTGCTCTCTAATGGCTTTTTTGGAAAAATAAGAGAGAGAAAGAAAGAGTGAGAAAAAGTGATTTAAAAATGCCCCACAGCCAACTGATATACGACATTTCCGCTCGAGTGGAAAATACAACGCTCGAGTGTCAAGAACAAAAACTAGGTCTGCTCGAGCGCGAGAAGGACCGCTCGAGCGCCAAGACACAAGAATAAAGTACATCTGCTCGAGCGAGAAAACCAGTCCGCTCGAGCGCAAATTTCCCTCTCCCAGAACTTTCACCGAGACAGTACTACCCGCTCGAGCGCCAACAAACCCGCTCGAGCGCGATCAGCTCGAGCGCAG
Organism: Camellia sinensis; assembly: GCF_055761805.1. NCBI lineage: Eukaryota > Viridiplantae > Streptophyta > Magnoliopsida > Ericales > Theaceae > Camellia > Camellia sinensis. Next base: position 16,892,507 of record NC_138968.1, read on the forward strand.
GAAACCCGCTCGAGCGTAGAAATCACACTTGCAGAAGTTTTGCAGGGACACGAACTACTGGAAGTGTGCAATCTCCGCTCGAGCTCCAGAACACCCGCTCGAGCGGTCAACCAAAAACCAAACTCCGCTCGAGCGCAGAATTACCCGCTCGAGCGTAACACTAAAAACCTGGGCAATAACACTAGAGACCAAAACTCATCCTACCTGTTTAAAACATGCCCAACACATCCTAAAACTCAAACATAAGGAATTTAAAGGATGACAACAAGGTATACAACCACCAACCCCACGGAAACAAGGTTCAGAATACAACAAATACAGAAAGGGAAAACTGGGATCGCTATACAGTAGGTCTTAATAGATCGAACAGTCAGTTGATGTCCATCGAAACAGTAAACAGTATTGGTTCCAAACATTGGAACTAACAGAGATCTCTGTAACAGTAGCAGTAACAGTAACAGTAACAGTAACAGTACAGTAGCGGTAACAGTAATAGTAACAGTAACAGTACAGTAAGTTGCTGTGGATGCCACGAGTACAGTTCATGAAATAGGACAAACATTCATTCAGTAAACAATGACACTTTAGAAAGCAGTACAGTCGATCGTTCAGAAAATACTTATGATTGAGCATATCTTTACAACATTGTTACTCACAGAGTATTGGGTTATAGGTAGGCTAATCAGCGTCCTCGGATGCCAACCCTACACAGATGCAGAACGAACACACACTAAATTACACACTCAGGATTAATAACTTAGCCCCTATCTTGACTTGGTGTGGTTCTATAACATTATCTTCATTAAGATGCCTTAAACATGGCCTAGGAATGCCTAGGATGGGATGAGGATGCAAAAAATATGCACTAACAACATTTCCAAAATTTGCTGAAAACAGGGGTCTCGCTTGAGCGTGGCTTTCTCCGCTCGAGCTAGCCTACCGAAACAGAGAGGTCGCTCGGGCGTAGACTCCCTCGCTCGAGCGGTCTGCAAAAACACGAAAAGTATTGGTTGCTGAAATTCTCCGCTCGATGCTCGCCTGAGCGTGAGACACGGTTCCTCACTCGAGTTCAGGTCTCGTCGCTCGAGCGTGCGTCCGCACATGCAAAAACTTGAGAGCTTGCAAGTTACGCTCGAGCGGAACTCCGAAAACAAAGGTGGTCGCTCGAGCGTGGAAGCCAAAATCTGGGTTTTCCAGATTTGCTCCCAAAGCCCAAACCAAGAATCAAACATACCAAAACTCATCCTTTTGGGCCAATTTTTTGGAAAACACTTAGAAACTCATAATACAACATGTTTTGAAGATCATTTCATAAAATCAAGCCCAAAGGTGTGACAATTAAGCACAAATTTAAATGTAAACATGAAGAACAATGCAGGAACATAACATGCATGAGTTCTTATAAACTCTAATGCTCCAAGATATGATCAAATGCAAGATTGAGCTCAAAAACATGGTGAATTTCTACAGTATAACCATAATATGAACATGCATGTGGAAATTCACATGAAAATTATCTTCAGATTCAATGATATGGACATGCATGCAAACATTGTTACTCACTTCAACACTTTAAGCTAATTCTTGACTCTAATCACCAATTTTCCCATGAACCATTCATGTAACAACTTAAATTCAAAATTAAAAGAATGAATTTCCTACCTTAAGTCTTGAATTCCAAGTGTGGTAGCTTAAACATGCAATTCTCCTTCAATTCCTCTAAATTTCAAGCCAATCTCTAGATGAATTCAATTTTCCCCTATTCTCCCTCTCTCATGGTTTGGTCTTGAGGAGATGGTAAAATAATGTATCAAATGTGTGAATTAAGCCCCAAACAATGTCTCTAAAGGTGGCCCACTCAATGGCAAAAACATAAATAACCTATATTCAATTAATCTAGCCTTATTTGTTCTAATTTAATCATTCCAAATTGAATTTTAATTAAACCTACCATAAAATCATATAAATCCGAATTAGCATATAATCCAAATTAATTTCTGAATCGGTAGCCGATAAGGCTTTCAATTCGTAATTCGAAAATCAAAATATGAATAGATCATTCAGTAAGAAACAGATAGAAATGTTTAAAACAACACACTCATGCAATCAATTTAGGATTTCCTCTTAATCAATTACTTATCATGCTTAATCAAAAATTAACGCTAATCAGAGGTGAGGGTTGTCACAGTCTTCCCCCCTTAAAAAGAGTTTGGTCCTCCAAACTCGAATTACCTTCATTTTGGAAGAACACTGGATCCAGGGGGAACAATTCAGGATATCTTTTCATCATATCGTCTTCCCTTTCCCAAGTGGCATAAACACCACCATGGTTTTGCAAATCCACTTTCACTAACGGGATTTCCTTATTGTCACGCCCTAAACTTGCCCCTAAAAGTTTGGGCATGACCTATTTAGAAACGGATATAAAATTCGGTTTGTATAACATATGGGGCCTGAACGGAAGCATTTATCAACGCAAAATAAACATCCATTGGGCTAATATTAACATGCTAGGATCATACACTTAATATCAGGTACTTTAATGTATATATATCTAAAAAAACACACGCGTAATTATATATATATATATATATATATATACAAATATACAGACCCATTCCCGAGTCTGAGGATGTGACAAAACTATGTTAAGGGAAGTTAATCATGTTTTACAACACCAGACAAAAGAGTTAGTGCACCAAGCTAAAAGTTCTGCAAGGATTCCACAAAATGAATGGGCTTCGTCTAAGTGCTTGGACGTACTGAGGTTGACAAAAGAGAAACGAGCATCATAGGTTAAGACTGACCTTCAGGTTGGTTACCTACAGAAGCAGACATAATACAGAGTGAGCAAGACTCAGTGAATAATAGTACATAAATAATTTACTGAATAAACTCGAATTGTAATGTATGTAAGTGCAGAGAGCATATGTATAATTTTATTCTATAAACATGTTCAGCATAACCTTGGGCCCAACTTTTGTACAGAGTGGCTTCAAGCCCAATAACATACAGATCACCCTCAGGCCCAGTAAATTTTACAGATTGGCCTTTGGCCTTGCAGACTTTACATATTGGCCTCTGGCCTAACAGATTTCACAGATGGGCCTCTGGCCCAACAGACTTTACAGATTGGCCTTAGGCCCAGATATCTACAAAACAGAGTAGTTCCAGAGTTGTACCAATGTATGCAGATTTTCCAGTCATTTCTAAATGTTAACGTAATTAACTCGCGAAAAACAGAGCGTTAATAATAATTATTAACCGTAGGTAAATGTATAACTACTGTACTAGTACTCACTGTGCTGTAGCCGAGTGATTGTTCCTCTCGGGTTGTGACCTACACACATGCACAACTCATAGATTAGTTCCTTTTTCCTTTTTTAAATCATTTCCTAATTCATTTCGCTTTAGTAGCTCCGAAAGGCATAACAAGAAATTCGTAATGTCCGTACCTCGTTCGGAAGGCGGTCTTTTCAATGTCCTCTGCTTGTACTTTCAACTGGTGATATTCGGATCTAAGGACAATTTTGGAGAAAACCTGAGCACCTTGCAATTAGTCAAATAAGTCATCAATATGAGGCAATGGGTACTTGTTTTTCACCGTCGCCTTGTTCAATTCACGGTAGTCAATGCAAAGCCTTAATGAGCCGTTCTTCTTTTTCACAAATAAAAATGGCGCGCCCCACGGTGAAGTACTGGGCCTGAAAAACTTCTTATCCAACAATTCTTACAGCTGAATTTTCAATTCTTTCAATTCGGTAGGTGTCATTCGGTATGGAGCCTTGGAAATTGGTTGTGTACCTGGTAACACCTCAATGGTGAACTCAATCTCCCTATTAATCAAATCCCCTGGCAAATCATCTGGAAAAACATCTGGGAATTCTCTGACTATAGGAATACTGTCCACATTAGCTTTAGTATCAACAGGTACAGTCAATATGCAACATAAATACCCATTACACCCCTTTTTAATTAATTTAAATGCTTTCATGGACAAAATCAGATATGGGGGAGGTACTACACCAACTCCGTTAAATACAAATTTAGGCAATCTAGGTGGACGAAAAATAACTTGTTTCATTACACAGTCTATGGAAGCATGATATTTTGTTAACCAGTCCATTCCCAAAATTACATCGAAATGGTCAATATTCAAAGGCAGTAAATCAACATACAAAAGCGCATCCCTAATAACAATCTCACATGCAGGATACACATAAGCACAAGTCATGGATCCCCCAGCAGGTAAAGATACAGCTAACAAATAATTCATAGGTTCCAATGGTCTATTTAATTTTCGTGAAAAAGCATGCGAGACAAACAAATGTGTAGATCCCGAATCAATCAGAATATAAGCATTTTGAGCACAAATTGAGAGTATACCTGACACAACTGTCTCGGTGTTCTGTACATCTCCCGGTACAAGTGCAAACACCCGGCCTTGCCTTAAAGGTTCCCTTCCAGTAGCTTTGGGATCGGGTTTTGGTGTAACAGTTGATGCTGTGGCACTAGCTGCGGTACTACTAATGCCTTGAGACGTGGAAGGGCAATCTTTGACCATGTGACCCACCTTGCCACACCTATAACATGCCCCAGAAATTTTGTAGCAAACCCCCTTATGTCTTTTTCCGTATTCGGAGCAGGGTGGTATGGAATTGTTTTTCTAACTAAAGCTGCTTGTTGACCCTGTGTTTTGCTTTTTATTCAATGAGTTGCTCCGGCCCTTTTTGAAATTAAAGCCTTGCCTCTTACCCCGCCATTCAGTCACCGGTGTCTTAGTCTATTTCAATGCTGCAACATTTGTTTCGGCTATAATTGCTCGGTCAAAGACATCCACATATTTGAGCAGTTTCAAGACATTAATTCGATCAAGTATCTCCACATTAAGCCCGCCTTCAAACTTTCTGGCCTTTTTATAATCAGTATCAACCATGTGTGGTGCATATCGGGCGAGTTCAGTGAACTTAGATTCATACTCTGCTACTGACATGGTACCCTGTTTCAATTGCTCAAATTCAGTCACTTTGCAGTCCCTGACACACTGAGGGATGTATCTCTCATAAAAAGCTTCCTTGAATTGAGTCCAGGTCATGGCATTGTTAGGATCACGTATAAGCATCCACCACCGTCTGGCCTCTTCTTACAAGGTAAATGTAGCCAGTAAGACTTTGTGTGCCTCGGAACAAGGGAACACTTCAAACAGCTTTTCAGTTTCTAATATCCATGCTTCGGCCTTTAGTGGCTCGAGACCTCCTTGAAATGTTGGTGGCTTCATTTTATTAAACTTTTGCGTCAAGGCAATCACATTGTCATTGATATTTGGTTCTGGCTGTACTAGATGAGGTGGGGGCTGTTGGTTCTGTTGTTGTCTTAGAGCCTCAGTCAATAGTTCAATCATTCTTTCCAACCTCGCCATTCTTGCTTCAAATGATTCAGATTCATCGGTATTTCTTGCATTCTCCATTTCACTATATGCAATACAATAATAATAAACATAGGAAAATTGCTTACTTATGCACATTAACACATATATACGTATCATGACCGCACACGCTTTCTTATGCTCATGCAATGCCCTAATTACTTTTCTAGGACATCCTATAGCTCATTTGGACACGTGTGTGCGGTATAACTCGTGCTTTGATACCACTCTGTCACGACCCAAACCCGCCTCTATGGGTTTAGCATCGTAACCGGCCAGTAATCCGTGATTATCAAAAGCCTGCTTAACAGTAATGACAATAGCCTAGAGTAAGGGCCTAGCAGAATCCAATCAGTAAATAAAAGATGTCCAATGAGCTGTGAAAATCTGAAATGGAAGAAAACTTTTATGGACAAAACCACATTCATAACCATAAACATATATACATATTAGATACACATAACATCCAAGTTAGGGACCTAATCCCTACACTATAACTGTACAATCAAGTCTTATTCAGTCGGTACAAAACAGGGACAAAAGGGTGAATCTGAAGCACTCCAAAAACAGCCTTAGCTTGAGCAGACCAGGAAACTTGAAATGAGGCACAACGGTTGGCTGGACAAAACATGAGCTTAGCATGATGTTTCTAGCTTCGGCCCGGTGCCTGGCCACCTACATATATATATATATAAATTGTGAGCTAAAGTACAGTGAATAACAAATGTGTAAAAGGGTTAAGAATGAATGTCCTTTCAGTAATCAAAACAGTCATTTGCATCAGTAGATCAGTTATTCGATCAGTGGCTCATATTTCATGCCATATCAGTCATTTAGAAACCATAGCGATCATACGTGGTACATTCAATAGCAGAACAGTACAGTAGGTCTTAATAGACCGAACAGTCAGTTGATGGCCATTGAAACAGTAAACAGTATTGGTTCCAAACATTGGAATTAACAGAGATCTCTATAACAGTAGCAGTAACAGTAACAGTAACAGTACAGTAGTGGTAATAGTACAGTAACAGTAACAGTACAGTAAGTTGCTATGGATGCCACGAGTACAGTTCATGAAATAGAACAAACATTCATTCAGTAAACAATGACACTTTAGAAAGCAGTAGAGTCGAGCGTTCAAAAAATACTTATGATTGAACATATCTTTACAATATTGTTACTCACAGAGTACTGGGCTATAGACAGGCTAATCACCGTCCTCGGATGCCAACCCTACACAGATGCAGAACGAATACACACTAAATTACACACTCGGGATTAATAACTTAGCCCCTATCTTGACTCGGTGTGGTTCTATAACATTATCCTCACTAAGATGCCATAAACATGGCCTAAGAATGCCTAGGATGGGATGTAGATGCAAAAAAAATGCACTAACAACATTTTCAAAATTTGCTGAAAGTAGGGGTCTCGCTCGAGCATGGCTTTCTCTGCTCGAGCGAGCCTACCGAAACAGAGAGGTCGCTCGAGCGTAGACTTCCTCACTCGAGCGGTCTGCAAAAACACAAAAAGTATTGGTTGCTGAAATTCTCCGCTCGATGCTCGCTCGAGCGTGAGACATGGTTCCTCGCTCGAGCGTAGGTCTCGTTGCTCGAGCGAGCATCTGCACACGCAAAAAATTGAGAGATTGCCAGTTACGCTCGAGCCAGCATTCCGTTGCTCAAGCGGAACTCTGAAAACAAAGCTGGTCGCTCGAACGTGGAAGCCAAAATCTGGGTTTTCCAGATTTGCTCCCAAAGCTCAAACATGCCAAAACTCATCCTTTTGGGCCAATTTTTTGGAAAACACTTAGAAACTCATAGTACAACATGTTTTGAAGATCATTTCATAAAATCAAGCCCAAAGGTGTGACAATTGAGCACAAATTTAAATGTAAACATGAAGAACAATGCAGGAACATAACATGCATGAGTTCTTATAAACTCTAATGCTCCAAGGTATGATATTGAGCTCAAAAACATGGTGAATTTCTACAGTATAACGATAATATGGACATGCATGTGGAAATTCACATGAAAATGATCTTCAGATTCAATGATATGGACATGCATGCAAACATTGTTACTCACTTCAACACTTTAAGCTAATTCTTGACTCTAATCACCAATTTTTCCATGAACCATGCATGTAACAACTTAAATTCACAATTAAAAGAATGAATTTCCTACCTTAAGTCTTGAATTCCAAGTGTGGTAGTTTAAACATGCAATTCTCCTTCAATTCCTCTAAATTTCAAGCCAATCTCTAGATGAATTCAATTTTCCCCTATTCTCTCTCTCTCTCACGGTTTGGTCTTGAGGAGATGGTAAAATGATGTATCAAATGTGTGAATTAAGCCCCAAACAATGTCTCTAAAGGTGGCCCACTCAATGGCAAAAACGTAAATAACCTATATTCAATTAATCTAGCCTTATTTATTCTAATTTAATCATTCCAAATTGAATTTTAATTAAACCTACCATAAAATCATATAAATCCGAATTAGCATATAACCTAAATCAATTTCTGAATTGGTCGCCGATAAGGCTTTCAATTCGCAATTCGAAAATCAAAACATGAACAGATCATTCAATAACGAACAGATCATTCAATAACAAACAGATAGAAATGCGTTTAAAACAACATACTCATGTAATTAATTTAGGATTTTCTTTTAATCAATTGCTTATCATGCTTAATAAAAAATTAACGCTAATCAGAGGTGAGGGTTGTCACAGGTAGAAACTGGCTAGAGTAAAAGCGTACCCATAGATGGTCGTTTGGGCTTGTCTAAGCATTCAGTTGTTTCATTTAATAATAATTTACTGTTGCTGCCATTACTGTTGTTATTCTTGAATCTACAATACTTGCCTTGTGCTTCACAGTTCCCACATTCCGGTTTGCTAAAATTCAATTGAAGATCATCAGAGGCATAACCAAAAATTTCATATGGAAGTGACATGTTATACATCTTTGTGAAAGATAAATCCGGGAATGACCAAGAATCAGTGGTATAAACTTGGTGACTCTGGTCACTAAGGCAAGCAATCCAAGACCCATAAAGCCAAAATTGATCCAGTGTCTGGGAACAATTGATGAAGCTAAGGTCGCTGTAGTCGTCGTACTTTGATAGGAATTGGAAGGGAGAGGCAGATAAGTCGAGGTTTTGAAGCTGTCGTGGGAAGCATCGATGGGGGTTTGATATATGTATGGTCTGAGATTCGTAGTTGATTTTCTTGACAAACACATTCACAAAATTTGGGAGCTGGAGCATAGGGTATATACTGGGAGGAGTGCAAGAAAGATCAAAGCTAGGATGATACCAACCACAGTAGTCGGGTTGTTTCCTTTTTAGGCGGAAAGGGAATCGAATTTCAGGGCCGTGATGTTTTCTACAACTTGTTGGCATGATGCACTCATCATGTTGTTCCTTTGCTCCTCCAAGTTCTAATACTGTAGCTGCTGCTTCCATTGGTACTAATAATATGACTATGAGCAATAGAATTCCTTGGAAAATTGCCATCTTAATTAGTTAATGGCTAATATTTGATACTCTGAAACAAAATCCCAACGACTCTGCCAAGTGTGTGTTTATCGTCGAAGAATTTGCTAATAGCGGTGTTGTTGGGTTATATAGACAAATTTTGTTCTGAGGGCAAAAAAAAAAAAAAAAAAAAAATTCACTAATTTATGTTGGAACAATCCTCTATGTAAAATAAATAACCTTGAAACAAAGAAAACAAATAAAAATAAATTACTTATAGAATTTATTTTACCAAAATGAATAAGTACAAAATTAGACCAAGTCGAGTATGTGATACTTTGTACAAAATTAGACCCAGTCGACCAAGTCGAGTGTGTGATTTTCAACTTCATTCTTATATTGAATGAAAGTTTCCAAAGTTTCATCATTAGTTCGAATTAAATAAACATAACTATATCTAGTATAGTCATCTATAAAACTGATAAAAAAAAAAAAATTTCCCACCTCTAGTTTGAATTGATTGAAAATCACAAATGTCATTATGAATTAATTCAAGTGGTTCCGTACTTCTTTCAATTGAATGGAAATGAGTTTTAGTTAATTTTTCCTCAACACAAATTTTACATTTATGATTTAAATCAATTTCAAATTTACGTAAACATTCCATATTAGTTAATCTACGCAAAAATCCATAATTAACATGTTTTAGTCTACCATGCCACAAATTTGAAGACTAAGCAAGTAAGAAGAAAATGTATTCTTATTAACAACAGAGGGTACAATAGTTATTACATTCATTTTGAAAAGGCCATCAGACAATTAACATTTTCCTACATACATCTCGTTTTTGGTAAGTACAAGCTTGTCACTTTCAAAAACTAGCCTAAACCTATTTTTACTCAACAAAGATTCGGAGACTAGATTCTTGTGAAATGTCCAGTACATGCAGCACATTGTTGAGAGTGAGTTCCTTTCCAGATGTCATCTTCAGAATAATCTTTCCTTGTCCTTCAACTTTAGAAGTCGAGGAGTTGTCCATGAAAGTTGTTCGCCATTGTCCACTACAGAATAAGATGTGAACATCTCTTTTTCGGCACAAATGTGGCGAGTAGCACCAGTGTCCACCCACCATTATTTAGGATTTTTGACAAAGTTTACCTCGGAAACAACTGCAGAAAGATTTATGTCCTCAACACCATTGGAGATTTTGTCCACTTTAGTCATATTGGCTTGAGCAGGCTTCTTGCTTGATCTTCTTTTGCCTTTGCGCTTGCTATGACAATCTTTGGCACAATGTCCCTCTTTGTCATAAATGTAACATTTGCCATTAAACTTGTACTTCTTGATTTCTCTTCCTTTAGAGCCTTATGAGGAACTATCTCTAGAAAACTTCTGTTTCTTTGCTTTTAGAGCATGTTCCACTACATTTTCCTTAGACTCCTTAGGATGTTTACCGGCCCGCTTCTCAAAATTGTGGTTGTCCTCCTCAATCCTCAAACGCACAATCAATTCCTCTAAAGTCATTTATTTGCGCTTGTGTTTGAAGTAGTTCTTGAATTCCTTCCAGTCTTGTGGTAATTTTTTAATTAAGGCAGTAACTTGGAAGAATTCATTGAGAGACATATCGTCTGCATGAATGTCATGCAAAATGAGTTGGAGATCTTGAACTTGGTTGACCACAATTTTAGAATCAACCATCACAAAATCTAGAAATCTGCCTACTAAGAATTTCTTCGAGTCAGTATCTTCTGTTTTGTATTTTTTCTCCAAAGACTCTCAAAGTTCCTTTGCCGTCTTGATAGAATTGTAGACGTTGTACAATGTATTATCAAGTCCGTTCAAGATGTAATTTCAGCAAAGGAAATTTGCATGTTTCCAGGCCTTGACCGCAACAACCATTTGCTGGTCCATTTCATCCACTTTCAGAGTTGGAGCATTTTCATGGAAAAAACGTGTCAGGTTGAGAATAGTAAGATAGAACAACATTTTCTGCTGTCATATTTTAAAATCAGTTCCTAGGAACTTCTCTAGCTTTTCATCGTGATTGACTGGCATAAAACAACAGGAGGAGGGGTTGGCGCAATTGTGGCCACCATACTAGCACTTGTTTGAGCATTAGTTTCAGTAGTCATGAATTCTAAATTATAAAATAAAATTATAATTAGAATTTTAAACTACATAGAAAATTAAACCATAAATACAGAATTTAAATTCTGTAAAAATAAAAGAAACAATAATTGTAACTTTTATTTTCAATTAATTTGAAAATAAAAAATTATTTAAACAAATTAATTCCACATAGAAAATATTTCTGTAACACTTCAAAAATTAAAATACTGAAAACAGAATTTTAATTAATGAAAAACTCAGAAATTATTTCTGAAAACCAAAATTAATTTCTGACCAACTTCACAAATAAATATTCTGAATTATTAATGACACCAGTATATTACTATTAGTTGTCAAAGAAAATAAATAGTATATTACTACTATTTGTTTTTTCCAACCAGAATATTTTTTGTAAAACCACAGAAAATAATTTCTGTGAGAAGAAGAAAAGAAGCAAAGGAAACAAATGAAAAATTCTGTAAACAGAATAATTCGAATCTGTCTTAAGATTGTTAGAACAATCTTCTGTGTAAATTAAATAAACTTGAAACAAATCAAACAAATAAAAATAAATTACTTACATAATTTATTTTTCCAAAATGAATAAGTACAAAATTAGACCAAGTCGAGTGTGTGACACTCTGTCCTTAAGATAGATTCGCCCCGTTTCGATACTTACGAACAAATGGCGTTTATCTCCCAGGATACAATGATCTTCACAAATTGTAGTAGCACTTCAAACAATTTGTACGGCGAACTAGAACCTATGTTCTATACTCTCAGAATTTTTTCCTAAAAAACTAGTAATAATGCAAAGAGAGCACAAAGAAGAGGTCTAAAGGAATTTCGGAGTGAATAAATTTGCTGGAAAGGTTCTGCTTTTATAGGACCAAATAGGTACAAAATTCAAACTTGAACAGGTCTAAATTTAAATGGAACAGGTGCGAAACAGTTTGAACAGATGCAAAAGTCAAACTATCAAACAGTTTGAATCTGTCCGGTGCAACAGGTTGAAAACAGTTTGAACCTGCTGAAATAGGACCGGAAGGGCACTGCTATGGGCAAAATCAATTTTTAGGTACCAAATATTTTTGTTGCCAAAAGTGTATTATTCTATTTTTAGCAAACAAATTGGATATTTAGCAAGAATTACTATTATTTTAGAACTAAAATTTTCGTCTAAAAAACAAACCTTTTAGGGACCAAATTACTTTGTCCCTAAAAATTAGGTACAATCACGGATCAGGTTGAATCGGGTGGTATTTCATCAGCCATTTATCCAAAATTAGGGGGATTGAAAAAAATCAATTGGTTTGGTGGTTGCGGATTGAGCGGGTTGTATAGGTTGGCGGATGTAAGCGATTGATTTGGCGGTTTGGACTTTACAAATTTTAGACATTTTTTCAAATTATAATTCGTTATTTTTACAATCTCCAATAACTAGTAAGCTAAAAAAATATGTATTATTTGTCTATAATAAGTCATGGCACCATGTGTGCATATTTTTAAGGTATTGTTTTTCATTTTCACAAAAATATATATTTTATTATTTATACTCTATGTTGCTACTTATCAGTAGTTCCTTTTTTCTTTTTCTTTTTTTGAACTTCATCTATAGGCGGATTGGATTCATATGAGTGTAGGATGGTTGATTCGCCATTCAAACCGTATCCGCGAATTTTGAAATATTTCATCCGCATCCGTCTATCAAAAGACACGCATCCACCCAAAAGCAGTCAGCTTGGGTCGGGTTGAGCAAGTGAATCGGGTTGGATGGATCCATGATCACCCCTATTAAAAATGAATTTATTAGCAACATTTTAAAAATTGTTGCTAAAAGTCATTTTTCTTTGACTTTTCAAACTGAATTTTTAGCGACTATTCTCTCAATGTTCGCAATTGGTCTCCAAATATTTTTTGTAACAAATTTTTCAAGGACAAAAATTTAATGCCTGAAACTCTTATTTGTTATGTTAGGTTTTTGTAATTAGTAATCCTGTTGGACAAAACTCCATTTAGTTGTATTTTTATTCACTCTATTGTATCTGTGAGTTATGAGAGTGTAGATGTGAATCCAACCTAAGTTATGCCTGAGTAGAGGAGTTTGTGCTCTAACATTCCGTATCTTGTTTTGAGCTCTCCTTATTTGCCTCTTCGCTGACTAAGAAAGAAGTCAAAGTTGATTAATCGGTCAAGCAATCTTTGGTGAGCTCGAGCAGTAAAGTGGTTTATCCAGTATCTCTACCTGTATTTTAAACTTTTGGGAAACAAGTTTTACTGCTCGAGTGGTGGATGTTGCATTCAAGTAGTTGGCCTCTATGTGAGCATCGACTTTACTTACATTGCTTGAGTGATAAAGTGAGCACTCGAGCAATTTTTGCAGCTCTATTTAGTATAAAGTGAGTTGTTTGCTATTTTTAGGATTGAACCCATCCAAATTCTCAGAGAGGAGTAAAATATAAAGTGTTTTAAATTGGAGGGTGTTTATATATGAGTTTCGTTGATATATAGAAGGTGATTGATCGATCAACAAGCTACATATTGACAAATATCAAGGGTTGATTTTGTTCTTTCATTCACAAAAAGAGAGAGGTGTTCATTGGTGGATTCCGGGGAACATGGGCTTGAAGCTTTGGTGGATTTCAGAGTGGCTCATCATCTTGGATTCAACATTGGGAAAAGCAATTCCGAGGTGAAGACGGTGGTAGAAGAGGCACATCAGGTTCGATTCAAGTCCATAAATTCGCTAGGTAATTGAGAGTTCCCGTGTGTAATTCTTTTTTGTTCTCTTAGTAGATTGTTTTGTGGATTTAGCCAGTGGGTTTTTATCATAGTAAGAGGAGTCCAATTGTGATTTTTTCATGTTAAATCGTTGGATTGATTTATTATTGATTGTTTGATTAAGATTGCAATTCATTTATTAAAATTAAATCATAATCACAAATTGTTATCTCGAAAGATTTTAGAATTTTCATGTTGTAGTGAGATCTCATAGATGGACTTACGGGTATGTGGTCTTCTTACCTCTTACATCGAAAGTCATGAATTCCAAACTTTTTTATTTATATTTTTTAAATTTGTCTTGTTTTTAGTTTTTTTCATTTTTAAATTTGCGTCAATTTTTTAGGTCCATTTAGCCATGGGTGTAAATTTGACCCGGCCCGGCCCGGCCCACTTGAGCTGGGGCTCAGGTCAACCCATGTCAGGCCTCGCAGGCTCCTGCCGAAATTCGGGCCGGCTCGGCCGGCCCGAGTCGAGCCGACCCACTAGCCAAAAAATTAGGCCTAGGCCTAGGCGCAGGGAATGTTCAGAACTCGGGCATGCCTTAGGCTAGGCCGGTGAGCCTAGGCCTGGGCTCAGGCTTAAGTTGGGCTTGGGCGGGCCTAATTTTTTTTTTGTTTTTTTTTTAATTTTTTTTACCAAAATTTTATTATTTTTCACTAAAAATGACACTATGCCTCGGGCGGGCCGGGCTTTGAGCGGGCCAATGGGCTGGGATGGGTTTCAAAATGACGGTCCAGGCCCAAGGTCTTGGGTTGGGCCTACCTTGGGCCGCGGATGGACTTCAACCTATCTATAGACTGCGGACTATTTTTACACTCCTACATCTAACAGAAAAGGACTTAAAGAGTCAAAACAATTCAAATAAATTCGCTAAAGACAAAAAGAAAAGTGTTTCTCTTTTTTTAGTGGACTTTTTTCCATACTTACTTTTTTTTTAAAAAAGAAAATTCTTTTCCAGCCTCTCTCATCAACTAGTACTTAAAAGTGTAAAACTTCTCGAAAAAAATTATTAAAAAAAAAAAAATCACTAAAAAAAAGGCTAAGGAAAATTGATCATAATTACACTAACAACCCTTTTACTAAATGGACAAACACTAATGCAGATGAAGTAAAATCAAGAAGATAAAGGGTGCAGATCGTAATAGGTATACTTATTATTCAATAGGTCATGTAATAATTAGTGACTTTTTTTTATCAAATACGGACAAAAACGTCACTAATTGTTAATTTTCAGTGGTAGTTTGAAAATTTTGTTACATAAAACATTACTAATTGTAAGTTTTAGTGACAGTTTAAAAAAAAATAACAGATTAATGTCACTAATTGTCAATTTTCAGTAACAAATTCAGAAAATCATCACAAATTTTTTTAAGTAATGATTATGACTCAGTGTGGTTGTAGGGTCGAAATTTTTTTGAGTTATGAATCACTTTAGTGTTAGATATAATTTATAATAATTTTTATTTTAATTACCAAGAGATATTAGATTATGTCTCAAGTGGATCGCCAAAGCTAGGACGTGTGGTAATCAAAGCT
Source organism: Camellia sinensis (assembly GCF_055761805.1). Taxonomy (NCBI): domain Eukaryota; kingdom Viridiplantae; phylum Streptophyta; class Magnoliopsida; order Ericales; family Theaceae; genus Camellia; species Camellia sinensis. The sequence goes on from NC_138968.1 coordinate 16,907,845, forward strand.
AGTTGGTGGGAGTAGATAAGGTTAAGATTATGGTTTAATAAGAACTAAATTAAAATTTTATAATGGGATAAAATTGTAATACAAAAAAATATAACAGCAATGCTACAGACTCCCAGTGACCTCCCCCCCCCAGTGCCACGTGTCGGCCTGTCATTGGCTGAAAAAAAAAAACAATTTTTTTGGACCAATGAGAAGGGACCCCAAGCACCCCCACTGGGGATCCGAAGCATTATTCAAAATATAAAAGGTCAATAGTTTAAAGTTGTGATCTATTATAGTACTTTGGTTATAACTGAAAGTGGCCAGATTATGCAACAAAGTTGTATAAAGAATAAAAAAAATGTCATAACCTCCCCATACGATGATATATCAAAAAGTAAAGATAAAATAAAATGTTTAATTTTTTTTGTATAGTATGCTGGTTTTGACTTTTTTTTATTAATTTTTTAACTTTTAAATTAAAATGATAAGTTATCAAAGGAGAACTAAGTCCTAACTACGTACTACTTAATTCATTATTAAAAATTATAAACTATCATAACCACATATATGGTAATAGAACTTTGAATTTGTAAACTCAAGACCCACCCAGATACTTGACTAAGCAATTGAACGTTTGACACAGTTTGATTGTGGTCTCCGCTCAATCACGAATGAATCCATCAGAGTAGTTGATTGACTTGTCAAACACAAGACGCATTAATATATAATCCAAGTCAAGTCCACACATTTATACGTGGGGTTACAGTCAAGTCTACTTTTCAAGTCAAGTCTTTTGGGAAAAAATTGCAGAAGCTCAGTCATACTTTAGAAAAAGAAAGAATTTTTTTTTTTTTACATTTAGCTGGTTTGGTTTTGATTTTCGAGAAACACTTTTAAAATTTTTTTTTTAATTTTTCATATTTCTTTTTTTTGTTTTTAATGAATTTTTTTAATATTTAAATATTTTTAAAATTTTTTAGACACACCTAACATAAATACACTTAAAAAGTATGATATTTGTGAAAAAAAATCTTTAAAAAATTCACTAAATATCAACAAAAAAAACTTAAAATTTTGTACATTTTTCATATTTTTGTATATTTATTAATTTTTTGAAATATTTTTTCACAAATATTTTACTATTCAGATACATCTAAGTAAGGTGCATCTAAAAAAATATAAAAAAAATTGTTTAAAATTTTAAAAATATTTACTAAAAACAAAAAACATACGAAAAATAAAAATTTCAAATTTTTTTTTTTTTTTTTTGGTGATATGGTGGTCTTCTACCTAAATGTCAAATTTTGACATATTTTTCTCATTCACAATGAATTTTTTTTTTTTTTTTTTGATACCCAGAACACTCCCAAGGCAGGACCCTTAAGATCCACCCTTACAAGCCAAACTGGGGGAAGCTAGCCAATCCACCTAAACCGTCGGACTTCCACTTGAGTAGTAGGGGATTCGAATCCTGGTCAGTAAGGAGAGGAGCATACTCCCTTACCAACTAGGATGGCCCCTTGTGGTTTCACTATGAAACTTACTAAATACTAATCAATGTGTTTGGTTTGAATTTTCTGGATTAAGTTTTTTGAAAATTAAGTTTTGTGGTTTTTGTATTTTTTTTGTTTTTAGTGAATATTTTTAAAATTTTAAACATTTTTTTTTTACTTTTTTAGATGCACCTTACTTAGATGTATCTAAAAAGTAAAAATTTGTGAAAAAAATATTTTAAAAAATTAATAAATACAAAAAAATGTACTAAATTCTTATATATTTTTTTTGTATTTTTGATATTTAGTGAATTTTTAAAAGATATTTTTTACAATTTTTTTTTTTTACTTTTTAGGTATATTTATGTTAGGTGTGCCTAAAAAGTAAAAAAAAAAATTACTTAAAATATTAAAAAAATTCAGCAAAAACAAAAAATCACAGAAAATAAGAAAGCAGAATTTTTTAAAAAGTGTTTTTGGGAAAATGGAACTAAGCCCGTGTTTGGCATGGCGCTATCAGGTTAAAATAGTCACAAAAAGATAAATTAGATTAAAAAATTAATAAGAGAAAATATTACATCCAAACTATAATCATTTTGTTTACTCTCACAAAAGTTTAAAAAACTAAAAAACTTAACCCAAACGAGACTTTTTAACTTCGGACTAAAAAAGTTAAAAAGTTAACTCACTTTCCAAATGAAACCTAAAATTTAACATTTTGATACTACAATAATATCATAATTTAATTGGGACCATCCATTTTAACATTATAGCATTGGAGATGGTCGAATAGGTCTTACCATTTATATTTTTACTAATATTATGGTGATAAATCACATAATAAATATGATTTCTACTAATATTGTGATGATACATTAATGGGTTGGCCTAGTGAGGGCACTCCTTTTTTTTTTAGGTTAGTTTATACAAGACATTTGCCTTGGCATAAATGCGTAATTATGATACGGTTTGATTGTGGTCTCCCTCAACCATCAATGAATCCATCGAAGTAGTTCGACACAGTTTGATTGTGGTCTCCACACAACCACCAATGAATCCATCGGAGTAGTTGACTGACTTGTCAAATACGAGACGCATTAATATATAATCCAAGTCAAGTCTACACATTTATTTGTGGGGTTATAGTCAAGTCTACTTTTCAAGTCAAGTCTTTTAGAAAAAAATTGCAGAAGCTCACTTTATAGAATCAGGATTCTCGCCCTAAATTTTTTACTTGACTTTTTACTTCCTGGGTTATTGGGTTAATTTTGGCTAATTTTAGGTTCAATTTCGATGACTCAAATCATTCACATTTTAAGTAAGAAATTTAAAGAGGGGATCCTGGTTCCACTTTATAGTAGTCATACTTTAGAAAAAGAAAGAAAAAAAAAATTACATTTAGCTGGTTTGGTTTTGATTTTCAAAAAACACTTTTCAGAAAATTTTAATTTTAATTTTTAATTTTTTTTGTTTTCAATGATTTTTTTAATATTTTATATAGCGATCCCGGTTTTCCTTTCCTTTGTATATTGTATTCCGGACTAGGTTCTATGGTTGTGTTGTTGTCTCATTCTCATTTCTATCCTTTACTCTTGTTATTTGAGTCTTGGGTTGTGTTGGGCAGGTTTGAAACATGTTGGTTGTGCTTTGAAACCAAAAGTTGATGCCCAGATTTTGGCCTTTCACACTCGAGCGGGCCCTTTGTTGTTGTTTCTCTGCTCGAGAGGGCGTTTTGACGCTCGAGCGTAAATTTCCATCTCCTAGTACTTTTGTCTGCAGGTCTTTGTACGCTCGAGTGAGAGTTTTGACGCTCGAGCGTGAACCTTTGTTTTTGTTCCTCCGCTCGAGCAGGGAGTTTGAGGCTTGAGTGGGGACCATGTCTGCAAAACTTCTGCAGGTGTGCAATCAACGCTCGAGCGGCGTTTTTGACGCTCGAGCTTGAGTCTGTGTCTGACACTCGAGCGGGGGTTTCCACGCTCGAGCGGGGCGACTGGTATAACACTTCGGGATTTCACATTATTTTTGGATCACTTTTTAATTTTCTTTCTCTCTCTTACTTTCCCAAACCCAGATTTGAGAGTCTCTCTCTTTAAAATCGCACCTTCTCTCTAGGGTTTGATCTAGTTAGAGTAGTCTCCTACCCGTGGGCCTTTACAAAAAGTGTTGAGTTTGTCGAGGGCTATCTTTTGATCCGAGAATTTCTTGATTTGGAGCATTTCGAATTTCTTCATCTCCTACCTTTGGGCTCCGAATTTAAGGTAGGGATTCTTACTCATTCTTATATGCTATAACATAGATGTTGAGCTATTTGTATAGATGGTTTGATTTGGGAAGTTAGGGTTTGAGTTATGTAAAAATGAAAAGAGGGGTTTTATTCTTTTGGCTCATATATAATTGTTTGGGGTCTAAAAAGGAGGTTATTGATGTTAGTTGTTGATATTTGGACCTTTGGGTCAATATTGGAAAAATGGAGAAAAATGCCATGTTTGGGTATAATGGGGTCATTAATGTAATTAATGACATTTGATATGAGAATATGAAATTGAGTTGAATATAATGAAATTGGCTCATTATGAGATAGAATAGTGAAGTTGGATTTATTATCGCTCACTTTTGAAAATGTTGATAAACTATCTATTGATGCATTTATTATTTGTTTAGAAATAACTGCTTTGGGCTATCGGTGGAGGATAGTCGTGATTGTTGTAGACAATGCATGATGATTAGGCAAACCAGAACTAATCAATTGAATATGTCATCGAATATGACAATTGGAATAATACATTGAATTTGTGTATTGATTGAACATGTATATGATTGTTGTTTATATGCATTGTGTTGTGTGGGAGGAGATAGGAGATGTACTCCACGGTTTATGGAAAGATAGGGGATAGACTCCTAAACCGGATGTTATGTGGGAAGAGATAGGGGATGGACTCCACTGATACAGCAATTCTGTGTATCTGTTGAAGTGTTGATACAACAAATCCGTGTATCACTCGTGAAGTAAGGAAGTGTTTGTATGTGTTAATGATACAGCAAATATGTGTATCACTTGAGACTTATGGAAGTAATTTGTTATGAGTTGTTATCTCATTTGAATTATTGAAATAAAAGAACTGTTGACATGAGATGGAATCTCTGTTAAAGTATATGGCCAGGTTTTGAGCCAGGGTTATGGATTGGAAATTTGGATAAGAACTGGAATAAAACATGGACACTTGGTCATGTAATTGAAATGGGTTATAAATTGATTTATGTGAGTTAAACATTTATCGATTGCTAATGTCTTAGTTATTGCTTATATTATGTTTAGCATATCTCTACTAGGCGTTGGCTCACCCTATATGGGACATCATTTTCAGGTATAGATAGCATGCCATCTCCAAGGACGTAGCTTGAGAGGCTTAGTGGCTGGGACATCTTTTGTGATTACATTCTTGTATTACATGTATATCAAGCCAACGGCTTATTTTGTGTAGAGTTAGTACTCTTTCTTTTGTAACCAAGTGTTGACTTGGAAAGCTGTAAGCCCGTAGGGCATTTACTTTTGTTGTTAACATATAATACATTTGTAAGAAATACTCTGATGAAATGTATTTTTGCTTTATTCTCTTGTCTAAGCATGTCAATATTGTATGCTTTATGGGTTTATTTTTGAGGGCGTTACAACTTGGTATCAGTGCATACCGGGTTTGAATACTTTGGGTACGTGGGAAGTGATTAGTTTCACAATGGGTTTGTCTCGCTTGTTAGAGACTTATGTGTAATGTTATGTGCTTATGTGATAACATATTTATGTGACTATATCGGTATGTGATTTAGTTTCTAGGATGTTGATTGGATCCTTGGGTTTCTGTGAGTCTTGTTGGAAAAGCACTTGATCAATGCTGTTTCTAACCAGAACTCTAGTAACGTCTCGGGACTATCATTATCCGGAAATGAAATTCGTAAGTGCTTAGGTGATTCTGTGCTTACGTGGAGTGAATTACTATTGTCCATCGTTTTAGGACGTGAGTGTTTTAGTTTTGGCACATTTATGAATGTGCTAATGTTCTTGTCACCTTTATTAGGATGTCAAGACGAGTACGAGGACGTGGAGGGAGACGCGGTGGCGTGGTAGGCAAGAGATGCCTTTACCGGATGATATTTCGGCGCAGCAGGAGGGGGTTGGTCAGGCCAACGTGGCTGAGCCAGCAGGTCAGCAGGCTATGGTTATCTTAGCCCGCGAGATAGCAGGGGCTTTGAGGGAGTCCATGGCATTCTCAGAGCTGAGAATCCAGTTCAGGCCCAGGTTGTTGATACAGGGCCTTCCTTTCTGAAGAGGGAGTTCTTCCGGTCAAATCCGGATGAGTTTGTTGGGGATCCGAAGGAGCCACTTAAGGCGGATGAGTGGTTGGAACAAATGACGAAGACGTTTGAGATGCTAGGCATCGAAGACGGGGCTTTGAAGGTGACCTTGGCATCTTTCCAACTTAAGGAAGATGCGGGTCAGTGGTGGAAATTCATGAGGGGTCGTATTCGTGGTACATGGGAGGCTTTTGTGGATGCTTTCCAGGAGAAGTTTTTGTCTCCATCTGCCAGGGAGAAGCCGAGGGACTAGTTTTGCCAGCTTAAGCAGCTGAGTTTGTCTATGGCCGAGTTTAAGGCCGCTTTTACCAGTTTGTCCAGGTTTGCACCTGAGCTTGTGGCGTCTGAGGAACGCCATTGTCTAGAGTTTGAGAAGAAGAAGAGGCATGGCCTCAAGATGAGAGTTGGGGGTTCTATGACCCGGGACATTGGGCGCCTTGTGGATGCGGCAGCCCATATGGAGACTATGATGCAGGAGGAGGATGAGAGACAGAGAGGCTCCAAGAGGAGTTAGGATGGCCAGGGTGATGGCAGGAGACAGAGGGGTTCTAACCCTCAGCAGTCTCAGGGTGGTTATGTTATGTCGACCTTTCCAGTGCCGAGTGCAGGTTCTGGGAGAGGCAGTCAGGGAGACATGACTTGTTACAAATGTGGTCAGCTGGGCCACAAGTCTCCAGCTTGCCCGCAGAAGAGCGGATGGCAGAGAGCAGCTTCATCTTCGGCTCGACCTCAAGGCTAGAGTCAGGGCAGAGGCCAGCCACTGTCTTGTTATCAGTGTGGTCAGGCGGGGCACCTGAAGAGGTTTTGCCCGCAGTTGAGTGGCACATTTGGTGCATCTGGGCAGAGGCAGAGTTTTCAGCCAGCTCAGTCAGTTCAGGCCTCGAGGGCCTATCAGGGAGCTTCGTCATCCCAGTCTATGCAGCAGTCCTTTGCTCCGAGAGGTGAGCAGGTTGATCAGGGGCCTACAGGGCGCGTGTAAGCTGTTACCGCGCAGGATCTTATACCGGCTCCATCCGTTGTAAGAGGTACCTTTTTGTTTTACAACTCGGTTGCCAGTGTGTTGATTGATATGGGTATATCTCATTCTTTTATATCTGCTGCATTTGCATTTGTTTTGGGTTTGGAGTTGGCGCAGTTAGTATCTCTTATTTGTGTTGTATCACCTGCTGGGGGTGAGTTGATTTTGAAACAAGGGTGTAGAGGTTGTGATATAGAGGTAGCTGATCGCCGACTTCCATTTTCATTTGTAGTTATGGCTATGTCGGGTTTTGATGTGATTTTGGGTATGGACTGGTTATCGTCATACCGGGCTGTTATCAATTGTTACTGCCAGAGGGTCACTGTTTGTACCTTGAGCAGGGATTGTTTCCATTTCTTGGGGGATCGGGTTGGTAGTGTGTTGCCACCGGTGTATGATCCGCGAGGGCGGAGTGAGCTTAGTGGTCTTCTCGCTAGCCTTATGAGTAATGAGTGTGATGAGACCGGGGTTAAGTTGCAGAGAGTGGTTTGTGAGTGCTTGGACGTCTTTCCCGAGGACCTTGTTAGTTTGCCACCTCATCGAGAGATAGAGTTCTCCATTGATTTAGTGCATGGCACATCGCCGATTTCTATGGCACCTTACCGTTTTGCCCCAGCTGAGTTGAGTGAGTTGAAGATTCAGCTCCAAGAGTTGCAAGATAAGGGTTTTGTCTGCCCTAGTGTTTCGCCGTGGGGAGCACCGGCCCTCTTTGCTAAAAAGAAAGATGGTGCCTTGAGGCTTTGCATTGATTACCAGAAATTGAATCGGGCTATGGTCAAGAATAAGTACCCTATGCCCCGTATAGATGATTTGTTTGACCAGTTGAAGGGGTCCCGTTGTTTCTCTAAAATAGACTTGAGATCGAGTTACCATCACTTGAGGGTCAGAGAGGAGGATATTCCGAAGACGGCATTCCGTACGTGGTATGGCCATTATGAGTTCCTGGTGATGCCATTTGGGCTCAACAATGCACCAGCAGTATTTATGGACTTGATGAACCGGATATTCCGGGAATTCTTAGATTGTTTTGTGGTCGTCTTCGTGGACGACATCTTGATTTATTCACCTTCGGAGGAGGAGCATGAGGAACACTTGAGAGTGGTGCTTGAGTTGCTTAGAGCCCATAGGCTGTATGCCAAGTTTGGGAAGTGTGAATTCTGGCTAGGAGAGGTCAAGTTCTTAGGCCATGTAGTATCCGGGGAAGGAGTGTCTGTTGATACATCCAAGATAGAGGTAGTGCAGGATTGGGCACAGCCTAAGAGTGTGTTCGAGATCTGCAGTTTTCTGGGATTAGCTGGGTATTACCGTCAGTTTGTGAAAGATTTCTCCAGGTTAGCTTCACCGTTGACTAGATTGACACGGAAAGGGGTCAAGTTTGTATGGAGTGAGACTTGTGAAAAGTCGTTCCAAGAGTTGAAGGTTAGGTTGACCACCGCTCTGGTTTTGATTATTTTGGAGAGAGGTTTGGGTTATGCGGTTCATTGTGATGCCTCACGAGAGGGTTTGGGTTGTGTGTTGATGCAAGAGGGGAAAGTAGTAGCCTATGGTTCACGTCAGTTGAAAATACACGAGAAGAATTACCCTACACATGACCTAGAATTAGCAGCAGTGATCTTTGCCTTGAAGATTTGGAGGCACTACCTTTATGGTGAGAGGTTCGAGGTGTTCTCGGACCATAAGAGTTTGAAGTATCTGTTTACACAGAGAGACTTAAATTTGAGGCAGAGAAGGTGGATGGAGTTCATTGAGGACTACGATTTCGATTTGCACTATCATCCGGGAAAGGCTAATGTTATGGCCGATGCCCTTAGTAGGAAATCCATTAGTGATATTGCTTGTATAGCCATCCGGGAATGGGAGATGTTGGGCGCACTTGGCGAGTTTGATTTGCTTTTGGGCGAATCTGTTGAGGCTGTTTTCTGTTGTTACGCAGCCGACACTTGTGACTCGAGTGTTAGAGGCACAGATAGGTGACCTTGAGGTAGAATCCCTCCGGGAGAAGATCTCCAGTGGGAAGGTTGAGAAGGGTTTGTCTGTGTATTCCCACCTGAGTGTGAGATACCGAGACCGTTTGTTTGTGCCGGAGTCTTGCCGAGAGGAGGTACTCTGAGAGTTTCACCATTCATGCCTTACAGTGCATCCGGGAGGCACCAAGATGTATCAGGATTTGGGTCGCCAGTTTTGGTGGCGGGGTATGAAGAGAGATGTGGCAGTTTTCGTGTCGAAGTGTCTTACTTGTCAGCAAATGAAGGCCGAACATTAGAGGCCAGCGGGTTTGTTGCAACCCTTGCCTATTGCCGAGTGGAAGTGGGAGCATGTCACTATGGACTTCGTTGTAAGTCTTCCGAGGACTCAGCGGGGTAGTGATGCTATTTGGGTGGTTGTAGACCGGTTGACTAAGTCGGCGCACTTTATCCCTATGCGCGTGAGAGATTCGGTAGATCATCTTGCCGACTTATATATTCGGGACATAGTGAGGTTGCATGGAGTCCTAGTGACGATCGTCTCAGATAGAGATCCTCGTTTTACGGCTAGGTTATGGCAGAGTTTGCAGAGTGCCTTGGGCACTAGATTGACCTTTAGCACGGCTTATCATCCTCAGACTGATGGGCAGTCCAAGCGTACTATTCAGATCATTGAGGATATGCTTCGAGGTTGTGTTCTTGACTTTCGTGGGTCGTGGGAGAGGCACTTGCCCTTGGTGGAGTTTGCCTACAACAACAGTTTTCAGTTGAGTATCGGTATGGCACCTTTTGAGGCCTTGTATGGCCGACCGCGTAAGTCTCCAGTTTGTTGGGCCGAGGTGGGTGATGCACCTTTGTTAGGCCCGGAGTTGGTGAGGGAAACGACGGAAAAAGTTGAGCTTATCCGTAGAAGGCTTGTTACAGCCCAGAGTCGCCAAAAGAGTTATGCCGACCGTAGGAGGAGGCCTTTGGCATTTGAGACGGGTGATCATGTCTTTCTGAAAATATCACCTAGGCGGGGTTTGATGAGGTTTGGGAAGAGTGGGAAGTTGTCCCCTTGGTTTATCGGCCCTTTTGAGATCCGTGAGAGGATTGGCGAGGTTGCCTATCGTTTAGCTTTACCGCCGCAGTTGTCCAGAATGCATGACGTGTTTCATGTTAGTATGCTTCGGAAGTATGAGTCGAATCCGTCCCATGTGCTGGATTGGACTGATTTGGAGGTTGACGAGAATATCTCGTATGAGGAGAGACCGGTTCGGGTCTTGGATAGGCGGGATCAAGTCTTGCGAGGCAAGAGCATTCCCTTGGTGAAAGTTTTGTGGAAACATCATGGAGTGGAAGAAGCCACTTGGGAACGTGAGGTGGATGTCCGTGAGAAATATCCGGACTTATTTGTAAATGTTTAGCCATGTATTGGGATTTTGTAATATTGATGAACTTTAAGAGCATTAAATATGCCTTGAGTTGTGAAACGCTGTATATGTTTTGATCTATAGAAGTATTTTGAAACTTGCCTTAAAATGAAAGTTTAGTGTAACATTGCACATGTTGAATGTATTGTAGAAATGGAAATGTATCATGAATATTGAATATGATATATAATTGTGAACTATATGTTGAAATTGGTAAATTTCAAGGAAAGGCATGCTAATCATGCATATTGAGTATATTGTGAAATGCCTCTTGAATAGAGATGGAGTGACCGGTAATGGGTCAAGTGGTTGGGTAATGATTTGTAATAATGTTGAGAATTGAGAAAAACTTGTTTTTGAAAACTTGTACTTAATTTTGGGGACGAAATTCTTTAAGGGGGGAAGGTTATAGCGATCCCGGTTTTCCTTTCCTTTGTATATTGTATATCGGACTAGGTTCCGTGGTTGTGTTGTTGTCTCATTCTTATTTCTATCATTACTCTTGTTATTTGAGTCTTGGGTTGTGTTGGGCAGGTTTGAAACCGGTTGGTTGTGCTTTGAAACCAAAAGTTGATGCCCAGATTTTGGCCTTCACGCTCGAGCAGGGCTTTTGACGGTCGAGCGGGCCCTTTGTTGTTGTTTCTCCGCTCAAGCAGGCGTTTTGACGCTCGAGCGTAAATTTCTATCTCCCAGTACTTTTGTCTACAGGTCTTTGTACGCTCGAGCGGGAGTTTTGACGCTCGAGCGTGAACCTTTGTTTTTGTTCCTCCGCTCGAGTGGAGAGTTTGACGCTCGAGCGGGGACCATGTCTGCAAAACTTCTACAGGTGTGCAATCGACGCTCGAGCGGCGCTTTTGACGCTCGAGCGTGAGTCTGTGTCTGACGCTCGAGCGGGGGTTTCCATGCTCGAGCAGGGCGACTGGTATAACACTTCGGGATTTCATATTTTCTGGATTTCTTTCTCTCTCTTACTTTTCCAAACCCAGATTTGAGAGCCTCTCTCTCTAAAACTGCACATTCTCTCTAGGGTTTGATCTAGTTAGAGTAATCTCCTACCCGTGGACCTTTACAAAAAGTGTTGAGTTTGTCGAGGGCTATCTTTTGATCCGAGAATTTCTTGATTTGGAGCATTTCGGATTTCTTTATCTCCTACCTTTGGGCTTCGAATTTGAGGTAGGGATTCCTACTCATTCTTATATGCTATAACATAGATGTTGAGCTACTTGTATAGATGGTTTGATTTGGGAAGTTAAGGTTTGAGTTATGTAAAAATGAAAAGAGGGGTTTTATTCTTTTGGCTCATATATAATTGTTTGGGGTCTAAAAAGGAGGTTATTGATGTTAGTTGTTGATATTTGGACCTTTGGGTCAATATTGGAAAAATGGAGAAAAATGCCATGTTTGGGTATAATGGGGTCATTTATGTAATTAATGACATTTGTTATGAGAATATGAAATTGAGTTGAATATAATGAAATTGGCTCATTATGAGATGGAATAGTGAAGTTGGATTTATTATCGCTCACTTTTGAAAATGTTGATAAACTATCTGTTGATGCATTTATTATCTGTTAAGAAATAACTACTTTGGGTTATCGAAGGAGGAGAGTCGTGATTGTTGTAGACAATGCATGATAATTAGGCAAACCAGAACTAATTAATTGAATATGCCATCGAATATGACAATTGGAATAATACATCGAATTTGTGTATTGATTGAACATGTATATGATAGTTGTTTATATACATTGTGTTGTGTGGGAGGAGATAGGGGATGTACTCCACGGTTTATGGGAAGATAGGGGATGGACTCCTAAATCGGATGTTATGTGGGAGGAGATAGGGGATGGACTCCACTGATACAGCAATTCTGTGTATCTGTTGAAGTGTTGATATAGCAAATCCGTGTATCACTCGTGAAGTAAGGAAGTGTTTGTATGTGTTAATGATACAGCAAATATGTGTATCTGTTGAGACTTATGGAAGTAATTTGTTATGAGTTGTTATCTCATTTGAATTATTGAAATGAAAGAACTGTTGACATGAGATGGAATCTTTGTTAAAGTATATGGCCAGGTTCTGAGCCAGGGTTATGGATTGGAAATTTGGATAAGAACTGGAATAAAACATGGATCACTACAACAAAAAACACATTTGGTGACCCACAAATTTCGCCGCCAAAAGTACAAATTTCGTCCCCAAAAGAATCGGCGACAAAATATACAACTTGTCGCCAAAGCCCTGTCACTAAAAGTAATGGCGACGAAATCAGAAATTGTCACCGTATGTAGACATTTAGCGACAAGCAAAATTGGTCGCCAAAAATCATATATTTTGTCGCTATAAAATTACAATTTGTTGCTAAAAGGTTAAAATTTGGATAGGCTATGTACTTTTAGCGACTAATAAATGCGTTGCCAAAAGTACTATTTAACGACAAAATTAATTTGGTCGCTAAAAATCACGTTTTTAGCAACGAGTAAGTTTTGGTTGCTAAATGTTCCTGGAATAACCACTAACTTTTAGCGACAAAAACAATATGTTGTCGCCAAATATATTAACAGCGACAAAAACACCACCTGTTACTAAAAATTCACTACACAAATTTTGATTTTAATAATTTTCCTGTTCAAAATAATCCAAAACACCTATTTTCCTGTGCACAATATATACACAAATGTAATGTAAATAATAATACACCTGTGCAAGACATTCATACTAATTCAAAATTAATAGCTATGAAAAATCTCAATAAACATAATTACAATTCTCTGACAATCTAAAACATGCATACCAAAGTACTTACAAACTACTAATATCAAACCCATAAATACATTACCAAATCCTATGTCAAAATATTTTCAAAATTACAACCAAATATTTTGATGTTAAACATCCAACCAACAAGTCATTTACTAAAATCCTATGTCAAAATATTTGCAAAAACACAACACCAAATATTTTGATGCTAAACATTTAATCCATAAATCATTTACCAAAATCCTATGTCAAAATATTTCCAAAAACACAAAATCAAATCTTCTGATGCAGCCCAAACTATTTTCCACCATTGCCAATCTGTCACATGAAAAAAGAAAAAACAATATTAGATTGACAAAAAAAAAAAAAAAAACTCGATGTGAACTTCACAATTTTGATTTTAATTTTGTAACGGGAAGTCCAATCGGGTACTGTTTGCTCATACAACTCTATTTAGGCTTGAACAAGCTGCCCGTGCCAAGTTTCGGTGGTTTCAGTGGTCATTTTGCAATTTTGGCCCCCGAACGGGCCTTTTAAGTCTTGTGTTTTACATTTTTTCTTCTAATTTTCCAACCGAAAATCCAATCGAGGTCCCGTTTGTTCCTACAAGTCTATTTAGGCTTGAACAAGCTGTCCGTGCCAAGTTTTGGTGGTTTCGGTTGTTATTTCGCAATTTCGGCTCCTGAACAAGCCTTTTAAGTTTTGTGTATTACAAATTTTCCTTCTAATTTTCTAACCGAAGATCCAATAGAGGTCCTGTTTGTTCCTACAAGTCTATTTAGGCTTGAAAAGGCTATCCGTGCCAAGTTTTGGTGGTTTCGGTTTTCATTTTGAAATTTCGGCCCCCGAACGGGCCTTTTAAGTCTTGTGTTTTACATTTTTCCTTCTAATTTTTTAACCGAAAATCCAATCAATGTCCCGTTTGTTCCTACAAGTCTATTTAGGCTTGAACAAGCTGTCTGTGCCAAGTTTCGGTGGTTTCGGTGGTCATTTCGCAATTTCAGCCCCCGAACGGGCCTTTTAAGTCTTATGTTTTACAATTTTCCTTCTAACTTTCTAACCGGAGATCCAATTGAGGTCCTGTTTGTTCCCACAAGTCTACTTAGGCTTGAACAAGCTGTCCGTGCCAAGTTTCGGTGGTTTCGGTAGTCATTTTGAAATTTTGGCCCCCGAACGGGCCTTCTAAGTCTTGTGTTTTACATTTTTCCTTCTAATTTTTTAACCGAAAATCCAATCGATGTCCCGTTTATTCCTGCAAGTCTATTTAGGCATGAACAAGCTGTCTGTGCCAAGTTTCGGTGGTTTTGGTGGTCATTTCGCAATTTCAGCCCCCGAACGGGCCTTTTAAGTCTTGTGTTTTACAATATTCCTTCTAACTTTCTAACCGGAGATCCAATTAAGGTCCCGTTTGTTCCTACAAGTCTACTTAGGCTTGAACAAGCTGTCCATGCCAAGTTTCGGTGGTTTCGGTAGTCATTTCGAAATTTTGGCCCCCGAACGGGCCTTCTAAGTCTTGTGTTTTACATTTTTCCTTCTAATTTTTTAACCGGAAATCCAATCGAGATCCCATTTGTTCCTACAAGTCTATTTAGGCTTGAAAAATCCATCCATGCCAAGTTTTGGTGGTTTCGGTGGTCATTTCGCAATTTCGGCCCCTGAACGGGCCTTTTAAGTCTTGTGTTTTACAATTTTCCTTCTAATTTTCTAACCGGAGATCCAATCGAGGTCCCGTTTGTTCCTACAAGTCTATTTAGGCTTGAACAAGCTGTCCGTGCTAAGTTTTGGTGGTTTCAGTGGTCATTTCGCAATTTCGGCTCCCGAACGGGCCTTTTAAGTCTTGTATTTTACAATTTTTCTTCTAATTTTCTAACCGGAGATCCAATCGAGATCCCGTTTGTTCCTACAAGTCTATTTAGGCTTGATCAAGCTGTCTGTGCCAAGTTTTGATGGTTTCGGTGGTCATTTCACAATTTCGGCCCCCGAACGGGCCTTTTAAGTCTTGTGTTTTACAATTTTCCTTCTAATTTTCTAACCGGAGATCCAATAGAGGTCCCGTTTTTTCCTACAAGTGTATTTAGGCTTGAACAAGCTGTCCGTGCCAAGTTTCGGTGGTTTCAGTGGTCATTTCGCAATTCTGGCCCCCTAACGGGCCTTTTAAGTCTTGTGTTTTACAATTTTCCTTCTAATTTTCTAACTGGAGATCCAATCAAGGTCCCGTTTGTTCAACACAACCAGACATATTAAATGAAATGCTTGTAGTGATTTGAAAAGTAAATTATGAAAAATATACTTACAAAAGTGTTTGTCAATAAGATTCCTCTAATGAATAATCTAATTTGTTCTTGCTGGACCTTGGACAAATTCTTCAATGACTCTAGTTCTTTTTGTAGGCTTGAAACCACCTCAGTATGTGCTTGTGCAGTAACAGAAGATCTGGATGATGATGGTTTTGGACCAACACCAAAGCCTTTTAAGTATCCCGATTTCTTTCCAAGAATCTCGATTGACAGCTGCTCCTGAGTTAAAGGTATTGTCCTAGGCTCTAAAGACTCTTCATGTCGCTTTTTCAAAGCTTCCTATCAATTTGTAAACAACTTCAAAAGAAACAATAAAAACAACTTTTTAAATGAGATCGTTATTATTCATGTAGTAAATATAATACACAATGTTAAGAAACAAGACTTACTTGCAAGAGAAACATGTCTCTAGGCATTATTGCATCTTCAGGATAATGGCCAACATCTTCCAACTTAATGACCTCCAATAACTAATAAGGACAAATAGAGATGTATAATCAATGTCAACAATTGAAGAAAACCATTACAATTCAACAAGTCAATTTGAATTAAAAAAGATCAACCTTATATAGTGATTTCAGCAGTAAATCAAGAATAAATAACTTACCTCTTCGTGCAATAGTATATGAGCTAGTGGAAGAATTACTTGGCCCCCAAAACTTCCAGCTCGAGCCCTTGGTAAGATACAGGGACCAACTTTGACCGCTGTAGCTGAATAAGCATCAATACTGCTGTCTGCCCATTCTGACCTGTGCTCCCGCAAGAACCTAAGAAGTATTGCAGGGGGCACATTTTGAAAGAAAGGACAATGCAGAGAAGAAAAAGAAATGCTAAACTTGAAATGAGAAGATGAATCCAAAGGACAAGTAGGAGTGTGAGAAAGCATGCATTAATAGACCACAGTATGACAATAATCTGAAATTTACTTCACTTACTAAGATGCTTCCATCATTAATTAAATCCTGAAAGTTATGTGGAAAAAAAAAAAAAAAAAGGAGCCACATAAAAATAAACATAATATTAGTAGATATTATACAAATGTGTGATAGCAGCGTGACAAAATTTTTGCACACTCAAGGGAAACCTAATAACAATCATTGGCATTATTGTGGAACGGATCAAGCAATTTAACCATTGCTTACAACATACCACTCTGGATATGTCTGATCATTTCCTGAAAACCAAAGAATAAAGCAGTGCAGCAAAACTCCTATGTTGCAGAGACACAAAAACTAGTCACTTAAACATCCTGATGTACCTGCACTGTATGTTTGAAACTACGAGATGTACAAACCACGTGCCAAAGATGAGATGGATAAAGTGGAATGTTGAAAAGAAAAAAATTCTGGGCTCTCTAGTGGTTATATGGTATCAAACCATCTAGAGGCTCCTGATCATATAGACATGGGAATAGTGATAACCTATTTCCAGCAGTTGAACTTAACTTTAACTAGCAGGATTGCGTGCAAGTGTGTAGTGTTGGTGAGTTGGTGACACACAAGGTAGATATCAAGTCTAACCAAGCTAGTTCATTAGTTTAATCCCTTATTCATTTCTTTTTCCAGAAGGTATCATCTATATACTATTATATTTTTACTAATGCAAATTATTACTATTTTTGTTTAATGACTAGGAATCCCTCCAAGGCAGGGCCCTTTGGACCCACCCCTACAGGGTAAAATATGGGATGTACGCCAACGCCCCCACAAGTGTACATTGGGCAAAGTGTAATAACTCTCACCACTGCTTACCGATAAACATTGATTACCGTTAAATTGAACTGATTATGACTAAGAACTGAACTGATTATGACCGATAATTGAACTGATTAAAGTACTGAACTGACTGACTAAAAACTGGAATTGAATTGACTAAGTGTGTATGTTTGAATTGCATTTTATCTGTTGATTGTTTATTTGATCTGTTCGTGTTTTTATGTTTAAACTGCTAATTGAAGGCCCTATCGGCGGCCGAATCCGGAAGTGATTGATGTTTTATGATCCTCATAATTAATGTGATTTTATGGTATAATTATCTGAAAACTGATTAGGTTTGACTAAATTAGATTAAAACGAGTTAATTGCAAAGGTTGCCGTAATTACCAAATCGCCACCGAGTGGCACACTACCTGGTTATGCTAGAGCCTTGCATACTTGACTCTAAACATCTCATAAGCTCCATTCCTTGCACACAAACCGACCAAAGAGAGGAAATAGGAGAGAATTGAGCTCATTTTGTTGAATTGGCTTGAATTGCTTGGAATTGAAGTGTAAATTGTCAAATTGGACTCCTAAACCTTAAATACAAGACTTAGGTAAGGATTTCATCTTCTCATTCTTGTGTTTGAGCTAATTCTTGCATGATTCGTGCTTCAATTGTAGAGTTAAGTCTTGTTTTAGTTCATACATGTAGGAATAGAACATAATTCATGCATGCATGTTTGAATTGGTGAGTTTTGAGTTGAATTCATGGCAAATTGTCACATGCATGTTCATGTCTTGAGTGTAGGCCATGTTTTCGTCTTGTTTGTGAATCAGTTGGCTCACTAGAGCATGTTTTGAAGCTTTGAATCGATTTGAATTCATGCATGTTTGCATGTCCTTCATGTTCATGAAATTGGTTTGAAATTGGGTTTGAATTAAACACCCTTGGGCTTTGATCTCTCAAATTGAGTTTTGAATCATGTTATTCCATGTGTTTACAAGTGTTTTTCCAAAAATTAGCCCAAGAGAATCGGTTTTGATGCTTTTGAATTTGGTTTTTGGCTTGGAGGTGCAATCTGGAATTTCCAGATTTTGTACTTCCGCTCGAGCGGGGTAAGTGCCGCTCGAGCGTGGAATTCGAGCATCCAGCATCTTGCAACTGTTTTACAGTCCGCTCGAGTGGAGGATTGGGCGCTCGAGCGGAATCACGTGTCACAAGCTCGAGCGGGCGTCGAGCGGATATTTCACCCATCCAGTACTTTTACAGTACGCTCGAGCGGGAAAGTTGACGCTCAAGCGTGTACCTTTGTTGCATGTCCGCTCGAGCGGGTAAACCTGCGCTCGAGCGGAACTCTGTTTTCTGAAAATTCTGAAACCGTTTTCTGATCACATCTTTGCATCCTCATTCCATACTAGGCATTCCTAGGCCTAGTTTAAGACATCTTATTGAGGACATAGATGTAGAACACACCAAGGCAAGTTAGGATTTAAGTTATGATTTTTCCCAACTGTGTAGCTTAGTGTGTGTTCAATCTGTGAACTGTGTAGGGTTGGCGACTGGGGAGACACGCTCTAGCATACTGTAGCCCAAACTCTGTGAGTAACGATTGTGTAAAGATATGTTCACAAACGATTATCTTCTGAACAACTGAACTGTACTGTTTTCTGAACTGATTACTGTTAATTGAATGAATGTATGTCCTATATTCTAAACTGTATTGTGGCATCCTTAGCACCTACTGTTTACAGTTACTGTTACTGTTACTGAGATCTCTGTCGGTTCCCTTGTTGGAACCACTACTGTTACTGACTGATGGCCATCATTTACTGCTCGGTCTTTCAAGACCTACTGTTTACTGTACTGTTATGCTAATGGGTGTACCACATATGACTGTACTGACTGAACAACTGAAATACTGTTTAAATGAACTGTTTCCATACCGTAAGGACATTCATTCTTAACCTCTTTACGCATTATGTTATTCACTGGGCTTTAGCTCACTGTTTATATATATATGTAGGTGCTCAGCCACCAGATCGGAGCTAGGAGCGTGGGTTAGACTCCAGTTTTGTCAAGCCAGCCTTTGTGCCTCAATGCGAGGTTCCGAGTTGCCATGCTATGGCTTTGGGGTGCTCTGTTTCCCCCCCCCCCCTCCCGTCACTGTTTGATTACTGTATAGACTGTCAGCTATTAACTGTACTGTTATCAAGGGATTAGGTCCCTGTACTGTGTGACTATAAATTTTGTATAGACTGTATTGTTTGTATGTATGAATGCATGAAAAATCTTTTTGGCATACAGACTGTCACAGCTCAATGGACATTATTTATTTACTGTATTGGCCTTCGGTAATCTCGGATTACTGGCCGGTTACGGTGCTAAACCCATAGGGCCGGGTTTGGGTCGTGACACAATGCCAAGGAGGTTCGAACTTTGGCGCCTAGTGTTTCTGGTACAAAATACACTACCAGTGCTGAATTTGTTCTGCACAATTCCTTGTGGGCTTTAAAGTTTAAACTACCTGCCAACTTTTCTCTTTGGGTTGGTATCTCAAGGGGGCATGGGCAGTTTTACAACTGAATGGAAGCTAAATCAACTGATTGGTAAACTAATCAAACTCATAGTAATGAAAACAAACATCTATGCTGTGTTTGAGCTATGCACAGTTTGGCTGATTGACAAAGAGGCAAAATCAGCCTCATACAAGCTGAGCCCCAGCATACACACCAAAAACAAAAGCTGCATAACAAGTCGACAGCATTTGTCATCCTGGGATAATTTAACAATCTATGCATGAGAAACATAATCAACGAATGAAGTACTCCACAATTTTTTTAATAATGTTTTCCCATGGACTATTCAGATAAATTAAACACTTCCAGTATGCTAACCTGCAAAAGCATTGACGCTTTTGCACACAAGACTGCATTGCTAAAGGCTGGAAATCCATTAGAAAAGGTCAGATTTAAGCCCATCAATTTGTCAGGTGAAGAGTTAACAAGGATGCTAACATCATCCATGCCATCATTTTCCATCATAGACCACCCCTCATCAGTAAAACCATTAAGAGCCTCATTGAAACCCCTGCCAGAGAAAATAAAAATAAAAATAAAAATCTATCAGGCTCTGGACAGCAGAGAAAACTATCATATTCAATAGATGGTGGTAAAACAGTAATATATCAACCTGCTCAACCTCTGGCTAAGTGCTCGTGGAACTGCAGGTCTTCTGCTCCAGTTGGTGACATTAGACTGAGAAACCTCCTGAGCTATCTGCCTCAATTGGCATAGAGCCTGTGAGAAATCAAGGAAAGTCAACAAGGAAACCTCCTTATTCACATTTTTTGATGTGAACAATTAGCCATTTCAACAAATTATAAAGGCTAGCCAACTTATTTATACAATGAGAAGAAAAAAGCTTTATATATAGATAGCATTGGCTTGTTTGTTATGTGTATATTAGTATATATATATATTATTAGGGAGTGATCAAAAAAGCCGAGAATCCAGTACAAAAATTCAAATTCTAGTTCACATCCACAACCCAGAAAATATGAAAACAGAAAACAATGAAAATGACTCTAATTAGTCACATAGTCAAAGAAATTGCTCATACAAATTCTAGTAAACATTATGCAATATAAAGAGCTGTCTGCAATTATTTTCCATAAATTGTTTTGTCATAACCTAACAGCTACTACAAGTCCTTCAAGATTAAACCAGGTAAATTTTATCCAAGGGAATAAAGATAACAAAAGACTTCTATCTGACCTCAATAAAGTTGAGAATGGCACTAATATCAGCTCCATTTGAATCTTGTACGGCTGTAAGTGCTTCAAAGATCATTGCAACTATAGGGAGTTTGGGAATGCCACCACTTTGTAATGAGTTTATTAATTTTAACTAAACTGCTCATACTGTTGCATTAACTATTGCATTTAGGGGTTTCACATCCCCAAGTGTCACATTTGAATCGAATGGAAGTCTTATAGCAATGTGATTGGTGATAAGGTTCATATACTAAGATTCAAATTCTGAAACCAATAAAGCCTAAAGAAAAGATAAATAAAACTGAAAGCAAATACTATGATGCCATCTTTTGGACAAAAAAGGATTTCAATTTCATGGGGCCTAAAGCCTCTATCGTAGGTTTGTAAATCCTAGTTTGCTTAGCCACTTAATACATAGAACAACGCTAGTAACAGTGTTTCCTGTTTTTGTTGCCTAGTTCTTATTTATCCTTTTGTATTAGTTATTTTCCCCATAGCTGAGTGGAGGCGCAGAATAAACATATCAATAGAAACAGAAGATTTATGCACATAAAAGTTTCTCTCACCAATCAGAGCAACGCCATGAGATTAATTCTATATTCACAAAAGAGAACCAAAAGAAAGGCGCATCGTGGAGCAGTTTTCCCATCCTTGTCATCATCAATAAGTGAAGCAGAAGCAGAATTTTGACCATTGGTGAGTGGGCCAGCGGTAGTAGCTTTTACTCTAGGAATTCTTATTTTTTCTTTAGAACTGTGTGCAGCAGTACTAATACCCATGTTCCGCCATTTGTCCTGATCATGTAAATAGGCATGAAACTAGTAAATAGCATGCCGGTGTAAATGAAAATCATTCAATAGAAAACATGAGCAAATTAATGATAATTCCTGTTTCAATAAAAAAAGACAAGAAATACAGAAATTACATGGATTAGCAGCTGCAACTAAAAACATTCACATACTGGTAAAAGAAACAGACAGAATCAAATGCAAATAAAACCATCAGCATAGCAGCAAATGAAGCAGAGAGTTAATGTGGCAACATCAACCTCATAAAGATCTTGAATATGTTAAAGAAAACTTGCACAAGCATCATCTTTACCACACAAGATGATTAATAATCCACTAACTACAAACTGAAATCCACCTAAAAAGGGCCCACAACATAATGGGTCGTGTGAGGAAATATGGACCGAGAAAGGGCCCACAGCAGAACCTCGCAATCAGCCCAATATCACTTCCAGTGCCCGGTCCACCAGCACTCTGCAAACAGAAATGGGTCTAGGCCCAAAAAGAAAAAGCTAAAAATAAGGTTGCATATCTTTCAATGTACTTAACCAGATATTTTTCAAGATAATACAAGAAGAAAATGGAAATTTGAATTACAGGCTACAATGACCATATATGGTTTTTATGAATGGTCTACTACTCAATGTGAGTTTAAAATTTTCTTTAACAAGATTGTTAAGAATGAATTTTGCCAAGATTGAACTCACTTTAAGAATGGTTAATTAATCCAATGCTATTCACGCAAACAATTGTGCAGGACTCAGAGGGAATTTCAGATCAGTTGTTGTCAAGGGTTCATTATTTGAGACTCCTTAGCTTCCCTTTGCCAACATACTTCCGAATGCCATAGATACTAGAAATGCAACTGCATTCCCCACTTGTATATACCTACAAATTAGATGGAAATAGACAAATATTAGATACCAAGGAAACAATTTAGAGTGCTGCTATTTGCCTCAGACCTTTTTTCTTTTGGGCCCTCATCTATTAATATTGATAATTATTTGTTTATTCACCATGCTGGTTTACTATTTACTTGGGTGACATTTGTTCTTTATTGAGAATATGATTGATAATCTAGTCAAACCTTTGGCAATTAAATTGTGCAAATGTTCATAAACAACTGTTGTTTTCTTGTCTTTCCGTGCATATTTCTTCTACAAGGCATCTCGTGACATGGATATACGATTTGGGATTAACAAAGAGCAAGGCGATTCTACTACTAAAGCATGGCTTAAGAAGATGAAAACCTATTTATCAGAAAGGGTTGTGGATTCTCCTCACGGAGTGTTATTACAGGTGATGCATATAAAGGAGTCAATGAGATTGGACTGCCTTTTGAAATTGCTCAACGGATAACATTTGAGGAGAGAGTTACTCAATATAACATGCAGTATCTGCAGAAGCTGGTTGATGAAAAGTTGTGTTTAACCTATAGGGATGGTTTGTCAACCTACTCGCTGAGGGAAGGTTCGAAGGGGCATACTTTTTTAAGACCTGGTCAAGTGGTACATCGACGGATAATGGATGGGGATATTGTTTTCATCAATAGACCTCCGACAACGCATAAACATTCCCTGCAAGCTTTGTCGATTTATGTTCACGATGACCATACAGTCAAGATCAACCCTCTTATATGTGGGCCACTTAGTGCTGATTTTGATGGTGACTGTGTCCATATATTTTATCCTCAATCCCTTGCTGCAAAATCAGAGGTTTTGGAACTGTTCTCTGTAGAGAAATAGTTGCTTAGTTCTCATAGTGCAACTAACGAATGTATTTTGGACTCTTTTTAACTCTAAAATTAGACATTAACCATATAGAGGGAAACATAAAACTTAAACCTTCATCTCCGCAATACAGAGTAAACTCATTCCCCATGTAGTGTACACAACCAAAGACCAACAAGAAAATAATAAAACAAAAATAACATGTGATTTTTGGCAACGCAAAATATACATATTAGCCATAATGAGATACACAAAACTTTTGTGACTAATAAACACACAAATTTCATCAACAAAATTGTTAGTTATATTCTAACACAAGCACAAATCACTAGTCCAGCATAAATCAATTTATAAGAATCTTCTTCTAACAAGAAGACTATTATTTATATATATGTGTACGTACCTTATCGGGATGAAGATAGACTTTGTCTCTGAAGAGAAGAACAACACTGGCCTCATCAAGAACACGGGTGAAAGCAGCGACTGAGTGTTCCTGAAAATCAAATAATTGTAGTATTTCAAATAATTCATGTACAATTACAGACTCTCACTGAAAACACAATAACTAAAATACATGGAGTGACAAATACTAAAAAATGATTAATCAAAGATCCTAAATTTACTATATATACATACTTCCACAACTTCAATTTGTAGATAAACACAAAAAACAAACCCACCATGAAAACTAAATTATATTCTCCTAAATTGTATTTGAGTCCAAAATTCTCCTAAATTATATTCTCAAAGATCCAAAAGTCAAAAAAAATGGATCTAATAAACAAAATCGCAGTAGGCCATCATTGATGCATTTTATCGAACATTTGACAGACAAGAAAAATGGTATTTGAACTCTAATGAGAGAAACCAGACATCACAACAACACCCCTAAAAAAAATTCTAAAAAGGCACTTGGCAAGAAAAAAAATCAATTAGGGCATAGAAATTGCAATTTATAGGGCAAAGAGAGACAAGCACAATTTGCCAACAGAAAAAATAAGAAGCTGAAGAAGGGGGGAGAGAGAAAGAGAGAGTCCCCCCCTCCGGCGACCCTTAACCTACGGCCACGCCCCTCCCTGCCTCATCTACGCCAAACACCTCTACCGTTCTCGCCATTCGCTACCTAGCTCATGCTTGACAATCGTTTGGGTATGCTATTTGGACTCTTGAAGTCTACTATTTGGATGTTGAATGAGAAGAGAAGAGAATAGATAAGTGCGTACCGTTGATTGTCACCGCTGCTGAATCAGTTTCGCCGTACCGTCGAAGTGTGCACAGAGAGAGAGATTGAAACCCTACCCTTCCCTTCCCTTTTGAATCCTCTATCTTCTCCCTCTCTTCTCGTTTTCCTCTGAATACAAAGAGATGAGGCTTGAGTGTCCCTTTTGAATCCTCTATCTTCTCCCTCTCTTCTCTTTTTCCTCTGAATACAAAGAGATGAGGCTTGGGTGTGTTTATCTAGTAAAAGGTCGGTCCAGTCTTTAAAAAAAAAAAAAAAATTGAAAAATGCAAAACGACGTAGTTTCGTTTGCTAATTTATTGGCGACAAAAATTATTCTGTCGCCATAAGTACCGTTCATCTTTTCCGCGACTATTTCATTTCCATCGCCAAAACTTTACAATCGGCGACCAAAATTTCGTCGTTATATGTTCATTTGGTCGCGGAAATATTTTTGGCGCTCCCGCCCAAAAAATTAAGTTGGCGCCAAACCTTTTGGCGACTAAAAATATTAACTCGTCGCCAATAGTGTACTTTTGGCGACAAACAATTATATTGTCGCCGATTATGTAAAATTGGCGACTAATTTCAGTTTGGTTGCTAAAAAGCGTCGCCAAAAATGTTTTTTGTTGTAGTGGATACTTGGTCATGTAATTGAAATGGGTTATAAATTGATTTATGTGAGTTAAACATTTATCAATTGCTAATGTCTTAGTTATTGCTTATATTATGTTTAGCATATCTCTACTGGGTGTTGACTCACCCTATATGGGACATCATTTTCAGGTACAGATAGCATGCCACCTCCAAGGACGTAGCTTGAGAGGCTTAGTGGCTGGGACATCTTTTGTGATTACATTCTTGTAGTACATGTATATCAAGCCAATGGTTTATTTTGTGTAGAGTTAATACTCTTTCTTTTGTAACCAAGTGTTGACTTGGAAAGCCGTAAGCCCATAGGGCATTTGCTTTTGTTGTTAACATGTAATACATTTGTAAGAAATACTCTGATGAAATGTATTTTTGCTTTATTCTCTTGTCTAAGCATGTCAATATTGTATGCTTTATAGGTTTATTTTTTAGGGCGTTACATTTTAAGTAATGTTTTTAATTTTTAGACACACCTAACATAAATATACTTAAAAAGTGTAATTTTTGTGAAAAAAATCTTTGAAAAATTCATTAAATATCAAAAATACAAAAAAAAAACAAAAACAAAAATTTTGTCCATTTTTCATATTTTTCTGTATTTATTAATTTTTTGAATATTTTTTCACAAATATTTTACTATTTAGATACATCTAACTAAGGTGCATCTAAAAAAATAAAAATAAATTTTTTTAGAAATTTTAAAAAAAATTATTAAAAACAAAAAAAAAATATGAAAAATAAAAAATTCAAATTTTTTTTTTTTTTTTGGTTGGTGGTCTTCTATCTATATGCCAAATTTTGACATATTTTTCTCATTCACAATGAACCAAGTTTGGCAACTCTCAAAAAAGACAAAAAGTCAAAAAGTTACTTAAAAAGTTAAAAAGTTATCGCTATTCACTCAAAAAAAATATAAAAAAATTAATATATATAATGTTAAATACAAATCAGCCGACGCACATAAGCCTATGTACGTCAAAGCATAGGAGTGAAAGGAAAAAAAAATTATATTACATGTGTATATTCTTAAATTGGATGGTAAAGTTGGGCCCGTGGGGGCCCACCACGGGTTCTGTTTTTCTAATCGGAACCGTTCAATCTGTAGAACTCATCGAGTACTATATGCCTGCAAAAAATCACTTCTATCGGATATCGCTAATTACATGATCAAATCAGTTTTGTATAAAAAATGGATAGTGTTATAGTTAACATGTGACAAAAAAAACTAACACGATCAGATAGCTATCGATATCCAATGAATGTGATTTTTCACAGACTATAGTACTCGACGAGTTTTACACATTGAACGGTTCTGATTAGAAAAACGGGACCCGTGGTGGCCCCCATGGGCCGAACAACACCGTCAAATCAAAGGCCAAAAAGTAGGCAATCTTTTCCCATATCCTTTTCAGCTGACGCATTGCCCAACCGTACGGATTAATTAATTATCTTCTCCTACACACTTAATTATACAATATTTTAATATACATTTTTTCATAAAAAGTCAAAAAGTTAACCTAAACATTCATATTTTTTTCCTCAACTTTTTAGTTAAAAAAGACAAAAAATGCACTTATTTAGGACACCTCAAACAAAATTTGAATTTAGTGTGTGAGAAATAAAAGAAATAGCTAGTACATCAATGAAGTCACATTACTAAGCCCTTGTTTGGCATGGTACTGTCAGGTTAAAAGCTAACAAAGCAAATATTATATCTCTTAAAGAGAAGAGTGATTCTAGGCAACAATTCAAGCCAAAACCAACTTGTAGAGCTCCAAGAAGGCCTCAATTGCAAGAGAGAGAAATCTAGAGAGAAAGAAAATTTTGAGTTTTAAAATCTTTTAACCCCAAAACATGAGAGAGGGACTCCCTACATATAGAAAACATGAATTCTATACAAGGAGATCCAGCCCTCCACTTGTGGACAGATGCAAGGATTTGTGCGAACAGCTAGCACAGTTGGTATAAAATATCTGTAGAAAACACTGGTGACCGGCCGGCCATCAGTGATGGCTGGCAAGGCACATCAATGGCTGGCAGACCAGAAGCTCTGGCCGGTAGCCTTCACAGATGGCTGACAGGCCACCAGAGACTGTAGGAAGGAAAGACCAAGACATGGTTGCAGGGTTTAAAAGGCTCAAACCTGTGGTGTTCCACTGAGGACTTCAAGCGTTGGGCGAGCAATCAGACTTGTCATCGGATGTACCTGTAAGAATATCCAAGCCTTTAAGGGCCGTCAATAATGGGGTGTCTACACTATGCCTTGACGATGAACCTCCATAGAGATTAAGCCATTGAGCATAGGTCTTTTTCTCATGCCTTGAATGGCCATCAATCTTTTAAAATAGCTCTCAAACAAAAGAAAAAGAAGAAAAGAGGGAGGTTGTAGATGGTTATGTGAGATTGATTATTAACATGGGACTCTTGACATGGAAACTAAATAAAGAAAAATAACACAAGATATTTAAAGCATGGATAACACAACACACTAAGTAAGAAAGACATGAGGATTTTTTGCACAACAAGGAAGGTATTCAAAGCATACACTAATTAAATAAACTAGGAAAGCCCTAAAAAAACCCCTAATATGTGAAGAACAGTGGCCAAAAATTATGTTTAAAGAGCAGAAAAAGGTAGGAAATAGCAAGGAATCATAAAGTTAGTAAACAAGAGCAAGCAGAGGTGGCTAACCCCTCCATTCTTGAGAGTTTTAAACCATGTTTTTTTTGTCTCTTTTAAACTCTGAAAATCAGTTTGTATGGCCAAGAAAAGGGTGTAAAAACAAGGGTGTGAGCTATGAAGTGAGGTGCGAGAAAGGGTGTCAACCCTCTCTACCTTTGGTAGCTATTCAAACCCAAGCCTTAGCACTTAAAATGGATTCAAACAAGACCAAAAACACAAGAAATAGGTAGAGATAGACATCAATGAAAGCAAGAGAAAGGTGGTAAGCTTATACCTCTTGAAGTGAACAAACTTTTGTTGTAAACCAAACTCAATCCAAAGGCCCTCTCAAGCTTGAATTTTGATTCACAAAGCTCAACCAAAGGTCCAAGGTCTTTCTCTAAGGTTGTATATGGAATATAGATATAGTGTAAGGATGATCAAATATCTCAAAGTTAACTTGCACAAGAAGAAGGAGCTCTCAAGGGTGATTTAGCTTCTTTGAAATTTTTCTAACCTCTAACACTGAGACTTCAGCTCGTGTTTATAGAATTTAAGCAAAATAGGTCGAAAATATCTTCAAAAATGGACAGTTGGCTGTTTCCTGCCCAGAACAGTGTTTCTCACCAAAGAGGTACGACCGGCCCCTAATGGCCACGGCCGGCTTCCAATGCATTCCCCTGTTCATCTGTTTCAAACTCAGTGTAGGGTAACATAGGGTTCAAAAATGAAATTCTGGGATAGAAACAGTGTAAATATGAAAGGTTTGGGATTGTTTCAAAGTTTGAGCTAAGATTCCTTCATTGAGAATTCGAATCACACACAACACAACTCTCATCATTGAGTGCTTAGGACAAAGCGCGCAAGTCTTGCGGACGGTCAAAAATGGGGTGCCTACAACTGGTCACTAAGATGTTCAAACATCTGATTCGGAGGACAGTAGAGGTTTACATAGACAATATGGTTGTTAAAACCAAGGAACCTAGGAACCATTTGACCAACCTGAAAGAGGTCTTTGACATCTTGAGATCATATTAGCTTCGACTCAATGCCACGAAGTGCGCATTTGGAGTTGGATCTAGTAAGTTCTTGGGATACTTGGTTACTAGGAGGGGTATTGAATCGAGACTAGATCAGATCAGGGTCATCCATGATTTGAAGAGCCCAACAACGGCGAAATAGGTTTAGATTTTGACTGAGAGGGCCGCAGCCCTGAACCAGTTCATTAGCCGAAGTTCGGATAAATGCAAACAATTTTTCCAGTTATTAAAGAAAGCCACAGACTTTCTGTGGACAGAAGAAAGTGAAGTCGCCCTGATCGACTTGAAGAAGTACCTGACAACCACACTAGTGTTGCCAAACCCAGTACCAGGAGAAGAATTGTTCTTGTACTTGGCAGTTTCAGACCATGCCGTGAGTGTCGTGATAATCTGAGAAGAGAAAGGTGAGAAAAGGTAGTGTACTATATGAGAAAAACCCTAGCAAATGCAGAAACTAGGCACCTGCCTCTAGAGAAGTTAACATTAGCCCCAGTAATGGCCCCGAAAAAGTTGAACCACTACTTTCATGCCCACAAGATTGTGGTGCTAACTAAACATCCACTAAAGTCCATGTCGCAGCATGGAGACTTGACAAGCAGAAGAGCTCAATGGGAAGTTGTAGCTCGCTTTCTGTGCTCTTTTTGGATACGACTAGCCCTAGAGTTTGGACTCTTGTGGTTCTGAATCTAATTTCACAAGTGCAATGTGAAACAAGGAAAACACAAAAAGAGTCCAAATTCGACAATTCTTTTGGAAAATCAATTTGAATCAAATGCCAAAAATGGACTGCTTTGCCAGATTACAGAGTCGCCACCTAAATATTTTTGAAAAATTTAGGAAACCCGTGACTCACACCAAAGGCCACCTATCCGTCATCACCAAACTGTCTTGGCTTGGGAACTTAGGTATGAGAGGGAAAGGTCATGAATTGAGCACCCCACTCGCCCGATTAAAGATCGGCCTCTACTAATCATGGTGTGATTTTTATTTACATTATATGCTCTTGTTCTAGTTTTATTAGATTAACATTACTATGTGACGCACAAAATAGTCTAGACTAATGTGCAAAGATTGGAACACTTTGATTTCATGTTTGTTTGAAAATTGTTTTTGATACTCGTCACTTGAAAATGTGAGTTTGTACATTAATCAATTTGTCCCAATTTTGGCAATTAGCCTTCATCCACAGGTATATCAATTAAGCAATTAGCCTCATGGAAATATGCTTGGCATGGCAACACAAACATTCGATGCAATATGCTAAAACTCAAAATTGCTCACCTAGTACTCCAAGCCAAAACAAAGCAAAATAATTAGAAAATATGCATGCTCCTGATTAATGCAATATGACTAACCCAACGCACACATTCATGTAATTTTTAATAGGCTCGGCTATTAACATGGTATATGATTCCATTCAAGACATGTGATAAATCACGTATTCAAGTAATGAATTTGAACATTTGGTTAGTATGATGAGTCGAACCTTGGATGCATGCAAGACAATGGATGCAAAGCATAAAGATGCTTTGAATAATGATGTTCTGTACTAACCATCATAAGCAAATAAGTAAACGGGAGAATGACGTGGGGTTGAAAGACTTAGACATTATTACATATTGGCCCTCGTACAAGAGGGTGTGAATCAAAGTCTGAGTGTCCGAATTAAACTAATTATTACAAAACCAAACGAATAAATTAAAGAATTAACTAACTAGCTACTCTATTACAACAAGGATAAAAATGAGAAATAAACTAGCTATCTAAGTTAATTAGCAATAACAATTACAAATAAACAATAATAATAATAATCATAACAATAATTACAACAAGACTTGGAGCATTAATTTGCAAAAATAATGCAAGCAAGGATGCACAAGGGTTACATGCACAATGTCCAAGAGCAACTCTGTCTGCCTAGGCTTGCTCATTTTCACTTTCAACCACTGCCCTCTGTTTTTTGCAAAGCATACTGCTGACCAAACATTGATGGCCGGCTGCGCCATAATAAGGCCCGACCGGACCTAAATAAGGCTGGTCGTGCCTTAATTTTATGCAAAATCCTATTTTGTGCTTTGAAGTGAAAACAGTACAGACAGAGTTGTTCTAAACTCTGTTTGTCCCTCTCACACTTCTCTGTCATGGGAAAGCCTCAAGAGAAGGTTGGCATCATTTCCAAAACCATCAATGAGCAAGTTGATTACTTGATGATTTCGAATACAATTTGGACAAAGATCAATAAATGCAATGAACAACAACCACCCCTCTCTCCTATCATAGAATAAGCTCAAAGAGGGAGGTAGAGACGCTTCAAGGTTCATCAAAACATCATGGATTGACGTATGACGACCCTGGACACAATGGACTTGGCATAACGTCTGGCCGAACCTAAGCAATATAATCCATGTTCTTTACGTTGGTTGGTTTATTTTAAGCCAAATTCATTAGTCTTTGCCATTCTTTAATCAATTTGTCCAAAGTGATGATTAAGTCCACTAAATGAGAGGAGAAGTCAAACGAGAAGTGCTTCTAAGCATGAAAGAGAGACCATGCCGTTGACGATGAACCTCCGTAGAGATTAAGCCATTGAGCATAGTTCTCTTTCTCATGCTTTGAATAACTATCAATCGGTTGAAATAACTCTCAAACAAAAACAAAGAAGAAAAATATGAGGGTTACAGAAATGGTTATGTGTAGACGCACCCTTGGGCTTTGCTATTACAGTTCGGACTCAATGTCACGGTTCTTAATCTGATCTCACAATGTACGATGTGAGATTGATAAATCACCAAAGAGTCTAAATCTGGCAAATCGTTTTGGAAAACTGATTTTTGTAAAGAAGTGTCAAACATGGACTGCTTTGCCAGATACAGAGTCGTCACCTAAATATTTTATTTTAGGGAAATTTAGGAAATCCTGACTCGTGCCTAAGGCCACGTGTCCGTCATTACCAAAGTTGCCTTGGCTCGGGAACTTGGGTAAGAGAGGGGAAGGTCATCTATGAGCACCCCCGCTCGCCCAATCAAAGATCAGCCTGTACTAAGTATGATATCTTATTTTTGAAAACACATGTGTTCTTATTCCAGCTATTCGCTAGAATTACTTTGTGATGCGCACAACACACAAGTATAGACTAGATCGCCTAATTTGGAACAAAGCATCGCATATCCGTTTGTTTGGAAATGGTTTTAAATTTGCTACTCGCAAGTAGGCTAAAATATGGATTTCAATGAATCGTTCCAATTCAAGTAATCCAACCTTCACCCACAGGCATTCAGGCAGTTATATCATGTAAGCAATTAGCCTCATGCCAGGCATGCTGTCATGGCAAAACTCACATTCATGCAAGATACTCAAGCATAAACACTCACAGTGTACTCCGAGCCGAAACAAGAAACTAGTTAGAAATCATGATGATCCTAGTTCATGTTAAAATGGCTAATGCATCGCATGCAAAGTGCAACTAGAATAGGCTCGGCTAATCTAAAATGGCATATGAGGTGCGACAATTCGATACATGTATTCAACTTGGAATTGAAATGCAATGCAGTTAGTATGATGCGCCGAACCCAGTGCATGCAATACAGATGAATGGATGCAAACATACAACCATAAGGATGCTAAATCAAATATGCCCTAAAACTAACCATCGAAAGTAGGTAAGTAAAAGGGAGAAAGAAATGGGGTTGGAAGACATGCATCACACATACGCACGCTTATTACACAATTGCGCCCTCTCGACGGAGGGACCGAAAGAATAATACAAATTAACTAATTAACTAACTAACAACCTAATTAATTATTACAAAACCAAATCAAAATAAATAACTATTCTAAGTTATTCAAACACTTAAATGGCCTCGAGACGAGGGATGAATGCATGCTCGGACGGCTTTGCTCGGAAATCCATTGCCATGCTTCATGTTGCCTCTATTTGCACTGCTCTGTACCTTTGAAAACTGTGCCAACTTCTGTGACACTTCTGAACCACCTTGTGGGCATGCTATGAGGCCATCGGCCAATAGATGAGGCCATCGGCCAAGGTAAACTGGTCATCGACCAAAAATAGGGCTCTCGGCCAAATGTTTGTTGCCGATCGGCACTGAATATGGTCGATCGACCACCTCTTCCTGTGAAAAGCTCCTGTTGCTGCAGCAGAGGACAAACAGAGCATGACAATACATTTACAAGACAATGTCTACACAATTACACCCCTTATCATGTTTGAGACTCAAAGGAGTGTAGCCTTCGACCCTCGGGCCACCAATCACGCATTTCAATACATGATGGCCAAAGGAGCCAAGTGTGCAATTTAATGTCAAATGAAATGCACAAAACACATACGGGGGCCCCAACCTCTATCATGCTTGATCAAGAAGCAAGGGAATGCACACACAATGCTATGCAACCTAAGCATGCAACAAGATTATGCAATGCAACTAACATGCAATAGGCATACAACCTAAATATGCAAACATGCAAGGCACGTAAAGGTGGACAAGTATGCAACAACATACAAAATGAGACAAGCATGCGACAACATGGTAAAATAGACTTAAACTAAAGATGGATAAACCTCAGCCATGCCCAAAATCAGTGGCCAAAATGCTATGGAAATGATGGACAAAGCACACACAAACATGCATGCCAATTGGCCTATCACCTAAGCATAAGAGGACAACTTTCAAGAACATTTAAAAGGAGACAAATATGGACATTTGACAAACATTTTAAGCTCTAAAATCATGCATAGGAAGGTGCCAAACCAACTAAACAACACAAGTAAAGCATGCAAGAAAGCTTAAAGCTTGAAGCTAGCCAAAGGACTCAAACCATGGCCACACAAGGCAAGCCCCAAAGGGCCAAGGGGACCTAAAATAGTCCCAAGGCAGGTCCAAACAAGACCAAAAATAAGCTTGAAACTAGCCAACACAAGCTAGAACACAATACCAAAAGCATGAGGTATGCAAGGCTACAAAAGGGGTGTTACACTACACCTATCAAAACCAAACATGGCATGACATAAACCAATAAAAAAATAGAGTTATGGCATGTCAAAGTAAGCCCAAAAACTCACTTAGATGGCATCCCAAAGACCTAAACATGATGGCACACACAATAACCCATTCATGAGGCATAAAACATCAACTCTTTAAAGCATTAAATGAGTGACACGTGCAAGTATTTGAGCATACTATATAGACTGAAATAACATAACAAGTGATGTCAAATCACTGAAATGGCCCAAGTAAAGCATGCTAGTGACTTGGACACTTAAGGCTAACAAGCTAGAATGCCTTATGGCTATACAAAGCATGGCATATATGGTCAAAACAACTCAAAACAGAGCTCAAACATGTACAACAAGGCTAAAAGCTTCATGGAGTCGAGCCAAAATCATGCTAGAAACATAGCTTAAAGCATGATGCATGTTAAGGCAAATGAGGGGATTGCAAGACAAGTATATGGAGCATGTAAGAGGCCATTGAACCAACTTGAAACAGAGGTATATCATGGCAAAATAACACCAAATACTTGCTGAAATGGAGCTAAAACAAGCTAAGCAAACA
The DNA here is from genome assembly GCF_055761805.1 of Camellia sinensis. Lineage (NCBI taxonomy): Eukaryota > Viridiplantae > Streptophyta > Magnoliopsida > Ericales > Theaceae > Camellia > Camellia sinensis. Next base: position 16,942,253 of record NC_138968.1, read on the forward strand.
TGCTACCAATATAAGCCATTTATACTAACATACAAGACAACAAGGAGAGGGGATGACCCTCTTCTTTTTGGGACCTTAAAACAACATCCCTACCACTGAAATCCCTCTGGATTTCAGTGGTGGGAAGGCCTAAACAAGGTGATCCAAAAGCTTAAAAATAAAGCACAAGAACAAGGACAAACAAGGCCTAAGAGGGGGTAAACAACCCCAAACCAAAAAGTAACCTTAAACAAAGGTCTTAAGCACTAAAAATCAAAACTTTTATCAGTTAAGAGTTAATCTTAAAACAATAAGAAAATAGGTCTAAAATCTTAAGCAAGAATGGGGTATCTAAAGGTTAGTTGCTCACCCTTGAAGAACACCTTCAAGAACAAAGCTCCAGCAAGTTTTCCAAGCTCAAACCAACCCAAGAACTCTGAAATCAACCTCAAGGGACCTCAGCTCCAAGAGGATGGTGTTCTAGTGTGTGTTTGTGTACAATAGTAAGACAATACTACACTTTTGAAGCACAAAAATGGAGAAACAAGGCAAGATAGATACAAAGCTATATCTATCCTTCAAAGGTGATTTTTCTGAACCTCTGAGAAGGGAGGAGGAGCTCCCCTCTTATAGGAATTCAATTCCAAGGCTTCTTGGAGAAGCTAAACAATGGTGCAAATCCCTCCATACACGTGTATGGAGGGGGCGAATTGTGCATGCCAGCTGTCACAGCTGGCATAAAATATCTGCATAAAGCAAATGAACAGGGTTTGGCCAGAAAATATGGCCAATCGACCAACACAAGGGCCGATTGACTAGAAAAAGTGCCGATCAGCCAACACTTTTGGCCGATGGCAAGAAAACAAGGCCGATGGCTTCATGCCTTGGCCGATGGGTTAAGGGGATGGAAAACAAGCCACCCTCTTCCCTCAGAAGCAGAAACACAAGTCCTTGGTCCACAACCAAGCACAAAACAGACAAGTTGAGAGATCTTGAGGCAAGGCGCGCTGCCGAGACCTCCGAGAACTCAAAACGAACACGAGCATGGATGATCATCGAGCGTTCAAATGATGACATCCAAGTCTTGAGAACGGTCAAAAATGGGGTGTCTACATTATGCGAGACTGATTATCTAAAATGAAACTCTTCGCATGAAAACCAAGTAAATAAAGCTATCAACTCAAATGGCTTGGTGTCAAAGGCCTAAACATCCGAAGCCATGAGGACTTACAACACAACAAGTATGATATTCAAAGTATAAACTATTTAAATGGAGTAAACAGCCCATAACAGCCCCTAAAATCTACAAAAATAGTAGCTAAAAGCAAGAGAAAAGTAAAAAGAGTAGAGAAAAAGCTATGGAACGAAACCTAAGCAGGGGTGGCTAACCCCTCCACTTTTTAGAATTTTAAATCACATATTTCAGCCCCAAAAACAGTCCAAGAACAATTCTAGCCCAAAATAATGGCTAAAAGTGTGTTTAAAGAGTACAAAAAGATAGACAAAAGTAAGAGATATAAAGCTAGTAAGCAAAATCAAGGAGAGGTGGCTAACTCCTTCACTTTTGAGACTTTTAAACCATGTTTTTCAACCCTTTTAAACTCTGAAAATCAGTGTTAAAAAAAAAACAAAGAAAAGAGTGTAAGAACAAAGGGTATGAGCTATGGGATAAGGAGTAAGAAAGGGTGTTAAACCTCTCCACCCTTTGGTAGCTCTTTAACCCCAAGTTTTAGCACTTGGAATGGATCCAAAACAGTAGAAAAACTCAAGAAAAAGATAGGGAAAAAAAATGGAAATGAAAGCAAGGAAAAGGTGACAAGCCTATATCTCTTGAAGAGAGCAAGTTTTGGTTGTTGATCAACTTGATTCCAAACACCCTTAAGGTTATGAAACATGGTTTGAAAGTTCAACAACAAGCTTCAAGAACAAGCTCTAATGGTGTATGTATTGTGTATGTATAGCTAAAGAAGGTTTGAAGGTCAAAGGAGGAGGGAAGATGGAAGGAGGGGCTTTTTAGCTCTTCAAAGCTTTTGAAAATTTTACTAACCTTGAATTCTGAAGGAAGAGGCTCTATTTATAGAATTTGAGCCAAAATGGTCAAAAACATCTTCAAACAAAGATATTTGTTCAATTCCCGTCAGCTGTTTGTCTGGTGCCATTGAGACCCGGCCGGGCCCCAAAAACCCACAGCCGAGCCTAAAAAGCAACCCAGGAAAAGTTTTCATTAAGGCCCAACTGGGCCTCAATGAGGCACAACTAGTTCTAAACGGACCCGGCTGGGTCTAAAAATCTACATTTTAGGCCCGACTTCAAATGGGCATATCTTCCTCTTCCGGACTCGATTTTAGGTAATTCTTGAGTCTAAATTGAAGCCCCAGAAGTCTAATTTCCAATGGTGGTGGCTTCATATCTAAATTATAAGTGTGCAAAGAGATATGATCATTTTAGTGAAAACTACTCATTCTTTCTCAACGATTTGATGCTCAACTCCTTCCCCAACTAGTTTTTTCCCCTCATTTCCTATTTTCTTCAACTCCAAACCTATAACTAAGATGTTTTAAATATTTTTCAAAGAGTTCACCTCCCTTCCATGTATCTCCACTTTGTCATTACTCGGTTTACCGAAAAGTGTAATGTTTTAAATGAAACACGAGCCTCGAAACATCGTAGAAACATTTGGAAAAATGTTTTGAAAAATGGGTTTTAAGGTCTAAAATAGTTTGGCCAAAATGGGGTGCAAGGTTTGTGATTAAAGCTTGAATCCAAATTTCTTCACTGAAGATCCGAACAATTGCACAGTGTAACTTTCATCATCAGGTGTTTGGAATAAAGCGCCCGAGTCTTAAGGATGGTCAAAAATGGGGTGTCTACGATTACCCCTCTTTAACAGAGCTCAAAGTCATGAAATGACGTGAGTGAATGTCAAAGCCCGAAGATGACCCATTTTGACAAGGCCGTAAGACTTGAGCAAACAAACAAAATGCAGATGCAGTTGGTTAAACTTAAAAGTTGCCTACGTATCCCTTTGCAAGGAATCAAACCAGCGTAGTTCAAAGGCAGGATATAAAATGATACACAATGCAACGAAATAATGCAAATGATATACTATGTATGTATAATAATCAAACCACGAGCAGTGTTTACCACACAAATATCATAAAGAAATAGAAATACAAATCAAACTACGTTTTATATACAAAAGAAGTGTGGGCACGAGCCAAACAACGCTTAACATGAGCTAAGTGCCTACATGCTCAATACTAGCCTTAGCTCAGCATGGATGCTTACACATAACAAAACCATGTTTTAATGTGAAATGGGTGTGAGCACATGCAAAACTATGTTTGTCGTAGAAAGAGAAAAAGTAAAGGTAATTAGGTAGCATGATATAAGTGAGGAATGATCTGTAGGGGAAAGATAATGATCCTAAATACTGAATGTAACAAGACAAAGTACAATGCAATGAATGCAATGGATGAAGTGAATAAGGGGCGCAGGCTGAACCATGTCTTACCTAGAAAGGGCATGGACACAAAACAGACCACGTCTAACGCAGAAAAGGTGTCGAAACCCTCAATACTGGCCTTAGCGCAGCATGGCTACTTACACATGACAGAATCATGTTTGAACGAGAAAAAGATATGAGCACATGCCAAACTAAGCTTAACATGGAAATGATACAGGTAATAAAATGGTACAATGTAATGGGTGCAATGGGCAATGCGGGAGATGCATGCGATGGATGCTATATGGAATGCGATAGAGGTAATGGATATGATGTAGTAGTTGGGAAGTAAAAGTACCTTACATGAGCAATTGGTGATGACTCACCTTACGCTGTTGGGGAGCTTCCTCTTCTTCTTGGTTTTAAGGCTTTTTTTTCATCTTGCTCTTCGAAACCACATGTACTACTTTTTTTCCTGGCTATGCTTGAAACTTTCCTTATTCTTTAACAAGGTGATAGACTAGGTTGGTTCAGTATCTAAAATTGAGGTGCATACAAGCTACCTCAATCTATGGGATTGCCATATAGATTTCAAGCTGAGGATACACCCCTGGGTATTTAAACCAAATTTTAGTCTCAGAAATTCCAAACCTTTGGTTCTAGGTGTCGCCATTCGAACTCTAGTTTCCACCGTCTCAATTGATCTCCTAGGAACTCACTACAAACACAGTCAGGTGGCTATACTAGACGACTTGAAGCCGTTCGGGCACGACAAACACCAAATGAATTGCACTTCTAGAGGATTTAAGGTCTCCTAGACCCAATGAGGGCACAAGACAGTGCAAGTGAGGTGCACAAAACAATGCTATGAAAGTGCACAAAACAATGCGAACTCAAAGTGCACAAAACAGTATGATACAAGAAGAATGCACAAAACAGTGCGATGCAAGGTGCACAAAACAGTGCGAACTCAAGGTGCACAAAATAGTGCAATGTAAGGTGCACAAAATAGTGTGATGCAGGGTGCACAAAACAATGTGGTGCAAGGTGCACAAAACAGTGCGATACAAGGTGAGTGCACAAAATAGTGCGATACAAAGTGAATGCACAAAACAGTGCAATACAAGGTGCACAAAATAGTGTGAACTCAAGGTGCACAAAATAGTGTAAGACAGGGTGCACAAAATAGTGCAATAAAAAGTGAATGAAACATTGCTATGAAAGTGCACAAAACAGTGTGAACTCAAGTTGGATAAAATAATGCGAGACAGGGTGCACAAAATAGTGTGATACAAAGTGAATGAAACATTGCTATGAAAGTGCACAAAACAATGCAAACTCAAGGTAGTGTGAGATAGGGTGCACAAAACAGTGCGATACAAAGTAAATGCACAAAATAGTGTGATACAGGGTGCACAAAACAGTGCGATACAGGGTGCACAAAATAGTGCAATACAGGGTGCACAAAACAGTACGATGCAAGGTGAATAAAACATTGCTATGAAAGTGCAAAAAAAAGTGCGAGCTCAAGGGTGCACCAAACAGTGCGAACTCAAGGTGCACAAAACAGTGCGAACTCAAGATGCACAAAACAGTGCGAACTAAAGTGAATGCACAAAACAGTGCGAGTGAGGCGAAGATGAATGAATGCACAAAACAGTGTAATGCAAAGTGCACAAAACAGTGCGAACTCAAGGTGAATGCACAAAATAGTGCGAACTAAAAGTGCACAAAATAGTGTGATACAAACTGAAAGATGCATGGTATGTAAAGGGAAATGAGCAGTACTCAGAGTAATGCGTCATGTACCTTATAAAATGAGTGCAGGGCAACTTGCCACAATTTATTTGAAATCAGCTTGCTACAACTTATTGAAATGTAATTGAAAAACACTGCAGAAGGTAACTCGACGAAACAGGAGCAGCCAATCATGTAATTCAAATCACCCAGAATGTATAAGCATGTATGCATAATCCAAAGCACATGTATTAATCAAAGGGAAGATAGAAATCCTTAGAGAGTTTTGAAATAGTTGGAGACAACCTTCGAAAGCTGAATCATATCAGAATCATCATGGGGGCAAGCCTACCCTAATCCAAGGAAAAAAGCCCAACAAATGGCTCTGAACGGATGGAGAGAAAGGTTGGGTTCATGCCCCTTGTTCAATTGATGACCCGATTGGATGCACTGAAAATTGCCCCTAGTGTCCAGTCATTGGCCACCGGTTGGGTTCATGCCCCATGTTCGATAGGTGGCTCGATCAGATATACTGAAAATTGCCCCTAGTGTCCAGCCATTGACCACTGTTTTCAACATTATGCAGGCACATGTAATGGGGATCATCAGATCCTAGAACGATTATTAACCAATCAGACTCATGCTTCTCTTCTGTCCTAGTATGTTGGGGACTTACTCCAGTCTCCTCCAAAGCAATGACGGATTCCTCACATACACTTTGCAATGATCATGAATGCAATGCCCCTTATATGGGCACTCTCAGTTTGTTTATAAATTCAACACATGGACTTGTTTTTGAGTTTGGAGTGAACATTCGTGTATGGAATTTTGGTGGTGCCACTCTGTTAAACTTTGAGCGACAAACACGCTAGGGCGACTCGATGAAAAGCACAGACTGAAACAAACACCAGGCATGACACAACAGAACTCACAACTGACCCAAAAGCAAAAAAAATGACTCAGGGTAACTAATAATTCTTAGTGCCCCAATATTACTCGTGTTCTCTTTAAAACTCAATTTCGCAAAACCCGAGTTTTGATTCATTTTTTGCTCATGTTAGAGATTCAACTGATAAGTTCAAGTATTGAAAATTTCTCCACTTGTCAATTCAAGCTAGTTCTTTCTTACCTAACGCAAGTATGATATGTGCAGCAGTCGGTGTGGCTTATGGATTGATGCGAAGCTGACGACGTGGATTGGGCAAGACGATTGAGTCAAAATGGATGAGACGGATATGGTTGAGACCAAACTTCAAGATGAAATTGCCTACGTATCCCAAGAATGGGAATCAGATCAATGTAGTTCATAGCTAAGGTCCACTTGGGTTTTGACACTCTCCTTTAGCGTTCTAACTTTTGCCAAAGTTGCCTCTTTAGGTTTTCAACCTTGCGAGTTCTATTTATTTGATTTCTCATTTTTCATGCTCTAACTTTTGCCTAGGTCTCCCTTTCAGGTTTTCAACCTAGCGAGCCTCTCAAGGATAGTGTTACAACATTTGCAGTGAATTTGATCAATAGTCATCCTTGTTCATCCTTGCCCTGACACTGGAACTGGCTTCGCCTTGATTTGAGTTTGGTTCTCCATTCTTTTATGCTTGCCTTATTTATTTATTTTGCTTCATTTTCAGAGTTGGTTCTTCTTGACATGTGGTACTGGGCATTGGCTTTTCCGAATTCAGACGACAGTTCTCTTAGTCACAGTTAATTGGATTTCATTCCAATAGATACCCCTAGCTTAATAGTTGACTTCTTTTCCTTTTTTTTTTCTTTTCTTTTTTCATTTTTTCCTTTTCTTTTCCTTTCTTCTTTTTCTTCTTATTCTTCTTTTTTCCTTTTCTTTTAGGTTTCTTTTCTTTTTCCTTTCTCTTTTATTTTCTTCCTTTTGGTTTCTTTTATCCATTTCTTTTTGAAGTAATGAAAACATCAGGGAAAGAAATTCTATGATTGTGAGGTCTGAAAGCCATCTTGTACTTTGCCAAAATGATTGCCAAGGTGAAGAAAAACCCCAAATAGTGTAGAATACCCCACACAATTCTGAATTGATCTTTGCAAGTTTGCAAAAGAAACAGTTTAAAATTTGGAAATCATGAAGGACTTTGTGCCAATAATTCAGAATACACTCAAACGATTTAGGGGATCTTTCTCAACACTCGTGCTTATTAATGGAATCTCATTCAAAAACAAAAATCAAAGTTTTTTTCATTTTCATAAAGGTAACACATGCATTACTATAGGCATAATAAAATGATTAGAAACTTGACTCGCTGTTGACACCCCATTTTTGACCGTCCTCAAGACTTGGAAGTCATCATTTGAACACTCGATGATCATCCATGCTCGTGTTCGTTTTGAGTTCCTGAAGGTCTCGGCTGTGCGCCTTGCCTTGGAGCCTTTCAACTTGTCTGTTTTGTGCTTGGTTGTGGACCAAGAGCTTGTGGCTTTATTTCTGAGGGAAGAGGATGGCTTGTTGGCCAGCCCAACAGCCCATCGGCCAAGCCTTATGCCCATCGGTTGTGCCCTCTTTCCATCGGCCATCAGTGGTGGCCGGTCAGCATCACTGATGGCCGGTCGGCCCCTTTAATGGCCGGTCGGCCATATTTTTTGGCCGAGGCCCTATTCTTTGCTTTTGCAGATATTTTGGTGCCAACTGTGCCACTTGTTGGGTACAAAAAGCATCCTCCACACACGTATATAGAGGGATTGTAACAAGCTTCTAGCTTGTCAAACAAGCTTGAGGCTCGTGATTCTATATAAATGGAGGCTCCTCTCCCCTTTCAAAGGTTCAAAATTTTGGATTAAGGCAAAACATATCTCTCTCTCTTAAGAACTCTCTCTCTCTCTCTCTATATATATATATATATATTGCTTGAAAGTGAGTGTTCTTCACACATTTTGCCTACAACCCCTTAGCCAAACCTCTTAACCTTGGAGCTAAGATTCCATAGGACTTGTTTAGGCATCCTAAAGTTGGTTTTGGCTCAGAAAAGCTGCTAGTTTTGCTGTTCTTCAAGGGTGAGGCCTATTATCCTCTTTAAAGCTTTATTTTAATTGCTTGTTTGGCCATTCTTCCATGCTCTTTTAGGCCTTGCTCTCAACTACAAAAAGTTCTATTTTTAAGTGTTAAGGATGGTTGTTTGAGGCCTTGTTTGAGTTAGGGGTGATCTCCTCCCTTTTGTGGCTTGTTTTGCTTTGTTTTGAGCTATCTCTTTAGGCCTTTGAGATCACCTTCTCTTGGCCTTTTAACCACTGAATTCCAGAGAAATTTCAGTGGTGGAAAGTGTGTTTTGAGGCCCCAAATAAGAGGGGGTCATCCCCTCTCCTTGTGCCTTGATTACTTGTGTTGTTGGCTTAACACTTTGGCATGTTTTCCTACCTCCTTAAGGCTCTATCTTAGCATGTTTTAGGCCTTATTTTAACATGATATAACTCTATTTTGGGTTGGTTTGATTGCCTCTTGCATGCTTCACACTCTTGTAGTGCAATCCTCTTAGTTAGCCTATCATGCCCTATGCTTTGGACCACCATTTTAGCATGTTTTTTGTTCCACTCCAGCAGGCTTTTACTCATATTTTGGCATACCTTAGCTCTAATTTTGGTCGACAAGGTCACCTCTTGCATGCTTCTTACACTTGTAGTGTAAACCTTGCTCACTAGCCTAGTATACTTGGTGTTTTGGCCCATTCTTCTAGCATGTTTTGGCTCCACTCCAGCAAGTTTTTAGTTATGTTTTAACATGCTTTAGCTCTGTTTTGAGGCTTCTTGGTCGTATGATGCTTGTTATGCATGCTTGTAGTGTAATAGCCTTGAATAGCTTTGAGTTTTGAGGTATCTTGAATGCTTGGCTTGAGGTATTTGCATGTTTTGGCATCATTTGGCATGTTATTTCAGAGTATATAGTGTTGTCACACTTCCATGTTTTTCACTCTTTAAGTGCTTTTAAGAGTTGTACCTTTATGCCTTGTTTGTGAGCCATTGCATGAGCATCATTTTCTTGCCTTTCAAGCCATCATTTCAGATCATTTTGGCCACTGTTTTGGCATGCATGAGGTCTATTTGGTGTTGGTTTAGTCCATTGAGCATTGTGTTGCATGGTCCTAGTGTTGTATCACTTACTAGTGTTTAATGCTTAAATGTTCTAGTATGTTATGCATGAGTGTTTGCATGTTAGGGTCTTGTGCATACCACTTTAGCATGTCAAGATTAGCATGTTGTTTGCATGTGTGTTGCATTGCATTGCGTTTGAATCGGATGTTGATCCAAACACGAGAAACGAGGGGCGTTTCATACTTGAAGTGATGAAACGTGCCTCATTTCTTTGTCGTCAACCCCCTTGATTATGCATAATAGGGTGGAGGCCTCTCGAGTCCTATGTGTTATTTGTGCATTCATCAACATTGTGCAAACTTGACTCTTTGGCCATCATGTATCGAGATGCGTGATTGGTGGCTTGAGAGCCGAGCACTACACTCCTTTGAGCTTGAGACATGATAAGGAGTGTGGTTGCACACAGATTCCCTTGTAAATACACTGCCATGCCTCTGTTTGTGCTCTGTTGCAGCAAAAGGAGAAATTGCAAGAAGCAGTGGCCGACCGGCCATCAAAGCTACCGACCGACCACCAAGTTTACCGATCGGCTATCAGAAGTGGCCGATGGCCATCAACTCTGGCCGATGGCCACCATCTCTGGCCGATCATTCTTCAACATGATCCTGAGATGGGTCAAAAGCAATCTGGAAGTTGGCACAATTTTCAGAAGTCCAAAAGAGTGCAAATAGAGGCATCATGAGGCACAGTAGTGGATTTCTGGGAGGAAGCTGACCGAGCATGCATGTCCCTCATCCTTGAGGCCATTTACTCACTTTTGTCAACTTAGAATAAGTTAACTATTTCATTCAATTATGTTGTAATTAATTAGCTAGAATAGTTAGTTAATTAGTTGGTTTGTAATAGCTAGCTTAATTAGCGTAGCTAGTTAGCTCTCTTCCATTCGAACCCTCCGTCGAGAGGGCAGATGTTGTAATAAGGGTGCGTGTGTGCGTCCATGTCTTCCAACCCCCATTTCTTTCTCCCTTTTACTTACCGCTTTCGATGATTAGTTTAGGGCATATTTCAATTAGCATGCCTTATGCTTGCATGCGTGCATCATTCATTTGTCTTGCATGCACCAGGCTCGGCGTATCATACAAACTGCATTGTATTTCAATACGCTTTCTTGAATACATGTATCAAGTATTGTATTCATATGCCATCTTAGCTAGCCGAGCCTATTTTAGTTACATTTTGCATGTGTTGCATTAGGCATTGTTGACATAGCTAGGATCATGCATGATTACTAACTACATTTTGTTTTGGCTCGGAGTACACTGTAAGTGTTTACACTTTAGCATCTTGCATGAATGTGAATGCTGCCATGATAGCATGCTTGCTATGAGGCTAATTATTTAACTGATTAACTGTATGAATGTCTGTGAATGAAGGCTTCATTGCTCGAATTGGAATAATTCATCGAAATGTGAGTTTTAAGCCCACTTGAAGTGGCAAATCATCATGTTTTAAGCCCACTTTGTTTGGTGGCAAATCCGCGCTTTAGCCTACTTGTGAGTAGCACTTCCAAACCATTTTTGAAAAAACAAACATGAGATGTTTTGTTCCAAATTGAGTGATTTACATTATACTTGTATGCTGTGCGCATCACATAGTAATTCTAGATTAATAACCGGAATAAGAACACATGTGTTTTCAAAAACAACATATCATGTTAGTAGAGGCCGATCCTTTGATCGGGTGAGCGGGGGTGCTCATTTCAGGACCTTCCCCTCTCGTACCCAAGTTCCTGAGCCGAGGCAACTTTGGTGATGACGGACACGTGGCCTTAGGCACGAGTCAGTGTTTCCTAAATTTCCCAAAACAAAATATTTAGGTGGCGACTCTGAAATCTGGCAAAGCAGTCCATGTTTGGCACTTCTTGATTAAAATCGATTTTTCAAAACGATTTTCCGAATTTGGACTCTTTGGTGATTAATCAATCTTACATTGCACTTTATGAGATTAGATTCAGAACCGTGTCAGGAGTCCGAACTGTAGTAGCTAGAACCACAATTCGCGCCCTCTCCGAAAGGGAAGCGCGCAGAGCGAGTTCCGGTGGTCTACAGTTTCTGGCGACTCCGCTGGGGATTTAGAGAACTTGACTCGAACATCATGATATGTTGTTTTATCTACACTTATGTGTTTCTTTGCATTTGCATTTACATTGGTGCACCTAGGACACCGTGTTTGCCATCTGCTATTCCTAAACGGTTTGTCAGAGGCTTGCTTGAAAAGCGTGCCATAAGGCAGACCGGTTACAGGCTCTGCCACGATGGGAACACAAAACTTGGTTTTACCGAGGCACCCTTTTTGACCATTCGACCTAGTGCATATCGGAAGCCGTAAAAACCATTCCAAACTAGGACAGGTTACTTACCCGATTGTAGGTTGATTGAAAACCACTGCGTGCGTAGTGAAACCCTAGTGTAGATACCCCATTTTTGACCGTCCTCAAGACTTGGACGTCATCGTTTGAAAACTCGATGATCATCCATGCTTGTGTTCGTTTTGAGTTCCCGGAGGCCTCGGTCGCGCGCCTTGCCTCAAGATCTCTCAATTTGTCTGTTTTGTGCTTGGTTGTGGACCAAGCACTTGTGTTTTTGCTTTTGAGGGAAGAGGGTGGCTTGTTGGCCATCCCCTCAATCCATCGGCCAAGGCTTGAAGCCATCGGCCAAAAGTATTGGCCGATCGGTACTCTTTTTGGTCGATCGGCCCTTATGTTGGTCGATCGCCCATATTTTCTGGCCGAACCCTGTTCATCTGCTTTATGCAGATATTTTATGCCAGCTGTCACAGCTAGCATGCACAATTCACCCCCTCCATACACGTGTATGGAGGGATTTGCACCTTTGTTTGGCTTCTCCAAGAAGCCTTGGAATTGAATTCCTATAAGAGGGGAGCTCCTCCTCCCTTCTCAGAGGTTCAAAAAAAATCACCTTTGAAGGATAGATATAGCCTTGTATCTATCTTGCCTTGTTTCTCCATTTTTGTCCTTCAAAAGTGTAGTATTGTCTTAGTTTAACACACAAACACCTAGCAATACACCTTCCTTTTGTTGCTGAGGTACTAGGAAGTTGGTTTTGGTGTTCTTGGGTGGGTTTGAACTGAGAAAAGTTGCTGGAGCTTTGTTATTGAAGAGGTTCTACAAGGGTGAGCAACTAACCTTTAGATACCTCATTCTTGCTTAAGATTTTAGACCTATTTTCTTATTGTTTTAATCTTAACTCTTAACTAATAAAAGTTCTAATTTTTAGTGCTTAAGACCTTTGTTTAAGGTCACTTTTTGGTTTGGGGTTGTTTAACCCCCCTTAGGCCTTGTTTGGCCTTGTTCTTGTGTTTTATTTTTAAGCTTTGGGATCACCTTGCTTAGGCCTTCTCACCACTGAAATCTAGAGGGATCTCAGTGGTGGGGATGTGGTTTTAAGGTCCCAAAAAGGAGAGGGCCATCCCCTCTCCTTGTTGTCTTGTATACTGGTATAAATGGCTTATATTGGTAGCATGTTTGCTTAGCTTGTTTTAGCTCCATTTCAGCAAATATTTGGTGTTATTTTGCTATGATATACCTCTGTTTCAAATTGGTTTAATGGCCTCTTACATGCTCCATATACTTGTCTTGCAATCCCCTCATTTGCCTTAATATGCGTCATGTTGTAACATTTCATTCTAGCATGATTTTGGCTCAACTCCAAGAAACTTTTAGCCTTGTTTTGACATGCTAAAGCTCTATTTTGCATTGTCTTGATCATATATGCCATGCTTTGTATAGCCACCATGCAATCTAGCTTGTTAGTTTTGAGTGTCCAAGTCACTAGCATGCTTTACTTGGGCCATTTCAATGATTTGGCATCATTTGTTATACTATTTCAGTCCATGTTTCATGCTCAAACACTTGCACTTGTCACTCCTTTAATGTTTTAAAGAGTTGATGTTTTATGCCTCTTGAATGGATCATTGTATATGCTTCCATGCTTAGGTCATTTGGATGCCATCTAAGTGGGTTCTTTGGGCTTACTTTGACATGCCATAACTCTGATTTTATTGGTTTAAGTCATGCCATGTTTGGTTTTGATATGTGTAGTGTAACACCCCTTTTGTAGCCTTGCATGCCTCATGCTTTTGGCCCTTTGTTCTAGCTTATTTTGGCTTTGGTCCTTGCATGTTTTAGGCTCATTTTGACATGATCTAGGATTGTTTTGGATTATACTTGCCATTTGCTTCATGTCTTGCATAGCCATGGTTTGAGCTCATTGGCTAGCCTTAAGTTTTAGGCTTTCTTGTATGCCTTGCTTGGCTTGTTTGTGTGATTTGGCATCATTCCTAGCATCATTTCAGAGCTTGTAGTATTGTCATACTTACATGCTTTGTCCCCTTTTAAGTGTTCTTGAATGTTGCTCTCCTATGTTTAAGTGATAGGCCAATTGGCATGCATGTTTGTATGTACCTTTGTCTTCATTTCCATAGCATTTCGGCCACTGATTTGGGCATGGCCGAGGTCCACCCATTTTGGTTTAAGTCCATCTTCGCATGTTGTTGCATGCTTGCCTTGCATGTTGTTGCATGCTTGTTGTATACTTGGTACATTATATGTTATTGCATATTAGTTCCCTTGCATGTTGTGGCATGCTAGTCACATTATATTATGCTTACATGCTTGTTGCATGCTTGCTAATTGACATGTTATTTCATGCTTATCCATCTTGCATACTTGTGAGATTACATGTTGTTGCATGTTTGTTATTGGTATTGTTGTTGCATGCCTATTACATTGTATGCATGCATGTTTGCATGCTTAGGTTGCATATCGCTTGCTTGCATGCTCGTGTTGCATTCGCTTGCTTGCATGCTTAGGTTACATTACATTGTGTGTGCATTCTCTTACCTCTTGATCAAGCATGATAGAGGTTGGGGGCCCTTATGTGTTTTGTGTATTTCATTTGACATTAAATTGCACACTTGGCTCCTTTGGCCATTATGCATTGAAATGCGTGATTGGTGGCCCGAGGGTTGAGGACTATACTCCCTTGAGCTCATGACATGACAGGGAGGGTGATGGTGCAAACATTCTCTTGTAAATGTATTGCCATGCTCTGTTTGTCCTCTGCTGCAGCAACAAGAGCTTTTCACAGGAAGAGATGGTCCATCGACCATGTTCAATGCCGATCGGTAACAAACATTTGGCCGAGAGCCCTATATTTGGTCGATGACCAATTTCCCATGGCCGATGGCCTCTCAGCACGCCCACAAGGTGGTTCAAAAGTGTCACAGAAGTTGGCACAATTTTCAGAGGTACAAAGCAGTGCAAACAAAGGCAACATGAAGCGTGGCGATGGATTTCCGAACGAAGTCGTCCGAGCATGCATTCATTCCTTATCTCAAGGCCATTTCAATGTTATAATAACTTAGAATAGTTATTTATTTCGATTTGGTTGTGTAATTAATTAATTAGCTTGTTAGTTAGTTAATTAGTTGATTTGTATTATTCTTTCGGTCCCTCCGTCGAAAGGGCGCAATTGTGTAATAAGCGTGCGTGTGTGTGATGCATGTCTTCCAACCCCATTTCTTTCTCCCTTTCACTTAACCGCTTATGATGGTTAGTTTTAGGGCATATTTCATTTAGCATCCATTCATCTGTATCACATGCACCAGGCTCGTTGCATCATACTAACTGCATTGTATTTTAATTCCAAGTTGAATACATGTATCGAATTGTCGCATCTCATATGTCATCTCAGAATAGCCGAGCCTTTTTCTAGTTGCATTTTGCATGTGTTGCATTAGCCATCTTAACATGAATTAGGATCATACATTGATTACTAACTAGTTCTTGTTTTGGCACGGAGTACACTGTAAATGTTTACGCTTTAGCATCTTGCATGTATGTGAGTGTTAACATGACAGCATGCTTGCCATGAGGCTAACTGCTTAAGTGTTTAACTGTCTGGATGCCTGTGGGTGAAGGTTGGATTACTTGAATTGGAACAATTCATTGAAATCCGTATTTTAGCCTACTTGCGAGTAGCAAACTTCAAACCATTTCCAAACAAACGGATATGCGATGCTTTGTTCCAAATTAGGCGATCTAGTCTATACTTGTGTGTTGTGCGCATCACATAGTAAGATTAGCTAATTAATCGGAATAAGAACGCATGTGTTTTTCAAAAACAAGATATCATGCTTAGTACAGGCCGATCTTCAGATCGGGCGAGCAGGGGTGCTCATAGATGACCTTCTCCAATCATACCCAAGTTCTCGAGCCAAGGAAACTTTGGTGATGACACGTGACCTTAGGCACGAGTCAGGGTTTCCTAAATTCCCCCAAAACAAAATATTTAGGTGGCAACTCTGTATCTGGCAAAGCAGTTCATGTTTGGCACTTCTTTCTTAAAAATCAGTTTTCCAAAATGATTTGCCGGATTTGGACTCTTTGGTGATTTATCAATCTCACATTGTACATTGTGAGATCAAATTAAGAACCATGACATTTGAGTCTGAACTGTAGTAGCAAAGCCCAAGGGCGCATCTACACCTAGCTCCTGACAAGATAGGACAAGGAAACACTACCCCTCCATAGGGGTGTTTTTGCTCTCACTTGCTTGCTATGTGCTTTTAAAATGTGTCTCTACAAGAATGCATGTATCAGTTTGCAAGTCTGAGAATCAGTCTGAGGATATCAGTATTTGGGGGTATCAGATTTGAGACAGTGATTTGGGGGCAACAATCAGTGTTTAAGAACAGTTCTTTCAGCTTGTGATTATCAACTGTGTGTTGTGTTAATTTAAGCAGAAATGATGTCCGTTTTCTGCTTGTTATTCCTTATTTTGCTTTATTTATCTTTTTGCAAGGTAGTATAGCATCATTGCTTCTAAAGAGGCAGTTTCCCCCAAAGCACTCTTGGTTATAGGTAGAAGGCTTCATCGCTCCGAGGATCTATTTGACAGACAAGCAGTGTTCTTTTCATTACCCCCGGTTACAAGACAGAGGACAGGTAGGCAAAGAGTATCGGTACAGCAGTTGTTGGTTCAGCGATCTTTGTCCACCGCACCAGTGAGTAGTCGGGCTGAGGTCTTCGTTTCTACCACAGAGAGAGATACACCTATTTAGTTAGATCAGCACTTTATGGCAAGTATGGAGGACATGATGCGTCAGCTCCAAGAGACCGTGCAAGCCATGCGGCGGGATGCTGCCCGCCCGGCAAAGGTTGCCGCGCGTCAAGTAGAGATTATGGCTCAATAGGCAGAACTGATTGCCTGGCTCCAGCAATAGCAGCAACCGCAACAAGCCGGAGCATCTACTTCGCATCCACCACTGCCCCCACCTAGAGTTCCAACAATCGGGGATACTGCAAACCTCCAGGAAGATACGGACGCTCCAACAGGACCCATTCCGCCACCAGTTCTACCGCAGATTTCAAAGACACTGGCCTTCTCAACAGATACACCGTTTGAATCTGAGATGGACCCAACCGCTCTGAAGATGAGTAAGCTTGAAAAGCTGTTTAAACGGGCCCAGGGGGTCAATTCCATTCCAGACATAGACGATGGTTACATTGATTCAGCGGTAACATTGCCGGACAGATTCAAGATGCCGCATATAGACTGTTTTGACAGTTCTGGCGATCCAATGGTTCATCTGAGGCTATTCTCGATTATTTTGCGCCCAATGGGCTTGACGAGACTCCAGAAACTATCACTCTTCGGCCGAACCCTGTCGGGTATTGCGGCCATTTGGTACGCCAAGCTGGAGGACTCAGTGAAAAGGAGCTGGGAGGAAATAGCTGAGGCCTTCGTTGCTCAATACTTATACAACACCCAGATTGAGGTCATGACCCGTGATCTTGAAGCGACCAGGCAAGAGCTGAAAGAAGGCTTTTCTGACTTTGTCACTCGATGAAGGGCCAAGGCCTCCATGATGACAACTCGGCCATTGGAGAATGATCATATAAGGATGGTTGTGCGCAACCTCCAACCCAAGCTGATGCAAAAAATGATCGTCTTACCCCTTCCCACCTTTGCGGACTTACACGAGATTGGGGTACAGATTGAGGACGCTATGAAGTAGGGTCTAATCGACTAAGACAAGGAACAACCCAAGAGGGCATTTACTCATAGTTCGAATGTAGACACGAATAGTGTTGCAGCTGCCAGAACTTTTGATGTGGGCATGGTCACCACCACCACTCCAAAAACACCTACAGCTACACCCTTCACCGGTGCGTCCGGAACCAGCTCACAAACAGCCAGATATCCACCCCGAGGCTAGAGAACCTTTACTCCACTGTACATGCCTCTGTCCAAAGCTCAGGGTTCTAATCAGGAAAGGGCATTTGAAGCCCCTGGAGCCACGGCCATTACCAGACAAACTTCCTTCCTCCAATAACCCGGCCAAATACTGTGCCTTTCACCAACAACATGGTCATGACACCGACTCGTGCTACAGACTTCGTCATGAGATTTAGGATCTCATTGACAATAAGGTGATTGTGCCTCCAGAGAAGCCGAATGTCACCACCAACCCACTCCCACCACATAACCAAGCTCCACTACCCAAACACATCAACTTGATCCAAACCACGGCCATTCCATATAACCCAAGCATATATATCACACCCTCCCACCTACCCAAGCCTGAGGTGTTCATCCCAGACAGCACAAACTTGTACATGTTGAGCATCTTCCAAACCCAACCTGAACCGGTAGTGGTGACTGTCGAAGACAGAACCGGGATGGCTTTGGAGGCAGATGGGAATGTTGATTCAGAGCCTGAGGGGTCTGGGAGCTTTGCGTATAACCTGAGTGGTTATATCACATCAACAAATCAGGTTAAGCCGAGAGTAGAGTTGCCAGCTGAGACAGAAATCAGTGTGGTTCGGGAGGATGGACCTGGTCAGGGGTTAGATGACCTAGCAAAGCTGGAAGAGGATATTGCCAATCTGCAGTTCTTCAACGAGCAGGACCTAGGGGATGTGAACATCAACTTGTTCGACTTGGATGGGTCAGCAGAAAATACTGGGTGGCTCAGTGACGAGCCAGATGTTGTTGAGGTACCTCAGCCAGAACAAGGGCAATCAGAAGCCGGAATATCAGCAGTGGCCGGAATGGCCAAGAATCAGGAGAAATCGCCAGAGAGCACCGGTGCGAAGAATTTTGCTCGGGATCCGGGCAATCTAAGTACAGTAGACACTAAACAGGAGGCTGCATTAAAGCGTCTTGAGCAAGAAAAGATCGAGGATCTTGAGAGGGCTAGGAAGGCCAAAGCCCTGCGGGGACGAAATGTGCTGTGAGCACAGAAATAGTTGCAACAGGACCGGACAGCTGTATGTCGGTTGCCGACGGGATGTGGTGGGAAGACGACGACTTATGTCTTGCCCACACCGACGAGGACTGGGGGCAGAACCAACTAGATGACACCTGGTATGTTGAGGAGGTTGACCATATGACTAGGAGTGGGCGGTATTTCAAGCCCCCACACTTGGACCAGCCGGAGGCATCTGGGAAGGACAAAGAAGTGGAGAGGCAGAAGGAAAAACTGCTGGAGGAGAAGGCTGTACTAAAACAGCTTAAGAAAATCCAAGTAGGCATCTCCATCTGGGGACTGCTTATGGCCTCGAGGGTTCACAGACAGGCTGTCCTTTCTACCATGGATAAGGCGAAACTTTCAATTGATACCACACCCGAGCAGTTGGTAGGGCTGGTTTTCCCGGGAGGAGCTTCCCTGACGTTGACCTTCACCGACAAAGAACTACTGTCCGAGGGCTCAGATCATAACAAACCACTCTACATCTCTATGGAGTGTAGAGCGAAATGGATACCGGTGGTCCTGGTCGACACGGGGTCCGCAATCAATGTATGTCTGTCGAGAACGGCGTATGCTATCGGGTTGAAGCCCCCGGATTTTGTGCCTACGGCCCAGGTGATACGGGCCTATAATAATACCAGCCGAGAGGTGATGGGGACCGTACGGATTAAGACTCAGGTTGGTCCAGGGCAACAGGACATTGAGTTTCATGTCTTGGATGTTCCCGCAACCTTCAATCTACTCCTCAGGCGGCCTTGGCTGCACCAGGTGAAAGCCGTCTCTTCCACCTTACACCAAATGCTGAAGTACCCCCACGGGAAGGGTGTGGTAATCGTTTTTGGAAATTCTTCGATACCTCCGCCGCTGGAGGTTTCTACACCAGTTCTGGAGATTGAGCATGGCACGGAGGATGTATTTCTGTCAAGATTCACCCTATCTGAGGCCGGGGTTGTACAAGATATGCTAGCTGTTGATGAGGGGCTATACGTCAGTGCACAGTCTGTCTACCTTATGAACAAGCTTCAGCACATAGCCGGGATGGGATTGGGGCGAAGTGGCCAGAAGGGCGTTGCAGCATCGGCCAAAGTGTCGCACAACCCATATACCTTTGGCTTAGGTTATCTGCTTACCAAAGAAGATTGGGCGAGGAAAGGAAGAGAGATGGCCAGAAGAGCTAAGGCAAAGCAAGCCGGGAAGCATTATGAGTTGGTGCACCGACCTATCTAGGGGACCCTGAACGAACGCTTTGTCCAGGAGGGGAAAGACTTTCCATTCTACGCCTTTTCGGAGCCCTGCATGAATTCAGAGAAGCGGCGCTTGCTCGGCTTCGAAATCTTTTTTAATCTTCAGTTGTCCAAGGATGAAGTTGCCGAGGAGCAGATAGACCCACTAGCTGAGACTGAGCAGTGCAAGGAGGAGGATTCCGAGAGCATAGAAATTGAGATGGGGGTAGCGCTATCTTGTTTCCTCTCAGATCCTCAGATCGTACCAGAGTGCTTGGGGGATAACTTCTCAGTTTCCATGATCGGGGATGAAACGATTGTGGGCCTATCTTCAGGCATTCTTGATGCATCCATCGCACCCTCCCTCGTCTGGCAATACGAGGAGGGCTTTTTATCGAGCAGTTTCAGGTCAGGTAGTGAGCCGGAATCTGATTTCACTGAGTCTGTGGAGTCGGAATCAGATTCCAGCTCTTCTGAGTCTGAGTCCGGTATTCTTGGGGGTGATAACCCGGATGCCACTGTCCTGTCCAGGACGTCTTTTTCTTTTTCCTTTGAGTCTGTTGTAACAGAGGAATTAGGCGAACTGGATGTTATTAATGAGAATGGTAAGGCTGTGGCTTCCGAGTACTTTTCTGTGCCTTTAATTTATTGCATTAATCAAAACTTTCAAAATTTTGATGAAAACGACGAGGAAGAAATTCCTCTGGTTTTACAACGTTTGATTGATCAAGAGCAGGAGAGGTTTGTAAAACCTTTGGTTGATGAAATCACCGTAATTAATGTTGGTACTGAGAAGGACCCGCTGTTGGTCCAGATCGGGTATACATTGTCTTCGGAGGAGTGCAAGCGCGTAGTCGCTTTATTAAAAGATTTCAAAGATGTTTTCGCATGGTCCTACGAAGACATGCCTGGAATCGATCCTGAGATTGTACAGCACCGGATCCCTCTTGACCCAGAGGGCCGACCTGTTAAGCAGAAGCTCCGAAGGATTTGCCCGGACTGGGCTCTGAAAATCAAAGAAGAGGTCACCAAGTAGATTGACGCAGGGTTCCTATTAGTATCTGAGTACCCAACTTGGTTGGCCAATATAGTTTCGGTGCTGAAGAAGGACGACAGAATTCGGGTATGTGTGGACTTCAGGGATTTAAACAAAGCCAGTTCGAAGGACAACTTTTCTCTGCCGCATATCGACGAATTAGTGGACTTCACTGCTGGACATGCGCTGCTCTCGTTCATGGATGGGTTTTCAGACTACAATCAGATTTTGATGCACCCGAAGACAAGGAGAAGACTGATTTCACCACCCCGTGGGGAACCTATTGTTATAGGGTGATGTCATTTAGGTTGAAGAATGCTGGAGCTACATATCAACGAGCTGCGACCACAATTTTACACGATATGATCCACAAAGAGGTTGAGGTGTACGTGGACGACATGATTGTCAAGTCCAAGGAAAGAGAGGGCCACTACACTGCCTTACAGAAATTCTTCCAATGGATTAGAGAGTACCGGTTGCGGCTGAATCCTCAGAAATGTACATTTGGTGTTACAACAGGGAAAATGCTGGGGTTCTTGATCACACAGAGAGGTATCGAGGTCGATCCTTCCAAAATCAAGGCCATCTTAGAAATGCCACCACCGAGGACTGAAAAGGAGGTGCGAGGCTTTCTGGGTAAAGTGCAATTCATAAGACGGTTTATTACAAAATTAACCTTGACTTGTGAACCACTATTTGGTCTCCTGAAGAAAGGAAAAAAGTTCCAATGGGATAACCGATGCCAAGTTGCTTTTGAGCAGATCAAACAATATCTACAGAACCCACCTGTGTTGACACCGCTTGAGTCGAGGAAACCGTTGATTCTGTACCTATCAGTGACCGAAACGAGGATGGGCTGCATGCTTGCACAAGAGTTTGAGGACAAAGTGGAGAAGGCTATCTACTATCTGAGCAAGAAAATGCTGGATTACGAGACCCGCTACAAGTCGCTGGAAAATGCTTGTCTGGCCTTAAGATGGGCTACCAAGAAGTTGAGGCACTACCTGTTAGCTCACTCTATAATACTGGTTTCGAGATTAGATCCCATCAAATATCTCTTCGAGAAACCGGCACTTACGGGTAGGCTAGCTCGTTGGTTGCTTCTGTTTTCCGAATTTGATCTGAAGTACATGACGTGCAAGTCAGTGAAAGGGAGAACAGTAGCGGAGTTCCTAGCCGACCACCTAGTTAAAGGGGATGAAGCAGTTGAATATATGTTCCTAGACGAGGCCATTCTGTATGTCGAAGAAGAGACTTGGACGATGTACTTTGACGGAGCCTCAAACCAATACGGGCATGGGATAGGGGTGTTGCTGATAGCACCCGACAATTCCCGTATACCTCTAGCATTCAAACTCCGGTTCAAAATATCGAACAATGAGGCAGAGTATGAGGCATGTATTGCTGGATTGGAAGCCGCCCTGGAACTAGGGGCAAAATGGTTGGATGTCATCAGGGACTCGAACCTTGTTGTATCTCAAGCTAAAGGAGATTAGAAAGTTAAAGAAAAAAAGATGAGAATCTATCACCAGACCTTGGACGTTCTGATTCCTCAGTTTGAAAAAACTAAACTTCGCTCATCTGTTGAGAGAGAACAACAAGTTCGCCGATTCATTAGCAACTCTATCTTCCATGATAGACATCCCTTTTGGAGTCCGGATGCGTCCGATCATCATTGAACAGAAATTCGTGCCGGCCTACAAGCTGATTGTTGCCATAGATGAGGTACAAGATCAGAACCCCTGGTATTATGACATCTGGAACTTCTTGGAAAAGGAAGCTTATTGTGGACGCGCCCTCGGGCTTTATGCTGCCATAGTTCGGACTCAAATGTCACGGTTCTTAATCTAATCTTGCAAAGTGCAATACAAGACTGATAAATCACCAAAGAGTCCAAATCCGGCAAATCGTTTTGGAAAACTGATTTTTAAGAAAGAAGTGCCAAACATGGACTGCTTTGCCAGATACAGAGTAGCCACCTAAATATTTTATTTTTAGAGAATTTAAGAAACCTTGACTCATTGCCTAAGTCCACGTGTCTGTCATCACTAAAGTTGCCTCGGCTCGGGAACTTGGGTACAATTAGGGAAGGTCATCTATGAGTACCCCCGCTCGCCCGATCCGAAGATCGGCTTGTACTAAGCATGATATCGAGTTTTTAAAAACACATGCGTTCTTATTCCGATTAATTAGCTAATCTTTACTACGTGATGCGCACGACAAACAAGTATAGACTAGATCGCCTAAGTTGGAACAAAGCATCGCATATCCGTTTTGTTTGGAAAATGGTTTGGAGTTTGCTACTCGCAAGTAGGCTAAAATACGAATTTCAATGAATTGTCCCAATTCAAGTAACCCAGCCTTCACCCACAGGCATTCAGGTAGTTTATATCACATAAGCAATTAGCCTCATGGCAAGCATGCTGTCATATTAACACTCACATACATGCAAGATGCTAAAGCATAAACACTCACAGTGTACTCCGAGCCAAAACACAGAGCATGTCAGTAATCAAATGTATGATCCAAGTCCATGTTAAGATGACTAATGCAACACATGCAAAATGCGACTAGAATAGGCTCGGCTAATCTAAAGTGGCATATGAGATGCAACAACTCGATACACATATTCAAGTTGGAATCGAAATACTATGCAATTAGTATAATGCGCCAAGTCCGGTGCATGCAATACAGATGAATGATGCAAACATGCATAGCATAAGGATGCTAATTGAAACGTGCCCTAGAACTAACCATAGTAAGTGGTTAAGTAAAAGGGAGAAAGAAGTGGGGGTTGGAAGACATGCATCACACACACGCACGCTTATTACACAATTGCGCCCTCTCGAGGGACGGACCGAAAGAATAATACAAATTAATTAACTAACAAGCTAATTAAATATTACACAATACTTAATTAATTAAACAAATTACTAAGCTATTAAAGCAGTAAAACAGCCTCGGAAAGAGGGATGAATGCGTGCTCGAACGGTTTCGCTCGGAAATCCACCGCCATATCACATGTTGCCTCTGTTTACGCTGGTCTGCACCTCTGAGGATTGCACAAGCCCAAGGTCACTTCTGAACTACTCCCTGAGGGTTGTGGGAGGTCACCAACCAAGAGGTGAGGCCACCGGCCATGGGAAACTGGTCATCGACCATTTATGGTAATCTCGGCTAACAATGAATGGCCGACCGACACTGAGGATGGTCGACCGACCATCTCTTCCTGCAGAATCCTATTTTGTTTTGAAGAACCTCTTCAAGAACACCACTCCAGCACCTTCCTTGGATCAAAACCAGCCCAAGAACCCTAACAACAACTCCTTAGAGCCGCAGCAACCCAAAATGGTGTGATGCTAGGTGTTTGTGTGCAATAGTGTGAACAAAAGTCACTTTAGAGCACAAAACACACACACAAATGTAAAGAGAGGGAACTATAGAGATAGATAGATACAAACTTTCTAACCCTAATTCTTCTGAACCTTAGAGGAGGGAGGAGGGGCTCCCTCTTTATAGAGGCTCAAATCCTCAAGCTTCCAAGAGAAGCTAAACAAGAGGCAAATCCCTCCATACACGTGTATGTAGAGGGTGTAATGTGGAGGCCAGCGGCATAACATATCTGCCAAAAGCAGATGGAAAGGGGTCGGCTGGAAAATATGGCGGATTGACCAACAAAAATAGTCGGCCAACCAAAAACATTGCCGACCGACCAAAATATTTGGCCGGTAGTAAGAAATCAGGGCCGGTGGCCTCAAGCCAAGGCCGATGAGGTGTAAGGATAGCCAACAAGCCATTCCCTACCCTCAGAAGCAAAAAATACAAGTGTTTGGTGCACAACCAAGCACAAAACAAACAAGTCGAGAGGTCTTGAGGCAAGGCACGCGACCGAAACCTTCGAGAACTCAAGACGAACACGGGCATGGATGATCACTGAGTGTTCAAACGGTGACGTCCAAGTCTTGAGGACGGTCAAAAATGGGGTGTCTACACTTATCCACCAGGGGCAAATGCCAAGGATAAGAGGGCAATTCGAAGAATGGTCGCTCAGTTCATCATCTGCGGAGGTAAACTGTACAAGAGGGGTCATCTCGGGATGCATAAGTTATGCGTTGATGCTGAAGAATCCAAGCGCCTGATGGAGGCCATCCACGGAGAAGAGTGCGGAGCGCACATGAACGGGGTGATGCTAGCCCAGAAGATCCTTAGACAGGGTTATTATTGGCCAACCATGGAGAAGGATTGTATTGACTTTGTCCAGCGATGCCACAAATGTCAGATCTATGCAAAACGCATGAACATTCTGCCATCGAAGCTGTACAATATGACTTCGGCATGGCCTTTTTCAGTCTGGGGGATTGATGTAATTGGGGCTGTCACTCCGAAAGGGTCCAACGGGCATGAGTATATTCTGGCAGCGATAGACTACTTCACGAAGTGGGTTAAAGCCCAATCTTACGCTGTGTTGAAGACGTCGCACGTTGCTAAGTTCATCAGGAACAACATTATCTGTCGCTACAAGGTCCCGAATGAGATTATTTCGAATAGTGGTTCCCACTTCAAGAAGGTGGTGATCGACTTGCTGGAGAAGTAGAACGTGGCTTTTCATAAATCATCTACATATCGGCCGCAAACCAACGGAGTTGTTGAGGCCGTCAACAAGAACATCAAGCACATTCTGCAGAATATGGTGGAAACCTACAGGGAAACCCCAAAAAACTATGAAATCCAATCAAAGGAGTGACAGACTGCATATTTTTCTTTTAGCCGAAGAGTCCTTAAGCCTTCGTTTGAAATGTGGGTTGATTTTTTAGCTTTTTGTCTTTTTGACTATTTTAGCCTGGGCTAAAAAGTCTCATTTGGGATGGACCTTTTGGCTTTTGTGAGAGAAAAAAAATGAAATGATTATGGTTTGGATGTGATATTTTGTCTTATTGAGTTAAAAAGTCTATTTTGTCTTTTTGTGACTAAAATAACCCCAACCCAAACCCTAACCTTTATGCCAAACGAGCTAATTCAAGACAAAGTTGATTTTTTTACAATTCAATTTAAAACTAATAAGGAAACACCTAAAAAAAAAGCTTTAAAAAGTTCAAAATAAGTCTAAGTAACTACAGGGTGGTTGGCCTAGTAGGTGACGATTGGAGCTTGCAGGTTTGTTTCCTCCCAAGTCTCAGGTTTGAATCCCCTAGCCAGCAAACACATACCTTGGAGCCATGGACCGCAGGACATAAGCCTTATTTCGGAAGGTTTGTTTGGGCTGTAGGGACTTAGTCTGGTGCACGTAAGCTGGCTTAGGATACCCTACATAACCAAAAAAAAAAAAAGTCTAAGTTGACTAAGGCCTATTTTGAAAAGTCACACTTTAGTCAAAAAAATCCTTATAAAAAAGTCAACACTTTTCTTTAATTTTTTGTACAAGTTTTTTTTCATAAAAAGTTAATTTTTTTATAAAAAAAGTCAAATTGCAAAACAATCCTAAATAAATTTTTCCACAAATCCATAAAATGTACTATGTCAAAACCAAATCAACTTGAGAGTAGACAATGAGCCCAAATCCAACGTAGCCTTCGTAAAAGAAAACCACTGAACTATAAACTTTCTTTGCTGAATAGTTAGAATTTTTGTTGATATATTCCATGACATATTGTCATATAACATATTGTCATATTCGGCCTTAAATGTTATTCAAACTACCATTACTAAGATGATGAGTACTTGGTTTGTCAAACTTTTGGGTAAAAAAATACTTTAATAAGAATCGCCTTAGGATATAGAGCACACCATTACAAGAGGACTATTAATACAAAAGCCATATATAAGTTGTAGTATTGAAAGGCTATAGTAATACCATTCATAAACAGTTAATTCTACAGTCATTGATAAGAATAATGAGAATAATCCTATTACGTAGTCAAAAAAATATTGTTAATTCATTATTTCATTCAGATTCAGAAATTATTTCTAACTCACTATTAAAAGTTCTTCCACCTATTGTTCCCCTTGTTGACATTGGATTTGTGGAAGCAAATGGACTGTGGGGAACTGTTAGAGTGTCTTCATCTCCTGCCAACATCTGCACCACAACTTTCATCGATGGTCGGTCCACTGGGTACCATTGTATGCACCAAAGTCCCATAATTATTTGTTTCCTTATAATTTTTGCATCCCCGTCTTCCTCAATTTGTATTCCTGGATCTTCTCCTTGATCCAAATGTTTATATATCCATTCCAGAAAGTAACACTTGCTGTTTTTTTGTGTTACCATATTTTGCCTCCCTTCAACCATATCTAGCAACAACATCCCAAAACTATAAACATCTGATTTGTATGTGTGATGACCAAGTATGTCCCTCGTTTAACCTGGAATTTACCCTAATAGAGTGTCGGGTTAATTTGGAGCCTTGTTGAGTGTTTGGGG
The DNA here is from genome assembly GCF_055761805.1 of Camellia sinensis. Taxonomy (NCBI): domain Eukaryota; kingdom Viridiplantae; phylum Streptophyta; class Magnoliopsida; order Ericales; family Theaceae; genus Camellia; species Camellia sinensis. The sequence continues at coordinate 16,969,474 of NC_138968.1, forward strand.
TTTGTGTTGTTCGGAGGGTTTATCTCAATGTGATTTCTATTCACGTATTTATTCGGTGTTGAAGTTTCTTTCTTACGAGAAGTGCGAGGTCAGGTCCGGAGTGCCCGGGGGTGAAGCGGAATTTTTCTAGGCTGCTGGGCCTGGGCCGCACGTGCGGGGCCCTAAGACACACGTGCGGGGTGGGGCCGCACGTGCGGGAAGTAAGGCTGCACCTGCGGTGAAGGTTGAGCAGCAGGGGTTTGCACGCTGTCTAAAAAGCTCGTGCATAGTGAGGTTGGGAAGGGGGCACCGCACGTGCGGGGGTGTAGGCCGCACGTGCAGGAGAGGCACACCGCACGTGCGGCCAACTGGGCGGCCCGAAACCCTGTTTTTCTTCCTCTTTTTGGCCGAACTTAAATCACATTTGGGGCTTTTCTATCTCACTCTAAACTCTATTTTTCTCCTCCTTCTCTCTAGAAAACCTCCTCAAACATCAAAACTCTTGATTTCTTGAAGTTCCTTGGGTCAAGATCCATCTTCTTCCTCTAATCTTTAAGATCAAGCTTGGGCTCTTCTTGGTGTAGTAAAAGTTGAGGGATCTTCCATCAAAACTAGGGTTCATCTCTACTTCTTCATCAAGCATTGAGGTAGGGAAATTTCCTTGAGTTATATATATTTATGTTAGATTTGGTTGATTTTAAAGGTTTTATTAATGATATTGAAAGTTTGGTCTTGTCTCATAAATGCTAGGGTTTTAAAAGTGGGTTGATCTCTCTCTTTCTAAACTATCTTCTTGAGGATTTCAACTCACATAATAGGAGGGGTGATGTCTTGAGAGAAACCCCTTTCAAAAGATGGGGAGATGTTTGTTTTGGTTTTTGACATAAAACCCTAGAAATTTTGGGGATTTTTGAAATATGTGAACATGTTTAGGGGTATCTTATTGTTTTGTAGTAAGAAAGTGAACTTTCATCATATGTTTAGCAATAATGACAATTTACTTGGTATATGAGAAATGAGGTGTTTTTAACATTTTTGTTAAACATTTGAAAGTGTATTGTTGTGAAATAACAAATGGTTGTGCACCTTGGATAGTGAAAATTGTAAACATTGGAGTTAATGTTTGAAAGACATCACATGTAGTCTTGAAGAGGCGAACTTGTTATGAATTGGGTATGATGAGAAATTGTTGTTGCTATAAATTGATGGCATGGTCATTTGCGAAATAATATTGAGGAGAAGAAATGAAAAAAAAACATGGTAAATTGTTAATGTTGTAGAGATGTTTGAAATGGAGAAATGTTATGAGATATTATGTATTGCATCATGGTCTCATTCGATTTATTATCATTATTGTACATCTTGAAATGAATTGGAAAACGTTTACTTTGAGAAAGATTATGTTGTAATGGGAACTATGGAAATGTTTAAGGGGTAAATACGTGGGTAAGTCCGGTTAGGAGATGTAGATGAAATTGATAAGTTGGCCTGAGTGTCCGAAGTGAAAGACTGAAAACACGCGCGGAGGAGGTACCACATCCCTTCCGGTTAGCAACCGGTAAAGTGGGGTTATTGGTAGTGCTTGTTGAGCCTACTTGCAGACACTAACCTAGGGATTACCTGAATCGTATTTACCACCCTTTATGATTTAAAATTTGAAGTTTTGGAAATTGATGAGATTGCAAAAAATGTTAATGAAAAACATGGTGATTTTTCAAGAAAGACATCACATGAGATTATTTTGAAAAGGCATTGCATCGCATTTGCACTTGCATTTAATATTGGATATCTTACATAAATGTATATACTTTGTTAGGGATTTCTCTACTGGGCTTTATGCTCACCCCTATGGGATTTTAGTGCAGGAAAAAACATGGTGATCCCGCCAAGTTGAGGGCGTGGACAATTGTGAAGAGTACATAGCTCTATTTTGTTGTGATTTAATTGCTAGCTAAGGGCTATTTTTGTATGGGTCCGAGAGGCCACTTTTGTGTAACCAGGCTTAAGCCTTGGAAGTTGTAGCCCATAAGGGCATTTATTTGTTTTGAGAATTATATGCTTCAGATGCTATAGATTCATGTGTTTTCTTACCAATGAATGTATAATCTGCATGTGAAACTTTTGTATGAACTCTATCATTAACTATGTAAAGATGGAAGGATTATTGTCATTGTTTTAGTGCACGTTAGTTGATGTGGTTAGTTTATGTGAATTATTTCGGGGCGTTACCGTATGACACATTCCTAATGTTCCTGGAGAACATTTCGAGTGCAATGTAACCCATAATCTCTCTAGCAGTAGTCATGGAAACAACATTTTGTTCCTTTGAACACAATTTTGCTAGACCGAAATTAGAGATCTTCGGGGTAAACTTATTATCTAACAAAGCATTATGAGGCTTAATATCGAAGCGAAGGATTCGTTGATCACACCCTAGGTGAAGATATTCAATTCCTTTAGCCATGCCAAGAGCAATGTCATGCAACTTCTCCCAACCAAGTGAATTCTTCTCTTTATTAGTGGATATAAACTTTTCAAGTGAATTGTTTGGTAAGAACTCATAAAAAAGAGCTCTTCTGAATCCGTCAGCACAATATCCCACCAAGCGAACCACATTGATATGGTGGATTCTACCCATTGTTTGCACTTCATTGATGAACTCATCACCATTTCCTTTCGCATTGTTGAGGATCTTGACTGCAACATGAACATCATTGGAAAGCTTGCCTTTGTGCACTATTCCGTAACCTCCTTGGCCTACTTTGTCTTGAAATTGATTTGTTATTTTCTTGATATCTACAGAGGAATATCTTGCAGGCTTGAGAGCTTTGTAATCCTCTAAAAATTTGTCAATCTTTACTTGATCCTCTTTTTTCATTTTGTTTGATCTATAGACAAGATATATAGTAATGACAACCATAACAAAAAGACTCAAGCCTAGGACTCCACCTACAATCATAATAGACAATGTTAGTATATTTCTACCTCCTCATTGACAATTCAAATTAAAAAGAGGAAGGATTGATTCACCTGCAATCTCTAGTTTCCTCAATACACCTGCCAAAGTTTAAAAACTTCTTAAACTATCACCTTTAAAATACATATACACACAAATATATATATATATATATATATATAATTAAAAATTTTACCATATGGATTCATAATAAATGTATTTTTCAGTGCTAAGGAAAAGAAACTGACATCATAGAATCAGATATCCCAATAGGGTTAAACCTCCTCAGAAAACAAACAAACAAATAAATAAATAAAAACCATTAAATCAGTAAATAACAAAGGCCTAATCAGGTTCTCAACACATCCTCCATTAGGTTTACTACCTCTAAACAAAAGCACACAACCTAATCTATATAGCAAGACTTATCATCGTCGCACAATCAACAAGGCTAAGTAATCTAATAGATCAAAACAAAATAAAACAAGGGCATTGAAGCTAAAATAATCTTGTAGCCCAAAGGAGTCGGATTGAATTTTTTTATTTGGGTATACTATTGAGTTATAAATAGGTAAACAAAATCTACGCCATTAATTTGGGAAAATACCGACGTTACACACGTTCGAAACTTAGATTGGATGTCCAGTTCAATTGTCTGAATTGGAGAGAAGAAGTACGGCCCAAATTTCAATTCAAAATTGTGGTAGAAGATGACATCATTGTAAAGTGAACGCAATAATTACACATGAAACAAGATGGTAAACAAAATATAATAATCGTAACTTGAAGTAAAAGGGTAGAAACTAGCTAGAGTAGAAGCGTACCCATAGATGGTCGTTTGGGCTTGTCTAAGCATTCAGTTATTCCACTGCTGTTGTTATTCTTGTATCTACAATACTTGCCTTGTGCTTCACAGTTCCCACATTCTGGTTTCTCCAATTCAATTGAAGATCATCAAATGTGATGGAGGCATAACCAAAATTTTCCTATGGAAGTGACATGTTATACATCTTTGTGCAAGATAAATCCGGGAATGACCAAGAACAAGTGGCATAAACTTGGTGACTCTGGTCACTAAGGCAAGCAATCCAAGACCAATCAAGCCGAAATTGATCCAGTGTATGGGAACAATTAATGAAGCTAAAGTCGCGGTAGTAATCGTAATTTGATAGGAATTGGAAGGGAGAGGCAGATAAGTCGAGGTTTTGAAGCTGTCGTAGGAAGCATCCATGGGGGTCTAATATGTATGGTCTAAGATTTGTAGTTGATTTTATTGACAAACACATTCACAAAATTTGGGAGCTGGAGCATAGGGTATACACTGTGAGGAGTGCAAGAAAGATCAAAGCTAGGATGATACCCACCATAGTAGTCGAGCTGTTTCCCTTTTAGGTGGAAAGGGAATCGAATTTCCGGCAGTGATGTTTTCTGCAACTTGTTGGCATGATGCACTCATCATGTTGTTCCTCTGCTCCTCCGAGTCCTACTACTGTAGCTGATGCTGCCATTGGTACTAATAATAGGACTATGACCAACAGAATTCCTTGGAAAATTGCCATCTTAAATTAATTAATGGCTAATATTTGATACTCTAAAACAAAATCCTAACTACTCTACCCTCCCAAGTGTGCGTTGTTTGTTTTGTGATGGAAGAATTTGTTAATGGTGGTGGAGTTGGGTTAGAGAGACAATTTTTGTACCGAGGTTCAAATTTTTGAATCCAGTTGTTTGCAAAGCTTGACGATCACCATCGTCATTGGTATTGTCAGATATGGGGAGGTGAGATTTGTGCACGTTTTTAGGGCTTTCATCAGATGTGGGGAGGTAAAAATTGTGCAAGATATGAAGTAAATGCTCACTAGAGAGTTCCAAGGATGTACTTTGAATTGCTTGGTCGCTCAAACCCAAAGCCGATTTGAAAAAGAGTAATGCTATTTTGGCCACATTATGCTCAGTAAATGATGGTTGTGGTATATGCTCTTTTATAGTGTCGAACAACTTTTGCAGAACAAAAAAGGGAATATGGTTCTCAAGTAGTGCCAAATCATGTTGAAGAGTTGCAACAGTCCAAGCATTATTGATAATCGGGTTAGCAACTTTGTCTTTATATTTGTCAATATTTAAGTGCCTTAAAAACAGTTCGAGTACGAAGCACCCATCAACTAGCAACATTTTAACTAGCTGGTGGTTGTCCAGGTCTATAATTGCTAAATAACATCTTCAGATATCTCCTTCCAAAGCTGGTATGGCGATGGCACACTTTTCGAGGATAGGAAGTGTTGCTAGAATATGGAATATTGTATATTTAATTTACGAATTTAATTTTAGGGTTTGATTGTGTAATTTTTTAATTCCTTTTTCATGTATCTTATATTGATTATATATAGACATGGTCTCACCCAAATTAGGGTAAGCCAATATTTTATAACTCTCTTCTTGGTATCAAGATATTTCTCATGCCTCTCAAGAAGCTTTGGGTTTTATCGTTGTTGATTTTTTTGGGTATCTTCAATCTCACTGGGAGGAGTTAGCACAGTATGAGCCATTGAGTGATTTTCCAGCTGTTGTCACTTTTATTGTGTCTGCTCGTCTTGCTCGCCAGCACACTTATCAATTTTTGATGGGTTTAAAACCTGAATTCGAGTCTCTTCGTATTCAGATTTTGAACACATCACCTATGCCATCCTTATATGAGGCTTTTGCTACTATTGACAGCGAAATGGCTACTTTGGAGCATAATCACACATGGGATTTTGTAACGCCCCGACCCTTTACACATCATTGATATTGTCCGCTTTGGGTCACACCCGCATGGATTTGTTCTTCCCAGTTGGTCACCCATCCTAGAACTACTCCAGCCTAAGCACGCTTAACTGGGGAGTTCTAATAGGGATTTCACCACTTGGGAAAAGGCCTCGATGCTATATAAGGGTCCAAGTTTTTACTTTTATAGCCCAGGAACTCCCCCTCTATTCCCGATATGGGACACCGGGGTTTTACAATCTACCCCCCATAAGGCTGCACATCCCCGTGCAGTAGCCTGCCAGCTCGCAAGCCCGCCCACATGCACCGAGAGACGCCAGGGGCCCACACTCGGTACTCCGGAGAGTCGGCTCTGATACCATTTGTAACGCCCCGACCCTTTACACGTCATCGATATTGTTCGCTTTGGGTCACACACGCACGGATTTGTTCTTCCCAGTGGGTCACCCATCCTAGAACTACTCCAGCCTAAGCACGCTTAACTGGGGAGTTCTAATAGGGATTTCACCACTTGGGAAAAGGCCTCGATGCTATATAAGGATCCAAGTTTTTACTTTTATAGCCCAGGAACTCTCCCTCTATTCCCGATGTGGGACACCGGGGCTTTACAGATTTTGTCACTTTACCTTCTGGTGAGACGACTGTTGGGTGCAAGTGGGTTTTTACTGTCAAATACTTGGCTGATGGTACCGTGGACCGCTATAAGGCTCGTCTTGTTGCTAAGGGCTTTACACAGGCTCCTGGCAAGGACTTTGGGGCCACGCTTGCACTAGTTGCTAAATTGGCTATTGTTCGTTTACTTATTTCCTTGGTTGCCTTTTCTTCTTGGCACCTTCATCAACTTGATGTCAAGAATGCTTTTCTTCATGGGGACTTACTTGAGACTATCTACATGGATCCTCCGCCTGGGTTTCCGGCTGAGGAGGAGTATGCTGGCAAGGTCTGTCGTCTGCGTAAGTCTCTCTATGGCTTGAAGCAATCTCCTCGTGCATGGTTCCATCGTTTCAGCTCTGTTATCCTACCCATGGATTTTACTCAGTGTCACTCCGACCATACATGCTTTAGTTGTCGTCATCCCACTGGTCGATGTATTATTTTGTTGGTCTATGTCAATGATATCATCCTTACAAGAGATGACACCATTGGTATTGCTAAGGTAAAACAAGAGCTTAGTCGAGTTTTTGACATCAAGGACTTGGGTCCTCTCAATTATTTCTTGGGGATTGAAGTAACTCGTTCTCGCAGTGGGATATCATTGTCCCAACGGAATTATACTTTGGATATTCTTTCGGACACCGGTATGATATGATGCAAGCCTGCCTCCACTCCTATGGATCCAAATTTGAAACTTTCGGCTGAGTCTGGTGAGTTGCTTTCTGATCCAACTCGCTACCAGAGATTGGTAGGATGTTTGATCTATTTCACTAATACACGACCAGATTTGACATTTGCTGTAAATGTAGTTAGTCAGTTTATGCATTCACCCCATACTGCTCCCCTTGATGCGGTTCACCACATCTTGAGATATCTCAAGTCTTGTCCAGGTTTGGGTTTATTCTTTAATGGTGGGATTCAAACATGATTGTCCTGTTTTACTGATGCAAACTATGCCGGTTCATTGACTGATAGACGTTCCACTTCTGGGGTATGCACCTTCCTTGGTACCCATCTTCTGTTATGGAAAAGCAAAAAATAGGCAGTTGTTTCTTGATCCTCTGCTGAAGCTAAATACCTCGCCATGGCTCATGGGACATGTGAGTTACTATGGCTTCGGTCCATTCTTACTGAGTTAGGCTTTGAGGAGAATAATTCCTCTAAACTATTTTGTGACAATAAGTCTGCCATCTTGCTTGCCTCTGACTCTGTACTTCATGAGCGCACTAAGCATATTGAGGTTGATATTCATTTTATCTGGGAAAAGGTTCGAGCTGGCATTGTATGTCCTTTATTTGTTCCATCTTCTGATCAGACTGCTGGCATCTTCACCAAATCTGTAGGACCATCCCTACTTCGATATTCCATTGGCAAGCTGGGGTTGGTTGACATCTTTGATCCAACTTGAGAGGGAGTGTTGGAATATGGAATGTTGGAATATGGAATGTTGTATATTTAATTTAGGAATTTAATTTTAGGGTTTGATTGTGTAATTATTTTATTCATTTTCCATGTATCTTATATTGATTATATATAGATATGGTCTCACCCAAATTAGAATAAGCCAATATTTTATAACTCTCTTCAAGTGCAAATTTAGATATTCTCATAAAAAGAAGTAGCATGTATCGCGGTTTGTTCTCATTAAAAGCTTGCAACTCTTTGTTATGACAACGAAATGGTCCGATGGAGACAATGCTAGGTGTATAGGCATCTTCCTTGATTTTTACAAGTTTATTTAGAACTTTGTATATACTCATCTTGAGCGGCTTTTCCACTTCAGCTAGCGAGTTGTTAATCCTAAGTATCCATTCAGTGGGCTATGTTTCGCCTCTTTCATCTTGTTGGCTTCCTTATCATTCAAATCAAAAACAAGAAGATTAAGATTTATATAGATGGGGCTAAAGTGGTATTTGCAAAAAAAAATAAAATGAGTCTAACAACCACCACTAGTCCAAACTTATTATATACAATCCTATAATGGTGGAAAAAATAAAGAAAATTTACACATCAATAGTAATTCCTTAAAATTATTACATATACATGAAAAAATTTATAATTTTAATTATTAATATTTATAAAATATACCATTTATTTGTAATTATTTTAAAAATTACCACTGAACTGAAAGTTTTTCAAAAATAAACCACCACAAAAGTTTTGGGAATAGAATTTTATTCATGGGATTTTCATCATCTCCTTTTCATAGTGAAATGAAATCTCTGTTTCATTTTAGAAGATTGTAAAACAAATTCAAATTCAAAATCAACTGTTAGATAACTACAACATCATTATTGCTTTGAAAACTTCATCATCTAATTTTAAAAAATAATAATTGTCAATGTCTATCTTTCATGCTCATTAACCATGGAATTGATACTTTTTTTAATGTGGAATATAATTGTATCATTGAACTTGGCATCTTCACACACACAGAGTACCAACTTTAAGACATGTTTAAGAAATGTTTGATTAGTAAAATTAATAGTAAAATAATTAATGATTAATGAGATATCTAGTTGGATTAGTGATATATAGAATTTCCTTCTATCCAAGTTTGTTTTACAATAAATATACAAATATATAATTCTAATTATATATCAATTTTATTAAATAAATTAGTCATTAAATCTAATCTAAATAATAAAATTTACAATCAAATGATAAAATATAAATTTCATAAATTGATAATTTCAATTTTATATTATATATAATTCACTCGATAAAAAATTGTCCCACTTTAAGTGACTTGATCACAGCATTCACCAATAAATGCACCTTTGTCTTGTCCTCTTGGCCATGTGATATGGGACCTAGGATAAGTAAATGCCGTCCATCATAATTATTGTCCTCTTGACGTGTGATATGGGACCTAAGATAACACGACATGAATTCGCACATTTACGGATTAAAAATTTAGTGGGTAAAAAGTTCATTTTTAGGTTCATGTATTCACGAGTAAAGCAGAGCTCAAAGAAAGTCTTTAGGTGTGCAACGGTTGCACACTATATTTGGAGGGGTATGTAAATTTACGAAAATTTTCATAAAAATACATAAATTATTTTATAAAATTACACAATATAAATATAAATTCGCATAAATTAATCTGTAAAAATTTAAGAAATTATAACTTGATATAAATTCTTATAAACTTACATAAGTCACCTCATAAAATAACGTAATTTAACACAAATTCATATAAATTAATTCACAAAAATTTAAAAAATTACAATTATAATTCACTTGATAAAAAATGGTCCCACTTTAAGTGACTTGGATCACGTGAATGCATAGCATTCACCAGTAAATGCACCTTTGCCTTGTGCTCTTGGCCATGTGATATGGGACCTAGGATAAGTAAATGCCTTCCATCATGAAATACAGAGTCATTAATTATTGTCCTCTTGGCGTGTGATATGGGACCTAAGACAACACTACGAAAAATGCCTACCACCCCCAGTGGAGGTCACTGGGTCGCTCCTGATAGGCTGAAATTTTTTTTTTATTTTTATTTTTTTTTTTTTGAATTCCATCCAATGGCAGTGTGTCACCTGCCACTGGGGGTCACTGGGGGTGCCCCAGCTGGGAGTCTGTAGCATAGCCCATAACACTACATGAATTCAAACATTTGCCGACTAAGGCTTGGTTTGGCATTTTAAAAAAAAAGTCAAAAAATTAAAAAGTTACTATCTTATTTAAGTCATATTATTTTATTTAAGTCACATCACCTTTTTACCACATCACTTCAAACTCAATTCATATTTCATAAAAAGTCAAAAAATATACTTATTTAGGACATCTCAAACAAATCCTAAATTTAGTCGGTAAAAAGTTCATTTTTAGCTTCATGTATGCATGTGTAAAGCAGAGCTCACAAGAAAGTGTTTAGGTGTGCAACGGTTGCACACTATATTTCGAAGGGTATGTAATTTTTCGTAAAAATACATAAGTTATTTTATAAAATTACACAATATAAATATAAATTCGCATAAATTAATCTATAAAAATTTAAGAAATTATAACTTGATATAAGTTCTTAAAAACTTACATAAGTCACCTCATAAAATGGCATAACTTAAACACAAATTCATATAAGTTAATCCACAAAATTTTGAAAAATCGCAATTTGACACAAATTCTCGTAAATATACATAAGTTACCTCACAAAACACAAATTAGCATAAATTAATCATAAATTGTGTCGTAAATTCTCATAAAAGTGTGTAACTTAAGTCACAAAAATATATAAGTAAATGATATATCATATGCGTTACAGACTCAGAAATTATTCCTAAGGTATATTAAATGGACCCCTACCGGGTTCTAAACAAGGATTGTCTTAAGGTTCCTTATTTTGAGAAGGCCCCCTAAGACCCTTCATAATGGCTTCATATTGATAAAAAAAAATTCAAAAGCAATGGAGTATATAATTTTTTTGAACCAAAAAAACTACGACTAATTGATACATTATTTTAAGGGCAAATTACTAACACCCCTCGAGGTTTGATTAAATTACAGATTTATTCCAAAGGTTTGAGAAATTACATCCCGTCTCGTGAGGTTTATATTTCCATAACAAATTATCTCCTAAAATTTATATTTCCATAACAAATTGCCCCCTCATTTGTTATGTAAATATAACCCTTAGGGGACAATTTGTAATTTTTCAAACTTCAAGTGGAAATCTGTATTTTAGTCAAATCTCGAGAGGGTGTTGGTAATTAAATAATTATAAAAAAAAATTTAATGATGAATGTAATAATCTTTTTTAATTAAATAATTATAAATTTATATTTCTAATTGATAGCCATTAGATATGTTATGGGAATCCTTCTTTAATCCAAACAAGAAACTCTCATTGTGAGGCACCAAATAACAAGTCTCGTAGCAATATACCAAAGATCTAACAAAAACAACTAAAGATTCTAAAAACAAAGAGAGAAATAGAGACAAGAACAATAATTAAATTCTCTAATTAGCTAAAAACAAGAAATAACTCTTAGTGGGACCTCTAAAAAGCCTCCAAGGATCTATCAAAGACCACCAAAGCAAGAACTACAAGAGGTCATCAAGGATGCCAAAACTTCACTAAGATCTATAGAAACCAAGCGAAAATTTACAAAACATGAAAGATCATCAAACAAAGAGAAAATTCCAAAAAATAAATAAATTGAAGAAGCCAATGGCCCCTCTACAAAAACAAACCCCAAGAAACTATGAAATCCAATCAAAGGAGTGACGGACTGTATATTTTTCTTTTAGCCAAAGAGTTCTTAAGCTTCGTTTTGAATGGGAGTTGATTTTTTAACTTTTTGACTTTTTGACTATTTTAACCTGAGCTAAAAAGTCTCGTTTGAGATGAACTTTTTGACTTCTGTGAGAGAAAAAAATAAAATGATTATGGTTTGAATGTGATATTTTATCTTATTGAGTTAAAAAGTCTATTTTGTCTTTTTGTGACTAAAATAACCCCAACCCAAACCTTAACCTTTATGCCAAACGAGCTAAATCAAGACAAAGTTGATTTTTTTACAATTCAATTTAAAACTAATAAGGAAACACCTAAAAAAAAGCTTTAGAAAGTTCAAAACAAGTCTAAGGAACTACAGGGTGGTTGGCCTAGTAGGTGACAATTGGAGCTTGCAGGTTTGCTTCCTCCCAAGTCTCAGGTTTAAATCCCCTAGCCAGCAAACACATACCTTGGGGCCAAGGACCGCAGGGCATAAGCTCTATTTCGGAAGGCTTGTTCAGGGCTGTAGGGAATTAGTCTGGTGCACGTAAGCTGGCCTAGAATACCCTACATAACAAACAACAATAACAAAAAAAGTCTAAGTTGACTAAGGCCTATTTTGAAAAGTTACACTTTAGTCTAAAAAATCCTTATAAAAAAGTCAACACTTTTCTTTAATTTTTTTACAAGTTTTTTTCATAAAAAGTTATTTTTTTAAAAAAAAAAAAAAGTCAAATTGCAAAACAATCCTAAATAAATTTTTCCACAAATCGATAAAATGTACTATGTCAAAACCAAATCAACTTGAGAGTAGACAATGAGCCCAAATCCAACGTAGCCTTCGTAAAAGAAAACCACTGAACTATAAGCTTTCTTTGTCGAATAGTTAGAATTTTTGTTGATATATTCCATAGCATATTGTCATATTCGGCCTTAAATGCTATTCAAACTACCATTACTAAGATGATGAGTACTTGGTTTGTCAAACTTTTGGGTAAAAAAATACTTTAATAAAAATCTCCTTAGGATCTAGAGCACACCATTACAAGAGGACTATTAATACAAAAGCCATATATAAGATGTAGTATTGAAAGGCCATAGTAATACCATTTGTAAATCAGCAGTACAATGCAGTAGAATAAAAATTATGATCATACCTTTCCTGCAGAGTCTGAATAGAAAGGATCTCGTGGGTAAATCACGTGCTTCCTGAATCTGATCAGTCAACCCAGCAGTGGGGTGATATTACAACAGTGAATATCACCCACACAAATCACAGTGCAAACAGCTTTGATCGTTGTTTTTTGGAGAGAGTCAGAATATGGGAAATTTCTATGTGTTTTAGACTTGACAGGAGGGTCTCAATTTATACATGTATAGGGGAGAGAGGAAAAACCTCCAGCCTTTATGGCTGGTCATTAATGCACCATTAACCTCTGCAATAAAGGCAAGAGTTACAAGCCCCATTAATGCAAGAGTTACAAACCCCATTAATGCAGGAGTTGCAGTTATAAATTCAAAGTATTGAAATAGTCATGCCACATGGGCGCCCACTTCTAACACCATTCATAAACAATTAATTCTACACTCATTGATAAGAATAATGAGATTAATCCTATTACATAGTCAAAAAAATATTGCTAATTCATTATTTCATTCAGATTCAGAAATTACTTCTAACTCACTATTAAAAGTTCTTCCACCTATTGCTCCCCTTGTTGACATTGGATTTGTGGAAGCAAATGGACTATGGGGAACTGTTAGAGTGTCTCCATCTCCTTCCAACATTTGCACCACAACTTTCATCGATGGTCGGTCCACTGGGTACCATTGTATGCACCAAAGTCCCACAATTGTTATTTTCCTTATAATTTTCGCATCCCCGTCTTCCTCAATTTGTATTCCTAGATCTTCTCTTTGATCCAAACGTTTATATATCCATTCCGGAAAGTAACACTCGCTGTTGTTTTGTGTTGCCGTATTTTGCCTCCCTCCAACCATATCTAGCAACAACATCCCAAAACTATAAACATCTGATTTGTATGACACATTCCCAAAGTTCCTGGAGAACACTTCGGGTGCAATGTAACCCACAGTCCCTCTAGCAGTAGTCATGGAAACAGCACTTTGTTCCTTTGAACACAATTTTGCTAGACCAAAATCAGAGATCTTCAAGGTAAACTTATTATCTAACAAAACATTGTGAGGCTTAATATCGAAGTGCAGGATTCGTTGATCACACCCTAGGTGAAGATATTCAATTCCTTTATCTATGCCAAGAGCAATGTCATGCAACTTCTCCCAACCAAGTGAATTCTTCTCTTTATTAGTGGATATAAACTTTTCAAGTGAATTGTTTGGTAAGAACTCATAAAAAAGAGCTCTTCTGAATCCGTCAGCACAATATCCCACCAAGCGAACCACATTGATATGGTGGATTCTACCCATTGTTTGCACTTCATTGATGAACTCATCACCATTTCCTTTCACATTGTTGAGGATCTTGACTGCAACATGAACATCATTGGAAAGCTTGCCTTTGTACACTATTTCGTGACCTCCTTGGCCTACTTTGTCTTGAAATTGATTTGTTATTTTCTTGATATCTGCAAAGGAATATCTTGTAGGCTTGAGAGCTTTGTAATCCTCTAAAAATTTGTCAATCTTTACTTGATCCTTTTTTTTCATTTTGTTTGATCTATAGACAAGATATATTGTAATGACAACCATAACAAAAAGACTCAGGCCTAGGACTCCATCTACAATCATAATAGACAATATTAGTAAATTTCTACCTCCTCATTGACAATTCAAATTAAAAAGAGGAAGGATCAATTCACCTGCAATCTCTAGTTTCCTCAATACACTTGCAAAAGTTTAAAAACTTCTTAAACTATCACCTTTAAAATACATATACACACAAATATATATATATATATATATATAATTAAAAATTTTATCATATGGATTCATAATAAATGTATTTTTCAGTGCTAAGGAAAAGAAACTGACATAATAGACCAATAAGGTTAAACCTCCTCAGAAAACAAACAAACAAATAAATAAATAAAAACCATTAAAGATTGCCATCTTAATTAATTAATGGCTAATATTTGATACTCTGAAACAAAATCCTAACCACTCTACTCTCCCAAGTGTGCGTTGTTTGTTTTGTGATGGAAGAATTTGTTAATGGCGGTGGAGTTGGCTTAGAGAGAGAATTTTTGTACCGAGGTTCAAAAAATAAAAAATAAAAAATAAAAAATAAAAAAAATATAATAATAATATTAATAATATATTATATTGGACAGTTCTTATATTTTATCACTTTTTAGTCCTTACATTTTTAATTGGCTTAATTTTGACCTTTAATTTTAGATTTTGTTTCAATTTGATCCAATTAATAATATCATTAGTGTTTCTTAAGAAAAATTATCACTAAATTTGTTGAGATTAACTAACTAAATTGAGTAAGTTTATAATTTTGTCCTTAAAAATATGGCACATGACACTTATGTGCATATTTCTATAAAAAAAATATTAAGAATTATAATCAATTAGACTAAATTGAGATAAAATTACAAATTCATGATCAAAATTAAGCCAATTGAAAATACATAAGCTAAATTGACATAAGGAGATAAAGTACAAGGATTACCGTCATAATTTGCCCTATTATATATCTAGAAAAATCATTCAAACAAACATATTTAAACACAACAAAAATAATGGAGAAATGACAACAAATTAAGGTTTTATGAAGAAATTTAGGGACAAAATCACTCTTTATGGGCCAAATATTTTTGTTGCCAAAAGTGTATTATTCTAATTTTAGCAAAAAAAATTGAATATTTAGCAAAGAATTATTATCATTTTAGGACTAAAATTTTTGTTTCAAAAACAAATCTTTTAGGACCAAATTATTTTGTTTCTAAAAATATATTTATTGGTGACATTTTGAAAATTGTTGCTAAAAGACCTTTTTTTTTTTTTACTTTTCAAAATAACCTTTTAAACATTATCCTCTTGATGACCAAAATTGGTCTCCAAATATGTTTTGTAACAAATTTTTCATTTTTAAAAATAAAAATTTAATACCTAAAACTCTTATTTGCTATGAGATCTCATTAGATGGATTTATGGGGTACGTGGTCTTCCTACCTCTTACATCAAAAGTCATTGGTTCCAATCTTTTTTTATTCTTTTAAAATTTGTTTTGTTTATAGTTTTGTTTGTCTTTAAATTTTTGTCAATTTTTTTAGGTTCATCCAGTGTAAAAAGACTTAAAACAGTCAAAAAAATTCAAAAAAATTCGCTAAAGACACCAACAAAAAAAAAAAAAGTGTTACTTTTTTCAGTGGCCTTTTTTACATACTTTCTTTTTAAAAAAAAAAAAAATTCTTTTCTAATTTGGTATATGTATATGTATATGTATATATATATATAGAGAGAGAGAGAGAGAGGGGGAGAGAGAGACAGAGAGAAAGAGAGGGTGTGATATATGGGTGTGGGTGAGAGACCTTACAGTATAAAAAAATATTATAAATTTCTCCCATTATTAAAAGTTAGGAAGGGATGTTAGACTAATTTTTTCTATTTTTAACTAACGTCCAAGAAAATTTCCTTTTGCAAATTTTATTTTATTTTTTATTTTTTAATTTCTAATTTTTCTTTTCTGAAGTAGACTTGACTATAAGTGAGATTCTGCATTGTTTCCTATAGTAGACTTGACTTCAACCCTCATATAAATGTGTAGACTTGTTTTCAGCCATACATTTTTCTGAAGTGTTAACTTTAACATTTCCTGGATGAAAAATGGAAAAGATTCTAATGCTGTGTTTAGTTTGGGGATTTGGGAAGGGATCTAGAAAGAAAAAGAGAAAAAGTGTATGAAACTATGTAAAATGTAGGTATATTTTATTCACATTTAACTTAACTTTTCCCTTTCCTTTTCTAAATCCCTGCTCAAATCCTTAAACCAAACACAGCGTAAAAGATTTATCAAAAATTTTATCAAATATTTTACATATTTTAGTATTACTTTTCGTAGAATGGTGATTGAGCGGAGGCCACAAATCAAACCCCATTGAACATTCGATTTCTTAGCCACCACTTGGAGAAGTATTTGGGTGGGTCTTGATATAATTCAAAATTCTATATATCCATGTTCTCTTTTTAGGTGTACATATTTTCGATTATGATGTTTTGTAACATATATATTTATAAAAAGTTATAAAGTAATTATATTAAAATAAAAGTAAACAAACATACAGATCAAGAAAAATAAAAACAAGACGACCTTAATAGGCCGAACAAACAATCTAACAAAAACTACAAATAACAAAAAACAAATCGCAAAAAATAAATAAAAAATAAAAAATAAAATTATGATCTAGGAAAACCACCAATCTTCTCACAAATATGGATTGGAAAAGCAAGATCTGCATCAAGAAATGCATACTTTAGGGACCGAAACTATCTTTTATTCATATTTCTGTTAACAGACATTAAACCTTGGACCAAATTAACTGAAATTGACAACCGTGAGGACCAAAATGACAAAATTAAAACTCAAGGGACTAGAATGACAAAAAAAAACATACTTTAAGGGCTAAAATTGTCTTTTATACTTAAATTTTATTGAATTTTAGAGTTTAGCTTATCAATATTTTCAAAGATAATATGCAAGACAAATATGATAATTAATAATGGGTTAGCTTGTTGTATATTTACAATGGAGAGATTCCATTATATCATCTAATAGTGAGGTGAATATAATTATCTTTTTTAATTGAAAATAATTACAAATTTACATTTGTTTTTCATAATAATTAGATATGTAATGGAAATCTTCCATTACATACGTGGAATGGAAAGGATCAAAGTCTGTTTTCCCTTCTGTCCTCACTTTGATTGGAGGGTGTTGTTTGGGCCTGGGGGGTCTATCATGATGCATGTGTTGATAATTTGAATAATTCATTTTATAAGGCCCTTCATGCATATCGTCTATGAAAAAAATAAAGTTGGTCCGACAATAGTAACCTCCTTTTTTTTTTATGTTTATTTTAAAAAAAAAATTAATGATTTATTTTTAAAAATATATTTGTCGTAGTTTTTTTCAAAGACAAAAGTGATAAAATGAAAAAACTTTTATTATCAAATTAACTTAATTTTTTTCATGAACGAAAAATCTTATAAAATAAATAATTCAAATAAATAAACGAAACTCGTAATAAGTTACGGGAATCTAAACAGCACCCTCCGATTAAAATCATAAATTTCTAACAAGTCTAGCCCATTAACATTAATGTCAAAGAATTTAATAATTTTGGATAAATTACACTTTGTACCCTTATAATTTACACCAAATCTCACTTTGACCCCTATGTATGAAATCATGACAGTCAACCCCCTACACTTCTGGTCAAATCTCAGTTTGGTCCCTACATATGAAATTGTGACAGTCAACACCCTTTAGTTTTAGTCAAATCTCACTTTGATCCCTATACAAGTGTCAATGTCCTCTTTCTGTTAGTCAGCTGTTTAAATCTTTAACAGAATCTAATCATGTGATAAGAATGTGACTACGCATGAGAATAACAAAGGAAAATCATCTACATTTTTCACCAATACACACTTTATCTTAAAATTTACATCAAAATATGACTATATTAAGTTAAAGCAAAACGCATATTGTGAACAATTAAGAAGATGAACTAGGATTTTGCATAAATTAGAATCACGAAACTATATTTTTCACGTGTCTATTCATCTTTCTTTCTTTCTCTTTGATTTCTTTGTCGCATATTTTATTTATTTTAAAAACTCTATTTTCTTATCTTTTCGTCCCAATTTTTACCATACGAACACACACACACACACATATATAGTATTATACAACTCGCATCTGCTTATCACGTAGAACAAAGTGTATTTGTGAGAAATATGAATGATTTTCCTTTCTTACTCTCATTTCCTAGTCACATTTTTGTCACATAATTAGATTTTATTAAAGGTATAAAAATGAAGTTACAGAAGAGGAATATTGATACTTGTGTAGAAACCAAAGTAAGATTTGATTAAAAATGCAAGAGATTAACTATTACAATTTTATGTGTATGGATCAAAGTGAGATTTGATCCAAAATGTAAAATATTGACTATTATAATTTTATGTATAAAAATCAAAATAAAATTTGATGTAAAGTGTAAAATTGCAACGCGTAATGATTTTTGTACAACTTGAGCAGGAGGTGCATCCACGAAACGTACATGCTTGTGGCAAGGTTTACTCTTCTCAAGTCTTCTTTGACTTGTCTAAAAAGAGTTTCAACTGGGGGAGCAAACGACAAAATACAATCGATTTCTTTATTTAAGTGGTTCTCACTTTTCCTTATTCATATTCATAACTCTTTCTCGATGGCACTTGTTCACATGGGGCACACACAAAATGTGGAATTGACCATTAGTAGAGTGTTTACACATGTCTCAATTATTGCATTGGAGTCTCAATTAGAGTGGAAAATAAAGGACAAAATAGAATTGATTTCTTCATTTAAGTGATTCTCACTTCTCCTTATTGATATTCCTAACTCTTTCCGGATAATTCCCAATGTTTGACACTTGTTCACGTAGCACAAAATAGACTTCTCTATTGACTGAATCAATGAATTGATCCCACACAAGATGTGAAATTGACCATTAGTATAGTGTTTACAGTCGTCTCAATTCGTATTTACAGTCAGATGGTTATTTTGTTGACTTTTCTTTCTCTCTTTTATTTGATTTTCTTTGTTTTCATTTTTCTTCTTTCGTATTTTCTTTGGTGACATATTTTTCTCATTCACAATGGAACTTACAAATTGCATTTTAATTTGATTTTTTTGTGAAATTTTCTTTTAAAAAAATACATATTACATCATTACATCAATAAAAAGCAGTATTACTAAAATTTAACATTTTGATATTATAGTAATATCAAAATTTAACTTTGACTATCCATTTTAATATTATAGCACTAGAGATGGTTGAATGGATCTCGAATAGGTAACACCATTAATGATTTTTACTAATATTGTAGTGATAGATCACATAATAAATAAAATAAGATAATAAAATAAGTTATCATAACAATAATAATAATAATAATAAATTATTTACAATACTATATATTTAGAAAATTATTCAAAAAATATATATCTTTCAATTATAATTATTCTAAGGGAAACTCACATTTTACTCATTTTAATTCAGTGTGAAATTCATTTTATTTTTATTTTTTTCATGAATCAAAGCATTTCTATTAATTGATTGTGTCTTTATCTATTTAGTAGCTGCTTCTACGGTCAATGTCTCTCACATCAAGAGTCATAGATTCCAATCTTAATTTTTTTTTTTCCAATTTTTTTTAGGCCCATCTAGAGTAAAATGATTTAGAGAGTAGAAAAAGATGAGTGGGTATTTTAGAAAAATATTTTTAAATTAGTGATAAATTTTACAAATTTTTAAAAATAAAATCATATTTTTTAAAAAAAAATTATAGTTAATTTTTGAAAAAACATCTGACATGCAATTTCCCCTAAAAAATTAAAAAATCAAAAAAGATTCAGTGAAGATAGAAAAAAAATATTATACTAATCTCATAAATTGTTAATTCTATTACTATTAATTCTGCTAATTAAATAGGCCCTAAAAGTGTTCAGATTTTTTTTTTTTTTACAAAATTTATAAAAAAAAGTTCACTGAAAAAAAGGCCAATGTGAATTGAGTATAATTACACGGACATCCTTTTTACTTAGTCTGAAGGCACCAACACTTCTATAAATTGAGTGAAAACCTAACCTAAAGATAAATAATATAAAATATACTGACATTTTAATGGAGAAGAGCATCATAACATTATTTTTTTATTAATATGACTTACGAATTTATTATGAAATTAGACTAAGTATTATATGAATTAAAATGTTAAAGAAACTCAATGTAATTATACAAAACCTATAAAGCTCATTGTATTTTTAATTTTTTTTTTTTTAAAAGATCGATGTAATTTTTTATTTTTGTTTTTAATCAACATTAACGAGTTCTCTCGTGCAATTTTTTTTTTATTTTTAGAAAATTACAAATAAAATTCTAAAGTTTGACCTTATAACAAAATAAATCATGAGATGTAATTTGTCAATTTAAAATTAAAATTTTTGATTTGTTTTCAATTTAAATTATTCACATATTTTTATTAAGTAAAATTGATTAAAAAATAGTATTTTAATCATTAAACTCAATCTAAGTATACATAAAATGTCTAAAATATTCATTTTCGTTTAGTATCATGAGTGAAAAACTATTTTTTTGTTAGTTTTACTTAACAAAAATATGAAGATGAACTGAGCGGTGGGATTGGTCTACTAGGATTAGTCGATGTGCATTTAAGTTGACTAAACAACTGATTATAAAAAAAAAAAAAAAAAAACTCATTGTGGTGATAGGCAATCACTACAAAAAATTAAAGTTTTAGAGACTAAAATTTATGGAAAAAATTATTTTTTAGGGACCAAATTTTTTGTTGTGAAAAGTGTTATTATATTTTTAGCAACGAAAATTAAGCCCTTTTGGGACCAAATTTTTTGTCTCAAAAAATAAATCATTTTGAGACAAAATTATTTTGTTTCTAAAAGTCTATTTGTTAGTGACATTTTTTAAATTTTGTCGCTAAAAGTTTTGTTTTTTACTTTTCTAGATGATCTTTTAGCGACTATACTCACAACGATAAAAATTGGTCCATAAATGTCTTTTGCAACAAAATTTTCTCTTTTAACTCTTATATATTATAGTGAGTGATGGAGCCAGTATTTTATCTTAGAAGGGGCATCATCGAGTTGAAATGTTAAAAAAAAAAGTGTAATCCAACTTAATCTAATTTTTAATTTTTTTTTTATTTGATAGTAGGACTAAAAATTAGTGAAATGCAAAAGTTATATTTAAATATACGCTCAAGTTAATCTATCATTATCTTTATTGTTATTAGTTTAATTTTATGTATGATGATCATCACAGTTTAAAAAATAATCAAATGCCCTGATGAAATATTAAAACAATTTTTTTATTAAGACGCACACACAAATGGAATGTGAATAAATAATATACAGTAGTTTTTTATATCACTTAATTTTTTTCACCGTTATGAATAACTGAATTACATGACAATATTTTATTAGTTGTCATGAATTGTGTAATAATTATTTGTAAACAAATGAATCAATTATGAGTTCATATAAGAGGTGGTATAAAACAATGACAAAAATTTTGTGACATAAAATATTTCTCTAATATAAATTTATAAGAATTTTTTTAGTATAATTAATTTTTAAAGTGGCAAATTAAACAGATTTTTCTTAAAAATAAGGTAGAGAAAATAGTGATATAAAATTTTCAAAAATTACTTGAAAGGATTGAATTGAAATATATATATATATATATATATATATTGTTAGAGGCAAATGTATAATTTTGGAAAAGTTGAGGGGGACACGTGACCCCCTAAGCCTCACGTGCCTCTGCCCATTATAAGAAATTGCACTTTTGGCGACAACATCAATTTTTCATACCCAAAAATATATTTTTTGTGACACAATGATGAATTTCGTTGGTAAAAGTAAACTTTTACTGACACAATTTATTACCGTCACTAAAAAAGTATAACATTCACTAAGCACCAAAAGTATTAGTTGGCGCCAAAAGTATTAGTTGGCGCCAAAATTTTAAAAATTTTAGCTACGAAGCTTATTTTTAGCAACACAATGAGCATTGCTATTAATGTGCTAACTTTTGAAGACGATAAGTTGGCGTGAGCAAAGAGTTAAACATTTAGCGACGATAACACTATTCGTCGGTAAAAGTTTTTTTAGTGAAGCGAGGTGATTTAGTGATTTGTGTTTTTATTATAACTTTTGAAAGAGTTTTAAATATTCTAGTTATTGAATTGTAAAATTAAAGTGGTCATTGAATTAGTCGCCAAAAATGAAAGTGATACATTTTCATAGTTGAAAAAGTCAAAATGTGAGGGTTCAAAAATGAATGGGGTAAAGTATATTCTCTAAAAGATAGTTTGTCCCTAAAATATCCGTTCCTTATCTATTTAGTCCCGTAACTTTTAATTTTGTCATTTTGGTCCCCAAATTGTCAATTTGAATTAATTTGGTCCCAACTATAACATCCGTTTACATTGATAACGGGAAATAAGAATAAAAAACAGTTTTTGTCCCTAAATTATGCATTTCTTGTCATTTTAATCCCTTAAGTTTCAATTTTGTCATTTTCATCTTCAAAATTGTCATTTGAGTCAATTTGATCATATCTCTAACTTCCGTCTACATTGATAATGAGAAAAATATTTTATACTTATTTTGAGGGTAAATTACAATAAAACCTTCTCTATTTTTTTTTAAATATTATTGTCAACCCCTTTTTACACTCACATCCCTTGTTAGCCAACTCCATTAAATGCAATAGTTAAATGACTATAATAATGTTCTAACTTAGTCAAATTTCATCTATCAACCACTATTCTCAACTTTACTTAGGATTGGTTTGAGAAGTAATTTTTAGTAGTTTTTTAACTAAAATATGAGGGAGGAAACAAAAGTGTTTGGGCATAACTTTTTACCATTTTACGAAAATATGTGCAAAAATTAGAAAAAAATGAGGAATCTTTGATTTTTTTTGTATGACTTTTGAATTTTTGACTTTTTTTTAGTAACTTTTTACATTTTAACTGTATTAGCCTCATCCCAAACAACCACTTGATCTCTTTCATCCTATGATGGCTCTGATTTGTGATTTGAGTTACTACCCAAAAACAAAAGAGAAATGAGAAAGATGTTATGTATGATGACATAGTACATTACGGTATATATTTAAGGTAATATATATGTGCCATAATATAATTGGAGTTAGGATTAACTTGACACAAATTGACAACGGATACATAATTTAGGGGCCAAAATTGTCTTTTGTTTATATTGTCTCCGTTATCAATGTAGATGGACATTAGAGTTATGACCAAATTGACTCAAATTTACAAATTTTAGTAGGGGTGTTTTGCGGTTTGGTTGCAGCCAGGAAACCTCTAATTTGCCATCTGTTTGCCAGATTGGCGAATGCAGATTGGCGGATTGATGCAAATTAGCTTGGCGGTTTAAACTTTTACAAATTTTAAACATAATACAACAACTTGTCAACATTTTTTTTTGGATAACAATCCAACTCAACATAATCAAAACATTATCAAGTAAATTGTCAAATACCAATAATAAACACATATAAGAAAACCATGGATTATCAAAACTATTTAATTATTTTTTTTATTCAAAAACTATTTTATTTGATTTTAAAAAAAATGACAAAACTAAGCCTTATATTTTCCACACAAAAATATCATATATCAACACTTGCCATTTGACAAAAGGATTTCCAAATTGAAAACAAATTGAAAACACAACAGAATATCTAAACTTTTTTTCAATTGAAAACACAAACAGAATATCTAAACAAATTGAAAATACAAAGTCTTACAAATTACTAAGAATGCTCGTGGTTTGGCGGTTCGGTTGCAGCGAAAAGAACTTCAAATCCGCCATCCATCCAAAACTAGGCTGATTGGAAAAAATCGATCAGTAACCGTCCGCTCGTCAATACACATCCGTCCAAATGCAGCGGATCAGTTCGGTTCAGTCGGTTTGGGCGGATCGAAATATCGGATGAACACCCCTAATTTTGAGGATTAAAATTGAAAAATCTAAAATCTCTCGAGATACTGATTTGTGATTATGTTTTAATTTTAAACAATGAATAGCAATCCCAATCAAACAATCAAAAACAAATCGGCACAACGATATAACATGAAAAAAATCATAATTGGAGCGCCTCTAATTATGATAAAAAAAACTACAAGCCAAAGCCATAAAATAATCTACTAAGAAGACAAAAAGGAATAACACAAGTGTACTCTCAATTACGTAGCGAATCCACGCTTGAATTGAACCGACTCTGATGTGCCTCTTCTACCACCGTCTTCACCTCGGAATTGTCTTGCCCAATGTTGAATCCACAACGCTAATGTCGAATCCACGATGATAAGCCACTCTAGAATCCACCAAAGTTTCAAGCCCAAGTTCTCCAAAATCCATCAAAGCACACCTCTCTCTTTCGTGAATGAAATAATGAAAACAAATCCTTTGATGATGTTAATATGAAGTTTGTAGACCCATTGATCACCCTCAAATCATCAAGGAAACACTTATAAAACACTCTCTAATACAAAACACTTTGTTTTCTCTTACTCTCTAAGGATCTGGATGAGTTAAACCCTAAAAAAAACAAACGGTGCACTTTATAGAAAATAGAGTCACGAATCACCACTCGAACCGTGTGACTAAAGCAGGGGAGAAACGCATAGGCCAACCGCTAGAGCGCAACATTCACTGCTCGAGTAGTAAAACTTGCTTCCCAGAAGTTCAGTTTGCAGGCAAAGATACTAGATGTACCACATCACCGCTCGAGCGCACAATTGACCACTCAAGTGGTCAAATAACAGCTTGATCCCCGTACATAATTAGCGAAGTGGCAAACAAGGATTACTCAAGGCTCGAAATGTCAGCACAAACTCCTCTCCATAGGCACAATTCAGGTTAGATTCGTATCTAAGCACTCACGGCTTCACTTAAATAAAAGAGCGAATAAAATTACAATTGAAAAGAGTTTTGTCAAATATGATTGCCAATTACAAAAACCTAATAATCTCCCCCTTTGGCAATTTCATGACAAAACACACCTAACAAATAAAATCATAATCACTCTAACCCATTACAACCAACTAAGATATCTTTCTCATGGTCAAGATCTGCAAAACAGCTATTAGTGCCATAGGAGTATATAATAGCATGAAACAAATGACAATATGATAATATGAAAATTTGAAAAGATCACCATGTTATCAAACGCACCATCACTTCAAAAATCTCCTCCTCAAACACTCCCCTTTTTTGTCATGAATTGTCAAAGGAAACGCAATCAACTAAAGTAAGAACAAGATGATGTAATAATCAATAGCATGTGATAAATAAGCAACATGCAAACCAACTAGCACCAATCTCTCTTACGAAACCAATCAATATAGGTCCATGATAAACAAATCTAAAATTCCCCTTTGATGATTAACTAAACTCCCCTTTAATGATTAACTAAACTCCCCCTCACCAAAAGCAACCACAAGCACCAAAAAAAAAAAAAAAAAAAAAAAGCGCAATATGGTGGAGCAAGTAAGGAATTTCATATTTGTACCTTAAAACACACAAGAATATCAAAGAAACACAATTACTTGAAAAAACAATGTACACAACCTCTAGAATATTTTTCATGAAAGAAGGTGATGCAACATGTGAAAGGCATAAATCTCATGAGAAAAATGTGTGTATGGCTCTTGGAGTTTGACAAACACTAGATTCATATCCTAGTATTGATTTCATGGTTGGACCTCCATGTAGACACCCCATTTTTGAATGCCCTTAAGACTTGGGCACTTTATTCCGAACACCCGATGATGAAATTTACACTATGCAATCTTTTGAATTCTCAACAAAAAAATTTGGATTCAACCTCTAATTCCAAACCTTACGCCCCATTTTGGCCAAACTATTTTAGACTTTAAAGCCCTCTTTTCAAAATATTTTTCCAAATGTTTTTACGATGTTCCGAAGCTCGTATTTCATTTAAAATATTGCACTTTTTCGTAAACCGAGTAAGAACAAAGTGGAAATAAATGAAAGGGATGTGAACTCTTTAAAAAATATTTAAAACATCTTATTTATAGGTTTGGAGTTGAAGGAAATAGGAGGTGATGGAAGAAAACTAGTTTAGGAAGAAGTTGAGCATCAAACCGTTGGGAAAGAATGAGCAGCCTTCACTAATTTAGGCATATATCTCTGACCACTTAGAATTTAGATGTGAGGCCACCACCATTGGAAAGTAGACTTCCAGAGATTCAATTTAGACTCAAGAATCACCTAAAATCAAGTCCGGATAAGGGAGATATGCCCGTTTGAAGTTGGGCCTCAAATGCGGATTTTTTGAGCCGACCAGGTCCATTTAGATATGGTCGTGGCTCATTTAGAGCCGGCCGGCTATCAATAAAAATTTGTCCATAATGCCTTTTTAGACCTAACCTTTAGTTTTTGGGTTCAGCTGTGTGTTTTGGGGGCCGGCCGGCTCTCAATAGTGATGAACAGGACAGCTGGCGAAAAATCGCCTACTGTTGTTTTTTGAAGATATTTTTGGCCATTTTGGCTCAAACTCTATAAATTCGACCTCTTCCTTAGAATTGAGGGTTAAAAATTTTTTCAAAAGTTTTGAAGAGCTAAAAAGACCCCCTTTCATCTTCAATACCTTTCTTCACCTTCAAACCTTCTTCAACTATACATACACAATACATACACCATTAGAGTTTGTTCTTGAAGCTTTTTGCTAGAGTTTCAAACCATATTTAAAAAACTTAAAGGGTGTTTGGAATCAAGTTTGATCAACAACCAAAGCTTGCTCTCTTCAAGAGGCATAAGCTTGTCACCTTTTTCCTTGCTTTCATTTTAATCTTTTTCTTGTGTTTTCCTACTGTTTTGGATCCATTCCAAGTATTGGAGCTTGGGCTTGAAGAGCTACTAAAGGTAGAGAGGCTTAACACCCTTTCTTGCACCTTATCCCATAGCTCATACCCTTTGTTTTTTTGAACTCTTTTCTTTGGTTTTCATACTAATTTTCAGAGCTTAAAAAGGCTGAAAAACATGGTTTAGAAGTCGCAAAAGTAAAGGGGTTAGCCACCCCTCCTTGCTCTTGTTTACTAGTTTTGTTCCTCTTTGTTTTGGCTATCTTTTTGTGCTCTTTAAACCTCATTTTAGCTACTGTTTTTTGTACCTTAGGGGCTATTTAGAGGCTGTTTTAATTCATTTAATTAGTTCATGCTTTGAATACTTTGCTTGTTATGTTGTAAGTCCTCATGGCTTTGATTGTTTAGGCCTTAGACACCGAGCCATTCGAGTTGATAGCCTTATTTACCTTTCTTCCATGTAGAGAGTGTCACTTTTTGTAATAAATCAACCTTGCATAATCATTTCTGCAACCTCCCTCCTTTCTTGGTTTTTCTTTTCTTTGAGGGTTGTTTTAACCGAGTATTGTTTAAGCATAAGAAAGACACCTACAATGCTAAATGGTTTAATCTCTTCGCGGGTTCATTATCAAGGCATTATGTCTCTCTCATGTTGAAAATAACTTCCCATTTGACCCTTCTCTCCCTTTGGTGGACGTAACTCTCATTACTGGACAAATTGATTAAGTAATGGAAAGGTAAATCAAAAAGGATTAATAAAATTGACTTAAAAGCAATTCAACTGACATAAAGAAGATGATTAAAATTGGTTGGATTCGGTCAGACGTTATGCCGAATCCATCATGTCAAGAATCATCACGTATCAATTCATAATGTTTTGATGAATCTTGAGGCATGTCTACCTTTCTCTTTGAATTTCCATGATAGGAAGGAGGAGTGGTCGTATTCATTGCATTTATTAAATTTCTTGTCCTAACATGCCCGAAATCATCAAGCAATCAATTTGCTATCGTTGATGGTTTCAGACTCGAAGTCGTTCTTCTCTTGAGTTCCCCATGACAGAGAAAAGCAGAAAGGACAAACAGGGCCTAGAAAGGCTCTGTCTGCACTATTCTCGCCTCAGAGCACAAAAAAAAATTGCCATAAAATTAGGGCACGGCTGGCTGCTTTTGGACCCAGCCGAGTCTCATTTAGGGCTAGCCGGCCCCTAATGTTTGGTAAACAGTGAATTCTGGCAAAAACAGAAGGCAATAGCTGAGGGTGAAATAGAGCATGTCTAGGCAGACAAAGTAGTTTTTGGACACTGTGCATGTGATCGTTGAGCCTCATTGTTACTTGTATTAATATTATAATTGTAATTATTATTGTTGTAATTAGTATTGTTATAACACCCTTGTTGTCATAAAATTAGAATAGCTAGTTCAGTGTTGTGTTGTACTTAATTAATTAGCTAGAATAGTTAATTAATTTGTGGTGTTGTAATAATTAGCTTAATTAGCTAGGACATTCATTTGGACCCTCTTGCATGAGGGCAAACAATGTAATAAGTGTGTATGTCTTCCAACCCCATTTCTTTCGCCCTTTTATGTCTCTGCTTATGATGGTAAAATAGAACATCACGTTTTAATTAGCATTTTCCATGTCCAAAGTATCCATTTGTCTTGCACGCATCAAAACTTGGCTTATCATTCTAACAAAGCATTGTTATTGCTTAACTCTTTGAATACGTGCTTGGACCTCATGCTATCAAATTATTCAAATACGATGTTAGTAGCCGAGCCCATTAATTGCATAAATGTATGTGTTGCATTAGTCATATTGCATTAGTTAGGATCATGTATTTTTTCTAACTCTTTTATCTTTCTGGCTTGGCTTGGAGTACTAGGTGAGCATTTAATTGCTTTAGCATACCGCATGCGTATGATTGTTGCCATGTCATTAAAGCATGAATCCATGAGGCTAAATGCTTAAGTAGTATAACTCTTTAAATGTCTGTAGATGAAGGATAATTGTGTAGATTGGGATAAATTGATTAATGTACATACAAACTCACCTTTTCAAGTGACGCATATTCAAACCAGTTTTCAAACAAACATAAAGTCAAAGCGTTCCAACTTTTGCAAATTAGTCTATACATTGTGTGCAACACATAGTAAGTTAGGATTAATAATCAAAACAAGAGCATATAATGTAAATAAAAATCGCATCATGATTAGTAGAGGCCGATCTTTAATCGGGTGAGTTGGGTGCTCAATTCATGACCTCCCCCTCTCATACCTAAGTTCTCGAGCCGAGACACTTTGGTGATGACAAACTAATGGCTTTTAGCACGAGTCTCAGGTTTCCTAAATTTCCCAAAAACATTTAGGTGGCAACTCTGTAATCTGGCAAAGCAGTCCATTTTTGACATTTTGATTCAAACTCGGTTTTCCAAAAGAATTGTCGAATTTAGACTCATTTGTGTTTATCTATTTTACATTGTACTTGTGGAATCAGATTCAAAACCACGGGAGTTCGAACTGTAGGGCTAATCATATCTGAATGGAGAACGAAAAGCAAGCTACACTCCGGCAAGAGAATATGTAAATGACTGAGAAAAGTCAAACCTTTAGTGATTAAGGGGCATTTGTTGAGTAAATGTGAATGCTCCTTTCAAACACTGTATACAATTTTCTTGCACACTCACTAATGGGTTTCATGCTCAAGAGTATAGAAACCAAACCAGAGAATGATGGAAAAGATAGTGTAGTCTAGTTGGTGACTCTAAGGTAACCTTTTCCTCATGCCATGAGAGACAAATACACAGAGGTAAGCAATGGAGATGCAAATAGATAGTAGGGGATTATGAGACTCAACATCACCCTAGATATACTAGTATTGGTTAATTTCTCAAGAAAAACACATGAAACACTACTAGTAGTCCATAGAGAACTTTAATCACTTATGCGGAAGAGTCCAGTATTTGCTAATTTAAGAGTGTGTACAGAATGAGATATACTAGTCAAAGTATACACAAACCAAAATGAGAACAACCACAGATAACACATACTTATTAACAAGTAATGAATATTCTAATCAATTCCAATATGCACCAAGAACTTCTCAAAATTTTCAAGCTTGCAAAACCATTCAAAGAAAATCTTTTTGGATTTTTGAAAAACAAAGCAAGAAAAAAACGAACGAACACAAACAAATGACCTAAAAAATAAATAAACAAACAAAAAAAACCGAAACAAAAACAAAAACAAATAAACAAATTAACCCAAGTCACGCTTTCTCACCCAAACTGCTTTAGTATTGTAACAACCCCGATCCGTAATTAGCTACTATTCCATAATTAAAGATGTTAATGAGGGGATTAAAATAAATTATATATTTATCATCTATTTTGTATATTATTTGGCTTTCTATCTGTTACTCGTAGTAATATCTGTTGTGAAATCTGCTTTGGTATGAAAATTGAAAGCATTATCGGCGTCCGAAACCGAAATTGATTACATAGATGTGTTATTTGGAATTTTTAGAATCATCTGGCAATTTTTATTAAAAAATGATTCAGAACGATTGATTAAGTTGTGTTTGGATGGACCAATGTTCTAATTATTGTATAATGGCATCATAGCTATATATATGAGCTCTTAGGTTCATTCTTGAGCTCAAGCATGTTTCATTTGAGTGGAAAATTCTGAAATCATATTCTAGAGAGAGGGTAAACTCCATCTTAGAGAGAGAAAGTATGGAGATTCAAGAAAAGTTGGAGATTATGCTAGAGTAGCTCAAGTTTGTACTAGAACAAGAGTATTTGAAGGCTTTTGGTGAGCATCTAATCCTTAATTCTTGGAGAGTATATGATTTAGAGTTGAATTCGTGAACTATATGAGGTTAATTGCATGTTTTTAGTTAAAGAATGCCAAGAGGAGGAAGTAGCTTAACATGCATGTATAGTTTTGGCACAATTCTTTAGTTTTGATCATGAATATGTTGTTTAAATTGAGTTTTGAAGCTACATTTCACATGCATTCTTGAATTGAGTTATTTTGAAGTTAACCTCCATGATATGTGAGCTTTGAAAAAGAATTTGAAGTTAAATGTTTCATGCATGGTCATTGGAGTTAGAATTCTACCATCCATAATTATAATTATAATTATAAATTTCTTGGAACTTGCATGTTTGAATTATCATGTTTTAAAGTTTAATTTCATGTTTTGAAAATGAAATTTGGACATGCATGGAACTATTGAGTTTAAAATTGCTTATGACATGAGTTTTGAAAAAAGGTTTGTAAAACTTACATGCATGGGAATTTTGGGCCCAATTTTAGTTAAATCTATGAGTTTTGAGCAAAAAGAGTTAGTAAAAAATCATGTGTTCAAGTTTTTGGGTAAGTTTTCCAAGTTTATGATCAAGCCATGCATGAGTTTGCCTTTGAAATTGCATTTGGAAGCTCAAAACTCTGTTTTGAAAACCCAGAATTTCGCAATCCATTCGAGTGAGGAAACCTGCGCTCGAGCGGAGAATACAAACTCTCAATATTTTTGCAAACATGAGCGCTCCGCTCGAGCGACCAAAGTCACGCTCGAGCGAACCCTTTGTATTTTGACTGACCGCTCGAGCGTGGAAGTTGTGGCTCGAGCGTAGATTGAGACCAACCAGTACTTTTTCCAAGTTTGCAGACCGCTCGAGCGAAGGAATCTGGGCTCGAACGACCATTCACATTTTGCATGTCCGCTCGAGCGAGGAAAGATACGCTCAAGCGGGGACCCTGTTTTCAGAAATTTGACTAAGTGTTTCAACTCATGTTTTGGCATCCTCGTTGCATCTTAGGCATTCCTAAGCCTTAATTAAGTCATGGTAATGAGGTTATGGATTAGAATCACACTAAGAAAGGAATATACTAAGTTAAGAGATTTCAAGAGTGCGTTTCGAACAATGTGTTAAGAAACTTATGTAAAGAGAACTAAGCCGTAATGGCCAAGTACATATATATGATAAGATATGTTTGTGTTATGTACTTTTGTGTTTGCAGGTCAATGTTTGAAGATTGATTGACCAATTACGAGAACCACTGTGAGTAACATTATTGTAAAGATACGTTTATATGAACTATGTTCTAAATGAGATATGTTAAGTTATGATTTATGAAATGGTATCGTTTACGTGAACGAATGTCCTATGTTTGAAATCTATTATGACATCCATAGATAGTCCCAAGTCATGGGGGACAACATGTTAATGCGGGTCCATGACATATATGTGATTACGAGATCTTGTTAACCACTTCATTGTGGTGATAAGTGTTTAATCGATATCCGGAACCGATTACTCTAGTCGGAAGATGATATGTGATGTGTTCTATGGGATGTATCATTATTATGTTCAGATATGAGAATGATTATGTTACGACATGATTTATGATTATGAAATGTTCGGAATTCGTTCACTAACCCCTTTACCTTAGTGTTATTCACTAGGCTATAGTTCACTGTGTGCATATATATATATCTATAGGTGAGCATTCTGGAGATCAGGCCTAAAGACTTTTGTCTGGATCAGTGTTCTTTTGTCAGTCAACCTTTGTACCTCACGTGGGAGTTCCAAAAGTGTCACATGTTATGAGTTTCGGTTGCTTATGTATATATAACTTGTTTGTTGTTCGCTATACCTAAGATGCCTTAATATGTGTGGGTATAATGCAAGACTGACTTTTGGAAATGTATATAAAGTTTTATATATTCTATTTCATGTAGTTCTGCACAGCTCATTGGACAACTATATTTATGTATTTGCTTCCGCTAGCTCCTTAATTGTGTTAATCAGTTTAGAGGCCTTCAGTGATCCAAGAATTACTGGCCGGTTACGACGCTAAACCTATAGGGGCGAGTTTGGTTCGTGACAAGTATGAACAATGTTGTGCGATTTGTGGTTCTTGAGTGGCGCCGTAACGTTGTGGTTCTCTTCCCATTCAATAGGAGCTCGTCTCAACTTGGTTTCCAACATCTTGTTTCTAGGACTAGCCAAACACAACCTCTCTTTATGTTTGGTCTCAAGCAAATCAGAACAATGAGGTCTAATATGACCTTTAACCTCTTTACGACGAATGAAATGTCTTCTTTTTCACGAGGTATTAGAATTTCTTCTATCTCTATACCATACAACTCATAACAATATTTGCGAATATGACTATGCCTACCACAGTGATGACAAATAAAAATAGAGTGTACCTTCTTTTGTTTGACCTTACTAACTCTGAGAAGATTGAGAAGTCCATCTTCATGTTGAACCTTTTGCTCCCCCTTTCCTTAAGTTCTTATATCATGAGATGTGGATGTACTCTATTTTTTCTCTTTGTCACCACCAAAGCCATTGACACTCTTATCATAACCCATTTGTTGAGACTCAATGATATTGTTCAAAGTCTTTGACCCTTTGTTTCAAAGACTAATGGTAGCCATAGCACACTTGAGCTCTTTCTCTTTCTTTGTGACTAGCTTTTCCAAGGCAACTTGAGACATCTCTAGAGTTTCAATATTTTCTTCATATGTTGCACAGATTTTCTGTAGCTCATACCTCTCTGTCTCACAAGTCAAGAGTTTTGCACGAAGAGCTTGTCGATCATTAGAGACCTTGATGCCATCATTCCTAGCCTCGGAAATCTCCTCATTTAGTTTGGAATTCTCACTTTCACAAGTTTTGAGTTTGATAGTGAGTTTGTCATTTAATTTAGATAAGTTATAAGAGATTCCTTGTACAACTTTTCACAAACTTGTTAAAGCTCTTCACCATCTACTTCATTATCACTCCCTGGAGATTCATCAGCAGTGACATTCTCAACCGGCCTTTTGGGATACTTCATTCGTCCTTCAACTCTAGAAACCACCATGAAAGTAAGAAATTGTTCATGCCTCTCTTCGCCTTGAGCCTCACTGTCACTTTCATATTTATCAGACTCTTATTCACCATCCCAAGTGATAACGAAAGTTTTTTTTTTCCCCAAACGATAGAGGCATTCTTGAGCAAACTGGCCAAGATCTTGGCATTCATAGCATTGGACTCTTCGAGGTGTCCATTGTATTTTTCCTTTCTTCTTCATTTTAGGATCAATTTTGAAATTTTCTTTTCCCTTGGATTTGTGAGTTGATTTCACAAGATTAGGTTTCATTTCACGAAAAGATTTCTTAAATTGTTTTACAAAAGCATCCGTAATCTTAGAATCAAACTCACAATCCTCATCGGAATCCTTTCCAACTCTATGAGCACTATTAAAAACAATATCATCTTTTTGTTTCTTTTTGAAATTCATTTATGCCTCATAGGTTTGGAGATTTCCAACCAAATGATTCAGTTTGAGGTTGTCAACATTTTGAGCCTTCTCAATAGCTGTAACTTATGGTTGAAACCGATCGAGCAAGAATCTCAAAAATTTTCCCACAATCTTGGATTCTAATTTTTTTTTTCACCTAAATTGAAGCTGGTATTTATAATGTCACTCCACTTCGCATAAAATTCATCAAAGGTCTCACTAATTTTCATGAAAAGGTTTTCAAAACTAGAAGTGAGCCTTTGAAGTTTTGAAAGTTTAACAGAAGGAGTGCCCTCATGAATAGTTTGTAAGATATCCTAAGCCTCTTTTGTGACGTCAAAATTACAAATACGACTAAACTCTTCGAGTGTGACAGCGCAAAAGAGAATTGATAGCTTTAATATTCCAACTACTATTTTAGTAATTTGTTGTGTCCCATTTGTGTTATTCCCACAATGGTTGTATGTGTAAAAAGATGTATAAATAAAATAAACAACAAAGGAAATTAAATAATTCAGAAATAAACTCAACGAATTAAATTATGAATTAAATGCTTACAGAAACTTTAAACGTCGAGGCTTGTGCAAGACACAATCTCCTTAAAGTATATTTCACCCGCACTCTGATGCTTCAAGATTTACCGGTGTCTACTTCTCAGGATACAACGACTACTACTTGGTTTACAGCACTACAAACTCAAGTTTGGAGAACCAAAACTATGTTATGACTCTCTCTTTTTCTTCCTAAAAATAAGTGCAGAACAAATGCAGAAAACAGGAAGATGGAAAGGGAAGAAGAAAGATGAAATGCTCAAAAAAAATTAGATAAAATGAATTGTTGGATGGCAGGCTATTTATAGGAGGTCATGTGGCTTTTCAGAACAGGTGTCAACAGATAGAAAACCTGTTCGAACAGATTCAACAGGTGGAAAACCTGTTTGGAAAGATTTAAACATAAATAAATTTATTCGGAGGGAATTTCAACGAGTATGAACCTGTTTGGGTGGATTCTAATAGGTATGAACCTGTTAAGGGGGAGAAAAAATTTTGGACAGATTTATTTTTAATTTTGAAACAGAAATTTAAAATTAAATAAATAAAATACAAATGTTTTTGGCCAAAAAAATAAGTATTGGGTCGGACAAGCCCAACCCAACCTCACACCACACACCTGCGCCCAAGCCCAAGCCCGCCCGCCCGCTCACCTAACCGACCGAACAGACAGTGGCGGCGGCCTGTGTGTTTTTGTTTTGGGTCCAATAAGTATAACCCACTTTACCCATAACCTCACCCTTTCACAAACTTGGGTACCCTTTCCCAAGTATCCCAAGCTAGAGTTTACATACCCATTTAAATCCTTAAGCCTTTCCAATGTGGGACATGCACATTTCATAAATGTGTAGGAAACCCACCTAAAGTCATTTTCACAACCTCAGAAATGCGCATTGAATTCTCATTCATCTGGAAATGGTTTTGAGTAACCAAATACACGATGTTATTCACTACACGGCATTAAACATGAGCACAATTAATAACGTTAAAAATAACGCTTGGGTTCTATCTTAATTAATGTTCAAAGTTAGCAAAAAATAAGGTTTTTCAAAGCCATTTTCCAACAATCCTCACATGAATGGAATTCACGATAACAAACATGCAACAAGATGCACATAAAGAAAGAGTACATTAAGAAGATACACCACATCGAGATAGGTAACTTTTGGCTTTGAACCTCCTCTAGTGAAAACCTATCGGACTTATTGGCTAATCAGTGGATGCAATGCCTTGAACTGTTCAGCTGTTTGTATAAGCCAAGACAATAGACTACACATAGTGTATCCACAGACACAGTTTGGTTCTTACAGTTGTGTTCATTTTGGCTCTGAACAACACCTGCTAATTCATGAGTGCTCTAGAGAATTTAGCCTTCTCAATTATCACAGAACCGGCCCAGTTCACACTCATATGGATGACTTCTTATTAAGAGTATCATGCCATACCCCACTTGGATGTCCAAGCTATAAGAATCATTAAAAGCAAAGCTTATCCTACTAACGCTACAAGTATCACTCTTCTTATCATAGAAATGGGTATGAGAAAACCTTCTTAGTGATACGTGAAGTCATCCATAATTCGATTGTCCCTTTGAACTTAGATCTTGGGATCTCCAGTCAACTAAGTTGGGTAACTATTATGGCGACTTTTAAGTAATAGGCTTTAATCCCATTTCCCTCGATAAATGGTACACTTGCTCTCTAGCTAGCCCTTTAGTCAATGGATCTGCAATATTCTCCTTTGACTTTACATATTCTATGAAAATTATTCCATATGAGAGCAAATGTCGAACGGTATTATATCTTCGATGAATGTATTGAGACTTACCGTTATACATATGATTCTGTGCCCGTCCTATTGCTGCTTCGCTATCACAGTGAATGCATATAGTTAGCATAGATTTAGGCCACATTGGAATGTCTTCTAAAAAATTACGAAGTCATTCTGCTTCTTCTCCTGTTTTATCTAATGCGATAAACTCAGATTCCATTGTCGAGCTTGCTATGCATGTCTGCTTGGAGGATTTTCAAGAGACTGCAGCACCTCCCAGGGTAAAGATGTATCCACTAGTGGATTTTTAGTCTTTAGTATCCGATATCCAATTTGCTTTGTTGTACCTCTCAAGTACTGCTAGATATTTGGTATAATGTAACTCATAATTCTGGGTATGTCTAAGATACCTAAGTACCCTAATTATTGTTTTTCTAATGATCGGACCTTGGATTACTTGTGTACCTACTCAATTTGCTTACAACATAGGCTATATCTGGCTTAGTGCAATTCATTAAGTACATCAAGCTTCTGATTATCCGAGAGTACTCTAATTGTTATATATCTGCACTTGTATTTTTTGACAAATGAAGACTAATGTCAATAGGTGTCATAGCAAGACGGTCGTCATGCTTTCCAAATTTCTCTAGAATCTTCTCAACATAATAAGATTGAGATAAAGCATATCCTTCAGATGTTCTAGTAATTTTTCTTTCTAGAATTACATCTGCTACTCTCACATCTTTCATGTTAAGCTTTTTGTTCAACATTTTCTTTGTGGATTTAATCATGCCATTATTGTTTCCAATAATGAGCATGTCATCCATATAAAGACAGACTATGACATAGCCTTTGTCTGTGTGTTTAACATAGACTCATTTGTCACAATCGTTTATCATAAAATCATCCGAAAGTATAACGTGATCAAAATTCCATGCAATTGTTTTGGAGCTTATTTTAAACCATAAAGGGATTTGACAAGTTTACAAACCTTTTTCTCTTGGCTGGGAACTTGAAACCCTTCTGGTTGTTCCATATAGATTTCCTTATCTAACTTAAGATTCAAAAAGGCTGTTTTAACATCCATTTGATGTATCCCCAGATTATACAAAGTTGCAGTCGCAATTAGCATACAAATAGATGTTATTCTTGTCATTGGTGAATAGGTATCAAAATAATCAAGGCCTTCCTTCTGCTTATCTCCCTTAACAACAAGCCTAGCCTTGTATTTATCTATTAAACCATCTACTTTCATTTTTCTCTTGAATATACACTTCTATCCAAGAGGTTTACATCCTGTTAGAAGATTCACCGGTTCCCAAGTATGATTTTACAGAATAGATTCAATTTTATTATTCACAGCCTCTTTCCACAATGGAGCTTCAGAACTTGACATTGCTTCCTTGAAGTTTTGAGGCTCATTTTCTAACAGGTATGTCAGAAAATCTGGACCAAATGATTTAGAGATCCTAGCCCTCTTGCTATGTCTAAGTTCACCTTCTTCATTATCATTTTGGTCTTCACTACTATCTATAGCAGTATCAAAAGTTCTTTTATTTGAACTTGTCTCTTTAGTTTCCTTACAAGAAAAAATGTGTTTGAAAAATGACACATTCATTGACTCAATAATAGTGTTTACATGCATATCAGGATTTTCAGATCTATGAACTAAAAATCTATATGCACTACTATTATTTGCATAACCAATGAACACACAATCAATGATTTTTGGTCCTATCTTAGTTGTTTTAGGACTAGGGACTGCCACTTTGGCCAAACACCCCCACACTTTGAGGTAATTGTAGGTAGGTCATCAACCTTTTCATACTTCATAAGGTATTTAATTGATTTTCTTGTGGGGTACCCTGTTAAGGATAAAGTTAGTAGACAAAATTGTCTCCCCCCACAAGTTCTGAGGTAACCTCACTAATCAACATGGCATTCATCATCTCTTTAAGAGTTCGATTTTTTCTCTCAGCAACTCCATTTGACTGAGGAGAATAGGGTGCAGTGGTTTGGTGAAAAACACCATGTTCAAAACAAAATTCCTTAAATGATACATCATACTCACCACCTCTGTCACTTCTCACTACCTTAATAATTTTGCCAAGTTGATTTTCAACCTCAAGCTTAAATTGCTTAAAAGCTTCTAAATCCTCATCTTTACTTCTCAATAAGTAAACATAACAATAATGCTTAAACTTAGAGGTTCATAACTTTTTTCTACTTTATTAAATGATGCCTTAGTGAGTTTTGCCTCAACACAAATCTCACATTTATGATTAGGATCAAACTCTAAGTTTGGAAAACATTCTAAAGAAACAAGTCTACGAAAAGAATTAAAATTTACATGTCCTCATCCACCATACCATAAAATAAAATAAAAAAAAAGACTCGGCAATATAAATAGAAGATGTGTTCTTATTATTAATAACCAAATTTGGTACAACAATTAGTACATTGAGCTTAAAAAGCCCATCACTCATGTAACTTCGCCCCACAAACATTCCACTCTTGGAGAGTACAACCTTATCAAATTCAAAGACTAATCTAAACCCATTCTTGATTAACAATGACCCAGAAATCAAATTCTTGCAAATCTTCAGTACATGGAGTACATTGTTAAGAGTGAGTTCTTTCCCCGAGTTCATTTTCAGCACAATCTTTCCTTGTCCTTCTACAGTTGATGTGGAGCAATCTCCCATAAAAAAGTTGTTCCCCACTTTCTATCACTTTGTAGGTTAACATCTTTTTATCTGCACAGATATGGCAGGTTGCTCCAGTATCCACCCACCACTCCTTGGGAT
Organism: Camellia sinensis; assembly: GCF_055761805.1. NCBI lineage: Eukaryota > Viridiplantae > Streptophyta > Magnoliopsida > Ericales > Theaceae > Camellia > Camellia sinensis. The sequence goes on from NC_138968.1 coordinate 17,009,136, forward strand.
TGCCCACCAAATTTGCCTCAAAGACTACTGCAGCAGGATTGATGTCTGCCACTCCATCAAAAAGATAAAAATCCTCGGCTATGTTGGCTTGTGTTGGCTTTTTGCTTGAACTCCCTCCGTCCTTGCGAACGTGACAATTCTTAGTGCGATGTCTATCTTTGCCACACACAAAACACTTGTCTTTGAACCTCTTGTTGAACCTGTTGTTGATCCCTTTGTTGATCTTACCAGTGGATCCTTGTTTGGGACCATTGTTATCATGTTTCCGCTTCTTGTTGTTGAATTTTGACCCTTGTCCATGTTCCACAACATTTTCTTTAGCCTGTATGATATGGTTTCCTAACTTTTTGTCGGAACCACAGTTGTCCTCCTTAATTCTAACCACATTATCAGGTCCTCCAATTTCATCTCCTTGCGCTTATGCTTCAGGTAATTCTTGAATTTTTTCAAGGATGGTGGCAATTTTTCAATGATTGTCGCTACTTGGAAAGATTCACTGAGAACCATCCCTTTTGCATGTATGTCATGGTTAATTGGAGATCTTAAACCTGGCTAAGAATCATCTTGGAATCTATCAATTTAAAATTCAGAAAACGGCCGACAACAAATTTCCTTGTATCGACATCCTCTGTCTTATATTTATGATCTAGAGATTCCCACAATTCTTTTGCAATGCTTTTGACACTATACACATTGTACAGTGTATCGTCCAACCCATTAAGTATATAATTCTGACACAGAAAATCACCATGTTCCATGCATCGACTGCGGCAACCACTTGCTGGTCAGTTTCTCCCTCGTTCAGTGTCGGAGCTTTTTCATGAGTGAAGCAAGCCAAATTCAATGTACTAAGATAAAACGTCATCTTTTGTAGCCATCTTTTAAAATCATTTCTATTGAAGTTTTCTGGCTTCTCCCCATGATTTACAAGCCTAAGTCATCACTAGCACAACGGATGTGAGGGTCAGAGTACGAACAGTCTCAGTACTATTTGTTTCAGTAGTCATATTTCTAACAAAATAATAATGCATCAATTAGAAATTTATACAGAATTTAATATACACACAAAATATATAGAATAATATTTTATAACAAAATTCCAATGATAAACAGTATATGACTACTATGTTATCAAATAAATTATTAAACAGTATATTACTACTATTTAAGAAATTAAACAATATATGACTACTATTTAATTTTTCAAAACAAAATATTCGTCTGTCTAACACACAAATAAAATAAAACAGAAATCTACTTTAAGATTGTTATTCCCACAATGGTTGTGTGTATGTGTAAAAAGATGTATAAATAAAATAAACAACAAAGGAAATTAAATAATTCAGAAATTAACTCAATGAATTAAATTCTAAGTTAAATGCTTACAGAAACTTTAAACGCTGAGACTTGTGTTGAACACAATCTCCATAAAGTAGATTTCGCCCTCGCTCCAGTGCTTCGAGATTTACCGGCGTCTACTTTCCAAGATACAATGATTACTACTTCGTTGGCAGCACTACAAACTCAAGTCTGGCGAACCAAAACTATGTTGTGACTCTCTCTTTTTCTTCCTAAAAATAAGTGCAGAACAAATGCAGAAAACAGAAAGATAGAAATGGAAGAAGAAATATGAAATGCTCAGGAAAAAAATTAGATAAAATGAATTGTTGGATGGCAGGCTATTTATAGGAGACCATATGGCTTTTCAGAACAGGTGTCAACATATAGAAAACATGTTCAGACAGATTCAATAGGTAGAAAACCTGTTTGGATAGATTTGAACAGAAACAAATCTGCTCAGGTGGAATTTCAATAGGTATGAACCTGTTCGAGTGGATTTTAATAGGTATGAACCTGTTAAGGTGGAGAAAAAAATTTGGACAAATTTATTTTTAATTTTGAAACCAAAATTCAAAATTAAATAAATAAAATACAAATGTTTTTTACCGAAAAATATAAGTATTGGGTCGGACAAACCCAACCCAACCTCACACCATACACCCGCACCCAAGCCCAGCCCAGCCTGCCTAATCGGGCGGACGGATGGACGGCGGTGCATACGTGTGTTTTTGTTTTGGGTCTAATGGGTCTAGCCCACTTTACCCATAACCTCACGCTTCGACAAACTTAGGTACCCTTTGGGGCCCATCCCAAGTATCCCAAGCTAGAGTTTATATACCCATTTAAATCCTTAAGTCTTTCCAATGTAGGACAAGCCCATTTCACAAATGTGTAGGAAACCCACCTAAAGCCATTTCCACGAACCCAAAAATGCGCGTTGAATTCTCATTCATTCGGAAATGGTTTTGTGCAACCAAATACACGATGTTATTCACTACGCAGCATTAAACATGAACGCAATTAGTAACGTTAAAAATAACGCTTGGGTCCTACCTTAATTAATGCTCAAAATTAGCAAAAAATATTCAAAGCCATTTTCCAACAATTTGTTAATTGGTTTGGGGAATGTTACTCCATTAATGGTAAGTGTTGGTTTGGTCCACCCACACATGATGGATTGCCAAACTTTTTCATCAATAGATTTCAAAAATGCTCTCATCTAAGCTTTCCAAAAGGGGTAGTCAAGTAGGGTTGGTCACACCGTAGAATTGCCCTCACGAATTGCATCCTTTATCACAAAACAAACAAGATGTCACTCCTATAGTTTTGAAAAACAAAGATTGAGCGACCTGCTCTGATACCAATTGAAAAATCTAAAATCTCTTGAGATATTGATTTATGATTATGTTTTGAATTTAAACAATGAATACCAATCCCAATTAACCAATCAAAGACAAATCCGCACAACAATATAACACGGAAAAAATCATAATTGGAGCGCCTCCAATTTTGATAATAATAAAAAAAAAACCACAGGCCAAAGTCATAAAACAATCTATTAAGAAGACAAAAAGAATTTACACAAGTGTACCCTCAATTACCTAACAAATCCACGCCCGAATTGAACTAACCCCGATGTGTCTTTTCCACCACCGTCTTCACCTCAGAATGGTATTGTCCAACGTTGAATCCACAACGCCAATGTCAAATTCATGATGATGAGCCACTCTGAAATCCACCAAAGCTTTAGGCCCAAGTTCCTCGAAATCCACTGAAGAACACCTCTCTCTTTTGTGAATGAAATAATGAAAACAAATCCTTTGATGATGTTAATATGAAGTTCGTAAATCCATTGATCACTCTCAAATCATCAAAGACATACTTATAAAACACCATCTAATATAAAACACTTTGTTTTCTTTTCATCTCTAAGAATTTGGATGGGATAAACCCTAAAAACAGCCAACGACACACTTTATAGAAAATAGAGTCGTGAAGACCGCTCGAGCGCACACTTCACCACTCGAGCAATATGAGTAAGGGCAATGCAAAATATATATGCCAACTGCTCGAGCGCAACATTCACTGCTCAAGCGATAAAACTTGCTTCCCAGAAGTTTAGTTTGTAGGCAGAGATACTGGATGTACCACATCACCGCTCAAGCGCACAATTGCCCACTCAAGCGATCAAACAATAGCTCGATCCCCGTGCATAGTCAGCAAAGTGGCAAACAATGATTGGTCAAGACTCAGAATGTCAACACAAACTCCTCTCGACAAGCACAATTCAAGTTAGAGTCACATCTAAACACTCACAGCCTCACTTAAATAAAAGAGCAAATAAAATTACAACTGAAAGAAGTTTTGTCAAACGAGATTGCCAATTTCAAAAACCTAACAGAAATGAAAAATTAGAACTTAAGGAACTAAAATAACAAGAAAACCATACTTTATGGACTAAAACTTAATTAGACTTGACTATGAACCCTTATATAAATGTGTAGACTTGTCTTTAACCACACATTTTTTAGAAAGGCTAGCCTTAACATTTCGTGGATTGGTGACTGAGCGGAGATGACAAATCAAACCACATCAAAGTTTAATTGCTTAGCCATCACATCGAGAATTATTTGGGTAGGTCTTGATATAATTTGAAATTCTGTTATCCATATTCTCTCAAATTTTATTTTATTTTATTTTTCTTTTTTCTTTTCTAAATTGGACTTGACTATGAACCCTCTCATAAATGTGTAGACTTGTCTTTAACCACACATTTTTCAAAAGGACTAGGTTTAATACTTCGTGGATTGGTGGTTAAGCACAGACGACAAATCAAACGACGTCGAAGTTCAATTTCTTAGCCACCACTTTGAGAAGTATTTGGGTGGGTCTTGATATAATTTGAAATTCTATTATCCATATTCTCTCAGATTTTATTTTATTTTTAAAATTTTAATTTTTCTTTTCTAGATTAGACTTGAATATAAACCCTCATATAAATGTGTAGACTTGTCTTTAACCACACATTTTTCAAAAGGACTAGCTTTAACATTTCGTGGATCTGTGGATGAGTAAAGACGACAAATCAAACCGCATCAAAGTTCAATTGCTTGGCCACCACTTCGAGAAGTATTTGGGTGGGTCTTGACATAATTTAAAATTCTATTATCCATATTCTCGTTTTAGGTGTACGTATTTTTTATTATGATGTTTTGTTATAGTTTCTTTTAGAAAGTTATAAAGAAGTTATTTTAAAATAAAAATAAACATATATATCAAGAAAAATAAATACAGTAAAACTTTAAAAGAAAACTACAAACAACAAAAACAAAACTACCAAAAAAAACAATTACAATATAGGAAAAACTGCTAATCTTCTCACAGATATGATTTGTGTTAGGTTTTTGTAATTGGCAATCTAGTTTGACAGAACTCCTTTCAGTTATAATTTTATTCTCTCTTTTGTTTCAGTGAGACTGTGAGTATTTAGATACGAATCCAACCCGAGTTATGCCTGTGTGGAGGAGTTTATGTTGGCATTCCAAATCTTGAGCATCCCTTGTTTGCCACGTTATTAACTATCTTGAGCATCCAAAGTTGTTTGACCACTCAAGTGGTCATTTGTGTACTCGAGCCATGAAGAAGAGCATCCAGTATCTCTGCCTGGAAACAAAACTTTTGGGAAGCAAGTTTTACCGCTCGAGCAATCGGCTTGCACCGCCTTTACTCACACCGCTCAAGTGATGAAGTGTGTGCTCGAGCAATCCTCGTGAATTTATTTATTATAAAGCGCGCTGTTTACTTTTTTTAAGGTTTAAGCCGTCCAAATTCTAGGAGAGCAAAGCTACCAAGGTTTTTTTTATATTAGAGGGTATCTTTATAAGTGTTTCCTTGATGATTTGAGAGTGATCAGTAGATCTACGAGTTTCATATTGGTATCATCAAGGGGTTTGTCTTTATTCTTTTATTCACAAAAGAGATATATGTTCTTTGGTGGATTCTGGAGAACTTGGTCCTGAAGCTTTGGTGGATTCTGGAGTGGCTCATCTTCGTGGATTCAACATCAATGTTGTAGATTCAACGTTGGGCAAGACAATTTTGAGGTGCAGACTGTAGTGGAAGAGGCACATCGAGGTCAATTCAATTCGGGTGTGGATTTTTTAGGTAATTGAGGATACACATGTGTAATTCATTTTTGTCATCTTAATGGATTTTTTGTGGCTTTGGCCCATGATTTTTTTGTCACAATTGGAGGCCCTCCAATTGAGGGGGTTTTTCACGTTAAATCATTGTGTCGATTTGTTATTGATTGTTTGATTGGGATTGGTATTCACTATTTAATTGAAGCATAATCACGAATCAATATCTCAGGGATTTTAGATTTTTCAATTAGGAAAAGTAAGATCTAGATCAAACCCGCCATTACCATAAATGTTGTCCCTAGCGCCACTGGTCAACTCTGCTGCTGTCGCCGCAGTACTTCAGTCACTACCAAAAGTCATAGTTAAAGAAGAAGAAAATCCACAATAGCATAAGAGAAGGATTTAAAGAAGAGTGAACTATTGTGGGTGTCGAAAATCTAGAAAATTTTGCCAAAATTGGGAGAGAAACTCTTAAATCCTCCTTCCTAGGTATAAAAAAACTCAGATCTACACTTTGAAAGCATTTTGGAAGCTTGCTGAAGACATGCCGGAAAGTTCACAGAGGGAAGTCGGAAATTGCCTAGAGAGAGAGGCTCTCCAGCGCCTTCCTCTTGGTTCAATCTTTTGTAATCATTTCATTACATATTAAGTAATATGTAACTATGACTCAATGCGGTTGTCGGGTGTAAATTTTTTTGAGTTATGAATCATTGTAGTGTTAGATATAATTTATTGTAATTTTTATTTTAGTTATGAAGAGTTATTAGATTATGTCTCAAGTGGATTGCCAAAGCTAGGACGTGTCGTAGTCAAAGCTAATTTGTGGGAGTAGATAAGGTTAGGATTAAGGTTTGAGAAATTAGTAATAAGAACTAAATTGAAATTTATAATGGGATAAAATTTTAATACAAAAAAATATAAAAGGGTGAGAGTTTTTTAAAAAAAAAAATTGGGTGTTGTTAACAACACTTGTTTAGTTATGATCTATTATAGTACTTTGGTTATAATTGGAACTGACAAGATTATGCAACAAAGTTTTATCAAGACTAAAAAATGTCATAACCTCTTTATATGATGATATATCAAAAAAAAATTGCAATATGTATAGTAGAATTTCTCTTATTAATTTAAATTTGCTTGATTTTTAGAGTCTTGATATTTGGAAAGACAAATATAATAATTAATAATGGGTTAGCTTTCCTCCCGTCCTCATTTGAATTGGAGGGTGTTGTTCGAGAAATTAGATTGATTCTATAACCGTAACTCACTCATTTGTTTTTTTTTTTTTTTTTTTTTTTTGCGTTTATCTCAAAATATATATATATATAGTTTATTTTTAAAAATGCTTTTATTATAAGATCAACTTAATTTTTTTTCCATAGACAATATACATAAAAAGACCTTACAAAATGAACAATTTAAATTAACAAAACGAAACAAAACAGTGAGCTGCATGCGCCTAAACAACACCATTCAATTGAAATCATAGACTTTATGCATATTCAGAGTTTGAACAAATGGAAGAGATCTCATATAAAAAATGTTAATTTTTTTTTTGAATAATTTAAATATTTATATTCTTTATGTTTGTCAATTCAACTTTAATGCATTTTCAAACCCTTTTTTTTTTTAATAATCATTCCAAACCTATTTATGTTTAATGAATCAATATAACTAAAAACAAATAGCATGTAAAAAAATTTTAACCACTAACTGAATGTAATGGGAATTAAAATTTATTTTATTTTAATTCATTATATTATGTGAGATGATTAATGTAATATCTACTATTGATTAAACAAAATTAGTGTTACTTTTATTTAATATTAGTCATTTTGATTAATTACAATATGTCTTTGTTACTCTACTTTTGGTTGTCTGAAGTAACTCTTAGATTAATTAGCTATTATTTATGTGATGATTTAATTAATGTATGACAGTTTTTTAAGAATTTTCAATAATGTGAAATATTAAATATTTTTAATGATGTGAAATAAGATTTATATACCCAAACTAAATAAAAATATTAAGAAATACAATCAAATAGCAAATTTTTTTTAGTGATTATTGACTTTCTAATATTCCACGCATCGCACGGGTGACCACTAGTATATATTATATAAGAAAAAGGAAATTTTTAGTGAGAAGGCTTGTGAGAGCTCCAAAGTCTCATTCCACAATTGCTAATTTTTGTAATTTTAAAAACATTTAAAAATAATTCTATTGGCTAACAAAGTAATTATAGATTATTTAAAAAAAAAAACAAAAAACAAAGAAAACCACCTAAAATTTTGAATTACAAGTTCCTAAAATCTCTCCTCCAAATTTTTCTCTGTTTCCTAAATCTCATCTCATAATAAAGTAACTATACATTAAAAAAAAAAAATTATACATTAAAAAAAACACAAAGTAATTATATTTTTTTTTAAAAAAAAAAAAAAAGAAACATTATAGATTAAAAAGAACGTAAAATCACAACTGCTAATTTTTGTAATTTAAAAATAGTACTGTTGTCTGATAAAGTAACTATAGATTAAAAATAAAAACTAAAATTGCTAATTTTTGTAATTTACTATTCGCTAACAAAGTAACTATAGATTCAAAAAATAATAATTGAATTACAAGTTTCTAAAATCTCACCCCTAATGTTTTTCTCTTTCCTAAATCTCATAATCTATCTATCTATCTATGCTATATATTATAGTGACTTTTCATCTTAGAAGCCCTAAGTGTTTCAAAGCCTTAAGTTTAATTTTTTGAATATTTGATTTTTTTATTTTTTTTTAAATTAAAACATCTATTAGCTATGCCAAGGATATAAATATTAACCTTCAAAATTATTTAATACAAATATATTGATGGTAAAAAGAAAGAAAGAAAGGGAAAAAGAAAAAAAAAACACACACACACACACACACACAATTCTCAACCACCCCCTCCCTCTTAGGGATGGCAATTTAACCGACCCGACGGGGACCCGATCCCCCAGCCCCGACTTGAACTGGTTTTTCTCGAAAAATACCCCCGACAAGACGAGGATGGTATTAAAAAATCAATCCCCGATCAATTTCGGGCCAGGAACGGTGATAAGTGCCCAAGCCCTTGCTCCGGCCCCAGCTCCGGCTCCGGCCCCGGCCCCGACCCCAGCTCATTTGTCCCTGAAGTGATATATATATATATATACTTTTTTGATTAATTGTTTCATTTCTCTCTCTTTCTCTCTCTCTCTCTCTCTCATTTCATTTTTTTTATTTCATTTCATATCTACTCTCTCTCTCTCTTTTCCTCACCGTCTCTAATCTCTCTCTTCCTCATCGTCTCTCACAAATCAGCGCCACCTCTTCTTCCTCCTCCTCCTCCTCCTCGCAAAGAGAGCAGAAAGCAAAGAGAGAGAGAAAGAGAGCACCGAACATCGTCGCCGAGCTCTATCTCCTCCTCCTCCAGCGTTGGTTCCCTCCGCCACATCTAAGTTGTGCAGATCTCTCTCTCTCTCTCTCTCTCTCTCTCTCTCTCTCTCTCTACTCAGATCTCTCTCACTCTCTGTATATTGATGATGTTGTTTGATGATGTTGTTGTTGATGATGTTGTTGAATCATTGTTGTTGCTGCTGCTGTTTAGTTTTTTTTTTTTTTTTGGTCCGGGGAATTTCGGGGTCAGGAAAACCCGATCCCCGTTAGGGAGCAGGGACGGGGACGGTGATAGGTCCCCCGTCGGGGATCGGGGTCGAGGACTGAAAAATTTTTACCATCAGGGATCGGGGACAGGAAGTGTAATCCCCGGGCCAGCCCTGCCCCGCCGCATTGCCATTCCTACTCCCTCTCAAAATAAATCAAGCCTTTATTTAAAATTTTCAATCTTTTTATATAGAAAGTTAAAATAAATTTTGGAATTTAAAATATAGCTATACAAAACTATATCCTTTTAAATATTGTTGATAGACTGACTAAATCTTCTCACTTCTTACCTGTCAAAACAATTTATAATGCGGACAAATTGGCTATACTCTACATTGATGAAATTGTTAGACTGCATGGAATGCCTATGTCCATTGTTTCTGATAGGGACTCGAAGTTTACATCAAGATTTTGGCAAAGCTTACAGACTGCATTGGGTACTGAACTGAGACTGTGTAGTACCTACTATCCTCAGACAGATGGCCAGTCAGAAAAAACCATCCAGACTCTGGAAGATTTACTGAGAATGTGTGTCCTTGATTTTCAAGGAAACTAGGAAAGCCATTTGCCATTGGCTGAATTCGCCTATAATAACAGCTTTCATTCAAGTATTGGTATGGCGCCTTTCGAGGCATTATATGGCAGAAAATGTAGATCTCCGATTTGCTGGGCAGAAGTTGGAGATGGGCCTTTGCTTGGGCCCGAGATTGTATATGAAACGATTGAGAAAGTAAAACTGATACAACAGAGACTAAAAACCACACAGAGCAGACAGAAAAGTTATGCGGATGTCAGAAGACGAGACAGAGAGTATGAGGTAGGTGATCACATTTTTGTGAAAGTGACACCGATGAAAGGTCAGACTCGTTTTGGAGTCACAGGCAAATTAGCGTCGAGATATGTCGGACCGTATGAGATTATTGAGAAAATCAATCCGGTGGCGTATCAAGTTGCGCTTCCTCCTCAAATGGAGCATATGCATAACGTTTTCCACATTTCTATGTTGAGGGACTACCTCCGGGATCCTTTCCATGTGATTGAGCCGACCCGTGTAGTGCTAAGTAATGACTACACTTATGAAGAACGGCCTATCCAGATTATGAACAAACGGATCAAAAAGTTGAGAAACAAAGAGATCCCGTTAGTGAAAGTTGACTGGCAAAACCATGGTGGCGTGTATGCCACTTGGGAAAGGGAAGATGACATGGCTAAAAGATATCCTAAACTGTTTCCTCTAAATCCTGTTTTCTTTAAGAATGAAGGTAACTCGAGTTTAAAGGATTAAACTCTTTTTAAGGAGGGGAGACTATAATAACCCTCACCACCGTTTACTGATAACCCTACTGATTACTGCTAAACTGAGACTGAACATGATTAGTAATTGAATCGATTGAAATACTGAACTGACTGATCGAATATGTTAATTAAATTGCATTTCTATCTGCTGCCTGTTTTATTATCTGTTTGTGTTTTATGTTTAAACTGCAAATTGAAGGCCTTATCGGCGGCCGAATTTGAAATTGATTGACGATTTCTGATCATTAGAATTTATGTGATTTTGGTGTATTTATTCGAAAACTGATTTAGTATGATTAAATTGGATCAATATTGATAAATTATATAAATTGGTTTTAATTACAACCTTGCCATTTGAGTGGGCCACTACACCAAACTTTGTCTAAGATTTAGTCTTGCATTACACAACTCTTCCTCAGTCATTTTGAGAGTATAGCCGACTAGAGTGAGAGATTGAGAGGAAAAGAGTGTTTTCAACTTGAATTCATCCATTTTAGCTTGGAGATTTGAAGGAAGTGAAGAGAGATTGCATAATTGAGCCTCCTTGCTTTTAATTCAAGACTTAAGGTAGAGATTGTACCTTTTTGTTCATGTATTCAAGTTATATGTTGCATGGTTTATGGAAGTTTAGAGATTGAGGGCATGAATTAGTTTAATTTGTGGAATTGAAGCTCATTCCATGCATGCATGTTTATATTGTTGAATTTTGAGTTGATTCCAAGGAAAATTGTTACATGCATGCTCATAATTATGTTTAAGTCCATGATTTCATCATGTTTTGGAAAGAATTGGCTCATTTGAGCTAGCTCTTGAAGTTTTGAAGTTATTGAATCCATGCATGTTCCATGTTCATCTTGTTCATGAAAATTGGTTTGAATTTGGATTTAATTGAACTACCTTTGGGCCTTGATTTTACAAATTGAGCTTTGAAATATGTTATATTATGGGTTTTTATGTGTTTTCCAGAAAATGGGCCCAAAATGATCGAATTTGATACATTGAAACTTGTTTTGAACTTGGAAGTTCAAATCTGGAAATTCCAGATTTTGAACTCCCGCTCGAGCGGGGAAAGTGGTGCTCGAGCGGGAAATTCATGCTCCCAGCACTTTACACTGTTTTGATGTCCGCTCGAGCGGAAGAATTGGCGCTCGAGCGGGACCTTGTGTCTTACGCTCGAGCGGGTGTCGAGCACCCAATCGAGCGTGATTTTCACCTATCCAGTACTTTTGCCCTGTTTTGCAAAACGCTCGAGTGGGAAAGTCTACGCTCGAGCGGATACCTTTGTCTGAACGGGACCTCTGTTTTCTGAAAATTCTGAAAATATTTTCTGAATGCATCTTTGCATCCTCATCCCATCCTAGGCATTCTTAGGCCTAGTTTAAGGCATCTTAATGAGGATATAGATGTAGAACCACACCGAGTATAAGTAGAGACTAAGTCTTTGATTCCCGAATGTGAAACTTAGTGTGTGTTTGTCCTGTCACTGTATAGGATTAGCTTCCGGAGACGCGCTCTAGCTGCTTATAGCCCAGAACCCTGTGAGTAACAATTGTGTAAAGATATGTTCAAATGTGACTGTTTAAACTGAACTGTTTCTGAATTGATACTGTTTACTGATTGAATGTATGTCCTCTATTCTGAACTGTATTGTGGCATCCATAGCAACTACTGTTACTATTACTGCTACTGTTACAGAGATCTCTGTCGGTTCCCAAGTTGGAACCACTACTGTTTGCTGATATGATGGCCATCATTTACTGTTCGGTCTTTTAAGACCTACTGTTTACTGTACTGCTATACTAATGGATGTACCACATACGACTATTATGACTGAATGACTGTAAGGACATTCATTCTTAACCTCTTTACGCATTATGTTGTTCACTGGACTTTAGCTCACTGCTCATATATATATATATATATATATATATATGTAGGTATTCAGGCACCAGACCGGAGCTAGGAGCGTGGGTTAGACTCCCCTTTTTGTCAAGCCAACTACTGTGCCTCACCGCGAGGTTCCGAGCCTGCCAAGCTATGGCTTAAGGGTGTTTTAATTTCCCCGTCTGTCTCTGTATCTGTTTTGTATAACTGTATAGATTGAATGTTTTTGTACTGTACTGTTTCAATATGGATTAAGTCCCTGTCCTGAAAAATTGTAAATGTTGTATATACTGTTTTGCACTGATTATATCTATATATGAAAAGTCTTTTTGCATACAGACTGTCACAGCTCTATGGACACTCTTTTAATTACTGTATTGGCTTCCGCCAGCCCCTGTACTCTGTATTACTGTATTACTGTTAAGCAGGCCTTCGGTAATCTCGGATTACTAGCCGGTTACGGTGCTAAACCCATAGGGGCGGGTTTGGGTCGTGACAGTAACACTCCTCCAATGTAGCATACCAAAAAAACTCCTCAAATGTAATACTTCGATGTAACACACTAAAAGACTCCTTAGTGTACTTTTTCCAAACGTAACACTCCAAAACACTAACACACTAAAAAATTCCTTAGTGTACTTTTTTTAAACGTAATACTCCAACGTAACTCTCCAAATGTAACACTTCAATGTGATGGGCGTCATTACACATCCAAAAGGACTGAATGGATTACAAAAAAAAAAAAAATATGGGACTATGTGGATCACAAGTCCATAATATGAGACTTATTAGTCAATCTCTCATTCCTTCTTACTCATTAAGTTTTTAAAATATCTTTAATTATTTTCCTTTCAAAAATCAATATAATTTTTTTTTTAAATTCATATATTTTTATTTTAAAATAGTAAAGTATTAGAACTATGTCATTTTTTTTATAACAAAGTCTCATTTTAATTGTTAATTATCAATACAACAATTGAATTGATGGCTGGCTGTAGGTTTGAATTGAATTGAGTTATGGTTTGGGGGATGAATCTGATTCTGGTATCTAAATTGAATTGATGGCTGATGTGCATTGATGATTTGGCCTGAGACCTTGTTAATTTTCTGATTATGAATCAATGAAGTGATGATTTTCTGGTTGGCTGTTGGTGGTAGTTGGTGGTTGTTTTTGTTTTTTCTGTTATTTGGTTGGTTGCTCATCAATTCGGGGCGTTAGCAAACGATAGGATGGACTTTTTGGTGCCAACATAGTTTGGATGATTTAACTCATTGTGATACTTTTGCACTTGCCTTTTTTTATTGTTGTAATTTGTTTTGTACTTTGTACTGTACTTTACATCAGTGAAATTTCTTTGTTTTGCCGATCAAAAAAAAATTGTCAATACAATAATTTTAATCTATCTATACTATATATTATAGTAAAGGAACATTTAAAATAAAACTCTTAAACTTAAATATAAAATTTTATTTACGAAAGATAAATATAAAAAATTAAACATAATTATTATATTTTTAATAAATAATATATTATTTTATTCCATACATATATCACGGGTGACATCTAGTTAATATCTGACGTCAAAGCATTTAATAATTTTTGTGCAACTTGAGAAGGAGGTGTGCATCCATGAAACACATGTTGGTGTCGTGATAAGGTTTAGTCTTCTCATGTCTTCTTTGACTTGTCTAAAAGAGAAATAAAGGACAAAATACAATCGATTCCTACATTTAACTAGTGGTCACTCGTGCGATGTACAGATTTTTAGAAAGTCAATAATTACTAAAAAAAAATTGTTATTTATTTATATTTCTTAACATTTTTATTTGATTTGTATATATAAATCTTACTTCACATCATTAAAAATATTTAATATTTCACATCATTGAAAATTTTAAAAAACTATCATACATTAGTAAATCATCACATATATAATAGCTAATTTATCTAAGAATTACTTCAGACAACCAAAAATAGAGTAATAAAAGCATATTATAATTAATCAAAATGACTAATATATTAAATTAAGTAACACTAATTTTGCTTAATCAATAGTAGATATTACATTAATCATCTCATATAATATAATAAATTAAAATAAAATTAATTTTAATTCCCACTATATTTAGTTAGTAGTTAAAATTTTTTACATGCTATTTGTTTTTTCGTTATATTGATTCATTAAACACAAATAGGTTTGGAATGATTATAAAAAAAAATTTAGAAAATGTTTGAAAATGCATTATACTTGAATTGACAAACATAAAGAATATAAATATTTAAATTATTCAAAAAAAAATTAACATTTTAAATATGAGATATCTTCCATTTGCTCAAACTCTGAATCTAAATAAATACATAAAAAATTTAAACAAAGAAAAAATTTGTGGTTTAGTTCTCAAAGGAAATGAGTTACTAAAAATAAATTTAATCATGAATTATTTCAATAGGATAATCAACAATAAAAAATCAACTGATGAATACATTTAAAGTATAACCCATATCTAATAAATTTTGATGTGTTCTTCATTTTCAATCTAACATCTACACAAAAAAAAAAAATTAAACACAAATAATCAATAAGTGGGAGAGTTACAAATTGATAATTGCAGTGCTTTTATAAATATAAAAAAAGAATAAAGTCTCAATTAAATGAGACATTATTAACAAAAAGAAAAAAATAAGGAAAAATACAAATTGTAACAAAAAAATAATAATAATATCCATTTATATGAGCTCACTTTCTTACAAATACAAAAACTCATGCAAGTAATAGTATCACAATCACTTGATAACATAAATAACTTGTATCAAACTAAACAAAACATTAAAAGAGAGAAATTCTATAAGCTTAGAAAAGTTATCATAAATTTACTTAAACTTTAAATCAATGGTGTATATTATTATTGTGAGATCAAATTATGAATAAATATCAACTTTTAATTATAATTTATAAGTAGTTTTTTAAAAATTTTAATCTAAGTTTGTTACCTTGCTTATAGAAAGAACTTCTCAAACAAATCATTAATTGATTATATTAACAACTCTTTATCTTTGATTTCCTCTATCAATGACACACTCATATCATATCAAAGTATAAATCATTCTCCATAGCTTGAATAATACTTGCATAGTTCCTACATCATTTTAAAAAAATTAATCAAGATAAGAATGTCATAGTATTATAAAAATTATATAAGAGAATAGTTTTAATCCATTTTATTTATAAAAAAATGATAAAAAATTATTTGAATTGTACTTGAAAAAATATAACAAATGATAGCTTTAATCATTATATACCCAAAAAAAAAAAAAAATTTATATCGGTTACTCAACGAAAAAATGGTCAAATACAAATAGAGTCATGAACATTGAATTAAATCAAATGGACTCTAAAATGATAGTATAATCTAGCAAATCAACTAATAATAACATAGAGATATTGACAAATATGTAGTACTTCCCTATCATCTTTATATTCTATTCATTAATTTCATATATTTTATGAAAGTTTTATTTGTCTCGATCCTTCAATAAAATAAGGATCAAGAAAACAAATTTAATAAGAAATTGATTCTAAACTTAATTATTGAAAAAACAAAGATTTCAAAGAGAGAATTTAGGGATGGGATTGAAGAAATACTATAACGAATCATAGCCTTATAAAAATAAAAATAAAAACATAACAATAATCTAATGCAAATTATTTTTAATAATTAATAGAAAGAATCTCAAATTATTACATTTTATAAATATAGTGAAGAAAATTAATTTTGTGAGATTTTTGTGCTACATTCTCCCATGTAGCCTTTATTATTTCATTATTAATACCATTCTCATTCAGAGCGATAATTTTTTTTTTTTTTTTTTTTTTTACAATCTTTATCATTTGGTAGATAATAACGAATAATAAAAATTATCAAGAGAATGTTAAGAAGTTAATAGGAGGTAAGAAGTTATAAATAAGAGCATTTCATAAGATAAAAAATTTAAAATAAAAAAAGATAATATGTGATAGGAGAAAAAAAAAAGAGTAAATCAAAATAAAGATTTAGATATATATGTTTTTTATGAATATATAGACTAACAAATCATATCTTTATCTAAATTTTATTATTTTAATTTTTTGAAGATCAATTATTTAATCTTTATCTTTATCTGTAAGCCACGAAATTAATCTTTATAAATTATTTATCAATTTTTATATGTTTATTTATCTATAAGTAATGAAATTATTTTTTTTAAATAATTTTTAAAATTTTTATCTTTATCTATAGGTCATGAAATAAATTTTCATAAATTATTTATGAATTTTTATATGTATATCTATAATGAAATTAATTAAAGTACGAAATGAGGGGGAAAAAAAAGAGAGTAATTTTTTTTTATTAAAAAAAATCAATTATTTAATCTTTATCTTTATTCGTAGGCCATGAAATTAATTTTTATAAGTTATTTATCAACTTTTATTTGTTTATTTATGGGAAGAAATTTTAAATTATCTATAAGTTATGAAATTAATTTTTTTAAATTAATTGTTTATTTTTTTATCTTTATCTGTAGATTATAAAATTAATTTTCAGTTTTTATATAAATTTTCTATTCATGTTTCTTTTACAGGAACTTGTTTTTATATTAAAAAGATTATGCTTAAACAAAAGATATATATGGTATTCTATCATGTTTAAAATTTGTATGGATAAGTAATTGATGATTTAAAAAGATAAAATATTAAGTTCCACTTAAAGATAAACTTTAAAAAGATTAAATTGAAATATATAGAAATTCTATAACAAACTAACAAAAGATAAATATAGATTGTTAAAAAAATTATCATCTTTTTGGGATATTTATATCCCAATCTTATTTTTTTTATTTAAATATTTTGTTATCTTTTATTTGAATTTTCATTAAATAGTTATATTTTTATTTTTGTATATTTTTTCATCTATATTTATTTGTTATTCATATATACATAATTACCTTTTTTATTTTAAAAATCATTTGACTTGTAATATTTTTTTATTTAATTTTTTTTAATTGTTCATATATAAATAGTTAGCTTTTTATTTTTATTTTTAATTGACTCGTAATATTTTTTATTTAGTTTTTTTTTATCTTTTATTTGACTCTTTATATTATTTTGTAGTTGAAATTTGAATAGTTATCTTTTTATTTTATTTTTTTTTATATTTTTATCTCTACATCTTTGTTGTTCATATTTAAATATTTATCATTTTATTTAATTAAATATAATCCTTTTGGCTTTTGAGATTTAGATAATTGACAAATGATTAAAAATTAGGAAAAATGGGAAGGGAGACTTGAGAAGTGACACGTAAGAGAGAGAATCCATAAGAATTTAGTATTAAGAGTTTGGAGAAATCTCATACCCCACTACATTTGTTTATATATATAGTATAGATAGATAGATTGGTTCTTACTTCTTTCATGTTCCTAACTCTTTCTAAGATAATTCCCTATGTCTGGTTGTTCACGTAACTTGAACAAAATAGATTTTTCCATTGATTGAATCAATAATGGATTGATCCCACACAAAATGAGAAATTGACCGAAGGAGGTGTGCATCCACGAAATGGTTTAATCTTCTCAAGTTGTCTAGAAGAGTATCAATCAGAGTGGGGAATAAAGGACAAAATACAATCAATTCCTTCATTAATATTGTGTTTGGTTTAAGAATTTGAGGAGGTATTTGGAAAGAAAAATGGAAAAGATAGGTGAAATGTGTAAAAAGTATACCTATATTTCACATAGTTTCACACACATTTTCTCTTTTTTTTTTTTCAAATCTCTCTCCAAATTCTCTAACCAAACACAACATTAAGAGTTCTTACTCCTCCATGTTTATGTTCCTAACTCTTTCCGGATAATTCCCAATGTTTGGTACTTGTTCACGTAACTTGAACAAGATAGACTTCTTCATTGATTGAATCAATAATGGATTGATCACACACAAAATGTGAAATTGACTGAATCAATAATGGATTGATCACACACAAAATGTGAAATTGACCGTAGAGTGTTTACCCTCGTCTTAATTATTACATTTGCAGTCAGATGATTATTTCATTGACTTTTCTTCCTTTATTTTCTTCGATTTCCTTTTCATTTTCCTTTTATTTTCTTTTTTATGATAAAGTGGTCTTTCTACCTAAATTCCAAATTTTGACATATTTTTCTCATTCACAACCAACCTTACTAATAGCATTTTAATTTGAACTTTTTTTTTAAAACAAACGAAATAGCTAGTACACTAATGAAGTCACATTACTAAAATTTAACATTTTGATACTATAGTAATATCAAAATTTAATTGTGCCTAACCATTTTAACATTATAGTATTGGAGAGGTGTTACCATTTATGATTTTTACTAATATTGTGCTGATACATCACATAATAAATATGATTTCTACTAATATTGTGGTGATACATTATGGGGTTGGCCCGGTAGATTTAACTTGGGGTACTTTTTTTTTAGTTTAGTCCATATAGGGCATTTATTTTGACTTTAAATGGGGCCTCAACAAGTGGATGATAGGATTGGTCGTCCAAAATTAGTTAAGGTGTAGGTAAATTTAGTTGGATACCTAGTTATTCAAAATAGTAATAATAGTAAATAAAATAAAATAAGAAAATTAATTATCATAACATTATGGAGTAATTACACTTGGAAACCCTCCACTTTATCTCATGACATTTAAAAAGAGACAGTCAATTACTTAGATTTTTGGTCAAATTTCAATCTAACACATCTATTAGTCCACGTAGCAGACAGAAAATTGTTAAAAAATTGAGTATCACTTTTTACCTATAAAAAAAAGGGGGTAATCAACGCTTGTTAACAAAATAAAGAGTAATCCACATTTGTTAACAAAGTAAACATATAAAATAAAAAATAATCAACAGTTCTTAACAAATTAAACAAAATACAAGTAATCAACATTTGTTAACAAAGTAAACAAAAAACAGAGTAACTAACAAATTTTTTAATGAAGTCCAAAAAAAAAAGAAAAAAAGAAAAACCACACGTAATTAACACTTTTTCAAGAAAACCCATAATTAAAGTATCAAGAGATAATAGTGTAATTATGTCGAGAGAGTTGAGTTAACGATTTTTTTTATAAAATAAAAAAAAAAAAAAAAAAAAGCTTTAAGGGAGGTAGTGTAATTTACCGTAACATTATTGTTTTGGTTATAATCTCAATTAGGAGACAAAATGGTGTTATGAACCAAAGTGGCTACTTGTATTGTAAGCCTTCTTTACATTTGTAAGTCTCTACAACTCTCGTGGTGACCAACAGAAATTTATGGTTTTGTTCCCTTGTTAAACCTGTGTGTGTGTGTATCCATGTTCAGGGGAAGACTCGTCTTTGCTGCTGGTTACCTAAGCCTTCTTGTTCATGTTCTATTTTGTGTAAATTGTTGTAATTCTTCTTCTTGTGAACATATCCATAACATCAGTTTCCCTTTCGATTCAAATCCGACCCAATTGATAATTGTGGACACAAGAATTTGGAACTTGAGTGTGAGAAC
The DNA here is from genome assembly GCF_055761805.1 of Camellia sinensis. Classification (NCBI taxonomy): domain Eukaryota; kingdom Viridiplantae; phylum Streptophyta; class Magnoliopsida; order Ericales; family Theaceae; genus Camellia; species Camellia sinensis. The sequence continues at coordinate 17,029,030 of NC_138968.1, forward strand.
AATCGGACAGTACTACACTTGTATTCTGGTAAATACTACGTGCAGGCCATCAACTATAACATTTACATCAACTATGAAACTTACGTCAGCGGCAGCATCCACCAAGGATCCTCTAGAGTGAAATTTTCCTAAAGTTTTGTGTGGTTGAGATTTACTGACAAGTCACATCAATTTTTCTGATGTGACTTGCCAATAAATCTCAACCACACAATATAACACTCTAGAAACTTTAGGAAAAAATCACTCTAGAGGATCCTTGCTCGGCAGCATCAGCCTGGTGGATGTGGGGATACAGAGGAATCAACATTTGTTAATAAAGTAAACAAAATAAATAAAAAAATCAGCACTTTTTAACAAATTAAACAAAGTACGAAGTAATCAACATTCGTTAACAAAGTAGACCCAAAAAAAAAATAGAGTAATTAACAATTTTCAACAAAGTCCCAAAAAAATAGTAATTAACCTTACTTTAAGAAAACCAGTAATTAAAATTTTAAGAAAACCTACGTAATTATGTTAAAAATGTAGAATTAACAGTATATTTTCTAATCCTTAAATGTGAGTGTCATTTTCCCTTACATCATTGGTTTGGTTGTAAGGAAAATACTATGGACCTTAAATAATCTGTTAAATTTTCTATCAAACTTGACGTGGAACCTACACAAACTCACATGAGTGTAGGATCACATGTGAGAAATTTAATAGAAAATTTAATAAATTATTTGAGACCCTTAATATAACTCTGATTATAATGTCAATTAGTTGGGAGGTTGTAAAGGAATATGGATCCTCTACCGTGAAAACCTGCGATATTTCCTTCGGTGGTTCCAAAATGATGTCAGGTGTAAAGTGGCTTGAGAAATATATGGTTTTGTTTTCTTGTTAAACACCCCCCCCCCCCCTCTCTCTCCTCTCTCTCTCTCTCTCTCTCTCTCCATCATGTTTAGGGGAATGTTCCTCTTCGCTGCTAGTTACATAGCCCTTGTTGTTCATGTTCATTTTTTGTTTTGTGTGAATTGCGATACTAATAATCAAAATCAGCAGCAGCAACTCCTCCAAAAGAATTCTTGCGGTGACATCCATAACATCAGTTTCCCGTTTCGACTCAAATCCAACCCACTTGATAATTGTGGAGACAAGAATTTCGAGCTTGAGTGCCAGAACAATCGGACAGTGCTATACTTGTATTCTGGTAAATACTACGTCCAGGCGATCAACTACAGCAATCGAGTTATCAGCGTGGTGGATGTGGGGATACAGAGGAATAGTTGCTCCTCTCTTCCTCTTCATTCTTTATCTCGTCACAACTTTTCTCTTGGAGTTGATCCGTATGATGCTTATTTGAATGAATTTGCAGCGTTCGTGAGTTGTGAAAAACCAGTGAAATCTCCTCTCTACATAGACACTAGTAGCAATATTAGTACTCCTGCTTCCTGTGAAATCAAAGGAGAAGCGGTCAGTTCGTCATCGGCGAAAAGGCATTCATATGTTCTGGTTGGAAGCTACAATTCTCTTAGTTGGTCAGATGTTGAAGACTTGTGCAGCGTCGACATGGTTTTTCCGGCGAGGAAGTCCAAGCTTCCAGATGGTAGTACAGTAGAACGTGACATTACGAGCTTGCTGGAGGTCCACAACGCATTGGCTGATGGATTTGATCTTTCCTGGCAATTCTACGACTACAAACATTGCATACGTCAGGCCCATTGCTTCTCTAATTATGATCAAAATGCCACCGTCGGCGCTTGCCGAAAGGAAAGTGGTCGTCTATACGGAATTTGGGCGTTCCTAGGTGCGTCCGTCCAAAACGCTCTTTTTTAATTTATTTTTAATCTTATTTTTTTAAGAAAATTTTATCAAAAACTCATCATAATAATACTTTCATCCATGAACAAGCACAAAAAAAATCCTTAATAACTAATTTAATACTTTATTTATCTCAAAATAATAGTCATTTTTAAAGAATTTATTTTTTTTAGTAATACAATTATTACACATTAAGAATATTAATTTTTCAAAATTACCCTTTAATAGTATATTTTTTAAAAAATATCAATTATCATAATTCTATTTTTTGTGTTGTTAATAAATTTTAAAAAAGGGCAAAATAAAAAATTCATATTATTTTAAACTTTGATTTTTGAAAAAAAAAATAGTATTTTGAGACAATAAAAAATAGAATAAATGACTAATATGTTAACACTGAATGAGTATTTTAAATTTTAAAATGATATAACTTTAAATTTATGTGCATGTTTTTAATAAATTTGATATTTTTATAATTTTCTCGTCAAGATCTATTAAATAAGATTCATATTGGTTACAAAATTCCTTTTAAAAGAAAATCAAAATTTTTAACATTGAAATTAACGTCAACAATATAATTTTACTCTAATTCACAGTAAATTTTACTGTGAATTTTTAGTATTTAAATAGTGAAATACCATCATAATCACTATAATTGTTACTGTCACAAGTAGAAATATTGAATAAAAATTTTATTAAAACAATAAAATGATAATGTTAATAGAGTTTTTGCTGTTAATTTAAAACAGAGTCAACCAACAAAAGTCAGATTACATACTGACATAGCAAACTAGAGTAAAATTTCACTATCATTAAAACAGAGCATATCAGCCAATAAAACACAAGTCACATATTATTAAAGCAAACAAAAGTAAATTTAATATAACAGCAAACAAAAACATCGTTATTCAATCAGGTTTAATAAAAAATAATCATAAGAAACGAAATACACATTATTCAATTTTCATTCTTACCAAAAACAAAAAAAAAAAATTCAGCAATCTATTCACTTTTTTATTCAAAGAAACAAACGATATACACATCTCTTGTATGGCTCAATCGTAAGTTTCGATCTAAACAATTATCAAAATACAACAAATAAAGTTCAAAATACAACAATCATTAAAGTTCTATGGCTCGATTGTGGAACCATCTCTTGCTATCTAATAGGATATTTTAACTTGAAATATTGAAGACGATATATATATATATATATATATGAAGAGAGAGAGAGAGAGAGAGAGAGAGTTTATATGGTTGAAATAGGGAGTGAGAAGTAATAAAAGATAAAAGGACAAAGTTGTATAAAATAAAAGACATATTTTTTGGGTGATTATATTTACATACCACTATTACTCTCTGTACATACTATTTACTAAGTTCACACCATACACATTGAATATGTTGATTTTGTCTCAATACACACCAATAATTTTCATATAATACCATATTACCCTCATCACCTTTATCTCCCTCAACAAACCCTAACCCTAACACTTGCCCACTGGCTGCCACTCTACTCTCCCCTCCCTCGGTGCCCTTACTCAGCCCCCTTCAGTCACTGTCGTTGCCTCACTACCATCTCAACACCTTCATCGCCACTACCTCACCACCACCACAACCACTCATTACCGCGACGCACAACCGCTGGAACCCTACCCTGTTGTCACCTTGCACCACTGATATTTCTTTCTCCATTTCTTCAACAAATACTTCTCTCTAGGTTACGCATGATCGATCGTCGATTGAAGGTGAGTTGCGATGATGGTGGGTCATTAGAGTTTGAAAGTGCGATGATGGTAGATTGTCGGAGATAGTGGTTGTAGGGTGTTGGAGGTAGGGATGTGGTTGGGAAGGCGGCGACGGCTGCAGCAACGGAGTTGAGAAGAGAGAGAACCAGTGCCGTAGCAATGAAACTAAGTATGGGAGAGGACTAGTAGCTAATATTGATGGTGCCGGCGGCTGGAGTTAATGGTGGTGGTGTCTGGTGTGTGTTGAGGGGATTTAGGGTTTTGTCCTAAAAGGTAATTTTATTGAGGGGCACAATGGTAATAAAAAAAATATAAAATAATAGTGTGAACTGAGAGTAAAAGCGACGTGTAAATAGAATTTCCTATATCTTTTATATCCTTAAGCCATGATAAATAAATGCGTTTCACTACCTGCACACAAAATTTGCCCCTCTAACCAGCTCGACTAACGTGGCTTTAATGTGAAAAAACAAAATTCCAGTTGCCTAAAGTGTGTGGAATCACGCTCCCAAACCAAACCCCCTTCTCTCTTTCTCTCACTCTCTTATTCCCATTCTTTCCCTCTTTTTTTCTTCTCATTCTTCCTTCTTTGCCGATGCTTGCCTCCATCACTGCTCTTTGATTTAAGGAAGAAAAAAAAAAGAACGGAAGGGGTAATTAGAGAACCGACCTCCACATCCTCACCGGCACTTCCTCATCGACCATTGTCTCACCTCCACAATTACCAATCATCAATACAGTCTTCCTTCTTCATCCAAACCACACCGTCAGCCATGCCCAACCAAGGCTAGACCCCAGATTGCCACCCAAAACTCTTCACCTTTCTAGATCTATCAGCAATCATCACCTTGAACCTGTTGAGTTTAACACATTGGTGAACCCAAAAATACAACCTTTATTGATAACACTCTAGTACACAAAGCACTTATACCCAATCACACACTAATATACTGCGCTTATTCACTCACACATACATTTAAGCACTCACACTTTGTGTCTTTCTCACACAAGACCTTGAGATACCTCACACTAGATCACTCTTGTAGTGCTTAACCACTCACTTTAGACTCATTCTTCTTTCACTCAATTGTCCAATTGTCCAATACCTAGTACATCCACTCATCTCATATTTATACTAGTTGAAGAACATTCTAGAATACACGCATACTTTCACTACACTCTAGAACTATTTAAACTACTCCAGTATATAATAGAGTTTCTATACTTCTTTAAAATATTCTAGAACCTTCCGGAACTTTCTAAATTTCTCTAGATTTCTCCAAACTTCTCCAATGTTTCGAAATCTTCTATGATATTCTAGAATCTTTCAAATTTTTTTAGGTCTTTCTAGAGTCTTCTAAATCATTCCGGAATCTTCAAGATTCATGTGAAAACTTCTAGAATATTCCATAGAGAAGATTCTAGAGAGTGAAGAGAGTTTGTGATAATTCTCAACACTCCCCCTCAGCACTAACTCTCATTTTTGGATTATGTAACCATGCCACGTTATTTCAGAAACTCTTCATGAGTATATCTGCAAGATCGTCCTTTGCCACAAAAAACTTGTCTCCATCTCTTCCAATATTGACTTCTCTCTTTTAAAGTGATATATCCTTAGTCAACTATAGGATTCTCATCCTCCAATTTGGATAGTGAATGCCACGTTTGAATCTATGTTGATGCATCAACATACCTTGAATTGGGTTGACATTGCCTTGCAGATATTGGTTGCTGCAACTTTATCACTTCTTCTTCTTCTTCTTCTTCTTGGGTTTTCTCCCCCAACTTCTCTGATAAGTGGACTTCTAGATCTTTAACTCCTGAAGATTGAGACTCAACTGCAAGAACTGACTCATTTGTGATAGAGTATGCATCCACTTCCTTGATAATTGCATTGCACTGCTCATATACACCTTTATCAAAATCTATCTCCTCTTGTGAATCTGTTTCAGTGACAACATTATAGAAGATGCTTCAAAATTTCATTCTTCTTCAAATTTTGGCTCTTCTTCTAAGTACCCTGGTTTCACAGTCTCAAACATTGCACATGAAACTTGGAAATCCCATTATTCTTCACTATCATCTTGGTAACCGTTGGTTGTTACCATATAACCTTCGATTGGTCTTCTTCTTAGCCGACAGTCTTTTGCATAGTGGCCAATCTTGCCACAATTGAAGCACTCTATGTTGTGTCGTCTAAATCTAGCAGCTCTTTGATCATTTTCATCATGTTGAACTCCCCTTCGTTGATAGCTTCGATCATCATGTGATTGTTCATCTTCTTCTTTATTCAATCTTGCATATTTTTGTCACTTCAATCCATTTCTTCTCTTATTACTGAATAGCGCCTCTTCTTCATGTTCATTCTTCAGTGTGACTCCAGCCATTTGCTTTGCTAGAGTTTCTTGACTTGCCATTAGACTTTCCAACTCAAACAGTTATGGATGAGTGGACTATCCTCTAATGGCGGCCATAAGCCCACTTTACTCGAGTCTTAAACCTCGAGTAATAATGCACCTCATTCTAGACTCACTAATTTTTTACTCAGGATCAAGTTGTGAAATTTCATTGTAAATAGTCTTTACCTTGAGAAAATATTGGATAATAGTCATTAATCCTTGTGTCACCGTTACAAGCTCGTTCTCTAGCTACTAAAGTCGTACATTGTTTGTCTTCAAAAATAACGCCCCAAATATATCCCAGACTGGTTTTAAAGTAGTAGCCTCTCGAACATACTCCAATAACTCTTTCTAAACGGTTGTCCTTAACACGAACATCGCTTTTCCAGCCTTAATCCGCCATTTTCGCAAAGCATCTACATTTTCTTCTAGATAACACAGTTTCTTTGCCGTCAACGATCTCCCATAGATCCTATCCTTGAAGATATGCCTCGATGCATATTCGCCAATAATCATAATTATAATAATTTAATTTCTCCATACCTCCAATGAAGTTTTCAAAATCCGCCATAACAACTATGCTCGTTGACTTCAACAATCTCTTGTATCAATCTCAATTACTCTTTGTGTTGGTCGCCGAACGACCAAGCTCGGATACAAGATTGTTGAATTTGACACACTAGTGAACCCAGAAATACAACATTTATTGATAACACTCTAGTACACAAAACACTTGTACACAATCACACACTAATATACTTCACTTATTCATTCACATATACATTCAAACACTCACACTTTGTGTCTTCCTCACACAAGACCTTAAGATACCTCACACTAGATCACTCTTGAAGTGCTTGACCACTCACTCTGGACTCACTCTTCTTTCACTCAATTGTCCAATACCTAATACATCCACTCATCTCATACTTATATTAGTTGATGAACTTTCTAGAATAAACTCATACTTTCACTACACTCTAGAACTATCTAAACTACTCTAGTATGAAATAGAGTTTCTATAGTTATATAAAAAAACTAGAACTTTTAGGAACTTTCTAAATTTCTCTAGATTTCTCCAAACTTCTCCAATGTTTCGGAATCTTTTACGATATTCTAGAATATTCCGAATTTCTCTAGGTCTTTCCAAAGTCTTGTAGATCTTTCCAAAGTCTTCTAAATTTCTCCAAACTTCTCCAATGTTTCGGAATCTTCTACGATATTCTAGAATATTTCGAATTTTTCTAAGTCTTTCCAAAGTCTTGTAGATCTTTCCGAAATTTTTTAGATTCATGTAAAAACTTTTAAAATATTACAGTGAGAAGATTCTAAAGAGTAAGGAAAGTTACTAATGACTCCCAACAGAACCACTATCCCCTTTTAACAAACCACGCCGCTAAAAGTAGTCTCTCTCTATTTGTAAAGAGAGAAATGGGTTTCTCTAAAGCTATCCCAGAGCTGCCATTTTACTAGAATAGAAACCCACTTTTTTTTAGCAATGATTGAAAATAGAACAAAACCCAGTTTGGAATTTTTTTAAAAGAAAAACTCACTTTACTTTTTCAAGATTGAAAAAAGAAACAAGAATTGGATAGAGTTGATTGGTTTGAGAAATGAGATTGAACTTTTTGTGAGGAATGCAATTAAAGATTGAAAATAGAACTAAAAACCCAGTTTGGGATTTATTTAAAGGAATACACACTTTACTTTTCAAGATTGAAAAATGAGTTGGTTTAGATTGGAGAATCCAAAACGAGGTTTAAAAAATGGAATTAGAAAACTGAAAGGATCATGGTGTGAGATTTAGAATATCTCACAAAAAGGGCATTTTAAGAGTGAAACCAAATAATTAAACACAGGAGAGAGAGAGAGAGAGAGAGAGAGAGAGAGAGAGAGAGAGAGAGAGAGAGAGAGTGAGTTAGAGTATCTCACGAAAAGGGCATTTTAAGAGTGAAACCAAACAATTAAACATAGGAAGGAGGGAGAAAGACAAAAATGGGAAGATGAAGAAAACCCAGAGGATATTAAGCCATGATCAAGTGGAAAATGAGGGAAAAGACAGAGAGAAGGAGGCTAGAGATGATAATAACTGTACTTTGGAGATGACAGAAACCCACTTTATATATGCAAAATTGGGATTGTTTGCTGAGATAAAGAGTGTTTGCTTGTTGGCGGTGATGGGCGTCGGTGAGAAGATAGAAAAGAGAGAGAGTTGTGACACAGGGAGTGAGAAGAGAGAGAGAAAGAGAGAGAGAGGGGGGGGCTGTTCATAAACCCGTTGGACCTGACCAAACCGACTCGAACCGTTGAGCAACGGTCGATTTCGAATCTTACACGGTCGGACCACGGTTTAAAAATGCAAAAAAAATTAGTTGATCGATCGGTGTTTGGATTCCAAGAAAAATTATTGCCTACACCTGAGCCATCCGATTGTCTTGTACGTAGCTTTCTAGGATTGAAAGTTTAAAATATATTTAATGTTCTGAAACCAATCTCTTCCTTCCATATACACTTGGCATTATATGATTGGCTGTTAAAAAATTACACTTAACTTTTCGCGTCCGAATCCTCTAGAGTGATCCTCTGAAGTGATCCTCTAGAGTGATCCCTTATGGTGCAACACGTGTCCCATTAATGTATTCAACGGTTGAGATGATCCTTCGCCAAAACGGCGTCGTTTTGGTGAGCCAGACCAAAAAAAAATTTGCAGAGTTGCAGATCGAGTCGAGAGGGAAGAGGAATAAGAAGAAAATGGATTTGAACGGAGGAAGAAGAAGAAAATGTAAGAAAACTGGAAGAAGAAAATGGATTTGAAGAAGAAACAAAAGTTTTTTTGCTGTGTTGGGTTAATGGGTTTGGTTTGGTCGCTCAAGAAGTTCATCACCATGGATGAACTTCCATTTTCTTCTGTGAGCCAGACCCAAAAAAAAAAAAAATTGCAGAGTTGCAGATCGAGTCGAGAGGGTTAATGGGTTTGGTCTCTCAAAAAGTTCATCGCCATGGATGAACTTTCATTTTCTTCTTCATCTCTCAAACCCATTTTCTCTCAAACCTAGAGTTTTCTTCTTCCTCAAATCTGTTTTCTTTCGGTTTCTCTCAAATCCATTTTCTTCTTCTTCCTCCTCCCTCTCAATCTGCAACTCTGTAAATTTTTTTCTTCTTCTTCCTCCTCCCTCTCGATCTGTAACTTTGCAACTCTGCAATTTTTTTTTTTTTTTTTGGTCTGGCTCACCAAAACGACGCCGTTTTGACGAAAGATCATCTCAGCCGTTGGATACATTAATGAGACTCGTGTTGTACCATAAAGGATCACTCTAGAGGATCACTTCAGAGGATCACTCTAGAGGATCTGGACGCTAACTTTTCACCGCATCTTATCTTTTCAACTTCTTTTCTCTCTCTATTTGTGATAGTCACTTTTTGCTCCTTTTTTTATCACCTTCTCTGCTGCAGAGGTGATCTCCACTCTCTCACTCTATATTTTCTCTCTTTCTCTTTCTCTCTCTCTCTCTCTCTCTCTAAAAAAGAGGTCTTTTTATCTTCCCAACATATTTTCTCAATCAATATTATTATTGTTTACCTTACTGCAGAGATTTATCTCTACTGTGTATTCTCTCTCAATCACAAAGAAGTGGTTATGTTGCTGTCTAGATCTCTTTCTTAGATTGATGAGAACATAAGCTCTGTCACCACATCTCTCACACCGGTAATGGCTTCGATGCACAACCTTGATGAAGTCTCCTTCCTCTGCATCCTCCTCTATGTAACTCCCTTTCTCATATCTCTCTATTTTCCTTTTAAATATGCTCATCTCTGAAACCGCCTCTCTCATGCCCTCCTCCAAACTCCTATTTCCTTCATCCCTCTCAAATCTATTCATGGTCTGAAGGATTTTACAATTTCAACCGAAACTCGACCGCCAAAACCCTTACCCGAAGTGCATGGTTTCGAACAGCTACTAAGTCGGAATTGGATGACAGATTCTCTCACCCGATATGATCGGTTCGAGTGGCGAATATACCAAGAACCCAATCTGATCCGACCCGTGAACACCCCTAGGAGGGAGCGTGGGTCCCTGTGTGTGAGAGAGAGAGAGGTGAGCATAGGTTGAGTGTTTGCAAATTTGGTGCAAGCAAATTTGGGCTAGTCGGGGGCTCCTTTTTGTGTGGGGATTAAATATTTCTCTAAATAAATTTTAAAGGATTTTATGCCTTAGAAAATAGGATAAATTATACTAACATTTTTTGAGATTTTTATTTAATATACATTGTTTCTTCATATTTAAAAAATTACATTTATCTCTTGTCAGATTAAAATGACAAATTTGTCTTTTAACCTTCATACATATAAAATAATAAAACAATACTGATATTTTGTTCATGTCATTTTAAGAGAAATAACAATCATATTTTTGGTTTAATTCACACAAAAAATTGAATTTTTTTATTTTTACTAAATTTTTTTAATATTTTAAGCAATTTTTTATTTTTTATTTTTAGATACACTTAATCTAAATATATTTTGTGATTTTATTTTTAAAATTCACTAAATACAAAAAATATAAAAATACAAAAATTCAATAATACGTAATAAATGTGAATGACAGTGCTTGATAATAATGTAATAAATGTGGGTGAGTAGACGAGAAAGAAAATTGATGGTAGAAATAAAAATGAAAAATTCTATTCATATATAAAAATTTATACAAAAAAAAAAAATCATAAAAATATTATGATAGTGATGTTGTAAATATAAATCATGCTTATGGATATTTTGTTTTAAAGTGAAAAGTCACCATTAAACTTTATCATTATGTTTAAAAATTTTATATAAAATTTATTTTTATATATCATCACTTAATAAGAATATATTCAGATAAATTTAATAATTAAATATTGTAGAATGTAGTCATGGTGATAGAAAGAATAAATGGTAAGAAAAATGGTAAAATGGTCATTTAAAAAAAATTAGGGCATGACACCAGTAATTCAGGGACAATTTGTAATAAGATTACAAACCTCAAGGTGCGGAATGTAATTTTTCAAACGTGATGGGAAAATCTATATTAAACAGAAATCTCAAGGAGTGTCAGTGTAATTTATCCTAGAAAATATTTGTTTAACACTATACAATTATCTTAAAGGACTTTTGACTAAATTTTCCTATTTTTTATTATTTTAATTTTTATAATGAGCATTATATTATTATCACATATGGAAAAATTACAACAATAATAAAAAAATATAAATAATAAAAACTCTAAAGTTTGACTCTCTTGTAACAAAATAAATCTTTATTTTTAAATTTTGTCAATTTAAATCTTAATTTTTTAGTAATTTTTTCTCAATCTAAACAATTCCCCTATTTTTGTTAGGAACAATTGACAGAAAATAATATTTTAATCATAAAAATTAATATAGATGTATATAAAATGTATAAATAACTCTTTTTTCCCCTCAATTGTACTTATCAAAAATATGCAGATAATTTAGATTAAAAATAAATTTTAAATTTAAATTAATAAAATTAAAAATTTAGAATTCATTTGTTATAAGAGTAAAACCCTAAGTTTTTTTTTATAGTTTTTTCAAAAAATATTAAATGGAGTTGCTTATCGGGCCAGCCCTAAGGTGAGGCGACTAAGTTAGTCGCCTCAGACCCTCAATTTTGAACAAAATTTAGGGCCCTCAACAAGGGAAGTGTATCATGTCGTGTTATTTCATAATGATTTCAATATTAGCTCAATTCATTTATTTTCATGTTATCGTATGGTGTTATTTTGATTCGTATTCGATTGATATTTAATGTGAAAACTTTCATTTTTAGTTAAAAATAACTTAGCAAGTATATGGAGAGATTAAAATTTTTCCCATAAGTTAAATTTTGTAAAATTTATTTCTACTAAATGAAATTATTCATAGAATATTTTATTTTAATTCAATTTAATTTTTCTAATTAAAAAAATTGTACCTTATTACTTTATATTTTTTACTAGATTGACTCTAAAAGGTAACAAAAAAAATACATATCTTAAATAAAAAAAAAGATATTAGCCTTAATTATTATTTTACATACTTTTTTATTCAGTTAGATGGAGTTAAATAAAAGATTAAAAAAATATCATGGCATCCCTTAGCGAACATTAAAATATATAACTAATAATTCATGTTATTGAGTCGTGTCATACTTGGATTCATGTTGAAAAATAGTCAACCCAAACTTGCCAATTTTAAATATTGTTTGAATTGTGTCGAAAATTCTCATCCTTATCCCCAATTAATTTTAGTTATTATAGCATTGGTAAGCTAAAAAATAAAGATTTGATTCAACTAATTAAAGTTCAAGTATTATATATATATATATATATATATATTTGTTATCTAAATTTTGTTAAATTGTAATGCAATAGAAATAAATTTTTATCCATTTTTATTTATCCAAACAAATTTTTTTTGGGGGGGGGAGGAGTAATGATATATGAAGGGCCCAATTAAAAAATTCTCCTTAGGCCCCTAATAACTCAGGACCGGCCTGAAGTTACTTATAGTTTGCATCTCTAAAAAGGTGCATATGCTATATGCTTCATTATTTTTACACAAAATTTCGTAACACGGATCATAAAATGTCATAACTTTTCTCATAGCAAAAGTTGCCATAACTTTTCTATCCCTAAAATGTAATAACAAAAATTATAAAATGTCATAAAAAAAATCACAAAGTATCACAATTTCACAATTCATAATTTTAAAGTGCACACCATAAATTTACTATTCGTAACTTTATCACAAAGTATCATATTACATACTACAAACATTCATAGCCTTCATTCCTTACCATATACACCTTTTTAGAGATACACATTGTACATTTTTTCTATATTTCAATAAAATTCAATACATGTATATCTACATACAATTATGAAAAAGAAAGGGGGGTGGGGGAAATCCTTCAATAACAAATTATAATATATGCATAAAAACCCTCACTATATGTATATGTGTAGAATTTATTTTGAAATATAAAAAATTACATTTGAAAGTGAGTTTTTCTATTCTACATATTAGTGATGAGCTGATGTCACCGTTAACAAAATACAAAAGATACGCATGATGTATCTTTATTTGTACAAACTCCAAAACTAGAAGCTTGATGAAACACATAATTTTGAAATGATAGACAAGACAAGGTTAATTGAAATGAGGAATCAGACTTTCGGCTTAACTACTTAATTTCTACTAGTTTCCATCAGTCTCATGTTCTCGTTTTCACATTAATATCTCTATATTTCAAGGGGACTAGTAATGTTTTTGATCTCTAACACTATTTATTCTTTCAAAAATTGCAGATGGGTTGAAATATTACTTGGCGTGTAAGTATTCCCCCCTCCTCCATCTATATCTGTTTCATTTCTAAGCAATCACACAACGTTTATTTCAAATTTTGTCTAGAAGAAAACACAAAAAGCTCCTCTGGGCCGGACACCGCCTCCGTAATACTGATTCATTTTCTCAACTATTTCACAAATCTGTGAAACTTAAGTTTGACTTGCTTGATTTGATCATTCTAGAATTGTTTTAAAATTTTATAGTGCAAATTATCATTTTCACCCTCTGACTTTTATTCTTCTATTTTTATTCTTATGTTTTATTTTTTACTTATTTAAAATAGTCAGTGAGAAAGAAACACATTAAAACAAGTGTTTTTTTTCATACATGGGCATTAAAACAAGAGTTAGAAATCTAATACTTAATCAATGTAATTAGAAGATATTTAAAAAACAAGGGAAAAAATTGGTTGCACTCCAAAATCTCTGGACTGGAGAGTGTTGTTCGAGTCCATGGGACTCATCTCGAGTTTTATTTCGATAATCTGAATGATTTATTTTATAGAATCCTTCATGTACATTATTTAAAAAAAAAAATGAACAATCTAATATTTACAAACTGTTCAATTTATTGAAATGTCTCCAAAAATTAGAAGATAAGCATATTTTTTAAAATAGCCTATCCATTTTTTTTTTGGGTGACAAAGACAATAAATTAAAGAAGTTAGAGTTATCGGATTGAATTTGGTAGATGATATACATGAAAGATCTTAAAAAATGAATGGTTTAAAATATCAAAATAGAACCTGTAACGGGTCTCACAAGCCCAAATAGTATCTAGACAGAAGGATAGTCCAGCGACTAAAAAATTTAGTCGGAAAAACTAAAAAGTCAACTTTTGGCGACTAAAAATGGACTTTTAGTGAGCCTCAAAAACAAAGTGAACTATGAGAGTGTAATTGCCCTGGAATATACATTGGGGATTGTTTTTTTAAATAAAAAAATATGGTATGCAGTTAATCCGCAAGATCATTTTGAAAGTAAAAAATTCTTCAGACCCGATTGAGACCCCCACTTTCCCCACCCTTACCACCCCACACACACGTGGGGTTGGTGACTAAAAAACAAAAAAAGAAAACTAGCCGATCACAGTGGACTGGGGTTCCTGGGGTGACCCCCAGTGGGGTTCGAATCGTTAACGAAAATTCTTATTGTCCAAATTGAAAAACAAGAAGCCAAATGGAACACTAGTTTGTAAAATTAAAGGAGAAATCAGGCTTTGGGATTGACCTTTTATCTCTTAGTAGTTAATGTTCGCAAATTTCTACATTCCACGGAATAGTAATGCTTTGGTCTCTAACACTGTTTATTTCTTTCAAAAAATGCAGATACGTTGAGTGATGTCTACTTTTGTATGTATTCTCCCTTCTCCATTCATATTTGTTTCAAAGTCATTACAACCTATAAGAGTGTGAAATTTTTATTGCAAAAAATATTTAAGAACCAATTCATGTCATTGTGATAATAGTCATTAAAAAGATGTTTTTAAAAGTAAAAAACATGACTTTTAGTGACAAAAAATTTATTAATGTTGCTATTAAATGCATTTTAGTGACAAAATAATTTGATTCCAAAAAAAAAAATTAGAGACAAATTTTGGTCGTAAAATGATAATACTAATGTTCAAATTTCATCGTTAAAAATATAATAATGACATTTTTGACAATAAGAATATTTCTTACCTAACAAGTACTTTTATCTTTAAATTTTAATCTTTAAAATCTTAATTTATTGTAGTGAGCAAGAAAACAATAAAAGCTCCTTATTAATTTTCAAAATTTTGTCACTAAAACTCTATTTTTGACTTTTCAAAACAACATTTTAACAATTATTATTGCGATAATAAGAATTAATATATTTTGCAATAAGATTTTTACTTTTAAAGATCAAAAATATTAATTCCAAAAACTCTAATATGTTGCGGTGCAATTTTATCATACCAATGTTCATATCGTGGGATCTCATTCGGTTACTTCATTCCTATCAAGACTCTTTTGATCACTTTGATAATTAAGACTAATTGAAAATTTCATTATGGTTAGTTTTAAGGTTGTGTGTCTTTCAAGTTCAAATTCCAGGGTGGAGTCCTCCGCATTGTCAATGTGAGTTCCTTATTCATTTCTGGATTTTAGTTTAATTTATTTGTAATTTTTATGCATGTCGACTGATTTTTGTTTAATTTTTGTTATAGATCGTTATTGGGGTTACGATCTCAAAATCATAGGTAAATTACTCCCCTTTTTAACTGGAAAAAGTTATTTTGTCAATTGATTTTAAGGTGGATTAGGGTTGGGCACGACCTGATGGGCTGTCAAGCTTATTTTTTAAAGACTAAAGATTGATATTGAAGCTCACAAAGTTGGGTTAGGATGACTTTTGAAGCCTGCTTATTAAATGGGTTGGATTTAGGAATGTTTCTTGTGGCCTGATTTGACCCAATTGTTAACATATATTACGAGAAATGTTACATATCATATGCCCCGTAATTACAATATTTATAATATTTGATTATGATCTATTATGTTATTAATTATGACTTAATTATATAACTTGGTTATACATATTGTGATGTTAATTATGATTCATTATAATATTAGTTACGCTATTGTTGGCTTTTTGGCTTTCAAATGTTATTTTTGTAATTGCGAGCATGCCAGTAAGGATCAATCAGTCCTTACAGAATCTTAATTGCCAACCAATTATCAGACGATTGTGTTGTAGTTCTTTCAGTCTCAATGAAGAGGACTTTTACTGGTGGCTTGATTTAGGAGAATTTAAGCACAAGAACGGTTAAATAAAGAGCAATTGAAGTATTTCATTGGTATGAAAAACTTACAATGATCCAAACTCAGCCTCGTAGAGGTTTACAACGACAATCTACTTGAAACTACTCCTATGAATGAAGTGCAGTGCAGGAATTTAAAGTACAGGAATGTAAAAAACAGGAAATGTAAAGACTGGAAATGTAAAACTAGAAAGAAAAATATGTAAAGTAAGACTGGTTTGTTGGATCTGAGTCTGGGGGTTTTTTCTGAGACCTTCTCTGCTATTTATATTTCTCAAGGATGACCATCGAACTGCACTTCAAACCGTCGAACTGCTCCTCCATGATCGCTGATCATGCTGACTTATAAGTAGTTCCACTACGCCATCACTTGCAGTTGGGCTTCCCTCCTATATTTGAATTTGAATGTAAGTAACCGTTGAAGCCACGTCACCTTGCATCTCTTTACTGATCCAATGCTACTCAGATCACGTGAGAACCAATATTAACTGCCACGTATACGATCAGGATCGAAGACTTAAATAATCTTCATATATTACCCTTACTCTGCCACGCGTCGAATTGTAACTGGCCTTTTACAAAATATGTAGCCAACATTGCCCCCTGCACTAATATACCCAATACTTGGTGATATTAGTGGATCAAAGCCTTTCTCCCGTATTTTTTAGAACGTGTATGGGGTTTGCATTCCCCTAGGAATGCAACTATCATTCATCATCTGCATTAAAACTCTCATTCAATCTTTTGAACACCTCCACCACCTTAGTATTCGAACAGACTGATACATTTTCTATGGCCGAATCAATTTTTCCCTCCATTGATCGAGCACACGAAGAGTCATATGATAATGCTGCCCTTCCTCGAAAGAACTTCCACGCATTAATTAGCCATCTTTACCCACCTTTCTATATTCAGGTCATGGAAGCCTTTGCAAATTACCAACCTTTGGATTACAAACACATTGCCCTTAATCCTTCGATTCAAAAAGTTGCAGATATAGATACAAGAAGTTCTTCCTCTAACTCCCCCTTGTACTTCGAACAAACTGCTCTCAAACCCTTGATTTGGAAAGTTACAAATATGGACTTGGGAAACTCTTCTTCACAAACCTCTGCATGGGATAAAGCTGCAACTTCTTCCTCTTCTGAGGTTTCTGACTGGACAAGCTGGTCAACACCTGAGACTTGTGATCTGAGGGAACGAATCAACCATCATTTTGTTGAGTTCACTGGCCCTTTAGAGTTTCCTTCCTACGCTCGAAGTTCAGTGGTCTACCCCTACGTGCCCATTGACCATCGACGTAGTTTGGAGGAGAATCTGCTTGTAGCATGGTACACATCCTCCATGCTTACAAAGATAGTGCACGCTGCCCGGCGCCTAGAAGAAGCACAAGGGTACAACCCATCATTCTTAGCCCAGAAGGCGAAGATTTGTTCTTCTGACTGGCTCGATTATATTAATGGCTTTGTTCCTTCTGCTCCCGTGCCATCTCCCATAATAGAAGCATCCACACCTTCTTCTTCATCTCCTGAAATTGAAGCATCCACACCTTCTTCTCTATCTCCTGAAATTGAAGCATCCACACCTTCCCCTCCTCTAACTCTTTGCTGGACAGAGAGACTGAGGCTTACCCTTTCCATGGATAAAGTCTTTCCACCTTACAAACCTCCACCTTCCCCTACTCCAACTGAGCAGAAACAAGCTCAACTTCTACTTGCAGCTTTCTCTCACTTGCCCATCAATGTTCTTGAGGACGAAGTCCCTCTCAAGAACCTTCGATGGGCTTGTGATATTCTGACTAGGGGCCATGTCCTTAATCCCCTTGCCCAAGCTGAACTTCATATGTTCCTAGACCAACTTCCATTGCTCCTCTACTAGCATCGAAATTCTATGGCCACTACACAATCTTTAGACCAACTTTCGTCTCTTCGAATTCATGCCCAGTACGAAGCAGAGAACTTCATCGAAGAATTCGATGATTTCAAGAATAAGGATTCTACGTATTGGGATGACTTGGTCATAGACGAATTGGAACAAAGATTGAGAGAGGAAGCTTTCGAAATAAAGGCTGAAGAGCTCTACTACGAAGTGAGAGCACATCAACTCATGCAGCCAATGTTAGAAGAAATAGAAGATATAATAAAGAAAGAACAAAAATTCATTAATCATTGTTGGACTAAATTTCATGATCTTGTTATTTATTCCATTCCTTATTTTTATGAGCTTGAGTTTATACCCAGATAGAGTCATTCGATGTAATTGCCTTGGCTTTAATATAAATAAAATTCTTCTGTATTTGGCATTATTCGACCCTGTTTCCATTTGTCTTTAAAAGCCAATTCAGAGCTTCAAACTGAACAATCTTATTCTTCGAATATGGACTCAAAAAATGAAACACTAAGAATCAACGTGAACCTTTCCAATTTATGGAATACAATTGACAGTTTTGGCTGATTTTGAATTAGAATCAGTGCTTCGAATCTAGCAATCTTACACTTAAAGCTTG
This sequence comes from Camellia sinensis, assembly GCF_055761805.1. Taxonomy (NCBI): domain Eukaryota; kingdom Viridiplantae; phylum Streptophyta; class Magnoliopsida; order Ericales; family Theaceae; genus Camellia; species Camellia sinensis. The sequence goes on from NC_138968.1 coordinate 17,047,658, forward strand.
TTTTAACCATAAACAACATCTAATCATGGTTAGTATGATCAATTTAGTTTTAAATTGACCATCTTTTGCTTCGAACAACAATTCGTGCTATTTTAGTTCAACAGACAACTTTTCTATAAACCAACCATTGGTTTTGATGTTTCGAACACAAAATCTCATCCTCAAAAAGTCTCAAGTTTTGCCTCGAAAGACATCACCTTCGTTAAGAAACCTAAAAACAGGTCTTTAAACCCTTTAGAGTAAAACAAACACTTGAGTATTCTTATATTTTTAGGTATGGAAATGTGCTTCGAAGCCGGCTTCTCTGTTTCGAAGCCTTTGTTTTTTGGCTTTTGGCGCCAAAATTTGGCTTCGAAGCCAAATATTTTACTTCGAAGCTCGCCTCAGCATCTGGGCTGTGTTTTTCCCTCCAAAAAAATCAATATTGAAGGAAACTCTTCGTATTCGTACTTCTAGTACTTAACGACTTATGCAATATATTTTCCAGACACAAAAGCTTTAAAAACCCTTTTGTTTCGTGCTCTGAAATCACTTGCTCTTTTAACGCACAAACCTTTCTTTCTACCGATCTTCTGTTAACCCTCTCTTCCTTGCTGCTTGCTACCAATGGATCCTTCCTCGCTGAAGGTACTTGCTAGCGACCGTATCAGCCCTACCATGGCTTTGAAACAATGTATTGATGAAGAAATCGCCAAGCTAACAACTGGTGGGCCAAGCGCCATAGATGGACGTCTCTTTGTTCCTCGCCACAGCAACCAACAAGAGTACGTCCTAGGTCCCATCTTTCGGGAAGCCCTTGACCAACTTCCAGCTTTATACCCCCGTTTGGAGGACCATTTTCTTCTTTACGAAGGAGGGCTTGACTGGAGCAATTGGAGAATGACCCGGCCTCATCGTTGCTGGCCGACATTGAGAATCGAATGGGAGGAATGGTATGACAGAGTTGTACCTGCGAAAGAAGATGACCTACAGGAGCTTTGTATCCTCGACGCCCTTCGTCTTTCCAGGTTCATCATTCTTGAGGACCCCTTTTTAATTCCTGCTGCTCTATGTTTTTGGAATATGGCTTTTAATTTCTTCCAATTTCGGTGCGGCATGATGGCCCCCACCGTTCTTGATATTTGCCATCTCTTAGGGCTTTCACCCCTTGGCTCTCCTTTCACTCCCAACTACCCAGACCTCCCTGTCAAATTTTCCCTTCCAGCCTTAAACTCATCTTACAGTGACTTCGTAAAGGCTGAAAATAAAAGGGAAGGCCCCGTGAAAGACAGAGAACTCTTTTCCTTCATTTTATACTGGTTATGCAAATTTCTCTTTTGCACATCATCTCAGAGGATTATGCCTGAGTTCGCTCCACTCGCGAAGGCACTTGTCTTGAAAAAACGTATAGCTCTTGCTCCTTATCTTTTAGGTCATGTTTACAGAGCTTGCTCCCTCCCAATTTTGTGAAAAACCTCTTGATGTTAACCAAGGAGGTCCCCTCTGGGTGCTCCAGCTCTGACTCTTCGCCTATTTCACTGATCTGCATTCTAAATGCCTGAAATTCCTTATTCAGGATCCTAGCACCTATGGAGAGAAGTATGCCAGGATTGTTCTTTATCCTGCTTCCTTTGCTTATTACCTTGCTTTCTTTCACCAACTCCCTATTTCTCCATCTGCCTCCTTCTTTTGTCCTTTCGATGCCAATAAAGGACCTGCCTGGCTGCAAACTTTTTTGGCTGATAAAGAGTGCTCCACCTCACCTCATAAAGATATGTGGGCTTCTATACTGCTACCAACGGAGTTGTTCATTGGCACTTTAAACCCTCGAGCTTATAAATGCATATCTGAGGTGTATTGCCCTTCTCAGTTTGCTAGACAATTTGGGTTCACTCAAGGGATACCTGTTCCACTTTGCAGTCTCTCGAATGTCCACCTTACGACTAGAGACTTGAGAATATCCAAATCAAAGCTAGAGGCGGCAATATTCAAACTACTTAAGGAATTGAATGAATTTCAATTTGTCTCCTTTCTTCCATATGGCTTAGTTTTGAAAAGATTCCAGAACTGGTGGACAGCCAATATAGAAGTGCGCCTATCTGTACACCCTCATGACTTGCTAATAGGGTTAGGAGTGCCTTCGAAGGCTAAGTCAGCAACAGTTGAGAACATTTCCCCTCTTCCTGAAGCTGCCAAAACTGCTCCTGCAGCTTCACCCCTTCCATCTAGAGTCACTAGAGCTGCCTCAAAAAAAGGTTAGTATTTTCATGTCCCTTTTTCTTTTTGAATCTTTTGTTTGTTTCCTTTACACTCATATTTTTTTTGGTGCAGGGTCCCCACAAGAAGAATCCCCTAAAAGAGCTGAAACTTTAGCTACTCTCAAGAGAGACAACAACAAAAAAAGAAAAGGAAGCTAATCCTCCCTCTTGAGGAATCTGAATCTCAGACAGAAGAGAGAGAGGTTGAGCAAGAGCAAGAAGTACCTTTGCAAAGAACAAAGAGACAAAGGGTGGCTGTCTCCCCTTCTGATATAATCGAAAATCCTACTGACGAGGCAACTACCACAATAGTAGAGAAAGAACTTACCTCTGAAGAATCTGAACCCCAAGTTGAAGAAAGGGAGGTCGAAAAGGAGCCGGTAGTATCATTGCCAAGAAGGAAGAGAAAGAAAGTGACTGTTCCCGCTATTGACTTGGTTGAAGACCCCATTCATGAAGCAGCTGCCAAGGCAGTAGAGCAGGAACATTCCAAGGTCATAATTGTCTTCGAGAGAGCTGAGAAGAGACGGCAGCAACAATTTCTGAGAAATGAAGCCGCTGCTGCTAATGCACTACAAAGGAAAACTGCAAGAAGGCAACAAACTGCCGGACATTACTCCCTTCGTAGTTCTCCCATCATTGCCGATACTTCTGGAGCAGGTAATTTCTTTCATACTTCTGTTGTTTTTCCCTTGTCAGCTTTTGGTATTGAAGTTTGACATCGCTTTACATTTCTTCCTCTTGCAGCAACAACTACTGAGTTTATCTTTCCAATGAGGCCTCCCTCAGTTTCAGTTGAGATTGATCAGATGCAGGATGTGAGGGCTATTCAAATCATACTCCCACTTCCAAGGTCTACACTTCCTGCACTTTCCCTGAGGCCAAGCATTCCTGCACTTCTTTCTCTTGGTTTGACTCCACATCTTCCTTACTTGACCCTCAACTTTCCTCAATTTACTTCTCTTTCGAGCCTTGCTCCTCCTCCTCCATCCAAGGAAATTCCAACTGCTACTCCATCTCTGATAGCAGTTGATCCCCCTATTGAGGGTGCTGGTAGCTCTCCAACCCGTGGTTTATCACCTTTACCTACCTCCTGCCCTTCTTCACTTGATTCATTGGTGGCTAGGACCATGGAGACTGCTAAAGATGCTTCACCCATTTCTCCTATCCCTATGCAGTCTTCTGTGTCTTCCACCACAACTCTTTCTGCGCCCCTTATGTTTATGGATGAGGTTGATGTCTTCGAAGCAAGACTAGCTAGTCTCTTCGACATACCCTCTACCTCTCCAACATTCAATAAGGAAGCTGAGCCATTAGTTTTAGCTGACTCTTTGCTGGAAATTTTTGAGAGCTCTTCTTCCTCCAGCAGCAAGCCTGCTGTACCTTTGATAGACTTAGACACCTGCCTGGAACTGTTAATCTCCTTTTCGAGGATTCCCTTCGAGGCTCTACAAAGACCTATAATTAGAAATGGGTTTCTTCAATGCTGCAAAATTGTTGAGCAGTCCGGCATGAATGTCTCAAGTCATCTATCCCAGGCAACAGCTACTATCGACTTTTACATCAGCATTTGTCATGCTGCCAAGGCTGCGGATGAGAAATTGGCTAGAGACCAGAGTTTTGTTTCCCAAGTGCATACTGAAGTGTCAAAGCTTAAGGAACAACACTCCTCTACCTCTCACTTTCGAATTCAACTGCTGGAGAGGAAAGCTCAACTTGAAAAGGAGCTTTCTGCAGTGAACCAGGCCTTAGTCCGAACTAACACCAAATTGCAAATCACCAACCAAGGACTGGTCGATCGAAAGGGAGAAATGGCTGCAGCTATTCAACTATTCTCATCATTTACCAATAGGAAATCTGTTTGTACAAAAACAATTAAAACATTGTAATGATTTTTGGGCCAATATGTGGCATGATGTACTTGACTCTTTATGAAAAAACAAATTCTTGTCTATCATCTGAGTAATCTTGTGTTCTTGTACTTAGTGTTTATTTTATTCCTTGTGTTTCCCAAAGAGTAAGAAAATAAGGCTTCAAATATCTGCCATTAATCTTTTTGGGATGCACATAACCATTCAAATTTCTCAAATGATATGCTCCAAAAGGCAGAACTCTATGAATTTGATATGGTCCTTCCCAGTTAGGTGACCATTTGCCAAACTTATGGCTTTTAATTCCTATTGGGAGTATTGTCTTCCATACCAAATCACCTTCATCAAAGCCAATGTGTTTGACTTTCTTATTATAATATTTGGCTGTTTTCTTCTTCTGAAAGAGAATGCTATTTAATGCTAGAATTCTAGCTTCATCTATGCTTTCTAACTCCAAGCACATACTCTGATGGTACTGCTCAGGATCCAACTGGTCTTGGCATGTTACCCTCAGGGACTTAACTTTGATCTCCACAGGTAACACTGCATCATGCCCATATACTAAGGCATAAGGAGTGACTCCTGTGCTTGACCTTGGGAAAGTTCTGTAAGCCCACAATACATCCAACAATAAGTCATGCCAATCCCTAGGATTGTCTTCCACAACCTTTTGTATTCCTTTCTTCAAGGACTTATTGGATGATTCAGCTTGACCATTGGCTTGTGCATAATATGGGGTGGAATTAACAAGGCTAATTCCAAACTCGGCCACAAAAGACTTCACCATTTTCCTATCAAAAACAGTCCCATTATCAACAGTTATAGTTTGTGGGATGCCAAATCTATAGATCAAATCCTTAATAAACCCAATAACCTCTGTCTGGTCTACAGCTTTGTATGGCTTAGTTTCGACCCACTTAGTGAAATAATCGGTGGCCACTAGAATGAAGCAATGGTGCTTCGAAGAAGATGGGTGTATTTTTCTCATCATATCCATGGCCCATCCTCTGAATGGCCAAGGCTTCACTACGGCATGTAGGTCAGTTATGGGCACATGCCTTATTGTGCCATGCTTTTGACATGCCTGGCAACCCTTTGTATATTCTATGCAGTCTTTAAGGATAGTTGGCCAATAGTAAGAATGCCTTCGAAGCAACCATCTCATCTTTACACCAGGCTGATGAGCACCACAGATGCCTTCATGAACCTCGGCCATAGCTGTTAATGCTTCTTTTGGGCCTAAACATTCCAACAATAAGCCATCTCCTCCTCTTTTGTAAAGGGCATTACCATATATCATATATTGCATAGACTGCAATTTAATTTTCCTGCTGGCCTTCGAAGATGGACCAGCCAAGTAATGCATTATTGGATGCCTCCAATCTTGTTCTTGTAAGTCATTATCATTGACTTCCAAGACCACATTCCTTTTACTCAAAGGTGGTATTAATTTCTAATATGTTGTTTGGCTTATGTCCCTTTGGGCATTATCCCTTCTCTTGAAATTCGAAGCTTTCTGAGCCACATCATTAGCTCTATTATTCAAGAATCTTGGGACATGAGTTACATTTGCTATTTGAAATTGAGAAAGAAGATGTAATGCAACAACATGGTATGGCAAAATGCTTATGCTTTGACACTTGAAAATCCCTTTCACTTGATTAACCACCAATTGAGAGTCTCCAAATATGTCAACTGCATGAACTTGTAATCCAATAAGAATTTCTAGTCCCACTATTAAGGCTTCATATTTAGCTTGGTTATTGAAACAGGTAGCTTCATCCACTTTGAAACCATGTGTGGTTTCTACCCTTTGTGGTGACCTAATCACATTTGTCATGGCTCAACATTAGTTGTTCCAAGTTCCATTATCTTTTGGCTTTCTGTTTGAGATGGATGGTCTGCCAAAAAATTGGCTAAAACTTGGCCTTTTACTGCCTTTTGGAGAACATATTCTAAATGAAACTGTGATAAGGCTAGGATCCACTTGTCAATTCTTCCCCTCAACATAGGTTTAGATAACATGTACTTAACCAAATCTGTAGTTGTAATTACCAAGACAGTTGTAGCTAAAAGATAATATCTTAATTTCATTGCAGCAAAATACAAAGCAAGACACAGCTTTTCAATAGCTGAATATTTACATTCGTAAGAATTTAGAAATCTACTAAGGTAATAAACAGCTTACTCCTTGCCTTCTTCATTGTCTTGGGCCAAAAAGGCTCCCAATGAATCATCTGCTGCAGCTATGTACAACTTCAAGGGCTTATCACCCTTTGGTGGCATCAGCACTGGAGGATTGGCCAAGTAGGCTTTGATACCTTCGAAAGCAGTTTGATGCTATGCTATCCACACAAATTCCTCTTCATCTTTTAGCCTTAACAAGGAAGAAAATACTTTAGTTTTCCCTGCAGTGTTAGAAATGAACCTTCGAAGAAAGTTAACCTGTCCAAGGAACCTTTGCAATTCTTTCTTACTTGATGGAGGCCTGGCTTCAATGATGGCTTTGGCTTTATTCTGATCAATCTGTATTCCTTTCTTGTGCACTACATAACCCAAGAAATTTTCAGATGATACACCAAAAGTACATTTAAGAGGATTGAGTTTCAACTTGAACTTCCTCATTCTTTCAAAAACTGCTTCTAAATGAAACAGATGCTCCTCCATGGATTGGGATTCCACTACAATGTCATCAATATAACACTCTAAATACCCTCCAATGAGGTCATGAAAAATGGTGTTCATAGCCCTCTGATATGTAACCCCAGCATTTTTCAGGCCAAATGGCATTTTAACCCATTCGAAGGTGCCAATATTCCTAGGACATCTAAATGCTGTTTTGTGGACATCTTCCTCTGCAATGCAGATTTGGTTATAACCAGAGTGTCCATCCATCATTAATAAAATTTGATGCCCTGCTGAACTGTCTACCAGTAAATCTACTATAGGCATAGGGTACTCATCCTTTGGAGTTGCTAGATTTAAGTTTCTGAAATCAATGCATACCCTCATTTTGTCATTCTTCTTAACTACAGGCACAATATTAGATAGCCATTCAACATACCTGGTTGTCCTAATAAAGCCTGCCTTGAGTAGTCTAAGGATCTCCTCCTTAACTTTCTGAATCACTTCTGGACTCATCCTTCATGGTTTTTGCTTGTATGGCTTGAAATTGGGCTTCATAAGGAGCCTATGTTTCACTAATGACATATCCAATCCTGGTAGTTCATTATAAGACCATGCAAAACAATTTTTATATTTCTTCAGGACAACCAACAACTGGTCCCTGTCCAGAACTTTCAAACAAGCACTTATATAGGTGGGCCGTTGTATAGAACCTTCTCCTAAGTTTACTTCTTCTAAGGGGTCTTGTGTCTGAGAACTTATTGAAGTTTCTTCTTTGATTTCTTTTAGTTTCGAAGCAACCTCCTTCCTTTGTTCTGTTCCCAGGTTCCCTCCTCCTCATAGACAAAATCTGTCCATAAGGCTTCTTCTTCCTGTATTTCCTGGACTTTTGTTTCAATGTCCAATGCACAGTATTTACCAAGGGCCAAAACTCTAGCCTGCTGCTGCTTCTGTTTGCAGCCAATTATCATAGCTTCTCTCTCTTGCTCCTGTACTTTCTGGACTATTGATTTTACATTCAATGTTGAAAATTTAATTAGAGCCAAAGATTTGGCTTCTTGGACTTCATTTCTTTGCCTACAACCAGGCATCATTGTCATCCTTAATGACAACCTCTTCATCAACACTCTCCTGGACTAAGTGCTTCAGGTGTGTCACTTCCTCATCAGCCGTTACTTCGGCTGAGCCATCAGGTTTCCTCAGTATACTAAGTGGTGTCACTCTCTCAATATACAATTTGGCCTCTGCGAAGTTTGCACAGGCTATGAAGGGTTGAGGATCTGCATCAATTTCCTCTGTCTCTCCATTGCCCAAAGCCATCATTATTTTCTGATGCAAAGAGGAAGGCACACATTTTTTAGTGTGAATCCAATCTCTCCCAAGTAAAGCATTGTATTTAGCATTATTGTCGATTACGAAGAATGCTGTCATGTAGTCCCTGGTTCCCACACTCAGGTTGATGGATAGAATTCCCTGAGCCATCTGTTTGTCTCCAGCGAAACTAGCAATGGTTGTGCTGGTTGGGATCAACCTGGGATTCTTTTTCCCTAGTTTTTTCAAAGAAGATTTAGGTAGTAAGTTCACTGCTGCCCCATTATCTATCAGGACTATGTTCAATTATATCCCATCGAAGAAAGCCTTGATATACAAAGGCTTGACATGTTGTGTCATAGAATTCGAGGGATACTCAAAAGGATATGAGAGGTTAATGCTCACCTCTTATTCGCTCTCATATTCAGTTTCCATTGGGGTAGCCATTCCGGAATTATCCTGTACCATACTCACTTGTGAGTCTTTACTAGAGACTGGAATTAGGTCAAGTTCTTGATCATCTTGGTTCTCATCTCCAGCTTGGAACTCATGAGGTAGTATATGCACCATGTTCACTGATACTGGAGGAAACGAGCCAAACTGGATGGCTGGCTGTACCTGTTTCCCCTCTTGGCTACCTTGATCAGTTACCTCAGAAGCATCCTGCATGCTGCATTCTGGCACTTCATTGCTAACGAGTTCCTTCGAATGGTTTTCCTCGATTAGTTTTTCAACCAAAAATGTTTGCTCGGCCATGAAGGCTTCGAACATTTCTTTTACCACCATTTCTTTCTTTTAGCTTATGCCAATTTCTTCTTCTGTCTCGCTACCACTCTCCATCAGAGCTTTCTCCAATCCTACTAAGCTAACCTTCTCCTTGGCTTTTAGTTTAGAATGAACCTCAACCAACTGTTCTTTGCTGCAACCTACCTTGCTTTGTAGAGTTAGCTTTGGAGTATGGTCTGACTTTGGATTCTTCTTTCCTTCAATCTGGATCAATGAAGAACTCTCTCAACTATCTTTCAGGTCTTGCTGGTACTGGGTGTACCTACGCTGAATTTTCCTCCTTTGTGATCTGAAAATTACGGGGACCATATCTGGTTCCTTCGTTTTTTGGTGTTTAAGCAATACCCAATTGTTGGGGGCTACCAAATGAGGCTTAACCATCCTACCTTGGTCTCCAACATCCCTTTGGGGAGGCACTTTCGTAGGTTTGTTCTGCATCATAAACCAATCTGGAACTCCAAGTATCCACGAACTTACTGACCCAGATGTTAAGCTGGCCTTTTCTTCCTTCGAAGCCATCTTCGAAGCTGGCTGTGTAGGCAATTGCTTGGCCCTAACCTCAAGTTTCGAGCCTGATTCAGGCCTTCGATGAAGATGACCACTTTCTGTCCTACGTGAGGCTGGTCTAGGGGGCCAATCTCTGGCTTTGATCCCAGAACCTGAACTCTTCTCCAGTCTTCTTTCAGAATGACTGCTCTCCATTCTGTAATAGTTAGGTGGCCTGGACTCATATAAGGGCCTCTTGCCTTTAGCATGCATTCTATCAACTGCAGGCTCAACCACTAATGGCTGCTACCTAACACTGGCCGGATACGACCTTTTATTATAAGCATTGGTTGGTTTGGGACGCCTCTGTACATCCCTGTAATATTGTTTCCCATCAACTGGAAGGCCTTTCAACCACTTATAACTCAGTCTGCACCTGGGACACATCCTCTGCATTACGGCTGCCTCTAGGGAATCATCATCCAGTGCTTCTTCATCACAGTCTTCCCTGTGGTGTGAAAAATCTTGTCCAATAGCTGGTAGATTTCTGATGTCCTTCTTGGTAGTTGTCTGATTGGCAATATGCATCTGCACATTGACCTCTTCCAATTCCTGCAGAGATAAATTCTGGAAGTTTGGTACAACAACATTAGCTGTGCTTTCTCCAACCTCTGGAAATGGATTACTGTCGATCCCCATGGCTTTTTCTGTTTTGGCTGGGAATTTCAAACTTCCTTTCCGAATTTGTTCTTGGATCCTGTCTCGAAAAACAATGCAGTTTTTAGTCGAGTGAGACCAAGAGTTATGCCATTTACAATAAAATTTTTCCTTAAGTTCATTTGGAGATGGAATTTTACTCCTTTTGGTAACTTAAGGAAGTTGGCCGCAAGCAAATGATCAAAAATGTCATCTGCCTTAGTTAAATCGAAAGAGTACTTCCTATGAAGGTCTTTCTTTTTAAACAGTTGGTCAATTGTTATATCCTTATGAATTAATGCTTCACAGATCACAGGTTCTTTCCCCACAATCTCTGCTGCATCGATCTCATAATTAGGATCTCTATAGTATGTCTTGTACGATGCATTATTTCGATCCTGTTCCTCCTCTAGTAATGCTTCATACCTAGACACCTTATAGGTTAGTTCCACCAGGTCTCTGAATTCAGTTAAGTCAAACTTCTTTCGAAGCCTGAACTCTAAGCCATTTTGGACCAATCTTACGAATTCTGGCTCTGGCAGGATAACTCTACATTTATTTCGAGCCCTTTAAATCTGGCAATAAACTGAGTAGCCTTCTCTTCAGGCCTTTGACTCAATCTTGCCAAGTCTGCCATGGAAACTTCTGGCTCCGATTGGAAGAATTAGGCATGAAATGCCTCTTCCATTTGTTGCCAAGTCTAGATGGAGCCAGGTGTGAGGTTAATGTACCATACAAATGCTCCCCCAGTTAGAGAGTTTGGGAATAGTCTCAACTTCATATAGTCATGATTAGTAAATTCACCACATTGAGCAGCAAACCTAGCAATATGCTCTACTGTTGATTGGTTTCCATTCCCATAAAAAAGGACAAAATCTGGTATCCTGAAACCTCTTAGGTATTCATGTACCCTATCGACCCATTCTGGGTATGGTTTTCTGTACACAGGAGTTTGGACCCCCCGAGCCATTGGTCCACACATTTCCCTAACAATATCAGCAATTTAGTCCCTAGGGACCATATTTTGTGCCTACTGAACCACTACTGGGGGGACAAACACAGGATTTGGTGGACAAACTTGTGCTTGTGGTCCTCTTGGTCCATAAGGTGGTACATTTGGGACTGGTTGTCCCTGTGGTGCAGGTTGCTGTTGGGGGTGTGGGTAACTTCTTTGAGCCTGTCCTGCGAAGGGACCTGCGAAAGGTGCTGGAACAGGTGTTGTGTCCCTTCCATTTGTGGGAAAACCTTCCAACCCCCTGGGTATAAATTCGAATAAGGGATTATTGTACCCCCTAGTGCCAGGTATGGCTTCGAACGTGGGATTTGGAATCATTCTTATGTCATTTTCTTGTACTGGGCCAGATCCACCAACTTGCATGGCTTCACTATTAAACATTGAAGCATTTTGGCCTGCTATAGGCCTCGAAATGGGTTCGTACCAAGAATGAGGTAGTGGTCTTTCATAATTCTGATTACTAGTTTGACCATTAGAATGTCCATTAACTTGCATAGGCTGTTTATCTCTAACCAATCTTTGCTGAGGGACATTTACTTCCTCCATGTGTCTTGCATTTGTTGGTTGGTGGTTATTCATTCGATCCAAAAAGGATGTTGCCCACCTTTCCATTGTGTTCATTAATTGTTGTCCCATGGAATCTACTAGGCCATCCCATGGATTTATTGGCTGAGTAGATGGAATAGTGGATGGTCCAATTCCTTGGTTTCGTCCAATACTATGAACATGTGGTTCTTGCTCCGAAGTGCTGGTCTGTTCAACCATAGGTTCTGATAAAATAGGAGTTTCCACAGGATGTGTTATCACATTATCCCCTGGATTAGGTATTTCTACCTCTCCTTCCACGCCTTCTTCCAAGCATTCATTTTCTCCTTGTCTTCTACGTCTAGCCATTTCGATGAGTCCCACTGGGCGTGCCAAAAAATATATGTTGGCTTTTTGGCTTTTGAAGGTTATTTTTGTAATTGCGAACGTGCCAGCAAGGATCAATCAGTCCTTACAGAATTTTAATTGCCAACCAATTATCAGACGATTGTGTTGTAATTCTTTCAGCCTCAATGAAAAGGACTTTTACTGGTAGCTTGATTTAGGAGAATTTAAGCACAAGAACAGTTAAATAAAGAGCAATTGAAGTATTTCATTAGTATGAAAAACTTACAATGATCCAAACTCAGCCTCGTAGAGGTTTACAGCGACAATCTACTTGAAACTACTCCTATGAATGAAGTGCAGTGCAAGAATTTAAAGTACAGGAATGTAAAGAACAGGAAATGTAGAGACTGGAAATGTAAAACTGGAAAGAAAAATATGTAAAGTAAGACTGGTTTGTTGGATCTGAGTCTAGGGGTTTTTTCTGGGACCTTCTCTGCTATTTATACTTCTCAAGGATGACCATCGAACTGCACTTCAAACCGTCGAACTGCTCCTCCATGATCGTTGATCATGCTGACTTATAAGTAGTTCCACTACGCCATCACTTGCAGTTGGGCTTCCCTCTTGTATTTGAATTTGAATGTGAGTAACCGTTGAAGCCACGTCACCTTGCATCTCTTTACTGATCCAATGCTACTCAGATCACGTGAGAACCAATATTAACTGCCACGTGTACGATCAGGATCGAAGACTTGAATAATCTTCATATATTACCCTTACTCTGCCACGCGTCGAATTGTAACTGGCCTTTTACAAAATATGTAGCCAACAGCTATTATTTTAGTTATGATCCAAAAACTCTTTGATTATATCTTATGTGGTGTTTGGTTATATTTTTTTTTTTTCTTATAATTATAACTCTCATAGAATTGAGTTGTTATAACTTATTTATAGTACACACCTTTTTACCATAATATTACGAATAAATATGTATATACTTGTAGAAAATTTATTTATCTAAATTTATACCTAGGATATGGCTTGATATTTAGTTTTTGTGGATATAAAATTATTAATTCTGAGTTTTATAATATTAGTTTTTATTTAATATATGGGTTTGTTTGGTGGGCTTGGGATTGTAATACTAGTTTAGGGCTGGATTTTGGATGAGACTTCTAGGCCCGAAGTCAGACTAGGTTGTACTTGGGCACAAGAGTTTTTTATATATTTTTTAACTTAAAGCCAACTGAGTCTGAACTTAACCTGATGTTTGTCCACCACTAATATAAATACTACCAAATTCTAACAATGGCAGGACAAAAAATGATTTTTAATTTGTCATCTTGTGATTTTTATATACAGGAGGAATCCTTTTGACAAGAATTCTATTTGCCTTATGTGCGTTTGTATTTTTAATCCGTGAGTTTAAGAGAAGGCATTTATCGATGTTTGATAACATTGAAGGTTATCTACGAAGTCAAAATCACCTCATGCCAATTAGCTACTCTTACTTAGATATTAAAAAGATGACCAAAGGTTTCAAGGACAAGTTGGGAGAGGGAGGCTATGGCTCTGTCTACAAAGGAAAGCTTAGAAGTGGTCATCTTGTAGCGATAAAAGTATTGGGCAAGCCCAAAGCCAATGGACAAGAATTTATCAATGAAGTTGCTACCATAGGAAGGATTCATCATGTTAATGTAGTTCAACTAATTGGATATTGTGCAGAGAGATCTAAAAGAGCTCTTATATATGACTTCATGCCAAATGGGTCTCTAGAAAAGTATATATTTTCTCAAGAAGGATATATACCATTGAGTTGTAAGCAAATGTATGAGATTTCTCTAGGAGTGGCTCGTGGGATTGAATATTTGCATCGGGGTTGTGACATGCAAATTTTGCATTTTGATATCAAGCCTCACAACATTCTTCTTGATGAGAATTTTACTCCAAAAGTTTCCGACTTTGGGCTTGCAAAATTATATTCAACTGATGATAGCATTGTGACTTTGACTGCAGCAAGGGGGACAATGGGCTATATGGCTCCAGAGTTATTCTACAAAAACATTGGAGGTGTTTCATATAAAGCTGATGTTTACAGTTTTGGTATGTTATTGATGGAAATGACTGGTAGGAGGAGGAATTTGAATGCCTTTGCTGATCATACAAGCCAAATTTACTTTCCTTCTTGGATTTATGATCAATTCAAAGAAGGAGGGGACATAGAAATGGGAGAGACTAATGAGGAGGAAGGGGTGATGGTGAAGAAGATGATAATAGTGGCTTTGTGGTGCATACAAATGAAGCCTAGTGATCGTCCTTCGATGAACAAAGTTGTAGAAATGCTTGAAGGAAATGTTGAACAATTGCAGATGCCTCCCAAACCTTTTCTATGCCCACAAGAGATGCCAACTGAAGATCATAGAATTGACACAGCCATCAGGTGAATGCATAAATTCCATCACTTCGAATGTAAGTGAACCTTAAATGGTTTCATATCAAATGCTTCATATTTAAGTAAATTATAATTGTCAGCATCCTCTGTTGTTTATGTATTATTGAGGCAGCCTTATTAAACATATGATGGGGAAACTATATATGCATCATTAGATTAAATTTTTGTATGAAAACTAGTATTTCATTTAGATAGCTTCCTTTGGATTGCATTTCAATTTTTCGTGAAAGATTTTAGTCAAAACTAGCTTGATTGGAGCTATGCAAGTATAAATTTTTGTTTAATTTGGATTCATTTGTCATTGTTTAGAAATATTGCTTTGACACTGTACAATAACACCTAAAAATTTTAATTGTAAGTTATGGCATTTACAATAAAGAGAAATAAATTAAATACACAAAATATAATTTAAACGTGATTTAGCAATATGGTTACATTCATAGAGGGAAGGAAATCAAATTCACTACTTGGAATAAAAATTACAGAACTTTGAACATCTAAACTTAACCAGTCTACAATAAAAACTCTAACAAAAAATTATAACACATACCTCTAAAACTTTGGATCAGATGTGTTGCCTCAGACCTCTGCATGGGCCTAGGTGAAGCATGATTTGGCTTTTTACTCTAATTTTCAACTTCAACCCTCCACCTCCATAAAAAGCCCCTTATAGTAATTTTGAATATGTAGTAAAAAATATAAGACATATCACAAAAAAAGCTTTCACCTTAAACCAAAAAAGTAAGTTGGAACAAATAAAGATTAATTTTCCATTAAAAAAAAATCTTTTAAAAGATCAGCATTTTATAGGATGATAATATCTAATAAAATATTTAGTTACATTTTTTTCTTTTTAACCACATTAATCCTTGGAAATTTGTACAGATTTACGGGTCTTGCTTTGCTTAGCTAGTTGATTTCACTTTTTTTCTACAGTAGTTAGCTGATTTCACTGTTTTTTTCTTCTTCTTGCGCTGTGTCTGTACTGGACTCTCCAACACCACTAACGCTTTGTTTGTTTCGGTAGAATTTTTTTTTTTTAAATATTTATTTTTTAGTTTTTAGGATAATGAAAAATGAAAAATGAAAAATAAATTTATTTAAATGAATATTATTTTTTAGTTTTAAAAAGTGTAAATTATTTTGGAATTAAAGGTTTAACAATTCCATCCCAATCACTCTACTAATATGATTTTTTTCAATAATAACCTATACTCAAATATTTAAGAGAAGAATTATTTGAATTTTCAAAACAACACTAGCGAGCTCAAAAAACGTCCAAAAAAAATAATTATTATAGCAATACTCTCTGCGGTGTAGTGTGGTATAATTTGATGATAAAATTATAACTAAATTGTGGATGGTGACAAATTTATTATCAGTAATCAAATCGCAAATTAGGCAGTTTTACTTGTTAGTTAATTGAAGAATAATTTTAAACAATTATCAAACGTATGCAAAAAATATATAACACTATTTTGAATAATATTTTGTATACATATAATACTAATTTGAAACAAATTCTACATCTCAAATATCACTCACATTTAATTTTAATTTTATATTACATTGGAAATAAATAAATATATATTATGTATATACGTATTAACTATGGCAGAGGGTAAGGCTGCGCAAAATACTACCTAATTCGCTAAAACTGCCCAATTCTCACAATTTCATCTACTAACTGCGAATTAAACTTTGAAATTTATATTCGCCTTCAAAACCACTCTATTATAGTTAATACATACATTTTTTCAATCCCTGATGAAATATCAAAGTAAAAATGAGTGTGAGAGAGATTTATGTGAAATTTATTACAAATTAGTAGTTATATTTATGAAAAATATATGTAAAATTAGTTTGTATTATGTATATGAAATATATTATGCAACTTAGTGTTATATATTATGAAAATATTTGATAATTGTTTTAAAATATTCTTCAATAAGCTAGCAAATTGAAAACGCTCCAAACTGCCCAAACCTTGATTTGATTATTTGCCAATCTGCCATTCACGGTTTGAGTTATAATTTTACTCTCAAACCAACTGAACTGTATCGTGGACACTCCTAGTAGAAAGGGAGGATTTCATAGATGGATTATAAATTTGAAATTAATATCAAATTAACTAGCAATTAGCAAGTGAATCGGTGCAAATTAAACAATTTTTGCTAATTAAACAATATTTTGCATAAACTTACTCTCCATTCTATTCATGTAATGAAAGATTTTCATTTCTTATCTAATGGTTATGAAAAATGAATGTAAAATTATAGTTATTTTAACAATAATATTTGGTCTACACAAAATCCTTAGCCCGACTATGCCCAAATTACGTGGCACCAATAAAAGCAAAAAAAGACCCACGTATTTCTTTGCTCTGTTTGTCTACACCAACAGTCCTCTCTCCCTCTTTTCTCTCTTTCTCTTAAACAAACAATGGTCTCTCTCTCTCTCTCTCTCTCTCTCTCTCTCTCTCTCTCTCTCTCTCTCTCTCTCTCTCTCTCTCTCCTCTCTCAGATATGAATTGTGAAGGAAAAAAGAAGGGAATGGGTAATGGTGTAAATTTGACCCGACCCAGGCTCAAACAGGCCCATGTTGGGCCTCGCGAGCTCTCGCCGAAATTCAGGCCAGCCCACAGGCGAAAAAATTAGGCCCAGGCCTAGGCTCGGGGGATATTCGGGCTTTGGGCTGGCTAGTGGGCCTGCGCTCGAGCTTGGGCTCAGCTTGAACATTTTTTTCTATTTTTTTATTTTTTTTCACCAAAAGTTTTATTTTTTTGCGCCAAATATGACATTGGACCTTGGCTAGGCCCATCTGTCAAGCCAGGCTTCAAAATGATGGCCCAGGCCCAGGGTCCCAGGCTGGGCTCGAGCCTAATCGGATCGGGCCCATCTCGGGCCGCCCACGAGCCGCGGGCCATTTTTACACCCTTAAGAATGGGTGATTGGAGAACTGACCTCTACACCATCATCGTCACTTCTCCGCCAACCACCATGAACCACCTACCCTCTTTCATGAACCTCGTCATTGCAAGTTGAACCCCCTTTTTTGCTGTTGTAGATCGCGAGTCATTGCACTAGACTGAGAAACAAGAATGGTAGGACATGGTGGGTTCAAAAGCACCATGTTCACTCTCTTTCTTGAAAACTCTAGTGATCAAAACCCACAAGACCTCCATTTTGACACAAACTCCACATCTTTTCACCCACATTTTTCCCCCTCTCCTCCCCTTTCCCCCCCCCACACAAAAACTACCTTTTTTTTCTTTTTGCTCTAACCTAGTTTGTAGAAGCAGAACCACTACTCTCAACTGAACTTAAGGGTTGGTTTGGCATAAACTAAATAATACAAAAAGTCAAAAAGTCACTATCCTATTTAAGTCACATCATCTTATTTAAATCACATCACCTCTCTAACACATCACATCAAACCCAACCCATATAAGCCAATAAGTCAAAAAGTGCAGTAAGAAAATAGAGATGGGTTGTGTTGCCTCAAAAATAGGGATTTCATCACCTAAAATAATTTAAATTTAAAGAAATATTTTATCCACAATTCTGATAGTTGCATCCACACCACTCTGTTTTCTTATTCTTCTATTAATCTCTTGGCTCTTGCTCACATTAAAATCAAAGGAAAATGGAGGTAAAAAGGGCTGAGAGCAATTGGAGTCGAGAGAGAGAGAGAGAGAGAGAGAGAGAGAGCAAGAGGGGTGGTCGGTGGTGGATAGTAGTTGTGTTGGAAAATAATCAACTTGTTTGGTTTTAAAACTCAAGATTCACTTTTCAAAAAATTGAAATTTTTTCTGTTTCATGTTTTTTTTTTTTTTACTTATTTTTTTTATTTTTTAGATACAACTAATATAAATACACTTAACAAGTATAATATTTGTGAAAAAAATCTTTAAAAAATTCACTAAATACCAAAAATATAAAAAAATAAAATAAAATAAAAATTCAGTACATTTTTCAGATTCTTGTGTATTTATTGATTTTTTAAAATATTTTTTTACAAATATTTTACTTTTTAAATACATCTAAGTAAGGTACATCTAAAAAAGTAAAAAAAAAATACTTACAATTTTTAAAATATTCACTAAAAATAAAAATTAAAAAAAATACGAAAAACAAAAAACTCAATTTTTAGAAAATTGAATTCAAAAAATTTAAACCAAACACAGTGAATGATTTTTCGACAACTTTAACTCTAAATTAAAGTGGAACCGAACAGCCCGTTGAGGTGGGTCCGAGTGGTTTTGTATTTTCTTAAGTAAGAAGATTACAATATAAAAATGATGGGCCAAAACTATTGAGTTGTGAATGAGAATTGTTTCATAAAGTGGGCATCAATAAATTTGGGCTTAGATTTCGAGTTAGTCTTGGTTTGGATTGAGCCTAGGCATGTGCTTGTGCATACGCTAGGTTTGGTCTTAGACTTTAACTTGTACTTAATCTTAAGCTTGGGCTAAGCTATACCGTGTTGGGCTTAGCTTATGCATGTGTTTGAGATTCGACTTGGAGCATTACGTGCTTGTCACATAGATCGATTTCAGTGATCAGACGAAGAAAAGAAATAGAGGATGCCCTGAGAGTGAAGCTAGGGCTTCTAATCAGATATTCGAGAGATTTTGATTTCTTTGGAGTGTATGATGGACATGAAGGCTCACGTGTCGCGCACGCTTGTCGTGACCGGTTACACCGATTACTAGTGAAAGAGATTGAAGAAGAGGAAGAAGATGGAGTGGAAATGACGTCGTTGGATTGGAAGAAGGTTATAGTGGGGTGTTTTAAAAAGATGGATGAGGAAGTGAGTGATTGTGGAAGGGCGCCGGAGAGTACAGCGGCGTTGTTGGTGGTGACAGTAGGTTCGACGACGGCGGCGGTAGTGGTGGGAGAGAAGGAGGTGGTGGTTGTGACTTGCGGCGATTCGGGAGTTGTGCTGTCTCGAGGAGGTGTTGCAATATCTCTATCTGATGATCATAAGGTAATTTGAAGTAGTATAATTTTGATCTTAATAGAGATCATAATTTTATAATATATTATTAAAATTTAAAACTTGTAAAAATTTGTTAATGTGATTATGAATGAGAGATTTTTATTCATTGAATGAGTCATGATCTTAATTATGTAAGTTTTAAGAAAAATGAAGAACACTAATTTATGTAGTTGAGCACATTGTGTGTATGCCCACAAACCAAAATGTCAGTCAGTTACATTATATTTGATTCACTCAAATAATTTACATACACGAAAACACCTATGTTTATAGGTGAAGAATACGATCATATCTTGTAATTATAGGGATTAAGCCTAATCAATGATCCAAATTCAAGCCACAAATCATGCATTTGATTTGTGTAAATTGAAGAATCAATTAATCTGTAAGGACAGATTGCATCAATAACTCTAAACCCATAAACTTATCAAGATATCAATATATTGGTTTTGATGAATCAAACGTTCTATATATTTATTTTTTTATAAAGATCTATTTTAATCTCCCATTTATTTCGCAATTCTAGACTATTTTTGTTGATATGATCATTTTTTTGCACAGCCTAATAGACCTGATGAGTTGGAAAGAATCGAAGGTGCTGGTGGAAGGGTTATAAACTGGAATGGGCGTCGAGTCTTTTGAGTTCTTGCTACATCGAGATCTATAGGTATGTAAAACGTTGTTGTGATTTACAGATTTAGTTTACGATTTCATTGATACATAGATCATACATGTTTCTCAACAAATTAACCAAAACTAATTTTGTGATTTTGAGTGGTTGATTGCTTTAGATTAGGTAAATTGGATTGTCTTTTCTTGGTGTCCATTTAACATTTGTGTTCTCCATGTAATTAGCTCTCTGTGTTTGAGCTGCTTTTGGTAAACCCTGCCTAGAAATAACTGCTATTGAGCTGATTCTTTGAAAAATCATGATTGAGTTTTATAGCATTTAAATCAATTGTATCAGCTGTGAACCAATCGTATTGGTTGTGAATTGAATCATGCATTGCCTATGAACATACATATTACAAATCAGCTGATATGCATGTCATTTTTATTCTCATTGATATACCAGAGTATATGTCACGACCCAAACCTGCCCCTATAGGTTTAGCATCGTAACCGGCCAGTAATCCTGAGATTACCGAAGGCCTCTTGTCAATGATCAAATAAAAAGGGGTTAGCGGAAGCTCATATACAAATTTCACATCCATAGAGCTGTGCAGACATACATGGGACGAAAAATTTAAAACTTAATTTACAAGTTTGTGACATCATCCTCGCGTCACCATATATATAGATACACAAAAGATATGCTCAGTTAGTAACAGAAGAAATACAAAAACAAGTCTTAAACTGGACCACTTCTCAAATAAGAACCTCCTTAGGAGGCACAGTGGATAGCTGACAAAACAAAACTCCAGGCAATTAACTCTGAGCTTGGTTACGCACCTGGTCACCTACATATATAAATAATACGGTGAGCTGGAGCCTAGTGAATAACAATAGAGTAAAGGGTTTATGAATGATGTCCAAAACAGATTTAGAAATCAGAGTTCATATCAGAAACAGATTCAGATTCACATACTTATCCAGAAGTCATAAACAGTTATATATGGTACATCTATTAGCTATCAGATCAAATTGGTCCTAAGACCCACATGTATAGCAGATACCGACGACCATAAAGGTCAAAACCTTGTGCACAAGTAGCAATGATATTGTATCCCCCAGGTGAGGGCTACGTGAACATAGACCACAGTATTGTTTCCCCCAAGCAAGGGCCATATGATCATAAGCCACGGTATTGTTTCCCCCGGGCGAGGGCCACGTGCATATTGGCCATAGTATTGTTTCTCTCTCGAGAGGGCCACGTCAACTAAGGATGCCATAAATACATTTCAGAATATTGGACATTCATTCATGATTCACAAAATAGCATTTCATAAACCATATCATATCTTATCATTCTGAAATTACTTATAATCAAACATAGCTTTACAGAGTTATTACTCACAGATAGCTCCGGTAGCAGAATAGTCAGAACAGACGGATCAGACAGTCTATAGCGCATGACCTATACAAACACATAGTGGATACACATTGAAACATACGCTCGAAAAACACTTAACTCATTCTAGGTGTGTTTCTAATATTTGTCCTCATTATTATGTCTTAATTAATGCTTAGAAATGCCTAAGATGCAATGAGGATGCCAAAATGTAAGTTGAAACACTTAGTCAAGTTTTCAAAAACAGGACAATTCGCTCAAGCGTAACTTTGGTCGCTCAAGCAGACCCCTTGGTCTGCAAAACTTCTAAGTGCTCTCATTTTACGCTCGAGCGAAGGGCTTAGTCGCTTGAGCCAATAAGGAAAACAAAGGGTGGTTGCTCGAGCGCAGGTTCTGTCGTTCGAGCCTAGGCCCATGACTACAAAAGTATTGGGACCTCGAATTTTATGCTCAAGCCAACTCTTGGTCGCTTGAGCCAAGGTGCAAAACAAATTGTGGTCGTTCACGGGCAGATTCTGTCGCTCGAGCCAACCCCTAAACTCTACAAAAGTACTGGGAGCTTGCATTCTTCGCTCGAGTGCAACTCTCACCGCTCATGCGAAGAGTGTAAATTCCGAAAATTCCAGATTGCTCTCTAAGCTCCAAAACTCAAATTCAAAGCTTCAAAACGCATCCCTTGGGCCCAAAACTTGAGAAAACATGTCTAAACTTATAAAAACAACATGAATTAAAGATCATTTCACAAAATCAAGGCCCAAAAGCATGCCAATTGTTCAAAATCAAACTTGAAATTGTGAAAACATAATATGCATGCAATGGTATGAACTCTAACCTTCCAAAACATGATCAAATAAGGTAAAATGACGTAGAATGTGATGAATTCTCAAAACCAAACTAGAATTACAACATGCATGAAAGAATTCTTTTGAAAATAACTTTAAAACTTCATGAAATGCACATGCATGCATGAATTGGTTCCCAATTCCTTTCTTTTAGCTTAATTCCCATGCTAATTCACCTATTTCACTTGATTTCATGTACTTAACAACTCAATTACATAACTAAAGAGTTGAAGTCTTACCTTTAAGTCTTAATTTGCAAGAATTCCAAGTTGTATTCCCAAATTTCAAGTCTCTAGCTTAAGTTCAAGCTAATTCCTCAATCTTTCTCTTTTTGGTCTTAATCTCTAGCGCTCTCTCTCTCTCTCTCTCTCTCTCTCTCTCTCTCTCACGTTTTAGTGTTAAAAGAAATGAAGGT
Source organism: Camellia sinensis (assembly GCF_055761805.1). Lineage (NCBI taxonomy): Eukaryota > Viridiplantae > Streptophyta > Magnoliopsida > Ericales > Theaceae > Camellia > Camellia sinensis. The sequence continues at coordinate 17,070,279 of NC_138968.1, forward strand.
GAGATGATTCTAAAGTGTACACATAAGCCTTATATAGGTCAATTAGTGAAGTTTAATTAAACTAGGCTTAAGACTAATCTATTAGCATTATTATATTCTAATAATTTGATTCCGAATCAAATTTTAATTAAACCTACCATAAAATTCTAAAAATCTCAAATTACACATAGCCTAGACAATTTCATGATCGAATGCCGACAAGGCCTTCAATTCGTTTACCGAAACGGAAACACAGACAGATATTTCTACCATGAATAGATATAAACACAATTAACCCATAGCACATGCAATTAACTCAAAACTTCATCTTAATTACTGATTAAGCATTCTTAAATAAGGTTTAGTAGCTAATCACAGGTCAGGGTTGTTACAGTATATTGACATTGAAAGAAACAAATGGGTATGCCAATATTTAGAAGTGGACTGCCATATATCACTTTTTTTCCCCATCATTTTATGTCACCAAATTACACTACAATGAAAGAAGGCAATGTTTATGCCAATACCCTCGCAAAGTTTGAAGCTAAGCAACCGGAGGACTTGCTTGTAGTGAATGACCCTCCAGCGGAGATACGCAGCCTCTTGGTTACGGACATCCTAGGAATTTTGAGGGAGAGGGCTTAACCTTCTTCCCTCCTTTTTTATTTCCGATGTACCTATAAAAAAAAATTACACGACAAGATGTTATGTGTTTTCATTAATTTCTTAATAATTATCTCCAAACAAGAGAATTAATCATAAGAATTCATGTTAATAGGCGATATAAAATGGTGAAAAACAACTGGTGACATATTTTATATCTCTATTTAGAACCATGCCAACATCCAAATCTCTATTTTAGAAAATATTCATGTTAAACATTTAGGTTAGGCATTGCATTCTATTTCTCATCTATTTTTCATTTTGTGAAATCTTTTGTGCACTTAAATTGGTTTTATTGAATATTGAGTTCATGTTGGGCATTGCCATAGACCATAGCAAATCACTAATCCATTTCACCATTGTTTTTAGATACTTTTTAGTGCTTTGTAGAAATGTAAACACTTAACAATATTTCTAAATTATGAACCATTGATGCAGGGGATCACTACCTCAAACCATTTGTAATACCGAAACCAAAAGTCAGAGTGAGTAGAAGAACCAGTACAGATGAATTTCTAATTCTCGCAACTGACAGCTTATGGGACGTGGTGTCAAACAACTTTGCATGCTAGGTCGTCAGGAGATGTCTAGATAGCAAAATGAAGAGGAGAAGACTTAACGAAAGTAGATTCAGTGAGGGCGTAAATGAAAGCCATGTGTAGACACCCCATTTTTGACCGACCTTAAGACTCAGACGTCACCGATTGAGCGCTTGGTGATGTTGCATATCGCGCTCGTTCAGAAGTCTCAGAATCGTGGCCGTGTGCCCTGCCTCCGGATTTCCGAACCCTCTTCTGTGCCTTGCCTCGGTTTGCGAACCAGGCTCGGTTTTCTCTGTTTCTTTTCCTGAGGGGAGGGGGAGGTCCTGTAGACCATCTCTCAGTGGCCGTGAGCTACATTTTGTGGCTGCAGGCCATTTTGCCCATTTCGGAGCTCGGTTCCTGGTTTTTCGGAACCGTTGGCCGTGCGCCTCGGTTCGGGACCGCTTAACCATCTCCGTTTGCTCTGATTTTTGGCATACTTCTTATTTACTCCCTTTTGAGGGACACTGAGGTCTGAGAGACCCACTTTGTGGTCGAATGCCACTTTCGGTATTTAACAGGCAGTTTTCGGGGCCCCGAACTGCGCGTTTTGGCCCCCGAGCATTCGTTTTGCATCGGTTTTCGTTCATTTTTGGCAGGTATCTCTGTTTCATCACCAGGAAGGCCGTAGAAGGGTGGGAGGCCAGCAATTGTTTCAGCAACCAGTTATATTCCTCCTGCGCCCTCCGATGCCCGTTTTTCTTCACTTCCAAGCCAATGTTGAACAACCTTGGGCCATTTTCTCGAACTTTTAACCACATATTTGTGTTGTACACACATGGGAGGACACCAAAAGTTGGTGGCCGGCCAGTAATTCCACCTGACCCTTTTGAACCCTTCTTAAAAATGGTTTGTTCTCTCTCCTGTTTTACAGTTAACAAATTTGAACCACAGGGTTGTGTTGAGGGCATCTGGGAGGACACCTATTTGTGATGGCCGGCCATTAAATCACCTTGACCCTTTTGACCCCTGGCCGGCCGGCCATGGGAGGTGGCCGGCCGGCCACCTGCAGCTCCAAAAACTAGCCGGCCATAATCCTTACAGTGTGTACTTTACAGCTGTATAGCTGTTTTTCCCCAAAAATATCTGTATCCGGGGGACAGCTTTTGGGGGAAAACATGGTCCTTTTCCCCTACCTTTTCCTCTCCATTTCTCCCTCTCCTTGGTCCATATAACCAGCCTCCAATATTGTAAGAAGGGTTGGGAAATTTTTGCCTTCAAGCCTTGCAACATATCTCCCTCTATCTCTCTCTTTCAAGCAAGAACAACCAAGTTCTACCACCTTTTCTTCATCACCACCTAGCATCACCACCACTACTCCATTTCCAGCAGCTTGGGGAGCTTTCCAGCAGCTAGGAGGCATCACTTCTCAAGCCAAGAAGCAACCAAAGACTTGTCTTCAAGGGTGAGTAGCATTTCCCCCTTTTTGGTCCATTTCTTGTATCATTTATAAGCCATACATGCTTGCTGTTTTGAGCTCCGGCCCTAACTGAAAATGGCCTTATTTTGAGCTCTTTTTCACTTTTGTTTAAGGGCCTCTCACTGTTTGAGGTCCCCATCTCGCACTTGCTTCATTATCCCTCTTGTATGCCATAATCTTGCATAGTAATTTTGGCCTATGTATGATCTGTTTTGGAGCATGATGTAAACTGTAAATAGGCTTATTTTGAGCCCTTCTTCAACATTGAAGAAGGGCTCATCACTGTTTGGGACCTCCATGTACCACTTGTCATTATACCCCTCTTTGGTCCCCATTTTTGCATGATTTATTAGCCTATTGTGCTTCTGTTTTTGGGCAATTTTCAGAACTAGAAACAGTCTTATTTTGGCATCCTCTTCATGTTTCATTAAGGATATTTCACTGTTTGAGGCATCCTTCACATACTTTGTGTTATATCTCTCTTTTTGATCATATTTTTGCATGATATTTTTGGCTTGTATGCATACTGTTTTGGGTCCGGCCATCAACTGTAAAATGCATTATTTTTGGTCCCTCTTCAATGTTGTTGAAGGGTCCCTTTGTGTTTAAGGCCAAAAACCTTCACTTGCTTCTTTGCCCACCTTTTGGCCCATTTCTTGCATGAGAGTTTAGCCATACCTGTGCTGGTTTTTGTGGTTTTCCATAAACTGTGAAAGATCATTTTTTAGGCCCCTCTTCAACTTTTTTGAAGGGCCCTAATCTGTTTGGGGACAGAAGCTGTGAGTTGCTTCTTTATCTCACATTTAGGGCCATTTTTGCATGCTAGTTTTGCCCTATTTCTGTTTGCTGTTTGGCCATGCTTTGAACTGTAAAAATGCTTATTTTGGGGCTGCCTTGCTTCTTTCTTTTCATTCCATGTACCAATTATGCATGCTTTGTATAGCTGTAAGCCATTTCATGTACCTAGCTTTGCATTTCGGGAGAAATTCCATGCATCGGGTGTCATTTCGCTTGGTTTCGGGGCTGTTTTACCCCTCATTTTGCTACTATTTTTTGCATGTTTGCATATCATATTCCATGTCTTTGCCATGTCTCATTAGAGTGGCATTTCGGTGCCTGAGGGTCGGTCCTCGGTTTGCGTGCACGCGTGCACGCATTTCGAGTTGTCTTGTTTTCATCTGATGGCCTCCTGTGTGAGTGTGGCTGAGGCTCTCTCATGTTGGTGTAAGCCCATTTATTGCATTGCGTATGCCATTTCATCCATAGCATTGTGTATGCTCGGCTGTGTATTACCTCGTATAGCGTGTATGCCATTCCATAACATTGTGTGTGCTAGGATTGTATCTTAGTTGCATTTCATGCATTTCATGCATATTGCATCGTGTTCGGGATAGGAGTTAGCCCGGGCACAGAAAACGAGGTGCATTTCGTACTCCGAGTGACGGAATGTGTCTCAATTCTCCAGTCACCGACACTCCGGATTATCCATGATGGAATTAGGTTTTAGTTGTGTTTTCATATGCATTCATTCTATATTAAATTGTGCAATTAGACTCCTCGGCCATCATGCCTCGATATGCGTGATTGGTGGCACGAGGATCGAGGCATGCATACATTTGTGAAAATACATTGCTATGCCCCTTTCCTGCTCTCTGTTGCAGCAAATCAAGAATCAGCGGTCTTCCGAGGATTGGCACGCATTTCAAGAACAAGTGTAAACAGAGGCTAATCGGGGCATCGTCATGGATTTCCGCACAAGGCAGCCCAGACATGCATCATTCATCAGAAGCAAGGCAGTCCCTGGCTTGCACGCCAGTTTTTTACAGCTTTCTTGGTTAATTTGTAATGGACTGTAATATTCTTTTATTCGGGACTGTATATTTATTCGGACCCTCTGCGCGAGGGCAATGTTGTAATAAGTGTGCGTGAGTGTGATGTATGTCTTCCAACCCCACGTCTTTCTTCCCTTTTATTTACCTGCTTATGATGTTAGATTAGGGCATATTTCAATTAGCATACAGTATGATAGCATGTTTGCATTCATTCATCTGTTTTGCATGCACCGGGCTCGGCGCATCATACTAACTGCATTTGTATTTCAATTCCAAGTTGAATACATGTTTAGCTGTAGCATCATCATATGCCATGTTTAGAACAGCCGAGCCTGCTATAGTTGCATTTTGCATGTGTTGCATTAGGCATTTCTGTATACTTAGGATCATGCATGATTTCTAATGTAAACTTCTGTTTTGGCTTGGCGTACTTGGTAAGTTTTATGCTTTAGCATCCTTACATGCGTGTGAGTGAATGCCATGATAGCATGCTTACCATGAGGCTATATGCTTATGTGATATAACTGCCTGAATGCCTGTGGGTGAAGGTTGGGTTATTTGGATTGGAACGAATCATCAACTGTGAGTTTTAAGCCCACTAGATAGTGGCAAAACCATCTTTTCTAAGCCCACCCGAGGGTGGCAAAATCTGCATTTTAAGCCTACTTGCGAGTAGCAAACCATCTTTCAAAAACAAACATGAAATCTTTTGTTCCAATTCAGGCGACTCAGTCTATAATTGTATGCTGTGCGCATCACATAGTAATCTAGGCTAATAACCGGAATAAGAACACACAATGTTTTCAAAAATAGATATCATGGTTAGTAGAGGCCGGTCTCTGACCGGGCGAGCGGGGGTGCTCACGAAGTGACCTTCCCCAATCGTACCCAAGTTCCCGAGCCGAGGCAACTTTGGTGATGACGGACACGTGGCCTTAGGCAAACGAGTCAGGGTTTCCTAAATTTTTCCCAAAATAAAATATTTAGGTGGCGACTCTGTATCTGGCAAAGCAGTCAATGTTTGACACTTCTTTCAAAAAAAATCTGTTTTCTCAAAACGATTTGCCAGATTTGGACTCTTTGGTTCAGACTTAGAACCGTGACAAATTTGAGAGTCCTGAGCTGTAGTGACCCCAAATGAACAGAACGGGAGCTCACCCTCCCGGGAGCGTTCGGGGACGTCTACAGTTTCTGGCGACTCTGCTGGGGATTTAGAGAACTTAACTCGAACTCATGATATCTGTTTTTGACTACACTTGTGTGTTTCTTTGCATTGCATTTGCATTGGTGCGCCTAGGACACCGTGTTTGCCATCTGCTATTCCTGAACGGTTTGCCGGAGGCTTGTCTTGTCAAGGCATGACCATAAGGCTGACCGATTGTGGGCTCTGCCAGTATGGGAACACAAACCCCGGTTTTACCGGGGCACCCTTTTTGACCATTCGACCTAGTGCATATTCGGATCCATAGTGACCATTCCAAACTAGGACAGGTTGCTTACCCGTTTATAGGTTGTTTGAAACCGCTGCGTGCGTAGTGAAACCCTAGCTCCTGACAAAATAGGACAGGGAAACCTTACCCCAACATAGGGGTGTTTTGGCTCTCACTTGTCTGCTATGTGCTTTTAGAGTGCGTCTCTATAGGAATGCATGTATCAGTCTACAAGTTTGGGCATCAGGCCTGCGGGCATCAGTATTTGGAAGAATCAGTTTTACCTGAGGGTATCAGTTTACGGGCAGAATTCAGTAGAGGGCACACTCATTCAACTATGTTCGAACTATGCTCGTATCTGTTCAGATGGAATCAGACTGAGATGCTGTCTATTTTCTCTTTTGTTAGGGTAGTCTAGGAACCATAGCTTCAGAAGGCTTCGATATTCCCCGAGGTTCATCGAACTTGTGCTGATAGACTTTGTCAGGTCAGAGATTCAGTTCAAGGGCAATCAGTGTTCCTTTGCCAGAGGCAGGGTAAAAGGGCTAGTCAGGCACAAATCACCAGTTCAGCAGTTACCAGATCAGTGGCCCTTATCCGCCCCACCAGTGAACAGTCAGGCTGAGGTCTCAGTTTCTACTGCAGGGATAGATACCAGTCAATCAGATGGATCAGCAGAACACGTCAGGGATGGAGGCAATGATGCGCCAGATGCAAGAAAGTATGAAACTCATGCAGCAAGATGCTGTCCGCCAAGAAGAATTCTCCAAGCAGCAAGCTGCAATCATGGCTCAGCAGGCCGAGCTCATCACCAAGCTGCAACAGCAAAGCGGCGCGTCCGCTTCATAACAAGTTCCTCCCCCAGCAGGAGTTCCAGCACCTGGGGAGACTCCAAACGTCCAGGATGATACGGACATTCTAGGCGGGCCGGCTCCGCCCCCAATTTTACCCCAACTATCCAAAACACCTACCAATCTACAGGACTCTCCCTTCGAGTTCGAGGTCGATCCCACAGCGTTGAAGTTGAGCAAGCTTGAAAAGTTGTTCAAGAAATCCCAGGGGGTAAAGTCCATCCCGGACATTGAGGACGGGTACACCGACGCAGCTGTAACTCTGCCGGACAGGTTCAAGATGCCTCACATCGACCGTTTTGATGGGTCAGGAGATCCCATGGTCCACCTGAGTTTGTTTTCAGATGTTCTGCACCCGATGGGCTTGACAAGATTACAAAAGCTCTCCCTTTTTGGCAGGACCCTGTCGGGTATTGCGGTCATCTGGTACGCCAAATTGGAGGATTCAGTAAAACGAAGCTGGGATGAGATGGTCGAGGCCTTCGTTGCGCAGTACTCCTATAACACGCAAATCGAGGTCACAACCCGTGATCTTGAGACAACAAGGCAAGAGCCTAAGGAGAGTTTTTCTGATTTCGTAGCCCGCTGGAGGGCCAAGGCTTCAATGATGACCCTGAGACCTACTGATAAGGACCAGATCAGGATGATTGTGCTCAATCTCCAGCCAAAACTGATGCAAAAGATGATTGTACTCCCCTTCCCTACCTTTTCTGATTTACATGAGATGGGGGTACAAATTGAGGATGCTATGAAGCAGGGCCTTCTTGACCAGGAGAAAGAGCAGCCCAGGAGGGCGTTTTCCCGCAGTTCAAATGCGACCACCAGTGGTGATGCAGCTGCAAGATCTTTTGATGTGGGCATGGTTACCACCACCGTATCAAAAACAGCTACCCCATTCACCGGTGCGTCCGGAAGTAGCTCACAAGGAACCAAATACCCACCTCGAGTCAAGAGGGTTTTTACCCCACTTCATATGCCTTTGTCAAAGGCTCTAGAGGTCTTAATCCGGGAAGGGCATCTGAAACAGTTGGAACAACGGCCCCTATCCGATCCTATCCCTGCAAAGCATGATCAGACTAAATGCTGCGCCTACCATCAACAAACCGGTCATGACACCGACAGTTGCTTTCGTTTGCGCCATGATGTACAAGATCTGTTTGACAACGGGGTCATTGCCACACCAGGTCCTACAAAGTCTATCGGCGCTTGATCAGTGAATTTGTGGGGGGATAATGTGATCTGATCAGAGGTTGAACCAACTGCGGGTGGCACTCGATTTACTCTAGATGTGGGAAGGATAGGCACTGTTTTGAGCATTTGCAAATGCTAGTTTCTGACTTGGGTATTCGGTCAGTTTTGTCATTTTGTATTGAGTCAATCTTTTCATACTGAGTCAGTCGGGTCTGTCTTGTTGTACCGAGTCAGTCTTGTTTTGTTGGAGTCTGGTGATTTCGGGGGTGTTACCTCGGACATCACATGCTTGTTTTGAGCTTGTCTTTTTTGGCTTTCTTTTGAGTCTGTTTCTGCCGGGGAGCCAGTTATGCCAATAGATTTGAATGAAACAGCAGTGATTTTCACACTCTTGTGTTTGCCTCGGCCGTGCGCCAATTGTGCCAGAAAGTTTGAATGAAACGGCAGTACTTTTCGCCTACTCTTCTGCACCCCAAAATCATTGCATTGACCTAAGTTTTTCAGAAAATTTTTTGAACACTGCGGTGAAAACGAAGAGGAAGGAATTCCTCGGGATTTGCAAAACTTTGATCATTTGAGAGAAAGAGAGGCGTGCTAAGCCCTTAATGAATGAAATCATGCTTGTTAGCGTGAGTACTGAGAAGGACCCTGGCTTGATCCAGACTGGTTTCACACTATCTTCAGCGCGAGCGGTTTGTCGCTTTCTTAAAAACTTTCAAAAACAAAATGTTTTGCGCGATCCTGCGAAGACCTGTGTGGAATCGCTCTTGAGATTGTGCAGCCTAGGATCGCTCTCAGCGTCGAGACTCAACCCCTTCGCTTCCAAACCTTGAACTTGAATTCAGAAGGTTCAACGGTCAACTACGATGTGAAGCCTGTGTGGCTAGATTTGAAGCAACCCTCGAACAAGAGGGCAGGAAAGTCAGATCAAAAAGATCAGAAGATCAGAAGAAGCTTACAAAGCTAGAACAGAAGTACCCCTCGAACTAGGGGCAAACATATCAGACATGCTCGAAGAGCTGAAGATGGATCCTTCTGCAAATCGATACAACAGCCACTCTCTTGGATACGGATGGCTTCGAGATCCTAAAACCATTTGGCATGGACTTGTAACACTTTTACCCTTTGAGAGGCTCGCTTGGCCGAAAACCCGGAAGGGCGGCCCAGGCAAAAGTTAGAGCAAGAAAAGAAGAAAAAGAACAAAAAAAGAAAATCAAAAAAAAGGAAAAGAAAAGAAAAGAACACAAGAATTGAAAAGAAAAGAAGAACAAAGCTCGCAAGGTCGAAAACCCGCGACGGGCGCCTTGGCAAAAGTTAGAGCCTAAAAAGGAGAGGTTAATACCCGAGTGTACCTTAACCCCGAACTACGTAAGGCTTGATTCCCATGTTTGGGATACGTAGGCAACTTCATTCTGAAGTCCAGCCATAAACACTTCCAAATCGATTGTGTCCATGCGATGGTTTTGGTCATCTTTGTCTTCTCTGTATCTGAGAGTCTGGTTGTGTTCGTCGCTCTGAGGACTGACTACAATGCGCTGCGGTGCTATCCAAACAAGGGGCAACTTTCCGTTGCCATTCAAAACGCCGCAGTGTCATTTCAAACAAGGGGCAACTTTCCGTTGCCATGCGGTGCCGTTCAAACAAGGGGCAATTTTCCATTGCCATGGATCCGAGGTTGCGCATCTCAAGAGTAGGTTCCGTGCTCGTTGAGCAGTGGTCGTTTGCAAAAATAGTTTTTAAGAATTTTTACTGAGGTTGACTAATCTTCTCGAAAAGTATTCCATTTTCAAAACTGGACCATTTCTTGGACCCAAAAGAGGAAAATTTTCAGTGCTCATGGCCTGACTTGCATGATTTTAAATCAGAAAATTGAACAAGCGCGTTAATCTAACTCTCATGTTGGTCAAAACTGTTTTAGTAGAAAGCAAAAACAAAAAATGGTCAAAATGATGAACTAAGGGCACAGTTGAGTCAGGTGTTCTGTCTTTTCCCCTTTGTCAAAATACTTGCCAGAAAGGGCACTCTACTTGTCGAAAAAGGCACCATACTGGCCAAGAAGGGCACTCTCCCTGCCAGAAAAGGGCACAGCTGAAACTGTCAACAAAGGAGCTGAAAGCTCTCTTATCCTCCAAGCAACGAGGTATCAAGCCGAGTGCGAAGCACGAACCGGAATGGGACAAGATATTCCACTCCCTTATCTGGACAGATCTGATCACGTCCGAACTCCCCAACAGAGCATCGTCAACCGATGTCAGCTGCAAATTTGCTACACACCCAGTTGTAGCGCAACCTTTCCGTGGGAGGAATTCACTAGCTGTGAGTGGAAGAAAGAGAATCTAGCTGAGTGCTAGGGGCAAGAGCCTACAACTTTTTCTTTATCCATCAACCACCCTGGGGAGGGATAAAAATGAGAGATTGAAGAATAGAGAGATGTGCGATGAGAGGAAAAGTGAGAAGAGGGCTTTTTCAGAAAAACAGAGCTTGAAGGCCGAGTGATGTGAGAATCCCAAATGAGAAAGGGTGGGAAACACTACCCGGTGAAACAGGCTCCCTGTGCACGTCTGAGTGTCGTGTCTTTTTGTTTTATCTTGATTCTTGTTTCGAGTCGTTTCGAGTGTTACTCGCTGTGTCTAGGTTGTGTGCCTTTTATTTCCTTGTTGAGTCGTTTTGCTGTGTTCAGTTGTAGGCTCAATACTTGGTCAAAAACTCATCTCCCAATTGCAAAAATGAATCGTTTTATGCTCAGAGTGCCGTGCCGTTCTCTACATCTGTACAAAACAAGATTTGTTCTTTCATAAAAACCGCAGGGTTCAACCCAGGTCATGTCAGAACAGCAAAACTAGGACCTATTTGAAGCCATATGGGTTCCAGACTACAAAGCAAAAGAAAAGAGGAAATGTCGGGTATCTGAGTTTGTTTCAACTTCAGTAAGTTCCAGGACTACACTCCGTGTGTACCTCTTCAAGTCTTGCCAAAGCTCCGAAGTATGAGTGTGCCTCTACCTCAAGCTCAAGATCAAGTCTGCTTCAAGCCAAAATGGCAATCAGAAGTGCTCTTCTCGAGTACCATTCCCTGCCAGAGGCATCTTGGCTGTGTTCGCAATGAGTTCCTAGGAGACCAACTGCGACGATGGAAGCTAGAGTTCGAATGGCTGATGCCTAGAACGTAAAGGTTCGGGATTTCCGGGACTAAAGTCTGGTTTAAATACCCAGAGGCGTGTCCTCGACTTGAAATCTGTATGGAAGCCCCATAGGTTGAGATAGCGTGTATGCACCTCAATTCTGGATACTGAACCAACCTAGTCTGTCACCCCGTTGGAGAATAGGGAAAGTTGTGAATATGATCAGGAAGAAAGGCAGCGTCCAAAGTGTTCTACGTGGAGAATCCTTGTCAGTATTTCAGAGCCTTTGTACTGTGAGTTGAAGGTAAGTGTTCGAAGAGCACGAGGGGAGATCCCCGTCAGAGTAGAGCGGTTCATCGCCACTCACCCCATGAGGTGCTTTCTAAAGCGCCGTTACGCTTGTTTATTGCGTTCCTTAAACATCATGCATTGTATTGCATTGTACCTATCAAGTTTCTTTCTCATTCATGCACAATATTGTATGTACGGTTCATTCAAAGAAGTTCCGTTTAAGATCATTTCTTTAGTGTATCCATCACACTTTCTTCATTCACTTTTGTGTATCTATCACACACATTCTCATTTTGTGTATCTACCATGCGCATATTCACTTTTGTGTATCTATCACATATATTCTCGTTTTGTGTATCAATCACACTTCTTTCATTTTGTGTATCTATCACATACATTCTCACCTTTAGTGTATCAATCACACTTCATTCATTTTTAGTATATCAATCATACTCTGTTCACTAAGTGCATCTATCACACTTCGTGTTCATTTTCAGTATATCAATCATACTCTGCTCACATTGTGCATCTATCACACTTTGTGTTCATTTTCAGTATATCAATCATACTCTGTTCACTAAGTGCATCTATCACACTTCGTGTTCACATTTAGTATATCAATCATACTCTGTTCACTAAGTGCATCTATCACACTTCGTGTTCACATTTAGTATATCAATCATACTCTGTTCACTAAGTGCATCTATCACACTTCGTGTTCACATTTAGTATATCAATCATACTCTGCTCACATTGTGCATCTATCACACTTTGTGTTCACATTTAGTATATCAATCATACTCTGCTCACATTGTGCATCTATCACACTTTGTGTTCACATTTAGTATATCAATCATACTCTGTTCACTAAGTGCATCTATCACACTTCGTGTTCATTTTCAGTATATCAATCATACTCTGTTCACTAAGTGCATCTATCACACTTCGTGTTCATTTTCAGTATATCAATCATACTCTGCTCACATTGTGCATCTATCACACTTTGTGTTCATTTTCAATATATTTATCATACTCTATTCACATAGTGCATCTATCACACTCTGTGTTCACCTTCAGTGTATCAATCACACTCTGTTCACTTTGTGTATCTATCACACTTCGTGTTCACATTTAGTATATCAATCATACTCTGTTCACTAAGTGCATCTATCACACTTCGTGTTCACATTTAGTATATCAATCATACTCTGTTCACTAAGTGCATCTATCACACTTCGTGTTCACATTTCAGTATATCAATCATACTCTGTTCACTAAGTGCATCTATCACACTTCGTGTTCACATTTAGTATATCAATCATACTCTGTTCACTAAGTGCATCTATCACACTTCGTATTCACATTTAGTATATCAATCATACTCTGTTCACTAAGTGCATCTATCACACTTCGTGTTCACATTTAGTATATCAATCATACTCTGTTCACTAAGTGCATCTATCACACTTTGTGTTCATTTTCAGTATATCAATCATACTCTGTTCACTAAGTGCATCTATCACACTTCGTGTTCATTTTCAGTATATTTATCATACTCTATTCACATAGTGCATCTATCACACTCTGTGTTCACCTTCAGTGTATCAATCACACTCTGTTCACTTTGTGTATCTATCACACTTTGCTTCACTTAGTGTATAAATCACACTTTATTAGTGTATCCAGCAGGCTCTCTTCACTTTTGTGTATCTATCACACATGCTCGCTAAGATTGCACCATAACTGCATGAAATGTAGTTCGATTTGCATTCTTGCTTAAAACTGTTGCATCTATTTGCGAATACTTGCTTCATTACAGCTTGCTGCATTTACATGGTCATGAGGTACCTTCGGCTTCTTGCATTGTCAGTTGCATTTTGCCCCCTTGCCTGCGAGCATGCCTGCGGGCACATCTCTGCTTATCTTGTACGTTTGTCTAAGTTTTCGGCCTTGTCAAAAATGGGTCGTCTCTGGGCTTTGACATTCACTCCCGTCACTTATGACTTCCGAGTTCTGTCAAAGAGGGGCAACTGTAGACACCCCATTTTTGACCGACCTTAAGACTCAGACGTCACCGATTGAGCGCTTGGTGATGTTGCATATCGCGCTCGTTCAGAAGTCTCAGAATCGTGGCCGTGAGCCCTGCCTCCGGATTTCCGAACCCTCTTCTGTGCCTTGTCTTGGTTTGCGAACCAGACTCGGTTTTCTCTGTTTCTTTTCCTGAGGGGAGGGAGAGGTCCCGTAGACCATCTCTCAGTGGCCGTGAGCTACATTTTGTGGCTGCAGGCCATTTTGCCCATTTCGGAGCCCGGTTCCCGGTTTTTCGGAACCGTTGGCCGTGCGCCTCGGTTCGGGACCGCTTAACCATCTCCGTTTGCTCTGATTTTTGGCATACTTCTTATTTACTCCCTTTTGAGGGACACTGAGGTCTGAGAGACCCACTTCGTGGTCGAATGCCACTTTCGGTATTTAACAGGCAGTTTTCGGGGCCCCAAACTGCGCGTTTTGGCCCCCGAGCATTCGTTTTGCATCGGTTTTCGTTCATTTTTGGCAGGTATCTCTGTTTCATCACCAGGAAGGCCGTAGAAGGGTGGGAGGCCAGCAATTGTTTCAGCAACCAGTTATATTCCTCCTGCGCCCTCCGATGCCCGTTTTTCTTCACTTCCAAGCCAATGTTGAACAACCTTGGGCCATTTTCTCGAACTTTTAACCACATATTTGTGTTGTACACACATGGGAGGACACCAAAAGTTGGTGGCCGGCCAGTAATTCCACCTGACCCTTTTGAACCCTTCTTAAAAATGGCTTGTTCTCTCTCCTGTTTTACAGTTAACAAATTTGAACCACAGGGTTGTGTTGAGGGCATCTGGGAGGACACCTATTTGTGATGGCCGGCCATTAAATCACCTTGACCCTTTTGACCCCTGGCCGGCCGGCCATGGGAGGTGGCCGGCCGGCCACCTGCAGCTCCAAAAACTAGCCGGCCATAATCCTTACAGTGTGTACTTTACAGCTGTATAGCTGTTTTCCCCCAAAAATATCTGTATCCGGGGGACAGCTTTTGGGAGAAAACATGGTCCTTTTCCCCCACCTTTTCCTCTCCATTTCTCCCTCTCCTTGGTCCATATAACCAGCCTCCAATATTGTAAGAAGGTTTGGGAAATTTTTGCCTTCAAGCCTTGCAACATATCTCCCTCTATCTCTCTCTTTCAAGCAAGAACAACCAAGTTCTACCACCTTTTCTTCATCACCACCTAGCATCACCACCACTACTCCATTTCCAGCAGCTTGGGGAGCTTTCCAGCAGCTAGGAGGCATCACTTCTCAAGCCAAGAAGCAACCAAAGACTTGTCTTCAAGGGTGAGTAGCATTTCCCCCTTTTTGGTCCATTTCTTGTATCATTTATAAGCCATACATGCTTGCTGTTTCGAGCTCCGGCCCTAACTGAAAATGGCCTTATTTTGAGCTCTTTTTCACTTTTGTTTAAGGGCCTCTCACTGTTTGAGGTCCCCATCTCGCACTTGCTTCATTATCCCTCTTGTATGCCATAATCTTGCATAGTAATTTTGGCCTATGTATGATCTGTTTTGGAGCATGATGTAAACTGTAAATAGGCTTATTTTGAGCCCTTCTTCAACATTGAAGAAGGGCTCATCACTGTTTGGGTCCTCCATGTACCACTTGTCATTATACCCCTCTTTGGTCCCCATTTTTGCATGATTTATTAGCCTATTGTGCTTCTGTTTTTGGGTGATTTTCAGAACTGGAAACAGTCTTATTTTGGCCTCCTCTTCATGTTTCATTAAGCATATTTCACTGTTAGAGGCATCCTTCACATACTTTGTGTTATACCTCTCTTTTTGACCATATTTTTGCATGATATTTTTGGCTTGTATGCATACTGTTTTGGGTCCGGCCATCAACTGTAAAATGCATTATTTTTGGCCCCTCTTCAATGTTGTTGAAGGGCCCCTTTGTGTTTAAGGCCAGAAACCTTCACTTTCTTCTTTGCCCACCTTTTGGCCCATTTCTTGCATGAGAGTTTAGCCATACCTGTGCTGGTTTTTGTGGTTTGCCATAAACTGTGAAAGATCATTTTTTGGGCCCCTCTTCAACTTTGTTGAAGGGCCCTAATCTGTTTGGGGACAGAAGCTGTGAGTTGCTTCTTTATCTCACATTTAGGACCATTTTTGCATGCTAGTTTTGCCCTATTTCTGTTTGCTGTTTGGCCATGCTTTGAACTGTAAAAATGCTTATTTTGGGGCTGCCTTGCTTCTTTCTTTTCATTCCATGTACCAATTATGCATGCTTTGTATAGTTGTAAGCCATTTCATGTACCTAGCTTTGCATTTCGGGAGAAATTCCATGCATCGGGTGTCATTTCGCTTGGTTTCGGGGCTGTTTTACCCCTCATTTTGCTACTGTTTTTTGCATGTTTGCATATCATATTCCATGTCTTTGCCATGTCTCATTAGAGTGGCATTTCGGTGCCTGAGGGTCGGTCCTCGGTTTGCGTGCACGCGTGTACGCATTTCGAGTTGTCTTGTTTTCATCTGATGGCCTCCTGTGTGAGTGTGGCTGAGGCTCTCTCATGTTGGTGTAAGCCCATTTATTGCATTGCGTATGCCATTTCATCCATAGCATTGTGTATGCTCGGCTGTGTATTACCTCGTATAGCGTGTATGCCATTCCATAACATTGTGTATGCTAGGATTGTATCTTAGTTGTATTTCATGCATGTCATGCATATTGCATCGTGTTCGGGATAGGAGTTAGCCCGGGCACGGGAAACGAGGTGCATTTCGTACTCCGAGTGACGGAATGTGTCTCAATTCTCCAGTCACCGACACTCCGGATTATCCATGATGGAATTAGGTTTTAGTTGTGTTTTTATATGCATTCATTCTATATTAAATTGTGCAATTCGACTCCTCGGCCATCATGCCTCGATATGCGTGATTGGTGGCACGAGGATCGAGGCATGCATACATTTGTGAAAATACATTGCTATGTCCCTTTCCTGCTCTCTGTTGCAGCAAATCAAGAATCAGCGGTCTTCCGAGGATTGGCACGCATTTCAAGAACAGGTGTAAACAGAGGCTAATCGAGGCATCGTCATGGATTTCCGCGCAAGGCAGCCCAGACATGCATCATTCATCAGAAGCAAGGCAGTCCCTGGCTTGCACACCAGTTTTTTACAGCTTTCTTAGTTAATTTGTAATGGACTGTAATATTCTTTTATTCGGGACTGTATATTTATTCGGACCCTCTGCGTGAGGGCAATGTTGTAATAAGTGTGCGTGAGTGTAATGTATGTCTTCCAACCCCACGCCTTTCTTCCCTTTTATTTACCTGCTTATGATGTTAGATTAGGGCATATTTCAATTAGCATACAGTATGATAGCATGTTTGCATTCATTCATCTGTTTTGCATGCACCGGGCTCGGCGCATCATACTAACTGCATTTGTATTTCAATTCCAAGTTGAATACATGTTTAGCTGTAGCATCATCATATGCCATGTTTAGAACAGCCGAGCCTGCTATAGTTGCATTTTGCATGTGTTGCATTAGGCATTTCTGTATACTTAGGATCATGCATGATTTCTAATGTAAACTTCTGTTTTGACTTGGAGTACTTGGTAAGTTTTATGCTTTAGCATCCTTGCATGCGTGTGAGTGAATGCCATGATAGCACGCTTACCATGAGGCTATATGCTTATGTGATATAACTGCCTGAATGCCTGTGGGTGAAGGTTGGGTTATTTGGATTAGAACGAATCATCAACTGTGAGTTTTAAGCCCACTAGATAGTGGCAAAACCATCTTTTCTAAGCCCACCCGAGGGTGGTAAAATCTGCATTTTAAGCCTACTTGCGAGTAGCAAACCATCTTTCAAAAACAAACATGAAATCTTTTGTTCCAATTCAGGCGACTCAGTCTATACTTGTATGCTGTGCGCATCACATAGTAATCTAGGTTAATAACCGGAATAAGAACACACAATGTTTTCAAAAATAGATATCATGGTTAGTAGAGGCCGGTCTCTGACCGGGCGAGCGGGGGTGCTCACGAAGTGACCTTCCCCAATCGTACCCAAGTTCCCGAGCCGAGGCAACTTTGGTGATGACGGACACGTGGCCTTAGGCAAACAAGTCAGGGTTTCCTAAATTTTTCCCAAAATAAAATATTTAGGTGGCGACTCTGTATCTGGCAAAGCAGTCAATGTTTGACACTTCTTTCAAAAAAAATCTGTTTTCTCAAAACGATTTGCCAGATTTGGACTCTTTGGTTCAGACTTAGAACCGTGACAAATTTGAGAGTCCTGAGCTGTAGTGACCCCAAATGAACAGAACGGGAGCTCACCCTCCCGGGAGCGTTCGGGGACGTCTACACCATGCTGCTGAGGCAGCTGCAGTACTAACCGAGCTAGAGATGTCTCGGGGAGCAGAGATAATATCAGTGCGGTGGTGGTTGTGGAGGAATTAAATAATTCTGGCAAATGCAGAGTGTGATGAGAGTGATATGTATGTATCTCTATATTCATTCTTTCTTTCATTCACCCTTTTGTTAGGGCATTTCTCAGTTTTGAACACTAATGTTGTGTTTGGTTAGGAGATTTGAGGAGAGATTTGGAAATAGAAATAGAAAGGTAGGTGAAATGTGAATAAAACATACCTATATTTCACCTAGTTTCACACACCTTTTTTCTTTCTCTTTCCAAATCCCTTCCCAAATCCCCGAACCAAATACAAGATCTGGGTTTTGTTTGTTTGTTTGATATCTTAAATGGGTTAAGGATTTTACCTTCCGGGTAGTTATCCTCACAAATATGGCATTGGCGATGCCTTGTCTGTGAAAGTGAATTCATTGACATCAATTGTCACTGAAATACCTGAAACCGAAAGGCTCACCAGTCACTACCACCACCCACTCACGATATAAATCTTGGGTTGTGTCTGTCCATTTCCCTGGTATTCTCTCTCTCTCTCTCTGTCTTTTAATCACAACCAATTTGTCCATAACGGTTTCTCAAACCATCAGCAACACAATTACATAGATACAGTAATATATCATCAATCTTAATATAGAATCTGACTAAACATTAAACCAAAATACAAACAGAAAACAAACCAAATCTGTTTTCCATGAAGTTCTCAAACCATAAACAATTGATTATAAAATTAAAAGTTGATTCAACATGTCGTCTTTATCAATCCACAAAACTAATTCTGTATTTATTCTGAGTAGATTAGAACATCATTATTAATTAAATGCAAACACTAGCAGTAAGCATAAACGATGGATCAATTCTGATCAAATAAACACCAGAAACTCAGACCTAAAATCTGTATAAAAAAAACAGATCAACATATCCAAAGAAAGAAACAACATATCCTGCCGCCCACGCCATTCAAATATATTATATTATCCATTAGGTGAAGTTCTATTCACAGTGCAAGTTTCCAATTATACAACAATAATAATTGCAAAGAAACACAAAGTAGAAGATCCAAGATAGATATTTTGCACCATCGTCATAAATTTGTAATCAGACTTTTGTGCAAAAAATATAAACATGCAATAAGAACGAACACAAATAAATTGATTTAACCGAAATTTTGTCTTAAGATTGTTGGTGCAAATCACTTCTATATAAAATAATTGCACAGTATAAGTGCCCAAACACATACAAAAACAAATAATTATATTTTCCCGAAAACAATAAACAGGATCGAATCTGTCTTAAGATTGTTAGAAAAATTAGTTTAACCAAACTATATGAAAAATATAATTTAAAAATATGTATACGGTTTTTGGGCAAAACCAAAACTAAAATAAATTAACATAATAATGTAACAAAACTTACAGTACATAAATAGATAAAACCTGATCGAGTCGAGTGTGTGACACTCTTCCCTTAAGACAGATTCGTCCTTCCACCGGTGCTTAGGATTCAATCAACGTCTATCTCCTAGGATACAACGATCAATGTCTTGCACTAGCAGCACTACTATTGCAAGCCTAACGAACTTCACTATGCATGTACTCTCTTTATAGAAAAAATTAGACTCAAGAAGATATGAAGAATAGATGCAAAGATGAAGAAGAAAATGACTAATTCTTTTTTTTTTTTTTTAAATGAAGTGAGGGAAATGGAATATATAGACTTCTATGTGACTCTTCAAAAAGGTTGTAATCCTTCAAAAGGACACACCCTTTCATCTCAAAAGACACAACTATTGGAGTAAATTTTAATTCAAATTTACCAACAACAGTGTCGACCGAATCGAACTCGATTTGAGCAGATCTGGAAAGACGCTGGTGGTTGGGGGAACGACGGTAGGGGGAGAACGACGGTGGAGGGAAACGACGGTGGTAGTGGAGAGAGAGAGACGAGAGAATGGTTTTTGTTTGTCAAAAATCGATATATATAAGGGATATTTTAGTCATTTAACTTAAACATGTCGTTATGACAACCAATTTTAGCTGGTAGATTTTGGTGAAACAATATAAATTTAAACTTTTAGCCCGAACACTAATAAATTAAAAAAATAAATAAAAAGACAATCTCATAAGTTACACAAGATATGTTTTGGAAAGCAAATATTTTAATTAATAAGTTATTATAAATTATCAAATTATTTTCTCCACTTCTTATTTGTATTTTCATAGAAAATTTATTTAAAAAAAAAATCACTAAAAAAATTAATTCTCAAACAGCCCTAAATAAAGCCATAATTCCATTTTTCCCCAGGACAAGGTTGTGGAAATACACTCCTCTAGAGGGTGCATATTCTCAATATAATAGATAACAAAACTACAATAAATTAAGCATTATGTTATTCTGTAATAACTATCTGCATACTGAACTCATTTTTTAATTGACAAAATAGATTCCCCAAATTCCTTTAAGAACAATAAAAATATCAACTTATTCCAGAATATTGGACTAGTCATCAATTGTTCTAGCATCTTTGTGCTGGTCACCAACCACTATATGATTCCTTGAACTTCTCTAAAATTAGACAGATCTTGAGATTAGGGAATATGGAACTTTCACTTCCTATTTAAATATTCTGCATTTGTTTTATAAATTATATATAATATAATATGTTTTAATCTTATACAATAGGGAAGCTAGGTTTTATTTAAGTTTTTAAGTTGATCTCAATATTTAAACAAGGAGCAAGTGTAACTTTCAGTTTTTTAAGAGGTTATGTTCATGATAGTTTTAATGAGCGTCATTAAGATGAGAAAAATATTTAAAAATTTATATATTCTTCTTAAGTGAAGTGGGTAGAAACCAACTAAGTTTTAGAGTTCGGTCCAACGCTAAACCCGCACCAAAGTGGGACAAGCTTGGAGCTTGGCCTAACGACTGAACACCTGCTCTGAAGCAAGGCAGCTCAGCCCAATATGCAAGGCTTGCTCCGAAATAGGTTAAGCAATGTGTTGGACTTCTAGGTCGAACAACCACTCCGAAATGAATTTGTTGAGACAACAAGAGATAAACAACTTTGTCCTCTATCTAAACAAAACATGGAGATATGGAAGCGTAGAAGGATAAAATGCGCACACGATAGACCTGTACCTAAGTGTTAGGCGGAGTGGTCGCCTTTCTCTAACGGGAGGCAATCACAAATAGGACAAGCAAGACAAATGGCGGAGAGAGAAGATCTTGGAGGAGAAACAACATTTTCATATAAAAGATCTTTGCATTTTCTCTTCTTCTTCTCCCCTAGTCCCTAACTTTACCATCGGAGGGGTTTCTGACCAAACCTCGATCAAGCAGCCTTACAGTTTGTTATCTATGCAGACTTTGTTGGGGGTGCCGGGCACTCCAAGCAGGGGGTGCTATTGTGGATCACCTCATATGAATTGAGGGGGTGATTTGTTGGATTTCAACCCATTACAAGCACCAACCCACCTTGAAGGTGGTTCTTCCACTCCACCTGCCCCACTAGCTAGTGGATGGAGCTAGTAGAAAGATAGGTGGTGACCAATGAGGCACTCCATCTTTTATGTATAAATTGAGGTGATGGGTTGAGAGAGATAGAGCAATCAGAGAGAGAACCAAAAGAGCAACCAAAGAGAGTGAGAGATGTGAGGCGGAGAGACTGTCTCTCTTAGTGTGAGCCAGGGAGACGGGTGAGTGGGTGAGTGAGGAGAATGTGAGCTCCTCATCTATTGTAATCTTTCTGTAATCTTTCCATTGTTGTAGTGATAACTGGTTCCTCTCTTGTGGACGTAGGCATTGAGGCCGAACTACGTTAAATATGGTGTCTCCTTGAGTGTGGGTGTGTTTTACTGCTTGGTATATTTTCTGAAAAGTCTTGGGCGGGATCCCCGATCCCCAACACAGAGTACTCTAGTCTTCCATGAAGCTCTACCCATTTTTATAGTGCGGAAATCACCCTGCACATTAAGGGTTTGTTAGAAGAGTAACTTTTTTTAGTGACTTTTTGATTAAAATATAAGTTTAAAAAAATTGAAGTGTTTTGGAATAACTTTTTTATTTTTATGAAAAAAAAACATGCAAAAAATAACTTTTTTATTTTTATGACTTTTTGATTTTTTAACTTTTTTAATGACTTTTTAGCTAATTTTACCTATTGTCAAATGACCCCTAAATATAAACAATTTATTCTCAAAATTAAATTTATGATTTTTATTTTTTAAGATAAATTTAATTTGATCATGTAACTGTCAATATCTGATTAAACTTACTTTTGACATAAATTGATTTTCTTAACTAATTTTATAAAACAAACAATTTTGGATAATTGAAATAGATCTGAGATAGGAAAAATTATTGGGTATTCTCGGAATACTATACATGTCCATACGCCTTCACTAATTATCATTCATCATATCCCTTCATATTTCTCAATCACTCAATACAAAAATCATAAACCCTATCTTCTCCATCAATTATAATACTTTAAAATATCATGTGACCGTATTCTAAAAATACCCAATAACTTTCCGATAGATAGAGTCCATCAAATTACATTTAATGTGACTTAACACCAAATTAAATTACATTTAAGGTCAAGTTTGGCAAGTTGAAAAAAAGGTAAAAAGTCAAAAAGTTACTCAAAAGTTAAAAGTTATCACTATTCACCAAAAGTCAATAAGTACGGCTGCACAACTCCTAATCCTAATTTTCCCTTACACACTAATTTATACAATTTTTTAATACACATTTTTTCATAAAAAGTAAAAAATTTAACCCAAACAATCATATTTTTTTCCTCAATTTTTTAGTTCAAAAAGTCAAAAAATGCACTTATTTAAGACATCCCAAACAATCCCTAAATCTCAACTATAGCGATCCCGGATTTACCCTTGTTGTACAGTGATCCGGACATGTGTCCGTGGATGTTGGTAGTTGATTATTATCTTGTTTACATCCTTTTTACTTTGTATTTGAGTTATAGGATGTGTTGGGCAGGTTTGTTACAGGATTGGTTGAGTTTAGAAACCAAAACTAGCTGCCCAGATTTTCACCTGTCCGCTCGAGCGGGGGTTTTGGCGCTCAAGCGGGAATTGCACCCATCCAGTATTTCCTGTGCAGTGTTGGACGCTCGAGCGTGGAGTTGGTCGCTCGAGCGGGGTTGTGTGAGTGCCGCTCGAGCGGGGAGTTGGAAGCTCGAGCGGGGACCTGGTTCTGTAAAAGTTCTAGGAGTGTGTATCCGCCGCTCGAGCGGGATTGTTGACGCTCGAGCGGGAGTCTGTGAGTGACGCTCGAGCGGGGTGTTTGACGCTCGAGCGGGGCGACTGGGTTTAAGTTCCGAGTTTTGACTTTTCAAATCACTTTTTCACTTTCTCTTCTCTCTCCTACTTTTCCAAAAACACCATTGTTGAGCCTCTCACTCTAGAACTCTACCTTCTCTCTAGGTTTTGATCTAGTAGGAGTGATTTGTTCATCTTTGGCCTTTACAAAAAAGTTGTTAATCGTCGAGGGCTACTTTTTAATCTGAAAATTTTGGGATTTGGAGCACGTTGGGTTTTGTCATCTTCTCCCTTGGGGCTCCGAATTTGAGGTAGGGATATCCTACTCCTCTCTATGGATTTTGTCTTTAAATTTTAGTATTTTGAGAAGTTGGGGTTGGTTTGGTAATTTTGTGAAAGTTTGGGGCTTTTGTGTTATTTTACAAAAGTTGGGATTTTATTTATAATGAACCTAGATGCATGTTTGGTATAGAGGAATGGAATAAATGTTGAATCATTGATGAAAATGGGACCTAAGGGTTGTAATGTTAATTATGGAAAATGACCTAATTACATTGGTTGATTAATTGGGATAATTAATTGTGGGAAATGAGGAAATGAAATGGAATTGTTGAGATTGGGAGTGCATGGGGTTAAAGGGTGTAGTTGAATTGTTTATCACACACCGAATTGAAATGTTGATTGAATATTCATTTGTGCATTTATTTTCTGTTTAGAAATAATTGCTTTGGGCTATCGGTGGAGGATAGTCGTGATTGTTGTAGACAATGCATGATGATTAGGCAAACGGAAACTAATCAATGGAATGTGTCATGGAATTTGACGGTTGATAGAATACATTAACTGTATGTATTGAGTGATTGTATATAGAACCAATGTGTTTGTATACGTTATGTGTAGAGGAGGAGATGGGGGATGTACTCCGCGGTTTAGGGGAAGATGGGGGATGTACCTCTAAACCGGATAGTATTGGGAGAAGATAGGGGATGAACTCCGTAGATACAGCTCATATGCTTGTCTAGAGAAGTGAAGATAGAGCTAATATGCTTATCTTTGTGAAGTGTAGATACATCTTATATGCTTATCTGTGAATGTGGGATATTGTTGTTATACATATCTGTTGAGAATGTGGATATAGCTTATATGCTTATCTGTGAATGTGGGATATAGTTTTTATACATATCTGTTGAGATGATGATAGAGCTAATATGCTCATCTGTTGAAAAAGGGAAAATGAAAAGTAACTTGGACTTATAAGTCAGATGACATAAAATGTGATTTATGTGGATGTATCAGTGTTGGCCATCTATCAATTGCTAATCTTTTAGTCATTGTTCATGGTTGGTTTAGTGTATTTCTACTGGGCTGTGGCTCACCCTATATGGGAATATTATTTTCAGGTACAGGTAGCATGCCACTTCCAAGGTCATAGCTTGGGAGGCTAGAGGCGAGCAGATTGTTGTTGTTTTAGTTTCTTTTTGATGTATTACATGTATATTCAAGCCGAGGGCTTAATGTGTAGATGAGTTAGCACTCTTTTGTTGTAACCAAGTGTTAACTTGGAAAGCTGTAAGCCCGTAGGGCATTTTGCTTTTGTTGTTAACATGTAATACTTTTGTAATGAAACTCTGATGAATAGAAGAATGTGGTTATTTCATATGTCAATGAATGTCTTATTTGATGGGTTTAATGTTATTTTTTTGAGGGCGTTACAACTTGGTATCAGAGCCTACCGGGTTCGAATACTTTGGGTACGTGGGAAGTGATTAGTATCACAATGGGTTTGTCTCGCTTGATAGAGACTTCGGAATAGTGTTGCATACTATGTGCTTAATTGATAACATGTTTATGTGACTATGTGGGTATGGAATGTAGTTTCTAGGATGTTGATTGGATCCTTGGGTTTCTGGGAGTCTTGTTGGAAAAGCACTTGATCAATGCTGTTTCTAACCGGAACTCTAGTAACGCCTCAGGGCTATCATTATCCGGAGATGAAATTCGTAGGTGCTTATGTGTTTATGTGCTTACGTGGAGTGAATTACAGTTGTCCATGCATTAGGACATGAGTGTTTAGTTTCGGCACATTTGTGAATGTGTTAACGTTCTGTATTACCTTTATTAGGATGTTAGGATGAAGAAGAGGTGCTAGGCGTGGTAGACCTGCGAGGCAGGAAGTACCCTTACCGGGTGATATTCCGGCAGTACAGGAGGGAGTTGGCCAGGCCAATGTGGCCGAGCCAGCAGGTCAGCAGGCTATGGGTGCCTTGGCCAGAGAGATAGCAGGAGCTTTGGGTATTCTTAGAGCTGGGAATCAGGCAGCTGAGGCAGGACCGTCTTTCTTGAAGAGGGAGTTTTTCCGGTCTAATCCGGATGAATTTATCGGGGATCCAAAGGAGCCACTGAAGGCTGATGAGTGGCTAGAGCAAATGAGTAAGACGTTCAAGATGCTTGGCATCGAGGACGGAGCACTGAAAGTGACCTTGGCATCCTTCCAACTGAAGGGGGATGCGGGTCAATGGTGGAAGTACGAGAAGGCTCGTGTTAGTGGTACATGGGAGGCGTTTGTGAATACTTTTCAGGAGAGGTTTTTGTCTGCAGCAGCTAGGGAGAAGCTAAGGGATCAGTTTAGCCGGCTTAAACAGCAGGGCTTGTCAGTGGCCGAGTTTGAGGCTACTTTTACCAGTCTGTCCAGGTTTGCACCTGAACTGGTGGCGTCTGAGGAACGCCGTTGCTATGAGTTTGAGCGGAAGTTGAGGCGGGGCCTCAAGTTGAGAGTTGGTGGGTCTTACATCCGAGAGTATAGACACCTGGTAGATGCTGCTGCTCATATGGAAATTATGATGCAGGAAGAGGAGGAAGAGCAGAGGGGCTCCAAGAGGAGCCAGGATGGTCAGGGTGATGGCAGGAGACAGAGGGGTTATAACCCTCAGCAGCCTCAGGGTGCAGTCTCTAGATCGACCTTTCTAGTGCCGAGTACAGGCTCGGGGAGAGGCAATCAGGGGGAGTTTGCTTGTTACAAGTGTGGCCAGCTGGGTCACAAGGTTTCAGTTTGCCCGCAGAAGGGTGGGGGTCAGAGAGCTGCTTCTTCTTCAGCTAGACCGCAGAGTCAGAGTTTGGGCAGGGGGCAGCCCTTGTCTTGTTATCAGTGTGGACAGCCTGGGCACCTGAAGAGGTTTTGCCCGCAGTTGAGTGCCACTTCGGGAGCGTCTGGTTCCAGGCAGACGCAAAGTTTTCAGCCAGCTCAGTCTGTGCAGGCCTCGAGGGCCAATCTGGGGGCTTCGTCGTCCCAGTCAATGCAGCAGTCATATGCTCCTAGAGGTGAGCAGGTGGATCAGGGGCCTACAGGGCGCGTGTATGCTGTTACCGCGCAGGATTTAGTACCGGCTCCATCGGTAGTGAGAGGTACTTTTCTGTTTTGCAACTCGGTTGCTAGTGTGTTGATTGACACGGGTGCATCTCATTCTTTTGTATCTGCTGCATTTGCATCTGTTTTGGAATTGGAGTTAGCACAATTAGCATCTCCTATTTGTGTAGTGTCACCTCTTGGGGGTGAACTGATCTTGAAACAAGGTGTTAGAGGTTGTGATATAGAGGTCGCCGACTATAGGCTTCCTTTTCCGTTTGTTGTCATGCCCATGAAGGGCTTTGATGTTGTTTTGGGTATGGACTGGCTATCGTCATACCGGGCTGTTATCGATTGCTACCGCCAGAGGGTCACGTTATGTACCTTGAGTGGGGAGTGGTTCCATTTCTTGGGAGACCGGGTTGGTAGTGTTTTGCCACCGGGGTATGATTCGCGAGGGCGAAGTGAGCTTAGTGGTCTACTTGCTAGCTTTGAGAGTGGTGAGTGTGATGAAACCCAGGTTGTTTTGCCGAGGGTAGTTTGTGAGTACTCGGACGTCTTTCCCGAGGATCTCGTTAGTTTGCCACCTCATCGGGAGATCGAGTTCTCCATTGATTTAGTGCTCGGCACGGTGCCGATTTCTATGGCACCTTACTGTTTTGCTCCAGCAGAGTTGGTTGAGTTGAAAGTTCAGCTCCAGGAATTGCTAGATAAGGGTTTTGTTCGCCCTAGTGTTTCACCGTGGGGAGCACCGGCCCTCTTTGCTAAAAAGAAAGATGGTGCCTTGAGATTGTGTATAGACTACCGGAAGTTGAATCGGGCTACGGTTAAGAATAAGTACCCTATGCCCCGTATAGATGATTTGTTTGACCAGTTGAAGGGTTCCCGTTGTTTCTCTAAAATAGACTTGAGATCAGGTTACCACCAGTTGAGGGTCAGGGAGGAGGATATTCCGAAGACGGCATTCCGTACACGGTATGGCCATTATGAGTTTTTGGTGATGCCATTTAGGCTTACCAATGCACCGGCAGTCTTTATGGACTTGATGAACCGGATCTTCTTGGAATTCTTGGATCGATTTGTAGTCGTTTTCGTGGACGACATTCTTATCTATTCGCCTTCAGAGGAGGAGCACGAGGAACACTTGAGAGTGGTGCTTGAGTTGCTTAGAGCCCATAGGCTGTATGCCAAGTTTGGGAAGTGTGAGTTTTGGCTAGGAGAAGTCAAGTTCTTAGGCCACGTGGTATCCGGGGAAGGAGTGTCTGTTGATACATCCAAGGTAGAGGCAGTGCAAGATTGGGCACAGCCTAAGAGTGTGTTTGAGATCCGCAGTTTTCTGGGATTAGCTGGGTATTACCGCCGGTTTGTGAAAGATTTCTCCAGATTAGCGTCACCGTTGACTAGACTGACTCGGAAGGGAGTCAAGTTTGTGTGGAGTGAGACTTGTGAAAAGTCGTTCCAAGAGCTGAAAGTTAGATTGACCACCGCTCCGGTGTTGATTATTCCGGAGAGAGGGTTGGGTTATGCGGTTTATTGTGATGCCTCACGAGAGGGTTTGGGTTGTGTGTTGATGCAAGAAGGGAAAGTGGTAGCTTATGGCTCACGTCAATTGAAAATTCACGAGAAGAATTACCCTACACACGACCTAGAGTTAGCGGCTGTGATCTTTGCCTTGAAAATTTGGAGGCACTACCTTTATGGTGTGAAGTTCAAGGTGTTCTCGGACCACAAGAGTTTGAAGTATCTGTTTACACAGAGAGACTTGAATCTGAGGCAGAGGAGATTGATGGAGTTCATCGAGGATTATGATTTTGAGTTGCATTATCATCTGGGAAAGGCCAATGTTGTGGCCGATGCCCTTAGTAGGAAATCCATTAGTGATGTAGCTAGTATAGCCATCTGGGAATGGGAGATGTTGGGTGCACTTGGGGAGTTTGATTTACTTCTGAGTGAATCCGTTGAGGCTGCGGCCTTGTTTTCTGTTGTTACGCAGCCTACACTTGTGACACGAGTGTTAGAGGCACAGAGAGGTGACCTCGAGGTAGAATCCCTCCGAGAGAAGATCTCCAGTGGGAAAGTGGAGAAGGGTTTGGCGGTATATCCCGACCTGAGTGTGAGATACGAGACCGCTTGTTTGTGCCGGAGTCTTGCCGTGAGGAGGTACTCCGAGAGTTTCATCATTCACGCCTTGCGGTACATCCGGGAGGTACTAAGATGTATCGGGATTTGGGTCGCCAGTTTTGGTGGCGGGGTATGAAGAGAGATGTGGCTGTTTTCGTATCGAAGTGCCTTACTTGCCAGCAAGTGAAGGCCGAGCATCAGAGGCCAGCGGGTTTCTTGCAACCCTTGCCTATTGCCGAGTGGAAGTGGGAGCATGTCACTATGGACTTCGTTGTAGGTCTTCCGAGGACTCAGCGGGGTAGTGATGCTATTTGGGTGGTTGTAGACCGGTTGACTAAGTCGGCGCATTTCATTCCTATGCGCGTGAGAGATTCGGTAGATCATCTTGCCGACTTGTATATTCGGGACATAGTGAGATTGCACGGGGTCCCAGTGACGATCGTCTCGGATAGAGATCCTCATTTTACTGTTAGATTGTGGCAGAGTTTGCAGAGTGCCTTAGGTACTAAGTTGACCTTTAGTACGGCTTATCATCCTCAGATTGATGGGCAGTACGAGCGTACTATTCAGATCCTTGAGGATATGCTTCGGGGTTGTGTCCTGGACTTCAGTGGGACGTGGGAGAGGCACTTACCCTTGGTAGAGTTTGCCTACAACAACAGTTTTCAGTCTAGCATCGGTATGGCACCGTTTGAGGCTTTGTATGGCCGACTGTGTAGGTCTCCAGTGTGTTGGGCCGAGGTGGGTGATGCACCTTTGTTGGGTCCGGAGTTGGTTAGGGAGACGACGGAGAAAGTTAAGCTTATCCGTAGGAGGCTTGTTACAGCCCAGAGCCGTCAGAAATCGTATGCCGACCGTAGGAGAAGGCCTTTGGTGTTTGAAGTAGGTGATCATGTCTTTTTGAAGATATCACCTAGGCGAGGTTTGATGAGGTTTGGGAAGAGTGGGAAGTTATCCCCTCGGTTTATTGGTCCTTTTGAGATCCTTGAGAGGATTGGCGAGGTTGCTTATCGTTTAGCCTTACTGCCACAGTTGTCCGGAGTTCATGACGTGTTTCATGTGAGTATGCTTCGGAAGTATGAGCCAGATCCATCACATATATTGGATTGGACCGATTTAGAGGTAGATGAGGATGCCTCGTATGAGGAGAGACTGGTTCGGGTCTTGGATAGGCGGGATCAGGTCCTGCGTGGTAAGACCATTCTTTTGGTGAAAGTCTTGTGGAAACATCACGGAATGGAGGAAACCACTTGGGAAACGTGAGTTGGAAGTCCGTGAGAAATATTCGGACTTGTTTGTTGATATGTAATCTTGTGTTTAGATTTTGAACTATTGTTGAACTTAAGAGCTTTTATATATGTCTTAAGTTGTGAAACATTGAAAATGTTTTGGTTTATTGGAAGTATGTTTTGGAACTTGCCTCATATGGAAGTTGAATGTAACATTATATATGTTGAATATATTGTTGAAATTGGAAAGGAAATGCGTAATGTTGATGCATGTTGAAAGTACATATGTTGTTTACATATTGTGAAATGCCTCTTGTTAAAGGGAGGGGGTGACCGGTAATGGGTCGAATTGTTGAATGTTAAAATGTAACATTGTTTAAAATGGAGGAAAACTTGTTTTTGAAAACCTATGCTTAATTTCGGGGACGAAATTCTTTAAGGGGGGGAGGTTATAGCGATCCCGGATTTACCCTTGTTGTACAGTGATCCGGACATGTGTCCGTGGATGTTGGTAGTTGATTATTATCTTGTTTACATCCTTTTTACTTCGTATTTGAGTTATAGGATGTGTTGGGCAAGTTTATTACAGGATTGGTTGAGTTTAGAAACCAAAACTAGCTGCCCAGATTTTCACCTGTCCGCTCGAGCGGGGGTTTTGGCGCTCGAGCGGGAATTGCACCCATCCAGTATTTCCTGTGCAGTGTTGGACGCTCGAGCGTGGAGTTGGCCGCTCGAGCGGGGTTGTGTGAGTGCCGCTCGAGTGGGGAGTTGGAAGCTCGAGCGGGGACCTGGTTCTGTAAAAGTTCTGGGAGTGTGTATCCGCCGCTCGAGCGGGATTGTTGACGCTCGAGCGGGAGTCTGTGAGTGACGCTCGAGCGGGGTGTTTGACGCTCGAACGGGGCGACTGGGTTTAAGTTCCGAGTTTTGACTTTTCAAATCACTTTTTCACTTTCTCTTCTCTCTCCTACTTTTCCAAAACACCATTGTTGAGCCTCTCACTCTAGAACTCTACCTTCTCTCTAGATTTTGATCTAGTAGGAGTGATTTGTTCATCTTTGGCCTTTACAAAAAAGTTGTTGATCGTCGAGGGCTACTTTTTAATCTGAAAATTTCGGGATTTGGAGCACGTTGGGTTTTGTCATCTTCTCCCTTGGGGCTCCGAATTTGAGGTAGGGATATCCTACTCCTCTCTATGGATTTTGTCTTTAAATTTTAGTATTTTGAGAAGTTGGGGTTGGTTTGGTAATTTTGTGAAAGTTTGGGACTTTTGTGTTATTTTACAAAAGTTGGGGTTTTATTTATAATGAACCTAGATGCACGTTTGGTATAGAGGAATGGAATAAATGTTGAATCATTGATGAAAATGGGACCTAAGGGTTGTAATGTTAATTATGGAAAATGACCTAATTACATTGGTTGATTAATTGGGATAATTAATTGTGGGAAACGAGGAAATGAAATGGAATTGTTGATATTGGGAGTGCATGGGGTTAAAGGGTGTAGTTGAATTGTTTATCACACACCGAATTGAAATGTTGATTGAATATCCATTTGTGCATTTATTTTCTGTTTAGAAATAATTGCTTTGGGCTATCGGTGGAGGATAGTCGTGATTGTTGTAGACAATGCATGATGATTAGGCAAACGGAAACTAATCAATGGAATGTGTCATGGAATTTGACGGTTGATAGAATACATTATGTGTATGTATTGAGTAATTGTATATAGAACCAATGTGTTTGTATACGTTATGTGTAGAGGAGGAGATGGGGGATGTACTCCGCGGTTTAGGGAAAGATGGGGGATGTACCTCTAAACCGGATAGTATTGGGAGAAGATAGGGGATGAACTCCGTAGATACAGCTCATATGCTTGTCTAGAGAAGTGGAGATAGAGCTAATATGCTTATCTTTGTGAAGTGTAGATACAGCTTATATGCTTATCTGTGAATGTGGGATATTGTTGTTATACATATCTGTTGAGAATGTGGATATAGCTTATATGCTTATCTGTGAATGTGGGATATAGTTTTTATACATATCTGTTGAGATGATGATAGAGCTAATATGCTCATCTGTTGAAAAAGGGAAAATGAAAAGTAACTTGGACTTATAAGTCGGATGACATAAAATGTGATTTATGTGGATGTATCAGTGTTGGCCATCTATCAATTGCTAATCTTTTAGTCATTGTTCATGGTTGGTTTAGTGTATTTCTACTGGGCTGTGGCTCACCCTATATGGGAATATTATTTTCAGGTACAGGTAGCATGCCACTTCCAAGGTCATAGCTTGGGAGGCTAGAGGCGAGCAGATTGTTGTTGTTTTAGTTTCTTTTTGATGTATTACATGTATATTCAAGCCGAGGGCTTAATGTGTAGATGAGTTAGCACTCTTTTGTTGTAACCAAGTGTAAATTGGAAAGCTGTAAGCCCGTAGGGCATTTTGCTTTTGTTGTTAACATGTAATACTTTTGTAATGAAACTCTGATGAATAGAAGAATGTGGTTATTTCATATGTCAATGAATGTCTTATGTGATGGGTTTAATGTTATTTTTTTGAGGGCGTTACATCAACTACTTTCCAAAGCCATATTCAATGCTTGCCCACGTTAACTAGATTATGGACATGAGTAATGCTAGAAACCCTAAATATTCTACCAAAAGTTTTATCAAATGTCTTACATGGGTGTGGGACCCACACAATGTGGGTCCCATGTGGGTCTCACACCCATGTGAGACATTTGGTAAAATTTTTGAGATCTCTAGCATTTTTGTAGAGACATATCCGTCATTTCATGTTAAGTCCGGATTGGGTTATCATTTTGGAGTTAAAAAAGCATAAAATAACAAAATAGGCTAAATAAGTTAATAAGATAAAATATCACATTCAACCTCATTACATTTTTTCTTTCACAAAAGTCAAAAAAAACAAAAAATTTGAAACAAATGAGGCTAAAAAAGTCTCAACACAAAAAAATTAATTATATTAGCCAATACCAAACGAAACTTAAATAATTTTATTTTTTCACCAAATTATTTTCACACGTAAAAAATGCTCACTTTACGCATTTAATGCAATTTTTATTTTTATGGTTTTATTTAGGGGTGCAACTCGGGCGGATTCGGTTGGGTTGGGAGGTTGTCCAAGCCCAGCCCAAGTTGTGCTGAGACGTACCCAAGCGCGCCCAAGCCCGAATTGTAACTCGAGGTTGTCTGCCCAAGCCCGACCCGAATTAAACCCGAATTGCCTGAATTGCCCGAATTGTAAATAAATTTCAGTTATTATTATTTTTTTTTTTGCAGCTACACTATGAAATTATTAAAATTGGACTCTATTTACAATTATTATTTTTTATAGAAAATCATTAATACCATCAAAACAAATAATTTCTATAATATAAGAGAGATGTCATTATAGTATTCCTTACAATTTATGAGTGAAAATAAAAAGAAAAAAAAAGTAAGATTTTATGTTATTTGTATATATAATAAATATTCAATATGATTTAATAATATAAATTACTTTAATATCATGTAATGACTAATAATTTATATGTATATTTAATATTTTTATATATCTATATATGTATAATTTGGGTTTCGAGTTGCTCGGGTTGCTTGATGTCTTTGCCCAAGTCTGCCCAAATTTAATTCGGACTTCTGAATTTTTGCCCAAACCCGTACCGAATTTGAAAATATTTTGTCCAAGCCCTAAAAAAATTCGGACTGAGTTCGGGTTGCTTGGGTTGAACCCGCCCAAGTTGCACCCCTAATTTTGTCTCTTAATTAAATTATTCCAATTTCTCAATACACTCCTCCGCACACCATTGGCTGCCATTGCCACTAGTAGCAACCGCTATCGACCATTACAAACCACCCACCACTATGAACTCATTTCTTTTCTCTCGCAATCTAGCGCCTCTCTCTCTCTCTCTCTCTCTCTCTCTCTCTCTCATTAACTCTACATTCGCAGGCCAAATATAATAGGAATTGGACTGGGGTTGTGATAGATAATATTAGCTTAGAGGAATTAGGGTGGTTGGGGAAAGGGAAAAAGACAACGATGGCAAAGAAGATTATGGAAGAGAGTGGTCAAGAAATGAGACTAGAGTAGTTTGTCGGAGATGGTTAGAGTTAGGGCTTTTGAAGTTGAATATATGTGTATTTTAATTATAAAAATGTATATATATATTATATTTTTTATTTTTTAATTGTGTAATAAGAAGACAATAAATTTATATATATATAAATCAAATACAAAATGAGACACATATATCTAGCAAGAAGACCTCACATGATGTGAGACTCACCCTTTGTGAATTACATTTTGTGTTTGGTGTCAGTATTCTTAACATTGATGTTAGTTTGTACACACACCAAAATAAAAAAAATGAAAATCTTCTCTCCAATCGACTTACTATTAGGCCACATGAGACCTACCACAAGCCCTACTGCTACAATCTTAACTGTCCATTTTGTTCAATTATACATTAATGTAAAAAAATTATATCAATCCAATAATTATTCTTGGATGTTTTAGTGATATTTTGGTATAAGACAATGATAATTTTTAAAAATAAATTGTTTATCTTTTGCATACAAATTTTAAAAAAAATAAAAAAATTAAAATAAAAAACCTTAATTATAATTATCAAATTCATCTTAATTTTTTCATAAATGCATACAAATCTAAAAAAATCACAAGTTATAATTATTGAATGATTCCAACTTTTTTTCATAAATAATCTAAAATTACACAACAAATAAATCTACAATTTAAATAGTTAGCTTGAGAAACCTATCCTTAAATGTACAATGGTTCCCTCCTCTCTCAAGACTTCTCCCATACCATTGTAGATCTACTTCCTTCTCAACTCTAACTTTTGGCAGTGTCTAAAGTTCGCAGTGGTAGTGGTGGTAGCGGAGTTGGGTAGCGGACTTTTAAACAGATCTTACTTGGTTTGATGTAATTCTTTTTTTTCAAATCACATCTTTAAAAATATCGGTAGTTTTTTCCAAATCATAATTGATTTTTTGGCAGACTTATTTTTTTGTTGTTCGTTTTTTGGTTTTGTTGTTTGGTTAAAATGGCCTTTAGGATTTTATTTATGTATGTTGTTTATTAATATAAATATTTTTCATATTCTTAAAAAAATAATAATAATATTAGGTATGTGAAGATATAGAGAGAGACCTCTCATTTTCACATTCTCCTGGAGATATAAATATGGGAAATTTATTGTGCCATATATGTCTCTAGTTATGTGTTTTTTTTTTAGTTATGGTTAATATTTTTCTTTAATTGTGATATTATTTTCATTCTGACTCCTGAAATATTTGATTGTATGGATATTTTGGAAAGATGCTTAAAGTCATCTTCTAACTTTTAACACATTTTAGATCATATCATCTCTCACATTTTTTACACATTTTTTCAAAAAAAGTCAAAAAAATCAAAAAAATCAAAAAGATCAGTTTTTACTATCTTTCCAAAATATCTCATAGTATTTGATTATAATTTTTTTAAGGGCAAATTACCTACATCTCCCTTGAGATTTAACGAAATTATAGATTTCCTCTTGAGGTTTCAAAAATTACATTCCACCCCATCGCAATTAATGCCATTAACGGATATCATAAATTGACTAAAATGCCCTTATGACAAATACGGACAAATTACCTACCCCTTGAGGTTTAGATAAATTACATATTTCCCCCTGAGGTTTAGCTAAATTATCATTTTTAAATAAGTTATGAAATGCAAAATTAAAATGGAAAAAACACTTATCACACTACAAAAAATTAAGGTTTTAGAGATCAAAATTTAGGGACAAAATTATTTTTAGGGGACCAAATAATTTTGTTGCGAAAAGTGTCGTCATTATATTTTTAGCAACGAAAATTGAACATTAGGAATTAATTATTATCTTTTTGGTATCAAATTTTTTGTCTCAAAAAATAAATCATTTTTAGACCAAATTATTTTGTCCCTAAAAGTCTATTTATTATTGACATTTTCGAATTTTTATCGCTAAAAGCCTTATTTTTAATTTTTCAGGACGATTTTTTAACTATCCTCACGACGATAGAAATTAGTCCCTATATGTCTTTTGCAACAAAATTTTTACTTTTATAGATCAAAAAAATTGGTCTCTAAAACTCTTATATATTGTAGTGTCA
The DNA here is from genome assembly GCF_055761805.1 of Camellia sinensis. Taxonomy (NCBI): domain Eukaryota; kingdom Viridiplantae; phylum Streptophyta; class Magnoliopsida; order Ericales; family Theaceae; genus Camellia; species Camellia sinensis. Next base: position 17,106,250 of record NC_138968.1, read on the forward strand.
GATGGTAAAAATATCATAAAATTAACAAATAATTAAATAAGTTAAAAACACAAGAAATGGCTTGTCAAAAAATTCTTAGAACATGTTTGGTTTGATTTCTAAAAAAAAAAAAAAAATTTAATTTTTTTTAAAAAAATTAAAAATTAATTTGGTTAGGAAATAAAAAATAAAAAATTATTTTTATTTTTATATAATTTTATCTTTTGAGTGGTTAGAAATAGTTTTTACAAATTAAATATATTTTTTCATATTTATTTTTATTAAATTATTTTTTGTTTTAAATTTTGAAATTTTTTTTTAAACAACAAATCAAATATGGTTCAAAAAACTTATTTTTTTTTTCTATCTAACGTAATTCTTTTGTAAATTTTGTTGATTTATCAAAGGGATTTCAGTAAAGGCAATATCGTCCATCAATTAATATTTTGGTAATGTTAGCTAACCATTTGGCAAATTCTATTTCCACACACCTACTTACCTCAGTGCACATTATTTCTCAGTGTACATACTTAGACCTCGTTTGGCTGCATCACTTTTTAGCTTAAAAGCCAAAAAGTCACTAAAAAACCAAAAAAACAACAAGCTATACTAAAAAGTCAAATATTCTCATTTTCTCTCTACTTTTTGTACATCTTTTCGTAAAAAACTAAAAAGTCATCTAAAACATACTAGTTTTTTTTACATCATATTTTAGCCAAAAGCCCAAAAGTTACTAAAAAAACATATTCCCAAACGAGGCCTAGTAATTTGATTATTAATTATTGTTCTCATTTCACACACCAAATATTTCAATCATATCCTTAACTCATATCTTGTACATAAGAATGGCAACAGGGCGGGCCGAGATCGGGGACTACACTCCCCGTCCCCGATCCCCGGCAGTAAGAAATTCCCCGCCCCTACCCCCGATCCCCGACGGGGAGCCCATCACCCCCCCGCCCCCATCCCCGATCGGGTATCCTCGACCCCACAAATTCCCTAAAATATAATAGCTAGTCAAATTATTTTTTTTTTGTTTTTTTTAATCTGTCAAACAATTTTTAAATTAAAAAATTTGTAAACATCCAAGAACATGTTTTTGTTCAATTGTACAGTCTGATTCATAGATATTAAATGAAGAAAAAAAAAACAATAATCTAAAAAAAAAAAAAAAACAAATCACAACTTCACATAACAAAACAAGAACACAAAATCATCAACAGATCTGAGATCTGAGATCAACAGATCTGTGTATCAACAAATCATCATCAACAACAATAACAAAATCATCAACAAATCTTAGATCTCAGAGAGAGAGAGAACGACGGAGGCGATAGAACTGCGACGAACGACAGAGAAGATCGGCGTGATGGACGACGAAGGAGGTGAAGCGGCAGTGCGAGGTGGATGAGAGGTGCAAGAGTGATAAAGTGGACGAAGGTGCAGAGTCGACGACGGAGATGAAGCGGCAGTGCGAGCTGGACGGTGGCGGCGCTGGATCTGGATGAGAGATACGGTGGTGGTGGTGGTGGTGCAAGCTGGACGGCGGTGGTGGTGGATCTGAGAGAGAGAGAGAGAGAGAGAGAGAGAGAAGTCAATGAGTGAGGGAGAGAGAGATGAGAGACGTGGCTGTGAGACAGAAAGAGAGAGAGAAGTGAAAGTGAGATCACTGAGATAAGGGTTTGGTTTATATATATATATATATATATATGGGTAAAATAGTAATTTCACATCGGGGATAAACGGGGCCGAGGACAGGGACGGGACCGAGCTGGGTACGGGGCTGGAACACTTATCCTCATTCCCAGCCCGAAACTGATCATGGATTGATTTTTGAATACCATCCCCGCCTCGTCGGGGGTATTTTTCGGGAAAAACTCGCTCAATTCGGGGTTGGGGGACTAGGTCCCCATCGGGCCGGGTTTAAATTGCCATCCCTACTTGTACACACACCACCTTAACCCTCTTTTCACACACTTTCACATCAATCTAACCTCTCTCATGGAGTCGATGAACAATTCCCAAGGCCAAATCAATGGGGTAGATCTATAATCAAGAGTGTAACGCCTTCAAATATGATATTAATAAACCATTCACAGGATCTATGAACATAATGGAACTGTTATACTTTCATTTATCAGAGTTTATATTATAAAAGATATTACATGCATTACACTTTCATAAAAAGTTCATTCTGGAACTACAACATGCAACACTAATTGATAACAACAAAATAAATGACCTACGGGCTTATATCTTTCCAAGATATCTCTTGGTTATAACAAAAGAGTCTTAAGCTCTATACATATAAAGCCCTCGGCTTGAATAAGCATTTAATACAAAAGAAATAACAAAAATGGAGCTTTCAGCCCCTAATCCTCCCAAGCTATGTCCTTGGAGGTGGCATGTCACCTGTACCCGAAAATGGTTTCCCAAGTAGAGTGAGCCAAAACCCGATAGAGATAAACTAACATAGTATATGAAATTTAACTAAGATATAAGCATCAGATAAATGTGCAATACTTAAAACCAACTGACATCTTTTTCATGACCAACCAATAACGACATCAATATCTCAAACCATTTCCATTCATTTATTCAAATCAATCCATAGATATAATCCCTTTGTTATCTAAACAATTCCAAACGAGACTACAACTCATTCGTCAATACTTCAATAGCAACCATTATTCAAACACTTCAATTTTCTTGCCATTTTACGGAATTCTCATCCGAGGGAATCGGCACCCATATATATATATATATATATAAGATTTTGGGACTTTTACCCTGGATACTCTGGCCAATTTAATTTTAAATGGAGTCCATCTCCTATCTCCTCCAAAACAATGGAGTACATCCCCTATCTTCTCCCAAACAATAATACATATACAATGTATTTAACGACATCGTCATATACAATGACTATTCACAACACATTTTCAATATCTCAATCATACCATCATATTTAATGAGGTAAATTAAACGATAGGTTTCAATTCGCTAATCTGCATGCAGTTTCTACAACAATCATAGCTATCCTCTACCGATAGCCCAAAACAGATATTTCTAATCAGATATACAATTTATCAAACAGATAATTTATCAAATTTCTATAGGTGGGTGATTTAACAAATCTAACAACACCATTCATTTATACACCCCTCCAATTTCATATTTCCCATGTCAATTTCATTATTTATACAAAACAATTATTTAACACAAATTAGGGCAATCTTCTCTTTTTTTAAATATCAAACCCAAGGCCAAATTTCATCATTTACTCTCAAGTAATATCATATTCAAGACCTCACATACATATAAGAAGCCCAATGTAGAAAATGCCTCTTTCAAAATTCCAACCCAAACCCTAGCTTCACCCCAAATCCTCCAAAATTCTACTATTTATACAAAATGACCAATATCTACGTTAAAACCCATATTAAAGAGTAGAATATCCTTACCTCAAGAGTAAAAGCTTAAAGGAGATAATGAAGAACTTCAAAAATGCTCCAAATTCGGTTTTGTTCGGATCAAGAGGAAGCCCACAAGATGCTCTAACTCTTTAACAAAGGGACTAGGGTTGAGAGATGCTTGGATCTTGAAGTATTTGTGGAGAGAGAGAGAGAGAGAGAGAGAGAGAACTTTAGATAAAGAGTGTGCTAGATTAGGGTTTTGGGAAGAAATGAAATCAAAAAGTGATGTAAAATAGCCCAGCTGCAAACTGATATACGAGACCTTCACTCGAGCGAAGGAGTTGTCGCTTGAGCGACCAAACACAACAAGTGACCTCACTCGAGCACAGAATGCACAACTTCAGAAGTTTTACAGACGCACACGCTCGCTCAAGCGCAAGAAATCTCGCTTGAGCGAAGAACTTTACCCTCTTAGAAAATCTGCGTCTGGGACAGAAACCTGAGAACCCTCAAAACTCGTTCGAGGGAAAGAAACCTCACTCGAGCGAAGAGGCAAATTACACAAGGCTAGCTCGAGCACAAGAAGTCTCGTTCGAGCGAAGAAGCCAAAATCTAGGCAACAACAACCTAGACCAAGTAACAACCAACCTGTTCCAAACACGCCCAAGATATTCCAAAACTCAAATTCCAAGAGTTAGAGGGAGAAAAGAAGACATTGACACAACAATAAACCACGGAACCTGAATCCGAAACATAATAAAGGTCGGAACAAAACCGGAATCGCTATAACGTAAATTCCGATCAAGAGGAAATTGAAGTTCTAACAAAGAGTTACTTTGAACCTAAAAGAATTTCATCTCCATTATCTTCATTAACCTCTATCATCAAACCCATCTTTCTATTTTCCAAACAAGCCCTATATTTTTGTTTACAAGTTGATTAGTTGAATGAAATCTCATCTGGGTCTTTGCTATTAAGATGTTTAATTTGTATCTTTGTTTCATCATGGTAACGATTTGGTAGTTTATATATAATGAAAATGTTAGATTTAGCCAATTAAGGTTTGCAATATATTTTCTTCGATGGTAGTTCATATATAATGAAAATGTTAGGTAGCGTTTGGTAGAATTTTCTAAATATGATTTGATAATAGACTTGTATTTTGAGTTTGTGAGTTTTTGAATTATGATTTGAGTGTGGAAAATTTGTTTGGTGAATGAGTTTTGAAGAGAGTTTTGAATTGAGTGAGGGATTTTTGATGTAACATATGATATTTGATACAAAAACTTGTAACTCATAACTAAACACACAACTCAAAATTCTATTCAAAACTCATAAAAAAATTTAAAAATTCTGAATTTTTTTTATTTAAAATATAAAAAATAAAAGGTTCTAAAATATATATATATATATATATATATATATTTGCACTGTACCGGTCAACCGGCCAGATATTCGGAAGGACGACCAGTTAGTCCAAATTTTTTCGCGTTGGAAAGAATTTTCAAAAGTTAATGGGTGTGGAATTAACTTTTGAAAACACTAAACAAACACCACACTCAAAAGTGAGTGTGGAATTATATTTTGAAAGCTCCACCAAACAGAGCCTTAGATTTTGCTTCATCAGCTTCTTCTTAGTTAAGGTTTTGTTTTTAGGGTTTAGTTCATAAGAGTTTATTGTAGAATGCTAGATTTAGCCAATTAAAAAATGATTTTTTTTTTTTAAAAGTTTAATATGTAATGAAAATTCCTTCCTAGAACCAAGAATTTTTAATTATTTTATAATGCTTTTATTTTTGGTTAGATGTATAAATATGTGATATTAATCTGTTTGGTTGACTAGAAAAGTAATGCTAAGAAAAAAGAAAAAAAAAATCATAAAAATCTCCTAATTTACTTTGTTTCCTGTTGTTTTTGTCTAAAATGAAGGAATTAGGGTTTAGTTTTTTATTATTATTAAAATATGTGCACTGAGATTTTTTTGTTTTTAAAATATATGTATAGAGAATAGTTTTACATAATAATATGGGTGTGTTTTGATGTCTATTATGATTATTTTACTTTATGATATAATTGTCATTAAAATAATGATTCAGTAAGTGTATGTACTGAGATAAGTAGGTATGTGAAAATAGAATTTCCCTAACTATTCTTAACGTTTAGTTAATGATAGAGGTTAAATTGTTATGCGAATATAAATTTCAGAGGGCGGAATATAATTTATAAAATCTCAAGAAAAATCTGGCTCCGTTTGGCAAGAGCTAAACGGGGCTTTTTTAGCTATTTTAGCCACAAAAAACAAAATAGGCTATTTTAGCCACAAAAAACAAAATATCATATCCAACCCATAATCATTACATTCTTCTCTCACAAAAAAAGCCAAAAAAGTCAAAAAGCCAAAAAGTCCTTCCCAAACTAAACTTTTTAGCCCAGGCTAAAATAGCCAAAAAAGCTAAAAAGTCAAAAAGCCAACCCACTTCCCAAACGGAGGCTCTATAATTTAGCTAAATTTTGAGAGAAGTGTAGATAATTTATTTTATTTTTTAATTAGAATTACTTTGGTATAGGTTCTAATAATTATATATATATATATATATATTTTGGTTGGTTTAATTATGAAATGGAAAAATGCATCCGTAGACATCGATTGAAAAGGTGTAACAAATTCTTTCCCTGTAAATATAGGGAAATTATTCAATACTCCCGGAGCATCACGTGTCCATACTCCAAACCAATCACCAATCAGTTAGCCTCATGTTGTCCCCTCATCTCCAACATAAATTGTGGGCCCTTGTGTCTTTCCACCAATCAAAACATTATGAAAAACCACGTGTCGATACTCATGGAGTACTGAATAATCACCCGTAAATATATGCAAATCGTTTCCATCCAAAAAAAAACAAGCTCTACTTCTAAACCCCTGCGAAAGCGGAGAGAGAGAGAAGCAGAGGAGAAGTGCGAAACAAATCTCTCTCTTCGATTCGTCTTTCCCGCTCACTACACACAAATATACGTTTACATATATACAGTGATACGCATATAGATCAACCAAATCGCCATTAAAATCAGGCATGATCTCTCTCCAAGACTCTCTCTCTCTCTTTCTTTTCAGCATCGTCTTCTCTTTCTCTTTCTATAGCTCTCTCTAGATTATGATTACAATTGCTATGAATTTTTCCTTTTCTTCCTGTAATCTGTCGAAACAGAGGTAAGTCATGTAAGTGCGAAACAAATCTCTCTCTTCGATTCGTCTTTCCCGCCCACTACACACAAATATACGTTTACATATATACAGTGATACGCATATAGATCAACCAAATCGCCATTAAAATCAGGCATGATCTCTCTCCAAGACTCTCTCTCTCTATCTTTCTTTTCAGCATCGTCTTCTCTTTCTCTTTCTATAGCTCTCTCTAGATTATGATTACAATTGCTATGAATTTTTCCTTTTCTTCCTGTAATCTGTCGAAACAGAGGTAAGTCATGTACCAATTTCTTCACTTCGGGGCCTTTTTTTTTTTTTTTGTATGTTAAACCCTAATGCTCTGTTTGGTTCCCGAGAAATCTGTGGAAATAAACTTAAGGGAAAAGAAATTGAAAATTTAATGTCGTTGTCGTCGGCTTGTTGTCGTCAGCTTTCTCGTCCAATCGATTTAGTTGTTCAAGTTTCAACTATTTCAATTTGACGGGAAATGTAAGGAAATTCGTTACTATATTTTTTTGTTTTATTTTATTTTTTAACATGGTTCTGAAATTCTTGGTTTCGATTTTTTTTTTTTTTTTTTGGAAGCCACTAGGAGGGAAGGACTAACTTGGGTTTTAGAGGATTTCTTTTAACTTTTTCGTTACTTGAAATAGTTTTAAGTGCGTGTGTGATTGTTGATGCTTAAATTGCAATTCTTGTACTTTCTTAGGCAAATACGTGACAAATTTGGTAACCTTGTGCTTAGATTTGCTTCCTATTTCGAAAAGGTGGTGTATTAAATGCTATACTTTTGTTGTGATTTTAAATTGCAATTCTTGTTCTTGCTTCGGAAAATACATGGCAAATTTGGTAAACTTGTGTTTAGATTTGCTTTCTATTTCTAAAAGATAGTGTATTAAATGTTATTATTGCTATACTTCCTCTTTGGTTACAATGTATTGCTTTTGAGTTAAAGCGTAGTGAAAAAACAAAATGGCTTTAGTGGTTCTTTCAAAGGAAAATTTGTCTTAACATTTACAAATCACAATATTAAGGGAAGCTGAAATGTCTTTCTTTGTATGCAAAGGATTCCTCACTTTTGTCACGGTGTGCTTATTTGTATCCAAAAAGATGAATAAGCAAAAAAAAATATAAATAAAAAATTGTCACATGAAAAACTTGCTTATTTTTGTCTACTAGGATTTCTCACTTTTATTTATATCCAAGAAAGGGTCACATAATAAATTTGCCTTTTGTCTTTGTGCTTGTGGACACCATTATTGATGATGCCTCGGCAGTGTTGTTGATGACAATGATTTTTTCTCATTAGAATACATTTTTGTTGGTTTGAGACAGGAGCTGGAGAAGAAAAAGATAATATATGGAGGACGGCGCAGGAAAAGGTTTGGAATGCCAGAAGATTATGGATGGGAAGGCGAATGACAATGTGAATGATTCGGATAAGGCTATTATCCCTTCCTGTTGCTTGAAGGCTAGGCTTCAAACACTGAGCTTGAGGCTAAATGCCATTCAACAGTTGTTTCTGGATGGTTCTCCGAACCTGAATCATGCTCTGGTCGTTATTTTTATACTTCTTTGCTTTTGTTTTTTCCGTTGGACATTTTTTCGAGCATCCTTATTTTCCTTGTAGTACAGGTTTTTTATTTTGCTTGATGATAGTCGAAGGGTGGTGTTTGTTGACTCCTTTTCTTATTTGTTCTATTTTTACAGGTAAAGCTAGCAAGCGGGTTTATTTCAATAACCCAATGTGGCCAGGTATATGTTATTTTTGTTGCATTTTTTATCTCACCTATATAAATCATGTTACCTTTGGAACATATTAGAGGCCAGAAAACTTATAATGCATTCGTCAATATATCCTCGAGGGGAAAGAGTCATACTGGAATGTACTTTTTTTGTTAGATGTAATGTAAGGCATGCTTGCAATATGATAAATTGTAATTGAAATCTTGATTGTTCATAATTACCTATGCTTATATTATTAAGGGCTTGAGTAGAGTGTTCTGGTGTTCCTTCTAAATGAAGAAAAAAAAAATTAAAATTAAAATTGTCCCTTTTTATTTAGTCAGTGTTTTTCAGGATTTATTATTCGACGGCTATGGTTAAGTCAGTTTGAGTTTTCACTTGTAGGAGGAGCACACTCAATGAAAGTAGAGAAGATTTTGTACAAGGATAAATCCGAGTACCAAGAAATCCTGGTTTTTGAGGTTCAGCATTTTCAGCTTCTAGTAGTAGACTCTTCGCAGTGATGACTTGCTTTCTGTTTTTCTGCCATTTATTGTCTTATTTATGAATTTCCTGCTGATACTGGTTCTTTTATTCGCAGTCCTCAACATATGGGAAAGTTCTTGTGCTTGATGGCATTGTTCAGTTGATTGAGAAAGATGAATGAGTCTATCAGGAGATGATAACTCCTCTTCCCCTTTGTTCAATTCAATCCCCCAAAACTGTAATTTTCATAAATCATGGGTTCCATAGTTCACGATGCGTTTATTGTTTCTATTTTTATTCAAATTTAATTTCAAATGACATATGGCCATACTTAGATTATTGAAATTATAATGCAATTAAGTTTAAGGAACCTTTTGAATCCATAGCAGCTTCTTTTTTTCTTTTCTTTTATTCTAGTTGAACTTTAATAAGCATATGTACTTAAAGATACATTTGAAGTTAAATGTCCAACTACACATAATTGTTATGGTGAAAAAAATATACTCTCTTTGATTATCAATCTACCAAGAGGTTTGAGGACTACTGTGGAAGTGTGACGAGACTTCTTCCTTAGGGATTGTTGTTGAGGAATAGGGTCTATAGGGGCCCATATTCCTCACTGTTTTACTACCCTTTCATTTTTTAATCTTCTTAATATAAAAAGTAGCAAAATAAGAACAAAAAATTTAAAAATGGTTTTCCTTTTATTATCACTGTGTTGCACACTCTTCCTAGGGAATTTCAGACAAAATAGTATTTGAGTGATTTGTGCAAAATTTACTCCGTCTATTAGATTGAAGGCATTGTATGACAAATTTAATTCTAGAATTGAATATTAGACTACCATGTTTTTGTCTCTTTGTTAAATTGTGAACAAATAGTATTTCTATGAACTCTCAGCCTCAATTCATCATATTTACAAGTAGAAAGAGAACTCATAATTTAAGTTGCCAATGATTGAGGAAAACATTGTTGGTAGAGCTAGCTATCTTCTGCTCTTCATGTTTATGCAATCTATAATTATTCTGTTTGTCCCTAGGTATGTGTGCCAAATTTAATTGAATTACTTGATGTAGGTTTTGGTTGTAGGTGGTGGTGATGGTGGAGTTCTTAGGGAAATCTCTCGCCACAACACTGTGGAGCTCATTGATATTTGTGAGATTGATAAGATGGTTATAGATGTATGTGGTGAATGATGTACCCATTCATGTGATTAGATATTATTTGTGTTCTTTGTTATGTAACAAGTATGTTGCTGCAACTTCTTGTTTATAGGTTAGTAAAATTTTTTTTCCAGAGTTAGCTATTGGCTTTGAGGATCCTCGTGTGCAACTACATATTGGTGATGGTATGTGGAAAAGATGTTCCAATTATTTTTTATATGCAGTTTAGTGAATATATGCATTTGAAATCTTATTGCCCCATTTTGAATGGATCCATTAATCTAGGTTATTAATAATTTACGTAATTAACGCTCCTAATTGTACAGCTGATTATATAGCTAGACTTTCCTGTTAATCTTCTTTTCATTATTGTGGCAGCTGTTGAATTTTTACGGAATGTACCTGAAGGAAAGTATGATGCAATTATTGTTGATTCATCAGACCCTGTTGGTATGTTTGTAATTCACACTTTCTACCTGTTTTCCTTTTTCCTATTTATTTGCCTTTGTTACAGTGCTTTTTATTTAGGTGGAGGCAAATCTAATTATGTGTAACTTTTTGAAGGCTAGGCTAGGGCTTTCTGAATCTTTTTAATGAATTATTTGATGGACTATTCTTTGGGTAAACTACTAATAGATCCTAATAGTTGGACTTAATTCCCATCAAGTCTTATTAAAAATAAATCTTGGTAAAATTGTGGTTAAAAATAATTTTTTTGTGACAATTTTTTACATAGGTCGCTAAAAATTGACAATTAGTGACTTTTTTTGGTCATGATTTTTATAAATTGTCGCTAAAACTTATAATTAGTGACGTTTTCTTATGACAAATTTTTTTCCATAGAACCTATTAGACAATAAATCCACTTATTAGGACCTACACGTATGTATCCCCTATTCTTTTGACACCTATTCATAAAAAGTTTGAAGTATTGATTCCTTGAAATAATCACTCAGTAAATTTTCTTATGCACAACTGTTAGAATTGTTTTATTTTCATAATGTTACTTAACAAATGCTTCATGATCTCAAACTATGCCAAAAAAAAAAAAAAAAAATTTGATGAACAGTTGTCTTAGTTTTTCTTTTATATTTCTAGTCCTTAAAAGTTAGGAACATATGTATTCACAACATGGAAGGTTATATCTTAGTTTTCTCTTGATTTTTCTACTATTTGGAATATAGGCACATGATTATGCATATGGGTAGATGTTATATAATTCCGAACACCATGACTTTAGGGTCCAATTTAAACTTCTATGCCCACTTGAGATGGGTTTTATGTCCAAAAATACATAATGAAATAAAGCTATTTATTTGTTGGGCTTCTTTTCTTGATTTAGGTCCTGCCCAAGAACTTGTGGAAAAGCCTTTTTTCGAGACAATAGCAAGAGCATTAAGACCTGGTGGTGTTCTTTGTAACATGGCGGAGAGTATGTGGCTTCACACGCATCTTATTCAGGATATGATCACTATTTGCCGTGAAACATTCAAGGGTTCTGTCCACTATGCATGGGCAAACGTTCCCACATATCCAAGGTACCCTATAATGCGAATGTTTGTGTGGGTTTTCCATGTACCTCACAATTTGATTTTATGGAGCCCTTAGTCTGGTTTATAATTTTATCGATTTATCCTTTCTTTTTTAATTTGTAGAACTGCAGGCTGCAGCATCTTGGTATAAATATCAGCTCAACTAAAAATTGTCTCATTTTTTTCCACAATTTTAGTTATAGAGTTTCTTAACAAATTCATGCTATGGGTTAATTCTTATTTTAAAATGGTTTTTTTTTTTATTGTGGATGCAGTGGCATAGTTAGTCTACTAAAATATTTTAGTTCTAGAAGTTTCTTAACCAGGTTTGATGCTATTGAGTATTTGAAAATGGTTTCTTTATTGTGCATACAGTGGCGTCATTGGATTTGTTATATGCTCAACGGAGGGGCCACCTGTGGATTTTATGCATCCTATCAATCCTATTGAAAACGTAGAGGGAGCACTCAAGTATCGAAGAGAACTAAAGTTTTACAACTCTGAGGTAATTACAATCCATCGCTCAAATCATAATTTGTGTTATCCATTCCTTTGCTTGGATATATTAGTGATTCACTCTTTTTTGCTAGCCTGGTTAGCTTGCTTGACTCAAATGATTTTAGAGCAAAAGTGCTTTTATATTATATAAAAATAAAAGAAAAAGAGGATGTCGCTATGCTCCTCTTGGATCCCCTTCTTTTTGGTAGGCTTTTAAACTTGATAGCGGCTTTGTTGGAAACGAATATCGAAATAATATCAGTAGATGGTCTGGACAAGGCCTTGACATCAAATTATTTGTCCAGTACGGAAAATGTAAACTTAAAAATAATGTATTCTAATGTCAAAATTTTCAATTTTTTTTTTATCTTTTTCACAAATTAAAAGTACTTAAAGAGATCTTTTAATTGGTAAAAAAAAAATTTAAAAATTTTGGTACAATATATTATTATTAAGTTCTCATTTTTCATGCCCGACAAACAATTTTTGACTGAGGGAGTATACCATGTGCCTGAAAAATAATGTATACCAAGCCCGGGGCTTACTGTTGCAAGTTAGCATTTGTTCATGTAGTGGAACATGCAGTTGAATTTGTATAGAAAATTTGGAACTCAATAATTTTTTTCCCCATTTTTCTTGACAGATTCACACAGCTGCCTTTGCCTTGCCATCATTTGTCAAGAGGGAGGTTATGCTTCTTCGTGATTCGCCAACCCCGGCTCGACAAATTTGTGTTTCATAGTCGATTTTTAGCAGCCCGTATTTGGTTTTGGGTTAGTTGGAAATGCAGCTACTTGGGAATAAACTGAAGGTGATGTTTTAGCAAGCATAGATTCAGCCATGAGCTTTTGCTGTTGAGGTGTCGATTGATGACCTCGTGTTATTATCTAGTGGTTATGGGACATCATGTTTAGTGGATTGAGGATGTTATCAGTTATTTTGTTAATATTGCTATTTAATTGTTCAGATTGTGATGGAACTTTGCTGATGAATAAACAGAGGTCCCAGAAAATAGTGTTTGTTGAGGAAAAAACGAAGGAAATTGTTGGCGATTAACAGATGCTATTTTGATTTCAGTAAACCCTTATTTTGCCTTGTATTGTGCTTTTCTTTTTTTTGATTCATAATAAACCCTTTGCTGTTAAAACCACCTGGAGGCATGCCATATATATATACACATATGCTCACAATGAAGCAAAATTGCAGTTCAAAAATGATATAATTTAGAGTTGCCAAGAGCACAGTAACACTTGACCTAGAAAATGTGTTGTCTCGGGATCAGCTAAGATGAATTTTACCAGTTATTCACTTCCAGCATTGGTTGGTGGTTCCAAAATATGTGGCTCGAATGGCTCGAAACACCTAAAATGACATTGTTTTGGGTGTAAAACGATATTGTTTTGTCATTTTTGAGCCATTCGAGTCACATATTTTCGGGCCACCAAATATTTTTCTATTCACTTCGAATTCACACAACAAATGTCATCTTCGGATTCACACAACAAATGTCATGATGGTGGGTTTCTATTATTTCGTAAATATAATGAATCATATGATACATAATAAAAATAAAAAGCAGGTGAAACTTGTCATGTGACATCATTTTCTAAGGTAAAACGTATATATTTGTGCATATAAATTTGGCATGCTTGCTAAACAATGCCTGCGATTTTGCAGGTGGCTGCTTCAACTGGCTTACAATTTTCTAGCAGTTATGACACGTGCATAAAAAGAAGAAAAATGCTTGGGAGCACTAATTAGTGCTCCCACTAATGAGGTGGCAGTGGGTCCCGCCATTAATGATGTGATGTTTTGTTCTTGGAGTTGTATTTTTTTTTTTTTTTTTTTACTTTTTTAATACATTAGTGCTATTAGTGGTAATGTTTTTAGTGGGATGAATCATTATTGTAGATTGGGCTTTTTTAGAGAACTTGAGGGCCATGTGTTTTAATAATTTGAATCGTTTATTTTGTAAGGTTCTCTTTGTATATTATCCATGAAAAAAAAATTAAATCGATCCAGTAATCATAACTATTTCATTTTATGACGTTTATCTCTAAAAAAAATAGACAAGTATGTTTTTTCAAACAAACCATTCATTTTTTAGAGACACTATAAAATGAAAAGTTACGATTATCAAATAAACTTAATTTTTTTCATGACCGATATATACTAAGAATCTTACAAAATAAATAGTTCAGATTATTTAAATGGAATCAGCTACACAGGCTTCTAAGTTCATATTTGAACTTGAGCAAGCCCAACCCTTCCAATTTCTAGTTCATGTTCCTGTTTTGTCCATGAAAGTAATTTCACTCTCAAAGTTGCCACTGAATGCACCTTGAGAGAGCAGCTATTATGAACTAAAAATGTTTGCTTTGAAATTATGTTCCCTTTATCTGAGAAGTCAGCAGATGAAACTCAAATGCCAATCTTCAGCAGAAAAGCAATGGACAACATTTCAGTATTTAGCAAAATCCCATTGTAGATGGAAACTCAATTATCACTAGAAAAACAATAGGAAATTCACATACACACTACAACACTATATAGGTATATATATACACATACATGATACACCCGAGGAAACTCCAACAATTTAATCAATATAAATATAGGCTATTTGTATTTAGTGAATTTTTAAAAAAAAAATTTCACAAAATTATACTTTTTATGTGTATTTATGTTAGGGGTGTCTAAATATTTTTAAAAAAAATTTGTTTAAAATATTAAAAAAATTCAGTAAAAATAAAAAAATACGAAAAACAAGAAAGTAGAATTTTCTGAAAAGTGTTTTTGGAAAACCAAAAACAAGCAAAGTGAATGGCATTTTAATTTTATTATTTTTTTTTGTGTATTTGAAAAAAATAAAAGAAATAACTAGTACACCATTGAAGTCATATTACTAAGCCCTTGTTTGGCATGAAACTACCAAGTTAAAATAGTTGTAAAAAGATAAAATATGCTAAAAAGTCAATAAGATAACATGTCATATCTAAATCATAATTATTTCATTTTTTTTTCTCACAAAAGTAAAAAAAAACTAAAAAACCCAACCCAACCCAAATAAGACTTTTTAGTCCAGGACTAAAATAGTCAAAAAGTCAATCTACTTTCCAAACGAAGCCTAAAATTTAACATTTTGATAGGGGTGAACATGGCCCGGATTGGTTCGGATTGGGATAAAACTAGGACCAATCCGTTATCTATGGTTCTTGAAATATTGGAACTAATCCAATTCGTTTAAATCATGGAACCAATCTGAACCAATCCATTTAAATATGGATTGGATCGGTTTAGGACCACGGATTCACATAATTAAATAACAAAAAAAAAATATAGAACATTTTAATTTCATAAAAACATAAATAGCATCATATTAGTACTACAATAGCAACATGTCTTTTTATAATAATGATATACTGTTCTAGAATTTAAACAATCATAAGAAAACTGATTTTACATAAGTATTTAGACAATTACAAATTAAAACTAAAAATCAACAAATAAAAGTAATAAAAGAAAATATTATGCGGGTTTAGGTTTGGGTTTAGGTTTTGTATGGAAGAAGAAAAGATAATATGCGGGAGGGTGTATAATATAAATATAGGCTATTTGTATACGACCTGGATCGGTTCCAATCCAGAACCGTGGGGTTCAATCCGGAACCAATTCGTAGACTACGAATTTTTAATTTTTCAATTTGAAACCGAACCACGGATTCAAAAAATCAATCCAAACCTATCAAATTAGATTGAACTGGATCGGATTACGGATTCCTTACTCAACCCTACATTTTGATACTATAATAATATCAAAATTTAACTAGGACCATCTATTTTAACATTATAGCATTGGGGATACCCGAATATGTCTTACCATTTATATTTTTATTAATATTGTGGTGATACATCACATAATAAATATGATTTCTACAAATATTGTGGTGACACATAAAGGGGTTGGCCTAGTGAGAATAACGTGAGACACTACTTTTCTTTTCTTTCTTTTTTTTTTTTTTTTCAAGTCAATCCATACAGGATATTGCTTTAATTTTATGAATCATTGTAGTGTTAGATATAATTTATTATAATTTTTATTTTAATTACAAAGAGTATTTGATTACGTCTATAGTGACTGGCCAAAGCTAAGAAGTGTGGTAGTCAAAGCTAGTTGGTGGGAGTAGATAATGTTAGGAATAAAGTTTGAGAAATTAGTAATAGGAACTAAATTAATGAGATAAAATTGTAATAAAAAAAATATAAAAAGGTGAGAGTTTAAAGAAAAAAAATATTGGGTATACTTCTTTAGTGGAGTATGGGATCCACTTAGTTTATTAAAAGGATATTTTTTTTTTGGGTTTAGTGTTAATTATAATATATTTATATAAATATATTGTATTTAATTTTTGGAGCTCAATAAATACTTTTTTTAATCTGTTTAGTAACAACTAAAATTTTGATAAAAAGTCTAAAAATTAACAATATCGATTTTGTATTGTTATTCTTCGGATGTGTGCAGCAGCTGTCGGTGGCTTTTAGTTCTTGATTTACAAGCTTGTTGTGTAGTATACAAAGCTTATTTTGTCCTTAAAAGTCTATTTATTAGTGATATTTTTAAAATTTTGTCACTAAAAATCATATTTTTGACTTTTCGGAACAGTCTTTTAGCGACCATCCTCATGCCAATAGAAATTGGTTTCTAAATGTCTTTTGCAACCACTGCTGGAAAACAGATTTTTAGTGGCGTTTAAAAAACGCCGCTATAAGTGTCAAAAACGCCGCTAATTCCTTTTCTGACGCTTAGAACCAAACGCCGAGGACGCGGCCGTCGCTATAACTTTGTGGCGTTTTGAAAACGTCGTCATATTAGTTTATGCGGCGTTTTTAAAAACGCCACCAAATGTCCTCCTAAACACATGCTGACGTCACTGACGATATTTAACGACGTTTTGGAAAAACGCCGTCATATCCCACTTTTTTTTTTTTTTTTTGAAATTGTGCTAATTTTATTTGATTGAATTAAAAATACCTGTAATAACATTTGTTAGGTTTTATTTCTTGGCAATCCCGTTTGACAAAACTCCTTTGAGTTGTAATTTTATTCGCTTTTTTATTTCAGTGAGACTTTGAGTGTTTAGATGCGAATCCAACCCGAATCAAGCCTTTCAGAGAAGTTTGTGTTGATAAAGCTTTCAAGATTGCCACTTCGCTGATTATGACGGGGATCGAGCTGCCCGGTCAGCTCGCGGGGGTCCAGGGGGCAGCGCCCCTTGGCGGGTCCGGGGCAGCGCCACGGCGGGGTTGAGGGGCAGCGCCCCCGAAGCAAAATGCAAAAATGCATTCAAAGTTGCCTGTCCGAGCATGTTATATTTTTCCAGTTTTTCCACTTTTGGTCTTCCCGCTCGAGCGGGGAAAGGGACGCTCGAGCGGGGATTGGAAGCTCTCAGCATCTCTGCAGTCGCCTGTAAAAATACTGGAATGTGTGATTTTACGCTCGAGCGGATTCTCCTACGCTCGAGCGCATCTTAGTTTGTTCGCACGTAGTTTTCTTTGATGTTTTTATTGAGTATTCAACTCATGATCTAAAGAGAGTACATCAAAGGTTTGTTCGTTATACACAAAAGAGAGAGTTATTCTTCAGTTGTGGATTCTGAAGAATTCGAGCCTGAAGCTTTGGTGGAATCCGGAGTGGCTCATCAGAAAGACAATTCCGTGGTGAAGATGGGGTTGGAAGAGGCACATAAAGGTTGGTTCAATTAGGCGTTGTGGATTCGCTAGGTAATTGAGAGTATACCTGTGTAATTCCTTTAAATCTTCTTAGTGGATTGTTCTTGTGGCTGTTGCCCGTGGTTTTTTTGATCACAGTTGGAGGTGTCCAATTGTGGTTTTTTCCACGTTAAAATTGTTGTGTCTCTTTGTCTTGATTGTTTGATTGGGATTGTTATATTCTGCTGAAAATTGATACATAATCACAAATCAACATCTAGTGGTTTTCTAGTTTTTTTCAATTGGTATCAGAGCAGGTCGTTCTATTTTTTTTAAAAAAAAAAAAAAAAAATATTTTCTTTTAGAACGAGATCTTGTTTGATTTGTGATAATGGATACAATTCGTGAAGGAAATTCTATGGTTCGACCACCCCTACTTGACGGATCCAATTATCCTTTTTGGAAAGCTCGGATGAGATCTTTTTTAAAATCTATTGATGAAAAAGTTTGGCAATCCGTCATGAATGGGTGGACTGAACCAACAATTACTGTTGATGGAGTTACAATCCCCAAACCAATTGATCAGTGGGACACAACTGATTACCAAAATAGTAGCTGGAATAGTAAAGCTATCAATTCTCTCTTTTGCGCTGTCACACCTGAAGAATTTAGTCGTATTTGTAATTGTGAAGTCGCAAAAGAGGCTTGGGATATCTTACAAACTATTCATGAGGGCACTCCTTCTGTTAAACGCTCAAAACTTCAAAGGCTCACATCTAGTTTCGAAAACCTTTCAATGAAAGATAGTGAGA
Source organism: Camellia sinensis (assembly GCF_055761805.1). Taxonomy (NCBI): domain Eukaryota; kingdom Viridiplantae; phylum Streptophyta; class Magnoliopsida; order Ericales; family Theaceae; genus Camellia; species Camellia sinensis. The sequence goes on from NC_138968.1 coordinate 17,124,774, forward strand.
CCTTTGATGAATTTTATGCGAAGTTGAGTGACATTGTAAATTCCAGCTTCAATTTAGGTGAAAAAATTCCAGAATCCAAAGTTGTGGGAAAAATTTTGAGATCCTTGCCCGATCGGTTCCAACCAAAAGTTACGGCTATTGAGGAGGCTCAAGATGTTGACAACCTCAAGCTGGATCAGTTGGTTGGAAATCTCCAAACTTATGAGGCACACAGGAATTTCAAACAAAAACAAAAAGATATTGCTTTTAGTAGTGCTCATAAAGTTAGAGAGGATTCTGATGAGGATTGTGATATAGACTCCAAGATTATGGCTGCTTTTGTTAAACAATTTAAAAAATCTTTTTTGAAAAAGAATCCTAATCTTTTGGAATCTACTCATTCTCATAAATCTAAAGGCAAAGATAAACTCAAAATTAATTCTATAGCCAAGAAGGAGAAAGGAAAGATACAAGGAAACTCTGAAAGACTCCAATGCTATGAATGCCAAGGATTTGGCCATTTTGCTCAAGAATGCCCCACTCGTTTGAAGAAGAAGAAAGCCCTTGCCATCACTTGGGATGATGAATCTGAATCTGATGAAGATGAAAGTGACAATGAAGGTCAAGGCGAAGAGGGTCATAAACAATTTCTTGCTTTCATGGCGGCTTCTGAAGCTGAAGGACAAACCGATTCTCCAAAGAGGTCAGTTGAGAATAGCACTGATGATGAATCCTCGGAAAGCGATCATGAAGAGCTTGAGCAAGCTTATGAAAAGTTGTATAAGGAGTCTCTTAAGTTATTCAAATTGAATGACAAACTCACAAAGAAACTCAAAGCATGTGAATGTGAGAATGTCAAACTTAAGGAGGAGATTTCCGAGGCCAGGATTAATGCCATCAAGGTAGCTGATGATCAACAAGTTCTTTGTGCAAAATTGTTGACTTGTGAGACAGAGAGGAATGAGCTGCTGCAAACCCATGCCGTGTATAAAGAAAAGATTGAATCTCTCGAGATGTCACAAGTTGCTTTGGAAGAACTAATGATCAAGAAAGAGAAAGAGCTCAAGTGTGCTATGGCTACCATTGGTCTTTGGAACATAGGATCAAAGACTTTGGAGGATATCATTAGGTCTCAACAAATGAGTTGTGACAAGAGTGGCATTGGCTTTGGTGGTAAGAAAGAGCAAAAACAGAGTGCTTCAACATCTCATGATACAAGAACTCAAGGAAAGGGAGAACAAAAAATCCAACAAAAGGATGGACTTCTCAAACTTCCTAGAGTTGGTAAGGTAAAAGAAAAGAAGGTACACCCTGTGTTTATTTGTCATCATTGTGGTATGCATGGTCATATTCGCCCTTATTGTTATAAGTTGCATGGGAGAGTGCCTCAAAAGGGTAGAAATTCGATTTACATGTCTAGGCGGAATACCAAGATTCATGCGGGTGTTCACTACACCACGACACTTACCAAGACCGCTAGACCTGATTTTGTTAAGACCAAAAAGATTTGGGTGAGAAAAGTTGACTTGTAGTAATTTTTTTGGTCGTTTTAGTTTATAGGTTTTTGTGTGTTTTTTTTCGGGTCTTTTAATGTGTGCTTGTTTGTTTTTTGTCTTGCTTTGGTTAAGAAAAAAAATTGAAAAAAAAAAAAAAATTCCAAAAAGATATTCTTAGTATGGTTTTGCAAGCTTGAAATTTTTGAGTGGTCCTTGGTACATATTGGAATTGATGAGAAAATCCATTACATGTTAATATATGTGTGCTTTCTGTGATCATTACTCATTTTGGAGTGTGTGCTCTTTGATTAGTATGTCTCATTCTGTACACATTCTTGGATTAGCAAATTCTGGAGTCTTCCGCCCTAGTGATTATTTTTTTATGGACTTCTGTCATTGATCTTTTGCGTTTCTAGAGGAATTGACCTATACTAGCATATCATGGGTGATGTTGAGTCTCTTAACCACCTACCATCTTTTTTGCACCTCCATGGCTTTCCCCTTAATTCTTTGCAGTCTAGCCATGAGGAAAAGGCTACCTCAGAGTCACCAACCAGGCCATCCTTATTATATCCATGCTTCTCTGGTTCGGTTTCCATACTCTTGAGCGTGTCAGCCACCAATGATTGTGCAAAAGAAAAAGAAGAAGAAAAAGAAAAAGAAAAAGAAAGAGAAGAAGACAAAATATGCAAAAGAAAGAAAAAAATGTGCAAAAGAAAGAAAAAAAAAAGGAAAAGATTCATTGATTGAGGGGGAGCCTCCGCCTTTACTCACCAAATACCCCTTGATTCCTAGTGGTTTGACTTTCCTTTGGCGTGCTTAAGATTCTCTTGTCGGAGGTCCGGCTTTCATATCACTACTAGGATTGAATCTAGTGTTTGTCGAACTCCAAGAGTCACACACACACTTTTTATCATGGGATCTATGCTTTTCACATAATGCATCACTTTCTTTCATGAGGAATTTTCTACAGACTGTGCCCATTGTGTTTACTAGTAATGGTGCTTCTTGGATAATCTTATGTGTTTTAAGGTACTAATCTGAAATTCCTTGCTTGCTCCACCATATTATTTTTTGTTGTTTTCTTCTTGTTCACTGTTTTCAGTGTTTGTGGTTGCTTTTAGTGAGGGGGAGTTTGGTTCATTTTGATATGTTTTGGTAAGGGAGATTGGCTATTTGTTTTGCATATTGCTATGCCCTATTTGCCCGTCTTGTATGTTCATGGTATTTACATCGTCATATCATTGCTTGTGTGGTTTATGATCTTACTTTTGTTGTTTGAGAGCAGTTGTTCATGAGTCTTAGTTTTCATCTATTCATGTTTTCCATCTCATGTTTCAAGATAATCGTGTCATATGTCTCTTGCTTTTTTATATACTCTTGTGGGACTAATAGTTGTTTTGGAGATTGTGGCACTAATAACTGTTTTGCAGATCTTAATCTTGAAAAAGAAGTTGGCTTTTGTTGACTGTAATGGGTTGGGGTGTTTAGGATTTTATTTGTTAGGTGTGTTTTGTCACGGCATTGCCAAAGGGGGAGATTGTTAGGTTTTATTTCTTGGCAATCCCGTTTGACAAAACTCCTTTGAGTTGTAATTTTATTCGCTTTTTTATTTCAGTGAGACTTTGAGTGTTTAGATGCGAATCCAACCCGAATCAAGCCTTTCAGAGAAGTTTGTGTTGATAAAGCTTTCAAGATTGCCACTTCGCTGATTATGACGGGGATCGAGCTGCCCGGTCAGCTCGCGGGGGTCCAGGGGGCAGCGCCCCTTGGCGGGTCCGGGGCAGCGCCACGGCGGGGTTGAGGGGCAGCGCCCCCGAAGCAAAATGCAAAAATGCATTCAAAGTTGCCTGTCCGAGCATGTTATATTTTTCCAGTTTTTCCAGTTTTGGTCTTCCCGCTCGAGCGGGGAAAGGGACGCTCGAGCGGGAATTGGAAGCTCTCAGCATCTCTGCAGTCGCCTGTAAAAATACTGGAATGTGTGATTTTACGCTCGAGCGGATTCTCCTACGCTCGAGCGCATCTCAGTTTGTTCGCACGTAGTTTTTGGTCAGTCCGCTCGAGCGGGCTGTTTTGAGCTCGAGCGGAGATCGCGGGACAGATTCTATAAATTCGCGTGTTGGGTCAGATTTTGAGGATAACTTCTCCAGATCTTCTTTTTGGTTTCTAGGGTTTATATCTGGGGATACTTTGGGAGTTTTCTTTGATGTTTTTATTGAGTATTCAACTCATGATCTAAAGAGAGTACATCAAAGGTTTGTTCGTTATACACAAAAGAGAGAGTTATTCTTCAGTTGTGGATTCTGAAGAATTCGAGCCTGAAGCTTTGGTGGAATCCGGAGTGGCTCATCAGAAAGACAATTCCGTGGTGAAGATGGGGTTGGAAGAGGCACATAAAGGTTGGTTCAATTAGGCGTTGTGGATTCGCTAGGTAATTGAGAGTATACCTGTGTAATTCCTTTAAATCTTCTTAGTGGATTGTTCTTGTGGCTGTTGCCCGTGGTTTTTTTGATCACAGTTGGAGGTGTCCAATTGTGGTTTTTTCCACGTTAAAATTGTTGTGTCTCTTTGTCTTGATTGTTTGATTGGGATTGTTATATTCTGCTGAAAATTGATACATAATCACAAATCAACATCTAGTGGTTTTCTAGTTTTTTTCAACATTAACATAAAATAATAACTCCCATTCAAAATTTGTTTCTTTTCCACCAAAATGGACAAAAACAATAGTGGAATACTGAAATTCCAATGTTCCCATCAGAACATACTGAAATGCACCAAAATACACAAACTCTACAAAACATACCAAAGCAATGAGTTGTTTGACACCTTAACGATGTTCATTTTTATTTGCCTCTTTCCATCAAAAGAAAAATTTGAGAATAAAGAAAAGTTATAAATTTATTAAAATATCCAAGAATCCAGAAAGGAGAAAATAAAAGAAACATTAAAATCTAAATAACACAAAAACAAATGAAAACTTGCAAAATCCTATAAAAGCTGTTTTTTAATGACCAAAAAAAGACTAAAATTAAGATCCTAACAAGCAAAATTGTCTAAAAACCTACCTCCCACACAATAAAGCAATCTTGGTTCACTCCTTTCTCTCCTCTTTTGGAGAAAACAGATGCAAAATTGTTCGACCCATTGACATGAACAGTCCCCGAAGACCGCAATATCAACTCGTTCTTCTTTGATTCTTTCACCATTGATTCTGCAGATTCACGTTCGCCACAATACCCAGAATTCCGCCCGTTCTTGATCGAAAATGACTGCGCCAGTCCATTGAACAAGGATGAAAAATGACCCATTTCAACCAGCCTCTCTGCAGAATTCAATTCCCATAAGTTCTTGTTGATTGCAGATTCAAAATTCTTAACAAACAAATATAGATATACAATTGAATTGTGTTATAGTTAGCTGAGTAAAAGATGTTACATGAGTGAGAAAGCTAAAAGAATCTGTGAATTATTAAAAATGGATACAAAAATTTAGGATGAATCTGGAAGAGACGAAAAAAAACATGCTTAAGTAAACGGAAATCAGAAAATATTCAATCTTACATGGAATTACAACATTACATGTAAGTAACACTTGTTTGGTAGCTCAGAAAATGAACTGACAGAAATGAAGAAAAAAAAAATGCAATAATCCGAATCTTAAACTTCCCAATTATATATATATTATATATATATGACCATTTAGATAACAGAGGATCCAGAATTTTCTTTAATTTTTTGTCTCCATTTTCTAAGCAACCGAACAGAGGGTAAAACTAAGTCTACAAATAATACCCAAATAGAAGTAGAGAAAGCTAAGAATCTGAAATTTTTCAAAAATAAAAACAAACATTATGAATCAGAAAGAAACTAAACAACCATTCCATAATGGAAATCACGAAAAGCAGAGGAAATTAAGAAAATAATAAAAAGACCATTGCCTGTGGCAGCCGCAAAAGACCCAGAACTTACTTTACATTTTCTTTTCTTTTTCCTCCATTTTCTAAGCAACCGAACAAAGGATAACGATGCCAAAAATAGTGATCTGTTGTTCCTATTTATATATAACCCAATGAAGCAATTATAATCTGGTAGAAGCATTTACCAGGGTTGTCTTCATGAAATATGGCGCTTTCCTCCCTTTGCAGCTGACAGTTGTCAGTCATGTTCACTATAAAGCCAGAACAAGATAACAAATTAATACTGAGCATAAGCACAACTATTAACCACAACATATAACAGTTTACAAATATGCTGTGTATGCTTCCATGCCATTATCATTGGCAAGTAAAAACAGGCCATTTATTGAAGGCAAACAATGTGCTCTGCTTGTGTTAGCCAAGTTTTTTGCCATCCAGGCACCAAGAATGCCTATTAGACAAGTGGCTCAAAGGAGAATGGACACAATCCTTAAAGACATTCCAAGCTAGAAGTTCAATAATCTATGAAATAAAACAAAGGGAGAGCATTCTTAATGTATTCTAAATTACCTGCTTGTGAGGTTGGCAATATTACAACAAGAGCATCTGGGCCTACTTTAACAGTTGCAGCCTGTAAATGGCACAGCAAAGGTCGTCTTGCCGTAGTTCCTTCAAATGGAACTTCTAGAGGCAATTGGAGTGGGCTTGCAGCAAGCTGCATTAGTACTCATGCCTAAACATTTTGGTCACATTAGAGGCCTAGAATACCATCAGAATAAGCTCAGGGAATTTACTCAGAAGGAAAAGCTTCAATACCTTCTCAGCTGGCACATCATCATAGACATTTACTTTGCCACAACCGAATATTGTCATTTGTCCTTCTGGGCCATTTGCTGCACTTGCGGTTCTGGGTTCATTTAGAACAAAGAAATATGTCATTTGTCAGTCATTATCCACTCATACAGACAAACACACTTTGTACAATTGCAAGTTAATTTGGATTGCAAGCTGTAATATAAAATAAATGAAGTAGTTTCTCCCGAAGTAAAAAAGTACAAGAAGTAACCAAATTTGGGGTTGTGGGAGCCATGCCAGGATGTGCACAAAGAATATACCGAAGTAATGGTTCCAATAGGATGTTGCCCTGGCCCAAGTTAATGTTCTTAAAATGACAATTATGCATTTTGTTTTTTTGTTTTTGTTTCATTGATATTTTTAAGTAGCATTCCCTTATTTTGGAATATTGTTCATTTGTTCTTCCCTCATGTTATTGGCTGGTATTCTTAACAGGATCCTAAGAGTTCAAAGTCAAAAGTTATTCATGATAACAGAAGGTATTTATTCCTTTCGAATTTCTGCACAAGGAAAATCTATATCTGCAATGGGTATGCTGCTAAAAAATACTTCTCATTAGCAGTGAAAAGGAATTGAAGACAAAAAAGGTTGTTCATGAACCTAAGCCTTCTGCCTCAGAGAAGCTTGTTCCTAAAGCACGTCAGAATGCAAACAGGTTTATGAAACATCATATGCAATGCTTCATTACTTGGATGTTTTGACCTTCTGAGGTTTGACATAGAGTTACTGTTGTGCAGGCCCAAGCAGGTTGAGAATTCAACTAAGTCAGGCATGAAACAAAGCTTGGCTGTGTTCAATTTCAAAAGTGAGGAACGGGCAGAAAGGAGGAAAGAGGCAAGAACTCATGCTGTTTTATTAATTTTTATTTAAAAAAAAAAAAGAAAAGGAAAAGAATCATGGCTGTGACTTGTTCATTTGTCTGTTTTCCTCTTTCATCTTAGTTTTACATGAAGTTGGGGGAGAAAAAGCATGCAAAGAAGGCCGGGACAAATCAAATTCAAGCAAATAAACTGGTACATAAATTCAATGCAATAGTTATCTAAAGTGTACGGTTATGTCACAGAACCTACAGTGCTAAAGGAGAAAGGATAGATAACAAAAGGATGCAAACTTGCAGGGAATTAGTTTGTCAATGAAAAAATGCCAATATGAGTAATTGCATGAACATTATGACCAATTTACCTGAATTTGCACCTTCTTAACTGCCTCTGTAAGCAACTGACACCCCACAATATCCTGCACAATATCCTGAACATTATGACCAAAAACGCACAGTTGTTTTTCCTCACACTATCATTCTGCTATTCTTCATTCAAGGAAAGGAAAAGGATAAGACCAACCTCTTCAGAGTCTCTGTGGGAAGCAACGATGTCCTGAAAACTGACTGGGGGTGCCACGGATATTCTAACCTTGTGAAAGGAGATCTTTCTTCTCTCTTCTATTTCTTTCTCAACCTTGCAAAATAATGTTTTCCGTAAGAGAAAAGATTATGACATCACAAAAGACTAACCTATCAGGAGTAAGCATGAACCTAGGGTGGAGGCGGCATACCCTGACAAAATAGAGGAAGAAGCTTGATTTGAATACTCAACAAGAAGCCAGATTAGAGCAGTTTTTGGTAACCATCCAGCGATTTTTAGTGTTTTGGGTATAGCTTAGATACTTTCTCACAGAAGTGCCCCACAGATGATGAGTTCTTATATATATTTATTTTCCTCAATCCTGCAATTTTGAGTTATGCATCATGCAACAAAAAGAATGATTTATGAGTTAAGCATCATGCTAGTAAACTGTTCTTCAGGGAGAAAAATGGCAAGACGGGAGCTAGTGTTCCAACAAAGTACTCACAGTTCTAAAGAATTTACCATGCAAAACACAACTCTATGTCATGACACAAGACCATGTCACAAATGATGCTCTGAAAACAATTAGATGTAGGACCAAATTGAAGAACTAACATATTACAAGGAATTATCAATGTTAAACCTTACAGTTTTTCCTTAATGATTTTTATGTTAAAACCTTAATTAATAATCATATCCTCGATCATCATGTAGAAAAAATCCTCTTCTTTATATTTCAATAACAAATAACGAGTCCCCAGTTCTTTTAAGATATCATTGATGCCAAACTAAAACAGGAAAGAAGCTATGTTAGAACGAAGGGACAGACCTGGAGAGTCAGAGCATTGGTGTGTTTGGTGACCAAGAAATTGGTCAAGTTCACACAATATGCCAAGGCAGAATTGAAGAGTAAATAAAAGATTATTTTGATATCATCTCTGGCAAGAGCTATTATGATCCCAACCATGTTTTCCTCCATCAACAATGTAGCAGGAATTAAGAACTAAACAGCCATTGGTGCCATGTATAACAGAAGGTTCATAGAATTTAGTTTTTCCCTGGAAAAGAAACTAAGATAATAGTGTGGGTTTTCAATAATGGAAGCAGACAAATAATCTATAACAAAAATAAAGGACCCAAAATATTTACAATTTTGTTATAGAGACAAATAGTTAATTACCCTTCTGAGGACAGCAAAATGCCTTGAAGCAGAGACTTTAATGCCCTTGCAGCTGTAGCACCATGACACATTATAAAACCAAATAGATGGAAACTTGGTTCACCCTGCAGCCACATAACAAAGTTCAATAATATAATACATGAAAAGGTCCAAGAGGCCAAGAAACTCTAGAACATATCAGAAATACCGATTATAAATAATTTCTTCAACAACATAAACAAAGGTTATATGGATAACAGTGCAAGTAATTGAGTCATCATATAAATTAGCCAAATTTGCCAGTGCCAAACTTACAGCCATGGGTTGGTAAAACATCATAAGGCACAAGATGAAAATGGACAAATCAATAATAGGATAAATTACAAGATGAAAATGGACAAATCAAGGGCTACAAGATAGTTTGATATAAATTATGAGGATGTTCAATAATAGGATAAAGTACACTGACCTCCCCCTTAAGTTTAGAGAAAACACAACAAACGCTACAATTTTGACATAATTACGTCGATCTCTCCTTTTAATATAAGGCTAAAAGAACAAAAATTATTGCAAATGATGTGAATACATGAAAATAAATAACATTTCAGTATAAAACTATAACAACCTTTTAAGAAAACCAAATCTAATTATGCTTAACTAGTGCGGTTTACTAAAAATCAATTAAATCCCTATATGCAACATTTTTCTTATGTATGCTATGGAGAAAACTTTACCTTTTCAATTACAAGGAAGAAATGTGAATACATGAAAGGATTCCACCAAACCACCTTGGAAGAACAGGGGTTATCAACCCACCATTAATTGCCACAGCAACTGCAATATTTATACTGCTATTATAAGTAAAACTCTTCCCATCTTTACATGTAGTATTCATAACTGGGTGCTGAGCAAGTGCCATGGCCGCAACCTTAGCTAACAATGCAGTCATAGTCACACAATGAAAAAATTTATGAAAAAATCTAACAAATGTTCACTAAACACAAGAAATATAAAAATATATCAGTTTTTTTATTTTATGTTTCTTCTTAAAATATATCATTTTTATGTTTCTACTACAGTCTACAACAGTAAAAAGAGGGCACAGTCAAAGAACAGGGGTCATTTTACATTACCTTTTTTTTTCTTTTTTTTTTTTTTAAAGATGATTACAAATAAAGGCTCTAGACGCAAGTTGCATGAAATTCCAGTGGCTGTAGGGAAAAAAAATATAAAAAAATAAAATATATATATCAGCAAAAAAAAAATGGAGTTCAGGAAAAAGGAAGAAGAAATCTGGACAAAACAGAAATCTAGAATGAAAAACAAATCTGGATAAGATCAATTTGTTCTTGGTTTGCTGCCAATGAGGAGTACAAAAATCTGGAAAAAAAAAATGAAAAAAGAGGAAACAGAAATCTGGACAGAACAAAAAAAAATCTGGACAGAACAGAAATCTGGAAAAAAAATGAAAAATTATTGTCTTTGTTCTTCGTTTGCTGTAAAGAAACAAAATAAAAACATTTGGAAAAAAAAAATGAATCGAAGAGGAGGACAAATCTGGACAGAACAAAGAAGAAGAGGAAGAAAAGAAAAAAATCTGGACAGAACAAAAAATGAATCTGTCGTTCCATGCAATCACCTCATTGTCCATGTGATTGAAGCTACTCTCCATCTCAATCTTCCACTCCTCCGTACTCGAATCCTTTTTCTCTATCTCTTCCTTTACAAGTTCATGTAACCGATCTCTACACTTCATCGCCACCTACAAAGAAATGAAACACCTATTAACACTTGTTAATGAAAACCAAAATAAAAATGACTTGCTTGAAACCTTGTTAATCAGCAGATTTAACAAAATGTGTGAGAGATCAGATTAGATCGAGTTTGGATTTTGATGAGATTAGATCGATTTTCTTGTTCAATTTCGGCTCTACAATTTGCGAAAGAGATCAAGTTCGGGTTCGATGAAGAAAAGCTAGGGCAAGAACAAATCTAACAAAATGCAAGAGAGATCAGATCAGATCAGATCGAGTATGGATTTCGATCAGATTAGATCGACTTTCTTGTTCGATTTCAGATCTACGATTTGTGAGAGACACACACACACACACACACGCACACACACACACACACACACACACACAGAGTTTGATGAAGAACAGCTAGAGTGAGAAAGATCGAGTTCGAGTCCAATGAAGAACAGCTATTGAGAGAGATCGATATTAATCGCGAGAGAGGAGCAGCTCATGCGAGATTGTGTTACTTTGGTAATTGGAATGGGGTTAAGTGTCTGTTAAGTAAAACAGACATGGCTCATTGAGACCATCAACAGGCATCATGCCTTGAAAAACGTGTTGGCTATTGAGATATACCACGGCGTTTCATAAAACGTCTTTGATTCAAACGTCGTCATAGGCAACTTTTCTTGTAGTGAACAAAATTTTCATTTTTAAAGATCAAAAATTTTTGTCTTTAAAACTCTTATATGTTGTAGTGATTGTTTAGAATTTATCTAAGGGTGATTTGTGAGACTATTCGTGTCTCGTTTGTAATAGTTTGTGTAACAACCCCGACCTTTAATTAACGTTAATTCATGATTAAGTATGCCTAATAAGTAATTAAGGTGAAATTCTGAAGAAATTGCATATGTGTCACATTATTTGTGCTCATATTTGTCTGATATAGAAATATTTGTTTGAATTCCTGTTTTGTTTTATGAATCGAAGGCTTTATCGGCATCTGATCATGAAATTGACCTGATTTATGTGTTAGTTGAAATTTTTAGAACATTATGGTAAGTTTAATTAGAATTCGATTCGAAATGATTAAATTAGAATAATTTAATGTCTACTTGATAGTTTGATCAACAATTTAATTACACTATTATCCAAGCTTATATAAGGCACCATTGGTTCCTCCGCTCATCCTTTTTCCTTCATTTCAATACACTTTGAGCCTACACAAGTAAACAAACATGAGAGAGGGAGAGAAATGAGAGATTTGAGCTCAACTAAAGAACTTGCTAGGAATTGAAGGATTGGACATAGAAATACAAGGATCAAGCTTCTAACTCTCTCATTGACAGGCCTAAGTAAGAATTCAACCCTTAGATTGTACAATTATAGTGTGTGGGACATAAACTCTAGAGAATTAAGTTGGTTAATGCAAGAATTGAGTTAGAATTGAAAAGAATTGAACCAAATCATGCATGCATACTCATTTCATCACAATTTGAAGTAGTTTTCAAAGAATTTCCTCTTGCATGTCCTCATTTTGGCCTTGATCAAAGAATTCAATATGTTTTTGAGTTAGACACCTCATTGGATCATGTTTTGAAAGCTTTGAACTTGCACCTTTACATGCATGATATATAATGATATATTTTCACAATTTCAAGGTTGAGTTTAAAACAATTGACAAAGCTTTTGGACTTAATTTTGTGAAATGATTTAGAATTCACCATGTTTTATCTATTTACAAGTATTTCCTCAAGTTTCCTCAAGCTTTTGGCCCAAAAGAGCATGATTTGCAACTTTAGAATTGGGTATTGCACTTGGCAGAGCAATTTGGAAATCCCAGATTCTGCCTCTTCGCTCAAGCGACTAATCCTGCGCTCGAGCAACCACTCTATGTTTTTCACCTCTACTCGAGTGACCAAATGTTAGCTCGAGCGTAAAATCCATGATTCCAGAAGTTTCATGTTTTTGTAGACCGCTCGAGCGACAAGAGTTGTGCTCGAGCGAGGACTTGAGTCTTACGCTCGAGCAACCATTGAGCATTCGTCGAGCGTAAAAATCACACAACCAGTACTTTTTCAAAGTTTACAAACCGCTCGAGCGAAGGAAGTTGCGCTCGAGTGGCCCTTCACAAGTTTGCGTGTCCGCTCGAGCGAAGGAAGTTGCGCTCAAGCGAGACCCCTGTTCTCAGCAAGTTTTGTAAAACATGTTCAAGTGCATTTTGACGTCCACATTGCATCGTAGGCATTCCTAGGCCGTGATTAAGACTCAATAAGAAGTTAAGACCTAGAAACACACCAAGTATGGAACGAAAAAAGTTAAGTACCAACCGAGTGCATGTTTCATTATGTGTTTCTGCTATGTATGTGTAGGTCACGCGCCATAAGTTATTTGATTTGTCTGTTCTGCAAGTGGATCCATTTGTGAGTAATAACTTTGTAAAGCTATATTTACGCCTAAGTAATTTCTAATATGATATGATATGACAAGAATGCTCTGTTTTATGAAATGTTGAATTCTGTCCAATGAATGATTGTTCAATTTCTAACAAGTATTCGTGGCATCCTTAGCACAAGGCCCTTGCCCGGGGGTAACAATACCATGGTTTACAAGCAAGGCCTTTGCTTTGGGGTAATAGTACCATGGTTTCATGGCCCTCGCTCGGGGGTAACAATATCGTGGTTTCATGGCCCTCGCCTAGGGGTAACAATACCGTGGTTTCATGGCCCTCGTCCGGGGGTAACAATACCGAGGCCCAAGTATATTACAAGTTCCCGGTACCGGAGGTTCCTTATGGAACTAACAAGCATGATAACACTATTAGATGTACCATGTATAATGAAGCATGAACTTTAATTTCTGTACGAAGTTGAACAAGAAAATGAACATAAATTTATTTTTGATATGAACTCTGGTTTCCGATTCTATTATGGACATCATTCATTTAGACCCTTTACCCTGTTATTATTCACTGGGCTTCCGCTCACTATTTTTATTATGTATGTAGGTGAGCAGGTGCGTGACTAGGCTTAACCTGCTGCCTAGAGTTTTGAGTCAGCTAGCCACCGTGCCTCCCGGGGAGGTTCCCTTTTGAAATGTTTAGTTTTGATAACCTTGCTACAAATGCTTTTGCTTTGTTTTGTTTATCTATATATTGGGCTAAGATCCCTTTTGGCTTTATCTATGTACTTGGGTGACGTAAGACTCATGTATTTATGACCTAACACACACATATATATATATATATATATAAATATATAAGTTGATTTGAAGTTTTTTGTTTCAAATACGTTAACACAGTTCTATGGACACTGTATATTTTCTATATTTGCTTCCGCAACCCCTTATTATACGTCATTCTGTTAAGAGGCCTTCTGTAATCCTAGGTGTAGACACCCAATTTTTGACCGACCTTAAGACTCAGACATCATTGATTAAGCGCTCGGTGATAGTGCATGTCGTGTTCGTTTTGAGGTTTCGGAGTTTTAGCTGAGAGCCTTGCCTCCGGGCCTCTGAACTCTTTGTGTTTCGGCTCGATTTGCGGACCAAGTCTTGTTTTCCTTGCCTGAGGGAGGGAGAGGTCTTGTGGACCACTCTTTTGTGGTCATAGACCACTTTTCGCAGTGGTAGACCACTTTTTCCGTTTGGAGACTAGCTTTCGATTTTCGGAGCCTTCGGCCGCGTGCCTTGTCTCGGGACTGCTTAACGTTCTCCGTTTGGCGTGGTTTTTGAACCACACCTTGTTTCCTTGGCCTAGAGGGCCACTGTGGTTTGGGAGACCACTTTTGTGGTCGTGAGCCACTTTTGGTGCTTGTCAGCTAGTTTTCGAGGCTTCCGGCGGCGCGCTTTGCCTCCCGAACTTTCGTTTTGCATCCGTTTTGGTTTGTTTTTGGTACAAACCTTGTTTTCCTTGTTTGGAAAGTGGTACAAGGGTGGGAGACCAGTTTTTTCCTTGGAGACTACTTTTCTTCCCGCCAGCCAGTTTTCTGATCTGACAACTGGTCTCCTAGGTCTTTGAGCCATCTTTTTTGGTCGACCACCCCACCCCTGGCTTGTTTTCAGTGTGTTGATCATCTCCCACCATGGCCGACCACTTGAAGTAGCTGGCCGATCACTTTAAGTGGTCGGCTGCTTTTTGCCAACTTTTTGGAGATATTTTCCTCCAGCTGGCACAGTTGGAGGGCACTGAAGCTATCCTCCATACGTGTATGGAGGGATTTCCTTGAACCTTAGCTTCTCCAAGAAGCTTTGCTTTTGGTTCTCTATAAAAGAGAACCATCTCCTCCCTCCTCTAGGTTCAAAAAATTGGAGCTTGAGTGATACATATAGTTTTGTATCTATACTTCTTCATTTTGCTCTTGTTTTGCCTTAAAAGTGTAGTTTTGTCTCACTTTTACACACAAACACACACTCAAACACCATACTCTTGAAGCTGAGGTCCTTTGAGGTTGTTTTTGAAGCTTTTGGACTGGTTTTGGTTGGAAAAAGTTGCTGGAGTTTTGGTTTTGAAGAGGGTCTTCAAGGGTGAGTCTTTAACCTTTTAAACCCCCATTCTTGCTTAAGCTTTTAGACCCTTTTGCATGTTGTTTTGAGACTAACTTCCTACTGGAAAAAGTTCTGTTTTTGTGTGCATTAAAAGCTTGTTTAAGGTCACTTTTGTGTTTGGGGTTGTTTACCCCCTTTTAGGCCTTGTTAGGCCTTGTTTGGAGCCACCCATTTAGGCTCTTGTTGTAGCCTTTGCATGACCTTTCTACCACTGAAATCCAGAGGATTTTCAGTGGTGGAAAGGTGGTTTTGGGGTCCCAAATAGGAGAGGGTCATCCCCTCTCCTTGTATTTTAAATACTTGCCATATATGCCTCATGTTTGAGCATGTGTTTTAAGCTTGTGTTGGCTTGTTCTTAGCATGTATTTGTGGTTATTTTGCTGCGGCATGCCACTATTTTTGCTTGGTTTTGTCACACCTTGCATGCCTTATACACTTGTAGTGTAAATCACACACACTAGTTTTGTATGCTTCATGAAGTAGCATGTCATTTTAGCTTGTGTTGAGTACATTTCAATATGTTCTTTGGCTTGTTTTACTATGTCATACCTCTGTTAGGGTTTGGTTTGGTCACCCTTTGCATGCTCCATGCACTTGTAGTGCATTTTCTTGAAATAGCCTAACATGCATCATGTTTTAACATGCCATTCTAGCACGCTTTTCCTCTTAACTTCATGAAGCTTTTGTCTATGTTTTAACATGCTTTAGCTCTGATTTTGGTTGTTTTGACCATGCATGCCTTGCTTTGTATAGCTTTGGTTCATTCTAGCTTGTTAGCTTTGTGCATCAAGTTCACTAGCATGCTTTACTTGGACTATTTGAATGATTTGACATCATTTATTATGTGATTTCAGTCCATGTTTCATGCTCATGCACTTGCATTTATCACTCATTCAATGCGTTGGAGGGTTTGCCCCTTTATGCCTTAACATGAGTCATTGTGTATGCCTTCATGCCTTAGCTTGCGAGCCATCATTTCAGTGCTTATTTGGGGTTATTATGCCATGATATAACTCTAATTTTTGTTGGTTAAGTCATCCCATGCTTGGTTCTAATAGGTGTAGTGTAATCCACCTTATTTGCCTTGTATGCATCATGTCTTATGTCCTTCATGCTAGCTTGTTTTGGCTTCCTTATATGCATGTTTTAGATTCATTGTGACATGTTCTGGGACTGTTTTAGGTTGCCTTGGTCACATGCTTCATGCTTTGTATAGCTGTAGTGCAATTGGCCTTGCTAGCTTTGTGTTTTGTTGACTCATGCATGCTATCTTTGAGCTATTTAGATGATTTGGCATCATTTAATACTTCATTTCAGAGCTTATAGCATTGGCATGTTCCCACTTCATTTATGCTTTGAATGCCTTTAAGTGTTGTGCATTGTTGCTTAGTTTGTGGCCTAGCATGTATGCCATCTTGCCTTGGTACTTGGGCCTCCATCTTAGCATGTTATGGTCATTTTTTTGACCTATTTCAGCTCTGTCCATGGTTGTTTCATGCATATTTGCCATGTATTGCACGCCCCATTTGTAGTCCTCTTTGCTAGCTTTCATGCTTTAGGACCTTCGCATGCTATACTTGTGTTTGTTTGAATGATTTGGCATAATTTCTTACTTAATTTCAGTGCACTTAGTGTTGTTACACTTCCACATTTGTCACTCCTTGAGCACCCTTGAGAGTCGTGCTCTTAGGTCTAATTGGTGAGGCAATTGTGCATGCATGCTTGTATATGTTTTTGGTGCCTTTGTTTCATCATTATGGCCACTGATTTGGGCATGACTGAGGTCTACCCCCTTTTGGTTTAAGTCCATTTAGCATGTTTGTTTACATGTTGTTCGCATGCTTATTGTTCATTGCATTAAGTGTGCCATCTTACATTGCATTGTGCATGCCATGTGGTTATTTGCATTGTGTATGCCAAGTTGTTTCTTTGCATTGAGTATGCATGTTCCTGACATTGCTAAGTTGCCCTTGTAGCATTGCATTGTGCATGCATGCATTAGCATTATTTGCATGTCATTAGCTTTGTTAAGTTGATCATGTCACATTGCATTAAGTATGCCATGTTATTCTTCGCATTGAGTATGCCTTGTTCTTTACATTGTACATGCTTGTGTTGTATTGCATTGCATTGTGATTAGCATATTGATCCCTTGCATGTTGTTTGCATACTTGTCCCTTGCATGTTTGCATGCCATTTGCATTAGATGTTTGCATGCTTGAGTCGCATCGTGCATGCCATGTTGTGTGTTGTATTTTGTTTGGAATAAGTGTTAGTCGAAACACGAGAAACGAGGGACGTTTCATACTTAACATGATGAAACGTGCCTTAATTCTCAGTCGCCGATGCTCTTGATCATACATGATAGAGTTTTAGGCCTTATGTGTTTATTTGTGCATTCATTTTCATATTGAATTGTGCAACTTCGCCTCTCAGCCATCATACATTGAAATACGCGATTGGTGGCCCGAGGGTCGAGAACTATACGCCCTTGAGCTTATGACATGATAGGGAGGGTGGTTGTGCACACATATCTTGCAAATACATTGCCATGCCCTTTCTTGCTCTCTGTTGCAGCAAATTGCAGTTCAGCAGCAACAACTGGTCGGCCAGCCAGAAAAACTAGCTGGCCGACCACTTTTTCTGACTTTCAACAAAGATAGGTGGTCGGCCATGGCTGTAGACACCAACAACTGGTCGGCCACCCTCCCACAGGTTCCCATGATGGAGTTTCAGCTTTCTGGAGCTTGGTGCAAGTTTCTGAGAACAAATAAAAACAGAGGCAAATTGGGGCATCGCATTGGATTTTCGAACGAGGTGACCGAGCATGCATCCAGTCTTCTCCCTCTGAGAACCTCCTGCTTTTATTGCTTTCCTTAGCTGCCATGCTTAGATAGCTAGCTTTTGCTTTGGTTTGTCCTTTAATAATTAATGTCTTTAGTTAGTTCGATTTGTTTTATAATAATTAGTTAACTAGGATTAGTTAATTAATTTGTTATGTAATAATTAGTTTAATTAGCTTAGATTAGCTAGTTACCTTCTTATTCGGTCCCTCCCTCGAGAGGGCGTAATGTTGTAATAAGCGTGCGTACGTGTGATGCATGTCTTCCAATCCCCATTTCTTTCTCCCTTTTACTTAACCGCTTACGATGGTTAGTTTTAGGGCATATTTCATTTAGCATACCTGATGCTTGCATGTGTGTATCCATTCATCTGTATTGCATGCACCGGGCTCGGCGCATCATACTAACTGCATTTTATTTTCAATACATTTACTTGAATACGTGTTCAATAGCATGTTATCAAGTTGCATTTCACATGACATTCTAGAATAGCCGAGCCTAATTTAGTCGCATATTCGCATGTGTTGCATTAGCCATCTTAACATGAACTAGGATCATGCATGATTTCTAACTAGTTCTCTATTTTGGCTCGGAGTACACTGTGAGTGTTTACGCTTTAGTATACTGCATGTGTGTTATGGATTGCCATGAAAGCATGCTTGCCATGAGGCTAACTGCTTACTTGATTAATTGCTTGAATGCCTGTGGGTGAAGGTTGGATTACTTGAATTGGAACAATTCATTGAAATCCGTGTTTTAGCCTACTTGCGAGTAGCAAAGTTCAAACCATTTCTAAACAAACGAATATGCAATGTTTTGTTCCAAATTAGGCGATCTAGTCTATACTTGTTTGTTGTGTGCATCACATAGTAATTCTAGCTAATTAACCGGAATAAGAGCACATGTGTTTTCAAAAATAAAATATCATGTTTAGTACAGGCCGATCTTTGATCGGGCGAGCGGGGGTGCTCATTGCATGATCTTCCCCTCTCGTACCCAAGTTCCCAAGCCGAGGCAACTTTGGTGATGACGGACACGTGGCCTCAGGCACGAGTCAGGGTTTCCTAAATTCTCCAAAAATAAAATATTTAGGTGGCGACTCTATATCTGGAAAAACAGTCCATGTTTGGCACTTCTTTATTAAAAATTAGTTTTCCAAAACGATTTGCCGGATTCGGACTCTTTGGTGATTTATCGGTCTTACATCGCACATTGTAAGATTAGATTCAGAACCGTGACATTTGAGTCCGAACTATAGTAAGTTAGAGAACAAGACGAGATCCCCGCCACCCTCTCGCGGGCGTGCGCGCGGATATTCGGGGAGTTCCCGGGGGCGCGTCTACAGTTTCTGGCAACTCTGCTGGGGAATTTAGAGAACTTAACTCGAACTCATGATATCTTGTTTTGACTACACTTATGTGTTTCTTTGCATTGCATTTGCATTGGTGCGCCTAGGACACCGCGTTCGCCGTCTGCTATTCTAGAATGGTTAGCCTGAGGCAGTATGCTATAAGGTTGACCGGTTACGGGCTCTGCCACGACGGGAACACAAACTCCGTGTAATAACCCTCACCACTGATTACCGATTTCCTACCGAATACTAAAAACGGAGACTGATTGTGATAAGTAATGAATCAATTGAAATACTGACCTGACTGACTGAAGTTCGGAATTTATTGATTGCCTGTATCTGTTTAAATGCAATTTTTATCTGTTTGAATTGCACTCTTATCTGTTACCTGATTAATTATCTGTTCATGCTTTTATGTTTAACTGTAAAAATTGAAGGCCTTATCGGCGGCCGAACCAGGAATTGATTAGTGTTTCATGATCAGTAGAATTTATGTGATTTAATGGGGGTAATTATCTGAAAATCGATTTGGTATGATTAAATTAGGCTAAATGGTGGTAAATTGCATAATTTGACTTAATTACCTTAGTACCACTTAAGTGGCCCACTACTTGGATCATCTTTGAGTCTCATTACACTCATACATACACATTTCATCAGCTCATTCCTTAGACTTAATCGACCAAGAGAGGGAGAGGGAGAGAAATTGAGTTCTACCTTGTGAATTGCTTGGAAATTGAAGAAATTGTTGAAGAGATTGCATATTTGAGCTCCCTTCTTGAACTACAAGACTTAAGGTAGCTCCATTGTCTTCTTGTTCATGTTTTGAGTTGATTCTTGCATGGTTTAGAGCTAAGTTGAAGTCTAGAGCCAACTTATGGCTCAAATTGTTGTGTTGAAGCTTATTTGTTGCATGCATGTACATATATTGAAGTTTTGAGGTTGTAGTTCATAATTCCTCACATGCATGTCCATGTTTTGAGAGTAGTTCATGAAATCATCTTGTTATGAAAAGAATTGGCTCCTCAGAGCATCAAATTGAAGCTTTGAAATAAGTTTAATTCATGCATGTCATGTTCGAAGTATTGTTCATGAAATTGGTTTGAAATTGGGTTTGAATTAAACACCCTTGCGCTTTGATTTCTCAAATTGAGTTTTGAATCATGTTTAACTATGAGTTTATAAGAGTTTTCCAGAAAATGGGCCCAAGAGGATCGGTTTTGATGCATTTAAACTTGAGTCTGAGCTTGGAGGTACAATCTGGAATTTCCAGATTCTGCACTTCCGCTCGAGCGGGGAAAGTGACGCTCGAGTGTGGAATCCGAGCATCCCGTATCTCTGCACTGTTTTACAGTCCGCTCGAGCAGAGTCATGTGTCTCAAGCTCGAGCGGGCGTCGAGCGTCCGTCGAGCGGAGATTTCACCCATCCAGTACTTTTACAGTACGCTCGAGCGGGAGATTTGACGCTCGAGCGTGTACCTTTGTTGCATGTCCGCTCGAGCGGGGGAAACCTGAGCTCGAGCGGGACTCTGTTTTTCTGAAAATCCTGAAACTGTTTTCTGACCACATCTTTGCATCCTCATCCCATCCTAGGCATTCTTAGGCCTAGTCTAAGGCATCTTAATGAGGATATAGATGTAGAACACACCGAGGCATTAGGGATTAAATTATTATCTCTTCCGACTGTGTAGCTTAGTGTGTGTTCAATCTGTTAACTATGTAGGATTGGCTTTCTGAGGAGACGCTCTAGCTTACTGTAGCCCAGAACTCTGTGAGTAACATCTGTGTAAAGATATGTTCAAAATGATTATCTTCTGAACAATTGAACTGTACTGTTTTCTGAACTGTTACTGTTAATTGAATGAATGTATGTCCTATATTCTGAACCGTATTGTGGCATCCTTAGCAACTACTGTTTACTGTTACTGCTACAGAGATCTCTGTCGGTTCCCTCGTTGGAACCACTATTGTTATTGACTGATGGCCATCATTTACTGCTCGGTCTTTTAAGACTTACTGTTTACTGTACTGTTATGCTAATGGATGTACCACATATGACTGTACTAACTGAAATACTGATTTAATGGACTGTTTTCATTACTGTAAGGACATTCATTCTTAACCCCTTTACGCATTGTGTTATTCACTGGGCTTTAGCTCACTGCTCATATATATATGTAGGTGTACAGGCACCAGACCGCAGCTAGAAGCGTCGGGATTAACTCCAGTTTTGTCGAGCCAACCTATGTGCCTCAATGCGAGGTTCCGAGTCTGCCATGCTATGGCTTAGGGGTTTTTAATTTCCCCGTCTGTCTCTGTATCTGTTCTGTTCGACTGTATAGACTGTACTGTACTGAATGACTGTATATATGTATATACTGTTTTGTCTGACTGTGTATATTTTAATGAGAAGTCTTTTTGCATACAGACTGTCACAGCTCATTGGACATTGTTTATTTACTGTATTGGCTTCCGCCAGCCCCTGTACTCTGTATTATTGTATTACTGTTAAGCAGGCCTTCGGTAATCTCGGATTATTGGCCGGTTACGGTGCTAAACCCATAGGGGCGGGTTTGGGTCGTGACACTCCGATTCTTACCGGGGCACCCTTTTTGACCATTCGACCTAGTGCATGTCGGAATCCATAGTGACCATTCCAAACTAGGACAGGTTGCTTATCTGGTTATAGGTTGTTTGAAACTGCTGTGTGTGTAGTGAAACCCTAGCTCCTGGCAAAATAAGACAGGGAAAACCCTACCCCAACATAGGGGTGTTTTGGCTCTCATTTGCTTGCTATGTACTTTTAGAGTGTGTCTCTACAGGAACGCATATATCAGTTTGCAAGTCTGGGTATCAGGCTTGAGGGCATCAGCATTTGGGAGAATCAGTTTTACCTGAGGGTATTAGTTTATAGGCAGAATTTTGAGCAGAACTCAGTAGAGAGTGCAGTCATTCAGCTTTTGCTTGTATTTGGTCTGTTGAAATTGGGCTGAGATGTCGCATGTTTTCTCTTTTGCAAGGTAGTTGTGGAACTATAGCTTTAGAAGGCTCCAAATATCCCCTGGGTACATTGCACTTTTACTGATAGACTTTGTCGGGTCAGAGATTCAGTTCGAGAACAGCCAGTATTTTCCCTTGCTGAGGCAAGGCAAGGCAAAGAAAGGCCAGTCAAGGGCCACCGGTTCACCTGATCCGTTAGTCACAAGTCACATCACCTCTGTTCAATTCAACAGACTCTTGATGACGCAGAATTCAGAAGAAGTTGTGGTCATGGCAGTAGCATTAAACCAGAGAGTCGCCATGCAGGGTGAGACCGATGTTGAAATGTAACGCCCATCTAGGGCACCTATCGCATATCCAATCTGGGAACCCCAATCATTTCAAACCTGTGAGCCCACCACTTTTGAGCTAATGGGAATGATCGGCGATCTTCAGAGAGCTGTGGCTGATTTAGCCTTCGGAATGTCGGCTCCGCCATCGACCATGTCACATGCCGAAAATTTCACACCAGAGGAGCCCCCACTCTTGGGGCGAATTGTAATTGAGCTCAGCCAACCTGAAGTCATCCTACGTATGGGTGGTGACATGTCAGCAACAATCGGACTTCGCACTGAGGTGGCAACCCAGACCTTCGACCAAGCTGAGGCAGGTGGTAAGAACAAGGTAGAGGCAGATATTGATCCCTGTGAACAACTCCTGTGGGCTATTGAGGCTTTGAAAGCTGGGGGACTGAAGAAACAGCAAGTGCTCGCAGTTATTGCGAAAACTGTGGATGACACTTTCATTACTCAGAACGAGGGTAGTTCGAGCCAAGGGAAAAATCTTGAGAAGGGTCGTCGTGCTAGAACTGTCCCTTCCAACCCTAACCCTACACCCGGGAAAGATCAGCAGACCAAGCCCGTACCTGCCGACCCATTTTCTAATGCACCCAACAAAAATCCACAAACCTCGAAATATCAACCCCAAGGTCGCAGGGTCTTCCATGCCCTCTATATGCCTTTGTCCAAGGCTCTTTAAATCCTTGCTGAAAAAGGCCATCTCAAACCTCTTGAGCCTCGACCTCTCCCTAATCGTCTTCCACCCACCCGGTCATGATGCTACCCAGTACTGTGCGTACCATCAACAAACCGGTCATAGCACCAACAATTACTTCCGTCTTCACCATGAAGTACAGGATTTGTTTGACAACGGGGTTGTCCTCCCGCCAAGCTCAGCAAAGTCTATCATCACTAGGTCAGTGAACTTGGAGGATAATGTGATGTGATCAGGGGATGAACCACCTGCGGCCGGCGCTCAGTTTGCTCCAGATATGGCGTATGGCACGCACTGTTTTGAGCATTTGTGAATGCCAGTTTTTGTGCTTTCTGACTTGGGTGTTCAGTCAGTCTTGTTGTGTTGTATATAGTCTGTCTCTTTGTTTTGAGTCAGTCTTTTTATTTGGGTCTGTCTTGTTGTGTCGAGTCAGTCCTGTTTTACAGGAGTCGATTGATTCCGGGAGTGTTACCTCGGACATCACTATTTTGTTTTGTGTTTGCCTTTTCGCTTTCTTGTGAGTCAATTTTTTCCGTGGAGCCAGTTACACTAGGAGATCTAAATGAAACAACAGTGGTTTTCATGACTTTGTGCTTATTTCTGCTTTGAACCTGTTGTGCCAGAAGTTTGAATGAAACGACAGAGCATTTTACCTGCTCTTCTATGCCTTGAAGTCATTGTATTGACCTAAGCTTTTCAAAACTTTTTGAATACTGTGGTGAAAACAAAGGGGGAGGAATTCCTCAGGATTTGTAAAAATTTGATCAATTGAGAGAAAGAGAGGCGTGCTAAACCTTTAATGATTGAGATCATGCTTGTTAATGTGAGTACTAAGAAGGATCCTGGCTTGATCTAGATTGGTTCTACACTGTCTTCAGCGCGAGCGATTCATCGCTTTCTTAAAAGATTTCGAAAAATGTTCGTGCAGTCCTGCGAAGACTTGTGTGGAATCGCTCTTGAGATTGTGCAGCTTAGGATCGCTCTCAGCCTCGAGACTCGACCCCTTACTTTCAAACCTTGAACCTCAACTCAGAATGTTCAATGGTCAACCACAATGTGAGGCCTGTGTGACCAGATTAGAAGCACCCCTCGAACTAGGGGCAAAGAAAATCAGATCAAAAAGATCAGATGTCATCAAAAGAAGCTTGCAAAGATTGATCAGAAGTACCCCTCGAGCTGGGGGCAAAAATGTCAGAAGTGCTCGAAGAGTCAAGGTTGGGACATTTCTCGAGCTAACGAAGATCGGCAAGAATGCCAAATCCCAGAATGGGGGAAAGAAGAAAGTATCGCTGAAGGATAATTGAGCTCCTATCCACAACACCAGGGGCAAATTCAGCCCCCATTGGATGGACTCCTACATCATCAGTGAACAGCAGCCATTCTCCTGGATTCTGACGAGTTCGAGATCCTAAAACCCATCAACATGGACAAAGCTACACTTTTACCCTTGAGAGGCTCGCTGGGCCGAAAACCCGAAATGGCGACCCAGGCAAAAGTTAGAGCAAGAAAAAGCAAAGAGCAAAAATGAAAAAATGAAGAAAAATGCAAAAAATGAAGAAAAAGAAATGAAATGAAATGAAAAGAAAAGAAAAACAAAGTTCGCAAGGTTGAAAACCCAGAAAGGGTGGCCTTGGCAAAAGTTAGAGCGTAAAATGAGAGGTTAATACCGGAGTGTACCTTAACCCCCGGAACTACGTAAGGCTTGATTCTCATGTTTGGGATACGTAGGCAACTTCATTCTGAAGTCCAACCATAAACACTTCAAAATCAACTGTCCTGTCCATGAGCTTGAACGGGTCATCTTTGTCATTTCTGTATCCGAGAGTTCGGTTATGATCGTCACTCTGAGGACTGGTTGCCATGTGCTACGGCGTTATTCAGACTAGGGGCAACTTTCCGTTGCCGTGCAATGCTGCGGTGCTATTCAGACTGGGGGCAACTTTCCATTGCCATGCAGTGCCATTTAGACAAGGGCTAATTTCTCTTTGTTTTTGAGCTGAGGTTGTGCATCTCAAGGGTAGGTTCCGTGCTTGTTGAGCAGTGGCCATTTGCAAAAACAATTTTTGAGAATTTTTTACTGAAGTTGACTAATTCTCTCGAAAATTATTCCAATTTTTCTAAAACTGGACCATTTCTTGGACCCAAAAAAGGAAAATTTTCAGTGCTCATAACCTAACTTGCATGATTTTAAATCAAAAAGTGAACAAGTATGTTAATCTAACTCTCATGTTGGTCAAAATTGTTTTAGTAGAAAGCAAAAACAAAAATGGTCAAAATAATGAACTAGGGGCACAGTTGAGTCAGGTGTTCTGTCTTTTCCCCATTGTTAACGTACTTGCCAGAAGGCATTCTACCCGCTAGAAAAGGGCACAACGGAAGCTAACAGAAAAGGGCTTAAAGCTCTCTCATCCTCTGAGCAGTGAGGTATCAAGCTGAGTTCGAAGCACGAATTGGAAGGAATCAAGATATTCCATCCCCGAATCAACGGCATCGACTAGACGTCGCCGGAAGAAATAGCCGCGAGCTGAATTTGCTGGGCATAAACCTACAACTTTCTGTTTATCCATCAACCACCCAGGGGAGGGATAAAAAAGAAGAGAGATTGAAGAATAGAGAGATGTGCGCTGAGAGAAAAAGTGAGAAAAGGGCTTTTTCAGAAAACAAGAGATTGAGTGCCAGAGTGATGTGAGAATTACAAATGAGAAAATGGTGGGAAACAATACCTGGAGAAACTGGCTCCTTGTGACCTGAGAGGTCTCTCGTCTTTGGAACACATCTGAGTGTCGCGTGTGTTGTTTTGTTTGTCTCGTTTCTTGTTTTAAGTCATTTCGGGTGTTTCTCGAAGTGTTTAGGTTGTTTACCTTTTGTTTTTCTTTGTTGAATCGTGGTGCGCTGTGTTCAGTTGTAGGCTCAATACTCGGTTGAAAACCCTTTTTTCATTTCAATTTCAAAAATAAATCATTTTGTGCTCAGAGTGCCGTGCCGTTCTCCACATTTGTGCAAAACAGGATTCGTTTTTTCATAAATCTGCAGGGTTCAACCCAGGTCATGTGAGAACAATAGAACCAGGACCTATCTGAAGCTATATGGGTTCCGGGCTGCAAAGCAAAAGAAAAGAGGGAAAATTTAGAGCATGCGAGTTTGTTTCAACCTCTGCAAGTTCCGTCACCACATCCCGTACATTCAGAATGAGCTATGTGTTCAGAATGAGCTGTGCGTTCAGAATTAGTTGTGTGCCAAGTAAATCGAGTACTGTGTTTTGAGCTGTGTGTTCAGAGTGAGCAGTGTGATGTATGAGTCGTGTGCTAAACAAATCGAGTACTGTGTTGTTAGCTGTGTGTTCGGAATGAGCAGTGTCCTATATGAGCTGTGTGTTCGAAGTAACAAGAATACTTTTCTGAGCTGTGTGTTTAGAATGAGCCGTGTGCTAAATAAACTAGAATGTTGTGTTATGAGCTGTGTGTTCAGAATGAGCAGTTTGCCGTACGAGCTGTGTGTTCAGAAGTGAACAGAATACTGTGTTGACTATTTTCGTCCCAGAACGACGATCAGAAGTGCTCTCCTTGAGCACTAGTTCCTGCCAGAGGCATCTTGGTTGTATTTGCAATGAGTTCCTAGGAGATCAATTGCGTTGGTAGAAATTAGAGTTTGAATGGCTAGTGAATAGAACACAAAGGTTTGGAATTTTCGAGACTAAAGTCTGGTTTAAATACCCAAGGGTGTATCCTCGGCTTGAAATCTGTATGGAAGCCCCATAGGTTGAGGTAGCAGGTATGCATCTTAATTCTGGATACTGAACCAACCTGGTCTGTCACCCCGTCGAAGAATAGGGAAAGTTTTGAATATGATCAGGAAGAAAAGCGGCATCCGTGGCTTCCCCAGCAGATGTCGCTCCTTATCAGCATTTCAGCACCTTTGTACTGTGAGTTGAAGGTAAGTGCTCGAACAACACAATGCAAAAGGACATCCCCGTTGGAGCAGAGCGGTTCACCGCCACTCATCTCATGAGGTGCTTTCTAAAGCGCCGCTTTGTCCGTTTGTTACATTCTTTTGGCATCATGCATTGTATTGCATTATGCCTATTTAGTTTCTTTCTCATTTATGCACGGTATTGTATGTACTGTTCATTCTAGAGAAGTTCCGGTCCAGTTTAGACCTACCTCTCTCCTCCCGTGTTTGGTGCGCATTTGGATATCTTTCCTCTCTTGCATGTGATAGGCTGAGAGATGCTTCTCTTTCCTCTCTTACGTGTGATACGCTGAGAGATGCTTCTTTTTCCTCTCTTGCGTGTGATACGCTGAGAGGTTTTCCCTTTCCTCTCTCGCGTGTGATACGCCGAGAGGTTTTCTTTTTCCTCTCCTGCGTGTGATACGCCGAGAGGTTTTCCCTTGCCTCTCTTGCGTGTGATACGCCAAGAGGTTTTTCTTTTTCCTCTCTTGCGTGTGATACGCTGAGAGATGCTTTCTTTTTCCTCTCTTGCATGTGATACGCTGAGAGATGCTTTTTTTTTTCCTCTCTTGCGTGTGATACGCTGAGAGATGCTTCTTTTCCTCTCTTGCGTGTGATACGCTGAGAGATGCATCATTTCCTCTCTTGCGTGTGATACGCTGAGAGGTTTTCCCTTTTCTCTCTCGCGTGTGATACGCTGAGAGGTTTACCTTTCCTCTCTCGTGTGTGATACACTGAGAGATGTGCCTTTCCTCTCTCTCTCTCTTTCCGAAACACGGGGATATGTCCCTATGTTTGTCTTCTTTCCGAAACACAGGGATATGTCCCTATGTTTCTCCTTCTTTCCGAAACACAGGGATACTTCCCTATGTTTCTCCCTCTTTCAGTTTAGAGCATTTGGAGTGCGTTCCAATGCTCGAACCTCTCTGAAACACGGGGATACGTCCCTATGTTTCTCCCTTTCGGTTTAGAGCATTTGGAATATGTTCCAATGCTTGAGCCTTTCTGAAACACCGGGATACGTCCATATGTTTCTCCCTTTTGGTTTAGAGCATTTGGAATACGTTCCAATGCTCGTACCATTCTGAAGCATGGGGATACGGCCCTATGTTTACCCTTCTTTCTAAAACACAGGGATACGTCCCTATGTTTCTCTCTCTTTGGTTTAGAGCATTTGGAATACGTTCCAATGCTCGTATCTTTCTGAAACATGGGGATACGTCCCTATGTTTCCCTTTCTTTTTGAAACACGGGGATATGTCCCTTTGTTTCTCCCTCTCCCATTTTCCTCACACGATTTCAGCGTGTTTGGAATTTATCTCAGGTTGCGTCGTGTACGCACTTGGGCGGTTGTTTTTGGACCTCCTCTCACGATTTCAGCATGGTTTGAGTGTCCCGATTCCTCACACAATTTCAGCGTGTTTGGAATTTATCTCAAGTTGCGTCGTGTACGCGCCTGGGTGGGTTGTTTTTGGACCTCCTCTCACAATTTCAGCGTGATTTGAGTGTCCCGATTCCTTACACGATTTTAGCGTGTTTGGAATTTATCTCAGGTTGCGTCGTGTACGCGCCTGGGCGGGTTGTTTTTGGACCTCCTCTCACGATTTCAGCGTGTTTGGAATTTATCTCAGGTTGCGTCGTGTACGCGCCTGGGCGGATTGTTTTTGGACCTCGTCTCACGATTTCAGCGTGGTTTGAGTGTCCCGATTCCTCCCACGATTTCAGCGTGTTTGGAATTTATCTCAGGTTGCGTCGTGTACGCGCCTAGACGGGTTGTTTTTGGACCTCCTCTCATGATTTCAGCGTGGTTTGAGTGTCCCGATTCCTCACACGATTTCAGCGTGTTTGGAATTTATCTCAGGTTGCGTCGTGTACGCACTTGGACGGGTTGTTTTTGGACCTTCTCTCACGATTTCAGCGTGGTTTGAGTGTCCCCTTTCCTTACACGATTTCTGCGTGTTTGGAATTTATCTCAGGTTACGTTGTGTACGCGCCTGATTGTTTATTTTAGCACCTCCTCTCATGATTCCAACATGGTTGGAGTATGTCACCATTTGCATCTACACCTGTCTTGCATTGTGCATGCATTTCATTCGCGCTGTTTAGCGCATTTGCACTGTCTTGTGCATCGCACTGTTTAGCGCATTCGCACTGTCTTGTGCACTCGCGCTGTTTAGCGCATTTGCACTGTCCTGTGCACTCGCGCTGTTTAGCGCATCGCGCTGTCTTCTGCATTCGCACTGTCTTGTGCATCGCGCTGTTTAGCGCATCGCACTGTCTTACTCATCGCGTTGTTTAGCGCATCGCACTGTTTCGTGCACCTTACTTGCATTGTGCATGCATTTTATCGCGCTATCTTGCGCATCTTACCTACACTTATTAGTGCACCGCATTGTTATGCGTCACACTTAGGTTGCATTGTCTTGCATCCCTTCCACATTATTATACGTCACACTTACGTTGCATTGTCTGGCATCCCTTCCACATTGTTATGCGTCACACTTAGGTTGCATTGTCTTGCATCCCGTCCGCATTGTTATGCATCACACTTAGGTTGCATTGTTTTGCACCCCTTCCGCATTGTTATGCGTCACACTTAGGTTGCATTGTCTTGCATCCCTTCCGCATTGTTATGCGTCACACTTAGGTTGCATTGTCATGCACCCCTCCACTTGTGTTGTCACGCACTTTTCACTTGCATTGCTATGCATGTTCTAACAATATTGTACCTGTTGAGTTCCTTTCTTTTACAGGCACGATATTGTATGTACGATTCATTTGAGGCTGGTGTGCCCAGACGATATTGTATGTACGATTCATTTGAGGCTGGCACGACCAAACGATATTGTATGTACGGTTCATTTGAAGTTGGCGCGATCAGATGAACCGCACGGTATTGTATTCTCCATGTGAGACGTAGCGAGAATTGTATAATTCTCTTACTTCCTTTCTGCATGTAATGTAGTTTGATTTGTATTCGCTTGCTTAAACTGTCGCATTTATTGTGTATAATTGCTTCATTACAGTTTTCTTTGCATGATCATAAGTTATGTTCGACTTTGTGTATGTCATTTGCATTTTGCCCCTACTTGCGGGCACATCTCTTTGTTATCTTGCCTGTTTGTCTAAGTCTTCGGCCTTGTCAAAAATGGGTCGTCTCTGGGCTTTGACATTCACTCCCGTCACTTATGACTTCCGTGTTCTGTCAAAGAGGGGCAACTGTAGACACCCCATTTTTGACCGATCTTAAGATTCAGACGTCATCGATTGAGCGCTCGGTGATAGTGCATGTCGTGCTCGTTTCGAGGTTTCAGAGTTTTGGCTGAAAGCCTTGCCTCCGGGCCTCTGAACTCTTTGTGTTTTGGCTCGGTTTGCGGACCAAGTCTTGTTTTCCTTGCCTGAGGGAGGGAGAGATCTTGTAGACCACTCTTTTGTGGTCATAGACCACTTTTCGCGGTCGTAGACCACTTTTTCCGTTTGGAGACTAGTTTTCGGTTTTCGGAGCCTTCGGTCGCGTGCCTTGTCTCGGGATCGCTTAACGTTCTCTGTTTGGCATGGCTTTTGAACCACACCTTGTTTCCTTGGCCTAGAGGGCCACTTTGGTTTGAGAGACCACTTTGTGGTCGTGAGCCACTTTTGGTGCTTGTCAGCTAGTTTTCGAAGCTCCCGACTGCGCGCTTTGCCTCCCGAACTTTCGTCTTGCATCCGTTTTGGTTTGTTTTTGGTACAAACCTTGTTTTCCTTGTTTGGAAGGTGGTACAAGGGTGGGGGACCAGATTTTTTCCTTGGAGACCACTTTTCTTCCCGCCAGCCAGTTTTCTGATCTGACAACTGGTCTCCTAGGTCTTTGAGCCATCTTTTTTGGTCGACCACCCCACCCCTGGCTTGTTTTCAGTGTGCTGATCATCTTCCACCATGGCCGACCACTTGTTGTCTTGGGAGACCACTTGTGGTGGTCGACTGACCACTTCAAGTGGTCGGCTGTTTTTTGCCACATTTTTGGAGATATTTTTCTCCAGCTGGCACAGCTGGAGGGCACTGAAGCTGTATGGAGGGATTTCCTTGAACCTTAGCTTCTCCAAGAAGCTTTGCTTTTGGTTCTCTATAAGAGAGAACCATCTCCTCCCTCCTCTAGGTTCAGAAAATTGGAGCTTGCGTGATAGATATAGTTTTGTATCTATACTTCTTCACTTTGCTCTTGTTTTGCCTTAAAAGTGTAGTTTTGTCTCACTTTTACACACAAACACACACTCAAACACCATACTCTTGGAGCTGAGGTCCCTTGAGGTTGTTTTTGAAGCTTTTGGATTGGTTTTGGTTGGAAAAAGCTGCTGGAGTTTTGGTTTTGAAAAGGGTCTTCAAGGGTGAGTCCTTAACCTTTTAAACCCCCATTCTTGCTTAAGCTTTTAGACCTTTTTGCATGCTGTTTTGAGACTAACTTCCTACTGCAAAAAGTTCTATTTTTGTGTGCTGCAAAAGCTTGTTTAAGGTCACTTTTGTATTTGGGGTTGTTTACCCCCTCTTAGGCCTTGTTAGGCCTTGTTTGGAGCCATCCATTTAGGCTCTTGTTGTAGCCTTTGCATGACCTTTCTACCACTGAAATCTAGAGGATTTTCAGTGGTGGAAAGGTGGTTTTGGGGTCCCAAATAGGAGAGGGTCATCCCCTCTCCTTGTATTTTAAATACTTGTCATATATGCCTCATGTTTGAGCATGTGTTTTAAGCTTGTGTTAGCTTGTTCTTAGCATGTATTTGTGGTTATTTTGCTGTGGCATGCCACTGTTTTTGCTTGGTTTTGTCACACCTTGCATGCCTTATACACTTGAAGTGTAAATCACACACACACTAGCTTTGTATGCTTCATGAAGTAGCATGTCATTTTAGCTTGTGTTGAGTACATTTCAGTAGGTTCTTGGGCTTGTTTTACCATGTCATACCTCTGTTAGGGTTTGGTTTGGTCACCCTTTGCATGCTCCATGCACTTGTAGTGCATTTCCTTCAAATAGCCTAACATGCATCATGTTTTAACATGTCATTCTAGAATGCTTTTGGCTTAACTTCATGAAGTTTTTGTCCATGTTTTAACATGCTTTAGCTCTGATTTTGGTTGTTTTGACCATGCATGCCTTGCTTTGTATAGCTTTGGTTCATTCTGGCTTGTTAGCTTTGTGCATCAAGTCCACTAGCATGCTTTACTTAGACTATTTGAATGATTTGGCATCATTTATTTTGTTATTTCAGTCCATGTTTCATGCTCATGCACTTGCATTTATCACTCATTTAATGCGTTGGAGGGTTTGCCCCTTTATGCCTTAACATGAGTCATTGTTTATGCCTTCATGCTTTAGCTTGCGAGCCATCATTTTAATGCTTATTTGGGGTTATTATGCCATGATATAACTTTGAATTTTGTTCGTTAAGTCATCCCATGCTTGGTTCTAATAGGTGTAGTGTAATCCACCTTGTTTGCCTTGTATGCATCATGTGTTATGCCCTTCATGCTAGCTTGTTTTGGCTTCCTTCCATGCATGCTTTAGACTCATTTTGACATGTTCTGGGACTGTTTTAGGTTGCCTTGGTCACATGCTTCATGCTTTGTATAGCTGTAGTGCAATTGGCCTTACTAGCTTTGTGTTTTGTTGACTCATGCATGCTATCTTTGAGCTATTTAGATGATTTGGCATCATTTAATACTTCATTTCAGAGCTTATAGCATTGTCATGTTCCCACTCCATTCTTGCTTTGAATGCCTTTAAGTGTTGTGCATTGTTGCCTAGTTTGTGGCCTAGCATGTATGCCATCTTGCTTAGGTACTTGGGCCTCCATCTTAGCACGTTATGCTCATTGTTTTGACCTATTTCAGCTCTGTCCATGGTTGTTTCATGCATATTTGCCATGTATTACATGCCCCCTTTGTAGTCCTCTTTGCTAGCTTTCATGTTTTAGGACCTTCGCATGCTATACTGGTGTTTGTTTGATTGATTTGGCATCATTTCTTACTTAATTTCAGTGCACTTAGTGTTGTTACACTTCCACATTTGTCACTCCTTGAGCACCATTGAGAGTCGTGCTCTTAGGTCTAATTGGTGAGCCAATTGTGCATGCATGCTTGTATATGTTTTTGGTGCCTTTGTTTCATCATTATGGCCACTGATTTGGGCATGACTGAGGTCTACCCCCTTTTGGTTTAAGTCCATTTAGCATGTTTGTTTACATGTTGTTCGCATGCTTATTATTCATTGCATTAAGTGTGCCATCTTACATTGCATTGTGCATGCCATGTGGTTATTTGCATTGTGTATGCCAAGTTGTTTCCTTGCATTGAGTATGCATGTTCCTGACATTGCTAAGTTGCCCTTGTAGCATTGCATTGTGCATGCATGCATTAGCATTATTTGCATGTCATTAGCTTTGTTAAGTTGATCATGTCACATTGCATCGAGTATGCCATGTTATTCTTCGCATTGAGTATGCCTTGTTCTTTACATTGTACATGCTTGTGTTGCATTGCATTGCATTGTGATTAGCATATTTATCCCTTGCATGTTGTTTGCATACTTGTCCCTTGCATGCCATTTGCATTAGATGCTTGCATGCTTGGGTCGCATCGTGCATGCCATGTTGTGTGTTGTATTTTGTTTGGAATATGTGTTAGTTCAAACACAAGAAACGAGGGACGTTTCATACTTAAAGTGATGAAGCGTGCCTTAATTCTCGGTCGCCGACGCTCTTGATCATACATGATAGAGTTTTAGGCCTTTTGTGTTTATTTGTGCATTCATTTTCATATTGAATTATGCAACTTCGCCTCTCGGCCATCATGTATTGAAATGCGCGATTGGTGGCCTGAGGGTCGAGAATTACACTCACTTGAGCTCATGACATGATAGGGAGGATGGTTGTGCACACATATCTTGCAAATACATTGCCATGCCCTTTCTTGCTCTCTGTTGCAGCAAATTGCAGTTCAGCAGCAACAACTGGTTGGCCAGCCAACCACTTTTTCTGACTTTCAACAAAGATAGGTGGTCGGCCATGGCTGCAGACACCAACAATTGGTCGGCCACCCTCTCACAGGTTCCCATGATGGAGTTTCAGCTTTCTGGAGCTTGGTGCAAGTTTCTGATAACAAATGAAAACAGAGGCAAATCGGGACATCGCATTGGATTTCCAAACGAGGCGACCGAGCATGCATCCAGTCTTCTCCCTCTGAGAACCTCCTGTTTTTTTTGCTTTCCTTAGCTGCCATGCTTAGATAGTTAGGTTTTGCTTTGGTTTATCCTTTAATAGTTAATGTGTTTAGCAATTTCGATTTGTTTTGTAATAATTAGTTAACTAGGATTAGTTAATTAATTTGTTGTGTAATAATTAGTTTAATTAGCTTAGATTAGCTAGTTAGCTTCTTATTCGGTCCCTCCCTCGAGAGGGCGTAATGTTGTAATAAGCGTGCGTGTGAGTGATGCATGTCTTCCAACCCCCATTTCTTTCTCCTTTTTACTTAACCGCTTACGATAGTTAGTTTTAGGGCATATTTCATTTAGCATACCTTATGCTTGCATGTGTGCATCCATTCATCTGTATTGCATGCACCGGGCTCTGCGCATCATACTAACTACATTGTATTTTCAATACATTTACTTGAATACGTGTTCAACAACATGTTATCAAGTTGCATTTCACATGACATTCTAGAATAGCCGTGCCTAATTTAGTCGCATTTTCGCATGTGTTGCATTAGCCATCTTAACATGAACTAGGATCATGCATGATTTCTAACTAGTTCTCTATTTTGGCTCGGAGTACACTGTGAGTGTTTACGCTTTAGCATACTGCATGTGTGTTATTGACTGCCATGAAAGCATGCTTGCCATGAGGCTAACTGCTTACTTGATTAATTGCTTGAATGCCTATGGGTGAAGGTTAGATTACTTGAATCGGAATAATTCATTGAAATCCGTGTTTTAGCCTACTTGCGAGTAGTAAACTTCAAACCATTTCTAAACAAACGAATATGCAATGTTTTGTTCCAAATTAGGCGATCTAGTCTATACTTGTTTGCTGTGCGCATCACATAGTAATTCTAGCTAACTAACCGGAATAAGAGCACATGTGTTTTCAAAAATAAAATATCATGTTTAGTACAGGCCAATCTTTGATCAGGCGAGCGGGGGTGCTCATTGCATGATCTTTCCCTCTCGTACCCAAGTTCCCGAGCCAAGACAACTTTGGTGATGACAGACACGTGGCCTTATGTACGAGTCAGGGTTTCCTAAATTCCCCCAAAATAAAATATTTAGGTGGCGACTCTGTATCTGGCAAAGCAGTCCATGTTTGGCACTTCTTTATTAAAAATCAGTTTTCCAAAACGATTTGTCGGATTTGGACTCTTTGGTGATTTATCGGTCTTACATCGCACATTGTAAGATTAGATTCAGAACCATGACATTTGAGTCCGAACTGTAGTAGCTCAGAGAACAAGATGAGATCCCCGCCGCCTCCTCGCGGGTGCGCGCGCGGATATTCGGGGAGTTCCCGGGGACGCGTCTACGCCAGGATTACTGGCCGGTTACGTCACTAAACCTTAAGGGGTGGGTTTGGGTCGTGACAGTTTGAAAACTCTTAGTTGATTGTGGAATTAGATTTCAATCATGTGGATGTACCTTATATTAAGAGAACCACGTAAAAATTCTTATGTAGTTATTGATTTAATTTTTGTACATTAACTTTTATTTGCATTGATTGATTTATTTGTGAGAAATCTTCTATTTTTTCTAACAAAAAATTAGTTGTTATTAACAACATTCGTTTAGTTATGATCTATTATAATACTTTAGTTATAACTTAAAGTGGCAATATTATGCAACAAAGTTGTATTAAGACTCAAAAATGTCATAACATCTCTATATGATGACATATCAGAAAGTAAAGAGAAAATAAAATGTTTGACACTTTTGTATAGTATGTTGGCTTTTACTTTTTTAATAATTTTTTGATTTCCAAACTAAAACAGTAAATTACCAAACCACACCTAGGTCATAATTACATACTACTTAACTCATAATTAAAAATTATAAACTATTATAACCACATCTATCTATCTATATTATATAGGCACAATGAGGTTTTAGTGAACAGCCTTATAAGAGTTTCAACATCTTATACTAATTTTCTTAATTTTAAACAATTAAGAAAATCTTTATTAATTAGCTTGTATTTAACCATATAAAAATAAAACTCTAATTAATCTATGATTTATTTGATAATCCCACATCAAAAAAATAAGGAAAAAGTGAATTGTTTCACTTATATAAAGTGAATCTTGTACTCCAATTTAATATTGTAGTTTTGTGCATATTTCAGTTGAATATAGTTTAAATTTTAAAATATAATTTAAAAATTTTAATTAATTAATTTTCTTGTAAATTGATTAGTCTTTTAACCTAGCCGATTAGGTTGAATCATTTTTTATTT
This sequence comes from Camellia sinensis, assembly GCF_055761805.1. Taxonomy (NCBI): domain Eukaryota; kingdom Viridiplantae; phylum Streptophyta; class Magnoliopsida; order Ericales; family Theaceae; genus Camellia; species Camellia sinensis. Next base: position 17,161,450 of record NC_138968.1, read on the forward strand.
GACTGATTCGTTAGTTTAACCGCAATTTTAACAATTTTATCAAAATATAATGGTTTGATTTGTTTGATTCAAAATAAATTAAAAATTGATCTGATTAAAGATTGAACGACTAAAATGACTTGATTAGAAATAAGTTTTCCGCCCAAACAATTATTAACTTTTATTTTGTAAGCTCACATCGAGAAAAAAAATAAAAAAGTGAGTTATTTCACTTATATAAAGTGAACTTTATACTCACATTTAATATTGTAGTGTTGTGTATGTTTCAATTCAAGACAGTTTAAATTTTAAAGTTAAAAAAAAATTGAAAGTTTTAAATAATTAATTTTTGTATAACTTGGTTGGTTTTTTGACCTAACCGATTAGGTTAAATCATTTTGGGTTTTACTGATTCACTGGTTTGACCGTGATTTCTCATACTAATTTTCTTAATTTTAAAAAATTAAAAAAATCACTATTGGCTAACTTCCATTTAACCATATAAAAATAAAACTCTAATTAGTCTATGATTTATTTGATAATCCCACATCGGGAGAAAAAGAAAAAAAATTAATTGTTTCATTTATATAAAATGAATCTTATGCTCCCATTTAATATTAATATTGTGCATAGCTTAGTTCAAGACAGTTTAAATTTTAACTTAAAATCTCTAATTAGTCTATAATTTATTTTATAATCTTACATCGGGAAAATAATGAAAAAATGAGTTGTTTTACTTATATATAAAGTAAATCTTATATTCCTATTCAATATTGCAATGTTATGCATCTTTTAGTTCAAGACGGTTTAAATTTTAAAATAAAATCTAAAAGTTTTAATTAATTAATTTATGTGTAAGTTGGTTGATCTTTTGACCTACCCGATTATGCTAAATCATTTTTGGTTTGACTAATTTGTTAGTTTAACCCTAATTTTAGCAGTTTTATCAAAATATATTAGTTAGATTTATTTGATTTGAAATAGACTAAAGATTGATCTGATTAAAAATTGAACGACTAAAATTGTTTAATTAGAAATAAACTTCCCTAAACAATTGTTAACTTTTATTTTATAATCCCATATCAGGAAAATAAGGAAAAAAATGAGTTGTTTCACTTATATAAAGTGAATCTTATGCTCCCATTTAATATTGTAATGTTGTGCATGCTTCAATTCTACACAGTTTAAATTTTAAAATTAAAATAATATTTAAAAGTTTTAATTAATTAATTTTTGTATAAGTTAGCTGGTCATTTAATCTAGCCGATTAGGCTTAACCATTTTCGGTTTAACTGATTCGCTAGTTTAACCACGATCTTAACGGTTTTATCAAAAAATGTTGGTTAGATTTATTTGATTCGAAAAAAACTAAAGATTAAGGAATTGTTTGGGATGTGTTATATAAGTGCACTTTTGACTTTTTGGCTAAAAAAATAGAGAAAAAAAAAATGTTTGGGATAACTTTTTGACTTTTTACAAAAAGATGTGTAATAGAATATTGTAGTAAAATCAGAATGACCATTTTACCTTTGTTGACTTTTTGACTTTTGAGTAGTTAAATTCAAAGGACAAAATAATAATTTTGTCCTCTAGGCTTCCTCCACAAGCTTCTCCCAATTAGTATGGACTTTTTGACTTTTATAGTAACTTTTTGACTTTTATAGGTTATGCCAAACAAGCACTAAATGACTAATATTGTTTAATTCGAGACAAACGTCACGCCTGAACAATTGTTAATTTTTATTTTTCACAATCTCATATCAAGGAAAAAAAAAAAGAAGTGAGTTGTTTTAATTATATAAAGTAAACCTATGCTCTCATTTAATATTATAGTGTTGTGTATATTTCAGTTGAAGACAGTTTAAATTTTAAAATAAAATAAAATATAAAATTTTTAATTAATTAATTTTTGTATAAGTTGATTAGTCTTTTGACCGATTTTAATGATTTTATCAAAACATATATATTGTTTTAATTATATAAAGTAAACCTATGCCCTTTGGGTTGGTTTGGCAAGGGCTCATTGGCCTTTTTTGGCTCAATGAGCCATAAAAGACAGAATAGGCTCATGAGCCACAACAGACAAAACATCACATCCAAGCCTATAATCGTTACACTCTTCTCTCACAAAAAAATCAAAAAAGCCAAAAAGCCAAAAACCAATCCCAAACTAAGCTTTTGAGCCCAGGCTCATATAGTCCAAAAAGCCAAAAAGCCAACTCACTTCCCAAACGGAGGCAAAAGGAAATTTATATTTATTTTATCATAAATATAATTTTTTTAATTTATTCTAATGTTTTTTTATCTTTACCAATTAAATTATGACATCTATTTTTTATTGTGAACTTAAAATATATAATTAATGACATAACAACTGTAATATATATATTCTAATAAAATTGTTAAAATTTAATTCATTCTAAATTATTTTTTTATACTTTTTAAATAAATTTTATAGTATTATTTAATTTTAAAATTATTTTAATTATTTATTTTCATATGCTATTATATGGTAATACAACTTTGAATTTGCAATAATACTCAAGACCCACCCAAATACTTGGCTAAGCAATTGAACCTTCGACACGGTTTGATTGTGGTCTTCACTCAACCACCAATGAATCCATCGGGGTAGTTGACTGACTTGTCAAACACGAGACGCATTAATATATAATCCAAGTCAAGTCTACAATTTATACGAGGGGTTATAGTCAAGTCTACATTTCAAGTCAAGTCTTTTAGGAAAAAATTGCAGAGGCTCACTTATAGTCAAGTCATACCTTAGAAAAAGAAAGAAAAAAAAAAAAAATATTTAGATTGTTTTCTTTTTATTTTTTATTTTTTTGGTGATAAGGTGGTCTTCTACCTAAATGTCAAATTTTGACATATTTTTCTCATTCACAATGAAACTTACTAATAATGGCATTTTAATTTAAATTTTGTGTGTGTGTGTGTGTGTGTGTGAAAAATGAAAGAAATAGCTAGTGCATCAATGAAGTCACATTACTAAGCCCTTGTTTGGCATGGCGCTATCAGGTTAAAATAGTCATAAAAAGATAAATTATATTAAAAAGTTAAAAAGACAATATCACATCTAAACCATAATTATTTCATTTACTCTCACAAAAGTTTAAAAGAGTAAAAAACCTAACCCAAACGAGACTTTTTAGTTTCAGATTAAAAAAGTCAAAAAGCTAACTCTTTTTCCAAATGAAGCCTAAAATTTAACATTTTGATACTATAATAATATCAAAATTTAATTGGGACCATCCATTTTAGCATTATAGCATTGGAGATGCTCGAATAGGTCTTACCAGTTATATTTTTACTAATATTGTGGTGATACATCATATAATAAATATGATTTCTACTAATATTGTGATGATACATTAAAGGGTTGGCCTAATGAGCATAACTTGGGACGTTCTTTTTTCTTTAGGTTAGTTTATACAGGACATTTGTCTGGGCTTAAATGTGTAATTATGACACGATTTGATTGTGGTCTCCACTCAACCACCAATGAATCCATCAGAGTAGTTTGACACGGTTTGATTGTGGTCTCCACTCAGCCACCAATGAATCCATCGGAGTAGTTGTTTGACTTGTCAAACACGAGATGCATTAATATATAATCCAAGTCAAGTCTACACATTTATATGTGGGGTTACAGTCAAGTCTACTTTTCAAGTCAAGTCTTTTAGGAAAAAATTGTAGAAGCTCACTTTATAGAATCAGGATCCTCCTTGAGTTTTTTACTTAACTTCCTATTTGCTGGGTTATTGGGCCTACTTGTAGGCTCAATTTCGATGATCTAAACCGTTTATATTTTAAGTAGGAAACTCAATGAGGGGATCTTGGTTCCACTTTCTAGTTGTCATACTTTAGAAAAAGAAAGAAAAAAAAAATTACATTTAGCTGGTTTGGTTTTGATTTTCAGAAAATTTTAATTTTTAATTTTTCATATTTTTTTGTTTTGAATGAATTTTTTTAATATTTTAAGTAATTTTTTTTAATTTTTAGACATACCTAACATAATTACACTTAAACAGTGTAATATTTGTGAATTTTTTTTTAAAAAATTCACTAAATATCAATATATATATATGAAAATTTTTCATATTTTTGTGTATTTATTAATTTTTTGAAATATTTTTTCAAAAATATTTTACTATTTAGATATATCTAAGTAAGGTGCATCTAAAAAAATAAAAATAATTTTTTATTTAATTTTAAAAATATTTATTAAAAACAAAAAAATACGAAAAATAAAAAATTCAATTTTTTTTTTATATTTTTTTTGGTGATATGGTGGTCTTCTACCTAAATGCCAAATTTTGACATATTTTTCTCATTCACAATGAAACTTATTAATGGCATTTTAATTTGAATATTTTTTGCGTGTGAAAAAAAATAAAAGAAATAGCTAGTACACCAATGAAGTCACATTACTAAGCCCTTGTTTGGCATGGGATTATCAAATTAAAATAGTCACAAAATAATAAAATAGGTTAAAAATTTAATAAGACAAAATATTACTACAAATCATAATCATTTCATTTTTTTCTCTCACAAAAAAAAAAAACTAAAAAAACCCAACCCAAATGAGACTTTTTAGCCCCAGAGTAAAAAGCCAAAACACCAACTCATTTTCCAAACGAAGCCTAAAATTTAACGTTTTGATACTATAATAATATCAAAATTTAATTGGGACCATCTATTTTAACAGTATAGCATTGGATAGGGCTGGGCATAGGGTTATCCGAACCGCACAATCCGCCCAACCTGAACTGATCAGCATACAAATTGGCGGTTTTGTAGACACAATGCAGGCAGATGAGGTTTGGAATATGACATTATTGCGGGTTACGGGTTGCGGGTTTTTACCTACACCCGCAAGAACTCGCCGGCACTTAGATTTTTTTTTTTTAATAATGGAGTTTGCGAGTTTGCAAATGTTTTTATTTTATTTAATGGATTTGAATTGAATGAAATTTGACAAAAATTTATTATTATTTTGTTATTACATTTTGGATGAATGTAGAAATTAATGAATAATTACTTTTAGGTAAGTTTAGGGTTTTGAATGATTTTACTTTAATTGTATTATTAGATAGTGAATGATTTGGATGATTTAATTTAGGATTTTAAAATATGTGTTTGTGCTAATATTGTGGTGATACATCGAGGGGTTGGCCCAGTGAGCATAACTTGGGGCACTCAATTTTTTTTAGGTTAGTTTATATAGGACATTTGCTTGGGCTTAACTGAGCCCCAGCAAGTGGATGGTAGAATTAGTTAAGGTGCGCATATTCTAACTTGAAGATCTGATTATCAAAACAAAAAAATAATAAATAAAATAAGATAAAGAAAATAAGTTATCATAACATTATGGGCAAATTACATTTGGAAGCCCCACAGCCCACTTTATCTCACGACATTTGAAAAGTGAAGGTCAACTATTTAGACTTTCGGTTAAGTTTCAATCTAACACATCTATTAGTCGAGATTAAATCAACAGACGGAAAATTATTATAAAATTGTGTATCGCTTTTTTACCTATAAAAAAAAGTAATCAACACTTGTTAGCAAAATAAAGAGTAATCAACATTTGTTAACAAAGTAAACAAATAAAATAAAAAATAGTCAACACTTGTTAACAAAGTAAACAAAAAACAGAGTAACTAACAAATTTTGTAATGAAGTCCAAAAATAAAATTAAAAAAAAATCCGTAATTAACACTTTTTCAAGAAAACCAATAATTAAAGTATCAAGGAAGAGCCGTGTAATTATATTGAAAGTGTTGAATTAATTGTATTTTTTTTTTAATCTTCAAGAGAGGTGAGTGTAATTCACCGTGACATTATTGTTTTGGTTATAAATCTCAATTAGGATACAAATTACTTGTATTGGAAGCCTTGTTTACATTTGTAAGTCTCTACAACTCTCGTGGTGGGTGGCCAACAGAAATTTATGGTTCTGTTTCCTTGTTAAACCTGTGTGTGTGTGTATCCTTGTTTAGGGGAAGGCTCCTCTTTGCTGCTGGTTACATAAGCCTTCTTGTTCATGTTCTCTTTTGTGTAAATTGTTGTAATTCTTCTTCTTGTGGAGATATCCATAACATCAGTTTCCCATTTCGACTAAAATCCGACCCAGTTGATAATTGTGGATACAAGTATGCGGAACTTGAGTGCGAGAACAATCGGACAGTACTATACTTGTATTCTGGCAAATACTACGTGCAGGCCATCAACTATGAAACTTACGACATGGGCAGCATCAGCCTGGTGGATGTGGGGATACAGAGGAATAATTGCTCTTCTCTTCCTCTTCCTCTTCCTCTTCATTCTTTAACTTCTCGCAACTTTACTGAGACAGCAAATCCAATAGATTACCGTTTTGACTATTCAGACTCATTACTTGTAGCGTTAGTGAGTTGTGAAAAACCAGTGAAATCTCCTCTCTACATAGACAATACTGGTAATATTAGTACTGCTTTCTGTGAAAACAAAGGAGGACGAGGAGGAGGTGGAGAAGGAGGAGTCAGAGGTTCGTCATCGTCGAAAAAGCATACGTTCTGGTCGACTATTCTCTTGATTGGTCAGATGTTGCAAACTTATGCAGCGTTGACATGCTTTTTCCGACAAGGGTTCCAGATGGTCGTTTATGTAACATGACGAGCTTGTTGGAGGTCCACAACGCGTTGGCTGATGGATTTGATCTTAACTGGACTGCCTACACCGGCGAATATTGCAGACTTCAGGCACTTTGGCTCCTCCAATTATACTCAAAATGTCACCGCCGCCGTTTGCCCAAAGGATGGTCATGTTCTACGTGGGTTTGCGGCCTTTCTAGGTGTGTACGTCCAAAACACGCCCTTTTTTTTTTTTAATCTTATTTTATTATTATTTTTATTTTTATAATGAACATTTTATTATTATCAAATAAAAAAAATATGGAGAAATAATCTCTTATAACAAAAAAAATATTGAGTTTTTAATTTTATCAATTTAAATCTTAATTTTTTTAAAAAAATCTCTATCTAAATTATTCGCTTATTTTTGTTAAATAAAACTTGCAAAAAATGATATTTTAATCCTTAAAATCAATGCAAATCTATATAAAATGTCTAAAATACTTTTTTTTTTTGGCCAATTTTACTTATAAAAAATTGGCATATAATTTAGATTGCAAATAAATCAAAAGATCTAGAGTTTAAATTGATAAAATTAAAAATTTACAATTTATTTTGTTATAAGGGTAGAACCCTGACTTATTTTTATAATTTTTTCAAATAATATTATATGGAGTTACTTATAATTTGCATCCCTAAAAAAGTGCATATGCTATACACTTCATTATTTTTTTACAAAACTTCGTAACATGGACTATAAAATGTCATAATTTTTCTCACCACAAAATTTATTAAAACTTTTCTTTCCGTAAAATGTCAAAACAAAAATTACAAAGTGTCATAACAAAAATCACAAAGTATCACAATTTCACCATTCATAACTTTAAAATGCAAACCATAAATTTATCATTTGTTACTTTACCACAAAGTATTATATTACATATCACATTCATGACTTTCATTTCTTACCATATACACCTTTTTAGAGCTGTACGCTATACGTTTTTTTCTATATTACGATAAAATTCAATGCACATACCTACATACAATTATGAAAAGAAAAAAAAAATTATCCTTCAATAACAAAATATAATGTATGCATAAAAACCCTCACTATATGTATATGGGTAGAATTTATTTTGAAATAAGAAATTACATTTGAAAAGTGAGTTTTTCTATTCTACATATTAGTGATGAGCTGATATCACCCTTACAAAAATACAAAAGATACACGTGGTGTATCTTTATTTGTAGAAATTCAAAGTTCTGCATAGTTTATTTGTACAAATTCAAAAACAAGATGCTAGATGGAACACATAATTTTGAAATGATAGAAAATACAAGGTTGTAAATTTAAACGAGGGATCAGGCTTTGGGCTTAACACTAATTAATTTCTACTAGTTTCTATCAGTCTCATGCTTTCTTTTTCACATTAATATCCTTTGTATTCCAAGGGGACTATTTTTTTTTTTTTTTTATCTCTAACACTATTTATCTTTTCAAAAATTGCAGATTGGTTGAAAAACAATTTGAGGGGTAAGTATTCTCCCTCTTCCATCCATATCTGTTTCATTTCTAAGCAATCACACAACGTTTATTTTGAATTTTGTCTGGAAGAAAACACAAAAAGCTCTGCTGGGCCGGACACCACCTTCATAATACTGATTCAATTTCTCAATTATTTCATAAATCTGTGAAACCTGAATTTGACTTGCTTGATTTGATCATTCTAGAATTGTTTTAAAAATTTATAGTGCAAATTATCATTTTCACCCTCTGACTTTTATTCTTCTATTTTTATTCTTATGCTTTATTTTTTACTTATTTAAAATAGTAGTTGACTGAGAAACACATTAAAACAAGAGGTTTTTTTTTTCATAGATCGGCATTAAAACAAGAGTTATAAATCTAATACTTAATCAATGTGTTGGAACAATCTTCTGTGTAAATAAAACAACTAGAATTAAATTCAAACAAAATAAATAAATAACATACTGGATTTATTTATTGAACCAAATTAAAATTAAGACCAAGTCGAGTGTGTGACACTCTGTCCTTAAGACTGATTCGCCCCGCTACGGTGCTTACGGTTGAGTGGCGTCTATCTCTCAGGATACAATGATCTTCACAATTTATAGTAGCACTCCAAAATAAATTGTTCGGCGAACCAAATCTGTGTTCTTACTCTCTGATTATTTAATCTAAATCTAATATATGAAGAATAAATGCAGCAGAGCAAAATCTGGATAGAAAAGGCAAAGAGCAGGCTGATTTTCGGATCTGAAACAATGCTGGACAGTGCTGGTATATATAGAGCCGAACATGTGCAAAATTTTGAACTGAACAGGTGTGTTTTGAATTGAACAGATATGAGTTTAAATTCAAACAGATTTGAAACTGTTTCAACAGATGCAGCAGTTAAAAACCTATTCCGAAACTGCCTGGACAGTTTGGAATTCAAATTTATCCGAAATTAAACCTGTTCGGGTTCAACAAAAAAAACCTGTTTGGACTGTTATAAAAGTTGTGGAATTTATCTGAAAGATATGAACAAAAAATTTTGAATTTCAAATTCAAATTCGGAATTTAAATTCCCACAAATTATTTTTGAAAAAATTCAAATGAATTTTGTCCAAAAAATTAATACAAGAACCGACCCGATCCACACCTGCGCCCAGCACGGCTGGATGGCGGTGGCGGCGCGCGCGTGTGTGTGGTGGTTTGGGCTAAGGTTCACTTTGTCCATAACTCCCCCCTTCTACAAACTTGGGTTGCCCCTTGGGGCCCAACCCAAGTATTGTAGGCTAGAGCTTATAAACTCAACAAAACTCTCTTCAAGTTTCAATGTGGGACAAGTCTCACAAGGAAATCCACATTCAAAACTTAAATGTTCAATTCCACGAACCTGAAAACGACGTCATGTTCCTATTCACTCCTAAATGATTTTGACGAACCGTCTTCACCATGTGACTTGCCACGTGGCAAGGAACACTTCACCTCTTCGGACACGCCCCAAAAGACGTTCGGGGCCTAGTCAATTTTGGGCGCAAAGTCGGCCCAAAATATGCCTATATTAACCATTTTTCCAACAATCCCCCACATGAATGGAATTTGACGGAGAGAAAATGCAACAACATGATCTAATTACAGAGAGTACAGAAATTGGAAATATTCTGCAAAGGATAGGTAGCTTTTGGCTTTGAACCTTCCCTTGTGAGACACTATCGGATTTACTAGCTAACTAGTGAACATGATGTCTTGAACTGTTCAGCTGTTTGTGTAAACCAAGACAATAGAACTCACACAGTATATTCCCAGACACAATTTAGTTCTCACTATTGTGTTCATTTTGGCCCTGAACAACCTGGTCTTCATGAGTGCTCTAGAGAATTGTAACCCTTCACAAATCTCATAGAACCGGCCCAGTTCACACTCACATAGGTGATGCTTATGAAGAGTATCCTGCCATCCTCAACTAGGTTTACCTAGATATAAGAATCATTAAAATTTTACTTAACCTCAAACGCTGCAGTCATCACTATTTCATCATAGAAATGGATAGGAGTTTGACTCCCTAGTGATCCTTCTGAGTCAATCACAACTCGGTTGTCCCTTTGAACCTAGATCTTGGGATCTCCAGTCAATTAGGTTGGGTTGCCGTTGTGATAACTCTTATTTAATAGGCTTAAGTCCCATTCCCCTCGATGAATTCTCAACCAACTCTCTTGCTAACCCTTTGGTTAGTGGATCCGCTATGTTGTCTTTAGACTTAACATATTCTATGGAAATAATTCCATTAGAGAATGAGTAGTTGTCCCACGGTGTTATGTCGACGACGAATGTGTCGTGACTTACCGTTATACATATGACTCTGTGCTCTACCAATTGCTGATTGACTATCACAATGTATGCATATAGCAGGCACCGATTTTGGCTAAATCGGAATATCTTCAAGGAAGTGCCGAGGCCATTCTGCCTCTTCTCCTGCTTTGTCTAAAGCTATGAATTCTGATTCCATAGTAGACCTAGCAATGCAAGTCTGTTTGGAAGATTTCCAAGATACAGCCGCCCCACCAAGAGTAAAGACATACCCACTAGTGGACTTTGAGTCTCTTGTATTCGATATCCAATTTGCATCACAGTAACCTTCAAGTACTGCTAGATATCTAGTATAATTAAGCCCAATGTTACGAGTAAATCGGAGATATCTAAGAACCTTTATAATTGCTTTCCAGTGTTCTACTCCCGGATTACTCGTATATCTACTTAATTTACTTACTGCATAAGCTATATCTGGGCGAGTGCAGTTCATCAAGTACATTAAGCTTTCAATAATTTGGGCATACTCTAATTGAGAAATACTTTCCTGTACATTTTTAGAAAGATACAAATTAACATCTACAGGTGTTCTAGCAAGATGATCATCATCTTTACTGAATTTGTCAAGTATTTTCTCAATGTAATGAGATTGTGACAAAGCATATCCTTCTAATGTTTTGGTAATTTTCATACCAAGAATTACATCAGCAATGCCCATGTCCTTCATGTCAAAATGTTTATTCAACATTTTCTTGGTAGTTTTAATCATATCATTATTACTACCTATGATGAGCATATCATCTACATAAAGACATACAATGACATAACCTTTGTCTGTGTTTTTAATATAAACACATTTGTCACACTCATTAATTTTAAATCCATTTGACATTATTGCCTTGTCAAATTTCTCATGCCATTGCTTTGGCGCTTGTTTTAAACCATATAATGATTTAACCAATTTACACACTTTCTTTTCTTTTCTTTTCCTGGAACAGAAAAACCTTCTGGTTGTTCCATGTAAATTTCTTCATTTAACTCACAATTTAAGAAAGCGGTTTTCACGTCTATTTGATGAATTTCTAGATTGTATAGAGATGCAATGGCAATTAGCATTCTAATGGATGTTATTCTAGTAACCAGTGAGTATGTGTCAAAATAGTCTAGACCTTCTTTTTGTCTAAATCTTTTGACCACAAGTCTTGTCTTTTATTTGTCAATTGATCCATCCGCTTTCATTTTCCTTTTGAAAATCTACTTGGACCCAATAGGTTTACAACCTGGTGGCAAGTCCACTAATTCCCAAGTGTGATTTTGCAAGATGGATTCAACTTCACTGTTGACAGCTTCTTTCCATAAAGGAGCTTCAGGACTGGACATAGCCTCTTTAAAAGTTAAAGGCTCATTTTCTAACAAATATGTTAGAAAATCTGGACCAAACGATTTTAAGGTTCTAGCATATTTACTACGCCTAGGTTCCTCTTTCTCATTTTGATCTAACACTTGTTCTTGATCATGTTCTTGATCATTACTAGTAATAGCATCAAAAGATCTTTTCTTATTACTAGTCTCTTGTCCAGTCTTATTTGGAAATACATGTTCAAAGAAAGATACATTCCGAGATTCAATAATAGTATTTACATGCATTTCGGAATGTTCTGATTTATGAATCAAAAACCGAAATGCACTACTATTCTTGGCATAACCAATGAAAATGCAATCAATGGTCTTAGGACCTATCTTAGTCTTTTTAGGACTAGGAATAGCCACTTTAGCCAAACACTCCCACACTTTTAAGTATTTGTAGGATGGTACTCTTTCATGCCACAATTCATAAGGTGTTTGATTCACTTTCTTTCGGGGTACTTTATTTAAAACATAATTAGCAGAAATTATTGCTTCCCCCCACAAGTTCTGAGGTAATCCAGAACTTATTAACATGACATTTATCATTTTTTTTAAAGTTCTATTTTTCCTTTCAGCAATTCCATTTTGCTGAGGTGAGTAAGGAGCGGTGGTTTGATGAATTATTCCATGTTCTTTATAAAACTCATCAAAAGGTGATTCATATTCACCACCTCTATCACTTCTAAGTTTCTTGATTTTCTTACCAAGTTGATTTTCAACTTCATTCTTATATTGAATGAAAGTTTCTAAAGCTTCATCCTTGGTTCGAATTAAATTAACATAACTATATCTAGTATAGTCATCTATAAAAGTGATAAAATACTTTTTCTCACCTCTAGTTTGAATTGATTTAAAATCACAAATATCACTATAAATTAATTCAAGTGGTTCTGTACTTCTTTCAATTGAATGAAAAATGAGTTTTTGATAATTTTGCCTCAACACAAATTTCACATTTATGATTTGAAACAATTGCAAATTTAGGTAAACATTCCATATTAATTAATCTACGTAAAGATCCATAATTAACATGTCCTAGTCTACCATGCCATAAATTTGAAGACTCAAGCAAGTAAGAAGAAGATGTATTATTATTAATAACTGAGGGTACAATGGTCATTACATTTAACTTGAAAAGGCCATCAGACATGTAACATTTTCCTACACACATCCCATTCTTAGTAAGTATAAATTTATTACTCTCAAATACTAGTCTAAACCCATTCTTACTCAACAAAGATCCGGAAATTAAATTCTTGCGAATGTCCGGTACATGCAGCACATTGTTGAGAGTGAGTTCCTTTCCAGATGTCATCTTGAGTATAATCTTTCCTTGTCCTTCAACTTTGGAAGTTGAGGAGTTGCCCATAAAGAGTTGTTCACCATTGTCCACTATAGAATAAGATGTGAACATCTTTTTGTCGGCACAAATATGGCGAGTAGCACTAGTGTCCACCCACCATTCTCTAGGATTTCCGACAAGATTTGCCTCGAAAACAACTGCAGAAAGATTGATATCATCTATACCATTGGAAATATTGTCCACTTCAGTCATGTGGGCTTGAGCAGGCTTCTTGCTTGTTCTTCTTTTGCTTTTTCCTTTGCTACGACAATCTTTAGCCCGATGTCCCTCTTTGTCACAGATGTAACATTTGCCATTAAACTTGTACTTTTTATTTTTCCCCTCTTTAGAGCCTTGTGATGAACTTTCTCCAGAAGACTTTCGTTTCTTGGTTTTTGAAGAATGTTCCACCACATTTGCCTTAGACTCCATAGGATGCTTACCAGCCCGCTTTTCAGAATTGCAGTTGTCCTCCTCAATTCTCAAACGCACAATTAATTCGTCCATAGAAATTTCTTTGTGCTTGTGTTTGAGGTAGTTCTTGAATTCCTTCCAGCCTTTTGGTAATTTTTCAATTAAGGCTGCAACTTGAAAGGATTCACTGAGAGACATGCCTTCTGCGTGAATGTCATTCAGAATGAGTTAGAAATCTTGAACTTGGCTGATCACAGTTTTTGAATCAACCATTATAAAATCCAAGAATCTACCAACCACAAATTTCTTTGAGCCGGCATCTTCCGTTTTGTAACTTTTCTCCAACGATTCCTAAAGTTCCTTTGCTGTCTTGATTGGACTGTAGACGTTGTATAACGTGTCGTCAAGTCCGTTGAAATGTAGTTCCGACAAAGGAAATCGGCATGTTTCCAAGCATCAACCGCAGCAACCACTTGTCGGTCGGTTTCATCCTCTTTTAGGATAGGAGCATCTTCACAGAGGAAACGAGCCAGGTTCAGAGTTGTAAGATAGAACAACATTTTATGTTTCCATCTTTTAAAGTCAGATCCTGAGAACTTCTCTGGCTTCTCTCCATGATTTATTGGTACTGTCATTACAGGAGAGGGGGTTGGTGCAATCGCAGCCACCACAGTAGTACTTGCTTGGGCATTAGTTTCAGTAGTCATCAATTCTAATATATAAAACAAAATTATAATTAGAATTTACACTACACAGAAAATTAAACCAAATTCACAGAATTAAATTCTGTAAAAATAAAAGAAACAAGAATGTAACTTTTATTTTCCAATTAATTTGAAATAAAATAAAATTTTATTTAACCAAATTAATTCCACACAGGAAATAAAATTCTGTAAAATAAAAGAAATAAGAAAATAACTTTTATTTTTTTTTCCAATTAATTTGGAAATAAAATAAAATTTTATTCAACCAAATTAATTCCACACAGAAAATTAATTTTTGTAATACTTCAATAATTAAAATACTAAAACTGAATTTTAAGTAATGAAAACTCAGAAAATAATTTCTAAAACCCAAAATTAATTTCTGAAAAAATTTCACAAAAATATATTCTGAATTGTTAATGACACCAGTATCGTACTACTAGTTGTTAAAGAAAATAGACAGTATATTACTACTATCTGTCAAATAGCATATAATCACTATTTGTTTTTCCAACCAGAATATTATTTTGTTAATCCACAGAAAATAATTTTCTTAAACGAAGAAAGAGAAAAGGAAACAAACGAAAAATTCTGTAAACAGAATAATTTGAGTCTGTCTTAAGATTGTTGGAACAATCTTCTGTGTAAATAAAATAACTAGAAATAAATTCAAACAAAATAAATAAATAACATACCGGATTTATTTATTGAACCAAATTAAAATTAAGACCAAGTCGAGTGTGTGACACTCTGTCCTTAAGACAGATTCGCCCCGCTACGGTGCTTACAGTTGAGTGGCATCTATTTCCCAGGATACAATGATCTTCACAATTTGTAGTAGCACTCCAAAACAAATTGTTCGGCGAACCAAACCTGTGTTCTTACTCTCTGATTATTTAATCTAAATCTAATATATGAAGAATAAATGCGACAGAGCAAAATTTGGATAGAAAAGGCAAAGAGCAGACTGATTTTCGGATCTGAAACAATGCTGGACAGTGCTGGTATATATAGAGCCGAACAGGTGCAAAATTTTGAACTGAACAGGTGTGTTTTGAATTGAACAGATATGAGTTTAAATTCAAACAGATTTGAAACTGTTTCAACAGATGCAGCAGTTAAAAACCTGTTCCGAAACTGCCTGGACAGTTTGGAATTCAAATCTGTCCGAAATTAAACCTGTTCAGGTTCAACAGAAAAAACCTGTTTGGACTGTTATAAAAGTTGTGGAATTTATCTGAAAGATATGAACAAAAAATTTTGAATTTCAAATTCAAATTCGGAATTTAAATTCCCATAAATTATTTTTGAAAAAATTCAAATGAATTTTGTCCAAAAAATTAATACAAGAACCGACCCAACCCACATCTGTGCCCAGCACGGCCGGATGGCGGTGGCGGCGCGCGCGTGTGTGTGGTGGTTTGGGCTAAGGTTCACTTTGTCCAAAACTCCCCCCTTTTACAAACTTGGGGTGCCCCTTGGGGCCCAACCCAAGTATTGTATGCTAGAGCTTATAAACTCAACAAAACTCTCTTCAAGTTTCAATGTGGGACAAGCCTCATAAGGAAACCCACATTCAAAACTTAAATGTTCAATTCCGCGAACCCGAAAACGACGTCATGTTCCCATTCACTTATAAATGGTTTTGACGAACCGTCTTCATCGTGTGACTTGCCACGCAGCAAGGAATACTTCACCTCTTCAGACCCGCCCCAAAGGACGTTCGGGGCCCACTCAATTTTGGGCTCAAAGTCGGCCCAAAATATGCCTATATTAACCATTTTTCCAACACAATGTAATTAGAAGATATTTAAAAAACAAGAGAAAAAATTGTTTGCACTCCAAAATCTCTGGACTGGAGAGTGTCAAGGTTCATCCCGAGTTTTATTTCGATAATCTGAATCATTTATTTTGTAGAATAGATTATCTAATAATTACAATCTATTCAATTTATTGAAATGTCTCCAAAAAAATAGACGATGAGTATATTTTTTAAAAATAGATTTTTTTTTTTTTGGTGACAAACACAATAAATTAAACAAGTTAGGGTTATTGGATTGAAATTTTTTATTTTATTTTTGGTAGATGATATACATGAAAGATCTTAAAAAATGAATAGTTTAAATTATTGAAATAGAACATATAACGAGTCTCACGAGCCCAAATAGTATTTGGATAGAAGGATAGTCGAGCCCAAATAGTATTTTTATTTTTATTTTTTTTAAAAAATGGTATGTGTACAGGAAAAAAATAAACCTTTTCTTATAATCCTGTTGATCAAGTCTGCGCTCCTCCATACGATGTCGCTTTACTCCCTGAAAACACAAATGTGAGCTAGCCGGCGAGTGTGTGCCGGATACCTCTCCGATGCCTAAGTCAGCAAAATAGACAAATAGACAAAAAGCTCTGTATGTTCAGGAATCAAAGTTGTGTTACCTCTCCATAGGTGATGTTATGAGCTTTTATAAGTTCCGTGTGGCACAATCTTAGTAGGACTCTTACTTCTCCATGTAGAGTCCTCCTAGGAATCACATTCCTGAAAGATAAGGCTTATCCTTCAACACCCTCTTTACTGCTTAAACCAAGTGAGATGGTTTTACCATGGTTGGATGTTACGACCGAGATAACATGGCCATGCTAAAGCCGCAGACTAGACCGAGCTCCAACTAGCTCGGTTCTTCCTTTCACTGCACGTGTACCTCGGTTGACATATTCCAACTGGGTTGTCTGAAACCATGCTATCCACAATGAGCTTGGACCGAGCTATCTAACAGCAAGGTCCTAAGCAAAAGCCAACAATACCTCGGCTCAAGATGGTTTGACCGAGCTAACTGCCATCGTGCTGACCGTGGTGATCGAGCTAACTGTAAAGTTCTCTGGGACCGGGCTAACTGCAAGGTTCTCTGGGACCGGGCTAACTATCAGGCCTTTTTACTCAGTCCTTCTCACTGTAGCCCATAGAACGGCACATCACCTAGCTCGGCCCAATTTCCACATAAATTATCCTCTCAATTGCCCCTTAATTCCATCTGCGTAGCATGATAGGGATTACCTGTCACCAGCCGAGCTAAAAGCTTTAGCTTGTCAACCGAGCTAAAAAACCTTAGCCTTCCAACCGAGCTAGAAACTTCAGCCTTCTAACCAAGCTAAACTCACACCGGGCTACTTTAATAATCCCGGTCAAAAAACCTCTCTTCAATCTTTGTAACTGAACCGCTTCTTATTCCAAAGACACGTGGCACACCCTTATTGGTCCAGTGTGGTTGTCACGCCGCCCTCGTACCTCGCGATATTTGAATAGTCCCGCCCAAAACTTGAACTTTTCACCAAAACCCTACTTTTTGAATCATTTACTCGTACTATTTATCTCCCTCTCTCTCTGAGCCTCTATTTTTCCAAGTTTCCTCTCTCTTTCTCACTGCAACTGTAGAGCTCGTGTTCTTGCTGAGATTGCTTTCCTTCGATTTCTTCATTCTGAACTGGTACGTAACTCAGACTTGTTTTGTTTCTGTTGTTCACATATTGTTTTTGCAAACACACAACATGCTTATTTGTATGTGTTTTAAAGCATATACCATTTTTTCGGAAAAAACCCACATAATAGAACTATCGTATTCGCAAACAATCTTGAAAAAATGATGTTTTTGATCCAAAATCACACTTCAACCGAACTAGGTAGTTGTTTAACTTAGGTGAGACCCCAGCCATACTAAATCACCGAACTGACATTTCATGACATCCTTGTAGTTTCGATAGGACTTCAGTACCTTCTATTTTATTTAGCCGAGCTAAGGAACCGCACTAGATTTGCACAATATCGTGCTAGAAAGCCTCACCCACTGACCGAGTTACGACTTGGGGCTTAAACCAGCTTCTTTAGTAAAAACCGAGCTAAAATTGCTCTCCCAATAGCCTTAACCACCGACCGAGCTAAAACTTGGGGCTAAACCAGCTCCCTTAGTTCAATACCGAACTAAGGATGCTGCCCCAAAGGCTCAACTGGGCTAAAAAACCCCTTGCTCAAACCGAGTTAAAAACTGATAGCATCTTGCGTAGCCGAGCTAGGATTTCATTTATCTTGCCCTTGTTTCTTGTAGCACGGTCCAATGATCAGTGCTTAACACCTTTCTTTTTTACTTTGCAGACTTAGGTTGCCAGACACTCCCTTGAATGCTCAACCGAGCTACTCAGCATCATTTCACGACCGAGCTAATACTTTGTTAATTTATACATAATTTAGAACTTCATGGGTAAATATAGATTTTTAGTAAGCTCACCAGGTGCTATGGCCGAGTTCCGAAGGGACTACCATATCCCTGATGATGTCTACCTCACCCTAGCCGAACTAGATACCATACCCTGGGGAAACCCTGGCTTTGTTCCCTTTACACTTCTTTCCATTGTAGAAACCGGACTAAGATTCCCTGTACAGCCCCTTCTATGTGAATTCCTCAGACAAACAAACCTTTGCCCTACCCAACTTTCCACCAATTCTTACCGTATAATAAATGGCATTGCCGAGCTAAACCGCCGGGCTGGCCTTAATCTCGGTCTAGCCGAGCTCTTCCACCAATACTCCATAGGATCGGCTGAGGATGGCTGGGTTTATTATTGAAGAGTAAGACGTCGTCGTGAAAAGATAATAAAAAATACCCCGGACAAAGACGTGAATGATGATGATTTCTTCTGGGTATCTGGGAACTTTGAGGACCAACAAGCCCAGATCCCAGGTGACAGAATAAATTGGAACAAGGGTGAAGCCGATAGGATTACCTCGGCTCAATTCCATGCTTTTCTTTACTTTGGTTTTCTTATCTTGAACCGCACTAACTGTATTCTCCTTCCTCTATTCAGATTTGAACTTCCTTAAGTCTTAGTACAGCTACCCAGACTTAAACGTACTTCGCGCCACACTCTGATATCCAAACAGAAGCTGGGCCGAGCTACTGAATTTCAAACCGACCTACCGATATAGTAGCCGCAGGAAGACCAGAGTGACCGACTTCCTCCTTGAACCTTCGCTAAGGCCAGATCCATCATTGCCTCAAATCAATCTTATCCCACTAACTGCCGAACAAGAAATGGCCAAGAAAAGAGCAATGAGGGCCCTTCTAAATGAAACAAACCAGGCCGAGGTACCACCAGCAAGCCAATCACAAGAGACCGTGGTGGCCTTACCAACCGCTTAGCCTTCTTTATCTCGGCCAAACAAGCGTGCTCGGACTTCCACAACCGAGCCACGCCTTGTTGATAAAGAAGATACCATCCCTCCACCAAGCCCTCCACCGAGCCCACAACCGGAGCCCTCTGACCGAGCTAGCTCTTCCAAGTGGGCTCCAAAGATCACTTTTTAGAACCGTGCTATACTGGATACTGATTTAGTGGTCGCTGAAAAGGACCACCTAATGGCATTCAATCTGGCCAAAAGCGTTTACCTTCCACCTGACATGGAGCACCATGACCACCTAACCGACCTGAAGGCCCTTCGCTCGTCCACAAAATCCATGGTGCTGGTAAGTAGCTCCTTTGCTTGTCTTTCAAATTCTTACGACTTTTTGCTCGGTTGTACTTAAAAAGTGTCTTTCCATCCTTTTGCAGGCCATACAGAAGAACCACATTGCTCACAAGCGAGTGTTGAAACTTTGAAAAACCACTAGGCAGGCCATAGCAGAAGCCAATGCCAAAAACACAGAGCTAGAAGAGTCAAAGAAGCAAATAGCCGAGCTACAAATCGAGATGGAACGTCTGAACGGTCTTGTCAGCTCGGCCGAAGCAGATAAGCAAAAGGCCGCGGCCGTGGTAAAAGACAAATACCTGCGTGAGCTGGCCAAGCTTGAGGGAAAAAAGGATGCCGAGATAAAAGAGTTGGAGAAGAAGCTGGAGGACGCGGAAGACCGAGGTTATAAGGAAGGCGAAGCCACGTACATGCTGTAGTGTGAGGCTGCTAAGGATCTATTTTTCAAATGTGGGTGGAAAGCGGCGGTGGAATAACTCAGTCACGGTCCAGAGACCGAGGTTTTCCTAAACCCTCCATCGTATTTCATACTGAGCTGTATGGCGGAGTATGCAGCTGCCATTCAATAAAAATTCCTTGAAGCTGAGGACGATCAAGAAGAAACCGTGCCTAATAATGCCCCGGTCGTCGATGATTCTGTCATCCAGCCAGTTCGGGTGGAGCCACCGGTTAAAGACCTGACAAGCGAGCTGCCAACTGAAACCGGGCTCCGAGTTGAACTGGATGCGGATCTTGATGACCTGTTTACTTGACTTTGTACTTTCTTCTTTGTTTTGCTATTTTGGAAAGAAGTTGTAACCGGGCTGAGGCCCCTCATTTTGTACTTGATTTGAATCTTCAATGAAATCTTCTTTTGTTGGAACTGTTGTTTCGGTTTACTCTTATGCTTGCCTTTACTTTTCAAAAGTATTCTGAATGTAGTATAACATTTTCCAGCAGAGGTAAATATCTCGGTTTTAACTTTGCAATCTGACTGGCCATACCTGCCAACCTCTTTAGCCTTGATCCTTATCTCGGCTAAAGAATAATAAGCGTTGGTTTTTCCAGCCAACCACTCTTCAGCCTAGATCCTTACTCCGGCTGAAGAGTACTAAGTGTTGGTTTTTCCAGCCAACCACTCTTCAGCCTAGATCCTTATTTCGGCTGAGGAGTACTAAGTGTTGGTTTTTCTAGCCAAGCTCTTCAGCCTAGATCCTTATCTCAGCTGAAGAACAATAAGTGTTGGTTTTTCCAGCCAATCACTCTTCAGCCTAGATCCTTACTTCGGCTGAAGAGTACTAAGTGTTGGTTTTTCCAGCCAACCTCTAAGTTGGTTATTTCTGCCAACCTAGAGTGAAGTGTTTGGTTATTCCTGCCAAACGTCCTACAGCTTGGATCCTTATCCTGGGCTTAGGAGAGGTGTTGGTTTTTCCAGCCAACCTCTAAGTTGGTTTTTCCTGCCAGCCTAGAGTAAAGTGTTTGGTTATTCCGACCAAACGTCCTGCAGCCTAGATCCTTATCCTGGGCTTAGGAGGGGTGTTGGTTTTTCCAACCAACCTCTAAGTTAGTTTTTCCTCCCAACCTAGAGTAAAGTGTTTGGTTATTCCGACCAAACGTCCTGCAGCCTGGATCCTTATCCTGGGCTTAGGAGGGGTGTTGATTTTTCCAGCCAACCTCTAAGTAGGTTATTCCTGCCAACTTAGAGTAAAGTGTTTGGTTATTCCGACCAAACGTCCTGCAGCCTGGATCCTTATCCTGGGCTTAGGAGGGGTGTTGGTTTTTTCAGCCAACCTCTAAGTTGGTTTTTCCTGCCAACCTAGAGTAAAATGTTTGGTTATTCCGACCAAACGTCCTGCAGCCTGGATCCTTATCCTGGGCTTAGGAGGGGTGTTAGTTTTTCCAACCAACCTCTAAGTAGGTTATTCCTGCCAACTTAGAGTAAAGTGTTTGGTTATTCCGACCAAACGTCCTGCAACCTGGATCCTTATCCTGGGCTTAGAAGGAGTGTTGGTTATTCCGGCCAACTATGCTTTCAATGCCCCTAGCTCACTAAAATAATCTTTTACAGAAGGAAATAATCTATGCTGAAAAGAAACTACTTATTTTATTGAGAAAAGAAAACTACAACTGAGTTTAAAGAAAAGCTAAAAATAAAATAGTTTGAGATTGGAAGTGTTCCATGGCCTGGGAATGGCTTTGTTGTCTTCATCTTCCAAGTGGTATGCCCCTTTTCCTGCTAATCCAACCACCTTGTAAGGTCTTTCCCAGTTAGGCCCTAACTTGCCGTCTCCGGGTACCAGGGTGTTTCCCATTACTTTGCGCAGTACCCAATCTCCAACCTTGAATTGCCTTGGATGTACTGTCTTGTTGTATTTTCTAGATAACTCTTGCTGGTACGAGGCAATGTGAACCAGTGCTCTTTCTCTTCTTTCTTCTGCAAGGTCGAGTTCTAAGGCTATGGCTTCCCCATTTAAGTCTGGATCAAAATTTTCGCTTTTAATTGTGGGGAGGCCGATTTCTAGTGGGATTACTGCCTCCATGCCGTAGGCTAAAGAGAATGGCGTTTCTCCGGTTGATCGTCGAGGTGTGGTACGGTAAGCCCATAAAACATGAGGAAGTTCCTTGGCCCACTTGCCTTTTGCTTTTTCTAACCTTTTCTTCAATCCATCCAAGACGACCTTGTTTGATGCTTCCGCCTGGCCATTTGCTTGGGTATGCCGGTGTAGAGTTGTAGAATTCTATCTTATATTCCTCACAGAAGCCTCTAAAAATTTTGCCGTCGAACTAAGTGCCGTTGTCTGATATTAGCGCCTTGGGTATGCCAAACCGTGTGATGATATTCTGCCAGACAAACTCCTTCACATCTTTCTCTTTTATTGATGCTAGTGCTTCTGCCTCCACCCACTTTGTGAAGTAGTCTATTGCTGCAAGGAAGAACTTTCTGTTGCCGGGTGCCGTTGGAAGTGGTCCTACTATGTCCAAGCCCCATATTGCATAGGGCCATGGGCTTGTCAATGGTAGGAGTTCTCTGGCTGGCTGATGTATTTGGTGTGTGAACTTCTGACATTTCTCGCACTTCTTGACATACTTCTCTGAATCCGCTTGCATGTATGGCCACCAATATCCTTGCGAAATGGCTCTGTAAGCTAACGATCTTCCTCATTGATGGCTTCCGCATACGCCTTCGTGAATTTCGAACAGGAATGCTTCGACCTTGTTGGGATGGACACACTTCAGGTAAGGTCCCGTGAAGGATTTCTTGTACAAGGCCATTGATGGGGAGAGCCAAAATCGCTGCGATTTTGCTCTTTTTTTGTTGGCCTCTTTCTTCTCTTCCGGTAGGACGCCGTCTTTTAAGAACATTATAATGGGATCCATCCATGAAGGGCCTAGTTCGGCGCAATATACCTCTTCTACTTCGGGTTCTCAATGCTTGGTCTTGGTAGGTAGTCAATCAGTAATGGATGAGGGATGGATGTATCTGCCATTGAAGCAAAGCCTGCTAGTTCGTCCGCTCTACTGTTTCCTTTCCTGCCGATCTGCTCTATCCGTACTACTTTAAATTTCTTGATCTCTTTTCTGACTAACTCTTGGTACTTAGCCATCTTGTCATCATTTGCCTCGTAGTCTCCCGAAATTTGGTTTACCACCAGCTGTGAGTCACTGTAGACCATTACCTCAGTTGCCTTTATGTAAAATGCTGATTTCAGTCCTGCTAAAAGTGCTTCATACTCTGCCTCGTTGTTTGACTGCTTACTCCACCACAAGGCCATCTGGTGAGATGAGGACTATTCCTAGTCCTGCACCGTGCCTGTTGGACGCTTTATCCACGAAGAGCTTCCACATCTCTCCAACGAACAGTTTCCAGCAAGTGGAGGGATTAGATAATGCCTTGGGATCAAGAGTGTTGCTGGTGTTTTCTTCAAAGTCCATGCTTGCTGTTTGCCCCTCATTATCTGATTATACCAAGTCTTCATTTGTTGATGAGTCTTTGTTTGGTGTAGCATGGTTTGCTTCTTCCTCCCTTACTTTACTCTGTTCTGCCTCAGGGTCTGATTGGGTATCCTGTACCAGGGGTTGCGCTATTCCGGCGTCAACTTCCAACCCTAGTTCGGTTGTATCAGTCAGGTCGACTGGGCAGATATGATGATTTCCTGGGGTGAATTCTGCGACAAAGTCTGCCAAGGCTTGGGCTTTTATCGCGGTTCTGGGTTGGAACTTGATGTCAAACTATCCCAACTCCACTGCCCACTTCAAGATTCGCCCAGAAAAGTTCGCCCTCTCAAACAAAGCTTTTAATGGAAAAGCTGTAAGGACGATTATTGTGTGGACGTGGAAGTAATGCGACAATTTCCTTGATGCCATCATCAAGTCTAAGGCCAATTTTTCCAACGGTAAGTACCTGGTTTCCGCGCCCAGCAATGTCTTGCTGACATAAAAGATGGGCAGATGTTGGATTCCTCCCGCTTGGACCAACATTGTGTTGATTACGTGCTGCGAAACTGCCAGGTACAAAAATAGTTCTTTTCCAGGTATTGGGGTCACTAGCAATGGTGGAGAAGACATGTATTCTTTTAAAATTTCTAGGGCGCGGTCACATTCTTCATCCCACTCAAATTTGGCCTTTAATGCTTGAAAAAATGGTCGACTTCTGTCTGACGACCGATTGATGAACCGGTTGAGCGCGGCTGTCATACCGGTGAGATGTTGTACTTCTTTTACTGAGTTGGGCCTCTCTAGATCCTGAATTGCTTTGATCTGAGAAGGGTCTGCCTCTATACCTCGGTTGGTCACCAGGAAGCCTAGGAATTTGCCAGATCCTACGCCGAACGCACACTTGGATGTATTAAGGCGTAGCTTGTGCTTCTTCAGGATCTGAAACATCTCGCCTAGGTCCCTGAGATGGTCATTCTTATCCTTGCTCTTGACCACCATGTCGTCGATGTAGGCTTCCATTGTTCTGCCTAACAATGGTTCGAACATCTTGGTAACCATCCGTTGGAATGTTGCCCCTGCATTTTTAAGGCCAAAGGGCATGACCTTGTAACAATATAGTCCTCTTGGCGTCGTAAAATATGTGACCTCCTGGTCTGGCTCATACATGGCGATCTGATGGTAACTTCTGTACTCATCAAGAAAGCTAAGACGGTTGTGTCCTACCGTCAGATCTACCAGTTGGTCTATCTATGGAAGAGGAAAGCTGTCTTTTGGGCATGCCTTGTTGACTATTTTGTAGTCCACACAGACACACCATTTTCCATTCTTCTTAGGTACCACTATTGTATTGGAGATCCATCTGGGGTAGTGCACCTCTTTGATAGCTCTCGTTTCTAGCAGGTTTTCTACTTCTTCCGCCACTATCTCGGCATGGTGGAGTGCCGATCTGCGAGTGCGCTATATAATTGGTCTGGCAGTTGGGTGGACATCCAATTGGTGATAGATGAAGCTTGGGTCAATGCCAGGCATGTCATACGGCGTCCAGGCAAACATTTTGATGTTAGAGGTCAAGAATTCCATGACCTCTATTCTCTCAGTGCTGGACGTAGATGAGCCAAGCAAAAAGAACTTATCCGGGTTCTTTTCATCTATTCTTACCTGTACCAAGTCCTCCACTGCCTTTTGTTCAGCGGCTTTGCCAACATCCGCAAACAATTCATTACTCTTGGGCTCTTCCATCATCTGAACAAATCCCCTGGCAGCTCTGCTGCCATTTACTGTGACGAAGCATTGCTTGGACATAATTTGGTCTCCATAGACCTCTTCAATTACTCCGCTTCGTTGGGAAATCGCATTACTCTATGGTAGGTTGATGCTACGGCTCTCATGGCATGCAGCCATATCCTTCCCAAGATTATGTTATAAGTGGAGGGCACTTTCAATACCCAGAATTCCACTTGTTTAGTCATGCTTCCTGCTCTGACTGGGAGGATTATCTTGCCGACTGGCCACTCTGGCATTGAGTTAAACCCAATCAGGGGAGATACGGCAGGTGCCAAGTCTTTGTCCTTCAGTTTCAGTTGTTTGAAGGTTTCGTAATACATTATCTCGCACGAGCTTCCTTGGTCGATCAAAATCCGTTTGATGTTGTAATCCATGACGCGGAGTGTGACGACCAGTACATCATTGTGAGGGCAATATATCCTTGCCAAGTCTTTGTTTGAGAAAGACATGACGTTCGTGGCCTCTGTTTTCCCCTTTTTAATGGTGGGCTGTGCACTCAATACCTCCCTTAAGTGCTCAGCCTTCTTTATCATGCCCCTGAGCTCACATACTTGCTCAGGCTCGAATACCCCATGTATTATGTTTATCACGCCTTGAGGTAGGGCGTTGATCGGCATTCCGTCTGGGTGATCGTGATTCTGGGGGGCTGGCCATGTCCCTCCTTCTATGTATCGGTCCAGGTGCCTAGCTGCCACTAACTCCTCCAGATGCTGTCTCAATGGCGTGTAATTTTCAGTGCGGTGCCCTTTTTCCTTATGGAAGGTGCACCGGGATCTTTTGTTGTAGTCCTTTTGCGCTTCCCCCAGCTTAGCTGGCCATCTGACAAAAGGTTCATCACGTATCTCACTGAGAAGTCGGTAGATTGGTTTCTTGAATATCGTGGTAATGGCAGTGCGGACTCTCAACCATCTTTTATCTCAGTTCTCTTCGTTGTCTCGCCTGCCTCGTCCATTCTTGCTTGGACGTTCTATCATGTTCACCTTTGCCGTAGTCTTCTTATCTGGCGCTGCTGTTGCACCAGATTTTTCCTTACTATAGGCGCCATCCTCCTCCACCGGAATATGTTGGTGCACTCTCTCTATTAAGGTTTCCATCGTGAGAGGTGGAGTCATAGTAATCGAATCTCTCAATCTGTTTCCGACTGGAAGTCCTCTTCTGTATTGTGCGATGGCGAGATTGGTGGGGCAGTCCCCTATCTGGTTGAACGTCTCCCAGTAGCGACTGTTGTACGATCTCAATGTTTCCTTGTCGCCCATGTCAATGGAGAGTAGCTGATCGATCTCCACTGGGGTCTTGGTGTTTGTTCTGAACCTTATCACGAACACCTCTGCCAACTACGTCCAGGAGGCTATGCTGCCTTCTAGTAGCCTTTCGAACCAGGTTAAACCTATGTCGCCAAGGCTGGATGGGAATAGGATGCACATCAAAGCCTCGTTCTGCCGATATACTGCCATGACCTAGCGAAAGTGGCTTAGGTGCATGTAAGGGTCTATCTTCCCTTCGTATGTCGTAAACTTAGGCTGGATGAAGCATGAAGGTAAGGGTGCGTTCTCAATCGCCGGAACGAACGACGAGCTATGTAGCCTTGCCAATGCTTTATCTGTTGGTTCGTAGGCAAGGTGCGGTATTGGCATTCCAACCTCGACACTTCCATGCGTCCGAGAAGCCAACCGCTGAAGGGCTGAAACTCTGTGCGGGTCGCGTGCCCTAGCATCCTCCTTCCGTCGTGCCCTTTCTTCAAGCACAGTCCGTAAGTCAGACGATCTAGGCAACTCCGTTTGCCTGGATGATGTCTGGTGCATATGTGAGGGCCGATAGGTGCTTCCCTCAGTGTAAAACCTCAATGATCTCGTTCTCTCAGACCTGGAGTAACGAGTTCTAGAAGTCCTTAATTGAGTGTCGCCTGTTCTGAGGCTCTTACTCTCTGCTTGCGATGGCGTGGTATGCCTACCGCGATCTTCAGAGTGGCGAGGGGGCGTATTGCTTTTGCGCCCCTCTCCTGTCGCCACCCCTTTCCCTTTTATCTGGCGCTTCATCAATTCCATGTCCGCCGCCATTCTCCTAATTAACTCGTCCTGCTTCTTTATCCGGTCCTCCAAAATTTGGGGGTCGATCCTCCGCCTCTGTTTATCGGGACTTGATGAGCGACGGGGGCTGTTACCCCGCCTTCCCCTTGCATCTCTCCGGGGATTCTGTCGCTGGGGCTCCAGATCTGCCATGGGAGGGATGGAAGGCAAACCTTCGCGCCTCCCACCTCCCTCTGGAGTTTGCCCGTCAGTGGCGGACTGTGGCAAATCTTCATTGTGCGCCATTGCGTCTAATTTAGCGAGGAAAGCTTTGATCAAGAGGTTTTGTTCTTTCTGTGATTCCCACAGACGGCGCCAATTGTACGAGAAAGAAATAAACCTTCTCGTATAATCCTGTTGATCAAGTCTGCACTCCTCCGTACGACGTCGCTTTACTCCCTGAAAACACAAACGTGAGCTAGCCGGCGGGTGTGTGCCGGATACCTCTCCGATGCCTAAGTCAGCAAAATAGACAAATAGACAAAAAGCTCTGTATATTCAGGAATCAAAGTTGTGTTACCTCTCCATAGGTGATGTTATGAGCTTTTATAGGTTTCGTGTGGCATAATCCTAGTAGGACTCTTACTCCTCCATGTAGAGTCCTCCTAGGAATCACATTCCTGAAAGATAAGGCTTATCCTTCAACACCCCCCTTACTGCTTAAACCAAGTGAGATGGTTTTACCATGGTTGGATGTTACGACCGAGATAACATGGCCATGCTAAAGCCGCAGACTAGACCGAGCTCCAACTAGCTCGGTTCTTCCTTTCACTGTGCGTGTACCTCGGTTGACATATTCAACCTGGGTTGTCTGAAACCATGCTATCCACAATGAGCTTGGACCGAGCTATCTAACAGCAAGGTCCTAAGCAGAAGCCAACAATACCTCGGCTCAAGATGGTTTGACCGAGCTAACTGCCATCGTGCTGACCGTGGTGACCGAGCTAACTGCAAGGTTCTCTGGAACTGGGCTAACTGCAAGGCTCTCTGGGACCTGGCTAACTGCAAGGCTCTCTGGGACCAGGGCTAACTATCAGGCCCTTTTACTCAGTCCTTCTCACTGTAGCCCATAGAACGGCACATCACCTAGCTCGGCCCAATTTCCACATAAATTACCCTCTCAGTATGCAGTTAATCCACAAGATCATTTTGAAAGTAAATAATTCTTATTGTACAAATTGAAAAACAAGAAGCCAAATGGAACACTAGTTTGTAAAATTAAAGGAGAAATCAAGCTTTGGGATTGACCTTTTATCTCTTAGTAGTTAATTTTCACAAGTTTCTATCAGTCTCCTGCTCTATTTTTTCATTTTTCCATTTTTCTTTTTCTTTTCTTGACGGGGACTCATGTTCTATTTTTCACCCCTTAATTGTTGAGCTTATGAGAAAATAAAATTCTAATAAAATAATCATTTCATTTCACTTTCATTTCAATGATCAAACATGAATGATGTTAGATTTGTCACATTTTTATATCACTTTTAATTTATCACATTATGTCTGAACATTGCATTGAAAATAGATAGAATTGTTAAGACCTATTATCTACATTCCACAGAATAGTAATGCTTTGGTCTCTAACACTGTTTATTTCTTTCAAAAAATGCAGATCAGTTGAGTAGTGACTACGACTGTATGTATTCTCCCTTCTCTATTTATATTTGTTTCAAAGTCATTACAATCTATAAGGTGCCGTTTGGTAACACTTACGTTTTCAGTTTTCTGTTTATATTTACAAAAATTTAAAAAACTCAAATAAAAACTTGTTTGGTAAAATTTTTGATTTATAAATCAGTGATCTCAGTTTATAAATTTGGCCAAAAAATGAAAACACAATAAATGTGTTTCCATTTTGAGTTTTCAGTTTTTTTTTTTTTACCACCTAACACTAGCCACCACCCGCCACCATTTTCCACCGCCGTCTTCCGCCACCACCCACCACCCACCCCCACCTGCCACCACCACACACCACCACCCACTAGCCACCACCCATCTGCCACCCGCTCGCCGCCACTACCCATCCCTCGCCACCACCACTATCACCACCCACCTGCCATCCACCCGCCACTACCATCCACCGCCCGCCACCACCACCCGCCACCTACTTGCCACCACCACTCACCACCCACCTGCTACCACCATCCACCACCAGCCATCTGCCACTCACCCGCCACCACTACCCACTACCACCACCACCACCACCACCACCACCACCACCATCACCCACTACCCACCCGCCACCCACTTACCACTACCACCCACCACCATCACCACCACCACCCACTCGCTACCACCTGCCACCGTCACCCATCCACCACCACCACCCGCCACCATCACCCGCTATCCCCCACCCACCTGCCACCACTAGCCACCACCCGCCACCACCGCCACCACCAGTCACTCGCTACCATCCACCACCCGCCACCGTCACCCACCACCGTCACCCACCTACCCACCATCACTACCTACCATCCACCCGCCACCACCCGCCACCACCCGCCATCCGCCACCCACCACCGTCACCCACCTACCCACCATCACTACCTACCATCCACCCGCCACCACCCGCCACCACCCGCCATCCGCCACCCACCTTTCACCACCACCACCACCACCACCACCACCACCACCACCCACCACCCGCCACCGTCACCCACCATCACCATCCACCACCCACCCGCCACCACCCGCTATCCGCTACCCACCTGCCACCACCACCCACCACCTGCCATCACCGCCCACTCGCTACCACCCACCGCCCACCACCGTCACCCACCCACTCACCGCCACCACCCGCCATCCGCCACCCACCTGCCACTGTCACCCACCCACCCACCCACCACCACCAGCTACCCACCACCCACCGTCACTACTTTCCACCACCGTCTTTCGCCGCCACTTGCCATTTCTCACTCTTTTTTATATTTTTAAAATTTTAAAACATTTTGTCAATTACCAAACGCGTTTGTAGTTTATGTTTTTCTAAAAATAAACAAAAAATAAATAAAAACCAGTTTATAAAATTTTTGTAAATATAAACTGAAAATGTAAACGTTACCAAACAGACCCTAAAGAGTGTGAAATTTTTGTTGCAAAAAATATTTAGAAATCAATTCATGTCGTTGTGATAATAGTCATTAAAAAGATGTTTTGTAAAGTAAAAAATATGGCTTTTAGTGACAAAAAATTATAAATGTCACTAATAAATGCATTTTAGTGACAAAATAATTTGATTCTAAAAAAAAAATTCATAGGCTAATTTTGATTGTAAAATGATAATACTAATGTTCAAATTTCGTCGTTAAAAATAAATATAATAATGACACTTCTAGCAATAAAAATATTTCTTCCCTAACAAGCACTTTTATCTTTAAATTTTAATTTTTAAAATCTTAATTTATTGCAGTGGGCAACTACATAATATTTAATTCAAAAGTTAATTGGAAGAAAACAATAAAAACTCCTTATTCATTTACAAAATGTTGTTGCTAAAAATCTCTGTTTTTGACTTTTCAGAACAATGTTTTAACAATTATTCTTGCGATAATAGGTATTAATATCTTTTGCAATAAGTTTTTTACTTTTAAGGATAAAAATTATTAATTTATAAAACTCTTATATATTGTGGTGCAATTTTATCATACCAATGTTCAAATTGTTGGATCTCATCCGGTTACTTTTCTCATTCCTATCAAGACGCTTTTGATAATTTTGATAATTAAGACTAATTGAATATTTCATTATGGTTAGTTTTAAGGCGGTGTGTCTTTAAAGTTCAAGTTCCATCGAAGGGTCCTTGGGATTGTCCATGTGAGTTCCTTTTTTGTTTCTGGATTTTAGTTTAATTTATTTGTAATTTTTATGCATGTCGTCTGATTTTTGTTTAATTTTTCTTATAGATCGTAGATGGGGTTACGAGCTCAGAATCATAGGTAAATTACTCCCCTTTGTAACTGGAAAAAGTTATTTTGTCAATTGATTTTAAGGTGGATTAGGGTTGGGCACGACCTGATGGGCTGTCAAGCTTGTGTTTTTTTAAGACTTATGTCTCGTTTGGTAATATTACTTTTTAATTTAAAAGTCAAAAAGTCATTAAAAAAATTAAAAAATCAACATTATATACCAAAAAAATAAAGATTCTTTTTTCTTTCTACTTTTTGCACATCTTTTCGTAAAAAATCAAAAAATTATCCCAAACATATCAATTTTTTTATCTCATTTTTTAGTTAAAAAAATTAAAAAATTACTAAAACAGCATATTACTAAACGAGACCTAAGATTGATATTTAAGCTTACAAAGTTGGGTTAGAATAACTTTTTAAGCCTGCTTATTAAATGAGTTCGATTTAGAAATGTTTCTTGTGGCCTGATTTGACCCAATTGTTAACATATACGATGAGAAATGTTATATACCATGTGCCCCATAATTATAACATTTATAGTATTTGATTATGACCTATTATGATATTAATTATGAGTTAATTATATAACTTGGTTATATAGATCGTGGTGTTAGTTATAACTCATTATAATATTAGTTATGATATTATTTTAATTATGATCCAAAAACTCTTTGCTTATATCTTATGTGGTGTTTGGTTATAATTTTTTTTTATTTTTACAATTATAACTCTCATAAAATTGAGTTATGACATTTGTGGGTATTAAATCCACAAATGTTATTACTTGTTTATAATACACACCTTTTTACCATAATATTACCTATCAATATGTATATACTTATAGAAAATTTATTTATCTGAATTTATACCTAGGATATGGCTTGATATTTAGTTTTTGTGGATATAAAATTATTAATTCTGAGTTTTATAATATTAGTTTTTATTTAATCTATGGGCTTGTTTGGTGGGCTCGGGATTGTAATACTAGTTTAGGGCTGGATTTTGGATGAGACTTCCAGGCCTGAAGTCAGACTAGGTTAGACTTGGACACAAGAGTTTTCTATATATTTCTTAACGAGTCTAAATTTTACCCGATGTTTGTCCCCCACTAGGGTAAATATTTCCAAATTCTAACAATGGCAGGACAAAAAATGATTTTTAATTTGTCATCTTGTGATTTTTACATACAGGAGGAATCCTTTTGACAAGAATTCTATTTGCCTTGCGTGTTTTTGCATTTTTAATCCGTAAGTTTAAGATAAGGCATTTATCGATGTTCGATAACATTGAAGGTTATCTACGAAGTCAAAATCACCTCTTGCCAATTAGCTACTCTTACTTAGATATTAAAAAGATGACCAAAGGTTTCAAAGACAAGTTGGGAGAAGGAGGCTATGGTTCTGTCTACAAAGGAAAGCTTAGAAGTGGTCATCTTGTAGCAGTAAAAGTATTGGGCAAGCCCAAAGCCAATGGACAAGAATTTATCAATGAAGTTGCTACCATTGGAAGGATTCATCATGTTAATGTGGTTAAGCTAATTGGATATTGTGCAGAGAGATCTAAGAGAGCTCTTTTATATGACTTCATGCCAAATGGATCTCTCGAAAAGTATATTTTTTTTCAAGAAGGATACATAACATTGAGTTGTAAGCAAATGTATGAGATTTCTCTAGGAGTGGCTCGTGGGATTGAATATTTACATTGGGGTTGTGACATGCAAATTTTGCATTTTGATATCAAGCCTCACAACATTCTTCTTGATGAGAATTTTACTCCAAAAGTTTCTGACTATGGGCTTGCAAAATTGTATTCAACTGATGATAGCATTGTGACTTTGACTCCAGCAAGGGGGACAATGGGTTATATGGCTCCAGAGTTATTCTACAAAAACATTGGAGGCGTTTCATATAAAGCTAATGTTTACAGTTTTGGAATGTTGTTGATGGAAATGACTGGTAGGAGGCGGAATTTGAATGCCTTTGCTGATCATACAAGCCAAATTTACTTTCCTTCTTGGATTTATGATCAATTCAAAGAAGGAAGGGACATAGAAATGAGAGAGACTAATGAGGAGGAAGGGGTGATGGTGAAGAAGATGATAATAGTGGCTTTGTGGTGCATACAAATGATGCCTAGTGACCATCCTTCAATGAACAAAGTTGTTGAAATGCTTGAAGGGAATGTAGAACAATTGCAGATGCCTCCCAAACCTTTTCTATGCCCACAAGAGATGCCAATTGAAGATCATAGAATTGACACAAATCCTGCAGATTTGCCTATGCCATCAGGTGAATGCATAAATTCCATCACTTTGAATGTAAGTGAACCTTAAATGGTTTCATATCAAATGCTTCATATTTAAGTAAATTATAATTGTCGGCATCCTCTGTTGCTTCTGTATTATTAAGGCAGCCTTATTAAACATATGATGGGGAAACTATATATGCATCATTAGATTAAATTTTTATACGAAAACTTAGTATTTCATTTACATAGCTTCCTTTGGACTGCATTTCAATTTTTCTTGAAAGATTTTCATAGTTAGAACTAGCTTGATTGGAGCTATGCAAGTATAATTTTTTGTTTAATTTGGATTCGTTTGTCATTGTTTAGAAATATTGCTTTGACATTGTACAATAACACCTAAAATTTTTAATTGTAAGTTATGGCATTTACAATAAAGAGAAATAAATTAAATACACAAAATATAATTTAAACATGATTCGGCAATATGGTTATGCTCATAGAGGGGAGGAAATCAAATCCACTACTTGGAATAAAAATTACAGAACTTTAAACATCTAAACTTAACCAGTCTACAATAAAAACCCTAACAAAAAATATAACATATACCCCTAAAACTTTGGATCAGATGCGTTGCCTTGGACCTCTGCATTGGCCTAGGTGAAGCATGATTTAGCTTTTTACTCTGATTTTCAACTTTAACCCTCCACCTCTATAAAAAGCCCCTTACAATAATTTTGAATGTGTAGTAAAAATATAAGATATATCACAACAAAAGCTTTCACCTTAAACCAAAAAAGTAATATAGCAATCCCGATTTTCCCTTTCTTTATTTATTGTATTCTGGACTCGGTCCCGTGGTTGTGTCGTTATCTCATTCTCATTCCCATCCTTCTATCTTGAATTTGAATCTTGGGTTGTGTTGGGCAGGTTTGAAACAGGTTGGTTGTGTTTGGAAACCTAGAGTTGATGCCCAGATTTTGGCCTTCACGCTCGAGCGAGGCTTTTGACGCTTGAGCGGGCCTTTCGTTTTTGCTTCTCCGCTCGAGCGGGTGTTTTGACGCTCGAGCATAGTTTTTCATCTCACAGCATTTTGCTCGGCAGGTCTTCGGATGCTCGAGCGGGGCTTTTGACGCTCGAGCGTGGCCCTTTGATTTTGTTCCTCCGTTCGAGCAGGGATTCTGACGCTCGAGAGGGGACCATGGTCTGCAAAACTTTTGAAAGTGTGCAATCGACGCTCGAGCGGCGCTTTTCACGTTCGAGCATGAGTTTGTGTCTGACGCTCGAGCGGGGAGTTCCACGCTCGAGCGGGGAAACTTTTATATCAGTCTGAAAAGTGACTTTTTGGATCACTTTTCAACTTCCTTTCTCTCTCTAACTTTTCAAAACCGCCATTGGAGAGCACCTCACTCTAAAACTTCAACTTCTCTCTAGGGTTTGATCTAATTTGAGTGATCTCCTACCTTTGGGCCTTTGTAAAAAGTGTTGATCTTGGTGTGGGCTACCTTTTGATTCGAAAATCTTGGGATTTGGAGCACCTTCAAAATTCTTCATCTTCTCATTTGAGCTCCGAATTTGAGGTAGGGATAACTACTCATCTTTATGATCTTTGACATAGATTTTGAGCATTTTGTATAAATGGTTTAATTTTGGGAATTAGGGTTTCAAAAGTTATAAAGAGGGGTTTTGTTATTTTGATCCACATTTGTGTATTTTGGTCATAAAATGAGGGTATTGATGTTATTGAAGATATTTTGAGGCTTTGGGTCAATATTGAGAAAGAAGGAGAAAAACCCTAATTTGGTGTTATGAATTAATTTATATAATTAATTTGGGAATATTATGGAAATATGAAATTGAGTTGGGAATAATGAAATTGGCTCAGTATGTAGTAGAATGGTGGAGTTGGATTTAATAATCACTCACCTTTGAGAATTGTTGATAATTTATCTATTGATGCATTTATTATCTGTTTAGAAATAACTGCTTTGGGCTATCGGTAGAGGATAGTCTTGATTGTTGTAGACACTGCATGATGATTAGGTAAATTAAAACTAATCAATTTGAGTATGTCATTGAGTATGACGGTTGGAATAATACAGCGAATATGTGTATTGATTGGTCATTATATATGATGAGTATTTGAATACATAGGTGCCGAATCCCGCGGATGAAATTTCTGTAAAATGGCAATTCGAAAATAATTATACATGGGTGCCGAATCCCGCGGATGAAATTTTCGTAAAATGGCAATTCGAAAATACAAATACATGGGTGCCGAGTCCCGCGGATGGAATTTCCGTAAAATGGCAACTAGAAAATAATTATACATGGGTGTCGAATCCTGCGGATGCAATTTCCGTAAAATGGCAGTTTGAAGTATTGTTGGCATGAGACGTAGTCTCATGTAAGTTATTTGGCCAGGTTCTGAGCCGTGTTGTAAGTTGAGAATCGGTTAAGTGAAGGATTTTGGAACGGGATTGTACTGTATGTTGTTTTTATCGGTTAAACATTTATCAAATGTTAATGTTTTAGTTATTGTTCATATTATGTTTAGCATATCTCTACTGGGCGTTGGCTCACCCTATATGGGACATCCTTTTCAGGTGCAGGTGACATGCCACCTCCAAGGACGTACCTTGGGAGGCTTAGTGGCTGAGAGATCTTTTTGTGATTATTTTTGTGTATTACATGTAAATCAAGCCAAGGACTTATTTTGTGTTTAGAGTTAGCACTCTTCTTTTGTAACCAAGTGTTGGCTTGGAAAGTTGTAAGCCCGTAGGACTTTTACTTTTGATGTCAACATGTAATACTTTTGTAGTGAACACTCTGATTAATGAAATTATGCTTTACTCTCTTATGCCTAAGCATGTCAAGATTGTATGATTTATGAGTTTATTTTGAGGGCGTTACAAGTAAGTTGGAAAAAATAAAGATTAATTTTCCATAAAAAAGTCTTTTAAAAGGTCAGCATTTTATAGGATGATAATATCTAATAAAATATTTAATTACATTAACCTCATTAATACTTGGAAATTTGTATAGATTTAGTACTCTTGCTTTGCTTAGGTAGTTGACTTGTAAGTCAGCTTTCAACTCTCTATCTCAAATCTAGGGCTGTGCAGCGGATCCACTAACCCGCCACACTCGACCGACCCGACCAACAATGGATGGATGCGTGCCACGTGGCGGGCGGGTATAGGCCTAGATTTTGATTTTTTTCGGGTTCAGGTCAGGTGGCGGGTGATCCACCATTTTAGTCGGCAGACCCGACCTGACCACAATGGCTATTTTTTTTTTGGGGCTGATATATTTCTCATTTTCCCCCCTTTTCGTTTCTGATATGCATAGCTCTCTCTCATTTTGCCCTAATTTCGACATTCTCATTCTCTCTCTCTCTCTCTCTCTACCCAACACATCGTCGGACGATCTATACATACACGGCGTCGGCGATCGATCTACACGGCGTACACGGCATCGGCGATCGATCTACACAGTGACTGAGGTATCTCTCTCTCTCTCTCTCTCTCTCTCTCTCTTTCTGCTTTCCTCTTCTTCTCATCTTCTTCTGTTTTCCTCTTCTTCTCTTCTTCTGATGATCTGAGTCTAATCTGTTTTTTTTTTTTTTGTTCCAGTTCTAAAACAAAATAGATGGTTAGATTGATCGATCTACAGTCTACTAGTCTACATTGACTGTAACTGAGGTACCTCTCTCTCTCTCTCTCTCACCTTCTTCTTCTTCTTCTTAATTGGTTTTTTTTTTTTTGTTTTTGGTTCCAGTTCTAAACTTCTAAATCTAATCTGTTAGAGTGTAATCTATTATTATTATTTTGTTTTGTTCCATTTCTAAAACTAGAGACGTGGTTAGATTGATTGACACAGTCACACAGTGTTAACTGTTAAGGGTTCTACACACAGAGAAAGGAATACATACAGAGAGAAAACCACAGAGAGGTTTGGTTTATTTTTTTTTATTCAGAATCTGTTTTAATCTGTTCACAATCTGGAATTATTTTGGAGTATTCAATTTCCTTTGGATGTCAAACAATTATACTTACCGGAATGTGTTTACCAAAATGCACTTGCTAAAACATAACATGCTTCCTTTTCTTTCCTCTTTCCTGTTGTAATGTTTTTTCCATCAATAAAACATTACTTGTTTTTTGAAAGAAATGAGTCCAATAGCTGGAAGCATATGTACCCAGGAAAATAATCTAAAGAGAACATCTAAGCAACATTGTGTAATGTATGTATGATGGCTTAGCTTGAAATCTATAGAATATGGATATGCCAAGTATAACTTATAATATAATTTGAGTTTGAGTTTTTTGGTCTCACATTTAATGTTTGGCTTATAACTTATAAATATGATGTGAGAATATGGTTTATAACTTATAAATATGATGTGTTTGTTTACAAATATGATTTGGCTTATGTAAACTCAAATTTTGATGGAGAACTTATAAACATATCACATCATATTTATAAACATATTTATAAACTCAAATATGATGTGCAACAAATCATATTTATAAGCATATGATTTGGATGCCCAGGAGAAGATAATGGAAATTGATAACATGTCATATGAGGTTTGTTAAGTTGATGCTTTTTTGGAATTGTTGAAGTTTTCTTTGTACTTATGGTTTTATTTTTGTGAGCAATGGATTTTTGTTTTACTCATGTTCTGTTATTGACATCTCTTGTGAATAGATAAATAAACTTTTTTTTCCCTTCTTTTTCTGGTGCATTTGAGAATAATTTTCTTAGATAATATATGCACTTTGGCTAGCGATTGGTTTTTGGCACTTGGCTTGGGCAGTCTTGAATTTCCAACAAAATCACTTTTATTTGGAGAAGAAAAAGAAGCAACATTAGATATTGTAGGTGGGAGAGAATTGGAGAGCACTTGTGGTAACTGTTATATGTTACACTAGTGGCAAGATGACATATAAAATAAAATAAATGTGGAGTTCAATAATATTACCCTTTGCTTATTATTTAGTGAATGGTATTGGATATCTTCTTCTTTTTCAAGATTCAATTTGCAGTTTTAGACCTATCAAATTTATGTATGTTTGTGCAATGTTTTCTGGTCTCACATCACATGTGAAGATGAATGGCAGATTTGCTGCATTAGAGACTAAAAATATAATGTGAAATAATATTAATAGCACCTTGCTCAAAACGGCCCCAACTTCTTTCCATTCCTTTAAACAAAAGCATTCTACAGCAAACTTGAATTTATTGAAAATTCCTTGTATTCTAATAAAATGCCTGATAATGAATATCAAATTTACATAAAATACAAAAGATAGAAACAGCTAGAGTAAAATACTTTGAACATATGGGTTATTTTCATAGAACAAAGATAAAAGGTTCTGTGATCTCTTTCACCGTGCCATGCCATGCGGCTAATCTCATGGTCTCACCAAGGAATTGGAGTAAGTAACCCAAACAGCAAGAAGGGGAAGCTTTGTTGATGCAATGTTTGTTGGGTAAAGTGGCTCAATGGTTGAGTCCTCCAACAAGTTGAACACCCGTGTCATATCCTGAACTTTTAATGTACCTGTTTGTACAACAACACAAATCATTTGTAAAATATATGCAATTCCCTTTAATCCCAGGCAGGCACATCACATTCAGACAATTGAATTTTTTCCTGGGTTTTTTTTTTTTTGTATGTTGAAAATTTGTAAATTTTCAAACCGCCAAACCGATTCGCATCCATCCGCCAATCCGCCAAATCCGCATCCGCTGGATTGGCGGACGGATGCGGATTGATTTTCACCAATCCGCCAATTTAGCGGATGGATGGCGGATTGGAGGTTTCGTGGCCGCAACCAATCCGCGCCCACCCCTACTCAAATCTGTTTGAACAACTACTTTTTTTTACTTAGTTCCTAATTCTACAGTAATTAGTTGCTTTCACTTTTTTTCTTGTTGTTGCACTGTGTGCATACTCGACTCTCCAACACTACTAATGCTTTGTTTATTTTAGTAGAATAATTTTTTATTTAAAAAAAATCTTTATTTTTTAGTTTTTAGGATATGAAAAATGAAAAATAAATTTATTTAAACGAAAACTATTTTTTAGTTTTAAAAAGTGTAAATTATTTTGGAATTAAAGTTTTAACAATTCTATCCCAGTCACTTTACTAATATGATTTTTTTCAATAATAACCTATACTCAAATATTTAAGAGAAGAATTATTTGAATTTTCAAAACGTCCAAAAAAAAAAATTATTATTAAATTGTGGATAATGACAAATTTATTATCAATAATCAAACCGCAGTTTAGTCAGTTTTACTTGCTTGTTAATTGAAGAATAATTTTAATCAATTATCAAACGTATGCATATAATATATAACACTATTTTGCATAATATTTTTTATACATGTTGTTGGGTTTTTGTTATTGCCAATCCCGTTTGACAAAACTCTTTCCAGTTGTAATTTTATTCATTCTTTTATTTCAGTGAGGCTATGAGTATTTAGATGCGAATCCAATCCGAATTGTGTCTATGCAAAGTAGAGGAGTTTGTGGTCTTGATCTTAATTATATCATCCAGTCGAAGTTGTTTGTTTGCTCGGGTGAAGGAATATGCGCTCGAGCGAAGAATCTTTGGTTCCAGAAGTTTTCACTGACTGAAAAAATACTGAGAAGATGCATTTTTCGCTCGAGCGACACTTTGGTGCTCGAGCGAAGACACTTGGAAAAACACTCGTTTTAGTCTCCTCGCTCGAGCGAGCATTCCTTCGCTCGAGCGAGCATCGCGTCCCTGGTCTCTATAAATCTACGATTCAATCTAATTTTAGGGTACGACTTCCAGGTCTTCTTCTTGGATATTAGGGTTTTCTTCTGGAACTTCTTTGGTTACTTCCTTTGATATCTGTGAGAGTTTATATCATGAATTGAGTGAATTATATCAAAAGATTTGGTTGTTTTGTTTTATTTAATACAAAAGAGAGGGTTGTTCTTAAGTGGATTTTGAGGAATTTGGGCTTAAAATTTTGGTAGATTTTGGAGTGGCTCATTGTTATAATTCAACATCGGCGTTGTGGATTCAATGTTGGAGTGCAATTTCTTTTTTGTCTTCTTAGTGGATTGTTTTGTGGCTTTGGCCCGTGATTTTTTTTTTTATCACAATTGGAGGCGCTTCAATTGTAGTTTTTTCACGTTAAATCGTTATGTTGTTTCGTCTTTGATTGTTTGATTGTGATTGTTATTTATTGTTTAAAATTGATACATAATCACAAATCAATATCTTCGGAATTTTAGATTTTTCACATAACACTAATTTGCAACAAATTCTACATCTCAAATATCACTCATATTTATTTTTAATTTTATATTACATTGGAAATAAATAAATATATATTATGTATATATGTATTAACTATGGTAGAGGGTAGGGCTGTGGAAAATACTACCTAATCCACTAAAACTGCGCAATTCTCACTGATTCATCTACTAACTGCGGATTAAATTTTGAAATTTATACTCGTCGTCAAAGCCACTCTGTTATAGTTAATACATATTGTTTTTAATATTTAATGAAATATCAAAGTAAAAATAAGTGTGAGAGAGATTTATATGAAATTTGTTATAAATTAGTAGTTATATTTATGAAAAATATATGCAAAATTAGTTTGTATTATGTATATGAAATGTATTATGCAACTTAGTGTTATATATTATGTAAATAGTTTATAATTGTTTAAGAATACTCTTCAATAAACTAGCAAATTGAAAATGCTCCAAACTGCCCAAACCATGATTTGATTATTTGTCAATCTGCCATTTACGGTTTAATTTATAATTTTACTCTCAAACTGACCGAACTGCATTGCAGACACCCCTAGTAGAAGGGGACGATTTCATATACGAATTATAAATTTGAAATTAATAGAAAATCAACTCGCAATTAGCAAGTGAATCAGTGCAAATTAAACAATTTTAGCTAATTAAGCAATATTTTACATAATCCTACTCCCCAATTTGATCCTCTCCATTCTATTCATGTAAGGAAAGTTTTTCTTTTCTTATCTAATGGTTATGAAAAATGAATGTAAAATTATAGTTGTTTTAACAATAATATTTGGTCTACACAAAATCCTCAGCCCAACTATGCTCAAATTACGCAGCACCAACAAAAGCAAAAAAATGACCCACATGTTTTTTTGCTCTGTTTGCCTACGCCAACCGTCCTCTCTCCCTCTCTTCTCTCTCTCTTAAACAAACAGTGGTCTCCCTCTCCTCTCTCAGAAATGAATTGTGAAGAAAAAAAGAACGGAATGGGTGATAGGAGAACTGACCTCTACACCCTCGCCATCACTCTTTCGCCGACCACCGTGAACCACCTACCCTCTTTCATGACCCTTGTCGCTGCAAGTCCAACCCCCTTTTTCTGCTGTTGCAGATCGCGAGTCACTGCGCTAGACTCAGAAGCAAGAATGGTAGGAAATGGTCGGTTTAAAAGTACCATTTCCACTCTCTTTCTTTAAAACTCTAGTGATCAAAACCCACAAGACCTCCTCCATTTTGACACAAACTCCACATCTTTTCACCCACATTCTTCCCTGCGCGCACACACACACACACACACAAACAAAACAAAAAAAAACTACCTTTTTTTTCTTTCTGCTCTAGCCTAGTTTGTTAAAGCAAAACCACTACTCTCAACTGAACTTAGCAAGAAAACAAAGATGGGTTGGGTTGCCTCTAAAATGGGGATTTCATCATCTAAAATACTTTAAATTTAAAGAAATATTTTATCCACAATTTTGATAGTTGCATCCACACCACTCTGTTTTCTGATTCTTCTATTAATCTCTTGGCTCTTGCTCACGTTAAAATCAAAGGAAAACGGAGGTAAAAGGGATTGAGAGCAATTGGAGTCGAGAGAGAGAGGTGGTCGGTGGTGGATGGTGGTTCTGTTGGAAATAATCAGCTTGTTTGGTTTTAAAACTGATGCCTCGTTTGGGAACAAGTTAATTTAGTAATTTTTTGGTTATTTAATTAAAATATGAGTTAAAAAAAAATAGTATGTTTGGGATGACTTTTTGACTTTTTACAAAAAGATGTGCAAAAAGTAGAAACAAAATAGAATCTTTGACTTTTTA
The DNA here is from genome assembly GCF_055761805.1 of Camellia sinensis. Classification (NCBI taxonomy): domain Eukaryota; kingdom Viridiplantae; phylum Streptophyta; class Magnoliopsida; order Ericales; family Theaceae; genus Camellia; species Camellia sinensis. The sequence goes on from NC_138968.1 coordinate 17,204,302, forward strand.
GTATGAGTTGTTGGCTTTTTGACTAATTTAGTAACTTTTTGACTTTTTAGCTAAAAAGGAGGGTTCCCAAACAAATATTCACTTAAATTGAATTTTTTTATTTTTCATGTTTTTTTTTTAACTAAATTTTTTTAATATTTTAAGTAATATTTGTAATTTTTAGATACACCTAATATAAATATACTTCAAAATTCCAATGCTTGTGGGAAAAAAAATCTTAAAAAAATTTACTAAATAAAAAAAATACAAAAATTCAGTACATTTTTTATATTCTTGTGTATTTATTATTTTTTAAAATATTTTTTTTACAAATATTTTTTTTTTTATAAATATATCTAAGTAAGGTACATCTAAAAAAGTAAAAAAAAATTACTTAAATTTTTTGAAATATTCATTAAAAGAAAAACATGAAAAACAAAAAACTCAATTTCCAAAAAATTGAAGCCAAAAACAGTAAATGATTTTTCGGCAACTCTAGTTCAAAATTAAAGTGTGACCGAATCGCTGGTTGAGGTCGGTCCGAGTAATTTTGTATTTTCTTAAGTAAGAAGATTACAATATAAAAATGATAGGCCGAAACCATTGAGTTATGAATGAGAATTGTCTTATAAAGTAAGTATCAATAAAATTGGGCTTAGATTTGGACTTAGGGGTGGTTTGGCATCCCCCAAATAATCCATCTTTTTATCTTTTTTTCCATCACATCACCTCTCTACTTTTCTGCACATCTTTTTATAAAAAGACAAAAAGTACACTTATTTAGATCATCCCAAACAACCCCTTAATCTTGGTTTGGATTGAGCATAGGCTTGTGCTTGTGCATATGCTAGGGTTGGTATTAGACTTGGACTTATACTTTAATCTTAAGCTTAGGCTGAGTTATACTGAGTTGAGTTTAGCTTGTGCATGTCTTTGAGATTGGGCTTAGAGCGTCACGTGTTCATCACATGGATCGATTTCGGTGATTGGACGAAGAAGAGAAATAGAGGATGCCCTAAGAGTGAAACTAGGGCTTCTAACCAAATATTTGAGAGATTTTGATTTTTTCGGTGTATGCGACGAACATGGAGGCTCACGTCTCATGCATGCTTGTTGTGACCGGTTACACCGGTTATTGGTGAAAAGGATTGAAGAAGATGAAGAAGATAGAGTGGAAATGACTTCGTTGGATTGGGAGAAGGTGATGGTGGGGTGTTGTTAGGAAAAATCTATGATTCCCCACAAGTAAATCAATCAATGGGAATAAAAACTAATGTGGAAAAATTAAATCAACAGCAACACAAGAATTTTTACATGGTTCCCTCAATGTGAGGTATGTCCACGGGATCGAAATCCGATTTCACTATCAACCAAAAAGTTTCCAAACGATTACAAACGAGACACGAATTGTCTCACAAAAATCACCCTTAGGTGAATCCCAAATAATCACAAATAAACAAGAGGAAAGACTTCACCAAATAGATGAACCAAAATCTTTGAAACCAGAGTTGAAGAAGATCCAAAATAACGAACCAAATCAACCCACCAAATAATGATCAAACAAATTGATGCTCCACAAAACAAAATCCACCGAATTGCTTGGTCAACTCAAGCACTATCTCACAAACCAAAGTGTATTCTGCTGCCGCTATATTAATGCCTCGGATGAACATAATATATATATATATATATATATTAAATCTTGGATTTTGTAAACAAACCCTAATTGTTACTAAACTGAATTAGGTCTCTAAAAATTAGATATAATATATTAAAATATATTATACTTAAACCAAACCAAATTAAAATTCTTTAACAAACCAATTGGGTCTCAAACTCCAATAAGGAGATATATCCTAACAATTCTCCCCCTATCGACTTAGGTGGAGATATCAACCATACCAGCCAAAGTTCGACACTTTAAATGTTTGTCCCTCGACAAAGTCTTAGTCAACATATTTGAAATATTATCATCTGTGTGAACCTTTTCGAGTTGTAACAATTTTGAATCTAACAAATCACGAATCCAATGGTATCTCACATCAATGTGTTTCGATCTCGAATGAAAAGTAGAATTTTTACTCAAATGAATAGCACTTTGACTATCAAAATAAAGCACATACTTTTCTTGCTTCAAACCCAACTCTTGCAAAAATTTCTTCAACCATAACTCTTCTTTGCAAGCTTCCGTAATGGCAATAAATTCAGCTTCAGTAGTTGAGAGAGCAACACATTTTTGTAATTTAGATTGCCATGCCATCAAATACCCCGAAATAGATTTCCTAGAATCAACATCACCGGCCATGTCAGAATCTGTGAACCCATCAAGCATCGGCTTACCATCCCCAAAACACAAACATACCTTCGAAGTCTCTCGAAAATACCTCAAAATCCATTTTACCGCTGCCCAATGTTCTTTACTCGGATTAGAGAAAAACCGACTCACCACACCAACGGCGTGAGCAATATCTGGCCTTGTACAAACCATGGCGTACATCAAAGAACCAACTGCTGAAGCATAAGGAATTTTCAACATATCTTCCTTGTCTTTTCACTTGTAGGACATTGATTCGAACTAAGCTTGAAGTGACCCGCAATTGGACAACCAACCGGCTTTGCTTTATCCATGTTGAACCTCTTAAGAATTTTTTCAATGTAGCTTTCTTGAGACAACCAAATCAGCCCCTCTTTGCGATCACAAAAAATTTTCATACCAAGAATTTACTTTGCCGCCCCCAAATCTTTCATAGCAAAAGACTTGCTCAACTCTAATTTCAACCTGTTAATCATAGTGTATGCACCGGCAATCTTTATGGACTTGATGAACCGGATCTTCCGGGAATTCCTGGATCGTTTTGTGGTCGTTTTCGTAGACGACATTCTCATTTATTCACCTTCGGAGGAGGAGCACAAGGAACACTTGAGAGTGGTGCTTGAGTTACTTAGAGCCCATAAGCTTTATGCTAAGTTTGGGAAGTGTGAGTTCTGGCTAGAAAATGTGAAGTTCTTAGGCCATGTGGTTTCGGGGGAAGGGGTATCTGTTGATACATCCAAGACAGAGGCAGTGCAAGATTGGGCATAGCCTAAAAGTGTGTATGAGATCCGCAGTTTTCTGGGATTAGCTGGGTATTATCGTCGGTTTGTGAAGGATTTCTCCAGGTTAGCTTCCCCTTTGACTAGATTGACTCAGAAGGGAGTCAAATTTGTATGGAGTGAGACTTGTGAAACGTCATTCCAGGAGTTGAAAGTTAGACTGACCACCGCTCCAGTCTTGATTATTCCGGAGAGAGGGTTGGGTTATGCAGTCTATTGTGACGCCTCACGAGAGGATCTGGGTTGTGTGTTGATGCAAGAGGGGAAAGTGGTTGCCTATGGCTCACGTCAGTTGAAAATACACGAGAAGAATTACCCTACGCATGATCTGGAGTTAGCAGCGGTGATCTTTGCCTTGAAGATTTGGAGGCATTATCTTTACGGTGAGAGGTTTGAGGTATTCTCGGATCATAAGAGTCTGAAATATCTATTTACATAGAAAGACTTGAATTTGAGGCAGAGGAGGTGGATGGAGTTCATTGAGGATTATGACTTCGAATTGCATTATCATTCGGGGAAGGCCAATGTAGTAGCCGATGCCCTTAGCACGAAATCTGTTGGTGACATAGCTAATATAGCCATCCGAGAGTAGAAGATGTTAGGTGCACTTGGGGAGTTTGATTTGCTTCTGAGCGAATCCGTTGAGGCTGCGGCCTTGTTTTATGTTGTTGCGCAGCCTACACTGGTGGCTCGAGTATTAGAGGCTCAGAGAAGTGACCTTGAGGTAGAATCTCTTCGAGAGAAGATTTCCAGTGGGAAAGTCGAGAAGGGTTTGACGGTGTATCCCGACCTAAGTGTGAGATACCGAGACCGTCTATTTGTACCGGAGTCTTGCCGAGAGGAGGTACTCCGCGAGTTCCATCATTCACACCTTGCGGTGCATCCGGGAGGTACTAAGATGTATAGGGATTTAGGTCGCCAGTTCTGGTGGCGGGGTATGAAGAGAGATGTGGCAGCTTTCGTGTCTAAGTGCCTTACTTGTCAGCAAGTGAAGGCCGAGCATCAGAGGTCAGCGGGTTTGTTGTAACCCTTGCCTATTGTCGAGTGGAAGTGGGAGCATGTCACTATGGACTTCGTTGTAGGTCTTCTGAGGACTCAGCGAGGTAGTGATGCTATTTGGGTGGTTGTAGACCGGTTGACTAAGTCGGCGCACTTCATTCCTATGCGCGTAAGAGATTCAGTAGATCATCTTGCCGACTTATATATTCGGGACATAGTGAGGTTGCACGGGGCTCCAGTGACGATCGTCTCCGATAGAGATCCTCGTTTTACTGCCAGATTGTGGCAGAGCTTGCAGAGTGCCTTAGGCACTAAGTTGACCTTTAGCACATCTTATCATCCTTAGACTGATGGGCAGTCCGAGCGTACTATTCAGATCCTTGAGGATATGCTTCGGGGTTGTGTTCATGACTTTAGTGGGTCGTGGGAGAGACACTTGCCTTTGGTGGAGTTTGCCTACAACAATAGTTTCCAGTCTAGTATCGGTATGGCACCCTTTGAGGCCTTGTACGGCCAACCGTGTAGGTCTCCAGTTTGTTGGGCCGAGGTGGGTGATGCACCTTTGTTGGGTCCAGAGTTAGTGAGGGAAATGACGGAGAAAGTTGAGCTTATCCGTAGGAGGCTTGTTACAGCCCAGAGTCGTCAGAGATCTTATGCCGACCGTAGGAGGAGACCCTTGGTGTTTGAAGTGGGTGATCATGTCTTTCTGAAAATATCACATAGGCGGGGGTTGATGAGGTTTAGGAAGAGTGGGAAGTTGTCCCCTCGGTTTATTGGTCCTTTTGAGATCCTCGAGAGGATTGGCGAGGTTGCTTATCATTTAGCTTTGCCGCCGCAGTTGTCTGAAGTTCATGACGTATTTCATGTGAGTATGCTTCGGAAATATGAGCCGGATCCATCGCATGTATTGGATTGGACCGACTTAGAGGTAGATGAGGATACCTCGTATGAGGAGAGGCCGGTTCGGGTCTTAGATAGGCGGGATCAAGTCTTGCGAGGCAAGACCATTCCTTTGGTAAAAGTTTTGTGGAAACATCACGGGGTAGAGGAAGCCACTTGGGAACGTGAGTTGGAAGTCCGCGAAAAATATCCGGACATGTTTATCGATTTGTAATCTTGTATTTAGATTTTGTAATATTGTTGAACTTTAGAGCTTTATATATGTCTTAAGCTGTAAAACATTGAGAATGTTTTGGTTAATGGAAATATTTTGGAACTTGCCTCGAAATGGAAGTTTAATGGAACATTGCATATGTTGAATATATTGAAAATTGTTGGAATTGAAAGAAAATTTCATAGTGTTAATACAGGTGGAAATATATGTTATTTTACATATTGTGAAATGCCACTTGATAAGAGATGAAATGGCTGGTATTGGGTCAGGTTGTTTAATTTTGAGTTATCATATTGTTGGAATTTGAGAAAAACTTGTTTTCGAAACCTTATGCTTAATTTCGGGGACGAAATTCTTTTAAGGAGGGGAGGTTATAGCGACCCCGGTCTTTTCCCTTTAGATTATTGTATCTGGATGTAGGTTCCGTGGATCCTGTCATTATATATTGGTTGTTGTTGTCCTTTAATCTCTTTGTATTTTGAGTTATAGGATGTGTTGGGCGGGTCTGTTATAGGTCGGTTGAGTTTAGATACCAAAACTAGTTGCCCAGATTTTGACCTGTCCGCTCGAGCGGGGAGTTTGACGCTCGAGCGGGGATTCTTTTGTTGCTTGTCCGCTCGAGCGGGGGTTTTGGTGCTCGAGCGGGATTATCACCCATCCAGTATTTCCTGTGCAGTGTTGGACGCTCGAGCGTGGGATTGGACGCTCGAGCGGAAGTGTGTGAGTGCCGCTCGAGCGGGGAGTTAGACACTCGAGCGGGGACCTGGTTCTGCAAAAGTACTGGGAGTGCGTATTCGACGCTGGAGCGGGAGTTTGGACGCTCGAGCGGGGAGTCGACTACATCAGTCTGAGATTTCACTTTTTGGATCACTTTTTGACCTACTTTTTCTTTCTTAACTTTTAAAAACCACCCCTTGAGAGTTTTTTTCTCTCTCTCTCTCTCTCTCTCTCTCTAAACTTGTCTTCTCTCTAAGAATTGATCTACCTAGGGTGAGTATCTAACCTTGGTCCTTTATTAAAAAGTTAGAGTGGGTTGAGGGCTTCGTTTTAATCTGAGAAACTTGGGATTTGGAGCACGTTGGTCTTTGGTCATCATCTCCATTTGAGTTCCTCACTTCGAGGTAGGGATTTCCTACTCCATATTATAGGTTTTGTTCTAAGTTTTGGTATTTTGATATGTTGGGGGTTGTTTGGTAATTTTGGGAAAAACCCTAGTTGTTGTAATAAATTAATTTATATAATTAATTTAGGGAAAATTGGGGAATTTAGTTGAATTCATGGAATTAATGAATTTATTGATTAAGTGGTGTAGTTGGTAGTTTAATCACTCATCTATGAAAATGTTGGAATTATGTTAGTTGATACATTTATTTCCTGTTTAGAAATAACTGTTTTGGGCTATCGGTGGAGGGTAGTCGTGATTGTTGTAGACATTGCATGTGGATTAGGGAAAACTGAAACTAATCGCATTGGTTAAGTCATCGATTTAGACTGTTGAATTAATACAGAAAATACATGTATTGATTGTGTGTTGTATATGACAAGTGTTTAATACATTGTATATGCATTTTTGTTTGGGAGGAGATAGGGGATATACTCCACGGTTTAGGGGAAGATAGGGGATGGACCTCTAAACCGGATTTTGTTTGGGAGGAGATAGGGGATGGACTCCATTAGCATCACTATTATGTGTGCTTATTGATATTGAAGTGTTTTTACATGTTATTGATACAACACTAAAATGTGTATCAAACGAGAAGTATGAAGTGTTTTGATATGAGCCTGGGTCTCATTTGTTTTGTTGATATTGAAAGTAATGTGAATATGATATATAGTTCACTGTTGTAAGTTTGGCCAGGTTCTGAGCCATGTTGATAATAATGGAAAGTGAAATGTGTCTTAGACATTAGTGTCATGAGACTGTATAATGATAAAATTGATTATCTTGGTTAACCATCTATTGAATGCTATTGCTTTATTCAATGCTTATATTTGGTTTAGTATATTTCTACTGGGCTGTGGCTCACCCTATATGGGAACATCATTTTCAGGTTCAGGTGATAAGCTACCTCCAAGGACTTAGCTTGGAAGGATTTGACTTTTGGATTTTGAAGACTTGTCTTTAGTTATTTGTTTTTATTTGAGATTACATGTAAACATTCAAGCCAAGGGTTTAACCTGTAAATGAGTTAGTACTCATTCTTTTGTGTCCAAGTGTTAGCTTGGAAAGATGTAAGCCCTTAGGGCATTTATTTTGATGTTACATGTGATGTCTTTCAATAAAAGTACTCTGATGAATAACTCAAATGATTTGTTTTCTTTTATTAGTGCATGTTAATGTTATGTATATTATGGGTTTAATTTGAGGGCGTTACAGTAGTCTTGACCCACAATTAACATGTCATCAACATAAAGCAAAAGAATAATAAATTTACCATCCGAGAAATTTTTCACAAACACACAATGGTCCGAAGTGGTTTTAGAAAAACCATTATTCATCATGAAAGAGTCAAATTTCTTGTACCATTGCCGCGGAGCTTGCTTGAGACCATATAAACTTTTCTTCAATTTGCAAACAAATTTCTCTTTCCCTTTCTCCACAAAACCTTCTGGTTGCTCCATGTAAATTTATTCTTCAAGATCACCCTGAAGAAATGCGGTCTTCACATCAAGTTGTTCAACTTCAAGGTTCATACTTGCAGCTATGCCAAGTACAACCCGAATAGAAGACATCTTCACAACCGGCGAGAAAATCTCATCAAAGTCAATGCCTTTCTTTTGCCCAAAGCCTTTCACAACATGACGTGATTTGTACCTCAGATTCTTGCTATCATTCTTCAATTTGAAAACTCACTTATTTTTCAGAATTTTCCTCCCTTTAGGCAACTTCACTAAATCATAAGTCTGGTTTTCAAGCAAGGAATTCATCTCCTCGTCCATGGCCTTTTTCCAATCACCTTTCTTTGCATGCTCAATTGCTTCTTAGTAGCTCTCGGGCTCCCCTTGATCAGATATCAATACAAATTCAATAGGAGGATACTTTCTTGAAGGTTGTCGGTCCCTTGTAGATTTCATCAACTCAAGTTGTAGTGGCAATTCTTGAGTTGAATGCTCTTCCTCAATTTCTGCCTTAACTTCATTAGGATTAGCATCATCCTCTACATCTTCAATGGGTGGCTGCACATCTCCCTTATTTTCATCATCAACTGAAGATGAAGGAGATGGATCCATGTCAATGAGGTCACTAGTTTTTGACTCCGGTTGATCACCTTTGCCAAAGTCTTCAATTGTTTGGTCTTCAAGAAACACAACATCACGACTTCGAATAACTTTCTTGTCGACCGGATCCCACAATCTATAACCAAACTCATCATGCCCATAGCCAAGAAAAATGCATTGTCTTGACTTGCTATCAAGCTTAGACCTCTCATCCTTTGGAATGTGAACAAAAGCTCGGCAACCAAACACTCTCAAGTGCTCATAAGACACATCTTTGTCGGTCCAAACTCTTTCTGGAACATCACCATTCAAAGGATAAGAAGGAGACAAATTGATCACGTCAACCGCTGTCCTCATTGCCTCACCCCAAAAAGATCTTGGCAATTTAGCTTGTGAAAGCAGACACTTTGTTCTTTCCACAATGGTGCGGTTCATCCTCTCGGCAACACCATTTTGTTGAGGAGTCTTCTTAACTGTCTTTTGGTGCCGAATACCTTGGCTATGACAATACTCATCAAATGGCCCAATGTATTCACCACCATTGTCTGATCTGATGCACTTCAATTTCTGCCCTGTTTCTCTTTCAACCATGGCCTGAAAATGCTTAAATACTTCTAGAACTTTATCTTTAGTTTTTAGTATAAAAGCCCAAACTTTCCTTGAATAATCATCAATAAAAGTAACAAAATAAAGTGCACCACTATGTGTTCTAACTTTCAAAAGACCACAAACATCCGAATGAATCAACTCCAAAGCATTTTCTTTTCTAGAAGCAACATTTTTATGAAAAGAAACTCTATGTTGTTTACCCGCCAAACAATGAACACAAGTTTTAAGACGTGTACCTTTCAAACCGGGTAAAAGCTCTTTCTTGAACAAAACTTGTAGCCCCTTTTCACTCATATGGCCAAGCCACCTGTGCCATAATTCGGTAGAAATATCATCTTCAAGTGCATTGACAAAACCTTTACAAATTTTCCCTTGCATCGAATAAAGTGTACGAGTCTTCTTGCACTTAGTCACCACCAAAGAATCCTTTGTGGGTTTCCATATTCCATCACCAAATTTGTTGTTGAAGCCTTCATCATCTAGCTTCCCGGTAGAGATCAAATTGAGGCGAATGTCGGGAACATGCCTCACATCTTTAAGCAACAACTTGCAGCCGAAATTTATTTCCAAGCAAACATCACCCATATCAATAATCTTGGACAAACCGTCATTACCCATTCGAACAGAATCATAATCTCCTTTGGTGTAGGTAGTGAAGAAATCAACTCGAGAAGTCACATGAAAAGAAGCACCAGAATCAATCACCCAATTACTCTCTTGGCCCACAAAATTGATACAATCATCTTCATAAATGACCATGAGATCATCAGTAGTAACTGCCATTGTGCTTTCTTACTTCTTATCCACACTTTTGTCACCCCTTTTCTCCTTGTTCTTGAGCTTTCGGCATTCCCGCTTCATGTGCCCTTTATCATGGCAATAATAGCACTCAATGTCTTTCTTTGAAAAAGAATCATCCCTTGATTTGCCGCGGCTTTGATTACGACCATGAGGAGTCTTACTCCTCCCTCTTGTTTTGCTTCAGCCTCTCACAACAAATGCTTCCGAATGAGAGGAACCCGCTGATTTTCTTCTAGTTTCTTCATTCAACAAGCTACTAGTGACTTGGCTCATTGTGACAACTCCATCGGGCACCGAATTACTAACTGTCACAACCAAAGTCTCCCAACTTTCGGGCAAAGAACTAAGTAGCATCAAAGCCTGCAACTCATTATCAAAAATAATTTTCATAGAATCAAGTTGGTTAACAATACTCTTTATTTCATTCAGATGTTCTGGAATAGGGCTGCCCTCTTTATATTTTAAATTAACCAACTTACGAAACAGAAAAGTTTTATTTGTGGCTGATTTTCTATCATAAAGGTCTTCTAATTTTTTCCATAAATCATGTGCTAAAGTTTCAATAGCAACATGATGAAACACACTGTCATCAATCCATTGACAGATAACACCAACAGCTTTTCGATTAAGCCTCTTCCATTCATCATCTTTTATGTCATCAGGTTTGCCACTATCACCCTCAATAGGCCCATATAAATCTTTACAAAATAATAGGTCTTCCATTTTAGTTTTCCAAGTTACCCAATTGCTTCCATTGAAGCTAGACATACGACCCGCATTCCCCTCCATTGATTTACACAAATAAATAAACCCCAATAAACCGTAAGCTCTGATACCAGTTGTTAGGGAAAATCTATGATTCCCCACAAGTAAATCAATCAATGGGAATAAAAACTAATGCGGAAAAATTAAATCAACAGCAACACAAGAATTTTTACGTGGTTCCCTCAATGTGAGGTACGTCCCCAGGATCGAAATCCGATTTCACTATCAACCAAAAAGTTTCCAAACGATTACAAACGAGACACGAATTGTCTCACAAAAACCAACCTTAGGTGAATTCCAAATAATCACAAATAAACAAGAGGAAAGACCTCACCAAATAGATGAACCAAAATCTTCAAAACCAGAATTGAAGAAGATCCAAAATAACGAACCAAATCAACCCACCAAATAATGATCAAACAAATTGATGCTCCACAAAACAAAATCCATCGAATTGCTTGTTCAACTCAAGCCCTATCTCACCAACCAAAGTGTATTCTGCTGCCGCTATATTAATGCCTCGGATGAACATAATATATATATATATATATATTAAATCTTGGGTTTTGTAAACAAATCCTAATTGTTACTAAACTGAATTAGGTCTCTAATATAATAAATTAAAATATATTATACTTAAACCAAACCAAATTAAAATTCTTTAACAAATCAATTGGGTCTCAAACTCCAGCAAGGAGATATATCCCAATAGTTTTGAGAAGATGGATGAGGAAGTGAGTGATTGTGAGAGGGCGGCGGAGAGTACGGCGGTGTTGTCTGTGGTAACGATAGGTTCGACAGTGGTGGTCGCGGTGGTCGGAGAGGAGGAGGTGGTGGTTGCGACTTGTGGCGATTCGAGAGCTGTGCTGTCTCGAGGAGGTGTTGCAATATCTCTGTCTGATGATCATAAGGTAATTTGTAGTATAATTTTGATCCTAATAGAGATCACAATTTTGTAATATATTATTAAAATTTAAAACTCGTAAAAATTTGTTAATGTCATTAGGAATGCGAGATTTTTATTCTTTGAATAAGTCATGATCTTAATTGTGTAAGTTTTAAGAAAAATGAAAGAACCCTAATTTACATAGTTGAGCGCGTTGTCTGTATGCTCACGAACCCAAATGTCAGTCAGTTACATTGTATTTGATTCACTCAAATAATTTACATACACAAAAACACCTATATTTATAGGTGAAGAATACAATCATATCTTGTAATTATAGGGATTAAGCCAAATCAATTATCCAAATTCAAGCCACAAATCATGCATGTGATTTGTGTAAATTGAAGAATCAATTAATCTGTAAGAACAGATTGCATCAGTAACTCTAAACCCATAAACTTATCAAGATATCAATATGTTGGTTTTGATGAATCAAACGTTCACAATTCTAGACTATTTTTGTTGATATGATCTTTTTTTTTTTTTTTTTTGCATAGCCTGGTAGACGTGATGAGTTGGAGAGAATCAAAGGTGCTGGTGGAAGGTTATAAACTAGAATGGGCGTCGAGTCTTGGGAGTTCTTGCTACATCGAGATCTATAGGGATGTAGAATGTTGTTGTGATTTATAGATTTAGTTTCCGATTTCATTAATACATAGATCATACATGTTTCCCAACAAATTAACCAAAAATAATTTTTCAATTTTGAGTGGTTGATTGCTTTGGATTAGGTAAATTGGATTGTTTTTTCTTGGTGTCCATTTAACATTTGTGTTTTCCAGGTAACTAGCTCTCTGTGTTTGAGTTGCTTTTGTTGGAAATGGTTGAAAAATTCTGGGTAAAACCAGAATTTTTTCCTAACTTTGGTCTATTATTTAGGTGGGCCCTGTGCGTCGATTTTCGTGGGTCAAAGTGGTAACGCGTTCTATGTCACGCTGTGATTCACGTGGTATATTTGGTTGCTCAAAACCATTACCGAGTGAATGGGAAATTGAAGCCAAAGTATGCTCCATGGAAATGGAGTTTTGGTGGAAAATCCTTAAAGGTTTGAATAAGGCTTGTCCCATATTGATTTGGTGGGAAGTTTTGAATGGGTTTATAAGGCACGGGTTTGGTACTTGGGGTGTGCCCCAAGGGGTACCCAAGTGTTTTAGAGAGTGAGGTTATGGGCAAAATGAGCTTGACCTATTGGACCCAAAAATCACCACGCGCGTGCCGCCGTCCGGTCGGACGAGCTGGGCGTGGGTGTGAGATTGGGTTAGGCTTGTCCGGCCCAGTACCTAAAAACATTTGAATTTAATTTTATTTTTGGTAAAATAAAATCCATAATTCAAATTAAACCGGAAATAATCTGGTATGGTTTTTCTGTACACCCAAACAAGGCCCTTCCCGTTTTTATCTGTTTGAATTTTGAACCAACAGATTTAAATCTGTTTAAATTCAAAACCAAACAGGTTTCATAACTGTTCAAACAGGTTTACACCTGTTCAATTCAAAACCTGCAGTCACCATTACATCTATAAATAGGACAGCCCTCATTTGATGTAAAATATATAATTTTCGTCCTTAAGAGCTCTGCAAATTTATTCTTCATTTTGTTGCATTATTTTCTTGTAAGAAAGAGTATAAACACTTAGTGTGTTCGTAAGGCAAACAATTTGTAGTGCCGTTATTGTTTGTAGTTGATCATTTCATTTTGGGAGATAGACGTCCACATTCTGAAAGCACTGTGGAGAGGACGAATTTGTCTCAAGGACACAGTGTCAAACACTGAACTTGATCAGATTATTATTCAAGAATTAATCAAGTAAGTTATTTAATTTATTTTCGGTGTTATTATTATTTATTTAAATCAGATTTTAATTTTGTTTTTGTAACAAAATAAAATCTATTTTTTATTTATTTATTTTTATTTCTAGTTTGATTTTTGTAATCAAACAAATTCTCTCATTTTCTTTATTTCTTTTATATTCTGTTTGTTGTTTAGTACCCGAACAGAATTAATCTATTTAAATACAGTGAAGATTGTCCAACAATCTTAAGACAAATTCTTTTGGTATCTTCATTGTATTTAATTTTCTGTGATTTCATAAAGACATATTCTGGTTGGAAAAACAAATAGTGTTTAGGCTATTTGACATATAGTAGTAATATACTGTCTCTTTTCTTTGAGAACTAGTAGTAATATACTAGTGTCATTAACAATTGCAGAAACTTAATTTGTGTTATAGAAAATTATTGTGGTATTTTATTTTTCTAGTTTTAGTAATAAGGAAAATAAAATTATTTTGTGTTATAATTTATTTTCTAGTTTTAGTAACTAGAAAATTAATTTGTGGTTTATTTTTCTGATTTTTGTAATCAGATATTATTTTGGTATTTTATTTTTCTACTGTTAGTAACAAGGAAAATAAAATTATTTTGTGTTTTAATTTATTTTCTGGTTGTAGTAATTAGAAAATTAATTTTGTTAATCTATCATGTAACTTTGTGTCTCGGTCACAATCTGTAAATTTTGTACGTGACTTACGGTTTCGTTTGGAAGGCCACTTAATTTTGAACCCTTTGCGAAAAGGTGTTAGTTCTTTTTACTTTATCATAGTTCATCATGAGTATACATGGAAGTATTTGATTCTGGAGTTAAATATTAGTTTTACAAACTAATTTCATTTTTATTACGAAGAAACCTTTGTGGCTAGTTTATTTTCTTTATTGGTTTACTGATTCATTCTTTAATTTCTGTGTATGGATCCGTAGTCGTGAATAGTTTCTGCACATGAGTCGAAAAACATATATATATATATATATATATATATATTCACAAGGACATTTTAATGTATATATAATTAGTTTATTTTTGTTTAAATCAAACTGATTAAATGAAGGTATGTTTTGTCATTTTTCGGAGTTTAAAGTTTAAAACGCGTTGGATTTTATTTATGGGTTGAGAATCTTTTTATCTCATGATGCAAGTTTTGGGATCATGCATGATTAATTTATTTTGTTAATTCATTGTTTTTAGTTGATGCGTTTGCTATGCATGTATTGATATCAACTCAAGTTATTTCTTAAAAATAATTTCATGTGATTTGGAATGATAAATTGATATGTTGACTATGTACATAAGCAGATTAATTTGAGTATTTCTAATCAAATTTTGGATGGGTGTTTAAACACCAGAGAAATTTAAACATGAAGATGTATGTAGTTATATCATTCCATTTAATTGGAAGTAAATTTAAGAAATCTTTTATGTTGATTATTAGTTTGTCTTGAAATTGTGACATGAGATGTCGTTAATTATTATTTAACTTGCGTAGTAGAATTTGTTAAACCATAAACCATTATATTAATATGGGAGTGTATCTCTTGCATTAGATGAGATAATATGATTTTCTTTTGTCACAAATATTTGATTGTATCTCTTACAATCAAATGGGTTTTTTGAATTATTTGATTCTTAGGCAAAAAATTTTATGAGGATATGATTTTGTCAAAACATTAATTCTGATTTGTGTGGTCATAATTATTTTGGATTTTTTATTTGAAATTTATGAATCATGTTTTGAAATTTATGAATCAAGCACATCATAGTCAACAAGTGATGGATGTTATATTTTGATTTATATTTGATAGGGGTGGTGAATATGATGCACCATTAAATGAATTTTGTGCACAACATGGCATTATTCACCAAACTACAACATCCTATACTCCTCAGCAAAATGGAATTGCTAAAGGAAAGAATAGAATCCTAAAAGAAATGATGAATGCTATGTTACTAAGTTCAGGCTTACCACAGAACTTGTGGGGGGAAGCAATATTGTCTGCTAATTATGTTCTTAACAGAATACCCCACAAGAAAACCAACAGCACTCCTTATGAATTGTGGAAAGGTCGACCGCCTTCCTACAAATACTTAAAAGTGTGGGGGTGTTTGGAAAAAGTTGAAGTTCCTGTTCCTAAAAAGACTAAGATTGGACCAAAAATAGTAGATTGTGTGTTTATTGGTTATGCTCAGAATAATAGTGCATATCGGTTTCTGACTTATAAATCAGAAATACCTGATATAAATGTGAACACTATTATAGAGTCAAGGAATGCTGTGCTTTTTGAACATGTCTTTCCTTACAAGAAAGGACAAGAATTAAGTTTACAGAAAAGAACTTATGATTGCACACAAAGTCAAGAGACTAATGACAATCAAGCACAAGAGACTAGTAATGGTCTCGACCAACATGATTTACCTGATGATGAACCAAGACGAAGTAAGAGAGCGAGAACATCAAAATCCTTTGGTCCAGATTTCCTAACATACCTATTAGAAAATGAACCTCAAAGCTTTAAGGCAGCAATGACAGGTCCTGAAGCACCTTTGTGGAAATAGGCTGTTAATAATGAAATTGAATCCATTATGCAAAATCATACTTGGGAATTGGTGGATCTTCTACCAGGTTCTAAACCTCTTGGATATAAATGGATATTCAAGAGAAAAATGAAAGTAGATGGTTCAATTGACAAGTATAAAGCAAGACTTGTAGTTAAAGCTTACAGACAAAATGAAGGTCTGAATTATTTTGACACATATTCCCCTGTGACAAGAATAACATCCATTCGCATGCTTATTGCTATAGCAGCGTTGTTTAATTTAGAAATACATCAAATGGATGTTAAGACAACTTTCTTAAACGGTGATCTAAATGAAGAGATCTATATGGAGCAACCCGAAGGATTTGTAATGTCGGGGCAAGAAAAGAAAGTTTGTCGGCTTGTAAAATCTCTTTATGGATTAAAATAAGCACCTAAGCAATGGCATGAAAAATTTGATCATGCAATGCTTACTAATGGGTTTAAGATAAACAAATGTGACAAATGCGTCTATGTTAAAAACACTGACCAAGGATATGTCATAGTTTGTTTTTATGTGGATGACATGCTTATCATTGGAAGCAGTCAAAACATGATCAAATCAACTAAGCAAATGCTTAACAAAAGATTTGATATGAAAGATATGGGGGTCGCAGATGTTATATTAGGAATGAAAATTACTAAAACATCTGACGGATATGCGTTATCTCAATCTCATTATATTGAGAAAATTCTTGATAAATTTATCAAGGATGATATGAATTTAGCTAGAACACCTGTAGACGTCAATCTTTATTTATCAAAAAATAAAGGTGATGCGGTATCTGTGACAACCCTCACCTCTGATTAGTGCTAATCTCTGATTAAGCATGATAAGTAATTGATCAAACTGAAATTCTGAACTGAATGCATGAGTATGTTGTTTAATTACATTTCTATCTGTTAGTCATTAAATGATATGTTCATGTTTTAACTTTGAATTGCGAATTGAAGGTCTTATCGACGACCGAACTAGAAATTGGTTAGTGTTATATGCTTATTAGAATTTATGTGATTTTATGGTAGGTTTAATTAAAATTTGATTTAGGATGATTAAATTAGATTAAATTACATTAGTTTAAGTTATTTACCTTATTGCCATTGAGTGGATTATGCTAGGCCACTACTTCTCTCACTCTTTACATTGTTTAGCATCATTCCTCACTCCATCTTCTTGACCCAAAACCGTGAGAGAGGGAGAGATAGGAGAAATTGAGTTCAACAAGAAAATTGGCTTGGAAATTTGAGGAATTGTAGGAAGATTGCAAAAATTGAGCTAGCACACTTGAGATTCAAGACCTAAGGTAGAGAATTCATCCTCTTAATTGTGAATTTGAGTTATTCTTGCATGGTTGATGGGTCGTTGAACACACCAAAATTAAATACTAAACTATACCAAATTCTATCAGAATAATGGCAAGTCCAGGTATCGATCCACAAGGACTATTGTAAAATTAAACTAATTTAATTGTTAAATTCCTAAATTAATTTTGATAAAAAGATTGAATGATCATAACCTAATTAATAACAAATAAATTAAACTAAGGAATTAAATTATCAATAATAAATGAAATTGGATTTACTGAATTGGGGAAAAATCCTAGGGTAGAGAATTCACCACTAACCACATAATTAGGGTTTCCAATTGAAATTAATTATGCTATGGTTTGAACGGATTAATGCTTCGCAACTACAAGCTCAAATCATTTAACAAGAAGATCATCACATTCAATGTACGAGCACGAACCATCTCAAGTAATATGAATCGTTCACTCTAAACTAGGGTAGTGATACGACTCGTTCCTCGTAGCATGGTTCGTCCCATACCTTGGACGTGAAGGAATAGAAAACTCATGTATGGATAATATTCAACAATTACAGAAAGTCAAATATTTGAAAAGATAATGAAAATTATATATAAACAATTTCTAAAACACCATACAATAGTTCAAACCTTTACATAATATAAAATCAAAAAAGAAAAAACCTATTTCATGGCTAGGGTTTCATCAAAACCCTAGAAAAGAAGACTAGCCACTCATGGAGGAGTGGAAGGAGGTAGAAGGAGAAGGAACCACCATGGGAGACATCTTGGAGCTTTTGTTTCTCTTCCTTTCCAAACCCTAGCCTCTCCCTTTAGGTCAAAACAACTTCCGAACCCTAATCCAACCTTTTACTTGCCTTTTTGTACTTCCAATCTCGTCTAAACAGGTTTAAAACGTCGATTTGACTTTCCCAGAAAAAGTCAACGCACGTACGGGAAAGTCAACGCACGTGCGGGAAAGTCAACTCTGCCCAAATTCTGTCTTTTTGCTCATTTTATGCTCCAACGATGTACAACCTGATTGACACTCAACACACATAAAATATACAGTTTGACCAGCAAGTGAAGTTAAGAGATTCTAATTAACGGCCTCAATGACGTACATTTCAGCCTTAATCACATCCCCCAACTTACTACTTGCTAGTCCTCAAGCAAGTAAAATAAAATAAAATTAAACAAAATCTATCTATTTCCTCTTTCGTGGGAAAACGGTTGCATTTAGCATATGCAACAAGCCTTTAAACCACAAGGTTGCCCCAAGCGGACGAGTAAAGTCTCGTGAGGGTTTCCAGAAATGATACCCACAAACATTTACATATTCATATATACTCAACAACAAATGACTACACTACTCCACCTAACAATCAACTTATGTGCCACTACAGTGTGATATTTAGACATCATGAGTCATTAAAGACACAGTGGACAAGCATGAGGAACCTATTGAGTCAAAACCACAATTCAGTTAATACAAAAGTAAAGTTCCCTACACTTGTGCATGCTAGTAGACAAGTCATGAGTACCCTCGGTGTAAAGTGCAATCTCCATATTAGTTAACTATCCACTATAATAGTCCAGTGTAACTCATAATAACACCCATCATATACAGAAAAACTAACCTGTTGCAGCCAAGATTTTCAAAAGTTGTTGTTGTTGTTGTTGTTTTTTTGTTTTTTTTTTTTAAATGACTGTGCAATGTCCTGATCCATTAAGTTTTCTAATCAACCCATGTAACAAGCATTGGGCCAATGACTCCCAAACCAGACGGTTTTAGGGCACTAGGTGTAAAGACACCCCTACGGGCTTAATAACTCGAGTTGAAAAGGCTACGAATCCGAACAAGTCATTCTTCTTATTTTTCCTTAACTGTGCAATGTCCAAGTCCCTTAAGCTTTCTAATTAACCCATGTAACAAGCATTGGGCCAATGACTCCCAAACCAGACGGTTTTAGGGCATTAGGTGTAGAGACACCCCTACGGGCTTAATAACTCGAGTTAAAAAAGCTACGGACCCAAACTAGTCAAGTGTTTTTTTTTTTAAGAATCTTGGCTCCTCATTTATTCTTTTCTGCAACTCTAGCTATTATCAATGATGTACACCAGGGATTATAATAAAAAGATCACTGCTATGATAGTGTGTTCATGTGAATTAAGGCATACTCATGACAAGTGTACTAATACCACAAACATAGACAACTCTCCTCGTGCAAACATGGCATGCAAGTATCTACCCGATAAATCATTTTCATACAAGTCTACTATGCTCTCTAATTAACATATGCAAATATCATCACTCTACTAGCAAAAAGTCACATCAAGTGGAGTAATGCAATCAAGTGAAACATGTATAAGCATGAATTATGAGCCAAATAGCAATGCACAAATGAAAATATGACTCTCATCCCCCAACTTGAATATGACATTGTCCTCAATGGAAAATGAAAGAGAAATGAGAGAAAATTACCAGAATTGTAGGTGCATATCCAGGTGGGCAGAGAGTAACATATACACACTTCACTCTCTTTTTTTTTTTGTTTTTTTGTTTTTTTTTTGAAGAAGGAAAATAAAAATAAAAATAAAAGAGACAAAGCAGTATACAGGCGGGTACTACGGAGAAGCCGGTGGTGGTGGTGGTGGGAAATGCTGGGCAAACAAGGTTTGCATCAAAGCGCGCGTCTCGAAGGCGTCATCCTGACCCTGTTGCCGGATGGCGAGGTTATCGGCGTGTAGCTGATCGAAGCGCGCCTGAGAATAGTCGCGATGAGCCTGAAAATCCGTGTGCAACTCCATGAGACTCTGGTGGTGATCACGAAGAGTACGGTGGACCTGATCGACAGAGTGCTGAAGCTGTAAGTACTCCTCGCGAGTCATGTAGAGTGGGTCCCCTTGGGGAGGCACGGGGGGAACAGGATGAACTGGGTGGTCATGTACGGGGTCTTGGGCCTCATCAACTGGGGCACCTACCGGCTGCGGGATGCGAGATATGCTGTGCTGCCATTCCCGCTGGCCGAATGTCGGATACCCTTTATCAATCTCCTCATCCTCAGCAATGGGGAGGTGGTTCAGCTCAAACACAAGTGTCAACAAATTGGCGAATGGTAGTGGCCAAGTCAGGTTCTACAGAGGAGTAGGTCGAACTGCCTCACGTAGAAATTTTTGCAAATGCATCAAAATGAAATCCTCAAGCGGGACCTGATAGCCAAGCTGATACCCGTATAAAACCCGCACAAACTCCAAACGGCGCTCAGCTCGATGCCCAAGTGGAAGGACATTCTTATGGACCACGAAATCAAGGAAAAGCAAGCGGCTAGGTAGCTTGCTCCGCCGCAAGCATGTGAAACTGTTGTCACCGTGGGCTCCCGGGAAGTATTGCTGGATGAGGCGATGTATGGGTTGTCGATCCTCAACTTTCGGGAAAGGCTGATATTCCGGTTTGGCGAAAAACTCTAATACTGTGGCAATCATGGCTGAGGTGATGTGGACAACATGACCATCAATGTTAGAGAGCAGTCCAACCGTGGTGGGTGTCTCATGCAGGTTCTGGTAAAATAGTCGGACCAGACGAGGATAAGTGGGCGCGGTCACAGCGCAAATGCCCAACTGTTGCCGGAGTCGGAGCTGCTCAATAGCCCAAGTAGTGTCCTCGTCACGCTGGAAAAATGGCAGGTTGAACTGCGTGAGCTTGTGAAGAGGGCGTGAAGCCCACTCCGGCCGTGGCAGGTCACCTGGTGGTGGTGGCGAGGATGGTGGTGACGGTGGTGGTGGTGGTGCCGAAGAGGATGCACCCCTGGCCATTTTGGAGGCCCGAGTAGAGACACGGCGACTCATATCCTGTACACACCAACAATAAATACAGAAACTCGTGAAACCAGCATGAGAATCAAATAAAATATGAAAGCACAAATTTGCCCACTAATGTACCACATGCAATTCCCACTTTTTTTTTTTTTTTAAAAAATGAAATTAATTAAATAAATGAAGTAAAATGTCATTAAATTAAATTAACTAAACTATAAACTAAACTAAACTAAACTATAAAATAACTAAACTACCAAATAGACCAAAGTATAGAGTAAAACAACCAAAACTAAACCCCCCCCCCCTTTTTTTTTTTTGAAGAGAAGAAAATTAAATAAAACTTCAGAAAATAAAATAAAATAAAATAAACTAAACTACTTAGAAAGCATATGAATAATGACATCATAGAATAAGATAAAAATAAAATCACTAACTACACAAGTATAAGAAAAATAAAAATAAAACCAAATTGCACTAACTAATTAAATTAACCAGAATCACTACGAAGCAATTTAAACTAAATAAATATAACAAATAAAAAAAAAAACTAAATTAGGATTAGTGTTAGTACCAATATTTATGAGTTTTTTTTTTTTTTTTTTTTTTTTTTGCACGTGCGCCATAAAGGGCCGCACGTGCGGTGCTCATCTTTCTCATGTGCCGAGTTTGGTTCTGTTTTTTTTTTTTTTTTGAACAAACTAACAAACATGCATTCTACAACTACAAGAGCACAAATAAAATTAAAAAAAATAATAAATGATAATGACCACTAAAAATACTAAAAAGAAATAAATCAGTCATGGCTAAGAGGTAGAGAAAGAGAAATTACCTAGAAAAAGTAGAGAAAGAGAGGGGAAAAAAAATATGGAGGTTCGCCGGAAAAAATGGTGGTCACCGGAGTTTCGTCGGACGGCGAGAGAAGTGGTGCCGGCGATGAGATGATGGTGGTGAGGAAGAAGAAAGAAGAAGAAAAGGGAATAAGAAGAAGAAAAGGAAGAAGAAGAAAGTGGGTTTGTGGGGTTAAGAGAGAGAGAGAGAGAGAGAGAGAGAGAGAGAGAGAGAAATTTGAGAGTGAGAGTGATTGGGAGAGAGTGAGTTGTGTTAGATAAGGGTTGTCTTTTTTTTTTTTTTTTTTTTGGTACGAAAATAGGAAATAAAAATAAATAAATAAATAAAAAGTTTTTTTTTTTTTTGGAAAATCGGCGTCCCGCACGTGCGGGAGTCAAGCCGCACGTGCGGCTAGTCAACGCACGCCACTCCCGCACTTGCTTATTTAGCAGAGTGCAACTTGATTTTGCCAAATTTTCCCGCACGTGCGGGGCCCATGCCGCACGTGCGGCGATTTCAACTCCGCGCGATTTTTTATTTTTTATTTTTGGAAAATCGGCGTCCCGCACGTGCGGGAGTCAAGCCGCACGTGCGGCTGGTCAACGCACGCCGTTCCACAGTTGCTTATTTAGCAAAGTGCAAGGTTGGTTTTCACCAAATGTCCCGCACGTGCGGGGCTTAGGCCGCACGTGCGGCAATTTCACCCCTTTTTTTTTTTTTAGTGAACAAGTATAAGCTCTTTTTTTTTTTAATTATATTATATTATTTATTTAAAATTGATCAAGTATAAACACAAAAAATAAACATGAAAGCATGCTTTTAAACACTGAGAATAAACATTTCTACCTTCAATTGACATCCGGAATAAATATAGCACAAAAGAACATACGGAATGCCCATTAAAGGTATAATCTTCACGCGAAAATTACAGGTATTACTTTTCTCCCTAACTGTATTTGTAACTTTCCCTATTCTCCAACAGGGTGACAGACTAGGTTGATTTGGTATTCAGAATCGAGGCGCATAAAGCTACCTCAATCTATGGGGCTGCCATACAGAGTTCAAGCCGAGGTAGTTTTGAAGCAATCTCCACACCCCTGGGTATTTAAACCAGGCTTTAGTCTCGGAAATCCCAAACCTTTGTGTTCTAGGCTTTTCCATTCGAACTCTAGTTTCCACCGTCTCCGTTGGTCTCCTAGGAACTCACTACAAACACGGTTAGGTGGCTATACCAGACCGTCAGATGCCGTTCCGGCACGACAAACACCAAAGGAATTACACCTTTAGAGGATTTAAAGTCTCCTAGACGCAAGTAAAGCATAACGAGAACAAAGAAAAACATAATAGCATAGAAGGGAAAGAAAAGAGAACAAGAAATCAATTTATCAATCATAGTAAAATGGGTCCATCAAAGCAATGGACTCAATCATATCCCCATTCCCAATCCCCTCTATATATGGTTTCAATCTTTGGCCATTCACTTTGAAAGTGTGGCAAGATTTTGGATCTCGCACCTCAACGGCGCCATGACTAAATGCCTCAACAACCTCAAAGGGGCCATCCCATCTTGATCTTAGCTTACTCGGAAAGAGTCTCAATTTTGAATTAAAAAGCCACACTTTTTGGTCGGGTTCAAAGGATTTTCTATTAATGTGCTTGTCATGGAATTCCTTAGTCCGAGCTTTAAAACTCTCGAACTCTCATATGCATCATTCCGAATTTCCTCCAGCTCATTGAGTTGCAATTTCCGGTTGAGCCAAGTCGCGGCCATATCGAAGTTAAACTTCTTTATGGCCCACAATGCTCGATGCTCAAGTTCAACCGGGAGATGACAAGCTTTGCCAAACACCGCCCTATATGGTGACATCCCAATAGGTGTCTTATAAGCAGTGCGGTAAGCCCATAATGCATCAATTAATCGTTGTGACCAATCTTTCCTATCCGGTCTCACCGTTTTCTCAATTATGTGCTTTACCTCCCTATTTGAGACTTCTACTTGGCCACTAGTTTGAGGGTGGTATGGAGTGCCAACTTTATGGGTGATAGAGTATTTCTTAACTATCGACTCAAAGAAC
The DNA here is from genome assembly GCF_055761805.1 of Camellia sinensis. Lineage (NCBI taxonomy): Eukaryota > Viridiplantae > Streptophyta > Magnoliopsida > Ericales > Theaceae > Camellia > Camellia sinensis. Next base: position 17,228,259 of record NC_138968.1, read on the forward strand.
CGGTTACAAAAATGTGTACCCTGATCACTTATTATGGCTCTAGGAAATCCAAAACGACTAAAGATATTTTCATGCAAAAATTTGATTACCACTCTATGATCGTTTGTTCGGGTAGCTATTGCCTCCACCCACTTAGACACATAATCTACTGCCAAGAGAATGTACTCAAACCCGAACGACGACGGGAAAGGGCCCATAAAATCAATCCCCCAAACATCAAATATTTCTACCACAAGAATAGGGGACATTGGCATCATGTCACGCCGAGACATCGAACCCATTTGCTGACAACGCAAACAAGTTCTACAAAATTGATGGGCATCTTTAAAAATTGTGGGCCAATAAAACCCGCTTTGTAAAATCTTAGTGGCTGTTTTATGCCCACTAAAATGACCTCCACATGCAGAAGAATGACAAAATGTAAGAATGCTATGCACCTCACTCTCCGGCACACACCGTCGGATCACTTGGTCGGAACAATATTTAAATAACTCCGGATCCTCCCAAAAGTAATACCTGACCTATGAAAAGAATCGGTCTTTGTCTTGCTTAGACCAATTCTGCGGAGTTTGCCCAATGGCCAAGTAATTCACAATATGTGCAAACCACGGGGGGCTCGCTTGTGACAGCTCAAAAAGTTGTTCGTCCGGAAACGAATCATGCAAAATAAGAGGGTCGCTATTATACTCAACGAGGATTCGGGAGAGATGATCCGCCACCACATTCTCAGATCCTTTCTTATCACGGATCTCTAAATCAAATTCCTGAAGCAACAAAATCCATCTAATCAACCTAGGTTTGTTCTCTTTCTTAGATAGTAAATACCGCAAAGCGGCATGATCAGTGAAGACTATGACCTGGGAACCTAGGAGATAAGACCGGAATTTGTTTAAGGCAAAGACCACAGCTAGCAACTCTTTCTCGGTAGTAGTGTAGTTCAATTGAGCATCCGAGAGAGTGCGACTAGCATAATATATAGCAAATGGTGCCTTATTGACCCTTTGGCCCAACACAGCCCCGACAGCATAATCGGAGGCATCACATATGATTTCAAAAGGAAGAGACCAATCTGGTGATTTCATGATTGGGGCGGTGGTCAAGGCCATTCTTAGTGTTTCGAATGCCTTTAAGCATGCTTCATCAAAGACAAAAGGCGCGTCCTTAACTAGTAAACTACACAAAGGATGTGATATCTTACTAAAGTCTTTGATGAACCTACGGTAAAAACCTGCATGCCCTAGGAAAGACCTAATTTGATGCACGGAATTGGGTGGAGGAAGGCCTGCAATGAGGTCAACCTTAGCCTTGTCAACTTCTATACCTCGAGGGGACACAATGTGTCCCAACACTATACCCTCACGAACCATAAATTGTCTCTTTTCCCAACTCAAGATTAGGTTTGCCTCAGTACATCGTTCTAACACTCTAGTCAAGTTCCTAAGGCATTCCTTAAAAGACAGTCCAAACACCGAAAAGTCATCCATAAAAACCTCTAAGAATTTCTCCACCATGTCGGAGAAAATGGCCATCATACACCGTTGAAAGGTCGCCGGTGCATTACACAGCCCAAAGGGCATGCGCCTGTAAGCAAAAGTACCAAAAGGGCATGTGAATGTGGTCTTTTCCTGGTCAGCGGGGTACACCGGGACTTGATTATACCTCGAATAGCCATCAAGAAAACAATAGAAACCCTGCCCCGCTAACCGCTCTAGGATTTGGTCAATGAAAGGTAAGGGAAAATGGTCCTTCCTAGTCGAGGAATTTAGTCTCCTATAATCAATGCACACTCGCCACCCAGTAGTGGTTCGTGTGGGGACTAACTCTCCTCCTTCATTCTCAACAACAGTGATGCCCGATTTCTTGGGCACTACTTGTGTGGGACTCACCCACTTGCTATCTGAGATGGGGTATATGATACCCGCATCCAATAATTTCAAAACCTCCTTCTTCACCACCTCTTTCATGTTAGGATTCAGTCTCCGTTGCATTTTGCGAGAAGGTTTGGTGTCCTCCTCTAGGTGTATATAATGCATGCACACAGAGGGATCTATCCCTTTCAAATTAGCCACTGACCACCCTATAGCACTCCGATGTGCCACGAGGACACTCATTAACTGACTCTCCTGCGCTGCAGTCAAGTCAGATGCAATGATGACCGGTAAAGTATCTTGGGGCCCTAAAAATGCATACTTGAGTGTGGCCGGAAGTGGCTTCAACTCAAGTGTAGGTGGTGTGACCAAAGATGGTGTGGTAGGCTCTCTCGACAGAGGAGGAAGTGACTCAAACCGGGCTTTCCATGGAGGAAAATCCGGTGTAGAAGAAGAATTAAGCAAAACATTCACCTCCTCAACTGACCCATCTATATCAAAATTTTCAAACCCAAAATGAGCTAGACAAGCCTCCAAAGGGTCCTCTACAAGAATGGAGGGCAAAGCCTCCTCAACAATCTCATCCACAACATCCACTAATAAGCACTCCTCTCTCTCATGAGGTTGTTGTGATGCTTGGAAAACATTAAGTTTCACTTGCATGTTACCAAATGAAACTTCCATAACCCCGGTCCGACAATTAATGCATGCACTGGCCGTAGCCAAGAAAGGTCGACCCAAAATCACCGGGATTTGTTTCCTCGAACTGGCTACCGGTTCCATATCTAAAACCAAAAAGTCAACAGGGAAGTAGAACCTATCAACCTTAACTAGCACATCCTCAATCATGCCTCGTGGCACTTTGAGGGACCGGTCAGCCAACTGGAGAGTAACAGTAGTGGGCTTCAACTCGCCAAGCCCGAATTCCTCGTACACAGAGTACGGCAACAAATTAACACTAGCCCCTAAATCCAATAAGGCCCTATCAATGAAATGGTCCCCTATAATGCATGCAATGGTTGGGGCACCTGGGTCCTTAAGCTTAGGAGGTGTGTCATTCAACAAGATGGAGCTTACTTGCTCCGTGAGTAGGACCTTTTGGGATACATGTGTCCTAGATTTACGCTTTTACGTACAAAGGTCCTTCAAAAATTTGGCATATGATGGTACTTGCTTAATCGCCTCCAACAGGGGGAGGTTGATTTTTACCTGTTTAAAGACCTCCATCATTGCCTCCATAGATGCCGCCTTCTTATTCAAAGGGGACGGTGTATCAAGGCACTGGGGAAAGGGTGCCTTAGGCACATATGGTGCCTTGGGCTCAAATGAAGTGTTAGGGACTAAGTCATCCCTCTTAAGTGTTTCCTCCTCACCCTTATTCTCCCTAGGTGAACCACCGTGGTCACCCTTCCTAACTCTAGTTGCATCAGATGCAACTGACTGAGGCTCTAACTCCCTACCACTTCTTAAAGCAACCACCGCCTGCACTTGCTCATGTTGCTTACCATTCCCACCCGAACTCTCTGCCCCGTATTGCCCCTTAGGGTTGGCCACAGTTTGACTTGGTAATTTTCCCTCCTCTCTTCGATTCATATTATTAGCCATTTGACCCAATTGGGCCTCTAGCTTGGCAATAGAGTGATTATGGGAGTGAACTACCGGTGCTAACCCCTTAAGTTCTACGAGAACTTCCAAAACCTGAGTCTCAAAGGCAAAGTTGCCCTGAGGAACAGGCGGGGGTTGTGGTTGCCGGTACGGTTGTGGGGGTCGATAAGGTTGCGGTGGTCGGTAGGATGATTGGTTGGCAAAATTATTGAAATTCTGCCTTGGTGGTGGCGGATTGTAAGAAGTGCTTTGTGAAGGGGGTCTCCATGAGAAATTAGGGTGATTTCTCCATCCCGGATTGTATGTGTTGGAGTATGGATCATTACCCGGGTTGGAGAATCCTTGAGCCGCATTCACATGCTCTTGGACTAACTCCGGAAATTGTGATGCCGAAGGGCATTCACTTAAGTCATGAGCAGGGCTCGCGCAAATAACACATGCCTCGTGAAATTGAGGTTGATCTTGTTGGGTAGGGGCATGACCCGTAGCTAATAATTGGTCCATCTTGCGGGACAGTGCCTCTACTTGTTGTGCTAACTCTAGGTTTTGCCCGACCTCATAAATGCCCCCTCTTTTCGGGGCTCCAACTACGGGTTGCCGGACTTGTCGGGCTGCAGATGCATGGTGAAGGGAATTATCACTTAGGTTCTCAAACAATTGCCATGCCTCGGCATCATTTTTAGACATAAATGTCCCACCACAGGACGAATCCACCATTTGGCGGTGCGGCTCAGTTAAGCCATAATAAAATGTTTGAACAAGTTGCCAATTAGGCACTTGGTGGTGAGGACATTGTTGGAGAAGGTCTCTAAGTCTTTCCCACGTCTCATGGAATTGCTCGCCATCCATTTGAGCAAAGTTTGTGATGGCTCGCCTAAGCTGGTTGGTTTTACCTATGGGAAAGTACTTCTCTAAGAACCGTTGCTGTAATTGGTCCCAAGTTGTGATTGAATTAGCAGGTAAAGAATTTAGCCAGTGTTTGGCTTTATCCTTTAACGAGAATGGAAACAATCGCAACATTAAAGCCTCATTTGTGAAATTCTGGATCCTCACTGTCGAGCAAATTTCCAGAAATTCATTCAAATGCTTATAAGGGTCATCATGAGTTAGTCCATGGAATGATGGGAGCATTTGTATAGTGCTGGACTTAATCTCATAACGAGCAGCAGTGGTATTGGGCAATTGGATGCATGATGGTGATGTATATGCAGTGGGTGTAAAATAATCCTTAAGGGTCCGGTTAGGCACATTCGGGACATTAGGATCTGCCATCTCTAATGGCTCAATGTATGAATATGAATATTCAAGCCTAGGAATACGGGCAGAGGTCCTAAGTCTCCTAAGGGTCCTTTCTAGTTCAAGGTCCAAACTCCACAATTCAGGGCGACAAGAACGACGCCCGTGCATACACTACCCAAACACACACAACAAGTTCCGACTCTGTGCACTAAGTATGAACGCAAAATACCAAAGGAAGAAATACTCACAGCGGTTTAACGAAAACGCTTTACTCGTCTTACGGATGGTTGACGTGTAGACGTTGTCTCCAACCTCTGTTTGAGCTTTGACTTCCGTTTTAGCACTTTGGTGCTTTGCTTGTGAGTGTTTGCTTCTGTTTACTCACTTTAGTGCTGCGGTTTTTTTTTTTTAATTTTTGAAGCTCGGCTGCGCTCCGCTTGCACTTCAGTGATAGCTCCAATTTCAAACGCTCTGCACACTTAGCAACACCAAAAGCATAAAATCCTAAACTAAAAATTAAAATAAGAATGTAACTTTAAATTAACTAATTTCGCCAGAAGTCCCCGGCAACGGCGCCAAAATTTGATGGGTCGTTGAACACACCAAAATTAAATACTAAACTATACCAAATTCTATCAGAATAATGGCAAGTCCAGGTATCGATCCACAGGGACTATTGTGAAATTAAACTAATTTAATTGTTAAATTCCTAAATTAATTTTGATAAAAAGATTGAATGATCATAACCTAATTTAATAACAAATAAGTTAAACTAAGGAATTAAATTATCAATAATAAATGAAATTGGATTTACTGAATTGGGGAAAAATCCTAGGGTAGAGAATTCACCACTAACCACATAATTAGGGTTTCCAATTGAAATTAATTATGCTATGGTTTGAACGGATTAATGCTTCGCAACTACAAGCTCAAAGCATTTAACAAGAAGATCATCACATTCAATGTACGAGCACGAACCATCTCAAGTAATATGAATCGTTCACTCTAAACTAGGGTAGTGATACGACTCGTTCCTCGTAGCATGGTTCGTCCCATACCTTGAACGTGAAGGAATAGAAAACTCATGTATGGATAATATTCAACAATCACAGAAAGTCAAATATTTGAAAAGATAATGAAAATTATATATAAAGAATTTCTAAAACACCATACAATGGTTCAAACCTTTACATAATATAAAATCAAAAAAGGAAAAACCTATTACATGGCTAGGGTTTCATCAAAACCCTAGAAAAGAAGACTAGCCACTCATGGAGGAGTGGAAGGAGGTAGAAGGAGAAGGAACCACCATGGGAGACATCTTGGAGCTTTTGTTTCTCTTCCTTTCCAAACCCTAGCCTCTCCCTTTAGGTCAAAACAACTTCTGAACCCTAATCCAGCCTTTTACTTGCCTTTTTATACTTTCAATCTTGTCCAAACAGGTTTAAAACGTCGATTTGACTTTCCCAGAAAAAGTCAACGCACGTGCGGGAAAGTCAACTCTGCCCAAATTCTGTCTTTTTGCTCATTTTATGCTCCAACGATGTACAACCTGATTGACACTCAACACACATAAATATACAGTTTGACCAGCAAGTGAAGTTAAGAGATTCTAATTAACGGCCTCAATGACGTACATTTCAGCCTTAATCACATCCCCCAACTTACTACTTGCTAGTCCTCAAGCAAGTAAAATAAAGTAAAATTAAACAAAATCTATCTATTTCCTCTTTCGTGGGAAAACGGTTGCATTTAGCATATGCAACAAGCCTTTAAACCACAAGGTTACCCCAAGTGGACGAGTAAAGTCTCGTGAGGGTTTCCAGAAATGATACCCACAAACATTTACATATTCATATATACTCAACAACAAATGACTGCACTACTCCACTTAACAATCAACTTATGTGCCACTACAGTGTGATATTTAGACATCATGAGTCATTAAAGACACAGTGGACAAGCATGAAGGAACCTATTGAGTCAAAACCACAATTCAGTTAATACAAAAGTAAAGTTCCCTATACTTGTGCATGCTAGTAGACAAGTCATGAGTATCCTCGGTGTAAAGTGCAATCTCCATATTAGTTAACTATCCACTATAATAGTCCAGTGTAACTCATAATAACACCCATCATATACAGAAAAACTAACCTGTTGCAGCCAAGATTTTCAGAGCGATAGGATGTCCTAGAAAAGTGAATAGGGCACGAGTTATATCAGAGCGATACTAAAGCACGAGTTATACCGGACACACGTGTCCAAATGAGCTATAGGATGTCCTAGAAAAGTGAATAGGGCATTGCATGAGCATTGAAAAAGTGTGTGTGGCCATGACATGAATATATGTGCTAATGTGCTAATGTGTTTGAGTAAGCAATTTCCTATGTTTATGATTACTGTATTGCATATAGTGAAATGGACAATGCAAGGAATGCCGATGAAACGGAACCATCTAATGCCAGAATGGCAAGATTTGAAAGAACAGTTGAACTATTGACTGAGGCCTTAAGGCAACAACAGAACCAACAGCCCCCACCTCCTCCAGTACAGTCGGAACCAAATGTTAATGAGGACATTATTGCTTTGACACAGAAGTTCAGCAAAATGAAACCACCATCATTTCAGGGAGGCCTTGAACCATTAAAGGCCGAAGCATGGGTTCTAGAAATGGAGAAGTTGTTCGAAGTGTTTCCGTGCTCTGAAGCACACAAGGTGTTACTGGCTACCTTCACTCTACAAGACGAGGCTAGACGGTGGTGGATGCTCGTCCGTGATACCAATAATGTTATGACTTGGGCTCAGTTTAAGGGAGCCTTCTTTGAGAAATATTTTCCTCAGTGTGTCAGGGATCGTAAGGTAACTGAATTTGAACAGTTGAAACAGGGTACCATGTTAGTAACAGAATATGAATCAAAGTTCACCGAACTCGCCTGATATGCACCACACATGGTGGATACAGATTATAAAAAGGTCAGAAAGTTTGAGGGTGGGCATAATGTCGTGATACTGGACTGAATCAACGTTCTGAAGTTAGTTAAGTATGTGGATGTTCTCGACCGAGCAATAATATCTGAGTCGAATATCGAAGCATTGAAACAGACTGAAACACTAGCAACTAAGTGGCGTGGTAAGAGACGGGGCTTTAAGTTTAAGAAAGGCCGGAACAGTTCATTGAACAAGAAGCAAAACACTGGGTCTTCGAACAGTTCTACTCAGGGTAACAATTCCATACCGCCCTGTTCAGAGTGTGGCAAGAGACACAAAAGGGTATGCAATAAAATTTATGGTGCTTGTTACAGGTGTGGCAAGGTGGGCCACGTGGTCAAAGATTTCCTTTCCACTTCTCAAAGCAATAGTAAAGTTGCAGCTAGCGTCGCAGTATCAACTGCTCCACCAAAACCCAACCCCAAAGCTACTGGGAAAGAGCCTTTAAGGTAAGGCCGGGTATTTGCACTCGTACTGGGAGATGTGTAGAATACCGAGACAGTTGTGTCAGGTATACTCTCTATTTGTGCTCAAGATGCATATATTCTGATTGATTCGGGGTCTACGCATTCGTTTGTCTCGCATGCTTTTTCGCGAAAATTAAATACACCACTGGAACCCATGAACCATTTGTTAGCTGTATCTTCACCCGCTGGGGTATCCATGACATATTCTTATATGTATCCTACATGTGAGATTGTTGTTGGGGATGTACATTTGTATATTGATTTACTGCCATTGAACATTGATCATTTTGATGTGATTTTGGGAATGGACTGGTTAACAAAATATCATGCTATCATAGACTATGTAACAAAACAAGTTATTTTTCGTCCACCTGGTTTACCTGAATTTGTGTTTAACGTAGTTGGAGTAGTACCTCCCCCATACCTGATTTCATCCATGAAAGCTTTTAGATTGATTAAAAAGGGGTGTAAAGGGTATCTATGTTGCATATTAACTGTACCTACAGATGCTAAAGCTAATGTGGACAGTATTCCTATAGTCAGAGAATTCCCAGATATTTTTCCAGATGATTTGCCAGGGGATTTGATTGATAGAGAGATTGAGTTCACCATTGAAGTGTTACCGGGTACACAGCCAGTTTCCAAAGCTCCTTACAGAATGACACCTACTGAATTGAAGGAATTGAAAGTTCAACTGCAAGAATTGCTGGACAAAAAGTTTATCAGGCCCAGTACTTCACCGTGGGGTGCACCAATTTTATTTGTGAAAAAGAAAGACGGCTCACTGAGACTCTGCATTGACTACCGTGAATTGAATAAGGTAACAACGAAAAACAAATACCCATTACCTCGTATTGATGATTTATTTGACCAGTTACAGGGTGCCCAGGTCTTCTCCAAAATTGACCTTAGATCTGGATACCACCAGTTGAAGGTGAAAATAGAGGACATTGAAAAGACTGCCTTTTGAACGAGGTACGGACATTATGAATTTCTTGTTATGCCCTTTGGAGTTACCAATGCGCCTGCCGCATTTATGGACCTTATGAACAAAATTTTTAAACCGTTCCTTGATGAATTTGTAGTTGTTTTAATAGATGACATTTTGATTTATTCCAAGAGTACGGAAGAACATGAACATCATTTGAGAGTTGCTTTGCAGACCCTAAGAGAACAAAAACTGTATGCAAAACTAACGAAATGTGAATTTTGGTTTGAAAACATTATGTTTTTGGGACATGTAATTAGTAAGGATGGTATTACAGTTGACCCACACAAAATTGAAGCGGTGGTGAATTGGCCTAGACCAACAAATGTTACAGAAGTTCGAAGTTTCTTGGGTTTAGCCGGGTACTACAGAAGGTTTGTGAAAGACTTCTCCAAAATTGCCTTACCATTGACTCAGTTGACTCAAAAGGGAATATCATTTGACTGGACCGATCAGAGAGAATCAGTCTTCCAAGAGTTAAAGACTCAACTCATGACTGCACCGATTCTCACCTTACCCTCAAGTACAGATGGATTTACTATTTTTAGTGATGCTTCTTACAAGGGTTTGGGATGTGTGTTAATGCAAAATGGTAAAGTTATTGCATATGCTTCCTGACAACTGAGACCACATGAAAAGAACTACCCGACTCATGACTTAGAACTTGATGCAGTGGTGTTTGCATTGAAAATTTGGCGTCACTACCTAGATGGGGCAACATGTGAGGTGTACACAGACCACAAGAGTTTAAAATACTTCTTTACACAGAAAGAGTTGAACATGAGACAATGGAGATGGTTAGAACTGATAAAAGACTACGATCTACAAATTTTGTACCACCCAGGAAAAGCCAACACCGTTGCTGATACACTTAGCCGAAAATCAATTGGGAATTTAGCCTATCTACTCACCAAACAGAAAGAACTATTGTGTGATCTTGACAAATTTGGAGTTGAGATTGTTTTGCGTGAACAAGGTGGGACATTGGCTGCTATTTCTGCTCAACCGGCACTTATTGAGGAGATTAAAGAGAGACAACAAAAAGATGACTTACTGTAAAAGATCATCGATGAACGGGAATCCAAACCGAGGCTAGACTTTAAATTTGAGAACGATGTGTTAAAATTCCAGGGAAGGTTGTGTGTACCAAATGACTCTGAACTGAAAAGGCGAATTTTACAAGAAGGCCACAATTCAAAACTTTCCATCCATCCAGGAAATACAAAAATATATCAAGATTTGAAACTGAATTTCTAGTGGCCGGGAATGAAGAAAGAAATTGTCGAGTTCGTATCAAAATGCCTACATTGTCAACAAGTCAATGCCGAACATCAACGACCCGCAGGCTTACTTTGGCCCTTACCAATACCGGAGTGGAAATGGGAACATATTACTATAGATTTTATGGTTGGACTGCCTCGCTCCAATAAAAGTATGGACTTAATCTGGGTTATTGTTTATAGATTGACGAAATCTGCTCACTTCTTACCTGTCAAAACAATTTATAACGCGGACAATTTCGCTACAATTTATATTGATGAAATTGTTAGACTGTATGGAGTGCCTGTATCTATTGTTTCTGATAGGGACTCGAAGTTTACATCGAGATTTTGGCAAAGTCTGCAAGCGGCATTGGGTACTGAATTGAGACTGAGTAGTGCATACCATCCTCAGACAGATGGCCAATCAGAGAGGACCATCCAGACTCTAAAGGATTTACTGTGTATGTGTGTTCTTGATTTCCAAGGAAATTGGAAAAGCCATTTACCCTTAGCTGAATTTGCCTACAACAACAGTTTTCACTCGAGCATTGGTATGGGGCCTTTCGAGGCTTTGTATGGTAGAAAATGCCGATCTCCTATTTGTTGGGCAGAAGTTGGAGATGGACCTTTGCTTGGGACCGAAATTGTACAGGAAACCACAGAAAAGGTGAAACTGATTCAGCAAAGATTGAAAACCGCACAAAGCCGTCAGAAAAGTTATGCGGACGTCCGAAGACGAGACAAGGAGTATGAAGTGGGTGATCATGTTTTTGTTAAAGTGACGCCAATGAAAGGCCAGACCCGTTTTGGGGTCAAAGGTAAGCTAGCACCGAGATATGTTGGGCCGTACGAGATCATTGAAAAGATTAATCTGGTAGCGTATCAAGTAGCGCTTCCTCCTGAAATGGAACATATGCATAATGTCTTTCACATTTCAATGTTGAGGGATTATCTTCGGGATCACTTCCATGTCATTGAGCCTACCCGTGTAGTGCTAAGTGATAACTACACCTATGAAGAACGGCCTATTCAGATTGTAAACCGACGGATCAAGAAGTTGAGAAACAAAGAAATCTCGTTAGTGAAAGTGGATTGGCAAAACCATGGTGGCACTTATGCCACTTGGGAAATGGAAGACGATATATTGAAGAGATATCCTGAACTGTTCCCTCTGAATCTAGTATTCTACCAAAATGAAGGTAATCCGAGTTTGGTGGGCCAAACTCTTTTAAGGGGGGAAGACTGTGACAACCCTCACCTCTAATTAGTGCTAATCTCTAATTAAGCATGATAAGTAATTGATCAGACTAAAATTCTGAACTGAATGCATGAGTATGTTGTTTAATTACATTTCTATCTATTAGTCATTAAATGATATGTTCATGTTTTAACTTTGAATTGCGAATTGAAGGCCTTATCGACGACCGAATCAGAAATTGGTTAGTGTTATATGCTTATTAGAATTTATGTGATTTTATGGTAGGTTTAATTAAAATTTAATTTTGGATGATTGAATTAGATTAAATTACATTAGTTTGAGTTATTTACGTTATTGCCATTGAGTGGATTATGCTAGGCCACTACTTCTCTCACTCTTTACATTGTTTAGCATCATTCCTCACTCCATCTTCTTGACCCAAAACCGTGAGAGAGGGAGAGATAGGAGAAATTGAGTTCAACAAGAAAATTGGCTTCGAAATTTGAGGAATTGTAGGAAGATTGCAAAAATTGAGCTAGCACACTTGAGATTCAAGACCTAAGGTAGAGAATTCATCCTCTTAATTGTGAATTTGAGTTTTTCTTGCATGGTTCATGGGATTATTGGAGGTTAGAGTCAAATTATGGTTTAAAGAGTTGAATTGGGTAGCTATGTGTGCATGTATGTACATATCATGAAGTTTAATGTTGTTTTTCATGAAATTCTTCCATGCATGTCTAGATTATGGTTGTAATCTAAGAATTCATCTTGTTTTTGGAGTCAATGGTTCATTTGATCATGTGTTAGAAACTTTGTTTTCAAATAAACACTTGCATGGTGCATTTACATCATGTTCTTGAAATTTGGGTTGAAATTGTGTTCAATTGTCTCACATTTGGGCTTGATTTTTACAAAATTGATATTCAAAACATGTTATGCTGTTGGTTTCCAAGTGTTTTCCAGAAAATTGGCCCAAAAGGTTGAGTTTTGAGGTGTTGAATGCTTGGTTTGAGCTTAGAAGACAAATCTGGAAAACCCAGAATTTGGCTTCCTCGCTCGAGCGAAGGATTCCACGCTCGAGCGAGCACCTGTGTGTTCAGGGGTCCGCTCGAGCGACGGAATGTTGGCTCGAGCGTGAATTGCAAGCTCTTAAGTTTTTGGTGCACGCAGACGCACGCTCGAGCGACGAGACCTACGCTCAAGTGAAGGGTATGTCTCACGCTCGAGCGAGCATCGAGTGAGGATTTTCAACAACCAGTACTTTTGCATTTTTATAGACCGCTCGAGCGAAGGAGTTTATGCTTGAGCGACCCCTCTGTTTTAGTAAGCTCGCTCAAGCGAAGAAAGCCACGCTCAAGCGAGACCCCTGTTTTCAGCAAAATTTTAAAAAGTGTTTTAAAGTGCATCTTTGCATCCTCATTCCATCCTAGGCATTCCTAGGCCTAGTTTAAGGCATCTTAATGAGGATAATGTTATAGAACCACACCAAGTCAAGTTAAGGGGCTAAGTTATTAATCCCTAGTGTGTATTCATTCTGTTACTGTGTAGGGTTGGCATCTGAGGACGCTCATTAGCCTATCTTTAGCCCAGTGCTCTGTGAGTAATAATGTTGTAAAGATATGTTCAATGATGATTATTTTCTGAACAATTAACTGTACTATTTTCTGAAGTGATACTGTTTACTGAATGAATGATGCCCTATTTATGAACAGTACACGTGGCATCCATAGCAACTCACTGTTACTGTACTGTTACTGCTACTGTCACAGAGATCTCTGTCGGTTCTAATACTTGGAACCAATACTGTATACTGTTATGATGGCCATCAACTGACTGTTCGGTCTGCTAAGACCTACTGTACTGTTTGCTATTGGATGTACCACATATGACTGTTATGGTTTCTAAGTGACTGATATGACTGATTCATTACTGAAAGGACATTTATTCTTAACCTCTTTACGCATATGTTATTCACTGGGTTTTAGATCACTGTTTATATTTATATGTAGGTGTCTAGGCACCGGACTGGAGCTAGGGGCATCAGGTTAGCTCTCGTTTTGTCAAGCCAACCATTGTGCCTCACTGCAAGGTTCCAAGTCATTTCAAGCTAAGGCTGTTTTGGGGTGTCCCAGTTTCACCATTCTGTCTCTGTTTGTAATAAACGTTTTAGACTTGTACTGTACAGTTATGGTGTTGGGATTTGGTCCCTAACATGGATGTTTGTATACGACGTATGTATATATGTTCTGCTTATGAATGTGGCTTGTTTGTAAAAGTCTTTTCGCATTTAGATTGTCACAGCTCATTGGACATCTTTTATTTACTGTTTTGGCTTCCGCCAGCCCCTTACTCTGTATTACTGTCATTACTGTTAAGCAGGCCTTTGGAAATCACGGATTGCTGGCCGGTTACGATGCTTAAACCCATAGGGGCGGGTTTGGGTCGCGACAGTATCTCAGTTAAATTACTCCTAAATCATTGGAAGCCTAATGTACCTAATGAATTGTACTCATCCTGATATAGCTTATGCTATCAGTAAATTGAGTAGGTACACTAGTAACCCCGGAGAAGACCATTGGAAGGCGATCATTCGGGTTCTTAGATATCCAAGATTCACCCGTGATCATGGTTTGAACTTTACTCAATATCCAGCAGTACTTGAAGGTTATTGTGATGCAAATTGGATATCGGATATTAAAGATTCAAAATCCACAAGTGGATATGTCTTTACTCTGGGAGGCGCTAATATTTCTTGGAAATCCACGAAATAAACATGCATCGCACGATCTACAATGGAATCTAAGTTCATTGCTTTAGACAAAGAAGGAGAAGAAGCAAAATGGCTTCGTCACTTCTTAGAAGACATTCCAATGTGGCCAAAACCTGTGCTAGCTATTTGCATTCATTGTGATAGTCAATCTGTAATAGGCAGGGTAAAGAATCATATGTATAACGGTAAGTCATGACATATTCGTCGTCGACATAATACCGTTAGGCAGTTGTTGTCAAATGGAATAATCTCAATGGATTATGTAAAATCTAAAGAGAATATTGCGGATCCGTTAACAAAATGTTTGACAAAAGAGCTAGTGTACAGTTCATCGAAGGGAATGGGATTAATGCCTATTACATAAGAGTCGTCATAATGGTAACCCTACTTATATGACTGGAGATCCCAAGAACTAAGTTCAAAGGGACAACTAAGTTATGTATGGCTCGTCAGAAATCACCAAGGGATTAAAATTTCTTACCCATTCCTATGATGAGAGTGATATCTGTAACATGTGTTGTCTACAGGGGTTTAAGGATAAGCATTGCTTTTAACGATTACTTATATCTTGATTTAGGAATAAAATCAAGACGAGTATAAGGAGATACTCATAATAAGAATCACTTATATAAGTGTCGAACTGGGGCCGGTTTTCTAAGAATGAAGAGGCGAAATTCTCTAGAAACACTCATGAAAACCAAGAGCGTTCAAGGCCAAAATGAACACAACAGTGAGAACCACAATGTGTTAGAAGATATTTTGTGTGAAATCTATTGTCTTGGCTTACACAAACGGCTGAACAATTCAAGGCATCGTGTCCATTAGTTAGCTAGTAAGTTCGATAGATTATCACTAAGGAAGGTTCAAGGCCGAAAGCTACCTATCCTGATGCAAGATATTTTCGACTTATACTCTTTTGATAAAGTCTGTATGTTGTTGTATTTCCGTTGTCATCAAATTCCATTCATGTGGGGGATTGTTGGAAATGGTTGGAAAATTCTGGGTAAAACCAGAATTTTTTCCTAACTTTGGTCTATTATTTAGGTGGGTGTAGACACCCCATTTTTGACCGTCCTCAAGACTCGGACGTCACCGTTTGAACACTCGGTGATTATCCATGTTTGTGTTCGTTTGGAGTTCCCGGAGGTCTCGGCTACGCGCCTTGCCTCAGGATCTCTGAACTCGACCGTTTAGTGTCTGGTTTTGCACCAAACACTTGCATTTTGATTTGGAAGGGCAGGGAATGCCTTGTGAGGCATCCCCACACACCACCGGCAGTGGCTAAAGGTCACCGGCTGGTTTTTGCTTCCACCGGCAATGTATATTGCCAAAATGGCATCTTTGGCCGGTCGACTACTGTGCATCTGCTTTTGCAGATATTTTAAGACAGCTGTCTTGCTTTTGGCTCCCCTCCATACACGTGTATGGAGGGATCTCCCTTTTTAGAAGCTTGTCTTGTAAGCTTTACAAGACAAGAAGCTCTATAAGAGGAGCCCTTGTCTCCTTTGTTTAGGGTTGGGCTTTTTAGAGAGTTTAGACAGCCATTTTTAGGGTTTTGAGTTCTAGGGTTAGAATCCATACATATTCTATCTCTATACCTCTCTCTTTTTACCCTTGTGTGTGTTTAATTGTGTTTTAGTTCATACTATTGCACACAAACACCTAGTGTTCCACCTTCACTTAGATACTGAGGTTCTAAGAGGTTGGTTTTGAAGTTTTGGAGCTGGATTCAAGCCAAAGAGGGCTATTGGATCATCATTGTTGAAGAGGTCTTCAAGGGTAAGAATCTTACCCCTTTTTACCCCATTTTTGCATCTTGTTTTTTCCTATCTTAGAACTGTTTTTGTGCTTAGTGTATAATACAAAAAAGTTCTGTTTTTTAGCCCTCTTGATTGTTTATTAAGAGTGTTTTGTGGTTTGGAGGTGTTTGACCCCTCTTAGGCCTTGAAAGGCCCCATTTTGTGCTATTTTGTGCAAGTTTCGAGACTTTGGTGTTTGGGCCTCTTCACTACTGAAATCTTGAGGGATTTCAGTGGTGAAGATGGTGCCTTGAAGTCTCCAAAAGGGGAGGGCCACCCCCTCCCCTTGTTGTCCTTGAAATGGACCATTTTTGGCCTCTTGAGGGAGCATCTAGCTAAGCTTCATGTTGACCATGCCTTGGCTGTTTTTTTGTGCCTATTATATCATAATATGCCTCTGTTTATTGTCGGTTTTGGTACACCATGCATGCTTAGCATACCTACCGTGTAATGCCTTGTTATTGCCTTAATATGCCTTAGGTTGTTAGCCTTTGTTCAAGCATGTTTTAGGCTTAGTCTTGTGAAGGTTATGTGTATATTTTGCCATGTTTTAGGTCTGTCCATAGTTGTTTGGGTCGGATTTGACATGCTTAGTATAGCCCCTTTGCATTTCGGCTTGTTGGCCTTAAGTATGTGAATGTATAGCATGGCATTTTTGCATCGATTTGGTGATTTGGAATCATCCACCATGTCATTTCAGTCCCCCTTGAATGCCTATATGTTTGCCTTGGACGCATCTTTAATGCTTTGAAAGCTTGTCTAGTATGCTCCATGGTTTGCCCATTGTGCATGCTTTGAAATTGAGCCACTTAGATGCCATCTAGGGGGCCCCCTTTGCATAGTCTAGGTCTGTCTTGAACCTATCTTAAGCCCTCTTAGCCTTGTGAGGCTTGGTTGGCTTAGCCATGGTTCAAGTCCCTTTGACTTGCTTCAAGTACTTGGACCATTTGCATGCTAATGTTTAGCCCATCTTGTTGCTTGGTTTGACACCATCTTAACATGATTTTCAATGCTTACTTTGCATGCCATTAGTCCACATTATGCCTCTTTCAATTGTGTTTGAGAGTGGCCTCATTTGTGCCTAAGTGTTGGCCCTTTAACATGTACATGTATGTATGTGTTTTGGTCCTTTATTTTGGTCACTTTGGCTACTGTTTTGGGCCTATTTAGAGTTGCCTAAATCATGTATAAGTCCATCTTTTCATCCATTTGCATCGCCTCATGTTTGCTTGTATGCTTGCATAAGTGTTTTGCCATGCCATGTTGCATCCTTAGCTTGCATGCCTAGGTTGCATTGCATCTTGCATGCATGCCTTATTCCTTGAATTGGTGATAGGAATTGGGCCTTGGTTTGTTTGATTGGTTTGCGTTTCATTTGACATGAAAGTTGCACACTTGATTCTTTGGGCCATCATGCATGGAAATGCGTGATTGGTGGCCCGGGAATCGAGGCACATGCCCTCTTGAGTCACAAACATGATAGGGGACATGATCAGTGCATATATGCCTTGAATTGTACTGCCATGCTCTGCCTTGCCCTTTGTTGCTGTCAATTGCAGATTCTGTAGGAACACTCTACCGACCGGCAGTTCCCAGTGCCGACCGGCAATCCCTTCTCTGCCGATAGCTTCACCAATGGCCGGTGGCCACATCCCACTGCCGGTGGCAATCCCATTCAGCCGGTGGTGTTCCCCAATGTCCAAGGAAGCAGTCCTAAGGTTTTGGCAGCCTCCATAGGAGTAAAAGAAGGAAAACAGAGGCAGCCTATGCATGGCGGTGCATTTCCGAGCAGGACCGAGCATGCATTGCATCTGGCTCTCTTCCCAATGCGGTTTACTGCTTTTCCTAGATTAGTTAATTTTCTTAGCTAATTAGGCAATTTGTAATATTTAATTAGCTTGCGTAGTTAATTAATTTGTATTATTTATTTGGTCCCTCCGGGCGAGGGCAAATCTGTAATAAGTGTGTGTGAGTGGTGTGTATGTCTTCCAATCCCCACTTCTTTCTTCCCTTTTACTTACCTGCTTTGTTGGTTAGTGTTAAGGCATGTTTAATTTAGCATACCTTATGCTATGCATGCGTGCATTCATGCATTTGTATTGCATGCATTGGGCTCGGTACATCACGCTAACTGCATTTATACTTCAATTCCAAATTGAATACGTGCATCAATCGATCGCATTTCACATGCCATGTTTAGGATTAGCCGAGCCTATCTATTGCATCCTGTATGCGATGCATTAGCCATTCTTAACATGAACTAGGACATGCATGTTTGCTAACTAGTTTATTATTTTGGCACGGAGTACGATGTAAGTATTTATGCTTTAAGCATCCCGCATGCGTGTGAGTGTTGCCATGACAGTATGCTTGCCATGCGGCTAAATGCTTATGTGATAAAATTGTTTGAATGCCTGTGGGTGAAGGTCGGGTTGCTTGAGTTGGAAAAACTCGTTGAAATCCGTGTTTTAGCCTACTTGCGAGTAGCAAAATCTAAAACATTTTCCAAAACAAACGGATATGCAATGCTTATTTCCAAATTAGGCAATCTAGTCTATACTTGTTTGCTGTGCGCATAACATAGTAACGCTAGGCTAATAATTGGTTTAAGAACACATAATGTTTTCAAAAGCGGATATCACGGTTAGTAGAGGCCGATCTTCGGATCGGGCGAGAGGGGGTGCTCATAGCTGACCTTCCCCAATCGTACCCTAGCTCCCGAGCCGAGACAACTCCGGTTATGACGGACATGTGGCCTTCGGCACCGAGTCCGGGTTTCCTAAATTCCCCCATTTTAAAATATTTAGGTGGCGACTCTGTATCTGGCAAAGCAGTCCATGTTTGGCACTTCTTTTCAAAAAAATCTATTTCTCAAAACGATTTGCCGGATTTGGACTCTTTGGTTCAAGATCAAGAACCGTGACACAAATCGAGTCCGAACTTTAGTAGCGAAGGCCCCCTTCGCGGGCGCGTCTACAGTTTCTAGCGACTCTGCTGGGGATTTTAGAGAGTTTGACTCGAACTCATGATATCCTGTTTTGATTTCGTTTATGTGTTTCTTTACATTGCATGTGCATTGGTGCGCCTAGGACACCGTGTTTGCCATCTGCCATTCCTGAACGGTTTGTCGGAGGCTTGTCTTGTCAAAGCATGACCATAAGGCTGACCGGCTATGGGCTCTGACAGTATGGGAACACAAACCCCGGTCTTACCGGGGCACCCTTTTCGACCATTCGACCTAGTGCATATTCGGATCCATAGTGACCATTCCAAGTTAGGACAGGTTGCTTACCCGATATTAGGTTGTTTGAAAAACTGCTGCGTGCATAGTGAAACCCTAGCTCCTGACAAAATAGGACAGGGAAACCCTACCCCAATATAGGGGTGTTTTGGCTCTCTTTACTTGCTATGTGCTTTTAGAATGTATCTCTACAGGAATGTACATGTCAGTTTGCAAGTTTGAGGCCCGAGGGCACCAGTATCAGTGTTGTCAGGAATCAGTTATCTGTGGGTATCAGTTCAGTTTTGGGGACAGTGATTTCTGGGGAACAGTGATCAGTAGTAGAGTTCAGTTATTCGGCTACGCCTGTGTTTGATCCGTTTGGGGCTAAAATGCTGTTTATTTTTCCTTTCAGTTCAGAGGGTCAGAGAGTTGATACAGAATAGCCAGTGTTCCCCCTTGCCGAGGCAGGACTTATGACGACGCAGAATTCAGAAGAGTTCGTGGTTATGACGACTGCATTAGATCAAGGGATCACCCTGCAAAGTGAGGCCAACATTGATATGTCGCATCCACCCAGGTCGCCTGTTGTGCACCCGGTTTGGACCCCCCAGTTGTATCAGGCTCGCGAGCCCACCACCTTTGAATTAATGGGGATGACAGTTGATCTCCAGAGGTCTGTGGCGGATCTCGCCTACGGAATGTCAACTTCACCTCCAACCGCACCATATGCCGGGAGTTTTGTACCCCAGGAACCCCCGCTGTTGGGGCGAATTGTGATCGAACTTAGCCAACCGGAGATGGCCTCCAGCTATGGCAATGACATGCCGGCATCGACTCAAACCCTCGATCAGGCTGACGCCAGAAGAAAAGACAAAGCAAAGGTAGATGCCGATCGTATTGAACAACTGCTGTGGGCAGTCGAGGCTTTGAAAGCCGGGGGGATGAACAAGCAACAAGTATCCGCAGTCGCGGAAAAAACTGTGGAAGATGCTTTCCCCACTCCACCTGAGGGTAGTTCAAGTCAGTCAGAAAACTGGGATAGGCCCCGTCATGCCAGAACAGTTCCTCCTATTCCCAGCCCTGCACCTGGGAAAGATCATAAAGCTAAGGTGGCGCCCGCCGATCCTTTCGCTTGTGCGGCTAGTAAAAGCGCTCAGACTCCAAAGTACCTGCCCCGAGGGCGCAGGGCCTTTCATGCTCTCTACATGCCTTTGTCCAAGGCACTTCAGATCCTTGCCGAGAGGGGACACCTTAAACCCTTGGAGCCTCAGCCACTCCCGAAGAATCTCCCTACCACGCATAATGCTGCTCAGTACTGCGCGTACCACCAGCAGACAGGCCATCCAACCGACAATTGTTTCCGCCTCCGTCATGAGGTGCAAGATTTGATTGATAACGAGGTTATCCTCCCGCCCACCTCAGCCAAGTCCGTCACTACCCAGTTATTGGATTTTGAGGACACAGATACTGTAAGTATGTAGTCAGAAAGCGAATCACCTGCGGGCGGCATTCGGTGTATTTTTGGATGTAGCGTCTGGCACGCATTTTTGAGCATCGGTGAAACCGAGCTTTGTAAATTCTGGCTTGGGTATCGAGTCAGTCTTTTGTTTTGAGTCTGTCTCTTTGTCTTGAGTCAGTCTTTTTGCTTAAGGGTCTGTCTTGTTGTATCGAGTCAGTCCCATTTGTATAGAATAATACCAGGTGATTCTGGGGTTGTTGCCTCGAACACCGTTTTGTCTTGTAATTACCCGTTTTTGTTTTTGAGTCTGTTTCTGCCGAGGGGCCAGTTACACCAACAAATCTGAATGAAACAGCTGTTGCTATCTCACTTTCGTGCTTGCTTTCAGTATAAATGCCAGAGGATTCGAATGGGCTGACAGTACATCCCGTCTGCTCTCCTACGCGCCAAACTCATTGCATTGACCTAAGTTTTTCAAAAACCCCTTTTAACACTGTGGTGATAAAAACGAAGAGGAAGGAATTCCTCTGGTTTTACAAAATTTTGATCATTTTGAGAGAAAGAGAGGCGTGCTAAGCCTTTTAATGAACGAAACCATGCTTGTCGGCGTGAGTACTGGGAAGGACCCTGGCTCGATCCAGATTGGTTCCACACTATCTTCGGCACGAGCGATTCGTCACTTTCTTAAAAACTTTCAAAAACAAATGTTTTACATGGCCCTATGAAGACCTGTGTGGAACCGCTCTTGAGATTGTGCAGCCTAGGATCGCTATCAGCCTCAAGATTCAACTTGTCCGTTTTGAACCTTGAACCCGTTCAGCAAGTTCAAAGGTTAAACGTCGTGCAAGATCTGTATGGCCAGTTTTGAAGCAGCCCTCGAGCAAGAGGCACCAAAGCCGAATCAGAAGGAGTAGACCTCGCCGGAAGAAGCTTGTGGAGCAACCGGGATGGATCCTCCTGCAAAACATTGCAACAGCCGTTCTCCTAGATACAGAGAGGCTTTAACTTCAGAAACCATTTGGCATGGACTTGCTACACTTCTACCCTTTGAGAGGCTCGCTGGACCGAAAACCCGGAAGGGCGACCCAGGCAAAAGTTAGAGCAAGAGAAAAATACAAAAAATACAAAAAATACAAAAAATAAAAAAGAAAAGAAATAAAAAAAAGAAATAAAAAAAGAAGCTCGCAAGGTCGAAAACCCGCATCGGGCACCTTGGCAAAAGTGAGAGCCTAAAAAAAAAGTGAAGGTTAAAATACCCGAGTGTACCTTAACCGGAACTACGTAAGGCTTGATTCCCATGTTTGGGATACGTAGGCAACTTCATCCTGAAGTCCAGCCCCCAACGCTTTCATAGCGTCCCAGTCTGTGCAATGGTTTTGATTTCGTCCCAAAGTCCAGTCGCCAACACCTTCCAAGGTGATTGTGTCCATATATTTGTTGTGAGCGTCTTTGTCATCTCTGTGTCCAAGAGTTCGGCCACCACCAATGAAGACTGTCGGCGGACTGCTGCGGCACCATCCACACAAGGGGCAACTTTCCGTTGCCACCAGTCGTCGCGAGCCGCCATTCAAACCGGGGGCAACTTTCCGTTGCCGTGCGGCGTTCTCCAAACTAGGGGCAATTTTCCATTGCCTCTGATCCGAGGTTGCGCATCTCAAAGAGTAAGTTCCATGCTCGTTGAGCATCAGCCGTTTGCAAAAATAGTTTTTGAAAATTTTTACGAAGGTGGACTACTTTCTCGAAAACTATTCCATTTTCCAAAACCGGACCATTTTCTTGGACCCAAAAAGGAAAATTTTCAGTGCTTACAGCCTGACTTGCATGGTTTTCAAATCAAAAATCGAATAAGTACGTTAATCCGACTCTCATCTTGATCAAAACTGTTTTAGTAGAAAGCAAAAATAAAAAAATGGTCAAAATAATGAACTAGGGGCACAGTTGAGTCAGGTGTTCTGTCTTTTCCCCGTCATCGACGTACTTGCCAGGAGGGCACTCCACCCACCAGAAGAAATAGCTGTGAGCTAACAGCATCAGGCGTGAACCCACAACTTCCTATTCATTCATTAATCACCCTGGGGAGGGACGAAAAATGAGAGAATAAAGAATAGAGAGGTGTAAGTTGAGAGAAAAAGCGAGCCAAAGGGTTTGAGAGAAAAACCGAGCCTGAGGGCCGAGTGATGTGAGAATCACAAAATGAGAAAAGGGTGGGAAACAATATCCAGAGAAACTGGCTCCTCGTGATCTGAGGTCCCCGTCTTCGTTAACGCGTCTGTATGTTGTGTCTTTTGTCTCTTCCGAGCGTGTCTCGTTGTGTTTAGGTCGTGTACCTCTTTGTTTGAGTCCTTCCCGCTGTGTTCAGTTGTAGGCTCGATACCCTGGTTAAGAAAACCCCTTTTCCGAAAGTTAATCGTTTATGCTCAGAATGCTGTGCCATTCTCTATATTCGATTGTGTTTCAACTCCAGCTGGTTTCGCCTCCGTAGTCCGTCTTGTCAAATTGGGTTGTTTGTTCGGGATTTGCTATGTGCAGAATAAATCGAATGCTGTGTTATGGGCTGTATGCAGATCAATCCCTACTAGAGTAAGGGCTGTGTATCCAGAATCAGGCAGTGGGTTGCTTGGGTTATTTTGCTGTTGGCTGTTTAGTTATCTGATTATTACAGTGCGAGTGTCCAATTTTCAGACGACCAATCAATTCCATTTACATTGAGGTGTAACATGATGTGGTGCGATGCAATACATGAGATATGTAAATGTAACACTTTTTAAGCAAAAAAAAAAAAGTTCGTTTCATTTCATAATCTTTTAAGTACAAAGTTTTGAGGAAAACAAAAATCTGCCTACGGCAGTACAAAGCATCCTGACTACCAACAAAAAGAGAAAAGTACAAGAAAGAGAAAAGATAACAAAAATCTGTATCCGTGTCGAGCACTCCGGGGGGCCATCAGTCTGTCCTAGTCCTCTTCCTGGACGAGGGTCCAGGAGCATCATCAACATCGTTGTCAGAGCTCGAGCTAGTGCCGCCTCCGGTCTCCTCCTCTGATGACTCCGCCTCCGACTCTGCCTCCGCCTCTGACTCCTCGTCATCATCATCATCCGGGACTGGAGCTCGCGAGCTACTCCCGATATGAGTGCGCCCCGCCTTCGTGCGGGGGAATGCTCTGCCCTCCTCATCTCTCCCTCGGGCAGGGACGGAAGGTCCAGCTGGAGCACCTCCTGCCATGGGAATCTGGAAAGGAGGCTGGGAAAAGTACATAAAAGGCAAATGCATCAGTATACTGTGGACAGTTTAACAGTGCAGAATGCAGTGTATGAGTACAGTGTGAGAATGCCGTGAGCAGTTTATCAGTGCAGAATGTAGTGTATGAGTGCAGTGTGTGAAAGCCGTGAGCAGTTTATCAATGCAGAATGCAGAGTACAGTGTATGAATGTCGTGAGCAGAATACAGTGCAGAATGCAGTGTATGCAGTGTATCAGATGCTGTGAGATCAGTGTATCAGGTGTTGTGTCGTGCATCAGATTATGCGAAGCAGTGTATGAATGGTTTGAGGCCAGTGTTAGAAGAACATACCGGAATGCTGTAGAGGGCCAGAAGATCAAAAGTCCGCTGAAGCATCCCCATCATGGAGGCATTAATCTCCAATGACTGCCGGGTATACCCAGAAGAAGCCTGCAAAAGTATCAGATGCATCAATATTCTGTGGAATAGCAAATAAACTGAAATGAAATGACTGTACAAAAAGGCAGTAATACATACCGGAGGCAAGTCGGGGACACCGACAAACTCGTGATCAGCCGGCGGAGGGGCGAAGGGGACCTGATAGGTCGCCCCACCCTGCCCTCGGAAAGTCAATGCAGCAGGCAGAACAGGCCAACCGGTCCCCCGTCCTCCCTGGACTCCGCCCCTGCCACGAACTCGGGCCCTCCTCGAAGCTCCCGCTCCAGCTCCCTCTCCTGCCCCAACTGCTGGCGCCACGGGCCTAGCCCCCTCCGCTCGACGGCCGCCGCTCAGAGGTCGCATAAGGTACGTCTGCACGTACTCTCGGTAGTCGCCGATGCCTCTAAAGCGGGTCGCCTCCCAGCCGATAGTGTAATCGGCCATCTGCTCGGTGGTGAGCCTCTCGGTCTCCCTCATGTCCGCAGGAGGGTGAACCGGGACTATCTGCTCAGGTAACCCTAGAGTCTGGCGTAGGAAACGCTCACCCAGGTACCAAGCCCGACAGACCGGGCCCTCCAGTAAGATCCGGAAACGCGAGGTCTCCTCAGCACCGGCAAACCGGTCCCGCATCGTCGCCGGCAATGGAGCCCACGGCTGCCAGGTGGTCTGAAAGTGACATACAGTTTGTTATCTACTATTTTTGAAATATGCAGTGAAAGGCGAAGCTTAAATGAACTGCAAGTAAAACATACCTCGGCCGGGGTAATGGTGTCGAAGTATCGGCGGAAAAAGCCAAATGTCTCTCGTGGCCGCTGGGTGCATCTCCCGTCGAAGCGTCGCGAGAACGGGACGACCAGAGGAGTCTCCATGACTGGTACGAGAGCGAGCCTAGGAAAGTAGGCATAAACCCACAACTGCAAGGTAAATACCAGTGCATTTATCAGATAAAGCAGAATACAGAATAAACCAGAAATGGCAGAGCCGTGTGTTATGCAGTGTATTGTGTACAGTGTGAGCAGTGTACAGTCAGTGTAAAGCAGAATGTATGTGTGTGTCGTGTGTACAGTATACAGCGAGTATAAAGCAGACTACAGTGTGTGCAGTGTACAGAGTACAGAAAAGATAGAAAAGCGGAGAAGAAACGTACCTCCCAGACCCGCCAGTAGCCTCCGAGCAACTATCCGCTACCGCGGGAAGCTGAGCTCATATATCCGTAGAGAGTGGCCAGAGCGGCGCCACCCCAGTCGTAATGTAGGATGTCCCTGACGTCCACCAGTGCGCTGAGCAGGCAGAGAGGCACGGTGTTCGCCCGGTCGGCGAAGATGGTCGTCCCGAATAAGAACATGAGGAAGCCGCGGGCGTAACTCTCCACGGCCTCCGGGGTCATCGGGGCTGCATCAACAAGAGTGGGCTGGACCCTAAACTGCACCTCGAACCAGGAGTACCGGACAAAGCCTGGACGAGCAAGTGGTGGCGCCTCACCCAACAGATGGACCTGAGCGGCAGTCCACTCATCCATGTCAATATCAAAGGGGATCGGATCACCCCCTACCCCGATGCCTGTGAGCATCGAGAAATCGTAAGGGGTCATCGTCATGTCCTCTGCTGTGGATAGATGGAATGAATCGGTGGTGTCCCACCACCTCTCCACCAGAGCGGCGAGGAGAGGTCTGCATGTGGTAAGCCTGGAGAGTCCTCGGCAGAAGGCGCCGAAGCCCGCCTGGTCCACTATGAGACGGACCGCGTCAGGAAGCTCGTCGTACCACTCTCGAGCGCCAGTGTTCCCATACCCGCGGATGGCATGGGAATCTCCCTGTAAACAGAAGATAACAATTGCAAGACAACATTCAAAATGCAGTTTTAAGAAGCATATAGATGTGGCATGTGTGCAAGTTTGACAGATTTCGAACAAATACCGAGTACCGGTGTTCTTACAGTAAACTACAACATGTGATGCGTCAGTGTGTTCAGGTAGTTCAGTACAGTATAGCATGTGTGCATAGTTCGACAGATTCAAGCAAATGCTGGGTACCAGTGTGTATGCAGTGAAATACAGTGTGTTTAGGTGATTCAGGGCTAGTGCAGTGTGTGTGCATGTGTCAGTTTCAAGCAGATATCAGTTGTATGTATGTTTACAATCAACTACAGTATACAGGGTATCTGAGCTAAAGCAGTTAAACAGCATAAATAAACTACGACAGTTTTTGTGCCCTACATTGCAGAAAGTAAAGTAGAGAAAAGAGAGTTACCTCGGAAACGCCGAAGGACAGGTGGGAGGTAGGCTCGCGCAGTAATAGCTCGGGTGGCACGTGCCTCTCGAAGCTCCGAAACTGGCGGAGTCCGTCGGGGGGCAGAACATGGATCGCCGGCCGGTAGGTCTCCGGGTCGAACGGGCGCTCGCTCAAAGGTAGGAGCTCGACCCCGGGATCCATCTCGTGATCCGGGGGAGTCCCGCTACGTGGAATGTCGTCCGCAATGTCAGGAATGATGAGAAAATAGCCGGAGGAAGGAAAACCGGGCTAGAATACGAAGAGTCAACCGAAAAGTCAACTCCCGAGAAGGTCGAAAATGGCCGGGAAGGCCGGAATGTGAAATGGTACGAAAATCAAGAGGAAAGCGAGGGGAACAAACCCCGAAAAGGCGGGAACGCCAAACGAGGCACCGAAACAAAGTTTTGTTCGGTTGAAAATGTCCGAAACGTGAAGAAAATCGCGAATCCGACGATGAAACGGGCGTAAAACGCGAAGAAACGAGCAAAAGAGGAAAGGAAAACGCTCTAGAGAGAGAATGTGTGAGTTTTCGGCGGAAGGGAAAGTAAGAAAATAGGTTTTGAAACCCTATTTTAAAACACCCGAGGTGAAATGTCGAATCTGCCCCGACTCAGCAACTTTTTGCCGGTCGGCAATGTTTTGTGCCGGCCAGCAGTATTTTGTGCCGATGGAGTTATTTTGCAGCCGGTGGACAGCCGGTGACCTCCCCTCCCGGCCGGTGGTGTTCCCACAACCTTTTTCAGGCCATATGAATAGTTTTTGGTCTTCATAGCTCAAGAAAGTGCATCTCCGATGCTCAACCGGCCTCCGTTTTGACCTCGGACCGCGTCTTCTGTGCGTAGCACTCCAACTCATGCAATGTTGTATCCTTTGGTATCCTTTTTCCTTCTTACGAGATCCAAAAGTCGCCCCGTGTGCGTTGCACGCATTCATCGCACTATTTCGGTGCCTTACATCGCGCTATTATGCGCCTCACAGTTGCATTCTTATGCACACACTACATGCGTTGTAACACGCACCCCTTGCATTGTCATGCACATCTCTCATGCATTGTTATTGCATTTTTATTACAAGCATTGTCATGCATTTCAATGCATACGTCGCCTCGCGCATCGTTCGCATTGTCGCACATCTCTCATGCATTGTCATGCATTCCGAAACACGTGCGTTGTTATGCATTTAAGTCCATTTACATTTTACATTCCGTGTGGCATGCGTGTCACACTTAGCATCATTTTAAATTCCGTGTGGCATGCGTGTCACACTTAGCATCGTCTTACATTCCGTGTGGCATACGTGTCACACTGGGCATCATTTTGCATCTTATGAGGCATGCGTGTCTCATTTGTTTCATTTTGCATCTTATGAGGCACGCGTGTCTCATTTGTTTCATTTTGCATCTTATGAGGCACGTGTGTCTCATTTGTTTCATTTCGCATCTCGTGTGGCATACGTGTCACACTAGGCATCATTTCGCATTCCGTGTGGCATACGTGTCACACTGGGCATCATTTTGCATCTTATGAGGCATGCGTGTCTCATTTGTTTCATTTTGCATCTTATGAGGCACGCGTGTCTCATTTGTTTCATTTCGCATCTCGTGTGGCATACGTGTCACACTAGGCATCATTTCGCATTCCGTATGGCATACGTGTCACACTGGGCATCGTTTTGCATCTTATGAGGCATGCGTGTCTCATTTGTTTCATTTTGCATCTTATGAGGCACGCGTGTCTCATTTGTTTCATTTCGCATCTCGTGTGGCATACGTGTCACACTGGGCATCATTTTACATTCCGTGTGGCATACGTGTCACACTGGGCATTGTTTTGCATCTCATGAGGCATGTGTGTCTCATTTGTATTATTTTGCATTGGCACGTGTGCCCCATTTGCATTGGCACGTGTGCCTCATTTTCATCGGCACGTGTGCCTCATTTTCATCGGCACGTGTGCCTCATTTCCATCAGCACGTGTGCCCCATCTTCTTCATCGACATGCGTGTCGCATTTTCATTGGCATGTGTGTCGTCATTTGCATTAGCATGCGCACCTCATTTGCATAGAACATGCATTCACTCGCACTATCTTGTGCACTTACAATTTGTATCTCACTAGCACTGTCTTGTGCATCTTGTGGTTGTACCTCAATCGCACTATTTTGTGCAGTTTATCATTCGCGCTATTTTCTGCACCTCTCTACACTTGTTAGTGCATTGCATCGTGCTATCTTGCGCACCTCTATCGCACTGTTTTGTGCATTTCAAATCAATCGCACTGTTTTGTGCATATCACTCGCGCTGTTTAGCGCATCGCACTGTTTTGTGCATTGCATTTCAATCGCGCTATTTTGCACATCACACTGTTTTGTGCATTGCATTTCAATCACGCTGTTTAGCGTATCGCACTGTCTTGTGCATTTTAAAATCACTCGCACTGTTTAGCGCATCGCACTGTTTTGTGCATTGCATTTCAATCGCGCTGTTTAGCGTATCGCACTGTCTTGTGCATTTCAAATCACTCGCGCTTTCTTGCGCATCGCACTGTTTTGTGCACCTTACTTGCATTTTGCATGCATCCTATCGCACTATCTTGCGCATCTCACTTCTACTTGTTAGTACATTGCATTGTTTTGAATACGAACCGGCTTTGCGTAGCGTATAAGTCCAATTATCAAAATCTTCTTTCATATCACTTTGCATCTTACGAGGCATGCGTGTCTCATTTGTATCACTTTACATTCCGTGTGGCATGCGTGTCGCACTTGCATCATTTGCATTTCAAAAAAAAACAAACAAAAACATGCATTGTCATGCATACATTTTGCATCCCAGTCTAGGAGACCCTAAATCCTCTAAAGGTGCAATTCCTTTGGTGTTTGTCGTGCCGGTCTAGGAGACCCTAAATCCTCTAAAGGTGCAATTCCTTTGGTGTTTGTCGTGTCGGTCTAGGAGACCCTAAATCCTCTAAAGGTGCAATTCCTTTGGTGTTTGTCGTGCCGGTCTAGGAGACCTTAAATCCTTGGAAGGTGCAAGACCTTTGGCGCATTGATGTGCACAGTTCGCTTGCATTGTCATGCATATCTTAAGCCCCACGTTGTTGCGCACTTCAAGATCACTTGCATTGTTATGCATTTCTTGTGCAATATATACAGTCTAGGAGACCCTAAATCCTCTAAAGGTGCAATTCCTTTGGTGTTTGTCGTGCCCGAACGACTTTCGGTGGTCTGGTAAAGCCACCTGCCTATGTTTGCGGTGAGTTCCTAGAAGACCAACTGGGACGGTGGAAACTAGAGTTCGAACGGCTTATGCCTAGAACGCAAAGGTTCGGGAGTTCCGAGACTAAAGTCTGGTTTAAATACCCAGGGGTGTATCCTCGGCTTGAAATCTGTATGGAAGCCCCATAGATTGAGGCAGCATGTCTGCGCCTCAGTTCTGGATACTGAACCAACCTAGTATATCGCCCTGTTGGTAAGATAGGGAAAGCTGCAATCATAGCCGTTGCATCATAGTGCATTGTCATGCATTTCCATTGTAGCTTGCATGCATCCATTGCATTTTTCCAGTAGGTCGCATCATACTGCATTGTCATGCATTTTTGTAAATATCCATTCCATTGCATATTTGTAGATATTGCATTGTAGTTTGCATGCATTCATTGCATCACCTTCCACCTATGGCTTGCGCCTTTCCAGGTTGAGCTTGGTCTGGTATGTGCCCTTACTTTTCACGTTAAAACACAGTTCTGCATGTGTACGCGCCTATTCCACACTGGTATGTTGGTTTGAGGGTTGCGGCACCTTTTCTGTGTTACACATGGCTCGTATGCGTACATGCCTTTCCTAGGCAAGATTTGGTTTGGCCCGCGTGCCATATCCATTGCATTGTAGCTTGCATGCATTCATTGCATCACCTCCATCTATGGCTTACGCCTTTCCATGTTGAGCTTGGTTTGGTATGTGCCCATACTTCTCGTGTCGAAGCATAGTTCAGTGGACCGTTCTATGTTAAACATGGCCTGTATGCGTACATGCCTTTCCTAGGCAAGATTTGGTTTGGCCCGCGCGCCATATCCATTGCCATTTCCCCAGCATTTTCATTGCATATATTACATTGTAGTGTAGTTGTTGCATCCAGCATTAGGATCGTAGTCCTTTCCCCAGCGGGTCGTTTCCCCACTTGTGTCAATTCCACTCAATACTTGTTCTTGTGTCTGTCTACGATGCTCATAGTTCAGTTGACCGTTCTATGGTAGACAGACTTGTTACCTCCATCAATCTATTTGACATAGGTGTGGTTTCGAACCACTCGTGATTGGATCGTGATTCAATTGCTTTGCATATAGTTTGCATTGTTTCAATTACATTGCATCTTCATTTGCATTGTTTATACATTGTTTTGTATATATTGCATATCATTTTGCATCCATTTTGCATTGTTATGTATGTTGCTAACAATATTGTACCTGTTAAGTTTGTTTTCTTTGCAGGCACGATATTGTATGTACGGTTCATTTAAGGCTGGTGCAACCAGACGAGCCGCACAGGTATTGTATCCTCCGAGTGAGACGTATCGAGAATTGCATAATTCTCTTACATCCTTTCTGCATTGTAGTGTAGTTTGGTGTATGCTAGCTTAAAATTGTCGCATGTATGCTTCATTACAGCTTTCTTTGCATGATCATAAGTTATGCTCGGCTTCATGCATTGTCTTGCATTTTTGCCCCTGCCTTTGGGCGCATACCTTGTTTGTCTTGCATGTTTGTCTAAGTCTTCGGCCTTGTCAAAAATGGGTCGTCTTTGGGCTTTGACATTCACTCCCGTCATCGTTGTGACTTTCGAGTTCTGTCAAAGAGGGGCAACTGTAGACACCCCATTTTTGACCGTCCTCAAGACTTGGACGTCACCGTTTGAACACTCGGTGATTATCCATGTTTGTGTTCGTTTGGAGTTCCCGAAAGTCTCGGCTACACGCCTTGCCTCAGGATCTCCGAACTCGACCGTTTAGTGTCTGGTTTTGCACCAAACACTTGCATTTTGCCTTGGAAGGGCAGGGAATGCCTTGTGAGGCATCCCCACACACCACCGGCAGTGGTTAAAGGTCACCGGCTGGTTTTTGCTTCCACCGGCAATGTATATTGCCAAAATGGCATCTTTGGCCGGCTGACTACTGTGCATCTGCTTTTGTAGATATTTTAAGACAGCTGTCTTGCTTTTGGCTCCCCTCCATACACGTGTATGGAGGGATCTCCCTCTTTAGAAGCTTGTCTTGTAAGCTTTACAAGACAAGAAGCTCTATAAGAGGAGCCCTTGTCTCCTTTGTTTAGGATTGGACTTTTTAGAGAGTTTAGACAGCCATTTTTAGGGTTTTGAGTTCTAGGGTTAGAATCCATACATATTTTATCTCTATACCTCTCTCTTTTTACCCTTGTGTGTGTTTAATTGTGTTTTAGTTCATACTATTGCACACAAACACCTAGTGTTCCACCTTCACTTAGCTACTAAGGTTCTAAGAGGTTGGTTTTGAAGTTTTGGAGCTGGATTCAAGCCAAAGAGGGCTATTGGAGCATCATTGTTGAAGAGGTCTTCAAGGGTAAGAATCTTACCCCTTTTTACCCCATTTTTGCATCTTATTTTTGCCTATCTTAGAACTATTTTTGTGCTTAGTGTATAATACAAAAAAGTTCTGTTTTTTAGCCCTCTTGATTGTTTATTAAGAGTGTTTTGTGGTTTGGAGGTGTTTGACCCCTCTTAGGCCTTGAAAGGCCCCATTTTGTGCTATTTTGTGCAAGTTTCGAGACTTTGGTGTTTGGGCCTCATCACTACTGAAATCTTGAGGGATTTCAGTGGTGAAGATGGTGCCTTGAAGTCTCCAAAAGGGGAGGGCCACCCCCTCCCCTTGTTGTCCTTGAAATGGACCATTTTTGGCCTCTTGAGGGAGCATCTAGCTAAGCTTCATGTTGACCATGCCTTGGCTGTTTTTTTGTGCCTATTATATCATAATATGCCTCTGTTTATTGTCGGTTTTGGTACACCATGCATGCTTAGCATACCTACCATGTAATGCCTTGTTATTGCCTTAATATGCCTTAGGTTGTTAGCCTTTGTTCAAGCATGTTTTAGGCTTAGTCTTGTGAAGGTTATGTGTATATTTTGCCATGTTTTAGGTCTGTCCATAGTTGTTTGGGTCGGATTTGACATGCTTAGTATAGCCCCTTTGCATTCCGGCTTGTTGGCCTTAAGTATGTGAATGCATAGCATGGCATTTTTGCATCGATTTGGTGATTTGGAATCATCCACCATGTCATTTCAGTCCCCCTTGCATGCCTATATGTTTGCCTTGGACGCATCTTTAATGCTTTGAAAGCTTGTCTAGTATGCTCCATGTTTTGCCCATTGTGCATGCTTTGAAATTGAGCCACTTAGATGCCATCTAGGGGGCCCCCTTTGCATAGTCTAGGTCTGTCTTGAACCTATCTTAAGCCCTCTTAGCCTTGTGAGGCTTGGTTGGCTTAGCCATGGTTCAAGTCCCTTTGACTTGCTTCAAGTACTTGGACCATTTGCATGCTAATGTTTAGCCCATCTTGTTGCTTGGTTTGACACCATCTTAACATGATTTTCAATGCTTACTTTGCATGCCATTAGTCCACATTATGCCTCTTTCAATTGTGTTTGAGAGTGGCCTCATTTGTGCCTAAGTGTTGGCCCTTTAACATGTGCATGTATGTATGTGTTTTGGTCCTTTATTTTGGTCACTTTGGCTACTGTTTTGGGCCTATTTAGAGTTGCCTAAATCATGTATAAGTCCATCTTTTTATCCATTTGCATCGCCTCATGTTTGCTTGTATGCTTGCATAAGTGTTTTGCCATGCCATGTTGCATCCTTAGCTTGCATGCCTAGGTTGCATTGCATCTTGCATGCATGCCTTATTCCTTGAATTGGTGATAGGAATTGGGCCTTGGTTTGTTTGATTGGTTTGCATTTCATTTGATATGAAAGTTGCACACTTGATTCTTTGGGCCATCATGCATGGAAATGCGTGATTGGTGGCCCGGGAATCGAGGCACATGCCCTCTTGAGTCACAAACATGATAGGGGACATGATCAGTGCATATATGCCTTGAATTGTACTGCCATGCTCTGCCTTGCCCTCTGTTGCTGTCAATTGCAGATTCTGCAGGAACACTCTGCCGACCTGCAGTTCCCAGTGCCGACCGGCAATCCCTTCTCTGCCGATAGCTTCACCAATGGCCGGTGGCCACATCCCACTGCCGGTGGCAATCCCATTCAGCTGGTGGTGTTCCCCAATGTCCAAGGAAGCAGTCCTAAGGTTTTGGCAGCCTCCATAGGAGTAAAAGAAGGAAAACAGAGACAGCCTATGCATGGCGGTGCATTTCCGAGCAGGACCGAGCATGCATTGCATCTGGCTCTCTTCCCGAGGCGGTTTACTGCTTTTCCTAGATTAGTTAATTTGCTTAGCTAATTAGGCAATTTGTAATATTTAATTAGCTTGCGTAGTTAATTAATTTGTATTATTTATTTGGTCACTCCGAGCGAGGGCAAATCTGTAATAAGTGTGTGTGAGTGGTGTGTATGTCTTCCAATCCCCACTTCTTTCTTCCCTTTTACTTACCTGCTTTGTTGGTTAGTATTAAGGCACGTTTAATTTAGCATACCTTATGCTATGCATGCGTGCATTTATGCATTTGTATTGCATGCATTGGACTCGGTACATCATGCTAACTGCATTTATACTTCAATTCCAAATTGAATACGTGCATCAATCGATCGCATTTCACATGCCATGTTTAGGATTAGCCGAGCCTATCTATTGCATCCTGTATGCGATGCATTAGCCATTCTTAACATGAACTAGGACATGCATGTTTGCTAACTAGTTTATTGTTTTGGCACGGAGTACGATGTAAGTATTTATGCTTTAAGCATCCCGCATGCGTGTGAGTGTTGCCATGACAGTATGCTTGCCATGCGGCTAAATGCTTATGTGATAAAATTGTTTGAATGCCTGTGGGTGAAGGTCGGGTTGCTTGAGTTGGAAAAACTCGTTGAAATCCGTGTTTTAGCCTACTTGCGAGTAGCAAAATCCAAAACATTTTCCAAAACAAACGGATATGCAATGCTTATTTCCAAATTAGGCAATCTAGTCTATACTTGTTTGCTGTGCGCATAACATAGTAACGCTAGGCTAATAATTGGTTTAAGAACACATAATGTTTTCAAAAGCGGATATCACGGTTAGTAGAGGCCGATCTTCGGATCGGGCGAGAGGGGGTGCTCATAGCTGACCTTCCCCAATCGTACCCTAGCTCCCGAGCCGAGACAACTCCGGTGATGACGGACATGTGGCCTTCGGCACCGAGTCCGGGTTTCCTAAATTCCCCCATTTTAAAATATTTAGGTGGCGACTCTGTATCTGGCAAAGCAGTCCATGTTTGGCACTTCTTTTCAAAAAAATCTATTTCTAAAAACGATTTGCCGGATTTGGACTCTTTGGTTCAAGATCAAGAACCGTGACACAAATCGAGTCCGAACTGTAGAAGCGAGGGCCCCCTTCGCGGGCGCGTCTACAGTGGGCCCCGTACGTCGATTTTCGTTGGTCAAAGTGGTAACGCGTTCTATGCCGCGTTGTGATTCACGTGGTATATTTGGTTGCTCAAAACCATTATTGAGTGAATGAGAAATTGAAGCCAAAGTATGCTCCATGGAAATGGAGTTTTGATGGAAAATCCTTAAAGGTTTGAATAAGACTTGTCCCACATTGATTTGGTGGGAAGTTTTGAATGGGTTTATAAGGCATGGGTTTGGTACTTGAGGCGTGCCCCAAGGGGTAGCCAAGTGTTTTAGAGATGGAGGTTATGGGAAAAATGGGCTAGACCCATTGGACCCAAAAATCACCGCGCGCGTCGCCGCCGTCCGTCTGGTCAGTTGGGCGGGCTGGGCTGGGCTGGGCCTGGGCTTGGGCGCGGATGCGTGGTGTGAGGTTGAGTTGGGCTTGTCCGGCCCAATACCTAAAAACATTTGAATTTAATTTTATTTTTGGTAAAATAAAATCCATAATTCAAATTAAACCAGAAATAATCTGGTCCGATTTTTCTGTACACCCAAACAAGGCCCTTCCCGTTTTTGTCTGTTTGAATTTTGAACCAACAGATTTAAATCTGTTTAAATTCAAAACCAAACAGGTTTTATACCTGGTCAAACAGGTTTACACCTGTTCAATTCAAAACCAGCAGCCACCATTACATCTATAAATAGGGCAGCCCTCATTTGATGTAAAATAAATAATTTTCGTCCTTAAGAGCTCTGCAAATTTATTCTTCATTTTGTTGCATTATTTTCTTGTAAGAAAGAGTGTAAACACTTAGTGTGTTCGTAAGGCAAACAATTTGTAGTGCTGCTATTGTTTGTAGTTGATCATTTCATCTTGGGAGATAGACGTCCACATTTTGAAAGCACTGTGGAGAGGATGAATCTGTCTTAAGGACACAGTGTCAAACACTGGGTTTGATCATATTATTATTCAAGAATTAATCAAGTAAGCTATTTAATTTATTTTCAGTGTTATTATTTATTTAAATCAGATTTTAATTTTATTTTTATAACAAAATAAAATCTTTTTATTTATTTATTTATTTTTATTTCTAGTTTGATTTTTGTAATCAAACAAATTCTCTCATTTCCTTTAATTCTTTTATATTCTGTTTGTCGTTTAGTACCCAAACAGAATTAATCTATTTAAATACAGCGAAGATTGTCCAACAGCTTTTTGTAGACCCTGCCTGGAAATACCTGCTATTGAGCTGATTCTTTGAAAAATCATGATTGAGTTTTATAGCATTTAAATCGGCGGTATCAGCTATGAATCAATTGTATTGGTTGTGAATCGATTCATGAATTGCCTATGAACATACATATTACAAATCAGCTGATATGAATGTCATTTTTATTCTCATTGATATACCAGAGTATATTGATATCGAAAGAAACAAATGGGTATGTCAATATTTAGAAGTGGACTGCCATATATCACCTTTTTTTCCCCACCATTTTATGTCACCAAATTACACTACAATGAGAGAAGGCAATGTTTGTGCCGATGCCCTTGCAAAGTTTGAAGTTGAGCAACCGGAGGACTTGCTTGTAGTGAATGACCCTCTAGCGGAGATACGTAGCCTCTTGGTTGCGGACATCCTAGGAATTTTGAGGGAGATGTCTTAACCTTCTTCCCTCCTTTTTTTATTTCTAATGTGCCTAAAAATAAATAAATAAAATTACACGACAAGATGTTATGTATTTTCATTAATTTCTTAATAATTGTCTCCAAACAAAAAAATTAATCATAAGTATTCATGTTAAAAGGTGATATAAATGGTGACAAACAACTGGTGACAAATTTTATTTCTCTATTTAGAACCATGCCAACATCCAAATCTCTATTTGTGGAAAAAGTATTCATGTTAAACATTTAGGTTGGGCATTGCTTTCTATCTCTCATCTGTTTTTCATTTTGTGAAATCTTTTGTGCACTTAAATTGGTTCTGCTAAATATTGAGTTCATGTTGGGCACTGCCATAGACCATAGCAAATCACTAATCCATTTTACCATTCCTTCTAGATAATTTTTGGTGCTATGTAGAAATGTAAACACTTAACAATATTTCTAAATTATGAACCATTGATGCAGGGGATCACTCGCTCAAACCATTTACAATACCGAAACCGAAAGTTAGAGAGAGGAGAAGAACCAGTACAGATGAATTTTTTATTTCGCCACTAACGGCTTGTGGGACGTAGTTTCAAACAACTTCGCATGCCAGGTCATCAGGAGATGTCTGGATGGCAAAATAAAGAGGAGAAGACTTCACTTAACGGAAGTAGATTCAACAAGGCATAAATGAAAGCCATGTTGCTGAGGCAATTGCAGCGCTAACTCAGCTAGCGATGGCTCAGGGAGCAAAGATAATATCAGTGTGGTGGTGGTGGAATTGAATAATTTTGGGAAATGCAGAGTGTGATGAGAGTGATATGTATGTATCTCTATATTTATCCATTCTTCAATCACCCTTTTGTCAGGCATTTCTCAGTTTTGAACACTAAAGATTCTTTAATCTTGTTTGGTTTGAAGAGTGATGTTCAATTTGTGCTTAAATTACATGTACATAAAATAACTATTAGTCAATTGGATGATATACATTTCAATTCGCTGGTTAGTTTCAAGTTATTTTCAACCAACTCAAGAATATGTGTTGTGAAATAAATTTCAATCACAAATAATAGTGAGAAATTACGCAAGAAAAACCGAACACATTTATACGATTTGACAAGACTATTTATTATGTTCAAAGTTCATACTAGTTTTATTATACTGAAAAAAGTGAAGAGTACAATGTGTATGTAGATAGCAATATACATAATAGGATCTACATATACAGATTATTACCATAATGTATATATACACTAGGCTTTTTAACTCTTTTTTTTTTTTTCATTCTTTTGTGCATTTTTTTTGAAAATATGTGAAAAGTAAAACATTGTTATTATTTAAAAACGCATAAAACAGCAAAATAAAATAAAATAATAATAATAATAATAATAATTCATCAACTGGGCCGCGACAGGAGCAGTGATAGGCTGAATACTTGAATTCAAGCCCTACACTGCATGTTAAAAAGTCCTTCAGCTGTTCAAATTAGTGTTTGGGCTTGGGTAGGGGGTGGACAGGGCTGGGTTGGGTCTGATTCGGACCGGGCCCATATTATATAATAACATTTCAGTCGAGATCAAAGCTATAGTTTATTTGGAAGTCCTTCTAAAAACAAGTAATAAATTCAAAATCTGCCTATTTGACTATGATATTATTTAATATATATTTTTTATATATATTTTAAAATAAAAAATATAATTAGTTTAGTGGTTTAAAGTCTGTTTAACCTATTCAAAATTAGTAGCTTAAATTTTCTAACCAATTCTTTTACATGACTAGCAATACATAATATATGTTTATAAGAAAAGAAAGCTAAACAATGTAAAACATATAAACAATATATATATATATATATATTGTACAATATTATTTGTGGGTGGGCCTGGCTAGACTAGGCTTGAAGTACTTTTTCAAACCCGACTCACATAATAATCGGGTATAAATTGGGCTTATTACTGGCGATCCTCTTTTTGGGACTTATTACCCATTAGGTCTTGACTTTTTTATGCACACATAAGTCCTGACTCATTTGTTGTTTTTCTCTTTTTTAACCTTGAGTGTTTTGTGTTGTCCTAAATAGTATTTTGTTTTCTCTCTTCCTCTACCATTTGTGCCTACTCTCTCTCTTATTCTACACTTGTTATCATTGGGTGATACCTAATCCGATGTCTCTACTTTATTTTACAGATTTGCTTGCTAGAAGGTTATCTCTTATATTTGCTTGTCCTCCCATGCGCCTTGATTGGATGCCAAGTTGCTACCAACTATCCTCCATAGGCTGCAAGGGATGGGTTTGGACTTACTACTTCCTGTTTTGGGCTAGCGTGATTAGGTTTGGGCTTGGTTCATATTTTTTCCCTCCACACAAATTATTATCGAATTATTTACTAATACAATATTTTAAATTTTGATTCATCGCCTAATCTTTTAAATAACTTTAGTGCATAGCACATATAAATCAAGTAATTTTCGTATCTACATATGCAATACAAATAATTTTTTTTCAAAATAAATATAAATACTTCATGTTTTAAATTCTCCTTGAACCCTGACAAATTCAAGGCTTGCCTTACTACTAATGTGATTTTTTTCAATAAAAACCAACACTCAAATTCAAGTCTAAAAAAAAAAAAGAAAAAGAAAACAATACTCAATTATTTAAAAGTTAAACTATTCGAATTATCAAAACAATATTCATAAATTCAAAAAATCTTCAAAATAAAGTACTTATTGTAGGAATATTCTCAAATATCTCACACCATAACCACATCAAACTTCAAATCTCAAAATATCAGGCAAAGTATTAAAATATTGAGATAACAAAAGGTCTTGTTAATACGTAAAGTAATTATTATAGTGTAGTGTCAAAAAAAAAAATTAAAAATAAAATAAAATATTTAAAAAAATACTAAAATTATCACGTAAGAGCCTAATAACTTTTACTATAAATAGTTATTCAATTTTTCTCTATTCATCTTCTCTTTTATTTTTTATTTTTTATTTTATGTATCGTATCTTTTATTATTTATATAACAAATTATCACGTAATCACTTCAAGACTTTTCACGTGGTCCCGCTTCACGAATCACACAAAATATCTCTTGCTAAACAAAATGTGTGGAAAGATGTTAAGTTTTATGAAAAATACTTTATGAGGATGGTTATAAAAGAATTTTTATCTTTCTATTATATATTGTGACTTATTGTATGTATAATTTAAGAATCAAAAAATTTTCATGGCCATTTTTATAAAATATTTTTTATGACACTTAATAACGAGTTTGGATTCTCTGTAGTTATTTCATTTAGAGCAACCCTGTAGTGCACCAAAAGCCAGGCCCGATTTTCAGAGCAAGCCCACAAAATAGCTGCTTTGGACTGAGAGGTTCTATTTGAACTCAAAATATGTTTCAGTACGCCTAATTTAAAGTTATAAATTTTAATTCATATTATATCCTAATATGAATTTACTAATAAGGATAACACATATTAAATCTTAAAATAAATTTTTTTTTTTACTTATGGTACACCCTAATCCACTATTCTTATTTAAATATCTACATCTTCTTCCCTAAGAGATCAAAGTTATTATGTCGTCTTCTTATACTTCTTCTTGTTCTTCTTCTTTTTCTTGCAATATTGTTCAACCTAAATATTAGCAAACTAAGGTACTTTATGAATTGACAATTGTGATTAGATCATCATGCATGAACTGTGAAGTTACTGGAAAACATAAAGGGGTTTCACAATTTCTGTATTTATAATACTTATGTGCTTATAAGTTTGGTTTTTTTTTTTCCCCTGTATTTGAGAATTATTTTCTGTATTGAAAAGTTTTTGAAATAATTTAGTCTTTTTAGTTTGTTTATCATTTATTATTTGGATTTACCTTGAGGGTAATTTGGAAAGAATAATAGGATGTAATGAGAGTAAAATAAAATTTTAAATAATTAAACATGGTGTAATTAAAAATTGAAAGTACTTAATAATTTTTTTGGTGTAAATAGAATCCCCTGCTTTGGACCCTTAAAAAAGACTAAAATAGGATCCGAAAAATATGTATAGTCTTATACTAGTTCATTAAAAAAAAAAAAAAAAAAGGCCCAATTCAATATTATAAGTTCAAAGTACTGAACAAATAAAAGACCCAATCTAAACTAAATGAAGGGGAACTTACTGATAAGTCCCATGTACTAAGTTCAAAACCCAGCTAATCTCAAAACAAAATACTTGCACCAATTAGTCCAATACATTTTTAATTGTTACCAAAAAATCCTTTTTTTTTTTTTTAATTTACAGACACTGTTCACATCTTAC
Source organism: Camellia sinensis (assembly GCF_055761805.1). Lineage (NCBI taxonomy): Eukaryota > Viridiplantae > Streptophyta > Magnoliopsida > Ericales > Theaceae > Camellia > Camellia sinensis. Next base: position 17,269,591 of record NC_138968.1, read on the forward strand.
TACCGTCGGACTTCCATCAAACGGTCGCCGGAGACTCGTCGGAATGTTCAACATCACCGGAGACTCGTCGGAATGTTTAAAACATGTTATGAAACTGTAAAATTTTACAGTTCTAAAAAATGTTATAGAACTACAAAATTTTACAGTTTTAAACCATGATTCATTCCAGCACCAAAAAAAAATTTGAAACTGCAAAATTTTACAGTTTTCACCGCCTGTAACAAAAACTCGAAAATTACTTGTTCAGAATTCGAAAATTTTCTCATTACAAATCTGTGTGATATCTGTACAAATCTGAGTCATTACAGATCTGTTTCAATGATATTATAGATCTATTTCATCATCAACAACAACAACCATAGATCAACAACTATATCAAAAAAAATCTGTAAATAGAGAGAGAAAGAGAGAGAAATTGACAAAGATATATACACAAATCTGTTCAATCTAAGCACAGATCTGAGGATAAGCGTCTTCTTGTTCTTGTTCTTCATCGTCTTCTTGTTCTTGTTCTTCATCACCTTCTTGTTTGACTTTAGGACTGAGATTAGGGTTAGAGGAGGAGGTGTAAAGAGGGAAGCAAAAAGCAGAGAGAGAGGGGAAAGGACTTTTGGGTGTACTCAAAAAGTTATGGGATTAAATGGTGTCTACATATTCCACATGAGACCTATGGGTAATTTCCCCCTAAAGGAATAAAAGGCCCAATCTAAAATATAAATTCACAAAAAAAAGGCCCACTCTAATTTTAAAAGTTCAAAATCATCTCAAAACCCAAATTGAATTAGAAAGGCCCAAAAAGTTGAGACCCCAATATATATTATAAAAACTTCTTAAACTATGTGTAAATAATTTGAGGTCTAACCAATCTATAATACCTATTGTGTTGTTCGTTGCCTCCTTGCCTGGGAATCAAAATTGGGTGGGAAGGGGGAAAAAAAAAAGGCAGAGACTTAGCTCTATGCCCTAGAGCAAAGTAAGCCACACTCAGGCCTCGTTTGGGAACATGCTAATTTAGTAACTTTTTGGCTATTTGGCTAAAAAGGTAGGTAAAAAAAACTTGTATGTTTGGGATGACTTTTTGGCTAATTACGAAAAGATGTGCAAAAAGTAGAGAGAAAAGAGAATCTTTGACTTTTTGGTATGAGTTGTTGGCTTTTTGGCTAATTTAGTAACTTTTTGGCTAATTGGTTAAAATAGCCTCTTGCCAAACGAGGCCTCAGTCACCCTAAAATTAATTGAAGTCTAAAGAAGGAGAAATCGGAGGCCTAACTCAATATTATTGATCTTCTCTCAAGTTTCATTCATCACAAACAGTAAAGATATTTTTTTTTTCCTCTCTATTTTATTTATTTATTGATTTTATGGAACTTTTCATTTTTTTTTTTGAAATTAATAGATAACTATTATATTACTGAACATTTTATATATTTTTTAATTTTTTTATTACTCATCTCATATTATATTTGTTATATAAAATAGGTTTTAAATTTTTGCTTACTGAAATATTTGTTTGACGATGATTATAATTTTTTTTTTATTTTGATTCCATGATATTTTATTTTATTTTATGTTTATTGACGATTGAATTTGTTATGATTGAGGATCAAGTTAACTGCTAGTATTATGATGATGATGATATTAATAATTTTTGTTAAATTATATCAAACATGCCAATCATGATTCCTAGAAAGTAAATTATTTTAAATTGTGTTATATATTTAAGCAAAATTTAGTAAATTTTTTGTAAATATCATTTTTTTAATATGTATAAAAGACTCCATATTTATTGTTTACTCTGGATGGTTAGAGCCAATTCGACGAGCACAAACCTGAGTTGACCATCTGGGAAGATCGATTTGCTTCTTGGACATGGACCGGAAGTGAGAACTAGTATTATTAACATTTTCTGAACTCGGAATATTGTGGTTGAAAACGACACAGCTTTGGTGGCACAACTTTGTTAGTTTTGATTGTATACAAATTAAACGGCACCGTTTGGATTGTTGATTATTGTTTTGGTTTTTCAAATTGTTTTGTTTACACACAACCTATTGATTTTGTTCAATACTTGTACATAATAAAAAATAAATAATTATATTCTTATAATTATCAATGTAAAAAAATACAAATAGTCTCATTTGATTTGTCAAAAAACACAATAATTAATTGATAAAATTTAAATTTCCAACTCATGCGAATCCTCCAAAAAAAAAAAAATTTGTGTTACCAAATATTTTTCTTTACAATTGTCAATTATAATTTATTTGAAATAAAAATTTTATTTTTATTTTTTAGTGAACCAATTGTAAGAATAAATATTACGATGAATCATCATTTTATTTTGATTCGTTCCTTAATTGTGAAGAAAACATTGTTAGCTTTCAAAGTTTGATTGCATATGTAAATAAATTAAATAAAAATGAAAAAGAAAGTGAGTACGATTCATGAAACCTAAGTTAAATAATATAATAAAAATTAAACCTTTCAAACTATTTTTGTAATATGATTGTCTACGATTATTGTTCAGAGGTGTGTGGGACAATCCCCTGAGTTAACCTATTATTGCTTTCCATTTCAATAATGCTATCACAATTTGCTCAAGAATGATTATATTTTCATCAATATAAGAAATTTACGAATATAATCCAATGATACAAGTAATATATAGATCATAAAAATAAGAATTTTAAAACATAGCAATTGAACAAATATTTATAAGTATAAATTTATTTCAACAATTGTAAGCTTAAAATTTTGATTTTTGTGATAAAGATCTAAAATTTAAAAACAATACAATAATTTTAAAAAAAAAATGGAATAGAGACTTCAATTCAGCAATAGAGCCAAACATAATTCAAGACTGAGCAGTCACGAAGCATAGGAAATACAAATTTAATTTGGGAAACCTACCAATAAATCACATACACAAAATCCAAAATCCATCTAATCCTAAAACAAAACACTTGCACCAATTAGCCTTATATATTTTTAATTGCTACCAAAAAATCTTTTTTTTTTTAAATAAATAAATTTACAGACGCTGCTACATTCCACTACTGTCGGACTTCCGTCAGACAGTCACTGGAGACTCGTCGGAATGTTCAACATTACCGGAAAGTCACTGGAGTATCGCCGAAAGTTCATCAGAGTGTTTTGAATGTCAATGGAAGTCGCCAGAATATCTAGAACGTTCGTTGGACGGTAAGAACATTGTTGGAAACTCATCGAAATGTCCAGAATATTGCTAGAATAAATGGAGAAATTAGAGTGAAAAAATATAGCAAAATGTGCTAAATATTGATAAACTAAAAAAAAAAATGTAACAACAAAAAATAGCAACAATGAGAAAAAACATATGTTATTTTTCAATTTTTGTAGGGTTTAAGAAAATAATCTCCAATATTGATCAAACTAAAAAACAAGTTTTGAAACTGTAAAATGTTACAGTTTCAAAGCAAAAATCTATTAAGCATTTATCCTTATTAATCAAACTGAAAAATATGTTATGAAACTGTAAAATTTTACAGTTTTAAACCATGATTCATTCTAGCACAAAAAAAATTGAAACTGAAAATTTTACAATTTTTACCGCTTGTAACTAAAACTTAAAAACAACTTGTTTAGAACTTAAATTTTTTTTCCATTAAAACTGGAAAAGAGAAGTGTATAGCAGAGAAAATGTAGAAAAATTAAGATATCGAATGAGAGAAACAGATATAGAGAGAGGATTGTATTTCGACAACTAGTTTTTGTTTAGATCTAGCCGGATCTGATGTAGATCTACATCATATTTGAGTAGATCTACTCATCTTCTTCGTAAAAAACATATCTTCTTACTGTTAGTGAGGGTGAAGTAAGGAGTTAGTGGTCGGTGGTTGCCAGTGAACCCTAATCGATGGTAGTCGTTGGTCGCCGGTGACTATATATCAGAAAGAAAAAGAAAAGAAGAAAGACGTGGTTGCCCGTTGACGATCGCCGAAAATCAGAAAGAGAAAGAAGGCAGAGAATAAGAAAAACGTTATAGGACTTTTAAGTATAAACAAAAGGTTGTGGGACTAAATAGGCCACACCTTTTTCAAGGACTTCTTGGTAATTTTCCCATTTAGCTTCAACATATTTTACAATTGGTTGGGGCTTGCCTCTAGTCCATCATCTTGACTGGAGGGTCCAGTCCCTCACTTTTGGGCCCCTTTTCGATAATCCTAACTATTCACATTTTAGGGTTTGTTGAGTATATTATCCTTGTAAAAAATCACGTTGATCGAATAACGGATACTATGTATTCGAATCACTTTTTAATGAACCGTTAATTTTCTAACTGTCCATTTTTTCGGGACAAAAGTGATTCGAATATATAGTATCTGTTATCTAATCGACGTGATTTTTTATAAGGATAATGTACTCAACAAATTCTAAAATGTGAACGGTTCTGATTATCAAAAAGGAGCCCAAAAGTGAGCCTAATAAGCCGAACTAGACTGGACTATCCCAAATCTAGACTAGAGAGAATCCGGACCATTTACAATTAACACCATTTATTCAGGACCAACATGCAAACACACAAAAATATATAATTAAAAAAACAAAGTAGTAACAAGGAGTTGGGTTCCACTGAACTCTCTATATCTCTATGCTTTTTACAATTGCGAATAGGCCATAGAATTTTCATAGGGCCCTTTCTTTTGTACCCGTTCTTGCGCCTTTAATACATTGTAGCCCAATAAATTTCTTTTTTGTGGCCTTATATCCATGTTTGGAAACTTGTTTCAGAATTTTTTTCTAAAAATTTAAAAATTAATTTGGTGAAAGAAATAAAAACAATACTAAAAAAAAAAAGGCATTCGGTTTATTTCAAATTTGGGTTTTCTTTGCCCAAAAATTTATAGATCTGAAATATTATGTTCATAGGAACAAGCTCCCACAAAATGACAAAAATACCTACATTATATATACAGGTCTCTTCCCCTTTGAATCCCATTTATCCAAACCTCTCTTTCACTCCTCATTTCTTCATATCTCTCTCTCTCTCTCCACACAACACTCTATACAGCAACAAACCAAAGGCCACCACTATTATGATCGTCAGCTCCGCCGCCACTACCAAGACCACCATGACTACGACTACCACCAAGAACCACTACCTCCACCACCGCTCTATCATCTAGTCTGAGTCCCTCTCGTTCACTTTCCTCTCCTACTTCGCTGACTCCATCTCCACCACCACTAACACACCCACCGCTGACCCTAATCACCGTCAACCTCCGCCACTTCTATAACTTCGCGGCAAACACTTTATCCATTTCCTCATCCTCCTGTCTCTCCTCCCTTACCAAAACCCTAGACTTCTCTGTCTACTCTCTCGTCTGCAAGCGATGGCTCAACCTCAAATTTGTCGCTCCCAAGGTTTTGAAAAGTAGTTGCAGTCGCCGTAACAGTTATGGTGACGTAGTAGCAATTGCAAGGTGTAAAGGTCATAGCGCAACAGTTGCTATAATCGAAATCGTGATTTTTTATTTTATTTCGCACGATTTCAAGAAAGCTTACCGATACGCACATTTTTTTTTAGAATCACATTTATTGGGGTTTAACATAAATTTTGATCAATTTTTGTTAATTATTAAGCATGATCCAATATCTTTCATATTTTCAAATCATTATAAAAAAAACGTTTTACATTTTATTTCAATAGTTAATGATTTTAAGAATAATTGATTTTAAATGTTTACAAATTATTTTTTACCAATACCTGAACTAACTGAATAAAAAATATTTGCAATTATTAAATGAAAGGATTATAAAATAAAAATTTTGCCATAGATTTTAAAAAAAATTATAAAGAAAGAAAATTCATATAAGATTTTTTCTTTGGATTTGGATCACTTGAGTATTTGTTCTTTTTTTATAAGATTTTATTTTATTTTTTTTGAAAAGGAAGCTATTCAGAATATTATAAAAGGGTATAACGGTGTCTAACGGACTGTTACAGCCATTAAGGTACCGCTACGGCCGTTACAAAATACCAAAACAGCCATTACACATATAAATTTTCGTTACACTGCTATAGCATCCGTAACGGGTGGTGGTAACCACCACAACCGTTACGTAACGGCATTACGTAATGGTTGCGACTGCTTTTTAAAACCTTGGTCACTCCTCTCCACGGTTCTTCGAAGTGCACCATGGAGAGGAGGAGGTAGTGGTGTAGTCGAGTAGTTTCGCCTTGTCGGACGGCACGTAAGGGGGGTTGAACACTGTGCAGTCGAGAAGAATGTTGCCACATAACATGAGAAACAAACAACAAAGGAGGCTCTCTATATATTTATATATATATATATATATTTCTTCTCTATTTTTTTAATTTTTTTAAATTTTTTGATTACTGTTTGTTTAGTGTTAGATTGGATAGCTAAAAGAGGAGTACAATTTGTGTGTGTGTGTGTGTGTGAATGTATGTATCTCTATATATCTATTCTTGTATTCAAGATTGGATTGTATATATGTATAAAGGACATGAAAAATTTCAACATATCATGAACATTTGTTTGTTTGTTTGTTTGTTTGTTTTTTTTTTTTTTTTTTGGGGGGGGGGGGGGAGGGGTGTTCTTTGGGCTTGAAATTGTTTAATCCAGATCTTGTTATGGTTTGTGTTTTTTTAATCTGTCTCTAGGTTTACTTAGATCTGAACAGATAGTGGATAATAAATAATGGAGTTTTTTTTGTTACGTCGCTTATCGTTTTTTCCCCCTTTTTTTGGTCTTTTGCAAGAGTACTTTTTTTTCTCTTATATGTTATTGTTGTTGTTGATGAGTTGTTGTTCTTCTTGTTGTTGATGGTGATGGTGATCATGATGGTGAGTGTTGGCATAGATGAATAGATGTGTAATTGCGTTGAAGAGATAATAAAAAAAAGAAACACATATTTCAACCATTATTGTTTCAAATAGATAAGAACAAAGAGAAACCCACATAATTTGAACAAATAGAGAGAGAAATCCACAAAATTTGAATAAATAGAGAAAAAAATTGAATAGATAGTAAAAAAATTGAACAGATAGGGAAAAAACTTGAACAAATGGAAAAAAATGAATAGCTAGGAAATACAAATTTTAACAGATAGAAAATATTTTGAACAGACGGTCAAAAATTTTGAGCAAATGAATTTTTTTTTGGAATAAATAGTCAACAAAAGTCAACAAATAAATTAAGAGGTAAAATTAAAAACAAAATACCCTTCAAAATAAACAAAAGGATTTCTCACCAAATTATTTCACAAAGGGTGGATCTCTCACCAACAAAAAATATCCACTAGATCTAATGCCTCATACCCTCCTTAGCTTGGACTTTTTAACAATTATCTCATAATTTTTTTTAAAAAAATACTTATCATTTTCATATAATTTTATTTTTTAAGAGGTCAGAAATTATTTTTTTAAATTTAAAATAACATTTTTTATATTTATTTTTATCAAACTATTTTTTTTTTCAATTTTTTTTTTTTTTTGAGACACAAATTAAACAAGGCAAGGCTTTTAACTATTTTGGTATACTAATTGGCCCAGGGGCCGCTCTAAGTGTCACCCTTGACTTCTCCTCCCTTATTACCCCCACTACCATATACCACCTATCATCACGCTTAACATCTTCTACTTCATCTTACCTCCACCACCTCATCATCTCCACTGTCACCTATTACCACCACCTTTTTCACGTCCTCACTCACATCTTATCCCCATTACCACCCATCACCAACATAATCCACAAATCCAAAAATTAAGAAATTAAAGTAAAAAAAAAAAAAATTAAGACAATGACCAAACATTGGGTGCCTGGGTTTACGGTTGTCTCTCATTCTCCCTTTAAATAATTTTTCTCACTAAAATCTCAACCTCATGAGACCAAGACAAGAGCCACTCGCGAACTCTTTCTTCAACTCCAACTACTCTATACTACTTAAACATTTGAACCACCACTGCAAACTCACATCCCCTTCATTGATCGAGTTCATGGAACCCCCCTTATTTCAATAATATAAAATTTAGATTCTTAATTATTGAGCGGAGAGTTCCTAAAAAACTTAATTACGCTAAAATAGTTGATGGTTTCGAATACGAAATAGAAGAATCATGCAAATCTAAGAGAGGAAACAATCACAAACTAACAAGATATCAAGATTTTCGTGATTCAGCCTAAGTCTACACCCACAGGCAATCACAAAGAGAAGAATTCCGTTAGCAAAAATGCTCCGAAGAGTTACAATGGTGACAAAATAATCTCTCACAAATAACTAAGTTCACCAAGCCCAAAATATAAATTCTCTCACCGAATCCAAATCCTCTCTACACAAGTTCCACAAAACTAAAGTTTTAATCAAGAGATATCAAGTAAGCAAAGGTCACACCAAAGACCCGAAGGCCTATTAACAAAGAGTAACGCTAGGAATCATGAAAAAAATATCATGAAGATGACCATGACAGATTCTCCACCTTTAGATTAGTCATACAATAAAATACCACACACTAATTAAGGGATGAAAAATCTTCATGATAGATTTCATGATATATTTTTCATGATCCCTAACATTATTGATCAAGACTACCCCCACAGGGGGCTCCAAAGAACTAATAATCCAACAAATCTTCGTATTGGCGATATGTCCAGCTGCAACCAACCAACACTAATCAATAACTAAAACATAATTCCACATTTGATGCATTGTTGTTCTGTAAGATAAAGAATTTATGCTTTATCTTGAAGTCCATATCACTATCACAAACCCTAACCCGCCAACATTTGTTCATTGCCCGAAACCTGGATATCAAAGTCCCTTGAACCAAATTGGTGCTTTGGTGGTGCAAAAGGATGGTTGAGGGAGAAGGTTTGTCGCAACGATCACAAGGGATTTGGTGGTAGGAGGAGGGGGAGATGACATAAGCATGAAGTTGAACTTGGTAATGTTAAGGAAAATGAGGGAGGTGGAGGTTGTGATGGGAAGCGGCAAGGTGGTGAAAAGAGCCATAAGTTAAGAAAAACTGTAGATAGAGACACACAGAGACACTAAAAAATAAAGAATGAGGTAAATGTTTATAAAAATACTAGATATCCTAAATATTCTATTTAAAATTTTATTGAACACTTAAATGAGTGGGTCTCATACTCGTATAAGGTTTTGGCAAAATTTTTATATCTCTATCATTACTCAAATAATAATGTTAAAGGGTTGGCCCATGTTTTACTATGTTGGCCCATTTCTCTAACCTAGCATATTAAGAGCATCTCCAATGCACTAGGCATATAATACTTGCTAGTTAAAATGCCTAGTGTGATTAATTTTTTTCAATTCCAATGCACTAGGCATATGATTAGGCATTTTGGCTCAACTCATATTCACTAGCTACATGTAGCTAGCCTTCAACGCTAGGCAAAATGTATTCAATCATTAGGATCATTTCCCTCCATCTTTGTTGTTGACGTGGCATTCTATAAAATTAATAGTATTTGGATAAATAGCTAAAATAAAGAGCATGGTTGGAGTAAAAATATGAAATAGTTAATAGGCAAAATAAAATATATACTTTAGGCCGAGCACTACAACCAATAAGTTTTTTATGGACAAATTATTGTTCAACTCCATTAGGGACTAAATTGGATTAGCAATTCGGTGGGCTTAGCATAAATCATGTTTAGTAGCAAAAAAATGCAATGGGAAAATCCCCGAACTGAAGGGAATTATCATTCCCCCACCTGGGGGGGTTGAGGGTGGAAGGATAATTTTGCTCCTCACTTTACAAAAATAAAAAGGGTTAAATTCATTTTATCCTTTTATGATTTGAGGCCAAAACCATTTATGGTTTAAATACAGGTAGAAAGTCCTTATATGGTTTTAGATTAAAGTTACATCGTTGGTTTTTCTTTTCAAATTAACAGAAGATGTATTACACATACTAATTTTTAGAGTGTGTTTGATTTTATGAAAAAATAAAGTGAAATTAACACAACAAAAAGATCATTTTAGTCTTATTTCTTCCAATCCTAAAATTAAATTAATATGTTAATTAAAATAAAATAAATTAAAGATTAATCTAAATTATAAAATAAAATTAAAGATTGCCTTAAAATATAATTAAATAAAAATATAAAGTAAATAATAATTAAGAATTGATATAAAATATAATTAAATTAAAATTAGATTAACATGCTAGGATTTATAATTAAGAGAATTAAGAATTTAGGATTAATTATGATCTAAAATATAATTAGATTAAAATTATATTAAAATTCTAAGAATTACAATAAATAATTAAGAATTGAGGATTAATTGTGATATAAGACAATAATTAAATTAAAATTAAAATTGAATTTTAAGAATTATAATAAATAACTAATAAAATTTGCTAATCAAAAAAATAAATTACTAATAATTTATGATTAAGTGTATTTTAATTGAATTAATGTTAGATATTATAAATTATGTGTATGAGAGAGGAAAGAGAAAAAAATAATGAAAATGATATAAGATTTGAGAGTATTATAGTCATTTTACGTCTATAGTTAACGATATTAAGAGATATACTTTAGTCCAAAATTATATGAGATTTTTTTGACTATATTTGAACCATAAGAAGTAAAATGTTTTGGTCTCAAACCATAAGGGGGTAAAATGAATTTAACCCAATAGAAAATTAACATTTTATATAATGAGGATCTTTATGTATTTTTATAGATTTAATATCAACCAACAAACAAACACCATTTATCATATATTTTCAACCGAATACTACGGTACTAGTAATCTCATTTCACCCTACTTATAATTTCAATCAACTTAATCTGACAAACAAATATGATCTAAAGGATGAAATAGAAAATTCAACTATAAAATTAAGAACATCGTAAAATTCCCTCCAATTATCTAACGGTGAGGGGTTCAATTAAATGCAAGACAAATGTCAAGGAAAGTCGACTAATTTTTCAATATAAATAAGGTCACACCCTTTGTCAGCTAACATCATTTAGTGCAATGGTGAATTACCAATAATGTCTTTTTTGAGATTCTAATTTTCATTATGTGAGAAGAACAAATAGAAGTGGAAACAAATGTAATTTTATTTCTAGAAATACAAAAAAAAAAAAAAAAAACCTAGTGACAAATACAAAAGATTTCCTATTTCCAACGACAAATTTTCAATAATAAACAAAAACCTCTTCAATGAAACCCCCCCCCCCCCTCCCAAAAAAAAAAGCACCCAAAACCAAACCCCCAAAACTTAAATTCTCACACTAGTGCCTTTTGTGTAAACTATAGGAATAATACTAGGAGTCATGAAAAAAATATCATGAAATACCAAGGGACCCATCGATGGCAAGCCTCTCTCTCTTTCTCAACCATAGCACAAAGACCCATCAATGATATCACAGAAGACCCAGAACTGCAGTGTGGTGGAGGTAGATTGAGGCTAAGGCGGGGCGATGGAGGAATAGGAGACTACTCCGGCACAATAGAGGCGGAGAGGCAATGTGACAATGACGACAACGAAGGCGAAGATGTGCTGCATTAGATGTTTCTATGGCCTTAATTGCCAGTTGTCGCAATTCCCATGGATAGAGATGATGAGTTCTAAAGAAATGGGTTTTGCTTGATTTTCTCTTGAGATACTGTATAAAATAAAATAAAGAAATTGTATACACATTCTGTTGGTGATAATTACAAATAAAACATCAGAAAATACAAATAATAAAAATTACAATAACTATTGAAAGGGCTGAGGCGTGGGAAATCCACTCTCTTTAAGGAGATTCAAGCTCTCTGCGGTTAGGCAAAGCCTCACACAGGTGCAGCATAAAAACCTTGACTTGTCCCCCCCAAGATACAACAGCCCGACTAAGTCGTATGACTCACAATACTGCACAAATTGGTTAAACCCAAAACTTTATCACATACATCTTTTATTTCTTTGCCTAACAATCTCACCCAAAAATAATAAAACAACAAAACCTTCTTATATTTTCCAAGATAAGAGGTTAGCTCAATTTATAGGAGAGGAAAACTTGGTGGCAAGTGTCTTGGAGGAGAGGAAACTTGGTGGGCAAATTTCTTGGAGGAGAAGAAAACTTGGTGGGCAAGTTGCTTGGAGGAGAAGAAAAGAGAACTTAGAGAGAAAGAAACTTTTCTTAGAAGCAAAGAAAGGTAGCTTAGAGAACACGTTGCTTGGAGCCCAAGCACTATATAATCTATAACACATTATAATATTAAAATATCTGCTAACATTCCCCCACCTATTTTAATATTATAGGTAACAAAATCTGAGATTATTAGGCAAATAAGGATATTATGCATCATGGTAGGTGTGCTCTGCATTGAACCTCCATTAGTGAAATAATAATATCTACTCTAGAGCCAATAGTATGCTCAGCATTGAACTATGACTGCTTAAGGGAAATAAATAATTATTGCACACACATAATATTCCAGGTGTTCATATAAGCTTTAATAGCCAGGACATTATGGCCTTGTGCGATCTCAAGATTCATAAGTGTGTTTGAGAATTAGCTCAAATCTCATAGGTAGCGGCCCCACTACCACACTCACATAGGTGAATTCTGTCAAGGGTGCTCCTGTAACTATGACACCCCACTCAATAAGAGCTACATAAATTCATTAAGAGTTTTTTTTAATAACTTAACCTCTATAGCGTTACAGGATAAATGCACTTACATCATAGAGATGGGTAAAAAATAATTTAGTGCATTTCTCACGGTCATCATATGATCTTTCTTCTCATTGAACCCAGTTACAGGATCTCTGGTCCTTGTGTTGAGTATTCTCATACATGGCTCCTGCTATATTCAATGGGTTTCAACGCCATCCCTCTCGATGTATTTCAGACTCTATCTCTTGCTAAGGCCTTAGTTAATGGATCTACAAGATTATCACCAGATTTAATATAATCCACATTTATGATGCCATTATTCATATGAGATCCCACAGTACTGTGTTTTCTTCTGATAGGCCTGGATTTATCGTTATAATAACGGTTATTAACTCGACCAATTGCTGCGATGCTATCACAATGAATCAATATAGGTGGAATCGATTTTTCCCAACAAGAGATTTCATTTAACAAATCTCTTAACCAATTTGCTTCTTCACTAGTTGTAGGTAAAGTAATAAGTTCAGCCTCCATTGTTGAATTAGCAATAATGGTTTGTTTTTTCGATTTCCAACTTATAGCATCACCTCCCAAGGTAAATAAGTAACCAGTGGTTGATAATGAATCACCTGACAAGGTATTCAAATCTATATCACTGTAACCTTTAAGTACTGCAGGATACTTATTATAAAACAAGCCATATTTTGTGGTACCTGATAAATATTTCATAATCCGTTCAATGGCTAGCCAGTAATCACTGCTAGACTTACTAGTAAACTTGCTAAGTACTCCAACTTCATAGGCAATGTCAGGTTTAGTACAGTCAATCGCATAACGTAAGCTACCAATCATACTAGCATATTCCTTTTGACTAATATCATTCTCATCATTTTCAATAGGAAATAAACGCACATGAGGACCAAAAGGATTAAGAACATGCTTGCACTTATAAAAATTATATTTTCTCAAAATTTTCTCAACATAATGCGACTGATCAAGAAATATATCATCACAGGTTTTGGTAATTTTCATTCCCAAAATATAATTAGCCTCACCAAGATCTTTCATATCAAAATGGCTATTAAGCATATTTTTAGTTTCCACGATGATATGCAAATTAGAGCCAAATATAAGTAAACCATCCACATAGAGGCTAATAATGACATGTGAATTTTATTCAGATTTATAGTGGATGCATTTATCACATTCATTAGTTTTATAGCCATTCTCAATCATGCAGGAATCAAATTTCTTATGCCATTGTTTAGGGGCCTGTTTTAAGCCATATAGGGATTTAACTAGCTTGCACACTTTGCTTTCTTGACCAGGTTTCACGAAACCCTCAGGTTGATCCATATAGATTTCTTCATCCAGGTCTCCATTTAAAAAGGCTGTTTTAACATCCATTTGATAAATTTTTAGATCATGAATTGCAGCCACTGCAATTAATAATCTAATGGATGTAACTCTAGTAACCGATGTAGACACCCTATTTTTGACTGTTCTCGAGACTTGGTTGTGCTTGCAGGTACATCCAACAACTAGTTCGATTGCTCGTTGGGTACTCGACTTTCACGGCGGAACGTCACAAGTTTAAGCTTTCCAAATCCTGTATCATTTCTGCCCCATTCTTGGACCATGTGTTGGTTCTTCCAGCATACTCATTTTGGTGCACTGCCAGCCACTGCCGGCCATTCTTTTGTCGTTGCCGGCCATTGATGATGCCTACCGGCCATCAATGAGCCACTGCCGGCCACCACTGATGGCTGGCAGAACCCTTGTCACAGCAGGTTTCACGCCAGATCTTTTGAGCCAGCTGGTTTTCACTCATCTCTCATCCATACACGTGTATGGAGGGATGAGCTCCTTTCCAAGCTTGTTTAACAAGCTTTGCATTGTTTTTCTTCTATATAAGGAGAGGCCTTTCCTCTCTATCAGAGGGTCAGCCATTTTAGAGAAGATATATATATATATATATCTCTATATATATTTATCATTCTCTCTCTCTATATTGCATAGAATAGTGCTCTAAAGTCCATTTTTCTTACACTTTTGCACTACAACACATAGAGATACACCACCATCTTTGGGCTGAGGTTCTTGGGAGTGTTACTTGAGCTTTGAAAGTTGGTTTTTAGCCTCAGAGCTTGCTGGTTTCGAAGTTGAACTTCAAGGGTGAGTATATTCCACTTTTTAGCATTTATTTGTACCTCATTTTGGCCATCCTTACATATTGTTTTAGGCCTTTCTTTCAACTGAAAAAAGTTCTTTTTTTAAGTGCTTTAGATCTTTGTTTGAGGTCATTTTTTTGTTGGGGTTTGTTTACCCCCTCTTAGGCCTTGTTAGGTCTTATTTTGAGCCATCCCCTTAGGCTCTTGTTGAAGCCTTTGCATGAACTTTCTACCACTGAAATCCAGAGGATTTTCAGTGGTGGAAAGGTGGTTTTGGTGTCCTAAATAGGAGAGGGTCATCCCCTCTCCTTTGTGTCTTGTTTACTTGCTTTGAATGCCTCATGTGTGAGCACCTTTGGTAAGTTTATGTTAGCCATATCTTAGCTTGTATTTGGCCTTATTTTAGCATGGCATGCCACTATTTTTACTTGGTTTGGTCACTCCATGCATGCCTAATACACTTGTAGTGCAAATCTCATAAACTAGTGTTATATGCCTCATGTTTGAGCATGTCTTTCTAGCTTGTTTTGGGGCCATTTCTGTCGGTTTTTGGTGATTTTTTTGCCATGTCATATCTCTGTTAGGGTTTGGTTTGGTCACCTCTTGCATGTTCCATGCACTTGTAGTGTAATCCTCTCTATTGCCTTAACATGCATCATGCTTTAACATGTCATTCTAGCATGCTTTTGGCTTAACTCTGAGGAGACTTTGTTCATGTTTTAACATGTTTAAGGTCTAATTTGTGTTGTTTTGGTCATACATGGCTTGCTTTGTGTAGCCTTGGTTCAATCTAACTTGTTGGCTTTGTGTATTGAGTCCACTAGCATGCGTTACTTGGCCTATTTGAATGATTTGGCATCACTTGTTATGTTATTTCAGTCCATGTAATGTGGTCATACACTTGCTTTTGACATGCTTTCAATGCGTTGGAGGGTTTACCCCATTTATGTCTTAACATGAATCATTGCTTATGCCTTCATGCCATAGCTTGTGAGCTATCATTTCAATGTTTATTTGGGGTTATTATGCCATGATAAAACTCTGATTTTTATTGGTTAAGTCATTCCATGCTTGGTCTTAATAGGTGTAGTGTAATCCACCTTATTTGCCTTGTATGCATCATGCTTCATGCTCACCATGCTAGCTTGTTTTGGCTTACTTCCATACATGTTTTAGTCTCATTTTAACATGTTCTAGGACTGTTTTGGGTTGCCTTAACCACGTGCTTCATGTTTTGTGTACTTGTAGTATAAATGCTCTCGCTTGCCTCAAGCTTTGAGCACTTTTGCATGCTTCATTTGTGTTGTGTACATGATTTGGCACCACTTAACATGACATTTCAGAGCCTATAGCATTGCCATATTCCCACTTCAATCATGCTTTAAGTGCCTTTGACTGTTGTGCATTGTTGCCTAGTTTATGGCTTAGCTTGTATGCTTGCATGCCTAGGTCTTTGGGCCCTCATCTCAGCATGTTTAGGTCCTTAGTTTGACCTATTTGAGCTCTGTCCGTGCTTAGTTCATGCATTTGTGCCATGTATTGCATGCCTCCTTTGTCGTCCTCTTTATTAGCCTTCATGCTTATGGACCTTTGTATGCTTTACTTGTGTTGTTTAATCAATTTGGCATCATTTCTTACCTCATTTCAGTGCACTTAGTGTTGTTACACTTCTATGCTCTTCACTCTTTAGGTGTTCTTGTGAGTTACACCTTAGTGCCTTAATTGGTGAGCCAATTGGCATGCATGCTTGTATGTGTTTTTGGTGCCTTCATTTTAGCATTTTGGCCACTGATTTGGGCATAGCCGAGGTCTGTCCATTTTGGTTTAAGCCCATTGAGCATGTTTGATTACATGTTGTTTGCATGCTTGCATTACATCGCATTATGTATGCCATGTTCATAGCATTGTGTATACCTTATACTTTGCATTGTGTATGCTGAGGTTACATAGCATTGAGCATGCCATCATTTGCATTGTGCATACTAATTGACATTTGCATTGTGTATGCTCAGTTGTTGCATGCATTAGCATTGTGCATGCCATTAGCCTTGCTAGGTTGTTCATATTGCATTAGCATCGTGTTTGGCACACCTTGCATTGCATCGTTGTTTGGATTAAGTTTTAATTTGAGCACGAGAAACGATGGACGTTTCATACTTCAAGTGATGAAACGTGTCTCAATTTTCGGTCGCCGACGCTCTTGATCACACATGATAGAGTTTTAGGCTTTATGTATTTATTTGTGCATTCATTTCACATTGATTTGCACAAGTTGGATCTTTGGCCATCATGCATCGGGATGCGTGATTGGTGGTCGTGGATCCGATTATGCCTCCCCTTTTGATATTTTGAGTTGATATGGGGTGGCATAGTGCATACATACCCTTGGGAGACCCTCCCTTTCCTCTCTTTTGTGCTCTATTGCAGCTTGGTGTCCCAGCACATCAGTGGCCAGCACTCTTTTGTTGATGGCCGGTAGTGTGCATTCTTGGCCGGCAGGATGGTCGGCAGCAGCTCCCCATGGCCGGCAGGCCACTGATGCACTCCCCAGCATGTTTTTGGTAAGACCCAACAGCTAGTTCTCAAGGACACCCTGTAGACAGAGCCTCAAGAGAGCAACCGGAGAGCTTACCGGGACGGGAATTGAGCATGCATGTTCAAACTTCTTCAACTTGCTGCGGCAATTTTGGTTTAGAGTTTTACTTGTTAGTTAGCATTTGGTTTTGTAATTTAATTAGTTAATTTGTTAATTAATTAAGTGATGTAATAATTAGTTGTAGCTAGTTATTCATTCAGTTATGTAATAATTAATTAGCTTGTTAGTTAGTTAATTAGTTGGCATGTATTATTTATTCGGACCCTCCGCCGAGAGGGTGAACTTTGTAATAAGTGTGCGTGAGTGTGTAAATGTCTTCCAACCCCACGTCTTTCTCCCTTTTACTTAACTGCTTTTGATGGTTAGTTTTAGGGCATGTTTCACTTAGCATACTTATGCTTGCATGTTTGCATCATTCATCTGTATTGCATGCACCGGGCTCGGCGTATCATACTACCTGCATCGTATCTCAATACCTATTTGAATACGTGTATCGATTGTTACATCTCATATGCCATTTTAGAATAGCCGAGCCTATCTTAGTTGCATTTTTTTGCCTGCGTTGCATTAGCTATCTTAACATGAACTAGGATCATACATTGATTACTAACTAGTTTCTATGTTGGCTTGGAGTACTCGGTGAGTGCTTATGCTTTAGCATACTGCATGTATGTTAATGTTGCCAAGAAAGCATGCTTGCCATGAGGCTAACTGCTTATTTGATATAATTGCCTGAATGCCTGTGGGTGAAGGTTGGGTTACTTGAATTGAAATAATTTATCGAAATTTGTGATTTAGCTTACTTGCTGTATACGTCCCCCGAACGCACCGGGAGGATGAGTCTCGTTCTGTTCGTTTGTGGGTTGGCTACAGTTCGGACTCGAATAATTGTCACGGTTCTAAATCTGAACCAAAGAGTCCAAATCCGGCAAATCGTTTTGAGAAAATAGATTTTTAGAAAAGAAGTGCCAAACATGGACTGCTTTGCCAGATACAGAGTCGTTACCTAAATATTTTATTTTGGAGGAATTTAGGAAACCCTGACTCGTTTGTCTAAGGCCACGTGTCCGTCATCACCAAAGTTGCCTCGACTCGGGAACTTGGGAACGATTGGGGAAGGTCAGCTATGAGCACCCCCTCTCGCCCGATCCGAAGATCGGCCTCTACTAACCATGATATCTTATTTTGAAAACATTATGCATTCTTATACTGGTTATTAGCCTAGAATTACTATGTGATGCGCACAGCAAAACAAGTATAGACCAAATTGCCTAAGTCGGAACAAAGCGTCGCATTTCCGTTTGTTTGGAAAATGGTTTGAATTTTGCTACTCGCGAGTAGACTAAAATACGGATTTCGATGGATTATCCCAATTCAAACAATCCAACCTTCACCCACAGGCATTTATGCAGTTATATCACATAAGCATATAGCCACATGGTAAGCATGCTATCATGTTAACATTCACACTCATGCGAGATGCTAAAGCATAAATACTTACATCGTACTCCGTGCCAAAACAGTGAACCAGTTAGTAATCATATGCATGATCTTAATTCATGTTAAGGTGGCTAATGTATCTCATACAAAATGTCACTAGAATAGGCTCGGCTAATCTATGAATGGCATGTGAGATGCAACAGATAACATGTATTCAAGTTTGATTTGAAATACGATGCAGTTAGTATGATGCGCCGAGCCCGGTGCATGCAAGACTGATGAATGATGCAAACATATGAGCATAAGTATGATAATTGAAACATGCCCTAATACGAACCATTGAAAGCAGGTAAGTAAAAGGAAGAAAGAAGTGGGGGTTGTAAGACATACACACACGCATCCACACTTATTACAGGTTTGGCCTCGCTCGGAGGGACCGAAAGAATAATACAATTTAACTAACTATCGAGCTAATTAAATATTACAGACGATTAACTAGTTAAGCCAATTAACTAAGCTAATTAAGCAATAAAAGCAGCCTCGAGAAGAGGGCCCAATGCATGCGCGCTCGGTTCCGCTCGGAAACCCATCACCATGCACAAGTTTGCCTCTATTTCCCTTGCTCTGCTCCTCTGAAAATTGCATAACTCCCAAGGTATGCTACATGGACACTGTGGATCACCACCGACCAAGTGGAAACCCCACCTACCATGTCCGGATGGTCATCGACCATTTGTTGAGCTCTCGGCCATCAATAATTGGTCGGTCAGCACTCCATGTAGTCGACCGGCCAAGTCTTCTTGCAGAACCTGTTTTGACAGCAGCAGAGGGCAAAACAAGGCATGGTAATGCATTCCAAGCAAATGTGCGCACCAACACACCCCATATCATGTTTGTGACTCAAAAGGGCATGGTACTCAATTCTCGGACCACCAATCGCGCATTTCAATGCGTGATGGCCCAAGGAACCAAGTTGTGCATTTTCAATGTAGGATGAAATGCACATAAACAAATAATGCGCTCAACCTCTATCATACTCAATTCAAGAGGCAGAGCATGCATGCCAATGCAATACAACCTAGGCATGCAATATGAACATAAAGACAAGTATGCTAGGCACACAACCTAAGCTAGAAAGAATGCAAGCATGTAATAACTATGCTAATGATCGACATGCAAGATGTAACCTAATCATGCAAGTGTGTAAGGCATGCAACATGTTATGCAACCTAGTCAAGGAAATGCATGCCAAATGCAAGTGTCACTTAAACATGCAACAACAATACATGGTAAGTCAAGTATGCAATCTACACACAAGGTGAGCATGCCACAATATGCATAGGAGGGACTTACACTAATTTGGACAGCTCTCTATTAGGCCCAAAACAGTGGCCAAATGCTATGGAAATGAGAGGCAAAACACACACAAGCATGCACATGTTAAGGCCTAAAACTTAAGCATCAAGAAGTATCTTTTAAGCACACTTAAAAGGGAATAACCATGGACATATGGCATACATAATAAGCTTTGAGAACATGTAGGAAATGATGCCAAATCAACCTACCAACGCAAGCTAGGCATGCACCAAGCCCAAGGACCTAAAACATGATCATATGACACATGAAACAAATGACTAAAATGAACCAAAACAGTCCTAAATCATGCAAAAGTAAGCCCTAAGAGCCACTTAGATGGCATCTAAATGACCTAATCCTAGAGGCATACACAATAGCACAAACATGAAGCATGAAACACCAACCTCTTAACACATTAAAGGGGCATCAAATGTAAGCATTCAAGCATACCATGAGGACTGAAATGGCATGGCAAATGGTTCCAAACCACTGAAACAAAGCAAGTAAAGCATGCTCCACACTCACACACCCAAGGCTAACAAGCCAAAATGCAAGGTGGCTATACTAAGCATGTCATGGTCGACCAAAACAACCCAAAACAGAACTTAAGCATGCTAAAACAAGCACAAAAGCTTCACAAAGTTAAGCCAAAACAAGTAAGCATAATAGGCTGAATGCTAGGCACATGTTAAGGCAAATTATGGCATTACAAGACATATATGCAAGGCAAGCATGGTGTGTCTAAACCAAGTAAAAACAGTGCTATATTATGGCATAATAATCACAAATAACACTTAAGACATGGCCAACATGCACTTAAAAATGGTACTCACACATGAGGCTAAAATGACACATATTGAAGACAACAAGGAGAGGGGTGGCCCTCTCCTTCTTAGGACCTTAAACCACCATCCTCACCACTGAAATCTCTCAAGATTTCAGTGGTGAGGAGGCCCAAACAAGGTGGTCCCAGAGCTTACCAAAATAACACAAAATGGGGGCCAAACAAGGCCTAAGAGGGGTCAAACAACCCCAAACAACAAAACACCCTTAAACAACTATTTAAAGCACTAAAAAACAAGACTTTTATTAGTTATATACAAATTCTAAAAACAGTTGCAAGACGGGCAAAAAAGCTATGCAAAAATGGGGAATAAAGGGTGAAGTTGTTACCCTCGAAGACCTCTTTCAAGAACTGAGCTCCAACCCCTTCTTCAAGCTTGAATCCACTCAAGAACACCAAGAACAGCTCTCTGGCCCCTCAGAAACCAAGAGAAGGTGTAACTCTATGTGTTTGTGTGCAATAGTAAGACTAAAACACACACTTATGCACTAAAGAGAGAGATATAGAGATAGGATAGCTACAACTATGAACTAACCCTAACTCAGAGCTCCCTCTCTATTTTTTTTTTGTGTGTAACCCTAATGGAGGGAGAAGAGGCTCCCTCTTATAGAGCTCACTCTTGCAAAGCTTCTCAAGTAAGTTAGTCAAGAGGGAGATCCCTCCATACACGTGTATGGAGGGGAGCAAAGTGTATGCCAGCTAGCACAGCTGGCAAAAAAAATATCTGCAAAAGCAGATGCACAGTGGTCGGCTGGCCAAAAATGCAATTTGACCAAAATAGATGGCCGGTCGACTACAAAGAGTGTCGGTCGGCCAAACATTTGGCCGGTGGCAACAAACCAGTGGCCGGTGGCCTCAAGCCATGGCCGGTGATGTGTGGGGATGGTCAACAAGCCATTCCCTGCCCCTCAAAGGCAAAGCACAAGTGTTTGGTGCAAAACCAGACACAAAACAGTCGAGCCGAGAGATCCTGAGGCAAGGCGCATAGCCAAGACCTTCGGGAACTCAAGACAAACACAAACAAGGATGATTACCGAGTGTTCAAGCGGTGACGTCCAAGTCTTGAGGACGGTCAAAAATGGGGTGTCTACAGTTGCCCCTCTTTGACAGAACTCGAAAGTCATAAGAATGACGGGAGTGAGTGTCAAAGCCTAGAGACGACCCATTTTTGACAAGGCCGAAGACTTAGACAAACATGTAAGACAGACAAGATATGCACCCGAAGGCAGGGGCAAAATGCAACTGACAATGCAAGAAGCCGAACATAACTTATGATCATGCAAAGAAAGTTGTAACGAAGCATATCATGCGACAGTTTTAAGCTAGAAAAAACAAATCCAACTACACTACAATGCAGAAAGGATGTAAGAGAATTATGCAATTCTCAATATGTCTCACTCGGAGAATACAATACCTGTGCGGTTCGTCTGGTTGCACCAGCTTCAAATAAACCGTACATACAATATCGTGCCTGCAAGAGAAAGCAACTTAACAGGTACGATATCGTTAGTAACATGCATAACATGCAAAATGAATGCAAAATGATATGCGATATATACAAAACTATGTATAATAATGCAAATGAAAATGCAATGCAATTGAATCATGATTAAATCATGAGCGGTTCAAAACCACACAAATGCCAAAAGGATGATGGAGATGCAAAGTTCGTCTACCATAGAAAAGGTGCCGCAACCCTCAAACCAACATACCAGCGTGGAATAGGCGGGTACACATGCAGCACTATGAGTGATGTAGACGGACACAAGAACAAGTAATTGGATGGAATGACATAAGTGGGGAAATGACCCACTGAGGAAAGACCAATGATCCTAATGCTGGATGCAAAAAATACACTACAATGTAATATATACAATGGATATGGCATGCAGCCAAACCAAATCTTGCCTAGGAAAGGCATGGACACATACAAACCGCGTCTAACACAGAAACGGTGCCGTCACCCTCAAACCAACTTACCAGCGTGGAATAGGTGTGTACACATAATATCATAACTGTGCTTCGACGTGAAAGATATGGGGACATACCAGACCAAGCTCAACATGGAAAGGCGCAAGCCATAAATGGAGATGATGCAATGAATACATGCAAGCTACAATGCAATATTTACAATATGCAATGGATAGAATGGATGTACAATGCATTATATACAATGAATGCTATGTACAATGCGATCTACTGGGGAGAATGCAATGGATGCAGTGGATAAGGCCTGCGGCCAAACCGTATTTTGCCTAGGAAAGGCATGGACACATACAAGCCGCGTCTAACACAGAAACGGTGCCATCACCCTCAAACCAACATACCGGCGTGGAATAGGTGCATACACATAATATCATAACTGTGCTTTGACGTGAAAGATATGGGCACATACCAGACCAAGCTCAACATGGAAAGGCGCAAGCCATAAATGGAGGTGATGCAATGAATACATGCAAGTTACAATGCAATATATACAATATGCAATGGAATGGAATAGTATTTACAGTGAATGCATGACATATGCACTATTTACAATGTAATGCATGACATATGCATTATTTACAATGATGCATGACATATGCACTATATACAGTGGATGCATGACAAATGCATGATAATGCATGCTATTTACAATGCATGACATATGCATGTTTTTTTGTTTTTTGAAATGCAAATGATGCATGTTGTTTTTGGCTTTTTCTTTCGAAATGCAAATGATGCATGTTTTTTTTTTTTTTTTGGTTTTAAATGCATGTTGTCTGGAATGCGCGACAACGCAAGTTGCTTGAAATGCATGTGAATTTGAAATGCGCGACAAAGCGCGGCTTGAAATGCATGACAATGCAAATGATGAAGATGCATAACAACACATGTAAGATGCGTATGGCAACGCGTGACAAGGATCATGCATGACAATGCAGACCGACGGATTTAAGGTCTCCTAGATCGAGCGTATTTAAGGTCTCGCCAGACCGTGCGTGTTTAAGGTGTATGACAATGCAAGCATAATGACGTACAACTCAACGCGCGTTCACATCAAAGCATTGTAAAGCAACGTGTGTGGGGTAACTTTCAAATCTTGAAAGGGACAAAAGGATACAAAAAGGATACACCTTGCACATATTCAAGTGCTGCGCACAGAAGGCACAGTCTGAGGTCAAAACGGAGACCGATTGAGCTTCAAAAATGCACTTTCTTGCACTAACTTGAGCAATAAAGGCCCCAAACCACATATCTGACCCAAACAAGATTGTAGGAGGCTCATCGGTTGTCCGCCGGCCATCAGAAAAGTCTACCGGCCAAATATTTGGCCGATTGGCCAAACATGCCTGAATCGGGGCAGTTTGGTCATTTGGCCTCGGGTCTTTTAGGGCCTTTACCCCTATTTTCTTCACTTTCTCTTGCTCGAAAATTCCTCCCCCACCTCTCTAGGCTATTTCTCTCCCTTCGATCCTCCATTTTCCTTGGTTTTAGAGCCCATTTCGACGTTCGATTCGCGAATACCTTCGCGTTTCGAACATTTTGAACCGAACGAAACTTCGTTTCGATGTCTCTTTCTTGATTTCTGCCTCTTGGGGCTTGTTTCCCTCAAGTTCACCTCGATCTCTGTGCTTTTTCCGCACCCTGGCTTTTCCGGCCATTTTCCACCCTCCTGGGGGTTGACTTTTCGGTTGACCTTTCGTATTTTCACCCGATTTTCACATTTTCCGGCCATTTTCACACCACTCTTGACATGGCAGACGATCTACCACAAGGCGGGACTCCCCCAGATCAGGAGATGGATCCCAAGGCCGAGCTCTTGCCCTTGAGCATCCGCCCGTTCGACCCGGTGACCTACCGGCCAGCGATTCACATACTTCCTCCTGACGGACTTCGCTAGTTCAGGAGTTTCAATAGGGGCGTGCCACTAGAGCTGCTTCTGCGCAAGCCAGAGTCTCATCTGTCTTTCGGCACTTCTGAGGTACAGTCTTTCCTCTTTATTTTCCGTAATGTAGAACATAACTGCCATAGTTGATTCTGTTCTCTAACTGCTTAGCCCGGATACATCGATACATTACACACTGTATTTCACTGTGAACACACTTGTACTTGATACCCGTTTGAATCCGAAAACGTACACATACGCTGTATCTTCACTGAACCACACAAACGCACTGATACATCAGATATTGTAGTTCACTTCGAGCACACCGGCACCCGATATCTGTTTGAATCTGAAAACGTGCACACACACTATATTTGCATCAATTTTGACTATTCTTCAAAACTGTATATTTCATATTGCTTCGCAACTGTTTATTTTTGAATACAGGGAGATTTCCATGCCTTCCGGGGGTATGGGAATGTCGCCGTCCGCGATTGGTACATGGAGTTGCCCAATGCGGTCTGCCACATCATAGACTAGGCCGGCTTCGGCGCCTTCTGCAGAGGACTCTCCCGGCTTACTGCGAGCAGGCCTCTTCTCGCCACTCTGGTGGAGAGGTGGTGGGATACCACTGACTCCTTCCACCTTTCCGCCGCGGGAGACATGACGATGACTCCCTATGACTTCTCGATGCTCACTGGCATCGGGGTAGGGGGTGATCCGATCCCCTTCGACACAGACATGGATGAGTGAGAGGCCGCTTAGATTTACTTGCTCGGCGAGATGCCGCCTCTTGTGCATCCCGGCTTCGTCAGATACTCGTGGTTCGAGAGCCACTTCTGGACTCAGCTGGCTTTAGCTGAGAAGGCACCGATGACCCAGGAGGAGGTGGAGCAGTACGCTAGCGGTTTCCTAATGTTTCTACTGGGGACGACCATTTTCGTCGACCGGGCGAATACCGTGCCCCTCTGTTTGTTGAGTGCGCTAGTGGACGTCACGCGGATTTTGCGCTATGACTGGGGTGGCGCTGCCCTGGCCACCCTGTACGGATACATGAGCTCAGCCTCCCGTTGTAGCGAGCAGTTGCTCGGAGGCTACTGGCGGGCTTGGGAGGTACATCTTCTTTTCTGCTTTACATTTCTGCTTTACATTTTCTGTACTCTGTACACTGCACACACTGAACTTCACGCTGACGGTATATTACACACACGGCACACATATACTCTGTTTTACACTGACTGTACATTGTACACACTGTACACTCTGCACAATACACGGTTCTGTAATTTTGCTTTATTCTGTATTCTGCTTTATCTGATAAGCATACTGATATTCGCTCTGCAATTGTGGGTCTACGCCTACTTTTCGAGACTCGCCCCAGTGCCTGACGAGGAGACCCCTCTTGTCGTTCCATTCTCCTGACGCTTCGATGTGAGGTGTGTGCGGAGACCACGGGAGACGTTCATATTCTTTCGCCGCTATTTCGATACCATCACCCCCGCAGAGGTATGTTCAACTTTAGAGTTTATTTAAACTTCACTTTACACTGTATTTTCAATATCAGTAGATAACAAACTGCATGCCATTTACAGATCACCTGGCAGCCTTGGGCTCCATTGCCAGCCGTGATGCAGGAGCGATTTGCCGGTCCTAAGGAGACTGCACGCTTCAGGATCTTGCTGGAGGGGCCGGTCTGTCGGGCTTGGTACCTGGGTGAGCGTTTCTTACCCCAGACCCTGGGTTTGCCAGAGCAGATAGTCCCGGTTCACCCTCCTAAGCATATGAGGGACATTGAGAGGTACACCCTGGAGGAGATGGCTGATTACACGATCGGCTGGGATGCTGAGGGCTTCAGGGGCGAGGGTGACTACACAGAGTACGTCCGTACGTATATCATGCGGCCTTTGAGCAGTGGCCATCGAGTCGAGAGAGAGAGGCCGGCGGTGCCAGCGGCTGGAGCAGGGACATCGAGGATGGCTCGAGTCCGTGGCAGGGGTGGAGCTCGGAGAGGACGGGGGGCTAGTTGGCCAGCACTGCCCACGACGATGACATGCAGAGGGCGGGGTGGGGTGACTTACCCGATCCCCATCGCTCCTCCTCCGGCTGATCATGAGTTAGTCGGTTTTTACGACTTGCCTCCGATATGTACTTTTGTATTTTGCATTTTGCACCGCCATTTTATTTCATTTTGTTCCGCCATTTTATTTCATTTCGTTTGATATTCCGCAGAATATTGATACTTCTAACACTTTTGCCGGCTTCCTCCGAGTACACTTGCCAGTCCCTGGAGTTGACTGCTTCGGTGAGGGGGATGTTCCAGCAAAGCCTGGATCTTTTGGCCATGTACAGTATTCCGGTATGTTCTTCTGACCATGGTCTCAAACCATACATAAACTGTTTCACATAATCTGATGCATTGCCTTGTTAACACAACACTCAATACACTGCCCTCACGGCATCTGATACACTGTAGCCCACAGACTGTTCACAGCATTACTCACGACATTCATACACTGCACTCAGTCACTGCATTTTGTACCGTCATACTACTCATAGCATTCATACTCTGTACTCATACACCGCATTCTGTACTGATACTCTGTTTTGCGTAACATACTGATGCGTCTGCAATTTGTACTTTTCAGCCTCCATTTCTGATTCCCGCTGCAGGAGGTGCTCCAGCCAGACCTTCGGTTCCCACCCGAGGACGAGGAGATTACAGAGTATACCCCCGCACCAAAGCGGGTCGCACTCATGTTGGGAGTAGCTCTCGGGCGCCAGTTCCAGATGACGACGAGTCCAAGGCGGAGGCGGAGGTAGAGTCATCTGAGGAGGAGACCGGAGATGGCACTAACTCGGGCTTAGATGACGGCGCTGATGATGATGTTCTTGGACCTTCGTCCAGGAAGAGGATGAGGACGGGCCTCTAGGCCTGAGACCATTTGACATTGATCTAGATTTTTGCTATTTTTCTTTTTCTTATTTTGCTTTTCTTTTTGCTGGTAGCTAGAGTACCTTGTACTGCCGCAGATAGGTTTTTGTTTTCTCCAAAACTTTGTACTTGAAAAGATGATGAAATAACACAAACTTTTTGCCTGAAAAAGTGTCATATTTGTACATTTCATACTTCGCATTGCATCATATTACACCTCAATGTAAATGGGATTAGTCTTTTGTCTGAAAATCAAACACTTGTATTGTAATAACCCGGTAATGAACCAGCTAACAGCAAAACAACTCAAACAAACCACTGCTCATTTTGAATACTCGGCTCGTAACACAGTGCTTGGTTTAATCTGCATACAGCCCACACAGCTCACAATTGATTTTGAACACTGCTCATTCTGAACTTCATAGCCCATAACACAATATTCTTAGTTCATTCTGCATGCGGCGAAAACAGTCCAAATATGAAAAGACGGAATACAAAGGTAGAATCGACAAAAGCTGAAACACACTCAGATGCAATCCGGAACCCACATGTTCATTGTTTCCAAGTGACCCGGGTTGAACCCCTGCGATTTTACAAAAGAACCAAACCTGTTTTACAGAAATGTGGAGAATGACACAGCACTCTGAGCACAAAACGATTTGAGAAAAAAGGTATTGAGCCTACAACTGAACACAGTGAAAAATACTCAATAACGAAAAACAAAAGGTAAACAACCTAAACACAACGAGACACGCTCGGAACTGACTCAAAACAAGAGTTGAGGTAAACAAAACAAAACAAAACAAAAGACACGATACACAGACGTGTTACAAAGATGAGAGACCTCAGATCACGAGGAGCCAGTTTTTTCGAATACTGTTTCCTACCCTTTCTTATTTGTGATTCTCATATCACTCGGCCCTTAGGCTCGGTTTTTCTCTCAAAACCCCTTTTGCTCACTTTTCTCTCGACTCACACTTCTCTGTTCTTCACTCTCTCATTTTTCATCCCTCCCCAGATATGGTCGATGGATAAACAAGAGGGAGCAGGTTCATGCCTAACACTATTAGCTTGCAGCTATTACCTCTGGCGACGTTTAGTCGTTGTTCCGGATGAAGGAGTGGAGTATCTTAATCCACCCCAATTCGTGCTTCGCACTTGGTTTGACATCTCGTTGCTTGGAGGATGTTGAGAGCTTTCAGCCCTTTGTTGTTAACCTCAGTTGTACCTTTGTTGGCAGGTAGAGTGCCCTTCTGGCAAGTATGTTGGCGACGGGGGAAAGACAGAACACCTGACTCAACTGTGCCCCTAGTTCATCGTTTTGACATTTTTTGTTTCGGTTTTCTACTAAAACAATTTTGACCAACATGAGATTTAGATTAACATGCTTGTTCGATTTTCTGATTTAAAATCATGCAAGTCAGGCTATGAGCACTGAAAATTTGCCTTTTTGGGGTCCAAGAAAATGGTTCAGTTTTGGAAAATGAAACAATTTTCGAGAAAATAGTCAACCTCAATAAAAATTCTCAAAAACTATTTTTGCAAACGGTCGCTGCTCAACGAGCGCAGAACTTCCTCTCGAGATGTACAACCTCAGATCGGAAGGAAAACTGCCCCTTTTTTGAAGGACACTGCATGGCAACGGAAAATTGCCCCTTGTTTGAATGGCACCGCAGTGCTTTAAAGGGCAACGGAAAGTTGCCCCTGGTTTGAATGGCGACTCATGGCAACGGAAAGTTGCCCCTTGTCTGGATGACGTTGTAGCGTATTGTAAACAGTCCTCCTTAGTGATGATCGCAACTGAACTCTCGGATACAGAGAAGACGAAGATGGTCAAAACCAATATATGGACACATTCACTTTGAAAGTGTTGGTGGCTGGACTTCAGGATGAAGTTGCCTACGTATCTCAAACATGGAGATCAAGGATGATTAAAACCATTACATGGACTTAGTCGCTATGAAAGCGTTGGGGGCTGGACTTCAGGATGAAGTTGCCTATGTATCCCAAACATGGGAATCAAGCCTTACGTAGTTCCGGTTAAGGTACACTCGGGTATTTTAAACTTCACTTTTTAGGCTCTAACTTTTGCCAAGGCGTCCGTTGCTGGTTTTTGACCTTGCGAGCTTCTGTTTTTCTTTTCTTTTCGATTCTTTTCTTCTTTTTTTTTTCTTTTTTTCTTTTTTTTTTCTCTTTTCTTTTTTTTTCCCTTCTTTTTTTTTTTGTATATATTTTTTTCTTGCTCTAACTTTTGCCTGGGTCGCCCTTCCGGGTTTTCGGCCCAGCGAGCCTCTCAAAGGGTAAAAATGTAACAAGTCCATGCCAAATGGTTTTAGGGTTTTTAAGCCATCCATATCCAGAAGAGTGGCTGTTGTTATTGATTTGCAAAAGGATTCATCTTCGGCTCTTCGAGTACATCGGACATTTTGCCCCTAGTTTAAGGGGTGCTTCTATTCTAGCTTCACAAGCTTCTTCTGGCAAGACCTGATCTTCTTGATCTGACTTTGATGCCTCTTGTTCAAGGGCTGCTTCAAATCTGGCCACACAGGCCTCTCTTAATGATTGATCGTTGAACGTTCTAAATGGGTTCAAGGTTTGAAAACAAATGGATTGAATCTTGAGGCTGAGAGCGATCCTAGGCTGCACAATCTCAAGAGCGATTCCACACAGGTCTTCACAGGACCACGCAAAACATTTTGTTTTTAAAAGTTTTTACGAAAGCGACAAATCGCTCGTGTTGAAGATAGTGTGGAACCAATCTGGATCAAGCCAGGGTCCTTCTCAGTACTCACGCTGACAAGCATGATTTCAATCATTAAGGGCTTAGCACGCCTCTCTTTCTCTCAAGTGATCAAATTTTACAAAACCCGAGGAATTCTTTCCTCTTCGTTTTCACCGCAGTTTTCAAAAAGTTTTCAAAAACTTAGGTCAATGCAATGAGTTCGAGGTGCAGTAGAGTAGGTGAGGCGCTCTGCCATTTCATTCAAATCCCGGCACAACTAGCACACGACAGAAGCAAACACAAGGGTGCAAAAACTACTGTTATTTCATTTAGATCTGTTGGCGCAACTGGCTCCATAGCAGAAACAGACTCAAAAGAAAGCGAAACGATAAGCACAAAACAAAATAGTGATGCTCGAGGTAACACCCTCAGAATCACCCGACTCCTGTACAACAGGACTGACTCGATACGACAAGACAGACCTCAACTGACTCAGTATGAAAAGATTGACTCAAAACAAAGAGACAGACTCGAAACAAAACAACGGAACTGACTTAATACCCAAGCCAGAACGTACAAAAATCAGCATTCACAAATGCTCAAAACAGTGCGTGCCATATACCACATCTGAAATAAACTGAACGCCGCCCGTAGGTGGTTCACCCCCAGATCACATAGTCACATTATCCCCTACAAGTTCACTAATCAAGTGCCGATAGACTTTGCAGAGCTTGGTGCAACGATGACCTCATTGTCAATTAGATTTTGTATCTCGTGACGAAGACGGACGCAACTGTCAGTGTCATGACCGGTTTGTTGATGGAAAGCACAGTACTTGGCCGAGTCATGCTTCACAGGGAGGGGTTGGGTAGAGGCCGTTGTTCTAACGGTTTCAGATGTCCTTTCTTGAGTAGGACCCCTAGGGCTTTAGACAAAGGCATATAGAGTGGGTTGAAAACCCTCTTGCCTCGGGGTAGATAGTCCGAAGTTCGGGGGTTTGGATTGGATGCACTAACAAAGGGGGTGGCTGTTCTTGGTGTGGTGGTGGCGACCATGCCCGCTTCGGAAGATCTTGCAGCTGCATCACCGCTGGCGGTCGCATTCGAACTGCGGGTAAACGCCCTTCAGGGCTGCTCCTTCTCCTGATCAATGAGGCCCTGCTTCATAGCGTCCTCGATCTGTACTCCCATCTCATGTAAGTCTGGAAAGGTGGGGAATAGGAGAACGATCATTTTCTGTATGAGTTTAGGCTGGAGGTTGCGCACAACCATCCGTATTTGATCCTTGTCGGTCGGCCTAATGGTCATCATTGAGGCCTTGGCCCTCCAGCGAGTTACGAAGTCAGAAAACTCTCCTTAGGCTCCTGTCTTGTCGTCTCAAGATCACGGGTTGTAAGCTCGATTTGCATATTATAGGAGTACTGTGCAACGAAGGCCTCGGCCATCTCCTCCCAGTTCCTTTTGACAGAGTCTTCCAGTTTTGCGTACTAGATGGCCGCTATACCCGACAGGGTCTGGGTGAACAAAGAAAGCTTCTGTAACCTGGTGAGGCCCATCGGCCTTAGTATATCTGAGAACAACCGTAGATGCACCATGGGATTCCCATATCTATCAAAACGATCAATTTGTGGCATCTTAAACCGATCTGGCAGCGTCACGGCTGAGTCGGTGTATCCGTCCTCAATGTCTGGAATGGACTTTACTCCTTGAGATTTCTTGAACATCTTTTCCAGCTTGCTCACCTTCAGCGCTGTAGGGTCTAACTCGAACTCAAAGGGTGAATCCGGCAGGTTGATCGGTGCTTTAGATAGCTGGGGTAGGATCGGGGGCGGAGGTGGCCCTGTCGGAATGTCCATATCTTCCTGAACATTAGCTGTCTCCCCGAGTGTTGGAACTCTGGGTGGGAGAGGAGCCTGATGTGAAGCAGATGCTCCTTTTTATTGCTGCAGCTGGGCAATTAAGTCTGCCTGTTGGGCCATGATCTCAGCCTGCTATTTGGCAAATTCTGCTTGACGAGCGGCATCCTGCTGCATGGTTTTCATGCTCTCTTGGAGTTGACGCATCATTTCCTCCATTCCTGCCATGTTCTGCTGTTCCGGCTGACTAACTGGTATATCTATCTCTATGATAAAAACTGAGGCCTCAGCCTGACTGTTCACTGGTTGGGTGGATAAGGGCCACTGATCTGGTAACTGCTGAACTGGTGATCTGTGCTTGACTGGCCCTTTTACCCTGCCTCTGGCAAAGGAACACTGATTGCCCTTGAATTGAATCTCTGACCTGACAAAGTCTATCAACACAAGTCCAATGAATCTGGGGGCTCTCAAAGCCTTCTGAAGTTATGGTTCCAAGACTACCTAGCAAAAGAGAAAACAGACAGCATCTCAGCCCAATTTCACCAGAACAGATTTGAGCATAGTTCAATAACTACGCTCCTGTAGACGCGTCCTTGGGCCTCACTACAGTTCGGACTCAATTGTCACGGTCCTGTATCTAACCTCGCGGAGTGCAATGCAAGACCGATGAATCATCAAACAATCCAAATCTGGTAAATCATTTTGAAAACAGATTTTTTTGAAAGAAGTGCCAAACATGGACTGCTTTGCCAGATACAGAGCCGCCACCTAAATATTTTATTTTGGAGAATTCAGGAAACCCTGACTCATTGCCTAAGGCCACGTGTCCGTCATCACCAAAGTTGCCTCGGCTCGGGAACTTGGGTACGATTAGGGAAGGTCACTTCGTGAGCACCCCCGCTCGCCCGATCAAAGATCGGCCTCTACAAATTATGATATCTAATTTTGAAAACATTATGCGTTCTTATTCCGGTTATTAGCCTATATTTACTATGTGATGCGCGCAGCATACAAGTATAGACTGGATCGCCTGAATTGGAACGAAACATCTCATGTTTGTTTATTTTGAAAATGGTTTGATGGTGCTACTCGTAAGTAGGCTAAAGTGTGGATTTGCCACCCTCGGGTGGGCTTAGAAAACATGATGATTTGCCACTCTCAAGTGGGCTTAAAACTCACAATCGATGAATTGTTCCAATCCAAATAACCCAACCTTTACCCACAGGCATTCAGGCAGGTATATCACATAAGCAATTAGCCTCATGGTAAGCATGCTATTATGGCAGTCACTCACACGCATGCAAGGATGCTAAAACATAAAACTTACCGAGTATTCCAAGCCAAAACCGAAGCTGATTAGAAATCATGCATGATCCTAACTATACAGAAATGCCTAATGCAACACATGCAAAATGCAACTGTAGTAGGCTCGGCTATTCTAAGGATGGCATGTGAAATGTTACAACTAACAAGTATTCAACTCGGAATTGAAATACAATGCAGTTAGTATGATGCACCGAGCCCGGTGCATGCAAGACAGATGAATGGATGCAAACATGCGAGCATAAGTATGCTAATTGAAACATGTCCTAATCTAATCATCATAAGCTGATAAATAAAAGGGAGAAAGACGTGGGGTTGGAAGACATACATCACACGCACGCACACTTATTACAATTATGCCCTCGCTCGGAGGGTCCGAATAAATAATACAAGCCGCCTAATTAACTAGCTAACAAGCTACTTAATTATTACAAAACCCTATGAATAACTAGTTACAACTAATTATTACACAACTTAATTAATTAACAAATTAATTATTACAAATAACACATGCTAACTAACTAGTAAGCAGTAAAAGAGAATTGCTCCAGCTCTGTTCGAAAAAGGAAGGTATGCATGCTTGCTTTGGTTCCTCGCCTCGGAACACCTTCGGGTTGCTCTTTAGAGGCTCTGTTTGCAGGGTGTCTTCCAGTGTTTGTTGCTGCAACTTACCAAAACACTGCTGGGGAATTCACTAGTGGCCTGTCGGCCATGAAAGGAGAGATGCCGGCCAACAACAGGGCACTGCCGGCCAAGGGTGTGACACTGCCGACCATCAGTGGTGCACTGCTGGCCACTAGTGTGCTGTGACACCAAACTGCAACAAAGCACAAAATAGAGGAATGGGAGGGTCTCCCAAGGGTATATATGCACTATGCCACCCCAAATCACCTCAAAACATCAAGGGAGAGGCCTAGTTGGATCCACGACCATCAATCACGCATCCCGATGCATGATGGCCAAAGATCCAACTTGTGCAAATCAATATGAAAATGAATGCACAAATAAAGCAAGTAAAGCCTAGAACTCTATCATGAATCATCAAGAGCTTCGGCGACCGAGAATTGAGACACGTTCCATCACTCGGAGTATGAAACGCCCCTCGTTCCCCGTGTTTGGACTAACCCTAAATCCAAACACAATGCAATATGCATGACATGCACAAATGCAACTAGCATGCAATCCTAATGCAATGCGACCTAACCATGCAAACATGCAAGGATGAGACGCAACGTGCTACTAGCATACACAATGCTATAAACTATATGGCATACACAATGCGACTTACAACCTAGCATACGCAATGCAATGGACTAAAATGGCATACACAATGCACGATGGGCTTACACCAATATGAGCGGACCTCAGCCACACTCAAATCAGTGGCCATAAGTGATGAATTGATGGCATGAAAAGCATGAAATGGCAAGGCAAACATGTATGCCAAGTGGCTCAAGTATTAAGGCACAAAGAGGACAACTCTTAAGCACACTTAAGGAGCAACAAACACGAATGTATGACAATGAGGTAAGCTCTGAAATTTCATGTAAAGTGATGCCAAATCAAATCAACCATGCAAGCATAGCATGTCATGATGCTCAAAGCTCAAGGCAAGCAAAGGGACTTAAGCCACGGCCATACAAGGCAAGCCCCAAGGGGCCGAGGGGACCTAAAATAGTCCTAGGGTAGGTCCAAACAAGACCAAAACTAAGCTCAAAGCTAGCCAACAAAGGCTAGAACACAAAGCCAAAAACATGGAGCATGCAAGGCTTTAAAGAGGCAATGCACTACACCT
This sequence comes from Camellia sinensis, assembly GCF_055761805.1. Classification (NCBI taxonomy): domain Eukaryota; kingdom Viridiplantae; phylum Streptophyta; class Magnoliopsida; order Ericales; family Theaceae; genus Camellia; species Camellia sinensis. The sequence continues at coordinate 17,305,139 of NC_138968.1, forward strand.
ATTGAAACCAAACATGGCATGACTTGGGAGACATAAAACAGAGTTACATCATGGTATAATAGGACCCAAAATGCACTGAAATGATGAGCCAAAGGCTTAGGCTTAATGGCATGCACAAAAGCTCATTCTTGAGGCATAAAGCACAAGCTCTATAAAGCATTCAAGGCATGTCAAATGCAAGTGTATGACAACATTTCATGGACTGAAATAGCATATGGAATGAGGGCAAAGCATGCAAACATCACATGTATGGCATGGTAGGGGCCTCAAAACCCAAGACTAGCCTAAGCATTTACACTATAGCTATACAAAGCACGAGTGATATGGCCATGGAAGCCCAAAAAAGTCCTAGAACACTTCAAAATAAGCATAAAATCAAGTTTGCGTAAAGCCAAAATATGCTAGTATGATGAGTCAAAACATCATGCACAAATGGCTAGTAAACAAGATTTGTTCAACACCTATATGGAGCATGAAAAGGATGATTGAACCAACTATGGATAGGGTCATAACATGCCAAATGATGACCAAATATATGCTGAAATGTAAACCAAACAAGCTAAAATGACATGGCATGGCATGGATCTTATGAAGCTAGTTTAGGAGATTTACACTACAAGTGCATCATGCAAGCATGGAGTAACAAAACCAACCCAAAACAGGTTCATGGCATGGTAAAACATCACCAAAAACCCACTGAAATGGACTCAACACAAGCTAAGCACACATGCTACTTTGATGAGCTATGGATGGAGTTACACTACACATACTATATGCATGCAAAATATGACCAAACCAACCATGGACAGGGCCAAGGCAGGTCCTAAAAGTCACAAAAATAGGCCTGAACCAAGCCTCAAAAATACATAGAAGGATGGTCCTTTGGAAGGCCAAAAATGCAAGCAAAGAGGAACCAAAAGAGATGGGGCCACACCCTCTGATTAAGGACCTCAAAACCACACCTTTACCACTGAAAATCCGCTGGATTTCAGTGGTAGGAAGGCCAAACCAAGGCTAGCTCGAAGGTTCCAAGACATGGCTTAAAACAAAGCCAAACAAAGCATGCAAGAGGGCTACACACCCCTAACAGCAAAATGACCTTAAACAAACTTAAAAAGGACTTAAATACAAGACTTTTTTTAGTTATAAGAAAAGCCTAAATCAATATGCAAAGAGGGCTAAAGCAAGGTGCAAGAAAATGCAAAAATAGGGAAAATACTTACCCTTGAAGACCCTCTGCGAAACCAGCAACTTCAGGGGGTAGAAACTCACTTTCAGACCTCAAGAAGACCTCCCAAGAAGCTTTGTCAAATGGAGGTGGTGTATATCTAGGTGTTGTAGTGTAAAAGTGCAAGGAAATCCAACTCCAAACCACAAGACACAAACAATATAGAGAGAAAGAGAGGTTTTTTCTTCCAAAGTTGCAGAACCCCTGGCAAAGAGGGAGGTCTCTTGCTTATATAAAGGAATGCAAAGCCAAAGCTTCTCCAGGAAGCTTTACAAGGGCTTCATCCCTCTATACACGTGTATGGAGGGGTGCAAACAAAAAACCAGCTGGCTCAAAAGATCTGGAGGAAAACCAGCTGAGACAGGGGTGGTGCCGGCCATCATCAATGGCCGGCAGTGGCTCACTGATGGCCAGCAGGGCATCACCAATGGCCGGCAGGAACAAGGCAATGGCTGGCAGTTCCATGCCATGGCCGGCAGTGCACCAAGAAGGTCACTTTGAAAGGACCTAGTCAAGGTCCAAAAAAAAAAAAGAGAGAAAGGATACAGGGTCCGGGAAGCTCGAACCGGTGACGTTCTGCCGCGACAATCGAGTACTCAGTGAGCAATCGAACTAGTTATTGGGTGTACCTGCAAGCACAACCAAGTCTCGAGGACGGTCAAAAATGGGGTGTCTACAGCTCCCTACAGAATTCTGTCCAAAATCCTGCATTTAAACTAATACCCTCAGGTAAAACTGATTCCATCAAATACTGATGCCCGCGGGCCTGATACCCAGACTTGTAAATTGTTACATGCATTCCCTGTAGAGATACACTCTAGAGTACATAGCAAACAAGTGAGAGCTAAAACACTCCTATGTTGGGGTAGGGTTTTCCTGTCCTATTTTGTCAGGAGATAGGGTTTCACTACGCACGCAGTGGTTTCAAACAACCTATAATCGGGTGAGCAACATGTCCTAGCTTGGAATGGTCACTATGGTTTCCGAACATGCACTAGGTTGAATGGTCAAAAGGGTACCCTGCTAAAACCGGGGTTTGTGTTACCATACTGGCAGAGCCCGCAACTGGTCAGCCTTATGGCACGCTTCTCAAAGCGAGCCTCTGGCAAACCGCTCAGGAATAGCAGATGGCCAACACGGTGTCCTAGGCGCACCAATGCACATGCAATGCAAAGAAACACATAAGTGTAGTCAAAACAAGATATCATGAGTTTGAGTCAAGTTCTCTAAATCCCCAGCAGAGTCGCCAGAAACTGTAGACGTCCCCGAACGTCCCGGGAGGATGTCCCGTTCTGTTCGTATGTGGGTTGGCTACAGTTCGGACTCGAATAATTGTCACGGTTCTAAATCTGAGCCAAAGAGTCCAAATCCGGCAAATCATTTTGAGAAAACAGATTTTTAGAAAAGAAGTGCCAAACATGGACTGCTTTGCCAGATACAGAGTCGCCACCTAAATATTTTATTTTGAGGGAATTTAGGAAATCCTGACTCGTTTGCCTAAGGCCACGTGTCTGTCATCACCAAATTTGCCTCGGCTCGGGAACTTGGGTACGATTGAGGAAGGTCAGCTATGAGCACCCCCTCTCGCCCGATCCGAAGATCGGCCTCTACTAACCATGATATCTTGTTTTGAAAACATTATGCGTTCTTATATCGGCTATTAGCCTAGAATTACTATGTGATGCGCACAGCAAAACAAGTATAGACTAAATTGCCTAAGTCGGAACAAAGCATCGCATTTCCGTTTGTTTGGAAAATGGTTTGAATTTTGCTACTCGTGAGTAGACTAAAATACGGATTTCGATGGATTATCCCAATTCAAACAATCCAACCTTCACCCACAGGCATTCATGCAGTTATATCACATAAGCATATAGCCACATGGTAAGCATGCTATCATGTTAACATTCACACTCATGCGAGATGCTAAAGCATAAATACTTACATCGTACTCCGTGCCAAAACAGTGAACCAGTTAGTAATCATATGCATTATCCTAATTCATGTTAAGGTGGCTAATGTATCTCATACAAAATGTCACTAGAATAGGCTCGGCTAATCTATGAATGGCATGTGAGATGCGACAGATAACATGTATTCAAGTTTGATTTGAAATACGATGTAGTTAGTATGATGCGCCGAGCCCAGTGCATGCAAGACTGATGAATGACGCAAACATACGAGCATAAGTATGCTAATTGAAACATGCCCTAATACTAACCATTGAAAGCAGGTAAGTAAAAGGGAGAAAGAAGTGCGGGTTGGAAGATATGCACGCACGCACCCACACTTATTACAGGTTTGGCCTCGCTCGGAGGGACCGAAAGAATAATACAATTTAACTAACTATCGAGCTAATTAAATATTACAGACGATTAACTAGTTAAGCCAATTAACTAAGCTAATTAAGCAATAAAAGAAGCCTCGGGAAGAGGGCTCAATGCATGCGTGCTTGGTTCCTCTCGGAAACCCATCACCATGCACAAGTTTGCCTCTGTTTCCCCTGCTCTGCTCCTTTGAAAATTGCATAACTCCCAAGGTATGCTCCATGGACACTGTGGATCACCACCGGCCAAGTGGAAACCCCACCGACCATGTCCGGATGGTCATCGACCATTTGTTGAGCTCTCGGCCATCAATAATTGGTCGGTCGGCACTCCATGTAGTCGACCGGCCAAGTCTTCCTGTAGAACCTGTTTTGACAGCAGCAGAGAGCAAAACAAGGCATGGCAATGCATTCCAAGCAAATGTGTGCACCAACACACCATATCATGTTTGTGACTCAAAGGGGCATGGTACTCGATTCTCGGACCACCAATCGCGCATTTCAATGCGTGATGGCCCAAGGAACCAAGTTGTGCATTTTTAATGTAGGATAAAATACACATAAACAAATAATGCGCTCAACCTCTATCATACTCAATTCAAGAGGCAGAGCATGCATGCCAATGCAATGCAACCTAGGCATGCGAACTAGGCATGCAATATGAACATGAAGACAAGTATGCTAGGCACACAACCTAAGCTAGCCAGCATGTAAGCATGTAATAACTATGCTAATGATCGACATGCAAGATGTAACCTAATCATGCAAGTATGTAAGGCATGCAACATGTTATGCAACCTAGTCAAGGAAATGCGTGCCAAATGCAAGTGTCACTTAAACAAGAAACAACAATACATGGTAAGTCAAGTATGCAATCAACACACAAGGTGAGCATGCCACAATATGTAAAGGAGGGACTTACACTAATTTGGACAGCTCTCTATTAGGCCCAAAACAGTGGCTAAATGCTATGGAAATGAGAGGCAAAACACACACAAGCATGCACATGTTAAGGCCTAAACACTTAAGCATCAAGAAGCATCTTTTAAGCACACTTAAAAGGGAATAACCATGGACATATGGCATACATAATAAGCTTTGAGAACATGTAGGAAATGATGCCAAATCAACCTACCAACGCAAGCTAGGCATGCAACCAAGCCCAAGGACCTAAAACATGATCATATGACACATGAAACAAATGACCAAAATGAACCAAAACAGTCCTAAATCATGCAAAAGTAAGCCCTAAGAACCACTTAGATGGCATCTAAATGACCTAATCCTAGAAGCATACACAATAGCACAAACATGAAGCATGAAACACCAACCTCTTAACACATTAAAGGGGCATCAAATGTAAGCATTCAAGCATACCATGAGGACTGAAATGACATGGCAAATGGTTCCAAACCACTGAAACAAAGCAAGTAAAGCATGCTCCACACTCACGCATCCAACGCTAACAACCCAAAATGCAAGGTGGCTATACTAAGCATGTCATGGTCGACCAAAACAATCAAAAACAAAACTTAAGCATGCTAAAACAAGCACAAAAGCTTCACAAAGGTAGGCCAAAACAAGTAAGCATAATAGGCTGAATTCTAGGCACATGTTAAGGCAAACCATGACATTATAAGACATGTATGCAAGGCAAGCATGGTGTGTCTAAACCAAGTAAAAAAAGTGCTATATTATGGCATAATAAGCACAAATAACACTTAAGACATGGCCAACATGCACTTAAAAATGGTGCTCACACATGAGGCTAAAATGGCACATATTGAAGACAACAAGGAGAGGGGGTGGCCCTCTCCTTTTTAGGACCTTAAACCACCATTCTCACCACTGAAATCCCTCAAGATTTCAGTGGCGAGGAGGCCCAAACAAGGTGGTCCCGGAGCTTACCAAAATAGCACAAAATGGGGGCCAAACAAGGCCTAAGAGGGGTCAAACAACCCCAAACAACAAAACACCCTTAAACAACTATTTAAAGCACTCAAAAACAAGACTTTTATTAGTTATATACAAAGTCTAAAAATAGTTTCAAGATGGGCAAAAAAGCTATGCAAAAATGGGAAATAAAGGGTGAAATTGTTACCCTTGAAGACCTCTTTCAAGAACTGAGCTCCAACCCCTTCTTCAAGCTTGAATCCACTCAAGAACACCAAGAACAGCTCTCTGGCCCCTCAAAAAACTAGAGAAGGTGTAACTCTATGCGCTTGTGTGCAATAGTAAGACTAAAACACACACTTATGCACTAAAGAGAGAGATATAGAGATAAAATAGCTACAACTATGAACCAACCCTAACTCAGAGCTCCCTCTCTATTTTTTTTTGTGTGTAACCCTAATGGAGGGAGAAGAGGCTCCCTCTTATAGAGCTCACTCTTGCAAAGCTTCTTAAGTAAGCTAGTCAAGAGGGAGATCCCTCCATACACGTGTATGGAGGGCAGCAAAGTGTATGCCAGCTAGTACAGCTGGCATAAAAAATATCTGCAAAAGCAGATGCACAGTGGTCAGCCGGCCAAAAATGCAATTTGACCAAAATAGATGGCCGGTCGACTACAAAGAGTGCCGGTCGGCCAAACATTTGGCCGGTGGCAACAAACCAGTGGCCGGTGGCCGCAAGCCATGGCCGGTGATGTGTGGGGATAGTCAACAAGCCATTCCTTGCCCCTCAAAGGCAAAGCACAAGTGTTTGGTGCAAAACCAGACACAAAACAGTCATGCTGAGAGATCCTAAGGCAAGGCGCGTAGCCAAGACCTTTGGGAACTCAAGACAAACACAAACAAGGATGATCACCGAGTGTTCAAGCGGTGACGTCCAAGTCTTGAAAACGATCAAAAATGGGGTGTCTAAACTTGCGAGTAACAAACTTCAAACCATTTTCAAACAAATGAACATGCAATGTTTTGTTCCAAATTAGGCGATCTAGTCTATATTTGTTTGCTGTGCGCATCACGTAGTAAGATTAGCTAATTAACCGAAATAAGAATACATGTGTTTTCAAAAGCAAGATATCATGCTTAGTACAGACTGATCTTTGATCGGGCGAGCGGGGGTGCTCATTGCATGACCTTCCCCTTTCGTACCCAAATTCCCGAGCCGAGGCAACTTTGATGATGACGGACACGTGGCCTTAGGCACGAGTCAGGGTTTCCTGAATTCTCCCAAAATAAAATATTTAGGTGGCGACTCTGTATCTAGCAAAGCAGTCCATGTTTGGCACTTCTTTATAAAATCAGTTTTCCAAAACGATTTGCCGGATTTGGACTCTTTGATGATTTATCGGTCTTGCATTGCACCTTGCGGGATTAGATTCAGAACCATAACATTGAGTCCGAACTGTAGTAGTCCAATGAACGAAAACAGGATTTCTCGTGCCAATTTCGTGCGCGGACCCCGGGACGTTCCGGCACGTCTACAACCGGAGAAAATGTATCAAAAAAAGTCAAGATCTGCTTGTTGTTTAAAACCCTTTTGTAGCAAGCCTTACTTTATATTTATCAATAGTTCTATCCGATTTAAGTTTTTTCCTCAAAACCCATTTACAACCAATAGTTTTACAACCTGGTGGTAAATCTACTAATACCCAAGTTTTATTAGATAGTAATGATTCTATCTCATCATTTACAGCCTTATTCCAAAAAAAAGATTCAGGAGATGCCAAAGCTTCTTGTAAAGTTAACGGGGTTTCCTCCACATTAAAAACATGATAATCAGGGCCAAAATCTTTTTCTAATCTGACTCTTTTACTCCTTATAGGTTCAAAAACTACAGTGTCTTGGTTTTGTGAAAGATGAGTAGAGGAACCAGTTTCAGATAAAATATTTTCTTGATAATTTTAACCCCCACCATTTTTAGATTTAAAAGGAAATTTTTCTTCATGAAAAATTGCATCACTTGATTCAAAAATTATTTTGTTTTCAATATCAAAAAATCTATAGGCTGTACTATTTGTTTCATATCCGAGAAAAGCACAAGTGATAGATTTCACACCTAATTTAGGTCTTTTAGAGTCCACAAGTCTAACCAAAGCTAGACAACCCCAAACCCTCAAATATCCCAAATTTGACTTATGTCCTTTCCACAACTCAAAATGTGTAACTTTTTTTTTTTTATTTTTATGTGACACTCTATTCGTAACATAACATGCAGTTAAAATTGATTCTCCCCACAAATTTGAAGGATTACCTGCTTCAATTAGCATAGTATTTGTTAAATCAGTTAAAGTTCTATTTTTCCTTTCTGCTACACCATTAGATGCAGGTGAATATGGTGGAGTAGTTTCAGGGATTATTCCCAAAGACTGAGCAAACGAGTTGAATCCAAAATATTCATACTCCCGGCCTCTATCACTTCTATATCTTTTAATCTTTTTACTGAATTGATTTTCAACTTCAAGAAGGAATTCTTCAAATTTTTCGAAAGCATCACTTTTATTGTTCAACAAGTATACACAAGTGTATTTTGAAAATTCATCAATAAAAGTGATAAAATATCTATTTCCACCATGTGTTAAAATTCCTTTAAATTCACATAAATTAGTATGAATTAATTTTAGCAATTCAGTATATCTCACCACACTTTTGTGAGGCATTTTAGTTATTTTTGCTTGACTGCAAACTTCACATTTCTCAAAATTATTTGTTAGTTTGGGAATTAATCTTAAACTACTCATGACTCCCACATATCGGCTATTAATATGACATAGATGAGGATGCGAAAAATTCATAGAAGACATCATGTAAACAGAAACATGTGTTTTCTTATTCTTAACATTTAATTTAAACATTCCATCACATGCATATCATTTTCCCACAAATATGCCTTTTTTAGTGATTGCATATTGGTCAGATTCAATGGTCTACTTGAAACCAGCTTTGTTGAGCAAATAACTCGACATCAAATTTTTTCTTATGGATGGTGTGCACAACACATCTTTTAAAACAAGCACACGTCTAGAGGTAAATTTCAACTCAACATCCCCACACCCGAGCACCTTGGTTAAACTGGAGTCACCAAGCATAACAGTCATTTGTTGTGTTTCGAACTCGGGTTTAATGTTTCCATATTGTTGTTTACCTCTTTCCTTCCTTGTACCTCTTGAAATGGGCCTTTGGATTGTTGTGGTTGCATTTGGAATAGGTTAGTTGCTTGTTTTTACCAAGCTTAGTTGCCTAGAATTTTGGTCTTCTGCTCGAGTGGGCCTTATTGTGCTCGAGCGGAAGTTAAAAACTCTCAGTAATTGGCATATCTGCAGAAGTACTGGAAGAGTGTTTTCCACGCTCGAACGACGTTTCCTACGCTCGAGCGGGTTGACGCTCGAGCGGCATTCCTTGCGCTCGAGTGGGTTGTCTGTTGACTGCAAAATACTAGAAGTGTGTATTCTATGCTCGAGCGGGTACTGCCTTGTTGTTGTGTCTTGGTGCTCGAGTGGCTTTTATTGCGCTCGAGCGGAACAAAATGTTGTGTCTTACGCTCGAGCGTACACTTCTCCGCTCGAGCGGACTGCGCGTATATCAGATCGCGAAAAACACTTTTTACATCACTTTTTCAGATCTATTCTTCTTGAAACTCTAATCTGGCACTCTTTCTCTCTCTAAAATACTCTCTCTCTCTACAAATACTCCAAGATCCAAGCATCTCTACCCTACTTCCTTTGAGAAAAAGGTGGAGCATCTTGTGGGCTTCCATTCCAACCGAACAAAGCTTGGTTTTGTGCACCTTTGGGGTTCTTCTTCATCTCCTTTGGGCTTCTACTCTTGAGGTAGGGATATTCTACACTTTAGTATGACTTTTAACCTAGATATGTGCTGTTGTGTATAGATGAGGGGATTTGAGAGTGATTTTGAGTAAACTAGGGTTTGGTTTCAAAGTTTAAAAGAGGGGTTTCCCTTGTTGATCTATAAAATTACTATAGGGCCTTGTGTATGAAGTTTCTCTAGTGCTAAAAATGGTGGAATCTAGCCATTAGGTTGAATTTGAGAAAAAAATGAGAGATTTGCCCTAATTTGAGTTAAATAAATTATTTTGTATAAATAATGAAATTGATACAGGGAATATGAAATTGGGAGAATGTGTGAATGAATGGTGCAGGGAATATGTTTAGAAATATCTGTTTTGGGCTATCAGTGGAGGATAACTATGATTGTTGTAGAAACTGTATGAGGACTAGGTAAATTGAAACTGGTTTTTTGAATTATGTCATTGAATATGACGGTTTGATTAAACCATTGAATGTGTGATTTGGATAGTTATTGTATATGACAACGCTTTAAATACATTGTATATGTATCATTGTTTGGGAGGAGATATGGGATGTACTCCATTGTTTGGGAGGAGATAGGGGATGGACTCCATTTTAAATTAAGTTGGCCGGAGTGTCCATGGTGAAAGTCCTGAAACCTTATATGTATATTTGGGTGCCGATTCCCTCGGACGAGAATCCGTAAAATGGCAAGAAGATTAAAGTGTTTGAATAATGAATGTTATTGAATTGTGAATGAATGAGTTGTAGTCTCATTTGGAATGATTTAGATGATAAGGAATTGTACTTATGCATTGATTTGAAATAAATGAATGGAAGTGGATTAAGACGTGGTTATTAATATTGAATGGTAATGGAAAGTATGTAAGTTGGCCACGAATGTTGAACATTTAACTGATGCATATATCTTAGTTAAACTTCATATATTGTGTTAGTTTATCTCTACTGGGCTTTGGCTCACCCTACTTGGAAAACCATTTTCAGGTACTGGTGATATGCCACCTCCAATGTCATAGCTTGGGAGGACTAGGGGCTGAAGACTATATTTTTGTTATGTTTATGTTTAAATGTTTATTAAAGCCAAGGGCTTAACTTGTAAAGAGCCTAGGACTCTTTCTTTTGTTGTAACCAAGTTGTTTTTGGAAAGATGTAAGCCCGTAGGGCATTTATTTTGTTATCATTACTTTGAATTACATGTTGTAGATTCAGAATGAATGTATAATGTATGTAATCCCCTTTTTGTAATAGAAACTCTGATGAATGACGTAGATCATTTTATTATGTTCATAGATCTTATGAATGGTTTATTTGTATCGTATTTTTGAGGCGTTACACATCTCCTCATTAAAAGGAGTAAAATCTTTGAACCAATCTTTATCATAGCCGACATGTTTATTGGCACCAGAGTCTGCCCATCACCCTTCCACAGATTGAACCATAAAAATATGTAATCATAGCCACAAATGGTTCCTCAGCAACATTAGCCTATGGTTGAGACTGTTGTTTTCAAAATTTGCAAGTTCGAGCAATATGCCCACTTTTGCCACACACAAAACATGTCACATTTGTTAGATCTTGTGAAAGGGGTTCTTGGTTCCATTTCTTTTGCCTTGGGTAATTTTTATTTTGTGACCTTCTAGTATTTTTTCAGATTTTCTTAACTAGCTTCAAGTGACTATTTTTATGAAATCAACCTTTAGGTAAAGTATTTCCAGAAGTTAAATTTACTTTTGCAGTGGAATGTTCTTATGTCATAAGCGCATCTTGTCCTCGTGCCTCCTCTTCCACCCAAATCCGTTTGATTAGAGTCTCCAAGGACATCTCTTTTTGCTTGTGACGCATTGACTTCTGAAACTCCCTCCAAGATGATGGAAGTTTGTCAACAATACCTAACACAACAAGATTGTCTCCAAAAGATAATATCGACATTTATACTCATCTGTGTTGTATTTCTCGATTTTTTCAAGATGAGTGGCATACTCCTCGTCAGTCATCTCTTCAATGGGGACTTTGTTCAAATTTTTCTCGGTCAGGATGTAGGCCACCTTAAGGAGACTGGGGTAGAAAAGCACCTTGCTTTCCATCTCTTGAAATGGGTTCCTTTGAACTGGAAGGGCTTGTTGAGATTGCCGGTATTCTCGTTGGGCTTCTCTGATACTGGCTTCATGAATTTTAATGATTGAATATCTCCTTAAAATTGTTGGTGATAATTACAAATAAAACACCAGAAAATACAAATAATAAAAATTACAATAACTATTAAAAGGGCTTAGGCGCAGGAAATTTGCTCTCTTTAAGGAGATTCAAGCTCTCTACGGTTAGGCAAAGCCTCACACCGGTGCAATAGAAAAACCTTGACTTATCCCTCCCAGGATACAAAAGCTCGACTAATTCGTATGGTTTACTAATATTGCACAATTTGTTGAATCCAAAGCTTTATCACATGCACCCTATATTTCTTTGACTAATAATCTCACACAAAAATAATAAAACAACAAAACCTTCTTATATTTTCCAAGATAAGAGGTTACCTCAATTTATAGAAGAGGAAAACTTGGTGGGCAAGTGTCTTGGAGGAGAGGAAACTTGGTGGGCAAGTATCTTGGAGGAGAAGGAAACTTCGTAGGCGAGTTGCTTGGATGAGAAGAAAAGAGAACTTGGAGAGAAAGAAACTTTTCTTAGAGGCAAAGAAAGGTAGCTTGGAGAACACGTTGCTTGAAGCCCAAACACACCATATAATTTATAACACATTATAATATTAAAATATTTGCTAACACATTCTATTTGTTAGAATATCCAATCCAACTCTTTTTTGTATAATGGGAATTTTCCTTTTATGTAAGTTTTCTATTTAGAAGTTTCTATAGTTGTATTCTATCTATTTGTAAATTTGGTTGACACCTTTGCCTTGAATGATTTTAGGTTCTAATATACAATATGACTTTCACTTTGTAGATTAAGGTTTGAATTTGATTACTTATGTGCATATGTGAATTGATGAATTTGTACACATATTTGAAGATTTTCTTGATCAAATAACTCTTTGATGGTTTTTTTGGTGGGTTTGTGTTTTAAAGAAACAGTAAATTACACTTATCTCTTGAGGTTTTTGAAAAATATAGAATTTTTTTTTTGTAGTTTTAATAATTACAGAAACTTCTCATACTTTTGCTAACAATATCAAGATTTCCACATTTCATTAATTTAGCACAAACGGTGTTAATTGACTATTCAAAATGACCATATTACTCTTTTGAATTGAGCGGGAAGATACAATCTATCAAATCAACCAATAAGCAATTTAAATGAAATTTTTCAGTCACCTTTTCTGCAATTTTGCATATATATATTATAACGCCCTCAAAATAATAACATTAAACCCATCAAATAAGACATGCATTGACATATGAACTAACCACGTTCTTTTATTCATTAGAGTTTCATTACATAAGTATTACATGTTAACATCAAAAACAAAATGCCCTACAGGCTTACAGCTTTCCAAGTTAACACTTGGTTACAACAAAGGAGTACTAACTCGTTTACACAAGCCCTTGGCTTGAAGTTACATGTAATACATCAAAAGTAAAACGACAAAAGTATGTCCGCCTCTAGCCTCCCAAGCTATGTCCTTGGAGGTGGCATGCTACCTGTACCTGAAAATGATATTCCCATATAGGGTGAGCCACAGCCCAGTAGAAATACACTAAACCAACCATGAACAATGACTAAAAGATTAGCAATTGATAGATGGCCAACACTGGTACATTCACATAAATCACATATTTATGTCATACGACTTATGAGCCCAAGTTACTTTTCATTTTTCCTTTTTCAACAGATAAGCATGTCAACTCTATCTTCATTTCAACAGATAAGTATAAAAACTATATCCCACATTTACAGATAAGCATATAAGCTGTATCCACATTCTCAACAGATATGTATAACAACAATATCCCACATTCAGATAAACATATAAGCTATATCCACATTCTCAACAGATATGTATAACAACAATATCCCACATTCAGATAAGCATATGAGCTCTATCTTCACTTCTCTAGATAAGCATATGAGCTGTATCTACGGAGTTCATCCCCTATCTTCTCCCAACACTATCCGGTTTAGAGGTACATCCCCTATCTTCCCCTAAACCGCGGAGTACATCCCCCATCTCCTCCTCTACACATAACGTATACAAACACATTGGTTCTATATACAATCATCCAATACATACAGTTAATGTATTCTATCAACCGTCAAATTCCATGACACATTCCATTGATTAGTTTCAGTTTGCCTAATCATCATGCATTGTCTACAACAATCACGACTATCCTCCACCGATAGCCCAAAGCAGTTATTTCTAAACAGAAAATAAATGCACAAATGGATATTCAATCAACATTTCATTTCCTCATTTCTCCCAATTAATTATCCCAATTAATCAAACAATGTAATTAGGCCATTTTCCATAATTACCATTACAACCCTTAGGTCCCATTTTCATCAATGATTCAACATTTATTCCATTTCTCTATGCCAAACATGCATCTAGGTTTACTATGAATAAAACCCTAACTTTTGTAAAATTACACAAAAGCCACAAACTTTCAAAAAATTACCCAACCAAACCCAACATCTCAAAATACTAAAATTTAAAGACAAAATCCATAGAGAGGAGTAGGATATCCCTACCTCAAATCCGGAGCCCCAAAGGAGAAGATGACAAAACCCAACGTGCTCCAAAACTCGAGATTTTCAGATTAAAATGTAGCCCTCGACGATTAACAACTTTTTTGTAAAGGCCAAAGGTGAGCAAATCACTCCTACTAGATCAAAACCTAGAGAGAAGGTAGAGTCTAGAGTGAGAGGCTCAACAATGGTGATTTTGGAAAGTAGGAGAGAGAAGAGAAAGTGAAAAAGTGATTTGAAAAGTCACAACTTCGAGACTTAAACCCAGTATTCCGCTCGAGCGTAAAACACCCCGCTCGAGCGTCACTCACAGACTCCAGCTCGAGCGGCCAAACTCCCGCTCGAGCGCCGGATGCACTCTCCCAGCATCTCGACAGAACCAGGTCTCCGCTCGAGCTTCCAACTCCCCGCTCGAGCGGCACTCACACAACCCCGCTCGAGCGGCCAATCCCATGCTCGAGCGTACAACACTGCACAGGAAATACTGGATAGGTGTATTCCCCGCTCGAGCGCCCAAACCCCCGCTCGAGCGTACAGGCCAAAATCTGGGCAACTAGTTTTGGTTTCTAAACTCAACAACCTGTAACAAACCCGCCCAACACATCCTATAACTCAAATACGAAGTAAAAAGGATGTAACAAGATAAAAAAATCAACTACCAACATCCACGGACACATGTCCGGATCACTATACAACAAGGGTAAATCAGGGATCGCTATAACCTCCCCCCCTTAAAGAATTTCGCCCCCGAAATTAAGCACAAGTTTTCAAAAGAACAGGTTTTCCTCCATTTTAAACAATGTTACATTTTAACATTCAACAATTCGACCCATTACCGGTCATCCCATCCCTTAAGCAAGGGGCATTTCACAATATGTAGACAACATATGTATTTTCAACATGCATCAACATTACGCACTATCTTTCCAATTTCAACAATATATTCAACATATACAATGTTACATTCAACTTCCATATGAGGCAAGTTCCAAAACATACTTCCAATAACCCAAAACATTTTCAATGTTTCACAACTTAAGACATATATAAAAGCTCTTAAGTTCAACAATAGTTCAAAATTTAAATACAAGATTACATATCAACAAACAAGTCCGGATATTTCTCGCGGACTTCCAACTCACGTTCCCAAGTGGCTTCCTCCACTCCGTGATGTTTCCACAAGACTTTCACCAAAGAAATAGTCTTGCCACGCAGGACCTGATCCCGCCTATCCAAGACCCGAACCGGTCTCTCCTCATACGAGGCAACCTCACCTACCTCTAAATCGGTCCAATCCAACACATGTGATGGATCTGGCTCATACTTCCGAAGCATACTCACATGAAACACGTCATGAACTCCGGACAACTGCGGCGGTAAGGCTAACCGATAGGCAACCTCGCCAATCCTCTCAAGGATCTCAAAAGGACCAATAAACCGAGGGGATAACTTCCCACTCTTCCCAAACCTCATCAAACCTCGCCTAGGTGATATCTTCAGAAAGACATGATCACCTACCTCAAACGCCAAAGGCCTCCTCCTACGGTCAGCATAAGATTTCTGACGACTCTGGGCTATAACAAGCCTCCTACGGATAAGTTCAACTTTCTCCGTCGTCTCCCTAACCAACTCTGGACCCAACAAAGGTACATCACCCACCTCGGCCCAACACACTGGAGACCTACACGGTCGGCCATACAAGGCCTCAAACGGTGCCATATCGATGCTAGACTGATAACTGTTGTTGTAGGCAAACTCTACCAATGGCAAGTGCCTCTCCCACGTCCCACCGAAGTCCAGGACACAACCCTGAAGCATATCCTCGAGGATCTGAATAGTACGCTCGGACTGCCCGTCAGTCTGAGGATGATAAGCCGTACTAAAAGTCAACTTAGTGCCCAAGGCACTCTGCAAACTCTGCCACAACCTAGCAGTAAAACGAGGATCTCAATCTGAGACGATCGTCACTGGGACCCCGTGCAATCTCACTACGTCCCGAATATACAAGTCGGCAAGATGATCTACCGAATCTCTCACGCGCATAGGAATAAAGTGCGCCGACTTAGTCAGCCGGTCTACAACCACCCAAATAGCATCACTACCCCGCTGAGTCCTCGGAAGACCTACAACGAAGTCCATAGTGACATGCTCCCACTTCCACTCGGCAATAGGCAAGGGTTGTAACAAACCCGCTGGCCTCTGATGCTCGGCCTTCACTTGCTGGCAAGTAAGGCACTTCGATACGAAAACAGCCACATCTCTCTTCATACCCCGCCACCAAAACTGGCGACCCAAATCCTGATACATCTTAGTACCTCCCGGATGCACCGCAAGGCGCGAATGGTGAAACTCTCGGAGTACCTCCTCTCGGCAAGACTCCGGTATAAACAAACGGTCTCGGTATCTCACACTCAGGTCGGGATACACCGTCAAACCCTTCTCAACTTTCCCACTGGAGATCTTCTCTCGGAGGGATTCTACCTCAAGGTCACCTCTCTGTGCCTCTAACACTCTAGTCACAAGCGTAGGCTGTGCAACAACAG
The DNA here is from genome assembly GCF_055761805.1 of Camellia sinensis. Classification (NCBI taxonomy): domain Eukaryota; kingdom Viridiplantae; phylum Streptophyta; class Magnoliopsida; order Ericales; family Theaceae; genus Camellia; species Camellia sinensis. Next base: position 17,321,707 of record NC_138968.1, read on the forward strand.
AAAACAAGGCCGCAGCCTCAACAGATGCGCCCAGTAGCAAATCAAACTCGCCAAGTGCTCCCAACATCTCCCATTCCCGGATGGCTATACTAGCTACATCACCAATGGATTTCCTACTAAGGGCATCAGCCACAACATTGGCCTTTCCCGGATGATAATGCAACTCAAAATCATAATCTTCGATGAACTCCATCCATCTCCTCTGCCTCAAATTCAAGTCTCTCTGTGTAAACAGATACTTCAAACTCTTGTGGTCCGAGAACACCTCGAACTTCTCACCATAAAGGTAGTGCCTCCAGATTTTCAAGGCAAAGATCACTGCTGCTAACTCTAGGTCGTGTGTGGGGTAATTCTTCTCGTGTATTTTCAACTGACGTGAGCCATAAGCTACCACTTTCCCTTCTTGCATCAACACACAACCCAAACCCTCTCGTGAGGCATCACAATAAACTGCATAACTCAACCCTCTCTCCGGAATAATCAACACCGGAGCGGTGGTCAATCTAACTTTTAGCTCTTGGAACGACTTTTCACAAGTCTCACTCCACACAAATTTGACTCCCTTCCGAGTCAGACTAGTCAACGGTGACACTAACTTGGAGAAATCCTTCACAAATCGACGGTAATACCCAGCTAATCCCAGAAAACTGCGGATCTCAAACACACTCTTAGGCTGTGCCCAACCTTGCACTGCCTCAATCTTGGATGTATCTACAGACACCCCTTCCCCGGAAACCACATGGCCTAAGAACTTGACTTCTTCTAGCCAGAACTCACATTTCGCAAACTTGGCATACAGCCTATGGGCTCTAAGCAACTCAAGCACCACTCTCAAGTGTTCCTCGTGCTCCTCCTCAGAAGGCGAATAGATAAGAATGTCGTCCACGAAGACGACCACAAAACGATCCAAGAATTCCCGGAAGATCCGGTTCATCAAGTCCATAAAGACTGCCGGTGCATTGGTAAGCCCGAATGGCATCACCAGAAACTCATAATGGCCATACCGCGTACGAAATGCCGTCTTAGGAATATCCTCCTCCCTGACCCTCAACTGGTGGTAACCCGATCTCAAGTCTATCTTAGAGAAACAACGGGAACCCTTCAACTGGTCAAACAGATCGTCTATACGGGGCATAGGGTACTTATTCTTAACCGTAGCCCGATTCAACTTCCGGTAGTCAATACACAATCTCAAGGCACCATCCTTCTTTTTAACAAAGAGGGCCGGTGCTCCCCACGGCGAAACACTAGGGCGAACAAAGCCCTTATCTAGCAATTCCTGGAGCTGAACTTTCAACTCAACCAACTCTGCAGGAGCAAAACGATAAGGTGCCATAGAAATCGGCGCCGTGCCGGGCACTAAATCAATAGAGAACTCTATCTCTCGGTGAGGTGGCAAACTAACAAGATCTTCGGGAAAGACATCCGAATACTCACAAACCACCCTCGGCAACATAAGCTGGGTCTCACCACTCTCACCACTCTCAAAGCTGGCAAGTAGACTACTAAGCTCACTTCGCCCTCGCGAATCATACCCGGTGGTAAAACACTACCAACCCGGTCTCCCAAGAAATGGAACCACTCCCCGCTCAAGGTACATAACGTGACCCTCTGGCAGTAACAATCGATAACAGCCCGGTATGACGATAGCCAGTCCATACCCAAAATAACATCAAAACCCTTCATGGGCATGACAATAAACGGAAAAGGAAGCCTATAGTCGGCGACCTCTATATCACATCCTCTAACACCCTGTTTCAGGATCAACTCACCACCCAAAGGCGATACCACACAAATAGGAGATGCTAACTGTGCTAACTCCAATTCCAAAACAGATGCAAATGCAGCAGATACAAAAGAATGAGATGCACCCGTGTCTATCAACACATTAGCAACCGAGTTGCAAAACAGAAAAGTACCTCTCACTACTGATGGAGCCGGTACTAAATCCTGCGCGGTAACAGCATACACGCGCCCCGTAGGCCCCTGGTCTACCTGCTCACCCCTCGGAGCAAAAGACTGCTGCACAGACTGGGATGACGAAGCTCCCGGATTGGCCCTCGAGGCCTGCACAGATTGAGCTGGCTGAAAACCCTGCGTCTGCCTAGAACCAGACGCTCCCGAAGTGGCACTCAACTGCGGGCAAAACCTCTTCAGGTGCCCAGGCTGGCCACACTGATAACAAGACAAGGGCTGCCCCCTGCCCAAACTCTGACTCTGTGGTCTAGCTGAAGAAGAAGCAGCTCTCTGACCCCCACCCTTCTGCGGGAAAACTGAAACCTTGTGACCCAGCTGGCCACACTTGTAACAAGCAAACTCCCCCTGATTGCCTCTCCCCGAGCCTGCACTCGGCACTGGAAAGGTCGATCTAGAAACTGCTCCCTGAGACTGTTGAGGGTTATAACCCCTCTGCCTCCTACCATCACTCTGACCATCCTGGCTCCTCTTGGAGCCCCTCTATTCTTCCTCCTTTTCCTGCATCATAATCTCCATATGAGCAGCAGCATCTACCAGGTGTCTATACTCTCGAATGTAAGACCCACCAACTCTCAACTTGAGGCCTCGCCTCAACTTCCGCTCAAACTCATAGCAACGGCGTTCCTCAGACGCCACCAGTTCAGGTGCAAACCTGGACAGACTGGTAAAAGTAGCCTCAAACTCAGCCACTGACAAGCCCTGCTGTTTAAGCCGGCTAAACTGATCCCTCAGCTTCTCCCTAGCTGCTGCAGACAAAAACCTCTCCTGAAAAGCATTCACAAACGCCTCCCAAGTACCACCAACACGAGCCTTCTCGTATTTCCACCATTGACCCGCATCTCCTTTCAGCTGGAAGGATGCCAAGGTCACTTTCAGTGCTCCGTCCTCGATGCCAAGCATCTCGAACGTCTTACTCATTTGCTCTAGCCACTCATCAGCCTTCAGTGGCTCCTTCGGATCCCCGACAAACTCATCCGGATTTGACCGGAAAAACTCCCTCTTCAAGAAAGAAGGCCCTGCCTCAGCTGCCTGATTCCCAGCTCTAAGAATGCCCAAAGCTCCTGCTATCTCTCTGGCCAAGGCACCCATAGCCTGCTGACCCACTGGCTCGGCCACATTGGCCTGGCCAACTCCCTCCTGTACTGCCGGAATCTCACCCGGTAACGGTACTTCCTGCCTCGCAGGTCTACCACGCCTAGCACCTCTTCCTCGTCCTGACATCCTAATAAAGATAATACAGAACGTTAGCACATTCATAAATGTGCCGAAACTAAACACTCACGTCCTAATGCATGGACAACTGTAATTCACTCCACGTAAGCACATAAACACATAAGCACTTACGAATTTCATTTCCGGATAATGATAGTCCCGAGGCGTTACTAGAGTTCCGGTTAGAAATAGCATTGATCAAGTGCTTTTCCAACAAGACTCCCAGAAACCCAAGGATCCAATCAACATCCTAGAAATTAAATCCCATACCCACATAGTCACATAAGCATGTTATCAGTTAAGCACATAGTATATGATACTACATCTAAGTCTCTATCAAGCGAGACAAACCCATTGTGATACTAATCACTTCCCACGTACCCAAAGTATTCGAACCCGGTACGCTCTGATACCAAGTTGTAACGCCCTCAAAATAATAACATTAAACCCATCAAATTAGACATGCATTGACATATGAACTAACCACGTTCTTTTATTCATTAGAGTTTCATTACATAAGTATTACATGTTAACATCAAAAACAAAATGCCCTACAGGCTTACAGCTTTCCAAGTTAACACTTGGTTACAACAAAGGAGTACTAACTCGTTTACACATTAAGCCCTTGGCTTGAAGTTACATGTAATACATCAAAAGTAAAACGACAAAAGTATGTCCGCCTCTAGCCTCCCAAGCTATGTCCTTGGAGGTGGCATGCTACCTGTACCTGAAAATGATATTCCCATATAGGGTGAGCCACAGCCCAGTAGAAATACACTAAACCAACCATGAACAATGACTAAAAGATTAGCAATTGATAGATGGCCAACACTGGTACATTCACATAAATCACATATTTATGTCATACGACTTATGAGCCCAAGTTACTTTTCATTTTTCCTTTTTCAACAGATAAGCATGTCAACTCTATCTTCATTTCAACAGATAAGTATAAAAACTATATCCCACATTTACAGATAAGCATATAAGCTGTATCCACATTCTCAACAGATATGTATAACAACAATATCCCACATTCAGATAAGCATATAAGCTATATCCACATTCTCAACAGATATGTATAACAACAATATCCCACATTCAGATAAGCATATGAGCTCTATCTTCACTTCTCTAGATAAGCGTATGAGTTGTATCTACGGAGTTCATCCCCTATCTTCTCCCAACACTATCCGGTTTAGAGGTACATCCCCTATCTTCCCCTAAACCGCGGAGTACATCCCCCATCTCCTCCTCTACACATAACGTATACAAACACATTGGTTCTATATACAATCATCCAATACATACAGTTAATGTATTCTATCAACCGTCAAATTCCATGACACATTCCATTGATTAGTTTCAGTTTGCCTAATCATCATGCATTGTCTACAACAATCACGACTATCCTCCACCGATAGCCCAAAGCAATTATTTCTAAACAGAAAATAAATGCACAAATGGATATTCAATCAACATTTCATTTCCTCATTTCTCCCAATTAATTATCCCAATTAATCAAACAATGTAATTAGGCCATTTTTCATAATTACCATTACAACCCTTAGGTCCCATTTTCATCAATGATTCAACATTTATTCCATTTCACTATGCCAAACATGCATCTAGGTTTATTATGAATAAAACCCTAACTTTTGTAAAATTACACAAAAGCCACAAACTTTCACAAAATTACCCAACCAAACCCAACATCTCAAAATACTAAAATTTAAAGACAAAATCCATAGAGAGAGGAGTAGGATATCCCTACCTCAAATCCGGAGCCCCAAAGGAGAAGATGACAAAACCCAACGTGCTCCAAAACTCGAGATTTTCAGATTAAAATGTAGCCCTCGACGATCAACAACTTTTTTGTAAAGGCCAAAGGTGAGCAAATCACTCCTACTAGATCAAAACCTAGAGAGAAGGTAGAGTCTAGAGTGAGAGGCTCAACAATGGTGATTTTGGAAAGTAGGAGAGAGAAGAGAAAGTGAAAAAGTGATTTGAAAAGTCACAACTTCGAGACATAAACCCAGTATTCCGCTCGAGCGTAAAATACCCCGCTCGAGCGTCACTCACAGACTCCAGCTCGAGCGGCCAAACTCCCGCTCGAGCGCCGGATGCACTCTCCCAGCATCTCGACAGAACCAGGTCTCCGCTCGAGCTTCCAACTCCCCGCTCGAGCGGCACTCACACAACCCCGCTCGAGCGGCCAATCCCACGCTCGAGCGTACAACACTGCACAGGAAATACTGGATGGGTGTATTCCCTGCTCGAGCGCCCAAACCCCCACTCGAGCGTACAGGCCAAAATCTGGGCAAATAGTTTTGGTTTCTAAACTCAACAACCTGTAACAAACCCGCCCAACACATCCTATAACTCAAATACGAAGTAAAAAGGATGTAACAAGATAAAAAAAATCAACTACCAACATCCACGGACACATGTCCGGATCACTATACAACAAGGGTAAATCAGGGATCGCTATATATATTATTAAAGACTCATACATATTTTAACATAATACATTAATAATTTAATATAAGACCCTAATCATATAACATTTATTTCACACTATATAACTAATGAAAATTTTATCAGTTTTAATTAATGCATTTATTATTTAATTTTTTTCTTTTCTTTTTTTTAAGTTGAAACAAATGGATTAATTTTTTTTTCCAGCAATTTGCCCTACTTATTTATTCATATGTAAAAAAAAAAAAAAAGTATTTATCTCTAAATTGTTAAGATAATATTACAACATTAAATAATAAAAAAAAAAACTTAATTTTCATTGATAAAATACTTAAAAAATAAATTTAAAAATAAAAAAACAATCTTACCTGCTCTAAGGTTATGGACACCAATTTTAACCTTAAATGCACTAAATTTAATTTACCCTATTAAATATATATATATATATATATAATTATTTATTTTTCATAATTTTTTTCAAAATATAAATGTAATTTCTTGATTATATTTTTTTACAAAAGTTTTTGAACTTTTATAGAAAAAATAAAATAAAATAAAATTTAACTATTAATGAAGGTGAGAAATTAATTTTAAGATTTCATGATCCTTCATTTCCTATTAACTAATTTTAATTTACTGTGAGGCGATTATGTTTTTTTTTTACTTCTATATTTATTTTTTAATTTTTTTAATCATGTAAAAATATTATCTCGTGTTTCTTTAAATATGCATCGAGTAGAAGTTTAAAAACCTAAAGATAAAAATTAAAATTTGAGAATAATAGATGATTGAGAAAAGATAAAATAATAATGTTTGTACATATGAATAAATTAGTAATGCAAATTGTTCCCCCCCAAAAAATCAATTTATTTCAACTTTAAAAAAAAATTCACGTAATAAATGCATTACTTAAAATGATAAATTTTACGTTGGTTATGTAGTGTGGAATATGTCTTATATTAAATTATTAGGATGTTACCTAACATTAATTTTAGAAAAATTGTTTATATTTAAGTATTTTATCAATAAAAATTAAGTTTTTTTTTTCATTAAATGATTTAATAATATTTTAACAATTTAAGTGTATTATTTACTACGGCATGAATTTTAAGAATTTAATTAAATAATGTTAAAATGTATATGGGTCTTGATAATATATGTAAACCTCAAGGGAGGGAGTGAAATTACTCATTTGAATCTAAGGGGTAACATCATTATTGGTATGACATCGGCGTGATATCAGCGTGACATCAGCAAATTCTATTAAATAGTCTAACAGAGGGTAACCGTGGGAGAATCTTGATAATAATTTCAAAAGTAAGAGAAATTAGTGTAATTATTAAAACTACAGGAGATGTTTTTGTAATTGTCAGAAATCTCAAGGAAGGTAAGTGTAATTTACCCTTAAAGAAAAGGTCTAGCTTCTCTCCAGTCTGTGATCGGACTAAAGGGTGTTGTTGGGCTTGTGAGGGTTCACCACGAGTCCCATTTTGAAAATCTAAACCATTCAATGTATAGAATTCGTCGAGTATTATAAGCTTGTAAAACATCACGTTGATCGGATATCAATAGCTACGTGATCAAATCAGTTTTGTATAAAAACAAATGGACGGTGAAAAATAAATAATTGGCATAAATCTAATATGATGAAATAGCTATTGATATTCGATCAACTTGATTGTTTATAGGCATATAGTACTCGACGAGTTCTACACATTGAACGGTTCAGATTATTGAAACGAGACCCATGGTGAGTCCCAACGAACTCCCTCTAATCTGATCATTAATTGGAAGGAAGCCAATCCCTAAAGAAAAAACATGATAGAATTGTCTGTTTGGCAGACATGGAAGGGTGGTGACTTTGATAGTGAAAACTGGTGGGGTTTAAACAGAGAGTGTTACAAGGGTAAAGTGGGCATTTAAGAAAAAAAATGTTGCCAATATCAACTACTTTGGGAAATTCTATTTCCACACACCTACTTAGCTCAAGACACACACACTTAATGAAATATTAATTTAATGACAATTATATCCTAAATAAAAATGACCATGATAGACATTCAGTAACACCCATAATATTATATAGAAAAATTCTCTATACACATCTTTTGAGAACAAAAAAATCTCAATGTACACCTTTTTAGTTAAAAAAAATTAAACCCTAATTTTTCCATTGTTGTCACTTTACTTGTTACACACCATATACTCCTCTATTGCATTTTTTTTTATCAAATATTTTTTACAAAGAAAAAAATTTCTCTTTTCCCTCCCTCTTTTTTTCTCTCAACAAATCTCTACATAAATCTCAGATCGAAACACATCCCAATCACATGTTCTCACAAGGTAAGAGTTCACCCATGGATAAAATCTAGGTGATTTCCAGTTAAATCTCCTTTTTTTTCAAAAGTTGAATCCTTCGAAAGGACTAAAAAAGATCGACAAATACAATAGATGATTTACACGAAGGACCAAATCTGAACTATCAAAAAAACTGCAGGTTTCGATTTTTTAACTAATGAAAGGTTTGATCTCCAAATAGATGATTTACAATAGGATAAAATATATATATATATATATATAGAGCAAAAGTTTGGGGAAATGAGGGTTAGTTGTGTGTGTACAATAGTTATGAGTGATGGGTATAATTGTAAGTTAAAGTGTGTGGATTGAGAAAATTAATTAATAATCAAATTAATAGGTATGTGTATTGAGAAAAGATGTGCTTTAAGCTAATTAGGTGTGTGGAAATAAAATTTCCCCAACTATTTCTATTTAGTCACTTCACAGTCAACCAACAAATGGATTAAACCGTCGCAGCAATCTCTAAAGTAATGAAGGGTAATGACATTTCAGAAAATATCGGGAGGACAATATGATTTTAAAAGAATCTAATATCAGTGTAAGTCATCCTTTTTTATTAGGGTAAATTAATAATAAATCCTAATAGTTGTATTTAATTCCTATCAAATCCTAATAAAAATAAATTCTAATAAAATTATCACTAAAAGTAATTTTTTGTGAAGATTTTTTTGCATATGTTACCAAAAATCGACAATTAGTGAGTTTTTTTCATCTATATTTTTTATAAATTGTCGCTAAAATTTATAATTAGTGACGTTTTTCTGTGACAAAATTTTCAAACTGTCACTGAAAGTTGAAAATTAGTAACTTTTTTTTTTGTGACGATTGTTTAAATTGTCACTAAAACTTATAATTAGCGACATTTTTTGTAACATAATGTTCAAATTGTCGCTAAAAATTAATAAGTACTGACGTTTTTAATATTGTTTGAAAAAAATATCATTAATTATTATAAAATTCATTGAATAATAAATCTATCTATTGAGATCTACACATCCTTTTTTATTATTAGGGCGAATTACACTAACAGTCATTATAGTTTGGGTTCATGTTATTTTGATCCCTGACTTTTCAATTGTGACACATTTGATCTTGAATTTTGAATTTTGTTCCAAATAAGGACAATTGAAGATACAATTACTTAATTTCAAGTGTAAAATTGTCAATTTGATAAAATATAAACTAATTTGACAAAAATAAATATCCAAACAATATTTTAAAATTTTTAAAAATTATTTCTACCAACCAAAGATAAAATTATATAAAATTGATAAATCTTTTAGATATTTATTTATTTATTTATTTTACCAAATTAATTTTTATTATGCGTTTGGATAATAATCATGTAATCGGCAGTTGTTAAAATTTTAATGTGTAATCGATATATTTAATATATGAAATATTTTTAGTTTTAGATATTTTGATTTAATGAATTGGTTTAATAATGATATCAAAGTTATCGTCATATTTGACTTTTGGAAAAAATAGAAACTAATTTAATGAAAATAAAAACAACCATCCATTATAGAATCATCATCCAAACACATAATGAAAATTAATTTGGTAAAAAAAAAAAAATAAATATCCAAGAGATTTATCAGTCTTACATAATTTTATCTTTAGTGGGTAGAAATAATTTTTAAAAATTCAAAAATATTTTTTTGACATTTATTTTTGTCAAATTAATTTATATTTTATCAAATTGACAATTTTGCCCTTGAAATTAAGCAATGGTATCTTCAATTGTCCTTATTTAGAACAAGATTCAAAATTTAGGATCAAATGTGTCACAATTGAAAAGTTAAGAACCAAAATGATACAAGTCTCAAACTATAGGGACCATTAGTGTAATTCGTCCTTATTATTAGGTGGATTTGGTGATAGACCTCTCACTGTCTAATTTGTCTTTCAAAATGACAAGAATTATATAGGTACTTTCAAAACCCCTTAATATTTTAAAACTTGTTTCTTTTACTATACTACCCTCATATCTATCAGCTCTTCTATTAACCCATCCTCACAGTGTATTTCAAAGTAAAATTTTACTTTGAAAGTACAATCTTACTCTGAATCAGAGTAAAGTTTACTATGATCACTACAAGAAAAGTAGGCTTATGAGACGGAACTTTTTGCGACGGCACATTTGCCGTCGCAAAAAGTCATTTTTTGTGACGGCACAACTTGCCGTCACAAAAAATGTGACTTTTTGAGACGGCACAACTTACCGTCGCAAAAAATGTGAACTTTTGAGACAGCACAATTTGCCGTCGCAAAAAAAATGACTTTTTGAGACGGCACAACTTGCCGTCGCAAAAATGTGCCTTTTTGAGATGGCACAGTTTGTTGTCGCAAAAAAAATGTGATTTTTTGAGATGACACAACTTGCCGTCGCAAAAAATGTGACCTTTTGAGACGGCACAATTTGCCGTCGCAAAAAACATACTTGCCGTCGCAAAAAAAATGTGACTTTTTGAAAAAAAAATAGTAATAATTTTTTTTTTTCATTAAAATAAAAATAAAACAAATAAATTTTCAATCTATAACTAAAAAAAAATGATTTTTTTTTAAAAACAATTCATTAGCTACAAAGAAAAAATATTTTAACAAAAAATAGATTTTTTTGGCGACGGCAACCCCGTCGCAAAAAAAAAAAAAAAAAAAAAAAAAGGTTAAACCACATTTTGTTGTTTAAATTTCATTTGTGACCAATTTTTTTTTTTTTATTCCCGCTATGTTTCCCCCCCTTTTTTTTCCATTCCCCCCCTTTTTTTTCCATTCCCGTTCTGTAACCCCTCCAACCCAAACAAAATATCCTCAATCTCAAACCACCCCGCCCAAAACCAAAAATCCCTAATGTCTTCTTACCCCCCTCTCTGTCTCTTTTTACCCATTTTTCATCTTCCTCTCTCTCTTCTCTTTCTCTCTTTCACTCATCACTCTTCTCTGTCTGTCTGTCTATCTGTCTCTCTTTCTCTCTGTATGTCTCGTACTCATCTATCTCTTCTCTCATCTCTTTTCTCTCTGTCTCTTTCGTTCATCTCTCTTCTCTCTATCTCTCTCGTTCACCTCTCTTCTCTCTCTGTCTCTTTTTCTGTCTCTCACTCTCTATCTTTTTCTCTCTTTGTCTCTATCTCTCCCTTCTCTTTCTCTCTCTAACTCATCACTTTTCTCTGTCTGTCTGTCTCTTTCTCTCTTTGTCTCTCGCTCATCTCTCTTCTCTCTATCTCTCTCATCTGTCTTCTCTCTTTACCTCTCTCACTCATCTCTCTTCTCTTTATCTCTCTCTCGCTCACCTCTCTTCTCTCTATCTCTCTCATCTCTTTTCTCTGTATGTCTCTCTCGCTCATTTCTATATATCTCTCTCGCCCATTTTTCTTCTCTCTATGTCTTTCTCTCGTTCATCTCTTTTTGTTCTCTTTCTCTCTCTTTTTGTCTATCTCTCGCTCATCTCTTGTTTCTTTCTCTTTTTCTGTCTCTCTCTCTCTCTCTCTCTCTGTCTCTTACTCTCTTTCACTCATCACTCTTCTCTCTCTATTTTTCTCTCTATCTGCCTGTCTATTTGTCTCCCCCTCATTGTGTTCGCCTTGCTTACTTCCCTCTCCATTCTTCTCTATTTACCAAGCTATCTTTCGATTTATCGAGACACTACAAGAAAATGCACTTTTGGTGACCACTTTGTCTTTCTATCACTCATCACTCTGTCTCTGTCTCTATCTCTCTTCTCTATCTGTCTCTCACTCATTTCTCTCTCACCACCCATCTCCTCTACCACCTTCACCATTACTGCAAATGACATTCCACTACCACAACTACTACTGTTGTTGCCACTACGCCTCTACGACTATCATTACTACTACCATCACCACCACTTCACTACCACCATTACTTCTAACCATTACCTCTCATCCACCACCACTACTCTATCTCCTCTACCACTACCACAACTTCACCACTAATCTCATTCGCTATCACCACCACCACCACTATCACCTTTTATCTACCACCTTCACCACTACTGTCACTCCCTATCCTCTACCACAAAAAATTAATTCCTGATTTTTAGTAACAAAAAAAAAAAAAAAAATGGGTCGCAGAAAAACATATTTTCATCTTCCTTTCTCTCTTCTCTTTCTCTCTATTACTCATCACTCTTCTCTCTCTGTTTGTCTGTCTATCTGTCTCTCTCCCCTCTCTTTCTGTGTGTCTCTCACTCATCTATCTCTTCTCTCATATCTTGTAACGCCCTCAAAATAAACCCATTAAATATATATAACATCAACATGCAATGTTAAAAAGGAAACAATTCATTATAACATTCATCAGAGTCTTACTAAATAAATGCATTACATGTAACATCAAATTAAATGCCCTACAGGCTTACATCTTTCCAAGCCAACACTTGGACACAAAAGTATGAGTTCTAACTCAATTACAAATAAAGCCCTAGGCTTGAGTGTTTACATGTACTAACAAATAAAAACAAATAACTGAAAGTAGTCTTCAAAATCCAAGTCCTTCCAAGCTAAGTCCTTGGAGGTAGCTTATCACCTGAACCTGAAAATGATGTTCCCATATAGGGTGAGCCACAGCCCAGTAGAAATATACTAAAACAAATATAAGCAATGGATAAAGCGTTAGCATTCAATAGATGATTAACCTAGATAATCAATTACATCATTAAACTGTCTCATGACACTAATGTCTAAGACACGTTTTACTTTCCAACATTATCAATATGGCTCAGAACCTGGCCAAACTTACAACAGTGAACTATATATATCATATTCACATTTTTCCAATGTCAACAAACAAATGAGACTCAGGCTCAAATCAAAACACTTCATACTTCCAGTTTGATACACATTTTAGTGCTGTATCAATAAAAACACTTCAATATAAATAAGCACACATAAAAGTGATGCTAATGGAGTCCATCCCCTATCTCCTCCCAAACAAAATCCGGTTTAGAGGTCCATCCCCTATCTTTCCCTAAACCGTGGAGTACATCCCCTATCTCCTCCCACACAAAACAATGTATGTAAACACATAACATATACAACACACAATCAATACACATAGTGTCTGTATTAATTCAACAGTCAAAATTGATGACTTAATCAATGATTAGTTTCAGTTATCCCTAATCCACATGCAGTGTCTACAAAAATCACAACTATCCTCCACCGATAGCCCAAAACAGTTATTTCTAGACTTAGAAATAAATAACTCAACAATTAAATGGATAAGTGATTTAAATTAACCAACTACCCCATTTAGTCAATAAATTGCTCAACCTTATGAATTTAACTAGTTTTCCCAATGTTCCTTAAATTAAATATACAATTCAATTTATTTAAACAACTAGGGTTTTTCCCAAAATTACCAAAATACCCCCAACCTATTAAAATGCAAGAACTTAGAACAAAACGTATACATTGGAGTAGGAAATCCCTACCTCGAAGAAGATAACCCGAATGGAGAAGACGGAGATGATGACCCAAAAACCCAAGTGCTCCAAAACTACAAACTCTCAGATTAAAACGAAGCTCTCGACTCACACTATCTTTTTAATAAAGCAACTAGGGTAGAAACACCCTAAACGGTGATGAAACCTAGGAGAGAAGATGAGTAGAGGGAGAGAGAACTCGGAACTAGGGTTTTAGGATCAAAAGAAAGTGAAAAATCGTTTTAAAAACCGCTGCTGCGTATTTAAACCCGTCAGGCTCGCTCGAGCGAAGACTTGGTCGCTCGAGCGACCAGACACACGAAAACCTCGCTCGAGCAAAGAAAAGCTCGCTCGAGCCAAACATGCAATGCTTCAGGTCTGCAACCCAGCAGCACGCTCGAGCGACAGAATGCTCGCTCGAGCGAGGAACTCAAAAACAAACACCTCGCTCGCTCGAGCGAATAAAATCTCGCTCGAGCGAATAAGCACTGCCCTCAGGTCTATACTAGACGCAATCGCTCGCTCGAGCGAAGCAAAGCTGGATCGAGCCAGAAGACACAAAATACAACCCTCGCTCGAGCGACCAATCCCTGGCTCGAGCGACCAACCCAAAAACTGGACAGCAACACTTGGTTTACGAACCCAACCAACCTGAAACAAACCTGCCCAACACATCTTATAACTCCAAATGAGAAAATAAAGGACGACAACAACAATTATACAACAATCAAATGGAAAAAGACCGGGGTCGCTATATATCTTTTCTCTCTCTATCTCTTTCGCTCATCTCTCTTCTCTCTATCTCTCTCGTTCATCTCTCTTCTCTCTCTGTCTCTCTCGCTCATCTCTCTTATCTCTGTCTCTCTCGTTCATCTCTCTTATTTATCTGTCTATTTTTTTGTTTCTCATTCTCTATCTCTCTCTCTCTCTCTGTCTCTCTCTCACTTATCGCTCTTCTCTCTGTCTCTCTCTCTCTCTATCTTTCTCTCTGTCTCTCTATCTTTCTCTCTGTCTCTTTTATTCATCTCTCTTCTCTTTATGTCTTTTTCGCTCATCTCTCTTCTCTCTATCTCTCTCTGTCTCTCTCGTCCATCTCTCTTCTATCTCTGTCTCTTTTCTGTCTCTCACTCTCTATCTCTTTCTCATCTTCTCTCTCTCTCTCACTGTGTTTGCATTGCTCACTCTCTCCTTCCCGTCTTCTCTATTTACTGAGCTCTCTCTTGATTTATTGATCCACTACAAGAAAATGCACTTTAGCGACCGCTTTGTCTCTCTCTCTCTCTCTCTCTCCTTTATCTGTCTCTTACTCGTCTCTCTCTCTTTCACCACCTATCTCCTCTACCACCTTCACCACTACTGCAAACGCCATTCCACCACCACCACTACTTCCACTGTTGTCACTTCACCTCTACGACTACCATGACTACTACCATCGCCACCACTCCACTACCACTACCACTACCACTACTGCTATCACCACTACTACTATTACTATTACCTCTCATCCACTGCCGCCACTCCATCTCCCATACCACTACCACAACTTCATCACGAATCTCCTTCGCCGCCGCCACCGCCACCACCACCACCACCACGACCTCTTATCCACCACTACTGTCGCTCACTCTCCTCTACTACAAAAAATTATTTTTAAAATACTCAAATAAAAAAAAAATTCAATTAATTGTTTTTAAGTAATTTTGTTGAATATATTTTTTTTTTCAAATCATTTTTTTTTAAACAACTTCTATGTCAATTATTTTTTGTCAATTAATTTTTTTGTCAATTAATTTTGTAGGCCTGTATAAAAATATTAAAAATATTTGAAAAATTAAAATATTAAAAATATTTAAAAAATTAAATATTAAGAATATTAAAAATATTCTGAAAATCAAAATATTAAAAATATTTCGAAAAGCTCAACCAAACAAAACCTTTTATCATTTTTTCCCCGTCTTTTCCTAATTTTTTTCCATTTCATTTCAGGTTTGTAGAGCCCTAAGTTTCGAAACAACACTGTCTCTCTCTTTCTCTCTCTCTCTCTCTCTCTCTCTCTCTCTCTCTCTCTCACGGAGGCGACAACGAGCGGCCATCGGCGAGCCCTACGTTCCTATTTTTGAGATTTGATTTACAATTACGCTTACCTTCCCGCCCACAACCATCTCTCTATCTTCCTACATTTTTCAGTCAGCAAAGCTTTCTCTCACCAGAAAAGCAGATCCAAAGCCTTCTCAATCACTAGTTCCAAACGTAATCGATCTCACATTTATCTCCGATCTGCGACTCTCTCTCTGTCTCTCTCTTCAGTCTCTATTTCACACTCGAAACCCTAGAATTTCGCAGACGGCTACCATGAACCACTACCACATCTATGAGGCTATCGGCCGTGGCAAATTCTCGGTAACTCTCTTTTTAGATTTGATTCAAGTTTGTTTCTGAATCTGTTTGTGGCGTGAAATTTTCTGCTTGGTTGCTGGGAAACAGAAGAAAATAGAAGAATGTAAAATTTTAATATATATATATATATGCATTTAGAATTAGTGCAACAGTAGCAACAAGATTCCCTTAAAAAGTTAGAAATTTGATTGAATTAAGCTAGGTATCTGTAGTTCCTGTTTTTCTTATGTAACACGTAATGGATGTTCAAAATTTTAACTTTTTTTTCTCCTCTCTTATTATTTACTTGTTTGAAGTAGATAATGCAGAATCTAGGGTTGGATTTGATGTTTAGGTAAAAATTTGGGTTTCAGAGATATTTCTTATTTGTTACTGTTTCTTAAGAGGAATCGAGCAAGAACTGTTTGGAATATTTTGTGGACATGTTTTTGGCTAGTGAATACTTATAGGGTACCATAAATATGTTTTTTTCTCTGATTACTTCTTGAAAACCAATTCTGTGTGATGTTTATGTTTAAATGATGCTTTCTACTCTAGCTTGTGATGAAGTTTGTATGCTTTCCTATTTTTGTGTGGATATTGCATATGCAAATCTGTAGTCCTAGTTGACTAATTAAGTAATAGTATTGGAGTATGTTGCCATGTGATTTTCATAACAATTGTGATATTAGTGGACTACTGATGGTGTAGAATCCAGTTTTAATTTTTTTTTTATTGTTACTTATCAAAAAAAAGGAATCCATTTTTCAGATTTCTATCAATTTAGTTCTTTGGAAATAAATGTTTGTGTTTATTTCACATGCAGAGAGAGCTTATATGAAGATGAGGAGTTTGATCAACGACAACTTGCTGCATTGCTTGTTTCAAAGGTCATTATCTTTTTTCTATGTATTCCTCCTTTGTGTTTAGCGACCATCGTCCCTCTTCTATATTATGATCACTTACTTTTCTTGTATAGAAAAAAGATAATTTTCTTCAATTCTGGTTTTTATGATCATTTGGGTTGCCAAGGTTTTCTTTCCTTCTTGTCTGAATAAGTGTAGTGCGATCTCCTAACCATATATATTTATTATTTCCTTCTAGCAATCAAGTGGGGCATTGATGAAAATTTGTGGTATCCTATTAAATCTTTCCTTCTGCATTCTTGGTTTCTCTAATCTTTGCAACCACAATATATCTTAGTACTCTTTTTTTTATTTTTTTATTTTTATTTTAATTATCAGTAACTTACAATAGATTACTTGCATGTGAAGATAAAACCTGAAATCAGAGGCTATCACTTGTTAGTCCTTGAGACATTTAATTAATTTACTTTTATCTTGTTTACACAAATTCCTTTATTTTTTCGTTAGGTTTTCTATTACTTGGGTGAACTTAATGACTCATTGTCATATGCTCTTGGTGCTGGTCCAATGTTTGATGTTTTTGAGGGTTCAGATTATGTCCATACCCTTATGGGTAAGAATTTTCGCATTCCATTTATTATTTTCCAACATGAAAAGAATTATATGAATGTAAATTACGCCTTTTCACTGTAATCTTACTAATTGTTGCTATCATGTTCTTGCTTCACTCAACTAAAGCTATTGATGAATATGCCAGCGTCAAGTCAAAGGTAGCAAAGTCAAATGATGAAGCAGCCAAAATGGACCCTCGTTTGGAGGCAATTGTGGAGAGAATGTTGGATAAGTATGTAAATTTCACCTCCTCTTCAATGTAATGACGACTTTTTCCAATTTTCTTACCATTGCTGTATATAGGTGTATCCTGGATGGAAAGCATCAACAAGCTATCGGAATGGCAATTGAATGCAAACGATTGGATAAGCTTGAGGAAGCAATTATGAGGAGTGATAATATTCATGCAACCCTATCATATTGCATTAACATCTCTCATTCCTTTGTTAATCTGAGAGAATATCGCCATGAGGTATGGATAATGTTCTTGCCTGTCTAATTTAGAGAGCTATTTCCATATCCTGAAACAACATATTTTCTATAAACATTTTTTATGATTTCCCACAATAGTTAATTTCTGGTTGTCATGATTGGTATATTTATTTATGACAATGTAGTTCTTCATCCAGGTTACCTTTCTTGTTTCAATTTGAAATAGAAAATTTTCTGCTAGACTTAATTATAGTTATGTTTAAATATTGTACCAATCTAATGACAACTGTTGTTGCCATGTTGGTTTCCGCATTCAAGTTCCTTGGGCCGGCCTATGTGCATTCAGAAACTTTGTTTATAAAATTAAACAGGATTTTGGATTGTCAAGAAAATAGAGTGATATATCTAAAACGCCTTCTTCCTTGGTAGGTTTCTCTTACATTAAAACTTTTGATGCATGCTACTGATTTAGTTTGTATGACTCATTAAGATTCGGACTATGGAATATATATAATATTTTTTTAATAAAAAAATTGTACTGGAATTTTATTTACTAATTCATTTATTCTATTCCTCCATTAATTCAGCTGCCACAAGCAAAACGTGGAACTCCCTTTTACATGGCTTCTGAGTTGTTTCAGGATGGAGGCGTCCATTCTTATGCATCTGATTTGTGGGCCCTTGGTTGTGTGCTATATGAGTGCTATGCTGGGAACCCACCATTCATAGGAAAAGAGTGCTATGCATGTGCGTGATTTCTTGGCATATTATGTTTCAATATGTTGATTGCTATAAAACATTGGAATTATTACTTTATTTTCTCTGCTTTTAATTTGGCATGCCTTTCTTTCTTTGCAGCGATCTCATGCCAGTGGAGACATGAATTAGAGAAAATTTTCTATACAAGGCCACCACGGTTATAGCTGCAGCTGATCAAATTGTCTTTCATATTCTAGGTGTCATTGAAGCGTTTTTTGGCATGGAGACCCACAATTTGGCAGTGCAATGGCCGGACAGGGGGTGACAGTTAGGCAAGGAGGGTTTGTGTGTCATAATGCCTTCACAATGACTTGAATACTCAGCATGTAAAATATGGGTCCCAAAGTAAATGGCTCATCCTGTCTAGACCTCAATTTTATTTATGAAAGTGAGAATTTAAATGCAATTTGTTTTATTATTTTAGTAATGAAATTTGGTTTATGTTATTTTGAATTATGAACAAAATCATGAATTTAAACATTATATATGTATTATGGAACATTATGTAGTGGGATAATTTTGTTGATGTGTAATTATATGAATGGAAAAATATTTTATTATGAAGAAATTGTTATTTTTATATTATTATAGAGAAATTTTAATATTTTTAATATTTTTATCGTAGGATGTTTTTTTTCTTTTTTGCGACGACATTAAACCATCGCAAAAAATAGAAAATTTTAATATTTTTATTAATTTTCTTACAGGTTTTACTTTTTGCGACGGCATTATACTGTCGCAAAAAATAGAAATTTTATTATTTAAAATCGAAATTTTATTATTTTTTAATACTTTTTGCGACGGCATTACACTGTCGCAAAAAAATAGAAATTTTCATATTTTTAATATTTTTTGCGACGGCACCACACCGTCGCAAAAATAGTGTTTTTGCCGTTGCAAAAAAAGACTATTAGCGATGGTATTTTTTGTCGTCTCAAATAACATTTTTAGCGACGGTAAAATAGTGCCGGCGTAACAAAGTCAAGAAATTTCAAACGTTATTAGCAACTGCACAGTACCGTCGCAAAAAGGCAAAAATACTGTCGCAAAACATTAGCGACGGCACTGTGCCGTCGCAAAAACTCTTTTGCAATCCC
Source organism: Camellia sinensis (assembly GCF_055761805.1). Lineage (NCBI taxonomy): Eukaryota > Viridiplantae > Streptophyta > Magnoliopsida > Ericales > Theaceae > Camellia > Camellia sinensis. Next base: position 17,341,323 of record NC_138968.1, read on the forward strand.
TGCATTTGCGACCCCCTCTTGCCGTCGCAAAAATTTATTTTGCCGTCGCAAAAAGTATTAGCGACGGCATTAGGAGTATTAGCGACAGTATTTTACCGTCGCAAAATGTCAATTTTTTTGTAGTGGATTCAAAGTAAAATTTTATATCGTTAAGAAAATCAATATGTTTTTAATCAGAGTAAAATTTTATTGTTACAAAAAATAAAATATATACTATATGAACGAACCATAGTCAAATTTTACTCTTAAATCTATTAACAAATTTTTTTTTTTTTTTTAAAAACCCAATTGGAAACAACAATCTCTCTCTCTCTCTCTCTCTTTGTCGCCATCGTCGTCGGCATGGATCCACCGCTGCAGCGAAGATCTGGAAGACCATCCATCGCCGCCGTCTTCGATCTCTTCTTCCGCCGCCACCGCTTGGACACCTTTGGTTCGATCACAGACTATAGATCTACTCTGCATACCAGATTTGCTCCGTCATCTTCAATCTCTATCTCCGTTGACTAGATTTGCTCTGCTGACCAAATCTACTCCGCTGAAGGATCTGAGGACATGTGTATACTTATCATCAAATAAAAAAAGGTTGCTTCCTTTTTCCAGATCTCCACTCCAATTTCCAGTGCTACAATTTTGATTTGATTGATTTATATACATTATATATCCGTATATCTATACACACATATCACTAGCTAAACCTCAATTGCGTGCTCATTCGATCATCTCTCTCCTTTTACTTTGCCTTAGCTTGCATTTTAGTTGATGATTTTGCTTCGAACTTCATTGTGTACTGAGGTTGATTATGAGAAGAGAGACAGAGAAGGTGTGGAGAGAATGGGTGGAGAAGGTGGAAAGATTTAGTTAAGGATATAATAGTCTGATAAAATATTTAAATAATAAATTTTGTCCTTTATACAAGATTTTATAATTATGAGGGGATTTTGAAAGTATAATTATTTTTTTTTTGGGTCCTTTTAACAATAAAAGGAATGTAAGAAGGGTTTATAGCCAAATTTCCCTTATTATTATGTATAGACTTGACTCCAAAGAAGTCGATAGAGTTAACTCTTGACTTGCTTTTTTTATTTGCCTAACTTTAATTTTTAAAATTTGACAATCCACGCTACTCTTACAAATTTTTTTTAGCCCTCCTGCCTACTCTTACTTGATTAGCTTTTCTAGTCGCATACTTAAATTTCTATGATTTCACATCTATCTACTCTTTACTTGACTTACTTTTCTAATGGGAATGGATTGTTTTGAGAAATTAGTTAAAAGTTGATTTTTTATTTTTTATTTTGAGAAGTTGATTAAAAGTTAGCTTTTTTATTTTTTAAAAAAAAATATGTAAAAAAAATAGAGAATTAATGTGACTTAAAATAAGTTAAAAGTCAAAAAATAACTTTTAATCCTCTGGCTAAAAGAGGCCAATGGAACAAAAGAAAAATATATAAACATAGAGGGTGCAATTCAAGTTGCACTTTCAAAGGTTTGTTTTAAGAAACCAAAACTTCAATAAGATCTATAGTAGGCTACCAAGCGAAAATTTACAAAACATGAAAGATCATCAAACAAAGAGAAAATTCCAAAAAATAAATAAATTGAAGAAGCCAATGGCCTCTCTTCAAAACCAAACCCCAAGACACTATCAAATTCAATCAAAGGAGTGACAGACTGCATATTTCTCTTTTAGCTGAAGAGTCCTTAAAGCTAATTCAAGGCAAAGTTGATTTTATTACAATTCAATCTAAAACTAATAAGGAAACACCTAAAAAAAGGCTTTAGAAAAAGTTGATTTTATTACAATTCAATATAAAACTAATAAGGAAACACCTAAAAAAAAGCTTTAGAAAGTTTAAAACAAGTCTAAGTTGACTAAGGCCTATTTTGAGAAGTCACACTTTAGTCAGAAAGTCATTATAAAAAAGTCAACATTTCTTTCTAATTTTTTTACAAGTCTTTTCGTAAAAATTTTAAAAAATATTTAAAAAGTCAAATTTCAAAACAATCGTGAATAAATTTTTCCACAAATCCATAAAATGTACTACGTCAAAACCAAATCAACTTGAGAGTAGACAATGATGATGAGTACTTGTTTTGTCAAACTTTTGAGTAAAAAAATACTTTAATAAGAATCTCCTTATGATATAGAGCACACCATTACAAGAGGACTATTAATACAAAAGCCATAAGATGTAGTATTGAAAGGCTATAGTAATACATTGATAAACAATTAATTCTATACTCATAGATAAGAATAATGAGATTAATCCTATTGCATAGTAAAAAAATATCGCTAATTCATTATTTCATTCAGATTCAAAAATTATTTCTAATTTATGAAAGCAAATGGACTGTGGGGAACTGTTAAAGTGTCTCCATCTCCTTCCAACATTTGCACCACGACTTTCATCGATGGTCGGTCCACTGGGTACTGTTGTATGCATCAAAGTCTTACAATTGTTAGTTTCTTTATAATTTTCAAATCCTCGTCTTCCTCAATTTGTATTCCTAGATCTTCTCCTGGGTCCAAACGTTTATATATCCATTCTGGAAAGTAACACTCGCTGTTGTTTTGTGTTACCGTATTTTGCCTCCCTCCAACCATATCTAGCAATAACATCCCAAAGCTATAAACATCTAATTTGTATGATACGTTCCCAAAGTTCTTGGAGAACACTTTAGGTGCAATGTCACCCACAATCCCTCTAGTAGTAGTCATGGAAACAACACTTTATTCCTTTGAGCACAATTTTGCTAGACCAAAATTAGAGATCTTTGGGATAAACTTATTATCTAACAAGATATTGTGAGGCTTAATATTGAAGTGTAGGATTCGTTGATCACACCCTAGGTGAAGATATTCAATTCCTTTAGATATGCCAAGAGCAATGTCATGCAACTTCTCCCAAACAAGTGAATTCTTCTCTTTATCAGTGGATATAAACTTTTCAAGCGAATTGTTTGGTAAGAACTCATAAAGAAGAGCCCTTCTGAATCTGTCAACACAATATTCCACCAAGTGAACCACGTTGATATGGTGGATTCTACCAATGTTTTCACTTCATTAATGAACTCATCCCCATTTCCTTTCACATTGTTGAGGATCTTGACTGTGACATGAACATCATTGGAAAGCTTGCCCTTGTACACTATTCCGTAACCTCCACTTTGTCTTGAAATTGATTTGTTATTTTCTTGATATCTGCATAGGAATTGTTGGGGAAAATACCAGAAAAAATATATATATTTTATTGATAAATAATGTAAAGAAAAAGAGATACAAATAGATCAGGTATATCTCGTTTTCTTTAAGGAGATCAAGCCCACTGCGGTTGGAAGAACCCAAAAATCGATGCAGCAGTCACAAAACTATGACTTGTCCCCTCCAGGATACAACAGCCCGACCACTTGTTGTATAGTTCAAGCCAACTCTGTACAAGATGGTGAACCCAAAGCTCCACCAAGAAAAACACCCTTCTTTGCTAGTAAACTCTCTTGTATAGAATATAGTTGATGTGTTGATTTTGTTGTTTAAGAAAAGAGTAGAAGAGGGAACTATTTATAGGCCTCAAGGACATTACAAAATACGTCAACAATAATGGCCAAGAACCTAGAGAAAAGGGAGAATGAACCTAAACATGAATACACCACCAAGTTCATGAATTATAATTAATATTAATTCATGAACAAAACCAAACCAATGAATCTTCATTCATGAACAAGATAAAATTCATGAATAAGAACCAAGGAAGATTCATGAACAAAATGAATAAATAAATAAATAAATAAGTAAATGATGTTAAAATGAACCAACAATCCTCCACTCATTTTGATATCAACAAGGACAAAAGAGATTACCAAACAAAGATAGATTAGTATGCATGATGAAGGTATGGTCTACCTTGAACCTTCATTAGTGAAACAACAACCTCTACTCCAGAGTCAGTAGTGGTCTCAGACTTGAACTATGACTGCTTAGGGGAAATAAAGTATTACTACTTACACATAACAATCCAGGTGTTGACATGAGATTTAATAGCCAGCACATTAGGGCCTTGTGCTAATCCCAGTTTTCATGAGAATATTTGAGAATAAGCCTTGTTCTCATAGAAAGTGGCCCCACTTTCATGCTCACATAGGTGAAATCTGTCAAGGATGTTCCTATAATTGACACACCCCACTCAACAAGAGCTACAGAATTTCATTAGGAGTATAAAAACTCAACCCTCCAACATTACAGGATAAATGCACTTACATCATAGGGATAGATAATAAAATATTAAGGAGTGCATTTTTGACAACCACCATATGATTCGTTCTTCCCATTGAACCTAGTTACAGGATCTCTGGTTCCTAGGTTGGGTATCCTCATACATGGTTTTTGATTTTATAGGCTTCAAACCCATCCCCCTCGATGTATTCTAGACCCTATCTCTCGCCAAGGCCTTGGTTAACGGATCCGCAAGATTATCACAAGATCTTACATAATTCCCAGTTATGATGCCATTACTCAAATAGGATCTCACATTACTGTGTTTCCTTTGAATAGGTCTGGATTTACCATTATAAAAATGGTTATTCACTCTACCAATTGCAGTAGTGCTATCACAACGAATTAACACATGAGGAATTGGTTTTTCCCAAAAAGGAATTTCATGTAAGAAATCTCTTAACCAATTCACGTCCTCACATGCTGAAGCTAACGCTATAAGTTCAGCTTCCATAGTAGAATTAGCAATTATAGTCTGTTTTTTAGACTTCCAACATATAGCACCACCACCCAAGGTAAAAATAAAACTCGAGGTAGAGAGAGAATCACCTGACAAAGTGTTCCAATCGACATCACTATATCCCTCAAGTACCGCAGGATACTTGTTATAAAACAAACCATAATTTTTGGTACCAGATAAATATCTCATAATTCTTCCTATGGCAAGCCAATGATCTCGACTTGGCTTGCTAGTAAACCTGCTAAGTATTCCAATAGCATATGCAATGTCAGGTCTAGTACAGTCAGTAGCATATCTCAAACTACCAATCATGCTAGAATATTCCTTTTGATTAATCACTTCTTTTTCATTTGTTACAACAGATAAATGTATGCTTGCATCAAAAGGAGTAGCAACATGTTTATAGCCTAGAAAATTATATTTCTTTAAAATTCTCTCAACATAATGCGACTGATCAAGAAAAATACCATCATTAGTCTTGGTAATTTTAATTCCCAAAATAAAATTGGCGTCACCACGATCTTTCATATCAAAGTGGCTATTATGCATATTTTTAGTCTCATTTATAATAGGCAAATTAGAGCAAAAGTTAAGTAGATCATCCACATATAAGCTAATAAGCACATGTTCATTCTCACAAGTTTTATAATATATGCACTTATCACATTCATTAGTCTTATAGCCATTCTTAAGCATGCAGGAATCAAATTTCTCATGTCACTGTTTAGGAGCTTGTTTTAAACCATAAAGGGATTTAGTTAGCTTACACACCTTGCTTTCTTGGCTAGGCTCCACAAAGCCTTCGGGTTGGTCCATGTAAATCTCTTCATCTAGATCTCCATTTAAAAATGCTGTTTTCACATCCATTTGATGAATTTTTAAATCATGAATTGCAGCCATAGCTATCAACAGTCTAATGGATGTAATTCTAGTAACCAGAGAAAAAGTATCAAAGAAATCAAGATCAATTTGTTGCTTAAAACCTTTAGCGACAAGCCTCGCTTTATATTTATCTATAGTTCCATCCGGTTTAAGTTTTTTACGAAGGACCCATTTACACCCAATAGTTTTATAACCTGGAGGTAAATCCACTAGCTTCCATGTTTTATTTGAAAGTAGTGAATCTATCTCATCATTTACAACCTCTTTTCAAAAAATAGCATTAGGTGATGATAAAGCTTCTTGCACCATAAGAGGAATTTCTTCCACATTATAAAGATAATAGTCAGGGCCAAAATCTTTTTCAATTCTAGCTCGTTTACTCCTCCTTGGTTGGATTTGAAAATTTTCTTGTTCTTGAAAAACTGGAGAAGGAGTAGAAGAGCTAGGCATGAATAAAATATTTTCAGAAATTATTTGATCCCCACTATTTCTAGATTTGAAAGGAAATTTATTTTCATGAAAAATAGCATCACCTGATTCAAAATAATATTATTTTCCATATCAAAAAATCTATAAGTTGTACTATGCAATGCATACCCAAGAAAAGCACATGTGGTAGCTCGTTCACCCAATTTAGGTCGTTTAGGATATGCAAGTCTCACAAAAGCTAAACAACCCCAAACCCTCAAATAACTTAGATTTGGTTTACGCCCCCGCCACAACTCATAAGGTACAATTTTAGTCTTTTTATGTGGTACTCTATTTATCACATGGCAAGCTGTCAAAACAGCCTCGCCCCAAAGATTTGAGGGAGCACCTGAATCAATAAGCATAGCATTCGTCAAATCAATTAACGTTCTATTTTTTCTTTCAGCTACGCCATTAGATGAAGGTGAATATGGTGGAGTAGTCTCATGAATAATTCTCAATGACTGAACAAAAGAGTTGAATCAAAGAGATTCATACTCCCGGCCTCTATCACTTCTAATTCTCTTAATGTTTTTACCGAATTGATTTTCCACTTCAAGAAGGAATTCTTTAAATTTCTCAAAAGTATCACTTTTATTTTTTAATAAATATACGTTTGTGTATTTTAAAAAATCATCAATAAAAGTGACAAAATATCGGTTACCACCCCGAGTTAAAATTCCTTCAAACTCACACAAATCAGTATGAAATAATTCTAGCAATTCAGTATTTTTTCAACACTTTTATGAAGCCTCTTGGTAATTTTTGCTTTACTGCAAACTTCACATTTCTCAATTTTTTTTGTCAATTTAGGAATTAATCCTAAGCTACTCATGATTCTCACATATTTACTGTTAATATAACACAAGTGAGCATGCCAAAAATTAATAGAAGACAACATGTAAGTGGTGTCATAGTAATAATCATAAAATTGATTAGCAAGGCAATTTAAGAGATAAAAACGACATTTATACTCATCTGTATTATAGGAAGCCACTTTTGCTTCATGTGCCTCGTAGTCTTCATCATTCATCTCCTCGGTTGGGTTTTTGTTTGGGTTCTTCTCGGTAAGAACATATGCAACTTTCAAAAGACTAAGGTAAAAAAGAACTTTTCCTTTCCACCTCTTAAAATGAACTCCCTTGAACTTGAAAGGCTTGTTGAGATCTCCAATTCCATCATTGGTTTTTTTTGGTACTTGATCCATGGTTTGATCTCCTTAAAATTGTTGGGGAAAATACCAGAAAAAAATATATATTTTATTGATAAATAATGTAAATAAAAAGAGATACATATAGATCTGGCTGAGGCATAGATATCTCATTTTCTTTAAGAAGATCAAGCCCACTGCGGTTGGAAGAACCCAAAAACCGATGCAGCAGTCACAAAACTATGACCTGTCTCCTCCAGGATACAACAGCCCGACCACTTGTCGTATAGTTCAAGCCAACTCTGCACAAGATGGTGAACCCAAAGCTCCACCAAGAAAAACACCCTTCTTTGCTAGTAAGCTCTCTTGTATAGAAAATAGTTGATGTGTTGATTTTGTTGTTTAAGAAAAGAGTAGAAGAGGGAACTATTTATAGGCCTCAAGGACATTACAAAATACATCAACAATAATAATGGCCAAGAACCTAAAGAAAAGGGAGAATAAACCTAAACATGAATACACCACCAAGTTCATGAATTATAATTAATATTAATTCATGAACAAAACCAAACCAATGAATCTTCATTCATGAACAAGATAAAATTCATGAATAAGAACCAAGGAAGATTCATGAACAAAATGAATAAATAAATAAATAAATGAATGATATTAAAATGAACCACAGGAATATCTTGCAGGCTTGAGAGCTTTGTAATCCTCTAAAAATTTGTCAATCTTTACTTGATCCTCTTTTTTTTTTCATTTTGTTTGATCTATTGACAAGATATATTGTAATGACAACTATAACAAGAAGAGTCAGATGTAGGACTCCACTTGCAATCTCTAGTTTCCATAATACACCTGTAAAAATATAAAAACTTCTTAAACTATCACCTTTAAAATACATACACACACACATACACACACACACACACATATATATAATTAAAAATTTTACCATAGATTCATAATAATGTATTTTTCTGTGCCAAGGAAAAGAAACTGACATAATAGAATCAGATATCCAAATAGGGTTAAACCTCCTCAAAAAACAAATGAATAAATAAAAACCAATAAATCCATAAATAGCAAAGGCCTAATCAGGTTCTCAACACATCCTCTATCAGGTTTACTACGTCTAACAAAAAGCGCACAACCTAATCTATATGGAAAGACTTATCATCCTCACACAATCAACAAGGCTAAGTAATCTAATAGATCATAACAAAATAAAACAAGGGCATTGAAGCTAAAATGATCTTGTAGGCCAAAGACGTTGGGTTGATTTTTTTTTTATTTGGGTATACTATTGTGTTGTAAATAGGTAAACAAGATCTAAGCCATTTATTTGGGAAAATACCGACCACTACAAGAAATAAGTTCTTTAGAGACTAATATTTAGGTACTAATTAAATTTGGTTGCTAAAAATAATCTTTTAGTGACAAATTTAAACATATGATAATTTACTTATAAGATTGTAAAAATACTATTAATATTCTCACTTAATATTTACATAATTTTTTTAGACTAATAAAATTGGTTGCTAATATATTGTTAACATCTTTAGGACCAAATAGTTTCATCGTTATCAATTAAAAACAATTTGAGACCAATTATTTTCATCAACAGTTGAAAAGTTGGGACCTCATTCTTCACTTCAGTCCTAACTTGCTCATTCTCTCTCTCTCTTTCTCTCCGTAATCGATCTTCATACATAGTGGACCTGTAAAAGCTCCAAGGTAGATTGAGCTCCATATTTGAAGATTAATAGTCGTTTTTTAATTAACAATTGAAGATTGAGCTCAATCTTCAATTGTCAATCTTCAATCTGTCGCACCTCAGTTTGCTCAATCTTCATCCCTAAAGTCGGGAGTTCCAAGGCAAATTGGGAGCTCAACCTTCTTCAAATTTTGGTGCCTCTCTCTCTCTCTCTCTCTCTCTCTCTCTCTCTCTCTCTCTCCGTAATTGACCTGTAAGAGCTCCAATCTTCATGTTACTGATGGATTTACATCAGTAATCGACCTAGATCTTCATTTTATGAATCGACCTATAAGAGCTCAAATCTTCATATTGATTGGAAGCATACATGTCACAATCTTCATTCAAACTTTCAATTTCTTATGCAAGTCTATTTTATATGAAACCTAACCTTAATTCTTCATTTTACTGATGGATTTATGATACATCTTGCATCAGTAGGCACATTACCTCATTTTCCAAATCATTCACTTATTACTCTCTTTTTCTGTTGGAATGATCTATGGACTATTTTAGAGCCAGAGGCATAGAGCTAAGGTTATTATTTCCACAGACATGGTCATAAGGAGGACTGATGTTATGATAATTGCCAAAAGATCAACTAAATAAGAGATTTTAGGATTTTTTTAATTTATAAATTTTATATTTTGTTTCTTAATTTCCCTTTGGCAATAAGATTTTGGTGTATGTTTTTGGTTTACATTATGTTCACTTGGATTTGCACTTGTTTTATGGCTTTCTTTACTTGTATTTTGTGAGTGAAGACAATTTGGAGCATAGTATAGAGAGCATATTGTGATTATTTATACAAACAATGCAGCATTTTTCATCATTGCCTATGTTCTGATTTTCTGGTTGTTGTTTTAGTTGAATGGTATTCTTGTTTTTTCCTCCATATTTTCTGCTCTGTTTCCTTCTTTTGTTTGTTTGGATAAAAATTTGTTAGTGAAAAACTTGAGATTAACCATCAATTTGTAAAAGATAGATTATTTTAGTTGGATTCTGATTGTGGTTTTAGATTAGTTTGATTCTAGTGCTAAGATTAATTATTCCCGGAGGTTTTTCAAATTGTTAAAAATGTTTGTGGTGATCTCATTGAGCCAAATTTATTGATTGAAATGGGGGTGAAAATGTATATACTTTGTTAAGGATTTCCTACTGGGCTTTATGCTCACCCTACGGGATTTTTTGTGCAGGAAAAGATGTGGTGATCCCACCCAACTAGGGGGCGTGGAAGTATGTGTGTGTGTAATGTGTTTGTGTGGGTTTGAATAACCGTTTTGTGTAACCAGGCTCAAGCCTTGGAAACTTGTAAACCATTGGGGGTATTTATTTGTTTATTTACTTGTTGTTGGATTAATGTATTGTTGCATGAAAAACTATTGTGTCATGTAATGTAAGTTTAGAGATTTATATTCGGTTTTTCTTGAAAGAGCCATGATTGTTGTATTGTCATTTGGGCTAGAAATTTGGGGCGTTACGACTTGGTATCAGAGCTACCGAGTTTGAATACTTGGAGCTCGTGAGAAGTGGTTGTTTAACCACAATGGGTTCATTTAGCATGCTTAGGAAGTGCTATGTATTTTGTGACTATGTGATAACATGCTTATTTGACTCAATGGGTATGGGATTGGACTTTTGGGATGTTGTTTGCGCTTGTTAAATTCCTTGAGGTCTTATTAGAAGGGTACTTGATCAATACTCATTCTACTAAGAATTCTTGATTTTTTGTGGAACGAATCTCATCATAAGAGTATAATCCGTATGTGTTTACATGACTAAGTGCTTATGTGGAGTGAAATTGAATTGTGTATATGGTAGAGAAATATATAGAATTGTTGTAGTCGAATGTGTGAATCAAGTTACGAGCACATATGAGTTAATGTGCTAAATTATTTCTCGTGTCCTTTATTAGGATGTCAGGAAGGGGTCAAGTCCCTGGTGGTAGAGGCGGGAGGCGTGGTAGGGCTCGCCGAGGTGTGCATGATGTACCGGTCCATAGGGTTCCGATGCAAGAAGAAGGGTTCGGCCAAGCTAATATGGCCGAGCAAGCAGGCCAAGCTAATGTGGTCGAGCAGGTGGGACAAACGGGTCAAACCGCAATGGAGGCCCTAGCTTGAGAAATGGCAAGGGCTTTAAGAGAGTCTATGAACTTGTTAAAGGTGGAGAATCAAGCCCGAGAGAACACCGCGAAGTCAAGGGCGAGTTTCCTTACTAGAGAGTTCTTGCAGGCCAAACCGGATGAGTTCCATGGTGGCCCCGAGACCAAGAAACTGGATGAGTGGCTCAAACAAACTATAAAGACATTTGAGATGCTTCACATTGAAGATAGTGAACTAAGAGCGACTCTAGCGAGTTACTACCTTAAAGGAGACGCGGGTCAATGGTGGAAATATGCCAAGGGTAGAGTGGAGTTGACATGGGAAGCCTTTGCAGTTGCTTTCCAAGATAAGTACATACCTCCCACAGCTAGGGAGAGATTGAGGAAAGAGTTTAAAGACCTCAACAACTTGACGTGCCCGTGGCCGAGTTTGAGGCAGTCTTCTCTAGTTTGTCTAGATTTGCACTAGAGTTGGTGGCAACGGAAGAACGCCGTTGCATTGAATTTGAAAAAGAAATTGAAAACAAAAATTATGTTCAAGCTTGTCAAAAATATGATTCAGGAATATGACCGTCTTGTGGAGACGGCGACACATGTAGAAATCTCCATACAAGCCGAGGAAGAGAGGTTTCGGAGTTCGAGGTCTAGGGGCTAAGAGTCTCAAGGAGACTATAGGCAGAACAAGAAGAGCAGGAACACCTATCCATCCAATCCCAACCACAGCAGTCTAGATCCACTTTTCCTTTGCCTAGTACGGGTTTGGGAAAAAGTGCATCGAGTAGCTTCTCATGTTTCAAGTATGGCCAACCGGGTCACAAAGCCTTCTCATGCCCACAGAAGGGAAGAGGGCAATTAATAATACCACCACCTAACCGATCTCAAAGTCAGTCTCAGTCTTAGAATAAAGGTCAAGGGTTTAATTGTTATCAGCGTGGTTAGCCGGGGCATATGAAGAGAATTTGCCCACAGTTGGGAGGCACATCTGGTGCATCAGGGTCGAGATAAACTCAGAGCCACCAGCAGGCTCAATCAGTCCAAGCTTTGCGAATTAATTAGGGAGCTGCTTCGACTCAGTCAGTACAACAGGCCTATGCTCCGAGAGGGGAGCAAGTTAATCAGGGGCCACAAGGGCGCGTGTATGCTATTACCGTGCCAAAGCAGTTGCCAGAATCCTCAGTTGTGAGAGGTATTTTTGTTGTGTGTAATTCTTTGGCTAATGTATTGATAGACACGGGTGCGTCTCATTCATTTATATCTATTGCATTTGCTTCTGCATTGGGGTTAGAGGTGGCATGGTTAGTGCCTCCACTTAGAGTAGAGTCACCTGTTGGGGTACAGTTAATTTAGACCGGGGTTGTCGTGATTGTGAAATAGAAGTTGTCGGGCGTCGACTTCTGTTTGCTTTTGTGGTGCTAGATATGTCAAGTTTTGATGTCATTTTAGGCATAGACTGGTTGTGTTCTTATCAAGCTGTGATTGATTGTTACTGTCAGAGAGTTACGGTGTGCATTTCGGGTGGTGATCATTTCTATTTTCTGGGGAATCAAGTTAATAGAGCCTTGTCGCCAGTTATTGACCCTCGTAGTAGGGGCAAGCTTAGTGGCCTTTTTGCAACTCTCTTGGATAGTGAGAGTGACGGGGCTCGTGTTAAGTTACCAAGGGTAGTTTGTAAATACCCGGATGTCTTTCCTGAAGATCTTACTAGTTTACCACCTCACCGGGAGATCGAGTTCTCAATTGAATTAGTGCCTGGCACGACATCGATTTCCATGTCACCGTATAGATTTGCACCCGTCGAATTACATGAGTTAAAGATTCAACTCCAAGAGCTCTTAAATAAGGGCTTCATTTTCCCTAGTACATTGCATTGGGGAGCGCCGGCTCTCTTTGCAAAGAAGAAAGATGGGTCATTGCTATTGTATATTGATTATCGCAAGTTGAATAGAGTTACAGTTAAGAACAAGTATCCTCTACCCAGAATAGATGATTTGTTTGACCAACTTAGAGGGTCTCGTTGCTTCTCAAAAATAGATTTGAGGTTGGGGTACCATTAATTGAGCGTCCAGGAGGAGGACATTCAGAAGATGGCCTTTTGTACTCGTTATGGCTACTATGAATTCCTTGTAATGCCTTTTGGGTTGACCAATGCACCGGCTTCCTTTATGGATTTGATGAACAGAATTTTTCGGGAATACTTGGACTGTTTTGTGGTCGTCTTTGTGGACAACATCTTGATTTATTCAACCTCTGAAGACGAACACGAGACTCACTTGCGGGTAGTGCTGAGTTTACTTAGTAAGCACCAATTGTATGTCAAATTTGAAAAATGCGAGTTTTGGTTAACAGAGGTGAAGTTTTTAGGGCATGTAGTGTCTAGAGAGGGAGTGACTGTGGACTCCTCAAATATAGATGCCGTACAAGATTGGGAACAACCCAAGGATGTTTTTGAAATCCGGAGGTATTATTGACATTTTGTAAGGGACTTCTCTAGACTAGCTGTACCTTTGACTAGGTTGACTAGAAAGGGTGTCAAATTTTTGTGGAGTGAGGCTTGTGAAAAGTCATTACAAGAGTTTAAGATTAGATTGACTACCACACCAGTTTTGATAATTCCAAAAAGGGGTTTGAATTACACTGTCTACTGTGATGCGTCCGGGGATGGACTTGGTTGTGTCTTGATGCAAGAGGGAAAAGTTGTGGCCTATGGTTCACGACAATTGAACACACATGAGAAAAATTGCCCCACCCACAATCTAGAATTAGCAGCGGTGATTTTTGCTTTGAAAATTTGGAGGCATTACTTGTACGGTGAGAAGTTCGAAGTCTTCTCTGATCATAAGAGTCTAAAGTATTTGTTTTCTCAAAAAGACTTGAATTTACGACAACGGAGGTGGATGAAATTTATGAAGGATTATGACTTTGAGTTACACTATCATCTAGGGAAGGCCAATGTGGTGGCCGATGCTTTGAGTCAAAAATCTGTGAGTAGTTTGGCAAGTGTGGCCATTCGGGAATGGGATATGCTACATGTTATTGGCAAGTTTGATTTGCACTTGGGTGAGTCCAGAGAGAGTGCTACCTTATTTACTTTGAATGCTCAACCTACCTTGATTAGTAAGGTCATAGAGGCACAACAAGGAGACCGTGATGTGGAATCAATCCGTGTTAAGATTTCCAATGGGAAGGAAGAGAAAGGTTTGAATGTTCACTCGGATTTGAGTGTACATTGCCTAGACCGTTTGTTTGTACCAAAATCTTGTAGAGAGGAAGTACTTTGGGAGTTCCATCACTCATGCCTTGCGATACGCCTGGGAGGCACTAAAATGTATCATGATCTTAGTCGTCAGTTTTGGTAAAGGGGTATGAAACGGGATATCGCTTTATTTGTATCAAAGTGCTTTACTGTCAACAAGTGAAGGCCGAACACCAAAGACCAGCGGGTTTGTTATAACCCTTACCAATAGCAGAGTGGAAATGGGAGCGTGTTACCATGGATTTTGTAGTTAGGCTTCCTAGAACACAACGAGGTAATGATGCCATTTGGGTGATTATTGATAGGTTGGCTAAGTCTACCCATGTCATTCTGATGTGCACCAGCGACTCAGTTGAACACCTGGCAGAGTTGTACATTAGAGAGATAGTTCGACTTCATGGAGTCCCCGTGACTAATGTGTCGGAGAGGGATCCTCGTTTTACTGCCCGGTTATGGCAAAGGCAAAGCCTTTAAGAGGCGTTGGGAACTAAGTTGACTCTTAGCACCGCTTATTATCCTAAAACCGATGGACAGTCGGAACGTACCATTTAGATTTTGGAGGACATGCTTAGAGCTTGTGTCCTCGATTTTAAGGGGCCTTGGGATAGGCACTTACCATTGATTGAGTTTGCTTACAACAATAGTTACCAAGCTAGTATTGGGATGGCACCATTTGAGGCCTTGTATGGCCGACCTTGTAGATCACCGGTTTGTTGGGCCGAAGTGGGTGATGCACTGTTACTGGGTCCGGAAATTGTTGGAGAGACAACCGAGAAAGTTGTTCTCATTCGGAAGAGGTTAGCTACGGCCCAAAGTCGACAAAAGAGTTATGTCGAGAAGAGGAGACGACCTTTATCTTTTGAAGTTTGTGACCATGTGTTTTTAAAAATCTCACCAAGGCGGGGTTTGATGAGATTTGGTAAGAGTGGTAAATTATCTCTAAGGTTCATTGGGCCTTTTGAGATCTTAGAGCGAATTGGGGAAGTGACATACTGGTTAGCTTTACTGCCACAACTTTCCGGAGTTCACAACATATTTCATGTAGCTATGCTTAGGAAGTATGAACCCGACCCTTCTCATGTGCTTGATTGGGCTGACTTGGAGGTAGATAAGGATGCCTTTTACAAAGAATGACTGGTTCAAATATTAGATACCTGGGCGCAAGTGCTACGGGGCAAAACTATACCATTGGTAAAGGTGTTGTGGAGACACCATGGGGTTGAAGAAGCAACGTGGGAATGGGAGGCGGAAGTCCGCTCCAAATGTCTGGATTTATTTGAAAATGCTTAAGTTGCTTTTCTTTGTAATATTCCCTAGTGTTGAGGGAAACGTATTTAAAGTTGTTAACCATATGTTGATATGTGTGTTGTTGTTTTAAGCGTAAGGTTGTTTAGAGTTGCCATTACTTTTTGGGAAATTTCATGTTTATGCGTATTTGGGAGGTTGTTGTTAATTAGATAACCATGGTGGAAATGGTGGAATTTGGTTGAGAGCTAGTATTGTGATTTGAAAATGAAATAGCGTGGTTTTGATCGCTAGAAACCCTTTGTTTGGATAGTTTGATTTGAAATTTCGGGGACGAAATTCTTTAAGGGGGAAGGTTGAGTTTTGCCACTTCACTGAGTATGTTGGGGATCGAGCTGCCCGGTCAGCTCGCGGGGGTCCAGGGGGCAGCGCCTCTTGGCGGGTCCAAGGGTAGCGCCCTGGCAGGGATCGAGCTGCCCGGTCAGCTCGTGGGGGTCCAGGGGGCAGCGCCCCTTGGCGGGTCCTAGGGCAGCGCCTTGGTAGGGTTGAGGGGCATCACCTCCGAAGCAAAAAAGCAAAATGCATTAAAAGTTGCTTGTCCGCTCGAGCGGCCGTTTATGCGCTCGAACGGAGAATATTTGGTTCCAGAAGTTTGGCCTGTCTGCAAAAGTACTAGGAAGGTGTATTTGATGCTCGAGCGGGGCTTTTCACGCTCGAGTGGACCATGTATTATATCAGTTCGTGAATCTGATATTTCAAATCACTTTTGTATATCTCTCTCTAAAAACATTTCCTCTCCCTTCTCTTTACATTTCCCTACGCCAAATCGGATCAAAACCTTGATTTCTCAAGATCCATTAGAGTTCTGCCATAGGTTCTTCATCAAAGTTGGTTAACTTCTCGAGGGCTTCATTGTGTGCGGTGAAGATTGAGTTTCGACACCGTTGATTTTGGGGGTTTCATCCCATTTCTTCTTCAAAACTTGAGATAGGGATTTTCTTAGAGTTATATATATATTTTTGCAAGATCTATATGATTTTCGAAATCATCTTTCGGTAGCTTTGAAAATTGACTATTGATTCAAGAAGTTGAGCGATTTTGAAAGTGGGTTTGTCTCTTATTCTTTTAGAATGATCTTATGGGTTTTGATCTTCGTTGATTGAAGAAAAGATGATTTTGGAAAGTTTTCTTTCAAAAGATTTGAGTTGTATAGTTTTGGTGAGAAAACCTAAAATTTTGGAATTTTTTTAAAGGAGACTGAAAATTTATGAACGATATTGTTATATTTATTTTGTGTGTCAAAATAAATGGATGTTTGGAAAATTTCTTATTTATATTTATATAAATGATGAATATCAGGGAATATGAGAATTGTTGTTCATTTTCGAAATTATTATTCAAAACGTTGAAATAGTCTTGAAATAACTAATTGCTGAGGATACTTGAGAAGATGGAATTGTGTTATTCTTTGGATGATGATTTGGAATAAAAGTTTTTATATTCATCTTGTGAAATTGGCATATCAATTCATTTGATTACATTAAACTTTGAAAGTTGATTTGAAAACTTGCATTGAGAAAAGAATGTTGAGAAACAAGTTTTCATGAAATGGTTTTAGGGTAAATACGTTGGTAAGTCTTGATAGGTGGTGTAGATAATATTGAATAAGTTGGCCTGAAAGTCTGGAGTTAAAGACCGAAAACCCGCGCGGATAGGTATCGAGCCTTCCGGTTAATACCAGTAAAAATGACAAATTGGTAGTACTTGTATAGTCTACTTGCAGACACCGACCTAGGGATTACCAGAGTCGTATTTATTGCTCTTGAAATGAATTGTTAAGTTTTGAAGAATTGAAATTGTATGACATCATTGAGCATGATGGTTTTCAAAGATAAAGATGTGATTTTCTTTCAAAAGGGCATAGAATGGCATGTGCATTTTATTTCTTGAGACTTATATAAAATGTATATACTTTGTTAAGGATTTCCTACTGGGCTTTATGCTCACTCTACGGGATTTTTGTGCAGGAAAAGATGTGGTGATCCCACCCAACTAGGGCCGTGGAAGTATGTGTGTTGGGAGTACAATGCTCTCATTTTGCTGTGACTCTGTGTGTAAGCCAAGGGTTGTGTTTGTGTGGGTTTGAATAACCGTTTTGTGTAACCAGGCTCAAGCCTTGGAAATTTGTAAACCCTTAGGGGTATTTATTTGTTTATTTACTTGTTGTTGGATTAATGTATTGTTGCATGAAAAACTATTGTGTCATGTAATGTAAGTTTGGAGATTTATATTCGGTTTTTCTTGAAAGAGCGATGATTGTTGTATTATCATTTGGGTTAGAAATTTGGGGTGTTACAGGGTTGGGGGTTGGGGTTGTATTTGGTCGCATATGTTAACTGAAGTGATGTCATGGGCCTCCTCAATAAATTGGGAGTAATAATAATATAATATAACTTTCCATCTTATCTACTCTCCCTTTTCCCATTTCTTACCATTATTTTATTAGCTCATTATCATCAAAAAAAAAAAAAAAAAAAAAGGAGACAAGATTATCATAATATTATAAATTCAGAAAAATTACTTAAGTTGGCAGAAACTTACCAAGTTAAATTAATCAGATTCCACTAGGAGATTTGGATAAAAGTATGTCTTGCATGGAGACTTAGAGCAAGAACATATTACCAATCTTTACTGTCACCAAAAAGGGTGTAAGGGTCTAAGTATTACAGACAGTTAAAACTCTCTAACAGCCCTAGAAACATATTGGATTATGTACGGACAGTTAAAATTCTCTAAGACAACGATACGAAAGACTACAAGAGTAGTCTATTATAAACATGTGATTATGTTGAGCTTCACTTTCTACATAATATGTTATTGTATTCAATCTCTAGATATGTATTTGTGTCCTCATGTATCCATTCCTACTTTTTGATTAGAGTATCTGTTTTTGCTTTTGTTTTATGTGGTGTGCCTTGGCAATACATCCCTGAATTTCTGTTTGTCAAAAGATAGATATGAATCACATAGTCAAAAGTAGATACACATATTAGTGAAACTTCATCAAGAATTTAGTTGTGTTCCTCCTTTAAGACCACATATAGAAAGTAACAAGATATTGGAATTTAGGGTCTACATGACACTTTTTTTTATTTCTTTTATTTGGTGATGTATGTACTCCATAGGATACTAACTATAAAGGTTTTGACAGCGAGAAAGGATGGAAAGGAGCTTGGACTTGTTGATTTGTATCACAAGACACACTTTAGTCAGAAAAGGCAAGCATGGGTCCATAATGAAGCTAAAATTAGACATGTAAGAATTTTCTAATGTTAAATATAAGTATTTTCCTATTAATGATTACTTGCCTAAGGCTCATGTGTTGTGAATCTTTAGCACTAGGCACGGACAATGTAAATGATTATGAATGTAAATGATTAGGGCTAGATCATCCAAGGGGTTTTTGAGTTACAAGTGGCTACTAGATTATGTCCTTGCTGCCCTAGCTGTGTATTTGGTATTTGGCAATATAGAGAAGACTACCTATTGGTTACTTGCATTGAGAACTACTCACCTGTTCTTAAGTTTGGAAATGTTGGAGTGAAAGTTTATGAGACAAAATGGTATGATTTGAATATTTGTAGCATTGTTGCTGCAAGGCTAAGGTTTGGTAGGAGCTTTAACTATATAGGCATTGACCTAATAATCCATCTTGGTCTGAATACACACATAAAAGACATACATATGTAAATCAATACACAGACGTTGTATGCACAATTGAGCATGTCATTAAGGTAAGCAGTAAGCTTCTTTGACTTCTGAACCTTTAGCTGGAAGACATGTTAAATAGGTGTGGCAACTAGCCTTGATCTAAGTACTATACTGGAAACCTTGGCACTGTCCAACTTGGGCCTAAGACCATCAACTATGTCATGCTTGATCCAGTGATAAACTTACCAAGGGTAGCACTAGAAATGCACCTTATACTAACTCAAATAAACTGGGTATTGTTAATTAATGTTTGCTAAGCGTGAATAATGAAACTTATGATTGATATGCTTTTGTAGGTTGTCTGGTACCTAAAAATAAGGATGGCATGGCATCTAAAAACCCATGTTTGAAGAGAATATTAAACCTGTTAATACTTTAAAGTTAGAAAATTCAGCTTTTGGGAAATGGTTTGTATGATTTGTATGATTGATATGCTTCCTTGTTAGGAAATGGTTTGAGAATTCAGCTTTTGGGTTCACTCCTCACTATTGTTTCACACTTAAACATTTCAATTAGCTCTCTTAGTAGATAGTGTTGCTTCTGTGGATCATTATCACTTGTTAGTAAATCTTGTGGGATATGGAAATCTTGGTTTGTTTGTGTTAATTATTTGTAGTGTTTGCTGCTTTGAAGTGTATGAGGGATATTACCTATAGAATTAGTTAGATGAATCAGCTAGATTTAGTGCTTCTTGGTTCTCTTTTATATACTTTTCTGCTATTATAGACCTGCTATATAGAGAGATAAGTTTATAAAATATCAACTCTGAAAGGGTTGTTTGTGACTATATTGTAATTATACCATGCAATACTGATATAAGAGAGCCATTAATACTTTTTTGATCCAAAACCTCAGTAGTTGATATTTATGGTGCTTTCTCTACCAATTATTATGCTCTCTCTAGAATAAGTACATAGGAAAATCAATGTCTTCAGTTGCTCTATTACAATGTATATATTTAATTTCATGAACAATTGTAGAAAAAGCTTAAAGAGCGGGAGAATGAAGCTATAGAAGATGGATCTGGCCCACTATCTGATGAGCAGCTTTCCATTGAGGTGTTTGGGCGTAAGTCTGGCTATATAAGTGGTTTAGGATGTGGTCCTAAGCCTAGTATAACAGCATCTGGTCGACGCACTCGTGCTGCTCTTGAGATAGAAAATGAGGAAACTAGAAGGGAGCTTGAAGAGCAATGGAGAATCAATGAGGAACTGAATGCAAGAGTGCACAACTTGGATCTAATAGCGTGGAGGTCAATGCCAAGATTGATTTGGTGCTGCAACAGATTAGTCAGTGAGGTTTTACTTTTGATTTACCATCATAGTAAGTACCTTTTGCTCTAGATAGATCTGTCATATTTATAAATTTAGTGTGTTTGTTATTTAGAACATTTTATTATGATAAGGTGCTTGGATTATGATAACCTTATTGTGTTGATTCTAAGTGACTCACTTTATTCTTATATTGATTCTTATTATAGCTCACTACTACTCCAAGTACACTTAGATAACGTGCTTTTTCATTATTTGTAACTTATTTGATTATGAATGACTATTGATTATTTAATGAGGTTATGTTGTGTTGATTCTTATTATTTGATTCCTATTTTTGAATTTTGGGTTGCAGGGATGTCCAAAGGGTGTTACACCTAAGTACAACTTGAAGCCTCTTGTGCCAAGGCTGTTTGATATATAGCCTGATATTGATGTTGAGAAAATGCTTTTTTAGAGATTCTCTTTGAAGAAACTGTTGCTATTCTTCATTTGAACTGTTACTACTTTGATTTGAATTTGGAAACTTTCGGTTTTAATTTTTGTAAAATTCTACTTTCTATAGACTCATTATGGTTTGGGAATAGAGTGCGTTTGATAGGTGGATGTCAAATTTTTTTTAATATGATTAGATGGCATTTAATTTTGTGCATTTTTAGCTATGAGATTAAATGATTACAAAATTTCAACTTTGACTTTTAGCGACGAAAATGTGTTGTAGAGAAAGTTATGTCTTTCAGCGGCCAAATATCATTGTCGTTAAAAATGTCATTATTTTGTTTTTTGCGACCAAATTAGGACATTTTATGATGAAGTATTAGTGACCAAATGTTTAGCCTTATAAAATCAAACATTTTGTGACAATATAAAATTGGTCGCTAATTGTCAGTTTCAGCTACATTTTCAAAAATTTGTTGCTAAAGACTTTTCTAGACGCACTTTTAGTGACTTTTTTAGTGACGAAATTAATTTTGTCACAAAAATTATTTAGAGACCAAAATAATAATTTTAGAGACTAAAACAATTGATCGCCAAAAATCTTATATGTTTTGATGGACGTTGCACACATCGGAAACTTCGATTGGATGTCCCGTTCAATTGTCTGAATTGGAGAGAAGAAGTTCGGTCCAAATTTCAATTCAAAATTGTGGTGGAAGATGACATCATTGTAAAGTGAACGCAATAATTACACATGAAACAAGATGGTAATTAACAAAATATAATAATCGTAACTTGAAGTAAAAGGGTAGAAACTAGCTAGGGTAGAAGCGTACCCATAGATGGTTGTTTGGGCTTGTCTAAGCATTCAGTTGTTCCATTTAATAATAATTTACTGTTGTTGCCACTGCTGTTGTTGTTCTTGAATCTACAATACTTACCTTGCGCTTCACAATTCCCACATTCCGGTTTTCTGCAACTTGTTGGCATGATGCACTCATCATGTTGTTCCTCTGCTCCTCCGAGTCCTACTACTGTGGCTACTGCCATTGGTACTAATAATAGGACTATGACCAACAGAATTCCTTGGAAAAGTGCCATCTGAATTAATGGCTGATATTTGATACTCTGAAACAAAATCCTAACTACTCTACTCTCCCAAGTGTGTGTTGTTTGTTTTGTGATGGAAGAATTTGTTAATGGCGGTGGAGTTGGGTTAGAGAGACAATTTTTGTACCGAGGTTCACAAAATATATATATATATATATAATAGTAATAATATTATATTGGACAAGGATTTTCAGTGCCTCTTCACACCTCTCGACTGGCTCCTTGCCAACATCATCTAGTACCTCTATGTCCTCGTTTTCAATCTCTGCCTTCTCTAGTTCTCGAATGCTGCAGGTGGATTTCATTGCTGCCATGGAGCAATTCTCCGCCTGCAGTTGATCACTTCTTCAATCCCATGTTCTGTTGGGAACCGCAGTAGTTGATGCAACATTGGGGAACTGCCCCCATTGTATGCAGCCATGGCCTTCCCAAGATGATATTGTATGGTGAGGGCGTGTCAATCAGCATGAATTCTGTCTTGATCTTCTTCTAACTGCTCTTGCATGATTCTATACTTAGAATTTTTTGCATGCCTTTCATACTTTGCCTCCTTTGTGCAATCTTCTCGGGGTTACATACCTCGGGTATAATAGCTACAAAACTTTTGCTTCGGCAAGATACTGACCTGTAAACTTTTCATAAATTCTAACAAGTGTGAAACATATACTACTCAATGTTAACTTTCCAAACCTTTTCTCAAGTTTCAACAAGTGTTAAAACGGTGATCTCGATCTAGCCTACTTGTAAATTGCTACAAATTTCAACAAGGATTAACATATGCTGTAACAGGGATCAACAAGGATTAACATAACAAGTGTTAAACAATAATCTATTTGTAAATTGCTACGAATTTCAACAAGTGTTTAAACAACATACTTAGCTTTTCCTCAACCAGTAAATTGCTGCAAATTTCAACAGATGATCATATGCCGGCTTAACATTATCTTGTAAATTGTTACAAATTTCAACAAATGTTAAGCATCTTCTTTGGTTTAACCAACCTGTAGATTGCTACAAGTGTTTAGCAATAACCTCGGCTTTGCTTCAACTTGTAAATTGCTACGAATTTAAACAAGCGAAGAGAAACAGTAATCTTGGCTTAACTTTAACTTGTAAATTGCTACAAATTTCAACAAGTGAAGATAAGGAACCATCTTAGCTTAACTTCAACTTCTAAATTGCTACAAATTTCAACAAGTGAAGATAAGGAACCATCTCGGCTTAACTTCAACTTGTAAATTGCTACAAATTTCAACAAGTGAAGATAAGGAACCATCTCAGCTTAACTTCAACTTGTAAATTGCTACAAATTTCAACAAGTGAAGATAAGGAACCATCTCGGCTTAACTTCAACTTGTAAATTGCTACAAATTTCAACAAGTGAAGATAAGGAACCATCTCGGCTTAACTTCAACTTGTAAATTGCTACAAATTTCAACAAGTGAAGATAAGGAACCATCTCAGCTTAATTTCAACTTGTAAATTGCTACAAATTTCAACAAGTAGTAAATGCATTCTTCTTCTCTACGCCCCTAGTGTGAACTTAAAATCCACTTGGGTTCTCATCATACATGTAGCTTCGACCTTGTCGCCGAGGTTGAATTCAAGCCGAGGTTGTCGGCATTGGTTTCTCTATTGATCTTACTTGGCTCCAACCTGAGTTTGATTTTCGGCCTCACATCGGCGAGCCGTTTCTCTTTTCTTGTTCCGACGCCTTTGTTCCCGGCATGTCTTCTTCGGCCCTAGCATACTTCTCAATTCCGGTCAACTTTAGTCTTATCTTGTGTGTTTCCTTTTTATCTTCTGGGATCTGAGATCTGCTCATTGTGCTCTTCTCTTCTCGAACTCAGGTGCCGAGATCTTATTTTCTGGAATCTTGGATTTGCTCACTTAGGTTGAGCTCTCGTCTTCTCGGGCTTACTTGTCTAGGCTGAGATCATGTCTTCTCGGATCCGGGATCTAGGATCTGGAATCCGGGATCTGCTCACTCAGGATGAGTTCTTCTATACTTGAATGTTATCGCCTTGGGAGCGCTTATGCCCCCTGTCTTTGCATCCCTTCTGGAAGGGTCTTCGTTCCTCCGCAGGTATCTATTCTTCCATACCTGGAGGTTGTCTTCGTTGCTTCGATCTGTTGTCTTTGGTGCGTCACCTTCCTAGCCGGCTTCTTTCACTCCGTGACTCTGGTCACGAGTTTCTGTGTTGTGGTTGTCTCCTTCAACGTCAAGGTCAATTGGGCTGCCACTCCCAACAGGAGTGTCGCCCCCAATGTTTTCCCTCTGTCCGTTACTGGCCATCTATTCTCCTAAGTTCCCACAGACGGCGCCAAATTGTGTGGGTAATTTTCTGACCACACTGCCCGCTTAGTAACCAGCTGGAGAGCACCGGCAGAATAGATGGCACCTGACTGACCTGCAACAGAAAGAGAAGAATCCCGCAGTGGTTTCGACCACCCGGGGGCACTCCGACGATCAAGTCAGTATATCTCTCAAAGATAAATCAAGTATTAAACTTACAAGCTTGAGTATCAAAAACAAACCTTAGACCCATGGGGGTGCCTCTCTTTTATAGCCAATACAATCCTAGTCCCAATAGGAGCCTGGCCCTAACGGACTTAGGATTACTACTAATCTGGCTCTCAGTGGGATTAGGATAAACTCTCTAAGAGTCTTATTTTTACCCAAACCGAAGTCTTCTCCCAATCTAAGACTCTTGTCCATATCCGGGTTGAGTTCCCTTTTCATTCTAGGACTCTTGTCCCTTATCCACTTATCTCGGATTTCGATATCTTTGGAGAGAACCTCGGCCTTGCCGAGATCACCTCGACGTCACGGCCAGGACACGTGACACCTCGGCTGACACCTCGGCGTCACCTTACCACGTGTTGGTACTTAGAAAATATATCCCCACAGTTTCCTTATCATTCAAACCAAAAACAAGAAGATTAAGATTTATATAGATGGGGCTAAAGTGGTATTTGCAGAAAAAATAAAATGAGTCTAACAACCACCACTAGTCCAAACTTATTATATACAATCCTATAATGGTGGAAAAAATAAAGAAAATTTACACATCAATAGTATTTCCTTAAAATTATTACATATACATAAAAAAATTTATAATTTTAATTATTAATATTGCTAAAATGTACCATTTATTTGTAATTATTTTAAAAATTACCACTGAACTGAAAGTTTTTTAAAAATAAACCACCACAAAAGTTTTGGGAATAGAATGGGATTTTCATCATCTCCTTTTCATAGTGAAATGAAAATCTCTGTTTCATTTTAGAAGATTGTAAAACAAATTCAAATTCAAAATCAACTGTTAGATAACTACAACATCAGCATTGCTTTGAAAACTTCATCATCTAATTTAAAAAAATAATATTTGTCAATGTCTATCTTTCATACTCACTAACCATGGAATTGATACTAAAAAATATAATTGTTTCGTTGAACTTGGCATCTTCACACACACACACACACACACACACACACAGTACCAACTTTAAGACATGTTTAAGAAATGTTTGATTAGTAAAATTAATAGTAAGATAATTAATAATTAATGAGATATCCAGTTGGATTAGTGATATAGATAATTTCCTTCTATCCAAGTTTGTTTTACAATAAATATACAAATATATAATTCTAATTATATATATGTTTTACATTATTAATTGAGAAATTAAAAAATTTGTCAATTTTATTAAATAAATTAGTCATTAAATCTAAACTAAGTAATAAAATTTACAGTCAAATGATAAAATATAAATTTCATAAATTAATAATTTCAATTCTATATTATATATAATTCACTCGATAAAAAATGGTCCCACTTTAAGTGACTTGATCACGTGAATGCATAGCATTCACCAATAGATGCACCTTTGTCCTGTCCTCTTGGCCATGTGATATGGGACCTAGGATAAGTAAATGCCTTCCA
The DNA here is from genome assembly GCF_055761805.1 of Camellia sinensis. Lineage (NCBI taxonomy): Eukaryota > Viridiplantae > Streptophyta > Magnoliopsida > Ericales > Theaceae > Camellia > Camellia sinensis. The sequence goes on from NC_138968.1 coordinate 17,367,451, forward strand.
TCATGAAATACTGAGTCACTAATTATTGTCCTCTTTGTTAAAATTTACCATCACCTACTCCTCACCTACTCCTCACCTACTACACACTCACCCTCTCCTATATATAGGAATCAATGTAAACATATCAAAACATCTATCAATAATATACATCAATTTATTTTACATGGTATCAGAGCAAAGTTGAGAAGCTAATAATTCTGCTTCACCGGCGGGCGGCAGCCTCGCCTTGGCCGCCCGTCGGACCTCTACACATACCTTCACTCCGCTGCCACATTTCTTGCTGCTGGAGTTTTGTACTCATCCCCGTGACCTCTCATGTGCATCCTTAAATTAGCATCTCTCTTGAATCCCTTTCCACATATCATACAGAAATGGCACTGCCGTTTAAACCAACACAGCACTGCCGTTCATCAATGGCGACATCGAGCACTGCCGTTCATCAATGGCATTGCCGCCGACACCAGAGAAGCAATCGATGACGACTCCGCCGCCACTCCTCTCGGCGTGCCTGACAGCAATCGCTTCGGGCGTGACCGAGAACCATCATTCTTCGTCCATTTTTATACCCTGATCGTATTTGGAGAACAGGTTGTACCTCTGTAACCAGTACTTCTTCACCAGGTCGTACCCTAATTTTTAATCGCCGTTTTCCGATCTTGTGCTGTTTCAAGTGTCGACTTTTGCTAGGCTTTGGAACCTTTTTCTTCATCCTCGTCTCTCTCTCTCTCTCTCTCTCTCTCTCTCTCGGAGAACTGTGCAGAATATACAGCACAGAGGTCACGAGTGAGAAAGCTGCAATACATTTCAAGAGCTGGAACGTAGTGTAACTACTTTACAGATTGAAGTATCGGCAATGTCACTGAGGATTGCATTCTTGGATCATCAACGGTTGATTCTTAATGTTGACAATAGTGCACTCAAGCAGAGGATTGCAGCACTTGTTCAGGACAAAATTTTTAAAGATGCTTATCACGAGGCATTAAAGAAAGAAATAGACAGATTATGACAAGTATACCATGAGCAGAACCTAAAGAAGATAGTTGTCACCAAACACTTTACAGCCATTCTCTCTCTCAATTCGGAGAACAAATTTTCTCTCTCTCACTTTACTTTTTCTCTCACCCACGTTGCTCCCATTTCTTTATTTTATTTTATTTTATTTTATTTTATTTTATTTTTTTTCAAAAAAAAAAAACCAACACCATTGCTGTTTTTCACAACTCCGTGTGATAAAGATTTGCACACCAAACCTTCCCTTATTTTATTCATCTAAGGGATCAACCCCAATCACACTTACACAAAAAAAAAAAAAAAAACAAAAACAAAAAAACAAAAAAAAAAAAAAAAAAAAAACACAAACAAAACAACCACACCCACAGTGGGATTTTTCTTTTCCCTTCTCTACTCTCCTGCAGGTCTCTTCTTCTTACTTTTATCTTGGGTGTCCCGTGCCAGTCCGGTCTCCGTGCTTCCTAGTCCACCGAGCACGTTCACTCCCCCATACTCCTCTACTGCAGCATATGGCGGACCTCCAAATCGGAACATCACAGTGGCCTTCCGCTTCAGCTCCTTATTTTCCGCCTTTAGCACACTCATCTCTGCTCGCGCATCCTTATACATGCGTTGGAGCAGAGACAGCTGGGAGTTTAACTGCTGCACCTCATTTGTCCTGCTCTGCAGCCGGTGCGACAAGTTTGTGACCGCAGTCATGGTTTCCACACATGACTTCAGAGTATACTGATTGGCCTCAATATCAGTTTGCACCGCCATTTTTTGCTCCACCGACCGCATCGGAAAGTTCAACGGAGCAAAACCAGAGGTGTTTGGTTGAGGTTCACGGGCCACCGCACCAGTTATCTCTCTTGTTGACTCGTTGAGGTCGGGAAAGAGAGTGAGTAGACCACGGGATGAAGAGGCCATATTCTGGGTAGCTGAACGGGAAGAAGAGGCCATTGTTCAGATGTTTCAGAATGCAAATATTCAGATGTTTCAGAATAAAAATGTTCAGAGGTTTCAGACTGGTTTGCACAGCCTCTGCCTCAACCTTGGTTTAAATAGCCAGGGCCGATCCGCGCATCGCGCGCCACTTGCCGACAGACGACAAAACGGGCGCGCAAGCCAAGGCGCTCACGTGCCTCGCCATCATGTCCGGCACACCTTTTTATGGATTGGGCACGCCTTTTGATGGCACGCCTTTTGACAGATTGGGCACACCTTTTGAGGGTGCGACTTTTCCAACGGTCCGACATGACCCTATAAACTGTCCCGACATTTGATTCCGGTTAGCATCTCCAACGGTCCGATATGACCCCCTAAACTGTCCCGACATTGATTCCAATTAGCATACAGTGTCCTCTACAACGTTATGAGACCACCATCCAGTGTCCTCTACACCATTATGACACCACCATACAGTGTCCTCTACAACGTTATGATACCACCATCCAGTGTCCTCTACCACGTTATGACACCACCATACAGTGTCCTCTACAACGTTATGACACCACCATCCAGTGTCCTCTACCACGTTATGACACCCCCTTTCAGTGTCTTCACCAACGATCTGACATGACCATACAGTGTCTCCTATCCTTTTTTATTTTTATGTATTTTCTTGTTTTGTTCCTCTCTCCAAACTCAAGTTGGTTAGTTTCTATCCTCCTTGAGTTTGCGGGGGGCTGTTAAAATTTACCATCACCTACCACCACCTACTCTTCACCTACTCCTCACCTACTACACACTCACCCTCTCCTATATATAGGAATCAATGTAAACATATCAAAACATCTATCAATAATATACATCAATTTATTTTACACGCTTAGCGTGTGATATGGGACCTAAGATAACACTACATCAATTCACACATTTGCGGATTAAAAATTTAGTCGGTAAAAAGTTTATTTTTAGGTTCATGTATGCACATGTAAAGCAGAGCTCACAAGAAAGTGTTTAGGTGTGCAACGGTTGCACACTATATTTCGAGGGGAATATATATTTACGTAAATTTTAGGTGTGCAACGGTTGCACACTAAGTTATTTTATAAAATTACACAATATAAATATAAATTCGCGTAAATTAATCTATAAAAATTTAAGAAATTATAACTTGATATAAGTTCTTATAACCTTACATAAGTCACCTCATAAAATAGCGTACTTAAACACAAATTCATATAAGTTAATCCATAAAAATTTAAAAAATCGTAATTTGACATAAGTTCTCACAAATATATTTAAGTCACCTCACAAAACACAAATTAGCATAAGTTAATCATAAAATGTGTCGTAAATTCTCATAAAAGTGTGTAATTTAAGTCACAAAAATATATAAGTAAATGATATATCTTATGCATTACAGACTCAGAAATTATCCCTAAGGTATATTAAATGGACCCCTACCGGGTTCTAAACAAGGGCGGCCTATATATTAGGCAAATTAAGGAATGTCTTAAGGTTCCTTATTTTGAGAAGGCCCCTTAAGACCCTTCATAATGGCTTCATATTGATAAAAAAAAAAATTCAAAAGCTATGGAGTACATAGTTTTTTTGGTTGAACCAAAAAAACTACGACTAATTGATACATTATTTTAAGGGCAAATTACTAACACTCCATCAAGGTTTGATTAAAATATGGGTTTTTTTCTGAGATTTGAGAAATTACATCTCGCCTCCTGAAATTTATATTTTCATAACAAATTGTCCCTCATTTGTTATGCAAATATAACTCTTAGGGGGTAATTTGTAATTTTTCAAATCTCGGGAGGGAATCTGTATTTTTAGTCGAACCTCGAGTGGGTGTTGGTAATTTGCCCTTTTTTTAATGATGAATGTAATAATCTTTTTTAATTAAATAATTATAAATTTATATTTCTAATTGATAGCCATTAGATATGTTATGGGAATCCTTCTTTAATCCAAACAAGAAACTCTCATTGTGAGGCACCAAATAACAAGTCTCATAGCAATATACCAAAGATCTAACATAAACAACTAAAGATTCTGAAAACAAAGCGAGAAATAGCGACAAGAACAATAATTAAATTCTCTAATTAGCTAAAAACAAGAAATAACTCTTAGTAGGACCTCTAGAAATCCTCCAAGGATCTATAAAAGACCACCAAAGCAAGAACTACAATTCCAAAAAATAAATAAATTGAACAAGCCAATGGCCTCTCTACAAAAACAAACCTCAAGAAACTATGAAATCCAATCAAATGAGTGACAGACTGCATATTTTTCTTTTAGCCGAAGAGTCCTTAAGCCTTCGTTTGAAATGTGGGTTGATTTTTTAGCTTTTTGTCTTTTTTACTATTTTAGCCTGGGCTAAAATGTCTCGTTTGGGATGGACTTTTTGGCTTTTATGAGAGAAAAAAATGAAATGATTATAGTTTGGATGTAATATTTTGTCTTATTGAGTTAAAAAGTCTATTTTGTCTTTTTTTTGACTAAATAACCCCAACCCAAACCCTAACCTTTATGCCAAACGAGCTAATTCAAGACAAAGTTGATTTTTTTACAATTCAATTTAAAACTAATAAGGAAACACCTAAAAAAAAGCTTTAGAAAGTTCAAAACAAGTCTAAGTAACTACAGGGTGGTTGGCCTAGTAGGTGACGATTGGAGCTTGCAGGTTTGCTTCCTCCCAAGTCTCAGGTTTGAATCCCCTAACCAGCAAACACATACCTTGGGGCTACGGACCGCAAGGCGTAAGCCCTATTTCGGAAGGCTTGTTCGGGGCTGTAGGGACTTAGTCTGGTGCACGTAAGCTGGCCTAAGATACCTTACATAACAAACAACAACAAAAACAACAACAACAACAAAAAAAGTCTAAGTTGACTATGGCCTATTTTGAAAAGTCACACTTTAGTCCAAAAAATCCTTATAAAAAACTCAACACTTTTCTTTAATTTTTTTACAAGTTTTTTTTCATAAAAAGTTATTTTTTTTAAAAAAAAGTCAAATTGCAAAACAATCCTAAATAAATTTTTCCACAAATCCATAAAATGTACTATGTCAAGACCAAATCAACTTGAGAGTAGACAATGAGCCCAAATCCAACGCCGCCTTCGTAAAAGAAAACCACTGAACTATAAACTTTCTTTGCTGAATAGTTAGAATTTTTGTTGATATATTCCATAGCATATTGTCATATTCGGCCTTAAATGTTATTCAAACTACCATTACTAAGATGATGAGTACTTGGTTTGTCAAACTTTTGGGTAAAAAAATACTTTAATAAGAATCTCCTTAGGATATAGAGCACACAATTACAAGAGGACTATTAATACAAAAGCCATATATAAGATGTAGTATTGAAAGGCTATAGTAATACCATTCATAAACAATTAATTCTACACTCATTGATAAGAATAATGAGATTAATCCTATTACATAGTCAAAAAAAATATTGCTAATTCATTATTTCATTCAGATTCAGAAATTATTTCTAACTCACTATTAAAAGTTCTTCCACCTATTGTTCCCCTTGTTGACATTGGATTTGTGGAAGCAAATGGACTGTGGGGAACTGTTAGAGTGTCTCCATCTCCTTCCAACATCTGCACCACAACTTTCATCGATGGTCGGTCCACTGGGTACCATTGTATGCACCAAAGTCCCACAATTGTTATTTTCCTTATAATTTTCGCATCTCCGTCTTCCTCAATTTGTATTCCTAGATCTTCTCCTTGATCCAAACGTTTATATATCCATTCCGGAAAGTAACACTCGTTGTTTTCTGTTACCATATTTTGCCTCCCTCCAACCATATCTAGCAACAACATCCCAAAACTATAAACATCTGATTTGTATGACACGTTCCCAAAGTTCCTGGAGAACACTTCGGGTGCAATGTAACCCACAGTCCCTCTAGCAGTAGTCATGGAAACAGCACTTTGTTCCTTTGAACACAATTTTGCTAGACCAAAATCAGAGATCTTCGGGATAAACTTATTATCTAACAAAACATTGTGAGGCTTAATATCAAAGTGCAGGATTCGTTGATCACACCCTAGGTGAAGATATTCAATTCCTTTAGCAATGCCAAGAGCAATGTCATGCAACTTCTCCCAACCAAGTGAATTCTTCTCTTTATTAGTGGATATAAACTTTTCAAGTGAATTGTTTGGCAAGAACTCATAAAGAAGAGCTCTTCTGAATCCGTCAGCACAATATCCCACCAAGCGAACCACATTGATATGGTGGATTCTCCCCATTGTTTGCACTTCATTGATAAACTCATCACCATTTCCTTTCACGTTGTTGAGGATCTTGACTGCAATGTGAACATCATTGGAAAGTGTGCCTTTGTACACTATTCCGTAACCTCCTTGGCCTACTTTGTCCTGAAATTGATTTGTTATTTTCTTGATATCTGCATAGGAATATCTTGCAGGCTTGAGAGCTTTGTAATCCTCTAAAAATTTGTCAATCTTTACTTGATCCTCTTTTTTCATTTTGTTTGATCTATAGACAAGATATATTGTAATGACGACCATAACAAAAAGAGTCAGGCCTAGGACTCCACCTACAATCATGATAGACAATGTTAGTAAATTTCTACCTCCTCATTGACAATTCAAATTAAAAAGAGGAAGTATCAATTCACCTGCAATCTCTAGTTTCCTCAATACACCTGCAAAAGTTTAAAAACTTCTTAAACTATCACCTTTAAAATACATATACACACAAATATATATATATATATATAATTAAAAATTTTACCATATAGATTCATAATATATGTATTTTTCAGTGCTAAGGAAAAGAAACTGACATGATAGAATCAGATATCCAAATAGGGTTAAACCTCCTCAGAAAACAAACAAACAAATAAATAAATAAAAACCATTAAATCAGTAAATAACAAAGGCCTAATCAGGTTCTCAACACATCCTCCATTAGGTTTACTACCTCTAACAAAAAGCACACAACCTAATCTATATAGCAAGACTTATCATCGTCGCACAATCAACAAGGCTAAGTAATCCTAATAGATCAAAACAAATAAAACAAGGGCATTGAAGCTAAAATGATCTTGTAGCCCAAAGACGTTGGATTGAATTTTTTTATTTGGGTATACTATTGAGTCGTAAATAGGTAAACAAAATCTAAGCCGTTAAGGAAAGAAAAATGCGGCGGACCCCCAGTCCCCCCGGACCCCCAATGACCCTCAGCCCACGTGGCTGTGGGTGATTGAAAAAAAAATAAAAAATTTATGGACCAATGAAAAAAAACTGGGGGTGCTGGGGGTGCCCCACCGGGGGTCCCTAGCACCGTTGTTAAGGAAAATACCGATGTTGCACACAACTGAAACTTAGATTGGATGTCCAGATCAATTGTCTGAATTGGAGAGAAGAAGTTCGGCCCAAATTTCAATTCAAAATTGTGGCAGGAGATGACATCATTGTAAAGTGAACGCAATAATTACATATGAAACAAGATGGTAATCGTAACTTGAAGTAAAAGGGTAGAAACTGGCCAGAGTAGAAGCGTACCCATAGATGGTTGTTTGGGCTTGTCTAAGCATTCAGTTGTTCCATTTAATAAAACTTCACTTTCCTTTGTTGTGATTTGGCACATTGTGAAGTTTTCTTATGGTGATTTACATATTTTACCTATACAATTTGATTCAAATTTCATTTTGATTCATATTATTTTAATTTGAACAATTGGTCCATATACTTTTTAAGTATAATTTCAATGGGTCATTCAACTAAACATAAAATGTAAGGAACAAATTGTTTACTTCGAAACAGTAGCAATCAAAATAATGAATTCAACTGTAATTTGAATAATTATCACAGGAGATGAGTGTAATTTTTCTAATCAAATATTTAGTTAATAGTCACCATACTCTTGTTACATTGGTAAATGTGTGACCTGTTTAATGTGTGGCAACTCCTCACTCTGTTTTATTGGTTGGTTGACTCTAATCTTTTTTTATGATTATTGTGTTGGGTGGAGACAACAAATTAAATCGTGTTAAACCTCGGGGTGATAAGTTTATCATTTTTTAGTTAGTAGTATTTTCGATGTTTATGAGTATTGGGGTGAATACTTTGAAGTAGTTCATTGTTGAGTTTTGAAGTTGGAGAGGACACGGTCCAAACGGATTGTTGGTAAATTCCTAACAAATCTCATACCACTGTGCTACTGCCGGTTGAATAAGCTATCAGACGGGATTTTTTATAAGCAATTCTATTGTTTTAGAAAGAAAAAAAAAAAAAAAAATCAGAATTTTTTCCGAAACTTTGTAATTAATGTTCCAGAATTTATGTTGTTGTCCAAACAGACACCACTGATCTACAAATCTAGATAATTTTCTTGACACTCTTTTTTGCTCAAAGGGTTTCTCATTTTCAATTGTTGTGCCTTGAGTTCTACTGTTCTGCTATTCATATGAGCTTTATTTGATTCAGGCTGCCAATGTCACCAATGAAATCATCATATTTTAACCGCTCTGTTTGTATCTTCTTCCTCCTTGGCCAGTCAATTCCTCAATTTGGTAATTTCCACTTGGATTTTGGGTTCTTGGCTTTGTGTTATGATTCTTCTGATTGGATTTTGATTTTTTTATTTTTGCAATCATGGTTGTCAGAAAGTCAATGGATGAATGGTTGACGAAAACTGTGCCGGCAGCAGCTAGTGGCAATGGTAGTGTGCAAGAAGAGAGGCGGAGTTGATAATTTGAATTGTGGAGATGTATTTTCTGAATACCAACACGTGGCAAGGTGATGCCGACGTGTCAGCCGAGGTGCCACGTGTCCTGGTCGTGACGCCGAGATTGCCTCCGAAGATATCGGAATCCGAGATAAGCGGATAATGGATAAGGGGCAAGAATCCCAGAGTAAAGAGAAGACTTTGCTAAAGATAAGGATAAAGCTCTTAGGGAGTTTATCTTTATCTCTTGAAAAATCCAAAGTAAGCACTGAATGGGAGTCCATAGAAGTTATGCTTCTAGTGGGACTAGGATTGAGTTAGCTATAAAAGAGAGGCACCCCCGTGGGTCTAAGGTACGCAGTTTTATACTTTGAGTAGTGAGTTTAGCACTTGATTATCTTTGAGAGATATACTGACCTGATCGTCGGAGTGCCTCCGGGTGGAAGAGCCACCGCCGGAGCCTTTTTTTTCTGTTACAGGTTTGTTGAAGCCATCTATTTTGCCAGTGCTCTCTAGCTGATTACTAGGCGGGCAGTGTGGTCAGAAAATTACCCACACATTTGGCGCCGTCTGTGGGAATCTTAGAAGAATAGATGGCCAGTAACGGACAGAAGGAAAACATTGGGGGCGACACTCCTGATGGGAGTGGCAGGCCAATTGACCTTGATGTTGAAGGAGACAACCACAATGCAGAAACTCATGACCAGGGCCACATCGAGAAAGACGTCGGCCAGGAGGACAACACTTTGAAGAAGACAGACCAAGGCAAGTACTATAACGAAGATAACCTTCAGGTATGGAGGGATAGGTGCCTACGGAGGGATGAGGAAGTAAAAGACTTGGCGAACAAATTGGCAGATCTACAGTCAGTGGTCAACTTCATTATGCAGAACAATGTTATGCAGCCACCATACCCGCTGCAAGATACGCCGATGCCAGCAATTAATACCCAGAAGGGAGGAAGGAAAACAATCCCCGAAGCCCCTCAGCACACCAGGAGCGGAAGGCACTCTCACTGACCTTCCAGGGAAGTCGGACGAGAGGAGCCGAGGCAAGAAGAGTCCCGAATGACACATCACATGAAGGATCCGAGGCCCAAAGAACATCGGCATGTTCAAGGGCAAGCACTCTGCTTTGACACAACCCATGGGGAAAGATCGAAACAGACCCACCACGAAGCCGAAAGTAGTGTGCCAAAAAGATTGAAGTCCAGAGATAGCCGAGCTCCAGGTAGGAGTAAAGAAGACTTGAGGGATTACCTCAAAAGGAAGCAACAAAATATTGAAGCCGAGGTAGCTTCCCCAGTTAAGCCGAGGACACCATTCTCGGTGGAACTGGACAAATTTGAAGCGCCAAAGAGATTCAGTATGCCGAGGTTCCAAATTTATGATGGTAAGTCAGATCCCAACTTTCATGTTAGACTATACCTGAATTCAATGGCATTATATAGTGGGAACGAGCCGTTGCTCTGCAAAGTATTCCCCTCATCCTTTAGGGAAATTGCATCCGATTGGTTCCATAAACTACCGAAGGGAAGTATAAAGACGTGGGAAGGCCTGGCCGAGATGTTTGTGGCCAGGTTTGTGACGAACAAACTACAGCCCTTGAGGGTCGACGCCCTGATGGCTTTAAGAATCACCAAGGAAGAAGACCTTAGGGCCTACGCGAAGAGATACTACGAGGTGTTCAATCGAATACCTGAATGCAACCAAGAAGTGGCGGTCGTGTCTTTCAAGAACGGCCTGAATGATGACTGCCCACTACGGAAGTCTTTGGCAAAAACATTGCCAAAAAGCATGGAAGAACTCATGGCGAGAATCGAGAAGTACGCCAGAGCCGAGGAAGATACGTCAGGAAACAAAGAGATGAAGCAGGAGAAGGGAAAAGGCTCGCCGAAGCGAGGCCGAGGTAACAACGGGCCGACCAAACAAGAAACAGAATTGAAGGGTAAACAGGCAGTGACGACGGTGTTCCGAATCCCTATCCATAAAGTCCTGGATCAAATACGGAACCAACCCTATTTCAGGACACCGGCAAGAGCACCAGGGGAATTTATGGGAAGAAACGTTGGTAGGCGTTGTGCTTCCCACAATGAAGAAGGACATCCAACTCAGGGTTGCAGAGCCTTAAAAGCACACTTAGAAGACCTGGTAAGACAAGGCCACCTGAGGGACCTGGTCGATGAAGCCAGGACAAGGGAAGAACATGCAAGATTGCCTCAAGCACCAGCAACACCGCCACCCCCAGCACAGCAACCACAGGCAGGAGGACCACGGGTGGTTAATGTAATCTACTCAAAAGTGAACGAAAGCGACATACGGGGAGAAACGCAAAGAGTAAAACACTTGCAGCACATGAACCAGGTCGGACACAAAAGACCTCGGCCTGAAGAGTACCGAGGACCGATGATAGCCTTCACTGAAGCTGACCTAGAGATGGTCCAGCATCCGCACAACGATGCCTTGGTAGTATCCCTCCAGGTTGGGAAGTACCAAGTGAAGCGCATCCTGATTGATCAAGGCAGCTCTTGCGACATCATGTATGTCAGATGTTACAAGGAGCTGGGCCTTCATCCTGACGACCTGGAACAATCCAGCAACCCTATGGTCGGCTTCAATGGAACGCCGACGTGGCCACTGGGCGCAGCAAGCGTGGAAGTACAAGCTGGTACTAAGAAGATCAAGACATAATTTATGGTGATTGACACACCCTCGCCATATAACATCATCTTGGGAAGGCCATGGTTGCATGCAATGGGGGCAGTTCCCTCAACGTTGCATTAACTACTGCGGTTCCCAACAGAGCATGGGATTGAAGAAATCAGAGGAGATCAACTCCAGGCAAAAAATTGCTCCATGGCAGCAATGAAGTCTAACTGCTGCGTACGAGAGCCAAAGAACGCAGAAATTGAAGATGAGGACGTGGAAGCCCTAGAAGACGTCGGCAAAGAACCAGCCGAGAAGAGCGAAGAGGCGCTAAAGAAAATCCTCGTCCAGGATGGGGATGAAGAACGCTTCTTTCTTCTCGGTTCAGGCTTAGCCGAAGAAAAGGAGAAAGAGTTGGAAACTTTTCTAAGAGCCAACATTGAGGTGTTCGCCTGGACACCTTACGAAATGCCTGGCATTGACCCCGAGGTCACTTGCCACAGACTGAATGTCGACAGGTCGGCAAAACCTGTGATTCAACGAGCCAGAAGACCGACGTTGATGCACGTCGAAGCAGTAGAAGAAGAAGTAGACAGACTTCTGGAGGCCAGGGCCATCCGAGAAGTTCACTACCCGACATGGCTGTCCAACACAGTAGTAGTGAAGAAGAAGAAGAAGAACGGCAAATGGAGGGTCTGTGTAGACTTTACCAGCCTCAACAAAGCCTGACCCAAAGACAGCTTTCCTCTGCCCAAGATTGACTAGCTAGTAGATGCTACTTCAGGACATGAAAGAATGAGTTTTCTGGATACATACAGGGGGTACCACCAGATTGCCATGTACCCTCCAGACGAGGAGAAAACCGAGTTCATCACCCCTAAAGGCCTGTACTGTTACAAGGTAATGCCTTTTGGGTTGAAAAACGCAGGAGCAACTTACCAAAGGTTAGTAACAAAGATGTTCAAGCACCTGATTGGCAAAACGGTAGAAGTCTACATCGATGACATGGTCGTGAAGACCAAGGAATCTAAGGGTCATCTTGCCGACCTAAAAGAGGTCTTTGATATACTCAAAACATACCGGCTCCAACTCAACGCATCAAAGTGCGCGTTTGGAGTTGGATCGGGTAAGTTTTTAGGGTATCTGGTAACAAGAAAAGGCATTGAGGCCAGCCCAGACCAAATCAAGGCCATCCTAGAGCTGAAGAGCCCGACGTCGGCAAAACAGGTTCAGATGCTTACTGGAAGGGCCGCAGCCCTAAACAGATTCATCAGCAGAAGCTCAGATAAGTGCAGACCCTTCTTCAACCTGGTGAAAAAAGCCACAGACTTTCTGTGGACAGAAGAATGCGAAGCCGCTTTGACCGACCTGAAGAAGTACTTGACCACAACTCCGGTTCTTTCCAATCCAAAACCAGGGGAAGAACTGTTTTCGTACTTGGCAGTTTCAGAACACGCAGTCAGTGCAGTACTAATCCGAGAAGAAAAAGGGGAGCAAAAGGCTGTTTACTATGTAAGCAAAACCTTGGCCAACGCAGAAACAAGGTATCTACTACTGGAGAAATTAATGCTAGCCTTAGTAATGGCTTCAAAGAAGTTGAACCATTACTTTCAGGCGCACAAGATTGTGGTCCTAACAGAGCATCCACTGAAGTCCTTGTTGCAACTAGGAGACTTAACAGGAAGGATAGCAAGATGGGCAGTAGCCCTGGGCTAGTATGACCTGGAGTTCAGGCCAAGAACAGCAATTAAAGGCCAAGTTTTGGCTGACTTTGTGGCTGAATTCACGCCAGAATCCGTCGAACATCGGGCTCCGTTGAGCCAAGATGAACAACGTTCAAGCAAACAAGGAGAAGCCTAGCCTAAGGCAAAAGAGCAAAGAAAGAAAAAACTCAGACCCTGCAGCATCTACATCGGCGACTCATTCAGACTATTTGTCGATGGAAGTTCAAACCGACAAGGAGCGGGAGCAGGAGTACTGCTGATATCACCAGATGGAAAAATAATAGAACAGTCCATCCGTTTGGGGTTCAAGGCCTCAAACAATGAAGCGGAATACGAAGCATTAATTGCAGGGCTAAAACTGGCAGCAGCAGCAGAAGTAGATGAGGTAATAGTTTTTTTGTGATTCACAACTTATTGTTAACCAGTCAACAGGAGAATTTGCAGCCAGAGACGAAAGGATGTCGGCATATGCAAAAGAGGTCATCAGATTGGCAGCCCTATTTCAGAATTGCCGACTACTCCAAGTTAGCCGAGATGACAACACCTACGCCGACGCTTTGGCTAACCTGGCAAGTTCAATGCAGACTGAAAAAACAAGAACAATTATGATCGACTATATGTCGGGCCCGAGCATAGAACCAGAGAGCACAGAGCAGGAAGCAATGTGTGTGGACATGGGGCCAAGCTGTATGGATGCAATTGTTGCATTCCTAAAAGAAGGAAAGCTGCCGGAAGATCGTAAGGAGGCACACAAAGTTAGATTGAAATCAGCAAGATTCTGTCTGACAGCAGATGGACACCTCTACAGATGGTCCTTCACTGGACCCCTTTTAAGGTGCGTGCACCCTTTGCAGGTTGAAGATTTCCTATATGAAATTCATGAAGGAATTTGTGGAAGCCATGCTGGGGGCAGATCATTAGCCCACAGGGCCATTACCCAGGGGTATTGGTGGCCCTACATGCAAAAGGATGCTGAAGCCTACGTGAAGGAGTGTGAACAATGCCAAAAGTTTGCACCTTTGATATATCAGCCAGCTGCTGACCTAAACCCAGTGTCCAGCCCTTGGCCGTTTGCCCAATGGGGCATGGATCTTGTTGGGCAACTTCCCCAGGCAACTGGGCAGAGAAAATACTTGCTGGTGGCAACAGATTACTTTACGAAGTGGATAGAGGCAGAACCTCTTGCCAAAATTCGAGATGTGGACGTCAAGAACTTTATATGGAGAAACATCATCACCAGATTTGGCATTCCAAGAGCAATAGTTGCCGACAACGGAACACAGTTTGACAGCAAACTCATCAAGAACTTTTTGCGAAATTCAAGATCAAGAATTACTTTTCAACACCAAGTTTTCCCCAAAGTAATGGGCAAGCAGAAGCATCCAACAAAGTAATTTTGGATGGAATAAAGAAGAGGCTGCAGGCAGCAAAAGGGAAGTGGGTAGACGAATTGCCCAACGTGCTTTGGGCATATCGGACTACGCCGAGAAGATCAACAAGGGAAACCCCCTTTGCCATGGCTTATGGCACAGAAGCAGTCATCCCTCTGGAGATCGGCATCCCAGGGATCAGAACCGACGGAGTAGAGAATGGCACAAATGATATATTTCTAGCCTGAGATCTGGATCTCTTAGAAGAACGAAGGGAGAAAACTGCAATTCAGCTCGCAGCATACCAGGAACAGCTTGCAAGAGCTTACAACAAGAAGGTCAATCCAAGAGATTTTCAAATCGACGACCTAGTCCTGAGAAAAGTCGTCGGCAACAAGAAGGATCCCAGAGAGGGCAAGCTTGGCCCAAACTGGGAAGAACCCTACAGAATTACTTCGGTTTTAGGCAATGGAGCTTATCGGCTTGAAGATAACGAGGGCAAAGCACTTCCAAGACCTTGGAACACTTGTAATTTGAAATTCTTCTATCATTAGATGTACATTATTTTTTGCCGAAGTCATCAATAAAATCTTTCCCTTTTCTTTAAACACATATGATTGATAAAGTTACATATTGGTGTTTTTGGAGACATGAATAATGAGAACCCAAGTAGAACTCAGGTTCACATTGGGGGCAGAGAGAAGACAGAGACACTTAATTCACTTGTTGAAATTTGTAGCAATTTACAAGTTGAAGTTAAGCTGAGATGGTTCCTTATCTTCACTTGTTGAAATTTGTAGCAATTTACAAGTTGAAGTTAAGCCGAGATGGTTCCTTATCTTCACTTGTTGAAATTTGTAGCAATTTACAAGTTGAAGTTAAGCCGAGATGGTTCCTTATCTTCACTTGTTGAAATTTGTAACAATTTACAAGTTGAAGTTAAGTTGAGATGGTTCCTTATCTTCACTTGTTGAAATTTGTAGCAATTTACAAGTTGAAGTTAAGATTACTATTTCTCTTCACTTGTTTAAATTCACGGCAATTCACGAATTGAAGCAAAACCAAGGTTATTGCTTAGACACTTGTAGCAATCTACAGGTTGGTTAAACCAAAGAAAATGCTTAACACTTGTTCAAATTTGTAGCAATTTACAAGATAACGCTAAGCCGACATATGATCATCAGTTGAAATTTGCAGCAATTTACAGGTTAAGGAAAAAGCTAAGTATATTGTTTAAACACTTGTTGAAATTTGTAGCAATTTACAAGTAGATCATTGTTTAGCACTTGTTATAAATGTTTGCAAATATAGCATTGAATAGTACATACTTGTTGAAATTCATAAAAAGTTTGCAAGTTAGTATCTTGCCGAAGTAAAGCTTGTAGTTACTATACCCGAGGTCTTTAACCCCGAGAAGATTGCACAAAGAAGGCAAAGTATGAAAGGCATGCCAAATATTCTAAGTATAGAATCATGCAGAAGCAATCAAGAGAAAATATAGACTAAAGCATTCAGAGAAAAACAGTTGCAGTTGTGTACAAAGAAGGCACTACGACCTAACCAAAAGCAAATTGCTCGGCAGTGACAGAGATAGGCACATCGGCCACAAAAGGAAGCTTACATTGTCCAGAAAACAGAAAAGTAAAAATGTTCAAACAAAGAAAGACATTGGAGTCAGGCTCCTTCAGCATCAACAGCTGGATGGGCTGTAACCTCGGAGGATTCTGGTGGAACCACCTCGGCAATCTTTTCTGCCGCCAACTCGGCGTCAATTTCGGCAAGCGTTTGATCAAGACTTCTATTGACCGGAGGAACATCAGATGATGCTTGCTCAGGAGTGGTCTCCTTGATAACCTCTTCATCCTCCTCATAAGTCAAGTCTAGGACTTGATCATCCTGAGGAGGGGACTTGATCTCACTAGCATCTTTGGGCTTCCTTACCAAAGCCTCCTCATCATCCTTATCCTCATCCTCAGATTCAGACTCAGATTCATCTTCAGCTTGGCTTGGAGGTGGAGGTGGAGGAAATGGAAGAGGAATAGCGTCGGCTTGGCGCAGTGGTGAATTCTCAGGAAGATTAAGTTTTTTTGCAAGGGCCATCCAACCAAGGGAGAAGCCCCTGTTGCACGCCTGCCTAACCTGTAGTTTGTATTCCTCTGTAACGTCGGCCATTCCTTGGGCATAGGCCTTTTCGTCGACCGCTTTGATTTCGGCGTCTTTAGTAGATAAGGCCTCTTGAAGTTCCTTTTCGGCTTGGGCCTTTTTGTCCTCGACCTCTCTCTTCTCAGCCTCGGCGACCTTCTTAATAGCCTCGGCAGATTCGGCCTTTTCTTCGACTAGGGTTTGGGCTTTGGTGGCAGCCTTAGCCTGGTCTTCAAGCTTCTTCATCTTTATCAGAAAAGTTTTGTTTTCCTTTTTTAGGGCAGAAACCTCCCGCCACATATCGGCCAACTTCTCCCTTGTTTCAAAAGCTTGCATGGAGAGAGAATGGGCATGTTGAATGGTCTGAAAGAACCCAAAGGAAAAGTTATTACACAAACTTTACAAGTATAGAAAAAGAGGCAGAAAGACAAGTTGCCAAATGGGGGAACTTACTTGTACAGAACATTGGAGCATGAGGGCGTAGTTCTCGTACTCGCTCATCTTGGCATTCCGCTCAAGATCGCCAGGAAGGAGAACAACAGTACTGAGTGCCACGGCGACATTGATGTCATCGGCACTATCACAGGCTAGAACAAGCTTATCTTCCAGGGTGATTTCAGGCACCCAGGGGACTCTTGGTATTTTGGAACCCGAGGTCGTCGCAGACGATGACCTCGGCTTCTTTGATTGAGTGAACTCTGATGGCTGTGTCTCAGCAGACCTTTTTGTGGGAACCGAAGCGGTCTTCCCACTCTCAGCAAGTTTGGATATAGGTAAAGTGTCCTCAGATTCAACCTGAGTCACTTTAGCCTTTGGCTGGGATTTCTTGGTTCTCTTCGGCTTTGGTTGGTGCATGGTTTGTGTCGGCTGAGCGTCAACGTCCGTAGGAAGGTCAGCTAGGAGATCTTGGGCAACAGGCTTCGGGCGACCCATCTCAGCAGTTTTGACAAGTCTTCGCCGACGTTTTCTTTCTGGTATTGGGATTAAGTATGGGGCTGAAGTTGATGGTTGATCGGCTGGATCAGAGGTTGACCCTTGATCAGCCCGAGATGTTGATGCGGTTTGTAGAGTAGTAGCAGAGGGAGGAGATAAGCTCTTCTTCTTTCTTTTCGGGACGTCGGGCAGTGTAGACTTGTACGTCGGAATAAAATTCAGTACTAGTGGAGCCTTGCGCTTTTGGATTGGCAGATCTAAGAGCCTCTTTAAGTTTTTACTGGGAACGTAGGATTGGCGAAAGTCTTTTGGTGGCTTACGAACGTCTGCAAGAAGAAACAGACATTAGAAACAGATAAAATATTGAAGACTTGAACAAAAACAACTAAAGTATTGACGCTGGGCTCTTACCCTTGCCCTCTTTAACTGATCGGGGAAGAGGGTAGAGATGGGTGTCCTCGTCTGCACCAAACTCCCAATTTCCCGAAGCAATAACATAATCATCTCCAGCCCCCTTGTTGGAGTCTGGAAGGTCGGCTACGATTTTGAATTTAGTGGACCTCAGCTTGAGGTAATAGACGTAGCCTTTTTCTTTCAGATTAAGGGGGCACATGGTATAACAGTACTGGATGTCGGCAAGGGTGATCCTAGCGTTCTCCTGCCTAGCTAAAACTATGATGCCATTGATCACTCGATAAGAGTTTATGGCCAGTTGCATAGGGTTCAACTTGTAAAAGTGAAAAATTTCGCGAAAGAGAATGTTAAGTGGGAGCCGGAGTCCGCACTCAGTAAAAGCTACTATGGGAAAGGGCATTGAATCATCTGTGGGCATGATGGAGTCGTTATCTTCAGCCAGCCTCAGATGGACATCTGCAGGAATAGAGAACTCTTGCCTAAAGTACTCAAGTTTGGTCGGGGTGTCTACCCTGTGCCTCCACATACCCATAACGTCGGCCTAAAGTCAGAGGGCTTGGTTTCATAAAGAAGATGCTTTTAAGGGGTTATCGGGACCTCGGCGAAACCCTAGGTATATGCTGGTAAGGATTGTTTCAGTTTTTTCCTAAGAATTGATAGGTTCTATAGAAAAATCCCAAACCTAAATCTATGAAGGCAAAGATTGAAAGCAAAAATTGAAGGTAGAGATCTGGCAAAGGCACAAAAAACAGAAAACAAAGGCGAAGTTTCAGAAACAAGAACAGGGATGGGCTATCAAGAACATGAAGAATACAAGAACTACAGGGCCAAGAACAGTGGCAAAAATGCAAGAAGTGGTGAACAATAAATATGATTCACGGAATTAACAGTTTAAACAAAACAATAATGGCAGTAAGAAGATAGAAGAACATCAGTAAAAATGAATACACAAGGAATAGTGGCTTACCAGAGAAATTGAAGTCGGAATGGGGTTCGTCGAAGACAGACGACGGTTACAGTAGTGACAAAGTAGCGAGAGCCTCACCAGAGAGACGAATGAAGTTGCAGAGCTTGGATCTTGAAACAATGGCGGATTCAAGAGAAAAAGTTTTAGAGAGAGAAAAAAGCAAAAGAACTTAAGCGCAAAGTGAAAAGACGAAAGCAAAGATAGTGTCTTTGTTGAAAACGTGAAACGGCGGCAAAATAAGGCATTTATTGCGCCTGGAAAACCGCATGCGTCAGACGGCGTAGACAGATTAAGACGGCTTACAAGCGCGTCACAGGCACGGGCCAATAAAGATGAAACGTGTGCAGGAAACGGTTGAGAAGTGATACGTGACAGCTCATGCGTGTGGGAAAGTTCATTTGAGTTCTTGTTCTTGAAAACAAGACATATCGGCTTGACATGAATGATCTCGGCCGAAGAGTTCTTACGCCGAGGTATTAGAAGACAATACAGATATAGGTTCCGTCACCTCAGAATGCCGAGGTAATAGAACCTAGGGGGCAGTTGTGGGGATATATTTTCTAAATACCAACACGTAGCAAGGTGACGTCGACGTGTCAACCGAGGTGCCACGTGTCCTGGTCGTGACGCCGAGGTTATCTCGGCTAGGCCGAGGTTGCCTCCGAAGATATCGGAATCCGAGATAAGCAGATAATGGATAAGGGAAAAGAATCCCAGAGTAAAGAAAAGACTTTGCTAAAGATAAGGATAAAGCTCTTAGGGAGTTTATCTTTATCTCTTGAGAAATCCAAAGTAAGCACTGAATGGGAGTCCATAGAAGTTATGCTTCTAGTGGGACTAGGATTGAGTTGGCTATAAAAGAGAGGCACCCCCGTGGGTCTAAGGTACGCAGTTTTATACTTTGAGTAGTGAGTTTAGCACTTGATTATCTTTGAGAGATATACTGACTTGATCGTTGGAGTGCCTCCGGGTGGAAGAGCCACCGCCGGAGCCTTTTCTTTCTGTTACAGGTTTGCTGAAGCCATCTATTCTGCCAGTGCTCTCTAGCTGATTACTAGGCGGGCAATGTGGTCAGAAAATTACCCACACATGAACTATGATTAAATTGATTCAAATTGATAATTTTGAAGATTAAAATGATAAAATTTAAAATTTGAGGGGCTAAAATGACAAGAAATTCATACTTTATAGACCAAAATTGTCTTTTATTCATATTTCTGTTAACTAACATTAAACCTAGGATCAAATTGACTCAAATTGACAACTTTAAGGATCAAAATCACAAAATTGAAATTTAAGGGATTAAAATGAAAAACACATATTCTAGGGACTAAAGATGTCCTTTATCATATCATTAAAAAGCATAAATTTTAATTATAGTCTTTAACGTTTAACATTTTTTTTTTGTTTCACTTCTTAAAATTTTAATTTTGTCAATTAGGTCGTTTAAGTATTAAATTCAAATTAATTTAGTCTTACAAATAATATAAAAATAAAATATATGCCCAAAGGTTATATAAAATTATTATATGGCCACATTTTAATTTAGGGAGATTGATCAATAAGTCTCATATTTTGAACGTGCAATTCATATAGTCTAATATTTTGGACTTGTAATCCATGTAGTCCTATATTTTTTCTTGTGATCCATGTAGTCTTTTTGGATGTGTAATGACTCATTTGCTCGCCACATTGGAGTGTCACATTTGAAAAAAGTACATTCAAGAGTTTTTTAGTATTACATTATACCCGCCATGTTAGAGTGTCACATTTGTAAAAAGTATATTAAAGAGTTTTTAATTTTTTTATAGTGTCATATCATACCTGCCACATTTGGCAAAAGTACACTAAAGTTTTTTAAGTTTTTTAGAGTGTCACGTCATACCCGCCACGTTGTCATGTTTGGAAAAAAATACACTAAGGAGTTTTTAATTGTTTTTAGAGTGTCACATCATACCCGCTATGTTGTCACATTTGAGAAAAGTATACTAAGCAGTTTTTAATTTTTTTAGAATGTTACATCATACCCGTCACAATGTCACATTTGAAAAAAGTACACTAAGAAATTTTTATTTTTTTTAGAGTAAAAGTTTTGGAGTGTCACATCATACCCGTCACGTTGTCACATTTAGAAAAAATACACTAAGAAGTTTTAAATTTTTTTGGAGTGCCACATCATTGAAATGTCACATCGTTGGAGTGCCACATTAATACCTGTCAAATTGAAGTATCACATCATACTTATCACATTAATAAAAGGGTATAATTGTCCACCAAAACACTATCAAAATAAAAAATAGGACCAAACAGAAATAAACTCTCCACTAGTAGGATTTAACAGATCAATAGGAAAAACTTGGGACTAATTGGAGTACTTGTTTGTGAGATGAGATTTATTGATAAATATCCCTTTAATTATTATTAACTTAATTATCTTTTGCACTTGTATTTTAGAATTGATATCAGAGATTAATTTCTTAATTTTGTCATATTAATATATGAGCATTAGATACATTAAAGAAGTTGAATAAAATAATTTAAATAATAGTATTGCACTACAAATAATTATTGAACAAAATACTCCTATCATCGGGTAATTAAAAGAATTTAATGAAAATCTTAAATAAATTCAATTAGAAATTATATATTAAGTTTGACATCTATTATTAGATAAAAGTAATTAGTTAGCTCTTGTAGAAAATAATATAGATAATTATCCTTATCCTTATTCTTGCAAGGAACTCTCCAAGGGAATGTTTTGAATTAATACCACCAAGAAAGAAAAAAAAAATTGATTTAAGTAATTATAATTTGAGGGACTTACGTTTAGGTCATAATAAATAGACTTATTTGTATAATAGATATTATAATAATTAATGATATTTTTCATCAAATACTATTAAAAAAACGTTATTAATTGTTAATTTTCAGTGACGGTTTAAAAATTGTCACAAAAAATATTACTAATTATAAGTTTTAGTGACAGTTTAAAAAAATCGTTGCAAAAATAGTCATTAATTTTCAACTTTCAACGACAGTTTGAAAAATTCATCATAGAAAAATGTTACTAAAGATAAGTCTTAGCGACAATTTATAAAAATTATGACAAAAAAAGTCAGTAATTGTTAATTTTTATCACAAAAAATTATTTTTAGTGACGATTTTACTAGGACTTATTTTCAATAAGATTTGATGAAAATTAAGTCCAACTATTAGGACCTATTAGTAGTTTACCGTTATAATTTAGACGAATTATAAATAATGGTGGTATAAGACAAATATAATGAAATGAAATATAAAATAATATTAGAAATAGTCGAAAAATAAGATAAAATGGATAATTGCGTATTAGAACAGAAATAGAAGACTTATATAAGTAAGGGGGTACTTACGTGTACGTCCGAATAAGTAGATTTATTATCTAATAGGTCTTATGGAAAAAATTTGTCATAAAAAAGTCATGAATTGTAAGTTTTAGCAACAATTATAAAAATCATGACCAAAAAAAAAAATCACTAATTGTCAATTTTTAGCGACATGTAAAAAATTGTTACAAAAAAATTATTTTTAGCGACAATTTATCAAGACTTATTTTCAATAGAACTTAATGAGAATTGAGTCCAACTATTAGGACCTATTGGTAGTTTACCCTACAAGGAGAAGGAGTAATTAGAATTAATTAGCCTGAAAGAAATATACCAATTATAAAACCATACGTGTAGAGGATAATTAAGTTAATAATAAATTAAAATCTGGGTCATAATTTTATTTATCATTTAAGCTTATGTTCGATTTTAATATTATCTTATGGACTAAATTGATTCAAATTTAATACTTTAGAATAATTGACAAAATTGAAACTTTAAGAATTTAAATAAAAATGTATTAAACTTTAAGGACTATAATTGTAATTTATCCTTTTAGCCAAAAATATATAGCACATAAATTTTTTGAAAGTTATCGCACAAAGTTGACCAAATTTGTCATTTGAAACACACCTGACATTTTTATTACTGTCCTTACATTTTTACTAAAATCTCATTTTAATCATTACACTTTTACCAAAATCTCATTTTAGTCCCTCTATTTTTAATTTTCGTTAGCTCTATTAACAGTAGATAGATGAAACTTGATTTAAATTATACGAGTTGACTGTTACGATTGGCTAAAATGAGATTTGGGTGAAAGTAAGATTGACTATTACGATTGACGGCCTAAAGTAAGGATTTCGTAAAAGTGTAAGGGTCTTAAATGTAAATTATCCAAAATATAATTCAACCAATTACTTTTCAAGTCATATGTCAATAGAAACTAAGACAAATAAAATCAAAATAAATCAAAACTCACAAATGAAAGTCAATATCTCATAAGTATTTATAATTTATTAGTATTAAATAATCATTTTACAAACACGGAATATATATAAAAAAAAATCAAAATTTTCTTATTATTAAAACAAGAGGTAATATATAAATAAAATCAGCATTGATAGAGACATTCTCCAATCACCACCCCCATCACCCCATACACACGTGGCAGGTGGTGATTGGAGGAGAAGGAAGAAAAAAAAAAAAAAAACCCCTCCAATCAGAGAGAGAGAGGGGGGGTCAAGGGGGTGAAAAAAAAAGGGGGTCCGGATCTTTATTGTAATAAAATAATAAAAAAATTAAAAATTAATGAGTAAATAAGTCTAATTAATAGGATATATGCAAGTGTTTATTTTTAATAAATATTTCCAATTAAATCAACAAGAAGATCGAGAACAGAAATCAAAAGGAGATTCAAAAGGAAGATGAAGACGATGATGATGATTAAGATGATGAATTTGAAGTGAACAAAGAGACCGGTCGGTGCTCTGATTTCTAAGAATTTTTTCTTTGATCAAATATTTAGTATTCTGTTGAAATATAGGACTTTTTTTTTTTCTTTGATTTTGATTGTTGATGAGGGTTGAAATTGGAGACTTCAAACCCACCATCATCCCCTTCCTCGATGAGCTCGCAATTGAATCATTCTCTAGATTTACTGTAGATTGGCCATTGGTGATATGCATTCTGATACTACGTTGATACGTAAACATAAATCTTTCTGATACAAAGTGCACCATTTGTAAGATGACTATTAATACAAAGGCAATGCACAAGATGTAGTATTGAAAGGCTACAGTAATACATTGATAAACATTTAATTATACACTCAGTGGTGAGAACAATAAGATTAATTCCTATTATATAGTCAACAACTTCTTAGAAAAATATTACTAATTCATTCTCTCATTCAGATTCAGAAATTACTTCTAACTCACTATTAAAAGTGCTCCCACCTATTGTTCCCCTCGTTAGCATTAGATTTGTGGAGGCAAATGGACTGTGGGGGACTGTTAGAGTGTCTACATTTCCTTCCAACATTTGTACCACAACTTTCATCGATGGTCGGTCCACTGGGTACCATTGTATGCACCAAAGTCCCACAATTGTTAGTTTCCTTATAATTTTTGCAACCCCGTCTTCCTCAATTTGTATTCCTAGATCTTCTCCTTGATCCAAACGTTTGTATATCCATTCCGGAAAATAGCACTCACTCGTGTTTTGTGCTACCGTATTTTGCCTCCCTCCAACCATATCCAGCAACAACATTCCAAAACTATAAACATCTGATTTGTATGACACATTCCCAAAGTTCCTGGAGAACACTTCGGGTGCAATGTAACACACAGTCCCTCTAGCAGTAGTCATGGAAACAGCACTTTGTTCCTTTGAACACAATTTTGCTAGACCAAAATCAGAGATCTTCGGGGTAAACTTATTATCTAACAAGACATTGTGAGGCTTAATATCGAAGTGCAGGATTCGTTGATCACACCCTAGGTGAAGATATTCAATTCCTTTAGCTATGCCAAGAGCAATGTCATGCAACTTCTCCCAACCAAGTGAATTCTTCTCTTTATCAGTGGATATAAACTTTTCAAGCGAATTGTTTGGTAAGAACTCATAAAGAAGAGCTCTTCTGAATCCGTCAACACAATATCCCACCAAGCGAACCACGTTGATATGGTGGATTCTACCCATTGTTTGCACTTCATTGATGAACTCATCCCCATTTCCTTTCACATTGTTGAGGATCTTGACCGCAACATGAACATCATTGGAAAGCTTGCCCTTGTACACTATTCCGTAACCTCCTTGGCCAACTTTGTCCTGAAATTGATTTGTTATTTTTTTGATATCTGCATAGGAATATCTTGCAGGCTTGAGAGCTTTGTAATCCTCCAAAAATTTGTCAATCTTTACTTGATCTGCTTTCTTCATTTTGTTTGATCTGTAGACATGATATATTGCAATGACAACTACAAGAAGAAAAGTTGGACCTAGGACTGCCCCTGTAGTCATAGACCATGTTAGTAAATTTCTACCTCCTCGTTGACAATTGAAATTATGAGAGGATAGACCACTTCACCTACAATTTTTAGTTTCGTCAATGCACCTGTAAAAGTTTGAAGATTTCTTAAATTTCATATATATATATATATATAATTAAAAAAATTTACCGTAGATTCATAATAAACTAAGTAAAAGAAACTGACATGATACAATCAAATATCCAAATAGGGTTAAACCTTCTCGTATACTAGTCCAACTATATCAACAATTAACATAGGCTTAAAACAAGTTTGGACCTCAAAACATGCTCCATTGGGTGCACAACTTCTAACAAAAAACAACACAACCTAATCTATATGGCAAGACTTTATCATCCTCGCACAATCAACAAGACTAGGTAATTCAATAGATCAAAACAAAATAAAACAAGGGCATTGAAGCTAAAATGATCTTGTAGCATGAGGGTGTTGGATTAAATTTTTTTATTTGGATATACTATTGAGTTTTAAATAGGTAAACAAAATCTAAACCACTGATTTGTAAAATTACCGACGTTGTGCACATCCGAAACTCGGATTGGATTTCCAGATCCAAACTGGAGAGAACCTCGGCCCGAATTTCAATTCAAAATTGTGGTGGAAGACAACACCATTAGTGTAAAGCCAAGGAAAAATTACAGATGAGACAAGATGGTAAACAAAATATAATAATTGTAAACTTAAAAACACAAAATATGCAGCGGATTAAAAGAAACAGATCATACCTTCTTGGATAAATCACGTGCTTCCAGGGAACTTCTTTCTGAACCAACCCAGCAGTGGAGTGATATCACAGATTGAATATCACCCACACAAAACCACAGTGTCAAAGACTTTGATCGTTGTTTTTTGTGGGAGAGAGTCAGTATATGGGTAGAAACAGACTATACGTTGTTTCTCTCTTGGATTACCCATAACCATATAAGATATATAATATATTATAATATCTATCCATATCAGTTAAAACTGATAACGTCTGTATCTTGAGTGGTTATCCTAAATAGGTTTGAATTCAAATTCAAAACCTATTTGGATAATGATCAAATTTAAATTTAAATGGTCATGCCACATGGGCGCCCATTACTAACATCTCCCACTCGCACATGAGTTGGCATGACACTGCCACATCTCTATCTCAATCTCCCCAAAAAGAACAATCTCATACTAGCCAATGCACCGTGCGACCGCTGAGAACACCTGCAAGTGGGAGCTCTATACTAGAAACTCAATATGAGTCAGCATAGAGACATCAACCCAAAAAGAACAGAAATAGTGTCTCATGTACCCAGACCCATCTAGCTACATCAGTCCAAAAAAAAAACATCTCTAATCCCTCAAAGAGCATGTTTGACTCTCCTAGGTCCCGCATTATATTCACACCCAATCAGCATCCTATAAAGAGCGATGTGAGTTGTCGACAGTGAATATAGAGCAGAGATGTAGAACTAGATGATCTTCCCTTCACCCTCATATCATTCAATTTGAAATTGACCGCTTTCCCAGTAATGTCCCTTAAAGCCGAATCATACATGACCGCAGGCAACATACCAAAGTAGCTGAACATCAACTCCTCATCTTATGACATAGTCAAAGGTCACAAAAGGCACAAAGTAAAGTCATTTAGGAAAAACTGACTTTTAGGACTCACAAGGTGAAGAAGCAGGGATCCATTCTTTCACCTCGCTAACGGGTCGATAAGCACATGTAGTATGAATGCATGTTATAGTGGAGTTACTCTTCCAAAGAGTGATGTTAAACTCACACACCATACAGATCTTAGTCTAGTCGCTCTTAAGCGCACGAGTCGCTTCCTAGCGTCTAACTCGAATTCTCTATTTGCTCGCCTCTCAGGCATCAAATGAGATCTCGCATCTGGCTATCCATAACAGACATATCATGGAAAAGTGGGTACTCTCATATCCATGGTCGGTCTCTAACAAGACCTCATCTTGGCTCCAACCAAGGCGACATAGCTAGTGGATAATTTTAGCTTCTAGTCTCATCCTTACTCGCTACCCAGCGCTAAGGGCGATTGCTCGTGTGAGTGAGCCAATCTTGCCTGCTAACATCAATTTAATTGTTTTGTGTATGCTAATTCACATACCATTACTAAAAGTAGTAAACATAAATGTGTGATAGAAACAAGTATGAATACTAATGGCATAAATATCCCCAAAAATGAGTTCAACTGAATACACATAAAAAGCAAATCACCACCTACGTAGTCCTAAAGCCCTAACATGAGTAAGATAAACATCTCTAGCAATGGGCTTAGTCAAAGGGTCCGCAACCATGCGACTCGTAGGGATGTGCTCCAGGATCACTTCTTTCTGCGCCAAAATATCTCTGATAAAGTTGAACCTCACATCAATGTGTTTGGTTCTGCCATGGTATTTAGGATCCTTAGCGTAAGCGAGTGCAGCCATGCTGTCACAATGGATAGTCACAGGGTCTGAAGTGTGTGTGACAACATCCAAATGCTGAAGGAATCTCCTCAACCACACGGCTTCCTGAACGGCAGATGAACAAGCCACAAACTCAGCCTCCATGGTCGATAAGGCGATGCAGGATTGCTTCTTACTGCTCCAAGAAATAGCACCATCGCTAAGCATGAAAGCATATCCTGAAGTAGACTTACGCTCATCTAGGTCTCCTCCCCAGTCAGCATCACAATAGCCAACTAGATGTAGATCTGAACTCTGGTAGCAAAGTGTGTAATCTGCAGTTCCTCTAAGATATCGTAATATCCTCTTAACTGCTTTCCAATGAGCTGGTCCTGGGTTGGATTGGTAACGACTCACTAATCCGACTGCATAACAAATGTCAGGACGTGTACACATCATAGCATACATCAAGCTTCCAACAGCATTTGCATAGGGAACACGGGCCATCTTTTCATTTTCTTCTTGAGTCTTAGGACCCATATCAAGGCTTAGGCTCTCGCCTTTTGCAACAGGAGTGTCAATGGGTTTGCAGCTCTGCATCTGGAACCGCTCTAGAATAGTCTTAATGTAAGTCTCTTGAGACAAACCAAGAAGTCTCCTAGAGCAATCCCTAAGGATCTTAACACCGAGCACATAGCTCGCCTCACCCATGTCCTTCATTTCAAATGTAGAGAACAACCACATTTTAGTGGCGACAATCATCTCCTTGTCATTTCCAGCCAATAATATGTCATCTACATATAATGACAATATCAGAAAAATGTCCTTGGACCGCTTAACGTACACACAGTGATCTTCATCAATCATCGTAAACCCATTTGAAACAATGGCTCGATGAAATCTCAGATTCCACTGTCTGGATGATTGCTTTAAGCCATAAATAGATCGTTGAAGCTTGCAAACTTTGCGCTCTTGACCTACTGCCACAAAGCCTTCTGGTTGATCCATATAGATCTCTTCATCCAATTCTCCATTGAGAAATGCAGTTTTAACGTCCATCTGATATAGCTCTAAGTCCAACTGAGCTACTATGGCCAGGATTAGGCGAATAGAGGCAAACCTTACAACTGGTGAAAAAGTTTCCTCATAGTCCACATCCTCTCGTTGGGTGTAACCTTTCGCCACTAGGCGAGCCTTATACCTTTCTATGGAACCATCCGCCTTGCGCTTGATTTTGAGAACCCATTTGTTCCCAATAGTCTTGCGCCCTAGCGGCAAATCAACCAAGTCCCAAACATGATTTTTCTTCATAGACTCAATTTCTTCTTCCATTGCAGTACTCCATTCTTTACTAGCAGGGGATGAGAGAGCCTCTTTGAGATTCTTAGGCTCCATCTCATCACTCGGAGCAATCATGAATGCTTCCCCTTCAATCTCAAAATGACGACGGGGTATAGCTCCACGTTTGCTTCTACGTAGTTGAGAATCCTCATCCATTGGATCTAATCCATGGGTAGGTAGATCGCTCCCACTGTCCCTAGGAGCTTGAGGAATTATTTCCTCATTCTCTACTAAGCTACTAGGTGCGCCTTCAAGTAGATCCTCCATCTCGTAGAATTCTACTTCTCTAGTTACCTCACCTCTGCTAGGGAAATCCTCCTCTAGGAAATCCACATCTCGCGACTCAATTTCAGTCATACTTCCATCCGGATGCTCCCCAACAAACACATAGCCCTTAGAATGCTCACTATAGCGAATGAAGATACACTTCTTTCCTCTAGGGCCCAACTTCCCAAACTTATGAGAAGCGTTGTGTATGTAAGCTGCCGAACCCCAAGGCCGCAAATTGCCCAAATCAGGCTTTTTGCCAGTCCACATCTCATATGGGGTGGAAGGAACTGATTTGGAGGGCACACGGTTAAGGACGTAGGCAGCAGTCAACAAAGCATCTCCCCAATAAGAAATTGGAAGATTAGCTTGCGCCATCATTGATCTAACCATGTCAAGCAATGTGCGATTCCTTCTCTCCGCTACACCATTTTGTTGCGGAGTCCTAGGAATTGTCAATTGCCTGATAACTCCTTTTTCCTCACAGAGCACTTTAAATTGCTCAGATAGATACTCATGTCCTCGGTCAGTCCTTAGAGCTTTAATGCTCTTGTCTAATTGATTCTCAACCTCATTAACATACCGTCTAAAGCAATCCAATGCTTCTGACTTGTGAGAAATCAGATAGACATGACCAAAACGTGTGCAATCATCTATAAATGTGATGAAATAAGGGGCTCCATGCCTTGCCCTCACATTCATTGGTCCACATATATCAGAATGAATAAGTTGCAATGGGATAGATGCCCTTATGGCTTTCCCAAATGGTTTTCTTGTTGCCTTTCCAGCAAGACAGTGCTCACAAGTAGGCAAAGTGACTCTAGCGAGTGGGCCTAAAAGACCTTCTCTAGCCAATCTAGTCATCCTGTCTTGCCCTATGTGGCCTAATCTAGCATGCCATCTCATAGAATCATTATCACAAAAAGATGCAATATTAGAAATAGATCCATTGGCATTTTTATTAATACTAAAATCATCCACATCCAAAACTAAAAAACCATCTGAAAGATAACCAAAACCATAAAAAATTGTTCCCAAATAAATGCTAACACCATTATTCTCAAAACAAAAGCTAAAACCAAGGCTCATCATGCTAATAACTGAAACTAAGTTTCGCCGAATATCCGGAGCATAAAGAACATCATGAAGATACAAGGTGCGCCCTTGTCGCATTTCCAGCTTGAATGTGCCAATGCCAAGCACCTCCACACTGGACTCGTTCCCCATGTAAACTTTTCTGCTCCCAGCAGGTACTCGACGATACTCAACGAACCCTACTCTGTCCCTCGCGATGTGGTCTGTTGCTCCGGAGTCTACAACCCAAAAATGAGGAGAATGAGCAATTAATGCTTGACTAGACACAAAGCATTGAATGCGAGAAATTAAGTAAGGGAGTACCTTCTTCTGCTCAGGGCAATCCCGAGCGAAGTGTCCTTCTTTGTTACAGTTAAAGCATGTCAATTTAGCCTTTGCCTTCTTACCACCTCTCTTGCCCCTACGCTTGAAATTTCTAGCGCCATTGGGCTTAAGTGCAGCCGCTGCTTGCTTCTTAGGGGCACCTTTTGCTTTTCCACGTTTGAACTGAGAAGTCCTACGTGAGCTTGACTCAACCACCATAGCAGAACCATCAGACTTAGCCGCCTCAAGGCGCTCAGCCTCTAGCTCCAAATGACGCGATATGTCTTCGAATGTTTTCACACTCTCATTATGCATCATGTTCTGCTTCATCTGCTCCCAAGAATTTGGCAGAGAGCGTATCACAACCTGTACTTGCTGCTCTTGAGTCAAATTATGCCCAGCAGCCGCAAGCTCACGTATCATGGCTAACATGACTCTCAAATGCTGCTTCATCGAGTGATGCGCCCTTTTCTGATATGAGTCAAACTTCATAGTCAGCCCACGTAGCTTTGCCAAAGAGGTAATACCAAACTTTTGCTTGAGAGCTTCCCACATCTCAAATGCAGTCGGGCAATGCTCAAACTCACTAATCAAGTCGTTGTGCATGCTGCTTAACATAGTAAAGCGCGCACACCGATCTTTGTTACGCCAAGTCTGAAAGGCTTCAAGATCACGACGATGTTGAGCTGTATTGCCCTGCTCTGGCTCAACCATCACTTGTTCAAGTGTGGTCAACACTTCTTGCTCATTGAGGAGGTATTGGATCTTACGGCGCCATATGTCATAATTGTCGCCATCCAATTTCTCTCCCTTAGTTAAGTCTGCCACCACTGTCTTAGCAGTCATTTCTACATACAGAGTAAATAAATGTGCAGGGGATATTAATGATAGCAACACAAAACCAAAATATTTTGCAGCAAAAAGAATCTAAATTAAATAATGATAATTTTACACATGTCTCAAGATCGAAAATTTGCTATGCTCGTAATCATCTCTTGCGCCTCTAGTGATAATTATCAAAATTTAATTTCATTCCATGCGCAAAAAATAATCAAACAATCTCCCACTATTTATGGCATATACAAAGCATGATAAATTCCATACAATAGCATCTCAATATAAATTTGCAAACAACTCATGCTATATTTATTTAATGATGGAATTCAAATAAATAAATAAATAAATAATCATGCTTCTTTAATTGCAACATATTAAAAAAAATTGTATTTAATATGCAGATTATGCCATAATTAAAGTGTACATCATTTTTGAAATTTTCTGGAATTTTCTGAAATTTTCTGGAATTTTAAATAACTAATTAAACACACATAAAATTAGAAATAAAAAATTCAGAAACTAGTAAACAGAAACAATATTCAGATTATGCCATAATTAAAATGTACATTGTTCTGAAATATTCTGAAATTTTTCTGAAATATTCTGGAATTTTAAATGACTAATAAATACACATAAAATTAGAAATAAAAAATCCAGAAACTGATAAAATGAGACAATATTACCAGTAAATAATAAAACCTTTCAGAAGTCTACAAAAAATATTTCAGCTCCAGAAAAATATTTATGCAACACCAGAAGCAGTTTAAAGCATAAAACATGAATTATTAACACAGGAAAAATAATTTATATTTTCTGAAAATTTTCAAAATTTTACAGAATGTAGAAAAATTAATTCTGAGTCTAACAGTATAAGCCACGCATAAAACAAATATGTAATGAATTAATTATGACCATTTAACGCAATTCAGAATTAAAAACAAAACAAACAGTGCCTAATCGCCAGCAGCCAAGCCAGTCGAGGAAAACGGCGCTGCTCAGCGCGCGGCTCGGCTCGCGGCTCGGCGGAGGCTCGGCTCGCGGCTCGGTTCGCGGCTCGGCGGCGGCTCGGCTCGCGGCTCGGCTCGCGGTTCAGCTCGCGGCTCGGTCCGCGGCTCAGAGCACGGCGCGCGTGCGTGGCGCGGAGGGCGCGCGCGTGGCTGCGCCGCTGATGCGCGCGTGAGAGCGCGTGCAAGCGCGTCGGCTGAGCAGCTGGCGCGTGGGGGCGCGTGGCTGCGCGTGGAGGCGCGTGGAGACGGCCCACGGCGTCAGGTGGCGCGTGCAGACCACGCGCCGCCTTCCAAGGTGTTTTCTGGTCCGATTTTTGTACTGTCGGACTCCTTTTTTCAAAATAAAACTATTTATTGTATGAAAAAAGACATTAATGTTTTATGCTCCTAATCTGATAAAAAATATTTTCTTCCTCTACAAATATTCATGTGTATAATATATATATATATATACATATAAAAGTATACACATGATTAAAGGAAATACGAAAATATCCATAAACATGCTCTGATACCAATGTAAACTTAAAAACACAGAATATGCAGCGGATTAAAAGAAACAGATCATACCTTCTTGGATAAATCACGTGCTTCTAGGGAACTTCTTTCTGAACCAACCCAGCAGTGGAGTGATATCACAGATTGAATATCACCTACACAAAACCACAGTGTCAAAGACTTTGATCGTTGTTTTTTGTGGGAGAGAGTCAGTATATGGGTAGAAACAGACTGTACGTTGTTTCTCTCTTGGATTACCCATAACCATATAAGATATATAATATATTATAATATCTATCCATATCAGTTAAAACTGATAACGTCTGTATCTTGAGTGGTTATCCTAAATAGGTTTGAATTCAAATTCAAAACCTATTTGGATAATGATCAAATTTAAATTTAAATGGTCATGCCACATGGGCGCCCATTACTAATAATAATCGTAACTTGAAGTAAGAAGGTGGAAACTAGCTAGAGTAGTGGTGTACCCATAGATGGTTTGTCAAAGCATTCAGTTGATCCATTGAATAATAATTGGCTTTTGCTGGTACTGCTGCTGTTGTTATTCTTGAATCTACAATTCTTGCCTCTTGCTTCACATTTCCCACATTCCGGTTTACTCCAATTCAGTCGAAGATGATCAAATGTGATGGGGCCATAACTATAACCAAAAATTTCAGATGGAAGTGACATGTTATACATCTTTGTGCAAGAAATATCCGGCAACGACATAGAATCAATGGCATAAACCTGGTGACTCTGGTCACTAAGGCAAGCAATCTGATACCGATACCGATAAATCCAAATTTGATCCTGTGTCTGGGAACAATTGATGAAGCTAAGGTCGCTGTAGTAGTCGTAATTTGATAATAATTGGAAGGGAGAGGCAGATAAGTTGAGGTTTGGAAGCTGTCGTGGGAAGCATCCATGGGGGTCAGATATATATATGGTCTGAGATGTGTAGTCAATATTCTTAACAAGAACATTGACAGAAAATGGAAGCTCGAGGACAGGGTATTCGCTATGAGGAGTGCAAGAAAGATCAAAGCCAGGATACCCACAGTTTTTGGGGTGATGCCTTTTGAGCCGAAAAGGGAATCGGATTTTAGGCTGTGATGTTTGCTGCAACTTGTTGGTAGGCACTCAGCATGTTGTTTTTCTGCTCCTCCTCCGAGTCCAACTACTGTAGCTGCTGCAGCCATTGGTACTAATAATAGGATTATAAGCAACAGAATTCCTTGGAAAATTGCCATCTTAATTAATTAATTTAATGGCTAATATTTGATACTCTGAAACCCAATCCCAACTACCCTGCCAAGTGTGTGTTGTTTGTCTTGGAAGAATTTGCTAATGGCGGTGTTGTTGGGTTATATAGACAAATTTTGTTTCGAGGAAAAGAAAGAAAAAAAATCACTAATTTATTAGTAATATTATACATCTAGAAAAATTATCTAAAAAAAACATATTCAAAACCCAAGAAAAATAATGGAGAAACGACCAAATTACTATCTCTAAAACTTAGGGGTGATCACTGATCGGGTTGGCTGGGTGGCATTCTAATCTCCATCCGTCCAAAATTAGGTGGATTGAAAAAAATCAATTTGCATCTATCTATTGATTTGGTGAATGCTGATTGAGCAAGTTGTGTAAGTTGGTGGATGGATGCGATTGGTTTGACAGTTTGGACTTTACAAATTTTGGACATTTTTTTCTAATTATAATTCGTTACTTTTACAATCTCCAATAACTATATATATTTTTAAGGTATTATATTTTATTTTCACAAAAATACATATTTTATTATTTACGCTCTATGTTGTTACTTGTTAGCAGTTCCTTTTTTTTTTTTTTTTTTTGAATTTCATCTACAGGAAGATCGGATTCATGCGGGTGCGGAATGGTTGATCTGTCATCTAAATCGTATTCGCAGATTTTGAAATGTTTCATCCGCATCAGTTCAACAAAAGACACATATTTGCCCAAAATCAATCGAGTTGGGTCGGGTTGAGTGGGTGAGACGGGTTGGATGGATCCATGATCATCTCTACTAAAAATGGATTTATTAGAAACATTTTTAAATTGTTGCTAAATTTTTTTTTTTTTTTTTTTTTTTCAATTCTTAGAATGACCTTTAGCAACTATCCTTGTGATGACCGGAATTGGTCTCCAAATATTTTTTGTAACAAATTTTTCAGGGACAAATTTAATACCTAAAACTCTTGTTTGTTATGTTAGGTTTTTGTAATTGGCAATCATGTTGTGCAAAACTCCATTCAATTGTATTTTTATTCACTCTATTGTATCTGTGAGTTATGAGAGTGTAGATGCGAATCCAACTTGAGTTATGTCTAAGTAGACGAGTTTGTGCTGACATTTCGTATCTTGTTTTGAGCTCTTCTTGTTTGCCTCTTTGCTAACTAAGTATGTGGATTGAGTTGACCGATCAGCTTGCAGGGGTCTAGGGGCCAACACCCTTGGCAGGTCTGGGGTAGCACCCAAGTGGGATCGAAGGGCAGCGCCCCCGAAGCCAAGAAAGAAGTCAAAGTTGATTAACCACTTAAGCATTTTTTTGTGAGCATGAGCAGTGAAGTGGCTTATCTAGTATCTTTGTCTGTGTTCTGAACTTTGGGAAAATAAGTTTTATCGCTTGTGCGATGGATGTTGCACTCAAGTGGTTGGCCTATATGTGACCACTGCCTTTAATCACATCGCTCGAGCAGTAAAGTAAGCACCCGGGCAGTCTTTGCGGCATTATTTAGTATAGAGTGTGTTGTTTGCTATTTTTAGGGTTGAACCCGTCTAGATTCTCAGAGAATAGTAAAATACAAAGTGTTCTATATTGGAGAGTGTAGACACCCCATTTTTGACAGCCCATAAGACTTGGGCATTACTGATGGTTTACTTGGTGATAAAAGGTGTGCAGGGCAAAGATCCAGTTTCTTCGGCAAGGAGAGAGACAAGTCTCAAATTCACACCCCGTTTTGGACCAAAGTTATTTTGGATGGTTTTTAGACCTTAAAACCCTCTCTTTCAAAACTTTTTTGAAATAAAGTTTCTACGATGTTCTGAGGCTCGCATTTTGTCAAACGTTACGCTTTTTAGTAAACCGAGCAGGGACAAAGTGGAAATGAATGAAAGAGAGATGAAATCTTTGAAAAATCTTTCAAAACACCTTTCTTAGGGGTTTGAAGTTGAAGAAAGGAGGGGAAGAGAGAAGAAACCAAGTTGAAGGAGAAGACAGGCATGAATCCGGGCAGAAGGGAGTCGAGCAGTCCTCGCTGAATCGGGCTTATTAATCTGCATACTTGGATTTTAGCTATGGGGCCACCACCGTCGAAAAGCTCACTTCCGGGGCTTCATTTTGCACTCAAGAATCTCTTAAAGCCAAGTCCGGGTGGGGGAGATATGATCAGTTGAAGTTGGGCATCATCCCGGTTGGATCGAATTTGCGCGGCTTCACCAAAAAGGGCATAACTTTTTGCACAGGAGGAATTTTAATGCAAGGTTTGCGCCATTAGAAAGCTAACTTCCGAGGCTTCAATCTAGACACCCACCGGCCACTTTTTGACCTTATCGGCCACCCATCGGCCATCCATTTAGCCGATCGGCCAAACAGATGGCCGACCGGCCAGTAAAAGTAGCCGACCAACCAATTTTGCTAGCCGACGACCTTCCGGATTATTCTACAGATTGACCGGATGCCAGCTGTGCCAGCTGTTTTACACCAGACCCTCTGTCCAAGGGACTGCCTTTTGGGGGGAATTTTGAATTTGATTTTTCCCCCTTTTGCTTTGGCCTCTCCCTCTATATAACCAGCCCCTTACCTCCTCTCTAAGGGTTACAAAAACCAGCTGAGGCTTTGATACATACACCCTCTATATCTCTCTCCTTCAACCCTCCAAGCCCTAAGGTTCTTGCACCCTTTGCACTACTACCCATAGCACCACACCTCTACACTCTATTCCAGCAACTTGGAGGCCATTTGAAGAGGTTGAGAGCTCAGAAACTTGGTCCAAGAGCTGCTGGTTTACTGCTCTACAAGGGTGAGTTCTTCTTTGTCTCATTTCGATTGTCTCATTTTCATCTAATGGCCACTGATGTGAGTGTGGCTGAGGTCCACTCACATTGGTATAAGTCCATCTTGCATTGTGTATGCCATGTTTCAACGTGTTGTGCATGTTATGTTGTTAGCATTGTGTGTGCCATGTAGTTGCATTGCATGTTTGTATGTTTGCTTGTATGCTTAGGTCGCATGTGCATTGTTGTGCATTGCCTCGCCTCTTGATCAACCATGATTGAGGTTGGGTCCCTTTGATGTGTTTTGTGCTTGCATTTCATTTGATATCGAAGTTACATACTTGGCTTTTGGGCCATCATGCATTGAAATGTGTGATTGATGGCCCGAGGGTCGAGGGCCATGCTCCCTTGAGTCCATTACATGATAGAGAGTGTGTCCATGCATGCATTTGCCTAAAAATTCTATGTCATACACTGCTTGCCCTCTGTTGTTGTCAATTGCAGGTTCTGCAGGAAGTTTTGGCCGGTCGGCTACATACAGTGCCGACCGGCCAGGAATCTGTGGCCGATAGATCAAAAGGTAGCCGGTGATCATCTCCTCTGGCCGGTGACCATTTCTCCTAGCCGGTGGTGCTCCAAAGTGTGCAGAGAACCTATCCTAAGACTTTGGCAGTCCCCAGAGGAGCAGGGCAGTGTTAACGGAGGCAACAGTGCTATGGCAGCGAGTTTCCGAGCGAGACGAGTCAAACATGCATCATTCGCGCATCCCGAGGCGAGGCTGTGGCCATTTTAATTTTTCATTTAATTTGTTAATTAAATAGGAATTCTGTAATAATTAATTAAGTAGTTAGTTATTTATTCAGACTGTAATATTTATTCGGTCCCTCCGAGTGAGGGCGTATTTGTAATTAGTGTGGGTGCGTGTGTGTATGTCTTCCAATCCCACGTCTTTCTTCTCTTTTATTTACCCGCTTATGATGGTAGACTAGGGCATATTTAAATTAGCATACCTTATGCTATGCATGCGTGCATCCACATATTTGTCTTCCATGCACCGGGCTCGGTACATCATGCTAACTGCACTGGTATTTCAATTCCAAGTTGAGTACTTGTTAATTGCAGCATTTCACATGCCACGTGTAGATTAGCCGAGCTTGTCTAGATTGCATCCTTGCATGTGTTACATTAGCCATCTTTAACATGAACTAGGATCATGCATATGATTACTAACTAATTTCTGTTTTGGCTTGGAGTACTAGGTGAGCTTTTATGCTTTAGTATACCGCATGCGTGTGAGTGTTGCTATAATTGCATGATTACCATGAGGCTAGCTGCTTATGTGATATAACTGCTTGAATGTCTGTGGATGGAGGTTGAATTACCTAAATTGGAATAATGCATTAAAACTGTGAGTTTTAAGCCCACTAGATAGTGGTAAAACCATCTTTTCTAAAGCCCACTTGAGGGTGGAAAAACTTGCATTTTAGCCTACTTGCGAGTAGCAAACCATTTTCAAAACAAACATGCAATGTTTTGTTCTGATTTGGGCGATTTGGTCTATACTTGTTTGCTGTGCGCATAACATAGTACTTCTAGGCTAATAACTGGAATAAGAACATATAACGTTTTCAAAATCGGATATCATGGTTAGTAGAGGCCGATCTTTGGATCGGGCGAGAGGGGGTGCTCATAGCTGACCTTCCCCAATCGTACCCAAGTTCCCGAGTCGAGGTAACTTTGGTGATGACGGACACGTGGCCTTTGGCACCGAGTCAGGATTTCCTAAATTTCCCCATTAAAAAAACATTTAGGTGGCGACTCTATATCTGACAAAGCAGTCCATGTTTGGCACTTCTTTCAAAAATCTGTTTTTCTCAAAACGATTTGCCGGATTTGGACTCTTTGGTTCAGATTAAGAACCGTGACAATTTGAGTCCGAACTGTAGTAGACCCGCAAAACGAACGGAACGGGACCTCATCCTCCTGGGGCGTTTGGGGACGTCTACAGAGAGTGTTTATTTATGAGTTTCCTTGATTTATAGAAGGTGATTGATTGATCAACGAACTACATATTGACAAACATTAAGGGGTGGTTTTGTTCTTTCATTCACAAAAGGAGAGAGGTGTTCATTGGTGGATTCCGGAGAACATGGGCCTGAAATTTTGGTGGATTTCGGAGTGGCTCATCGTCGTGGATTTGACATCGGCGTTGTGGATTTAACGTTCGGCAAAGCAATTCCGAGGTGAAGACGGTGGTGGTAAAGGCACATCAGGTTTGATTCAATTCGGGTATGGATTTGTTAGGTAATTGAGAGTTCTCGTGTGTAATTTCTTTTTTGTCTTCTTAGTGTATTTTTTTGTGGTTTTGACTAGTGATTTTTTATCACAATTGGAGGAGTCTAATTATGATTTTTTTCATGTTAAATTATTGTGTTGATTTATTATTAATTGTTTAATTAAAATTACTATTTATTATTTAAAATTAAATCATAATCACAAACCGATATTTCGAAAGTTTTCAGAATTTTCATGTTGTAATGAGATCTCATAGATGGACTTACGGGTACATGGTCAACCTACCTCTTACATCAAAAGTCATGGGTTCCAATCTTATTTACTTTCTATTTTTTAAAATTTGTCTTGTTTTTAGTTTTTTCATTTTTAAATTTGTGTCAATTTTTTTAGGTCCATATAGGGTGTGTTTGATTGGGGGATAAGGGGAAACTATTTACTGTGTGGATTGTAATCTATGGAAAGCATCCAATCCGGTGTTTATTTTTTTTTTTTAAGTCCGCCGGACATAGAGTCCGGCAGGACTCCTTATCCCCATATGGGGGATTATACTATCTGGGAGGGAGGGGGTGTGGGATAATTTTTTAATGGGATTATTCACTGTTGGGATTAGGTGGTGAAATGATCATTTTGACCCTCAATTTTATTTAACTTTTTATTGATGTTTTATTTATTTAATTTTTTAAAATAATTTTTTATAGATATTTTAGGATTATTTACTAGTAAATCCCATTCCACAACCAATTATACCAATCAGTTCCAACTTTAAACTTTTGATCCAGTAAGTCCTACTAGTAGAGAGATTTGGTCCTTTTCAGCATATTTTTCCATGTACGTCGTCGTGGTGTGGACGGTTATACCCTTTAGTGTTTTTGATTGTGCGTGATTCGTGGGAATACGTTTTCTTTTTTGTTATGTTGGATAGTATTTTGGGTAACCCAAATGTTACTTCAGCAGATGACTCTGCCATTGCCGTTAGGGTTTCAGACTGGCTGTGCGGTGGGCTCAAAGGCGGTGGTGTGACGGTGTGACATACGTACTATTTCAGTCGTTGATGGTGTGCTGGTGTCACATACGTAGCAGTTCAGACGTCGACACCTCTGTCTGTTTGCAGGTCGGCACCTCCGTAGCAGTGGATTGGTTTCTTTGCATTGGGGGGTTGTGTGACTGTGAGGGGTATGTGGAGTAGGGTTGGTTGTGTGTTCTGTTTTTGGGGTAGGGGTCGTGTTACTGCGGTTTGGTGACAAGTGGATTTCCCTAGTGTGTGGGTGTGTGGGTGTGTGTATCGATGTGTATTGCATTGTAAATATGATTTTCTCAAATTGCAAGCAATACCAACGCTGCTATCGATGTGTATTGCATTGTAAATGTGATTTCCCTGGTGTACGGGTGTGTGTATCGATGTGGGTGTGTGAGACACATGTATTGTTGATTTGTTACTATGGCAATACCAATGCTGCTATCAGTTTGCAAGCCCCATTCCAATTTGATGATATGGTGAATAGTGTGTGCAAGTTGGTGTTGTGTGGCACATGCCAATTGACCCACACAACCAATAAAGCAAAAAAACCCTTAGTGTGCTCTTACGTTGTGCGACACCCACCTGGTATGCACGTGCCCATCACCCAAACCCAATAACCATGTAACACACGCGCGTGATCAATTACACTT
This sequence comes from Camellia sinensis, assembly GCF_055761805.1. Lineage (NCBI taxonomy): Eukaryota > Viridiplantae > Streptophyta > Magnoliopsida > Ericales > Theaceae > Camellia > Camellia sinensis. Next base: position 17,408,440 of record NC_138968.1, read on the forward strand.
GCCACGCTTACACCAAAAACTCACACTAGATGGCACTACTGTCATTTCACAAACGAAAGGATCAAATGGAACATTAAAAAACATATGGGATTATTTGGATCATAAGATCAACAAATAGGATTTATTGGTAAATTTCCCGATATTTTATTGATGTTTTATTTTAAAATTTTGTTTATATTTTATTCAATTTCATTATTTAAATTTTAATGGATGTTTTATTTAATTTCATTATTTAATTATTATTATTTTTAAAAATAAATTTATTTAAAATTTTAATTAAAAAAATAACATATATTTTTATTGATATTTTATTTATTTAATTTTTAAAAAATAAATTTATTTAATTGTGTAAAAAATAAAATAAAATAAATTTTTATTTAATCTAGCTAAAAATAATTAAAATATTAAAGATATGTTTAATATTGCTATTACTTAGTAAACAATTGAAAAATGATAAAATAGTCTTTTGCTCATTTATCCTATCCAGTACGTCCAACCAAATATTGGATTCACTAAAAATAGTCATTTCCAAACATCTAATTCAAAAAAAAAAAACAAACACGAGATATACATCAAATCCAACCAAATAGTCCGGAGAATTCACAGTTCTAAGATTCAAGTCCGATGAATTCTAATCTCCTTAATCAGTCCGTCCAATCAAACACATCCATGATGTAAAAGGACTTAAAGAGTAAAAAAAATTCAAAAAAAAAAAAACTAAACACTTTTTTTTAGTGGACTTTTTCCGTACTTTCTGTTTTTTTTTTTTTTAAAGAAAAAAAATTCTTTTCTAGCCTCTCTGGTCAACTAGAACTTAAAAAGGGTAAAACATTTTGAAAAAATTATTTAAAAAAAAAAAATCACTAAAAAAAAGGCTAAGGCAAATTGAGCATAATTACACCAACATCCATTTTAAGTGTAAACTAGTGATAACCCATGCGATGCGCGGAAAAATAGTTAAGTTAGCTAGCGGGTGCGTGTTAACAATAATTAGCACACAAAATTTCACAATAAAATTTGTTATACATAAAAAATTATTAATTATAAAAATTGTTGAGAATAATTGTATCACAATCAGTTTATAACAAAATATGAGTAAATCAAAATAAAGACTTAGATATATATGTCTTTGATAGATATATAAACTAACAAATCATATCTTTATCTAAATTTTATTATTTTAATTTTTTGTAAATCAATTATTTAATCTTTATCTTTATCTATAGGCCACGAAATTAATCTTTATAAATTATTTATCAATTTTATATGTTTATTTATCTATAAGTCATGAAATTAATTTTTTTAAATAATTTTTTTAATTTTTATCTTTCTCTATAGGTCATGAAATAATTTTTATTATTTATGAATTCTTAAAATACAAAATGAAGGGGAAAAAAAAAGAGTAATTTCATTTTTTTTAATCAATTATTTAATCTGTATCTTTATTTGTAGGCCATGAAATTAATTTTTATAAGATAATTATCTATAATTTATGAAATTAATTTTTTTAAATTAATTGTTTAATTTGTATCTTTATCTATAAACTATAAAATTAATTTTCAGTTTTTATATGTTTAGCTATATTGATGAATTTTGAAATTCAAATCTTTATCCATAAGCAATGAAATTAATTTTAATTTTAATCAATCAAACAAATAGAAAATGAAGAAAAATAGAAAACATGAAAGACAATCAAAGAAGGTTGCCACGTAGGAAAGAGAGAGTTTTAAAATTATGAGAATTTAAGAACAAATATTTGGAGTCTTTTGACAAAATAACTACATTTGATTATATATATACTATAGATAGATGGACCAACACTAATGCATATTAAGTAAAATCACGAAGACAAAGGGGGGACTTACATGCAACCCGCAATAGATACACTTATTGTCTAATAGGTCATGTGATAATTAGAGATATTTTTTTTATCAAATACTGACAAAAACGTCACTAATTGTTAGTTTTTAGCAATAGTTTAGAAATTTTGTTACATAAAACATCACTAATTGTAAGTTTTAGCGACAGTTTAAAAAGAAATTTCATATATTAACGTCACTAATTGTCAATTCTTAGCAACAGATTCAGAAAATTATCACAAATTTTTTTTAAGCGATGATTCTGGTAAAATTAACTTTCATTGATGAATTAAGTCTAACTATTACAATCTACTAATTTACCCAAGATGGATAAGGTCAACTATAGTCTTACATTTTAATGTAAAAAAAATAAAAATAAATAATATTATTTTTCTATTCATATGACTTGGGGATTTATAATGAAAATAAGTTAAGTAATATATGAATTAAAACATTAAAAAAGTTCAACGTAATTATACCAAATTTATAAAACTCATTATATATATTTTTTAACTAACGTCCAACGAATTTCCTTGTGCAAATTATATATATTTTTAAAATTTTTAATTTTTCTTTTCCATTGTAGACTTGACTATAAGTGAGATTCTGCATTGTTTTCCATACTAGACTTGACTTTTCAACCCTCATGTAAATTTGTAGACTAGACTTTTCAGCTCTTACACAAATGAGTAGACTACAAACATTTTTCTGAAGGGTTAACTTTAACATTTTCAAAATGTTCGAAATCTTAAAGGTTTTTGATAAATTTTTTAGGATTTTAAGTATTACTCTTCGTGAAATGGAGGTTGACCACAAATCAAACTGTGCCGAATGTTCAATTTCTTAGCCACCACTTGGAGAAGTATTTGGGTGGGTCTTGATATAATTCTAAATTCTATATATATTCATATTCTTCCAGATTTTACTTTATTTTTTAATTTTTAATTTTTCTTTTCTAAATTAGACTTGACTATGAACCCTCGTATAAATGTGTAGACTTGTCTTTAACCACACATTTTCCACACATTTTCCAAAAAGGCTAGCTTTAATATTTCGTGGACTGGTGGTTGAGTTAGCATGTGTCAAAGTTCAATTGCTTAGCCACCACTTTGAGAAGTATTTGGGTGGGTATTGATATAATTCAAAATTCTACTATTGGCCATATTCTCTTTTTAGGTGTACATCTTTTTGACCATGATATTTTGTAATATTTTTTTTTAAGAAAGTTATAAAATAGTTATATTGAAATAAAAATAAACAAACATACAGGGTAAGAAAAATAAAAACAGTAAGACTTTAAAGGGTCAAACAAACAACCTAACAAAAATTACAAATAACAAAAACGAAACTGCCAAAAAATAGTTATGATACAGGAAAAATCACCGATCTTTTCACAGAAGTGATTTGGAAAGGTAAGATTTGGATCAAACCAGCCATCGTTGTCGACGTCATCCCTAGCGCCACTAGCCAACTCCACTGTTGTCGTCGTCGTACTTCAATCATTGCCAAAAGTCAGAGTTGAAGAAGAAGAAAACCCACAATGGCATAGGAGGGGGATTTAAAGAAGAGTGAACTATTGTGAGTGTCGAAAATCTGAAATTTTTTATCGAAATCGAAGGAGAAATTCTAAAACCCTTCTTCTTAGGAATAAAAAACTTAGGTCTACACTTTGAAAGCATTTTGAGAGCTCGCCAAAGACATGACCGAAAGTTCCCGGAAGGAAACCGAAAATTTCTTGGCGAGAGCGCCTCTCCAGCACCCCCCTAGGTTTGATGTTTTGTAATCATTTCATTACAAATTAAGTAATGTGTAATTATGACTTAGTTTGGTTGCAGGGTCTAAATTTTTTTGAGTCATGAATCAGTGTAGTGTTAGATATAATTTATTGTAATTTTTATTTGAGTTAGCAAGAGATATTGGATTATGTCTCAATTGGATCGCCTGGGAAGTGTGGTAGTCAAAGCTAGTTGGTGGGAGTAGATAAGGTTAGGATTAAGGTTTGAGAAATTAGTAATAAGAATTAAATTGAAATTTTATAATGGGATAAAATTCTGATACAAAAAAAATATAAATGGGTGAGAGTTTAAAGAAAAAAATTGGGTGCTATTAACAGTATTTGTTTGGTTATAATCTATTATAACACTTTGATTATAATTGAAAGTGGTGAGATTATGCAACAAAGTTGTGTCAAGACTAAAAAATGTCATAATCTCTCTATATAATGATATATCAAAAAGTAAGGAGAAAATAGAATATTTGACTTTTTTTTGTATAATATGTTGATTTTTTAATTTTTAATAATTTTTTGACTTTTAAATTAAAATAGTAATTTACCAAACGAGACCTAAGTCATAAATACATACTACTTAATTCATGATGAAAAATTATAAACTATCATAAACACATATATGGTAATAGAACTTCAAATTTGCAATACTTTTTTTTTTTTTTTTGTTACAAAAAAATCCTCCCACTCTCCCGCAGGTCCAAGGCAGCGCCCCTTGAGGAGATCACCAGGGTATCCTGTTGTCCGTTCCGAGTGAGAGACTTAAGTCAGGACTCGCACAGCGGGGGAGAATTAAACCCACACCAAGTAGCTGATAAGGCATCCTTGAGGTCAACCTCCTAACCAACTGTGCTACGCCCAGGAGATTGGCCTAGAGGGAAGTTGAACCCAGGACCTAGGGGCTTAAACCCCAAGCCCTTAACAGGTTGCCACTCACCCCTAGGTTAATTTGCAATACTAAAGACCCACCCAAATACTTGGCTAAGCAATTGAATGTTCAACACGGGATGATTGTGGTCCCCACTCAACTCAACCACCAATGAATCGATTGGAGTAGTTGCCTCACTTGTCAAACACGAGACACATTAATTAGGGATGGGCATAGGATTATTCAATCCGTCCAAATCGCCTATCCGAACCAACTCGCACACATATAGATGGTTTTGCAAACACAATAGGGTCGGGTGTGGTTTGAATTCTGGCTGATTTTCGGGTTACGGACGAATTGCGAGTTTTAGCCGCACCTGCCACAACCTGCCTACATTAACATTTTATTTTTTTAAATCTGGGCGGGTGCGGGCCTTGATATAATTCCAAATTCTATATATATTCATATTCTCCCAGATTTTACTTTATTTTTTAATTTTTAATTTTTCTTTTCCAAATTAGACTTGACTATGAACCCTCATATAAATGTGTAGACTTGTCGTTAACCACACATTTTACAGAAAGGCTAGCTTTAATATTTCGTGGACTGGTGGCTGAGTGCATGTGTCGAAGTTCAATTGCTTAGCCACCACTTTGAGAAGTATTTGGGTGGGTTTTGACATAATTCAAAATTCTACTATTGGCCATATTCTCTTTTTAGGTGTACATATTTTTGATCATGATGTTTTGTAATATTCTTTTTTAAGAAAGTTATAAAATAGTTATATTGAAATAAAAATAAACAAACATACAGGTCAAGAAAAATAAAAACAGTAGAACTCTAAAGGGTCAAACAAACAACCTAACAAAAATTACAAATAACAAAAACAAAATTGCCAAAAAAATAGTTATGATACCGGAAAAATCACCGATCTTCTCAATGATGTGATTTGGAAAGGTAAGATTTGGATCAAACCAGCCATCGTTGTTGACGCCATCCCTAGCGCCGCTAGCCAACTCCACTATTGTCGCCGTCGTACTTCAATCACTGCCAAAAGTCAGAGTTGAAGAAGAAGAAAACCCACAATGGCATGGGAGGAGGATTTAAAGAAGAGTGAACTATTGTGAGTGTCGAAAATCTAAAATTTTTTATCGAAATCGAAGGAGAAATTCTAAAACCCTTCTTCTTAGGAATAAAAAACTTAGGTCTACACTTTGAAAGCATTTTGAGAGCTCGCCGAAGACATGCCGGAAAGTTCCCGGAAGGAAACCGAAAATTTCTTGGCGAGAGCGCCTCTCCAGCACCCCCTAGGTTCGATGTTTTGTAATCATTTCATTACAAATTAAGTAATGTGTAATTATGACTTAGTTTGGTTGCAGGGTTTAAAGTTTTTTGAGTTATGAATCAGTGTAGTGTTAGATATAATTTATTGTAATTTTTATTTGAGTTAGCAAGAGATATTGGATTATGTCTCAATTGGATCGCCTGGGAAGTGTGGTAGTCAAAGCTAGTTGGTGGGAGTAGATAAGGTTAGAATTAAGGTTTGAGAAATTAGTAATAAGAATTAAATTGAAATTTTATAATGGGATAAAATTCTGATACAAAAAAAATATAAATGGGTGAGAGTTTAAAGAAAAAAATTGGGTGCTATTAACAGTATTTGTTTGGTTATAATCTATTATAACACTTTGATTATAATTGAAAGTGGTGAGATTATGCAACAAAGTTGTGTCAAGACTAAAAAATGTCATAACCTCTCTATATAATGATATATCAAAAAGTAAGGAGAAAATAGAATATTTGACTTTTTTTTATATAATATGCTGATTTTTTAATTTTTTAATAATTTTTTGACTTTTAAATTAAAATAGTGATTTACCAAACGAGACCTAAGTCATAAATACATACTACTTAATTCATAATGAAAAATTATAAACTATCATAAACACATATGGTAATAGAACTTCAAATTTGCAATACTTAAGACCCACCCAAATACTTGGCCAAGCAATTGAACGTTCAACACAGGATGATTGTGGTCCCCACTCTACTCAGCCACCAATGAACCCATGGGAGTAGTTGCCTGACTTGTCAAACACGAGACGCACTAATTAGGGATGGGCATAGGATCATCCAATCCGTCCAAATCACCTATCCGAACCGACTCGCACACATATAGATGGTTTTGCAAACACAATAAGGTTGGGTGTGGTTTGGATTTTGGCTGATTTTCGGATTACGGACGGGTTGCGAGTTTTAACCGCACCTGCCACAACCTGCCTGCATTAACAATTTATTTTTTTAAATCTGGGCGGGTGCAGGTCTTTATATAATTCCAAATTCTATATATATTCATATTCTCTCAGATTTTATTTTATTTTTTAATCTTTAATTTTTAATTTTTCTTTTCTAAACTAGACTTGACTATGAACCCTCGTATAAATGTGTAGACTTGTCGTTAACCACACATTTTCCAGAAAGGCTAGCTTTAATATTTCGTGGACTGGTGGCTGAGTGCATGTGTTGAAGTTCAATTGCTTAGCCACCACTTTGAGAAATGTTTGGGTGGGTTTTGATATAATTCAAAATTCTACTATTGGCCATATTCTCTTTTTAGGTGTACACACCACTTTGAGAAATATTTGGGTGGGTTTTGATATAATTCAAAATTCTACTATTGGCCATATTCTCTTTTTAGGTGTACATATTTTTGATCATGATGTTTTGTAATATTTTTTTTTAAGAAAGTTATAAAACAGTTATATTGAAATAAAAATAAACAAACATACAGGTCAAGAAAAATAAAAACAATAAGACTTTAAAAGGTCAAACAAACAACCTAACAAAAATTACAAATAACAAAAACAAAATTGCTAAAAAAATAGTTATGATACAAGAAAAATCACCAATCTTCTCACAGATGTGATTTGGAAAAGTAAGATTTGGATCAAACAAGCCATCGTTGTCGACATTGTCCCTAGCGCCGCTGGCCAACTCCATTGCTATCGCCGTCGTACTTCAATTACTGCCAAAAGTCAGAGTTGAAAAAGAAGAAAACCCACAATAGCATGGGAGTTGATATAATTCAAAATTCTACTATTGGCCATATTCTCTTTTTAGGTGTACATATTTTTGATCATGATGTTTTGTAATTTTTTTTTTAAGAAAGTTATAAAACAGTTATATTGAAATAAAAATAAACAAACATACAGGTCAAGAAAAATAAAAACAGTAAGACTTTAAACGGTCAAACAAACAACCTAACAAAAATTACAAATAACAAAAACAAAATTGCTAAAAAAATAGTTATGATACATGAAAAATCACCAATCTTCTCACAGATGTGATTTGGAAATGTAAGATTTGGATCAAACCAGCCATCGTTGTCGACATTGTCCGTAGCGCCGCTGGCCAACTCCATTGCTATCGCCGTCGTACTTCAATCACTGCCAAAAGTCAGAGTTGAAAAAGAAGAAAACCCACAATAGCATGAGAGGAGGATTTAAAGAAAAGTGAACTATTGTGAGTGCCGAAAATCTGAAATTTTTTGTCGAAATCGAAGGAGAAACTCTCAAACCCTTTTTCTGAGGCATAAAAAACTCCGGTCTACTCTTTGAAAGCATTTTGAGGGCTCGCCGAAGACATGCCGGAAAGTTCCCGGAGAGAAACCGAAAATTGCCTAGCAAGAGAGCCTCTCCAGTGCCCCCCCTAGGTTCCATGTTTTGTAATCATTTCATTACAAATTAAGTAATGTGTAATTATGACTTAGTTTGGTTGTAGGGTCTAAATTTTTTTTGAGTTATGAATCAGTGTAGTGTTAGATATAATTTATTGTAATTTTTATTTTAGTTACCAAGAGATATTGGATTATGTCTCAATTGGATTGCCTCGGAAGTGTGGTAAAGCTAGTTGGTGGGAGTAGATAAGGTTAGGATTAAGGTTTGAGAAATTAGTAATAAGAATTAAATTGAAATTTTATAATGGGATAAAATTCTGATACAAAAAAAATATAAATGGTTGAGAGTTTAAAGAAAAAAATTGGGTGCTATTAACAGTATTTGTTTAGTTATAATCTATTATAGTACTTTGATTATAATTGAAAGTGACAAGATCATGCAACAAAGTTGCGTCAAGACTAAAAAATGTCATAACCTCTCTATATGATGATATATCAAAAAGTAAAGAGACAATAGAATGTTTGACTTTTTTTTGTATAATATATTGATTTTAAATTTTTTAATAATTTTTTGACTTTTAAATTAAAATAGTAAATTGCCAAACTAGACCGAAGTCATAATTACATACTACTTAATTCATAATTAAAAATTATAAACTATCATAAACACATATATGGTAATAGAACTTCGAATTTGCAATACTTAAGACCCATCCAAATACTTGGCTAAGCAACTTATTGTTCAACACGGGATGATTATGGTCCCCACTCAACTCAACCACCAATGAATCCATCGGAGTAGTTTCCTGACTTGTCAAACACGAGACGCATTAATTAGTGCTGGGCATATGGTTATCCGACCCATCCAAACTGTCCTATCGAATCGACCCGCACACATATGGTCGATTTTGCAAACATAATACGGTGGGGTGCGGTTTGAATTCTAGCTAATTTTCGGATTGCGGGTTTTAATCGCACCCACCCACATTAACATTTTGTAAATTTTTTTTTTTTTTTAAAATCTAGACCATTCCTCTATACCCAAACAAACCAAAAGTAAACCCTAATCTCTCAAAAACACATTTGCGCAGCTGTTCTCTTTCTTTACATCTCATCAATCTGTCTCGTTTTTCATCTGCTCACAGCTCTCTTCTCATCGCACCGATCGATTTTCGCAAGATCAACTCTTTCTCTCTCTCTCTCTCTCCTGTAACTCTCAAGTAAGCATCTCTCTCTCTCTCTCTCTCTCTCTCTCTCTCTCTCTCTCTCTCCCCAATCTCTGATTGTTTTTAGGTAATCAGATCTATATTTCTCTATGCGCAGCCTCTCTTCTAATTTCACTCTCTCGTTCTTCCATGTCTCTCTTTCTCTCTCTATCTTCTCTCTGTGTCGACTGGCGAAGCGACCGATTGACCTTCGTAAGATCAACTCTGCTCTGTAACTCTTAGGTAAGCGTCTCTCAGTCTCTCTCTCTCTTCGGTCTCTGATTTATTTTTTTTTTAATGCAATCAGATGTGTAGAAACAAATCTCTAAGTTTATTTGTTTATTTCTGTTTGTGTGACTAAGATTTTGTTTCAATGGTGACTAAGATTCTGTTTCAAATGATGATTAAGATTTTGGAAACTGAATTCGAAGTGGAAATTGAATCTGTTTATTCTCTAAGTTTATTGAATATATTGGAAATTAATTGAATCTATTATTGGAATTAAATCTATTATTGAATTTGTGATTGAATCTGTGTTAAATCTGAAAGTTGGAATTAAATCTATGTTATTGGAGTTAAATCTGTTATTAAATCTGTGTTATTGAATCTGTATTTTTGAAATTAAATCTATGTTAGAAGTTGAAATTAAATCTGTTATTGAAATTTTAAATTGCATATGTTATTAAATTGAATATGTGATTAAATCTGTTATGTTATTGAAATTGAATCTGTAATTGTTTTGTTTTTTGTAATTTTTTTTGGGAATTTTCTATTATTAAAATTTATTTAGAAGGTGATGTGGGGAAATTGAATCTATTAATTTCAATATCATATTCAATTTCAATTCAATTTTAATAACAGATTTGATCTTTGTACTTAGGGGAAATTGAATATGTTAATTACTTTTTTATATTATATTTATCATTTAGTTGTTATAGCGATTCTGATTTAGACCTGACCCATTTAATACTCTGGACTTAGGTTTCATGGTTCTGTATTGTTGTTCTTGTCTAATTCGTCTTTTCCCTCATTGAGTTTGGCTTTTGGGATGTGTTGGTTGCGTTTGGAATAGGTTGGTACCTTGTTTTTCCAAGACCTTGTTGCCCAGAATTTTGTTTCTATGCTCGAGCACCACTTCTTGCTCTCGATCGAACTTTGTGAACTCTCAGTAGTTTTGTAGGTTTGTAAAACTATTGGGACTTGTTATTCTTCGCTCGAGTGAAGTTTCTTGCGCTTGAGCAGTATTGCGCTCGAGCGGCCATTTTTGCGCTCGAGCGTTGGCCTTCTGTTTGTAAAACTACTGGGAGTGTGTATTCTACACTCGAGCGTCACTTTCTGCGCTCGAGCAGTTACGTCTTTTTCATTGTGCCTTGGAGCTCGAGCGTCATTTCTTGAGCTCGAACAGTAATTATTTTTGTGTCTGGACGCTTGAGCGTCACTTTTTGCACTTGAGCAGACTTTACATATATCAGTTTGTAAAAGTCACTTTTTACATCACTTTTTCATCTCTCTCTCTGTGAAAAATTTCAAAACCCTAAATCTAGAGCTCCCCTCTTTAGAACTTACTCTCTCTCTACAAATACACCTAGATCTATCCATTTTTCCACCCTACTCCCTTTGTTAAAAAGGTAAAGCTCACTTGGAGCTTTGTTTTCATCCGAGCAAAGTTGGATTTTGGCTTCTTTGAGGTTTCTCCACTATCTCCTTGGTCATCTAGCTTCGAGGTAGGGATTCTCTACACTCTTTTATGAGTTTTAACTTAACTATTTGCTTTTATAAAACAAATTTGTGATTTTGGAGGATTTTGATCAAACCTGAGATTTTGTTTAAAATCAAAAGAGGGGTTTTCCAATGGTTGTATTGAAAATGGTTGTGGGAGTGGAAATAAGGTTGAATTGTGGTAAAATTATTGATTTTGATTGATTTTGATACTTGGAATGAATTTTGGAAGAAATAGAGGTTTTTCCCTAAATGTCTCATATATTTATTTTCTATAAATAACTGAAATTGATGTTGAAAATGTGAAATTGGGTGGATATTAGTATGGATAGTGGAGTTAGATATGTATTATCACTCAGATGTTGAATTTTGGATCGTTTATCTGTATTGGAGATTTTATATCTGTTTAGAAATATCTGTTTTGGGCTATTGGTGGAGGATAGCTATGATTGTTGTAGAAATTGCATGAGAATTAGGTGAATTGAAACTAATTTTTCATCCACATGTATATGATTTTGAGAAAAAATTGGTAAAAGTGGAAAAGAGGTGTGTATCACCAAATTAAGTTGACATGTGTGTCCAAGGTGAAAGTCCTGAAAAATGGATGTATACATGGGTGTCAATTCCCGCGGATGAAATATCCGTAAAATGACAATACTAGCACTTATATAAGCTTCGTTTACATGGGTGTCGTTTGATGGTTTCGTGTAGACAAAATATCTATGAAAGATTGTATCAATTTGAGATTTCTTCATTGTTTTCTATTATAAAGGACATGATTTGAGAATTGTGATATAAACTAAGCATGGCATGGTTTTGGGAAAGAAATGTAAAATGTTTTGACATGGGTATTGCATATGCATTTCACATTTATATCCTTGTTAAGATTCATATATTGTATTGGATTATTTTTACTGGGATTTGGCTCACCTCATATGGGAAAACTATCTTCAGGTGCTGGTGAGATGCTTTCGCCAAGTCAGTAGCTTTGGAGGATTGGAGCAAGAGCTTCATTTTGTTTACCTATTGATATTATTTTGTACAAGCCTAGGGCATTATCTGTATTGGATTTAAATCCATTTGATATAACCAAGTATAGTCTTGGAAAGTTGTAGCCTTCAAGGCATTTCTATTATTTGTTTAACTTCTATTTCATATCTTTGTTATTAGCACATGCTATAGATTCAGGGTTAGGACTTATAAATGTATATTCGTATGTGTCACCTTTTTTGTACAACTGAATCTTATGCAATGAAAGGATGTTATACTTTGATTTATATTGTTATTTACTTATCATCGTGGTTGGTTATTGTATTTATTTCAGGATGTTACAGTTGTTATTTAATTTTCATTCTAATTTTTGTAATTCAGTTTAAATGGAGGACAGTGTTGAATCTCCCGCAATCAATCTTTTACCGTCGGAATCCTCTAATTCTCAAATGAATCCCCACTTAGCCGAACCCGAAGCTGAACCTAAGCCTCCTAGACCCCCAAAGAGAAAGAGTGAGGGTGGTGAGAGGAGAGAACCATCCACAGTTTGGGATCATTTTGATAAGGTTGCAGGGACTGATGGGAAACGTAGAGCCGTATGCACATATTGCAAGAAAGAGTATTTGGCTGACTCTAGACTTTATGGGACTAGCAATTTGAGGATTCATACACCCAATTGTAAATAATATCCAAATAGGGATACAGATGGTCAACAAACATCAAATCTTAAACCAAAACAAAATTAAGAGGGTGTTGAGGTTGTAGCAATAACTTTTAATTTTGATTATAAAAGGTCTCTTACGGAGATGGTGGTCATTGATGAGTTGTCATTTAGATTTATGGAGGGAGTTGGGTTTAGAAGATTTTGTAATGTCATGCAACCTAAATTCACACCAATTCTCTCTTGTCAAACCATATCTAGAGAAAGGATTAACATATTCAAGAATGAAAGAGATAAGTTAAAGAAGGTCATGAAGGGTCGTAGAATTTGCTTTACTACGGATACTTGGACATCTATTCAAAATTTGTGTTACATGTGTTGGACTGCTCATTTCATTGATGATAGTTGGAAACTTCAAAAAAGAATCATAAATTTTCAATAAGTTGAAGATCACAAAAGAGAAACGTTGGGTCAAAAAATTGAGTCGTGTTTGATTGAGTGGAACATTGATAGCATATTCACCTTAACAGTTAATAATGCTAGTTCTAATAATCTTTCCATTCAATATTTTAAAACGATAACCAAAGATTGGAAGGGGACTATTTTGCAACATGAGTTTATTTATATGCGTTGTTGTGCACATATTCTTAATCTCGCCGTGAGTGACGTGTTAAAAGAAATGGACGATTCTATTGCCAACATTAGACTTGCGGTGAGATAAATGAGGTTTGCTCCTCATAGGCATGATGTTTTTAAGAAGTGTGCAGCCACACTCAAATTGATTCAAAAGCTCTTGTATGCCTAGATGTACTAACTAGGTGGAATTCTACCTATTTGATGTTAGAGGCAGCCGAAAAGTATGAAAAGGCTTTTAACTGCTTGAAGTTTGTGGATTCCAATTTTGATCCTTATTTCAAGAATGTTGATGGTGGCATAAGGAGAAGTTCGAATGAGTTGGATTGGAAAAAATGTAGATTGTTTTTGAGGTTTCTAAAATTATTTTATCTTGCAATTAAGAAATTTTTGAGGTCTTTCTTTGTTACTTCCAATGCTTTTTACAAAAAAAATGTTCGTTATTGAATGCAAAATTAACCAATTAATTTTGGAGGACAATGATACTTTGAGCACAATGACAAAGACTATAAAACAAAAGTTTAGCAAGTATTGGGGGGATGGAAGTAAGATCAACTTATTATTGTATGTTGCGGTTGTTCTTGATCCTACAAAAAAAATGGCATACTTGGAGTTTTGCTTTTCAAATTTATTTCTTGGAAATATTAAGAAGGTGGAAGATATGGTAGACAAGGTTAAGAGTTGTTTGAGTCGTTTGTATAGCCATTATGTCACACTTTATCCTTCAAATGAGAAACTTCCAAGTGTGAGTGAAGTTGTAAATATGGTAGAAGATGATGATGATGATCGCTATTCTTTGGCCAACTTCCAATTTAATTCCTATTTGGAGGAGCGATGCACTAGTGGATCTAAGTCGAAATTGGAACAATATTTTTCCGAGGTTGAACATTTTGCAAGGAATCAAATATAGAGTGTTATCGCAACTTGCAAGGAATGTGTTGGCCATGCCTATTTCTACCGTTGCGTCAAAGTCGACTTTTAGTACAAGGGGGCGTATTCTTGACCCATTTCATAGTTCACTCTCACCTTCTATAATTGAAGCTCTTGTATATACTCATAATTGGTTTCGAAGCAACTTTCCAATTTCTCTTCGAAAGGCAATGGATGATGTGAAAGAATTTGAGCAATATGACTTGGGTAATATGAGAATTTATTTATCTTCATTTTTATTTGTATTGTTTATTTTATGATGTAAGTTTTATTAATCTTCTCTTGTTGACTCCTAATTAGGTACTTTGGAGTCAAGCCCATTTCAAATTCAACCTATAATGTTGATGCTATAATTGAACTCTAATATCCATTTGCTCATTGGCAATTTTTTCATATACTCAACACATTTTCTTACTATATTGAGATGCAATATATAGACATTTGTTTATCTTTTTATTACTTTATTCTTTTACACTTTTTTTGTCAAAGGAATTATGAATATTAAAGATTGAAGTGTATATTTTTCAATTTATTTTTGTGCAAGGTTCATCAACAAAATGCATGGAATTGGAATTTTTGAAAGTTCGATTAGATGTGATTCATGATGGAGTTTGAGATCTTGGAAATGTTTTTATTTTATTTCATGGGTTTGAATTGAATGAAGTTTTACAACAATTTTTTTTTTTTAATTGCATTTTGGATGAATGCAAAAGTTAATGAAAAATTACTTTTTTTTATTATTTATTTATTGCATTTTAGATCAATGTAAAAGTTAATGAAGAATTACTTTTAGGTAAGTTTAAGATTTTGAATGATTTTACTTTAATTGTATTGTTTGGATAGTAGATTGTAAATGAAATTAATGATCTAGTTTAGGACTTTGAAATATGTGCTCGTATTAGTTTATGATTTGATTTAGGATTTTGAATGGTTTGTTTGTGTTAGGAATTGATTTTGTTGTATTTTTAATTTCATAAGTTTTAATTCATTAATTATTAATGTTGGAGCATTTTAGAAAATGGGGGGAATGACCCAAAATAAATATTTATAAAATGGAAAAAAAAGGCTCAAAAATAAATTTTTGAAAAAAAAAGTTCAATCCGCAAACTGCCTGCACATCCGCGAATCCTATCCGCACAATTCGCAAACCATACTGTGGACAGTTGCGGGTTAACCTTTTCCCAAATCACACAAATATAGGCGAATCCAAACCGATTCGCAAATCATCTAAATCCGAACTGTAGACCTATAATGTTGATGTTATATTTGATGTAATCCAAGTCATGTCTACACATTTATACGAGGGGTCATAGTCAAGTCTACATTTCATGTCAAGTCTACTTTAGGAAAAAATAGCATAAGCTTAGTCTACTTTAGAAAAAGAAAGAAGAAGACTTTTCTTTCATTATTTTCTTATTTATTTATTTTGGTGATAAGATGGTGTTCTACCTAAATGCCAAATTTTGACATATTTTTCTCATTCACAATGAAACTATGTGGGTGAAAATCTGACCACACTGCAATCTTAGTATCCAGCTAGAGAGCACTGGCAGAATAGATGGCACCTGACTAACTTGCAACAAAAAAAGAAGACTCCGGTGGTGGTTCACCACCCGGGAGTACTCCGACGATCAAGTCATTACTCAATATCTCTCAAAGATAATCAATAGTGCTAAACTCACTAGCTTGAGCATAAAAAGCATACCTTAGATCCATGGGGGTGCCTCTCTTTTATAGCCAACTCAATCCTAGTCCTAATGGAAGCCTAACTTCAATGGACTTAGGATTACTACTAATCTTGGACTCTCAGTAGGATTAGGATAAACTCTCTAAGAGTCTTATCTTTACCCAAACTAAAGTCTCCTCACATTCTAGGACTCTTGTTCTTTATCCACTTATCTCGGATTCCGGTATTCTCATTGATAACCTCGGCCTAACCGAGATCATCTCGGCATCACGACTAGGACACGTGGCACCTTGGCTGGCACTTCGGTGACACCTCGGCCACGTGTTGTCATTCAAAAATTATGTCCCCACAACTGCCTCCTAGGCTCTATTACCTCGGCATCATGAGGTGATGGAACCTATATCATTCCCTCCATTTATCGCATCGGCTAAGCTTGCTTCATCATCTATTGCCGAAGTCAGAACTCGTTGGCTCAATATGATCGAGACTTATAATCTGCTTTCATCAATACTTTGGATCAAACAACCAAGTTCGTCCAAGTTTTTCAACCGAAACCGTCCTCCTAGCCGAGGTATTTGTTTCATTAAATCAAAAACTCCAAGGGTCTGTTTGGTAACGTTTACGTTTCTAGTTTATATTTATAAAAAATTTATAAACTGGTTTTTGTTTATTTTTAGAAAAACATAAACTACAAACGCGTTTGGTAATTGAAAAAATGTTTAAAAAATTTTAAAAATATAAAAAAGAGTGAAAAATGGCAAGTGGTGGCAAGTAGCGGCAGAAGACGGTGGTGGAAAGTGGTGACAGTGGGTGATGGGTAACGGGTGGTGGTGGGTGATGGCGGGTGGGTGACGGTGGCGGGTGGTGGGTGGTAGCGAGTGGGTGGTAGTGGTGGTGGTGGCGGCGAGTAGTAGGTGGTGGTTGCAGGTGGGTGGCGGATGGCGAGTGGTGGCTGGTGGTAGCGGTGAGTGGGTGACGGTGGCGGGTAGTGGGTGGTAACGAGTGGGTACTGGTGGTGGTGGTGGGTGGCGGATGGTGAGTGGTGGCGGGTGGATGGTGGTGGCGGGTAGGCGGTGGGTGGTGATGGTGGGTGGGTGGGTGACGGTGGCAGGTGGTGAGTGGTGGGTGGTGGGTGGTGGCGAGTGGGTGGTGATGGCAGGTGGCGGGTGGTGGTGGCAATTGGTGGCGGATAGCGGGTGGTGGTAGGTGGTGGCGGGTAGGTGACGGGTGGTGGTGGTGGTGGGTGGGTGGGTGACGGTGGCAGGTGGCGGGTGGTGGTGGTAGGTGGGTGGCAGGTGGGTGGTAGGTGGTGGTGGCGGGTGGGTGGCAGGTGGCTGGTGGTGGTGGGTAGATGGTGGTGGCAGGTGGGTGGTGAGTGGTGGCAGGTGGGTGGTGGTGGCGGGCGGTGGATGGTAGTGGCGGGTGGCAGGTGGATGGCAGGTGGGTGGTGGGTGGTAGTGGTGGTGGTGGTGGTGGTAGTGGTAGTGGCGAGGGGTGGGTGGTGGTAGCGGGTGAATGGCAGGTGGGTGGTGGGTGGTAGTAGTGGTGGCGAGGGGTGGGTGGTGGTGGTGGCGGCGGGTGGGTGGTGAGTGGTGGTAGCAGGTGGTGGTGGGGGGTGGGTGGTGGTGGTGGAAAATGGTGGCGGGTGGTAGCTAGTGTTGGGTGGTAAAAAAAAAAAAAAAAACTCAAAACTCAAAACGGAAACACATTTTTTGAGTTTACATTTTTGGACCAAATTTATAAACTGAGACCACTGATTTATAAATCAAAAATTTACCAAACAAGTTTTTATTTGAGTTTTTAAAATTTTTGTAAATATAAACAGAAAACTGAAAACGTAAGTGTTACCAAACGGCACCCAAGTGTTTTATCACGTGTATGAACTGGCATGTACAATATTTCAACCGAAACCGTTACGCATCTTTCCTCTACGGAGCTGTGTTTGATATGCGTCATTAAGTCGTCTCGCACTTACTTGCGCTGTCTGACAAGCACGTCGTCCCAAGCACCATAATTGCCGTTTTGCCGCCATTTCATGCTTTTGATCAAAATCAACCCTCTCAAATTTTCCCTTTGCTGCTTTTGCGAAGCTTTCTGCAACCAGTTTCACTCTCTCCCTCCGGTGAGGCTTTTGTTAATCCTTTCCGATTACTGCCGTTGTCTGATTTCGGCGATCCTCGTACCGGCTTCACTTTTTTCTGGTAAGCCGCTGTTCCTCCTGGTTTCAATTTTTGTTGCTCTTCAAGAGTTTTTGCTTCATTACTTGTTGCCATTGCTGTTTTGCTCAAGTATTCGATTTCATGAATCATGTATCTCAGTGTGTCTATTTCATGATTTTATTTTTGCCCAAGCCTTGAATACACATACAGTTCACAACTTTCTTGCACTTTTGCCACTGTTCTTGGCCTTATACCCTTGCATACACTCTGTCACAATGTTCTTGATGATTCACCACTATTCTTGGCTCTAAATTTTCTCTTCTTGTCTTTTCTTGTTGTATTTCTAGATTCTTGCCCTCGTTTTTGTTTTCTGCATAGTCCTAGAACCACGTCCCTTCTTGAAATAGATGTCGAGATAACAGTAAAGAAGCTTCCCTAACTGACTGCCGAGGCTGAACTACCGTCAATCGTCGAAGCAGATCAGTCCGGCGTTCTTGCTTTAGTCTCTAGTTCTTAGGGTCTTCATTCCTGTACTTTTGTTGTCTTTGCATATGTAACTTCTTTGCTTCTGAACAATGTCTGTTGGTCGCCGATGCGCCACTGCTTTGTATTTGAACAAGAAATCACTTTACTAGGTCGAAGTGCTTCTTTTAATGCATGTTTGTATTTTTCTGAGTATTTGAATGCTTTCTTCTGCATATTGCCTGTATGTTTCCCCATACTTTAGATTTTTTTCAACTTTTTTCGAATATATCCTGCAAATCACTTCAGGGTAATACACCTCGGATAAGCATCACTTCGGAATTATCATCAGGTAGACACCTCGGATAAGCATTACTTCGGAATTTTATTTCTACAATTGTGTTCTTTAACAGAGGTATTCAAGTGTTGCTTCCTCATTTGTACTTGCCTTCTTTTATACATGCTTCACTTTTCCCAACCTTCTAAGCTTTTAACAAGCTAATTGGTCATCTCGGATGATCATATCTCGGAAAAATGTCTTTTAGTGTGATCTCGGCTATACCAAACTTTGTAAATTGCTAAAAAATTTTAACAAGTGATAGACTTCATAATCTTCAACTATTTCAACTTGTAAATTGTTTTAAAATTTCAACAAGTGGTAACATCATCATTCCTTCTCCTTGCCCACTAATGTGAACATAAGTTGCACTTAGGATCACATTATGGAAGTTGGCTTCATGCCGCAGTCACAGATCCTTTCTAGTCGATGTGTTCTTCTTTTTACTCTTGTATGGAAAAATAATTTGCATGTCTTCAATTTACACCTTAACTGTGTAATCTCCTCGGGGTGTAACACCTCAGTTGTACCGACTAATCGGTTTATCTCAGCCTTTGTTTAATACTTGAAAACATTGTAACAAATGTTTTCACAAGTGTTGCTAAAAAATTCACCACTTTTCTTTTACTTCTTAAGACTTCTGTCTTTCATTATCTTCCAAGTCCTGGCAACATGGCAATCTCGGCAAGTATGTGGATACTTCTTTCAGTACAACCTTGTCTTGACTTGTAAATTTTTCTCAAATTTCAACAAATGTTAAACATCATCTCGGTTTAACTCTGCTTGTAAACTTTTCTCAAGTTTCAACAAGCGTTTGAACATTATATCGGTTTAACTCAACTTGTAAATTGCTACAAATTTCAACAAGTGTTAAACATTAATCTCGGTTTAACTTCAACTTGTAAATTGCTACAAATTTCAACAAGTGTTAAACAATAATCTCGGTTTAACTTCAACTTGTAAATTGCTACAAATTTCAACAAGTGTTAAACATCTTTGTCTTCTCTCTGCTCCCTAATTGTGTGTTTCTTTTTTATCTTCTAGGATCTGAGATGTTGCTCACTGAACTCTTCTCTTCTCGGATTTAAGTGCCGAGCTCTTGTTTTCTGGAATCTTGGATCTGCTCACTCAGGTTGAGCTCTTCTCTTCTCGGACCTATTCATCTAGGCCGAGATCATGTCTTCTGGGATCTGGGATCCGGAATTTGCTCACTTAGGTTGAGCTCTTCTATATTCGAATGTCATCTCCTTGGGAGCCATCTCCTTGGGAGCGCTCATGCCCCCTGCCTTTGCATCCCTTCTGGAAGGCCTTCATTTTGTTTATGTCGACACATTCTCCATCTTTGCCAAACTCGTTGTTTCCACTACGCGGATCTTGTACGATGATGGCCATCTATTCTCCTTTCTTTCCCACAGACGGCGCCAAATTGTGTGGGTGAAAATCTGACCACACTGCAATCTTAGTATCCAGCTGGAGAGCACTGACAGAATAGATGGCACCTGACTAACTTGCAACAGAAAGAGAAGACTCCGGTGGTGGTTCGCCACCCGGGGGTACTCCGACGATCAAGTCAGTACTCAATATCTCTCAAAGATAATCAATAGTGCTAAACTCACTAGCTTGAGCATAAAAAGCATACCTTAGACCCATAGGGGTGCCTCTCTTTTATAGCCAACTCAATCCTAGTTCCAATGGAAGCCTAACTTCAATGGACTTAGGATTACTACTAATCTTGGACTCTCAGTAGGATTAGGACAAACTCTCTAAGAGTCTTATCTTTACCCAAACTAAAGTCTCCTCCCATTCTAGGACTCTTGTTCTTTATTCGCTTATCTCGGATTCCGATATTCTCGTTGATAACCTCGGCCTAACCGAGATCATTTCAGCATCATGACCAAGACACGTGGCACCTCGGTTGGCACTTCGTTGACACCTCGACCACGTGTTGTCATTCAAAAATTATGTCCCCACAGAAACTTACTAATGGCATTTAAATTTTTTTTTTTTTGTATGAAAAAAATAAAAGAAATAGCTAGTACACCAATTACATTACTAAAATTCAACATTTTGATACTATAATAATATCAAAATTTAACGTCTTACCATTTATATTTTTACTAATATTGTGGTGATACATCAAATAATAAAATATGATTTCTACTAATATTGGTGATATATAAAGGGTTGGCCTAGTAAGTATAACTTCGGATAATTTTTCCTTTTTTTTTTTTTTTTTTTTTTTTTGAAGACTAGTTTGTACAAGATATTTACTTTGACTTTAAATAAGTCCGCGCAAATAAACGGTAGGATTGGTCCTCCAAAATTAATTAAGGTGCACCTAATCTAACTTGAGCATTTAGTTATCAAAACAAAAAATAATAAATAAAGTAAGATAAGAAAATAAGTTACCATAACATTATGGGCAAATTACACTTAGAAGCCCTGCAATCCACTTTATCTCATGACATTTAAAACGTAACAGTCAACTATTTAAACTTCCGATCAAGGTTCAATCTAACACATCTCAATCGACATTAAGGGCTGATTTGAGATCTTTAAACAAAGTCAAAAAATTAAAAAAATTATCAAAAAAATTAAAAAGTTATTACTATTAATCAAAAAAAATATAAAAAAATTAATATATATAATATTAAACTACAAATCAACTTCACGCCACTCTAGGTACTGACGTGAAAGAAAAAGCAGTGAAAGGAAAAAAAAAATTACATATATATATTCACTAAGTTGGATGGTAATGTTGGGCCCATAGGGGGCCCACCATGGGTCCCTTTTTGATAATTCGAACCGTTCAATATGTAGAACTCGTCTAATACTATATGCTTGTAAAAAATCATGTCTATTGAATATCGCTAACTATATGATCAAATCAGTTTTGTATAAAAAATAGATGGTGTTATAGTTAACAGTTGACAAAAAAAACTAGCACGATTAGATAGCTATCGATATCCAATCAATGTGATTTTTTACAAGCATATAGTACTCGAAGAGTTCTACACATTGAACGGTTCTGATTAGCAAAACGGGACCCGTGGTGGGCCCCACGGGCAGAAGAACACCGTCCAATTAAAGTTCGAAAAGGAGGCGATCTTTTCCCATCTCCTAACCAGCCGACTGCACTGCCCAACTTGTACAGCCTACTTCACTAACTTCTCCTACATACTTATTTATACAATTTTTTAATATATATTTTTTCGTACAAAGTCAAAAAGTTAACTCAAACATTCATATTTTTTTTCTCAACTTTTTAGTCTAAAAAGACAAAAAGTACACTTATTTAGAACACCCCAAACAACCGCTAAATCAGCAGACGGAAAATTATTATAAAATTGGGTATTGCTTTTTTATCTATAAAAAAAGTAATCAACACTTGTTAGCAAAATAAAGAGTAATCAACATTTGTTAACAAAGTAAACAAATAAAATAAAGAATAATCAACACTTGTTAACAAATTAAACCAAATACAAGTAATCAACATTTGTTAACAAAGTAAACAAAAAACAGAGTAACTAACAAATTTTTTAATGAAGTCCAAAAGTTTAAAATTAAAACAATAATAATAATAAAAAAAACCATAATTAACACTTTTTTAAGAAAACCAATAATTGAAGTATCAAGAGATAACAGTGTAATTATGTTGAAAGTGTTAAATTAATTGAATTTAAAAAAAAAAGAAAAAAAAAAACTTTAGGGGAGGTGAGGGTAATGGTAATTTACGATGACATTATTGTTTTGGTTATAAATCTCAATTAGGAGACAAATGGTGTTATGAACCAAAGTGGCTACTTGTATTGGAAGCCTTGTTTACATTTGTAGTCTCTACGATTCTCGTGGTGGCCAACAGAAATTTAAGGTTCTGTTTCCTTGTTAAACCAGTGTGCGTGTGTATCCATGTTTAGGGGAAGGCTCCTCTTTGCTGCTGGTTACATAAGCCTTCTTGTTCATGTTCTCTTTTGTGTAAATTGTTGTAATTCTTCTTCTTGTGGAGATATCCATAACATCACTTTCCCCTTTCGACTCAAATCCGACCCAGTTGATAATTGTGGATACAAGAATATGAAACTTGAGTGCGAAAACAATCGGACAGTAGTATACTTGTTTTCTGGTAAATACTACGTGCAGGCCATCAACTACTATGAAACTGGCTTCGGCACCATCAGCCTGGTGGATGTGGGGATACAGAGGAATAATTGCTCTTCTCTTCCTCTTCATTCTTTAACTCCTACTAAATTTCCTAAAATAGTAGGTCCCACAGATTACTATATTTATCCAGAATCATTTGTAGCGTTAGTGAGTTGTGAAAAACCAGTGAAATCTCCTCTCTACATAGACACTACTAGTAATATTAGTACTGCTTTCTGTGAAAACAAAGGAGGACGAGGAGGAGGTGGAGAAGGAGGAGTCAGAGGTTCATCATCGTCGAAAAAGCATTCATACGTTCTGGTCGGAAACCATTCTCTTGAAAGGCTCTATTCTCTTGATTGGTCAGATGTTGCA
This sequence comes from Camellia sinensis, assembly GCF_055761805.1. Classification (NCBI taxonomy): domain Eukaryota; kingdom Viridiplantae; phylum Streptophyta; class Magnoliopsida; order Ericales; family Theaceae; genus Camellia; species Camellia sinensis. Next base: position 17,431,927 of record NC_138968.1, read on the forward strand.
AACTTATGCAGCGTCGACATGCTTTTTCCGATGAGGTTGCGGCTTCCAGATGGTCGTTTAATAGAACGTAACATGACGAGCTTGTTGGAGGTCCACAACGCGTTGGCTGATGGATTTGATCTTCAGTGGTATGTCAACAACTACGAATATTGCAGACTTCAGGCGCATTGCTACTCCAGTCATACTCAAAATTACACGGCCGCCGTTTGCCATGGTCTACGTGGGTTTTCGGCCTTTCTAGGTGCGTACGTCCAAGACACCCTTTTTTTTAATCTTATTTTATTATTATTATTTTTTTTTTATAACAAAAATGTTTTAGAGCTCTAATAGCTCTAATGGGAAGGTGACACTCACCCTGACGTGATGTTTGTGCTTTGTTTTGTTTTGTTTTTTGTTTTTTTGCTTTGACACATCACTAAAGCTCAAATTAGAGCTCTAGATTTAGAGCTCTCTAGCATTTCCCTTTTTATAATGAACATTTTATTATTATCAAATACAAAAATATGGAGAAATAATCTCTTATAACAAAAAAAATATTGATTTTTTAATTTTATCAATTTAAATCTTAATTTCTATAAAAAAAAATCTCAATATAAGTTATTTGCTTATTTTTGTTAAGTAAAACTGAAAAAAAAAATGATATTTTAATTATTAAAATCAATGTAAATCTATATAAAATGTCTAAAACATTTTTTTCCACCAATTTTACTTATAAAAAATGGACAAATAATTTAGATCGAAAATAAATCAAAAAATTTAGAGTTTAAATTAATAAAATTAATAATATACAATTTATTTTGTTATAAGGGTAGAACCCTGCCTTATTTTTGTAATTTTTTCAAATAATATTACATGGAGTTGCTTATAATTTGCATCTCTAAAAAAATGCACATGCTATACACTTTCATTATTTTTTTTTTATAAAATTTCGTAACATGGATTATAACATGTCATAATTTTTCTCACCACAAAAGTCATTAAAACTTTTCTCTCCTTAAAATGTTATAACAAAAATTACAAAGTATCATAACAAAAATCACAAAGTATCACAATTTTACCATTCATAACTTTAAAATGCACACTATAAATTTATTATTTGTAACTTTACCACAAAGTATCATATTACATATCACATTCATAACTTTCATTTCTTACCATATATACCTTTTTAGGGATGTACGCTATACATTTTTTTCAATATTACAATAAAATTCAATACACGTACCTACATACAATTATGAAAAGAAAAAAGAAAAAAAAAATTATCCTTCAATAACAAAACATAATGTATGCATAAAAACCCTCACTATATGTGTATGTGTAGAATTTATTTTGAAATAAGAAATTACACTTGAAAAGTGAGTTTTTCTATTCTACATATTAGTGATGAGCTGATATCACGCTTACAAAAATACAAGAGATACACATGGTGTATCTTTATTTGTAGCTATTCAAAGTTCTGCATAGTTTATTTGTACAAATTCAAAAACAAGAAGCTAGATGGAACACATAATGTTGAAATAATAGACAATACGAGGTTGTAAATTTAAATGAGGAATCAGGCTTTAGGCTCAACTAGTTAATTTCTACTAGTTCTACCAGTCTCATGTTCTCGTTTTCACATTAATATACTCTGTATTTTAAGGGGACTAGTAATGTTTTTGATCACTAACACTATTTATTCTTTCAAAAATGGCAGATGGGTTGAAACGTCACTTGAAGTGTAAGTATTCCCCTCTCCTCCATCTATGTCTGTTTCATTTCTAAGCAATCACATAACGTTTATTTCAAATTTTGTCTAGAAGAAAACACAAAAAGCTCCCCTGCGCCGGACACAGCCTCCGTAATACTGATTCATTTTCTCAACTATTTTACAAATCCGTGTGAAACTTAAATTTTGACTTGCTTGATTTGATCATTCTAGAATTTTTTTAAAAATTTATAGTGCAAATTATCATTTTCACCCTCCAACTTTTATTCTTATGTTTTATTTTTTACTTATTTAAAATAGTCGGTGACAAAGAAACACATTAAAACAAGTGTGTATGTCCAAATCACCTTTTTTTTAATCTTATATTATTTTTATTTTTATTTTTATAATGAACATTTTATTATTATCAAATAAAAAAATATGGAGAAATTATCTCTTATAACAAAATAAATATTGAGTTTTTAATTTTATCAATTTAAATCCTAATTTCTATAAATAAATAAAAAAATCTCAATCTAAATTATTCGCTTATTTTTGTTAAGTAGAACTTAGCAAAAAATGATAATTTAATCATTAAAATCGATGCAAATTTATATAAAATGTCTAAAATACTTTTTTATGCCAATTTCACTTATAAAAAATGGGTAGATAATTAAGATTGAAAATAAATCAATAGATTTAGAATTTAAATTGATAAAATTAAAAATATACAATTTATTTTGTTATAAGGATAGAACCCAGCCTTATTTTTGTAATTTTTTCAAATAATATTACATGGAGTTGCTTATAATTTGCATCCCTAAAAAGGTGCATATGTTATACACTTCATTACTTTTTTATAAAATTTCGTAACATGGATTATAAAATGTCATAATTTTTCTCATCACAAAAGTTACTAAAACTTTTCTCTCCTTAAAATGTCATAACAAAAATTACAAAGTCATAACAAAAATCACGAACTACCACAATTTCACCGTTCATAACTTTAAAATGCACCTCATAAATTTATGATTTGTAACTTTACCACTAAGTATCATATTACATATCACAAACATTCATGACTTTCCTTTCTTAGCAGATACACCTTTTTAGGGTCGTACGCTATACATTTTTTTTTTTTCTATATTACAATAAAATTCAATACATGTACCTACATACAATTATGAAAAAAAAAAAAAATTTATCCTTCAATAACAAAATATAATGTATGCATTAAAACCCTCACTATATGTATATGTGTAGAATTTATTTTGAAATAAGAAATTACATTTGAAAAGTGAGTTTTTCTATTCTACATATTAGTGATGAGCTGATATCACCGTAACAAAAATACAAAAGATACACATGGTGTATCTTTATTTGTAGAAATTCAAAGTTCTGCATAGTTTATTTGTACAAATTCAAAAACAAGAAGCTAGATGGAACACATAATTTTGACATGATAGACAATACAAGGTTGTAAATTTAAATGAGGGATCAGGCTTTGCGCTTAACTAATTAATTTCTACTAGTTTCTATCAGTCTCTTGCTTTCCTACTCACATTAATATCCTTTGGAGTCCAAGGGGACTATTTTTGATCTCTAACTATTTAATCTTTCAAAAATTGCAGCTGACTTGAAATATTTCTTGAAACATGGCTTGTGGAGTAAGTATTCCCCCCTCCTCCATCTATATCTGTTTCATTTCTAAGCAATCACACAAGGTTTATTTCGAATTTTGTCTGGAAGGAAACACAAAAAGCTCCCCTGGGCCGGACACCACCTTCATAATACTGATTCAATTTCTCAATTATTTCACAAATCTGTGAAACTTAAATTTGACTTGCTTGATTTGATCATTCTAGAATTGTTTTAAAAATTTATAGTGCAAATCATCATTTTCACCCTTGGACTTTTATTCTTCTATTTTTATTCTTATGTTTTATTTTTTACTTATTTAAAATAGTCGGTGACCGAGAAACACATTAAAACAAGAGATTTTTTTTTTTTTTTTTTCATAAATCGGCATTAAAACAAGAGTTAGAAATCTGATACTTGATCAATGTAATTAGAAGATATTCAAAAAACAAGGGAACAAATTGTTTGCACTCCAAAATCTCTGGACTGGAGAGTGTTGTTCGAGTTCATGGGGCTCATCCCAAGTTTTATTTCGATAATTTGAATAATTTATTTTGTAGAACCCTTCATGTATATTATTCACAAATTAAAAAAATCTAATAATTACAATCTATTCAATTTATTGAAATGTCTCCAAAAAATAGATGATAAGTATATTTTTTAAAATAGACTGCCTATTTTATTTTTATTTTTTTGTGACAAACACAATAAATTAAACAAGTTTGGATTATCAGATTGAATTATTATTATTATTTTTTTTTTGGAGAGATGATATACATGCAAGATCTTACAAAATTGATGATTTAAATTGTCGAAATAGAACCTATGGCAGGTCTCACAAGTCCGAATAGTATCTGGACAGAAGGGTAGTCCAGCCACAAAAACTAAGTGAAACTATGAGAGTGTAATTACCCTGGAATATACATTGGGTTTTTTTTTTTTTTCTAAATAAAAAAGTATGGTATGCAGTTAATCCGCAAGATCATTTTGAAAGTACAAAATTTGTATTGTACAAATTGAAAAACAAGAAGCCAAATGGAACACTAGTTTGTAAAATTAAAGGAGAAATCAGGCTTTGGGAGTGACCTTTTATCTCCTAGTAGTTAATTTTCACTAGTTTCTATCAATCTCCTGCTCTGTTTTTTTTCTTTTTTAATTTTTTTATTTTCTTGATGGGGGACTCATGCTCTGTTTTTCACCCCTTAATTGTTGTGCTTATGTGAAAATAAAATTCAAGTAAAATAATCATTTCATTTCACTTTCATATCAATGAATCAAATATGAATAATGTTAGATTTGTCACATTTTTATATCACTTTTAATCTACCACATTATGTGCCAACACTTCATTGAAAATAGATACAATTGATAGGTCCTATTGTCTACATTCCAAGGAAGAATGCTTTGGTCTCTAACACTCTTTATCTCTTTCAAAAAATGCAGATCAGTTGAGTAAAGACTTCATGTGTAAGTGTGCTCCCTTCTGCATTCATATTTGTTTCAAAGTCATTACAACTATAAGAGAGTGAAATTTTTATTGCAAAAAATATTTGGGGATATATTCATGTCGTTGTGATGATAGTCATTAAAAATATGTTTTAAAAAGTCAAAAACATGGCTTTTAGTGACAAAAATTTGTAAATGTCGCTAATAAATGCATTGTAGTAACAAAATAATTTGATTCCAAAAAAAAAAAAAAAAAAAATTGGAGGCAAATTTTGGTCGTAAAATGATAATACTTGTGTGGGTAATTTTCTGACCACACTGCCCACCTAGTAATCAGCTGGAGAGCACCGGCAGAATAGATGGCTTCAGCAAACCTGCAACAGAAAGAAAAGGCTCCGGCGGTGGTTCTTCCACCCGGGGGCACTCCGACGATCAAGTCAGTATATTTCTCAAAGATAATCAAGTGCTAAACTCACAAGCTTAAGCATAAAACTGCGTACCTTAGACCCACGGGGGTGCCTCTCTTTTATAGTTTACTCAATCCAAGTCTCACTAGAAGCCTGACTTCTATGGACTCCAATTCAATACTGACTTTGGACTCTTCAAGAGATAAAGATAAACTCCCCAAGAGTTTTATCCTTATCTTGGCTAAGTCTTCTCTTTACTCTAGGACTCTTGCCCCTAATCCATTATCCGCTTATCTAGGATTCCGATATCTTCGGAGTCAACCTCGGCCTTGCCGAGATAACCTCAGCGTCACAACCAGGACACGTGGCACCTCGGCTGACACGTCGGCTGACACGTTGGCGTCACCTTGCCACGTGTTGGTATTCAGAAAATAATATCCCCACAACTGCCCCCTAGGTTCTGTTACCTCGGCATTCTGAGGTGATGGAACCTATATTTGTATTGTCTTCTAGTACCTCGGCCTAAGAACTCTTCGGCCGAGATCATTCATGTCAAGCCGATATGTCTTGTTTTCAAGAACAAGAACTCAAATGAACTTTTCCATGTGCATGAGCTGTCATGCATCACTTCTCAACCGTTTCCTGCACACGTTTCATCTTTATTGGCCCGTGCCTATGACGCGCTTGTAAGCCGTCTTAATCTGTCTGCGCAGTCTGACGTGTGCGATGTTCTAGGCGCATTAAATGCCCTGTTTTGCCGCCATTTCAAGTTTTTAACAAAACTTTGTTTTTTCCCTCTTTCTTTCCTTACCTTTGTATTCAATTTACTTGCTTTTCTCTCTCTAAAGCCCTTGCTTCTTCAATCCGCCATTGCTAAGGTTCCAAGTTCTGCAACCGTCTTCGTTCGTCTTTCAGGTGAAGCTTTTACCACTCTGGTACTTCAGTAACCGTCGTCTATCTTCGGCGAATTCTATTCCGGCTTCAATTTCTTTGGTAAGCCACTATTCTTTCTGATTTCAATTCTTGACTATTTCTGGAATCTCCTGTTATTACTGCCTTGCTCAAATATCTATTTTGTGAATCATACATCTGAATGTGTTTTACTTATTGATTTGGCCCTTGCCTATATCTTGAACACACGTACCGTTGCACCATTTCACTGTATTTTTGCCACTGATCTTGGTCCTTTATTTCTCGTATTCTTCATACTGTTCTTGTTTCTGAAACTTCGCCTTTGTTTTCTATTTTTTGTGCCTTTGCCAGATCTCTACCTTCAATTTTTGCTTTCAATCTTTGCTTTCATAGATTTAGGTTTGGGATTTGTCTATTGAACCTATCAATTCTTAGGAAAAAACTGAAACAATCCTTAGCAGCATATACCTAGGGTTTCGCCGAGGTCCCGATAACCCCTTAAAAGCATCTTCTTTCTGAAACCAAGCCTTCTGACCTTAGGCCGACGTTATGGGTATGTGGAGACATAGGGTAGACACCCCGACCAAACTTGAGTACTTTAGGCAAGAATTCTCTATTCCTGCCGATGTCCATCTGAGGCTGGCTGAAGATAACGACTCCATCATGCCCACAGATGATTCAATGCCCTTTCCCATAGTAGCTTTTACTGAGTGTGGACTCCGGCTCCCTCTTAACATTCTCTTTCGTGAAATTCTTCACTTTTACAAGTTGAACCCTATGCAACTGGCCATAAACTCTTATCGAGTGATCAATGGCATCATAGTTTTAACTAGGCAGGAGAATGCTAGGATCACCCTTGCCGACATCCAGTACTGTTATACCATGTGCCCCCTTAACCTGAAGGAAAAAGGGTACGTCTATTACCTCAAGCCGAGGTCCACTAAATTCAAAATCGTAGCCGACCTTCCAGATTCCAACAAGGGGGCTGGAGATGATTATGTTATTGCTTCGGGAAATTGGGAGTTTGGCGCAGACGAGGACACCCATCTCTACCCTCTTCCCCGATTAGTTAAAGAGGGCAAGGGTAAGAGCCCAGCGTCAATACTTAGTTGTTTCTGTTCAAGTCTTCAATATTTTATCTGTTTCTAATGTTTGTTTCTTCTTGCAGACATTTGTAAGCCACCAAAAGACTTTCGCCAATCCTACGTTCCCAGCAAAGACTTAAAGAGGCTCCTAGATCTGCCAATCCAAAAGCGCAAGGCTCCACTGGTACTGAATTTTATTCCGACGTACAAGTCTACACTGCCCGACGTCCCAAAAAGGAAGAAGAAGAGCTTATCTCCTCCCTCTGCTACCACTTTACAAACCACATCAACATCTCGGGCTGATCAAGGGTCAACCTCTGACCCAGCCGATCAACCATCAACTTCAGCTCCATACTTAATCCCAATACCAGAAAGAAAACGTCGGCGACGACTTGTCAAAACTGCTGAGATGGGTCGCCCGAAGCCTGTTGCTGTAGATCTCTTAGCCGACCTACCTGCCGACGTTGATGTTGTTCTGACTCAATCCATGTCCCCACCAAAGCCAAAAAGAATCAAAAAGGCCCAGTCCAAGGCCAAAGCTACTGAGGTTGAGGCTGAGGATGCTCTGCCCATCTCACATTTGGCTGAGAGTAAAAAAACTGCTTCTGCTTCTGCAAAAAGGTCTGCTGAGGCCCAGCCATCAGAGTCCACCCAATCAAAGAAGCCGAGGTCATCGTCTGCGACGACCTCGGGTTCCAGAATACCAAAAGTCCCCTGGACACCTGAGATCACTCTAGAGGATAAGCCTGTCCTTGCCAACGACAGCGCCGATGATATAAACGTCGGCATGGCACTCAGTACTGCTCTACTCCTCCCAGGCGATCTTAAGCGGAATGCCAAGATGAGTGAGTATGAGAACTATGCCTTTATGCTGCAACGCTCTGTCCAAGTAAGTGCCTTCGTGCTGAAATTTGTTTTCTCTCTTACTTTGTAAAATCTTGTAACAATTTGTGCCTTGTGTTCTTTCAGGCCATCCAACATGCCCACTCTCTCTCCATGCAAGCTTTTGAAAATAGACCAAAGTTGGTCGACCTGAAAAGAGAGGTTTCTGCCCTTAAAAAGGAGAACAAAACTTTTCAATTAAAGATGAAAAAACTGGAAGACCAGGCTGAGGCTGCCACCAAAGCCCAAACCCTTGCCGAGGAAAAGGCCGAATCTGCCGAGGCTATTAAGAAGGTCGCCGAGGCCGAAAAGAGAGAGGCCGAGGAAAAAAAGGTCCAAGCCAAAAAGGAACTTCAGGAGGCCTTAGTTACCAAAGATGCTGAGATTAAGGAGGCTGACGAGAAGGCTTATGCTCAAGGAATGGCCGACGTCACTGAGGAGTATAAACTGCAAGTTAGGCAGGCATGCAACAGGGGCTTCTCCCTTGGTTGGATGGCCCTTGCCAAAAAGCTCAACATCCCAGATGACTCGCCATTGCGCAAGGCTGATGATATCCCTCTGCCATTCCCTCCCTCTCCTCCTCTAGGTCATCCTGAAGAAGAATCTGAATCTGAGTCTGAAGATGTGGAGGGGGGTGAGGAGGAGGGTTTAATAAGAAAATCCAAGGAGGCTGTTGGGGCTAAGTCTCCTTCTTTGAATGAGTAGGTCCTAGACCTGACTCAAGATGATGAAGTTATCAGGGAGGCTACACCGGAGCAGGGTTCATCCGACATTCCTCAAATCGGCAAGAGCGTTGATGAAACCCTTGCTGAGATCAACGCCGAGATTGTTGCAGATGAGGAAGTTGAGGTATCTCTTCAAGAGATTTCTGAGGTTCAGATCCAGTCAGTTGCTGATGCTGAAAAGTCTTAACTCTCTTGTCTTTTCTTTTGCACCCTTGTACTTTGTTTTGTTTTCTGGACAATATAAGCTTCCTTTCATGGCCGATGTGCCTTTCTTTGTTATTTCGAAACAATTTACTTCTGGTAGGCCGTAGTGCCTTCTTTTGTACACAACTGCAACTGTTTTTCTATGGATGCTTTTTAATTTCCCTTGATTTGCTTCTGCATAGTTCTATACTTAGAATATTTTGTATGCCTTTCATATTTTGCCACCTTTGTACAATCCTCTCGGGGTTACATATCTCGGGTATAGTAACTACAAGCTTTACTTCGGCAAGATACTGTCCTACAAACTTTTCATAAATTTCAACAAGTGTAAGACATATACTATTCAATGTCAACTTTGCGAACGTTTTTCAATGTTTCAATCAAGTGTTTAGACAGTGATCTTAGTCTAACCTACTTGTAAATTGCTACTAATTTCAATAAGTTTTATCATATACTGTAAACTTTTCTCAAGTTATAACAAGTGTTTAAGCAATGATCTACTTGTAAATTGCTACAAATTTCAACAAGTGTTTAAACAATATACTTAGCTTTTACCTCATCCTGCAAATTGCTGCAAATTTCAACAGATGATCACATGTCAGCTTAACATTATCTTGTAAATTGCTACAAATTTCAACAAGTGTTAAGCATCTTCTTTGGTTGGACCAACCTGTAGATTGCTATAAGTGTGCAAACTATAACCTCGGCTTCACTTCGACTTGTAAATTGGTACAAATTTCAACAAGTGAAGAGAAACAGTAATCTCGGCTTAACTTCAATTTGTAAATTGCTACAAATTTCAACAACTGAAGATAAGGAACCATCTCAGGTTAACTTCAACTTGTAAATTGTTATAAATTTCAACAAGTGAAGATAAGGAATCAGCTTAACTCCAACTTGTAAATTGCTACAAATTTCAACAAGTGAATTAAGTAATAATCTCGGCTTAACTTCGACTTGTAAATTGCTACAAATTTCAACAAGTGAAGATAAGGAATCAGCTTAACTCCAACTTGTAAATTGTTACAAATTTCAACAAGTGAATTAAGGAATAATCTCGGCTTAACTTCGACTTGTAAATTGCTACAAATTTCAACAAGTGAAGATAAGGAATCAGCTTAACTCCAACTTGTAAATTGCTACAAATTTCAACAAGTAAAGATAAGGAATCAGCTTAACTCCAACTTGTAAATTGCTACAAATTTCAACAAGTGAATTAAGTGTCTCTGTTTTCTTTCTGCCCCCAATGTGAACCTGAGTTCTACTTGGGTTCTCATTATTCATGTCTCCAAAAACACCCATATGTAACTTTATCAATCATATGTGTTTTAAAGAAAAGGGAAAAGATTTTATTGATGACATCGGCCAAAAATAGTGCACATCTAATGATAGAAGAATTTCAAATTACAAGTGTTCCAAGGTCTTGGCAGTGCTTTGCCCTCGTTATCTTCAAGCCGATAAGCTCCATTGCCTAATACCGAAGTAATTCTGTAGGGTCCTTCCCAGTTTGGGCTAAGCTTGCCCTCTCTAGGATCCTTCTTGTTGCCGACGACTTTTCTCAGGACTAGGTCGCCGACTTGAAAATCTCTTGGATTGACCTTCTTGTTCTAGTAAGCTGTTGCTGGTATACTGCGAGCTGAATTGCAGCTTTCTCTCTTCGTTCTTCCAAAAGATCCAGATCTCGGGCTAAGAGTATGTCATTGGTGCCATTCTCTACTCCCTGGGTTCTGATCCCTGGGATGCCGATCTCCAATGGGATGACTGCTTCTGTGCCATAAGCCATGGCAAAGGGGGATTCCCCTGTTGACCTTCTCGGCGTAGTCCGATATGCCCAAAGTACGTTGGGCAACTCGTCTACCCACTTTCCTTTTGCTGCCTGCAGCCTCTTCTTTATTCCATCCAAAATTACTTTGTTGGATGCTTCTGCTTGCCCATTGCTTTGGGAAAAACTTGGTGTTGAAAAGTAATTCTTTATCTTGAATTTTGCGCAGAAGTTTTTGATGAGCTTGCTGTCAAACTGCGTTCCGTTGTCGGCAATTATTGCTCTTGGAAGGCCAAATCTGGTGATGATGTTTCTCCATATAAAGTTCTTGACGTCCCCATCTCGGATTTTGGCAAGAGGTTCTGCCTCTATCCACTTCGTAAAGTAATCTGTTGCTACCAGCAAGTATTTTCTCTGCCCAGTTGCCTGGGGAAGATGCCCAACAAGATCTATGCCCCATTGGGCAAACGGCCAAGGGCTGGATGCTGGGTTCAGGTCAGCAGCTGGCTGATGTAAACCTTTGGCACTGTTCATACTTCTTCACGTAGGCTTCAGTATCCTTTTGCATGTAGGGCCACCAATACCCCTGGGTAATGGCCCTGTGGGCTAATGATCTGCCCCCAGCATGGCTTCCACAAATCCCTTCATGAATCTCGTATAGAAAATCTTTAACCTGCAAAGGGTGTACGCACCTTAAAAGGGGTCCAGTGAAGGACCTTCTGTAGAGGTGTCCATCTTCTGTCAGACTGAATCTTGCTGATTTCAATTTGACTTTATGTGCCTCCTTATGGTCTTCTGGCAGCTTTCTCTCTTTTAGGAATGTAACGATTGCATCCATCCAGCTTGGTCCCAAGTCCACGCACATTGCTTCTTGCTCTGTGCTCTGTGGTTCTATGCTCGGGCCTGACATATAGTCGATCATAATTGTCCTTATTTTTCCAGTCTGCATTGAACTTGCCAGGTTAGCCAACGAGTCGGCGTGGGTGTTGTCATCTCGGCCAACTTAGAGTAATCGACAGTTCTGAAATAGGGCTGCCAATCTGATGACCTCTTTTGCATATGCTGACATCCTTTTGTCCCTGGCTGCAAATTCTCCTGTTGACTGGTTAACAATAAGTTGTGAATCACAAAAAACTATTACCTCATCTGCTTCTGCTGGTGCTGCCAGTTTTAGTCCTGCAATTAATGCTTCGTATTCTGCTTCATTGTTTGAGGCCTTGAACCCTAAACGGATGGATTGTTCTATTATTTCTCCATCTGGAGATATCAGCAGTACTCCTGCCCCTGCTCCTTGTCGGTTCGAACTTCCATCGACAAACAGTCTAAATAAGTCGCCGATGTAGATGCTGCAGGGCCTGAGTTTTTCCTTCCTTTGCTCTTTTGCCTTTGGCTGGGATTCTCCTTGCTTGCTGGGACAATGCTCATCCTGGCTCAACGGAGCCCGATGTTCGATGGTTTTGGGCGTGAATTTTGCCACGAAGTCAGCCAAAACTTGGCCTTTAATTGCTGTTCTCGGCCTGAACTCCAGGTCATACTGACCCAGGGCTACTGCCCATCTTGCTATCCTTCCTGTTAAGTCTCCTTGTTGCAACAAGGACTTCAGTGGATGCTCTGTTAGGACCAAAATCTTGTGCGCCTGAAAGTAATGGTTCAACTTCTTTGAAGCCGTTACTAAGGCTAGCGTTAATTTCTCCAGTGGTAGATACCTTGTTTCTGCGCTGGCCAAGGTTTTGCTTACATAGTAAACAGCCTTTTGCTCCCCTGTTTCTTCTCGGATTAGTACTGCACTGACTGCGTGTTCTGAAACTGCCAAGTACAAAAAAGTTCTTCCTCTGGTTCTGGATTGGAAAGAACTGGAGTTGTGGTCAAGTACTTCTTCTGATCGGTCAAAGCGGCTTCGCATTCTTCTGTCCACAGAAAGTCTGTGGCTTTTTTCACCAAGTTGAAGAAGGGTCTGCACTTATCTGAGCTTCTGCTGATGAATCTGTTTAGGGCTGCGGCCCTTCCAGTAAGCATCTGAACCTGTTTTGCCGACGTCGGGCTCTTTAGCTCTAGGATGGCCTTGATTTGGTCTGGGCTGGCCTCAATGCCCTTTCTTGTTACCAGATACCCTAAAAACTTACCTGATCCAACTCCAAACGCGCACTTTGATGCGTTGAGTCGGAGCCGGTATGTTTTGAGTATATCAAAGACCTCTTTTAGGTCGGCAAGATGACCCTTAGATTCCTTGGTCTTCACGACCATGTCATCGATGCAGATTTCTACCGTTTTGCCAATCAGGTGTTTGAACATCTTTATTACTAACCTTTGGTAAGTTGCTCCTGCGTTTTTCCACACAATACTAATGTTCGAATTCCGTTGCTAAAAATATAATAATAACACTCCTGACAACACAAATATTTCTTTCTTTCCTAACAAGTACTGTACTTTTATCTTTAAATTTTAATCTTTAAAATCTTAATTAATTGTAGTGAGCAATCACATAATATTTAATTCAAAAGTTGTTTGGAAGAAAACAATAAAAGCTCCTTATTCATTTTCAAAATTTTGTTGCTAAAAACTTTGTTTTTGACTTTTCAAAACAATATTTTAACAATTATTCTTGCGACAACAGAAATTAATATCTTTTGTATCAAGAGGTAACAGAAATTAAGGTAACAAAATTTTTATTTTTAAAGACCAAAAATATTAATTCCTAAAACTCTTATATGTTGTGGTGCAATTTTATCATACCAATGTTCAAATTGTTGGATCTCATCCGGTTACTTTTCTCATTTCTATCAAGAGGCTTTTGATCATTTTGATAATTAAGACTAATTGAATATTTCATTATGGTTAGTTTTAAGGCGGTGTGTCTTTAAACTTCCAGATTCATCGATTGATCCTTCGGAGTGTCCATGTGAGTTCCTTTTTCCTTTCTGGATTTTAGTTTAATTTATTTGTAATTTTTCTTCATGTCGGCTGATTTTTGTTTAATTTTTCTTATAGTTCGTAATTGGGGTTACGATCTCAAAATCGCAGGTAAATTACTCCCCTTTTTAACTGGAAAAAGTTATTTTGTCAATTAATTTTGAGGTGGATTAGGATTGGGCACCGACCTGATGGGCTGTCAAGCTTGTGTTTTTTAAGACTTAAGATTGATATTTAAGCTCACAAAGTTGGGTTAGGATGACTTTTCAAGCCTGCTTAATGGGTTGGATTTAGGAATGTTTCTTGTGGCCTGATTTGACCCAATTGTTAACATATATTATGAGAAATGTTATATACCATATGCCCCCGTAATTACAACATTTATAGTATTTGATTATGACCTATTATGGCATTAATTATTACTTAATTATATAACTTAGTTATATATATTGTGGTGTTAGTTATGACTCATTATAATATTAATTATTATATTATTTTAGTTATGATTCAAATTTTTTTTCGTTATATCTTCTGTGGTGTTTGGTTATAATTTTTTTTTATTTTTTTATTTTTATAACTTCCATAGAATTGAGTTATGACATTTGTTGGTATTAAATCCACAAATATTATAACTCGTTTATAGTACACACATTTTTACCATAATATTACCTATTAATATGTATATACTTATAGAAAATTTATACCTAGGATATGGCTTGATATTTAGTTTTTGTGGATATAAAATTATTAATTATAAGTTTTATAATATTAGTTTTTATTTAATATATGGGCTTGTTGGTGGGCTCGGGATTGTAATAGTTTAGGGCTAAGACTTCTAGGCCCGAAGTCAGACTAGGTTGGACTTGGGCATAAGAGTTTTCTATATATTTCTTAACTTAAATCCAACTGAGTCTGAATCTGACCGGATGTTTGTCCACCACTAAGGTAAATACTTCTAAATTCTAACAATGGCAAGACAAAAAATGATTTTTAATTAGTCATCTTGTGATTTTTATATACAGGAGTAATCCTTTTGGCAAGAATTCTATTTGCCTTATGTGCGTTTGCGTTTTTAATCCGTAAGTTTAAGAGAAGGCATTTATCGATGTTCGATAACATTGAAGGTTATCTACGAAGTCAAAATCGCCTCATGCCAATTAGCTACTCTTACTTAGATATTAAAAAGATGGCCAAAGGTTTCAAGGACAAGTTGGGAGAAGGAGGCTATGGCTCTGTCTACAAAGGAAAGCTTAGAAGTGGTCATCTTGTAGCGATAAAAGTATTGGGCAAGCCCAAAGCCAATGGACAAGAATTTATCAATGAAGTTGCTACCATAGGAAGGATTCATCATGTTAATGTGGTTCAGCTAATTGGATATTGTGCAGAGAGATCTAAGAGAGCTCTTATATATGACTTCATGCCAAATGGGTCTCTGGAAAAGTATATATTTTCTCAAGAAGGATATATACCATTGAGTTGTAAGCAAATGTATGAGATTTCTCTAGGAGTGGCTCGCGGGATTGAATATTTACATCGGGGTTGTGACATGCAAATTTTGCATTTTGATATCAAGCCTCACAACATTCTTCTTGATGAGAATTTTACTCCAAAAGTTTCCGACTTTGGGCTTGCAAAATTGTATTCAACTGATGATAGCATTGTGACTTTGACTGCAGCAAGGGGGACAATGGGTTATATGGCTCCAGAGTTATTCTACAAAAATATTGGAGGCGTTTCATATAAAGCTGATGTTTACAGTTTTGGAATGTTGTTGATGGAAATGACTGGTAGGAGGAGGAATTTGAATGCCTTTGCTGATCATACAAGCCAAATTTACTTTCCTACTTGGATTTATGATCAATTCAAAGAAGGAAGGGACATAGAAATGGGAGAGACTAATGAGGAGGAAGGGGTGATGGTGAAGAAGATGATAATTGTGGCTTTGTGGTGCATACAAATGAAGCCTAGTGACCGTCCTTCGATGAACAAAGTTGTAGAAATGCTTGAAGGGAATGTTGAACAATTGCAGATGCCTCCCAAACCTTTTCTATGCTCACAAGAGATGCCAACTGAAGATAATAAAATTGACACAAATCCTACAGATTTGCCTATGCCATTAGGTGAATGTATAAATTCCATCACTTTGAATGTAAGTGAACCTTAAATGGTTTCATATCAAATGCTTCATATTTAAGTAAATTATATTTGTTGGCATCCTCTGTTGCTTATGTATTATTGAGGCAGCCTTATTAAACATATGATGGGGAAACTATATATGCATCATTAGATTAAATTTTTGTACGAAAACTTAGTATTTCGTTTAGGTAGCTTCCGTTGGATTGCATTTCAATTTTTCTTGAAAGATTTTCCTTGTTAAAACTAGCTTCATTGGAACTTTGCAAGTATAAATTTTTGTTTAATTTGGATTCATTTGTCATTGTTTAAAAATATTGCTTTGACACTGTACAACACCTAAAATTTTTAATTGTATGTTATGGCATTTACAATAAAGAGAAATAAATTAAATATACAAAATATAATTTAAACGTGATTCGGCAATATGATTACGTTCATAGAAGAAAGGAGATCAAATCCAGTACATGGAATAAAAATTACAGAACTTTGAACATCTAAACTTAACCAATCTACAATAAAAACCCTAAAAGAAAATATAATATATACCTCTAAAACTTTGGATAAGACCTCAGACCTCTGCATGGGCCTAGGTGAAGCATTATTTGGTTTTTTACTCCTATTTTCAACTTCAACCCTCCACATCTATAAAAAGCCCCTTACAGTAATTTTGAATATGTAGTAAAAATGTAAGACGTATCACAACAAAAGCTTTCACCTTAAACCAAAAAAGTAAGTTGGAAAAAATAAAGACGAATTTTCCATAAAAAATCTTTTAAAAGATCAGCATTTTATAGGATGATAATATCGAGGAAAATATTTAGTTACATTTTTTTCTTTTTAACCTCATTAATCCTTGGGAATTTGTACAGATTTAGTGGTCTTGCTTTGCTTAGGCAGTTGGCTTGTAAGTCAGCTTCCAACTCTCTATCTCAAATCTGTTTGAACAACTACCTTTTTTTACTTAGTTCTTAATTCTACAGTAATTAGCTGCTTTCACTTTTTTTCTTCTTGCACTGTGTCCATACTCGACTCTCCAACACTACTAACGCTTTAGAATATTTATATAAAAAAAAATCTTTATATTTTAGTTTTTAGGATAATGAAAAATGAAAAAATAAGTTTATTTAAATGAAAAATATTTTTTAATTTAAAAAAGTGTAAATTATTTTGGAATTAAAGTTTTAACAATTCCATCCCAATCACTGCTAATATGATTTTTTTCAATAATAACCTATACTCAAATGTTTAAGAGAAGAATTATTTGAATTTTCAAAACAACACTAGTGAGTTCAAAAAAAAGGTCCAAAATTATAGCAATACTCTCTGCGGTGTAGTGCGGTATAATTTGACAATAAAATTATAACCAAATTGTGGATAGTGACAAATTTATTATCGGTAATCAAACTGCGGTTTAAATAGTTTTAACTTGTTAGTTAATTTAAAAATAATTTTAAATAATTATCAAATGTATGCATATAATATATAATATTATAACACTAATTTGCAACAAATTCTGCATCTCAAATATCACTCACATTTATTTTAATTTTATATTTCATTGGAAATAAATAAATATATATTATGTATATATGTATTAACTATGGCTAACGGTAGGGCTATACAAAATGCTACCTAATCTGCTAAAACCGCCTAATCCTCACCAATTCCTCCACTAACCGCGGATTAAATTTTGAAATTTATATTTGCCCTCAAAACCACTCCGTTATAGTTAATGCATACATTTTTTTTTTAATCTCTAATAAAATATCAAAATAAAAATGAGTGTGAGAGACATTAATGTGAAATTTGTTGCAAATTAGTAGTTATATTTATGAAAAATTAGTTTGTATTGTGTATATGAAATGTATTATGCAACTTATTGTTATATATTATGCAAATGGTTGATAATTGTTTAAGAATATTCTTCAAGCAACTAGCAAATTGAAAACGCCCCAACACTACAAGAAAAAGCATTTTTGCCGACCACTTTTAGTTACCAAAACTAATTTAGTCGCAAAAGTCACGGAATTGGGTACCAAAAAAATATTAGTCGGCAAAAGTCAACTTTTTAGCTACTAATTTTTTTTAGTAGGGGAATGTTGATTATTGGCTACTAAAAAAAATTTAGTAGCTAAAGATATTACAATTGGCGACTAAAACAATTTTTAGTAGCTAAACATATGACAATTGGCGACTAAATAAAAATTTAGTAGCCGTAGAGGTACCTTTAGCTACTAAATTGTTTGGTAGCCGAATGAAAATAAAAAAATTAATTTTTAATCTTTCCCGACCAAACTTTTGGTCGCCAAATGTCAAGTTTCGGCGACAAAATTTCTTTTAGTCGCTGTATACCTACTTTCGGCTACTAAATTGTTTGGTAGCCGAATGAAAATAAAAAAATTGATTTTTAATCTTTCCCGACCAAACTTTTGGTCGCCAAATGTCAAGTTTCGGCGACAAAATTTCTTTTAGTCGCTGTATACCTACTTTCGGCTACTAAATTGTTAGGTAGCCGAATGAAAATAAAAAAATTGATTTTTAATCTTTCCCGACCAAACTTTTGGTCGCCAAATGTCAAGTTTCGGCGACAAAATTTCTTTTAGTCGCTGTATACCTACTTTCGGCTACTAAATTGTTTGGTAACCGAATGAAAATAAAAAAATTGATTTTTAATCTTTCCCGACCAAACTTTTGGTCGCCAAATGTCAAGTTTCGGCGACAAAATTTCTTTTAGTCGCTGTACCTCTACTTTTGGCTACTAAATTGTTTGGTAGCCGAATGAAAATAAGAAAATTAATTTATTTTTTTTTATTTTTATTAAGAGGTTGTACACCCACCATCCAAAAATATTAATATCTTATTTTTTTTATTATCTCAAAATATTAATTTTTTTAAAAAATTAATTATTAAAATAATATGAATTTCTTATTTTGTCCTTTTTTTAAATCCATTAATAATACAAAAAGTACAATTATGACAATTGATATGTCTAAAAAAATATACTATCAAAAGGTAATTTTGAAAAATTAATATTTTTAAAATGTAATAATTGTATTATAAAAAGAAATTAAATTCTGAAAATAGATTATTATTTTTAGATGGAAGAAGTAGTCGGCTTTCATTTGATGGTTGAACACATCTTTTAATAATTGGGCCCTCACGCGAAAGTTATGCTAAAATGGGTAACTTGTTATTGGCTGTTTGTCGATAGTTTAACATTGCAAAAATTTAAAGGCATAGTTACAGGTCAGTCTGATAAATTTAATTTTTAATAATAAATTTATTATTTTTAAAAAGTACAATTAAACTATTTATACTTTTTACATCATCATATTTCAATAACACTAATAAATTAAGAATAAATCAAAACATATATTTAATAAAATTTTCATTTTAATAAATTTTTCAATATTATTACCAGTACTAATGAAATAATCATTTTACAGACACAAAACATATATTTAAAAAGTTTTTAAAAATTTTCATTATCAAAACGAGGGCTAAGTGTGTAAAACAAATTCACTCATGACTTATGAGTAAATAAATATGATTTGTAAGACTTATTTTTAAATTTATACTTTCTAAATATTTCTAAATTTTGTAATTTTTTTTTCACAAACTGAGTCATAAAACTCCAATAAAGTAAAAAGTGTAAATAATAAATAAAATTAAAAAATATTAATTTAACAAGCCTGATCTATTTTTCATTGACTCGAAAAAAATTAGCAGCAAATATTTGCTCTATTTTTCTCTCTTTTTGTCTATCTCTCGCTCATCTTTTGTTTCTCTCTCTTTTTCTATCTCTTCATCTCTCTCTCTCTCTTTCTCTCTCTATCTCTTTTTCTATCTACCTCTCTCTCCCTGTCTCTCTCTCACTCATCGCTCTTCTCTATCTCTCTCTGTCTACTTGTCTATTTGTCTATTTCTCTCTTACTATGTTCGTCTTGCTCACTCTCTTACTCCCATCTTCTCTATTTATCGAGCTCCTTCTCGATTTATCGATCCACTATAAGAAAATACACTTTTAGCAACCACTTTGTCTATCTCTCTCTCTCTCGCTCATCACTCTATCTCTGTCTCTCTCTCTCTCTCTCTCTCTCTCTATCTCTTTTCTTTATCTGTCTCTCACAAAATTAAAATATTTTTAAAATATTTAAATATTTAAAATATTTAAAAAATTGATTTGAATTAAGTTTTGAAAAGAGTTTTGAATTATCTGTCTTCTTTATTTATTGAGCTCCCTTTCGATTTATCGATCCACTACAAAAAAATGCACTTTTAGTGACCACTTTGTCTGTTTCTCGCTCATCACTCTGTCTCTTTCTCTGTCTCTCTATCTCTTTTCTCTATTTGTCTCTCACTCATCTCTCTCTCTCACCACCCACTTCTCTACCACATTTACCACTACTGCAAATGCCATTCAACTACCACCACTCTTATTTTTCTCTCTTTCACTCATCACTCTTCTTTCTCTGTCTGTTTGTCTATCTGTCTGTGTGTCTTTCGTTCATCTTTCTTCTCTTTATCTCTCTCATTTGTCTTCCCTCTATGTCTCTATTTTTCTGTTCTCTCTCTCATTCATCTCTTTTCGTTCTCTTTCTTTATATCTCTCTCATCGCTTGTTTCTCTCTATTTTTCTATATGTCTCTCTCTATCTCTTTCTCTCGCTCATCTCTCTTCTCTCTATCTTTGTGTCTCTCTGTCTATCACTCTCTCCCTCATCTCTGTGTCTCTCTGTCTATCACTCTCTCTCACCACCCATCTCTGCTATCACCTTCACCACTACTGCAAACACCATTCCACCACCACTATTACTTCTACTGTCGCTACTTCACCTCTACGACCACCATTACTACTACTATTGCCACCACTCTACTACCACCACTACTACTACTGCTATTACTACTACCATTACCTCTCTTTCACCCCTGCCACTCCATTTACACTACCACTACCACAACTTCACCACTAATCTCTTTCGCCATCACCATCACCACCACCACCACCACCACCACCACCATCATCTCTTATCTACCACCTTCACTACTGCTGCCGCTCCTTTTCCTCTACCACAAAAAATTAGTTCATGATATTTAGTAATAAAAAAAAGGGCCGCAGAAAAATATTTTTCATTGACTACAGAAAATTAACTTTTATTTTAGTGAAAAATATTTTTCATTAAAATATATATTACCCCTACTTCTACAAAATAAAAAATAATAATATTTTTTTTCATTAAAATAAAAATGAAACAAATAAATTTTCAATCTTAATAATTAAAAAAAAAAATTTTAAAATTCATTAACTACAAAAAATATATATATTTTAACAAAAAATAAATTTATTTAATTATTTTTTTATTTTTATTTTTATTTTTCATCCCCGCCCCTAAATTGGTCTTTTTGCTACATTTCACTTTTGGCTACAAAAAGTTTAGTCGGTATTGATTATTCTTTGGCGACCAAATTTAATTTTAGTCGCTGAAGGTAGAAACAATTTTTTTTTGTTTTAGAGGGAACTGAATATTGGCGCCCGCGCCCCTCTTTCAAACAATTTTTTTTTTTTTCAGATGAGAAGACAAAAATAGTTGCGTCATTTTCTTCTTATTCGGTTCAATCTCTTGCTGCTTTCACATTTCATCTATCAATTCCCACATTCCTCCATCAACTCTCTTCATTCCAAACCCTAATTCACTACTTTCGTTATCCATATCATCAATAAACTAAGTCACTGACAATCATGAATTTTCAAACCCTAATCAACGCAGATTCGATCTTCGAAATTCAATCAGTTTGGTTTGGGGAATTGGAGAGACGATGAGTGCTCAGAAGAAGAGGAATTTTCAGATAGAAGCTTTTAAACATCGGGTCGTGGTGGATCCGAAATACGCAGAGAAGACTTGGAAGATCTTGGAACATGCGATTCAGGAGATATACAATCACAAAATTGGTTGTGTTCTCTCTCTCTCTCCTTGGGCTCACTGCCTCCATTGCCTTGTTTCAACCACTTGCTCTTCTGGATTTCGAGTGATTCTCTGCCTAAACAGGCGATTGTCATCCTTCATTGGTAAGTCTCTCTCATTCCTTTGCTTTATTTCACTTACGGTTTTAGGCTCTAGTTTTTTGTTTTGTGCGATTGAACCCTATATAGCCATGTTCGGTTTAGTTTTTTCATTTGAGTTCGTGAAGTTGTTCTCCTCTTGAGTGCTTACTTTGTTTTATTTATTCCTACTAGATTTAGGATTTATTTTTACTTTTACTTT
This sequence comes from Camellia sinensis, assembly GCF_055761805.1. Lineage (NCBI taxonomy): Eukaryota > Viridiplantae > Streptophyta > Magnoliopsida > Ericales > Theaceae > Camellia > Camellia sinensis. The sequence continues at coordinate 17,453,986 of NC_138968.1, forward strand.
GTTTTTTTAAATTAGTTGTGTTGGTTGCTAACATTGTCTACATAGTTTATTACTTGTATTTATTTATTTTTTCTGTTGAGTATAATGTTGTTACTAATTGTGGTTGCTATTTGACGGATGATATTGGGATTGGTGGGATTGTTGATTGTTAGATCTTGTTTGGGGGTTATGATTGTGACTTTGGTGGGTGTTTTCTACCCTCTTGCTGGGATGTCTAAATGTGTCAGGTTGGTTTGTCATCTCTGTTGGAGCGTTGTTCCTGACACACAGTCTTAAGTTATGGCCGAATCCTCCAAAAGGAAAAAAGCTACTGCCTCCCGCTTGTCCTATAACTCTGATAAATTCCAGTCAAAAGAGAAGGCCAAATTGTTTTGGGATTTCTACGAGTCTAGAACTATTCACTTAGAAAGAAATGTATTCAAGTTTGTTAGAAATTAAGGAGTTGGACATATTCATCATTTAGTTTGTTAGAATATGACTGTTAGTTAGATTGCCTAGCATAAACATTTATACACACATTTTATTTTCCCCTCTTTTTTGTTTGACTTGAGAATTCAGGGTTTTCTAAGTGAGAATTCTCTTTTGTTAGATGTGGAGTTATCTCTCTTTGTTTCCTCCCCTCAATTTTATTTTGTGATTTTCCTGACTCTCTTTTCTTTTCTCCTTCCCTTCTTTTCTCAAATTCCCCCCACTGTTGCTTCTCCTTCTCCTTTTCTTTCCTTTCCTTCTTTTCTCAAATTCCCCTCCACTGTTGCTTCTCCTTCTGCTCTTTGCTCTATAGATATGCAGCTATTTTGAAATTTTATTGCCTTTTACCTTTACAAATTGTTGCAGGTGTACCCAGATGGGAAAATGAATCAGCATTTTGCAAGCTTAAAACCCTGGCGATGTAGTGGAAGTGAAAGGGTAAGACATACACATGAGCAACCAGTAGGCAAGTATTTTTTTGTATTTCTTCTTACCATTGGATCCATTTGGTTGATTAGAATGAGTTGAAATGGAATGAAATGGTCATTCTTGGACTCCACTTCAGAATGATTATTTCCTTATGATAGTGAATGATGATTATACTTTTAATGTGTTTTTTGTCATATTTTTAGTCAACCAAATATGGGAATGGATATTTTGATGGAATAATAATTACATTCCAATGAACCAAACACTACCTAAGTATTTAACAATTATTCATTTCAGTGTAAGAATTCAAATTGTAAATTCTAAAGGAAAAGTCTATTGCATTTGTGTCAAGCTTAATTAATTCCAAATGTTGGCTCTTCGTAAGCTACATATATGCTTTACATGCATATTCCTGCAGTAGATGTTGATTTTAAATGTCTATGTCTTTGGACAATTCTGTATGCTAGTGATGATAGGTTTTTGATTCCAATGCAACTTGATTTCCTTTTTTCTGTGGATACAAAGGGGGAATTTGATGGGTATTTATGTGTCATTGGGAAGCTTCATGGTGTATCTTACTCTTTCATAGGGGGTGTGTTTCAGTGTGCAAGTGATTGTTGGGTTTGTATGTTTCTGACCATGTGTATTGTTAGGCTAGTTGAACTACAATATTGAATGTCCAGTTGCCGTGGATGTTAGTGAGCCCATGTTGGTAATCCAAACCATTCAACTTGTAGGATTTCTTGAGTAGATTATCCATATAAAAAATTAATTAGATTGGACTTCGATAGTCACTTGGACCTGGAAGGAAGTTAATGTTCTGGATTTCTTGAGTAGATTAATGTTCTGGAAGGAAGTTTATGTCTTTTCTATCACTTGGAGGGATTTATCAAGCCCCCAAATCTTCAACACATTTCAAGGGATATATGTATATAACAAGAGAGAATGTTTGTTTGTTTTTAAAGTTATCTCAAATATACATGTGTATATATGGGGGAATGTTTGTTTGTTCGTATGCATTTATTAATAGATAGTTTTAGTATTTCAAAGACAAGATAAATGGTGATTGTCTGACTTATTTTTTGATTGATTTTTACATGCCATTGACAACTTCCAGAGTTGCTTGTGATAATGGGTTCTTTTGCTGTTGGGTCCACCTATTGTATAGTTGTACCTTGCTGCTTAAGTGGTAATGATCCTTTACTTTCTTCAGTGGCATTTCAACTCAATATTGGTGTCAAAAAGTGCCTATTTTTAACTACTTGATACAAAATTTGGAAGTCATTTGGAAGTCATTTTTGGAAGTCATTTTTAACTACTTTATACCAACTCTATTTCTGACTCGTTCGTGGTGATGTTTGCGTTTGTGCTTTGTATGAAATTCTACGGTTAGTCTATCGAGGCTAATCTCTATTGCGTTTGTGTACAGAGTCACAGAACCACCATCACAACCATACTATGTCAATCTTTGCATCAGCAATGTCTCTCTTCCTCACAATGGGTTTTGTGCACTGCAGACACCTAATTTCCACTCTGGTGAATCCTCTTTGATTCCCTCCTTCCTTACCTTGCTTATGATCTGTCTGGCCCAGTAGTTCTACTAGACTAGATAGCTAAATAAAATCACTTTAAGTTCTACTAGACTAGATAGCTAAATAAAATCTTCATGTATGCATTTTTTAATGGGTATCAATTTTTCATATCCTTTGTTTATAGTGTGGTATGTTCTTGGTGTAGGTTATTGATGAAATAAATACATTGCACTATGTATTTGGCTTATCAACTATTAACTCTTGGTTCCTTTGGGCAGACTTTGTTTTGAAACACCCTCTTGTTGCCAGTGCTGTTTTTGGATCCGCAAAGTTGTGGCAGCTACAACAAGTCCTGGATGCATTCAAGATGGAGTATGTTGCTGCTATTTGTAGTGTTTCGATGTTTTTCTCGTTTGTTTCTTTAGGTCTTCTTGTGTTTACAGTATTGAATTGGTTAATACACATACAGGAATCGATCAATTGATTGAAGACGGTCCGAAACTAGATTCACTGACGATTTCTTCCATTACCGTAGTGAACTGGTGATCTATTTTCTTCTAATAATAGTTTAGCATCTGCACCATGTTGCTTAATATGATTATTGCATAAGATCTTGGTCTTGTGTCTTGGTGCAGCGCCCCTTCTCTTTCTTTTGAGTTATTTTTCATGTGGGCTGTACAATTCAGATATAAGCTTATGCTGTAAATTTTCAATATGTGAATCTGTTTGCTTTATCTTGCTAATGAGAAAACTTTTGGCCATCTTTCATTTTAGCTTCAAAGCTTCCTCATTCACCAGGTTAATTTTATTTTATTGATTTGGAGTGTCTTTGCTTGTATTGTTGTTTTCTCATTGAATGGCATTGAAGTTCTCTTTCACTTCTGCTTTTTTGCAGAAAGATTCTAAATTCTTTGTTTTCATTTGTTTAGAAGTTCAATGTGAGACAATTAACTTGTTTCATGAACATGTAGAGCTTATATTTTATTGATTAGTATTTTCTTAAGTTGATGGTTGTCTCCCTTAGGTTTCCTATAGGTGGCTATGTCATAATTTTTTGCTGCCATCAAATGTGTCAAAGAGGTAAGAGCTCGTATAAGAAGCAATCATGTAAATTATAATTTATGCGCATTTTCTTTTTGCTAATAAATGGTTACTGGTTTTGGATATAGGTTGCTACAAGAATTTGTTGAAAAACATGGAAATGGGTTCTAAGTAGTATATACTTTGTTTGGATGGTGGAAGAATAAATCTTCAGTTTACCATATAAGGCTTGTTTCTGGGCCTAAACTTTCAGGTTAGAAATTTTATTAGAATGTCATGTTCATCCCATGATGATTAATTCTTATTCATGTGTTGTTATTATGTGTTCCTCTTCTGCAATGTCACTCTTACATATGTGCCTAAAGCATTGGTCTTTCTGTTTCTTCTCACTTCTTTGACCCTCATTCTTAACCGTCATATTGTTAATCTGGTGCTTTCAATTAGAACCACTACATCACTCATCACTTCCATCGGTGTGGATGCCCTTAGAATAATTCAAATATTGTACACATTTGAAGATATAAGCCTTTAAAATTTTTAGTTACATGCAGTTTGAAGATATTAGATATGGACTAAAATGTTGCTGCTCTTTACTCAAAAGTATGAAATTTGGGTAATATAAATTGTTCCTGTTTTACTAGGTTGTCTTTTGTCATTTAATTGAGGCTACCATGTATTGAAACTAACAATTATCATTCTCTAATATCTGCCTGGTAGAAATCCAAATGTATTTCTTTTCTTCTGAGAAATGTGAAAGATGAAGTTTTTCTTAATGAGTTTCTGTAGTTCTTAGTTATGGATAATCCTGTTGCCAACAGCAGGGAAGAAATGTTAATTTGGATTTGTCTTGTCTTGAGTTATTTGCAGAATCCAAACAAGAATTTAATGGCAATTACTCAGTTCAGGTGTATAGTGTGCAAGCTTGCATTCCAAAGTACCCAACAGCACTTTGGAATGCTGAATTTGTGCAGGCAGAAGAACTCTTGAGGCAGCCTTCCACAATTGATAATTGCTTGTGAGATAACAGGTATAGTTCTTCCATTTTGAGTTCATCAATTTAGTGTAGGGTGTTGGGTTGGTGCTTTTTGATGATTATGTTGATGGCATGGCAATGGCTTTACATTTTTAGTGATGAGGACTGTTATTTCATGTAGAATATTTAAATGTTGCTCATTAATTTTTTTTGACGAAATTGATTATTGTTGGAGAGTTTTTATCAATATTATTTGTAGAAGAAAAAAAATATTAGAAGCATGTATCCAGTTCCTACAGTGAAATTATGTCAGAGAGGCAAATTTGGGCTTCTAAGGAGACTATGAAGTCTTGAGCTGTGCATGTATCCTGTTCATACTTTATTAGGCCTCTACACTTGGTGATTGATTGCATATTTGGGTTATCAATAACACTGTCACTGAATTAAAATTTGTGGCAAGTGTGGATCTTAGTGGAGCTGCCCTACATGTCCATTAGTAAATCAAAAATCAATTCTTTCCCCTCTGTACTTTTTCTATTTGTATATGTATATTATTCCTTGTTACTTAGTAAACATTGATGCAGCAGATGTTGATAATGAATTGGCAGTTGTGGAGTATGTTGAGGACATCTACAAGTTCTACGAGTTAACAGAGGTAGTATTTTCGCTGAGGGAAAAGGATAATTTTGCTGAGGGAAAGAGCTGATTCCAAATGTAAGAGGAATTGGCAGCTTTTTGTTTTTTTTTTTTTGTTCAACAGACCCAAAATTGAAATCTTGTTAGAATTTTTTTTTTATTTTGTATTTAGTAAGAGCATTAAAATATCCAGATGTAAGAGGAATTTGCAGCTTATTTTGAATTTTTGTTAATATTTTGTAAACTTTCCACTGATATGTAATTTTCCTTTAGTAGTATTAGTTCAAATCCTAATCCTATACAATGTAAGCTAGGGGGCTGAAAAAATGGCCATGTGAGGTGCATATTATCCCTATGAATGGAAGTAGATGGAGAATGACATCTTTATTGATTTAATTTTTCACTAGCTTGACTTCCACTCACTCGTGCTTCACTAGCTTGACTTCGCTCAATTGTACTGTGTGGGTTGAGAAACATGGCTAGTGTGAATGCAATGGTCATGTTTTAATGTTTTAATGTTTTAATGTTGTGCGAAGGTATTTTTCATGTTTTAATCCTTTTTATTTTCTGATTACACTGAGAAGTTTGAATGGTCATGACCGCTGGACACATTGAAGTATTGCTAAAGTTTTGTTCATTTTTTTACCTTTCAGGTCACTTTGGGTATATAGAATTACCAATTCCAGTATATCATCCTTCCCATGTGAGCGAACTAAAGCGGTTGTTGAGCCTGGTTTGCTTTAAGTGCTTGAAGTTGAGAAGTGGGAAGGTAATGGATATGTTTATAGAAGGCTCCACGTAAAATCTATTTGTCATAAGTAATTAAATCCTTTTGCTTTCTTGATTGAGAGGGTAGCAGATTATTGTGTTGTGTTATGGTAAAAATTTGAAGCTCTCGGTGATTATAGATCATTCTGCCATAATATATCCTATATTTGATTATTTAATAAAGGAAGTTGGTAGACATTTGAGTGTGGTCACATATGTGGTGGCCCTTTTCTAAAAGTGTTGTGTGAATATCATTATTTTTCTATTGTTTCTCTGAGACATTTAATTTTATAAATTGTTTCTCTCTCCTTATTTTAACTAAAATGTAGAGTTAATTTGTGGAACTGATATCTCAACATAGAAGTGTTATATGTAAGAATATTTATGTCATTAACAGGGAAAGCTTTTAAGCCTTCTTAACATTTTATAGGCACCCAACTAATGAATTTTATTTTTTTTTCAGATGATTTTGGACATACAAATGTGGATATATAATTTTTTGACAATTACGGGAGGGCATTGTTTTTATACCTCTATTTGTATATATAGTGGTTTGAACAAATTAATTTGGTTATTCATGTATTATGTATGGATTTAAATTATTGACGTTGGATTAGACTTGGAGTGTATGGAATTTGTATGGATTATGTATGGATTATTGACCCTAATATATTTTAGTGTTGATGGATTATATTGTTTATACAGGGTACAGGTTGTAATTTAAATTATTGACGTTGGTTATTCATGTATTATGTATGGATTTAAATCATGGTTATTCATGTATTATGTTGAATGCTTTAATGGTTGATAATATATTTTAGTGTTGATGGATTATATTGTTTATACAGGGTACATGTAATATAAATGAATACAGGTTGTTTACAATTTTTTTTTTTTTTAAAAAAAAAAGAAAATTATTTGGCCACCAAATGTTTTGGTAGCCAAATAGGTAATCAAAAGTTTTGGCCACTAATAATTTAGTAGCAAAAACATAACCCAAAACGTTTTTGCCACCAAATAATTAGTAGCTAAAAAATTTGAGAATGAGAGAAATAAACTATTGGCTACTAAATTTTTTAGTCACAAAAAAAGGGTATCATTTGGCGACTAAAACTTTTGGTGGCAAAAAGTAAAGAAATGAATCTTAATAGGTTTTTGGCTACGAATAGTTTTAGTCGGCAAAAGTCACCACGCCTAAGGTAGAACTTTTAGTGACTAAATGGTTAGTAGCCAAAAGTTTAATAAAATGAAAAATAATATTTTTGGGGAATAAATTCTTTAGTCCCTAAATGTAGTAATGTTGTGACTAAAACTTATTCCCGACAAAAAGTTTTAGTCGCTGAAAATTTAATTTATTTTATTTGAACACTTTTGGCGACTAAATATTTAGTCACTTTTGGTGACTAATATTTTAGTCGTCAAAAGATAACCTTTGCCGACTAACCAGAGTTTAGTAGCCAAAACGTTCACTTTCAGCGACCAAAAATAGTTTAGTCGCCAATACTATAGCCGACAAGCTATAGGCGACGACTTTGGCGACAAAAAATATTAGTTGCTAATTTGTTTCGGCGACCAAAAATGGGGCTTTTGGCGACCAATATTTTGGTCGCCAAAAGTGGCATTTCCTGTAGTGCAAACTGCCCAAACCATGACTTGATTATTTGTCAACCTGCCATTCACAGTTTGGTTCATAATTTAACTCTTAAATTGCCCAAACTACATTGCGGACACCCCTAGTAGAAGGGGACAATTTCATAAACGGATTATAAATTTGAAATTAATATCAAATCAACTCGCAATTAGCAAGTGAATCGGTGCAAATTAAATAATTTTAGCTAATTAAACAATATTTTGCATAATCTTTACTCTCCAATTTGATCCTCTCCATTTTATTTATGTAATAAAAGATTTTCATTTCTTATCTAATGATTATGAAAAATGAATATAAATTTATAATTATTTAATAATGTTTGGTCCACAGCCCAAATTACATGGCACCAACAAAAGCAAAACAAAGACCCATGGCCCCGTTTGTTTTCAGAGATAGAATGGAGAGAACTGTTAGTGAGGGGACTACTAGTGAGGGGATTAAGAAAAATTGTGTTTGTTTGATAACCAATGGAGTAGTAATAGTTCATGTTTGTTTTGAGAGATAGGGATGGGATTAACCATGTGAAATTTCACAAATACCCTTTTTGCATATTATTAAATTTGGGCTTATACCAAGTAAAGAATAAATAAATTTTTACTCAATATTATTCTTCTTCTTTTTTCTATTTTATTTTTTTAATATTAAAGAATCTAATTATCAAAAAATTTATTTATTCAATGTTATTTAAATTTTTTTTTAATATTAATGAATCCAATAGCAAAGCAAATTTGCCACCCAATTAGTAGATTTGCACCCCATTTGATACCTCATTTGATAGAAATTATAATAAATTTCACAAGGCATCATTTTGAATTGTAATAGATTATTTTACAGGGCATCATTTTGCACCCCATCATTTTGATACCTCATTATAATAGATTTGCACCCCATTTTGCTCTTCTTGTATTATTTTACAGGGCATCATTTTAAATTGTAAAATTTTGTTATTGTATTATATATGTGTAAAAAAATTTAGTGAGATTTGTTAATTTATTAACAAAAAAATTCTTATCAATTATGGGGCGAACTAACAAAAATGAAATACACCTTTAACAAAAATTCTTATAAATGTAATCCTACTAAGATTATGCATTTTTGTAGTACTGGTTGCACCTATTTTTCTCATAAATGAGTGTCACCGAGCTTATAGGAGGTAGCGAAATTCAAGTCCAAAGCTTCATGACTTCCTTTTTCAAACCACCAGGTTGCTATACCATCCAAATTTCTTGGGCTTATCCTTGAAGATTCCCACAATTGGATAAAAGCACTCACTCCAAACCCTGTTGCATAACAACAATAATAATACATGAACTACGAATTTCTTTTCTCATGAACTGCATAATAATTCATGAACTGCAAATTTCCAAATTTTTTTTTTCAATAATAATACATGAACTGCATAACAACAATAATAACACATGAACTGAATAACAACAATAGCAACAATAACTCATGATTTCCTTTTTCTCATACATTCCAAGCCCTGCTGCATAACAAAAATAATAAAGGAGTCTTAAATAGATTGCAAGTTACAAAAACCAATCTTAACCAGCCCAACATAGGAGCAACATTTACTCAACAAAAAGACCATCATAAAGTATTGCAGTAGCAGAAACTACCTAACCTATAATATTTATGCATCACATAATATGTTACAAGTCATGTGGGAAACAAAAAGACCATCATACAGTAGATGCCACATTCAAATATGACATTCCAATAGCAAAGAAACCCACTCCATCTTGTCATTCTCATCTAAACTGAAAAACAAGTCAACTTTGTCTTCATCTTTCACTATCATAGATGCTGCCATCAATCTTTGGGTATTACTCATTGGCAACTTCAGAGGTTCTGCATTAACCAACCTCCTTTGTTGGGATAGGTCATGTGAATATTCTATCCTATGAGCAATCTCTGCCATTGTAGTATTAGTATTCTCAATGAATGAACCAAGATTTTTTGCCATCTCTGATAGTTCAGTGGGAATCCCCTTAGCAAGTCGAGCCCCTTTTTTCCTAGTTTTAGTAGAGTCAACACAGTTGGGAACATTACCTACAGTAGACATTGAGTAGTCCGTATCACCCATGTTCATACTAAACTGTTCAACAGGAGATTGTTCTCATTCTTTTGTAGTTGCATTTGCATCCTCCTTTTCCGTGGCTGCAACTACATTAGCAGGATCCTCAGCCAGTTCACCAGCCGCCCTATCCTTCCCAAATAGAATAAGCCAATCTTCATAGAACGGGAATGGCCTGTTTCGCATCCCTCTTGCATCCGGCACCCTCTACACAAGTGAATATCTAATTATTAAAAAGAACAAATTGATTTATAAGTACAGAGACATGCAAATAACAACATAAAAATGAGATTTACCCTGACATAGTTCTGCCATACGTCGTCAATATCAACAAGCACCATCTTTTGTTCATCATCCCAACCAAAACCACTTATGTTTAACATATCTTGAAGAGTGTTATATTGTTTCCTCCACAATTTAATCTTCAAGTCAATGTGAGGACTGGCTCGAAGATCAGTTCCAGGAAATGCACTTAAGATCTTTTTCTCACATTCATTGTAGAAGCCTGCCCTAAACTGATTATTATCAAGCTTTCACCTGGGATTACTTGCGGTTACATTATTTATGGTTGTAATGAGGAAAAGTTCCTCACGATGATTCCAAAACCTTCGAGGTTTCCTTTTCTTACGAGAACTAGTGGTTCCTGTGTCATCCATACTTATATATATGTGAGAGGGTAATTTTTTGGGAAAAATTGGACCGAGCTGTGAGTTGGGCTTTGTGGCCCAAAGTGTGAAGGAATCGGTAAAAAGCCGTAATGTTATTTCGGCTCAGGATAAGTATAGTTACTCCGGCCCAGGAGAAGTATAGTTACTCCGGCCCAGGAGAAGTGTAGTTACTCTGGCCCAGGAGAGGTATGGTTACTCCGGCTCAAGAATGTGTAAAGCAACTCCGGTCTGGTGGCAACTTGAAGTAAGTCCGGCCTTACATTTAGTCCGGTCGTGACACATTATGGATAGATCGGTCAGAGCTTGCTACTTGGAAGCTTGGTCTAAACACACCATGGTTGAACCTGAGAAAACCGAGGTAAGGAGGAGTAGAGGGAGAACCGAGCTAAGGGTAGTTCGGCCTACTCTGTGGCTCAGCATAGCCAGTTTTACTTCGGTCGTGTGATAGTTTGGCCATAGTGAAAACCATCCCACTTGGTTTGAGCAGTGGGGGGGGGGGGTGTAAAAGGATAAGCATTATCCTTTAGGAGTATGAATCCTAGAAGGACTCTACATGGAGGAGTAAAAGTCCTACTAGGATTGGGCCACTCGAAACTTATAAAAAGCTCACAACATCACCTTGGAGGAGGTAACATAACACAACATACAATTTTGCTTTCTGAACATCTTGAGCTTTGTCTATTTGTCAAGTTTTCTGACTTAGGCATCGGAGAGGTTTCCGGCACACACCCGCCGGCTAGCTCACGTTTGTGTTTTCAGGTGACAAAGCGACGTCGTACGGAGGAGCGTGGACTTAGTCAACAGGATTATACGAGGAGAATTATTTCTTCCCCGTACAATTGGCGCCGTCTGTGGGAAGAACAGACAAGAACAAAAAACCTCTTGACTAAGCTTCTCCTTTGCTCATTCAATGGCACACATTGAAGACATGCCGCAGTCCGCCATCGACGGACTAACTCCAGAAGGGGGCGCAAGGCGTGAAGGATTACCTTCTGTCCCTCCCATGGCGGACTTGGAACCCCAAAGACATACCTCCAGGAGGGATACTAGGGGAAGACGGACTCACAGCCCCCGTCAGTCCCATTCTCAAAGTCCCGACAGACAAAGACGGAGGATTGACTCTCAAGCTCTGGAAGATCGCGTGAAAGAGCAAGATGAATTGATAAAGAAGATGGCGGCGGACATGGAGGCCTTGAAACGCCAGATGAAGAAAAAAGAAGTGGCGACAGGAGAGGGGCGCAAAAACAAGACGCCCCCTCGCCACTCAGAAAATCGTAGTAGGAATACTACACCCTCACAAGGAGAAAGCAGAAGCCTCAGGACAGGCGACACTCAATCCTTGTCTTCCAGAACTCGTCACTCTAAGTCTGAGAGGATGAGATCTGAGAGATCATACACTGAAGGAAGCACGTATTGGCCTTCACATTCACACCAAACTAGATCTAGACAGACAGAGCTGCCCAGGTCATCCGACTTACGAACCGTGCTCGAAGAAAAAGCACGATGCAAGGAGGATGCCAGGGCAAGGGATCCACACCGAGTTTCTGCCTTACAGCGGTTGGCTCCTCGGACGCATGGAAGCGTCGAGGTTGGAATGCCAATACCGCGCCCTGCCTACGAACCAACGGACAAAGCCTTAGCAAGACTACAGACTTCGCCGTTTGTTCCAGCAATCGAGAATGCCCCCCTACCATCAGGCTTCCTTCAGCCGAAATTCACTACATATGAAGGGAAGACGGACCCGTACTCACACCTAAGCCACTTTCGCCAGGTCATGGCCGTTTACAGGCGAAACGAGGCCTTAATGTGCATACTCTTTCCATCAAGCCTTGGCGACCTAGGCTTGACTTGGTTTGAAAAACTCCCAGAAGGCAGCATAGCCTCTTGGGCTCAATTGGCAGAAGCATTTGTAACAAGGTTTCGAACAAACACTAAAACGCCGGTGGAGATAGACCAGTTACTCTCCATCGACATGGGGGATAAAGAGACCCTTAGATCCTACAACAGTCGTTACTGGGAAACATTCAATCAGATTGGGGACTGCCCCACCAATCTAGCCATTGCGCAGTATAAAAGAGGCCTGCCAGTCGGAAACAGACTAAGGGACTTTATCACCATGACGCCACCCCTTACCATGGAAGCCCTGATGGAGAGAGTGCATCAGCACATCAGGGTAGAAGAGGATGGCGCACGTGCCAAAGCAAAATCAAGTGCAATCGCAGTACCAGAGAAGAAAATCTCAGCGAAGGTCAACACGGTAGACCGAAGTAACAGGAACGGACGTGGCAAACGAGCTAATGGAGAGGACCCAGACAAGAGATGGTTGAGAATCCGCACTGCCATAACTACGGTGTTCCAAAAACCAATATATCGGATCCTGAGCGAAATAAGAGACGAGCCTTTTGTCAAATGGCCAGCCAAATTGGGAGAAGCTCAGAAAGACTACGACGACAGATCACGGTGCACCTTCCACAAAGAAAAGGGGCACCGAACTGAGAATTGCACGCCACTGAGACAACACTTGGAGGAATTGGTGGCAGCAGGCCACTTGGACAAATATATTGAAGGGGGGACGCAACCAGCCCTCCAAGATCATAATAACCATCCCAACGGAATGCCAATCGATGCACCACCTCAAGGTATTATCAATGTCATACATGGAGTTTTTGAACCTGAGCGCGTATGCGAGCTCAGAGGTTCAATCAAAAAGGCTGAGCACTTTAGAGAAGTGCTAGGTGCCCAACCTACCACCAAGAAAGGGAAGACAGAAGCAAAAAACGTCATGTCTTTTTCGGATAAAGACCTGGATCGAATATACTGTCCTCACAATGATGCTCTGGTTGTCACTCTCCAAGTCAAAGATTTTGACGTCAAGCGGATTCTGATCGACTAGGGTAGTTCATGTGAGATCATGTACTACGAAACATTCAAACAGTTAAAGCTGCAAGACAAAGACTTGGCGCCTGCAGTTTCTCCCCTAATTGGATTCAACTCCATGCCAGAATGGCCCGTCGGCAAAATAATTCTTCCGGTCAGAGCAGGAAGTGTAACAAAACAAGTAGAGTTTTGGGTGTTAAAGGTCCCCTCCACTTACAACATCATCTTGGGCAGAACATGGCTGCATGCCATGCGTTCGGTAGCGTCATCATACCATCAAGTAATGCGGTTCCCCAACGACACCGGTATAATTGAAGAAGTCTATGGAGATCAGATCATGTCAAAACAATGTTTCGCCACGGTGAATGGCAGCCGCGCTGCCAAAGGATATGTTCATTCGGTGGAAGAACCAGAAAGTAATGAACTATTCGCGGACGTCGGTAAAGAGGCTGATCAGAAAGCGGTGGAGGACTTGGTGGAGGTAAAAATAGATGAGAAGAACCCGGATAAGTTCTTCTTGCTTGGCTCATCGTTGTCCAGCACTGAGAGATTAGAGGTCTTGGAGTTCTTGACCTCTAACATCGAAGTGTTTGCCTGGACACCTTACGACATGCCAGGCATTGATCCAAACTTCATCAGTCACCAACTCAATGTCCACCCATCCGCCAGACCAGTCATTCAACACACACGCAGATCGGCACTCCACCACGCCGAAATAGTGGCAGAAGAAGTAGGCAACCTGCTGGAGGCAGGAGCAATTAGAGAAGTACACTATCAAAGATGGATCTCCAACACAGTGGTAGTGCCAAAGAAAAATGGCAAATGGCGAGTCTGCGTCGACTACAAAACAGTCAACAAGGCCTGCCCAAAAGATAGCTTTCCGCTACCAAGGATAGATCAACTGGTGGACCTAACGGCAGGGCACAACCGACTTAGCTTTCTGGATGCATACAGAGGCTATCACCAAATCGCCATGCATGAGCCAGACCAGGAGGTCACGTCTTTTACAACCCCAAGAGGACTATACTGTTACAAGGTCATGCCCTTTGGCCTAAAGAACGCAGTTGCAACATTCCAACGGATGGTCACCAAGATGTTTGAACAATTGTTAGGCAGAACAATGGAAGCTTACATCGACGACATGGTGGTCAAAAGCAAGGATGAGAATGACCATCTTAAGGACCTAGGCGAGATGTTTGAGATCCTGAAGAAGCACAAGTTACGACTCAATGCGTCCAAGTGTGCATTCGGAGTAGGATCTGGAAAATTCCTAGGCTTCCTCGTGACCAACCGAGGTATAGAGGCAGACCCCTCTCAAATCAAGGCAATCTTGGAGTTGGAGAGACCAAACTCAGTCAAAGAAGTACAGCATCTCACCGGCATGGCGGCTGCGCTCAATCGGTTCATAAGCAAGTCATCAGACAGATTACGACCATTCTTCCAAGCTTTAAAAGCCAAGTTTGAGTGGGATGAAGAATGCGATCAAGCTCTGGAAAGCTTGAAGGAGTACATGTCTTCCCCACCACTTCTTGTTACTCCAATACCTGGTGAAGAACTCTTTTTGTACCTGGCAGTCTCTCAGCACGCAGTTAGCGCAATGTTGGTTCGTGCAGAAGGAATACAACACTTGCCCATCTTTTATGTCAGCAAGACATTGTTGGAAGCCGAAACAAGATACTTGCCCTTAGAGAAACTAGCATTAGCATTAATGATGGCATCCAGAAAATTGGCACACTACTTTCATGCCCACACCATAGTCGTCCTCACAGCTTTTCCATTAAAAGCTTTGTTTGAGAGGGCCAACTTTTCTGGGCGCATCTTAAAGTGGGCAGTAGAGTTGGGACAATTCGACATCAAATTCCAACCCAGAATCGCAGTAAAAGCCCAATCTTTGGCAGACTTCGTCGCAGAATTTACTCCTGGTAGTCATCACATCTGCCCAGTCGACCTAACTGACACCACCGAACTAGGGACGAAAGTTGACGCCGGAATAGCGCAACCCCTAGTAGAAGGTAGTCAATCAAGTACCAAGGCAGACCATACTAAGGACAACAAGGAAGAGACAAACAAAGGCTCAACAACCATACAATCAGAGGATGTAGAGCAGACAACGGGCATGGACCTTGAAGAAAACACCATTCTTGACCCCACCACATCATCTGACCCCTCTACTTGCTGGAAGTTATTCGTTGGAGAGATGTGGAAACTCTTTGTGGATGGAGCATCCAACCGACATGGTGCAGGGCTTGGCATAGTCCTCATCTCTCCAGACAGCCTGGTTGTAGAGCAAGCAATCAACCTTGGCTTCCCAGCATCCAACAATGAAGCGGAGTATGAGGCGCTTCTCGCAGGGCTCAAGTCAGTATACTACATGAAGGCCACCGAACTAATGGTATACAGTGACTCTCTGCTGGTGGTAAACCAAATTTCTGGCGAATATGAAGCAAAGGATGACAGAATGGCCAAGTACCAAGAGTTGGTCAGAACAGAGATCAAGAAGTTTGATGTAGTAAGGATAGAGCAAATTGGCAGGGAGGAAAACAACAGAGCGGACGAACTAGCAGGCTTTGCTTCAATGGCAGATACATCCATCCCTCATCCATTACTCCTCGACTACTTACCAAGACCAAGCATAGAAGACCCCGAAGCAGAAGAGGTATATTGCACATAATTAGGCCCCTCTTGGATGGATCCCATCATCCTATTCCTAAAAGACGGCATCCTACCAGAAGAGAAAAAAGAAGCCAGCAGAATAAGAGCAAAGTCGCAGCGATTTTGGCTATCTCCATCTTTGGCACTTTACAAGAAGTCATTCTCAGGGCCTTACCTAAAATGTGTTCATCCCAGCAAAGTAGAAGCATTCTTGTTCGAAATACATGAAGAAGTATGCGGAAGCCATCAAGGGGGAAGGTCGCTAGCTTACAGGGCCATTTCACAAGGTTATTGGTGGCCATACATGCAGGCAGACTCAGAGAAATATGTGAAGAAGTGTGAAAAATGCCAGAAATTCGCACATCAAATACATCAACCAGCCAGAGAACTCCTACCATTGACTAGCCCATGGCCTTTCGCAATGTGGGGTTTGGACATCGTAGGACCACTTCCAACAGCGCCCGGCGGCAGGAAGTTCTTTCTCGCGGCAACAGACTACTTCACAAAGTGGGTTGAAGCAGAATCATTGGCATCAATCAAGGAAAAAGATGTGAAAAAGTTCGTCTGGCAAAACATCATCACTCGATTTGGCATACCAAAGGCCCTAATCTCAGACAATGGCACTCAATTCGACGGCAGAATCTTCAGAAGCTTTTGTGAAGAGTACAAGATAGAGTTCTACAATTCTACACCAGCATATCCTCAAGCGAATGGCCAAGCAGAAGCATCAAATAAATTCGTCTTAGATGGACTAAAGAAAAGACTAGAGAAGGCAAAAGGCAAATGGGCAGACGAACTTCCTCATGTTTTATGGGCATACCGCACCACACCTCGGCGATCGACAGGGGAAACACCATTCTCCTTAGCTTACGGAATGGAAGCAGTAATCCCACTAGAAGTTGGCCTCCCCACAATTCGAAGCGAAAATTTTGATCCAGACTTAAATGGAGAAGCCATAGCTTTAGAACTCGACCTTGCAGAAGAGAGAAGAGAAAGAGCACTGGTTCACATCGCCGCATACCAACAAGAGTTAATCAGAAAATACAACAAAAAGGTACATCCAAGACAATTCAAGATCGGCGATTGGGTACTGCGCAAAGTAATGGGAAACACCTTGATCCCAGGAGATGGAAAGTTAGGGCCAAACTGGGAAGGTCCTTACAAAGTGGTTGGGTTAGCAGGCAAAGGGGCATACCACCTAGAAGACAAGGATGGCAAGGCAATCCCTAGGCCATGGAATACGACCAATCTCAAGTTATTTTACTTTTAGCTTTTCTTTTTCAAACATATGTAATTTTTTCTTCCATCAATAAAACAAGCAATTCTTTTCAGCACAAGTTGTTCTTTGTAAAGATTAGCCTTAGTATAGATTAGGTATATTGCAAGCATTCTATTCTAAGTTAGCTGGAAAAACTAACTTAGAGGTTGGCTGGAATAAACCAACACCCCTCCTAAGCCCAGGATAAAGATCCAGGCTGCAGGACGTTTGGTCGGAATAACCAAACATTGTTCTAAGTTAACTGGTAAAAACTAACTTAGAGGTTGGCTGGATTAAACCAACACCCTTCCTAAGCCCAGGATAAAGATCCAGGCTGCAGGACGTTTGGTCGGAATAACCAAACATTGTTCTAAGTTAGCTAGAAAAAACAAACTTAGAGGTTGGCTGGATTAAACCAACACCCTTCCTAAGCCCAGGATAAGGATCCAGGCTGCAGGACATTTTGGTCGGAATAACCAAACATTGTTCTAAGTTAGCTGGAAAAACTAACTTAGAGGTTGGCTGGAATAAACCAACTCTTGTTACTCTTCAGCCGAAGTAAGGGAATGGCTGAAGAGTGGTTGGCTGAATAAACCAACACTTGTTACTCTTCAGCCGAAGTAAGGGAATGGCTGAAGAGTGGTTGGCTGAATAAACCAATAATTATTACTCTTTAGCCAAAGTAAGGGAATGGCTGAAGAATAGTTGACTCTTTTACTCTCCAGCCGAAGTAAGGGAATGGCTGAAGAATGGTTGACTCTTTTTACTCTCTAGCCGAAGTAAGGGTATGGCTGAAGAAGTGGTTGGATGGATTAACCAAACCCTGTGTACTCCTCAGCCGCAGTAATTATGTCGGCTAAGGAGTGGTTGGCTGGTAAGCATAGTTTAAACAAGTAAAACCGAAATAACAGTTGGAATTATAGAAAGACATTTCAAGTGTAAGCATACACATCAACCGAAGTAAGAGTTCAAGCAAGTTTTCATTTCATTAAAAGTCAAAATAGGAACATAGGAGGGGCCGCAGCCCGGTTACAAAGCAAAAAGGCAACAAAAAGAGAAAAAGTACAAAGTCAAGAGAAAAGATCTTCAATTTCGGCATCAAATGCGGCATCAGCATCAGCAGGAAGATCGGTTTCAGGCCGAAGCTTGGTGTTGGCAACGAGAGTGGTTTCGGTCGGAACCACGGTTTCAGCTGGTTGTTCAATTGTTAGATCCTCCACCATGGGCTCTGACCGAACCACCTCATCGACGTTGACAATCGGAGTATCCTCAGAGGCAGAATCTTCATCAGAATCTGAGCCTTCAAGAAACTCCTATTGCTTGGCATTCGCATACTCCAAGAGGGAGTTCGGTATGAAGTAGGCTGGAGGGTTGAAAATCTCGGTCTGAGGATCATGACCGAGCTGCTCAACGGCCCCCCTCCAGCCGCACTTAAAGAACAGATCTTTGGCAGCATCGCACTGTTTGACATAAGCATCCTCTGCCTTCTTATAACCCTTCTTGTAGCCCTGCTTTTCTGCCCCCTTCGCGCTATTTTTCAGTTGAGTTATTTCGGTATCCTTTCTCTTTTCAAGCTTAACCAACTCGCGCAGATACTTGTCTTTCATAGCGATGGCGGCTTTCTGCTTCTCCGCTTCAGCCGAACTAACCAGATCGGCAAGCCGGCCGTTTTCTGCTTGAAGCTCGGCCATTTTCTTTTCGGCTTCTTCTAGCTCAGCCACCTTTGCTTCGGCTTCCGCCATTGCTTGCCTCGTGGTTTTTCTAAGCTCCAGGACTTTTCGGTAAGTAATATTATTTTTCTGCAAGGTCTGACAAAACGAAGACATCTCTTGAGCCGAAGTAAAAGTTGGGAAAATCAGACACAAAAAGCGGACAGAGTGACTTACCAAAATCATGGACTTCGACGTGGACTGAATTGACTTCATTTCGGTGTTTAATTGCTTTAGGTGGTGCTCCATGTCCTTGGGGAGGCAGACACTTTTGGCCAGGTTAAAGGCCAATTGATGATCTTTTTGAGCAACAACCGAATCAGAATCTTTGATATCTCGGTCGTTGAAGGTTAACTTCGGAGCCCATTTGGAAGATTTTGCTGGGTCAGTTTGCTCCGGTTGGATAGGTTGAGGACTTTGGGGGATGGATTCAACCTCATCGACAAGTTGCTGTTCGGTCGATGTAGATCGGGCGCGTTTAGAAGGGCGAGATGAAGAAGGTTGCTGAGAAGGAAGAGCCACAACGGCAGGCTGTGTTTGTATGGATGGCTGTACTTCGGCCCTGGTTGTTGCGGTCAGAAGGGCCCTAACTCTGCTTTTCTTTGGCATCTCTTCTTCAGCTGTTAGTGGGACAAGTCGTATTTCGGGCAAGTTTGGGTCCGGTTCAGGTGCTTCCTCAAGAAAGAAATCGGTCACTCGGGCTTTTCGACGACCGCTATATCTGTAGGTCGGCTCAAAGTTTAAAAGTTTAGACCAACTTCTTTCTTTAACTCGTAATGCGGCTCGGAGTATGTTCAGACTTGGGTAACTATAGTAGGAAGCAAGATGAGCTAAGTCTGCAAAAAGGATACAACTGTTAGATCGGTTATGACATCCGAAACCAAAGTACAAGAAAAAACATACTTAAAACTGAGGTAAACTCTACCAGGTTTTCCTTTATTCCAGTTAATACTTCGGCCTGGGATTTGGGCTTGCTGATCTTCAAAATTGCCCGATACCCAGAAAAAGTCATCATCATTAACGTCCTTATCCGGCGTGTCTTGTATTATCTTTTCTCTACGGCGGCGTATCCTAAGGTAATAAACCCAGCCATCTTCTTTGGAACCTATGGAGTACTGGTGGAAGATTTCGGCTAAACCGAGGTTCAGGCCTGCTTGGCGGTTTAGCTCGGCTATAACCATTATTATCCGGTATGTATTAGTGGATAGCTGGGTTGGGCATAGTCTGGTTTGCCTCAGAAATTCACAAATTAAAGGCTGAATTAGGAACCTTAGTCCGCTCTCTATTATTGAAAGCAGGGTAAAGGACACAAAGCCTGCCTCACCCCAGGGTATGATATCCTTCTTGGCTAGGGTAAGGCGTATGTCGTCTGGAATGCCATAATCCCTTCGGAATTCGGCCATGCCACCAGGGGTCTCTACCAAATACCTATACTTACCCATTTGTTGTATAAATTATTAATAAGTTAGTTCGGTTGGAAGATTGGACTCAAGTAGCTCGGTTGAGCACAAGTAGGAATGCCTGGGCAACCTAAGTCTGCAAAGTAGAAAACAAAGGGGTTAAGCACAGATCATAGGACCGTGCTACAAATTAAAAACAAGGTAAAAACGCCCTATTTCGGCTTTACGGGCAGGTGATATCTCGGTTTGGCAAAAGGTTTGGTAAGCTCGGTTTGAGCAGGTTGCTTATTAGACCGGTTCACCGTCTAGGGGCAGCTTTCTTAGTTCGGTCTAAAAAACTAAGAGAGCCGGCTTAGCCCCTAGGCCTAAATCGGTTGAACTATGTGTTTTGTTACTTCGGTTGAGCCTCTAGGGGCAGCTTTCGGAGTTTTGATATAGAAACTAAGAAAGCTGGCTTAGCCCCAAAGGCTTAGCTCGGTTAATGACTAAGGTTCCTAGTTTATTGAGTTCAGACTTCGTTCGGTGATCTTATTTCGGCTAAGTTGAATCGGAAATTTATTTTTCAAAGCTGCTGTCATCTTACAAGTTCCAGTTCGGTCAATTGTCTAAGGTGATTTTCCGCTGTAGCACAAAAACAGTATCCTAGTTCGGTTGGGGCAAGATTTTGGATCAGAGACTAATTTTCTACAAACATAGTCCATACACGCATGGGTTCTATTGATTTTCTTATGAGAGTACAGAAGCAAAAACTAAAATGTGCAAACATGTTTCGTAAAAACATAGAAAGCGGTAGGAAGAAAAGCGAAAACAAGTTTTTAGGGACTTACCAGAGGAAGAAGAAAGCTGAAGAGAGGAGAAACAGCACCAGCAAAGAACACCAAGCTCAGGGATCTCAGGGGTTGGAGAAACAGAGGCACACAGAGAAGAAGATGAACAGAAAAGGTGAATGAACTCAGGAAATAGAGGGAGTGTTTTATGAAAAGGATGAGAGAGAAAGGGCGGGACTATTCGAAAATTTCGTAGTACGAGGGCAGCGTGATAGCTGCCCCCAGCCTATCAGAGCCCGCCACGTGGCAATGGAAAGGGAAGCGTTACAGTCGTGATTGAAGAGACGTTTTGACCGGATAAAACAGAGCTCGGAGTAAAACTAGCTCGGCTGGATACGCTGAAGGGTTTTTTTTAGCTCGGCTGGAAAGGCTTGTAGAACTTCAGCTCGGTTGGAGGACTTGTAATCTCAATCATACTGTGCAGATTAAATTAAGGGGCAATTGAGAGGGTAATTTTTTGGGAAAAATTGGACCGAGCTGTGAGTTGGGCTCTGTGGCCCAAAGTGTGAAGGAATCGGTAAAAAGCCGTAATGTTATTTCGGCTCAGGATAAGTATAGTTACTCCGGCCCCGGAGAAGTATAGTTACTCCGGCCCAGGAGAAGTGTAGTTACTCCGGCCCAGGAGAGGTATGGTTACTCCGGCTCAAGAATGTGTAAAGCAACTCCGGTCCGGTGGCAACTTGAAGTAAGTCTGGCCTTACATTTAGTCCGGTCGTGACACATTATGGATAGATCGGTCAGAGCTTGCTACTTGGAAGCTTGGTCTAAACACACCATGGTTGAACCTGAGAAAACCGAGGTAAGGAGGAGTAGAGGGAGAACCGAGCTAAGGGTAGTTCGGCCTACTCTGTGGCTCAGCATAACCAGTTTTACTTCGGTCGTGTGATAGTTCGGCCATAGTGAAAACCATCCCACTTGGTTTGAGCAGTGGGGGGGGGTGTAAAAGGATAAGCATTATCCTTTAGGAGTATGAATCCTAGAAGGACTCTACATGGAGGAGTAAAAGTCCTACTAGGATTGGGCCACTCGAAACTTATAAAAAGCTCACAACATCACCTTGGAGGAGGTAACATAACACAACATACAATTTTGCTTTCTGAACATCTTGAGCTTTGTCTATTTGTCAAGTTTTCTGACTTAGGCATCAGAGAGGTTTCCGGCACACACCCGCCGGCTAGCTCACGTTTGTGTTTTCAGGTGACAAAGCGACGTCGTACGGAGGAGCGTGGACTTAGTTAACAGGATTATACGAGGAGAATTATTTCTTCCCCGTACAATATGTATATCATAAGTTTATATCATAACACACATGTCAATCATAAATAACAAATCAACTTACACAATATTTGTTACAAATACCACACAAAAACTAAACAAATATTGTTCGAATTACATGGCATAATAAACTCTCACTATTACATAAAAATCATCCTACAACTCTAATTTATTGACCTCTGCTTGCTTGTCATTCATTAAACAATTGGGTTGCCAAGGCAGTTCTCCATTCACTCCATTGATCAGATGCTTCAACAACATCAATCATTTCATCTCCTAATTCAGTAGCTGGAGGAGGACGATTCATTTCCACGTTCTCATCATCATCAAGATCCATAGGCATTTCACGTTGTATGAGATTGTGGAGAAGACAACATGTAGTGATAATACGAAATTGAGTCTTGATTGGAAAGTAAGAATAAGTCCTCAATATTGCCCACCTCATTTTAAGTAGTCCAAAACACCTCTCAATGACGTTACAAGCAGAAAAGTGCCTCATGTTAAAAAACTCTTGTGGAGTTGTTGGGGCACCCCCTTCTCTCCATGTGGAAAGATGGTAACATTGTCCTCTATATGGTGCAAGAAAACCCTCCCCATTTGTGTAACCTGCATCTACGAGATAGTAGTAGCCTGTAATTATGTAAGATGGTTTCACTATGTATGTAACAAAATAATTGTTTAATAAAGATATAGTATACTTATATATATAACAATATATAATTATCATACCAGTAGGGACTTTCAACCCATTGGGTCTACTGACAGCATTTCTAAGCACCCTAGAGTCAAAAGCAGATCCTTCCCATCCAGGCAAGACATATATGAATTGCATGTCTTAGGAGCACACACCCAATACATTTGTGGCAATTTCTTCCTTTCTTGTTCTATACCTTGGTTTGTCTATTGCAGGGGCAAGAACTTAGCATAGGTTCCATCTAAAGCACCAAGACAATTCTAAAAATAAAAAATATTATAAAATTAATATAGGAAATACAAAAATATAATATACTAATTAAGCGAAGTTGTATATATATTGTACCTGAAAACAACTCCACCTATCATCTGTACAATTAGCAGTTATTGGTTCAGGCTTCTTAAGGAGGAGACCATGGAGGCGCAACACAGCCTTGAGAACATTATTGAAGTGCTTACTAACTATTTGACCACTCTGCATGAAATTAAATTTAATTTTGCTGTTCTTAGTGTGATGTGCAAGCACATTAAAAAACATTGCTACTTGCTCCTCTAAAATGACATACTTTAAATTAGGCAATCCAACACTTCGCACCAACCCACATAAAAGCATGAAAGTACACCTATTCATCCGAAGTTGGTCATGACAATTTATGTCACCATCGTTGACCAATTTATTCAAATGGTCAATTTGTTTTCCATAGGGGTGAGGTGATCCAGGTAGTTGCAATCTAATTTCTTTCTTCTTGAATGTAGCATGTAAAACCACTATATACATAGCACATGCATAATTAATAGATGGAACAACATGTTGGAGAGCTACAAATTCCTCTATCGGGTCCTTTCACCCTTTCTTAGTGGCATAATTATTATCCATCTACAAAAAATGAATAAACAATAAGCGGCTAAAATTAGCATAGAAAGTAAAACAAATAATAGACAATAGTATTAATTACCAAGTGGAGCATTGTTCAAATTTTTTCATACCACATGTTAACAATGTGAAAGTAGTATTAATTTCCTATAGAAAAGAAATGGAAAAGATCATAAAAAATAAAACATAAAGAAAAAAACAAATAATTTGGTGCCACACAAAGTTAGCACTACATTGATGCACAAAGACATCAAAGAAAATGAAAGATATTTATTTTCAATGGAAACCCAACCTAAAATATGCATAATTCCCTCTAGTTCAACTCAAGTGAATGTATTGTGCAGGGTGTATACTTTAACAAAATCATGAGGATGAATTGTTTACAACCATATTGGTGTAATATGTGAAAGTGCTCTTCTTCATGTCATTCAACCCTGCAGAAATATGCATAATTTCATTTAGTTCAATTGTGAGAATGAATTCTTCATGTCACTCTGCCCTGGTGCAATATGCATAATTTGCTTTAGTTCAACTCATGTGAACTTTTTGTGCTGGGAGTATGCATAAATCAAGGATAAATTGTTCACAGACATATTGGTGTGTGAAATTTTTTGTGAATAAGATAAACAGATATCACAACAATAATCTACTTAATTTTGCTCCAATGACCAAACGCAATATTCATAAAACCTAAATATAAATAAAAATTACACAAAGATGAAGAAAAACACTAATCTTGACATACAAAACCACTCCCAATCTGAAATTCAACTTTTGCAAATTCACAAATTGAATGACAAATAAGAGAACATGTAGTGATTCAATGAGAAATTCAACAAATCTTCGAGGGTTCGGATCAAATTGAATGGTGATTATGATTTGATAGATCTAGTAATTAGGGCAAGCATCTGCTTCAACTAATAAGAACATTAGAATTGAAACATGAGGCCTCTAGTTGAAAACTGAATTCAATTTCCCAAAAACCCAATTGCACAAAAGAAATGCAACTCCAGACTGAAACAAATATCTTAGAAATCCACAGAATTATAATAACAAATCATATCAGATTATGGGCAAAACACAAACCTTCCTGAAAAATTAATGGGAATTGAAACCCAAACTCTGATTTAGAAAGAATAATAGCATGAGGGAATATTAAACTAATGATAACCGAATAATTCTATTCAAAATTCTTAATTTGCCCAACCAACAGAACCAAACCCAACTGATATATATATTGAAATCAAACCAATATATATATATATATATATATTAAACTAATGATAACTAATAATTTTATTCAAATTCTTAATTTGCCCAACCAACAAAACCTAACCCAACTAATATATATATAGAAATCAAACCAATATATATATATAGAAATCCATATATATATAGAAACCAAACCCAACTCCAATTGAGATCAAACCAATAGATATATATATATATATATAGAAATCCATATAAATATATATATATACATATAGATGAAACTGCCAAATCTTTTCATAAAACCCAATATGAATTCAAAACAATTACAATCAAACTACATATATATACATTTTTTAAATATAAAAATTCATATTTTTCAAATTCCCACAATTAAGAAATTCACTCTAATCTCTCATTTCGATTAATTGATTTGAAAATCAAAAGCGAAGAAAACAACAAAACAATAATGAGAACGAATACTTCAATTCCAAAGACAATTAAATGATTTGTGTATGTATGTATGTATATATGTATATATATATAAACAGTATGGAAGATTGAGATGTGGATATAAAAAGAAAAAAAAATTACCGGCAGATGCTTTAAAAAATCTGAAGATCGAAGATCTGAAGATGAGAAAGAGCTAGGGCACACTGTGAAGGAGAGAGAACTTCTTTTTGCTTCTCCTTCTTGCTGTTGTTGCTTCCAAGGATGAGTAAGGCAGACTTCAGATCGAAAATTTGAAGAAGATGAGAGCTTCTCTTTGCCTCTCCTTCCTCATGTTGCTGCTTCTTCAAGGATGAGCTAGGGCAACGATGGGTAAATAAGTAATCTCTCTCCTAATACCAACAGACTAAATTTTTAATACCAACGCTTGGGGCAGACTATGAATCCTGTTAGCAAGGCCCATCTTTAAGCATCCGGTTTATCAATCCGTTCTCCAGCCCTACAAACAAACAGAACATTAAGTGGGCCCCACCTCTATCTTAATCCCCTCCCTTCTTCTATACCCCAAAACAAATGGGGCCCATGTGTTTCTTCGCTCTGTGTGTCTACACCAAGTTACCAAGGGTCCTCTCTCCCTTTCTTATCTATTTCTCTCAAACAAATGGTGTCTTTCTCTCCTTTTTCAGATATGACTTCTGAAGAAAAAAAAAAGAGAAGGGAATGGGTGATCGGAGAACTGACCTCCACACCCTCGTCGTCACTCCTCCACCGACCACCGTGTACTACCAACATGGACCTCACCGCTGCAAGTCCAACCTCTTTTCTGGTGTTGCAGATCGCAAGTCACTACACTAGAGTGAGAAGCAAGAATAGTAGGAAATTGTGGGTTTTAAAGCACCATTTTCACTCTCTTTCTTTAAAACTTCAATGATCAAAACCCACAAGACCTCCATTTTGGCACAAACTCCACATATTTTCACCCACATAATTCCCCCCCCCCCCACACATACACACACGCAAAAAAAAAAAAAAAAAAACACATTTTTTTTCCTCTCTGCTCTTATCTAGTTTGTAAAAGCAAAACCATTACTCTCAATTGAACTTAGCAAGAAAACAGAGACGGATTGTGTTGCCTCTAAAATGGGGATTTCATCATCTAAAATAATTTAAATTTAAAGAAATATTTGTATCCACAATTTTGATAGTTGCATCCACACCACTCTATTTTCTGATTCTTCTATTAATCTCTTGGCTCTTGCTCACATTGAGATTAAAGAAAAATGAAGATAAAAGGGGTTGAGAGAGATTAGAGGAGAGAGAGAGAGAGAGAGAGAGAGAGAGAGAGATGTGGTCAGTGGTGAATGGTGGTTGTTTGTGAGAGAAACATATTTGGCGGTCAGTGAGAGAGAGGTAGCGATGTCAATAAGAGAGGTAGTCTTGAGTGTTTGATTTTTTTGATTCAGTGCCTCTTCTTTTTCCTAGCATGTGAGCCCATGCTTTTTTGAGGCAACTTGAGAAAACACACAAGTAAGACTTTCCACCTCATTTGGGCAATTCGGGTGGACATAAATTCAGTGAATGTAACAGTGTTGTTATTTTAAATTAAGAGAATTGTTAAATGTCCCTATCTTTATTCTTAGGACCCCTCACTTCTTTAAACCCCCACCACCAAAATTGCTCCATCTCTTATTTTTCTTTGGACCCATTCCATTATCTCAAATATACCCTTTAAACTTCCATCCCAACATTTTTCAATCGACAATCTCTCCCTACCTCTGGAAACCCTTTTCCTTCACCAATAACCCTCCCATAGCCCTTCTCCTCCACTGGAGACCCTCTTTCAGCCCCCCTCCATCACCTGCGACTTTTCTTTTTTGATGGCCATCTCTTTAGCTCCATTTTCCTTCTCCTTCTTCTATTGCTGATCCTCTGCCTTATTTTTTTCACCCAATTCTCTCATTCCACGAATCTCAGTCATTTGCCATCACTGCCGCCCGTACAATTATCCTAGATCCCTCTCTTACATGCTCGTGTTCAATTTTTCTTTATTTGAAATCATCTCACTTGGTTACAAAATCAGTACTGAACAAACGGTGGAAGTTCGAATGTAAACCATAGAACAAACAGTGGTAGTTTGGTTGTAGACCATCGAACAAATAGCGGTGGTTCAGCCTTGAACTACCGAACTAAATCTAGAGAAATCGCAAGCAGCACTATAAATGTGCCAATCGTGCAAGGAGGGTAGATTTGTCACCATCATTGATCTTTTGTGATCGCAATCTGACGAGAGATCGATAGAGATAGAGACAGAGAAAGAGTGCCTAAGGCCCCGTTTGGGAAGTTGACTAGTTTAATAGCCTATTTTAGTAGGCTAAAATAGTTGTTTGGAAAAAGAAGTGGATTTTGTTTGTAGTTAGATGTGATGTTTGTGAGAAAAAAAAATGAAACAATTATGGGTTTGATGTGATATTTTGTCTTATTGACTATTTTAGCATATTTTTTCTTTTAGTACTATTTTAGTCCAAAAAGCTAAAAAAAAGTTTCTACCCAAACACCCTTTGAGAGTGGTGTGGGTGATGGCATTGTTGGTGGTTGGTGAGTAAGGGTGGAGATGTTAGTGGTTGGAGGTGATGTTGGTGATGGTAGTAGAAGTTTCCAGCTGGAATGGAGGAGGTGGCCAGGGTTAGGGTGATAGGGATGGTTGGTGGGATTAGGGTTAGGGTTTTGATGGGGATGGCTTGTGGGATTAGGGTTAGTGTTCGAAAAATTAGGGTTAGAGAGTTAGTGGTAGGAATAAAAATAAAATTTTATGTTTGAACAAAATTGGAATTAAAACAATAAAAGATGTGAGGGATCTTTAAAAAAAGAAGAAGATAAATAGCATTATTTTTAAATTAAACAATATCATTATAGTTATCATTAAGGGGGTTGCTTGGTTGACTAGGTTGTTTAGCAAGTTTTGTTGACTAAGAACAAGCCCGATGAGTGGAGGAATAGTATTTTAGTGCCAATTTATAAGAATAAAGGAGATGTCCATAATTACAACAACAATAGAGGAATCAAGCTATCAAGCTGTGGGCTCGCCTTTTTCCGCGCCCCGCCTTTCGGAAAGGCTTAAAAAGAAGGCCTCACAGTTCGGACTCTCGCGGTTCTAAATCTAGTCTCACAAGTGCAATGTGAAACTGATAAACACCAAAGAGTCCAAATCTGGCAAATCGTTTTGGAAAATCGATTTTAAATCAAATAATGCTAAAATTGGACTGCTTTGCCAAATACAGAGTCGCCACCTAAATATTTTGTTTTTGGGAAAATTTAGGAAACCTTGACTAGTGCCGAAGGCCACGTGTCTATCATCACCAAAGTTGCCTTGGCTCGGAAACTTGGGTACGAGAGGGAAAGGTCTTGAAATGAGCACCCTCGCTCGCCCGATCAAAGATCGGCCTCTACTAACCATGATATGAAATTTTATAAACATTATGTGTTCTTATTCTGGTTATTAGACTAACATTACTATGTGACGCACACAAGCAAGTATAGACTACGTCGCAAGAATTGAAACATTTCAAGTCATGTTTGTTTGAAAAAATGGTTTGAATTTGCCACCCTCAAGTGGGCTTAAAGATATGGTTTTGCCGCCAAACATAGTGGGCTTAAAGCATGATTTTGCCACTCAACAAAGTGGGCTTAAAACATACATTTGTTGAATCGTTCCAATTCAAACAACAAGCTTTCGTCCATAGGCATTCAAACAGTTTAGCATTTTAGCAGATAGCCTCATGGCAAGCATGCTAGACATGACAACATGGCAATCACACTCATGAAAGCATGCTAACGCATAAAAACTTACCGAGTACTCCAAGACAAAACAAAAACTAGTTAGAAAGATGCATGATCCTAACTATACAAGATGCCTAATGCAACACATGCAATATGCAATTAATAGGCTCAACTACTAATATGTCATATGGATCGATTTGAACAACATACGATTAAACACGTATTCAAAGAAGATATTGAAATAACAATGCAGTTTGAATGATGTGCCGAGCCTCGATACATGCAATACAAATGAATGGATGCAAGCATGCGAGCATAAGGTATGCTAATTGAAATATGATCCCTAATCTAACCATCAAAAACGATTAAATAAAAAGGAGAAAGATGTGGGGTTGGAAGACATACACACACGCACGTACACTTATTACAACATTATGCCCTCGCGAAGGAGGGTCCGAAGGAATAAGCTAAGCTAACTAACTAGCTATGCTAATTAAGCTAACTAACTATTATAAAATTGAAACTAATTAACTATTCTAGTTAATTAATTATTACAAACCGAAATTAAATAACTAGTTAAACTAACTAATTATTTACAACTCTTAATTAGCTACAACTAATTAATTGCAATACATATCTAAGATAGATATTTAAGCGATAAGTAAGCTTGGAAATGCAAGGGAGGCTGATGCACGTGCTCGGTTTCTACTCGAAAAGCCGCTGTCTTGCTTCTGCAAGCCTCTATTTGCACATTTGGTCACTGAAAATTCTGCCAACTTCCAGAACATCTCTACTTCATCTTACCATCACATTGTGCCAAAATCACTGATGGCCGACAAAAGGGACAAGGGACCGGTCGGCCACTGATGGTGGCTATTTGCCACTAATGGTTTGAGCTTCCTTGCTGCAACAGAGAGCAAAATAGAGCATTTCTCAAGGGTTATTTGCACACCTTGCCTCTTCTTTTCATGGGGAAATCAAAGGAGGAACAAGCTTTGGTTCACAAACCATCAATCAAGCAATTTCATTGCATGATGGCTTGTGAAACCAATTGTGCAAGTTTAATAAATGCAAAATGAGACCAAAATGACCATCACCCTATTATGCATGATCAAAGGCAATGGGGACCAAAGAAAATGGCACATTTCATTACTTTTGAGTATGAAATGTCCCATATTCCTTGTGTTCAAATTAACGTCCGATTTGAACACATGCAATGCAACACAAAGAATGCTTATCTTGCTTCTTTTACTTGCCAATTTTATTTACTCATTTTAATTACCAAATCATCCTTTAATCAATTCAGTCCATTGGTGAGTGTCTTCTAAAGTGAAAGAAGTGTCAACCAAGGGGTAGTTTAAGGCATGAGAGAAGCTTCATGCCGTTGGTAATGAATCCTCAAAGGAGGATTAAACCATTAAGCATAAGCCTTAACCTTAAGCTTAAACAATTCTAAGGTTGGAACAACCCTCAAAACAAATGAAAAAGTGAAGAAATGAGGGAGATTGCAGAGATTGTAAGTGCTGAAATGAAGTTGAAAAAACACTAAAACATGCAATCAACTTACACCAATGAGGGTTAAAGCGTTAAAACACTAAGCTAGTGAAGGAATTAGCACTACAACCATGCCATACAAGGCTCAAATGAATTAACCATCCAAAAATAGAGTTACAACAGTCCAAAAAAGAGCCTAAATCATGCTGGAATTAAGCTACAAATTGCTAGAAAAATAAGCTAACACATAGAGCTATCTAGGCTAGCAAACAAGACACAAGGAGAGGAGGCTAACCCCTCCTATTTTGGACTTCAAAACATTATTTTAGCCACTGAAATAGCTTTGAAAAATAGTGTTTAAAAGCTCTGTAAAAGATGATGCAAGGGTGGGAAACACAAGGGCAAAGGCCTCCAAAACAAGGTTCAAAGAAGGGCTATCAACCCCTTAACCTTTAATGGCCTTAGGACCCAAGCTTCAGCCCAAAAACACATACTTTTTATAGCCCAAAATCAGTTGGAAAACATGTTGGAATGAAGACAAAAAGTAGCTAAAACAATAAGCTAAAATATGGAGCTTTAAGCTAGTAAACAAGCCAAAGGAGGGGGTGGCTAACCCCTCCATTTTTGGGACTTCAAAACCACCTTTATAGCCTCTACAAACCTCTGAAAATTAGTGGTAAAAAGCTCAAAAAATTTTGATGAAAGAATGGGAAACACAAGTGGAAAGGCTTAGAGAGTAAGGTTCAAAGAATGGTGATTAACCCCTCTACCTTTAAGAGCCTTAAGCCACAAGCTTCAGCCCATAAAAACAGGTTTTAAAGAGCTTAAAACCAGCAAGAAAACATGGAAAACAAGTGTTGTAGAGATGGTGCAAAAGCAAGAGAAGTATACCTCTTGGACAGGAATGAACCCTTAAGTTATAACCAACCAACTTCACACTCTCAAGTAGTTCATCTCAGTAAGAAGCTCTTTAGTTTTGGTTTGGTGTGTTTGGGTATAGGCTATGCAAGTTGCAAGAGAGAGAGAGAGAGAATTTTAGAGAGAGAGGATTGTAGAGAGAGGATTTTTCCAAAAATATTTCACTCCTACATATTTTCCAACCTTCAAAAGCAAGAAGAGAAGCCTTCTAAATATAGAAAAATAGCTTCTTAGGTCGAAAATATCAAGCCCTGGACAGCTGAAGCTTGTGGGGGACAGCTGGCACAAAAATATCTTGGTTTTTCACCATTGACTGACAAGCTCCAGTGGTGGCCGGTCGGCCATAAAAAATGCCCAACTTCAAATGGGCATATCTCTTTCATCCGGACTCCTTTGTAGGTTATTCTTGAGTCTAAATCGAAGCCCCGGAAGTCTACTTGCCAATGGAAGTGGCCTCACATCAAACTTCTAAGTTTACTAAGAGATATGTATATTTTGGTGAAGGTTGCTCATTTTTGGTTTAACCAGATTGATGCCTAACTTTAACCAGCCATATCTCCCTCATCCGGACTCGGATTTAGGAGATTCTTGAGTGTAAAATAAAGCCCCGGAAGACCACTTTCCAATGGTGGTGGCCTCACAACTTATGTCCAAGTGTACAAAAGGATTGACCTGATTTAGTGAAGGCTTCCCGGTTCTCTCTTAACGGTTTATGACCAACTTCCTCCCCAACTAGGTTTCTTCCCTCTCCTCCAATTTTCTTCAACTCCAAACCTCTAAATAAGATGTTTTAAAGATTTTTTCAAAGATTTCACCTCTCTTCCATTTATTTCCACTTTGTCCTTGCTCAGTTTACCGAAAAGTGCAATTTTTAACGAAATGCGAGTTTCGGAACATCGTACAAGAATTTGCAAAAATATTTTGAAAGAAAGGGTTTTAAGGTCTAAAAGGATTTTGGTCAAATAGTTTTTTTTCCAAAATAGGGTGCAAGGTTGGGATTTAGAGCTCCTCCATCCGAAGAAATCGAACCTTTACATAGCACAACTCTCACCATCGAGTGATCAATCAGTGGCGGCCAAGTCTTAAGGGCGGTCAAAAATAGGGTGTCTACACAAGCTAATGTGTCATATAATGAAAATGTGGGAGAGGGTGATGGAACGTCGATTGTGAGATATAACAGAGGTGTTATGGAATCAATTTGGGTTTATGCTTGGTAAGTCAACAATGGACGCGATCTATCTATTGAGGAGAGTAATAGAAAAGTATAGAGAAAAAAAAAAAGACATTCGAATAGTGTTTATCAATCTTAAGAAATCATATGATAGAGTGCCTCAGAATATAATTTGGTGGGTGTTAGAGAAGAAAAAAGGGTGACAAAAGGTTATATTGACATGATTAGGAACATGTATGAAGGGGTGGTGACCACTATTAGATCGCCTGTTGGAGTGACAAATGAATTTTCAATTACTATAGGATTGCACCAAGGATTTACCTGAAGTCCTTATCTTTTTGCTTTAGTTATGGATGAATTGACAAGAAATATTCAGGATGATGTGCCATGGTGTATGCTTTTTGCAAATGATATCATGTTAGTGGATGAGACTAGAGAAGGGGTTACCGCAAAGTTGGAGATTTGGAGAGAAGCATTTGAATCTAAAGGATTTCAGATAAGCAGAACTAGGACAGAATACATGAAGTATAAATTTAGTGACAGTAACAATGAGAGCAGAGGGGAAGTGAAGATTGAGAACCAAGAACTACCTAAGAGTGAACATTTTCGTTATTTATGGTCGATTCACAACGGCGGGAAAGATTGATGCGGATGTGGTCCATAGAATTAAAGCGGGGTGGCTTAAGGCCTTGTTTGGGAACAGACTAATTTAGTAACTTTTTGGCTATTTGGCTAAAATATGAGCTAAAAAAAACTAGATATTTGAGATGACTTTTTGGCTTTTTACAAAAAGATGTGTAAAAAGTAGAGAGAAAAAGAATCTTTGACTTTTTAGTATGGGTTGTTGGCTTTTTTGCTAATTTAGTAACTTTTTGGCTTTTTGGCTAAAAAGAAGGGTTCCCAAACGAGGCCTAAGTGGAAAAGTGTGTTTGGGGTATTGTGCGACAAACAAGTACCCACTAGACTAAAAGGGAAGTTCTATAGAACGACCAGTGATATTGTATGGGACGGAGTGTTGGGCAACCAAGAAACAACATGTAGATAAGATAAGTGTTGCTGAGATGAGGATGTTAAGATGGATGTGTGTCAAGACTAGGATTTATGGAATTAGGAATGAGTATATCCGGGAATGGGTAAGAGTAACATCGATAGAAGATAAGTTGAGAGAGAATAGATTGAGATGGTTTGGTCATATTCAATGGAGACCAGCAGAGGCAGTAGTGAAGAGACGTGATGAAGTGATAGTAGATGGAGGTGTTAAGGGACGGGGTAGACCTAGATTGACGTTGGCTAGCGTAGTAAATAGAGATATGAATCTATTTAATTTGACTAACGAAATGGCCTTTGATAGAGCCGCATAGAGAAGAAGGATTCATGTTACCGACCCCATTTGATGGGACTTGTGGGGAAGTATTTTGCTAATGGCGCCACGTGGCCGAGATAGACCTAAGATGTTAGCTAAGGTGCAATATGGATGAGTCATGCTGCCGAGGTGATCATGGCTTTGCCGAGATGTTCTACAGTAATGCCGAAATCCTGAGGTATTCGAATAAGGACAAGAGTCCTGGAACAGGAAAGGATCTTAGTCTGGATAAGGATAAGGCTCATGAAGAGTTTATCTCTATCTAGTTGAGACTCCAGGATTAGTATTGAGCCTAAGTCCAATGAAGTGAGGCTTATAGGGGATCAGGTCACTATTGGTTATAAAAGCAAGGCACCCTTGTGGGTCTGAGATAAGTTTTTACTTGTGAGTTTAAGTATTGCATTGATATCTGTGAGAGATAAGATTTACTGACATGATTGTCAAAGTGCCCATAGGTGGACGAACCACCGTGGTATTCTCATCTTCTTGTTGGCAGGTAGTTGGCTCAATCTATTCTGTTGGTGCTCTCTAGCTAAGTTCCTCGCTTGGTTGTGTGATCAAAAATCAACACCTATAATTTGGCATTGTCTATGAGAATTTAAGGAGAATAGATGGCCAACGACGGACATAAATTGAGAATTATGGACGACATCCTTAGTGAAAAGGAAGAACATGTGGATCCTAACGCTAGAGGAGAGAACGGTAATGAAGGAGTACAAGAACCGAATCTTGGGACGAATGATGTCGGCAAGAGACATAATGGCCCAAAGAATGGAGGCCAAGATGAATACTATAATGAAAGTGACCTCCAAGTATTGAAGGATAGATGCTTGAGGAGGGATGAGGGGATGAAGGACATGGCAAACAAGTTGACAGACCTGCAGAATGTGGTCAACTTTATGATGGAAAACAACGTGATGCAGCCATCGTTCCTATTGTAGGAGACACCAGCACTAGTAACCAAGACTGATGCCCTGAATGGAGGATAAAAGGCAATCCCAGTTGTCCTACAGCATGGCAAGGGACAGAGAAACTCACATCGGCCATCAATGGATATCGGGCATACAGAGTCAGTACGAGACGAGTCACAGAGGACACCGCGGACCAAGGAGACCTATGTCAAAGGATCTCAGAAGATCCAAGGGCAAGGCCTCTATTTTGATACAGTAGATGAAAGGAAGTCCAAGAGGACACACAATTTCATCGGGAGTAGCACGTCAAGAGACTAAAGTCTATTGATAGCCGAGTTCTTGGTAGAATAAAGAAGGATTTGAGAGATTACCTCCAAAGAAAGAGACTCAATGCCGAGATCACGTCCAATGTCTGGCCGATGACGCCATTCTCAGTAGAGTTGGATACATTTGAGGCCCCGAAGAGATTCAACATGTCGAGGTTTCAGATCTACAACGGTAAGTTTAATCCAAATTTTCGTGTTGGTTTGTATTTGAATTCAATGGCTTTGTGCAGCGGGAATGAGTAGTTTCTATGCAAAGTATTCCCATCATCCTTTGGGAAGATAACATCGAATTGGTTCCATAAACTGCTGAAAGGGAGTGTAAAGAGTTGGGAAGGCCTGGCCGAGATGTTTGTGGCCAGGTTTTTTATGAACAAGTCGCAGCCACTGAGGGTGGATTCCCTATTGGCTTTGAAGATTAGCGATGGTGAAAGCCTTAGGGCTTACGCCAAGAGATACTATAAGGTGTAAAACCAGATTCCGGCTTGTAACTAGGAACTGGCAATCGTGTCTTTCAAGAAAGGCCTGGATGATAAATGCCCGCTTCAAAAATCACTTGCAAAAACACTACCGAAGACCATGGAAGAGCTCATGGCACAGATTGAGAAGTATGCCAAAGCATAGGAGGACACATAGGGAACGAAGACACCAAAGCAAAAAAGGAGAAATGATTCACCGAAGCGAGGCCGAGGGAATATTGGCACTGACAGACTAGAAATAGGAACGAGGGCTATACAAGTAGTTAGCAGGGTATTCAGGATTCCAATCTATAAGGTTTTGGAAAGGATCAAAAACCAACCATACTACAGAGCACCAGAGAGGGTCCCTAGCGAGTTCATAAGTAAAAGCACGAAGAAGCATTGTGTATACCATAACGAGGATGGGCATATAACTTAGGGATGTCAGGCTCTGAAGTCACACCTGGAGGATTTGGTCAGACAGGGTCACCTAAGAGACCTAGTAGATGAGGCGAGGACAAGGGAAGAACACACGAGGCTACCCAAAGCACCAGTAACACCACCTCTACCACAACTACCGCAGCAGGCCGAGAGACCTCGGGTAATCAATATGATTCACTCGAGGGTCAATGAGAATGAAGTTCGAGGGGACACCCAGAGAGTAAGGCACCTATAGCATGTATATCAAGTCCAACAGAAGAAGCTCAAAACAAATGAATATTAGGGACCAATGATTGCTTTCACTGAGGCAGACTTAGATATAGTGCAGCATTTGCACAATGATGCCCTGGTGGTAACTTTGAAGATTGGAGATTGCCAAGTGAGACGCATACTGATTGATCAGGACAGCTCTTGTGACATCATGTATGTCAGATGTTACAAGGAGTTTAGCCTCCACCCGGATGATTTAAAGCAATCTGACAGCCCTGTGGTCGAATTCAACGGGACACCGACATGGCCTCTCGGAGCCATAAATCTAGAGGTGCAGGCCAGAAGCAAGAAGGTAATAACGGAGTTTACTGTGATGGAAACTCCCTCCTCGTACAATATCATTTTGGGATGACCTTGGTTGCATACAATAAAGATTGTTCCCTCAACGCTGCACCAACTGTTGCGATTCCCAATAGAATAAAGGATTTAAGAGGTATGAGGAGACCAAGTACAGGTGAAAAATTGCTCCATGGCAGCAATGAAGTACACCTATAATGTCAAAAAAAGTAGAGAGTGCAAAGACTGAAAGTGAAGATCATGAGGTCTTGGATGATGTTGGTAAAGAGCCAGCCAACAAGAATGAAGAACCCCTGAAAAAGGTTCTTGTGTAAGAAGGTGATAATGAACGATTCTTCCTCCTCGACTCTGGCTTAGCCGAGGAAGAAGAAAGAAAATTAGAGGCTTTCTTGAGAGAGAACATAGAGGTGTTTTCCTAGACAACTTATGAGATGCCAAGGATTAGCCTCGAGGTCACCTGTTACAGACTTAACATGGATAGGTCGGCTAAACCAGTCGTCCAGAGAGCAAGGAGGCCGACATTGATACATGTGTAGGTAGTTGAGGAAGAAGTAGACAAGCTACTAGAGGCACAGGCCATCAGAGAGGTGAATTATCCCACCTGGTTGTCCAATACAGTGGTGGTAAAGAAGAAGAATGGGAAGTGAAGGGTTTGCATGGACTTCACAAGCTTGAACAAAGCTTGCCCTAAGGGTAGTTTCCCAATGCCCAAGATAGATCAACTGGTAGATGCCGCATCGGGGCATGAGAGGATGAGTTTTCTAGACGCATACAGAGGTTATCACCAGATAGCAATATATGCCCCATATGAAGAGAAGACAACATTCATCACCCCTAAACGATTCTATTGCTACAGAGTAATGCCTTTTGGGTTAAATAATGTAGGAGCAATATACCAAAGACTGGTGTAGCTTGCTTTTCATGCTGCTCTCGGGGATGATTAGACTTACAGTTCGGACTCCCATAGTTCTGAATCTGATTTCACAAGTGCGATGTGAAATAGATAAACACAAATGAGTCAAAATCTGGCAAATCTTTTGAAAAATTAATGTTTGAATCAAATGCCAAAAATGGACTGTTTTTCCAGATTTTAGAGTCGCCACCTAAATAGGTTTTTTTTTTGCGAAATTTAGGAAACCCGTGACTTGTGCCAAAGGCCAGTTATCCGTCATCACCAAAGTGTCTTGGCTCAGGAACTTAGGTATGAGAGGGGAAGGTCATGAATTGAGCACCCCTCTCTCCTGATCAAAGATCAGTCTCTACTAATCATGATGTGATTTTTATTTACATTATATGTTCTTGTTCCGATTATTAGCTATTTTGACTATGTGAGGGCAAACAAGTATAGATTAATTTCCAAAAGTTGGAACACTTTGATTTCATGTTTGTTTGAAAATCATTTTTTAAATACGCATCACTTGAAAAGTGTGAATTTGAATGTACATTAATCAATTTATCCCAATTTTAGCAATTAGCCTTCATCCACGGGCATTCAAATAGATATATCACTTAAGCAAATAGCCTCATGGAAAACATGCTCGATATGGCAACACGAACATATAATGCAACATGCTAAAACACAAAATACTCACCTAGTTCTCCAAGGAAAGCCAAACAAAACAATTTAATTAGAAAAATATGCATGCTCCTAACTTAATGCAATATGACTAATGTGACGCACACATTATGTAATTTTTAATAGGCTCGGCTATAAGCATGGTATATGATTCAATTCAAGACATGTGATAAATCATGTATTCAAGTAATGAATTTGAAATGGACATTGGTTAGTATGATGAGCCGAATCCAAATGTACATGAGACGAGTGTATGCAAACATGGGAATGCTAAGTAAATATGATGCTCTATGCTACCATTATAAAGGGGTAAATAAAAGAGAGAAAGAAGTGGGATTGGAAGACATACACTATTACTATATATTTTACCCTTATGTAAGAGGGTCCGAATAAATGTCCAAGGGTCCAAATGAATGAATTTAGCTAAGTTATTACAACAAGGATATTAAAATGAGTAATAAACTAGCAAGCTAATTTAACTAGCTATATGATTACAACTAAACAAGAATAACAACCACAACAATAATTAATTACAACAATAATGAGAACATTAATTTACAACATTGATATGCAAAAGATGCGCAAAGTTCGTATGCATGTGACGATTTTTCAGAAGTAACTTTGTCTGCCTCCCTGGGAATTTGCCCTGTTTCACCTTCAGCCACTACCATTTGTTTCTGCAAAAACACTCTGCTTACCAAACATTGAAGGCCAGCCGGCCCCAAATAAGATCCGGTCGGATCCAAAAATAGCTAGTTGCATGCCAATTTCATGCTGAAAAGGTTTTTGTGTTCTGAGGTGAGGACAATGTAGACAGAGCTTGTTTGGGTCTTGTTTTGTCCCTTTTGCTCTTCTCTGTCATGTGAAACTCAAGAGAAGAACAAATTCGCGTTCAAAACCATCAATAGGCACAAGTTGATGGCTTGATGATCCCGAGCATGTTTGGACAAAAAAATTGATAAATGTGATGAATAATGATCACTCCTCCCCCTTATCAAGAAGGCTCAAAGAGGGAAGTAGACACGCTCTAAGTCTCATCAATGTATCACAGATTGATAAGTGACAATTCTCGAAGTGATGGATTTGGCATAACATCTAGCCAAATCCAACCAACTCAAAACCTTTTCTTTATGTCGGTTTCATTGATTTTAGGCCAATTTTGTTAGTCTTTTCCATTCTTTAATCAATTTGTCCAAAATAATGATTAAGTCCACTAAATAAGAGGAAATACCAAACGAGAAGTGATTCTTAGCATGAAAAAGAGCCTATGTATAGCTCGGCTTTTTCGCGCCCCCCTTTGAAAACTCAAAAAGAAGCCCTACAGTTTGGACTCCCGCGGTTCTGAATCTAATCTCACAAGTGCAATGTGAAATTAATAAACACCAAAGAGTTTAAATCCGACAAATCATTTTGAAAAATTGATTTTGAATCAAAAGTGCCAAAATTAGACTGCTCTGCCAGATACAGAGTCGCCACCTAAATATTTTATTTTTGGGAAAATTTAGGAAACCCATGACTCATGCCATAGGCCACGTGTCCGTCAACACCAAAGTTGCCTCAGCTCGGGAACTTAGGTACGAGAGGGGAAGGTCATGAATTAAGCACCCCCGTTCGCCCGATCAAAGATCGGCCTCTACTAGTCGTGATATAATTTTTATAAACATTATGTGCTCTTGTTCCGGTTATTAAACTAGCATTACTATTTGATGCGCGCAAGCAAGTATAGACTAGTTTGCTCAATTTGGAACAATTCAACTCATGCTTGTTTGTGAAAATGGTTTGAATTTGCCACCTCAAGTGAGCTTAAAGTTTGTGGATTTGCTACCAAATATAGTGGGCTTAAAACTGATTTGCCACTCAACAAAGTGTGCTTAAAACATACATTCGTTGAATCGTTCCAATTCAAGCAACAAGCCTTCATCCACAAGCGTTCAAACAGTTTATCAAATAAACATTTAGCCTCATGGAAAGCATGCTAGACATGGAAACATTCACATTCATGCAAGTATGCTAAAGCATTAAAAACTCACCTAGTACTCCAAGTTATGAAAATATGAGTTAGAAAATTATGTATGCTTCCTAACTATACAAAGTGTCTAATGCAACACATGCGAAGAATGCAATTAATAGGCTCGGCTACTAATATGGCACATGATTCGATTTGATAACATGCAGTTAACATGTATTCAAAGAAGGTATTGAAATAACAATGCAGTTTGAATGATACGTCGAGCCTCAATGCATGCAATACGAATGAATGAATGCAAGCATGAGGTATGCTAATTGAAACATGTCCCTAATCTAACCATCAAAAGCGGTTAAGTAAAAAGGAGAAAGACGTGGAGTTGGAAAACATACACATTATTGCATTTTTGCTCTCACGAAGGAGAGTCCGAATGAATAAAGCAAAACTAACTAGAAACTAATTAGGGCTAAGCTAATTAAGCTAATCTAATTAAGCTAATTATTACAAACCAAATAAAAAGCTAAACTAATTATTACAACACTTGAATGAATTAACTAGTACGCTAACTAATTAATTTACAACACAAATGTAAGTAAACTAAGCAATTAACATTTTTGACTATGCTGCCACTACTCCGCCTCGGGAAGTGGAAGATGCACATGCTCAGTTTCCGCCCGAAAAGACCTCTATTTCACTCCCGAAAGCCTCTG
The DNA here is from genome assembly GCF_055761805.1 of Camellia sinensis. Lineage (NCBI taxonomy): Eukaryota > Viridiplantae > Streptophyta > Magnoliopsida > Ericales > Theaceae > Camellia > Camellia sinensis. The sequence continues at coordinate 17,495,128 of NC_138968.1, forward strand.
TTAGTAGAGTTGACCATTTCCAGAACCAATTTGCTTCACCTTACCAATTCTTTACTGAAGTTTACATAAATGACCACAGCCGGCCATGGATGGATGCTGTCGACCATCTACCGGCCATAAAGGTGGCCTGCTGTCCATGAATGGTGGCCTGCCGGCCACTGATGCATTGGATCACCATGCTGCAATAGAGGACAAATAGAGCAAAAAAAGGGTATTTCTAGGGTTTGTTTGCACAATTCACCCCTCATTTTCATAAACAAATCCAAGGAGTTGTGAACTCAAGCCACAAACCACCAATCCAAGCAATTTCATTGCATGTTGGCTTTTGATTCAAGGTGTGCAAGCTCGATGAATGCAAAACAAGACACAAAAAAAAGACACCATCACCCTATCATGCATGATCAAGGGCAATGGAGACGTAAGAAACTTGACACATTTTATCACTTTGAGTATGAAATATCCCAATTTTCCTTGTGTTCAGTCAACATCTGATTGAACACACAACATATAAGTTATTATCCTGCTCGATTTTTACTTGCCACTTTTATTTACTCATTTTAATTACCAATCATTGCTTAATCAATTAAGTCCATTGGTGAGAGTTTTCTAAAGTGAAAGAAGTGTCAACCAAGGGGTGGTTTAAGGCATGAGAGAAGCTTCATGTCGTGGGTAATGAACCCTCAAAAGAGGATTAAACCATTAAGCATGGACCTCAATATCTTAAGCTTAAAGAATCTTAAGTTTGAAACAACCCTCAAAGTAAATTAAAGAGTGAAAGAAATGAGGGAGGTTACAAAGCTTTAGGTGCTAAAATGAAGTGTAAAACAATACTAAAACATGCAATCAACTCAAACAAGGGGTGTCTAATGGCCTAAAACACCACCCTTGTGAGGACCTTTACACTACAACCATGCAAAACAAGGCCCAACAGACCCAAACAGCCCAAAATAGAGCTAAAGCAGCATAAAATAAAGGCAAAAACATGCTGAAATATAGCTACAAAAAGCTAGAAAAACATGCCAATACATGGAGTTAACTAGGCTAGCAAACAAGACACAAGGAGAGAAGGCTAACCCCTCTAATTTTGGACTTCAAAACATGTTTTTTGCCACTGAAAATACTCTGAAATTCAATGGTTAAAAGCCTCAAAAAAGATGATTTGAAAATGGGAAACAAAGGTGCAAAAGCCTTAGGAGCAAGGAATAAAAAAGGGTGAGACACCCCCCATAACCTTAAATGACTTACAACACCAATTATAGCCCATTAAAACAGAGATTTTTACAGCTCAAAAATGGCCCAAAAAACAGCGAGAAGAAATAGAGAAACAAGTATGCAAAGTAAGCTAACAAAGCAAATATTATACCTCTTGAAGAGAAGAGTGATTCTAGGCAACAATTCAAGCCAAAACCAACTTGTAGAGCTCCAAGAAGGCCTCAAAGAACCTCAACTTAAAGGTGATCAAGTTTGGTTAAGGAAGCAAAGGCAAGAGTGTAGTGTAAGTAAGCAAAAGTGTACAGAATTGCAAGAGAGAGAGAGAGAGAGAGATAAATCTAGAGAGAAAGAAAATTTTGAGTTTTAAAATCTTCTAACCCAAAAACATAAGAGAGGGACTCCCAACATATAGAAAACATGAATTCTATACAAGGAGATCCAGCCCTCCACGTGTGGACAGATGCAAGCATTTGTGCAAACAGCTGGCATAGCTGGCATAAAATATCTGTAGAAAATACTGGTGACCGGCCGAGCATCAGTGATGGCTGGCAGACTAGAAGCACTGGCCGGTAGCCTTCACAGATGGCCGACAGGCCACCAGAGATTGCAGGAAGGAAAGACCAAGACATGGTAGCAGGGTTTGAAAGGCTCAAACCTGTGGCGTTCCACTGAGGACTTCAAGTGCTAGGCGAGCAATCGAACTTGTCATCGAATGTACCTGCAGGAATATCCAAGTCTTGAATGGCCGTAAAAAATGGGGTGTCTACACTATGCCTTGACGATGAACCTCCATAGAGATTAAGCCATTAAGCATAGGTCTTTTTCCCATGCCTTGAATAACCATCAATCTTTTAAAATAGCTCTCAAACAAAAGAAAAAGAAGAAAAGAGGGAGGTTGTAGATGGTTATGTGAGATTGATTATTAACATGGGACTCTTGACATGGAAACTAAATAAAGAAAAGATAACACAAGATATTCAAAGCATGGATAACATAACACCCTAAGTAAGAAAGACATGAGGAATTTTTGCACAACAAGGAAGGTATTCAAAGCATACACTAATTAAATAAACTAGAAAATCCCTAAAACAACCCCTAATATGTGAAGAACAGCGGCCAAAAATTATGTTTAAAGAGCAGAAAAAGGTAGGAAATAACAAGGAATTATAAAGTTAGTAAACAAGAGCAAGGAGAGGTGGTTAACCCCTCCATTTTTGAGAGTTTTAAACCATATTTTTTTTGTCTCTTTTAAACTCTGAAAATCAGTTTGTATGCCAAAGAAAAGGGTGTAAAAACAAGGGTGTAGTTATGAAGTGAGGTGCGAGAAAGGGTGTCAACCCTCTCTACCTTTGGTAGCTATTCAAACCCAAGTCTTAACACTTAAAATGGATTCAAACAAGAACAAAAACACAAGAAATAGGTAGAGATAGACAACAATGAAAGCAAGAGAAAGGTGGTAAGCTTATACCTCTTGAAGTGAACAAACTTTTGTTGCAAACCAAACTTAATCCAAAGGCCCTCTCAAGCTTGAATTGTGATTCACAAAGCTCAACCAAAGGTCCAAGGTCTTTCTCTAAGGTTGTATATGGCATATAGATATAGTGTAAGGATGATCAAATATCTCAAAGTTAACTTGCACAAGAAGAAGGAGCTCTCAAGGGTGATTTAGCTTCTTCGAAATTTTTCTAACCTCTAACACTGAGACTTCAAGACGTATTTATAGAATTTAAGCAAAATAGGTTGAAAATATCTTCAAAAATAGACAGTTGGCTGTTTCTCGCCCATAACAGTGTGTCTCGCCAAAGAGCTACGGTCGACCCCTAATGGCCACGGCCGGCTCCCAATTCATTCCCCTGTTCCTCTGTTTCAAACTCAGTGTAGGGCAGTATAGGGTTCAAAAATGAAATGATGGGATAGAAACAATGTAAATATGAAAGGTTTGGGATTGTTTCAAAGTTTGAGCTTAGATTTCTTCATTGAGAATTTGAATCACACACAACATAACTTTCATCATTGAGTGCATAGGACAGAGCGCGCAAGTCTTGCGGACGGTCAAAAATGGGGTGACCACCTGGGAACCATTTGACCAACCTGAAAGAGGTCTTTGACATCTTGAGATCATATTAGCTTCGACTCAATGCCTCGAAGTGCGCATTTGGAGTTGGATCTAGTAAGTTCTTGGGATACTTGGTTACCAGGAGGGGTATTGAATCGAGCCTAGATCAGATCAGGGTCATCCATGATTTGAAGAGCCCAACAACGGCGAAACAGGCTCAGATTTTGACTGAAAGGGCCGTAACCCTGAACAAGTTCATTAGCCAAAGTTTGGATAAATGCAAACCATTTTTTCAGTTATTAAAGAAAGCCACAGACTTTCTGTCGACAGAAGAAAGTGAAGTTGCCCTGATCGACTTGAAGAAGTACCTGACAACCACACTAGTGTTTCCAAATCCAGTACCAGGAGAAGAATTGTTCTTATACCTAGCAGTTTCAGACCATGCCATGAGTGTCGTGGTAATCCGAGAAGAGAAAGGTGAGAAAATGTAGTGCACTATATGAGCAAAACCCTGGCAAATGCAGAAACTAGGTACCTGCCTCTGGAGAAGTTAACATTGGCCCTAGTAATGGCCCCGAAAAAGTTAAACCACTACTTTCAAGCCCACAAGATTGTGGTACTAACTGAACATCGACTAAAGTCCATGTCGCAGCACGGAGACCTGACAAGCAAAATAGCTCGATGGGAAGTTGTAGCTCGTTTTCCGTGCTCTTTTTGGATACGACTGGCCCTAGAGTTCAGACTTTTGTCATTTTGAATTTGATTTCACAAGTGCAATGTGAAATAGAGAAAACACAAAAAGAGTCCAAATTCGACAATTCTTTTGGAAAATCGATTTGAATCAAATGCCAAAAATGGACTGCTTTGCCAGATTACAGAGTCGCCACCTAAATATTTTTGAAAAATTTAGGAAGCCTGTGACTCACGCCAAAGGCCACCTATCTGTCATCACCAAACTGTCTCGGCTTGGGAACTTAGGTACGAGAGGGAAAGGTTATGAATTGAGCACCCCACTCGACTGATAAAAGATCGACCTCTACTAATCATGGTGTGATTTTTATTTACATTATATGCTCTTGTTCTAGTTTTATTAGATTAACATTACTATGTGACGCACAAAATAGTCTAAACTAATGTGCAAAGATTGGAACACTTTGATTTCATGTTTGTTTGAAAATTGTTTTTGATACTCGTCACTTGAAAATGTGAGTTTGTACATTAATCAATTTGTCCTAATTTTGGCAATTAGCCTTCATCCACAGGTATATCAATTAAGCAATTAGCCTCACGGAAATATGCTTGGCATGGCAACACAAACATTCGATGCAATATGCTAAAACTCAAAATTGCTCACCTAGTACTCCAAGCCAAAACAAAGAAAAATAATTAGAAAATATGCATGCTCCTGATTAATGCAATATGACTAATACAACGCACACATTCATGCAATTTTTAATAGGCTCGGTGTCACGACCCAAACCCGCCCCTGTAGGTTTAGCACCGTAACCGGCCAGTAATCCGTGGATTACCAAAGGCTTCTGAACAGATTAGCAAATAATAAGGGGCTGCGGAAGCAATAATACAAAATAGACAAGGTCCAATGAGCTGTGATAACGTACATGGGACAAAACATTTTGAAACTTATATATAGATATACATAAACATGCCAGTCCAGATACACAATATTTACAAGGTATTTACAGAATGTACTTCCCAAGACCTGACTTTACAGAGCATACACAAAGACTAGCATGTATACAAAAATAGCCATGGCATTAGGCTTCGTTCGGAACCTCCTCAGGAGGCACAACAGTTGGCTGACAAAAACAGAACAGAAGGCCGTCAACTCTGGCCCTGGTCATGTGCCGACTCACCTACATACATAATATAAACTGTGAGCGAAAGCCCAGTGAATAATAATAGAGTAAAGGGTTTCAAAGAATGAGTTCGTACAGATTCAGAAATCATAATTCAAATTTGTATCAAATTCATCATTTGTCCAGATCATATACAGACAGAAATCATAAGTCATGATTAAGTTTACGTGATACATCCATTAGCATTAACAGAACAGAACAGAACAAAACGTATACATGTGAGGTTACGAATAACCAGTTCCATAAAGGAACCTTCGGATCCGGGCAACAGAACAGAAGTTGAGCTCCCATGACAGGGCCTCCGGTATGGGTAACAGAGTGCAGATAGAAATAAGTTCCATAAAGGAACCTCCGATACCGAGTAACAGCTAACAGATATCACATGATGCTAAAGATGTCACGAATATATATCAGAAATTGAACAATCATTCATTGTACAGAATATGTCATTTTGAAAAACAGATCTTGTTTTATCATACAGAAAGTAGATACAGTTTGAACATAACTTTACTAAGTTATTACTCACAGTTGGCCTTGAGACAAACAGACGGAGCAGATTAGTCAGACAGAACGCGGCACGTAACCTACATAACACATAACAAATACACACTTGAAACACACGTTCTAATTGTATAAATCTTACGTCGATGGCTCTTAGTGTGTTTCTAACCTTTAATCCTCATTAAAAGGTCTTAAACATGGCCTAGGAATGCCTATGATGGAATGAGGATGCAAACATGCCTTGAAAACCATTTCCTAAATTTTGCTGAAGATAAGGTCCACGCTCGAGCGTGGATTACCCCACTCGAGCGAACATGCAGATGTTGGAGCTACGCTCGAGCGTGAACTTCCTCGCTTGAGCGGACTGTAAAATCGACAAAAGTACTGGATGCAAGATTTTCACGCTCGACGGGCGCTTGACCAACGCTCGAGCGTGAGACTCAGAGTCTCGCTGGAGCGTGGTTTCCCCCGCTCGAGCGGACTGCAAAACACACAAACTTCTGGGTATATGCATTTCACGCTCGAGCATATACTTCCACGCTCGAGCGGAGTGCACGTACTCAGAGTTCACGCTCGAGCGTAAAGTCCCACGCTCGAGCGTGGATCAAATTTCTAGAAATTCCAGATTTGATCACCAAGCTCAAATTCGACCTTTAAAGCATCAAACTCAATTTTCTGGGCCCAAAACTTTGGAAAACACTTAATAACTCATGGAACAATATGTTTAAAAGATCATTTCAAGAAATCATGGCCCAAAAGGATATCAATTTTGCACAAACTCAACTTAAATTCAAAATCAATTTATGAACATCACATGCAAGTACATTTTTGAGCTAAAGCTCTTCAAAACATGATCAAATGCTACCAAATCACATAAAACTCATTGTGTTTCCAAAATCAGAATAGACTCAACACATGCATGAAGGAATTCTCAAAATAAATCTCTAAAATGCCATGAAACATGCATGCATGCATGAATTCATTCTTAATTCCCCACCTTTAATTCAATTCACATGTTAATTCGCCTACATAACTGATTTCAAGCATTAATCAACTAAATTACAAGGCTAGAGACTAACATTCTTATATGAAGTTCTCAATTCCTTATGGTTAGAGATGTTCTTAAGCAAACCACCAAGGTCTCCTAGCAATTTCTCCTAATCCTCAAGCTTGATCCCAATTCCTTCCCTCTCTCACTTTCTCCACGTTTTCTTCCTCTCAAAACTCAAGTGTGATTAAGAATGACTAAAGGAGGTGAGTGGGGCTCAATTGGCCTAATAAGTGGTAATGGTTCACAAATAAATAAATGTCATTATTTTAATCAAATTTAATCGTTCCGAACCGAATTTTAATTAAGCCTATCATAAAATTCTATAAATTCTAACTAGCACATAAATCAAGTCAATTTCTGATTCGAATGCCAATAAGGCTTTCAATTCGCAAACCAAAACTAAATCGTGAACAGATCTTTCTACGCCTAACAAATATAAACACAACAATGCTTAATTCAAGATTCAACTAAATTTCTAATTAGGCATAATTAATCATGGATTAGCTTTAATCAGAGGTTGGGGTTGTTACACTCGGCTATTAACATGGCATATGATTCCATTCAAGACATGTGATAAATCACATATTCAAGTAATGAATTTAAACATCTAGTTAGTATGATGAGCCGAACCTTGGATGCATGTAAGACAATAGATGCAAAGCATAAAGATGCTAATTTGAATAATGATGTTCTATACTAACCATCGTAAGCAAATAAGTAAAAGGGAGAAAGACGTGGGGTTGGAAGACATGCACATTATTACATATTGGCCATCGTACAAGAGGGTGCGAATCAAAGTCTGAGTGTCCGAATTAAACTAATTATTACAAAACCAAACAAATAAATTAAAGAATTAACTAACTAGCTACTCTATTACAACAACGATAAAAATGAGAAATAAACTAGCTATCTAAGTTAATTAGCAATAACAATTACAAATAAACAATAATAATAATAATCATAACAATAATTACAACAAGACTTGGAGCATTAATTTACAACAATAATGCAAGCAAGGATGCACAAGGGTTACATGCACAATGTCCAAGAACAACTCTGTCTGCCTAGGCCTGCTCATTTTCACCTTCAACCACTGCCCTCTGTTTTCTGCAAAACATACTACTGACCAAACATTGATGGTCGGCCGCGCCATAATGGGGCCCGACCGAACCTAAATAAGGCTGGTCGTGCCTTAATTTTATGCAAAATCCTGTTTTGTGCTTTGAAGTGAAAACAGTGCAGACAGAGTTGTTCTAAACTCTGTTTGTCCCTCTCACACTTTTCTGTCATGGGAAAGCCTCAAGAGAAGGTTAGAATTGTTTCCAAAACCATCAATGAGCAAGTTGATTGCTTGATGATTTCGGATACAATTTGGACAAAGATTAATAAATGCAATGAACAACAACCACCTCTCCTTCCTATCATAAAATTAGCTCAAAGAGAGAGGTAGAGACGCTTCAAGGTTCATCAAAACATCATGGTTGACGACCCTTGACACAATAGACTCGGCATAACATCCGGCCGAACCTAAGCAATATAATCCATGTTCTTTATGTTGGTTGGTTTATTTTAAGCCAAATTCATTAGTCTTTGCCATTCTTTAATCAATTTGTCCAAAGTGATGATTAAGTTCACTAAATGAGAGGCGAGAAGTGCTTCTAAGCATGAAAGAGAGACTATGTCGTTGACGATGAACCTCCGTAGAGATTAAGCCATTGAGCATAGTTCTTTTTCTCATGCTTTGAATAACTATCAATCGGTTGAAATAACTCTCAAACAAAAAAAAAAGAAGAAAAATAGGGAGGTTGCAGAAATGGTTATGCGAGATTGATTATCTAAAATGAAACTCTTTGCATGAAAACCAAGTAAATAAAGCTATCAACTCAAATTGACTTGATGTCTAAGGCCTAAACATCCGAAGCCATGAGGACTTACAACACAACAAGTATGATATTCAAAGCATAAACTATTTAAATGGATTAAACAACCCATAACAGCCCCTAAAATGTACAAAAAACAATAGCTAAAAGCAAGAGAAAGTAAGTAAAAAGAGTAGAGAAAAAGCTATGGAATGAAGCCTAAGGAGGGGTGGCTAACCCCTCCACTTTTTAGAATTTTAAATCACATATTTCAGCCCCCAAAACAGTCCAAGAACAGTTCCAGCCCAAAACAATGGCTAAAAGTGTTTTTAAATAGCACAAAAAGATAGACAAAAGCAAGAGATATAAAGCTAGTAAGAAAAATCAAGGAGAGGTGGTTAACTCCTTCACTTTTGAGACTTTTAAACCATGTTTTTCAACCCTTTTAAACTCTGAAAATCAGTGTTAAAAAAAATAAAGAAAAGAGTGCAAGAACAAAGGGCATGAGCTATGGGATAAGGAGTAAGAAAGGGTGTTAAACCTCTCCACTCTTTGGTAGCTCTTTAACCCCAAGTTTTAGCACTTGGAATGGATCCAAAACAGTATAAAAACTCAAGAAAAAGATGGGAAAAAAAATGGAAATGAAAGCATGGAAAAGGTGACAAGCTTATACCTCTTGAAGAGAGCAAGTTTTGGTTGTTGATCAAACTTGATTCCAAACACTCTCAAGGTTATGAAACATGGTTTGAAAGTTCAACAAAAAGCTTCAAGAACAAGCTCTAATGGTGTATGTATTATGTATGTATAGCTAAAGAAGGTTTGAAGGTCAAAGGAGGAGGGAAAATGGAAGGAGGGGCTTTTTAGCTCTTCAAAGCTTTTGACAATTTTACTAACCTTGAATTCTGAAGGAAGAGGCTCTATTTATAGAATTTGAGCCAAAATGGTCAAAAATATCTTCAAACAAAGATATTTGTTCAATTCCCGTCAGCTGTTTGTCTGGTGCCATTAAGACCCGGCCGGGCCCCAAAACCAACGACTGGGCCTAAAAAGTAACCCAGGAAAAGTTTTCGTTAAGGCCCGACCGGGCCTCAATGAGGCACGACTGGTTCTAAACGGACCCGGCCGAGTCTAAAAATCTACATTTCAGGCCCGACTTCAAATAGGCATATCTTCCTCATCCGGACTCGGTTTTAGGTAATTCTTGAGTCTAAATTGAAGCCCCAGAAGTCTAATTCCCAATGGTGGTAGCCTCACATCTAAATTATAAGTGTGCAAAGAGATATGATTATTTTAGTAAAAACTACTCATTCTTTCTCAACGATTTGATGCTCAACTCCTTCCTCAACTAGTTTGTTTCCCTCATTTCCTATTTTCTTCAACTCCAAACCTATAACTAAGATGTTTTAAATATTTTTCAAAGAGTTCACCTCCCTTCCATATATCCCCACTTTGTCATTACTCGGTTTACCGAAAAGTGCAATGTTTTAAATGAAATGCGAGTCTCGAAACATCGTAGAAACATTTGGAAAAATGTTTTGAAAAGTGGGTTTTAAGGTCTAAAATAGTTTGGCCAAAATGGGGTGCAAGGTTTGGGATTAGAGCTTGAATCCAAATTTCGTCGCTGAAGATCCGAACGATTGCACAGTGTAACTTTCATTATCGGGTGTTTGGAATAAAGCGCCCGAGTCTTAAAGATGGTCAAAAATGGGGTGTCTACGATTGCCCCTCTTTAACAGAGCTCAAAGTCATGAAATGGTGTGAGTGAATATCAAAGCCCGAAGACGACCCATTTTGACAAGGTCGTAAGACTTGGGCAAACAAACAAAATGCAGATGCGGTTGGTCGAACTCGAAAGTTGCCTACGTATCCCTTTGCAAAGAATCAAACCAGCATAGTTCAGAGGCAGGATACAAAATGATACACAATGCAACGAAACAGTGCAAATGATATACTATGTATGTATAATAATCAAACCACGAGCAGTGTTTACCACACAAATATCATAAAGAAATGGAGATGAAAATCAAACTACGTTTTATATAGAAAAGAAGTGTGGGCACGAGCCAAACGACGCCAAACACGGGCTAAGTGCCTACATGCTCAATACTAGCCTTAGCGCAGCATGGATGCTTACACATAACAAAACCATGTTTTAACGTGAAAGGGATGTGAGCACCTGCAAAACTATGTTTTTCGTAGAAAGAGAAAAAGTAAAGGTAATTAGGTAGCATGATATAAGTGAGAAATGATCTGCAGGGGAAAGATAATGATCCTAAATACTGAATGTAACAAGACAAAGTACAATGCAATGAATGCAATGGATGAAGTAAATAAGGGGCGCAGGTTGAACCACGTCTTACCTAGAAAGGGCATGGACACAAAACAGACTACGTCTAACACAGAAAAGGTGTCGACACCCTCAATACTAGCCTCAGCGTAGCATGGCTACTTACACATGACAGAACCATGTTTCAAGGAGGAAAAGATATGAGCACATGCTAAACTAAGCTTAACATGGAAAGGATACAGGTAATAAAATGGTACGATGTAATGGGTGCAATGGGCAATGCGAGATGCATGAGATGGATGCTATATGGAATGTGATAGAGGTAATGGATATGATGTAGTAGCTGGGAAGTGAAAGTACCTTACAGGGGCAATTGGTGATAACTCACCTTACGCTGTTTGGGGGCTTCCTCTTCTTCTTGGTTTTAAGGCTTTTCCTTCATCTTGCTCTTCGAAACCACAGGTAGTACTTTTTTTCCTAGCTATGCTTGAAACTTTCCCTATTCTTTAACAAGGTGATAGGTTAGGTTGGTTCAGTATCCAAAATTGAGGCGCATACAAGCTACCTCAACCTATGGGATTGCCATACAGATTTCAAGCTGAGGATACACCCCTAGGTATTTAAACTAGATTTTAGTCTCAGAAATTCCAAACCATTGGTTCTAGGTGTCGCCATTTGAACTCTAGTTTCCACCGTCTCAATTGATCTCTTAGGAACTCACTACAAACACAGTCAGGTGGCTATACCAGACCACTTGAAGCCGTTCGGACATGGCAAACACCAAAGGAATTGCACCTCTAGAGGATTTGAGGTCTCCTAAACCCAATGAGTGCACAAAACAGTGCGAGTGAGATGCACAAAACAATGCTATGAAAGTGCACAAAACAGTGCGAACTCAAAGTGCACAAAACAGTGTGATACAAGGAGAATGCACAAAACAGTGCGATGCAAGGTGTACAAAATAGTGTGAACTCAGGGTGCACAACACAGTGCGATGCAAGGTGCACAAAATAGTGTGATACAGGGTGCACAAAATAGTGCGGTGCAAGGTGCACAAAACAGTGCGATACAAGGTGTATGCACAAAATAGGGCGATACAAAGTGAATGCAAAAAATAGTGTGATACAAGGTGCACAAAATAGTGCAAACTCAAGGTGCACAAAATAGTGTAAGACAGGGTGCACAAAACAGTGCGATAAAAAGTGAATGAAACATTGCTATGAAAGTGCACAAAACAGTGCGAACTCAAGGTGGACAAAATAGTGCGAGACAGGGTGCACAAAATAGTGTGATACAAAGTGAATGAAACATTGCTATGAAAGTGCACAAAACAGTGCGAACTCAAGGTAGTGTGAGACAGGGTGCACAAAACAGTGCGATACAAAGTGAATGCACAAAACAGTGCGATGCAGGGTGCACAAAATAGTGCAATGCAAGGTGCACAAAACAGTGCGATGCAGGGCGAATAAAACATTGCTATGAAAGTGCAAAACAGTGCGAACTCAAGGTGCACAAAACAGTGCGATGCAAGGTGCACAAAACAGTGCGAACTCAAGATGCACAAAACAGTGCGAACTAAAGTGAATGCACAAAACAGTGCGAGTAAGGCGAAGATGTATGAATGCAAAAAACAGTGCAATGCAAAGTGCACAAAACAGTGCGAACTCAAGATGAATGCACAAAATAGTGCGAACTAAAAGTGCACAAAATAGTGTGATACAAACTGAAAGATGCATGGTATGTAGAGGGAAATGAGCAGTACTTAGAGTAATGCGTCATGTACCTTATGAAATGAGTGCAGGGCAACTTGCCACAATTTATTTGAAATCAACTTGCTACAACTTATTGAAAAACACTGCGGAAGGTAAGTCGACGAAACAAAAACAACCAATCATGTAATTCAAATCACCCAGAATGTATAAGCATGTATGCATAATCCAAAGCACATGTATTAATCAGAGGGAAGACGGAAATCCCGAGAGAGTTTTGAAATATTTGGAGACAACCTTTGAAAGCTGTATCATAACATAATCATCATGGGGGTAAGCCCACCCTAATCCAAGGAAAAATGCCCAACAAATGGCTTTGAACGGATGGAGAGAAAGGTTGGGTTCATGCCCCTTGTTCAATTGATGACCCGATCAGATGCACTGAAAATTGCCCCTAGTCTCCAATCATTGGCCACCGGTTGGGTTCATGCCCCCTATTCGATAGGTGGCCCGATCAGATATACTGAAAATTGCCCCCAGTGTCCAGCCATTGGCCACTGTTTTCAACATTATGTGGGCACATGTAATGGGGATCATCAGATCCTAGAACGATTGTTAACCAATCAGACTCATGCTTCTCTTCTGTCCTAGTATGTTGAGAACTTACTCCAGTCTCCTCTAAAGCAATAACGGATTCCTCACATACACTTTGCAATGATCATGAATGTAATGCCCCTTATATGGGCACACTCAGTTTGTTTATAAATTCCACACATGGACTTGTTTTTGAGTTTGGAGTGAACATTCGTGTATGGAATTTTGGCGGTGCCACTTTGTTAAACTTTGAGCGACAGACACGCTAGGGTGACTCGATGAAGAGCACAAACTGAAACAAACACCAGGCATGACACAACAGAACTCACAACTGACCCAAAAGCAAAAAAGGGACTCAAGGTAACTAATAATTCATAGTGCCCCAGTATTACTCATGTTCTCTTTAAAACTCAATTTCGCAAAACCCGAGTTTTGATTCATTTTTTGCTCATGTTAGAGATTCAACTGATAAGTTCAAGTATTGAAAATTTCTCCACTTGTCAATTCAAGCTAGTTATTTCTTGCCCAACGCAAGTATGATATGTGCAGCAGTCGGTGTGGCTTTTGGATTGATGCGAAGCTGACGACGTGGATTGAGCAAGACGATTGAGTCGAAATGGATAAGACGGATATGGTTGAGACCGAACTTCAGGATGAAATTGCCTAAGTATCCCAAGAATGGGAATCAGGTCAACGTCGTTCATGGCTAAGGCCCACTTGGATTTTGACACTCTCCTTTTGCGCTCTAACTTTTGCCAAAGTTACCTCTTCAGGTTTTCAACCTTACGAGTTCTATTTATTTGATTTCTCATTTTTCATGCTCTAACTTTTGCCTAGGTCTCCCTTTCAGGTTTTCAGCCTAGCGAGCCTCTCAAGGATAGTGTTACAACATTTGCAGTGAATTTGATCAATAGTCATCCTTGTTCATCCTTGCCCTGACACTGGAACTGGCTTCGCCTTGATTTGAGTTTGGTTCTCCATTCTTTTATGCATGCCTTCTTTATTTATTTTGCTTCATTTTCAGAGTTAGTTCTTCTTGCAATGTGGTACTGGGCATTGGCTTTCCCGAATTCAGACGACAGTTCCCTTCCTCATAGTTAATTGGATTTCATTCCAATGAATACCCTTGGCTTAATAGTTGACTTCTTTTCCTTTTTTTTTTCTTTTCTTTTTTCCTTTTTTCCTTTTCTTTTCCTTTCTTCTTTTTATTCTTATTCTTCTTTTTTCCTTTTCTTTTAGGTTTCTTTTCTTTTTCCTTTCTCTTTTCTTTTCTTCTTTTTGGTTTCTTTTATCCATTTCTTTTTGAAGTAATGAAAACACCAGGGAAAGAAATTCTATGATTGTGAGGTCTGAAAAGCTATCTTGTACTTTCCCAAAATGATCACCAAGGTAAAGAAAAACCTCAAATAGTGTAGAATACCCCACACAATTCTGAATTGATCTTCGCAAGTTTGCAAAAGAAACAGTTTAAAATTTGGAAATCATGAAGGACTTTGTGCCAATAATTCAGAATCCACTCAAACTATTTAGGGGATCTTTCTCAACACTCGTGCTTATTAATGGAATCTCATTCAAAAACAAAAATCAAAGATTTTTTCATTTTCATAAAGGTAACACATGCATTACTATGAGCATAATAAAATGATTGAAAACTTGACTCCCTGTAGACCCCCCATTTTTTACCGTCCTCAAGACTTGGACGCCATCGTTTGAACACTCAATGAGCATCCATGCTCGTGTTCGTTTTGAGTTCCTGAAGGTCTTGGCTGTGCGCCTTGCCTTGAAGCCTCTCAACTTCTCTGTTTTGTGTTTGGTTGTGGACCAAGAGCTTGTGGCTTTGTTTCTGAGGGAAGAGGGTGGCTTGTTGGCCAGCCTTACGGCCCATCGGCCAAGCCTTATGCCCATCGGCCATGCTCTCTTTCCATCAGCCATCAGTGGTGGCCGGTCGGCATCACTGATGGCCGGTCAGCCCCTTTAATGGCCGATCGGCCATGTTTTTTGGCCGAGGCCCTTTTCTTTGCTTTTGCAGATATTTTGGTGCCAGCTGTGCCAGCAGTTAGGCATAGAAAGCATCCTCCATACACGTGTATGGAGGGATTGTAACAAGCTTCTAGCTTGTCAAACAAGCTTGAGGCTTGTGATTCTATATAAGGGGAGGCTCCTCTTCCCTTTCAAAGGTTCAAAATTTTAGATTAACGCAAAACATATATCTCTCTCTCTCAAGAACTCTCTCTCTCTCTATATATATATATATATTGCTTGAAAGTGAGTGTTCTTCACACATTTTACCTACAACCCCTTAGCCAAACCTCTTGACCTTGGAGCTGAGATTCCATAGGACTTGTTTGGGCATCCTAAAGTTGGTTTTGGCTCAGAAAAGCTGCTGGTTTTGCTGTTCTTCAAGGGTAAGGCCTATTATCCTCTTTAAAGCTTTATTTTAATTGCTTGTTTGGCCATTCTTGCATGCTCTTTTAGGCCTTTCTCTCAACTATAAAAAGTTCTATTTTTAAGTGTCAAAGATGGTTGTTTGAGGCCTTTTTTGAGTTAGGGGTGATCTCCCCCCTTTTGTGGCTTGTTTTGCTTTGCTTTGAGTTATCTCTTTAGGCCTTTGAGATCACCTTCTCTTGGCCTTTTAACCACTGAATTCCAGAGGAATTTTAGTGATGGAAAGTGTGTTTTGAGGCCCCAAATAGGAGGGGGTCATCCCCTCTCCTTGTGCCTTGATTGCTTGTGTTGTTGGCTTAACACTTTGGCATGTTTTTCTACCTCCTTGAGGCTCTATCTTAGCATGTTTTAGGCATTATTTTAACATGATATAACTCTGTTTTGGGTTGGTTTGATTGCCTCTTGCATGCTTCACACTCTTGTAGTGCAATCCTCTTAGTTAGCCTAACATGCCCTATGCTTTGGACCACCATTTTAGCA
Organism: Camellia sinensis; assembly: GCF_055761805.1. Lineage (NCBI taxonomy): Eukaryota > Viridiplantae > Streptophyta > Magnoliopsida > Ericales > Theaceae > Camellia > Camellia sinensis. The sequence goes on from NC_138968.1 coordinate 17,511,199, forward strand.
TATTTTTGGCTCCACTCCAGCATGCTTTTACTCATATTTTGGCATGCCTTAGCTCTAATTTTGGTCGACAAGGTCACTTCTTTCATGCTTCTTACACTTGTAGTGTAAACCTTGCTCACTAGCCTAGTATACTTGGTGCTTTGGCCCATTATTCTAGCATGTTTTGGCTCCACTCCAGCAAGTTTTTACTCATATTTTAACATGCTTTAGCTCTATCTTGAGGCTTCTTGGTCGTAGGATGCTTGTTATGCATGCTTGTAGTGCAATAGCCTTGAATAGCTTTGAGTTTTGAGGTATCTTGCATGCTTGGCTTGAGGTATTTGCATGTCTTGGCATCATTTGGCATGTTATTTCAGAGCATATAGTATTGTCACACTTCCATGTTTTTCACTCTTTAAGTGCTCTTAAGAGTTGTACCTTTATGCCTTGTTTGTGAGCCATTGCATGAGCATCATTTTCTTGCCTTTCAAGCCATCATTTCAGATCATTTTGGCCACTGTTTTGGCATGCATAAGGTCTGTTTGGTGTTGGTTTAGTCCATTGAGCATTTTGTTGCATGGTCTTAGTGTTGTATCCTTCACTAGTGTTTAATGCTTAAGTGTTCTAGTATGTTGTGTATGAGTGTTTGCATGTTAGCGTCTTGTGCATACCACTTTAACATGTCAAGATTAGCATGTTGTTTGCATGTGTGTTGCATTGCATTGCATTGTGTTTGGATCGGATGTTGATCCAAACACGAGAAACGAGGGGCATTTCATACTTGAAGTGATGAAACGCGCCTTATTTCTTTGTCGCTGTCCCTCTTGATTATGCATGATAGGGTGGAGGCCTCTCAAGTCCTATGTGTTATTTGTGCATTCATCAACATAGTGCAAACTTGACTCTTTGGCCATCATGCATCGAGATGCTTGATTGGTGGCTTGAGAGCCAAGAACTACACTTCTTTGAGCCTGAGACATGATAAGGAGTGTGGTTGCACACACATTCCCTTGTAAATACACTGACATGCCTCTGTTTGTGCTCTGTTACAGCAAAAGGAGAAATTGCAGGAAGTAGTGGCCGATCAGCCATCAAAGCTGCCGACCGACCACCAAATCTGTCGATCGGCTATCAGAAGTGGCCGATGGCCATCAACTCCGGCCGATGGCCACCATCTCTGGCCGATCATTCTTCAGCATGATCCTGAGATGGGTCAAAAGCAATCTGGAAGTTGGCACAATTTTCAGAAGTCCAAAAGAGTGCAAATAGAGGCATCATGAGGCACGGTAGTCGATTTCCGGGAGGAGGCCGACCGAGCATGCATGTCCCTCATCCTTTAGGCCAGTTACTCGCTTTTGTTAACTTAGAATAAGTTAGCTATTTCATTCAATTATGCTGTAATTAATTAGCTAGAATAGTTAGTTAATTAGTTGGTTTGTAATAGTTAGCTTAATTAGCGTAGCTAGTTAGCTCTCTTCCATTCGAACCCTCTGTCGAGAGGGAAAATGTTGTAATAAGGGTGCATGTGTGTGTGCATGTCTTCCAACCCCCATTTCTTTCTCCCTTTTACTTACCACTTTTGATGGTTAGTTTAGGGCATATTTCAATTAGCATACCTTATGCTTGCATGCGTGCATCATTCATTTGTCTTGCATGCACCGGGCTCGGCGCATCATACAAACTGCATTGTATTTCAATACACTTTCTTGAATACATGTATCAAGTGTTGCATTCATATGCCATCTTAGCTAGCCGAGCCTATTTTAGTTACATTTTGCATGTGTTGCATTAGGCATTGTTGACATAGCTAGGATCATGCATGATTACTAACTAGCTTTTATTTTGGCTCGGAGTACACTGTAAGTGTTTATGTTTTAGCATCTTGCATGAGTGTGAATGCTGCCATGATAGCATGCTTGCCATGAGGCTAATTGCTTAATTGATTAATTGCATGAATGCCTATGGATGAAGGCTTCATTGCTTAAATTGGAACAATTCATCGAAATGTGAGTTTTAAGCCCACTTGAAGTGGCAAATCATCATGTTTTAAGCCCACCTTGTTTGGTGGCAATTCCGTGCTTTAGCCTACTTGCGAGTAGCACTTCCAAACAATTTTCAAAAAAACAAACATGAGATGTTTTGTTCCAAATTGAGTGATTTAGTCTATACTTGTATGCTGCGCATCACATAGTAATTCTAGATTAATAACCGGAATAAGAGCGCAAGTGTTTTCAAAAACAACATATCATGTTAGTAGAGGCCGATCCTCTGATCGGGCGAGCGGGGGTGCTCATTTCAGGACCTTCCCCTCTCATACCCAAGTTCCCGAGCCAAGGCAACTTTGGTGATGACAGACACGTGGCCTTAGGTAAGAGTCAAGGTTTCCTCAATTTCCTAAAACAAAATATTTAGGTGGCGACTCTGAAATCTGGCAAAGTAGTCCATGTTTGGCACTTCTTGATTAAAATCGATTTTCCAAAACGATTTGCTGGATTTGGACTCTTTGGTGATTTATCAATCTTACATTGCGCTTTGTGAGATTGGATTCAAAACTGTGATAGGAGTCCGAACTGTAGTAGCTAGAACCACAATTCACGCCCTCTCCGAAAGGGGGGCGGGCAGAACGAGTTCGGGCGGTCTACAGTTTCTGGCGACTCTGCTGGGGATTTAGAGAACTTGACTCAAATATCATGATATGTTGTTTTATCTACACTTATGTGTTTCTTTGTATTTGCATTGGTGCGCCTAGGACACCGTGTTTGCATATCGGAAGCCGTAAAGACCATTCCAAACTAGGACAGGTTGCTTACCCGATTGGAGGTTGTTTGAAAACCGCTACGTGCATAGTGAAACCCTAGCTCCTGGCAAGATAGGACAGGGAAACCCTACCCCTCCATAGGGGTGTTTTGGCTCTCACTTGCTTGCTATGTGCTTTTACAGTGTGTCTCTACAAGAATGCATGAATCAGTTTGCAAGTCTGAGAATCAGTCTGAGGATATCAGTGTTTGGGGGTATCAGATTTGAGCCAGTGATTTGGGGGCACCGATCAGTGTTTGAGAACAGTTTTTTCAGCTTGTGATTATCAACTGTGTGTTGTGTTTATTTAAGTCGAAATGTTGTTCGTTTTTCTGCTTGTTGTTTCCTTATTTTGCTTTATTTATCTTTTTGCAAGGTAGTATAGCATCATTGCTTCCGAAGAGGCAGTTTCCCCTAAAGCACTCTGGGTTAGAGGTAGAAGGCTTCATCGATCCGAGGATCTAGTTGATGGACAATCAGTGTTCTTTTCATTACCCTCGGTTACAAGACGGAGGACAGTTAGGCAAAGAGTATCGGTACAGCAGTCGTTGGTTCAGCGATCTTTGTCCACCCCACCAATGAGTAGTCGAGCTGAGGTCTCCATTTTTACCATAGAGAGAGATACACCTGTTCAGTTAGATTAGCACTTTATGTCAAGTATGGAGGACATGGTGCGTCAGCTCCAAAAGACCATGCAAGCCATGCAGCGAGATGCTACTCGCCAAGCAAAGGTTGTCGTACGTCAGGCAGAGATTGTGGCTCAACAGGTAGAACTGATTGCCAGGCTCCAGCAACAGCAGCAACCATAACAAGCTGGAGCATCTTCTTCGCATCCACCCCCGCACCCACCTAGAGTTCCAACACTCGGGGATTCTGCAAACGTCCTGGAAGATACATACGCTCCAACAGGACCAGTTCTACCATAGATTTCAAAGACATCGGCCTTCTCAACAGATACATCGTTTGAATCTGAGATGGATCCAACCGCTCTGAAGATGAGTAAGCTTGAAAAGTTGTTTCAACAGGCCTAGGGGGTCAATTCCATTCCAGACATAGAGGATGGTTACACTGATTCAGCAGTAACATTTCCGGACAGATTCAAGATGCAGCATATAGACCGTTTTGACAGTTCTAGCGATCCAATGGTTCATTTGAGGCTATTCTCGGATATTTTGTGCCCGATGGGCTTGACGAGACTCCAGAAACTATCACTCTTCGGTCGGACCCTGTCGGGTATTGCGGCCATTTGGTACGCCAAGCTGGAGGACTCAGTGGAAAGGAGTTGGGAGGAAATAGCTGAGGCCTTCGTTGCTCAATACTCATACAACACCCAGATTGAGGTCACAACCCGTGATCTTGAAGCGACCAGGCAAGAGCCGAAAGAAGGCTTTTCTGACTTTGTCACTCGATGAAGGGCCAAGGCCTCCATGATGACAACTCGACCATTGAAGAAGGATCAGATAAGGATGGTTGTGCGCAACCTCCAACCCAAGCTGATGCAGAAAATGATGATCTTACCCCTCCCCACCTTTGCAAACTTACATGAGATTGGGGTACAGATTGAGGACGCTATGAAGTAGGGTCTGATCGACCAAGATAGGGAACAGCCCAAGAGGGTATTTACACGCAGTTCGAATGCAGGCACGAGTAGTGCTGCAGCTACCAAAACTTCTGATATGGGCATGGTCACCACCACCACTCCAAAAACACCTACAACTACACCCTTCACCGATGCGTCCGGAACCAGCTCACAAACAGCCAGATATCCACCCCGAGGCCAGAGAACCTTTACTCCACTGTACATGCCTTTGTCCAAAGCTCTGGGGGTTCTAATCAGGAAAGGGCATTTGAAGCCCCTGGAGCCGCGGCCATTACCAGACAAACCTCCTTCCTCCCATAACCCAGCCAAATACTGTGCCTTTCACCAACAACACGGTTATGACACCGACTCGTGCTACAGACTTCGTCATGAGATTCAGGATCTCATTGACAATAAGGTGATTGCGCCTCCAGAGAAGCCGAATGTCACTACCAACCCACTCCCACCACATAACCAAGCTCCACTACCCAAACACATCAACCTGATCCAAACCACGGCCATTCCATATGACCCAAGCATATATATCACACCCTCCCACCTACCCAAGCCTGAGGTGTTCATCGCAGACAGCACAGACTTGTACATGTTAAGCATCTCCCAAACCCAACCTGAACCGGTGGTGGTGACTGTCGAAGACAGAACCGGGATGACTTTAGAGGCAGATGGGAATGTTGATTTAGAGTCTGAGGGGTCTGGGAGCTTTACGTATAACCCGAGTGGTTGTATCACATCAACAAATTAGGTTAAGCCGAGGGTAGAGTTACCAGCTGAGGCAAAAATCAGTGTGGTTCGGGAGGATGGACCTGGTCAAGGGTTAGACGACCTAGAAGAGCTGGAAAAGGATATTGCCAATCTAAAGTTCTTCAACGAGCAGGACCTAAGGGATGTGAACATTAACTGGTTCGACTTGGATGGGTCAGCAGAAAATACTGGGTGGCTCAGCAACGAGCCAAATGTTGTTAAGGTACCTCAGCTAGAACAAGGGCAATCAGAAGCCGGAATATCAGCGGTGGCCAGAATGGCCAAGAATCAGGAGAAATCGCCGGAGAGCACGGGTGCGAAGAATTTTGCTCGGGATCCAGGCAGTTTGAGTACAGTAGACATTGAATAGGAGGCTGCACTGAAGCGTCTTGAGCAAGAAAAGATCGAGGATCTTGAGAGGGCTAGGAAGGCCAATGCCCCTGTTGTGACGAAATGTGTTGTGAGCACAGAAACAGTTGCAATGGGACTGGACAGTTGTTTGTCAGTTGCCGACGGGATGTGGTGGGAAGACGACGACTTACGTCTTGCCCACACCAACGAGGACTGGGGACAGAACCAACCAAATGACACTTGGTATGTTGAGGAGGTTGACCATATGACCAGGAGTGGGCGGTATTTCAAGCCCCCACACTTGGACTAACTGGAGGCATCCGAGAAGGACAAAGAAACGGAGAGGCAGAAGGAAAAACTGCTGGAGGAGAAGGCTGTACTGAAGTAGCTTAGGAAAATGCAAGCAGACATCTCCATCTAGGGACTGCTTATGGCCTCGAGGGTTCACAGACAGGCTGTCCTTTCTGCCATGGACAAGGCAAAACTTTCAATTGATACCACACCCGAGCAGTTGGTAGGGCTGGTTTTCCCGGGAGGAGCTTCCCCGATCTTGACGTTCACCGACAAAGAACTACCGCCTGATGGCTCAGATCATAACAAACCACTCTACATCTCTGTGGAGTGTAGAGAGAAATGGATACCGGTGGTCTTGGTCGACACGGGGTCCATAATCAATGTATGTCCGTCGAGAACGGTGTATGCTATCGGGTTAAAGCCCGCGGATTTTGTGCCTACGACCCAGGTGATACGAGCCTATGATAATACCAGCCGAGAGGTGATGGGGACCGTACGGATTAAGACTCATGTTGGTCCAGGGCAACAGGACATTGAGTTTCATGTCTTGGATGTTCCCGCAACCTTCAATCTACTCGTTGGGCGGCCGTGGCTGCACCAGGTGAAAGCCGTCTCTTCCACCTTACACCAAATGCTGAAGTACCCTCACAGGAAGGGGGTGGCAATTGTTTTTGGAAATTCTTTGATACATCCGCCGTCAAAGGTTTCTACACCAGTTCTGGAGATTGAGTATGGCACGGAGGATGTATTTCTGTCAGGATTCACCCTAGTTGAGGCCCGGGTTGTACAAAATATGCTAGCTGTTGATGAGGGGCTATATGTCAGTGAACAATCTGTCTACCTTATGAACAAGCTTCAACACATGCCCGAGATGGGATTGGGGCGAAGTGGCTGGAATGGCGTTGCAGCATCGGCCGAAGTGCCGCACAACCCATATACCTTTAGCTTAGGTTATCTGCCTACCAAAGAAGATTGGGCGAGAAAAGGAAGAGAGATGGCCGGAAGAGCCAAGGCAAAGCAAGCCGGCCGGGAAGCATACCGACCCATCCAAGGGACCCTGAATGAACGCTTTGTCCAGGAAGGGGAAGACTTCCCATTCTGCGGCTTTCCGGAGCCCTGGATAAATTCAGAGCAGCGGCGCTTGCCTGGCTTCAAAATCTTTTTTGATCTTCAGTTGTCCGGGGATGAAGTTGCCTAGGAGCAGATAGACCCACCAGCTGAGGCTGAGCAGTGCAAGAAGGAGGATTCCGAGAGCACAGAAATTGAGATGGGGGTAGCATTGGCTTGCCTCCTCTCAGATCCTCAAATCGTACCGGAGTGCTTGGAGGATAACTTCTTAGGTTCCATGATCAGGGATGAAACGGCTGTGGGCCCATCTTCAGGCATTCTTAATACATCCAGCGCACCCTCCCTCATCTGGCAATACGAGGAGGGCTTTTTATCGAGCAGTTCTGGATCAGGTAGTGATCCAGAATCTGATTCCACTGAGTCTGTGGAGTTGGAATCAGATTCCAGCTCTTCTGAGTCTGAGTCCTGTATTCTTGGGAGTGATAACCCGGATGCCACCGTCCTGTCCAGGCCGTCTTTTTCTTTTTCCTTTGAGTCTGTTGTAGCAGAGGAATCAGGCAGACTGGATGTTATTAATGAGAATGGTACGGCTGTGGCTTCCAAGTACTTTTTTGTGCCTTTAATTTATTGCATTAATCAAAACTTTCAAAATTTTGATGAAAACGACGAGGAAGAAATTCCTCCGATTTTATAATGTTTGATTGATCAAGAGCAGGAGAGGTTTGTAAAACCTTTGGTTGATGAAATCACCGCAATTAATGTTGGTACTGAGAAGGACCCGCGGCTGGTCCAGATCGGGTCCACGTTGTCTTCGGAGAAGCGCCAGTGCTTAGTCATTTTATTAAAAGATTTCAAAGATGTTTTTGCGTGGTCTTACGAAGACATGCCTGGAATCAATCTTGAGATTATACAGCACCAGATCCCTCTTGACCCAGAGGCCCGACCTGTTAAGCAGAAGCTCCGAAGGATCCACCCGAACTGGGCTCTGAAAATCAAAGAAAAGGTCACCAAACAGATCGACGCAGGGTTCCTGTTAGTATCTGAGTACCCAACTTGGTTGGCCAATATAGTTCTGGTGGCGAAGAAGGATGGCAGAATTCGGGTATGTGTGGACTTCAGGGATTTGAACAAAGCCAGTCCGAATGACGACTTTCCTCTGCCGCATATCGACGAATTAGTGAACTTCACTACTGGGCATGCGCTACTCTCGTTCATGGATGGGTTTTTAGGCTACAATCAGATTTTGATGGCACCCGAAGACAGGGAGAAGACTGCTTTTACCACCCCGTGGGGAACCTATTGTTATAGGGTAATGTCGTTTGGGTTGAAGAATGCTGGAGCTATATATCAATGGGCTGCGACCACGATTTTACACGATATGATCCACAAAGAGGTTGAGGTGTACGTGGACGACATGATTGTCAAGTCCAAGGAAAGAGAGGGCCACTACACCGCCTTACAGAAATTCTTCCAACGGATCAAAGAGTATCGGTTACGGCTGAATCCTCAGAAATGTACATTTGGTGTTACAGCAGGGAAAATGCTAGGTTCTTGATCACACAGAGAGGTATCGAGGTCGATCCTTCCAAAATCAAGGCCATCTTAGAAATGCCACCACCGAGGACTGAAAAGGAGGTGCGAGGCTTTTTGGGTAAAGTGCAATTCATAAGACGATTTATTATAAAATTAATCTTGATTTGTGAACCACTGTTTGGTCTCCTGAAGAAAGGAAGAAGTTCCAATGGGACGACCGATGCCAAGTTGCTTTTAAACAGATCAAGCAATATCTACAGAACCCACCTGTGTTGTCACCGCTTGAGCCGGGGAAACCATTGATTCTGTACCTATTAGTGACCGAAATGACGATAGGCTGCATGCTTGCACAGGAGTCTGAGGACAAAGTGGAGAAGGCTATCTACTATCTGAGCAAGAAAATGCTGGATTACGAAACCCGCTACACGCCGCTAGAAAAGGCTTGTCTGGCCTTGGTATGGGCTACCAGGAAGTTGAGGCACTACCTATTAGCTCACTCTGTAATACTGGTTTCGAGATTAGATCCCATCAAATATCTCTTCGAGAAACTGGCACTTACGGGTAGGCTAGCTCGTTGGTTGCTTCTGCTTTCCGAATTTGATCTGAAGTACATGACGCACAAGTCAGTGAAAGGGAGAGCGGTAGTGGAGTTCCTAGCTGACCACCCAGTCAAAGGGGATGAAGCAGTTAAATATCTGTTCCCAGACGAGGCCATTTTACATGTCGAAGAAGAGACTTGGACAATGTACTTTGACGGAGCCTTAAACCAATACGGGTATGGGATAGGGGTGTTACTGATAGCACCCGACAATTCCCGTATACCTCTAGCATTCAAACTCCAGTTCAAAGTATCGAACAATGAGGCAGAGTATGATGCATGTATTGCTGGATAGGAAGCCGCCTTGGAACTAGGGGTAAAACGGTTGGATGTCATCGGGGACTCGAACCTTGTTGTATCTCAAGCTAAAGGAGATTGGAAAGTTAAAGAAGAAAAGATGAGAATCTATCACCAAACCTTGGACATTCTGATTCTTCAGTTTGAAAAACTAAACTTCACTCATCTGTTGAGAGAGAACAACAGGTTCGCCGATTCATTAGCAACTCTATCTTCTATGATAGACATCCCTTTTGGAGTTCGGATGCGTCCGATCATCATTGAACAAAAATTCGTGCCGGCCTACGAGCTGATTGCTTCCATAGATGAGATACAAGATCAGAAGCCCTGGTATTATGATATCTAGAACTTCTTGGAAAAGGAAGCTTATCCACCAGGGGCAAATACCAAAGATAAGAGGGCAATTCGAAGAGTGGCCTCTCAGTTCATCGTCTGCGGAGGTAAACTGTACAAGGGGGGTCATCTCGGGATGCATAAGCTATGTGTTGATGCTGAAGAATCCAAGTGCCTGATGGAGGCCATCCACAGAGGAGAGTGCGGAGCGCACATTAATGGGGTGATGCTAGCCCAGAAGATCCTTAGACAGGGTTTTTATTGGTTAACCATGGGGGAGGATTGTATTGGCTTTGTCCGGCGATGCTACAAATGTCAGATCCATGCAAACCGCATGAACATTCCGCCATCAAAGCTGTACAATATGACTTCACCATGGCCTTTTTCAGTCTGAGGGATTGATGTAATTGGGGTTGTCACTCCAAAGGGGTCCAACGGGCATAAGTATATTCTGGTAGCGATAGACTACTTCACGAAGTGGGTTGAAGCCCAATCTTATGCTGTGTTGAAGGCGCCGCACATTGCTAAGTTCATCAGGAACAACATTATCTGTCGCTACGGGGTCCCGAATGAGATTATTTCGGATAATGGTTCCCACTTCAAGAAAGAGGTGATCGACTTGTTGGAGAAGTACAACGTGGCTTTTCATAAGTCATATACATATCGGCCACAAACCAACGGAGTTGTTGAGGCCGCCAACAAGAACATCAAGCACATTCTGCAGAAGATGGTGGAAACCTACAGGGAAACCCCAAGAAACTATGAAATCCAATCAAAGGAGTGACAAACTGCATATTTTTGTTTTAGCCGAAGAGTCCTTAAGCCTTCGTTTGAAATGTGGGTTGATTTTTTAGCTTTTTGTCTTTTTGACTATTTTAGCCTGGGCTAAAAAGTCTCGTTTAGGATGGACTTTTTGGCTTTTGTGAGAGAAAAAAATGAAATAATTATGGTTTGGATGTAATATTTTGTCTTATTGAGTTAAAAAGTCTATTTTGTCTCTTTGTGACTAAAATAACCCAAACCCAAACCCTAACCTTTATGCCAAACGAGCTAATTCAAGACAAAGTTGATTTTTTTACAATTCAATTTAAAACTAATAAGGAAACACCTAAAAAAAAGCTTTAGAAAGTTCAAAACAAGTCTAAGTAACTACAGGGTGGTTGGCCTAGTAGGTGACGATTGGAGCTTGCAGGTTTGCTTCCTCCGAAGTCTCAGGTTTGAATCCCCTAGCCAGCAAACACATACCTTGGGGCCACGGACCGCAAGGCATAAGCCCTATTTCGGAAGGCTTGTTCGGGATGTAGGGTCTTAGTTTGGTGCGCGTAAGCTGGCTTAGGATACCCTACATAACAAACAACAACAACAACAACAACAACAAAAGTCTAAGTTGACTAAGGCCTATTTTGAAAAGCCACACTTTAGCCAAAAAAAATCCTTATAAAAAAGTTAACACTTTTCTTTAATTTTTTGTACAAGTTTTTTTTCGTAAAAAGTTAATTTTTTTATAAAAAAAGTCAAATTGCAAAACAATCCTAAATAAATTTTTCCACAAATCCATAAAATGTACTATGTCAAAACCAAATCAACTTGAGAGTAGACAATGAGCCCAAATCCAACGTAGCCTTCGTAAAAGAAAACCACTGAACTATAAACTTTCTTTGCTGAATAGTTAGAATTTTTGTTGATATATTCCATGACATATTGTCATATAACATATTGTCATATTCAGCCTTAAATGTTATTCAAACTACCATTACTAAGATGATGAGTACTTGGCTTTTCAAACTTTTGGGTAAAAAAATACTTTAATAAGAATCGCCTTAGGATATAGAGCACACCATTACAAGAGGACTATTAATAAAAAAGCCATATATAAGTTGTAGTATTGAAAGGCTATAGTAATACCATTCATAAACAATTAATTCTACACTCATTGATAAGAATAATGAGATTAATCCTATTACATAGTCAAAAAAATATTGCTAATTCATTATTTCATTGAGGTTCAGAAATTATTTCTAACTCACTATTAAAAGTTCTTCCACCTATTGTTCCCCTTGTTGACATTGGATTTGTGGAAGCAAATGGACTGTAGGGAACTGTTAGAGTGTCTCTATCTCCTTCCAACATCTGCACCACAACTTTCATCGATGGTCAGTCCACTGGGTACCATTTTATGCACCAAAGTCCCACAATTGTGAGTTTCCTTATAATTTTTGCATCCCCGTCTACCTCAATTTGTATTCCTAGATCTTCTCCTTAATCCAAACATTTATATATCCATTCCAGAAAGTAACACTCACTATTTTTTTGTGTTACCGTATTTTGCCTCCCTCCAACCATATCTAGCAACAACATCCCAAAACTATAAATATCTGATTTGTATGTGTGATGACCGAGTATGTCCCTCGTTTAACCTGGAATTTACCCTAATAGAGTGTCAGGTTAATTTGGAACCTTGTTGAGTGTTTGGGGTTTGTGTTGTCCGGAGGGTTTATCTCAATGTGATTTCTATTCACGTATTTATTCGGTGTTGAAGTTTCTTTCTTCCGAGAAGTGCGGGGTCAGGTCCGGAGTGCCCGGGAATGAATCAGAATTTTGCTAGGTTGCTGGGCCTAGGCCACACGTTCGGGGCCCTAGGACGCACGTGTGGGATGGGACCGCACGTGCAGGGAGTGAGGCCGCACGTGCGGTGAAGGTTGAGCAGCAGGGGTTTGCACACTGTCTAAAAAGCTCATGCAAAGTGAGGTTCGAAAGGGGGCATTGCAGGTGTGGGGGTGTAGGCCGCACGTGAGGGAGAGGCACACTGCACGTGAGGGGAAGGGCGCCGCACATGCGGCCAACTGGGCAGCCCAAAACCCTGTTTTTCTTCCTCTTTTTGGCCGAACTTAAATCACATTTGGGGCTTTTCTATCTCACTCTAAACTCTATTTTTCTCCTCCTTCTCTCTAGAAAACCTCCTCAAACATCAAAACTCTTGATTTCTTGAAGTTCCTTGGGTCAAGATCCATCTTCTTCCTCTAATATTCAAGATCAAGCTTGGGCTCTTCTTGGTGTAGTGAAAGTTGAGGGACCTTCCATCAAAACTAGGGTTCGTCTCTACTTCTTCATCAAGCATTGAGGTAGGGAAATTTCCTTGAGTTATATATATTTATGTTAGATTTGGTTGATTTTAAAGGTTTCATTAATGATATTGAAAGTTTGGTGTTGTCTCATAAATGCTAGGGTTTTAAAAGTGGATTGATCTCTCTCTTTCTAAAATATCTTCTTGAGGATTTTAACTCACATAATAGGAGGGGTGATGTCTTGAGAGAAACCCCTTTCAAAAGATGGGGAGATGTTTGTTTTGGTTTTTGACATAAAGCCCTAGAAATTTTGGAGATTTTTAAAATATGTGAACATGTTTAGGGGTATCTTGTTGTTTTGTAGTAAGAGAGGGAACTTTCATCATATGTTTAGCAATAATGACAATTTACTTGGTATATGAGAAATGAGGTGTTATTTAACATTTTTGTTAAACATTTGAAAGTGTATTATTGTGAAATAACAAATGGTTGTGCACCTTGGATAGTGAAAATTGTAAACATTGGGGCTAATGTTCGAAAGACATCACAAGTAGTCTTGAAGAGGCTAACTTGTTATGAATTTGGTATGATGGGAGATTGTTGTAGCTATAAATTGATGGCATGGTCATTTGTGAAATAATATTGAGGAGAAGAAATGAAAAAAAAAACGTGGTAAATTGTTAATGTTGTAGAGATGTTTGAAATGGAGAAATGTTATGAGATATTATGTATTGCATCATGTTCTCATTCGATTTATTATCATTATTGCACATCTTGAAATGAATTGGAAAACGTTTACTTTGAGAAAGATTATGTTGTAATGAGAACTATGGAAATGTTTAAGGGGTAAATACGTGGGTAAGTCCAGTTAGGAGGAGTAGATGAAATTGATAAATTGGCCTAAGTGTCCGGAGTGAAATACCGAAAACACGGGCGGAGGAGGTACCACTTCCCTTCCGGTTAGCAACCGGTAAAGTGAGGTTATTGGTAGTGCTTGTTGAGCCTACTTGCAGACACTAACCTAGGGACTACCTGAGTCGTATTTACCACCCTTTATGATTTAAAATTTGAAGTTTTGGAAATTGATGAGATTGCAAAAATGTTAATGAAAAACATGGTGATTTTTCAAGAAAGACATGACATGAGATTATTTTGAAAAGGCATTGCATCGCATTTGCACTTGCATTTAATATTGGATATCTTACATAAATGTATATACTTTGTTAGATATTTCTCTACTAGGCTTTATGCTCACCCCTATGGGATTTTGGTGCAGGAAAAGACGTGGTGATCCCGCCAAGTTAAGGGCGTGGACAATTGTGAAGAGTACATAGCTCTATTTTGTTGTGATTTAATTGCTAGCCAAGGGCTATTTTTGTATGGGTCCGAGAGGCCACTTTTGTGTAACCGGGCTTAAGCCTTGGAAGTTGTAGCCCATAAGGGCATTTATTTGTTTTTGAGAATTATATGTTTCACATGCTATAGATTCATGTGTTTTCTTACCAATGAATGTATAATCTGCATGAGAAACTTTTGTATAAACTCTATCATTAACTATGTAAAGATGGAAGGATTATTGTCATTGTTTTAGTACACATTAGTTGATGGGGTTAGTTTATGTGAATTATTTCGGGGCGTTACAGTATGACACGTTCCAAAGTTCCTGGAGAACACTTCGGGTGCAATGCAACCCACAGTCCCTCTAGCAGTAGTCACGGAAACAAAACTTTGTTCCTTTGAACACAATTTTGCTAGACCGAAATCAGAGATCTTCGGGGTAAACTTATTATCTAACAAAACATTGTGAGGCTTAATATCGAAGTTCAGGATTCGTTGATCACACCCTAGGTGAAGATATTCAATTCCTTTAGATATGCCAAGAGCATTGTCATGCAACTTCTCCCAACCAAGTGAATTCTTCTCTTTATTAGTGGATATAAACTTTTCAACTGAATTGTTTGGTAAGAACTCATAAAGAAGAGCTCTTCTGAATCCGTCAGCACAATATCCCACCAAGTGAACCACATTGATATGGCGGATTCTACCCATTGTTTGCACTTCATTGATGAACTCATCACTATTTCCTTTCACATTGTTGAGGATCTTGACTGCACCATGAACATCATTGGAAAGCTTGCCTTGGTACACTATTCTGTAACCTCCTCGGCCTACTTTGTCCTGAAATTGATTTGTTATTTTCTTGATATCTGCAAAGGAATATCTTGCAGGCTTGAGAGCTTTGTAATCCTCTAAAAATTTGTCAATCTTTACTTGATCCTCTTTTTTCATTTTGTTTGATCTATAGACAAGATATATTGTAATGACAACCATAACAAAAAGAGTTAGGCCTAGGTCTCCACCTACAATCATAATAGACAATGTTAGTAAATTTCTACCTCCTCATTGACAATTCAAATTAAAAAAAGGAAGGATCAATTCACCTGCAATCTCTAGTTTCCTCAATACACCTACAAAAGTTTAAAAACTTCTTAAACTATCACCTTTAAAATACATATACACACAAATATATATATATATATATATATAATTAAAAATTTTACCACATAGATTCATAATAAATGTATTTTTCAGTGCTAAGGAAAAGAAGCTGACATGATAGAATCAGATATCCAAATAGGGTTAAACCTCCTTAGAAAACAAACAAACAAATAAATAAATAAAAACCATTAAATCAGTAAATAACAAAGGCCTAATCAGGTTCTCAACACATCCTCCATTAGGTTTACTACCTCTAAAAAAAAGCACACAACCTAATCTATAGAGCAAGACTTATGATCGTCGCACAATCAACAAGGCTAAGTAATCTAATAGATCAAAACAAAATAAAACAAAGGCATTGAAGCTAAAATGATCTTGTAGCCCAAAGACGTCGAATTGAATTTTTTTATTTGGGTACACTATTGAGTTGTAAATAGGTAAACAAAATCTAAGCCATTAATTTGGGAAAATACCGACGTTACACACATCTGAAACTTAGATTGGATGTCCAGTTCAATTGTTTGAATTGGAGAGAAGAAGTTCGGCCCAAATTTCAATTCAAAATTGTGGTAGAATATGACATCATTGTAAAGTGAACACAATAATTACACATGAAACAAGATGGTAAACAAAATATAATAATCGTAACTTGAAGTAAAAGGGCAGAAATAGGCTAGAGTAGAAACGTACCCATAGATGGTCGTTTGGGCTTGTCTAAGCATTTAGTTGTTCCACTGCTGTTGTTATTCTTGAATCTACAATACTTGCCTTGTGCTTCACAGTTCCCACATTTCGGTTTGCTCCAATTCAATTGAAGATCATCAAATGTGATGGAGGCATAACCAAAATTTTCCTGTGGAAGTGACATGTTATACATCTTTGTGCAAGATAAATCCAGGAATGACCAAGAATAAGTGGCATAAACTTGGTGACTCTGGTCACTAAGGCAAGCAATCCGAGACCAATCAAGCCAAAATTGATCCAATGTATGGGAACAATTAATGAAGCTAAAGTCGCGATAGTAATCGTAATTTGATAGGAATTAGAAGGGAGAGGCATATAAGTCGAGGTTTTGAAGCTGTCGTGGGAAGCGTCCATGGGGGTCTGATATATGTATGGTCTAAGATTTGTAGTTGATTTTCTTGACAAACACATTCACAAAATTTGGGAGCTAGAGCATAGGGTATACACTGTGAGGAGTGCAAGAAAGATCAAAGCTAGGATGATACCCACCACAGTAGTCGGGCTGTTTCTTTTTTAGGTGGAAAGGGAATCGAATTTTAGGGCAGTGATGTTTTCTGCAACTTGTTGGCATGATGCACTCATCATGTTGTTCCTCTGCTCCTCCGAGTCTTACTACTGTAGCTGCTACTACCATTGGTACTAACAATAAGACTATGACCAATAGAATTCCTTGAAAAATTGCCATCTTAAATTAATTAATGGCTAATATTTGATACTCTGGAACAAAATCCTAATTACTCTACCCTCCCAAGTGTGCGTTGTTTGTTTTGTGATGGAAGAATTTTTTAATGGCGGTGGAGTTGGGTTAGAGAGACAATTTTTGTACTGAGGTTCAAATTTTTGAATCCAGTTGTTTGCAAAGCTTGACGATCACCATCGTCATTGGTATTGTTAGATATGGGGAGGTGAGATTTGTGCATGTTTTCAGGGCTTTCATCAGATGTGGGGAGGTAAAAATTGTGCAAGATATGAAGTAAATGCTCACCAGAGAGTTCCAAGGATGTACTTTGAATTGCTTGGTCGCTCAAACCCAAAGCCGATTTGAAAAAGAGTAATGCTATTTTGGCCACATTATGCTCAGTAAATGATGGTTGTGGTATATGCTCTTTTATAGTGTCCAACAGCTTTTGCAGAACAAAAAAGGAAATATAGTTCTCAAGTAGTGCCAAATCATGTTGAAGAGTTGCAACAGTCCGAGCATTATTGATAATCGGGTTAGCAACTTTGTCTTTATATTTGTCAATATTTGAGTGCCTCAAAAATAGTTCGAGTATGAAGCACCCATCAACTAGTAACATTTCAACTAGCTGGTGGTTGTCCAGGTCTATAGTTTCTGAATAACATCTTCGGATATCTCCTTCCAAAGCTGGTATGGCGATGGCACACTTTTCGAGGATAGAAAGTGTTGTTAGAATATGGAATATTGTATATTTAATTTAGAAATTTAATTTTAGGGTTTGATTGTGTAATTTTTTAATTCCTTTTTCATGTATCTTATATTGATTATATATAGACATGGTCTCACCCAAATTAGGGTAAGCCAATATTTTATAACTCTCTTCTTGGTATCAGGATATTTCTCATGCCTCTCAGGAAGCTTTGGGTTTTACCGTTGCTGAATTTTTTGGGTATCTTCAATCTCACTAGGAGGAGTTAGCACAGCATGAGCCATTGAGTGATTTTCCAGCTGTTGTCGCCTTTATTGTGTCTGCTCGTCTTGCTCGCCAGCACACTTATCAATTTTTGATGGGTTTAAAACCTGAATTCGAGTCTCTTCGTATTCAGATTTTGAACACATCACCTATGCCATCCTTATATGAGGCTTTTGCTACTATTGACAGTGAAATGGTTACTTTGGAGCATAATCACACATGGGATCTTGTCACTTTACCTTCTGGTGAGACGACTGTTGGGTGCAAGTGGGTTTTTACTGTCAAATACTTGGCTGATGGTACCGTGGACTGCTATAAGGCTCGTCTTGTTGCTAAAGGCTTTACACAGGTTCCTGGCAAGGACTTTGGGGCTACGTTTGCACCGATTGCTAAATTGACCACTGTTCGTTTACTTATTTCCTTGGTTGCCTCTTCTTCTTGGCACCTTCATCAACTTGATATCAATAATGCTTTTCTTCATGGGGACTTACTTGAGACTATCTACATGGATCCTCCACCAGGGTTTCGGGCTGAGGGGGAGTATACTGGCAAGGTCTGTCATCTACGTAAGTCTCTCTATGGCTTGAAGCAATCTCCTCGTGCATGGTTCCATCGTTTCAGCTCTATTATCCTACCCATGGATTTTACTCAGTGTCACTCCGACCATACATGCTTCAGTCGTCGTCTTCCCACTGGTCGATGTATTATTTTGTTGGTCTATGTGGATGATATCATCCTTACAGGAGATGACACCATTGGTATTGCTAAGGTAAAACAAGAGCTTAGTCGAGTTTTTGACATCAAGGACTTGGGTCCTCTCAATTATTTCTTGGGGATTGAAGTAGCTCGTTCTCGCAGTGGGATATCATTGTCCCAACGAAAGTATACTTTGGATATTCTTCGGGACACCGGTATGATGGGTTGCAAGCCTGCCTCTACTCCTATGGATCCGAATTTGAAACTTTCAACTGAGTCTGGTGAGTTGTTTTCTGATCCAAGTCGCTACCAGAGATTGGTAGGATGTTTGATCTATTTCACTAATACACGACCAGATTTGACATTTGTTGTAAATGTGGTTAGTCAGTTTATGCATTCACCTCATACTGCTCCTCTTGATGCTGTTCACCACATCTTAAGATATCTCAAGTCGTGTCCAGGTTTGGGTTTATTCTTCAATGGTGGGATTTAGACATGATTATCCTATTTTACTGATGCAGACTATGCCAGTTCATTGACTGATAGACGTCCCACTTCTGGGGTATGCACCTTCCTTGGTACCCATCTTCTATTATGGAAAAGCAAAAAACAGGTAGTTGTTTCTCGATCCTCTGCTGAAGCTAAATACCTCGCCATGGCTCATGGGACATGTGAGTTACTATGGCTTCGGTCCATTCTTACTGAGTTAGGCTTTGAGGAGAATAATTCCTCTAAACTATTTTGTGCCAATAAGTCTGCCATCTTGCTTGCCTCTGACTCTGTGCTTTATTAGCGCACTAAGCATATTGAGGTTGATATTCATTTTATCCGGGAAAAGGTTCGAGCTGGCATTGTATGTCCTTCATTTGTTCCATCTTCTGATCAGACTGCTAATATCTTCACCAAATCTGTAGGACTATCCCTACTTCGATATTCCATTGGCAAGCTGGGGTTGGTTGACATCTTTGATCCAACTTGAGGGAGAGTGTTGGAATATGGAGTGTTGGAATATGAAATGTTGGAATATGGAATATTGTATATTTAGTTTAGGAATTTAATTTTAGGGTTTGATTGTGTAATTATTTAATTCCTTTTCCATGTATCTTATATTGATTATATATAGATATGGTCTCACCCAAATTAGGGTAAGCCAATATTTTATAACTCTCTTCTAGTGCAAGTTTAGATATTCTCATAAAAAGAAGTAGCATGTATCGCCGTTTGTTCTCATTAAAAGCTTGCAACTCTTTGTTATGACGACGAAATGGTCCGATGGAGGCAATGCTAGGTGTATAGGCATCTTCCTTGATTTTTACAAGTTTATTTAGAACTTTATATATACTCATCTTCAGCGGCTTTTCCACTTCAGCTAGCGAGTTGTTAATCCTAAGTATCCATTCAACGGGCTATGTTTCGCCTCTTTCATCTTGTTGGTTTCTGTGTGGGTAATTTTTCAACCACACTGCCCGCTTAGTAACCAGCTGGAGAGCATCGGCAGAATAGATAGCACCTGACTGACTGTAGACGTCCCCGAACGCCCCGGGAGGAACGAGCTCCCGTTCTGTTCATTTGGGGTCACTACAGCTCAGGACTCTCAAATTTGTCATGGTTCTAAATCTGAACCAAAGAGTCCAAATCCGGCAAATCGTTTTGAGAAACAGATTTTGAAAAGAAGTGCCAAACATGGACTGCTTTGCCAGATATAGAGTCGCCACCTAAATGTTTTTTAATGGGAAATTTAGGGAACCCTGACTCGGTGCCAAAGGCCACGTGTCCGTCATCACCAAAGTTGCCTCGGCTCGGGAACTTGGGTACGATTGGGGAAGGTCACTTCGTGAGCACCCCCGCTCGCCCGATCAAAGATTGGCCTCTACTAACCATGATATCTATTTTTGAAAACATTGTATGTTCTTATTCCGGTTATTTAGCCTAGCTTACTATGTGATGCACACAGCATATAAGTATAGATCGGGTCGCCTGAATTGGAACAAAACCTTTCATGTTTGTTTTTTTTGAAAGATGGTTTGCTACCCGCAGGTAGGCTTAAAACTCACAGTCAATGATTTGTTCCAATTTAAACAACCCAACCTTCACCCACAGGCATTCAGGCAGTTATATCACATAAGCACATAGCCTCATGGTAAGCATGCTATTCATGGCAGTCACTCACACGCATGCAAGGATGCTAAAGCATAAAAACTCACCGGGTACTCCAAGCCAAAACAGAAGCTCATTAGAAATTTATGCATGAATCCTAAGTATACAGAAATGCCTAATGCAACACATGCAAGAATGCAAACTATAGCAGGCTCGGCTATTCTAAATATGGCATATGGAATGCTACAGCTAACATGTATTCAACTTGTAATTGAAATACAAATGCAGTTAGTATGATGCGCCGAGCCCGGTGCATGCAAAACAGATGAATGATGCAAACATGCTGTCATACTGTATGCTAATTGAAATATGCCCTAATCTAACCATCAAAAGCGGGTAAATAAAAGGGAGAAAGACGTGGGGTTGGAAGACATACATCACACTCACGCACACTTATTACAATTATGCCCTCGCGCAGAGGGTCCAAATAAATAGTACAGTCCCGAATAAAAGAATAGTATAGTCCGAATGCTACAGTCCAAATAATATACAAATTCCTAATTAATTAATCAAATTAACTAAGAAATCTGTAAAACTGGCGTGCAAGCCAGGGACTGTCATGCTTCTGATGAATGATGCATGTCTGGGCTGCCTTGCACAGAAATTAACTGGGATGCCCCGATTAGCCTCTGTTTTGTGATTTTTCTTGGAAAGCGCGCTAAACTCTGGAAGTTTGCTGATTCTTCATTTGCTGCAACAGAGAGCAGGAAAGGGGCATAGCAATGTATTTTCACAAATGTATGCATGCCTCGATCCTCGTGCCACCAATCACGCATATCGATGCATGATGGCCGAGGAATCAAAATGTGCAACTCAATATGGAATGAATGCACGTATAAACACAACAAAACCTAACTCCATCATGGGTAATCCAGAGTGTCGGTGACTGGGGAATTGAGACGCGTTTCGTCACTCGGGGTACGAAACGAACCTCGTTTCCCGCGCCCGGACTAACTCCTATTCCGAACGCAATGCAATATGCATGACATGCATGAATGCAACTAAGATACAGCCTAGTATGCACTATACTGTAAAAATGAGATGCCTCGAAATGCGTGCACACGGGCACGCAAACCGAGGCAATGGCATATGCAATGCAATATGGCTAAAATGGCATATAGAATGCAACATGGACTTATACTAACACGAGAGAGCCTCAGCCACACTCACATAAGAGGCCGGTGGATGACAATGAAGCGCCTCGAAATGCGTGCACACGGGCACGCAAACCGAGGCAATGGCATATGCAATGCAATGGCATGAAAAATGATATGTAAACATGCTAATGGAATTTCAGCACTAAAATGTGGGGGAAAACAGCCCCGGAATAAGGCGAAATTACACCCGATACATGGAATAGTCCCGAAACATGAATTTTGGCACCCAAAATGGCCTATAGCTATACCAAACATGCACAATGTGGACATGCAATGAATAGACAGTAGCAAGGACGCCCAAAAATAAGCATTTTTCCAGTTCAAAGAATGGCCAAACAGCAAACACAAATAGGGCAAAAATAGCATGCAAAAATGGCCCTAAATATGAGATAATGAAGCAACTCACAGCTGATGACCCCAAACAGATTAGGGGCCTTCTACAATATTGAAGAGGGGCCAAAAATAGGATCTTTTACAGTTTATGGAAAACCACAAAAATCAGCACAAGTATAGCTAAACTTTCATGCAAGAAATGGGCCAAAAGGTGGCCAAAGCACAAAGTATACTAAATATCCATCAAACAGCCAAAGGCCCTTAATGAAACATGAAGAATGAGCCAAAATAAGACTATTTTCAGTTCTGTAAAATGACCAAAAACCGAAGCATAATAGGCTGCCAAAACATGCAAGAAAAGGAGACCAAAGAGGGATATAACATGAAGTGGCATATGGAGGTCCCAAACAGTGATGAGCCCTTCTTCAATGTTGAGGAGAGGCTCAAAATAAGCCTATTTTCAGTTCTGTAAAATGCCCAAAAATGGAAGCATAATGGGCTGCCAAAGCATGCAAAAATGGGGACCAAAGAGGGGATATAACATGAAGTGGCACATGGAGGTCCCAAACACTGATGAGCCCTTCTTCAATATTGAAGAGGGGCTCAAAATAAGACTATTTTTAGTTCTGTAAAATGCCCAAAAATGGAAGCATAATGGGCTGCCAAAGCATGCAAGAAAATAGCATTCAAGGAAGATATTGAAGCAAGTGCAAGATGGGGGGCTCAAACAGGGTTGAGCCCTTAAGAAAAAGTGAAAAAGAGCTCAAAAGAAGGCCACTTTCAGTTAGGGCCGGAGCTCAAAACAGTAAGCATATATGGCTAAGAAATGTTGCAAAAATAAGCTCAAAAAGGGGGAAATGGTACTCACCCTTGAAGACAAGTCTTTTGTTGCTTCTTGGCTTTGAGAAGTGGTGCCTCTTAGCTGCTGGAAAGCTTCCCAAGTTGCTGGAAATGGAGTGGTGGTGGTGGTGCTTGGTGGTGATGAAGAAATGGGGTAGAACTTAGGAGTTTTTGAGAAAATGAGAGAGATAGAGGGAGATTTGGATGCCTATGCTTGAAACAATTTTTTCTAACCCCTGATACAAGTGTTGGAGGCTGGTTATATGGACCAAGGAGAGGGGGAGCATGGAGGGAAAGGGTGGGGGAAAAGGACCAAGTCCTTTCCCCAAAAGGTGTCCCCCGGATTTAGATATTTCTGGGGGACAACAGCTATATAGCTGTAAAGTTCAAATTGTGAGGATCATGGACGGCCACCTTTTGGAGCTGCAGGTGGCCGGCCGGCCACCCCCTCTAGCCGGCCGGCTAGGGGTCAAAAAGGTCAAGTTGATTTTCTGGCCGGCCACCACAAAAAGGTGTCCTCCCAGCTCCCCTCATCACAACCCTGTGGTTCGAATTTGGAAATTGTAAAACAGGAGAGAGAATAGGCCATTTTTAGGAGGGGGTCAAAAGGGTCAAGTGGAATTACTGGCCGGCCACCAACTTTTAGGGTCCTCCCATGTGTGTACATCACAAATATGTGGTTAGAAGTTCAAGAAAATGGGCCAAGGGTGTTCAACATTGGCTCGGAAGTGAGAAAAACGGGCGTCGGAGGGCGCCGGAGGATATAAAACTGGTTGCTGCAACAATTGCTGGCCTCCCACCCTTCTACGGCCTTCTTGGTGATGAAACAGAGGTACTTGCCAAAAATAAATGAAAACCAATGCAAAACGAATGCTCGGGGGCCAAAACGCGCAGTTCGAGGCCCCGAAAACTGCTTGTTAAACACCGAAAGTGGTATTCGACCACGAAGTGGGTCTCTCAGACCTCAGTGTCCCTCAAAAGGGAGCAAATAGGAAGTATGCCAAAAATCAGAGCAAACGGAGATGGTTAGACGATCCCGAACAGAGGCACACGACCAACAGTCCCGAAAAACCGGAAACCGGGCTCCGAAATGGGCAAAATGGCCTATAGCCACAGAATGTAGCCCACGGCCACTGAGAGACGGTCTACGGGACCTCTCCCTCCCCTCAGGAAAAGAAACAGAGAAAACCGAGTCTGGTTCGCAAACCGAGGCAAGGCACAAAAGAAGGTTCGGAAGTCCGGAGGCAGGGCTCACGGCCGTGACTCTGAAACTCCTGAACGAGCACATAATGCAACATCACCAAGCGCTCAATCGGTGACGTCTGAGTCTTAAGGTCGGTCAAAAATGGGGTGTCTACAGTTGCCCCTCTTTGACAGAACTCGGAAGTCACAAGTGACGGGAGTGAATGTCAAAGCCCAGAGACGACCCATTTTTGACAAGGCCGAATACTGAGACAAACGTACAAAGTAAACAGAGATGTGCCTGCAGGCAGGGGGGGCAAAATGCAACTGACAATGTAAGAAGCCGAAGGTAACTCAATGATCGTGCAAATGCAGCAAGCTGTAATGAAGCAAGTATTCGCAAATAGATGCAACAGTTTTAAGCAAGAATGCAAAGCAACAACTACATTTCATGCAGTTAAGAATGCAGAGAATTATTCAATCCTCGCCACGTCTCACACGGAGAAGATACGATACCTACGCGATTCGTCTGGTCGCACCAGCCTCAAATGAGCCGTACATACAATATCGTGCCTGCAAAAGAGAGAAATTCAACAAGCACAATATGCTAGAAACATATATTCAATGTGATTCCGAAAGTTTGACACACGCAGTGCCGGCAGGTGAATGCATCGTGATACGGGAATGGAACGTGCGTGACAACGCATGCTCAAGCACATAGGTGTGGCAATATCAAGAAAAGTGCATAACAATGCAAGTATGCTCATGGGAATGCAAGCTATGTGCATGATAGTGCAAAACGAGCATAAATCAAGGTGCCCGTTTGTTATGAAGTGACGAGCAAGGAAACGCGTGTTTCGGCGAAGGTGACTCGATCACGGCCTCCGATCCACTTCCTGGAAAGGCTACAACACATTCAAAAGGGATAAATCTTGATTTCGATGAATGATGATGAGACACATGTCAGAACTTGAAGCTGAAGTTCCGGCAGAGCAATTTCGCAACAGAAAGTACACTTTCTTTGAACTTTTTCAGGTCCCGGGAACTCCAATCTTCCTCAAAATTTGCAGAGAGCTAGATGAGCCTGTGGGGGACATGGCCGGCTAGTTTTATGGAGGGTAGGAAGTGGCCGGCTAGTTTTCCAAAAAGAGAATGGCCGGCCAGCCAGAAAAGGGGGCCGGCCGGCCATCTGCCCAAATCCGAGGGCAATCTGGTCTTTTTACCTCCTTTTCTTTATGCTCTCTCACCCAAACACTTTGAGCCTATAAATGCAGCCACGAAATCTTCTTCTCTTGCTTCCTACACCATTTTCTCCCCCAGATCCGGGCTCTATACGCGTTTTCCAACGCTCCACGCAAGTTGTTTTCGGGAAAATATTAATTTTCAAGCACTTTGAACCGCTTAAATTTTGGTTTCGGGGCTTCTTTTCTCATTTTCGCCACTTGAGGTGAGTTTGTCTCAATATTTGGAAGATTTTCTCGGGAGTTGACTTTTGTTGACTTTTTCATTTCCCGAGAGTTGACTTTTGTTGACTTTTTCCAATTTTGGCTCATTTTCGCTCATTTTTGCTCCTTTTGCAGATTTTCTGAAAATGGCAGGTAATTCTCCTCATGGTGGAGGTTTTCCGGGTGCCGGGGATGATTTTGATGCCATGACTTTGCCCCCGAGGGTCCGCCCCTTTATTCCCGGGAGGTATGCTCCGCCAGCACATGTCCTCCCTCGAGCCATTTTTCGTCATTTCACTGATTTTGACGATCGAGCACCTGGAGATCTACTCCTGCGGGAGCCAGAGCATCACCTCTCTTATGAGGCTCGAGAGTTATTTACTTCATTTTCTGCATTTTTCGTGAATTTCGTGTTTTTGCCATGCTTAAACACATAGTTTAGCTTATGACATAGTACTTTGTTTGCATCCTGAATATGTAGTTTTAAGCACTTGAATTTCTGAACACTCGGCCCATTAACTGATTGCGAACGTACGGCACGCATTTAGTTAGGAAATGAACACATGGCTCAAACGCTGACCTGTCGAACACACAACCCGAATTTGAAAGTGAACACACGGCACACACTGACTAGGAGTAGAACACGCAGCCCAAACTCCGATTTTCTGAACACGCAGTTCGGATTGAAGGTGAACACGCAGCCCACACTGATTAAAAATAGAACACACAGCCCAAACTCTGATTTTCTGAACACGCAGCCCAAGTTGATGGTGAACACACAGCCCACACTGATGTAGAGTAGAACTCGCAGCCCAAACTCTGATTTTCTGAACACGCAGCCCAGATTAAAAGTGAACACACAGCCCACATTGATTGAAAGTTGAACACGCAGCCCACACTTTAATTTTCTGAACACTCAGCCCAGATTAAAGGTGAACACACAGCCCACACTAATTTAGAGTAGAACACGCAGCCCAAACTCTGATTTTCTGAACACGCAGCCCAAGTTAAAAGTGAACACACAGCCCACACTAATTGAAAGTTGAACACGCAGCCCAAACTTCAATTTTCTGAACACGCAGCCCAGATTAAAGGTGAACACACAGCCCACACTAATTTAGAGTAGAACACGCAGCCCAAACTCTGATTTTCTGAACACGCAGCCCAAGTTAAAAGTGAACACACAGCCCACACTAATTGAAAGTTGAACACGCAGCCCAGACTTTAATTTTCTGAACACGCAGCCCAGCTTAAAAGTGAACACATAGCCCAAGTTAAAAGTGAACACACAGCCCACACTAATTGAAAGTTGAACACGCTGCCCAAACTTTAATTTTCTGAACACGCAGCCCAGATTAAAAGTGAACACACAGCCCACACTAATTGAAAGTTGAACACGCAGCCCACACTGATTGAAAGTTGAACACGCAGCCCAAACTTTAATTTTCTGAAATCTGAACACGCAGCCCAAATTTAAGGTGAACACGCAGCCCACATTTGATTTGCACGCAGTCTATTTACTTGCACACAGCTTATTCACTTCATTGGCACGCAGCTCATTCATTTTTATACTGACACTTGTATTCGTTCTGAATGCAGGTTAGTTCTCGCGCTGTGCGGGGATATGGCTCCACCGCTGCGAGGGATTGGTACGTCGAGCTCCCGGAGGGTGTCCGGGATTTAGTAGATCTGGCAGGGTTCGGAGCCTTCTGCATTGGGTTGTCACGTTGTCCTGCCAGGAGGACACTGATGGCGGCTTTGGTAGAGAGATGGTGGGACACCAAAAACTCCTTTCATTTCTCTGCCACTGGGGACATGACTATGACCCCTCTGGATTTTGCTGTGTTGACCGGCCTAGACATAGGAGGTTGGTCCATCCCTTATGACGAGGACATGGGCGAGTGGGAGGCCGCTTGGATATATCTGCTGGGGGCTCGCCCGCCTGTTGACAGAGCTTCGGGGAGAGTCCGATATACTTGGTTTTCTTCCCACTTCCGGCGGGCGGAGATGGAGCCCGAGACTCCTGAGGAGACAGAGCAGTATGCCCGTGGTTTCCTTATGTTCCTCTTCGGGACTACTCTGTTTGCCGACAGAGGGAACACAGTTGGGCTATATCTGTTGAGCGCTCTGGTTGACCTATCACAGGCTAGTCGATACGACTGGGGTGGCGCCGGCCTGGCTACCCTTTACTGCTATATGAGCGCCACCTCCCGCGGGCAGGGAGACTTACTTGGCGGTTACTGGAGAGCCTGGGAGATACTTTTCTGTCCCCTTGATTTACATTTCTGCTCTTCATTACTTGTACATTGCATACACAGCGTACTTTACAGACTGTATTTTGCCCTCAGCACTTTGTACTTACATTCTGCACTGCTTTTCTCAGTTATGGGTTTAGGTATACTTCCCGGCATTAGCCCCAGAGTTGGAGGTGGCAGGGCCCCCCATGACCCCATATTCACTGGTGTTCGAGGGCCCGCACCGGCCGAGACCCCGGGAGACTCTCCTTTATCTACGACAGTATTTTGACACCGTGTGACCGTCGGAGGTATTTCAGAACTCTCAGTCCCTTCCGTTTTCATCTTTGATTTGCTACGCATATTCCCGATTTCTGATTGGTTTATGGACTTGTTATCCGCAGATTACATGGCAGCCCTGGGCGCCCTTGGGTGATGGTCTCCGATTTCAGTACCCCAGAGGATCGGGCACCTCCCAGTACAGGCTCCTGCTCGAAGGACCTGTTGGTAGAGCATGGTTTCTGGGGGATCGCTTTCTGCGTTAGGTATGGGGGTATACTTCTCAGGACCCTCCCGCAGCACCCCCAGTCAGTATGCGGACTGCTGATAGGCTCTCCCACCAGGATGTAGTCGGTGCTATGCTGGGTAGTGATGCTTTGCTGCACCTCGAGGAGGGGGACTACGCCACTTACCGTCATACATATTTGATGCCTCCACTGACGGGGGTTCGCACCCCGATGACGAGGTCTGCTGGTACGTCATCCTCGAGCCAGGCCCGGGCTCGGGCTGCAGACACCCCTTCTACTAGTAGGGCTGGTACATCGAGAGGTGGGGGTAGATCGGTTCCTCCGATTCCTCCGACTTATCCTCATCCTGGATGGCCGGACATGCCGACTGAGCTGATGAGGTGGCAGTTAGGGGCTACTTCTCCGACTCCGATCCTGTTAGAGCCTCCGATGCCCGGTGATCGATACGCCATTGATCCCGACTCACCACTGGTATGCCCCATTATTTTTTCACCTATTATTCAAACATTTAGACATTCCATTATTTACTGATGATTATGAGCTCATATTTGCAGCCACCTCGAGAGTACGTGGAGGAGGTGGTCGGATTGGTGGCCTCACTTGAGGGCATGGTCCTGAGGAGGGAGGCACAGTTGTCCATCGCGGGCATCCAGGTACCCTTTAGTTTTCTGGCATTTATCATACTTCTGATGACATGCTGATTTCTACTGCGTTGATAGGCTACTTGTGTAGAGCACGTCTGACACACACCCCATTTGTACATTGTGTTTACATGCACTCATTTCATGTAGTTTTTTTGCTTGTATCTGCATCTGATGTACATATCTGGACTGATGCATTTGAATTGAACTCTTTATTTTCAGATGCCCCTGATGTACGCTCAGCCACCGGCCAGGCCACCTGGGCCTCCTCGGGGAGCTGGGCCATCTGGGCCTTTTTACGAAGCTGGGCCATTTGGGCCTTCTCAGGGAGCTGGGCCATCCAGGCCTTTCCGAGGAGCTGGGCCATCCAGGCCTTTTCGAGGAGCTCGAGGAGGGTCCACCCGCAGACGCAGGGCACACGTTGTAGAGGCGGAGCCCGAGGAGGAAGAGGAGGAGGAGGTTACCGACCGCCAGTCAGAGACATCCGCTGAGGAGGGGGGCTCCGGTCTTGGTTCGGGGAGCAGAGGCGAGGCTGAGGGGGATCCTGAGGACGACAGCTCCGACCCGGATGATGATGATGGTGCAGAGGTTGTCCCGCAGAAGAGGATGAGGAGTGCTTCTCATTCCCGCTCCCGAGGGCATTGATGCTGCTGTTTCCTGCTTTATTTTTCTTTTTGCTAGTAGTTTGTAGCACTTTGCACATTGTTAGGCAGTTTTATTTTTTGTAAAACTTGTACCTTTGTTCGTTGTAAAACATGATGGAATGAAACAGCTTTTGAAAAGGTGTTTGTATTTAGACTTTTAGCATCGTATCGCATCATTTTATTTTGCACAAAAATGGAATTGAATGGGAATGTGTATTGTGTAATCACCCAGTCAGGTAGTGAACCGACGCAGCAAACTAAGCAACTCAACTTACTAAGATATAACAGAACCTTAGCAACTTTACAACTCGATAAACAAATTGCAATAGCGTTGACAACGCAAATAAACAAAACTTAAACAAAGATTGCTTAAACATAGAGCAATGACTCAAAAACGTGAAACACGACAGCTCGACAAACAACTCGATAAGCAAAACGACAACTCGATAATCAAAACAACAACTCGATAAACAAAACTCAACAACACAAAGCGTACTCCGGACGATCTGGGCGACGGAATGCATCCAAAACGGAGGGAAACGAAGGCTTTTGACACATCTGTTGCATGGAAATGCTCGAGACTTTCCCTCGAAGGGTAAAACAGGGCCAAGGAGATACACTGGAGTATTGCCGCCACCTTTGGGAGCCGGCCGGCCAATTTTATGGAGAGGGAGAGGTGGCCGGCCAGTTTTGTAAAAAGCAAATGGCCGGCCTGCCAGAAAAGGTGGCCGGCCGGCCACTTATTTCTGCAGCCACCCAGTTTTTGACACGTGTCCTCCTGAATAGTGTTTCTCCCCCTTTAAAAGCCCCAGCTCCATGGTTCATTCAATTCACCTCAATTTTACATCAGGAATGGAAGCGTTTCTTGTTGAAAACCTTACAGCTTGGATCGCTTCTCTAGATGGTTCTGAAAAGCTGAACTTCCGGGTTTTCGGCTTGAATGCACTGTTCACGCTGAGCCGCACTCGGTTGCACCTTCCTTTCCTCCACGCCGCGGCAAGGTTCTGGAACCCAGTGACGCACGTCTTTAGCTTCAGCGGCCAAGAGGTATGTCCCACTTTCGAAGATTTTCAGGTTTTGATGGAGTCTGAATGCTCTGAAGTGATCTTGCCCCAACTCCGCTTCGGCCACGCCCAGGCTTTAGGGCGGATGTGTGGGCACACGGCACATGATGCTCGATCTCTGATCTGCAGTGGGGAACTGGATATCCTCGGCTTGATCCATCGCTTTTCCGACGCCGGTGACCGCAGCAACCATTATTGGCAAGGTTTCCGGCAACACGCCCTCTGCTTGTGTTTGTTGTCTCACTTTCTGCTTTCCTCGGGCTTCGGCGGAGCTAGCATCCGTCTGATTGAAGTTGCCCAAGGCTTGAGAGAAGGAAAGAGCTGTATCGCCATGACCTTGGCTGAGACGCTGATGGGCTTGGATTCTGTCTATCGCCGGGAGACGACTAGGTTTGCTGGGAGTCCACTGCTACTACAGGTAATGTTTCCCACCCAACCTTACATATATATTTGCTCACATCACTCGGCCCTCAGACTCGGTTTTTCTCACAAAACCCTTGTCTTACTTTTCTCTCATCGTACACCTCTTTATTCTTTATTCTCTCATTTTTCATCCCTCCCCAGGTATGGTTAATGGACAAGTTGCAGGTTGTGGACTCTTGCCCAGCCTACTCGGCTCGAGGCTATTTCTTTCAGCAGCGCCTAGTCAATGCTCTTGATGAAAGGTGGTGGTTTGATTGGATGTGCAATTTGTCCGCAGATCACATTGCTTGGCGTTGTCCTTGGCTCAACCTCCCGGCAATGAGCTATAGTATGTCCCGGCTGATTGGGGTACAGTTGATTGGTCTAACCCACTGCGTATTCTACTTTCCGTTCCGGTTCCTGCATCAGTTCGGTCATGAGCAGACCTGCCCACCGGAGGGGATTGAGTACCCAGCTACTTTCTCGGTCTGAGGTGCACAGCTTGCCCGATATGCCACAGCATGGAGGACTAGAGAGCTTCTGGCTCCTGCTCCCACTTTCAGTTGCACTTTGTCTGACGAGTGTTTGGATTGGCTCAACGAGGAGGCACAGGTTGGGCCTAGCTTGGCATCAGATGCTTCGACCAGCTCTGGGAGGGGGCGCAGAGATACTTGACTCGACTATGCCCCAAATTTATTGCTTTATTAGTACTTTCAAGTTTTCTTTATGAATGTAATAAAAAGCAACCTCGATTGTATACAAGAGCAGGAGAACTCTGTTTTGAAATCAATGAAATTGAAGGTTGTGGTACTGAAAATTTTCTGTTTTGGTCCAAAAATGGTCTTAGTTGTAAAAAAGATTAATTTGAACAAAGTCAACTTTTATTAAAACTTTTCAAAACCATTTTCGATATGGATTAGAAATGGACATGCCGATGATCTATCACTGAGACGCACAACCCCAGAAATGGACATGCCGAAGATCATCACCAAAGTTGCCTCGGCTCGGGAACTTGGGTACGATTGGGGAAGGTCACTTCGTGAGCACCCCCGCTCGCCCGATCAAAGATCAGCCTCTACTAACCATGATATCTATTTTTGAAAAAATTATGCGTTCTTATTCCGGTTATTAGCCTAGACTTACTATGTGATGCGCACAGCATACAAATATAGACTGGATCGCCTGAATTGGAACAAAACATTTCATGTTTGTTTATTTGAAAATGGTTTGATGGTGCTACCCGCAAGTAGGCTAAGACGTGGATTTGCCACCCTCGGGTGGGCTTAGAAAAACATGATTTTGCCACTATCTAGTGGGCTTAAAACTCACAGTGAATGAATTGTTCCAATCCAAATAATCTAACCTTTACCCACAGGCACTCAGGCAGTTATATCACATAAGCAATTAGCCTCATGGTAAGCATGCTATCATGGCACTCACTCACACGCATGCAAGGATGCTAAAGCATAAAACTTACCGAGTACTCCAAGCCAAAACAGAAGCTAATTAGAAATCCATGCATGATCCTAATTATACAAAAATGCCAAATGCAACACATGCAAAAATGCAACTATAGCAGGCTCGGCTATTCTAGACATGGCATATGAAATGCTACAGCTAACATGTATTCAACTTGGAATTGAAAATACAATGCAGTTAATATGATGCGCCGAGCCCGGTGCATGCAAAACAGATGAATGAATGTAAACATGCTATCATACTGTATACTAATTGAAACATGCCCTAATCTAACCATCATAAGCGGGTAAATAAAAGGGAGAAAGACGTGGGGTTGGAAGACATACATCACACACACACATACTTATTACAACATTGCCCTCGCGTAGAGGGTCCGAATAAATAATATGCAGTCCCAAATGAATAAATAATACAGTCCAAATATGTACAAAACCCTAATTAATTAACAAATTAAATTGGGAAAGCAATCAATTGGCATGCAAGCCAGGGACTGCCTCAAATCTGCTCCGGATGATGTATGATGCATGCTCGGGTTGCCTTGTGCAGAGAATCCCTCGCGATGCCCCGGTTTGCCTCTCTTTGCAATTGTTCTTGGAATGCGTGTCAAGCTCCGGAAGGCTGCCGATTTCTGATTTGCTGCAACAGAGAGCAACAAAGGGGCATGGCAAAGTATTTTCACATATGTATGCATGACTACTCTTCGGGGAGTGTAGTCCTCGATCCTTGTGCCACCAATCACGCATATTGATGCATGATGGCCGAGGAGTCGAATTGCACGACTCAATATGAAATGAATGCACATATAAACACAACAAGACCTAAACTCCATCATGGATAATCCGGAGTGTCGGTGATTGGGAATTGAGACACGTTCCGTCACTCGAAATACGAAACGTCCCTCGTTTCCCGTGCTCGGGCTAACTCCTATCCCAAACACAATGCAATATGCATGACATGCATGAATGCAATTCTAACATGCAACCTAGCATACACAATACTATGAAATGGCATACACAATGCGTGATGTAACATGGCATACACGGCGCTCTAACATACAACCTAGCATACGCAATGCTATGAATTGAAATGGCATACACAATGCATGATGGACTTACACCAACATGAGTGGATTTCAGCCACACTCACATCAGTAGCCATGAGATGAAAATGAGACTCTCGAAATACGTGCACGCATGCACGCAAACCGAGGACCAAGCCTAAGGCATCAAATGCCACTCTACCCAATGCATGGAAAGGCATGGAACATGGTATGAAAACATGCAAATTTCAGCGCTGAAATGTGATACAAAACAGCCCTGAAATATGGAAACATGGCACCCGATGCATGGAATGAACCCCGAAATTCGAAACTAGGCACATGGAATGACTTACAGCTATACAAAGCATACATTATTTGATCATGAAGCATGAAGAAAGATGCAAGACAGTCCCAAAACATGCATATTTCTAGTTTATAACAAGCCTCAAAAATGAACACAAATAGGGCTGATCTATCATGCAAAAATGGCCCTAAAAGAGAGATTAAACACGAAGGGACAGCATCCGACCCTAAATGGCAAAGAGCCCTTCAACAAAGTTGAGTAGGGGCTCAAAACAAGGTACTTTATAGTTTACATCAAGCCACGAAAATAATCACAAATAAGGCCAAACTATCATGCAAGAAAAGGCCTAAAAGAGGGGTAAAGAGACAAGTGGTAGCTTCTGTTCTCAAACAGAGGAGATCCCTTCAACAAAGTTGAAGAGGGGCTCAAAAAAAGATATTTCACAGTTTACGACAAAGGCCAAAGCAGCTCACAAATACGCCAAAAATACTATGTAAAAATTGGCCTAAAAGAGAGATAAAGAGGCAAGTGATAGTAGGAGACCTCAAACAGAGGAGAGCCCTTCAACAATGTTGAAGAGGGGCTCAAAAAACGTTATTTTACAGTTTATGACTAAGTCCAAAACAACTCAGAAATAAGCCTAAAATACTATGCAAAAAAATGGCCTAAAAGAGAGATAAAGAGGCAAGTGGTAGTAGGAAACCTCAAACAGCTGGAGGCCCTTGATCAAACATGAAAAGAGGGTCAAAATATGACTATTTACAGTTTGGGTCGGAGCCCAAAAAAGCTTGCAAGTATGGCTTAGATAGCATGCAAAACAAGACAAGAAAGAGGGAAAAAGGGACTCACCCTTGTAGAGCCAAGCTTCAACAACTTTTGGGCCAAGTTTGGGAGCTCTTCACCTCTGGAAAGCAGCCTCAAGTTACTGGAATGGAGTGTAGATTGATAGGCTAGGAGTTGATGTAGAAATGGCCAAGAACCAAGGTATTTTGAAGCTTGGATGAGAGGGATAGAGCGAGATGTGTATACCAAGCTCAAAACAATTTTTCTAACCCTCTCAAATGCAGCTGGAAGTGCTGGTTTTATAGAGGGAGGAGGGGAGGAAAAAGGGGGGGAAATGAATTCAAATTTCCCCCAAAAGGGAAGACCTTCCGACAGTGGGTCAAATGCAGAATAGCTGGCATAGCTGGAACACACTCAAGAGGGAAAAAATGGCTGGCCAGCTCAAAAGGGCCAAAGTGGTCAACCGACCGGGCAAGTGGCCGGCCAACCAGTTCAGGTGGCCGGCCGACCAGGTCAAAAGGGTCAAGGTGGCCGGCCACCCCCTAGGATGAAGCCCCGGAAGTTAGCTTTCCAATGCCGCAAACCTTGCATCAAAATTCCTCCTGTACAAAAAGTTATGCCTGTTTTGGTGAAGCCACGCAGATTCGGTCCAAACGGATTTCAACCAACCATATCTCCCCCACCCGAACTTGTCCTTAGGAGATTCTTGAGTGAAAAATGAAGCCCCGGAAGTAAGCTTTCCAATGGTGGTAACCTCATATCTTAAATCCAAATATGCAAAGAGTTATGCTTGTTTCGGTGAAGCCGCGCAGTGTTTTCCTCCTTCCCGGATTCATGCTGAATCACTTTTGACCAAAAAAAGCTGGTTTTTCAGAAAAATTGCTGGCCTCCCACTCTCCTACAACCTTTCTAACAACGAAAATAAGGTCTCCGCCAAAAATGAACCCAAACCGATGCAAAACGAAGGTTCGGGGGCCAAAACACGCGGTCCGGGGGCCCGAAAACTGACTGTTAAGCACCGGAGGTGGCGTTTGACCACGAAGTTGATCTCTCGGACCCCAGTGTCCCTCAAAAGGGAGGAAATAAGATGTATGCCAAAAACTGGAGCAAACGGAGGTGGTTAAGCAGTCCCGAACCGAGGCACACGGCCGACGGCTCCGAAAAAACTGGAAACCGGGCTCTAAACGGGAAAAATGGCCTACGACCGCGAAACGTAGCCTACGGCCACTGAGAGATGGTCTATGAGACCTCTCCCTCCCTTCAGGAAGAGAAAACAGAGAAAACAGAGCCTGGTTCGCAAACCGAGGCAAGGCACGAAAGAGTCCGAAAGTCCGGAGGCAAGGCTTGCAGCCCGGACTCTGAAACTTCTAAACGAGTGCAATATGCAATATCACCGAGCGTTCAATCAGTGACGTCTGAGTCTTAAGGTCGGTCAAAAATGGGGTGTCTACAAATCCTAGTCCCAATAGGAGCCTGGCCCTAATGGACTTAGGATTACTGCTAATCTGGGACTCCCAGTGGGATTAGGATAAACTCTCTAAGAGTCTTATCTTTACCCAAACCGAAGTCTTCTCCCAATCTAGGACTCTTGTCCATATCCAGGTTGAGTTCCCTTTTCATTCTAGGACTCTTGTCCCTTATCCACTTATCTCGAATTCCGATATCTTTGGAGATAAAGATAACCTCGGCCTTGCCGAGATCACCTCGGCGTCACGACCAGGACACGTGGCACCTCGGCTGACACGTCGGCGTCACCTTGCCACGTGTTGGTACTTAGAAAATATATCCCCACAACTGCCCCCTAGGTTCTATTACCTCGGCATTCTAAGGTGATGGAACCTACACTGTTCGTTCATCTGTGCCCCTCTGTCCGAGATCAAACTTGCCGACCTCAAAGTTCCCTGGACTTTGCTGTCCACTGGTGTCAAGAATCAAGTTTCATGCTTTCCAAGCTGCTTGAAATCGCACCTCCTAGCCGGGGTTCTGGTTCCATTTAATTCGTAAACTCCAAGTGCTTTACAACTCTTCCACTCATACTCTCTGGTGAGTTCCCGATTTCCAGTCATCTATTTGACTCCGGCGATTTTCATATCGGCGTTCATTTCATTTTGTAGGTTCATAAACTCTTTACTTGCTGTTAAGCTCAATCTTTCATAACTCTTTTGATTTACTTTAAATCTGTTTATTTGCCATCTATTGCTTTCTATTTTCATCTGTCTTCAAGTCTTGAATTGTTTGAATGCTTAGTGCCTATGCACTTGGCTTTATTCTTCAACTTTGTTATCTTCTTGACTCTGATTTTTCTTTTTTTGTTTTTCTTGTTGTATTTCCAGATTCTTGCCTTCGTTTCTGTTTTCTGCATAGTCTTAAAACCATGTCCCTTCTTGAAATTGTTGCCGAGATAACAGTAGAGAAGCTCTCCCAACTGACTGCCAATGCTGAACCACCGTCAACCGTTTGAAGTAGATTAGTCCGACATCCTTGCCTTAGTCCCTAGTTCTTAGGGTCTTCATCTTTGTACTTTTGTTTTCTTTGCATATGTCACCATTTTTTTCTTCTGAAAAATGTTTGTTGTTGGCCGATGTTAATATTCCTTGCTCCTTGATTATTATTCCTTCTTCTACTGTATTTGATAGCCATGCCGGGTAATTGACTTCTCGAATGGCCGTGAGCTCCAGAAGTCTATCTACTTCTTCCTCTACTGCTTCGACATGTATCAACGTTGGCCCTCTTGCTCTTTGGATTATAGGTTTGGCCGACCTGTCGACGTTCAATTTGTGGCACGTGACCTCGGGGTCAATGCCAGGTATTTCATAAGGTGTCCAAGCAAATACCTCAATGTTTGCTCTCAAAAAAAGCTTCCAATTCCCTTTCTTCTTCTTCGGCTAAGCCTAAGTCGAGAAGAAAGAAGCGTTCTTTATCCCCCTCCTGGACGAGGATTTTCAGTGCCTCTTCACACCTCTCGACTGGCTCCTTGCCAACATCATCTAGTACCTCTATGTCCTCGTTTTCAATCTCTGCCTTCTCTAGTTCTCGAATGCTGCAGGTGGATTTCATTGCTGCCATGGAGCAATTCTCCGCCTGCAGTTGATCACTTCTTCAATCCCATGTTCTGTTGGGAACTGCAGTAGTTGATGCAACATTGGGGAACTGCCCCCATTGTATGCAGCCATGGCCTTCCCAAGATGATATTGTATGGTGAGGGCGTGTCAATCAGCATGAATTCTGTCTTGATCTTCTTCTAACTGCTCTTGCATGATTCTATACTTAGAATTTTTTGCATGCCTTTCATACTTTGCCTCCTTTGTGCAATCTTCTCGGGGTTACATACCTCGGGTATAATAGCTACAAAACTTTTGCTTCGGCAAGATACTGACCTGTAAACTTTTCATAAATTCTAACAAGTGTGAAACATATACTACTCAATGTTAACTTTCCAAACCTTTTCTCAAGTTTCAACAAGTGTTAAAACGGTGATCTCGATCTAGCCTACTTGTAAATTGCTACAAATTTCAACAAGGATTAACATATGCTGTAACAGGGATCAACAAGGATTAACATAACAAGTGTTAAACAATAATCTATTTGTAAATTGCTACGAATTTCAACAAGTGTTTAAACAACATACTTAGCTTTTCCTCAACCAGTAAATTGCTGCAAATTTCAACAGATGATCATATGCCGGCTTAACATTATCTTGTAAATTGTTACAAATTTCAACAAATGTTAAGCATCTTCTTTGGTTTAACCAACCTGTAGATTGCTACAAGTGTTTAGCAATAACCTCGGCTTTGCTTCAACTTGTAAATTGCTACGAATTTAAACAAGCGAAGAGAAACAGTAATCTTGGCTTAACTTTAACTTGTAAATTGCTACAAATTTCAACAAGTGAAGATAAGGAACCATCTTAGCTTAACTTCAACTTCTAAATTGTTACAAATTTCAACAAGTGAAGATAAGGAACCATCTCGGCTTAACTTCAACTTGTAAATTGCTACAAATTTCAACAAGTGAAGATAAGGAACCATCTCAGCTTAACTTCAACTTGTAAATTGCTACAAATTTCAACAAGTGAAGATAAGGAACCATCTCGGCTTAACTTCAACTTGTAAATTGCTACAAATTTCAACAAGTGAAGATAAGGAACCATCTCAGCTTAATTTCAACTTGTAAATTGCTACAAATTTCAACAAGTAGTAAATGCATTCTTCTTCTCTACGCCCCTAGTGTGAACTTAAAATCCACTTGGGTTCTCATCATACATGTAGCTTCGACCTTGTCGCCGAGGTTGAATTCAAGCCGAGGTTGTCGGCCTTGGTTTCTCTATTGATCTTACTTGGCTCCAACCTGAGTTTGATTTTCGGCCTCACATCGGCGAGCCGTTTCTCTTTTCTTGTTCCGACGCCTTTGTTCCCGGCATGTCTTCTTCGGCCCTAGCATACTTCTCAATTCCGGTCAACTTTAGTCTTATCTTGTGTGTTTCCTTTTTATCTTCTGGGATCTGAGATCTGCTCATTGTGCTCTTCTCTTCTCGAACTCAGGTGCCGAGATCTTATTTTCTGGAATCTTGGATTTGCTCACTTAGGTTGAGCTCTCGTCTTTTCGGGCCTACTTGTCTAGGCTGAGATCATGTCTTCTCGGATCCGGGATCTAGGATCTGGAATCCGGGATCTGCTCACTCAGGATGAGTTCTTCTATACTTGAATGTTATCGCCTTGGGAGCGCTTATGCCCCCTGTCTTTGCATCCCTTCTGGAAGGGTCTTCGTTCCTCCGCAGGTATCTATTCTTCCATACCTGGAGGTTGTCTTCGTTGCTTCGATCTGTTGTCTTTGGTGCGTCACCTTCCTAGCCGGCTTCTTTCACTCCGTGACTCTGGTCATGAGTTTCTGTGTTGTGGTTGTCTCCTTCAACGTCAAGGTCAATTGGGCTGCCACTCCCAACAGGAGTGTCGCCCCCAATGTTTTCCCTCTGTCCGTTACTGGCCATCTATTCTCCTAAGTTCCCACAGACGGCGCCAAATTGTGTGGGTAATTTTCTGACCACACTGCCCGCTTAGTAACCAGCTGGAGAGCACCGGCAGAATAGATGGCACCTGACTGACCTGCAACAGAAAGAGAAGAATCCCGCAGTGGTTTCGACCACCCGGGGGCACTCCGACGATCAAGTCAGTATATCTCTCAAAGATAAATCAAGTATTAAACTTACAAGCTTGAGTATCAAAAACAAACCTTAGACCCATGGGGGTGCCTCTCTTTTATAGCCAATACAATCCTA
Organism: Camellia sinensis; assembly: GCF_055761805.1. NCBI lineage: Eukaryota > Viridiplantae > Streptophyta > Magnoliopsida > Ericales > Theaceae > Camellia > Camellia sinensis. Next base: position 17,550,951 of record NC_138968.1, read on the forward strand.
GTCCCAATAGGAGCCTGGCCCTAACGGACTTAGGATTACTACTAATCTGGCTCTCAGTGGGATTAGGATAAACTCTCTAAGAGTCTTATTTTTACCCAAACCGAAGTCTTCTCCCAATCTAAGACTCTTGTCCATATCCGGGTTGAGTTCCCTTTTCATTCTAGGACTCTTGTCCCTTATCCACTTATCTCGGATTTCGATATCTTTGGAGAGAACCTCGGCCTTGCCGAGATTACCTCGACGTCACGGCCAGGACACGTGACACCTCGGCTGACACCTCGGCGTCACCTTGCCACGTGTTGGTACTTAGAAAATATATCCCCACAGTTTCCTTATCATTCAAACCAAAAACAAGAAGATTAAGATTTATATAGATGGGGCTAAAGTGGTATTTGCAGAAAAAATAAAATGAGTCTAACAACCACCACTAGTCCAAACTTATTATATACAATCCTGTAATGGTGGAAAAAATAAAGAAAATTTACACATCAATAGTATTTCCTTAAAATTATTACATATACATAAAAAAATTTATAATTTTAATTATTAATATTGATAAAATGTACCATTTATTTGTAATTATTTTAAAAATTACCACTGAACTGAAAGTTTTTTAAAAATAAACCACCACAAAAGTTTTGGGAATAGAATGGGATTTTCATCATCTCCTTTTCATAGTGAAATGAAAATCTCTGTTTCATTTTAGAAGATTGTAAAACAAATTCAAATTCAAAATCAACTGTTAGATAACTACAACATCAGCATTGCTTTGAAAACTTCATCATCTAATTTAAAAAAATAATATTTGTCAATGTCTATCTTTCATACTCACTAACCATGGAATTGATACTAAAAAATATAATTGTTTCGTTGAACTTGGCATCTTCACACACACACACACACACACAGAGTACCAACTTTAAGACATGTTTAAGAAATGTTTGATTAGTAAAATTAATAGTAAGATAATTAATAATTAATGAGATATCCAGTTGGATTAGTGATATATATAATTTCCTTCTATCCAAGTTTGTTTTACAATAAATATACAAATATATAATTCTAATTATATATATGTTTTACATTATTAATTGAGAAATTAAAAAATTTGTCAATTTTATTAAATAAATTAGTCATTAAATCTAAACTAAGTAATAAAATTTACACTCAAATGATAAAATATAAATTTCATAAATTAATAATTTCAATTCTATATTATATATAATTCACTCGATAAAAAATGGTCCCACTTTAAGTGACTTGATCACGTGAATGCATAGCATTCACCAATAGATGCACCTTTGTCCTGTCCTCTTGGCCATGTGATATGGGACCTAGGATAAGTAAATGCCTTCCATCATGAAATACTGAGTCACTAATTATTGTCCTCTTTGTTAAAATTTACCATCACCTACCACCACCTACTCCTCACCTACTACACACTCACCCTCTCCTATATATAGGAATCAACGTAAACATATCAAAACATCTATCAATAATATACATCAATTTATTTTACATGGTATCAGAGCAAAGTTGAGAAGCTAATAATTCTGCTTCACCGGCGGGCGGCCGCCTCGTCTTGGCCGCCCGCCGAACCTCTACACATACCTTCACTCCGCTGCCACATTTCTTGCTGCTGGAGTTTTGTACTCATCCCCGTGACCTCTCATGTGCATCCTTAAATTAGCATCTCTCTTGAATCCCTTTCCACATATCATACAGAAATGGCACTGCCGTTTAAACCAACACAGCACTGCCGTTCATCAATGGCGACATCGAGCACTGCCGTTCATCAATGGCATTGCCGCCGACACCAGAGAAGCAATCGATGACGACTCCGCCGCCACTCCTCTCGGCGTGCCTGACAGCAATCGCTTCGGGCGTGACCGAGAACCATCATTCTTCGTCCATTTTTATACCCTGATCGTATTTGGAGAACAGGTCGTACCTCTGTAACCAGTACTTCTTCACCAGGTCGTACCCTAATTTTTAATCGCCGTTTTCCGATCTTGTGCTGTTTCAAGTGTCGACTTTTGCTAGGCTTTGGAACCTTTTTCTTCATCCTCGTCATTCTCTCTCTCTCTCTCTCTCTCTCTCTCGGAGAACTGTGCAGAATATACAGCACAGAGGTCACGAGTGAGAAAGCTGCAATACATTTCAAGAGCTGGAACGTAGTGTAACTACTTTACAGATTGAAGTATCGGCAATGTCACTGAGGATTGCATTCTTGGATCATCAACGGTTGATTCTTAATGTTGACAATAGTGCACTCAAGCAGAGGATTGCAGCACTTGTTCAGGACAAAATTTTTAAAGATGCTTATCACGAGGCATTAAAGAAAGAAATAGACAGATTATGACAAGTATACCATGAGCAGAACCTAAAGAAGATAGCTGTCACCAAACACTTTACAGCCATTCTCTCTCTCAATTCGGAGAACAAATTTTCTCTCTCTCACTTTACTTTTTCTCTCACCCACATTGCTCCCATTTCTTTATTTTATTTTATTTTATTTTATTTTATTTTTTTTCAAAAAAAAAAAACCAACACCATTGCTGTTTTTCACAACTCCGTGTGATAAAGATTTGCACACCAAACCTTCCCTTATTTTATTCATCTAAGGGATCAACCCCAATCACACTTACACAAAAAACAAAAAAACAAAAAAACAAAAAAAAAACAAAAAAAAAAAACACAAACAAAACAACCACACCCACAGTGGGATTTTTCTTTTCCCTTCTTTACTCTCCTGCAGGTCTCTTCTTCTTACTTTTATCTTGGGTGTCCCGTGCCAGTCCGGTCTCCGTGCTTCCTAGTCCACCGAGCACGTTCACTCCCCCATACTCCTCTACTGCAACATATGGCGGACCTCCAAATCGGAACATTACAGTGGCCTTCCGCTTCAGCTCCTTATTTTCCGCCTTTAGCACACTCATCTCTGCTCGCGCATCCTTATACATGCGTTGGAGCAGAGACAGCTGGGAGTTTAACTGTTGCACCTCATTTGTCCTGCTCTGCAGCCGGTGCGACAAGTTTGTGACCGCAGTCATGGTTTCCACACATGACTTCAGAGTATACTGATTGGCCTCAATATCAGTTTGCACCGCCATTTTTTGCTCCACCGACCGCATCGGAAAGTTCAACGGAGCAAAACCAGAGGTGTTTGGTTGAGGTTCACGGGCCACCGCACCAGTTATCTCTCTTGTTGACTCGTTGAGGTCGGGAAAGAGAGTGAGTAGACCACGGGATGAAGAGGCCATATTCTGGGTAGCTGAACGGGAAGAAGAGGCCATTGTTCAGATGTTTCAGAATGCAAATATTCAGATGTTTCAGAATAAAAATGTTCAGAGGTTTCAGACTGGTTTGCACAGCCTCTGCCTCAACCTTGGTTTAAATAGCCAGGGCCGATCCGCGCATCGCGCGCCACTTGCCGACAGACGACAAAACGGGCGCGCAAGCCAAGGCGCTCACGTGCCTCGCCATCATGTCTGGCACACCTTTTTATGGATTGGGCACGCCTTTTGATGGCACGCCTTTTGACAGATTGGGCACACCTTTTGAGGGTGCGACTTTTCCAACGGTCCGACATGACCCTATAAACTGTCCCGACATTTGATTCCGGTTAGCATCTCCAACGGTCCGATATGACCCCCTAAACTGTCCCGACATTGATTCCAGTTAGCATACAGTGTCCTCTACAACGTTATGAGACCACCATCCAGTGTCCTCTACACCATTATGACACCACCATACAGTGTCCTCTACAACGTTATGATACCACCATCCAGTGTCCTCTACCACGTTATGACACCACCATACAGTGTCCTCTACAACGTTATGACGCCACCATCCAGTGTCCTCTACCACGTTATGACACCCCCTTTCAGTGTCTTCACCAACGATCTGACACGACCATACAGTGTCTCCTATCCTTTTTTATTTTTATGTATTTTCTTGTTTTGTTCCTCTCTCCAAGCTCAAGTTGGTTAGTTTCTATCCTCCTTGAGTTTGCGGGGGGCTGTTAAAATTTACCATCACCTACCACCACCTACTCCTCACCTACTCCTCACCTACTACACACTCACCCTCTCCTATATATAGGAATCAATGTAAACATATCAAAACATCTATCAATAATATACATCAATTTATTTTACACGCTTAGCGTGTGATATGGGACCTAAGATAACACTACATCAATTCACACATTTGCGGATTAAAAATTTAGTCGGTAAAAAGTTTATTTTTAGGTTCATGTATGCACGTGTAAAGCAGAGCTCACAAGAAAGTGTTTAGGTGTGCAACGGTTGCACACTATATTTCGAGGGGAATATATATTTACGTAAATTTTAGGTGTGCAACGGTTGCACACTAAGTTATTTTATAAATTACACAATATAAATATAAATTCGCGTAAATTAATCTATAAAAATTTAAGAAATTATAACTTGATATAAGTTCTTATAACCTTACATAAGTCACCTCATAAAATAGCGTACTTAAACACAAATTCATATAAGTTAATCCATAAAAATTTAAAAAATCGTAATTTGACATAAGTTCTCACAAATATATTTAAGTCACCTCACAAAACACAAATTAGCATAAGTTAATCATAAAATGTGTCGTAAATTCTCATAAAAGTGTGTAATTTAAGTCACAAAAATATATAAGTAAATGATATATCTTATGCATTACAGACTCAGAAATTATCCCTAAGGTATATTAAATGGACCCCTACCGGGTTCTAAACAAGGGCGGCCTATATATTAGGCAAATTAAGGAATGTCTTAAGGTTCCTTATTTTGAGAAGGCCCCTTAAGACCCTTCATAATGGCTTCATATTGATAAAAAAAAAATTCAAAAGCTATGGAGTACATAGTTTTTTTGGTTGAACCAAAAAAACTACGACTAATTGATACATTATTTTAAGGGCAAATTACTAACACTCCATCAAGGTTTGATTAAAATATGGGTTTTTTTCTGAGATTTGAGAAATTACATCTCGCCTCCTGAAATTTATATTTTCATAACAAATTGTCCCTCATTTGTTATGCAAATATAACTCTTAGGGGGTAATTTGTAATTTTTCAAATCTCGGGAGGGAATCTGTATTTTTAGTCGAACCTCGAGTGGGTGTTGGTAATTTGCCCTTTTTTTAATGATGAATGTAATAATCTTTTTTAATTAAATAATTATAAATTTATATTTCTAATTGATAGCCATTAGATATGTTATGGGAATCCTTCTTTAATCCAAACAAGAAACTCTCATTGTGAGGCACCAAATAACAAGTCTCATAGCAATATACCAAAGATCTAACATAAACAACTAAAGATTCTGAAAACAAAGCGAGAAATAGCGACAAGAACAATAATTAAATTCTCTAATTAGCTAAAAACAAGAAATAACTCTTAGTAGGACCTCTAGAAATCCTCCAAGGATCTATAAAAGACCACCAAAGCAAGAACTACAATTCCAAAAAATAAATAAATTGAACAAGCCAATGGCCTCTCTACAAAAACAAACCTCAAGAAACTATGAAATCCAATCAAATGAGTGACAGACTGCATATTTTTCTTTTAGCCGAAGAGTCCTTAAGACTTTGTTTGAAATGTGGGTTGATTTTTTAGCTTTTTGTCTTTTTTACTATTTTAGCCTGGGCTAAAATGTCTCGTTTGGGATGGACTTTTTGGCTTTTATGAGAGAAAAAAATGAAATGATTATAGTTTGGATGTGATATTTTGTCTTATTGAGTTAAAAAGTCTATTTTGTCTTTTTTTTTACTAAATAACCCCAACCCAAACCCTAACCTTTATGCCAAACGAGCTAATTCAAGACAAAGTTGATTTTTTTACAATTCAATTTAAAACTAATAAGGAAACACCTAAAAAAAAGCTTTAGAAAGTTCAAAACAAGTCTAAGTAACTACAGGGTGGTTGGCCTAGTAGGTGACGATTGGAGCTTGCAGGTTTGCTTCCTCCTAAGTCTCAGGTTTGAATCCCCTAACCAGCAAACACATACCTTGGGGCTACGGACCGCAAGGCATAAGCCCTATTTCGGAAGGCTTGTTCGGGGCTGTAGGGACTTAGTCTGGTGCACGTAAGCTAGCCTAAGATACCTTACATAACAAACAACAACAAAAACAACAACAACAACAAAAAAAGTCTAAGTTGACTATGGCCTATTTTGAAAAGTCACACTTTAGTCCAAAAAATCCTTATAAAAAACTCAACACTTTTCTTTAATTTTTTTACAAGTTTTTTTTCATAAAAAGTTATTTTTTTAAAAAAAAAGTCAAATTGCAAAACAATCCTAAATAAATTTTTCCACAAATCCATAAAATGTACTATGTCAAGACCAAATCAACTTGAGAGTAGACAATGAGCCCAAATCCAACGCAGCCTTCGTAAAAGAAAACCACTGAACTATAAACTTTCTTTGCTGAATAGTTAGAATTTTTGTTGATATATTCCATAGCATATTGTCATATTCGGCCTTAAATGTTATTCAAACTACCATTACTAAGATGATGAGTACTTGGTTTGTCAAACTTTTGGGTAAAAAAATACTTTAATAAGAATCTCCTTAGGATATAGAGCACACAATTACAAGAGGACTATTAATACAAAAGCCATATATAAGATGTAGTATTGAAAGGCTATAGTAATACCATTCATAAACAATTAATTCTACACTCATTGATAAGAATAATGAGATTAATCCTATTACATAGTCAAAAAAAATATTGCTAATTCATTATTTCATTCAGATTCAGAAATTATTTCTAACTCACTATTAAAAGTTCTTGCACCTATTGTTCCCCTTGTTGACATTGGATTTGTGGAAGCAAATGGACTGTGGGGAACTGTTAGAGTGTCTCCATCTCCTTCCAACATCTGCACCACAACTTTCATCGATGGTCGGTCCACTGGGTACCATTGTATGCACCAAAGTCCCACAATTGTTATTTTCCTTATAATTTTCGCATCTCCGTCTTCCTCAATTTGTATTCCTAGATCTTCTCCTTGATCCAAACGTTTATATATCCATTCCGGAAAGTAACACTCGTTGTTTTCTGTTACCATATTTTGCCTCCCTCCAACCATATCTAGCAACAACATCCCAAAACTATAAACATCTGATTTGTATGACACGTTCCCAAAGTTCCTGGAGAACACTTCGGGTGCAATGTAACCCACAGTCCCTCTAGCAGTAGTCATGGAAACAGCACTTTGTTCCTTTGAACACAATTTTGCTAGACCAAAATCAGAGATCTTCGGGATAAACTTATTATCTAACAAAACATTGTGAGGCTTAATATCAAAGTGCAGGATTCGTTGATCACACCCTAGGTGAAGATATTCAATTCCTTTAGCAATGCCAAGAGCAATGTCATGCAACTTCTCCCAACCAAGTGAATTCTTCTCTTTATTAGTGGATATAAACTTTTCAAGTGAATTGTTTGGCAAGAACTCATAAAGAAGAGCTCTTCTGAATCCGTCAGCACAATATCCCACCAAGCGAACCACATTGATATGGTGGATTCTCCCCATTGTTTGCACTTCATTGATAAACTCATCACCATTTCCTTTCACGTTGTTGAGGATCTTGACTGCAACGTGAACATCATTGGAAAGTGTGCCTTTGTACACTATTCCGTAACCTCCTTGGCCTACTTTGTCCTGAAATTGATTTGTTATTTTCTTGATATCTGCATAGGAATATCTTGCAGGCTTGAGAGCTTTGTAATCCTCTAAAAATTTGTCAATCTTTACTTGATCCTCTTTTTTCATTTTGTTTGATCTATAGACAAGATATATTGTAATGACAACCATAACAAAAAGAGTCAGGCCTAGGACTCCACCTACAATCATGATAGACAATGTTAGTAAATTTCTACCTCCTCATTGACAATTCAAATTAAAAAGAGGAAGTATCAATTCACCTGCAATCTCTAGTTTCCTCAATACACCTGCAAAAGTTTAAAAACTTCTTAAACTATCACCTCTAAAATACATATACACACAAATATATATATATATATATATATATAATTAAAAATTTTACCATATAGATTCATAATATATGTATTTTTCAGTGCTAAGGAAAAGAAACTGACATGATAGAATCAGATATCCAAATAGGGTTAAACCTCCTCAGAAAACAAACAAACAAATAAATAAATAAAAACCATTAAATCAGTAAATAACAAAGGCCTAATCAGGTTCTCAACACATCCTCCATTAGGTTTACTACCTCTAACAAAAAGCACACAACCTAATCTATATAGTAAGACTTATCATCGTCGCACAATCAACAAGGCTAAGTAATCCTAATAGATCAAAACAAATAAAACAAGGGCATTGAAGCTAAAATGATCTTGTAGCCCAAAGACGTTGGATTGAATTTTTTTATTTGGGTATACTATTGAGTCGTAAATAGGTAAACAAAATCTAAGCCATTAAGGAAAGAAAAATGCGGCAGACCCCCAGTCCCCCCGGACCCCCAATGACCCTCAGCCCACGTGGCTGTGGGTGATTGAAAAAAAAAAAAAAAATTTATGGACCAATGAAAAAAAACTGGGGGTGCTGGGGGTGCCCCACCGGGGGTCCCTAGCACCGTTGTTAAGGAAAATACCGATGTTGCACACAACTGAAACTTAGATTGGATGTCCAGTTCAATTGTCTGAATTGGAGAGAAGAAGTTCGGCCCAAATTTCAATTCAAAATTGTGGCAGGAGATGACATCATTGTAAAGTGAACGCAATAATTACATATGAAACAAGATGGTAATCGTAACTTGAAGTAAAAGGGTAGAAACTGGCCAGAGTAGAAGCGTACCCATAGATGGTTGTTTGGGCTTGTCTAAGCATTCAGTTGTTCCATTTAATAATAATTTACTGTTGTTGCCACTGCTGTTGTTATTCTTGAATCTACAGTACTTGCCTTGTGCTTCACAGTTCCCACATTCCGGTTTGCTCCAATTCAATTGAAGATCATCAAATGTGATGGAGGCATAACCAAAAAATCCATATGGAAGTGTCATGTTATACATCTTTGTGCAAGATAAATCCGGGACTGACCCAGAGTCGGTGGCATAAACTTGGTGACTCTGGTCACTAAGGCAATCAATCCGAGACCCACCAAACTGAAATCGATCCAGTGTCTGGGAACAATTGATGAAGCTATAGTCGCTGTAGAAGCCGTGATTTGATAGGAATTGGAAGGGAGAGGCAGATGGGTTGAGGTTTGGAAGCTGTCGTGGGAAGCATTCATGGGGGTCTGATATATATATGGTCATGGTCTGAGATTCGTAGTTGATTTTCTTGACAAACACATTCACAAAATTTGGGAGCTGGAGCATAGGGTATTTGCTGGGAGGAGTGCAAGAAAGATCAAAGCTCGGATGATACCCACCACAGTAGTCGGGCAGTTTCCCTTTTAGGCGGAAAGGGAATCGAATTTCAGGGCCGTGATGTTTTCTGCATCTTCTTGGCATGATGCACTCATCATGTTGTTCCTCTGCTCCTCCGAGTCCTACTACTGTGGCTGCTGCCATTGGTACTAATAATAGGACTATGACCAACAGAATTCCTTGGAAAATTGCCATCTTAATTAATTAATGGCTAATATTTGATACTCTGAAACAAAATCCTAACTACTCTACTCTCCCAAGTGTTCGTTGTTTGTTTTGTGATGGAAGAATTTGTTAATGGCGGTGGAGTTGGGTTAGAGAGACAATTTTTGTACCGAGGTTCACAAAATATATATATATATATATATATATAATAGTAATAATATTATATTGGACAATTCTTATATTCGATCAATTCATCGTTACATTTTTAATTGATATAATTTTGATTTTTAATTATAAATTTTGTGTCAATTTGATCCAATTAATAACATTATTAGTGTTTCTTAAGAAAAATTATCACTAAATTTATTGAGATTAACAAACTAAATTGAATAAGTTTATAATTTTATCTTTAAAAATACGGCACGTGACACTTATGTGCATATTTTCTATATAAAAAAAATGTTAAGAATTGTAATCAATTGGACTAAATTGAAATAAAATTACAAATTTAGGATCAAAATTAAGTCAACTGAAAATACATGTGCTAAAATGACATAAGAAAATAAAGTACAAGGATTACCGTCATAATTTGCCCTATTATATATCTAGAAAAATTATCCAAATAGACATATTTAAACACAATAAAAATAATGGAGAAATGACAACAAATTAGGGTTTTACGAACAAATTTAGGGACAAAATCACTCTTTAGGGATCAAATATTTTTGTTGCCAAAAGTGTATTATTCTAATTTTAGCAAAAAAATTGGATATTTAGCAAAGAATTATTATCATTTTAGGACTAAAATTTTTGTCTCAAAAACAAATCTTTTAGGGATCAAATTATTTTGTCTCTAAAAATACATTTATTGGTAACATTTTGAAAATTGTTGCTAAAAGCCTTTTTTTTTTTTTACTTTTTAAAATAACCTTTTAAACACTATCCTCTTGACGACCAAAATTGGTCTCCAAATATGTTTCGTAACAAATTTTTCATTTTTAAAAACAAAAATTTAGTACCTAAAGCTCTTATTTGCTGTGAGATCTCATTAGATGGACTTACGGGGTACGTGGTCTTCCTACCTCTTACATCAAAAGTCATGGTTCCAATTTTTTTATTTTTTTAAAATTTGTTTTGTTTATAGTTTTGTTTATCTTTAAATTTGTGTCAATTTTTTTAGGTTCATCTAGTGTAAAAGGACTTAAAGCAGTAAAAAAAATTCAAAAAAATTCGCTAAAGACAACAAAAAAAAAAAAAGTGTTGCTTCTTTTAAGTGGACTTTTTTACATACTTTCTATTTTTTTTTAAAAAAAAAAAATTCTTTTCTAATTTAGTATATGTATATATATATAGAGAGAGAGAGACAGAGAGAGAGAGAGAAAGAGAGAGAGGGTGTAATATATGGGTGTCGGTGAGAGACATTAGACTATAAAAAAAAATATTGTGAATTTCTCCCATTATTAAAAGTTAGAGAGGAATGTTATATTAATTTTCTCTATTTTTAACTAACGTCCAACAAATTTCCTTGTGCAAATTTTATTTTATTTTTTATTTTTTATTTTTTAATTTCTAATTTTCTTTTCTAAAGTAGACTTGACTATAAGTGAGATTCTGCATTGTTTCCTATAGCAGGCTTGACTTCAACCCTCATATAAATATGTGGACTTGTCTTTAACCATACATTTTTCTGAAGTGTTAACTTTAACATTTTCTGGATGAAAAATGGAAAAAAACTCTAAGTTCATGTTTGTTTGGATGGACATGAATTTGGGATTGAACTAATAGTCCAATAAAATTATTAATCTGATGTTTGGTTAAACAATTGAAGTACGGATCAATTATTTTAAACTTGGCTATTAGTTAAGATAGGATACATAGTCCAACAGATTCGTAATCCTAGGACTATTAGTCATGAGAATGCTAATCTAATCCGCCTAAACAAACATGACCTAAAAGATTTATCAAAAATTTTATCAAATGTTTTACATATTTTAGTATTACTTTTTGTAGAATGGTGATTGAGCAGAGACCACAAATCAAACCTCGTTGAACATTCGATTTCTTAGCCACCACTTGGAGAAGTATTTGAGTGAGTCTTGATATAATGCGAAATTCTATATATCCATATTCTCTTTTCAGGTGTACATATTTTCGATTATAATGTTTTGTAATATATATGTTTATGAAAAGTTATAAAGTAGTTATATTAAAATAAAAGTAAACAAACATACAGATCAAGAAAAATAAAAACAAGAAGACCTTAAAAGGCCAAACAAACAATCTAACAAAAACTACAAAAACAAAAAACAAAATCACAAAAAAAAAAAAAAAAAAAAAAAAAAACAACAACAACAACAACAACAACAAACAGTTATGATCTAGGGAAACCACCAATCTTCTTATAGATATTGTTTCGAAAAGCAAGATCTACATCAAGAAATGCATACTTTAGGGGCCAAAACTATCTTTTATTCATATTTCTGTTAACAGACTTAAACCTAGGACCAAATTAACTCAAATTGACAACTTTGATGACTAAAATGACAAAATTAAAACTTAAGGGACTAAAATGACAAAAAAAAAATACATATTTTAAGGGCTAAAATTGTCTTTTATCCTTAAATTTTATTGATTTTTAGAGTTTAGCTTATTGATATTTGCAAAAATAATATGCAAGACAAGTATGATAATTAATAATGGGTTAGCTTATTGTATATTTACAATGGAGAAATTCCATTATATCATCTAATAGTGAGATGAGTATAATTATCTTTTTTAATTAAAAATAATTACAAATTTACATTCGTATTTCATAATCATTAGATATGTAATGAAAATCTTCTATTACATACATGGAATGGAAAGAATCAAAGTCTACTTTCCCTTCTGTCCTCACTTGGATTGAAGAGTGTTGTTTGGGCCTGGGGGGTCTATCATGATGTACGTGTTGATAATTTGAATCATTTATTTTGTAAGACCCTTCATGCATATCGTCCATGAAAAAAATAAAGTTGATCTGATAATAGTAATCTCCTTTTTTTTCGCGTTTATTTAAAAAAAAATAATGTTCTATTTTTAAAAATACATTTGTCGTCCATTTTTTTTGAAGACCAAAGTGAAAAAATGAAAAAACTTTTATTATCAAATTAACTTAGTTTTTTTCATGGACAATATACACAAAAGACCTTACAAAATAAATAATTCAAATTAATAAAACGAAACTCGTAATAAGTTACAGGAATCTAAACAACACCCTCCGATTAAAATCATAAATTTCTAACAACTCTAGCCCATTAATATTGATGTCAAAGAATTTAATAATTTTGGATAAATTACACTTTGCACCCCTACATTTTATATCAAATCTCACTTCGACCCCTACACATAAAATCATAATAGTATACCCCCTATACTTCTGGTCAAATCCCAATTTGGTCCCTACATATGAAATTGTGACAGTCAACCCCTTTTAGTTTTTGTCAAATCTCACTTTGGTTCCTATACAAGTGTCAATGTCCTCTTTTTGTTATTCAACTATTTAAATCTTTAACAGAATCTAATCATGTGATAAGAATGTGACTACGCATGAGGATAAGAAAGGAAAATCATCCTCATTTTCAACCAATACACACTTTATCCCAAAATTTACTTCAAAATATGACTATATTAAGTTAAAACAAAACGCATATTGTGAACAATTAAAAAGATGAAATAGGATTTCGCATAAATTAGAATCACGAAACTTTATTTTTCACTTGTCTATTCATCTTTCTTTCTTTTTCTTTGATTCCTTTGTCACATTTTTTTTTTTAATTTCAAAAACTCTATTTTCTTATCTTTTCGTCCCAATTTTTACCATACGAACACACACATATATATAGTATTATACAACTCGCATGTGTTTATCACGTAGGACAAAGTGTATTGGTAGGAAATATGAATGATTTTCCTCTCTTACTCTCATTTCCTAGTCACATTGTTGTCACATAATTGGATTTTATTAAAGATATAAAAGTTACAGAATAGGGATATTGACACTTGTATAGAAACTAAAGTGGGATTTGACTAAAAGTGTAGGGGTTGACTGTCACAATTTCATGTGTAGGGATCAAAGTGAGATTTGATTCGAAGTGCAGTGGGTTGACTATTATGATTTTATGTGTAAAAACCAAAGTGAAATTTGATGCAAAATGCAAAAGTGCAACACACAATTTACCTATAATTTTTGTACAACTTGAGCAGGAGGTGCATCCACGAAACGTACATGCTTGTGGTAAGGTTTAGACTTCTCAATTCTTCTTTGACTTGTCTAAAAAGAGTTGCAACTCGGGGAACAAACAACAAAATACAATTGATTTCTTTATTTAAGTGGTTCTCACTTCTCCTTATTCATATTCATAAATCTTTCTAGATAATTCCCGATGTTTGGCACTTGTTCACATAGCACAAAATAGACTTCTCCATTGATTGAATCAATGGATTGATCCCACACAAAATGTGGAATTGACCATTAGTAGAGTGTTTACAGCCGTCTCAATTATTGCATTAGAGTCTCAATCTGATTGGAAAACAAAGGACAAAATGCAATTTATTTCTTCATTTAAGTGGTTCTCATTTTTCCTTATTGATATTCCTAACTTTTTCCGGATAATTCTCAATGTTTGGCACTTGTTCACATACGACAAAATAGACTTCTCCATTGATTGAATCAATGGATTGATCCCACACAAAATGTGGAATTGACCGTTAGTAGTGATTATACTCGTCTCAATTATTGCATTAGAGTCTCAATCAGAGTGGAAAACAAAGGACAAAATACAATTGATTTCTTCATTTAAGTGGTTCTTACTTCTCCTTATTGATATTCCTAACTCTTTCCGGATAATTCCCAATGTTTGGCACTTGTTCACATAGCACAAAATAGACTTCTCCATTGATCGAATCAATGGATTGATCCCACACAAAATGTGGAGTTGACCATTAGTAGAGTGTTTACACCCGTCTCCATTATTGCATTAGAGTCTCAATCAGAGTGGAAAACAAAGAACAAAATACAATTGATTTCTTCATTTAAGTGGTTCTCACTTCTCCTTATTGATATTCCTAACTCTTTCCGAATAATTCCCAATGTTTGGCACTTGTTCACATAGGACAAAATAGACTTCTCCATTGCTTGAATCAATGGATTGATCCCACACAAAATGTGGAATTGACCATTAGTAGTGATTATACTCGTCTCAATTATTGCATTAGAGTCTCAATCAGAGTGGAAAACAAAGGACAAAATACAATTGATTTCTTCATTTAAGTGGTTCTCACTTCTCCTTATTGATATTCCTAACTCTTTCCGAATAATTCCCAACGTTTGGCACTTGTTCACATAGCACAAAATAGACTTCTCTATTGATTGAATCAATGGATTGATCCCACACAAGATGTGAAATTGACCATTAGTAGAGTGTTTACAATCGTCTCAATTATCGTATTTGCAGTATGGTTATTTCATTGACTTTTCTTTCTTTCTTTTATTTTATTTTCTTTGTTTTCATTTTTTATTTTTTCGTATTTTCTTTGGTGACATATTTTTCTCATTCACAATGGAACTTACGAATTGCATTTTAATTTGATTTTTTTGTGAAATTTTCTTTTAAAAAAATACCTATTACATCATTACATCAATAAAGTAGCATTACTAAAATGTAACATTTTGATATTATAGTAATATCAAAATTTAACTTTGACTATCCATTTTAATATTGTAGCATTGGAGATGATTGAATGGATCTCGAATAGGTCTCACCATTAATGATTTTTACTAATATTGTGGTGATACATCACATAATAAATAAAATAAGATAATAAAATAAGTTATCATAACAATAATAATAATAAATTATTTACATACTATATATTTAAAAAATTATTCAAAAATATATATCTTTCAATTATAATTATTCTAAGGGAAACCCACATTTTACTCATTTTAATTCAGTGTGAAATTCATTTTTTTTTTTTTTCATGAATCAAAGCATTTCTATTAATTTATTGTGTCTTTATCTATTTAGTGGCTGCTTCTACGGTCTATGTCTCTTACATCAAAAGTCATGGATTCCAATCTTAAATTTTTTTTTTTTTCACTTTTTTTTTAGGTCCATCTAGAGTAAAATGATTTAGAGAGTAGAAAAAAATGAGTGGGTATTTTAGAAAAATATTTTTAAATTAGTGATAAATTTTACAAATATTTAAAAATAAAATCATAATTTTTTTTAATAAATTTATAATTAAGTTTTGAAAAAACATCTCACATGCAATTTCCCCTAAAAAATTAAAAAATCAAAAAAGATTCAGTGAAGATAGAAAAAAAAATATTATACTAATCTCATAAATTATTAATCCCATTACTATTAATTCTGCTAATCAGATAGACCCTAAAAGTGTATAGGTTTTTTTTTTATACAAAAATTATACAAAAAGTTCACTAAAAAAAAGGCCAATGTGAATTGAGTATAATTACACTGACATCCTTTTTACTTAGTCTAAAGGCACCAACACTTACGTAAATTGAGTGAAAACCTAACCTAAAGATAAATAATATGAAATATACTCTAACATTTTAGTGTAAAAGCGCATGATAACATAATTTTTTCATTAATATGGCTTACGAATTTATTATCAAATTAGACTAAGTGTTATATGAATTAAAATTTTAAAGAAATTTAATGTAATTATACAAAACTTATAAAGCTCATTGTATTTTTAATTTTTTTTTTTAAAAAATCAATGTAATTTTTTATTTTTGTTTTTAATTAATGTTAACGAGTTCTCTCGTGCATTTTTTTTTATTTTTAGAAAATTACAAATAAAATTCTAAAGTTTTACCTTGTAGCGACCCCGGGTCTTTACCCGACTGTCATGGTATTTTGGATCCAAATCATGTTGTTTGATGCTACTGGTTATGTCTTTCTTCCTTACACCTCTTGAATTTGAGTTTTGAAATGACTTGAGCGTATTTAGAACAGGTTGGTTGCCTTTCGGTCTAGAATCTTGTTGCCCAAAATTTCGACCTTCCGCTCGAGCGGGACTTCTCGCGCTCGAGCGGAGTTTGCAACCTTTCAGTGTCGAGTGTCTCTGCAAATGTGCTGCAAGAGTGTTTTTCATGCTTGAGCGGCGTTTCTTACGCTCAAGCATGTCTGAGCTCAAGCGTCCATTTTGGCGCTCGAGCAGCTGTCTGCAATCTGTGACATACTGGACGGGTGAAATCCACGCTCGAGCGGTGCTCTTTGCATTCGAGCGAGTTGTTGTTGCTGTGTCTGACGCTCGAGCATGAAACCCTAGGCTCGAGCGGGATTCGCGTATATCAGATCGTAAAAGCAACTTTTTGTTGGAATGGTTATAAAATTCTGGATAAAACCAGAATTTTTTCCTAAGTTCGGTCTATTTTTTAGGTGGGTCCCGAGTGTCGATTTACTCGGGTCAAAGTGGTAACGCGTTCTATGCCGCGTTGTGATTCACGTGGTATATTTGGTTGCTCAAAACCATTACCGAGTGAATGGGAAATTGAAGCCAAAGTGTGCTCCATGGAAATGGAGTTTTGGTGGAAATTCCTTAAGGTTGTAAATTGGCTTGTCCCACATTGATTTGGTGGGAGGTTTTGAAAGGGTTTATAAGGCTTAGGGTGAGATACTTGGGGTGTGCCCCAAGGGGTACCCAAGTGTTTTAGAGGGAGAGGTTATGGGCAAAATGGGCTAGACCCATTGGACCCAAAAACCACCACGCGCGCGCGCGCCGCCGCCGCCGTCCGGTCGGGCTGGGCGCAGGTGCATGGTTGGGTTGGGCTTCTAATCTTTTTGGGCCAAAAATATTTGAATTTAATTTTATTTTTTATTAAAATAAAATCCATAATTCAAATTAAATTAGTTTGGATTTTTTGTTCTTCCAAACAGGGCCCTTCCCGGTTTCAAACAGAAATAAACTGTTTTGGAATTAATGCACACCCAAACAGGGCCCTTCCCGTTTTACTATCTATTTGAATTAATTCAAATCTGTTTGAATTCAAAACCCAACAGGTATGATACCTGTTCAATTCAAAACCAAGAGCTACATACCTGTTTATTTCAAATCCAAGAGCCACCTTCACATCTATAAATAGGACCACCCTCATTTGATGTTTTGCATTCAGAAATTTCGTATTTCACTTCTGTTTTCTATTCTTCATCTTGCTGCATTTTATTTCCGAAAGAAAGAGTGTAAACACTTAGTGTGTTCGTAAGGCAAACAGTTAGTAGTGCTGCTATTGTTTGTGGTAGATCATTTCATCCTGGGAGATAGACGTCCGAATTCTAAAAGCACCGTGGAGAGGACGAATCTGTCTTAAGGACACAGTGTTAAACACTGGACTTGATCAGAAAAATAATTCGAAGAAATTAAATCAAGTAAGTTATTTAATTACTTTCAGTGTTGTATTTATTTGTTTATTTATTCAGATTTTAATTTTGTTTTTGTTACAAAATAAAATCTGTTTTGTTTTTTATTTATTTATTTTTATTTCGAGTTTGATTTTTGTAATCAAACATATTCTCACCTTTACTCTATTTCTTTTATTCTTGTTGTTGTTTTGTACACAACAGAATTAAATACTTTTAAATACAGTGAAGATTGTCCAACAATCTTAAGACAGATTCCTTTTTGGGTATCTTCATTGTATTTAATTTTCTGTGTTTTCAAATTAATATTCTGGTTGGAAAAACAAATAGTGATTTATGCTATTTGACAGATAGTAGTAATATACTGTCTCTTTTCTTTGACAACTACTAGTAGTACGATACTGGTGTCATTAACAATTCAGAATATTATTTGGTATTACAGAAAATTCTTGTGATATTTTATTTTTCTAGTTTTAGTAACAAGGAAAATAAAATTATTTTGTTGTTATAATTATTTTCTGGTTTTAGTAACTAGAAAATTAATTTGTGTTTTAATATTTTCTGATTTTTGTAATCAGAGATTATGGCTACTACAACTGAAACTGCATCTGGCAGTGGTACTCCTATTGTTACACCTACATCGGTCCCTATCCAGAACCATGTTCATGTACCAATCAATCATAGAGAAAAACCGGAAAAATTTAATGGTACCGAGTTTAAGAGATGGCAGCAGAAGATGCTGTTCTATCTTACAACTCTTAATTTGGCCCGGTTTCTCCATGAAGAGGCTCCAGCACTTAAAGAGGGTGAAAGTGATCGGCAAGTTGTTGCCGCTGTAGATGCTTGGAAACATTCAGATTTCCTGTGCAGAAACTACATCCTAAATGGCCTTGACAATATGCTGTATAATGTATACAGTCCTCTGAAAACAGCAAAAGAATTGTGGGATTCTTTGGAGAAGAAATACAAGACAGAAGATGCCGGCACGAAGAAATTTGTCGTCGGTAAATTTCTGGACTTTGTTATGGTAGACTCCCAAACGGTAATATCTCAAGTTCAAAGTTTTCAAATAATTTTGCATGATATTCATTCAGAAGGTATGTCTCTTAGCGAGTCATTCCAAGTCGCTGTTTTAGTGGAAAAGTTACCACCGGCTTGGAAAGATTTCAAAAATTATTTAAAACATAAACGCAAAGAGATGACTATGGATGAATTGATTGTAAGATTAAGAATTGAAGAAGATAACCGAAAGGCTGAAAAGAGGAATGGGAAAAATCCCATTGAGTCCAAGGCAAATGTGGTTGAACAAGTTCATAAACCACATAACAAAAAGAGAAAGTTTGCTGGAGATGGTCCTAAACAAGGCGAAAGTAGCAAGAAGTTCAAAGGAAAATGCTATAACTGTGGCAAAACTGGACATCGAGCTTCTGATTGCCGCCGCCCTAAAAAGAATCATGGAAGTACAAGTAAGAAGACCACCAATCAGGCCAATGTAACAGAATTGGATTACATCTCTGACGGAGTGAATGACATCAACCTCTCTGCTGTGGTGTCTGAGGCTAACTTGGTTGGAAATCCCAAAGAGTGGTGGGTTGACACTGGAGCAACTCGTCACATATGTGCGGACAAGAAGATGTTCACTACCTACAATGAGGCTGCAAATGGTGAACAACTTTTCATGGGAAATTCTTCTACTTCTACTGTGGCTGGACAAGGGAAAGTAATCTTGAAGATGACATCAGGGAAAGAACTGACCCTCAACAACGTACTGCATGTACCTGACATCCGGAAGAATTTAGTTTCTGGGTCTTTGTTAAGTAAAAATGGTTTTAGGCTTGTATTTGAGTCTGATAAATTTGTATTAACAAAGAGTGGTATGTATGTTGGTAAGGGATACATGAGTGATGGTCTCTTTAAGTTGAATGTAATGACAGTTGTACCGAAAGTTGCTATGAATAAGAATAACACATCTTTTGTTTATATTCTTGAGTCAAATTTATGGCATGGTAGATTAGGACATGTGAATTTTGATGCTTTGCGTAGATTAATTGGTTTAGATTATATACCAAAGTTTGAAATTAATCCTAATCATAAATGTGAAATTTGTGTAGAAGCGAAACTAACTAAGGCTCCATTTAAATCGGTTGAAAGAAAAACCGAACCTCTAGAATTAATTCATACTGATGTATGTGATTTAAAATTTATTCAAACTAGAGGTGGCAAAAAGTATTTCATAACATTTATCGATGATTGCACAAGATATTGTTATGTTTATTTACTTAGAAGTAAAGATGAAGCCTTAGAAATGTTTAAACTCTACAAAACAGAAGTTGAAAATCAACTTGGTAAAACCATTAAAATGGTTAGAAGTGATAGGGGTGGTGAGTATGATGCACCTTTAAATGAATTTTGTGCACAACATGGCATTATTCACCAAACTACAGCCCCTTATTCTCCACAGCAAAATGGAATTGCTGAAAGGAAGAATAGAACCTTAAAAGAAATGATGAATGCCATATTACTAAGTTCAGGCTTACCACAGAACTTGTGGGGGGAAGCAATATTGTCTGCTAATTATGTTCTTAATAGAATACCCCACAAGAAAACCAAAAGCATTCCTTATGAATTGTGGAAAGGTCGACCACCTTCCTACAAATACTTAAAAGTGTGGGGGTGTTTGGCAAAAGTTGAAGTACCTGTTCCTAAAAAGACTAAAATTGGACCAAAAACAGTAGATTGTGTGTTTATTGGTTATGCTCAGAATAGTAGTGCATATCGGTTTCTGACTTATAAATCAGATATACCTGATATAAATGTGAACACTATTATAGAGTCAAGGAATGCTGTGTTTTTTGAACATGTCTTTCCTTACAAGAAATGACAGGAATTAAGTTCACAGAAAAGAACTTATGATTGTACACAAAGTCAAGAGACTAATGACAATCAAACACAAGAGACTAGTAATAGTCTCGACCAACAGGATTTAACTAATGATGAACCAAGACGGAGTAAGAGAGCAAAAACATCAAAATCCTTTGGTCCAGATTTTCTGACATACTTGTTAGAAAATGAACCTCAAAGCTTTAAGGCAGCTATGACAGGTCCTGAAGCACCTTTGTGGAAAGAGGCTGTTAATAATGAAATTGAATCCATTATGCAAAATCATACTTGGGAATTGGTGGATCTTCCACCAGGTTCTAAACCTCTTGGATATAAATGGATATTCAAGAGAAAAATGAAAGCAGATGGTTCAATTGACAAGTATAAAGCAAGACTTGTTGTTAAAGGTTACAGACAAAAGGAAGGTCTGGATTATTTTGACACATATTCCCCTGTGACAAGAATAACATCCATTCGCATGCTTATTGCTATAGCAGCGTTGTTTAATTTAGAAATACATCAAATGGATGTTAAGACAGCTTTCTTAAACGGTGATCTAAATGAAGAGATCTATATGGAACAACCCGAAGGGTTTGTAGTATCAGGGCAAGAAAAGAAAGTTTGTCGACTTGTAAAATCCCTTTATGGATTAAAACAAGCACCTAAGCAATGGCATGAAAAATTTGATCATGCAATGCTTACTAATGGGTTTAAGATAAACGAATGTGACAAATGCGTTTATGTTAAAAACACTGACCAAGGATATGTCATAGTTTGTCTTTATGTGGATAACATGCTTATCATTGGAAGCAGTCAAAACATGATCAAATCAACTAAGCAGATGCTTAACAAAAGATTTGATATGAAAGATATGGGGGTCGCAGATGATATATTAGGAATGAAAATTACTAAAACATCTGACGGATATGCATTATCTCAATCACATTATATTGAGAAAATTCTTGATAAATTTATCAAGGATGATTTGAATTTAGCTAGAACACCTGTAGACATCAGTCTTTATTTATCGAAAAATAAAGGTGATGCAGTGTCTCAGTTAAAATACTCCCAAATCATTGGAAGCCTAATGTACCTAATGAATTGTACTCGTCCTGATATAGCTTATGCTATCAGTAAATTGAGTAGGTACACTAGTAACCCTGGAGAAGACCATTGGAAAGCGATCATTCGAGTTCTTAGATATCTAAGATTTACTTGTGATCATGGTTTGAACTTTACTCGATATCCAGCAGTACTCGAAGGTTATTATGATGCCAATTGGATATCGGATACTAAAGATTCAAAATCCACTAGTGGATATGTCTTTACTCTAGGAGGCGATGCTGTTTCTTGGAAGTCCACGAAACAAACGTGCATCGCACGATCCACAATGGAATCCGAGTTCATTGCTTTAGACAAAGCAGGTGAAGAAGCAGAATGGCTTCGTCACTTCTTAGAAGACATTCCAATGTGGCCAAAACCTGTGCCAGCTATTTGCATTCATTGTGATAGTCAATCTGCAATAGGCAGGGCACAGAATCATATGTATAATGGTAAGTCACGACATATTCGTCGTCGACATAATACCGTAAGGCAATTGTTGTCAAACGGAATAATCTCAATAGATTATATAAAATCTAAAGAGAATATTGCGGATCCGTTAACAAAAGGTTTGACAAAAGAGCTAGTGTATAGTTCATCGAAGGGGATGGGATTAAAGCCTATTACATAAGAGTCGTCATAATGGTAACCCTACTTATATGACTGGAGATCCCAAGAACTAAGTTCAAAGGGACAACTAAGTTATGTATGGCTCGCCAGAAATCACCAAGGGATTAAAATTCCTACCCATTCCTATGGTGAGAGTGATATCTGCAACATATGTTGTATGCAGAGGTATAAGGATAAGCTTTGCTTTTAATGATTACTTATATCTTGATTAAGACATAAAATCAAGACGAGTATAAGGAGATACTCACAATAAGAATCACCTATATGAGTGTTGAACTGGGGCCGGTTCTATGAGAATGCAAAGGCTAAATTCTCTAGAAACACTTATGAAAACCAGGCGCGTTCAAGGCCAAAATGAACACAACAGTGAGAACCACGATGTGTTAGAAGATATTTTGTGTGAAATCTATTGTCTTGGCTTACACAAACGGCTGAACAATTCAAGGCATCGCGTCCATTGGTTAGCCAGTAAGTCCGATAGGTTATCACTAGGGAAGGTTCAAAGCCGAAAACTACCTATCCTGATGCAAGATATTTTCGACTTATACTCTTTCGTTAAAGTCTGCATTTTGTTGCATTTCCGTTGTCATCAAATTCCATTCATGTGGGGGATTGTTGGAATGGTTATAAAATTCTGGATAAAACCAGAATTTTTTCCTAAGTTCGGTCTATTTTTTAGGTGGGTCCCGAGTGTCGATTTACTCGGGTCAAAGTGGTAACGCGTTCTATGCCGCGTTGTGATTCACGTGGTATATTTGGTTGCTCAAAACCATTACCGAGTGAATGGGAAATTGAAGCCAAAGTGTGCTCCATGGAAATGGAGTTTTGGTGGAAATTCCTTAAGGTTGTAAATTGGCTTGTCCCACATTGATTTGGTGGGAGGTTTTGAAAGGGTTTATAAGGCTTAGGGTGAGATACTTGGGGTGTGCCCCAAGGGGTACCCAAGTGTTTTAGAGGGAGAGGTTATGGGCAAAATGGGCTAGACCCATTGGACCCAAAAACCACCACACACGCGCGCGCGCCGCCGCCGCCGTCCGTCCGGTCGGGCGAGCTGGGCCTGGGCGCGGGTGTGTGGTTGGGTTGGGCTTCTAATCTTTTTGGGCCAAAAACATTTGAATTTAATTTTATTTTTTATTAAAATAAAATCCATAATTCAAATTAAATTAGTTTGGATTTTTTGTTCATCCAAACAGGGCCCTTCCCGGTTTCAAACAGAAATAAACTGTTTTGGAATTAATGCACACCCAAACAGGGCCCTTCCCGTTTTACTATCTGTTTGAATTAATTCAAATCTGTTTGAATTCAAAACCCAACAGGTATGATACCTGTTCAATTCAAAACCAAGAGCTACATACCTGTTTATTTCAAATCCAAGAGCCACCTTCACATCTATAAATAGGACCACCCTCATTTGATGTTTTGCATTCAGAAATTTCGTATTTCACTTCTGTTTTCTATTCTTCATCTTGCTGCATTTTATTTCCGAAAGAAAGAGTGTAAACACTTAGTGTGTTCGTAAGGCAAACAGTTAGTAGTGCTGCTATTGTTTGTGGTAGATCATTTCATCCTGGGAGATAGACGTCCGAATTCTAAAAGCACCGTGGAGAGGACGAATCTGTCTTAAGGACACAGTGTTAAACACTGGACTTGATCAGAAAAATAATTCGAAGAAATTAAATCAAGTAAGTTATTTAATTACTTTCAGTGTTGTATTTATTTGTTTATTTATTCAGATTTTAATTTTGTTTTTGTTACAAAATAAAATATGTTTTGTTTTTTATTTATTTATTTTTATTTTGAGTTTGATTTTTGTAATCAAACATATTCTCACCTTTACTCTATTTCTTTTATTCTTGTTGTTGTTTTGTACACAACAGAATTAAATACTTTTAAATACAGTGAAGATTGTCCAACACTTTTTACATAACTTTTCCATCTCTTTTTCATCCAAACCCTAAGTTGAGAGCTTCTCTCTCTAGAAATACCCCCTGTCTCTATATTTGACCTAGATCTAGTGATCTTCTCACCCCCCTTCCTTAGACAAAAAGATTGAGCTCTTCAAGATCTTCATTTCCATCCAAGAAGAAGTGGGTTTTGCCATTTTTGAAAGCTTCACCTTTATCTAACCCTTCTCCTTGGGCTTTTACTTTGAGGTAGGGATATTTTTGAGTTATATATACTAGTTTTGCCCTTCTTATGATGATTTAAGAGTTCTTTTTAGTTTATGATGATATTGGCCTTGTAATTTCAAAATGTAAAGGTTTTCCTCAAAAGAGGGTTTCTCTTTTAACTCTAAATTTTTGGTCAAACCTTGAGGGTTCATCTTGTTGACCTAAGAAAAGAAATGTGTTGGATGAGAGTGTTCACCATGAAATGGAAAGTGATTGTTTGAGAAAAACCCTAGAAATTGGGGATTTTGGTAATATGGCAAATGTCTTTGAAATTTCTTATTTTCTTGTTTTGAAAGGATGAAAAGAGTGAGCTGCATCAATGTTTGGCAAAATGGAAGATTAGTTGTTATATGAAATTGAGGTGTTAATGTTAAATTGTTGACAATACATAAATGAACAAGGTTGTGGCGAAACTAATTTGTTATGTCTTGTGATATGAAAATTGTGACTACGTGTTGATGAAATATATTAATCATGTGGATGAACATTGAAAAGAGAAGATGAGAATGTGAATGTTGACATTGTAGTAGAGATACTCAAAAGTAGAGAAATGTCTTAAGATATGGAAAGGATCATTTGCATTGCATGTTATTTCATTTATTATAGTGCATTGTGAATCTAAATCTTTGAGTTTTCCATCACGAGGAAAAGAAATAGTTATTGTGTTGAGAACTGTGAAAATGTGTAAGGGATAAATACGTTGGTAAGTCCAGATAGGAGATGTAGATGAATTTAATAAGTTAGCCTGAGTGTCCAGGGTGAAAGACCCGAAAGCCGGGCGGATAGGTGTCAAGCCTTCCAGTTAATACCGGTAAAAATGACAGTTTGGTAGTACTCGTAGAGTCTACTTGCAAACATCGGCCTAGGGATTACCAGTGTCGTATTTATCGCCCCTGTTGAATTAATAATGGAAGTTTGAGATTGATGAGATCACATGATGGTATTTAGAGTAGGGTGATTTTGAAATGGTGCATTGAAATGAATATTTTTCCTCTATACCTTAATCTTGGCATGGCATTGCAATTACATTTGTTTTTATATTGAGGAAAAAGCATAACTGTATATACTTTATAAGAATACTCTACTGGGCTTTGTGCTCACCCCTATGGGATTTGGTGCAGGTAAAGATGTGGTGATCCCGCCGAACTGAGGGCGTGGATGTTTTTGAGAAGAGTACATAGCTCTTTTATTTTGTGTAATTCTTTTGAGCCAAGGGCTAATGTGTATGGGTAGCAGAAGCCTTTTTTTGTGTAACCAGGCTTATGCCTTGGAAGATGTAAGCCCTTAAGGGCATCGTAGTGTTTTGAGAATGGATGCTTTACATGCTATAGATTCATATGTTTGTATTGATGAATGTATACCCGCATGTAAAACCTTTGTAAAGACTCATTAGTAATTATGGAAAGATGGACAGATTATTGTTATTGCTGGGTAAATGTTGATTAATTACAGGCAGTTCTTGTTGAATTATTTCGAGACGTTACAGACCTTATAACAAAATAAATCATGAGATTTAATTGTCAATTTAAACTTGAAACTTTTGATTTGTTTTCAATTTAAATCATTCACATATTTTTATTAAGTAAAATTGATAAAAAAAAATAATAATATTTTAATCATTAAACTCAATCTAAGTATACATAAAATGTCTAAAATATTCATTTTCGTTGAGTTTCATGAATGAAACACTATTTATTTATTTTTTTTGTTAGTTTTACTTAACAAAAATATGAAGATGAACTGAGCGGTGGGATTGGTCCACTGGGATTAATCGATGTGCGTGTAAGTTGACTAAACAACTGATTATCAAAAAAAAAAAAAAACTCATTGTGGTGATAGGCAGTGATGGAGCCAGTATTTTAGCTTAGAAGGGGTATCTTTGAGTTGAAATGTTAACAAAAAGTGTAATCCAACTTAATCTAATTTTTAATTTTTTTTTATTTGATAATAGGACTAAAAATTAGTGTAATGCAAAATTATATTTAAATATATGCTCAAGTTAATCTGTCATTATCTTTATTGTTATTAGTTTAATTTTATGTATGATGATCATCACAGTTTAAAAAATAATCAAATGCCCTCATGAAATATGAGAACAATTTTTTTATTAAGATGCACACACAAAAGGAATGTGAATAAATAATATATAGTAGTTTTTTTATATCACTTACTTTTTTTCACCGTTATGAATAACTGAATTACATGACAATATTTTATTAGTTGTCATGAATTGTGTAATAATTATTTGTAAACAAATGAATCAATTTTGAGTTCATATAAGAGGCGGCATAAAACAATGACAAAAATTTTGTGACATATAATATTTTTCTAATATAAATTTATAAGAATTTTTTTAGTATAATTAAATTTTTAAAGTGACAAATTAAATAGATTTTTCTTAAAAATAAGGTAGAGAAAATAGTGATATAAAATTTTCAAAATTTACTTGAAAGGATTGAATTGAAATATATATATATATATATTGTTAGAGTCGATGTATAATTCTGGAAAAATTGAGGGGGACACGTGACCCCCTAGGCCTCACGTGCCTCCGCCCACTATAAGAAATTGCACTTTTGGCAACTACTTTGGCGACGACGTCATTTTTTCCTAGCCAAAAGTATATTTTTGGTGACACAGTGATGAATTCTGTTGGTAAAAGTAGGCTTTTACTGACGCAATTTACTCTCATCGCTAAAAAAGCATAACATTCGCTAAGCGCCAAAATTTCAAAAATTTTAGCTACGAGGCTTATTTTTTAGCAACACAATAAGCATTGCTATTAGTGTGCTAACTTTTGGGGACGATAAGTTGGCGTGGGCAAAGAGTTAAACATTTAGCGACGATAACACTATTTACCGGTAAAAGTTTTGCTAGTGAAACGAGGTGATTTAGTGATTTGTGTTTTTATTATAACTTTTGAAAGAGCTTTAAATATTCTAGTTATTGAATTGCAAAATTAAAGTGGTCATTGAATTAGTCGCCAAAAGTGAAAGTGATACATGAAGAAGTCAAAATGTGAGGGTTCAAAAATGAATGGGAGTAAAGTATATTCTCTAATAGTTAAGAAGGCCTTGATGTGATTAACCCTAAAATATCGCTACAAAAAAAAAAAAAAAAAAAAAAGGATAAAAGATAGTTTGTCCCTAAAATATACGTTCCTTATCTATTTAGTCCCGTAACTTTTAATTTTGTCATTTTGGTCCCTAAAATTGTCAATTTGAATTAATTTGGTCCTAACTATAATGTTCGTTTATATTGATAACGGGAAATAAGAATAAAAAACAGTTTTAGTCCCTAAATTATGCGTCGCTTGTCATTTTAATCCCTTAAGTTTCAATTTTGTCATTTTCATCTTTAAAATCATCAATTTGAGTCAATTTAATCATATCTCTAACGTCCGTCTACATTGATAATGAGAAAAATATTTTATACTTATTTTGAGGGTAAATTACACTAACACCTTCTCTATGTTTTTAAAATATTATTGTCACCCTCTTTTTACACGCACATCCCTTGTCAGCTAACTCCATTAAATGCAATAGTTAAATGACTATAATGTTGTTCTAACTTAGTCAAATTTCATCTATCAACCACTATTCTCAACTTTACTTAGGGTTGGTTTGAGAAGTAATTTTTAGTAGTTTTTTAGCTAAAATATAAGGGGGAAACAAAAGTGTTTGAGAATAACTTTTTACCATTTTACGAAAATATGTGCAAAATATAGAAAAAAAATGAGCAATCTTTGAATTTTTATTTATTTTTTTTTTTTGTATGACTTTTGAATTTTTGAACTTTTTTTAGCAACTTTTTACATTTTAACTGTATTAGCCTCATCCCAAACAACCCCTTGATCTCTTTCACCCTATGATGGTTCTGATTTGTGATTTGAGTTACTACCCAAAAACAAGAGAGAAATGAGAAATGTACGGGAAAGAAATAAACCTTCTCGTATAATCCTGTTGATCAAGTCCGCGTTCCTCCAAACGTCGTCGCTTTGCCACCTAAAAACACAAACGTGAGCTAACCGGCGGGTGTGTGCCGAAAACCCCTCCGATGCCTAAGTCAGCAACTAGACAAAAAGCTCTGTGTATCAAAGTTGTGTGTTACCTCTCCAAAGATGATATTTGTGAGCTTTTATAGGTTTCGTGTGGCATAATCCAAGTAGGACTTTTACTTCTCCATGCAGAGTCCTCCTAGGATTCATACTCCTGAAGGATAATGTTTATCCTTCAACACCCCCTCACTGTTTAAACCAAGTGAGATGGTTTTACCATGGCCAGACTACCATACAACCGAAATAACATTGCCATGCTAGACTAACTGAAGTGACTGATCCAACTATTAGTTCGGCTCTTCCTTGCTTTTCTCCTACCTCGGCTTCACATGCCAAGACCGAGCTATCCATAGAAGAGTTTAAGCCGAACTAACCCAAAACCAAGTCCTGAAGAGGGCTCAGTATACTTCGGTTCCCTATGCCATGACTGAACTATCTGTAGCGACCGAACTAACCATACTACGACAACCGGTACAAGTTTTAGTATGGTGACCAAGCTAACCTCTTTGGGACCGGAGTAACTTTATGGCATTTTTACTCAACCCTTCGCACTGAGGCCCACAACGGCCCAACTCGGCCCAATTTACATATAAATTCCCCTCTCAATTGCCCCTTAATTCCATCTGCGTAGCATGATAGGGATTACCTGTCTATAAACCGGGCTAAAGTTTTAACCTTTCCAGCCGAGCTAAAAAACCCTTTAGCCTTTCCAGCCGAGCTAAAAACTCTCAAGCCTTTTTAGCCGAGCTACATTTTAGCCGAGCTTATCCTTATCCGGCCAAAACGTCTCTTCAGTCACAGAAACTGAAATGTTTCCCATTCTAGTGACACGTGGCAGGCTCTGATTGGCCCTTTGCAGCTGTCACGCCGCCCTCGTACTTCGCAAAATTTAAACAGTTCCCGCCATTAACCACAAAAGCAAATTTTTTCATTTTTCCTTTCAAATCATTACATCTTCCTATTCACCTTTTCTCTCTCTCTTTCTCGCATTCTTTCTTGTAACTAAAGAGCTCGTGTTCTTCACTGCCATTGCCTCATCTTCAGTGCTTCTGCCCCTTCATCTGATAAATCACTCACATCCATCTTTCTTGCTTTTGTTGTTTTCGTATTTGCTTTATACAATCCACAGCAATCTGTTCATGTGTTTTTACAAAACACTGTTTTTTTTGCTTTTTTTTTTTTTTTTTCGCCTTACGTTTTCTGGGAAAAAACTTCATGAGAACCCCATGAACTTTACGAAGCAATCTGTAGAACACTCTGTTTGATCCATAAACACGTCTCAACCGAACTAGGATACTGTTTATGCTATGTGTAAGTCTAGCCAGACCATTCAACCGAACCAACACTTGTACCAGTAGTTTTAACAAGTCAAAAAATCATCTTTTGATTTATCTTAGCCGAGATAACAAACCGAACTAAGTCTGCACTTAGTGTGTTTGGAGGCCTCAATTCCGACCGAACTATCTTGGGGCTAAACCAGCACTCTTAGTTCAGACCGAACTAAGAAAGCTGCCCCTAGAATTTCAACCAGTCTAACAAATCACTTGCCCCAACCGAGCTACCAAGCACCTTGCTGAAACCGAGATAGGACCTGCAACGTTTCACAAAGCCGAAGTAGGACTTAACTTGTTTTTACTTTGTAGCACGGTCTAAAGATCTGTGCTTAACACTTCTGTTTTTCATTTTGCAGACTTAGGTTGCCCAGGCACTCCTTTTGATCGCTCAACCGAGCTACACAGCAATATTTTCCGACCGAGCTAGCACCAAGCATAATTTATACATAACTTAGGAATAAATGGGTAAATATAGGTTTTTAGTAGAAACACCAGGTGGCTTGGCCGAATTCCGAAGGGATTATAACATCCCTGACGATGTCCACCTAACCTTAGCCAAAAAAGATATTATACCTTGGGGAAACCAGGGCTTTGTACCCTTTACCCTTTTATCAATAATAGAAACCGGACTAAGATTTCCAGTCCAACCCTTAATTTGTGAATTCCTTAGGCTAGCGAGAATATGCCCAACCCAGCTTTCCACCAACTCATACCGCATAATAATGGGCATAGCCAAACTAAACCGCCGAGCTGGCATTAACCTTGGCTTAGCCGAAATCTTCCACCAGTACTCCATAGGGTCAAAAGAAGACGGCTGGGTTTATTATCTTAGAATACGACGCCGCCGAGAGAAAATAATAAAGGACACACCGGATAAAGACTTGAACGACGACGACTTCTTCTGGGTATCTGGGAATTTTGAAGATCACCAAGCCCAGATCCCTGGCCGTAGTATAAATTGGAAGAAAGGAACCCCCGGTATAATTACTTCGGTTTCTTGGCATGCTTTGTTTTATTTCAGTTACCCGTTCCTAATCCGAACTAACAGTTTGTCTTCTTTATGCAGATTCAGCCCATCTTCAATCCTTGTACAGTTACCCTAACCTGAACACTATCCGCGCCGCACTACGTTTTCCAGAAAGAAGTTGGGCCAAACTTTTAAATTTCAAACCGACATACAGATACAGCGGCCGCCGAAAAGCCAGAGTAACTGACTTTTTGTTGGAGGACGCCCCCGAACCGGACCCAACCTTGCCACAAGTTAACCTAATCCCACTGACTGCTGAAGAAGAAATGGCCAAGAGAAACAGAGTCAGGGCCCTCTTGACCGAGACAAACAGGGCCGAGGTACCACCACCAAACCAAACACAAGAAACCGTGGTGGCCCTACCATCACAACAACCCTCCTCATCACGCCGAACTAAGAGCGCCTGTACTACCCAGACCGAACAACGCTTAGTTGATGAAAACAAAACCACTCTGCCACTAAGCCCTCCACCGAGCTCGCAACTGGAGCACGCCGACCGAGCCAGCGCTTCCAAATGGGCACCCAAACTGACTTTCTAGAACCGTGATATTCAGGACACTGATTCAGTTGTCGCTGAAAAAGACCATCTAATGGCTTTCAACCTTGCCAAGAGTGTGTGCCTCCCAGCCGACATGGAACACCACAAGAACTTGACCGAGCTAAGGGCCATCTGCTCGGCCACGAAATCAATGATCCTGGTAAGTTGTTCTTCTTGTCTCTCTAAATATCACCGACTTTCTGTTCGATTTTGTCATTAGTTTTTTTTTTTTTTTTTTCAGGCCGCGCAAAAGAGCCAAATTGCGCATAAAAAGGTGTTGGAGCTCAGGAACACAACAAGGCAAGCCATGGCAGAGGTTGAAGCAAAAACAACCGAACTGAAGGAGTCCTACTAGAAAACAGCCGAGCTAGAGGCCGAGGTAGCTCGTCTGACCGGACTAGTTACCTCAGCCGATGCAGACAAACAGAAGGCCCTAACTGTGATGAAGGATAAGTACCTTCGTGAGCTAGTCAAGCTCGAAGGTAAGAAGGACGCCGAGATAACGGAGCTGAAGAAGAAGGCAAAAGATGCCGAGCTCCGGGGTTTCAAGGAGGGCGAAGCCCTTTATATCAAACAATGTGAAGCAGCAAAGGATTTATTCTTCAAGTGCGGCTGGAGAGGTGCTGTGGAGCAGCTCGGTTGTGGGCCCGAAATTGAGGTCTACAATGCTCCTTAGTATTTCATTCCAGCCTCACTAGCGGAGTATGCTGCCGACCTTCAGAAGCAATTTCTTGAAGAAGGTGGAGATGAAGGCTCTTTTTCTGAAGACGACTCCCAGCCCGGTCGCCAGCCTACTCCTCCAATTCCAGTGATCTTCAATCCCCCAGCACCTGATGCTATAGTCGTGTCTACAGCTGAGCCAAACCCAGAGGAGCTTGTTTCAACCGAGCCCAACCGAGTTCTGGCTACGACCGAACTTCCTGCTGAGACCGGACTTAGAGTTGAGCTGGATGCTGATCTGGACGATCTCTTTAATTGATTTTGTATCTTCTTTTTTCTTTTTGCTTGTTTTCAGTATTTTCTTTTTCCCTTTTGGTCTTGTAACCGGGCTGAGGCCCCTCCTTTGTATTTGCTTTGAATTTGATCAATAAAAATCATCTTTTGTATTCAACATTTATTCCGGTTTGATCTGTATGCTTGCACTTGCAATGAGTTTTTCAATGAATTCTTTTGCTCCAACTGTTATCTCGGTTTGCTTTCCTGTTTGTGCTTGCTTTCTAACTGCAACTTGAACGAAACACAATTTTTTTCGGCCGAGATACTTTATTTCAGTCTTAGCTGAGCAATCTGACTGAGCTTACTAGCCAACCACTCTTTAGCCGATATACTTACTTTGGTTGAAGAGTAATAAGGGTTTAATCCAGCCAACCTCTAAGTTGGTTTTTTCCAGCCAACCACTCTTTAGCCGATATCCTTACTTCAGCTAAAGAGTACTAAGAGTTAGTTTAATCCAGCCAACCACTCTTTAGCCGATGTCATTACTTCGGCTAAAGAGTACTACGAGTTGGTTTAGTCCAGCCAACCACTCTTTAGCCGACGTCCTTACTTCGGCTAAAGAGTACTAAGAGTTGGTTTAATCCAGCCAACCACTCTTTAGCCGATGTCCTTACTTCGGCTAAAGAGTACTACAAGTTGGTTTAGTCCAGCCAACCACTCTTTAGCCGATGTACTTACTTCGGCTAAAGAATACAAGGAATTGGTTTAATCTAGCCAACGACTCTTTAGCCGATGTACTTACTTCGGCTAACGAATACTAAAAGTTGGTTTAATCCAGCCAACCACTCTTTAGCCGATGTCCTTACTTCGGCTAAAAGAGTACTAAGAGTTGGTTTAGTCCAGTCAACCACTCTTTAGCCGATGTCCTTACTTTGGCTAAAAGAATACTAGGAGTTGGTTTAATCCAGCCAACCACTCTTTAGCCGATGTCCTTACCTCGGTTAAAAGAGTACTAAGAGTTGGTTTAATCCAGCCAACCACTCTTTAGCCGATGTCCTTACTTTGGCTAAAGAGTACTAAGAGTTGGTTTAATCTAGCCAACCTCTAAATCGGCTATCTTTGTCAAAAAATGTCTGGTTATTCCGACCAAACGTCCTGCAGTCTGGATCCTTATCCTGGGCTTAGGAAGGGTGTTGGTTTTTCCAGCCAACCTCTGGATTCGTTTTTCCAGCCAACCCAGAGTAAAGTGTTTGGTTGTTCCGACCAAACGCCCTGCAACCTAGATCCTTATCCTGGGCTTAGGAGGGGTGTTGGTTTTTTCAGCCAACCTCTAGGTTGGTTTTTCCAACCAACCTAGAGTAAAGTGTTTGGTTATTCTGACCAAACGTCCTGTAGCCTAGATCCTTATCCTGGGCTTAGGAGGGGTGTTGGTTTTTCCAGGCAACCTCTAGATTGGTTTTTTCAGCCAACCTAGAGTAAAGTGTTTGGTTATTCCGACCAAACGTCCTGCAGCCTGGATCCTTATCCTGGGCTTAGGAAGGGTGTTGGTGTTTCCAGCCAACTTCTAAGTTGGTTTTTTCGACCAACTATGCTTTCAACGCCCCTAGCCTACTAAAACAACTTTTACAGAATAAAAACACTGATGCTGAAAGAAGACTACTTGTTTTATTGGGGAAAAGAAAGATTACAAGTATTTTAAAGTAAAGCTAAAAATAAAATAGTTTGAGATTGGCAGTATTCTATGGCCTAGGAATGGCTTTTCCGTTCTCATCTTCTAGGTGGTATGCCCCTTTGCCAGCTAATCCGATCACTTTGTAAGGTCCTTCCCAATTAGGCCCTAACTTGCCATCTCCTGGTACCATGGTGTTTCCCATCACTTTGCGCAGCACCCAATCTCCGATCTTGAATTGCCTTGGATGCACTGTTTTGTTGTATTTCCTGGATAACTCTTGTTGGTATGAGGCAATGTGAAGCAGTGCTCTTTCTCTTCTTTTTTCGGCGAGGTCAAGCTCCAATGCTATGGCTTCTCCATTCAAGTCTGGATCAAAATTTTTGCTTCTAATTGTGAGGAGGCCAACTTCCAGTGGGATTACTGCTTCTATGCCGTAGGCTAAGGAGAATGGTGTTTCTCCTGTTGATCGTCGAGGTGTAGTGCAGTAAGCCCATAAAACATGAAGAAGTTCCTCCGCCCATTTGTCTTTTGCCTTCTCTAACCTTTTCTTCAATCCATCCAAGACAACCTTGTTTGATGCTTCTGCTAGGCCATTTGCTTGAGGATATGCCGGTGTAGAATTGTAGAACTCTATCTTGTATTCTTCACAAAAGCCTCTAAAGATTCTGCCATCAAACTGAGTGCCGTTGTCAGATATTAGGGCTTTAGGTATGCCGAATCGAGTAATGATATTCTTCCAGACGAACTTCTTCACATCTTTTTCCTTGATTGATGCTAATGCTTCTGCTTCCACCCACTTTGTGAAGTAGTCTGTTGCTGCGAGAAAGAATTTCCTGTTTCCAGGTGCTGTTGGAAGTGGTCCTACTATGTCTAAGCCCCACATTGCAAAGGGCCATGGGCTGGACAATGGTAGGAGTTCTCTGGCCGGCTGATGTATTTGATGTGCGAACTTCTGACATTTCTCGCACTTCTTCACATACTTCTCTGAGTCTGCTTGCATGTATGGCCACCAGTATCCTTGCGAAATGGCTCTGTAAGCTAACGATCTTCCTCCTTGGTGGCTTCCGCACACCCCTTCATGTATTTCAAACAAGAATGCTTCTACTTTGTTGGGGTGGACACACTTTAGATAAGGTCCTGAGAATGACTTTTTATATAATGCCATAGATGGGGAGAGCCAAAATCACTGCGACTTTGCTCGAATTTTGTTGGCTTCTTTCTTGTCTTCCGATAAGACGCTGTCTTTTAAGAACAGTATAATGGGATCCATCCATGAGGGGCCTAATTCAGCGCAACACACCTCTTCTACTTCAAGGTCTTCAATGCTTGATCTCGATAGGTAGTCAATTAGTAGTGGGTGAGGGATGGATGTATCTGCCATTGATGCAAAGCCTGCTAGTTCGTCTGCTCTGCTGTTTTCCTCCCTGCCAATCTGTTCTATCCTTACTACTTCAAATTTCTTGATCTCTATTCTGACCAATTCTTGGTACTTGGCCATCCTGTCATCCTTTGCTTCATAGTCGCCAGAAATTTGGTTTACCACTAGCTGTGAGTCGCTGTAGACCATTAGTTCGGTGGCCTTCATGTAGGATGCTGATCTGAGTCCTGCAAGAAGTGCTTCATACTCAGCTTCGTTATTTGATGCTGGGTGCTGGGAAGCCAAGGTTGATTGCTTGCTCCACAACCAGGCTGTCTGGTGAGATGAGGACTATGCCAAGTCCTGCACCATGCTGGTTGGATGCTCCATCCACAAAGAGCTTCCACATCTCTCCAACGAACAACTTCCAGCAAGTGGAGGGATCAGATGAAGTTGTGGGGTCAAGAATGTTGGTGGTGTTTTTTTCAAGGTCCATGCTTACTGTCTGCCCCTCGCTATCTGATTGTACAAAGTCTTTATTTGTTGGTGAGACTTGGCTCGGTGTAGCTTGGTTTACTTCTTCCTTGCTGTCTTTACTCTGGTCTACCATGGGGTCTGACTGAGTATACTGCACCAGGGGTTGCGCTATTCCGGCGTCAACTTCTGTCCCCAGTTCGGTTGTGTCAGTCAGGTCGACTGGGCAGATATGATGACTTCCTAGGGTAAATACTGCGACAAAGTCTGCCAAAGCTTGGGCCTTTATCGCGGTTCTGGGTTAGAACTTGATGTCGAATTGTCCCAACTCCACTGCCCACTTCAAGAATCTCCCAGAAAAGTTCGCTCTTTCAAACAGGGCTTTTAATGGGAAAGCTGTGAGGACAACTATGGTGTGGGCGTGAAAGTAGTGCGACAACTTCCTTGATGCCGTTATTAAGGCTAAGGCCAGCTTTTCTAGTGGCAAATACCTTGTTTCGGCACCCAGCAATGTCTTGCTGACATAATAGATGGGCAGATATTGGATTCCTTCCGCACGGACCAACACTGCGCTAATTGCATGCTGAGAGACCGCCAGGTACAGGAAGAGTTCTTTTCCTGGTATTGGGGTGACCAACAGTGGTGGAGAAGACATGTATTCTTTCAAGCTTTCCAGAACGCGGTCGCATTCTTCGTCCCACTCAAACTTGGATTTTAATGCTTGAAAAAATGGTCGTCGTCTGTCTGACGACCGGCTAATGAATCTGTTGAGTGCAGCTGCCATGCCGGTGAGATGCTGTACTTCTTTTATTGAGTTAGGCCTCTTCAGATCCTGAATAGCTTTGATTTGGGAGGGGTCTGCTTCTATACCCCGATTGGTCACCAGGAAGCCCTGGAATTTTCCAAATCCTACACCGAACGCGCACTTGGATGCATTAAGGCGCAACTTGTGCCTCATCAGAATCTGGAACATCTCTCCTAGGCCCCTTAGATGGTCATTCTCATCCTTGCTTTTGACCACCATGTCGTCGATGTAAGCCTCCATTGTTCTGCCTAACAATGGCTCAAACATCTTGGTAACCATTCTCTGGAATGTTGCCCCTGCGTTCTTTAGGCCAAAGGGCATGACCTTATAGCAATACAGTCCTCTTGGAGTGGTAAAGGACGTGACCTCCTGGTCTGGTTCGTACATGGCAATCTAATGGTAGCCTCTGTAAGCTAAGCCGGTTGTGCCCCGCTATTAGGTCTACCAATTGATCTATCCGTGGTAGGGGGAAGTTGTCCTTTGGGCATGCTTTGTTGACTGTCTTATAGTCGACGCAGACACGCCATTTACCATTCTTCTTTGGTACCACGACTGTGTTGGAAATCCATCAGGGGTAGTGCACCTCTCTGATAGCTCCTGCCTCAAGCAGATTTCCCACCTCTTCCGCCACTATCTCGGCGTGGTGGAGTGCCGATCTGCGAGTGCGCTAAATGATTGGTCTGGCAGATGGGTGGACATTGAGTTGGTGACAGATGAAGTTTGGATCAATGCCTGGCATGTAGTAGGGTGTCCAGGCGAACACTTCAATGTTTGAGGTTAAGAATTCCAAGACCTCTAATCTCTCAGTGCTGGACAACGACGAACCGAGTAAGAAGAACTTATCCGGGTTCTTTTCATCTATTCTTACCTCTACCAAATCTTCCACCGCTTTTTGATCAGCTGTTCTGCCGACATCTGCGAACAGTTCATTACTCTCAGGTTCTTCCACCGAATGAACATATCCCTTGGCAGCGCGGCTACCATTAGCCGTGACAAAGCTTTGCTTGGACATAATCTGGTCTCCAAAGACCTCTTCAATTATTCCGGTTCCGTTGGGAAACCGCATTACTTGATGGTAGGATGATGCTACTGATTTCATGGCATGGAGCCATGTTCTTCCTAGGATTATGTTGTAAGTGGAAGGGACTTTCAACACCTAAAATTCCACTTGTTTTGTCACGCTTCCTGCTCTGACTGGCAGTATAATTTTGCTGACTGGCCATTCTGGCATTGAATTGAATCCGATCAGGGGGGATACAGCTGGTGCTAGGTCTTTGTCCTCTAACTTCAGTTGTTTGAAGGTGTCGTAGTACATTATCTCACACGAGCTACCTTGGTCTATCAGAATTTGCTTGACGTCGTAATCCTTAACGTGGAGGGTGACGACCAGTGCATCGTTGTGAGGGCAATATATTCTTTCCAAGCCCTTGTCTGAAAAAGACATGACGTTCGTGGCCTCTGTTCTCCCTTTTTTGATGGTAGGTTGGGCACTTAGTACCTCCCTTAAGTGCTCAGCCTTCTTAATCGACCCTCTGAGCTCGCATACACGCTCAGGTTCGAATACTCCATGTATTACATTGATCACACCTTAAGGTGGGGCGTCAATTGGCATTCCATTGGGGTTATTGTGGTCTTGGGGGGCTGGTTGTGTCCCTCCTTCAATGTATTTATCCAGGTGACCGGCTGCCACCAACTCCTCCAGATACTGTCTCAATGGCATGCAATTTTCAGTGCGGTGCCCCTTTTCTTTGTGGAAGGTGTATCGCAACCTTTCGTCGTAGTCTTTCTGTGCTTCTCCTAGCTTTGCTGGCCATCTGACGAAAGGTTCATTGCGTATTTCGCTCAGAATCTGGTAGATCGGTTTCTTGAATGCCGTGGTTATGGCTGTGCGGATTCTCAACCATCTTTTATCTTGGTCCTCTCCGTTGTCTCGCTTGCCTCGTCCGTTTTTGTTCGGACGTTCTACCGCGTTGATCTTTGCAGTGGTCTTTTTATCTGGTACTGCGGTCCTACCAGATTTTGGTTTGGCACGGTTGCCATCCTCTTCCACCCTGATGTGCTGATGCACTCTTTCCATCAAGGCCTCCATGGTGAGGGGCGGTGTCATGGTGATTGAGTCCCTTAGTCTGTTTCCGACTGGAAGGCCTCTTTTGTATTGTGCAATGGTGAGATTGGTGGGGCAGTCCCCAATCTGGTTGAATGTCTCCCAGTAGCGACTATTGTAGGATCTTAGTGTCTCCTTTTCACTCATGTCGATGGAGAGTAAATGGTCAATCTCCACCGGGGTTTTGCTGTTCATTCTGAACCTCGTGACGAACGCCTCTGCCAATTGTGCCCAGGAGGCTATGCTGCCTTCTGGAAGTTTTTCGAACCAAGTTAAGCCTAGGTCACCAAGGCTTGATGGGAAGAGGATGCACATCAAAGTTTCGTTTCGCCGATATACCGCCATAACCTGGTGAAAATGGCTTAGGTGTATGTAGGGGTCTGTCTTCCCCTCGTACGTGGTGAATTTGGGTTGAAGGAAACCTGAAGGAAGGGGCGCGTTTTCAATTGCTGGAACGAACGGCGATGTCTGCAGCCTCGCTAATGCTTTGTCCGTTGGTTCGCAGGCAGGGCGTGGTGACGGCATTCCAACCTCGACGCTTCCATGCGTCTGAGGAGCCAACCGCTAAAGGACAGATACCCTGCGAGGGTTGCGCGCCCTAATATCCTCCTTCCTTCATGCCTTTTTTTCCAACATGTTTCGCAAATCGGACGATCTTGGCAACTCCGTCTGCCTGGATGATGTCTGGTGCGAGCGTGAGGGTCGATAGATACTTCCCTCAGTGTAAGACCTCATTGATCTCGTTCTCTCAGACCTAGAGTAACGAGTTCTTGAGGTTCTGGATTGAGTCTCGCCTATCCTGAGGCTTCTACTCTCTGCTTGAGATGGTGTGGAATGCCTTCCACGGTCTTCTGAGCGGCGAGGGGGTGTCTTGCTTTTGCGTCCCTCTCCTGTCGCCACCCCTTTTCCCTTCATCTGGCACTTCATGGCCTCCATGTCCGCCGCCATCTTCCTTATTAATTCATCTTGCTCCTTCACGCGGTCCTCCAGAACTTGAGGATCAATCCTTCGCCTTTGTTTGTCTGGACTTCGTGAACGAGAGTGACGGGGGCTGTTAGTCCGCCTTCTCCCCCTTGTATCCCTCCTGGGATTTTGTCGTTGTAGCTCTAAGTCTGCCATGGGAGGGATAGAAGGTAGGCCTTCGCGTCTTGCACCCCCCTCTAGTGTCTGTCCGTCGATGGCGGACTGCGGCAAATCTTCATTGTGCGCCATTGCTTTTAAAGATGAAAAGCTTGATCAAGAGGTCTTGTTCTAGTCTGCAATTCCCACAGACGGCGCCAAATAAAGCCACCGGTCCCCGTGCCTTGCACATATTGTCCGCTTTGGCATTCCGACCGCACGGTTTTGTTCCTCCCCAACTGGGGGAAAAGGCCTATGCAAGGTAAAAGGAGCCAGCCTACTTATAAGGTGAGAAAGTAGTCCCTCACAGATCGATGTGGGATTTCCCGCACATTAGCCCCCAGTCGCGCTGGCTCCGGTCACCCTGGAGGGAGTTCCCATAGACGGCGCCAATTGTACGGGAAAGAAATAAACCTTCTCGTATAATCCTGTTGATCAAGTCCGCGTTCCTCCAAACGTCGTCGCTTTGCCACCTGAAAACACAAACGTGAGCTAACCGGCGGGTGTGTGCCGGAAACCCCTCCGATGCCTAACTCAGCAACTAGACAAAAAGCTCTGTGTATCAAAGTTGTGTGTTACCTCTCCAAAGGTGATATTTGTGAGCTTTTATAGGTTTCGTGTGGCATAATCAAAGTAGGACTTTTACTTCTCCATGCAGAGTCCTCCTAGGATTCATACTCCTGAAGGATAATGCTTATCCTTCAACACCCCCCTCACTGTTTAAACCAAGTGAGATGGTTTTACCATGGCCGGACAACCATACAACTGAAATAACATTGCGATGCTAGACTAACTGAAGTGACCGATCTAACTGTTAGTTTGGCTCTTCCTTGCTTTTCTCCTACCTCGGCTTCACATGCCAAGACCGAGCTATCCATAGAAGAGTTTAAGCCGAACTAACCCAAAACCAAGTCCTGAAGAGGGCTCAGTATACTTCGGTTCCCTATACCATGACCGAACTATCTGTAGCGACCGAACTAACCATACTGCGACAACCGGTACAAGTTTTAGTATGGTGACCAAGCTAACCTCTTTGGGACCGGAGTAACTTTATGGCATTTTTACTCAACCCTTCGCACTGAGGCCCACAACGGCCCAACTTGGCCTAATTTACATATAAATTCCCCTCTCAAGAAAGATGTTATGTATGATGATACAGTACATTACGATATATATTTAAGGTAATATATACACATGGCATAATATGACTGGAGTTAGGACTAACTTGACCCAAATTACAAGGGATACATAATTTAGGGGCTAAAATTGTCTTTTATTTATATTGTTTCCATTATCAATGTAGACGGAAATTAGAGTTATGACCAAATTGACTAAAAATTTACAATTTTGAGTATGGGTGTTGGCGGTTTGGTTGCTACCAGGGAACCTCCAATCCGCCATCTGTCTGCCAGATTAGCGGATGCGGATTGGCGGATGGATGCAAATCAGTTTGACGGTTTAAACTTTTACAAATTTTGAACATAATACAACAACTTGTCAATATTTTTTTTTGGATAACAATCCAACTCAACATAATCAAAAGATTATCAAGTAAATTGTCAAATACCAATAATAAATACATATAAGAAAACCATGGATTATCAAAACTATTTCATTACTTTTTTTTATTCAAAAACTATTTAATTTGATTTTTTTTTTTTTAATGACAAAATTAAGCCTTATATTTTCCAGACAAAAATATCAAATATCAACACTTGTCACTTGACAAAGGATTTCCAAATTGAAAACACAACAGAATATTTAAACTTTTTTTAATTGAAAACACAAATAAAATATCTAAACAAATTGAAAATATAAAGTCTTACAAATTACTGAGGGTGCTCGTGGTCTGGCGGTTCGGTTGCAATGAAAAGAATTTCAAATCCACCATTTGTCCAAAACTAGGTGGATTGGAAAAAAATTAATCCACAACCGTCTGCTCGTCATCACACATCCGTCCAAAATGCAGCGGATCGGTTCGGTTTGGGCGGATCGGAATATCCGATGAACACCCCTAATTTTAAAGATTAAAATTGAAAAATCTACAATCTCTATGATATTGATTTTTGATTATGTTTCAATTTTAAACAATGAATAGTAATCCCAATCAAACAATCAAAGGCAAATCGGCACAACGATATAACATGGAAAAAATCACAATTGAAGCGCCTCCAATTATGATAAAAAAAAATTACAAGCCAAGCCACAAAATAATCTAATAAGAAGACAAAAAGGAATTACACAAGTGTACCCTTAATTACCTAGCGAATCCACGCCTGAATTGAACTGACTCCGTTGTGTCTCTTCTACCACCATCTTCACCTCGAAATTTTTTTTCCTAATGTTGAATCCACAACGCTAATGTCGAATCCACGATGATGAGCCACTCCAGAATCCACCAAAGTTTCAAGCCCAAGTTCTCCGAAATCCATTGAAGGACACCTCTCTCTTTCGTGAATAAAATAATGAAAACAAATCCTTTGATGATGTTAATATGAAGTTTGTAGATCCATTTATCACCCTCAAATCATCAAGGAAACACTTATAAAACACTTTCCAATACAAAACACTTTGTTTTCTCTTCCTCTCTAAGGATCTGGATGGGTTAAACCCTAAAAATAACAAACGGCACACTTTATAGAAAATAGAGTCGCAAAGACCGCTCGAGCACATACTTCACCACTTGAGCGGTGTGAGTAAAGAAGGTGAGAAACGCATAGGCCAACCACTCGAGCGCAACATTCACTGCTCGAGTGGTAAAACTTGCTTCCCAGAAGTTCATTTTGCAGGCAAAGATACTAGATATATCACATCACTGCTCGAGCGCACAATTGACCACTCAAGCGGTCAAATAACGGCTTGATCCCCGTACATAGTTAGCGAAGTGGAAAACAAGGATTGCTCAAGACTTGAAATGTCAGCACAAACTCCTCTCCACATGCACAATTCAGGTTGGATTCGTATCTAAGCACTCGCAGCTTCACTTAAATAAAAGAGATAATAAAATTACATCTGAAAAGAGTTTTGTCAAATAGGATTTCCAATTACAAAAACTTAACAATCTCCCCCTTTGGCAATTTCATGACAAAACACACCTAACAAATAAAATCCTAATCACCCCAACCCATTACAACCAACTAAGATAGTTTTTTCATAGTCAAAATCTGTAAAACAGCTATTAGTGCCACAGTAGTATATAATACCCTGAAACAAATGACAATATGATAATATAAAATTTTGAAAAGATCACCATGCTGTCAAACAACACCATCACTTCAAAAATCTCCTCCTCAAACACTCCTCTTTTTTGTCATGAATTGTCAAAGAAAGCACAATTAACTAAAGTAAGGACAAGATGATGTAATAATCAATATAAATAAGCAACACATAGCAGCATGCAAACCAACTAGCACCAATCTCCCTTACGAAACCAATCAATATAGGTCCATGTTAAACAAATCTAAAATCCCCCTTTGATGATTAACTAAACTCCCCTTTAATGATTAACTAAACTCCCCCTCACCAAAAGCAACCACAAGCACCAAAAATAAAAAATAAAAATTAAATTAAATTAAATTAAAAACAAACAAACAAACAAAAGAAAACAAAAGCAATATAGTGGAGCAAGTAAGGAATTTCAAATTTGTACCTTAAAACACACAAAATTATCAAAGAAACACAATTACTTGAAAAAACAATGTGCACAACCTCTAGAAGATTTCTCATGAAAGAAGGTGATGCAACATGTGAAAAGCATAAATCTCATGAGAAAAATATGTGTATGGCTCTTGGAGTTTGACAAACACTAGATTCAAATCCTAGTAGTGATTTGATGGTTGAACCTCCGTGTAGACACCTCATTTTTTACCGCCCTTAAGACTTGGGTGCTTTATTCCAAACACCCAATAATGAAATTTACATCATGCAATCTTTTGAATTCTCAACAAAGAAATTTGGATTCAAGCTCTAATCCCAAACCTTGCACCCCATTTTGGCCAAACTATTTTAGACCTTAAAACCCTATTTTCAAAATATTTTTCCAAATGTTTCTACGATGTTCCGAGACTTGCATTTCGTTTAAAATATTGCACTTTTCGGTAAACTGAGTAAGGACAAAGTGGAAATAAATGAAAGAGAGGTGAACTCTTTCAAAAATATTTAAAAAATCTTATTAATAGGTTTGGAGTTCAATGAAATAAGAGGTGAGGGAAGAAAACTAGTTTAGGAAGAAGTTGAGAATCAAACCGCTAGGAAAGAATGAGCAGCCTTCACTAAATTAGGCATATCTCTTTGACCAATTGGAATTTAGATATGAGGCCATGACCATTGGAAATTAGACTTCCAGGGCTTCAATTTAGACTCAAGAATCACCTAAAACCGAGTTCGGATGAGGAATATATGTCCGTTTAAAGTGGTGCCTGAAATGTAGATTTTTGGAGTCGGTCGTGTCCATTTAGATCCGGTCATGGCTCATTTAGAGCCGGCCGGCTATCAATGAAAATTTTTCCAA
This sequence comes from Camellia sinensis, assembly GCF_055761805.1. NCBI lineage: Eukaryota > Viridiplantae > Streptophyta > Magnoliopsida > Ericales > Theaceae > Camellia > Camellia sinensis. Next base: position 17,595,674 of record NC_138968.1, read on the forward strand.
AATGCCTTTTTTGACCTAGCCTTTAATTTTTGGGTCTGACCATGTGTTTTGGGAGCCAGCCGGCTCCCAATAACGATAAACAGGACAGCTCGCAGGAAATCGCCAGCTGTTGTTTTTTGAAGATATTTTTGGCCATTTTGGCTCAAACTCTATAAATTCAACCTCTCCCTTCAGAATTGAGGGTTAGTAAATTTTCCAAAAGCTTTAAAGAGCTAAAAAGACCCCCTTTCATCTTCAACACCTTTCTTCACCTTCAAACCTTCTTCAACTGTACATACACAATACATACACCATTAGAGTTTGTTCTTGAAGCTTTTTTCTAAAGTTTCAAACCATATTTCATAAACTTGAGAGTGTTTGGAATCAAGTTTGATCAACAGCCAAAGCTTGCTCTCTTCAAGAGGTATAAGCTTGTCACCTTTTTCCTTGTTTTCATTTTAATCTTTTTCTATCTTTTTCTTGTGTTTTCCTACTATTTTGGATCCATTCCAAGTGTTGGAACTTGGGGTTGAAGAGCTACCAAAGGTAGAGAGGCTTAACACCCTTTCTTGCACCTTATCCCATAGCTCATACCCTTTGTTTTTTTGCACTCTTTTCTTTGGTTTTCATACTGATTTTCAGAGCTTAAAAAGACTGGAAAACATGGTTTTGAAGTCTCAAAAGTGGAGGGGTTAGCCACCCCTCTTTGCTCTTGTTTACTACTTTTGTTTCTCTTTGTTTTGGCTATCTTTTTGTGCTTTTTAAACCTCATTTTAGCTACTATTTTTTGTACTTTAGGGGCTGTTTAGAGGCTATTTTAATTCATTTAATTAGTGCATGCTTTGAATACTTTGCTTGTTATGTTGTAAGTCCTCATGGCTTCGGTTGTGTAGGCCTTAGACATCGAGCCATTCGAGTTGATAGCTTTCTTTACCTTTCCTCTATGTAAAGAGTCTCACTTTTTGTAATAAATCAACCTTGCATAATCATTTCTGCAACCTCCCTCCTTTCTTGGTTTTTTTTTTCTTTGAGGGTTGTTTCAACCGAGTGTTGTTTAAGCATGAGAAAGACACCTACAATGCTAAATGGTTTAATCTCTTCGAGGGTTCATTATCAGGGCATTACGTCTCTCTCATGTCGAAAATAACTTCTCATTTGACGCTTCTCTCCCTTTAGTGGACGTAACTCTCATTATTGGACAAATTGATTAAGTAATGGAAAGGTAAATAAAAAAGGATTAATAAAATTGGCTTAAAAGCAATTCAACAGACATAAAGAAGATGATTAAAATTGGTTGGATTCAGTCGGACATTATGCCGAATCCATCATGTCAAGGATCTTCACATATCAATTCATAATGTTTTGATGAATCTTGAGGCATGTCTACCTCTCTCTTTGAATTTCCATGATAGGAGGGAGAAGTGGTCATATTCATTGCATTTATTAAATTTCTTGTCCTAACGTGCCCGGAATCATCAAGCAATCAATTTGCTATCGTTGATGGTTTCGGACTCAAAGTCGTTCTTCTTTTGAGTTCCCCATGACAAAGAAGAGCAGAACAGACAAACAGGGTCTAGAAAGGCTCTGTTTGCACTGTTCTTATCTCAGACACAAAAACATTTTTTGGCATAAAATTAGGGCACAGCCGGCTGTTTTTGGACCCGGTTGAGTCTCATTTAGGGCCAGCCAGCCCCCAATGTTTGGTAAATAGTGAATTCTAGTAGAAACATAAGGCAATGGCTAAGGGTGAAACAGAGCAAGTTTGCGCAGACAGAGTAGTTTCTGGACACTGTGCATGTGATCGTTAAGCCTCAATGTTGCTTGTATTAATATTATAATTGTAATTATTATTGTTGTAATTTCCTTGTTGTAATTAGTATTGTTATAATACCCTTGTTGTCATAAAACTAGAATAGCTAGTTAATTATTGTGTTGTACTTAATTAATTAGCTAGAATAGTTAATTAATTTGTGGCTTTGTAATGATTAGCTTAATTAGCTAGGACATTCATTCGGACCCTCTTGCATGAGGGCAAATAGTGTAATAATTGTGTATGTCTTTCAACCCCCAATTGTTTCTCCCTCTTTATTTTCTACTTATGATGGTAGAATAGAGCATCACATTTTAATTAGCATTTTCCATGTCCAAAGAATCCATTTGTCTTGCACGCATCAAAACTCGGTTCATCATTCTAACAAAGCATTGTTATTGCTGAACTCTTTAAATACGTGCTTGGACCGCATGCTATCAAATTGATTCAAATACCATGATAGTAGCCAAGTCCATTAATTTCATAAATGTATGTGTTGCATTAGTCATATTGCATTAGTTTGGATCATGCATTTTTTCTAACTCTTTTATCTTGCTGGCTTGCCTCGAAGTACTGGGTGAGCATTTAATTGCTTTAGCATACCGCATGCATGTGATTGTTGCCATGTCATCAAAGCATGAATCCATGAGGCCAAGTGCTTAAGTGATATAACTCTTTGAATGCCAATGGATAAAGGCTAATTGCTTAAATTGGGATAAATTGATTAATGTACATACAAACTCACCTTTTAAAGTGACGCGTATTCAAACCAGTTTTCAAACAAACATGAAGTCAAAGCATTCCAACTTTTGCAAATTAGTCTATACATTGTGTACAACACATAGTAAGTTAGGATTAATAATCAGAACAAGAGCATATAATGTAAATAAAAATCACATCATGATTAGTAGAGGCCGATCTTTGATCAAACGAGTAGGGTGCTCAATTCATGACATTCCCCTCTCGTACCTAAGTTCCCAAGCCGAGACACTTTGGTGATGACGGACTAATGGCCTTTGGCACGAGTCTCGGGTTTCCTAAATTTTCCAAAAACATTTAGGTTGCGACTCTGTAATCTAACAAAGCAGTCCATTTTTGACATTTTAATTCAAACTCGATTTTCCAAAAAAATTGCCAGATTTAGACTCATTTATGTTTATCTATTTCACATTACACTTGTGGAATCCGATTCAGAACCACGGGAGTCCGAGCTGTAGGGCTAATCGTATCCGAAAGGAGCACAAAAAATAAGCTACACTCCAGCAAAAGAATATGCGAATGATTGGGAAAAGTCAAACCTTTAGTGATTAAGGGGCATTTGTTGAGTAAATGTGAATGCTCCCCTCAAACACTGTATACAATTTTCTTGCCCACTCACTAATGGCTTTCATGCTCAAGAGTATGGAAACCAAACCAGAAAAGGATGGAAAAGATAGTGTAGCCTAGTTGGTGACTCTAAGGTAACCTTTTCCTCATGCCATAAGAGACAAATACATAAAGGTAAGCAGTGGAGATGCAAATAGATGGTAGGGGGTTATAAGACTCAACATCACCCAAGATATACTAGTATTGGTCAATTTCTCAAGAAAAACACATGAAACACTACTAGTAGTCCATAAAGAACTTTGATCACTTATGCGGAAGAGTCCGGTATTTGCTAATCCAAGAGTGTGTACAGAATAAGATATACTAATCAAAGTACACACAAACCAAAATGAGAACAACCACATATAGCACATACATATTGACAAGTAATGGATATTCTAATCAATTCCAATATGCACCAAGAACTTTTCAAAAATTTCAAACTTACAAAACCATTCAAAGAAAATCTTTTTGGATTTTTGAAAAACAAAGCAAGAAAGAAACGAACAAACACAAACAAATGACCTAAAAAAAAAAAAACAAATTAACCCAAGTCACGCTTTCTTACCCAAACTGCTTTAGTATGAATAATGTTGTGCGATTTGCGGTTCTTGAGTGGCATTGTAACGTTGTGGTTCCCTTCCCCTTCAATAGGAGCCCGTCTCAACTAGGTTTCCAACCTCTTGTTCCTAGGTCTAGCCAAACACAACCTCTCTTTATGTTTGGTCTTAACCAAATCAAAACAATGAGGTCTAATCTGACCCTTAACCTCTTTACAACCAATGAAATGTCTTATTTTCCACGAGGTATTAGAATTTCTTCTATCTCTATGAGACACTACCCATACAACTCATGAAAATAAAGGCGAAGACGACCATGCCTCCCACAACGATGACAAATAAAAATAGAATGTACCTTCTTTTCTTTGACCTTACTAACTCTAGGAAGATTGAGAAGTCCATCTTCATGTTGAATCTTTTGCTTCCCCTTTCCTTGAGTTCTTATATCATGAGATGTGGATGTACTTTATTTTTACTCTTTGTCACCACCAAAGCCAATACCACTCTATCATAACCCATTTGTTGAGACCCAATGATATTGTCCATAGTCTTTGACCCTTTGTTTCAAAGACTAATGGTAGCCATAGCATACTTAAGCTCTTTCTCTTTCTTTGTGACTAGCACTTCCAAGGCAACTTAAGACATCTCTAGAGTTTCAATCTTTCTTCATATGTTGCACAGATTTTCTGTAGCTCATACCTCTCTATCTCATAAGTCAAGAGTTTTGCAGGAAGAGCCTGTCGATCATTAGAGATCTTGATGGCATCATTCCTAGCCTCGAAAATCTTCTCATTTAGTTTGGAATTCTCACTTTCACAAGTTTTGAGTTTGATAGTGAGTTTGTCATTTAATTTAGATAAGTTAAGAGATTCCTTGTACAACTTTTCATAAACTTGTTAAAGCTCTTCACCATCTACTTCATCATCACTCCCTGGGGATTCATCAGCAGTGACATTCTCAACCGGCCTTTTGGGATACTTCATTCGTCCTTCAACTCTGGAAACCACCATGAAAGTAAGAAATTGTTCATGCCCCTCTTCGCCTTGAGCCTCATTGTCGCTTTCATCTTTATCATACTCTTATTCATCATTCCAAATGATAGCGAAAGTTTTCTTTTTCCTGAAATAATAAAGGCATTCTTGAGCAAACTGGCCAAGATCTTGGCATTCATAGCATTGGACTCTTCGAGGTGTCCCTTGTATTTTTCCTTTCTTCTTCATTTTAGGATCAATTTTGAATTTTTCTTTTTCCTTGGATTTGTGAGTTGATTTCACAAGATTAGGTTTCATTTTACGAAAAAATTTCTTAAATTATTTTCAAAAGCATCCGTAATCTTGGAATCAAACTCATAATCCTCATCAGAATCATTTCTAACTCTATGAGCACTATCAAAAGCAATATCATCTTCTTCTTTTTTCTTTTTGAAATTCATGTGTGCCTCATAGGTTTGAAGATTTCCAACCAAATGATCCAGCTTGAGGTTGTCAACATTTTGAGCCTTCTCAATAGCTGTAACTTTTGGTTGAAATTGATCGGGCAAGAATCTCAAAAATTTTCCTACAATCTTGGATTCTAATATTTTTTTCACCTAAATTGAAGCTGGTATTTATAATGTCACTCCACTTCGCATAAAATTCAACAAAGGTCTCACTAATTTTCATTAAAAGGTTTCCAAAACTAGAAATAAGCCTTTGAAGTTTTGAAAGTTTAACAGAAGGAGTGCCCTCATGAATAGTTTGTAAGATATCCCAAGCCTCTTTTGCGACTTCAAAATTACAAAAATGACTAAACTCTTCGAGTGTGACGGCACAAATGAGAATTGATAGCTTTACTATTCCAACTACTATTTTGGTAATTTGGTGTGTCCCATTTGTGTTATTCCCACAGTGGTTGTATGTGTAAAAAGATGTATAAATAAAATAAACAACAAAGGAAATTAAATAATTCAGAAATTAACTCAACGAATTAAATTCTGAATTAAATGCTTACAGAAACTTTAAACGTCGAGGCTTGTGTTGGACACAATCTCCTTAAAGTAGATTTCACCCTCGCTCTGATGCTTCGAGATTTACCGGCATCTACTTCCCATGATACAACGACTACTACTTGGTTTGCAGCACTACAAACTCAAGTCTGGAGAACCAAAACTATGCTGTGACTCTCTCTTTTTCTTCCTAAAAATAAGTGCAAAACAGATGCAGAAAACAGAAAGATTGAAATGAAAGAAGAAAAACGAAATGCTCAGTAAAACAATTAGATAAAATGAATTGATTGATGGAAGGCTATTTATAGGAGGTCATGTGGCTTTTCAGAACAGGTGTCAACAGATAGAAAACCTATTCGAACAGATTTAATAGGTAGAAAACTTGTTTGGACAGATTTGAACAGAAACAAATCTGTTCGGGTGGAATTTAAACAAGTATGAACCTGTTCGGGTGGATTCTAACAGGTATAAACCTGTTAAAGTGGAGAAAAAAATTTGGACAGATTTATTTTGAATTTTGAAACCGAAATTCAAAATTAAATAGATAAAATACAAATGTTTTTTTCCCAAAAGATAAGTATTGGGTCGGACAAACCTAACCCAACCTCACACCACACATCCACGCCCAAACCCAAGCCCAATCCCAGCCTGCCCGACTAACCAGACTGACGGTCGGCGGCGGCGTGCGTGTGTGTTTTTGTTTTGGGTCCAATGAATCTAGCCCACTTTATCCATAACCTCACCCTTCCACAAACTTGGGTACTCTTTCCCAAGTATCCCAAGCTAGAGTTTATATACCCATTTAAATCCTTAAGTCTTTCCCATGTGGGACAAGCACATTTCATAAATGTGTAGGAAACCCACCTAAAGTCATTTTCACAAACCCGAAAATGTGTGTTGAATTCTCATTCATCCGGAATTGCTTTTGAGCAACCAAATACACGATGTTATTCACTATGCAGCATTAAACATGAACGCAATTAGTAACGTTAAAAATAATGCTTGGGCCCTACCTTAATTAATGCTCAAAGTTAGCAAAAAGTAAGGTTTTTCAAAGCCATTTTCCAACAATCCCCACATGAATAAAATTCACGATAAGGAACATGCAACAAGATGCAGATAAAGAAAGAGTACATTAAGAAGATACACCACATCGAGATAGGTAGCTTTTGGCTTTGAACCTCCTCTAGTGAAAACCTATCGAATTTATTGGTTAATCAGTGTACACGATGCCTTGAACTGTTCAGCTATTTGTATAAGCCAAGACAATAGACTACACATAGTGTATCCGCAGACACAATTTGGTTCTTATGGTTGTGTTTATTTTGGCTCTGAACAACACCTGGTAATTCATGAGTGCTCTAGAGAATTTAGCCTTCTCAATTCTCACAGAACCGGCCCAATTCACACTCATATAGGTGACTTCTTATTAAGAGTATCATGCCACACCCCGCTTGGATGTCCAAGCTATAAAAACCATTAAAAGCAAAGCTTATCCTACTAACGCTGTAAGTATCACTCTTCTTATCATAGAAATAGGTAGGAGAAAACCTTCTTAGTGATACGTGAAGTCATCCATAATTCGGTTGTCCCTTTGAATCTAGATCTTGGGATCTCCAGTAAACTAGGTTGGGTTGCCATTATAGCGACTTTTAAGTAATAGGCTTTAATCCCATTTCCCTCGATAAATGGTACACTTGCTCTCTGGCTAGCCCTTTAGTCAATGGATCCGCAATATTCTCCTTTGACTTTACATATTCTATGGAAATTATTCTATATGAGAGAAAATATTGAACGGTATTATATCTTTGATAAATGTATCGAGACTTACCATTATATATATGATTTTGTGCCCGTCCTATTGCTGTTTCACTGTCACAGTGAATACATATAGCTAGCACAGGTTTAGGCCACATTGGAATGTTTTCTAAGAAATTACGAAGTCATTCTACTTCTTCTCTTATTTTATCTAATGCGATAAACTCAAATTCCATTAGCGACCTTGCTATGCATGTCTGCTTGGAGAATTTTCAAGAGATTGCAGCACCTCCCAGGGTAAAGACATATCCACTAGTGGATTTTCAATCTTTAGTATCCAATATCCAATTTGCATTGTTGTACCCCTCGAGTACTACTGGATATTTGGTATAATATAAGCCATAATTCTATGTATGTCTTAGATACCTAAGTACCCTAATTATCATTTTCCAATGATCGTACCCTGGATTACTTGTGTACCTACTCAATTTGCTTACAACATAGGCTATATTTGGCCTAGTGTAATTCATTAAGTACATCAAGCTTCCGATTATCCGAGAGTACTCTAACTGTGATATGTCTACACTTGTATTTTTTTTGACAAATGAAGACTAATGTCAACAGGTGTCATAGCAAGACGGTCGTCATGCTTTCCAAATTTCTCCAGAATCTTCTCAACATAATGAGACTGAGATAAAGCATATCCTTCAGATGTTCTAGTAATTTTAATTCCTAGAATTATATCTACTACGCCCAGATCTTTCATGTTAAACTTCTTGTTCAACATTTTCTTTGTGGATTTAATCATGTCATTATTGCTTCCAATAATGAGCATGTCGTCCATATAAAGACAGACTATGACATAGCCTTTGTCTGTGTGCTTAACATAGACGTATTTGTTACATTCGTTTATCATAAAACCATCCGAAAGCATAACATGATCAAATTTTTCATGCAATTGATTCGGAGCTTGTTTTAATCCATAAAGGGATTTGACAAGTTTACAAACCTTTTTCTCTTGGCCGGGAACTTGAAACCCTTCCAGTTGTTCCATATAGATTTCCTTATCTAACTTATCATTCAAAAAGGCCGTTTTAACATCCATTTGATGTATCTCCAGATTATACAAAGTTGCAGTCGCAATTAGCATACAAATAGATGCTATTCTTGTCAATGGTGAATAGGTATCAAAATAATCAAGGCCTTCATGCTTCCTGTATCCCTTAACAACCAGCCTAGCCTCGTATTTATCTATTGAACAATTTGTTTTCATTTTTCTCTTGAATATCCACTTCTATCCAAGAGGTTTACATCCTGTTTGAAGGTCCACCAGTTTCCAAGTATGATTTTGCAGAATAGATTCAATTTCACTATTCACAACCTCTTTCCACAATAGAGCTTCAGGACTTGGCATTGTTTCCTTGAAGTTTTTAGGCTCATTTTCTAACAGGTATGTCAGAAAATTGAGATAAAATGATTTAGAGATCCTAGCCCTCTTGCTAGGTCTAGGTTCATCTTCCTCATTATCATTTTGGTCTTTACTACTGCCTATAGCAGTATCAAAAGTCTTTTATTTGAACTTGTCTCTTTAGTTTCCTTGCAAGGAAAAATGTGTTCGAAAAATGACGCATTCCTTGACTCAATAATAGTGTTTACATGCATATCAGGATTTTTAGATCTATGAACTAAAAATTTGTATGCACTACTATTATTTGCATAACCAATTAACACACAATCAATGGTTTTTGGTCCTATCCTAGTTGTTTTAGGACTAGGGACTGCCACTTTGGCCCAACACCCCCATACTTTGAGGTAATTGTAGGTAGGTCATTGACCTTTCCATATTTCATAAGGTGTTTGATTGATTTTCTTGTGGGATACCCTATTAAGGATAAAGTTAGCAGACAAAATCGCCTTCCCCCACAAGTTCTGAGGTAACCTCACTAATTAACATGGCATTCATCATCTCTTTAAGAGTTCGATTTTTTTCTCCCAACAACTCCATTTGACTAAGAAGAATAGGGTGTAGTAGTTTGGTGAATAACATCATGTTCAGAACAAAATTCCTCAAATGGTACATCATACTCACCACCTCTGTCACTTCTCACTACCTCAATAGTTTTGCCAAGTTGATTTTCAACCTCAAGCTTATATTGCTTAAAAACTTCTAACTCTTCATCTTTACTTCTCAATAAGTAAACATAACAATATCGAGTACAATCATCAATAAAAGTAATAAAGTACTTTTTATCTCCTCTAATTTGAACAAATTTTAAATCACAGATATCTATGTGAATTAAACTTAGAGGTTCAGAACTTCTTTCTACTTTATTAAATGATGCCTTAGTGAGTTTTGCCTCAACACAAATCTCACATTTATGATTAGGATCAAACTCTAAGTTTGGCAAACATTCGAAAGAAACAAGTCTACGCAAAGAATTAAAATTTACATGTCCTAATCTACCATGCCATAAAAAAGAAGACTCAGCAATATAAACCGAAGATGTATTAATAGCCAAATTTGGTACAACAGTTAGTACATTGAGCTTAAAAAGCACATCACTCATGTAACCTCACCCCACATACATTCCACTCTTCGAGAGTACAACCATATCAGATTCAAAGACTAATCTAAACCCATTCTTGATCAATAATGACCCAGAAATCAAATTCTCACGAATCTCCGGCACATGGAGATTCGGCACATGGAGTACATTGTTAAGAGTGAGTTCTTTCCCCGAGGTCATTTTCAGCACGATCTTTTCTTGTCCTTCTACAGTTGACGTGGAGGAGTTTCCCATAAAAAGTTATTCCCCACTTTCTACCACTTTGTAGGTTGTGAACATCTTTTTATCTACACAGATATAGCGGGTTGCTCCAGTATCCACCCACCACTCCTTGGGATTGCCCACCAAATTTGCCTCAGAAACTACTGCAGCAAGATTGATGTCTGCGACTTCATCAAAAGGATAAAAATCCTCGGCTATGTTGGCTTGTACTGGCTTTTTGCTTGAACACCCTCCATTCTTGCAAATGTGACAATCCTTAGCGTGATGTCCATCTTTTCCGTACACAAAACACTTGACTTTGAACCCGTTGTTGATCCCTTTGTTGATCTTACTAGTGGATCCTTGTTCGAGACCATTTCCATCATGTTTCCGCTTCTTGTTGTTGAATTTTGACCCTTTCCATGTTCCACAACATTTTCTTTAGCCTGCATGATATGGTTTCCTGACTTTTTGTCGGAACCATGGTTGTCCTCCTCAATTCTGAACCACACTATCAGTTCCTCCAATTTCATCTCCTTGCGCTTATGCTTCAGAAAATTCTTGAATTCTTTATAGGATAGTGGCAATTTTTCAATGATTGCCGCTACTTGGAAAGATTCACTAAGAACCATCCCTTCCGCATGTATGTCATGGAGAATTAATCGGAGATCTTGAACCTAGTTAATAATCGTCTTGGAATCTATCATTTTAAAATTCAGAAAACGGCCGACAACAAATTTCTTTCTATCGGCATCCTCTGTCTTATATTTATGATCTAGGGATTCCCACAATTCTTTTGCAGTGCTTATGACACTATACACATTGTACAGTGTATTGTCCAACCCATTGAGCAATAATTCCGACACAGAAAATCACCATGTTCCATGCATCAACTGCGGCAACCACTTGCTGGTCAGTTTCTCCCTCGTTCAGTGCCAGAGCTTTTTCATGAGTGAAGTGAACCAAATTCAATGTAGTAAGATAAAACATCATCTTTTGTAGCCATCTTTTAAAATCATTTCTATTAAATTTTTCTAGCTTCTCCTCATGATTTACCAATACTGCCGAAATCATCACTGGCACAACAAGTGTGAGGGTCAAAGTACGAACAATCTCAATATTGTTTGTTTCAGTAGTCATATTTCTGACGAAATAATAATGCATCATTTACAAATTTATACAGAATTTAATATACACAAAATATACAGAATAATATTTTGTAACAAAATTTCAATGATAAACAGTATATGACGATTATGTTATCAAATAAATTATTAAACAGTATATGACTATTATTTAATTTCCCGAAACAAAATATTCGTCTGTCTAACACACAAATAAAACAAAACAAAAATCTACTTTAAGATTGTTATTCCCACAATGGTTGTGTGTATGTGCAAAAAGATGCATAAATAAAATAAACAACAAAGGAAATTAAATAATTCAAAAATTAACTCAACAAATTAAATTCTAAATTAAATGCTTACAGAAACTTTAAACGCCAAGGCTTATATAGGACACAATCTACTTAAAAGTAGATTTCGCCCTCGCTCCGGTGCTTCGAGATTTACCAGTGTTTACTTCTCAGGATGCAACGATTACTACTTGGCTTGCAGCACTACAAACTCAAGTCTGGCGAACCAAAACTATGTTGTGACTCTCTCTTTTTCTTCCTAAAAATAAGTGCAGAACAAATGCAGAAAACAGGAAGATGGAAAGGGAAGAAGAAATATGAAATGCTCAGGAAAAAAATTTAGATAAAATGAATTGTTGGACGGAAGGCTATTTATAGGAGGTCATATGGCTTTTCAGAACAGGTGTCAACATGTTCAGACAGATTCAACAGGTAGAAAACTTGTTTGGACATATTTGAATGGAAACAGATCTGTTCGGGTGGAATTTCAATAGGTATGAACTTATTCGAGTGGATTCTGACAGGTATGAACCTGTTAAGGTGGAGAAAAAAATTTGGACAGATTTATTTTGAATTTTGAAACCGAAATTCAAAATTAAATAAATAAAATACAAATGTTTTTTGCCCAAAAAGATAAGTATTAGATCGGACAAGCCCAACCCAACCTCACACCATGCACCCACGCCCAAGCCCAATCCAACCTGCCTGACCAGACAGACGGCGGCGGCGGCGTGCGCATGTGTTTTTGTTTTGGGTCTAATGGGTCTAGCCCACTTTACCCATAACCTCACCCTTTCACAAACTTAGGTACCCTTTGGGGCTCATCCCAAGTATCCTAAGTATCCCAAGCTAGAGTTTATATACCCATTTAAATCCTTAAGCCTTTCCAATGTGGGACAAAGGGACAAGAACATTTTACAAATGTGTAGAAAACTCACCTAAAGTCATTTCCACGAACCCAAAAATGCACGTTGAATTCTCATTCATCCGGAAATGGTTTTGAGCATCAAATACATGATGTTATTCACTACGCGACATTAAACATGAACGCAATTAGTAACGTTAAAAATAACGCTTGGGTCCTACCTTAATTAATGCTTAAAGTTAGTAGAAAATAAGGTTTTTCAAAGCCATTTTCCAACAATTTGTTAATTGGTTTGGGGAATGTTACTCCATCAATGGTAAGTGTTGGTTCAGTCCACCCACACATGACAGATTGCCAAACTTTTTGATCAATAGATTTCAACAATGTTCTCATCCAAGCTTTCCAAAAACAGTAGTCAAGTAGGGGTGGTTGCACTGTAGAATTCCCCTCACGAATTGTATCCTTTATCACAAAACAAACAAGATCTCACTCCTATAGTTTTAAAAAACAAAGATTGAGCGACCTGCTTTGATACCAATTGAAAAATATAAAATCTCTCGAGCTATTGATTTGTGATTATGTTTCAAATTTAAACAATGAATACCAATCCCAATTAAACAATCAAAGACAAATCTGCACAACAATATAACACGGAAAAAATCATAATTGGAGTACCTCCAATTTAAAAATAAAAAAAAAAAAAAAAAAAAAAAAAAAAAACCACAGGCCAAAGCCACAAAACAATCCATTAAGAAGACAAAAAGAATTTACACAAGTGTACCCTTAATTACCTAGCAAATCCACTCCCGAATTGAACTAGCCCCGATGTGCCTCTTCCACCACCGTCTTCACCTTGGAATTGTCTTACCCAACATTGAATCCACAACGCCAATGTCGAATCCATGGTGATGAGCCACTCTGAAATACACCAAAGCTTTGGGCCCAAGTTCCTCATAATCTGCTGAAGAACACCTCTCTCCTTTGTGAATGAAATAATGAAAACATATCCTTTGATGATGTTAATATGAAGTTCGTAGATCCATTGATTACTCTCAAATCATCAAGGAAATACTTATAAAACACCATCTAATATAAAACACTTTGTTTTCTCTTCATCTCTAAGAATCTGGACGGGTTAAACCCTAAAAACAGCAAACGACACACTTTATAGAAAATAGAGTCGCGAAGACCGTTTGAGCGCACACTTCACCATTTGAGCAATATGAGTAAAGGTGATGCAAAATATATACGCCAACTGCTCGAGCACAACATTCACTGCTCGAGCGATAAAACTTGCATCCCAGAAGTTCAATTTGTAGGCAGAGATACTGGATGTACCATATCACCACTCAAGCGCACAATTGACCGCTCGAGCTATCAAACAACAGCTCAATCCCCGTGCATAGTCAACAAAGTGGCAAACAGCGATTGCTCAAGACTAGAAATGTCAGCACAAACTCCTCTCCACAAGCACAATTCAAGTTAGAGTCGCATCTAAACACTTACAGCCTCACTTAAATAAAAGAGCAAATAAAATTACAATTGAAAGAAGTTTTGTCAAACAGGATTGCAATTTCAAAAACCTAACAGAAATGAAAAAATTAGAACTTAAGGAACTAAAATAACAAGAAAACCATACTTTAAGGACTAAAACTAAATTAGACTTGACTATGAACCCTTATATAAATGTGTAGACTTGTCTTTAACCACACATTTTTTAGAAAGGCTAGCCTTAACATTTCGTGGATTGGTGGCTAAGCAGAGATGACAAATCAAACCGTCGAAGTTCAATTGCTTAGCCACTACTTCGAGAAGTATTTGGGTAGGTCTTGATATAATTTGAAATTCTATTATCCATATTCTCTCATATTTTATTTTATTTTATTTTATTTTATTTTATTTTTCTTTTTTCTTTTCTAAATTGGACTTGACTATGAACCATCTCATAAATGTGTAGACTTGTCTTTAACCACACATTTTTCAGAAGGACTAGCTTTAACATTTCATGGATTAGTGGTTGAACGAAAATGACAAATCAAACGACGTCGAAGTTCAATTTCTTAGCCACCACTTTGAGAAGTATTTGGTGGGTCTTGATATAATTTGAAATTCTATTATCCATATTCTCTCAAATTTTATTTTATTTTTAAAATTTTAATTTTTCTTTTCTAGATTAGACTTGAATATTAACCCTTATATAAATGTGTAGACTTGTCTTTAACTACACATTTTTCAAAAGGGCTAGCTTTAACATTTCATGGATCTGTGGATGAGTAGAGACAACAAATCAAACCGCGTCAAAGTTCAATTGCTTAGCCACCACTTCGAAAAGTATTTGGGTGGGTCTTGGCATAATTTGAAATTCTATTATCCATATTCTCATTTTAGGTGTACATATTTTTTATTATGATGTTTTGTAATATTTTCTTTTAGAAAGTTTTAAAGCAGTTATATTAAAATAAATAAACATATATATCAAAAAAAATACAGTAAGACTTTAAAGGAAAACTATACACAACAAAAACAAAACTGCCAAAAAAACAATTACAAAAACTGCTAATCTTCTCACATATATGATTTGTGTAAGGTTTTTGTAATTGGAAATCCAGTTTGACAAAACTCCTTTCAGTCGTAATTTTATTCTCTCTTTTGTTTTAGTGAGACTGTGAATATTTAGATGCAAATCCAACCCGAGTTATGCTTGTGTGGAAGAGTTTGTGCTAGCATTCCGTATCTTAAGCATCCTTTGTTTGCCACTTCATTAACTATCTTAAGCATCCAAAGTTGTTTGACCACTCGAGCTGTCATTCGTGTGCTTGAGCGGTGAAGAAGAGCATCCAGTATCTCTACTTGCGAACTGAACTTTTGGGAAGCAAGTTTTATCGCTCAAGAAATCAGCCTATGTTTTTTTCACTGCCTTTACTCACACCGCTCAAGTGGTGAAGTGTGTGCTAGTGGTCCTCGTGAATTTGTTTATTATAAAGCGCGCTGTTTACTTTTTTTAAGGTTTAAGCCGTCCAAATTCTAGGAGAGCAAAGCTACCAAGGTTTTTTTATATTATAGGGTGTTTTTATAAGTGTTTCCTTGATGGTTTGAGAGTGATCGGTAGATCTACGAGTTTCATATTGGTACCATCAAGGGGTTTGTCTTTATGTTTTTATTCACAAAAGAGAGATGTGTTCTTTGGTGAATTCTGGAGAACTTGGGCCTGAAGCTTTGGTGAATTCCGAAGTGGCTCATCGTTATAGATTCGACATCAGTGTTGTAGATTCAACATTGGGCAAGACAATTCCGAGGTGAAGACAGTGGTGGAAGAGGCACATCAAGGTCAGTTCAATTCGGGTGTGGATTTGTTAAGTAATTGAGGATACACATGTGTAATTCATTTTTGTCATCTTAATGGATTTTTTATGGCTTTGGCCCATGATTTTTTATCACAATTGGAGGTGCTTCAATTGTGGTTTCTTTCCACGTTAAATCGTTGTGTCAATTTGCTATTGATTGTTTGATTGGAATTGGTATTCACTATTTAATTGAAGCATAAGCACGAATCAATATCTCAGGGATTTTAAATTTTTCAATTTGAAAAAGTGAGATCTAGATCAAACCCGCGATCGCCATGAACGTTGTCCCTAGCGCCACTAGTCAACTCTGCTGCTGCCGCTGCCGTACTTCAGTCACTACCAAAAGTCATAGTTGAAGAAGAAGAAAATCCACAATACATAAGAGGAGGATTTAAAGAAGAGTGAACTATTGCAAGTGTCAAAAATCTGGAAAATTTTGCCAAAATTGGGGGAGAAACTCTTAAATCCTCCTTCCTAGGTATAAAAAAAAAAACTTAGATCCACACTTTGAAAGCATTTTGGAAGCTCGCTGAAGACATGCCGGAAAGTTCTCAGAGGGAAGTCGGAAATTGCCTATAGAGAGAGGCTCTCCCGTGCCTCCCTCTTGGTTCAATCTTTTGTAATCATTTCATTACAAATTAAGTAATGTGTAACTATGACTCAATGTGGTTGTCGGGTGTAAATTTTTTTGAGTTATGAATCATTGTAGTATTAGATATAATTTATTGTAATATTTATTTTAGTTACCAAGAGTTATTAGATTATGTTTCAAGTGGATTGCCAAAGGTAGGAAGTGTCGTAGTCAAAGCTAATTTGTGGGAGTAGATAAGGTTTAGGATTAAGGTTTGAGAAATTAGTAATAAGAACTAAATTGAAATTTTACAATGGGATAAAATTGTAATACAAAAAAAATATAAAAGGGTGAGAGTTTTTTTTAAAAACAATTTGGGTGCTGTTAACAACACTCGTTTAGTTATGATCCATTATAGTACTTTGGTTATAATTGGAACTGGAAAGATTATACAACAAAGTTTTATCAAGACTAAAAAATGCCATATCCTCTCTATATGATGATATATCCAAAAAACAATTGAGATATGTATAATAGAATTTCTCTTATTAATTTAAATTTGCTTGATTTTTAGAGTCTTAATATTTGGAAAGATAATATGAAACACAAACATAATAATTAATAATGGGTTAGCTTCCCTCTTGTCCTCCTCTGGATTAGAGGGTGTTGCTCGAGAAATTAGATTGATCTGATAAAAGTAACTCACTCTTTTTTCTTTTCTTTTTTTGTGTGTTTATCTCAAAAATATATATATATATATAGTTTATTTTTAAAAATGCACTTGCTGTCTATTTTTTTCAGAGACAAAAGTCATAAAATGAAAAAGCTTTTATTATAAGATCAACTTCTTTTTTTTTTTTTCCATAGACAACATACACAAAAAACCTTACAAAATGAACAATTTAAATTAACAAAACGAAACAAAACAGGGAGTTGCATGCGCCTAAACAACACCGTCCAATTGAAATCATAGATTTTATGCAGATTCAGAATTTGAGCAAATGGAAGAGATCTCATATAAAAAATGTTAAATTTTTTTTTTGAATAATTTAAATATTTATATTCTTTATGTTTGTCAATTCAACTTTAATGCATTTTCAAACCTTTTTTTTTTTTAATAATCATTCCAAACCTATTTATGTTTAATGAATCAATATACTAAAAACAAATAGCACGTAAAAAAAAATTTAAACACTAACTGAATATAATGGGAATTAAAATTAATTTTATTTTAATTCAGTGTATTATATGGGATGATTAATGTAATAACTACTATTGATTAAACAAAATTAGTGTTACTTTTATTTAATATTAGTTATTTTGATTAATTATAATATGTCTTTGTTACTCTGCTTTTGGTTGTCTGAAGTAATTCTTAGATTAATTAGCTATTATTTATGCGATGATTTACTTAATGTATGATAGTTTTTTAAGAATTTTTAATAATGTGAAATATTAAATATTTTTAATGGTGTGAAATAAGATTTATATACCCAAACTAAATAAAAATATTAAGAAATACAATCAAATAGCAAAATTTTTTTTAGTGATTATTGACTTTTTAAAATTTTGTGCATCGCACAGGTGACCACTAGTATCTATACTATATATTAAGAAGAATGGGATTTTTAACCCCCAAGGCCTGTGGGAGCTTCAATATCCCAATATGAATTTTCTAAATTTTTATTAAAAAAAAAATTTAGCATTTATTGATTTGGTCAAAATCCCCTGATCAGCATTTATTAACTTTTTCCAATCCACATGCCTGCATTTATTGATTTGGTCAAAATCTCTGATCAGCATTTAAAATCTCCTTATACAAATAATTATAGATACAGCCTGTGCATGGTTACTATAGCAACCTTTTTAATTTCTCCTATATACTATGATTAGTGATAAGATTGTTATATTATTTTTATAAAAAATCTTAATTAAAAAAAAATTAAAAAATATAAATATCTATAATTATCATGTGTATAGCACGGGTGATAGGCTAGTATTATATAAGGAAACGAAAATTTTTAGTGAGAAGGTTTGTGAGAGCTCCAAACTATAATTCCACAATTACTAATTTTTGTAATTTTCAAAATATTTAAAAATAATTCTATTGGCTAACAAAGTAATTATAGATTATTTTTTAAAAAACAAAAAACAAAAAACCACCTAAAATTTTGAATTACAAGTTCCTAAAATCTCTCCCCCCAATATTTCTCTCTTTCCTAAATCTCATCTCATAATAAAGTAACTATCCATTAAAAAAACATTATACATTAAAAAAACACACACAAAGTAATTATATGTTTTTTTTAAAAAAAAATTATAGATTAAAGAGAACGTAAAACCACAACTATTAATTTTTATAATTTTAAAAATATTTAAAAATAGTGATGTTGTCTAATAAAGTAACTATAGATTAAAAATAAAAACTAAAATTGCTAATTTTTGTAATTTTGAAAATATATAAAAATAATACTATTCGCTAACAAACTAATTATAGATTTAAAAAATAATAATTGAATTACAAGTTTCTAAAATCTCTTCCCTAATATTTATCTCTTTCCTAAATCTCATAATCTATCTATCTATGCTATATTATAGCAAAGTGACTTTTCAGCTTGGAAGTCCTAAGCGTTTCAAAGCCTTAAGTTTAATTTTTTGAATTTTTGATTTTTTTAAAAAAAAATTAAAACATCTATTGGCTATGCCAAAGACATAAATATTAACCTTTAAAATTATTTAATACAAATATATTGCCGGTAGAAAGAAAGAAAGAAAGAAAAGCACACAATTCTCAACCATCCTCTCCCTCTTAGGGATGGCAATTTGAAACCGACCCGACGGGGACCCGATTCTCCGACCCCGATTTGAATGGATTTTTCCCGAAAAATACCCTCGACGGGACGGGGATGGTATTAAAAAATCAATCTCCGATCAATTTCGGGCCGGGGACGGTGATAAGTGCCCAAGCCCTGACTCCAGCCCCGCCCTGTTTGTCCTCAAAGTGATATATATATATATATATACTTTTTTGATTAACTGTTTTGTTTCTCTCTCTCTCTTTCATTTCATCTTTTTTATTTCATTTCATTTCATATCTACTCTCTCTCTCTCTTCCCTCTACTCTCACTCTCTCTATTCCTCACCATCTTTAATCTCTCTTTTCCTCACCGTCTCTCACCGAATCGGCGCCACCTCCTCCTCCTCCTCTAAGCAAAGAGAGCAGAGAGCAAAGAGAGAGAGAAAGAAACCACCGAACATCGTTGCCGAGCTCCATCTCCTCCTCCGCTAACGTTGGTTCCCTCCGCCACATCTGAGCTGAACAGATCTCTCTCTCTCTCTCTCTCTCTCTCTCTTTCTCTCTCTCTCTCTACTCAGATCTCTCTCCCTCTCTGTATGTTGATGTTGTTGTTGAATCATTGTTGTTGTTGCTACTGTTTGTTTTTTTTTTTTTTTGGTCTGGGAAATTTCGCGGCTGGGGAAACTCGATCCCCATTGGGGGGCGGGAACAGGAACGGTGATAGGTTCCTTCTCGGGGATCGGAGCCAGGGACGGAAAAATTTTTACCGTCAGGGATTGGGGATCAGGGACGGAGAGTGTGATCCCTGGCCTCGCCCCACCCCGTCCCATTGCCATTCCTACCCCCTCTCAAAATAAATCAAGCCTTTATTTAAAATTTTGAATCTTTTTATATAGAAAGTTAAAAAATAAATTTTGGAATTTAAAATATAGCTATACAAAACCATATCCTTTTAAATATTGCTATATTTATAATTAATTTTAATCTATCTATTACCTATCCCTATTTATATTATTATATAAATAAAAATGTTGTACGATAATTGAAGTTTAAAGTCCTAATCTATTTTTTTTTTCAAAATTTAAAATTTTTAAAATGCATATGTTGAAATATCATTAATTTCTTCATATTATAAATTATATTTTAAATCTTACAAGATTTGTTCAATGACTAATATTCAAATTTTGTAAAAAAATTCCAATATATTCTTTCCATAAGTTAATATAGCAAGTCTACACAATCATATTTTAAAACTCAAAATTGTTAATATTTTTATTTATTTTTATTTTTGTTTTAAATAAGCATGTTAAAGTATAAATATATCCAAATAAAATTATACTTATTAATAAATATGGAATTAGTTTTAATTGTAATCACGTCTTTTTAAAGTCTTTATTCATTTTTTAACCTTTTTTTTTATATTTTAAATTACATGTTACGATGATCCTCTCTGGAAAAATTATCAGAAAGTCCCATATGGGAATCAATTACTCCAAATAGTCCGATGAAATTTCTAATACACTGAGGCCTCGTTTGGCAACAGGCCGGTTTAGCCAAAAAGCCAAAAAGTTACTAAAAAAGCCAAAAAGCCAACAACCCATACCAAAAAGTCAAAGATTCTTTTTTCTCTTTACTTTTTGCATATCTTTTCGTAAAAAGCTAAAAAGTCATCCCAAACATACTAGTTTTCTTCAGCTCGTATTTTAGCCAAATAGTTAAAAAGTTACTAAATTAGCATGTTCCCAAACGGGGCCTGATAGGTCCTCCTTGTTTTGACAACCTTACCATGAGATTCTATTTTAAATTTTGGTATGATTTGATGGATGTTTCTACCCTTCCTCATTAGGGGACGCCATCTTAGGGAAGTTGGATCTAATTTTTGGATCACGTTTTCGTCACTTAAATGTAATAACGTAACACACTAAAAAACTCGTATACTTTTAAAAACGTAACACTCCTCCAACGTGGCACTAAAAGACTCCTCCAACACTCTAATGTAACACACTAAAAGACCCTTAGTGTATTTTTTTCCCAACGTAACACTCCAACACTCAAACGTAACACACTAAAATACTCCTTAGTATACTTTTTCACAAATGTAACACTCCTCCAACGTAATACACTAAAAAAACTTTTCCAACGTAACACACTACACTAAAAAATTCCTTAGTGTACTTTTTCCAAATGTAACACTCCTCCAACGTAACACGTTAAAAAACTCCTCAGTGTACTTTTGACAAAACATAACACTCCAACGTAACACACTAAAATACTTCTTAGTGTATTTTTACAAAACGTAATACTCCAATGTAACATTAACATACCTAAAAACTCATTAGTGTACTTTTCACAAACGTAACTCTATTCCAACATAACATATTGAAAAACTCCTCCAACGTAATACTCCAATGTTACACACTATACTAAAAAACTCCTGTGTACTTTTTACAATCGTAACACTCCTTCAATGTAGCATACCAAAAAATTCCTCAAATGTAACACTTTGATGTAACACACTAAAAGATTCTTTATTGTACTTTTTTCAAACGTAACACTCCAAAACACTAACACACTAAAAAATTCCTTAGTGTATTTTTTTTAAACGTAACACCCCAACGTGACTCTCCAATGTGACAGGAAAATGAGTCATTACAAATCTAAAAAGACTAAATAGATTACAAAAATATATATATATATATGAGAGGGTAATTTTAGTGAAAATTGGGCCGAGCTATGAGATGGTCATTATGGCCCAAAGTACGAAGAGCTGGGTAAAAAGGCCGTAAAATTACTCCGGCCCAAGAGAGGTAAAAGATTACTCCGGCCTGAGAGAAATGTAAAGTTACTCCGGTCCGGAAGCGACTTGGAGTTAGGCCGATCTCAGAGTTAGTCCGGTCATGACGTATTGTGTTTAGAACGGTCAAAACCTTGCTACTCGATAGCTCGGTCTAAACATACCATGGTTTGTGCATGAGAGCACCGAGATGAGGAGGAGTAAAAGGAAGAACCGAACTAAGGATAGTTCGGCCTACTCTGTGGCTCAGCATAGCTATGATTACTTCGGTCATGTTGGAGTTCGGCCATGGTAATAACCATCTCACTTGGTTTAAGCAGTGAGGGGGGTGTTGGAGGATAAGGATTATCCTTCAGGAGGTTAAATCCTAGGAGGACTCTGGATGGAGGAATAGAAGTCCTACTAGGATTGTGCCACACGAAACCTATAAAAGCTCACAAACATCACCTTTGGAGAGGTAACACACAACTTTGCTTTCTGAATACACAGAGCTTTTGTCCATTTGTCAAGCTTACTGACTTAGGCATCGGAGAGGTTTCCGGCACACACCCGCCGGCTAGCTCACGTCTGTGTTTTCATGTGATAAAGCGACGTCGTACGGAGGAGCGCAGACTTGATCAACAGGATTATACGAGAAGGTTTATTTCTTTCCCGTACAATTGGCGCCGTCTGTGGGAAGTAACAGACAGGACAAAACCTCTTGATCAAGTTTTACCTCTTTAGAAACAATGGCACACATTGAAGAATTGCCACAGTCCGCCATCGACGGGCAAACTCCAAATGGGGGTGCAAGGCGTGAGGGATTACCTTCTATCCCTCCCATGGCAGACTTGGAGTCCCAACGACATAACACCAGGAGGGATACTAGGGGGAGACAGACTCACAGCCCCCGTCACTCTCATTCACAAAGTCCTGACAGGCACAGGCGGAAGATTGATCCTCAAGTTCTGGAGGACCGCGTAAAGGAGCAAGACGAATTGATAAGGAAGATGGCGGCGGACATGGAGGCCTTGAAGCGCCAGATGAAGAAAAAAGAAGTGGCGACAGGAGAGGGGCGCAAAAACAAGACGCCCCCTCGCCACTCAGAAAATCATAGTAGGAATACCACACCCTCGCAAGGAGAGAGTAGAAGCCTCAGGACAAGCGATACTCAATCCAGGTCTTCCAGAACTCGTCACTCCAGGTCTGAGAGGACGAGGTCTGAAAGATCATACACTGAAGGAAGCACGTATTGGCCCTCACATACGCACCAAACCAGATCTAGGCAGACGGAGTTACCCAGATCATCCGAATTACGAGCCATGCTCGAAGAAAAAGCACGATGCAAGGAGGATGCCAGGGCACGGGATCCACACAGAGTTTCTGCTTTACAGCGGTTGGCTCCTCGGACGCATGGAAGCGTCGAGGTTGGAATGCCAATACCGCGCCCTGCCTACAAACCAACGGACAAAGCATTAGCAAGGCTACAGACTTTGCCGTTTGTTCCGGCGATTGAAAATGCGCCCCTACCATCAGGCTTCCTTCAGCCCAAATTCACTACATATGAAGGGAAGACGGACCCCTACTCACACTTGAGCCACTTTCGCCAGGTCATGGCTGTATACAGGCAAAACGAGGCCTTAATGTGCATACTCTTCCCATCTAGCCTTGGCGACCTAGGCTTGACTTGGTTCGAGAAACTTCTAGCGGGCAACATAGCCTCTTGGGCGCAATTGGCAGAGGTGTTCGTAACAAGGTTCCGAACGAACACTAAAACCCCGGTGGAGATTAACCAATTGCTCTCCATCGACATGGGCGATAAAGAGACCCTAAGATCCTACAATAATCGCTATTGGGAGACATTCAATCAGATTGGGGACTGCCCCACCAATCTCGCCATTACGCAGTATAAAAGAGGCCTTCCAGTCGGGAACAGACTAAGGGACTCGATCACCATGACGCCACCCCTCACCATGGAAGCCCTGATGGAAAAAGTGCATCAGCACATCAGGGTAGAAGAGGATGGCGCACGTGCCAAAGCAAAATCTGGGGCGACCACAGTACCAGAAAAGAAGACCTCAGCAAAGGTTAATACGGTAGATCGACCGAACAGAAACGGACGTGGCAGACGAGATAACGGAGAAGACCCAGATAAAAGATGGTTGAGAATCTGCACTGCCATAACCACGGTGTTCAAGAAACCGATATATCAGATTCTGAGCGAAATAAGAGATGAGCCTTTCGTCAAGTGGCCAGCTAAGCTGGGAGAAGCACAGAACGACTACGACGAAAGATCGCGGTGCACCTTCCATAAAGAAAAGAGGCACCGCACTGAGAATTCCACACCATTGAGACAGCACTTGGAGGAGTTGGTGGCGACAAGTCACTTAGATAAATACATTGAAGGAGGGACGCAGCCAGCCCCCTAGGACCATAATAACCCCAATGGGATGCCAATCGACGCCCCGCCTCAAGGCATTATCAATGCGATACATGGAGTTTTTGAACCTGAGCGTGTATGCGAGCTTAGGGGATCAATCAAAAAGGCTGAACACTTAAGAGAGGTGCTAAGTGCCCAACCTGCCACCAAGAAGGGGAAGATAGAGGCAACAAATGTCATGTTTTTTTCGGATAAAGACTTAGAACAGATATATTGCCCTCACAATGATACCCTGGTCGTCACTCTCCGAGTCAAGGATTTTGACGTCAAGCGGATTCTGATTGACCAGGGTAGTTCATGTGAAATCATGTACTACGAAACATTTAAACAACTAAAGCTACAAGACAAAGACTTGGCGCCTGTTGTATCACCCCTAATTGGATTCAACTCTATGCCAGAATGGCCCGTTGGCAAAATAATTCTTTCAGTTAGAGCAGGAAGCGTGACGAAACAAGTGGAGTTCTAGGTATTGAAGGTCCCCTCCACTTATAACATCATCTTGGGCAGAACATGGCTGCATGCCATGCGATCGGTGGCGTCATCCTACCACCAAGTAATGCGGTTCCCCAACGACACCGGTGTAATTGAAGAAGGCTATGGAGATCAGATCATGTCGAAGCAATGCTTCGTCACGGTGAATGGCAGCCGCGCTGCCAAAGGATACGTTCATTCGGTGGAAGAACCTGAGAGTAATGAGCTATTCGCAGATGTCGGCAAAGCGGCGGATCAAAAAGCAGTGGAGGACTTGGTAGAGGTAAAAATAGATGAAAAGAACCCGGATAAGTTCTTTTTGCTCGGTTCATCGTTGTCCAGCACTGAGAGATTAGAGGTCTTGGAATTCTTAACCTCTAACATCGAAGTGTTCGCCTGGACACCCTACGACATGCCAGGCATTGATCCAAACTTCATCTGTCACCAACTCAATGTCCACCCATCCGTCAGACCAGTCATTCAGCGCACTTGCAGATCGGCACTTCACCATGATGAAATAGTGGCGGAAGAAGTAGGTAACCTGCTGGAGGTAGGAGCAATTAGAGAGGTGCACTACCCAAAATGGATCTCCAACACGGTCGTAGTGCCAAAGAAGAATGGCAAATGGCGTGTCTGCGTCGACTACAAAACAGTCAACAAGGCGTGCCCAAAAGACAGCTTTCCTCTACCACGGATAGATCAACTGGTAGACCTAACAGCAGGGCACAACCGACTTAGCTTTCTGGATGCATACAGAGGCTACCACCAAATCGCCATGCATGAACCAGACCAGGAGGTCACATCCTTTACAACTCCAAGAGGACTATACTGTTATAAGGTCATGCCCTTTGGCCTGAAGAACGCAGGGGCAACATTCCAACGAATGGTCACCAAGATGTTTGAACCATTGTTAGGAAGAACGATGGAGGCTTACATCGACGACATGGTGGTCAAAAGAAAGGATGAGAATGACCATCTCAAGGACCTAGGAGAGATGTTTGAAATCCTAAAGAAGCACAAGTTGCGCCTCAATACATCTAAGTGTGCATTCGGAGTAGGATCTGGCAAATTCCTGGGCTTCCTTGTGACCAACCGGGGAATAGAAGCAGACCCCTTCCAGATCAAAGCAATCCAGGACTTGGAGAGACCAAACTCAGTAAAAGAAGTACAGCATCTCACCAGCATGGCGGCTGCACTCAACCGATTCATCAGCCGATCGTCAAACAGACTACTTCTTTCAAGCTTTAAAAGCCAAGTTTGAATGGGACGAAGAATGCGACCAAGCTCTGGAAAACCTAAAAGAATACATGTCCTCTCCACCATTGCTGGTCATCCCAATACCAGGAGAAGAACTCTTCCTGTACCTAGCAGTCTCCCAGCACGCAATTAGCGCAGTGTTGGTCCGTGCGGAAGGAATTCAACATCTGCCCATCTATTATGTCAGCAAGACATTGCTGGGAGCCGAAACAAGGTATTTACCACTGGAAAAACTAGCATTAGCTTTGATGATGGCCTCCAGGAAATTGGCACACTACTTTCACGCCCACGCCATAGTTGTCCTCACAGCTTTTCCACTAAAAGCTTTGTTTGAGAGGGCGAACTTTTCTAGGCGAATCTGGAAGTGGACAGTAGAGTTGGGACAATTTGACATCAAGTTCCAACCCAGGACCGCAGTAAAGGCCCAATCTTTGGCAGACGTCGTCGCAGAGTTTACTCCTGGAAGTCATCATATCTGCCCAGTCGACCTAACTGACACAATCGAACTAGGGATGGAAGTTGACGCCGGAATAGCGCAACCCCTAGCAGAAGGTACTCGTCAGACTCCAAGGCAGACCAGACTAAAGACAGCAAGGAAGAAACAAACCAAGACTCACCAATAAATAAAGACTTGGTTCAATCAGATAGCGAGGGGCAGACAGCAAACATGAACCTTGAAAAAAAACACTAGCAACATTCTTGACCCCACGACATCATCCGACCCCTCCACTTGCTGGAAGTTGTTCGTTGGTGAGATGTGGAAGCTCTTTATGGATGGAGCTTCCAACCAGCATGGTGCAGGACTTGGCATAGTCCTCATCTCACCAGACGGCCTGGTTGTGGAGTAAGCAATCAACCTTGGCTTCCCAGCATCAAACAACGAAGCAGAATATGAAACACTTCTAGCAGGACTCAAATCAGCATACCACATGAAGGCCACCGAATTAATGGTCTACGGCGACTCACAGTTGGTGGTAAACCAAATTTCTGGCGATTATGAAGCAAAGGATGATAGGATGGCCAAGTACCAAGAATTGGTCAGAACAGAAATCAAGAAATTTGAAGTAGTGAGGATAGAACAGATAGGTAGGGAGGAGAACAGCAGAGCAGACGAACTAGCAGGCTTCGCCTCAATGGCAGACACCTCCATCCCTCATCCACTACCGATTGACTACCTACCTAGACCAAGCATTGAGGACCCCGAAGCAGAAGAGGTATGTTGCGCAGAACTAGGCCCCTCATGGATGGATCCCATTATACTATTCTTGAAAGACGGCATCCTACCGGAAGAAAAGAAAGAAGCCAACAAAATTAGAGCAAAGTCACAGCGATTTTGGCTCTCCCCATCTTTGGCATTATATAAAAAGTCGTTCTCAGGACGCTATCTAAAGTGTGTCCACCCCAGCAAAGTGGAAGCATTCTTGTATGAGATACACGAAGGGGTGTGTGGAAACCATCAAGGAGGAAGATCGCTAGCTTACAGGGCCATTTCACAAGGATACTGGTGGCCATACATGCAGGCAGACTCAGAGAAATATGTGAAGAAGTGCGAGAAATGCCAAAAATTCGCACACCAAATACATCAACCAGCTAGAGAACTCCTACCATTAACTAGCCCATGGCCTTTCGCAATGTGGGGCTTGGACATAGTAGGACCACTTCCAATAGCACCCGGCAACAGGAAGTTCTTTCTCGCAGCAACAGACTACTTCACAAAGTGGGTGAAAGCAGAAGCATTGGCATCAATCAAGGAAAAAGATGTGAAGAAGTTTGTCTGGCAAAATATCATCACTCGGTTTGGAATACCAAAAGCCCTAATCTCAAACAATGGCACTCAATTCGACGGCAGAATCTTCAGAGGCTTTTGTGAAGAGTACAAGATAGAGTTCTATAATTCTACACCAGCGTATCCTCAAGCAAATGGCCAAGCAGAAGCATCAAATAAAGTTGTCTTGGATGGACTGAAGAAAAGGTTAGAAAAGGCAAAAGGCAAGTGGGCGGAAGAACTTCCTCATGTTTTATGGGCTTACCGCACCACACCTCGACGATCAACAAGAGAAACACCATTCTCCTTAGCCTACGGAATGGAAGCAGCAATCCCACTGGAAGTTGGCCTCCCCACAATTCGAAGCGAAAATTTTGATCCCGACTTGAATGGAGAAGCCATAACATTGGAGCTCAACCTTGCGGAAGAAAGAAGAGAAAGAGCACTGGTTCACATTGCCTCATACCAACAAGAGTTATCCAGAAAATACAACAAAACGGTACATCCAAGACAATTCAAGATCGGAGATTGGGTACTGCGCAAAGTGATGGAAAACACCTTGATACCAGGAGATGGCAAGCTAGGGCCTAATTGGGAAGGTCCTTACAAAGTGGTTGGGTTAGCAGGCAAAGGGGCATACCACCTAGAAGACAAGGACGGAAAAGCAATCCTTAGACCATGGAACACCGCCAATCTCAAGTTATTTTATTTTTAGCTTTCCTCTTTCAAACACGTGTAATTTTTTCTTTCCTCAATAAAATAAATCGATTCTTTTCAGCATGAGTTGTTCTCTGTAAAAGTTAGCTTTAGTGAAGTTAGGAATATTGCAAACATTATTCTAAGTTGGCTGAAAAAACTAACTTAGAGGTTGGCTAGATTAAACCAACACCCCTCCTAAGCCCAGGATAAGGATCCAGGTTGCAGGACGTTTGGTCGAAATAAACAAACATTATTCTAAGTTGGCTGGAAAAACTAACTTAGAGGTTGGCTGGATTAAACCAACACCCCTCCTAAACCCAGGATAAGGATCCAGGCTGCAGGATGTTTGGTCGAAATAGCCAAACATTATTCTAAGTTGGCTAGAAAAACTAACTTAGAGGTTGGCTGGATTAAACCAACACCCTTCCTAAGCCCAGGATAAGGATCCAGGCTGCAGGACGTTTGGTCGAAATAACCAAACATTATTCTAAGTTGGCTGGAAAAACTAACTTAGAGATTGGCTGGATTAAACCAACACCCTTCCTAAGCCCAGGATAAGGATCCAGGCTGCAGGACGTTTGGTCGGAATAACCAAACATTATTCTAAGTTGGCTGGAAAAACTAACTTAGAGGTTGGCTGGATTAAACCAACTCTTTGTACTCTTCAGCCGAAGTAAGGGTATGACTGAAGAGTGGTTGGCTGGATTAAACCAACTCTTTGTACTCTTTAGCCGAAGTAAGGGTATGGATGAAAAGTGGTTGGCTGGATTAAACCAACTCTTTGTACTCTTCAGCCGAAGTAAGGGTATGGCTGAAGAGTGGTTGGCTGGCTTTTAACTCTTTGTACTCCTCAGCCGAAGTAATTATGTCGGCTAAAGAGTGGTTGGCTAGTAAGCGTAGTTAGATTGACCAGCTAAAACCGAGATAACAGTTGGAAGTAAAAAGATCATGGAAAAATCATCACAAGTACAAACATACAGATCAACCGAAGTAAGAGTTCAAGAAAATTTTCATTCATCAAAGAGCAAATTCAAATGGGGGACCTTAGCCCGGTTACAAGTCCAAGAAAAAGAAAAATAAAAAATTAGTCAAAAAGATCATCGAGATCGGCTTCAATTTCAACACCGACTCCGGTTTCAGAGGGACGAACAGTCTCAGTTAGAAGCATGGTCTCTGTTGGAAGCACATTTTCGGTCGTCAAGTCTTCAACTACTGGTTCCAACCGAGCTAATTGATCGTTGACTGCCGCGTTGACAACTGGAGTCTCAATTTGCTCATCTTCTTCTTCATCGTCAGACGCATCAAGAAATTGTTTCTGGAGGTCGGCAGCATACTCCGCCAGTGAGGCTGGAATGAAATACTGCGAAGCATTGTAGACATCGGTGTCAGGCCCACAACCGAGCTGCTCCACAGCACCCCTCCAGCCGCATTTGAAGAACAAGTCCTTCGCAGCTTCACACTGTTGGATGTACGCAGCCTCGCCATCCTTGAAACCCTTCACCACGGCGTCCTCAGCCTTCTTCTTCAGAACCGTTATTTCGGCGTCTTTAGCGCCCTCAAGCTGTGCCATCTCCCACAAATATTTGTCTTTCACTTCGGTAACAGCTCGCCGTTTATCACTGTCAGCCGAGGCAACTAGTCCGATTAGACGTGTTACCTCGGCCTCCAGCTCAGCCATCCTTTGTTGAGATCGTTTTAGTTCGGCAGTCTTGGCTTCGGCTTCCGCCATTGCCTGTCTCGTTGTTTTCCGGAGCTCCAGCACTTTCCTATGTGCAATGTTGTTCTTCTGAATGGCCTGCAAAATAATAACTCTCTTTAGCCGAACTAACAGTTGGGAAAAAGTTAGACAAAGAAAACAGAGAGCCACCTACCAGGATCATTGATTTTGTTGATGACCGGATGGCCTTCAGCTCGGTGTTTAGTTGCTTGTTGTGGTGCTCCATATCTTTTGGAAGGCAAACACTCTTGGCTAGATTGAAAGCCATCAAGTGATCCTTCTCAACAACAACTGAGTCAGTTTCCTGGATATTTCTGTTTTGAAAGGTGAGAATTGGAGCCCATTTGGAGGCGTCAACTCAGTCAGATTGCTCCGGTTGAAGGCTGGGTTGAGGGCTTGGTGGAAGGATGGACTCGTCTTCGTCGACTAGGCGTTGCCCGGTTTGGCTTGTCCGGGCACACTTGTTCGCCCGAGATGAAGATGGCTGCTGGGATGGAAGGGTTACCACGGTCTCAGTCATTTGGCTTGGTGGCGGTACTTCGGGTCTGTTGGTCTCGGTCAAGTGGGCCCTGACTCTGTTTCTCTTAGCCATTTCTTCTTCAGCGGTCAGTGGGATTAGTCTGATTTCTGGCAAGGTTGGGTCCGGTTCTGGGGCCTCCTCTAGCAGAAAGTCGGTCACTCTCGCTTTTCAGCGGCCGCTGTATCTGTAGGTCGGCTCGAACTTTAGCAGCTTGGCCCAACTACATTCTGGATATCGTAGTGCGGCGCGCAAGGTCGGTAGATCGGGGTAGCTGTATAGAGAATGAAGGTGGGCAGAATCTGCGAAAGAAGACACTGTTAGTTCGGCTGAAAGATTGAAAAACCGAAATACAGTAAAGCATGCAAGAAAACCGAAGTAAATATACCGGGTTCTCCTTTTTTCCAGTTTATACGTCGGTCAGGAATTTGGGCTTGGTGATCCTCAAAGTTCCCAGACACCCAGAAAAAATCGTCATCGTTTATGTCTTTATCCGGTGTATATTTTATTATCTTCTCTCGGCGACGACGTATTCTTAAATAGTAGACCCACCCATCTTCTTTTGAACCAATGGAGTATTGGTGGAAGATTTCGGCCAGACCGAGGTTGAGACCGGCTTGGCGGTTTAATTCGGCTATTCCCATTATGATACGGTATGAGTTGGTGGATAGTTGGGTTGGGCATAGTCTAGTTTGCCTAAGAAACTCACAAATTAAGGGTTGGACTGAAAATCGTAGTCCGGTTTCAATTATGGACAAAAGGGTGAAGGGGACAAAGCCTTCATTTCCCCAGGGTATGACATCTTTTTCGGCTAAAATCAAGTGGACATCATCGGGTATATTGTAGTCTTTTCTGAATTCGGCTAGGCCGCCCGGAGTATTTACTAGATACCTATACTTCCCCATTTATTGTATAATTTATGAATAAATTAAAGTTCGGTCCACAAAATTGTCTCAGTAGCTCGGTTGAGCGTGCAGAGGAGTGCCTGGGCAACCTAAGTCTGCAAAGTAGAAAACAAAGGGGTTAAGCACAGATCATTGGACCGTGCTACAAAATAAAAGTAAAAAATAGGAGCCCTACTTCGGCTATGTGGATGGTACAGATCTTATCTCGGTTTCTGCAAGGTGATTGGTAGCTCGGTTTGAGCAGGGCTTTGTTAGTTCGGGCTTGGCAAGCGTCTAGATATCTCGGTTGTGGAAACAATTCTGTTTGACCGGTTGATCGTCTAGGGGCAGCTTTCTGAGTTCCGTCTAAAAAACTAAGAAAGCTGGTTTAGCCCCAAAAGGCCTAGTTCGGTTGGTTACCTCGGCTAAGGTCTATCAAGAAGTGGTTTGACTTATTCAAAGCTACTGGTGTAAACATGAAGTGTTAGTCCAGTTATAAGCTGACTAGACTTTTACCTAGCTTAAACAGTATCCTAGTTCGGTTGCACCATGATTTTGGATCAAAAACCAGTTTTCTACAGGATATATCATATACTCATATGTTCTACTGTTAAGTTTTTTTCCATAAAAGTACTGAGCGAAGCAAAATGGAAAAATACGTTTTGCAAAAACACAGAAAACAAAGCACAGAAAACAAAATACGAAAACAAAGTAAAAGTGCAGTGCTTACCTGACGAAGAGGCAAAGGTTGGAGGGAGACTAACAGTTATGAAGAACACAAGCTCAGAAGATTGAAGAAGCAGTAGAGGCACAGAGAGGGAGAAATTGCAAAGAGTGTCAAAATGAAGAAGCAATGGAGGCTCAGATAAGGAAAGGTTACAAGATATGGCAAAATGAAGAGACTCGTTTTAGGTAAAGGAAAAAAGGGCGGGACTGTTCAAATTTCACGAAGTACGAAGACGGCGTGACAGCCGTCCTCAGTCAATCAGAGCGTGCCACGTGTCCTGGGAAGGAGAAACGATTCAGTCGCTGTGATTGAAGAGACGTTTTGACCGGACAAGCAGAGCCCGGTGTAAAATTAGCTCGGCTGAAAGGCTTAAGAGTTTTAGCTCGGCTGGAAAGGCTTAAAAACTTGAGCTTGGCTGACAGACAGGTAATCCCAATCACGCTGTGCAGATGGGATTAAGGGGCAATTAAGAGAGTAATTTTAGTGAAAATTGGGCCGAGCTATGAGATGGTCATTATGGCCCAAAGTACGAAGGGCTGGGTAAAAAGGCCGTAAAATTACTCCGGCCCAAGAGAGGTAAAAGATTACTCCGGCCCGAGAGAAATGTAAAGTTACTCCGGTCCGGAAGCGACTTGGAGTTAGGCCGGTCTCAGAGTTAGTCCGGTCATGACGTATTGTGTTTAGAACGGTCAGAACCTTGCTACTCGGTAGCTCGGTCTAAACATACCATGGTTTGTGCATGAGAGCACCGAGATGAGGAGGAGTAAAAGGAAGAACCGAACTAAGGATAGTTCGGCCTACTCTGCGGCTCAGCATAGCTATGATTACTTCGGTCATGTTGGAGTTCGGCCATGGTAATAACCATCTCACTTGGTTTAAGCAGTGAGGGGGGTGTTGGAGGATAAGGATTATCCTTCAGGAGGTTAAATCCTAGGAGGACTCTGCATGGAGGAATAGAAGTTCCACTAGGATTGTGCCACACGAAACCTATAAAAGCTCACAAACATCACCTTTGGAGAGGTAACACACAACTTTGCTTTCTGAATACACAGAGCTTTTGTCCATTTGTCAAGCTTACTGACTTAGGCATCGAAGAGGTTTCCGGCACACACCCGCCGGCTAGCTCACGTCTGTGTTTTCAGGTGATAAAGCGACGTCGTACGGAGGAGCGCAAACTTGGTCAACAGGATTATACGAGAAGGTTTATTTCTTTCCCGTATAATATATATATGGGACTATGTGGATCACAAGTTCATAATATAAGACTTCTTAGTCAATCTCCCATTCCTTCTTACTCATTAAGTTTTTAAAATTTCTTTAATTATTTCCCTTTCAAAAATCAATATAACAATTTTTTAAAATTCATATATTTTTATTTTAAAATAGTGAAGTATTAGAACTATGTCATTTTTTTATAACAAAGCATAATTTTAATTGTTAATTGTTAATACAACAATTTTAATCTATTTATACTATATATTATAGTAAAGGAACATTTGAAATAAAACTCTTAAACTTATATATAAATTTTATTTACGAAAGACAAATACAAAAAATTAAACATAAATATCATAATTTTAATAAATAATATATTATTTTATTCCATACATATAACAGGACCACTAGTTAATAATTGACGTCAAAGCATTTAATAATTTTTGTACAACTTGAGAATGAGGTGTGCATGTTGGTGTGGTGATAAGGTTTAGTCTTCTCATGTCTTCTTTAACTTGTCTACAAGAGAAATAAAGGACAAAATACAAACGATTCCTACATTTAACTGGTTCTTACTTCTTTCATGTTCCTAACTCTTTCTAAGATAATTCCCAACGTCTGGTTGTTCACGTAGCTTGAACAAAATAGATTTTTCCATTGATTGAATTAATAATGGATTGATCCCACACAAAATGAGAAATTGACCGAAGGAGGTGTGCATCCACGAAATGGTTTAAATCTTCTCGAGTTGTCTAGAAGAGTATCAGTCAGAGTGGGGAATAAAGGACAAAATACAATCAACTCCTTCATTTAAGGGTTCTTACTCCTCCGTGTTTATGCTCCTAACTCTTTCCGGGATAATTCCCAATGTTTGGTACTTGTTCATGTAGCTTGAACAAAATAGACTTCTCCATTGATTGAATCAATAATGGATTGATTGATCACACACAAAATGTGAAATTGACCGTATAGTGTTTACACTCGTCTTCATTATTGCATTTGCAGTCAGATGATTATTTCATTGACTTTTCTTTCTGTATTTTCTTCTATTACCTTTTTAATTTCTTTTTATTTTTTTGGGTGATAAATGCCAAATTTTGACATATTTTTCTCATTCACAACGAAACTTACTAATGGCATTTTAATTTGAATTTTTTTTTTAAATAAAAGAAATACTTGGTACACCAATGAAGTTACATTACTAAAATTCAACATTTTGATACTATAATAATATCAAAATTTAACTGTGCCTATCCATTTTAACATTATAGTATTGGAGAGGTCTTACCATTTATGATTTTTACTAATATTGAATATGATTTCTACTAATATTGTGGTGATACATCAAGGGGTTAGCCCAGTGAATTTAACTTGGGGTACTTTTTTTTTTTTAGTCCAGTCCATATAAAGCATTTGTTTTGACTTTAAATAGAGTCTCTGCAAGTGGACGATAGGATTGATCGTCCATAATTAGTTAAGGTGTGAGTAAATTTAATTGGATACCTGGTTATCCAAAAAACAAAATAGTAAATAAAATAAGATAAGGAAATAAGTTATCATAACATTATGAGGAAATTACACTTGGAAACCCTCCACTTTATCTCATGACATTTAAAAAGTGATGGTCAACTACTTAGGAGTTGTTTGAGGTATCCTAAATAACTGTACTTTTTGATTTTTTAGACTAAAAAGTTGAGAAAAAATAAATAGTTATTTGGGTTAACTTTTTAACTTTTTATGGAAAAATATATATTAAAAAATTATATAAATTAGTATCTAGGGGAAGATTAGGACTGTGAGTTGTACGGCACTACTATTTGGCATGCCGAATTGATGCTAAGAAGCAGTTGCCTACTTTTTGGACATTACACTGGACGGTACTGTTCGGCCCATGGGGGCCATCACAGGTCCCATTTTGATAATTTGAACCGTTCAATGTGTAGAACTCGTCGAATATTATATGCCTGTAGAAAATCACAGTGATCGGATATCGATAGTTATCTAATCAGATTTGTTTTTTTTTTAACCGTTAACTATAGCACCATCCATTTTTTTATACAAAACTGATTTGATCATGTATTTAACGATATCCGATCAATGTGTTTTCTAACAAATAGTACTCAACGAGTTCTACACATTGAACGGTTCAGATTATCAAAACGGGACCCGTGATGAGCCTCCACAGAGCAAACAGGAGTGTGTTAAAATTACACCCCAACTGTGCAATTTTTCTAAAAAACGCAACCACAACCTCTGAACCGGTCAGACTAAATTGTAATTTTGTGGATAAATTTTTTTTTTAATAAATAATAATAATTTTTTAACTTTTTAATTTTTTCTGAATATCCCAAACCAAACGCTAGACTTTTGGTCAAATTTCAATCCAACACATCTGCTAGTCCACATAGCAGACAGAAAATTGTTATAAAAATGAGTATCGCTTTTTTACCTGTAAAAAAAAGGGCTAATCGACACTTGTTAACAAAATAAAGAGTAATCGACATGACATTTGTTAACAAAGTAAACAAATAAAACAAAAAATAATCAACCGTTCTTAACAAATTAAACAAAATACAAGTAATCAACATTTGTTAACAAAGTAAACAAAAAACAGAGTAACTAACAAATTTTTTAATGAAGTCCAAAAATTTAAATAAAAATAAATAAATTTAAAAAAAAAAAAAAACCACACGTAATTAACACTTTTTCAAGAAAAACCAATAATTAAAGTATGAAGAGAGAATAGTGTAATTATGCCGAAAGAGTTGAATTAACTAAAAAATTAAAAAAAGCTTTAGAAGAGGTGAGTGTAATTTACCGTAACATTATTGTTTTGGTTATAATCTCAAGAATAATATTAAAAATCATGAAAAAAATATCATGAAATGCATCATGAAGATTTCTCATCCTTTTATTAGAGTGTAGTGTTTTATTGTATATATAATCCAAATGTGAAGAATCTTTCATGATTATTTTTATAATTTTTTTCATGATCCCTAACATTATTCTAATCTCAATTAGGAGACAAATGGTGTCATGAACCAAAGTGGCTACTTGTATTGTAAGCCTTCTTTACATTTGTAAGTCCCTATAACTCTCGGGGTGACCAACAGAAATTTATGGTTCTGTTCACTTGTTAAACCTGTGTGTGTGTGTGTGTATCCATCTTCAGGGAAAGACTGCTCTTTGCTGCTGGTTACCTAAGCCTTCTTGTTCATGTTCTCTTTTGTGTAAATTGTTGTAGTTCTTCTTCTTGTGGACATCCCCATAACATCAGTTTCCCCTTTTGACTCAAATCCAACCCAGTTGATAATTGTGGATACAGGAATTTGGAACTTGAGTGTGAGAACAATCAGACGGTACTGTTTGATCACACACATATAGAACACAATATTTACGTGGTTCGACCCAATGCCTACATCCACGGAGCAGAAAAGAGAATTTCACTAAAATAGAGCAAAATACAAATGCAGAGGAGAAGATAAAAATTCTCACTCAACTCACAGCTCTGTCTCTCTCTATTTTCTGATATATAATTCATCCTCTCCCTCCCATCTCTATTTACATACAACGAGAAGGAGAGAGAGATACCAACCCACCAAAAATGTCTACCCTCTTTAATGCTGAATGGTGAAAATCAACAAAGACAACAAGGAGAAGAGAAGGGAGAGCTGATCTTCCAGATGCCCAGCTCAGACCTCCTTCTCTGGAGGTGGAAGTCTTCTCATGCCATCTTCTTTGACTCTCTTCTTTGCATGCATGGGGTTGGAACTAACAATTCTCTCCCTCCATACCCACATGCATGACTGACTTCTCACTTAAAGTCCATCCCGGCAATGTCTCTGCAAATTTTGAGTTTGCCTCTCGAGACCACCTTTGTAAGCATGTCAGCTGGATTTTTATGTGTGTGGATCTTGATCAGTTCTAATAACTGCTTTTCCATCACTTCGCATATCCAGTGATACCGAACATCAATGTGTTTTGTGCGAGAATGGTATATAGAATTCTTGCTCAGGTCTATAGCACTCTGGCTATCACAATATACCGTGAAATTTTCTTGCTTTACTCCAAACTCTTGGAGAAACCGCTTCAACCACAACATCTTTTTCCCAGCTTCCGCTGCGGCAATATACTCTACCTCAGTTGTGGATAAAGCAACACACTTCTACAGCTTGAACTACCAAGACACAGCTCCCCCTGTGAAAGTGAACAGAAATGTAGATTTTCTACCATCAAGATCTCCTGCCACATCTAAATCCTTATAGCCTTCCAAGACTGGTTTAGCATTTCTAAAGCACAAACACATTTTTGTCGTACCCTTGAGGTACCTCAAAATCCACTTGACTGTTTTCCAATGCTCTTTCCCTGGATTGGAAGAGAATCTGCTTACTACTCCAACAGCATGAGCAATATCTGGTCGAGTAGACACCATTGCATACATCAAACTCCCTACGGTGGATGAGTAGGGAATAGCCTCCATCTCTTCTCTTTCTTTTATAGATGAGGGACAAGAACTCTTGCTTAGCTTGAAATGATTAGCCAGCGGAGTACTGACTGGCTTGGCATCTTTCATGTTGAACTTCTCAATCACCCGTTTTCCCTTTGACTTCAAAACCTTCTAGCTGCGCCATGTAAATTTCTTTCTTCAGATCACCATGGAGAAA
This sequence comes from Camellia sinensis, assembly GCF_055761805.1. Lineage (NCBI taxonomy): Eukaryota > Viridiplantae > Streptophyta > Magnoliopsida > Ericales > Theaceae > Camellia > Camellia sinensis. Next base: position 17,634,018 of record NC_138968.1, read on the forward strand.
TGCCGTTTTCACATCCATCTGTTCAAGTTCCAAATTCAAACTGGCCGCTAGTCCCAAAACTACTCCCAAAACTACTCAAATGGATGTCATTTTCACAACTAGCGAGAAGATTTCATCAAAATCAATATCTTTCTTTTGTCCAAAACCTTTGACAACCAATCGAGCCTTATACTTGACTAGCTTTCCGCTGCCATCTTTCTTCAACTTGAACACCCATTTGTTCTGCAATGCTTTTCGACCCTGGGAAAGTTTCACCAAATCATAAGTTTGATTTTTCTGTAAGGACTGCATCTCTTCTTGCATAGCTTGCTGCCAACTATTCTTCTCCTTATGATTCTGAGCTTCTTGAAAACTTTCTGGCTCCCCCCATCAGTGAGCAAAATATACTCAGAAGTAGGGTATTTGGATGACGGCTTAGACTCTCTTGTTGATCTTCGTAACTGTGGACCAACAGTCTCTGGTGGAGGGCGTTATGGCTCTCCCTGCTCAACACCCTCTGCTTCTAGATCTTCTTCTTCTGGAAATCCATCCTGTAACTCTACATCATTGACTGCATGCTGTGGTAGCTCTTCCTCATCAGTGGCATGCTATGGTGGTGTAGAATTGGGAATAGTTTCTGAAACATCATCAACTTTGGGTTTGGCTGGTTGCCCAAAGTCTTCTAAGGTCTAGCCTTCTTGAAACACCACATCTCGGCTTCGAATGACCTTCTTGTTTTTCGGATCCCACAATCTGTATCCAAATTCTTCATCTCCATAGCCAATAAAGATGCATGGAGTGGCTTTGTCATCCAGCTTCTCTCTGTGCTCTTTGGATACATGTGCAAATGCTTTACACCCAAGCACTCTTAAGTGAGAGTAAGAAATCTCCGTTCCAAACCATACTTCTTCTAGAATCTAAAAATTCAGTGGAACAGATGGTGATCTGTTGATCAAATAACAAGCAACACGAACAACTTCTCCCCAAAAAGGCTTTGGTAGCTTTGTCATTTTGAGCATACATCTGAGCTTCTCTACAATGGTCTGGTTCATTCTCTCAGCTACACCATTGTGTTGTGCGGTTCCAGGAACAGTCTTCTCATGCCGAATACCGCGAGTAACACAGTAAGCTTCAAACTCCTTTGACGTGTACTCGCCTCTATTGTTTGTTCAAAGACTTTTCAACTTCTTTCTGGTCTCCCTTTCCACCATGGCATGGAATGCTTGAAAATGCTGGAATACCTCAGTTTTGGTCTTTAGGACATAAACCCATACTTTCCATGATGCATCATCAATAAACGTCAAGAAGTATTTTCTGCCACCCAAAGATTCCACTTCTATGGGACCGCAAACATCAGAGTATACTCTGCTCAACAACTCTGATTATCTTCTAGATGATGAATGGAAAGCGACTCTATGATGCTTCCCAAATAAGCAGTTGTCACAAGGATTCAATTTCGCATCTTTGACAAAAGAAATAAACGACTTCTTTGCCAAAATCTGCAACCCTTTCTCACTCATGTGACCCAGCCTTTTGTGCCACAAATTTGGTGTCGCCTCATCTTCTATTGCACTGAGGCTGTCTGAACTCAGCTCTACACGAGTCTTGTACAGTGTGCCAATTGCCTATCCTTTGGCTACCACCAGAGATCTTTTTTTCAACTTCCATATGCCTTTGCCGAAGTAGTTCTCATAGCTTTGTCGATCTAAGGCTATTCCTAAGATAAGATTCAGGCGTAAATCGGGAACATGCCTGACATCTTTCAACACCATCGTGCACCCAACTTTGGTTTGGATGCAAAACATCTCCGATTCCCACAATCTTCAAAAAACTAGAGTTACCATCTTCACTGTACCAAAATCTCCAGCTTGGTACGTATTAAAGAACTCCTTCTAGGATGTAGCATGGTAGGAAGCTGCTGTATCTACCACCCACTCGGTGTCGTTGTCTGACATATGAAGACATTCTTCTTCTTCAATAGAGAATAATGCAATATCCTCTGAGACAGTAACTGCAGTGTTCCCATCTTCGGTCTTTGGCTGTCTATTTCCTTGTTTTTGTTCTCCCTTCAAGGCATATCAATACTTCTTTATGTGACCCTCTTGGCCACAATGGTAACATTTGAACCTTGGCCGACTCGTACCTTCTCTAGATTTCCCTCTGTCTTGAGATCTTCCTCTGCTGTGTCCTCTACTTTTTCTTCTTTCCCTGCCTTTACTTCTACTTTTATTTTCTGTGACGAGGGCATGGGATTGATCTCCACCCATCTCTTTCTTTCTTGCCTCTTCACTAAATAAAGCATATGTAACCATGCTCATGGTCAGTTTCCCTTCTAAGGCAGAGTTACTGAGGGACACCACCAACGTCTCCCAACTGTCTGGCAAAGAATTGAGCAGTAATAGGGCCTGCATCTCATCATCTAACTCCATGTTGACAGTTGCCAATTGGTTCACCAGATTTTGAAACTTACTGGTGTGTTCAGCAACAGAGATACCGCCTTTCAACTTCAAACTCACAAGTCTTCTCATCAGAAGGGCTTTGTTCCAAGTAGTCTTCGACTAGTACATGCCTTCTAACTTCGTCCAAAGAGCATAGGCATTAGTCTCTTGGGCGACATAGTGGAAGACAATGTGATCGATCCATTGTCTGATCTGGCCAATGTTCTTTCGATTCTTCCGCTTCCAGTCTTCATCTTTTTTCGTTGCTGGTTTAGCTCCATTAAGCTCAATAGGGTCAAACAAATCTCGGCAATATAGGACATCCTCCATTATGGGCTTCTAAATGGCATAATTGGAAGCATTAAACTTTATTATGGAACCTGAAGTCGACGTTGATTCCTCCATCATGCAAAAAGTGATCTCTATTTGAAAAACAAGCTTTATTGTTGAGTCCGGACTGGTCAAATTAGCCGGAAAAGCACTTCGGATTGCCAAAAGAAAGACTGTAAATTTTAAAAGCTGATTTGTAAAATCTGACCATACAGATGTGTCCAAAATATTTCAAATAGTTAGAAAGCACTATTGGATCACCCAAATCGGACTTCAAATGGCTTAGATCAAGCCAAACCAGATTGAATGGTTCAGATCAGCAGAATCTGGTGCGGCTGAGAAGCACCATATTATTTCTCCGGTTCAACTGGCGTTAAGCTGACGTCAGCGGCTCAGTCAACGACTCGATCAGCGACTTCGGTTTTGGCCCTGCTCGGCTTAGCTCGACTTGGTCAGCGACTTGACGGCTTGATCAACAGCTCAGAGGCTTGGCTCATGGCAGCTCAGGCAACGTCAACTGCCGTCGTTATGACGTTAGCAAATGGCGGTGGATGACGTCAGCGCCTGGATGAACGGAGAAGACACGTGCAGCGCGTGGTAGCGCGTCATAGCGCGTAATCACGGCATCACAAGGCGCGTGAGGACTCCTCCGGTGGCCGTTTGCGACGCGATTTTCACTGTTGTGCTCTTCTGGTCGAGACCTTCAAGATGATGTGATCAAAAGTGGATTTCGACCACTTTGATTTCTGGGCAAGTTTTGAAAACACGCTCTGGTTTTTCAAAAACGCACAAAATTGAGCTCTGATACCACTTTGTTAGGATCAAACACACCTAGAAAATTATCTCACACACACATAGAACACAATATTTACGTGGTTCAGCCCAATGCCTACATCCACGGAGCAGAAAAGAGAATTTCACTAAAATGGAGCAAAATACATATACAGAGGAGGAGATAAAAATTCTCACTCAACTCACAGCTCTCTCTCTCTCTATTTTCTTATATATAATTCATCATCTCCCTCTCATCTCTATTTATACACAAAGAGAGGGAGAGAGAGATACCAACCCACCAAAAATGTCTACCCTCTTTAATGGTGAATGGTGAAAATCAACAAAGACAACAATGGGAAGAGAAGGGAGAGCTGATCTTCCAAATGCCCAGCTCAGCCTTCCTTCTCTAGAGGTGGAAGTCTTCTCATGCCATCTTCTTTGACTCTCTCATTTGTATGCATGGGGTTGGAACTAACAAGTACTACACTTGTATTCTGGTAAATACTACGTGCAGGCCATCAACTATGACATTTACATCAACTATAAAACTTACGTCAGCGGCAGCATCATCCTGGTGGATGTGGGGATACAGAGGAATCAACATTTGTTAATAAAGTAAACAAAATAAACAAAAAAATCAACACTTTTTAACAAATTAAACAAGGGTGCTGTTATGGTGTGCAACCCCTTAAGGTTGCACACCATATGCAACCAACACAAAGGGTGTAAATGGAAGGTATAAACATAAAGTAGGACAGCAAACAGAAGGCGTAAGTGTAAGGTGTAAGTTGCACACTTAAGAAAAGTCCATTAAACAAAATACGAAGTAATCAACATTCTTCAACAAAGTAGACCAAAAAAAAATAGAGTAATTAACCAATTTCAACAAAGTCCCAAAAAAATAGTAATTAGCCTTACTTTAAGAAAACCAGTAATTAAAGTTTTAAGAAAACCTATGTATTTATGTTAAAAATGTAGAATCAACTGTATGTTTTCTAATCCTTAAGAAATGTGAGTGTCATTTTCCCTTACATCATTGGTTTGGTTATAAAGAAAATGTTATTAATCTCAAATAATTTATCAAATTTTTTACCAAGCTTCTCACATGGGTGTGAGATTCACACAAATTTAAATGTGTGTGATCTCATACCCATGTGAGAGGTTTGGTAAAAAATATATTATTTGAGATACTTAGTATAACTCTTGATTATAATGTCAATTAGTTGGGAGGGTGTAAAGGAATCTGAATCCGCTACCGTGAAAACCTGCTATACTTCCTGCAGTGATTCCAAAACGATGTTAGGTGTAGAGTGGCATGAGAAATATATGGTTTTGTTTTCTTGTTAAACAACACCCCCCCTCCTCCCCTCTGTCCTCTCTCCTCTCTCTGTCTCTGTCTCCATCATGTTTAGGGGAATGTTCCTCTTCGCTGCTTGTTACATAGCCCTTCTTGTTTTTCATGTTCATTTTTTGTTTTGTGTGAATTGCGATACTAATAATCAAAATCAGCAGCAGCAACTCCTCCACAAGAATTCTTGCGGTGACGTCCATAACATCAGTTTCCCGTTTCGACTCAAATCCGACCCACTTGATAATTGTGGAGACAAGAATTTCGAGCTTGAGTGCCAGAACAATCGGACATTACTATACTTGTATTCTGGTAAATACTACGTCCAGGCGATCAACTACAGCCGTCAAGTTATCAGCGTGGTGGATGTGGGGATACAGAGGAATAGTTGCTCCTCTCTTCCTCTTCATTCTTTATCTCCTCACAACTTTTTGTTGAATTCACCCATGTGTGAAAGGGGTGATCATCCAAGTCAAGTTTGGTTGGCAACAATGGGAAGGCATACCAAAGTCCACCTTGGCGGCCACCAACCATCTTGAAGAGTCAAGGATGGAGGCTGCCCAAAGGCTCTCCCACCTATTTCCTCACCTATAAATGGAGGTTGAGAGGAGAGAGCAAAATGTGAGGAAGAAAACCGTGAACCAAAGAGTGCGAGAGATGTGAGGCGGAGAGACCGTCACCCTCGGTGTGAGCGAGGGAGACGGGTGAGTGGCTGAGTGAGGAGAGTGTGAGCTCCTCCTCTATTGTAATCTTTCTGTAATCTCCTCATTGGTATAGTGATAACCGGTTACTCTCCCGTGGACGTAGGCATTGGGCCGAACCACGTAAAATATTGTGTCTCCTTGTGTGTGGGTGTGTTTTTCTGCTTGTTTTGATTTCTATAAGATCTTGGGCGGGATCCCAGATCCCAACAAGTGGTATCAGAGCCTCGTCGGTGGCGTTTCGAAACAAAAACAGCGTGTTGTCCGAAACTGCCCAGAAATCAAGTTGCTCGAAATCAGGTTTTGAGCATACCAGGAGCAAGGGCTCGAGAAGAGGAGTCCAACCATATAAAGCAGACACCCAGAGGAGTCGGCACGCGCTCTCACGCGCCTCCTGAAGAAGGCGCGTGAGGCCCAGTCACGGCACGCGCCTCCACGCACCGTGAAGGCAGCTGGCGCGTCGGCCCAGTCTCAGGCACGCTCCCCACGCGCGGATGAAGGAAGAAGACGAGTGGGGGAGGCGCGTGTATGGCACGCGCGTGCCACGTCAGCAGCCACGTCATCTGCCACGTCATCCGCAGGAGGAAGAATCCTGTGTTTCACGGCGAAGGTACAGCCGCAGATCTGAGGCGTACAAAATGTTTTGGCTAGATCGAAGCCATTTGGAGTCCGTTTTTGGTGATCCAATAGTGGTTTCCGATTATTTGGAGTATTCCGGACACATCCGTACGGTCAGATTTTGGAGACGGAGTTTCTGTAAAAAGAAGGCAAATTAAAGTGGCAGACGGCGTCAGGGGTAGTGGATGGAATATTCTGTTGGAACACGGAATATTCCCTGAACTTCTGAAAATTGCAATTTGGCCCAACATTTTTAGAAAATTGTGGTGTGGCCCAGCTTTCGGGGATAGTTTTCAGTGAGGTCCCTGGAAGTGCAGCGAAGGTTGGTCCTAGCTAAACGGACCGCTCCGGACGCAACCGCGAGGTCAGAATAGTGAAATTCTGAACGGTTTGGAAAGATTGTCAAAACATGGGTGTTTGCCATCTTCAATACTCGAAGGAAGGTTGTCGGATATTGTGGAACGCTGGGGATTCACTGAAGAGGTTAGAATGGACAGATTCTGACCAGATTGGACAACCAAATACAGATTGAGATAGATCATTGAAGACCAGAGGAGATCAGGCTTGATCAAATGGCAGATCGAGGGAGATCAGGATTGGTCAGGGGCGATCAGAGGATTGCAGACATGATTATCTCAAGATCAAAGGTCTAGGAAAGTTCTGTCAAAAAGACACTGTCTAAGGAGACTGGTTCTTAAGTGGGACCGGTTGTGACCCCACCAGTCTTTCCTGGGAACTTTCCTGGTTGTTGAGGTGATCGGAGGATCTGGTTCAATCAAAAGAGAAGACCATTCATCGACGGATAGATGATTTGGCAACCAGTACAGGCTCAGGGAAATACTGTGGCTATTGGAGCTACTGTATACGAGAAGGTACTAATGGTATGTGGACATGTAGAACAATAGTTGCAGAGGAGCATACTAAGCGCAGAAGTACAATTGCAGACGTGCAACAGTGCAAGGGTACGCTAGAGTGTCGTACAGAGGTGCGAGAAGAGTGTGCAGCAGCGGGTTGTTGACAGTTCACAGGAACTTCCAGACAGAGAAATTGAGACAGGTAAAACGCAAGAGTGCGTGCCAAGGAGTGGCAAGTCTTATTTCTCTATGGTGGTTTCTTTAGTTCCATGGCAGCAGATGATAGAGTTGATGCAGATCTCTCAAGCAAGCTTGACGCAGGGAGACCAGAAGCCATGGGTGCGAGCACTATGCACGGAGTTGCATAGTGGTAACTTGTACAGACCGGTGGAAGTTGTCTTGACAGAAGGGCTAACTGTCAAACATCAGTACGGACAAGTAAGACAGAACCGAACATCAGGGATTGCAGCACAGACAACAAGCGTATGTGGAAACGCCAGGAGGTTGTTCAGAAGTGCAGAAGGGCAAAGGCTGGTTGTTCAGAAATAAGCTCCGAGCAAGGAAACTTGAGGATGTTGATGTGTCAAACTCTGAAGTTTTCTAGTTGCTCCAGTGTTCATCATGCAAGGAGTTGCATGATAGTCAAGGGCATCCAAGCAGGGGGTGCAGGACATCCAATCAGGGGGTGTCGGATATCTTGGTTGCGCAAGTTCAAGCATAGCAGGTATAGACATCCGAGACAGGAAGCATGGAAGAGATCTGTGGGAGATAGGAGCAGTAGCTCTCTCCAAATCAGAGAGTGGTGTGAGTTGAGTTGAGGATGTCGGATTCCCTCCTCCTCTTGTATCTCTGGTGTTTTATCTCTAGCTTCAGGGGATGCAGCGTCTCAGTGAAGAGATGCAGACTATGTTGAATTTGGGCGTGACAAGATTAGCAGCAGTGTGTGCAGTGGATCACCTCACATGGGTTGAGGGGGTGATTTGTTGAATTCACCCATGTGTGAAAGGGGTGATCATCCAAGTCAAGTTTGGTTGGCAACAATGGGAAGGCAACCAACCAAAGTCCACCTTGGCGGCCACCAACCATCTTGAAGAGTCAAGGATGGAGGCTGCCCAAAGGCTCTCCCACCTATTTCCTCACCTATAAATGGAGGTTGAGAGGAGAGAGCAAAATGTGAGAAAGAAAACCGTGAACCAAAGAGTGCGAGAGATGTGAGGCGGAGAGACCGTCACCCTCGGTGTGAGCGAGGGAGACGGGTGAGTGGCTGAGTGAGGAGAGTGTGAGCTCCTCCTCTATTGTAATCTTTCTGTAATCTCCTCATTGGTATAGTGATAACCGGTTACTCTCCCGTGGACGTAGGCATTGGGCCGAACCACGTAAAATATTGTGTCTCCTTGTGTGTGGGTGTGTTTTTCTGCTTGTTTTGATTTCTATAAGATCTTGGGCGGGATCCCAGATCCCAACACTTTTCTCATAAAGTTGATCCGTATGATGCTTATTTGAATGAATTTGCAGCGTTCGTGAGTTGTGAAAAACCAGTGAAATCTCCTCTCTACATAGACACTAGTAGCAATATTAGTACTCCTGCTTCCTGTGAAATCAAAGGAGAAGGGGTCAGTTCGTCATCGGCGAAAAAGCATTCATATGTTCTGGTCGGAAGCTACTATTCTCTTAATTGGTCAGATGTTGAAGACTTGTGCAGCGTCGACATGGTTTTTCCGACAAGGAGACGTAACATTACGAGCTTGTTGGAGGTCCACAACGCATTGGCTGATGGATTTGATCTTTCCTGGGGTTTCTACGACTACAAACAATGCATACGTCAGGCCCATTGCTTCTCTAATTATGATCAAAATGCCACCGTCGGCGCTTGCAGTGGTCGTCCATACGGAATTTGGGCGGTCCTAGGTGCGTCCGTCCAAATCACCCTTTTTAAAATTTATTTTTAATCTTATTTTTTAAGAAAATTTTATCAAAAACTCATCATAATAACACTTTCATCCATGAACAAGCACAAAAAAAATCCTCAATAACTAATTTAATACTTTATTCGTCTCAAAATAATAGTCATTTTTAAAGAATTTATTTTTTTAGTAATACAATTATTACACATTAAGAATGTTAATTTTTTAAAATTACCCTTTAATAGTATATTTTTTTGAAAATATCAATTATCATAATTGTATTTTTTGTGTTGTTAATGAATTTTAAAAAGGGGCAAAATAAAAAATTCATATTATTTTAAACTTCGATTTTTGAAAAAAAAATAGTATTTTGAGATAATAAAAAATAGAATAAGAGACTAATATTTTAACACTGAATGAGTATTTTAAATTTTAAAATGATATAACTTTAAATTTATGTGTCTGTTTTTAATAAATTTGATATTTTTATAATTTTCTCGTTAAGATCTATTAAATAAGATTCATATTGGTTATGAAATTCTTTTTAAAAGAAAATCAAAATTTTGAACATTGAAATTAACGTCGACAATATAATTTTACTCTAATTCACAGTAAATTTTACTGTGAATTTTAGTATTTAAATAGTGAAATACCATCATAATCACTAAATACCATAATCACTATAATTGTTACCGTCACAAGTAGAAATATTGAATAAAATTTTTATTAAAACAATAAAATGATAATGTTAATAGAGTTTTTGCTGTTAATTTAAAACAGAGTCAACCAACAAAAGTCGGATTACATATGTCATAGCAAACTAGAGTAAAATTTCACTATCATTAAAATAGAGCATATCAGCCAATAAAACACAAGCCACATATTATTAAAGCGAACAAAAGTAAATTTAATATAACAACGAACAAAAACATCGTTGTTCAATCAGGTTTAATAAAAAATAATCATAACAAACGAAATACACATTATTCAATCTTCATTCTTACCAAAAAAAAAAAAAAAACTTTCAGCGAGCTATTCACTTTTTTATTCAAAGAAACAAAACGATATACACATCTCTTTTATGGCTCAATCGTAAGTTTCGATCTAAATAATTATCAAAATACAACAAATAAAGTTCGAAATACAACAATTATTAAAGTTCTATGGCTCGATTGTGGAACTATCTCTTGCTATCTAATAGGATATTTTAACTTGAACTATTGAAGACAATATATATATATATATATATATATATGGAGAGAGAGAGAGAGAGAGAGAGAGTGTGTGTGTGTGTGTGTGTGTGCGTGTGTGTTTATATGGTTAAAATAGGAAGTGAGAAGTAATGAAAGATAAAAGGACAACGTTGTATGAAATAAAAAGACATATTTTTTGGGTGATTCTATTTACATACTACTATTATTCTCCGTACATACTATTTACTAAGTTCACACCACACACAAATTGAATATGTTGATTTTGTCTCAATACACACCAATGATTTTCATATAATACCATATTACCCTCATCCCCTTCATCTCCCTCAACAAACCCTAACCCTAACACTTGCCCACTGGCTGCCACTCTACTCCCCCCTCCCTCGGTGCCCCTACTCAACCCCCTCCAGTCACTATCGTTGCCTCACTACTATCTCAACACCTTCATCACCATTACCTCACCACCATCACAACCATCCATTACCGCGACGCACAACCGCTAGAAGCCTACCCCGTTGTCACCTCCTAGCACCACTAATATTTCCTTCTCCTTTTCTTCAACAAATATTTCTCTCTAGAGTGCACGTGATCGGTCACCGATCGGAGGTGAGTTGCGATAATGGTGGGTCATTAGAGTTTGAAATTGCGATGATGGTAGGTTATCGGAGATAGTGGTTGTAGGGAGGTGGAGGTAAGGATGTGGTTGGGAAGACGGCAACGGCTGGAGCAACGAAGTTGAGAAGAGAGAGAACCAGTGCCGTAGCGATGAAGCTAAGTAGGGAAGAGGACCAGTGGCTAATGTTGATGGTGCCAGTGGCTGGAGTTGATGGTGGTGGTGTCTGGTGTGTGTTGAGGGGATTTAGGGTTTTGTCCTAACAGGTAATTTCATTGAGGGGCACAATGGTAATAAAAAAATATAAAATAATAGTGTGAACTGAGAGTAAAAACGATGTATAAATAGAATTTCCTATATCTTTTATGTCTTTAATCCATAATAAATAAATGCATTTCACTACCTCCACACAAAATTTGCCCCTCTAACTAGCCCGACTAACGTGGCTTCAATGTGAAAAAACAAAATTCCAGTTGCCCAAAGTGTGTGGAATCACGTTTCCAAACGAAACCCCCTTCTCTCTTTCTCGCACTCTCTTCTTCCCATTCTTCCTCTTCTTTTTTCTTCTCCTTCTTCCTTTTTTGTTGATACTCGCCTCCATCACCGCCCTTTGATTTAAGGAAGAAAAAAAAAAAAGAACGGAAAGGGTGATTAGAGAACCGACTCCACATCCTCACCGACACTTCCTTGCCGACCACTGTCACGCCTCCACAGTCACCAATCATCGATACAGTCTTCCTTCTTCATCTAAACCACACCGTCAGCCATGCCCAACCAAGGCCACGCCCCAGATCGCCACCCAAAACCTTTACCTTCCTAGATCTGTCGTCAATCATCACCTTGAACCTATTAAGTTTAACACATTGGTGAACCCAGAAATATAACCTTTATTGATAATACTCTAGTATACAAAACACTTATACCCAATCACACACTAATATACTTCACTTATTCACTCACGCATACATTCAAGCACTCACACTTTGTGTCTTTCTCACACAAGACCTAGAGATACCTCACACTAGATCACTCTTGTAATGCTTGACCACTCACTTTAGACTCATTCTTCTTTCACTCAATTTTCCAATTGTCCAATACCTAGTACATCCACTCATCTCATATTTATACTAGTTGAAGAACATTCTAGAATACACGCATACTTTCACTACACTCTAGAGCTATTTAAACTGCTCTAGTATATAACAGAGTTTCTATACTTCTTTAAAATATTCTAGAACCTTCCAGAACTTTCTAAATTTCGGTAGATTTCTCCGAACTTCTCTAATGTTTCGAAATCTTCTATGATATTCTAGAATCTTTCGAATTTCTTTAGGTCTTTCTAGAGTCTTCTAAATCATTCTGGAATCTTCAAGATTCATGTGAAAACTTCTAGAATATTCCATAGAGAAGATTCTAGAAAGTGAAGAGAGTTAGTGATAATTCTCAACACTCCCCCCTCAGTACTAACTCTCATTTTTGGATTATGTAACCATGCTACGTTATTTCAGGAACTTTTCACGAGTATATCTGCAACATGGTCCTTTGCCACGATAAACTTGTCTCAATCTCTTCCAATATTGACTTCTCTCTTTTGAAGTGATATAGTCTTTCATGGAACACCACGTCCTTGGTCAACTGTAGGATTCTCATCCTCCAATTTGGATAGTGAATGCCACATTTGAATCTATGTTGATTCATCAACATACCTTGGATTGGGTTGACATTGCCTTGCAGATATTGGTTACTACAACTTTATCACTTCTTCTTCTTCTTGGGTTTGCTCTCCCAACTTCTCTGATAGGTGAGCTTCTGGATCTTTAACTTCTGAAGATTGAGACTCACCTGCAAGAACTAACTCATTTGTGATAGAGTATGCATCCACTTTCTTGATAATTGCATTGCACTGCTCGTATATGGCTTTATCAAGACCTATGTCCTCTTGTGAATCTGTTTCAGTGACAACAAACATTGTAGAAGATTCTTTAAAATCTCATTCTTCTTCAAATTTTGGCTCTTCTTCTAAGTATCCTAGTTTCACGGTCTCGAACATTGCACATGAAACTTGGAAATCCCATTATTCTTCGCTATTATCTTGGTAACCGTTGGTTGTTACCATATTACCTTCGATTGGTCTTCTTCTTAGCTGACAGTCTTTTGCATAGTGGCCAATCTTGCCACAGTTGAAGCACTCTATGTTGTGTTGTCTAAATCTAACAGCTCTTCAATCATTTTCGTCATGTCGAACTCCCCTTCGTTGATAGCTTCGATCATCATGTGATTGTTCATCTTCTTCTTTATTCAATCTTGCATATTTTTGCCACTTCAGTCCATTTCTTCTCTTATTACTGAACAACGCCTCTTCTTCACGTTCATTCTTCAGTGTGACTCCATCCATTTACTTTGCTAGAGTTTCTTGATTCGCCAATAAACTTTCCAACTCAAACAGATATGGCTGAGTGGACTATCCTCTAATGGCAGCCATAAGCCCACTCTACTCGGGTCTTAAACCTCGAGTAATAATGCACCTCATTCTGGACTCGCTAATTTTTTACTCAGGATCAAGTTGTGAAATTTCATTGCAAATTGTCTTTACCTTGAGAAAATATTGGATAATAGTCATTGATCCTTGTGTCACCATTGCAAGCTTGTTCTCTAGCTACTAAAGTCGTGCATTGTTTGTCTTTGAAAATAACACCGCAAATGTATCCCAGACTGCTTTTAAAGTAGTAACCTCCCGAACATACTCCAATAACTCTTTCTGAATAGCTGTCCTTAACACGAACATCGCTTTTCCAGCCTTGATCCGCCATTTTCACAGAGCATCTGCATTTTCTTCTAGGTGACACAGTTTCTTTGCCGTCAACAATCTCCCATAGATTTTGTCCTTGAAGCTATGCCTCGATACATGTTCGCCAATAATCATAATTATAATAATTTAATTTTTCCATACCTCCAGTGAAGTTTCCGAAATTCACCATAACAACTATGCTCGTTGACTTCAACAATCTCTTATATCAATCTCAAACACTCTTTGTGTTGGTCCTTGAACGACCAAGCTCTGATACCAAATTGTTGAGTTTGACACACTAGTGAACCCAGAAATACAACATTTATTGATAACACTCTAGTATACAAAACACTTGTACACAATCACACACTAATATACTTCACTTATCCATTCACGCATACATTCAAGCACTCACACTTTGTGTCTTCCTCACACAAGACCTTAAGATACCTCACACTAGATCAGTCTTGTAGTGCTTGACCACTCACTCTGAACTCACTCTTCTTTCACGCAATTGTCCAATACCTAGTACATCCACTCATCTTATACTTATACAAGTTGATGAACTTTCTAGAATAAACTCATACTTTCACTACACTCTAGAACTATCTAAACTACTCTAGTATATAATAGAGTGTCTATAGTTCTCTAAAATATTCTAGAGCTTTTCAGAACTTTCTAAATTTCTCTAGATTTTTCCAAACTTCTCCAATGTTTTGGAATCTTCTATGATATTCTAAAATATTCTGGGTTTCTCTAGGTCTTTCCAGAGTCTTGTAGATCTTTTCAAAATTTTCTATATTTATGTAGAAACTTCTAAAATATTACAATGAGAAGATTATAAAGTGTGAGGAAAGTTAGTAATGACTCTCAACAGAACCACCCACCTCTTTTCACGAACCACGCCGCCGGAAGTAGTCTCTATTTGTAAAGAGAGAAATGGGTTTCTCTAAAGCTATCCCAGAGCTACCATTTTACTAGAATAGAAACCCACTGTTTTTTAGCAATGATTGAAAATAGAACAAAACCCAGTTTGGAATTTTTTTAAAAGAAAAACTTACTTTACTTTTTCAAGATTGAAAAAAGAAACAAGAATTGGATAGAGTTGACTGGTTTGAGGAATGAGATTGAACTTTTTGAGAGGAATACAATTAAAGATTGAAAATAGAGCTAAAAACCCAATTTGGGATTTTTTTTAAAGGAACGCACACTTTACTTTTCAAGATTGAAAAATGAGTTGGTTTAGATTGGGAAAGTTTGGAGAATTCAAAACGAGGTCTAAAAATTGGAATTAGGAAACTGAAAGGATCATGGTGTGAGATTCAGATATCTCACAAAAAGGGCATTTTGAGAGTGAAACCAAACAATTAAACACATGAGAGAGAGAGAGAGAGGGAGAGGGAGTATCTCACAAAAAAGGGCATTTTAAGAGTGAAATCAAACAATTAAACACAGGAAAGAAGGAGGGAGAGACGGAAATGGGAAGATAAAGAAAACCCAGAGGTTATTAAGCCATGAACAAGTGGAAAATGAGGGAAAAGACAAAGGGAATGAGGCTAGAGATGATAATAACTGTACTTTGGAGATGATAGAAACCCACTCTATATATGCAAAAATGGGATTGTTTGCTGAGATAGAGAGTGTTTGGTTGTCAGCAGTGATGGGCGTCGGTGAGAAGATAGAAAAGAGAGAGAGCTGTGACACAGAGAAGTGAGGAGGGAGGGAGAGAGAGAGAGAGAGAGAGTGGGTCTCTGTGAGAGAGAGAGGTGAGCATAGGTTGAGTGTTTGCAAAATTGGTGCCAGCGAATTCGAGCTAGTCGGGGGCTCCTTTTTGTGTGGATTAAATATTTCTCTAAATAAATTTTCAGTTATGCTATGTAGCTCAAAATTATGCCTCGAATGGCCCGAATGTGTTAGCAGTGCTAGTTGTAGTCTTTGGCCTAGTTGCCCAAACCTGCGTGAAACCCACGCGTTGAATCTCTATGTTCCACCAAAGCCAGAACAACAATCACAATCCAATGAAATGGGTCTTCTTCTTCTTCATTATCATCTTCAGAAGAAGAGAATAACGAGAAAGTATTATTGTCTTATAGGATGAGAGAGAATCCAAAAAAGAGCATTCACTTAGTAGATCCCGATTTCTCTTTTGCAATCGATGTTGCTGGCTCTGATGGCTTTGTAATTAATGCTTCAAGACAGAGAGAGCGGGACCAAGTCTTCAAAGAACGCAATTTACCGCCGATCCAAACGAATTTGTAAATCAGAAATTCCATATCACCATCACAATCACCATTGGCAGAACCAAGCCTAAATCGTGAAAATTGGGCTGGCCGGAGCAACAGCATCCTCCGCCGCCGTGTGCTCCGAGCCAGAGGCGGTGAGTTCAATCTTCGACACTACTCCAAAAGAAGACATTACGTATTGTTTGATAATGATGTCGACAAACAAATGGATGAGAGACGAAGAACAAGAACCAAAACCAAAGTATGAAGATAATGATGATGAAACAAAGGAGTCTGATGAGATTGAACTCTATCACAAAAGTGTTTCGATCTTATCAAGTACTTGGTAGGCATAGAGCGAGTCACAAAAAAGCTCGAGCTCACAACAATGGAGTTTCAAATCAAACCCATGAAGGAGAATCGGAGATTGTTGAAAATCGAAATGTAGGTGTTTCTGAAGAGAAAAATCCATGAATGTCTTGTTTGTTATAGAGTTTTCTCATCTAAGCAAGCACTTGGTGGGATCATATGTTACTGGTTCTTCAATTACTATTACTATTATTAATCATCCTTCGAAACCACCATTGAAATATAGAGATGAGAAAACTCTATAACAATAGTAATCACTTAATATTCACAGATGTTTGGGTCTGAGAGAGAGAGAGAGAGAGAGAGATAAAAAGCAATGCACGTGAGTCCAAAATAGAGAGAGTGCCAAATCATTCGGGCCATTCGGGGGCTTAAATTCGAGCTATTAATCTTTATTGATAAATTTTAAAGGATTTTATGCATTAGAAAATGGGATAAATTATACTAACATTTTTTGAGATTTTTATTTAATATACACTCTTTTTTCATATTTGAAAAATTACATTTATCTCTTGTCAGATTAAAATGACATATTTATCCTTTAACCTTCATACATATAAAATAATAAAATAATACTGATATTTTGTTCATATCATTTTAAGATAAATAACAATCATATTTTTTGGTTTAATTCACACAAAAAATTGAATTTTTTATTTTTACTGAATTTTTTTAATATTTTAAGCAATTTTTTTATTTTTTATTTTTAGATACACTTAATCTAAATATACATAAAAAAATATAATATTTTGTGATTTTATTTTTAAAATTCACTAAATACAAAAAATATAAAAATACAAAAATTCAATAATACTGTGGCCTTGTTTGGCAAGGGCTATTTTAGCTTATTTTAGGCTAAAATTCACAAAAAGATAAAATAGGCTAAAATAGTTAATAAAACAAAATATCATATCAAACTCATAATCACTTCACTTGTTCTCTCACAAACATCACATCTAATTAAAAAAATCAACCATTTTTCCAAACACAAATTTTAGCCTACTAAAATAGTCAAAAACTAAAATAGCCAACTTCCCAAACAAGACCTATAATAAATGTGAATGACAGTACTTGGTAATAATGTAATAAATGTGGGTGAGTAGACAAGAAAGAAAATTGATGGTAAAAATAAAAATGAAAAATTCTATTCATATATAAAAATTTATATCAAAAAAAAAAATCATAAAACTATTATGATAATGATGTTGTAAATATAAATCATGTTTATGGGTATTTTGTTTTAAAATAAGAGTTCACCATTAAACTTTATCATTATGTTTGAAAATTTTATATAAAATTTATGTTTGTATATCATCACTCAATAAGAATATATTCAGGTAAAATTTAATAATTAAATGTTATAGAATGTAGTCATGATGATAGAAAGAATAAATGGTAAGAAAAATGGTAAAATAGTTATTTAAAGAATTTTAGGGCATGATCTCAGCAATCCAAAGGCAATTTGTAATGAGATTATAAATCTCAAGGTACGGAATGTAATTTTTCAAATGTGATGGGAGAATCAGTATTAAACAGAAATCTTAAAGAGTGTCAGTGTAATTTACCCTAAAAAATATTTGTTTAACACCATACAATTATCTTAAAGGACTTTTGACTAAATTTTCCTATTTTTTATTATTTTAATTTTTATAATGAGCATTATATTATTATCAAATAAAAAAATATGGAAAAATTACAACAATAATAAAAATATATAAATAATAAAACTCTAAAGTTTGACTCTCTGGTAACAAAATAAAATTTGATTTTTTAATTTTATCAATTTATATCTTAATTTTTTAATAATTTTTTCTCAATCTAAACAATTCCCCAATTTTTGTTAGGAAAAATTGACAGGAAATAATATTTTAATCATTGAAATTGATATAGATGTATATAAAATGTACAAATAACTCTTTTTTCCCCTCAATTGTACTTATCAAAATTATGCAGATAATTTAGATTAAAAATAAATTAAAAATTTTAAATTTTAAATTTAAATTAATAAAATTAAAAATTCAGAATTTATTTGTTATAAGAGTAGAACCCTAAGTTTTTTTTTTATATATAGTTTTTTCAAAAAAATGTTAAATGGAGTTGCTTACCGGGCTGGCCCTGAGGTGAGGCGACTAAGGCGGTCGCCTCAGGCCCTCAATTTTGAACAAAATTTAGGGCCCCTAATTAGGAAAGTGTATCATGTCATGTTATTTCATAATTATTTCAATATTAGCTCAATTCATTTATTTTCATGTTGCCGTAAGGTGTTATTTTGATTCGTATTCGACTGATATTCAATGTGAAAACTTTCACTTTTAGTTAAAAATAACTTAGCAAGTGTATAGAGAGATTAAAATTTTTCCCATAAGTTGAATTTTATAAAATTTATTTCTACTAAATGAAATTATTCATAGAATGTTTGATTTTAATTCAATTGCATTTTTCTAATTAAAAAAATTGTACCTTATTACTTTATATTTTTTACTAGATTGACTCTCAAAGGTAACAAAAAAATACATATTTTAAATGAAAAAAAGATATTAGCCTTAATTATTATTTTACATACTTTTTTATTCAGTTAGATGGAGTTAAATAAAAGATTAAAAAAATATTATGACATCCCATGATGAACATTAAAATATATAACTAATAATTCATGTTATTGAGTCGTGTCATACTTGGATTCATGTTGAAAAATAGTCAACCCAAACTTGCTAATTTTAAATATTGCTTGAGTTGTGTCGAAAATTCTCATCCTTACCCCCAATTAATTTTAGTTATTATAGCATTGGTAAGCTAAAAAATAAAGATTCGATTCAACTAATTAAAGTTCAAGTATTATATATATATATATATTTGTTATCTAAATTTTGTTAAATTGTAATGCAATAGAAATAAATTTTTATCCTTTTTGATTTATCCAAACAATTTTTTTTTTTTTTTTGGATAATGATATATGAAAGACCCAATTTAAAAAATTCGCATTAGGCCCCTAATAACTCAGGGCCGCTAAGAAGTTGCTTATAGTTTACATCTCTAAAAAGGTGCATATGCTATATGCTTCATTATTTTTACACAAAATTTCGTAACCAGGATTATAAAATGTCATAACTTTTCTTATAGCAAAAGTTACTATAACTTTTCTATCCCTAAAATGTAATAACAAAAATTATAAAATGTCAAAAAAAAAATCACAAAGTATCACAATTTCACAATTCATAATTTTAATGTGCACACCATAAATTTACTATTCGTAACTTTATCACAAAGTATCATATTACATACTACAAACATTCATAACCTTCATTTCTTACCATATACACCTTTTTAGAGATACACATTGTACATTTTTTCTATATTTCAATAAAATTCAATACATGTATATCTACGTACAATTATGAAAAAGATAGGGGGGGGGGGAATTCCTTCAATAACAAATTATAATATATGCATAACAACCCTCACTATATGTATATGTGTAGAATTTATTTTGAAATATAAGAAATTACATTTGAAAGTGAGTTTTTCTATTCTACATATTAGTGATGAGCTGATGTCACCCTTAACAAAATACAAAAGATATGCGTGATATATCTTTATTTGTAGAAATTCAAAGTTCTGCATAGTTTATTTGTACAAACTCCAAAACAAAGCTTGATGAAACACATAATTTTGAAATGATAGACAATACAAGGTTGTAAATTGAAATGAGGAGTCAGGCTTTGGGCTTAACTAGTTAATTTCTACTAGTTTCCATCAGTCTCATGTTCTCGTTTTCACATTAATATCCTCTATATTTCAAGGGGACTAGTAATGTTTTTGATCTCTAACACTATTTATTCTTTCAATAATTGCAGATTGGTTGGCATTTTACTTGGCGTGTAAGTATTCCCCCCTTCTCCATCTATATCTGTTTCATTTCTAAGCAATCACACAACGTTTATTTCAAATTTTGTCTAGAAGAAAACACAAAAAGCTCCCCTGGGCCGGACACTGCCTCCGTAATACTGATTCATTTTCTCAACTATTTCACAAATTTGTGAAACTTAAATTTGACGTGCTTGATTTGATCATTCTAGAATTGTTCTAAAAATTTAAAGTGCAAATTATCATTTTCACCCTCTGACTTTTATTCTTCTATTTTTATTCTTATGTTTTATTTTTTACTTATTTAAAATAGTCTGTTACAGAGAAACACATTAAACTTGAGTGTTTTTTTTTTCATACATCGGCATTAAAACAAGAGTTAGAAATCTAACATTTAATCAATGTAATTAGAAGATATTTTAAAAAACAAGGGAAAAAATTGTTTGCACTTCAAAATCTTTAGACTAGAGAGCGTTGTTCGAGTCCATGGGGCTCATCCCGAGTTTTATTTCGATAATCTCAATGTTAAAATTCAATGTATAAAGAGAATTGTATTATTGATTGATTGTATGTTGTGAATTACAAATGGTGAGGGGCTCCTTATATAGGAGATGTAGTAGGTAAAGTGGGTGGAGTAGGTGTAGTAGGTGGTGGTAGGTGTAGTAGGTGGAGTAGGTGATGGTAGGTTTTAACAGCCCCCGCAAACTCAAGGGAGATAGGAACTAACCAACTTGAGTTTGGAGAGAGTAACAAAACAAGAAAATAGACTAATACATAAAATAAAAGAGGATAGGAGACACTGTATGGTCGTGTCAGACCATTGGTGAAGACACTGTATGGTGGTGTCATAACGTTGTAGAGGACACTGTATGGTGTTGTCATAACGTTGTAGAGGACACTGTATGGTTGTGGCAGACCGTTGGAGCAGATAAAGTCTGGACAGTTGATGAGGTCACACCGGACCGATGGAGAAGCTAACCGGAATCAAATGTCGGGACAGTTTAGGGGGTCATGTCGGACCGTTGTAAAAGCTGACCAGAATCAATGTCGGGACAGTTTATGGGGTCATGTCGGACCGTTGGAAAAGCTAACCGGAATCAATGTCGGGACAGTTTTATGTGGTCATGCCGGACCGTTGTAAAAGCTAACCGGAATCAATGTCGGGACAGTTTTATGTGATCATGCCGGACCGTTGTAGAGGCTAACCGGAATCAATGTCGGGACAGTTTTATGTGGTCATGCCGGACCGTTGGAAAAGTCGCACCCTCAAAAGGTGTGCCCAATCTGTCAAAAGGCGTGCCATCAAAAGGCGTGCCCCAATCCATAAAAAGGTGTGTCGGACGTGATGGCGAGGCGCGGGACTACCTTGGCTTGCGCGCCCGTTTTGTCGTCTGGCGTCAAGTGGCGCGCGATGCGCGTATCTGCCCTGGCTATTTAACCAAGACGAAGGCTGAGGCTGAGGCTGAGGCTGAGGCTGAGGCTGAGGCTGAGACAAAAACCTGCTAAAAACCTCTGAAAAAACTCTTCGTTGTCTGAGAGAGAAACTCTGTAATACTCTGTAACACTCTGTTGCCCAGAAAATGGCTTCGTCTTCCCGTGGTCTACTCACTCTCTTTCCAGACCTTAACGAGTCCACAAGAGAGATAACTGATGCGGTGGCCAGTGAACCTCAACCAAACACCTCTGGTTTTGCTCCGTTGAACTTTCCGATGCGGTCTATGGAGCAAAAAATGGCAGTGCAAACGGATATTGAGGCCAATCAGTATACATTGAAGTCATGTGTGGAGACCATGACGGCGGTCACAAACTTGTCACACCGGCTTCAGAGTAGGACAAATGAGGTGCAGCAGTTAAACGCCCAACTGTCTCTGCTCCAGCGCATGTATAAGGATGCGCGAGCAGAGATAAGTGTGCTAAAGGCGGAAAATAAGGAGCTGAAGCGGAAAGCCACCGTGATGTTCTGATTTGGAGGTTCGCCATATGCTGCAGTGGAGGAGTATGGGGGAGTGAACGTGCTCGGTGGAGGAGGAAGCACAGAGGCAGCACCGTCAAGGGCCACTCAGGACGGAGGCAAGAAGAAGAGACCGGCAGCAGAGTAGAGAAGAAAAATCCGGCTGTGGGTGTGGTTTTTTTTTTTTTTTTTTGTGGAAAATGGTGATCGCCCCTGACATGAATAAAATGAGTTTGGTGTGCAGTTCTGCGTCTTCTTTTTTTTTTTTTTTTTTTTGGGAAAGGAAATAAAAGAAAGAGTTGAAATATCAGAAGGCGTGTGAATCGGTGAGCTAATAAATGGTAGGGGGATATAATATAGTATAAAAAAATAAAAATAAAAAATATGTGACGGTGGAAAGTTGGAACAAGCGATGATGGAAAGGAAAAACAGAAAATAAAATAAAAATTAAAGGTAGGTGTTTGATAAAAATAAAGATGTGAAAAGTAGACTGTTGGTGTGGGGTTGTTTTGTTTTGTATAATAATAATAATAATAAGAATAGAAAGTTGGCAAAATGGTGGGTGTGCTTGAGTGGAGAGAGAGAGAGAGTGAAAAGAAAATAATAATAATAAGTATTATTATTATAAAATAAGTAAAAAGTTGCTAGAGATATGGTGAGGCTCCCATGCTTCCTGTTGGTGTCGAGGTCGAGTATTATTTTATAAGAGAGTGAGAGGAAGTGATAATAAAAAACAATGTGTTTATCTGTGCCCCAACAATAAAGTTGGGGTTTGTGCCCCAACACATGAAATGTTAAACCCGCGGTAATGACCAGCAATACCATCGGTTTTCATCGTCTTCCTATAGACATCAACCAAACCATTGAGCTGTCTCTCTCCTCCTTTGCAGCTGTCTTCTTCATCTTTTTTTTTTTCTTTTTTTTTTTTGATGGTTCCCCTGTTGTCTTTGTTTCACAAATTCCACTCGGGTGTTGATGAGAGGGGTCAACACGTCCTCCTGATTCTAGCGCAGCCGTATGAGCTCCTTCCAGCGCTTGCGGAACACAATCTTCCCGGTTCCGGTGGCGGCGATGACCGTTGGCTCAGCCTGTTGGAGCAACCACTCGATGGTTTCGCCGTCGGATTTGTGGCCCAGCTCTCTGGTAAGCTGGAAGACCCGGACGGCGCAAGTTGCTGGCATGCGGATGCGGCGGCCGCGGCCGTCGACTTTGGTGTGGCGATCCTTGGTGGAGGTCCTCTGGCTTGGTCAGCCACAGCTAGTTGTTGTTGGGTTGAATTATGAGACCAGTTTTGTGGGTTTGTGGTGTCAAGGTATGTGTAGAAAATAAGCGGAATAGGTTGAGGTCCGGCGGGCGGCTAAGGTGAGGTTGCCGCCCGCCGGGGAAGCGAAAATACTAGGTTCTAAACCTGCTCTGATACCATGTTAAAATTCAATGTATAAAGAGAATTGTATTATTGATTGATTGTATGTTGTGAATTACAAATGGTGAGGGGCTCCTTATATAGGAGATATAGTAGGTGAAGTGGGTGGAGTAGGTGGTGGTAGGTGTAGTAGGTGGAGTAGATGATGGTAGGTTTTAACACTCAATGATTTATTTTGTAGAATCCTTCATGTATATTATTTATAAAAAAAAAAAAGGAAAGAAAGAAAGAACAATCTAATAATTACAATATGTTCAATTTATTGAAATGTCTCCAAAAAATAGACGATAAGTATATTTTTTAAAATAGATTATTCATTTTTTTTTCCTGGTGACAAACACAATAAATTATACAAGTTAGAGTTATCGGATTGAATTTGGTAGATGATATATATAAAAGATCTTAAAAAATGAATGGTTTAAAATATCAAAATAGAACTTGTAACGGGTCTCATGAGTCCAAATAGTATCTAGACAGAAGGATAGTCCAGCCCCAAAAACGAAGTGAAACTATGAGTGTAATTACCTTGGAATATACATTGGGGATTGTTTTTTAAAATAAAAATATATATATATATGGTATGCAGTTAATCCGCAAGATCATTTTGAAAGTAAAAAATTCTTATTGTACAAATTGAAAAACAAGAAGCCAAATGGAACACTAGCTTGTAAAATTAAAGGAGAAATCAGGCTTTGGGATTGACCTTTAATCTCGTAGCAGTTAATTTATACAAGCTTCTATCAGTCTCTTGCTCTTTTTTTTTCTTTTTTCTTTTTCTTTTTCTTTTCTTGATGGGGACTCATGTTCTGTTTTCCACCCCTTAATTGTTTTGCTTACGTGAAAATAAAATTCTAGTAAAATAATCATTTTATTTCACTTTCATTTCAATGAATCAAACACGAATAATGTTAGATTTGTCACATTTTTATATCACTTTTAATCTATCACATTATGTGTCAACACTGCATTGAAAATAGATGCAATTGATAAGACCTATTATCTACATTCCACGAAATAGTAATGCATTGGTCTCTAACACTATTTATTTCTTTCAAAAAATGCAGATCGGTTGGCTGTTGTAGGAGAGGGTTCGAGAAAGGAGTTGGAAAATTCGAAGATCTTCGAAGATCCTTGAAGAACAATTTCGAATTCTCTAGAATATGATGAGAGGCTTAGATTCTTCAATAATCTCAACTTAGGAACACGACAACAAAGGAGATGATGGAGATAAGAGATTGGGTGAAGAAGAAGGCAAAATGGCTAGAGAATAGAATAATGGCAAGGCTCTCCCATTGATCTCCCACTTTCACTCTCAAGGTCGATAATGGAGAAGGGAAATTAGTTCTTTCCCAAGAGTTAAAAATCTCCAAAATCCATCCCTTGTAAAGCTATGGGTGGGTGCTATTTATAGGCACCTCATGATGTAGGATGGAGCCCATGTGCAAGGCACATGGGGGATATTCTCTCTAACCACCTTGTCCGAGGAGGTGACCTCTCCGAGGAGGTGACTTCTCCGAGGAGGTTACTTCTCCGAGGATGAGAAAACCCCGAAGAGGAGATCAGTCCCTCGGCGAACCCTTCTTCTTAGCCACACCTAACCAATGATCCCCAATCATCCCAAAGGGTCAGGGGTAGTCCCAGAGGACGTCCTGCCGCAAAATATTGCCGAGTCTCATGGACCCCCCGGGGTCGTGCCACCTCGACCCGGGTATAGGCTAGTTTAACCGAAGAGTGAATTTGTCTCCACTCACCGTCCTCGGGATCGGGTCCTTTGTTCGGACTCCATTACGCCCATGGTTCTGGTACGTAGACCCCGGAAAGCTCCGAGCCCGCAAGTGTTCTGGGACTCATTAACGGAGCGACTTCTAGATTGCGTCTGAATCCGTTCGAAGCCAAGTACTTCGGATCTCTAGATTCGTGGATCCGAATCCTTTTGAGTCCGAGTGCCTCGGATCTCTAGGCTTGCTTAATACCCTTTCGAGTCCGGGCTCGAGTAAGTCTCTAGGTTCGTGGATCCGAACCCTTTCGAGGCTTAGAGCGATTCAATCCGTTTAATGGCGATAAATCTGGGTCCACCGATTCTTGGACTTGCGATGAATTCGGGCCCACTAATCTTGGGCTATTGGGCCTAAATAATTTAGTGGGCTCAAATTAGCCCCTCTTACATTTGCCCCTTGCGTGTGCGAGAAATTGTAATTTTCTCGGACATGCATACTGTCATTTCTTCGACCCTGCTTCGCATCACGTTTTCCAAAAAAAAAAAAAATGTTGTCACGACAGAGCCTATGGATAGAGTTGATGACGCACTTCAATTTACAGAAAAAATTGACAAGCGAAAATTTTATTTTTTTGTACTTTTTTTTTTTTTTTTTTTTTTTTTTTTTTTTTTTTCACACGTGCCTTTGTTGTTTGGCACACACGGATAATGCTCTTTTTTTTTTTTGTTTTTTTTTTTATTTAAGGAAAGTGCCAAAACCCTAAGCCTCACCAACTTTTGCACAGCCGCCACACCCACTTCTCACTCACCTCTCTCTCTCTAGAGGCCCAGACTTCATCTTCTTTAATGAGGGTCTGCTGCTACAATACCAGAGGCCATTGTCGTGCCCTCCTTCAACAAACAGCCGAAGACCCGCACCTTCTTGCACACTGTCGGCGGCCAAAGCTTCGGCTACCACTAGCGTTGCGGCAGCTCTCCGTTCTTACTGAAGTGGCCACCACCCTACGGACCGTCGGCTTCTGCACGAACCCGCCGTGGTGCTGTCCCCTGCGTGATCATTTCAACTCACGCAGCTCGTCTGTCTCACGCGCAGTTCTTACACCGCCGTTGCACCTGTCAACCGTAACCGACTAGCGATGACCACGCCGCCCCCTCAACGTGGCGTGGGTCTGTCCGTGGCCTTTCTCGCATACTGCCGCTGGTTCTCTTCCTCTCTTTTTATTCGTTTTAAAGCTTTGAATGTGCTGGTTGCTGGTGCTTGCTTTAATGTCCAGAATTTGGGCAGATTATCTTTCATTATGAAAGTATAACTGAAAAAGAATGCAGACAAGCATAGCAACAGAAATACCCGGGAACAGAATGATATCACAAGCCCGACCATACTCGAAGTAAATGCGACTGTCATGAACATGATGTTGTAGAAAGAATTGGGCAGTCGGTCAGGACACAATATTATATCTCGAACGCTGAAATATTCAGTAGATTCAGAATCTGAGTGGCTCAAATTGAAAATACTTGTATACGTAGAAGCTGCAACTAAGGTCGAGGCTGTCATCAACACATTAGAATTTGAGATGCACTTCCTTTTTATGTTTCTTTCTTCATTTTGTTTATTGTTATTCGGAGTATTCAGCAGATTTAAGGAGTTGAATTCCCTCCCATTCTCAGTGTTGTTCACTGGTTGCAGAGCTTCATCTTCCCGTGGAATCTGGGTCAGTGTTTCACTTTCAAGTTTAATTGAACAGAGCTCCGTTAGGCTGAGGGAACCTGCACTGTTGGCAACAAGTTCATTTTCAAGATGATCATGACAAGCGATAGGATCGTCCTCGATCGTAGGCTTCACTTGTAAACCAGAGCTTCCGAATACCAATTTCATATTCGTTTGACACTTTTTTTTTTGTGTGAATATTGGAATAATCAATGTTGAATCCTTGCTAATTTTATTGAAGAAATCTGGCTTTGTTGTCTTGAATCCATGCTATTGAATCTTGAACCTATGCCGATAATTTTGACAATAATTTTGACATACATACAGGTTTGATGTTGAATAATTAATTATTGTCTTGTCGATCTTGTAGATGCTCGGAAGATAAATAGTGGATGCCCGATGCTTTGCCTTCGTCTTCGGCTGTTCAACGCGAACCACACGTCGCCCACTCAACGCGATGTGTGGTTTTGCCTAACACCATCCAGCTCGTTAGTCTCACAGCCCGGCGCTATTTTTCGGAGTTTGAATCTCGGTTTTTGCATACTCACTGGTTCCAGTTCCGATCACTGTTGACTTCGATGGTTCCAACGCACACCACACACGTTCGCCCTCTCAACGCAACGTGTGTGGTCCTGCCAAGCCTAGCCTAGTCTTGTTGATTACAGTCTGTAAAGCCTCTCTGATTTCAGCTTAAATTTCCAGTATCGGCTTCAGACTTCACCTCTCTAACTGCCCAAATTTGTAAGTATGAAATTCGGCCCCCTCTTCCGAATGTAAATATATTTAAATATATATAAATATATTTTTGTGGCAATGTAGAGGGCTCAAGCAATCTGATGAAAATAAAAATAAAGTAAATAAATAAAAAACTGAATCTGAATATGGACTCAATTTTTGTGGCAATCCCAATGATATTTTTTTTTTTTTAGCTCAAACACCGTGATTTTGGCCATATGGAAACATGCACTAGCACTTGAAACCTCATTGAGGTGCTTGGCTTGCACATAATTTGTTGAACTTTATCACCGAGGAAAGGCCGAATATAACTTGTTGACTAATATTTGAGCTTCATTTTTGACATGGAGAGAGAAAACCCTGGACTTATGAATATGGACTTTGGAAAGGACATTCTTGTAATTTGCATAATGATCCATTGAATCTTGCTACTGATAAGCAATGTAATATACTTCGGATCTCGGGCCTGAAATTTACTATTGAACTTCACTCTGTCCAAATTTTGAGCCCCATATAAATTGGACCTTTAATATGGAACATAGTGACTTTGAGAAATTGTCCCAATTGAACTTCATCACAAAACGACCTATGATATTGCACCTCTTATTGATGATAAAAAACCGAAAATCTGTATGTTGTTGATACACATATTGGTACTGTAATTTGTTGAGCTTGAAGAATACCCGAGAAAAAGAATTGTTGATGACTTCCGGGGTTGAACCTCGTTGAATAATAAAGATGATATATTGTGGTTTGTTTAACTTGTGGATGCTTGGGAAATACATAGCTGATGCCAAAATTTTTGTGTGACCGTTGTAGTTTTACGTTGGCTCGAGAGGAACCAGCCCGGAGAGACAAAAACTTGATAGTTGCATTTTCATGAACTTGCTCAGAGTAATAAAATTGTTGTAGCTTAAATAGATAATTATTATTTGTTGATGTTGCCCCATTCTGATAATGCCTGAATCATGATCTGAAATTGATATTGTTTGTCTCATTTGTTGGCTTTACTATTTCAGACAAATAAATTCTTGATTGAAATCCACGTCCTCGGGGGCCCTTAGAACCCGCACTAATGAAAGCAAGGGCTGTTCCTCGGAAGTCTGAACAGAAGCAAGACTGTCCCTCGGGAGGCTCTCCCTCAGAAGTCCGAGCAGGAACAAGGCTGTCTCTCGGAAGTCTGAGCAGAAACAAGGCTGTCCCTCGGAAGTCCGAGTGGATGTGCACTTCTACTTCGGCAGCTAATGGAAGCAAAGGCTATCCCTCGGGAGTTCGAGCAGGAGGCAAGGCTCTCCCTCAGAAGTCTGAGCAGAAATAAGGCTGTCCCTCGGAAGTCCGAGCAGAAACAAGGCTTTCTCTCGGAAGTCCGAGTGGATGCGCACTTCTACTTTGGCAGCTAATGGAAGCAAAGGCTATCCCTCGGGAGTTCGAGTAAGAGTTCATTCTACTTTGAAAAGAAAGATCCTCGGAGCTCGTATTGATGAAATCAAGGGCTGTTCTTCAGACCCGCACTAATGAGAGCAAGAGTTGTCCCTCGGAAGGCTCTCCCTCAGAAGTCCGAGCAGAAACAAGTCTATCTCTCGGAAGTCCGAGTGGATGTGCACTTCTACTTCGGCAGCTAATGGAAGCAAAGGCTATCCCTCGAAGCTCGCACTGATAGAAGCAAGATCTGTTCTTCGAAAGTCTGAGGCGGAGAACACACTCTACTTCAGCAAGAAAGATCCTTGAGGCTCGCACTGATGGAAGCGAGGTTTGTTCTTCGAAAGTTTGAGTGGGAGCACATACTCTACTTCAATAAGAGAGACCCTCGAAGCTTGCATTGATGGAAGCCATGGCTGCTCTTCGGAGGTCCGAGTGGAAGTATACTTCTACTGTGTCAAGAAAACTCCCTTCAGGTTGGTAACTGAGTCTACCATTCCTTTTTCTTCTTTGAGAGGCAACAAAAATTGAAAACTGTTTCAAGCAACATAACACAATGAAGATATACAATGTAGAAAAAAAATAACTTTTAATGGAGATACATAATATGGAGGAAGTAAATTTCTTCATAACATAAGAAAGATAGAACTTCTTGGACAATGTAGTAAATGCAAACTGTAAATGTCATAGATAGACTTCTTCCACGGAATGTTGAAATTTGCCCCTAGAGTTGCAAGATCATTTGGAAAGCTTTCACCAGCTGCTCGGGTTGTGGCCATCATGCACCATCATAAATAGTACACCATCTTGCCTCCTTCTCGAACTTTCATCACCTTCCGAGGAATAGGCGGACTTTCTGGTCTAGACATTGCCCGCTTACTTGACTCTGCCATCAGCTCCTTGTCATCTTTGATATTCTCCCAACGAGGAATTTTGACCCCTCGAGGCTTAGAGGTGGTGGGAACTTCTTCGACAGCCAGTTCGGTGAAGTAGATGGCATCAGAATAATGAGCTTCATGGATCTCGAAAGGCCTTTCTGTAGCCTGAATTGTCACCGTCTTCTTTCCCCATTTTGCCTTAACACACTGATGATAACTCGATGGTACAGCCCCATATCTATGCATCCAGGTCCTCCCTAGAATGATGTGATAATTTGTCTCAGAATCGATAATATGGAACTTGGTGGCCGAGCGAATTTTTCCAACGGCTAAATCAACTGTTACGCATCCGATAGTAACTCTCCTTTCTCCACCGAAGCCAGTGATGACTATTGGCTGCTTCACAATGCGTTCTTCAGAGATTCCGGCCTTTTCTAGAGTAGCGCGAGTCATAATGTTGATAGAGGCTCCACTATCTAGAAAGGCCCTTTTGAACTCAACCCCGTTAATAAAAGCAGTCACATAAAGCGGGCGATTGTGAGAAAAAAGATACTTCCGATCAACCTCGGAGAAAGTAATGGCACTAGACTGCTCTTTTGCCTTCCTCGGGATAGATCCCTCAGTCGACATGCATCCCTCATGGTGTGCCTCGGCTATATTAATGATAGACTTGGTGATTTCTGTTCTTGCCTCCTTGGAAAGTCCAAGCTGGTCAAAGAACTGCTTGAACTTTACACAGTCTTGCAAGGTTTTGGCATAGTGATCCGGATCTTTTTCCACTCTTGGAGGCTCGTAGTTAACCATCTCCTCGGTCTCTTCAAAATAAGATGCCACATAAACATGGTGTCCTCCTCTTCCGTAGTACTCTTCTCCTCCTCCTCCTTCTGGATCAAAGGGATCTTCGCCATGAGTCATAAATGTTCTGCCCTCTGGATCGAGAGCACTTCTATAGTAAACTTGCTCACCCTCTGGCTCGAGGATGTCGTCCAAATAACAATCATCGTCATCGAGGTTGGCGATAGCCTCAATCATCGGGCCTTCATAAGCTATCATAGCAACATTCTTGCCCTTGTCTCGGTGTTGAGGATATGGTTGTTCTCGGATGTCTTGAGTCCCTTGCTTTTTGAACCTCAATTCGTCTGCCTCGACTTTATCTCTGAAGATTTTTCTGAGAGTCCAACACTTCTCTGTCGGATGTTTCAATGTACGATGGTAGACACAGAATTCAGGGCTCTCACGGTCTTTCTTTGATGGCATTTCTTCAACATAAGGCAATTTTAGCTCTCCGTCAGCCACCCATTCCTTAACTAGAGCTTTCACTTCCTCGATTCCACATGGATAAGAAACATTCCCCTTTTCACCATTATATTGCTTTCTCTTCTGGCCTCTATGACCTCCTCCTTGTGAATTTCGGGTATCTGGGGCAGAGGCAGCAGCAACAATAGGTCCACGAGACGATTTGAAACTAGTCTTGTAACTGGCCTTAAATCCGGACTCCTGATCATGAGGAATGCTAATGTTCCGAGCTGCTTCTATTAATGCCGAGAAGGTGGGTAGCTTGTGATTAACTAGAAACATTTTGTATCTGCTCAATGCCCCTTCTAGACAGATTTGAACCAGATAACTCTCCTCGACTGCTTCATGACAATCTACGGCCTTGTCCTGAAACCTTTTGACGTAGTCAAGGATGTCTTCACTTTCTTGTTGCTTCTCTTTACACAATGTAAGTGTGGTCACCTTCTCCGCCACTTGAAAGAACTTGGAGTGGAATTTGTTAACCATTTCCTCCCAACTTCGGACAGAGTTTGGGGCCAAATTAACATACCAACTATATGCTCGGTCGGTGAGGGACTTAGAGAATTCTCTCAGTCGGAGGACGTGGTTTGAACCATGAATACCTAGAGTCTCGATGAATCGCACAACATGTTCTCGGGCATTTCCTTGTTTGCCGTCGAACTTGATGAACTTCGGCACTGTATACCCCTCAGGGTATGGATAACTCAGCATCTCAATGGGGTAAGGCGGCTTGATGTCTGGATCAGGCAAAGAGGGTAAGGTCCTCTTGCCCCGTTCGAGATCGAACATGGCCTGCACATCGGCGAGAGTGAGAAACTGTTGAGGGAGAGAGTTTGATGGTGGTATTCCCGGGACTTGGCTTATGTACCCAAGGACTGAGCTAGGGGCGTCCTGGCCATTCTGGTGCTGCGAATTCATCATTGGTGAGGACATTTGACGATATTGGCCATCAGCGCCTATAGACAAGCCAGTTGGTGATGGGATATTGAATTGAGGCCCGTAAAGTCCACCGCACGGCGCCGCTATACCGGGTTGTGCTTGCAGATTTGTTGTTGGCACCAAAGGAGGCCCGCTTGGTGCTTGGGTAACATTCACTGGTGGCGTAACAAGATTAGGTACGGGCATAGCTCCCTTTTGCGCCATCATGCTCCTTATGTTTTCCTGGACACCAACAGTCGTTGGAGTGCCGTTCATTACACCAGAAACTCCCCTAGTCACCATTGGATCTTGGCTCGGCACGCCATGGAGCCCGGGCATGGGCAAACTGCTGCCGCCTACTGTGGTTTGAGCATGTGTTACTGTGGCCGTGTTGCCATGAGCCATAGGCTGATTGGGGCCTACTTCTCCTTGGATTTGATTTTGCGCTCCGGCGGGAATAACTCCACCACCAGTTTGATTTCCGTTTGGCGCCGGTGCAAAGTTAGAACTCATCACCAACATGGTGTGAGTGAGATTCTGAAGAGTGGTAAGAATCTCTTGCTGAGTATTTTGAAGTCCTTGAATGGCTTCAAGTAAAAGTGGTTGATCTGGAGCCATGGTCCTGTCGTCACCACCATTAGAGGATCCTTGTTGGTGAACTTCATCTTCTCCCACCATCCTTGTTGGAGTTGTGTGGATTCCAGATCTCGTTGAAACCATTAACCAATCCGCCTCCCCAGCAGAGTCGCCAAAATGTAGGAGAGGGTTCAAGAAAGGAGTTAGAAAATTCGAAGATCTTCGAAGATCCTTGAAGAACAATTTCGAATTCTCTAGAATATGATGAGAGGCTTAGATTCTTCAATAATCTCAACTTAGGAACACGACAACAAAGGAGATGATGGAGATAAGAGATTGGGTGAAGAAGAAGGCAAAATGGCTAGAGAATAGAATAATGGCAAGGCTCTCCCATTGATCTCCCACTTTCACTCTCAAGGTCGATAATGGAGAAGGGAAATTAGTTCTTTCCCAAGAGTTAAAAATCTCCAAAATCCATCCCTTGTAAAGCTATGGGTGGGTGCTATTTATAGGCACCTCATGATGTAGGATGGAGCCCATGTGCAAGGCACATGGGGGATATTCTCTCTAACCACCTTGTCCGAGGAGGTGACCTCTCCGAGGAGGTGACTTCTCCGAGGAGGTTACTTCTCCGAGGATGAGAAAACCCCGAAGAGGAGATCAGTCCCTCGGCGAACCCTTCTTCTTAGCCACACCTAACCAATGATCCCCAATCATCCCAAAGGGTCAGGGGTAGTCCCAGAGGACGTCCTGCCGCAAAATATTGCCGAGTCTCATGGACCCCCCGGGGTCGTGCCACCTCGACCCGGGTATAGGCTAGTTTAACCGAAGAGTGAATTTGTCTCCACTCACCGTCCTCGGGATCGGGTCCTTTGTTCGGACTCCATTACGCCCATGGTTCTGGTACGTAGACCCCGGAAAGCTCCGAGCCCGCAAGTGTTCTGGGACTCATTAACGGAGCGACTTCTAGATTGCGTCTGAATCCGTTCGAAGCCAAGTACTTCGGATCTCTAGATTCGTGGATCCGAATCCTTTTGAGTCCGAGTGCCTCGGATCTCTAGGCTTGCTTAATACCCTTTCGAGTCCGGGCTCGAGTAAGTCTCTAGGTTCGTGGATCCGAACCCTTTCGAGGCTTAGAGCGATTCAATCCGTTTAATGGCGATAAATCTGGGTCCACCGATTCTTGGACTTGCGATGAATTCGGGCCCACTAATCTTGGGCTATTGGGCCTAAATAATTTAGTGGGCTCAAATTAGCCCCTCTTACAGCTGTTAACTATTACTGTAAGTATTCTCCCTTCTCCATTCATATTTGTTTCAAAGTCATTACAACCTATAAGAGAGCGAAATTTTTGTTGCAAAAAATATTTAGGGGCCAATTCATATCGTTGTAATAAAAGTCATTAAAAAGATGTTTTGAAAAGTCAAAAACATGGCTTCTACTGACAAAAATTTTATAAATGTCGCTAATAAATACATTTTAGTGACAAAATAATTTGATCCAAAAAAAAAAAATTTAGAGACAAATTTTGGTTGTAAAATGGTAATACTAATGTTCAAATTTCATCGCTGAGAATATAATAATAACACTTCTGACAAAAAAAATGTTTCTTCCCTAACAAGTACTTTTACCATTATATTTGAATCTTTAAAATCTTTATTTATTGTAGTGAGCAATCGCATACTATTTAATTCAAAAGTTGTTTGGAAGAAAACAATAAAAGCTCCTTATTCATTTTCAAAATTTTATTGCTAAAAACATGTGTTTTGACTTTTCAGAATAACATTTTAACAATTATTCTTGCGATAATAGGAATTAATATTTTTTGCAATAAGATTTTTACTTTTAAGGATCAAAAATATTAATTCCTAAAACTCTTACATGTTGCTGTGAACTTTTATCATACCAATGTTCAAATCGTTGGATCTCATTCGGTTACTTTTCTCATTCCTATCAAGACGCTTTTGATCACTTTGATAATTAAGACTAATTGAATATTTCATTATGGTTAGTTTTAACGGTGTGTCTCTTTCACGTTCAAGTTCCAAATATGAATCCTCAGTATTGTCAATGTGAGTTCCTTTTTCGTTTCTGGATTTTAGTTTAATTTATTTGTAAATTTTATGCATGTCGGCTAATTTTTGTTTAATTTTTCTTATAGATCGTTATTTCGGTTACGAGGTCACAATCATAGGTAAATCACTCCCCTTTTTAACTGGAAAAAGTTATTTTATCAATTGATTTTAAGGTGGATTAGGGTTGGGCACGACCTGATGGGCTGTCAAACTTGTTTTTTTAAGACTGAAGATTGATATTTAAGCTCACAAAATTGGGTTAGGATGACTATTTAAGCCTGCTTATTAAATGGGTTGGATTTAGGAATGTTTCTTGTGGCCAGGTTTGACCTAATTGTTAACATATATTATGAGAAATGTTATACACAATATGCCTGTAATTACAATATTTATAGTATTTGATTATGACCTATTATAGTATTTGAAAAATCTAGAAATCCCCTATATGTTGATTTGTGATTATGTATCAATTTTAAGCAGAATATAACAATCCCAATCAAACAATCAAAATAAATCGGCACAACGATTTTACGTGGAAAAACCACAATTGGATACCTCCAGTTGTGATAAAAAAAACCACGGACAAAAGTCATAAAACAATCCACTAAAAAGACATAAAGGAATTACACAGGTATACTCTTAATTACCTAGTAAATCCACGCCCGAATTGAACCAACCCCTATGTGTCTCTTCCAACCCCGTCTTCACCTCGGAATTGCCTTGGCGATGAGCCACTCCAGAATTCACCAAAGTTTCAAGCTCAAATTCTTCAGAATCCACCGAAGAACAACTCTCTCTTTTATATAGAATGAACAAACAAACTTTTGATGTATTCTTCTTAACCCATGAGTTGAATACTCAATTAAACATCAAAGAAAACTAGCAAAATATTCCCAGATATAAACCTTAATATCCAAAAAGAAGAAATAAAAAAGTAATCCTAAAATCTGACAGAAACACGTACTTATAGAAATCTGAATCACGATACTCGCTCGAGCGAAGACTCTCTCGCTCGAGCGAGGAACCAAAAACGCGTGTTTTCCATAAGTGGCTTCGCTCGAGCCAAACAACTTGCGCTCGAGCGTGAAATCATCTCTTTCAAGTTTTTACACGGACGCAGCCTTCGCTCGAGCGAGAACTCCTTCGCTCGAGCAAGCAAGGGCGGACATGCAACTTCAAATACAGTTTTGCATTTTGCTTCAGGGGCGCTACCCCTCGACCCTGACTGGGCACTGCCACGGACCCGCCAAGGGGCGCTGCCCTCTCGACCCCCGCGAGCTAACTGGGCAACTCGATCCCCATCATGATCAGTGAAGCGGCAATCTTGAAAGCATTAACATCACAAACTTCTCTGCAAGTCACACCGGGTTGGATTCGCATCTAAAAACTCATATCCTCACTGAAATAAAAAGTGCGAAAATAAATACAACTGAAAGGAGTTTTGTCAAACGGGATTGCCAAGAATAAAAACCTAACAATCTCCCCCTTTGGCAATGCCGTGACAAAACACACCTAACAAATAAAATCCTAATCACCCCAACCCATTACAGCCAACAAAAACAAACTTCTTTCTCAAGGTCATGATCTGCAAAACAGCTATTAGTGCCACAATCTCCAAAACAACTATTAGTGCCACAAGAGTATATGAAAAAGTAATAAACATATGACAAGATTATCTTGAAGCATACGATAGAAAACATGAATCGATGCAACTTGATTATCTTGAAGCATGAGATGGAAAACATGAATAGATGCGACTTGGAGATATTAAGAACATGTAGCATGAAAATATAAAAACTAAGACACATGCACCTGACAACATTTCGCCCCTTTTTGTCACGAATTGACGAAGGAAGCTCAAACAAGTAAAGTAAAAGCATAAAACACCCAAGTAATGACATGATAACGATTAACCAAACTCCCCCTCACTAAAAGCAACCACAAACACTGACAACAGTGAACAAGAAGAAAACGACAAAAATAATATGGTGGAGCAAGTAAGGAATTTCAGA
The DNA here is from genome assembly GCF_055761805.1 of Camellia sinensis. NCBI lineage: Eukaryota > Viridiplantae > Streptophyta > Magnoliopsida > Ericales > Theaceae > Camellia > Camellia sinensis. The sequence goes on from NC_138968.1 coordinate 17,670,742, forward strand.
GTTGTACCTTAGAACACACAAGATTATCCAAGAAGCATAATTACTTGAAAACACAATGTGCACAGCCTCTAGAAGATTCCTCATAAAAGAAAGTGATGTATTATGTGAAAAGCATAGATCCCATGATAAAAGTATGTGTGTGACTCTTGGAGTTCGACAAACACTAGTTTCAAATCCTAGTAGTGATATGAAAGCTGGACCTCCGACAAAAGAATCTCGGCACAACTACGGAAAGTCAAACCACTAGGAATCAAGGGGTATTTGTTGAGTAAAAACGGAGGCTCCCCCTCAATCAATGAATCCTTTATTTTTTCTTTTCTTTTTTTTTCACATCTTTTTCTTTTCTTTCTTTTGCACATTTTTTTTTTTTGTTTCTTTCTTTTGCACATTTTTTCTTTCTTTTGCACACTCATTGACAGTTGACACGCTCAAGAGTGTGGAAACCGAGCCAGAGAAGCATGGATATAATAAGGATGGCCTGGTTGGTGACTCTGAGGTAGCCTTTTCCTCATGGCTAGACTACAAAGAATAGAGGGGAAAGCCGTGGAGATGCAAAACGATGGAAGATGGTTTAGAGACTCAACATCACCCATGATGTGCTAGTATAGGTCAATTCCTCTAGAAAAGCAAAAGATACAATGCCAGAAGTCCATAAAGAAAAATGATCACTAAGGCGGAAGACTCCAAAATTTGCTAATCTAAGAGTGTGTACAGAATGAGACATACTAATCAAAGAACACACACTCCGAAATGAGTAATGACCACAGAAAGCACATGCATATTAACATGTAATGGATATTCTCATCAACTCCAATATGCACCAAGGACTACTCAAAAATTTCAAGCTTGCAAAACCAGACTAAGAAAATCTTTTTAGATTTTTTTTTTTATTTATTTTTTTTCTAAACAAAGCAAGACAAAAAACGAACAGGCACACATTAAACGACTCAAAAAGAAAAAAAAAACACACAGAAATCCAAAAACTAAAACGAATAAACAGATTAACATAAGTCAAGTTTTCTCACCCAAATCGCTTTGGTATGAACAAAGTTGTGAGAATTGCGGTTCTTGGGTGATGTCTTGACATTGTGGTTCCCTTCCTCTTCAATGAGAACCCGTCTCGACATGATTTCCAACTTTCTATTCCTAGGTCTAGGCAAATGCAAACTCGCTCCATGTTTGGTCTCAAGCATATCAAAATAACGAGGTCTAATACGACCTTTAACCTCATTAACACCAATGAAGTGTCTCCTACCCAACGAGATGTTGAAATTTCTTCCATCTCTATAAGACACTCTTCCATGCAACTCATAACAATAAGGGCGAATATAACCATGCATACCACAATGATGACAAATAAAAACAGGGTGTACAGGGTATACTTTTTTTTGTTTTACCTTACCAACTCTAGGAAGTTTGAGAAGTCCATCCTTATGTTGAATTTTTTGTTCTCCCTTTCCTTGGGTTCTTGTATCATGAGATGTAGATGTACTCTGTTTTTGCTCTTTGTTATCACCAAAGCCAATGCCACTCTTGTCAAAACAAATTTGTTGAGACCCAATAATATTATCCAAAGTCTTTGATTCTCTGTTCCAAAGACCAATGGTAGCCATAGCACACTTGAGTTCTTTCTCTTTCTTGATCATTAGTTCGTCTAAAGCAACTTGAGACATCTCGAGAGTTTCAATCTTTGCTTCATATGTTGCATAGATTTGCTGTAGCTCATTCCTCTCTGTCTCACAAGTTAAGAGTTTTGCACAAAGAGCTTGTCGATCATTAGAAATCTTAAGGGCATCATTCCTAGCCTCGGAAATCTCTTTCTTTAATTTGACATTCTCACTTTCACATGCTTTGAGTTTCGTAGTGAGTTTGTCATTCAATTTGGATAAGTTAAGAGATTCCTTGTACAATTTTTCATAAGTTTGCTCAAGCTCTTCATCATCACTCTCCCAGGATTCATCATCAGTGGCATTCTCAACCGACCTCTTCGGATACTCTGTTCGTCCTTCAGTTTCGAAAGACGCCATGAAAGTAAGGAATTGTTTATGTCCCTCTTTACCTTGATCTTCATTGTCACTTTCATCTTCATCAGATTCTGATTCATCATCCCAAGTGATAGCGAGGGCTTTCTTCTTCCTCAAACGAGTGGGGCATTTTAAAGCAAAGTGGCCAAATCCTTAGCATTCATAGCATTGGACTCTTTCAGAGTTCCCTTGTATCTTTCCTTTCTCCTTCTTGGCTATAGAATTAATTTTGAGTTTATCTTTGCCTTTGGATTTATGAGTATGAGTAGAGTCCAAAAGATTAGGATTCTTTTTCAAAAAAGATTTTTTAAATTGTTTTACAAAAGCATCTGTAATCTTGGAATCTATTTCACAGTCCTCATCAGAATCTTCTCCAACTTTATGAGCACTACTGTAAGCAATAGTATCTTTTTGTTTCTTTTTGAAATTTCTATGTGCCTCATAAGTTTGGAGATTTCCAACCAAATGATTTAGCTTGAGGTTATCAACATCTTGAGCCTCCTCAATAGCCGTAACTTTTGGTTGGAACCAATCAGGTAAGGATCTCAAAATTTTTTCCACAACTTTGGATTCTGGTATTTTTTCACCTAAATTGAAGCTGGAATTTATAATGTCACTCAACTTCGCATAAAATTCATCAAAGGTCTCACTATCTTTCATTGAAAGGTTTTCGAAACTAGACATGAGCCTTTGAAGTTTTGAGAGTTTAACAAAAGGAGTGCCCTCGTGAATAGTTTCTAAGCTATCCCAAGCCTCTTTTGCGACTTCACAATTGCAAATTTGACTAAACTCTTCAGGTGTGATAGTGCAAAAGAGAGAATTGATAGCTTTACTATTCCAGCTACTATTTTGGTAATCAATTGTGTCCCACTTATCAATTGGTTTGGGGAAAGTTACTCCATCAACGGTAATCGTTGGTTCAGTCCACCCATACATGACAGATTGCCAAACTTTTTCATCAATAGATTTTAAAAACGATCTCATCCGAACTTTCCAAAATGAATAATTGGATCCGCCAAGTAGGGGTGGTCAAACCATAGAATTTCCCTCACGAATTGAATCCATTATCACAAATCAAACAAGATCTCGTTCTAAAAGAATTTTTAAAAAAAAAAAAAATTAGAACGACCTGCTCTGATACCAATTGAAAAATCTAAAAATCCCCTAGATGTTGATTTGTGATTATGTATCAATTTTAAGCAAAATATAACAATCCCAATCAAACAATCAAGATAAATCGGCACAACGATTTTACGTGGAAAAACCACAATTGGACACCTCCAATTGTGATAAAAAAATCACGGGCAAAAGCCATAAAACAATCCACTAAAAAGACATAAAGGAATTACATAGGTATACTCTCAATTACCTAGCGAATCCACGCCCGAATTGAACCAACCCCTATGTGTCTCTTCCAACCCCGTCTTCACCTCGAAATTGTCTTGACGATGAGCCACTCCAGAATCCACCAAAGCTTCAGGCTCAAATTCTTCAGAATCCACCATAGAACAACTCTCTCTTTTGTATAGAATGAACAAACAAGCCTTTGATGTATTCTTCTTAACCCATGAGTTGAATACTCAATTAAACATCAAAGAAAACTAGCAAAATATCTTCAGATATAAACCTTAATATCCAAAAAGAAGATCTGAAAAAGTAATCCTAAAATCTGACAGAAACACGTACTTATAGAAATCTGAATCGCAACGCTCGAGCGAGAAACCAAAAACGCGTGTTTTCCATAAGTGGCTTCGCTCGAGCCAAACAACCTGCGCTCGAGCGTGAAATCATCTCTTTCAGGTTTTTATACGGACGTAGCCTTCGCTCGAGCGAGAACTACTTCACTCGAGCGAGCAAGGGCGGACATGCAACTTCAAATGCAGTTTTGCATTTTGCTTCGGGGGTGCTACCCCTCGACCCCGCCTGGGCCCTGCCCCGGACCCGCCAAGGGGCGCTGTCCCCTCGACCCCCGCGAGCTGACCGGGCAGCTCGATCCCCGTTATAATCAGCAAAGTGGCAATCTTGAAAATATTAGCATCACAAACTTCTCTGCAAGTCACACCAGGTTGGATTCGCATCTAAAAACTCATAGCCTCACTGAAATAAAAAGTGCGAAAATAAATACAACTGAAATGAGTTTTGTCAAGGGGGATTGCCAAGAATAAAAACCTAACAGTATTAATTATGACTTAATTATATAATTAGGTTATACATATTGTGGAGTTAGTTATGACTCATTATAATATTAGTTATGATATTATTTTAGTTATGATCCAAAAACTCTTTGATTATATCTTATGTGATGTTTGATTATAATTTTATTTTATTTTTATAATTATAACTCACATAGAATTGAGTTATGACATTTATGGGTATTAAATCCACAAATGTTATACCTTGTTTATGGTTCACACCTTTTTACCTTGATATTACCTATTAATATGTAGAAAAATGCTTGGAACCCCCTTTTTTTGATGACCCCCACAATCCCTTTTGATCTCAACCATTGATGTATGTGTGGGGCCCACACCATCAATGGTTAAGATCTAAAGGGGGTTGTGAGGGTCTCCAAAAAATATGGCTTGACATTTAGTTTTTGTGGGGGTCTCCCAAAAATATGTATATACTTATAGAAAATTTATACCTAGGATATGGATTGACATTTAGTTTTTGTCGATATAAAATTATTAATTCTGAATTTTATAATATTAGTTTTTATTTAATATATGGGCTTGTTTGGTGGGCTCGGGATTGTAATAGTTTAGGGCTGAGACTTCTAGGCCCGAAGTCAGACTAGGTTGGACTTGGGCACAAGAATTTTCTATATATTTCTTAACTTAAATCCAACAGAGTCTAAACCTGACCCGATGTTTGTCCACCACTAGGTTAAATACTTCCAAATTCTAACAATGGCAGGACAAAAAAATTTTAATTTGTCATCTTGTGATTTTTATATACAGGAGGAATCCTTTTGACAAGAATTCTATTTGCCTTATGTGCATTTGCATTTTTAATCTGGAAGTTTAAGAGAAGGCATTTATCGATGTTCGATAACATTGAAAGTTATCTACGAAGTCAAAATCACCTCATGCCAATTAGCTACTCTTACTTAGATATTAAAAAGATGGCCAAAGGTTTCAAGGACAAGTTGGGAGAAGGAGGCTATGGTTCTGTCTACAAAGGAAAGCTTAGAAGTGGTCATCTTGTAGCGATAAAAGTATTGGGCAAGCCCAAAGCCAATGGACAAGAATTTATCAATGAAGTTGCTACCATAGGAAGGATTCATCATGCTAATGTGGTTCAGCTAATTGGATATTGTGCAGAGAGATCTAAGAGAGCTCTTATATATGACTTCATGCCAAATGGATCTCTAGAAAAGTATATATTTTCTCAAGAAGGATATATACCATTGAGTTGTAAGCAAATGTATGAGATTTCTCTAGGAGTGGCTCGTGGGATTGAATATTTACATCGGGGTTGTGACATGCAAATTTTGCATTTTGATATCAAGCCTCACAACATTCTTCTTGATGAGAATTTTACTCCAAAAGTTTCCGACTTTGGGCTTGCAAAATTATATTCAACTGATGATAGCATTGTGACTTTGACTGCAGCAAGGGGGACAATGGGCTATATGGCTCCAGAGTTATTCTACAAAAACATTGGAGGCGTTTCATATAAAGCTGATGTTTACAGTTTTGGTATGTTGTTGATGGAAATGACTGGTAGGAGAAGGAATTTGAATGCCTTTGCTGATCATACAAGCCAAATTTACTTTCCTTCTTGGATTTATGATCAATTCAAAGAAGGAAGGGACATAGAAATGGGAGAGACTAATGAGGAGGAAGGGGAGATGGTGAAGAAGATGATAATAGTGGCTTTGTGGTGCATACAAATGAAGCCTAGTAACCGTCCTTCGATGAACAAAGTTGTAGAAGTGCTTGAAGGGAATGTTGAACAATTGCAGATGCCTCCCAAACCTTTTCTATGCCCACAAGAGATGCCAACTGAAGATCATGGAATTGACACAGCCATCAGGTGAATGCATAAATTCCATCACTTTGAATGTAAGTGAACCTTAAATGGTCTCATATCAAATGCTTCATATTTAAGTAAATTATAATGGTTGGTATCCTCTGTTGCTTATGTATTATTGAGGCCGCCTTATTAAACATATGATGGGGAAACTATATGTGCATCATTAGATTAAATTTTTGTATGAAAACTTAGTATTTCGTTTAGATAGCTTCCTTTGGATTGCATTTCAATTTTTCATGAAAGATTTTAGTCAAAACTAGCTTGATTGGAGCTACGCAAGTATAAATTTTTGTTTAATTTGGATTCATTTGTCATTGTTTAGAAATATTGCTTTGACATTGTACAATAACACCTAAAATTTTTAATTGTAAGTTATGGCATTTACAATAAAGAGAAATAAATTAAATACACAGAATATAATTTAAACGTGATTCGTCAATATGGTTACATTCATAGAGGGAAGGAAAGCAAATCCACTACTTGGAATAAAAATTGCAGAACTTTGAACATCTGAACTTAACTAGTCTACAATAAAAGCTCTAACAAAAAAATATGACATGTACCTCTAAAACTTTGGATCAGATGTGTTGCCTCAGACCTCTGCATGGGCCTAGGTGAAGCATGATTTGGCTTTTTACTCTAATTTTCAACTTCAACCCTCCACCTCCATAAAAAGCCCCTTATAGTAATTTTGAATGTGTAGTAAAAATATAAGACATCACAAAAAAAGCTTTCACCTTAAACCAAAAAAGTAAGTTGGAAAAAATAAAGATTAATTTTCCATAAAAAAAAAAAAAAAAAAATCTTTTAAAAGATCAGCATTTTATAGGATGATAATATCTAATAAAATATTTAGTTACATTTTTTTCTTTTTAACCACATTAATCCTTGGAAATTTGTACAGATTTACGGGTCTTGCTTTGCTTAGCTAGTTGATTACACTTTTTTTCTACAGTAGTTAGCTGATTTCACTTTTTTTTCTTCTTCTTGCACTGTGTCTGTACTGGACTCTCCAACACCACTAACGCCTTGTTTGTTTCGGTAGAATTTTTTTTTTTAAATATTTATTTTTTAGTTTTTAGGATAATGAAAAATGAAAAATAAATTTATTTAAATGAATATTATTTTTTAGTTTTAAAAAGTGTAAATTATTTTGGAATTAAAGTTTTAACAATTCCATCCCAATCACTCTACTAATATGATTTTTTTCAATAATAACCTATATTCAAATATTTAAGAGAAGAATTATTTGAATTTTCAAAACAACACTAGTGAGTTCAAAAAACGTCCAAAAATAATAATTATTATAGCAATACTCTCTGCGGTGTAGTGTGGTATAATTTGATGATAAAATTATAACCAAATTGTGGATGGTGACAAATTTATTATCAGTAATCAAATTGCAGATTAGGCAGTTTTACTTGTTAGTTAATTGAAGAATAATTTTAAACAATTATCAAACGTATGCAAAAAATATATAACACTATTTTGCATAATATTTTGTATACATATAATACTAATTTGAAACAAATTCTACATCTCAAATATCACTCACATTTAATTTTAATTTTATATTACATTGGAAATAAATAAATATATATTATGTATATACGTATTAACTATGGCAGAGGGTAAGGCTGTAATTCGCTAAAACTGCCCAATTCTCACCATTTCATCTACTAACTACGGATTAAACTTTGAAATTTATATTCGCCTTCAAAACCACTCTGTTATAGTTAATACATACATTTTTTCAATTCTTAATGAAATATCAAAGTAAAAATGAGTGTGAGAGAGATTTATGTGAAATTTATTACAAATTAGTAGTTATATTTATGAAAAATATATGTAAAATTAGTTTGTATTATGTATATGAAATATATTATGCAACTTAGTGTTATATATTATGCAAATAATTGATAATTGTTTAAAAATATTCTTCAATAAACTAGCAAATTGAAAACGCTCCAAACTGCCCAAACCTTGATCTGATTATTTGCCAATCTACTATTCACGGTTTGAGTTATAATTTTACTCTCAAACCAACTAAACTACATCGTGGACACTCCTAGTAGAAGGGGAGGATTTCATAGATGGATTATAAATTTGAAATTAATATCAAATTAACTAGCAATTACCAAGTGAATCGGTGCAAATTAAACAATTTTTGCTAAATAAACAATATTTTGCATAAACTTACTCTCCATTCTATTCATGTAATGAAAGATTTTCATTTCTTATCTAATGGTTATGAAAAATGAATGTAAAATTATAGTTATTTTAACAATAATATTTGGTCTACACAAAATCCTTAGCCCGACTATGCCCAAATTACGTGGCACCAACAAAAGCAAAAAAAGACCCACGTATTTCTTTGCTCTGTTTGTCTACACCAGCAGTTCTCTCTCCCTCTTTTCTCTCTTTCTCTTAAACAAACAGTGGTCTCTCTCTCTCTCTCTCTCTCTCTCTCCTCTCTCAAATATGAATTGTGAAGAAAAAAAGAAGGGAATGGGTAGAGGTGTAAATTTGACCTGACCCAAGCTCAAACAGGCCCATGTTGGGCCTCGTAAGCTCTCGCCAAAATTCAGGCCGGCCCACGGGCCAAAAAATTAAGCCCAAGCCTAGGCCCGGGGGATATTTGGGCCTTGGGCTGGCTAGTGGGCCTGCGCTCGAGCTTGGGCTCAACTTGAACATTTTTTTCTATTTTGTTATTTTTTTTCACCAAAAGTTTTATTTTTTTGCACCAAAAATGACATTGGACCTCGGCCAGGACCATTTGTCAGGCCGGGCTTCAAAATGATGGCCCAAGCGCACTGTCCCAAGCTGGGCTCGAGTCTAATTGGATCAGGCCCATCTCGGGCCGCACACGAGCCACGGGCCATTTTTACACTCTTAAGAATAGGTGATTGGAGAACTGACCTCTACACCATCACCGTCACTTCTCCACCAACCACCATGAACCACCTACCCTCTTTCATGAACCTCGTCATTGCAAGTCGAACCCCATTTTCTGCTATTGTAGATCGCGAGTCATTGCACTAGACTGAGAAACAAGAATGGTAGGACATGGTGGGTTCAAAAGCACCATGTTCACTCTCTTTCTTTAAAACTCTAGTGATCAAAACCCACAAGACCTCCATTTTGACACAAACTCCACATCTTTTCACCCACATTTTTCCCCCTCTCCTCCCCTTCCCCTCCACACACAAAAACTACCTTTTTTTTCTTTTTGCTCTAACCTAGTTTGTAGAAGCAGAACCACTACTCTCAACTGAACTTAGTAAGAAAACAGAGATGGGTTGTGTTGCCTCCAAAATAGAGATTTCATCACCTAAAATAATTTAAATTTAAAGAAATATTTTATCCACAATTCTGATAGTTACATCCACACCACTCTGTTTTCTTATTCTTCTATTAATCTCTTGGCTCTTGCTCACATTAAAATCAAAGGAAAAGGAAGGTAAAAGAGGCTGAGAGCAATTGAAGTCGAGAGCGAGAGAGAGAGAGAGAGAGAGAGAGGGGTGGTCGGTAGTGGATGGTAGTTGTGTTGGAAATTAATCAACTTGTTTGGTTTTAAAACTCAAGATTCACTTTTCAAAAAATTGAAATTTTTTATGTTTCATGTTTTTTTTTTTTTTTACTTAATTTTTTTAATTTTTAGATACAACTAATATAAATACACTTAAAAAGTATAATATTTGTGAAAAAAATCTTTAAAAAATTCACTAAATACCAAAAATATAAAAAATAAAATAAAATAAAAATTCAGTACATTTTTCAGATTCTTGTGTATTTATTGATTTTTTAAAATATTTTTTTACAAATATTTTACTTTTTAAATATATCTAAGTAAGGTGCATATAAAAAAGTAAAAAAAAAATACTTACAATTTTTAAAACATTCACTAAAAATAAAAATTTAAAAAAAAATACGAAAAACAAGAAACTCAATTTTCAGAAAATTGAATTCAAAAAATTGAAACCAAACACAGTGAATGATTTTTCAACAACTTTAACTCTAAATTAAAGTGGAACCGAACAACCCATTGAGGTGGGTCCGAGTGGTTTTGTATTTTCTTAAGTAAGAAGATTACAATATAAAAATGATGGGCCAAAACTATTAAGTTATGAATGAGAATTGTTTCATAAAGTGGGCATCAATAAAATTGGGCTTAGATTTCGAGTTAGTCTTGGTTTGGATTGAGCCTAGGCTTGTGCTTGTGCTTGTGCTTGTGCATACGCTAGGTTTGGTCTTAGACTTTAACTTGTACTTAATCCTAAGCTTGGGCTAAGCTATACCGTGTTGGGCTTAGCTTATGCATGTGTTTGAGATTCGACTTGGAGCATTACGTGCTTGTCATATAGATCGATTTCGGTGATCAGACGAAGAAGAGAAATAGAGGATGCCCTGAGAGTGAAGCTAGGGCTTCTAATCAGATATTCGAGAGATTTTGATTTCTTCGGAGTGTACGATGGACATGGAGGCTCACGTGTCGCGCACGCTTGTCGTGACCGGTTACACCGATTACTAGTGAAAGAGATTGAAGAAGAGGAAGAAGATGGAGTGGAAATGACATCGTTAGATTGGAAGAAGGTGATAGTGGGGTGTTTTAAAAAGATGGATGAGGAAGTGTGTGATTATGGAAGGGCGCCGAAGAGTACAGCGGTGTTGTTGGTGGTGACGGTAGGTTCGACGGCGGTGGTGGTGGTGGTGGGAGAGGAGGAGGTTGTGGTTGTGACTTGCGGCGATTCGAGAGTTGTGCTGTCTCGAGGAGGTGTTGCAATATCTCTATCCGATGATCATAAGGTAATTTGAAGTAGTATAATTTTGATCTTAATAGAGATCATAATTTTATAATATTTATTAAAATTTAAAACTTGTAAAATTTGTTAATGTGATTACGAATGAGAGATTTTTATTCATTGAATGAGTCATGATCTTAATTATGTAAGTTTTAAGAAAAATGAAGAACGCTAATTTATGTAGTTGAGCACATTGTGTGTATGCCCACAAACCAAAATGTCAGTCAGTTACATTATATTTGATTCACTCAAATAATTTACATACACGAAAACACCTATATTTATAGGTGAAGAATACGATCATATCTTGTAATTATAGGGATTAAGCCTAATCAATGATCCAAATTCAAGCCACAAATCATGCATTTGATTTGTGTAAATTGAATAATCAATTAATCTGTAAGGACAGATTGCATCAATAACTCTAAACCCATAAACTTATCAAGATATCAATATATTGGTTTTGATGAATCAAACGTCCTATATATTTATTTTTTTTTAAAGATCTATTTTAATCTCCCACTTATTTCACAATTCTAGACTATTTTTGTTGATATGATCATTTTTTTGCACAGCCTAATAGACCTGATGAGCTGGAGAGAATCGAAGGTGCTGGTGGAAGGGTTATAAACTGGAATGGGCGTCGAGTCTTTTGAGTTCTTGCTATATCGAGATCTATAGGTATATAAAACGTTGTTATGATTTACAGATTTAGTTTACGATTTCATTGATACATAGATCATACATGTTTCCCAACAAATTAACCAAAAACTAATTTTGTGATTTTGAGTGGTTGATTGCTTTAGATTAGGTAAATTGGATTGTCTTCTTGGTGTCCATTTAACATTTGTGTTCTCCATGTAATTAGCTCTCTGTGTTTGAGCTGCTTTTTGTAAACCCTGCCTAGAAATAACTGTTATTGAGCTGATTCTTTGAAAAATCATGATTGAGTTTTATAGCATTTAAATCGGTTGTATCAGCTATGAACCAATCGTATTGGTTGTGAATTGAATCATGCATTGCCTATGAACATACATATTACAAATCAGCTGATATGCATGTCATTTTTATTCTCATTGATATAACAGAGTATATGTCACGACCCAAACCTGCCCCTATAGGTTTAGCATCGTAACCGGCCAGTAATCCTGAGATTACCGAAGGCCTCTTGTCAATAATCAAATAAAAAAGGGTTAACGGAAGCTCATATACAAATTTCACATCCATAGAGCTGTGCAGACATACATGGGACAGAAAATTTAAAACTTAATTTACAAGTTTGTGACATCAACCTCGCGTCACCATATATATAGATACACAAAAGATATGCTCAGCCAATAACAGAAGAAATACAAAAACAAGTCTTAAACTGGACCACTTCTCAAATAGGAACCTCCTTAGGAGGCACAGTGGATAGCTAACAAAACAAAACTCCAGGCAATCAACTCTGAGCTTGGTCACGCACCTGGTCACCTACATATATAAATAATACGGTGAGTTGGAACCTAGTGAATAACAATAGAGTAAAGGGTTTACGAATGATGTCCAAAACAGATTTAGAAATCAGAGTTCATATCAGAAACAGATTCAGATTCACATACTTATCCAAAAGTCATAAGCAGTTATATATGGTACATCTATTAGCTATCAGATCAAATTGGTCCTGAGACCCACATGTATAGCCGGTACCGACGACCATAAAGGTCAAAACCTTGTGCACAAGTAGCAATGATATTGTATCCCTCAGGTGAGGGCCACGTGAACATAGACCACATTATTGTTTGCCCCAAGCAAGGGCCATATGATCATAAGCCACGGTATTGTTTCCCCCGGGCGAGGGCCACGTGCATATTGGCCACAGTATTGTTTCCCTCGAGCGAGGGCTACGTCAGCAAATGATGCCTATGGGGAAATGGTTTTTGGAAATACTCTTCTGATCCTGGGGAACGCTCGTGATCCACCGATAGGCACCTAAAAGGAAATAAACACTCCGGTGGGGGGTGCCGGAATTAGCACTCCGACGGACAAGTCAGTCTCTCGTTCTAGATTACTTGTATTCTAAGTTAAACACCACAATTATTACATACCTCTTTATGGCTGATGTCTCTTCTATTTATATCTTTTCTTCTTTGGGCCTTGGGATTAGTTCCAAATCCAACCTCCTATTCGGCATATTTTGTAATAAACCGATCTTCACTCGGCTCCTTGCTTAATCGACTATCTAGCCGAATAAGGTTGGGTCCGAGTTTCCGTGGCAATGGCCGAATATTTCGAATCTTGATTCTTCAATGTTCGACTCTCCGAAATCTCTACGACTCCCAATATTCGGCCCCCACAATCGCCCTCCAAGCACTCCACTAGCGGCAGTTGGCCGGAGTGTTTGGCTTTGAACTCGAAGAGTCAGAGCCGAAAATCGGCAGCTGACCGTATTCCAACGCGAATGTCTGTCCACACGCTTCTCGGTTATCATTTCAACTTCCCGTCTCTTCGTACACTCTCATTTATTGTGATTTAAAATTTCGACGTCTTTTCAAATAGATACACGCTTTTAGACGCCCGTCGCTGGATTGCCTTCCGAACTACCTCTGCGACCTCCTACTCTTCTCTACCTCCTTCGCCACTTATAAGTTCTCTCCTTCTTTGCTTTGAATTTCTTTCCTTGCTTTTTTCTTTGGCTTAGCATAATCATATTAGCTGGGGAGAATGGCGAAACATTTAAAAGATCTCCTCTCACCGGATCGAATTTCTGGCTTCCGATGACATTTTTCCATCCTTGATGACGTCCGTCTGTCTTTTGTGGCAGACGACACCCTTGATATGGAGAGGGTTGATGTAACAACCCTCACCACTGTTTACTGATAACACTGCTGATTAGTGTTAATCTACGATTAAGCATGTTAATTGACTGACTGACTGAAATACTGAACTGATCGATTGAATGTGCTAGTTTAAATGCATATCTATCTGTTGACTGTTAAATTATCTATTCATGTTTTATGCTTTAAACTGCAGATTGGAGGCCTTATCGGCAACTGAATCTGAAATGGATTAATGTTTTATGCTAATTAGGATTTATGTGATTTTATGGTATATTTAATTGAAATGTGATTCTATATGATTAAATTAGATTAAATAAGCTAAATTACATAAGTTAGGCCATTTTACTAATTTGCCATCTAGTGGACTTAGCTAGGCTATTGTTTAGTCTTCAATTACATACGTTGGCATCACTTTTCGTCAGCCATTTTCTTGAGACAAACCGACTAAGAGAGAAGAGAGGGAGAGAGTGAGAGAAATTGAGTTCCATCTTGTGAATTGCTTGGTAAATTAAAGAAACTGAAGGTTGATTTCATAGTTGAGCTTCCTACACTTGATATTCAAGGTCTAAGGTAGAGAATCCACCTTCTTAAACTTGTCTTTAAGTTAGTTCTTGCTTGATTCTTGTTATATTGAAAATTGGAGTCAAAATTAGCTTAACATGTTGAATTGAATAGGAATTCATGCATGCATGTTGCCATTCTTGAGTTTTGAGGATTTTTGTCCATGGAATTCCACATGCATGTTCATATTATAGTTCTAGTTCATGAATTCCTCATGATTTTGAAAGGATTGGCTCATTTGTTCTTGTAATAAAAGTCTTGAGGTTGATTAAATCCATGCATGTTATGTTTTACATCATGTTCATGAGATTGGTTTGAAGTTGTGTTTAATTGAACTACCTTTGCGCTTTGATTTTACAAATTGAGCTTTGAATCATGTTATATTATGAGTTTACAAGAGTTTTCCAGAAAATTGGCCCAAGAGGATCGAATTTGGTGTTTTAAAACTTGGTTTTGAGCTTGAGGTTCGAATCTGGAATTTCCAGAATTTGGACTTCCGCTCGAGCGGGGTTACCGGCGCTCGAGCGGGAAAATCGTGTTCCCAGCACTTTCATTTGTTTTACAGTTCGCTCGAGCGGAAGAATGTACGCTCGAGCGGGGAGTTGTGTCACACGCTCGAGCAAGTGTCGAGCGCCCATCGAGCGTGATTTTCACCCATCCAGTACTTTTGCCACGTTTTGCAGACCGCTCAAGCGGGAAGGTTTACGCTCGAGCGTAGAATTTTGTTTGCATGTCCGCTCGAGCGGGGAAACCCACGCTCGAGCGGGACCTCTGTTTTCTGAAAATCTTGAAAATGTTTTCTAAGTGCATCCTTGCATCCTCATTTCATCCTAGGCATTCTTAGGCCTAGTTTAAGGCATCTTAATGAGGATATTGATGTAGGACCACACCGAGTCGAGTTAGGGATTAAGTTATTATTTCCCAACTGTACAGCTTAGTGTGTGTTCATTCTGTAACTGTGTAGGGTTGGCATCCGGAGACGCGCTCTAGCTTATCTGTAGCTCAGAACTCCGTGAGTAACAATGTTGTAAAGATATGTTCAAAAATGATTATCTTCTGAACAA
The DNA here is from genome assembly GCF_055761805.1 of Camellia sinensis. NCBI lineage: Eukaryota > Viridiplantae > Streptophyta > Magnoliopsida > Ericales > Theaceae > Camellia > Camellia sinensis. Next base: position 17,686,050 of record NC_138968.1, read on the forward strand.
TTGAACTGTACTGTTTTCTGAAATGATACTATTGCTGAATGAATGATGTCCTATTTGTGAACTGTATTCGTGGCATCCATAGCAACCTACTGTTACTGTACTGTACTGCTACTGTCACAGAGATCTCTGTCGGTTCCCATGTTGGAACCATTACTGTTTACTAATATGATGGCCATCAACTGACTGTTCGGTCTGAAAAGACCTACTATACTGTTTTGCTATTGGATGTACCACATATGACTATTATAGTTTCTGAATGACTGTTATGGCCTGAAATATGAGCCACAAACTGAATGACTGATATACTGTTTAAATAATTGTTTTCAATATTGAAAGGACATTCATTCTTAACCTCTTTACGCATATGTTACTCACTGGGCTTTAGTTCACTGCTCATATATATATGTAGGTGTACAGGCATCGGACCGTTGCTAGGAGCGTCGGGATAAACTCCAGTTTTGTCAAGCCAACCTTTGTGCCTCACTTTGAGGTTCCAGAACTGTTCAAGCTGAGGCTGCTTGGGGTGTTTTAGATTTCCCCTTTTTGGCTCTGTTTGTTTATGATCTATATAGACTGAATGTTTTTGTACTGTACTGTCTTAATAAGGATTGGGTCCCTGTCCTGAATGATTGTATAGGTATGTAAATACTGTTTTATTCTGGATGCATATATGTTATGAAAATTCTTTTTGCATACAGACTGTCACAGCTCATTGGACATCTTTTAATTACTGTTTTGGCTTCCGCTAGCCCCTGTACTCTGTATTACTGCTAAGCAGGCCTTCGGTAATCTCGGATTACTGGCCGGTTACGGTGCTAAACCCATAGGGGCGGGTTTGGGTCATGACAGAGTGCTCTGATACCGGACCTCTGTTTTCTGAAAATCTTGAAAATGTTTTCTAAGTGCATCCTTGCATCCTCATTTCATCCTAGACATTCTTAGGCCTAGTTTAAGGCATCTTAATGAGGATATTGATGTAGGACCACACCGAGTCGAGTTAGGGATTAAGTTATTGTTTTCCAACTGTGTAGCTTAGTGTGTGTTCATTCTGTAACTGTATAGGGTTGGCATTCGGAGACGCGCTCTAGCTTATCTGTAGCCCAGAACTCTGTGAGTAACAATGTTATAAAGATATGTTCAAAAATGATTACCTTCTGAACAATTGAACTGTACTGTTTTCTGAAATAATACTGTTGCTGAATGAATGATGTCCTATTTGTGAACTGTATTCGTGGCATCCATAGCAACCTACTGTTACTATACTGTACTGCTACTGTCACAGAGATCTCTGTCGGTTCCCATGTTGGAACCACTACTGTTTACTGATATGATGGCCATCAACTGACTGTTCGGTCTGAAAAGACCTACTGTACTGTTTTGCTATTGGATGTACCACATATGACTATTATAGTTTCTGAATGACTATTATGGCCTGAAATATGAGCCACAAACTAAATGACTGATATACTGTTTAAATGACTGTTTTTAATATTGAAAGGGCATTCATTCTTAACCTCTTTACGCATATGTTATTCACTGGGCTTTAGCTCACTGCTCATATATATATATGTAGGTGTACAGGCACCGGACCGTTGCTAGGAGCGTCGGGATAAACTCCAGTTTTGTCAAGCCAACCTTTGTGCCTCACTTTGAGGTTCCAGAACTGTTTAAGCTGAGGCTGCTTGGGGTGTTTTAGATTTCCCCTTTTTGGCTCTGTTTGTTTATAATCTATATAGACTGAATGTTTTTGTACTGTACTGTCTTAATAGGGATTGGGTCCCTGTCCTGAATGCTTGTATAGGTATGTAAATACTGTTTTGTTCTGGATGCATATATGTTATGAAAAGTCTTTTTGCATGCTGACTGTCACAACTCATTGGACATCTTTTAATTACTGTTTTGGCTTCCGCCAACCCCTATACTCTGTATTACTGTATTACTGCTACGCAGGCCTTCGGGAATCTCGGATTACTGGCCGGTTATGGTGCTAAACCCATAGGGGCGGGTTTGGGTCGTGACAGTTGATGAAACCACAATCGTCTTCCCTCTTCTATCAATCGCAGAGGGCGGGGTCTGTTTCCCCTTTCACCCACTCCTTAGGGCCGTGCTTTGCCATTGGAAGTTAATCCCTTCGCAGCCCAACGTCAATTTCTTTAGGATTGTGATGGGGATTGTCGCACTAAACCACCGCCTTGGGCTTAACCTTGGCATCCCTGCTATTCGGCATTGCTACGCCTTGGCTAAGTCTTCTGGTCGGCACGGGCGTTATTTCCTTAGAGCCAAAGACATCGACCATCAACTAGTGACTATGTTTCCAGCTCTGGAAAGCGAGTCGATGATGTTATGGTCGTCGTCCAAGGAAACTGGGAATTCGGCGAAGGAGAGGATCGCCTTGATCATATTCCTAGACGGAGGGGTGAACCAGGTGGCCGAGTATCATCTTTTATTCATTTGTTAAATTTATAAAGCTTCATTTTTGGGACCTTATGGTTTTGCTTTTGCAGGGAACGATTTGAAGAAAATCTTGACCTCAACTGACGACGCCGTCCTTTCAGAAATCAAGATTGCGCTCAAGTACTTCGGCCGATAGAGTCTTCAAAAGCAAGGGAGGGCAGCCCACGTTTTGCTCCGCTACGAGCCGACTTATACAACCTTTTCGACGGCAGAAAATATCCCAATTTCGATTGGTAAGGAGTTTCTTGTCGCCCATATCTTGACTGACATCAAAAATTTGAGGCAAGTCGGTTGCGAGGAATCAGATTCGGAGCGATCGGAAATAGCTGAGACCGCCGAATCAGACGAAGCCGAAACAGAGGTTGATGAGGCTTTGAAATTAGCATTTGAGGAAGCCGACCTCAATTCGGCTGATAATCCGTCCACTTCGAGTCGAGAGGACCGTCCACTTGACGATATTTTTCAGGGTCTGGAGGATCTTGCCGGCGCGTACCCAGAAGATATGGCTGGGCTGAGCCTCATTAAGCTTGCCAAGAAAGCGAACGCGGAAAGGGTAGCTGCGCGGCGAAGGGCGGAGGAGATTCAGGCTGCCGAATCTCAGTCTCAGTCTCAGTCCTCCCTGACCGTTATTGAGGAAGTGACGGAAAAATGAGGAAGCACTGAAACGGAACCCTTGGTGCAGGCCAGTGTAGAAGCTGAGCAAAGGGTGGAGAAGCACCTGCCGATGTCGAGACCAGCTCAGAAGAAGATCGCGCCGACAAACAGCCTCGTTTGGAGAAATCAGATGCGATTGTACCTTTTGTTATTCAGCCGAAGATGAAAAATACACCGATCTTCTCCGTTGCTTCGGTAATCAAAGATCCAGCAGTTGCACTTAGTTTGGCAACGTCCATTTCACTGCCTGTTGATAAGGCGACTTTTTGGGCGGAGCCGGATCTGGTCGCAATCGCGTTGGCCGAGCAATCGGCTCTTTTGGTAGATATCTTGACTCTGTCTTTTCTCCTTACACATTATTTTGGTTTTGCAAACCGTCGGAAGGATAGCCGACATGGGCCGTCGCTATCATGATGCCGTGGAGCAGATTGGCCGTTTACAAGCGGAGGTTGAGGGCCAAAGGAGTAGGGCGCAGATCGAGGGCGCTCGTGCCGAGGCCGAGTTGGAGAAAGCCCGTAATGGTGAAGATTTGAGATCGGTCGCCGAGGAGAGGGCGAATGCGAGCGACCCGCGCTTAAATTGGCCTAGGAGGCGAATTCTAAATTGAAGGCTGAGTTGGAAGAGATGAAGGCGGCAAAGGAAACAGCTGACCTGAAGGCTTCCAGCGCATTTGATGCTGGGAAAAAATCTGCTTATGATGAATACGTAGACGAAGTCCCCAAGTTTGAGAATCGTGGCTTTAAACATGGCTGGCTCAAAATCCTTGCTGCCGCTAATGTGTCTTTGGCTGCACCAATTCCATATGAGCAAGTGGTGGTTGAGCCGCTGGAGTCTGATTCCGATGGCTGATTTCAAAGGCACTTGTTTTTTGTTTTAGGATTTGTGTGTATTTTTCAGCTTTTTACAGTTTTTTGCTTAGTAATTTTCATATGTAAAATGGTTACAATTTGTGCCCAATTTACTTAATGAAAATTCATTTTGTACCTCGCTGTTACTGATGAATGGAATTGCTTTGGGTCAAATGTGGTATAATTACCGACTAAATGATTAGGACGCTTTAAAATCCAAAAATTGGTGAATGAACTGGCTGCGGCACATATCGATCGGCATGAGGCCAGGGTACACGGCCGACTAGATTAATAAATCTGCCCTTACCCCAGCCAGTGCATGAACTTCAAAGGCATTGATCAAAAATTACCGTTTAGATAGTTAGGCCATTTTAAAAGCCAAAAATTGGTGAATGAATTGGCTGCGGCACATATCAATTGGCATGAGGCTAGGGTACGTGGCCGGCTAGATTAATAAATCTGCCCTTGCCCCAGCCAGTGCATGAACTTCAAAGGCATTGATCAAAAATTGCCGTTTAGATAGTTAGGCCATTTTAAAAGCCAAAAATTGGTGAATGAACTGGCTGCGGCACATATCGATTGGCATGAGGCCAAGGTACGCGGCCGGCTAGATTAATAAATCTGCCCCTGCCCCAACCAGTGCATGAACTTCAGAGGCATTGATCAAAAATTGCCGTTTAGATAGTTAGGCCGTTTTAATCACCAAAAATTGGTGAATGAACTGGCTACGGCACATATCGATCGGCATGAGGCCAGGGTACACGGCCAGCTAGATTAATAAATCTGCCCTTGCCCCAACCAGTGCATGAACTTCAAAGGCATTGATCAAAAATACCGTTTAGATAGTTAGGAGGTTTTAAAAGCCAAAAATTGGTGAACTGGCTGCGGCACATATCGATCGGCATGAGGCCAGGGTACGCGGCCGGCTAGATTAATAAATCTACCCTGTCGTTTGGAGAGTAGCGTTAATGAAATTGCCTCGGGGGCGCTGCAAGTATTAGAAACAAATAGGGGGTGGCTGTTTGCGCCAGTAACTTCGCTTACTGTGTTTTCAAGGCAACTTATTGCGAATGACAAATAGAATTTTCTTCAACAGCAGAGGCGAGGGTCGAACTTTGGCTGAGCTTGATACTGCGAAGAATCGCGGCAGAGAAGCCACCCGTGCGGGAAGTGGGGTGTCCAAAGAACGGGAAAAATGTCAGCCTCCAAGTCGTCGAAGCAGATCACCCCAAAAGGAGAAACAGCAACGGGGAAGCTCTCCGCGACCGCGACCGTTGAGTTTCACAATTTTCGTGGGGAACAAACCGATGACGGAGGCGGACTCCATTATCAGGGACCTAATGGTGGCGGTCAAATTTGCTCGACAGATTTTTCCACCGGAGGTGCAGCAGTCGATGGTTGGCCGACAAGATTTCGACGTCTTTCGAGAGGAAATCCACGGGGCGATGAAGGGGCTGTACACCACTTACGAAGTCGGCATGCGCCTGCATGCCGCGCGGCAGGAGATAGAGAAGATGGACGAAAGGGTCCGCAGTTCGGAGGTTCGAGTGGAGAAAGTCGAGCGCGAACTTAATGAGCTTAAGATGGCTAAAGCTGCCGAGCTGCACATGGCGGGTCGATCTAATCCAATCATGGACGAAAGGGTGACCCAACGGCTATTGAGTCATGCCATTGCCGATCGAGACACGGCTAGCATGTTTGCCATAGAAAATGCGAGATCCAAAGGTTATGAGCAAGGCTTTCATGCGAGCCGGAAGGTTGGGATCGACAAAATGAAGGAGAAGCTTACATAGGAGGTCTGCCGATGCGAGAATCGGGGATTTAAGCACGGTTGGATCACGGCACATCAGGCCGCAGAGGCTCTTCAAGCAAAGGGTGTCGATTCGGCGTTGCCGCGGTATCGACGCAATCATTTTCCCTTTTCCGCCTTTGAGGTTGAAAAGAGCGATGACGAGGGAGAGACCGCATAAAAACATTTGTTGTAATGTTCAAGCGCGGATTGCGTCGAAAATTATGTAATTACTTGTCAGATGAATAAAATGCTATGTTGTTAATATTCCTGTTGCCTTATAATTACTTGTCAAATTGCGTAATTATGTAATTCTTTGGCGTATATATGTTTGTATGTTTTGTCCTTTATTGGACAGAGATTGTTTGAATAAACGGTTTTAGTCGGCTCGTCCTAATGGAGCACGTCACTAAATATTTATTCAGTATGCTCGTTACATTGCCCAAAAACGGTGTTGATAAGAATCCGAATCCGGCATTTTCTTTAGGTATTTATTCGGCTCCAAGCTCAGGCTTGGATGATCTCATGCGCCGAAGGGGCTCCGAATCCAGAGACTTTGAGTGGCCAGTCGTGATATCCACGAAGGGCGCTCCGAATCCGGAGACTTTGATTGGCCGATCGTGATATCCACGAAAGGTGCTCCGAATCTGGAGGCTTTTTCAGCCCAACGGCATCATGCGCCGAAGGGGCTCCGAATCCAGAGACTTTGAGTGGCCGATCGTGATATCCACGAAGGGCGCTTCGAATCTGGAGACTTTGATTGGCCGATCGTGATATCCACGAAGAGCGCTCCAAATCCGGAGGCTTTTTCGGCCCAACGGCGTCATGCGCCGAAGGGGCTCCGAATCCGGAGACTTTGAGTGGCCAATCGTGATATCCACGAAGGGCGCTCCGAATCCGAAGACTTTGATTGGCCAATCGTGATATCCACAAAGGACACTCCGAATTTGGAGGTTTTTTCGGCCCAACGGCGTCATGCGCCGAAGGGGCTCCGAATCCAGAGACTTTGAGTGGCCGATCGTGATATCCACGAAGGGCACCCCGAATCCGGAGACTTTGATTGGCTGATCGTGATATCCACGAAGGGCGCTCCGAATCTGGAGGCTTTTCCAGCCCAACGGCGTCATACGCCAAAGGAGCTCTAAATCTGGAGACTTTGAGTGGCCGATCGTGATATCCATGAAGGGCACTCCAAATCCGGAGACTTTGATTGGCCGATCGTGATAACCACGAAGGGCACTCCGAATCCGGAGACTTTGATTGGCCGATCGTGATATCCCCGCTGATTGGACAATCCATCGCAATACAACTGCCAAATATCCCCAACATAAATCCTCCAGTTTGGCTTCGGTCGAATTTTGTCAGGCTTGAAGCCGGTCCGGACACCAGTGAATTCGGCGACAAAGTCGGCAAGCACCTACCCTTTGATTGAGGTTCAGGGTAGAAATTGAATATCGTATTGGCCAAGTTCCAGAGCCCACTTTGAAACACGTCCGGAAGTTTCTGCACTGCGTAGTACAGACCGGAGGGGATAGTCTGTTAGCACCCCAGTGCTATGACCCTAGAAGTAATGCATTAGTTTCCTCGCCGCCATGACTAGGGCTAGGATGAGCTTTTCCAGCGGAAGGTAGCATGTTTCGGCATCAACCATTGCCTTGCTCACATAATACACCGGCCGTTGCTCTCTCAGCTCTTCCTTTATCAACACGGCGCTGACGGTCCGGTCGAAAATTGGCAGATACATAATGAGCGGGTCACCAAGAGAGGGCGTTGCCAAGAGTGGTACTGAGTGGAGGTATGTCTTAAGGCCGTTGAAAGCGGCTTCGCATTCGGAGGACCATTCGAAAGCCTTGCCCTGCCGTAGTGTATGAAAGAATTGTCAACAACGATCTATGGAACGGCTGATGAACCTGTTGAGCGCGGCGACCATCCCCATTAACTTTTGCACCTCTTTTACTGATCGGGTGGAGCTGAGCTCTAGGATTGCTGTGATCTGCCTTGGGTTAGCTTCGATTCCTTGGTGATTGACGATATATCCCAAGAATTTGCCAGAGCCGATTCCAAAGGCACATTTGGAAGCGTTCAGCTTCATTCCATATTTGCGTAGGATGCCGAATGTTTCTTCAAGATCGGCTATATGATTCTGCTTTACCTTTGACTTGACCACCATATCGTCAATGTACATTTCCATTGTGCGACCGAGTTGCTTTTTGAACATGGTGGTGACTAGTCTCTGGTAGGTTGCCCCGGCGTTCTTCAGCCCAAAAGGCATAACCTTATAGCAGTAGGTTCCTCTTGGGGTGATGAATGCGGTTTTCTCTTGGTCCTCCGGATGTATGGCAATTTGATGGTAGCCTCTGTAAGCATCGAGGAAACTCATGCGCTGATGGCGTGCTGCAGCATCTACCAGTTGGTCTATCCTTGGGAGAGGAAAACAGTCTTTGGGGCAGGCTTTGTTTAGGTTCGTGAAATCAACGCAGACTCATCATGTACCGTTCTTCTTCTTCACAACTATAGTATTAGAGAGCTATGTGGGGTAGGTAACTTCCCTGATTGTCCCTGCATCAAGCAGCCGGTCAACCTCTTCAATCACGGCGGTAGTGTGCTCTGCGGCAGATCGCCGGCTTTTCTGAACGATCGGCTTGCACTTAGGGTCAACATTCAAACGATGCTCGAAAACAGTTGGGTCGACGCCCGGCATTTCATATGGAGTCCATGCAAATACATCAAGATTATCGAGCAGGAAGGATACTAGCTGCTGTCTATCGGCTTGATTCAGGGAGGCGCCGACCATGAAGAATCTCTCTGGATTGCCGTCAATCTCAACTCGGTCTAAGTCTTCTGTGGCTTTCTCATTCGAGAGCCGCCCGACATCGTCGAGGCTTTCACGATCCATCACCTTGATGGAATTAACTTACAAATCCTTTGGCGTCTTTCCGGAGAGAAGATAGCATACTTGTGCCAATTGTTGGGAACCACGGATCTGCTCGATGCCGTATTCTATCGGAAAGCGTAGAAACTGATGATAGGTGCTTGGGACAACCCACATAGTATGCAACCAAGTTCGCCCCATGATGAGATTGTACGGCGAAGGCAGCCTGACGACCAAGAATTCCACATCCACTGTTCGGACGGGTAGTATGATTTTCCCCAATGGATATTCTGGATTTGCGTTGAAGCTGAATAATGGATAAGGAACCGGAGACAAGTCTGATTCGTTTAAGCCAAGTTTGATGAAGGTCTTGTAATACATAACCTCAGAAGTACTTCCCTGGTCTATGAGAACGCGCTCGATAGTAAATCGGTTGACACGTAGTTCGATGACCAGTGGATCAATGTGGGAGATTGTTATGCCGATAAGATCAGAATCGTCAAAGGTGATACTCAGAGCTTCATACGGCCGTTTCACCGGCGTGAGTTGCTTTTGCGATGCAGGGTGTGTTTGAATTGTATACACAGCTGAGGGCGTTGGCAAGCTGTATATCATATGGATGACTGCAAGCGGAGGTCTCTGGTTACGCACATTTGGGCATGGTGCTGGGGCTGAACATCTCGGGCCAACTCCTGAAGGTCTTTCATGGCATAGCTACTGTCACGATCGTGATCTTCACGATATTCACACCGTCTATCCCTTCTTGTCGTGTCGGGAGGTGCCACCGCTTCTGATGGCCTGGTGTAGAACGAGAGGGCCCACTTTATATGCAGACTTTCTTCGGAGGAACTGGAAACTTCAGATCGTCCATTCTTCTTGGGATCCGAGGATAATAAGTCGGAGCTGCTATCGGTGTCTTCAAGCCTGGCTCGAGGTCGTCGATCACCTGCTTTCAAAGGTCGCTTAGGATTTTGGGGCACGGCTTGTTTGGATTTTGCTACCTCCAAAGCCAAATCCTGATGGAGGCGCTCGTTCTCATCGATCAAGCTTTCCAACCTCTGCTCATTTTGCTTTGCCTGCTCCATGATCGCTTGCATTGCCTCATGGTCTGGAGTCGAAGGTGAGGCAAAGTTCAAAACGCGTCTTGCTGGGATAAGCTCCGGTCCGTGCGTGTTTGTTGGAGTAAAAATGTCTACCTGCGTGTTTTCATCAGTGACTATTAGAGGGTCCTCCGTTACGTCTGCCATGGATATGCTTGAGTATTCCCACAGACGGTGCCAATTGTGGGGAAGTGGTTTTTGGAAATACTCTTCTAATCCTGGGGGACGCTCGTGATCCACCGATAGGCACCTGAAAGGAAATAAACACTCCGGTCGGGGGTGCCGGAATTAGCACTCCGAAGGACAAGTCAGTCTCTCGTTCTAGATTACTTGTATTCTAAGTTAAACACCACAATTATCACATACCTCTTTCTGGCTGATGTCTCTTCTATTTATATCTTTTCTTCTTTGGGCCTCAGGATTAGTTCCAAATCCAACCTCCTATTTGGCATATTTTGTAATAAACCGATCTTCACTCGGCCCCTTGCTTAATCGACTATCTAGCCGAATAAGGTTGGGTCCGAGTTTCCGTGGCAATGGCCGAATATTTCGAATCTTGATTCTTCAATGTTCGACTCTCCAGAATCTCTACGACTCCCAATATTCGGCCCCCACAATGCCATAAATGCATTTCAGAATATTGGACATTCATTCATGATTCACAAAATAGCATTTCATAAACCATATCATATCTTATCATTTTGAAATTATTTATAATCAAATATAGCTTTACAGAGTTATTACTCACAGATAGTTCTGGTATCAGAATAGTCAGAACAGACGGATCAGACAGTCTATAGCGCGTGACCTACACAAACACATAGTGGATACACATTGAAACACACGCTCGAAAAACACTTAACTCATTCTAGGTGTGTTTCTAATCTTTGTCCTCATTATTATGTCTTAATTAATGCTTAGAAATGCCTAAGATACAATGAGGATGCCAAAATGTAAATTGAAACACTTAGTCAAATTTTCAAAAATAGGACAGTTCGCTCGAACGCAACTTTGGTCGCTCAAGCAGACCCCTTGGTCTGCAAAACTTCTAAGTGCTCTCATTTTACGCTCGAGCGAAGGGCTTAGTCGGTCGAGCCAATAAGGAAAACAAAGGGTGGTTGCTCGAGCGCAGGTTCCGTTGTTCGAGCCTAGGCCCATGACTACAAAAGTATTGGGAGCTCGAATTTTACGCTCAAGACAACTCTTGGTCGCTTAAGCCAAGGTGCAAAACAAATTGTGGTCGTTCGAGGGCAGATTCTGTCGCCCGAGTCAACCCCCAAACTCTACAAAAGTACTGGGAGCTTGCATTTTTCGCTCGAGTGCAACTCTCACTGCTCATACGAGAAGTGTGAATTCTGAAATTCCAGATTGCTCTCTAAGCTCCAAAACTCAAATTCAAAGCTTCAAAACGCATCCCTTGGGCCCAAAACTTGAGAAAACACGTCTAAACTTAAAAAGCAACATGAATTAAAGATCATTTCACAAAATCAAGGCCCAAAAGCATGCCAATTGTTCAAAATCAAACTTGAAATTGTGAAAACATAATATGCATGCAATAGTATGAACTCTAACCTTCCAAAACATGATCAAATAAGGTAAAATGACATAGAATGTGACGAATTCTCAAAACCAAACTAGAATTACCACATGCATGAAAGAATTCTTTTGAAAATAACTTTAAAACTTCATGAATGCACATGCATGCATGAATTGGTTCCCAATTCCATTCTTTTAGCTCAATTCCCATGCTAATTCACCTATTACACTTGATTTCATGTACTTAACAACTCAATTACATAACTAAAGAGTTGAAGTCTTACCTTTAAGTCTTAATTTGCAAGAATTCCAAGTTGCTATTCCCAAATTTCAAGTCTTTAGCTCAAGTTCAAGCTAATTCCTCAATCTTCCTCTTTTTGGTCTCAATCTCTAGCTCTCCCTCTCTCTCACGTTTTAGTGTTAAAAGAAATGAAGGTGAGATGATTCTAAAGTGTACACATAAGCCTTATATAGGTCAATTAGTGAAGTTTAATTAAACTAGGTTTAAGACTAATCTATTGGCATTATTATATTCTAATAATTTGATTCCGAATCAAATTTTAATTAAACCTACCATAAAATTCTAAAAATCTCAAATTACACATAGCCTAGACAATTTCATGATCGAATGTCGACTAGGCCTTCAATTCGCATACCGAAACAAAAACACAGACAGATATTTCTACCATGAATAGATATAAACACAATTAACCCATAGCACATGCAATTAACTCAAAACTTCATTTTAATTACTGATTAAGCATTCTTAAATAAGGTTTAGTAGCTTATCACAGGTCGGGGTTGTTACAGTATATTGACATCGAAAGAAACAAATGGGTATGCCAATATTTAGAAGTGGACTGTCATATATCACCTTTTTTTTCCCCATCATTTTATGTCACCAAATTACACGACAATGAGAGAAGGCAATGTTTATGCCAATACCCTCACAAAGTTTGAAGCTAAGCAACCGGAGGACTTGCTTGTAATGAATGACCCTACAACGGAGATACGCAGCCTCTTGGTTACGAACATCCTAGGAATTTTGAGAGAGAGGGGTTAACCTTCTTCCCTCCTTTTTTATTTCCGATGTACCTGTAAATAAAATAAAAAAAGATTACATGAGAAGATGTTATGTGTTTTCATTAATTTCTTAATAATTATCTCCAAACGGGAGAATTAATCATAAGAATTCATGTTAATAGGCGATATAAAATGGTGACAAACAACTGGTAACATATTTTTTATCTCTATTTAGAACCATGCCAACATCCAAATCTCTATTTTAGAAAATATTCATGTTAAACATTTAGGTTAGGCATTGCATTCAATTTCTCATCTATTTTTCATTTTGTGAAATCTTTTGTGCACTTAAATTGGTTTTATTGAATATTGAGTTCATGTTGGGCATTGCCATAGACCATAGCAAATCACTAATCCATTTCACCATTGTTTCTAGATACTTTTTGGTGCTTTGTAGAAATGTAAACACTTAACAATATTTCTAAATTATGAACCATTGATTCAGGGGATCACTACTTCAAACCATTTGTAATACCGAAACCAAAAGTCAGAGTGAGCAGAAGAACTAGTACAGATGAATTTCTGATTCTCGCAACTGACAGCTTATGGGACGTGGTGTCAAACAACTTTGCATGCTAGGTCGTCAAGAGATGTCTAGATAGCAAAATGAAGAGGAGAAGACTTAACGAAAGCAGATTCAGTGAGGGCGTAAATGAAAGCCATGCTGTTGAGGCAGCTGCAGTACTAACCGAGCTAGAGATGGCTCGGGGAGCAAAGATAATATCAGTGCGGTGGTGGTGGTGGTGGAATTGAATAATTCTGGCAAATGCAGAGTGTGATGAGAGTGATATGTATGTATCTCTATATTCATTCATTCTTTCATTCACCCTTTTGTCAGGGCATTTCTCAGTTTTGAACACTAATGCTGTGTTTGGTTGGGGGATTTGAGGAGAGATTTGGAAATAGAAATAGTAAAGGTAGGTGAAATGTGAATAAAACATACCTATATTTCACCTAGTTTCACACACATTTTTCCTTTTTCTTTCCAAATCTCTTCCCAAATCCCCGAACCAAACACAGCGTAAAGATTTCTTGATTTTGTTTAGATTAAAGAGTGGTGTTCAATTCTGTGATTGAATTATATGTACATAAAATAACTGTTAGTCAAATGGATGATTTATTTCGATTCATTGGTTAGTCTCAAGCTAATTCAAACCAACTCAAGAGCTGACTATATATATGTGTTGCGGAATAAATTTCAATCACAAATAATAGTGAGAAATTACACACAAGAAACCAGACACATATTTGCACGGTTTGACAAGATTATTTATTATGTTCACGGTTCATACTAGTTTTATTATACTGGAAAAAGTGAAGAGTACAATGTGTATGTAGATAGCAATATATATAATAGGATCTACATATACAGATTTGTAGCATAATATATATGCTAGGCTTTTTAACTCATTTTTTTCATTCTTTTTGTGTATTTTTCTAAAAATATCATTTTTAAAATTTTAGTGTAAAATATGTGAAAAGTAAAACATTGTTATTATTTAAAAATGCATAAGAGACCAAAACAAAAACAAAAACAAAAATAATAATAATAATAATTCGTCACTTGGGCCGCAACAGGAGCAGTAATGGATTGAATACTTGAATTCAAGTCCTACACTGCATATTAAAAAGTCCATCGACTGTTCAAATTAGTGTTTGGGCTTGTGTAGGGGGTGGACCTGGCCAGGCTGGGTCTGATTCAGACCGGGCCATATTATACAATAACATTTCAGTTGGGATCAAGGCTATGCTTTATTTTTAAGCCCGTCTAAAAACAAATAAAAAATTCAAAATCTATTCATTTGACTTGGATATTATTTAATATTTTTTATATATTTTAAAATCAAAAATATAATTAGTTTAGTGGTTTAAAGTCTGTTTAACCTATTCAAACTTAGTAGTTTAAATTTTCTAACCAATTCTCTTACATGACTAGTAATACATAATATATGTTTATAAGAAAAGAAAGCTAAATAATGTAAAACATATAAATAAAATGTATATATATATATATATATATCTATAAAAACGTATTGTTTGTCCAATATTATTTGTGGGTGGGCCTAGCCAGGCTAAGCTTGAAGTACTTTTCCAACTTGACCCACATAATAATTAGGCATAAAAAATTGGACTTATTATGGGCCGATCTTCCTTTTAGAACTTATTACACATTAGGTCATGACTTTTTATGTACACATACATGACCCATTTATTGTTTTTCTTTTTTATCCTTGAGTGTTTTGTATTATCCTAAATAATATTTTGTTCTCTCTCTTCCTCCACCATTTGTGCCTACTCTCTCTCACACACAGAGAAAACTCTTCTCTTTCTCTCTCTACCATTTCTCTAAACAGTTTCATACCACCGCTACCACCATCACCGAACCACCACCGTTGCCATGGTTACCTTTAATGTCGATCACTTCAATCACCGCCGTCTTCCATCACCTTCAACGCCGCTTGCCTCAATCACCATTGTCCTTTGTCGCCTTCAACGACGCTCAACTCAACCATAAACGTCATCCTCCTCCTCCTTCATCATCATCATCCTCCTTTCTCGCCGTCATCGTCTCCCTCCCTCGCCGTCTTCGTTGCTCTCTTTACACTAGCCCTCCTCTCTCGTTGCCATCACCGATGTTGTCACCATCCTTCTCTTCCATCATCGGTCCACTATATTTGGCACCCCTGCCACCATCATTCTTCACCACATATCTATTATTTTCTACCCTGATCTTCACTGAAATCTTTAAATTTGGCTATTTCCAACGCTGATCGACTACTTCGACATGCCAATCTAGTATTATAACCCTCGTCAACGTTGAGTTTCTCTGCGTATAAAAATTGAAAGAACCAGCCTGAATAAAGTCATCAGTGATAAATTTATCACTTTTATGAATGTGCATTTTTTTAATCTATATATAAATTTTTGTAGGCATAATCTGGTATTTGATTACTGTGCTTCATGATAAAATGTTGTGATGCCCCCCTCTCTCTCTCTCTAAAAAATTAAATTTTCCATCTGTAAATTTTTTAACAAATGTACCAGTGATAAATTTATCATTGATGAATTGATACAGTGATAAATTTATCATTAGAAAGAGAACAAAGAGCATATGGCAAAGGTAAGACTATGTTGGTCTACGACACAGAGGAAAAATATTTTCTGGTATGTCCTTTCATTTTCTTCTTCATCCTCTTCGTTTCTCTCATTTTTCTTCTTTTCCTTCTTCTATTCTTTTGTCGCCATCAGATCTAAGAAAGTAGTGATGGTAGTGATGTGGTGGAGATGGACGTTATTTTTGTTAAAAAATGACCGAACAAGTATTGTCAGAAAACAGTGACGGTGGAAGTCATGGTGGTGGAGATGACATTGTTTTTGACAAAAAAAATGATCGGAGAATTGTAAAAAAATGTCATTGGAAAATTATTGTCGAAGACTGGAGGTCTCCAGCGATCAGAGAGAGGAAATGGCGGTCAGAGATATTTTCTGGCTATCGAAAACAGCAACCAGAAGTGATAATTGGGCAGTGGAAGAGTTATGATATTATTGATAATATGGATGAAGAATGTGTGGAGAGGGTACGTTGAAAATATTGATAGATATATGAAAAATAAGTAAGACAAAAAGGTAAATAATTTTACTTAACAGAACTAGTCAATAAGTACCACTAAAAAATTTTGCCCAAACCCCCTATGGACCTAAATTATAATTCTAAACCGTATAAATTATAGATAAGCCTTACATGCTAATGGGTCGATGACCACCCCTAGGCTTAGGTTCCATGCATTGCTTCTTTCAAGTATTTTGTTACAAATCAAAAAGTATAAATTTTAGTACTTTTTTATTTCTCATTAATCAATTTTTTTTAACTTATTTAAATTATTTATGTCTCATAAGTTATAAATAAAAATTACAACAAGACTCTAGCACAAATTTAATAAGGAGATAATTGTTGAAAAGTCTAACCTAAAAAGGGTATAAGACATTAAATCCAGTCTTTGTGAAATAGCTTAGTGAAAAGTCATTTTGTTTGTTTTAAAAGATATTCTGTTTTCAATTTTACCGCTTAATTTATCTGTTGACTTTTGTTGACAATCTATTTAAAAAATTTCCCTACTTGTTCAAAATTTTCCCCTATTTGTTTAACTTTTTTGTTATCTGTTTAATTTTTTTCCCCTATCTGTTTAATTTTTAATCTTTTTCAATTCAAATTTCCTTATCTTTTCAAATATTTATCCAAATAAAATCTATTTGTTTAAATTTATCTGTTCAAAAATTTTTATCTTGTGAAACTATTTGTTAATTGTTTTATCTGTTCAGATTATTTTCTACCTGTTCATTTCTATATGTTCATTTAGGTTGCGCATACACCACAGAAAAAGTGTTCATTTTTATCTATTGCAATCTGTTTCATCATCAACAACCAACCACTACCACCGACGACCAAAAAAAAAATTATCATACAGATATATATATTTATGTATATATTTGTGTGTATATATACAAAATAAATAAATTTGTGAGGAATTTCTACGATCCTCTAAGTCTCCATTGACAAATTGCGCAGAGACAATGATCGACAAAAATTACACATCAAAACGAAACAACGATTAGAAAATATCAAATTTGATTCGAAATTTACAGAAATTGGTGATGAAAAATCCAGGGAGATTCGTCTCTCAAAACCTTAGTTTTCTACAGATCTGCAAGCGAGAGACACAAAATAGATAGATTTATATGTATATACACATGTATATATGTATTGAATAGAGTAACAAAGTGAAATGAAGAGAGAGAGAGAGCACCAAACCTAGGAGTTATAGATTTGTTACAGAGAGAATGGCTTAACAGTGAACCTCAGATTTGTTTGAGATCTCAGATTGCAGATTTGAGATCATCGGCAGATGAGATGGTCTCCTGTCGCAGCGGAGGAAAGAGAGCCACAACAGTGGCGCGGCGATTGGAGGGATTTCGTCTCTCTATCGCACTCTGAGCACACAGTGTCTCCGGCGGAGTGATCGATCGAAGTCCGGCGAGACACTGGCAACGGTGATCTGTAGTAATGACGTCTTCTTTGAGATGGTGATCGGAGGTAACAGTGTCGGCCGAATCGAACTCGATTTGAGCAGATCTGGAAAGGCGCTGGTGGTTGGGGGAATGATGGTAGGGGGAGAACGACGGTGGGGGCAAACGACGGTAGTGGTGGAGAGAGAGAGACGAGAGAATGTTTTTGTTTGTCAAAAATCGATATATATATATAAGGGATATTTTAGTCATTTAACTTAAACATGTCGTTATGACAACCAATTTTAGCGGGTGGTTCTATTTACACACACACATTCCTCTTTTTACACATCTTTCTTAATTAACACACCAAAAAAAAAAAAAAAAAGCAATTTACTCAACACACACAATTTTATTCCAGGTATACCCATACACACACTCCTAATTCACACACCAGCCAACAACGATCAAACCCTAACCCTTACCCTAGGCAGCAACCACCTTGCCGACGGCGATGCAGCACCGGCGACCCCCCATCTCTCTCTCTATTTCCTCTCAGTTGCGAAAAAGAAGGCGACGACGACTCGCAGACGAACGGCGACGGCGGCTCGCAGACGAAAAGGGGTTCGAATGTTGATGGTTGAACCAGTGTGCTTTGTTCGGATGGTGATAGTCGAACCAAATTCATTGGTTCGATGGTTGATTTCCGAACGGAGGCGATTCGTTCGACACTGGTAGTCCGAACGGAGGAGATTCCATGATGCCCGACGTGGTGGGGAAGAGAAGCGGGAAGGCAATGGGTTCGCAGATGAAAGGGAGTTGCAGTGGTGAAGGAAAAGGTAACGGCGATGATAGAGGAAAAGAGAGGCGGCGGCCATAGAGGATGATGGTTAGGGTTAGGGTTAGGGTTAGGTTTTTGGACTGAAAAAGACGGGGGTTGGGGGAGAAGAGGAAGGTTATTTTGGTAGTTTCATTTTGGGACTGAAATGTAATAAAAAAAAAATTCATTAAGTGTGTGTAAAGAGGGTAAATGGTGTGTGCAAATAGAGGCTCCCAATTTTAGCTGGTAGATTTTTGGTGAAACAATATAAATTTAAACTTTTAGCCCGAACACTAAATTAAAAAAATAAATAAGATATGTTTTGGAAAGCAAATATTTTAATTAAAAATTTATTATAAATTATCAAATTAATTTCTCCACTTCTTATATGTATTTTCATAGAAGAAAAAAAAAAATTACTAAAAAAATTAATTCTCAAACAAGCCCTAAATAAAGCCATAATTCCATTTTTCCCCAGGACAAGGTTGTGGAAATACACTCCTCTAGAGGGTGCATATTCTCAATATAATAGATAACAAAACTAAAATAAATTAAGCATTCTGTTATTCTGTAATAACTATCTGCATACTGAACTCATTTTTTAATTGACAAAATAGATTCCCCAAATTCCTTTAAGAACAATAAAAATATCAACTTATTCCAGAATATTGGACTAGTCATCAATTGTTCTAGCATCTTTGTGCTGGTCACCAACCACTATATGATTCCTTGAACTTCTATAAAATTAGACAGATCTTGAGATTAACGAATATGGAACTTTCACTTCCTATTTAAATATTCTGCATTTGTTTTATAAATTATATATAATATAATATGTTTTAATCTTATACAATAGGGAAGCTAGGTTTTATTTAAGTTTTTAAGTTGATCTCAGTATTTAAACAAGGAACAAGTATAACTTTCAGTTTTTTAAGAGGTTATGTTCATGATAGTTTTAATGAGCGTCATTAAGATGAGAAAAATATTTAAAAATTTATATATTCTTCTTAAGTGAAGTGGGTAGAAACCAACTAAGTTTTAGAGTTCGGTCCAACGCTAAACCCGCACCAAAGTGGGACAAGCTTGGAGCTCAGCCTAACAACTGAACACCTCCTCTGAAGCAAGGCAAGCAAGGTAGCTCAGCCCAACATGCACGGCTTGCTCCGAAATAGGTTAAGCAATGTGTTGGACTTCTTGGTGGAACAACCACTCCGAAATGAATTTGTTGAGACAACAAGAGATAAACAACTCTGTTCCTCTCCCTCTATCTAAACAAAACATGGAGATATGGAAGCGTAGAAGGATAAAATGCGCACACAATAGACCTATACCTAAGTGTTAGGTGGAGTGGTCATCTTTCTCTAAGGGAGGCAATCACAAATAGGACAAGCAAGACAAACGGCGGAGAGAGAAGATCTTGGAGGAGAAACAACATTTTCATATAAAAGATCTTTGCATTCTCTCTTCTTCTTCTCCCCTAGCCCCTAACTTTACCATCGGAGGGGTTTCTGACCAAACCTCGATCAAGCAGCCTCACCGTTTGTTATCTATGGAGATTTTGTTAGGGTGCTGGGCACTCCAAGCAGGAGGTGCTATTGTGGATCACCCAATATGGGTTGAGAGGGTGATTTTTTGGATTTCAACCCATTACAAGCACCAACCCACCTTGAAGGTGGTTCTTCCACTCCACCTACCCCACTAGCTAATGGATGGAGCTAGTAGAAGGGTAGGTGGTAACCCATGAGGCACTCCCTCTTTTATGTATAAATTAAGGTGAGGGGTTGAGAGAGATAGACCAATCAGAGAGAGAACCAAGAGAGCAAACCAAAGAGAGTCAGAGATGTGAGGCGAAGAGACTATCTCTCTTGGTGTGAGCGAGGGAGACGGGTGAGTGGATGAGTGAGAAGAGTGTGAACTCTTCCTCTATTGTAATCTTTCTGTAATCTCTCCATTGTTATAGTGGTAACCGGTTCCTCTCCCGTGGACGTAGGCATTAAGGCCGAACCACGTTAAATATGATATTTCCTTGAGTGTGGGTGTGTTTTACTGCTTGGTATATTTTCTGGAAGGTCTTGGGCGGATCCCCGATCCCTAACAGAGAGTACTCTAGTCTTCTCTGAAGTTCCACCCATTTTTATAGTGCGGAAATCACCCTGCACATTAAGGGTTTTTTAGAAGAGTAACTTTTTTTAGTGACTTTTTGATTAAAATATAAGTTTAAAAAAATTGAAGTGTTTTGGAATAACTTTTTAATTTTTATGAAAAAAAAACATGCAAAAAAATAAAGAGAATAGAAATGAATATTTAGCTTTTGTTTACAACTTTTTGATTTTTTAACTTTTTTAATGACTTTTTAGCTAATTTTACCTATTGTCAAATGACCCCTAAATATAAACAATTTATTCTCAAAATTAAATTTATGATTTTTATTTTTTAAGATAAATTTAATTTGATCATGTGACTGTCAATATCTGATTAAACTTACTTTTGACATAAATTGATTTTCTCAACTGATTTTATAAAACAAACAATTTTGGATAACTGAAATAGGTCTAAGGTAGGAAAAATTATTGAGTATTCTCGGAATACTATACATGTCTATACGCCTTCACTAATTATCATTCATCATATCCCTTCATATTTCTCAATCACTCAATACAAAAATCGTAAACTCTATCTTCTCCATCAATTATAATACTTTAAAATATCATGTGACTGTACTTTAAAAATACCTAATAACTTTCCGATAGATAGAGTCCATCAAATTACATTTAATGTGACTTAACACCAAATTAAATTACATTTAAATCTCAACCACTTTCCAAAGCCATATTCAATGCTTCCCACGTTAACTAGATTAGGAACATGAATAATACTAGAAATCTTAAATATTCTATCAAAAGTTTTATCAAATGTCTTACATGGGTGTGTGAATGTGGGTCCCATATAGGTCTCACACCCATGTGAGACATTTGATAAAATTTTTGAGATCTCTAACATTTTTGTAGAGACATATCCGTCATTTCATGTTAAGTCCTGGTTGGGTTATCATTTTGGAGTTAAAAATGCATAAAATAACAAAATAGGATAAATAAGTTAATAAGATAAAATATCACATTGAACCTCATTATATTTTTTCTTTCACAAAAGTTAAAAAAAAACCAAAAAATTTGAACCAAATGAGGCTAAAAAAGTCTCAACACAAAAAAATTAATTATATTAGCCAATACCAAACGAAACTTAAATAATTTTATTTTTTCACCAAATTATTTTCACACATAAAAAATGCTCACTTCACGCGTTTAATGCAATTTTATTTTTATGGTTTTATCTCTTAATTAAATTATTCCTTTAAACAAAATCCTAAAATACAATTAAAATCCTAAAATACAATTTCTCAATACACTCCTCCGCACACCATTGGCTGCCATTGCCACTAGTGGCAACCGCTATCGTCGAAAATCCCACCATTACAAACCACCCACCACTATGAACTCATTTCTTTTTTTTCTCTCTCTCTTTCTCTCTCTCTCTCTATCATTAACTCTACATTCGCTGGCCAACTATAATAGGAATTGGACTGGGGTTGTGATAGATAATATTAGCTTAGAGGAATTAGGGTGGTTGGGGAAAGGGAAAAAAACAACGATGGCAAAGAAGATTATGGAAGAGAGTGGTCAAGATATGAGACTCGAGTAGTTTGTCGGAGATGGTTAGAGTTAGGGCTTTTGAAGTTGAATATATGTGTATTTTAATTATAAAAATGTATATATTAAAAAATATATATATATATATTATATTTTTTATTTTTTAATTGTGTAATAAGAAGACAATAAATTTATATATATATAAATCAAATACAAAATGAGACACAAATATCTAACAAGAAGACCTCACATGATGTGAAACTCACCCTTTGTGAATTACATTTTGTGTTTGGTGTCAGTATTCTTAACATTGATGTTAGTTTGTACACGCCAGAAAAATAAAAAAAATGAAAATCTTCTCTCCAATCGACTTACTATTAGGCCACATGAGACCTACCACAAGCCCTACTGCTACAATCTTAACTGTCCATTTTATTCAGTTATACATTAATGTAAAAAAATTATATCAATCCAATAATTATTCCTGGATGTTTTAGTGATATTTTGGTATAAGACAATGATAATTTTTAAAAATAAACTGTTTATCTTTTGCATACAAATTTTAGAAAAAATTTAAAAAATTTTTTTAAAAAAAAACCTTAATTATAATTATCAAATTCATCTTATTTTTTTCATAAATGCATACAAATCTAAAAAAATCACAAGTTATAATTATTGAATGATTCCAACTTTTTTTCATAAATAATCTAAAATTACATAACAAATAAATCTACAATTTAAATAGTTAGGACTTCTCCCATACCATTGTAGATCTACTTCCTTCTCAACTCTTAACTTTTGGCAATGTCTAAAGTTCGCAGTGATAGTGGTGGTAACGGAGTTGGGCAGCGGACTTTTAAACAGATCTTACTTGGTTTGATGTAATTCTTATTTTTTAAATCACATCTTTAAAAATATCGGTAGTTTTTTTCAAATCATAATTGATTTTTTTAGCAGACTTATTTTTTTGTTGCTCATTTTTTTTTTGTTTTGTTGTTTGGTTAAAATGGCCTTTAGGATTTTATTTATGTATGTTGTTTATTAATATAAATATTTTTCATATTCTTAAAAAAATAATAATAATATTAGGTATGTGAAGATATAGAGAGAGACCTCTCATTTTCACATTCTCCTGGAGATATAAATATGGGAAATTTTATTGTGCCATATATGTCTCTAGTTATGTTTTTTTTTTTTTTAGTTATGATTAATATTTTTCTTTAATTGTGATATTATTTTAATTATGACTCATGAAATATTTGATTATATGGATATTTTGGAAAGATGCTTAAAGTCATCTTCTAACTTTTAACTCATTTTAGATCATATCATCTCTCACATTTTTTACACATTTTTTTCAAAAAAAGTCAAAAAAAATCAAAAAGATCAGTTTTTACTATCTTTCCAAAATATCCCATAGTATTTGATTATAATTTTTTTAAGAGCAAATTACCTACATCTCCCTTGAAATTTAACGAAATAACAGATTTTCCCTTGAGGTTTCAAAAATTACATTTCACCCCATTGCAATTAACGCCATTAACGGATATCATAAATTGACTAAAATGCCCTTATGACAAATAAGGACAAATTACCTACCCCTTGAGGTTTAGATAAATTACAGATTTTCCCCTGAGGTTTAGCTAAATTATCATTTTTAAATAAGTTATGAAATGCAAAATTAAAATGGAAAAACACTTACTATACTACAAAAAATTAAGATTTTAGAGACCAAAATTTAGGGACAAAATTATTTTTAGGGGACCAAATAATTTTGTTGCGAAAAGTGTCGTTATTATATTTTTAGCAACGAAAATTGAACATTAGAGATTAATTATTATCTTTTTGGTATCAAATTTTTTGTCTCAAAAAATAAATCATTTTCAGACCAAATTATTTTGTCCCTAAAAGTCTATTTATTATTGATATTTTTGAATTTTTATCGCTAAAAGCCTTATTTTTAATTTTTCAGAACGATTTGTTATCGACTATCCTCACGACGATAGAAATTAATCCCTATATGTCAGTTGCAACAAAATTTTTACTTTTAGAGATCAAAAAAATTGGTCTCTAAAACTCTTATATATTGTAGTGTCAGATGGTAAAAATATCATAAAATTAACAAATAATTAAATAAGTTAAAAACACAAGAAATGGCTTGTCAAAAAATTCTTAGAATATGTTTGATTTGATTTCCAAAAATTTATTTTTAATTTTTTTTAAAAAAATTAAAAATTAATTTGCCTAGGAAATAAAAAATAAAAAATTATTATTATTTTTATATAATTTTATCTTTTGAGTGGTTAGAAATAACTTTTACAAATTAAATATATTTTTTCATATTTATTTTTATTAAATTATTTTTTGTTCTAAATTTTGAAATTTTGAAATTTTTTTCTAAACAACAAATCAAATATGGTTCCAAAAACTTATTTTTTTTTTCTATCTAACGTAATTCTTTTGTAAATTTTGTTGATTTATCAAAGGGATTTCAGTAAAGGCAATATTGTCCATCAATTAATATTTTGGTAATGTTAGCTAACCATTTGGGAAATTCTATTTCCACACACCTACTTACCTCAGTGCACATCATTTCTCAGTGTACATATTTAGACCTCGTTTGGCAACATCACTTTTTAGCCAAAAAGCCAAAAAGTCACTAAAAAACCAAAAAAACAACAACCTATACTAAGAAGTCAAATATTCTCATTTTCTCTCTACTTTTTGTACATCTTTTCGTAAAAAATTTAAAAGTCATCTAAAACATACTAGTTTTTTTACATCATATTTTAGCCAAAAGCCCAAAAGTTACTAAAAAAACATGTTCCCAAACGAGGCCTAGTAATTTGATTATTAATTATTGTTCTCATTTCACACACCAAATATTTCAATCATACCCTTAACTCATATCTTGTACATAAGAATGGCAACGGAGCGGGCCGGGGCCGAGGACTACATTTCCCGTCCCCGACAGTAAGAAATTCCCCGCCCCTACCCCCGATCCCCGACGGGGAGCCCATCACCCCCCCCGCCCCCGTCCCCCGATCGGGGATCGGGTATCCCCGACCCCACAAATTCCCCGAAATATAATAGCTGGTCAGATTGTTTTTTTTTTTTTTTTTTTAATCTGTCAAACAATTTTTAAATTAAAAAATCTGTAGACATTCAGGAACATGTTTTTGTTCAATTGTACAGTCTAATTCATTGATATTAAATGAAGAAAAAAAAAGCAATGATCTAAAAAAAAAAAAAAAGACAAATCACAACTTCACATAACAAAACAAGAACACAAAATCATCAACAGATCTCAGATCTAAGATCAACAGATCTGTGTATCAACAAATCATCATCAACAACAATAACAAAATTATCAACAGATCTTAGATCTCTGAGAGAGAGAGAGGACGACGGAGGTGATAGAACTGTGACGAACGATGGAGAAGATCAGCGTGATGGACGACGAAGGAGGTGAAGCGGCGGTGCGAGGTAGATAGAAGTGGAAGAGAGGTGCAAGAGTGATGAGGTGGACGGAGGTGCAGAGTCGACGACGGAGGTGCAGCGGCAGTGCGAGCTGGACGGTGGCGGTAGTGGTGGATCTGAGAGAGAGAGAGAGAGAGAGAGATGAGAGACGCGGCTGTGAGACTGAGAGAAAGAGAGATAAGTGAAAGTGAGATCATTGAAATAAGGGTTTGGTTTATATATATATATATATATATATAGGGGTAAAATAGTAATTTCACATAGGGGATAAACGGGGCTGGGGACAGGGACACGGCCAAGCCGGGTACGGGGCTAGAACACTTATCCCCATCCCTGGCCCGAAACGGATCAAGGATTTATTTTTGAATACCATCCCCGCCCCGTCGGGGGTATTTTTCAAGAAAAACTCGCTCAATTCGGGGTCGGGGGGTCGGGTCCCCATCGGGTCGGGTTTAAATTGTCATCCCTACTTGTATGCACACCATCTTAACCCTCTTTTCACACACTTTCACATCAATATAACCTCTCTCATGGAGTCGATGAACAATTTCCAAGGCCAAATCAATGGGGTAGATCTATAATCAAGAATGTAACGCCTTCAAATATGATATTAATAAACCATTCACAGGATCTATGAACATAATGGAACTGTTATACTTTCATTCATCAGAGTTTATATTACAAAAGATATTACATGCATTACACTTTCATAAAAGTTCATTCTGAAACTACAACATGTAACACTAATTGATAACAACAAAATAAATGCCCTACGGGCTTATATCTTTCCAAGATATCTCTTGGTTATAACAAAAGAGTCTTAAGCTATGTCCTTGAATAAACATTTAACACAAAAGAAATAACAAAAATGGAGCTTTCAGCCCCTAATCCTCTCAAGCTATGTCCTTGGAGGTGGCATGTCACCTGTACCTGAAAAATGGTTTCCCAAGTAGAGTGAACCAAAACCCAACAGAGATAAACTAACATAGTAGATGAAATTTAACTAAGATATAAGTATCAGATAAATGTGCAATACTTAAAACCAACTGACATCTTTTCATGACCAACCAATAACGACATCAATATCTCAAACTATTTCCATTCATTTATTCAAATCCATCCATAGATATAATCCCTTGTTATCTAAACAATTCCAAACGAGACTACAACTTATTCATCAATACTTCAATAGCAACCATTATTCAAACACTTCAATTTTCTTGCCATTTTATGAAATTCTCATCCAAAGGAATCGACACCCATATATATATATATATATAAGATTTCGGGACTTTCACCTTGGATACTCCGGCCAACTTAATTTTAATTGGAGTCCATCCCCTATCTCCTCCAAAACAATGGAGTACATCCCTTATCTTCTCCCAAACAATAATACATATACAATGTATTTAACGACATCGTCATATATAATGACTATTCACAACACATTTTCAATATATCAATCATACCATCATATTTAATCAGGTAAATTATAAAATAGGTTTCAATTCGCCTAATCCGCATGCAGTTTCTATAACAATCATAGATATCCTCCACTGATAGCCCAAAATAGATATTTCTAAACAGATATATAATTTATCAAATAGATAATTTATCAAATTTCTATAGGTGGGTGATTTAACAAATCTAACAACACCATTCATTTATATACCTCTCCAATTTCATATTTCCCATGTCAATTTCATTATTTATACAAAACAATTATTTAACACAAATTAGGGCAATCTTCTCTTTTTTTAAATATCAAACCCAAGGCCAAACTTCATCATTTACTCTAAAGTAATATTATATTCAAGACCTCACATACATATAAGAAGCCCAATGTAGAAAACGCCTCTTTCAAAATTCCAACCCAAACCCTAGCTTCACTCCAAATCCTCCCAAATTCCACTATTTATACAAAATGACCAATATTTACGTTAAAACCCATATTAAAAAGTAGAATATCCCTACCTCAAGAGTAAAAGCTTAAAGGAGATGATGAAGAACTTCAAAAATGCTCCAAATTCGGTTTTGTTCGGATCAAGAAGAAGCTCACAAGATGCTATAACTCTTTAACATATGGACTAGGGTTGAGAGATGCTTGGTTCTTGAAGTATTTGTGGAGAGAGAGAGAGAGAGAAAACTTTAAAGAAAGAGTGTGCCGGATTAGGGTTTTGGGAAGAAATGAAATCAAAAGTGATGTAAAATAGCCCAGCTACGGACTGATATACGCAACCTTCGCTCGAGCGAAGGAGTTGTCGCTTGAGCGACCAAACACAGCAAGTGACCTTGCTTGAGCGCAGAATGCATAACTTCAGAAGTTTTACAAACGCACACGCTCGCTCAAGCGCAAGAAACCTCGCTCGAGTGAAGAACTTTACCCCCCAGGAAATCTGCATTTGGAAGAGGAACCTGAGAACCCTCAAAACTCGCTCGAGGGCATGAAACCTTACTCGAGCGAAGAGGCAAATTACACAAGGCTCGCTCGAGCGCAAGAAGCCTCGTTCGAGCGAAGAAACCAAAATCTAGGCAACAACAACCTAGACCAAGTAATAACCAACCTATTCCAAACACGCCCAACATATTCTAAAACTCAAATTCCAAGAGTTAAAGGGAGAAGAAAAGACATTGACACAACAATAAACCATGGAACCCGAGTCCGAAACATAATAAAGGTCGGGACAAAACCGGAATCGCTATAACGTAAATTCTGATCAAGAGGAAATTGAAGTTCTAACAAAGAGTTACTTTGAACCCAAAAGAATTCCATCCCCATTATCTTCATTAACCTCTATCATCAAACCCATCTTTCTATTTTCCAAACAAGCCCTATATTTTTATTTACAAGTTGATTAGTTGAATGAAATCTCATTTGGGTCTTTGCTATTAAGATGTTTAATTTGTATCTTTGTTTCATCATGGTAACGATTTGGTAGTTTATGTATAATGAAAATGTTAGATTTAGCCAATTAAGGTTTGCAATATATTTTCTTCGATGGTAGTTCATATATAATGAAAATGTCAGGTAGCGTTTAGTAGAGTTTTCTAAATATTATTTTGATAATAGAGTTGTATTTTGAGTTTGTGAGTTTTTGAATTATGATTTGAGTGTGGAAAATTTGTTTGGTCAATGAGTTTTGAAAGAGTTTTGAATTGAGTGAGGGATTTTTGATGTGACATATGATATTTGATACAAAAGTTTGCAACTCATAACTAAACACACAACTCAAAATTTTATTCAAAACTCATAAATTTTTTTAAAAATTCCGATTTTTTTTTATTTAAAATATAAAAAATAGCAGGTTCCAAAAAAAATATATATATATATATATTTGTACTGTACCGGTCAACCGGCCAAATATTCGGGAGGACGACTGGTTAGTCCAAATTTTTTCGCGTTGGAAAGAATTTTCAAAAGTTAGTGGGTGTGGAATTAACTTTTGAAAATGCTAAACAAACACCACACACAAAAGTGAGTGTGGAATTATATTTTGAAAGCTCCACCAAACGGAGCCTTAGATTTTGCTTCATCAGCTTCTTCTTAGTTAAGGTTTTGTTTTTAGGGTTTAGTTCATAAGAGTTTATTGTAGAATGTTAGATTTAGCCAATTAAAAAATGATTTTTTTTTTAAAAAAAAAAAGTTTAATATGTAATGAAAATTCCTTCCCACAACCAAGAATTTTTAATTATTTTATAATGCTTTTATTTTTGGTTAGATGTATGAATATGTGATATTAATCTGTTTGGTTGACTAGAAAAGTAATGCTAAGAAAAAAGAAAAAAAAATCATAAAAATCTCCTAATTTACTTTGGCCCCGTTTGGTAGAGTTGTGGGAAAGTGATTATAACTTATAGCTTATAACTGTGAACATAAGCTGATTTTTGACTTATAAGTTTTTCCTCCCACACTCAAAGAATAAGTTGATTTTTGACTTACAAAAAGTTATAAGTTGTATTATTAAGCTGAATCAAACACATCAAAATTGCTTAAATTAAGCTAAAAGTTGAAATAAGTTGAAAATAAGCCCTACCAAACAAGGCCTTTGTTTCCTATTGTTTTTGTCTAAAATAAAGGAATTAGGGTTTAGTTTTTCTTTTATTATTAAAAGATGTGCACTAAGATTTTTTTGTTTTTAGAATATGTGTATAGAGAATATTTTTATATAATATTATGAGTGTGTTTTGATATCTATTATGGTCATTTTACTTTATGATATAATTGTCATTAAAATAATGATTCATTAAGTGTGTGTACTGAAATAAGTACGTATGTGAAAATAAAATTTCCGTAACTATTCTTAACGTTTAGTTAACGATAGAGGCTAAATTATTATGCGAATATAAATTTTAGAGAGCGGGATATAATTTATAAAACCTCAAGAAAAATTTATAATTTAACTAAACTTCAAGGGAAGTGTAGGTAATTTATTTTATTTTTTAATTAGGGTCGTATAGGTTTTAATAATTATATATATATATATATATATATATTTTTGGTTGGTTTAATTATGAAATGCATTGGTAGACATCGATTGAAAAGGTGTAACAAATTCTTTCCCTGTAAATATATGTCTGTCGTTTCCATCCAAAAAAACAAGCTCCACTTCTAAACCCCTGCGAAAGCGATAAGAGAGAGAGAAGCAGAGGAGAAGTGCGAAACAAGTCTCTCTCTTCGATTCGTCTTTCCCGCCCACTACACACAAATATACGTTTATATAAATACAGCGATACGCATATAGATCAACCAAATCGCCGTTAACATCAGGCATGATCTCTCTCTCCAAGACTCTCTCTCTCTCTATCTCTCTTTTCAGCATGGTCTTCTCTTTCTCTTTCTCTTTCTCTTTCTGTAGCTCTCTCTAGATTATGATTACAATTGGTATGAATTTTTCCTTTTCTTCCTGTAATCTGTCGAAACAGAGGTAAGTCATGCCCCCAATTTCTTCACTTCGGGGGCTTTTTTTTTTTTTTTTTTTTGTGCGTGTGTATGTGAAACCCTAATGCTCTGTTTGGTTCCCGAGAAATCTGTGGAAATAACTTAAGGGAAAAGAAATTGAAAATTTAATGTCGTTGTCGTCAGCTTTCTCGTCCAAACGATTTAGTTGTTCAAGTTTCAACTATTTCAATTTGACGGGAAATGTAAGGAAATTCGTTACTAGATTTTTTTGTTTTATTTTATTTTTTAACATGGTTCTGAAATTCTTGGTTTCGATTTTTTTTTTTTTCCGAAGCCAATCGGAGGGAAGAACTAACTTGGGTTTTAGAGGATTTCTTTTAACTTTTTCGTTACTTGAAATAGTTTTAAGTGCGTGTGTGATTGTTGATGCTTAAATTGCAATTCTTGTAGTGACAAATTTGGTAACCTTGTGCTTAGATTTGCTTTCTATTTCGAAAAGGTAGTGTATTAAATGCTATACTTTTGTTGTGATTTTAAATTGCAATTCTTGTTCTTGCTTCGGAAAATACATGGCAAATTTGGTAAACTTGTGTTTAGATTTGCTTTCTATTTCTAAAAGACAGTGTATTAAATGTTATTATTGCTATACTTCCTCTTTGGTTACAATGTATTGCTTTTGAGTTAAAGCATAGTGAAAAAACAAAATGGCTTTAGTGGTTCTTTCAGAGGAAAATTTGTCTTAACATTTACAAATCACAAAATTAAGGGAAGCTGAAATGTCTTTCTTTGTATGCAAAGGATTCCTCACTTTTGTCATGGTGTGCTTATTTGTATCCAAAAAGATGAATAAGCAAAAAAAAATATAAATAAAAAATTGTCACATGAAAAACTTGCTTATTTTTGTCTACTAGGATTTCTCACTTTTATTTATATCCAAGAAAGGGTCACATAATAAATTTGCCTTTTGTCTTTGTGCTTGTGGACACCATTATTGATGATGCCTCGGCAGTGTTGTTGATGACAATGATTTTTTCTCATTAGAATACATATTTGTTGGTTTGAGACTGGAGCTGGAGAAGAAAAAGATAATATATGGAGGACGGTGCAGGAAAAGGTTTGGAATGCCAGAAGATTATGGATGGGAAGGTGAATGACAATGTGAATGATTCGGATAAGGCTATTATCCCTTCCTGTTGCTTGAGGGCTAGGGCTTCAAACACTGAGCTTGAGGCTAAATGCCATTCAACAGTTGTTTCTGGATGGTTCTCCGAACCGGAATCATGCTCTGGTTGTTATTTTTATACTTCTTTGCTTCTGTTTTTTCCGTTGGACATTTTTTCGAACATCCTTATTTTCGTTGTAGTACAGGTTTTTTATTTTGCTTGATGATAGTCGAAGGGTGGTGTTTGTTGACTCCGTTTCTTATTTGTTCTATTTTTACAGGTAAAGCTAGCAAGCGGGTTTATTTCAATAATCCAATGTGGCCAGGTATATGTTATTTTTGTTGCATTTTTTATCTCACCTATATAAATCATTTTAGCTTTGGAACATATTAGAGGCCAGAAAACTTATCATTCATTCGTCAATATATCCTTGAGGGGAAAGAGTCATGCTGGAATGTACTTTTTTTATTAGATGTAATGTAAGGCATGCTTGCAATATGATTAATTGTAATTGAAATTTTGATTGTTCATAATTACTTATGCTTATATTATCAAGGGCTTGAGTAGAGTGTTCTAGTGTTCCTACTAAATGAAGGGGGGAAAAAATTAAAATTAAAATTAAAATTAAAATTGTCCCTTTTTATTTAGTCAGTGTTTTTCGGGATTTATTATTCAACGGCTATGGTTAAGTCAGTTTGAGTTTTCACTTGTAGGAGAAGCACACTCAATGAAAGTAGAGAAGATTTTGTACAAGGATAAATCCGAGTACCAAGAAATCCTGGTTTTTGAGGTTCAGCATTTTCATCTCCTAGTAGTAGACTGTCTTTCAGTGATGACTTGCATTGTGTTTTTCTGCCATTTATTGTCTTATTTATGAATTTCCTGCTGATACTGGTTCTTTTATTTGCAGTCCTCAACATATGGGAAAGTTCTTGTGCTTGATGGCATTGTTCAATTGACTGAGAAAGATGAATGTGTCTATCAGGAGATGATAACTCATCTCCCCCTTTGTTCAATTCAATCCCCCAAAACTGTAATTTTCATAAATCATGGGTTCCGTAGTTCATGATGCGTTTATTGTTTCTATTTTTATTCAAATTTAATTTCAAATGACATATAGCCACACTTAGATTATTGAAATTATAATGCAATTAAGTTTAAGGAACCTTTTGAATCCATAGCAGCTTCTTTTTTTCTTTTCTTTGCTTTTTCTTTTATTCTAGTTGAACTTTAATAGGCATATGTGCTTAGAGATACATTTGAAGTTAAATGTCCAACTACACATAATTGTTATGGTGAAAAAAATATGTTCTCTCTTTGATTATCAATCTACCAAGAGGTTTGAAGAGTACTGTGGAAGTGTGACGAGACTTCTTCCTGAGGGATTGTTGTTGAGGAACAGGGTCTATAGGAGCCCATATTCCTCACTGTTTTACTAAATTACTACCCTTTCATTTTTTAATCTTCTTAATATAAAAAGTAGCAAAATAAGAACAAAAATTTAAAAATGGTTTTCCTTTAATTATCACTATGTTGCACACTCTTCCCAGGGAATTTCAGACAAAATAGTATTTGAGTGATGTGTGCAAAATTTAATCTTTCTATTAGATTGAAGGCATTGTATGACAAATTTAATTCTAGAATTGAATATTAGACTCGCCATGTTTTTGTCTCATTGTTAAACTGTGAACAAATAATATTTCTATGTACTCTCAGCCTCAATTCATCATATTTACAAGTAGAAAGAGAACTCGTAATTTAAGTTGCCAATGATTGAGGAAAGCATTGTTGGTAGAGCTAGCTATCTTCTGCTCTTCATGTTTATGCAATCTATAATTATTCTGTTTGTCCCTAGGTACGTGTGCCAAATTTAATTGAATTACTTGATGCAGGTTTTGGTTGTAGGTGGTGGTGATGGTGGAGTTCTTAGGGAAATCTCTCGCCACAATACTGTGGAGCTCATTGATATTTGTGAGATTGATAAGATGGTTATAGATGTATGTGGTGAATGATGTACCCATTCATGTGATTAGATATTATTTGTGTTCTTTGTTATGTAACAAGTATGTTGCTGCAACTTCTTGGTTATAGGTTAGTAAAAAGTTTTTCCCAGAGTTAGCTATTGGCTTTGAGGATCCTCGTGTGCAACTACATATTGGTGATGGTATGTGGAAAAGATGTTCCAATTATTTTTTATATGCAGTTTAGTGAATATGTGCATCTGAAATCTTATTGCCCCATTTTGAATGGATCCATTAATCTAGGTTATTAATAATTTACGTAATTAACGCTCCTAATTGTACAGCTGATTATATAGCTAGACTTTCCTGTTGATCTTCTTTTCGTTATTGTGGCAGCTGTTAAATTTTTACGGAATGTACCTGAAGGAAAGTATGATGCAATTATTGTTGATTCATCAGACCCTGTTGGTATGTTTGTAATTCACACTTTCTACCTGTTCTCCTTTTTCCTATTTATTTGCCTTTGTTACAGTGCTTTTTACTTAGGTGGAGGCAAATCTAATTATGTGTACCTTTTTGAAAGCTAGGCTAGGGCTTTCTGAATCTTTTTAATGAATTATTCGATGGACTATTCTTTTGACACCTATTCATCAAAAGTTTGAAGTATTGATTCCTTGAAATAATCACTCAGTAAATTTTCTTATGCACTACTGTCAGAATTGTCTTATTTTCATAATGTTACTTAACAAATGCTTCATGATCTCAAACTATGCCAAAAAAAAAAAAATTATGAACAGTTGTCTTAGTTTTTCTTTTATATTTCTAGTCCTTAAAAGTTAGGAACACATGCATTCACAATATGGAAGGTTATCTTAGTTTTCTCTTGATTTTTTTGCTATTTGGAATATAGGCACATGATTATGCATATGGGTAGATGTTATATAATTCTGAACACCATGACTTTAGTCCAATTTAAACTTCTATGCCCACTTGAGATGGGTTTTATGTCCTAAAATACATAATGAAATAAAGCTATTTATTTGTTGGGCTTCTTTTGTTGATTTAGGTCCTGCCCAAGAACTTGTGGAAAAGCCTTTTTTCGAGACAATAGCAAGAGCATTAAGACCTGGTGGTGTTCTTTGTAACATGGCGGAGAGTATGTGGCTTCACACGCATCTTATTCAGGATATGATCTCTATTTGCCGTGAAACATTCAAGGGTTCTGTCCACTATGCATGGGCAAACGTTCCCACATATCCAAGGTACCCTATAATGCGAATGTTTGTGTGGGTTTTCCATCAACCTCACAATTTGGTTTTATGGAGCCCTTTCTGTTTATAATTTTATCGATTTGTCCTTTCTTTTTTTAATTTGTAGAACTGCAGGCTGCAGCATCTTGGTATAAATATCTATCAACTCACTAAAAATTGTCTCATTTTTTTCCACAATTTTAGTTCTAGAGTTTCTTAACAAATTCATGCTATGGGTTAATTCTTATTTTAAAATGGTTTTTTTTATTGTGGATGCAGTGGCATAGTTACTCAGTCTAATAAAATATTTTAGTTCTAGAAGTTTCTTAACTAGGTTTCATGCTATTGAGTATTTGAAAATGGTTTCTTTATTATGCATACAGTGGCGTCATTGGATTTGTTATTTGCTCAACGGAGGGGCCACCTGTGGATTTTATGCATCCTATCAATCCTATTGAAAAAGTAGAGGGAGCACTCAAGTATCGAAGAGAACTAAAGTTTTACAACTCTGAGGTAATTACAATCCATTGCTCAAATCATAATTTGTGTTATCCATTCCTTTGCTTGGATATATTAGTGATTCACTCTTTTTTGCTAGCCTGATTAGCTTGCTTGACTCAAATGATTTTAGAGCAAAAGTGCTTTTATATTATATAAAAATAAAAGAAAAAGAGGATGTCACTATGCTCCTCTTGGGTCCCCTTCTTTTTGGTAGGCTTTTAAACTTGATAGCGGCTTTGTTGGAAACGAATATCGAAATAATATCAGTAGATGGTCTGGACAAGGCCTTGACATCAAATTATTTGTCCAGTACAACTTAAAAATAATGTGTTCTAATGCCAAAATTTTCATTTTTTTTTCTTTTTCACAAATTAAAAGAGATCTTTTAATTGGTAAAAAAAAATTTAAAAATTTTGGTACAATATATTATTAAGTTCTCATTTTTCGTGCCCGGCAAACAATTTTTGACTGAGGGAGTATACCATGTGCCTGAAAAATAATGTATACCAAGCCCGGGGCTTTACTGTTGCAAGTTAGCATTTGTTCATGTAGTGGAACATGCAGTTGAATTTGTATAGAAAATTTGAAACTCAATAATTTTTTTCCCCGTTTTGCTTGACAGATTCACACAGCTGCCTTTGCCTTGCCATCATTTGTCAAGAGGGAGGTTATGCTTCTTCGTGATTCGCCAACCCTGGCTCAACAAATTTGTGTTTCATAGTCTATTTTTAGCAGCCCGTATTTGTTTTTGGGTTAGTTGGAAATGCAGCTACTTGGGAATAAACTGAAGGTGATGTTTTAGCAAGCATAGATTCAGCCATGAGCTTTTGCTGTTGAGGTGTCGATTGATGACCTCGTGTTGTTATCTAGTGGTTATGGGACATCATGTTTAGTGGATTGAGGATGTGATCGGTTATTTTGTTAAAATTGCTATTTAATTGTTCAGATTGTGATGGAACTTTGCTGATGAATAAACAGAGTTCCCAGAAAATTGTCTTTGTTGAGGGAAAAACGAAGGAAATTGTTGGCGATTAACAGATGCTATTTTGATTTCAGTAAACCCTTATTTTGCATTGTGTTGCGCTTTTCCTTTTTTTAATTCATAATAAACCCTTCGCTGTTAAAACCACCTGGAGGCATGCCATATATATACATGCATATGCTCACAATGAAGCAAAATTGCAGTTCAAAAATGATATAATTTAGAGTTGCCAAGAGCACAGTAACACTTGACCTAGAAAATGTGTTGTCTCAGGATCAGCTAAGATGAATTTTACCAGTTATTCATTTCGAATTCATACAACAAATGTCATCTTCGGATTCACACAACACATGTCATAGTGGTGGGTTTCTATTATTTCGTAAATAAAATGAATCATACGATACATAATAAAAATAAAAAACAGGTGAAATTTGTCATGTGACATCATTTTCGCGGATTGAATTTGTGCGATTTGCGGTTCGGTTTTGACCCGTTTGCATCTATGCGGTTTGGAAAAAAGTCAAACTGCAACCGCCTGCAGTGCGGTTTGTGCGGATAGGGTTTGGAGATGTGCGGGCGATTTGCGGTTAGAATTTTTTTTTAAAAAAATTAACATAGATATTGTTTAATTTTGACTCCACACATCTAAAACCTAGCACTGAGACTGCCTACAGGTTGAATGGAATTGTCACTTATGTCACCCATCAATTTTTAGGGGTGAGCATGATCCGGATTGGACCGGATCGGGGTAAAACCAGGACCAATCCGTTATTTACGGTTCTTGAAAAATTGAAACCAATCCAATCCGTTTAAATCATGGAACCAATCCGAACCAATCCATTTAAATACGGATTGAATCGGTTTAGGACCACAGATTCACATAATTAAATAACAAATATATATATATATATATATATCACACTTTAATTTCATAAAAACATAAACATAACGCTATATTAGTTCTACAATAGCAACATGTCTTTCTATAATAGCGACATACTGTTCTAGAATTTAAACAATCATAAGAAAATTGGTTTCACCATAAGTATTTAGACCATTATAAATTAAAATTAAAAACTAACAAACAAAAGTCATAAGTATTTAGACCATTATAAATTAAAATTAAAAACTAACAAACAAAAGTAATAAAAGAAGATATGATGCGGGTTTAGGTTTGAGTTTAGTTTTATATGGAATAAGAGAAGATACTATGGGGGAGGATGTATAATAAAAATATAGACTATTTGTATACGGTCCGGAACCGTGGGGTTCAATCCGGAACCAATCCGTGGACTACGGATTTTTAATTCTTCAATCCGAAACCGAACCACGAATTCAAAAAACCAATCCAAACCTATCGGATTGGACTGGACTGGATCGGATTACGGATTTCACGGATTCTATGCTCAGCCCTATCAATTTTAACGTCCATGATCACAGTTTATATTTTGTAATATGAGAGCGTTGTGTTGATCAAACAAAAAATCAATTCAAAAAAAATGTACTCGTTTTTTTTTGGATAAATAAGATTTAAAAATACTTTGAATCATTTAAATCATTAATCAAAGTGCAACTTACATAAGATTAGAAATCAATTAAGTAAAACAAATCAAGTTGTAAATTCTTTCAAATAAATGAACAGTCCAGGTTTTTCCAAATATATATATAGTGCAGGCGGTTGTGGCGCGCAACCCGCCCGCAACCCGAAAAATTGAATTATATCAAACCGCACCCTACCCTATTATATTTACGAAACCGGCCATACGTGTGCAAGTAGAGTCGGGTAGGGTGGGTCGGATAATCCTATGCCCAGCCCTAGTAAAATATATATATTTGTGCATATAAGTTTGGCATGCTGGCTAAACAATGCCTGCGATTTTGCAGGTGGCTGCTTCAACTGGCTTCCAATTTTCTAGCAGTTCTGACACGGTCATAAAAAAAATTGAACACAAACTGCACGGTTCATCTTATATTTGGTTTCTCTGTGCACTTGGACCTTTTCATTTTAGATTGGGCTTTTTTAGAAATCTTGAGGGCCAAATTCTGTTTTAATGATCTAAATCGTTCATTTTGTAAGGTTCTCTGTGTATATTATCTATGAAAAAAAATTAAATCAATCCAATAATTATAAATATTTCATTTTATGACTTTTATCTCTAAAAAAAATAGACTAAGTAGATTTTTTTAAACAAACCATCTATCTTTTAGAGACACGATAAAATGAAAAAGTTACAATTATCAAATCAACTTAATTTTTCTCATAGACTGATATACACTGAGAATCTTACAAAATAAACAATTCAGATTATTTAAATGGAATGAGCTACCCAGGCTCCTAAGTTCATATTTGAACTTGAGCGAGCCCAACCCTTCCAATTTCTAGTTCATGTTCCTGTTTTGTCCATGAAAGTAATTTCACTCTCAAAGTTACCCCTGAATGCACCTTGGGAGAGCAGCTATTATGAACTAAAAATGTTTGCTTTGAAATTATGTTCCCTTTATTTGAGAAGTCAGCAGACGAAACTCTAATGGCAATCTTCAGCAGAAAAGCAATGGACAACATTTCAGTATTTAGCAAAATCCCATTGTAGATGGAAACTCAATTATCACTAGAAAAACAATCGGAAATTCACATACACAATACAACACTATATATGTATATATGTATACACATACCTGATACACCCGAGGAAAACTCCAACAATTTAATCAATGTGTGCTTCCAATATCACATTTTGCACAACCTAGACCGATAAAACAGTAGAGAAATTTAACAGCACTAATCATTCTTCAGCAGTGAAATCAGGCTCAGCCGGCTTCTGAAGCATGATCGGAGGTATTCTCTCGGGCAACCTTGTTCT
This sequence comes from Camellia sinensis, assembly GCF_055761805.1. NCBI lineage: Eukaryota > Viridiplantae > Streptophyta > Magnoliopsida > Ericales > Theaceae > Camellia > Camellia sinensis. The sequence goes on from NC_138968.1 coordinate 17,724,955, forward strand.
CCGGGTCCCATTGCGCCGTAAAGCACGGAGAGCATTAGCGGCAAACCGAGAAGCATAGATGGTAGCACCCAAACTCGGTGAACTACCACCACCCTTGGCCAACGCATCTTGCAATCTATTTTCCTCTTCGCAAAGAGACTCTTCAAGCTTCTTTCTTCCATAACGACGCCACGCTGCTTGTATGAAACAAGCTGCCCAAGTCCTCCATTGCTGCGAGTAAAACCTAAAAGTATGGCGGAGCTGCTTGCTGTGTAGTCGCCTGAATTGAGAAGCGACGAATTTCAAATCGTCCGAAATTAGGGCAAATGCTTCAACTTCCGAGAGAGCTTGGACAGTTCGGGTTGAGATTGGTAGGTTAGATACAGAATGGGGGTCTAGAGCCCAAGTAAGTAGCTCTTCTCCACAGAAGTCACCAGCTTTGAGATAATCTGAATTCAAGAAGCCGGTTCTTCCGCCATTGGTAGTTATGGTAGTTAACTTTCCTCTCATTATAAAGAGCATCTCGTCAACTGGGTCCCCCTCTCGCACAATGTAGCTGCCTTCTGTGTAGAGAACCGGTTTTAGACGGTCGCACATTGCATCCAACAGTTGTTCATCCATTTTTTCGAACATTGGCACCTTATAAACATTCCAGAAGAATGGATGAGATTTGATTCATGATAATAACAGTACGGTACATTAAAATTAAAATACCAAAAAGAGATAACAATGAAGAGGCAAAAGAAAACTCACTCTCATGAGCAGAGCCAAACAGAGATGGCGCTTAATGTCCCTCCTAAGGTCCTTTGGAAGATTACAGATCAGATACTCTTCATCAACACCTCTAGTTTCCTGCCATTTGTACTGCTCATACCGCCTAATTCGCTCCCTCAGACTCTCAGGAAGCAAACGGTGGGACATCCACTGTTCTGCATCTCGCCTTTTGACTCTCATCTCCTCCAATCTTTTTGTTGTGGACTGCAGATATGTCTGTTACACCAAAAGTGAGTTCGTTGTTGAATTTTAAAATATATAGACCAAACAAAAGAATGATTTGATCAATGTGACCCCACAAGGAGTAAATTAGTTAGAATGAGGAAAGGAAAATGAAGGGAAACCATTGGAGATGGTACGATCATGTGCGTTGTTGACCGATTAATGCGCCTGTAAGGAGTGATTCAATCCAGCTGAAGAGTGGTAAAATATACTTCATTTTGAAAATTATGGAATGTGTCAATTAAGAAACATCATTCTGGCTTGCAAAGACAATGTCAAGGGCAGATCCTGAGAACCATTTTTGGTCCTAGTGCACCAAATGCAGCCCAAACAAAAGCACTTTTTCAGCATTCGAAAACATAAGTGATCAGGTATTCAAGGTGACTCAATTTTTTGGTTCCAACAATCCATTGCGTGCCCTATGATTACTAAGTCACAATGTTAATCACGTTTGTGCAGTTCTCTACTAAGACGCCACTGATTCTCATGCTCACATGCAACTCAGACTAAGAGAAAATGAGCAATAATATAAAAATGTTCAAAACCAACCTGCATATTTCCAATAAGAAATGAAAATAACACCAAGCCAGAGATGGAAATGAAAACTGCAAAGCAAATTTCCCAGACAAAGGTGCTTGTTTTGAGGTTTTGACCAAGAGAACTGCATAAGTTGACAAGTTAAAAAAACTATCAGACTCGTGTTAGAAGTGGCAACTATAGTGCAACTCTAAAGGTAAGAAAATTATAGATTTTTGGATTCATTAGCTGGAAAAATAAGAAGTCCCATCACATAGAATAAGACCAGTTATATACTTGGCACTAAAAATAAGGAAAACAGAAGCCACCGGCCAAACCACCAAGGCAGGAATTTCCAATAATAACCATATGTATAGATAAATATACAAGACATGAACATATATACGTATATAAATGAAATGTAAATATAAACACGCATATTGCAGAAATATCAACAAGAAGCATATATATACATAGGCATGAGCGAGAGAAGGAAAGAGGCAGACAGAGAATCTCGCCTCATGTCATGACTTGTGTCATACCCTAATACACATGTCAAGAATAGTAACAGATCTGAGAAGGCAATAACCAATGTCAAATCCCAAGAAATAAGGACAGGCCAGGAAAACAGGACTCCCAGAGTCTACCCCAACTAGTTCAAACAACACTTTGTTACCTACAGTTGTGAGAAGTGGGATAGGTAACGGGGTTTAGAGACGAACTCCTAGTAAATTTGACATAACAACCTCAATTTTCAACCATTCATCTATTTTTGCTATTATTAAACTCTTTAATCTAAAATAATGCAATCATGCCAGTACAATTTCTCTTCCAGCATCAAACATCCACCCGTAAGTTAACAAGTGAAAAGAAACATCCAGCTTTGCATGTGTGACATACATAATGCAACATCATATAAGGGAAAAAGTCAAGGACTGAACGAGCAGTGTAAAAGTGTACATGGCACAAATTCTAGGTGAACTGCAGCCTATAATTTTATTTTCTTCTCATACTTCATTACATGTGCAACTAAAAAAATTTGGAGTCCTATCCAAACTAACTCATATCGGTAAGCAAATGTTTATGTTTGTCGATGAAAAATAGTATCTAGAACTACTCTAGTAAAAATGACCATGCATATCAAAGGATCCATCTATGCATACCTCAGATTTTGCAAGCCCCACCAAAAGCAGTAAAAGAACTTCTGTGGAAAATCTGTTGATCCAACAATACCAGACTGAAGTGCACTGAGAAAAATTCCAAAATCAAAACGTGTGGTATTTGGTGTCTGTATGGGGCAGGAAGTATTCAGAAGTTCAAATCCTGCATTTTGTCCACAATACACTGAAAAATTGGCACATGTTCCATTCTTCTCACATGCTTGTTTCCAGCACGTTGTTTCTCGTTCTATAGAAAACAAGTACCACAAGGCTCCAAGGACCTAAAAACCATCAAATCACTTAATGATAAGAAAGACTGGTGAGAAGAGAAAGAACAGAAGCACAAGTTGATTCTTGATAATACTTCTATGGAGTCAAATGGAGCCCACTTATTAAGTTATTCAGAAGACTAAACAGGGGTTGGTATATTTATAGGTTCTCTATTTCCAAATACATGAAGCTTCTCAAGATAGAACTCAAAATCTATCTTGAAAAAGCCGCTCTACCTCACTAGATCTATGCCATAAGCCAACTTGAAAGCTTGATAAAAGAGCAGGCCACTATTTAGGAAAAGAAGACTGTTAGCCAAGCTTTCTGAAAAAGTCAAAAAAATTCTGTCGTCACAAATACCTAATTAGCTTTTATAAAAATAGTAGTAGTCTTCTTATTCTTCTTTATTTTATTTTTTTTGGTTGGTGAATTTCTAATGCCCACATTATAGAAACTTTAGGATGTATAATATAGAGACACATCAAACTTATAGGGTACACTGGAAACCCATTTAAACCTTCAAAAATAAGAAAAACTAAACAAAATTAAATGAGTATATGCTTTGGTCAAGCTTAAAGTGTACGTAATTTTGACAACAAAAATGTAATGAAGACTATGACCAAACTTACATGACTAGCAAGCATGTAAAGAAAGAGATTAAATGCAGCTCCAGCCCATGCCGTTTCAGTGAGTATCCCAGAAGTTCTTGTGACTTCTTTGTACAATGGACGAACCCGAAGAACCCTTGGTATATATTGGAAGCAAACAACAAGCTTCAATAAGTTCTTTGTATTCAAAGATGCTGACCCTCTCATGTGCGGAATGATAAACAAAATAACCACCTGGAAAGATTAAAAAAATAGACACAAATAATTATTAATGTGATTTACAATAAGGCCCTGTTTGATTGTGTTATATACCGAGGGATATCCCCTTTGACCAGATATCGGGGACAAAGAAAAACATGTGGATCCCACCTTTTTTTATATCATTTGTTTGGTTACCTGATATGAATTCAGGTGGTATATTATATCCCTCAAAGTATAGGATATACAATACCACACCCCCGTGGTATTCATATCCCCCACCATAGGATACGAGTTATCGTTCATCCAATGGTCAAAAAGAATCACCCTCCTCTTATCCCATGTTGTGTCCTACCCTAACTAAACATAGTATAAGTGACCCCACACTATATAATCCATCTCATATTCTAAATATATTATATCCTGAGTATTACATATTCTCCTGAACCCCTTATATACAATCTGGAATCAAACAGGGCCTAAGATATTAACTTGCTTCCAATTTCCATATTTTGGAAAGAATAGAATTCTTCAAAAGACTAACATTAGAAACCCAATTTGCAACCACACATGCAGTAGGGCATCACAACTTCGGTGTCCCAGGATGAAGTGAACTTTCCAATTGAATCTTTGGTTTTGGACAAAATTTCCCAGGGCACATGTGAGGTCATAATATGCCAAGAAGGCCTCATTAATCAACCATCATAAGATGAGTTTTGCATGAATGAAACAAGGAATAATATTATACTCTTCTTTGGTCGACTCTATTGTCAGAGCAATCTGGCAGGGGTTCAGACGAAGTACAACCTGTTAATGCATTGAACAGTTGTACTTGCTCTGGCAATAGGCTCACCCTTTATCTTTTGTGCAATCAATCTTTATAGAAAACACATTTGGGCTGCAGGAAATCTCTCGTACCTGTGGCAGAGGAAGAACTGCCAGAATGTCAATTAAGAAGTACGAGGACAAATATCTCCTTGCTATTGCCCAAGCATCTTTAACCAAAACACCTCTTCCAAATACTCTAGAATAGGGAGCAATAAAACCAGTTCGGAATTGAAAGATAATATGAATAATATAAAAGATATCAGTAAAGAACCGCAACACGATAGCCGTTTTCTCCAACTTTTTGTCCAACAAAAGGCATTTCTCATCATCATTGATCATAGGAATGTAAAAGAACAAAGGATCGAGAGAAAGAGCAAGAACACACGACAATACAAAGATCTTATTCCACTTCTGAAGAAATGGCCCTTGTGGGTCAAGGATTTTCTTCCTTGAACCCAAGTCTTTGACTGCAATACTACTTAAAGAACGGGATTCCAGTGATCTTTTTAAGCTTCTAATCCTTTCAGAAGCACATTCCAAGCCTCTTCGAAACTTATCAGTAACTGAGTTTATTGTTGTTCTAATACTCCCCGAACGTACCACATCTTTTGTAGAGAATTGCTCCTCAGTACTTTTCTCTGACTTCCAGTCCTGAAACCTGAAGATAATAAACTCAAATATCAATCCAGAGCTACATCAATTGTACTAGAATACAAATGGAGTCATACATCATTTTGAAAATCTACTCCAAAGGAAAGGAAAACGTGGTCTTCAGCTATGCTAAAAGCTGTTTAAAAAAAAAACCAAAACTGAAGAGAGAAGAAAACACCCAAACACTGACTGGCATAACCTGGATGACCTAAAACTTAAGGAAACAATTCAGAGAAACTATTTATTTACCATCCACCACTACCAACAAAAATCATGCCAATTGCAGTGAGCTTATAGGTCTTCAAATTACATTTGACCAGGTAACCCTCTTATTGCAATATCTTCCACAATCCAGTACCAGACAGGACATTAGTAGTAAAAAATTGCGGAAAAAACTATAAGATAATAACCAGAAGTTGGTGAAAGAAGGCTTTGTGCATAACATCAAGGTCTGTAAGAGGTTGGTGCACTTATTATTATAAGCAGGTCATTACTAAATAACCAACTGCAAAAATTATGCCTATACCTTTATGTCCTTCAAGTAAACGCTTCATAGTAACAAGTTTTCAATTGAATTTTCATCAGGAAAAAAAAAAAAATTAAACGCAAATATATAATCCTCTTATATAGTCCATGATATGAGACTAGTCCACATAAAAACCATTATTAAATAAGATCCATCAAGTATATAAGACTTTAAAGTATCAAACGGCCTAGCTTTTTTTTTTTTTTTTTTTTTGATAAATAAGTATCAAAGGGCCTAGTTAACACTCTTGAACTCGTGCCTAGAACATCGCCTTGAGGGCCCTACAATGTTGATATCACCGTACAAAAATTTTAGTCTTGACATCAAAGCTTCAAATATATCACATATGTTAGAAAGCAATCCATGGTCCTCATCATCATTTCACAACAATAAAAATATGCCTTCTTGGAATCAGCCTCAAGAATTAGCTACCTTTAAGCTTTACTCGTGACCAAATCTTAAATTGCATCATTGACCATAATGTCAAACGTAATTGATCGACTCACTTCTTAATATGGTTTCCTTATCGTTTTCACCTAAAACATAAGCTCCGTTTTACAGATGCAGTCACTGGTTTTCAGCGACTGCTCGTTCTCTTGGAATAAAAACTTCTTGATTTGATCATGAAAGAGGGGAACGGAGATTGATCTCAAGCTGTCAAATCCTTCTCTCTTGCCATTGTCTCAACCAAGTCATATTGAGCACTTATTCCCATCTTGTCCTTCTTGCTGCTACCTCAATAATATCACATAACCATTTGCTGTATCAAATCTTTCCTTGGCTAGCAAAATGACTTTCAATATTCAATACAATACAAAACTCAACTTCTTATGATTTATTTCCTCCCATAGGAAGAAGATGCTATCTAACAGTACATAAAATTAAGACCTAGGATCAAACACAGTACATGAACATGGTGAATAGCGGGTACAAAGGGCTTAAAAAAAAAAAAAAAAACTAACCTCACAAACTTCTCTTGCGGGTAATTCATTACTTCAGCTTACATATGATACAGTGTCCAAAATAGATGATCAATCTCTGAGATGCTAACAATAATTTGGAGAGTCTTGATACACCAATTGCTACAAGTACATCATCCAGAGACTGATGAATGTCAATCCCTAGAGATGTATTATGATAAAAGCTCCGTATTAGATCATCTCCATTTTTTCGCAACTGCAAGCTAACTTGTCCATCCCGTGCAGTATAAAAACCTAATTTATAAAGAAGAGGTCATAATCACATTGAAAGAAACACAGCCACTAACAATACAGAAGGTCATATGATTGAAAAATGACAATGAAAGAGATAGAAACCATTTTCTTCAAGGCAAGCAATGATACCTTAACCATCTTTCACCAACAGTTTTATGGTAAAAATCACCTTGCTTGTTTCCACTTTTCAAAAAACACTTTTCAGAAAATTTTACTTTCTTATTTCCGTATTTTTTTTGTTTTACTGAATTTTTTTAATATTTTAAGCAATTTTTTTACTTTTTAGACACACCTAACATAAATACACCTAAAAAGTAAAAAAATTGTGAAAAAAATCTTTTAAAAATTCACTAAATACCAAAAATACAAAAAAAAAATACAAGAATTCAGTACATTTTTTGTATTTTTATGTATTTATTAATTTTTTAAAATATTTTTTCACAAAATTTTTACTTTTTAGATACATCTAAGTAAGGTGTATCTAAAAAAGTAAAAAAAAAATGTTTAAAATTTAAAAAATATTCACTAAAAACAAAAAAACACAAAAAACAAAAAAATCAGTTTTCAAAAAAATTAATTCAGAAAACTCAAACCAAACACCTACATACATGTTCATGAAAGAGACAGACGATTTTTAGTGATAGGTAATCCGCTGATATAAGTAACTATACTGTTAAAGCATGACAAGCAGATAAAGCTACATCAAGCAGTTCTAAAACCCAAATTGGAATAAAAAAAATGACTAGTAATATATATTTCCCCAGGGTTCCAAAGTTAGTATAAGCCATTGGCATACTAACAAACACTTCCAACAGCAAGACCCCACTGTTTAAAATTTAAAAACCTAAAATAAAGAAACAAACATATATTATGACATTTGTTTTTTTCTCAAAACTCACCATCAAACTTTCCAAAAACTTTAGAACAACAAGCATTTTTCAATGATACACTATTCCTTACTGTTTTGCTTCACTAAACACACGCACAAACAAGAAGATGAAGAAGAAAATAAAAACAAGACAAGTACATTTATTCTTTTTTTCATATTGAAGAAATCCAGAACAAAATAAGAGACCCTATGGTTTTATTTCCATGTCATTTTATTTCCTACATTTATTTTTAAAAAATACAGTTCCTGGTAATGGAATCAAACATGCTACAAGAACCGAAAACCTTCAACTACAGAGCCAACAAAAAACTTGTTCACTTCCAATTAGCCAAAAAAGGGGGAAAATGAAAATTTCACTCTTTCATCATCCTATATATAATCAAAAAGACTAAAATTTCCAGAGTGAAAAGCACAATTTGAACGCAAATAGGATACGAATACAGAATCAAGCAAATGAATATAATAGAGAGCAAAATTGAGAAGAATTAAACCGAATCAAAGCGAAATTAGGACATAAACGTATGATAACTGGAGTAACAAGTGAAAAATGGAAGCATTAAGCAAAGATAGAAGATGAAGATTGATGATACCAAGGCACAAAGTTTGAGAGAAGACTTGGAGCCTGTGATGTCTTCGATTAGGGAGTTGTGATGAGAGAGGTTTGAAAGAGAAGAGAGTTAAAGGAAGGAGGGGGCAGATATGGAGGGAAGGTTCGCGGAGACTTCTAGGGCAGTGACTAACTGTTACAATTTTATTTATTTGTTTTTTTTTTTTTTTTAAGAGAGAGAAAGATACTGAACAACAGTCAAAGCCGTGACCCAAGATATTCACGAGTCTCTCTTTACGGAAGGATGTTTTAGGAAGTGTATTTTTGGAATTTTTTTTGTTTTTATTTATTTATTTTGATTTTTGGTAAACTTTTTTAAAAAAATTTAAAAAGTTTTAGATTTTTAAATTTAGCTTGACAAATCAAAAAAATATAATTTTTTTTAAAAAAAATTAGAAAAGACAAAAATAAGTATTTTTTTTGGAATTTTTTTTTTAAATATGCTTTTTAAATTCATTTCAACAAAATGGATCGAAAAAGTAAAAAATTTTAACATAATTTTTTTAAAAAATCACTAAAGACAAAAAATTTCAGAAAAATAAATGACTTTTTTTTTTTTTGGTCGGGGCCTAATTATTCCCACTGTACCAATTTTTTTTTGTACACCTTTTTATTTTGATCCATTTTAACATATTTGTTCATTTTTTATTTTGGATATTGAAATTTTTAAAATTTTTAAAATTGTCCATCATACACAAGTGCCAACACATTTTAAAATTTAAAATCAAAAAATGTTATGATAAAAATATTTTAAATTCTGAGTTGACGTGTAATAATTATTTGTTTCATTAATAAGTTGGAGTCCTCATAACAGACAAATAAATTATGACGGAGGGAATAATACCTTTTAATTTCAAATGGGCATGACACTTTGGTCATGTTTGGTTTTTTTAAAAAGAGTTTACAAAATTTAAAATTTTGTTTAATTATATTTTTTGAAAATAATTTTGGATTTTTAGGTGTCGTTTGGTAATATTTACGTTTTTAATTTTCTGTTTACATTAATAAAAATTAAAAAAATTCAAATAAAAACTTGTGTGGTAAATTTTTTATTTATAAATTAGTGGTCTCAGTTTAAAATTTAGCCAAAAAATATAAACTCAAAAATATGTTTCCGTTTTGATTTTTCAGTTTTTTTTTTTTTTTACCATCCAACACTAGCCACCACCCGCTACCATTTTCTATCACCGTCTTCCGCCACCACCACCCACCCCTCACCACCACCTGCCACCACCAATCACCACCCACCTACCACCACCACCCGCCACCATCACCAACCTGCCACCCACCACCCACCTGCCACCCACTCGCCACCACCACCACCAACACCACTCACTACCCACCTGCCATCCACCTACCACCACCCATCATTACCATCCACCACCCGCCACCACCACCCACCTACCACCACCATCAACCACACCACCACCCGCCACCCACCACCACCACCCATCCGCCACCACCACCACCCACTCACTACTACCCACCACTTGCCACCGTCACCCATCTATCTACCACCACCCGCCATCCGCCACCCACCACCACCACCCGCCATCCGCCACCCACCCACCACCGTCGCCCACTCACCCACCGTCACCACTCGATACCTACTCGTCACCACCACCCACCCGCCGCCACCCACCATCACTACCCACCATCCGCTACCCACCTGCTACCACCACCCACCACCCGCTACCACCATCTACTCGCTACCACCCACCACCGTCACCCACCCACCCGCCACCACCCGCCATCCGCCACCCATCTGCCACCACCACTCACCACCCGCCACCGCCACTACCACCCACTCGCTACCACCCACCACCCGCCACCGTCACCCACCCACTCGCTACCACCCACCACCCGCTACCCACCACTCACTGTCACCACTTTCTACCACCGTTTTCCGCCGCCACTTACCACCACTTGCCATTTCTCACTCTTTTTTATATTTTTAAATTTTTTTAAACATTTTGTCAATTACCAAACGTGTTTCTAGTTTATGTTTTTCTAAAAATAAATAAAAAATAAACGAAAATCAGTTTATAAAATTTTTGTAAATATAAACTGAAAACGTAAATATTACCAAATAAACCCTTAGAGTTTGAGATTATTTAATTTTTTTTTATAGTTGAATAAATGAGTATGAGAGAGAAAAGTGATTAAATGATGTATAGAATGTAATAGAAAGAGAGAAAAAAAGAGAAAGATACTGAACAACAGTCAAAGCCGTGACCCAAGATATTCACGAGTCTCTCTTTACGGAAGGAAGTTTTAGGAAGTGTATTTTTGGAATTTTTTTTGTTTTTATTTATTTATTTTGATTTTTGGTAAACTTTTTTAAAAAAATTTAAAAAGTTTTAGATTTTTAAATTTAGCTTGACAAATCAAAAAAATATAAATTTTTTTTAAAAAAATTAGAAAAGACAAAAATAAGTATTTTTTTTGGAATTTTTTTTTAAATATGCTTTTTAAATTCATTTCAACAAAATGGATCGAAAAATTAAAAAATTTTGACATAATTTTAAAAAAAAATCACTAAAGACAAAAAATTTCAGAAAAATAAATGACTTTTTTTTTTTTTTTTTGGTCGGGGCCTAATTACTCCCACTGTACCAATTTTTTTTTGTACACCTTTTTATTTTGATCCATTTTAACATATTTGTTCATTTTTTGTTTTGGATATTGAAATTTTTAAAATTTTTAAAATTGTCCATTATACACAAGTGCCAACACATTTTAAAATTTAAAATCGAAAAATATTATGATAAAAATATTTTAAATTCTGAGTTGACGCGTAATAATTATTTGTTTCATTAATAAGTTGGAGTCTTCATAACAGACAAATAAATAAGTTGGAGCCCTCATAACAGACAAATAAATTATGACGGAGGGAATAATACCTTTTAATTTCAAATGGGCATGACACTTTGGTCATGTTTGGTTTTTTTAAGAAGAGCTTACAAAATTTAAAATTTTGTTTAATTATATTTTATAAAAATAATTTTAGATTTTTAGGTGTCGTTTGGTAATATTTACGTTTTTAATTTTCTGTTTATATTTATAAAAATTTTAAAAACTCAAATAAAAACTTATTTGATAAATTTTTGATTTATAAATCAGTGGTCTCAGTTTAAAATTCAGCCAAAAAATATAAACTCAAAAATGTGTTTCCGTTTTGAGTTTTGAGTTTTTTTTTTTTCTACCACCAAACACTAGCCACCACCCGCCACCATTTTCTATCACCGTATTCCGCCACCACCACCCACCCCCCACCACCACCTGCCACCACCAATCACCACCCACCACCCGCCACCATCACCAACCTGCCACCCACTACCCACCTGCCACCCACTTGCCACCACCACCACCAACACCACCCACTACCCACCACCTACCTGCCATCCACCTACCACCACCCACCACTACCATCCACCACCACTCACCTGCCACCACCATCAACCACCCCCACCACCAGCCACCTACCACCCACCACCCACCACCACCACCACCTGCCACCCACCACCACCACCACCACCCACCCGCCACCACCACCACCTACCATTCACCACCACCACCCCCCACTCGCTACCACCCGCCACTTGCCACCGTTACCCATCTATCCACCACCACCACCACCACCCGCCATCCGCTACCCACCTGCCACTACCACCCGCCACCCACCACCGTCACCCACTCACCCACCGTCACCACCCGCCACGTACTCGCCACCACCACCCACCCGTCGCCACTCACCATCACTACCCACCATCCGCCACCCACCTGCTACCACCACCCACCACCTGCCACCACCATCCACTCGCTACCACCCACCACCGTCACCCACCCACCCACCCACCACCACCCGCCACCTAGCCCCCACCACCACCCACCCGCCACCACTCGCCATCCGCCACCCATCTGCCACCACCACTCACCACCCGCCACCACCACCCACCACCCATTCGCTACCACCCACCACCCGCCACCATCACCCACCCACTCGCTACCCCCCACCACCCGCTACCCACCACCCACTGTCACCACTTTCTACCACCGTTTTCCGCCGCCACTTACCACCACTTGCCATTTCTCACTCTTTTTTATATTTTTAAATTTTTTTAAACATTTTGTCAATTATCAAACGCGTTTCTAGTTTATGTTTTTCTAAAAATAAACAAAAAATAAACGAAAATCAGTTTATAAAATTTTTGTAAATATAAACTGAAAACGTAAACGTTACCAAACAGACCCTTAGAGTTTGAGATTATTTAATTTTTTTTATAGTTGAATAAATGAGTATGAGAGAGAAAAGTGATTAAATGATGTATAGAATGTGATCGAAAGAGAGAAAAAAAGAGAAAAAGTAATCGATCAATATGGAACGGAAGAAAAAGCGATTTTAATTTTTTTTTTCAATAATTTTCAAACAAATAAATTTTTAATTTTTTTTCCCCCACATAATAGTCAACCAAACAAAGTCTCTCTGTATGTCCGATTAGACAAAAGTCTCTCTCCATGTCCGATTAGTATTAATTGAATCGTAGTCGTTTCCGTACTTAACGTCCATTTAACGTACTGACAATCTTTCTTTAAATTTAAATTAGTGAAATAAAATTAAAATAAATAAAAATATAGAAATGAAGTTGTTTGGGAAAATTTTAATATCCAAACACTTGAAAGGGGTGTATTATATACACTTTTAATTATATTATTTCTTTCTTTACTTAACATTATTTTAGTTATGACTTATATGATTTTTAGTTAGGAAAATTTACCCATAAATCCTATTTTTTAAAAAGTTGAACCATTTAGTCCTAAAAGTTTTCTTATGCACCATTTAGTCCCATTTAATAACATCACAACATCATCATCAAACAACATCAAACATCATCATCAAAACAACTAGGGAGAACACAATAATTTAAGCTAGGTTTACAATCACAACATCAAAACAACATCAAATATCACAACATCATCATCAAACATCATCATCATCATCATCAAATGTCGTCGTCATCATCAAAACAACAAGGTTTATATGAGGAAATACACCAACAGTTCCAACAACAAGCCTCGTTTCAACAACTTCAACCCTGACCCTATCAATACGAGCCCTAATCAACTCCCCAACAGACAGATCCATGATTCTTCTTCTACGCACCGTCAGGACTCTGCGGCGGCGGCGATGTAACCGACGACGCTGGCGGCGCTGCTAGGGCGTGCGACGGGCCGAAAGAAAGCCTCGATGCTGGTTCGAGAGACGACGGCACGACAGCTGGATGAGCGGCGCGCCGACTGGAGGTACTCGAAGCCGATGGTGGCGCTGGACATGGTGTGGAACCTGGCGTTCGTTGTGGTGTTGGTGGTGATGTTGATTTGCACAGTGGATGAGAGGCCTAACGTGCCGATTAGGGTTTGGATCTGCGGTTACTCGCTGCAGTGCTTGGTGCATGTGGTTCTGGTGTGGTTGGAGTATCGGAGAAGGAACAGGACGATCAGATTCCGAGATATGGATGCATCGACGAGGACTGATACGAATTCAGTTGATGCGAATGATAGTGAGGATGAGGAAACTGGAGGCGCTTTGGGAATTTCTAGATGGCGATGATGTGTGTTGTTTTTGATGATGATGACGTTTGATGTTGTTGTGATGTTTGATGCTGTGATGTTGTGTTGATGATGTTGATGACGTTTGATGTTGATGATGTTTTATGTTGTTTTGATGATTATGTTTGTGATGTTTGATGTTGTTTTGATAATGATGTTTGATGATGTTTGTTGATGATGTTTGATGTTGTTTTGACGATGATGATGTTTGATGTATATGCCCTCTATGGTCAATTTCCCTATAATGGGACCTTTCAGTCTATAAGAAAACTTTTAGGACTAAACAGTGTATAAGTTATTAATTTGGGATTTATTGGTGCATCACCCTTTTAGTTATGTCTCAAATTGTATTCAGTTATGAATTTCTTTTTTAAAGTTATGACTAAACAATTATAAAATTATGTCATTTTTTTGGTTTTGATATAGACTTCCACAAAACTCAACCCCATGCACCTGTGAGGGAGAGACGGATAAAGAAAAAAAAATACATAATGAGTCGTAGTGGATCAATTGGGAGTCACCCATTTTGAAGGTCTCAACCATTAATCTTTCTTTTTTCAGTTATAAGATGTATATTTGAGGGGTTTGTACCATAATATTTTTAGTTGTTTGGAGTTACTTTTTTGGTCAACTTTTTGTTGGTTTTATTTTTGTTTTCAGTGATTTTTTGAAACAAAAAAATTAAAATTTTAAATTCTTTTCAACAAGACGAGTCAGAAATTTTGTAAATTTTTAAAAGGTTAAAAAATATTCTCAAAAAATAAAAAATAAAAACAAACATAGTGTGAATTTTTATAGTTTATTTTGGATTTTTATTATTTTCTTATTTTTAAAAAAGTTTTGTACTTTGTAGATTCGTAAAAATTGACATAATTTTGTAAAAGGGTTATTAAAAACAAAAAACAAAATTAAAACAAAAACATGACTTCTTTAAAAATTCCCAAACAATCTATATAGACTGTGTTATAGATCATCTCCAATGATTATCTAAAGCTTTCATGAAATTTGAATTTGATGAAAAATGAGTTCTTTTCCTGCTCCAACGATTGCATCAAATAGGTATCAAATTGAGAATCACTTTTTTTTCATTAGACTGAAGACAAATGTGTCTTTCATCAAATCACTGTTCATTGTCATTGCGGATGTCCGCTTGGATGTTCTTTCGGATGACCATCTCAAGGCAAAATTTTGTAAAAAAAATTGCACTGGCCAATCAACCACCTCAAGTCAAAAAAAAAAAAAAATTACACTGGTCGGTCGACTGGCTGAACATTCGCCCAATCGACCGGTGTTTTGATGAAACTCTAAAATCCTCCGTTAAAGTATTTGATATCAAATAAAACTTTTACTCATATTTGATGAAAAAATCGATGCATCGTTAGAGACACTCTTATTGCTAGTGGTGTCAAACTCAATCTAAATACATGAATCTATCCGATTACACCTATGTAAAACTTATTTGGACTCATTTGGAAAGTAGCTATTTTAGTTAGTTTTTTAATTTTTTTTTTAAAATATGCAGAAAAGTAAAGAGAGTTGTGTGATAATTTATAGTGATTTTTTGACTATACTGTTACTTGCCAAACAAGGCCAGTGTAAATCAATAAATAGTTTAAATGGATTGCTCATTATAAAGTCGATTAAGGCCTATTTTGGAAAGTATGAAAAAATCAATTTTTTGAATTTTTTTAAAAAAGGTACAAAAAAAAAAGAGTAAAGAGATGATACGATCCAAATAAATTATTAGCCGATTTTTTTTTTCTTCTAATTACCAAAACAAACCTAAAATTAAATTTAAATAAATTTGATATCCATTTGAATGGATATTACTTTCTCCACTACTGTCACACCCCTACAATGACCATTGACCATTACCTCCACCACTCTATTACTATTGTAGCTGCCACTCCATCTCTAATATCACGATCTTTGTCACTTCATCACTGCCACCAAAGAAAATTGATAACGTAAATAGATTGATTAAATTCATTTATTCAACTCGTATTAAATTCAATCTCTTCAAAATCTCGTTTGACAATTATATATTTTAGTTAAAAAGTCAAAAAATATTATAAATTATCATATCACTCTCTTTACTTTTCTACACATCTTTTTTTAAAAAGTCAAAGATTAATGAATTTGAATTACATTATTTTAAATGAATACCCATTTTAATCAATTTAAATCCGATGGTGCTATATGTACCAAATAGTATACCAACTAGTGTAACAACATACGTTATGACATTATTATTGATCTCACCCATTATACAAATTACAAATATAAAAAATCCTTAACATTATGACATATCGTCTATTAATATACTAATTAATATATTAATTGATACATATAGCGTTATTGATTCAAACCTATTCGTCTATCACCTCTATTTTTTGAGTCTAGATCCTCTGCCGTAGTTTTCTACGGTGGCCCCTGCGGTCGTTTTGAACCACTTTTTTTTTTTTTTTTTTTTCTTTCTTTCTTTCTTTTTCTCTCACTTCTTATATTTTACTCTTCAGCCTCTTTTTGTTGTCTGGTGTTTGAACCCTAGTGAGACGAATAACGAGGCAACTACAGCGAGGAAAGGAGCGGTAGCAGTGAGGCGAGGGGAAACGGCAGAAGACGGACAAAGAGGGGGAGGCGACAGCGACGAGGTCCGTTTGTTGATTCTTATTTTTTTCCCTTCGTCCCTTCGTCTTCATTCTCATTTTTTTTACTCTTATATATATATATATATAAGTATGATTTGTTGCCATAGTTTGATTTGTTGTTCAAAAAAATAGATGCGTTTGATTGATTGGATTTCATGGGTTTGATTTATTGAGTTTGATGGGTTTGTTGTGGAAATAGATTTATTGTTGATTTGAATTTTTTTTTTCAATTTTTTTTTGATGATCTAGGGTTTGTTGTGGAAACAAATTTGTGTTTAATTTATTCAATTTTTTCCCAATTTTTTTGTTTCATCAATATTTGATTTTTTTCCTCTCATCATGTCTTACATTCTCTGGTTTCTGTCTCAGTTCGGTGTCTCAAATTTTCGTTGGTGCTTCATCTTTTTTAGTTGGAATAATGACATTAATCTGGGCCTCAAGAATCCTCTTCTTCTTTGCCCATAGAATGTTGAGGGAACCATTGTTAATTTGTTTCCACTTAGCAGTAGGGAGGCTTACTTCTTTACTATCAAAGGTCCTTTATCAACAATAAGCTAAGAATCTATTCAAATACCTACTCTGTTATGAGTAAGCTACGAATGCATCATGTTTCCAAATGAAATTGAAATTTCATATAGCTTAAAAAGTAAAGATTTCCTAACCCAAAAATATAGAGTTCTAATATAAGGGGAAGTGGAAACAAAAGGAAATGAAATGTTAGGAATGAATATGAGGCATTAAGAATGAACATGAACATGAAAAATGTTAAGAATGAGGCATGAGGCATTAAGAATGAACACGAACATGAGGCATTAAGAATGTTAAGAATGAACATGAACATGCATGCTCACTTAGTAGTTATAAGAGTGGTATGAACATTCAAACTTTACTTTTTCATATTAGTTTGACTGTTAAGCTTGAATTGGCAACAGTGTTAGTGAGCATTCTAACTTAGCAGTGGTAAGAGTGGTATGAACATTTTTCATACCACTCTTACGGTTCTAAAATGTTCATGAACCACTTTTTTACGGTTCTAAAATGTTCATGAACCACTTTTTCATAAAATGTTAAGAATGAAAAAACACAAGAAAATAAAGGGAGAAGAGAATTCTTGTTGTAAATCTCAACCTTTATTTGTTTTAATGAAATAAAGTGCACATCATTAATGCTCCACCATACTCCTAATTTAAAAATAAATATATAAATAAAACTTTGAAGTCCAGACAATGTGAGTAACAAACATGCTAGACAAATCAAGTGGTGTACTTGAAAATGACTGACAAAATGTGTGAAGTCTTCTACTTCATAAATATTAGCAAACAAGAGAGAGACAATGGTTATTTTGAACTATTAACACGGACATACATTCTATACTAAAGGTGAAGAAATAGGTTGAGATTTTTTGAACTATCAACATTGCACTCCCAACACTATTAAACTGATTGTTTGAATGTATGGACTAAACAAATCATTGATTATTGTTTTATTTTACATCTTTGTTTGAATGTTGGCTTAAGTTGTAATGGATTGATTGTGTCATAAAATGCTCTTACTAGGATCATGTCAATGGGTTCAAACATTGATGCTGGATATTTGCAAAATAAAAGATGCAATTATGGAAGAAAAAGCTGCAGTGTTCATATCAGAATTAGAGAAAAATCCAGGGAGGCTGTATTTCAAGTGTGCAGGTAAGATGTACGAGTACTTTGCGTGGGGAGCGGCTCCGACTAGGAATGCATCAAATATCCAAAGGAGAAGTAAAGCTAGTTATATGAAGAATGAAGATGAGAGAGACTATGATTATGATTTTGACAAAATCAATGAAATTATAAATAGATTGGAATGAATTGAGACAAACCAAAAAGCTATGAAACTGATTATGTTGACAACCATAGTGTTGGTTGGTTTTACCATGCTAATAGCACTACTGAAGTGAATGTAACCATGTAGTTATTTATTTTTTATTTTTTTATTTTTTTGGTGGTTGTATTTGTGTTTTGAATTTAATAAACCTTAAACTATGAGTTTTGATATGTAAAGCTTAATGAAATTACCTATGCTTGACGAATGTGATGTGCTTTTTTTTTTGTTTATGTCAATGAAAGTTGTATAGCTTTGAACTTATGGGTTTTGAAGTTGCTTTCTAATTCAATCTTTTCATTTATTCTTTTATATTGTTATTGTTGGTCATACTTGTTCTTATCAAGATATGCCTTTGCTTTTTGCACTTGTGAAATAAATCTATGCCCTCTGTTGTTTGCAATACAAATAAGATTTGGTAGTTCATTTGTACAAATGGCCTTGGGCACAAATGGGACTTGGTAGTTCATTTATGTCCAAAGCAAAATTAATCTGTCCAAAACAAGTACATAAAATAAATATGTCCAAAACAAAATGAATCTATCCAAATCTGTCCAAAATAAAATAAATCTGTCCAAATCTGTCCAAAACAAAATAAATCTGTCCAACACAAAATAAATCAAACCAAATCTGTCCAACACAAAATAAATCAGTCCAAATCAGTCCAAAACAAAATAAATCTGTCCAAAACAAAATAAACCAAACCAAATCTATCCAACACAAAATAAATCTGTCCAAAACAAATTAAATCTGTCCAAATCTATCCAGAACAAAATAAATCTGTCCAGAACAAATAAATCTGTCCAACACAATAAACCAAACCAAATTTGTCAAACACAAAATAAATTAGTCCAAATCTGTCCAAAACAAAATAAATCTATCCAAATCTGTCCAACACAAAATAAATCAGTCCAAATCTGTCCAAAACAAAATAAATCTGTCCAAATCTATCCAACACAAAATAAATCTGTCCAATAAAAAATATATCAGTCCAAATCTGTTCAAAACAAAATAAACCTGTCCAAAACAAAATAAACCAAACCAAATCTGTCCAACACAAAATACATCTGTCCAAAACAAATGAAGATAAAATGAACTTCTCAGGGATGTCCATCTACATGACTGTCAGCAGGACTATGTGACACTTGCGAGACTTGGACTGCAAAGTGTTGAACACTTGTACCTCGAAGCAACTCCTTAAAAGATCTGTGAGTGGGATAGACAGAAGGCATTGACTGACGCATGTTATTTCCCTACAATAGATCAAACCATCTATTAAACTTTGATTGCAATGTATTCTACTCTTTTAATGTAAACTATGTAACCAATGATAACTCATATTATATATACCATACATAAGAGGAGGACCACTTGTACTACCTATGAGAACTTGAGGTCAAGGTTGAGATTGAGAAATATAAACACCATGACGATGATCCTAAATACAGCCAATATAAAGTATGTAAACAAAAATTTTGAAAAACAAAAGAAACATTATTCAACATTAATATTACCTGATTAGAATTACTACCCATAACGAAACGAGGTTGTGATTAAGAAATATAGACACCAACACCATGATCCTAAGTACAACCAATATAAAGTATGTAAACAAAAATTTTGAAAAAAAAAAAGAAACATTATTTAACATTTTCTTAAAAGCTTGCACACAAATAAATATTACCTGATTAGAATTACTACCCATGATGAAACGAGATTGTGATTGACCTTGGGAAGTATAAACAACAGCACCCCACTACATTGCCAGGCAAACCAATTAAAGATAATAAAAATTAAATGCTATATGGATAGTTCATAATGTCATACTAGTGAACGGACTCAATGAAAGGAATTCATAAAACTAACCATAAAAAGACCACGTTACTATTACATATTACCTGAATAGAATTACTGCCCATGATGAAACGAGGTTGTGATTCACCTTGGGAAGTATAAACAGCAGCACCTGACTACATTGCCAAGCAAACCAATTAAAGATAGCAAAAATTAAATGCCATCTGGATAGTCCATAATTTCATACTAGTGAATGGACTGAATGAAAGGAATTCATAAAACTAACCATAAAAAGACCACATTACTATTACATATTACCTTAATAGAATTACTACCCGTGACGAAACAAGGTTGTGATTCACCTTGGAAAGTATAAACAGCAGCACTCGACTACATTGCCAAGCAAACTAATTAAAGATAACAAAAATTAAATGCCATCTGGATAGTTCATAATTTCATACTAGTGAACGGACTGAATGAAAGAAATTCATAAAACTAACCATATAAAGATCACATTACTATTAAATATTACCTGAATAGAATTATTACCCATGCCGAAAGGAGGCTGAGATTCACATTAGGGAGTATAATCAGCGGCACCCTACATACAATGAAAAACCATAATGAAAGTGGGTCATTAATAAAAAAATCATTGTTTTAGTTTATTAATCTAGTGTATTTTAAACATATGCAATTTTTCATGTCTAAACCTGAGTAGATTGCATCATTTTCTTCTTTGCAATAGATTTTTCCATCCCGCCTTTGATCCTCATTCTTCCATTACTAGTTGATTCTCTTTTCTTGAGTCCCTTAGCTTGGATTGGACAATCTACTTCATCACTATGTGGGCATGTGTTGCTTGACGAATTTCTCAAATCAATTACCTCCACTTGACCACAAATGTGGACACTTAGTTTGTCTTCAACCATTACACTCAATTCTTCACCTTTTGAAACTGACAACTGATAAGTTTCTTCACTTTCAGCGACTCTACTCACTATTGCTCTAAACTTGGTCATTAATGACCAATATCGGTCACTTTGATGTAGTTTCACATCAGCCTTCACTTCATATCCACGTCTATCTTTCACACTTTCAGCCCTTGCTTTTTTAGTCCATCGTTTGAGTATATATTGTGGAGGAAGTTCATTTGCATTGAACATATCTCTAAGCACCTTCACACAATGTCGACACAGTATGCCCTTTACTTCAAACTTCCTACAACTACAATTCAAAGAACCACCTCCAGCCATTGTCACATTCTTATCTTTTTTTTTTTTTTTTTTCCATCTACCATTGTTCTTATTGTGAATATGGTACTCTCACCATCATTAATAGTGCCTATAATGGATGTTTCAATAGACTGCACGTACTCATTTTGGAATTCCTCAAAAATTGTTTTTATGTAAATCTCTACCACTTGCTTTAACATCAAAGTTAGAATTAAAACCATCGGCAATTTTTGGGACAAATTATACACGGTTTCCAATTCCTTACACTTCTTCTCATAAAGCACCCTCTCAAAATGCATAAAGAACTCCATCAAGTTATGGTCACAATTCAGATAATCCTTAAAAAATGCATTGAAGGATTCACTAAGTTGAGTAGTACTCATTCCAGCTGCCCAAGAATTCATAATATATGGCCATCCTCATTTCTCCTTCACGTGAAAAGTCTGCTCTAACCAATGATTGTCGTATGCATCATACTTATCAAGCATTTGGTCCCACTGTATTCGGAATTCTTCTTCATCATCAATGTCATGCATAAATTTTGAAAACACAGCTTTGACCCCTACATCATCAAAAACTGAACTTACATGCTTGACAACATTTTGCATCAAATGCCACGTATAAAGTCGGTGGTTTGTATTGGGCATGACAATTGGAATGGCCTTAGCCATCGCAGCATCTTGATCTGTGAAAATAGTTTTCAGAGCTTTGTTTAACATTGCCTCCAGAAAAATTTGAAACAACCATGTAAAAGATTCAGTAGTCTCATCATACATCAACTCTGCACCGAATATAACTGTTTCTCGATAATGATTAAATCCAACAAATGATCCAAAAGGCCTATGCTCATTATTTAATTTGTAAGTAGTGTCAAAGGTCACTACATCACCAAACTAAGCATAGTCCATGATCATTTGAGCATCGGCCCAAAATATATTACTTATCTGCTCTCCACAATCTAATTGGACTGCATAAAAAAATGATGGATTTTCCACAGTTTTCTTACAAAAGTAATGCAACACACTACCTTCTTCTCCACATTCTAAATCTTTTTGTCTTTTCGATCTTAAGTAATTTTTTTGGTCCAATTTCGTGAAACCGAGTGATGCTCTTCCACCAGACTTCCTACCAAATAGCTCATAAGCAGACCTAAGAGGAATTCCAGATTTTGAAGCCAATTCTGCTTCAATTGCTTGGGTGGTAGATATTTTTATTTGGGATGGCAACATATGAATACAATCTTGAGGCACAAGATCATAATTATGATGTTCAACAAAATCACAAGCAATATATTTTCCTGAAATTCTATCTAACTTGATACTAAATCGAGCACCACAATCACATCTTACCTCTTGTCTCGAATTTTTGACAAGTGGATCTCGTTTGTCAATACCCCGACTTCCCTCTTTGTAACATACAAACGTCCGTGATGTTATCTCCATCGTATGTTTGTTCTTGTTTGCATAGGCCTTCCTAATACTAAAGCCCACATTTCCCCCATAGGTATTGTAAAAGTCATATGCAACTTGTTCAGAGTCAAATGGCATTCTCAATTTCAGCTTCCAACCACAATTGGCCAACTCATCAACAATATTATTTTCTTCCATTACCTACAATTCAATATCATTAATAATCATTTTCTCTATTCTTGCTATTTTTTACACCTCTTTCATATATATATAACCCACATTTATACTGAATTGTAGGTTTTGGGGGTGAATTGCACAAATCTGAATCATATATATATATATATATAATGGAAGAAAATTATATGAATCCACAAATAAATATATGAATCAGAAAATAATATTTACAAATAAATGTGATTAACTATCTAACAACAAATATGAATCCACTAGAACAGATCAATGTGATTAACTATCAAACCCAAGAATCAAATATATCCAATCCAAGAGTCAAATATAATTCATATATGAATCCTCAAAAATCTG
Source organism: Camellia sinensis (assembly GCF_055761805.1). Classification (NCBI taxonomy): domain Eukaryota; kingdom Viridiplantae; phylum Streptophyta; class Magnoliopsida; order Ericales; family Theaceae; genus Camellia; species Camellia sinensis. The sequence continues at coordinate 17,748,496 of NC_138968.1, forward strand.
AATCTGTTATATATAGAACAACAAATTTATATAGAATCAAATATATCAAACCCAATAATCAAATATAATTTATATATGAATCCCCAAAAATTTGAATTACATATATATATAACATCAAATTTACCTACTTCAGTGAGTGAACCCATTTCAATGAGTGAACCAAACCCACTTCAGTAAGTGAACATATATGAATCCCCAACAGATTAAGTGACTGAACCAAACCAAAATCAATAACAAATCTATATATATATATATATATATAATAATAAGATGATGAAATTAACCTCACCGTCGTTGCAATGTCACCTTCCTGCCATTGCATCGCCGACGAACTCACCATCGTCCGCGATCCTTTGCGTTGCTCCTTCACCATCGCGTTCCTCCTCCATCTCTGCCATCTCTTTCGTATCTCAGTTCCTCTCTCAGTTCGCGTTCATTCTCTTTCAGTTCCTCACTCCGACTTTCAGTCGCCTTTCGCGATGCCTCTCTCTCTTTGCTAGGGTTCACTGACTCAGATTAATGGTGCAAAGCAAAGAAGATGATATAGAGAAGAGAAAAGGGGGGAAATGGGGGAAATGAAAATTTTGAATTAAAAAAAAAACCACTAAATAAAACGACGTCGTTTTCTCCAAAACGACGTCGTTTTGGAGACCACCGCAGGAACCACAGCAGGAAACCATGACAGATGATCTGGACTTCTATTTTTTACCCTATGTGAGAGAAATTGATGGGACTTGCACATTACACATTTCTATCACATCATACAATACTATAATGTAAAAGTATACAGAGTGATTTAGGAAGTTGGTGAAAAGTTAATTTTTTGATTGTTTTTTTTTATTTTTTTATCTTTTTGTGTGTAAAAAATGTAAAAAGTGATATGATCCAAAATAGATTAAAAACTAAAAATTAACTTTTAATTGGGTTGCCAAATTGCCCCTTTATAAATTACCCAATTAGGTTATTTTAGTTAGGCACCCTAATATATAGGGTTCGTTTGGAAAGTGGGTTGGTTTTTTGGTTTTTTAACTTTTTGACTATTTTAGTCTAGGGCTAAAAAGCTTTGTTTGAGAATAACTTTTTGGCTTTTTAACTTTTTTTTAGAAAAAAAATGTAATGATTATGAGTTGGATGTGATGTTTTATCTTATTGGGCTAAAAAGCCTACTTTATTTTTTTAGGGGAACTTACTGATAAGTCCCATGTAACAAGTTCAAAATCCATTTAATCCCAAAACAAAATACTTGCACCAATTAGTCCAACACATTTTTAATTGTTACCAAAAAATCCTTTTTTTTTTTTTTTAAATTTATAGACACTGTTCACATCTTACTACCGTCGGACTTCCGTTTAACGGTCGCCGGAGACTCACCGGAATGTCTAGAATATTGCCGGAAAAAAAAAAATAAAAAAACATGTTATGAAACTGTAAAATTTTACAGTTCTAAAGAATGTTATAAAACTGCAAAATTTTACAGTTTTAAACCATGATTCATTCCAGCACCAAAAAAAAAATTTGAAACTGCAAAATTTTACAGTTTTCACCACCTGTAATTAAAACTCGAAAATTGCTTGTCCAGAATTCGAAAATTTTCTCCATTAGAACAGAAAAACAGAAGTGTATAGCAGAGAGAGAAAAAAAAAAAAGAGATCGAAGGGGAAATACGGATGTCTAACCAAATCTGTGTAGATCTACTCAGATCTGATGTAGATCTGAGTAGATCTATATCAGATCTAAGTAGATCCATTCATCTTTTTCGTCGGAAAATATATCATCTTCTTCGTCGGAGTTGATTTCAATGCTTGGTGGTTATCAATGAACCCCGATCAATAGAGAAAGATATGATCAAGGAACTGTTCTTATTGAACTCGGAAGTGGATTCGTACTTTCGGGAAGTAGATTATGATGCAGAAGATTGTCCTCTTCCATGACAAATACGGTGACAGAAAAATGTAGAAAAAAAAACGAGAGAGGAAGGGAAGCAAAAAGCAGAGAAAGAGAGGAAAGGACTTTTGGGTGTAGTGAAAAAGTTATGGGAATAAATGGAGATCACATGTTTCCCATGGGACCTATGGGTAATTTCTCCATTTTTTTATGACTATTTTAGCCCCAAAAAAGCCCAAATCTCAACTTTCCAAACGGAGCCATAACATGTTAAATGATTTTTCATTTTTTTTTTTTGGTGGTAAAGATTGATAATTTTTTCCGTTTATAAATCTTTGGTGTGTTTTTTTAATTTTTTTTTATCGTTATAAATTTTTTAAATAAATTGATTGTTGGAACAATGACAGATCTTACAATTGTCCCGTTATAATATGGGTTGCGGGTGCATGCTATCACAGCATGATGTTGTAATTTGAAAAAGGGAAAAGGAAAAGGCCAAGCTACACAAAACCCAACAGGACAGAAACACATTTGAAGCAACAAAGTATTTAGGGGAAATTATTAAAAATTTTCAAGATTTGATCATTATAACAAAATAAATCTTGAGTCTCACAATATAGTTGTTTGGCACAATATCAATCCCAGTTTCGGTTAGTTTGTTTGATTAGTTGAATGAGTATAGATCGAAAAAAATTAAATGGATTTGATTAGTTAAAAAAAATTAAGGCTAAACATTGTATGAAAATTTAGTTATATAATATTTTATTTGTTTCAAAATCACTTTGTAGAAGCAAACTAATGTTGAAATAAAAACACTTAGCACGTCAATTATATGACCTGTAGCAATCATATAATACAAAAAATATATAATATGTGACTATCAAATATATATAAATAAAACTATAGTAACTAAATTAAAACAGAAAAAGTATGAAAATAAAACAAAGAATTCAAAACTCTCTAAATTTTTAAGTTTTCTTCATTCATGTATAATACACATATAAATATTTGGGACAATTATAAAAAAAAAAAAAAATTTAAAAAAATCAGGATTTGAGTCTTGTAACAGAATAAATCCTCTATTTTCAATTTTGTTAATTTAAATAATAAATTTTTGATTTGTTTTCGATCTGAATTATTTACCTATTTTCATTGCATTGAATTTAATGATAAAAATATTCATTTTTATCAATTTTATTTATTGAAAATAAAAAAATGGCTTAGATCGAAAACAAATTAAAATTTTGTAATTTAAGTTGACAAAATTAAAGCCTTAGAATTTTTGTTATAATTTTTCCTAAATATTTTACTGCCTTAAATGTGTTTCTATCTTGTTTAATTTTGTATAATTTAAATTTTTTTATTATTATTAAAACGAGCGTGCTGGGATGGGACCCTATAATATGAAAATGCTTATAATTTCTCGTCATTTAATTAGAGCAAGGATCCTCTAAAGTGATTTTTCTTTAAAGTTTCCTAGAGTGTTATATTGTGTGGTTAAGATTTACTGGCAAGTCACATCAGAAAAATTGATGTGACTTGCCAGTAAATCTCAACCACACAATGTAGCACTCTAGGAAACTTTAGGAAAATTTCACTCTAGAGGATCCTTGGTGATTTAATTATGGCCATTTTTGCTTATGTGGCAAGCCATTATTGGCTACTGTAGAGATTAGTAAGCATGGCTGTAAGGCTGTAATAAAAATAAATTAGGTAATATTAGGGATATAAAAATTTTTACCAAATAAATAATCAAATATCTCACATAAATATACTTATATGAGACATTTGATCATTCATTTATTAAAAAATTTAAAACTTATAACATTTTCCTCTACGCGAAGGAAGCTGTGCGGGTCAGAAATGACCAAAGACCAATTCTTAGGTAGCGTTTGGTAGAGTTTTGTAAATGTGATTTGAGAGTATGAGTTGTATTTTGAGTTTGTGTGTTGTGGAGTTATGATTTGAGTGTAGAAAATTTGTTTGGTAAAGAGTTTTGAAAATAGTTTTGGAAAAGAGGTTTGATTTGAGTGGGGAATTATTGATGTGACATTTGATATGTGATACAAAAATTTACAACTCATAACTAAACATACAATTCAAAATTATTTTAAAGCACATAAAAAATTAAAAAAATTTCAGAAAATATTTTTTCCGATTATATAAATCAATTGCAAAAAAAAAAAAAAAAAAAAAAAAAATACTGTTCCGGACAGCCGGCCGGTCGACCGGCCGGACGTCCCCTTAGCAAAAATTTTGAAAAAAAAAACAGAGCAAAAGAGCGGCTGAGACAGATTTGGTACAGAGCTCTCAGCAGAGCTTTTGAAACGTGATTACAAAATCCTAAACAAACATCATACTGAAACACAAGTGTAGAATCACGTTTCAAAAGCACAACCAAACACAGCCTTAATTTTTCTGTAAGAATTTCTGTACCAATACTTTCAAGATGTTCATATTTTATTATCATAAGACATCGTTATCATATTATTATTTTTATTATCATAAGACATCGTTATCCTATCATTGTTTTTATGTCAAATATTTTATTATCATATTAAGTGTTTGTTTAATGTTATGCAGTCTTATCATATTTGACTAACTTGTCTATCTTAATTTTCTTTGTATTTTTGTAAATAACACATCGTTTGAGTTTTCCATAAATGAAGATAATATTAGCAAATAATATTCACCATTCAGCTTCCATTTTTCTGGACTAGTCTTGATCAAATTCATTCACTTTCACATCGACAAAGAGAATGAAGCTAATCATTTGATAACATTGTCACTTTTTTATTTTTGCTTTTAGTTTTTTTATACAAAAATAAAATAAAATAAATCAGAAAAAAAAATGAAAGCTTTATCAAACAACCCCTAAGATATGAAAAAATTGTAATTAACCTTACAATTTGTATATAATTACACTGGTCATGCTTATTGTACGGGGAGCAAATATTCCGGCAAGCCCGTATTCCTTTCTTCCGAGCTCCGTCGATGTCCGATCACCTGCGAGCAAGTAACGGTGAGCTACCCGGCGGTGTGTGGCCGGAAAAACCCTCCGACGATCAAGTTAGCACACACCTTAGGATGGATAGAGAGAAGGGAGAGAGTGTTTGAGTGTAAGAAATTCCTTACAGAGTGTTCGTGTGTCGTGTATGGGGGGCGCAGACATGCCTATATACCTTCTGAGCCCCTTACCCACTTCCAGTCATCTCCTGACACGTGGCTCTGCTATCCCATCTGTCAGCATAGACCTTGCTGAACATCACCTAATCTCAACTGTCTGACTTCACAGCTGGAGCTCGGCAGCCGAGCTGCTCTACCACGGCCATGCCATGCTTCATACCCATGCGCCTAACCGGACAAACACATGGAGGACCGGGCTAGGCGGCATCCCGGCAAAGCCTAGCCCGGGTACCTCCTTTGGTCGGCCTTCCTGCCGGTCAATCAACTACCTCGGCTGACCACGCCTTTCCGGGCGCCGGTCATTCGGTCTGTCTGGCTTCGACCATCCTCGGACCGAGCATCCTGGTCCGACCGGTCACTTCCTGGCCGAGCAGTTTCTGTTCGGTCCGGGGTGGCACACACTCAGTCCAAACTCTGCCCGGCCCAAATCTTTCCGGCACAACTCTGTCCGGCACAACTCTGCCCGGCCCAAATCTGTCCGGCACAACTCTGTCCGGCCCAAATCTGTCCGGCACAACTCTGTCTGGCCCAAATCTGTCCGGCACAACTCTGTCCGGCCCAAATCTGTCCGGCACAAAGTCCATATCATTAATCTCCCTCTCACTTATATTTTATAATCACATAACACTTGTCGTAAATATGCCAGAATTTGCTTAAGATATTTATCAATAAATCTTATTACACAAACAAGTACTCCAACTAATTCTAAGTTTTTTTCTATTGATTTGTTAAGTTTTATTAGTGGAGAATTTTTTTTTCCGTATTGTCCTATTTTTTATTTTGGTAGTGTTTTAGTGGACAACTATACCCTTTTATTAATGTGATAGGTATGATGTGATACTCCAATATGACAAGTATGAATGTGACACTTCAATGGCGTAACATTAAAAAAAAATTAAAAACTCCTTAATGTATTTTTTCTAAATGTGACAACGTGACGGATATAATGCGGCACTTCAAAACTTTTACTCAAAAAAAAATTTTTTAGCGTACTTTTCTCAAATATGACAACATGGCAGGTATGATATGATACTTCAAACAAAGTAAAAACTCTTTTGTATTTTTTTTCAAACGTGACAACATGGCGGGTATGATGTGACACTCTAAAAAAAATAAAAATTCCTTACCTTATTTTTTCTAAATGTGACAATGTGACGAGTATGATGTGACACTTCAAAAAAAAATAAAAACTCCTTGATATGACACTCCAAAAAAAATTAAAAACTCTTTAATGTACTTTTCTCAAACGTGACAACGTGGTAGGTATGATGTAACACTCTAAAAAAATTAAAAACTCCTTAGTATATTTTTTTCAAACGTGACAACGTAGCAGGTATGATGTAACACTCTAAAAAAAAATTAAAAACTCCTTAATGTACTTTTCTCAATCGCGACAATGTGGCAGTTATGATGTAACACTCCAAAAAAATAAAAACTCCTTAGTGTACTTTTTCCAAATGTGACAAAGTGGCGAGTATGATGTGACACTTTAAAAAATAAAAATAAAAATTAGTATACTTTTCTCAAACGTGACAACGTGGCGAGTATAATGTCACTCTAAAAAAAATAAAAAATTCATTAGTGTATTTTTCCTAAACGTGACATGTGACAATCCGACATGTCAGGTATAATGTGATGCTCTAAAAAAAATTAAAAGCTCTTTAGTGTACTTTTCCCAAATGTGACACTCTAACACTCAGGTATGATGTGACACAAAAAATTCTTTAGTATACTTTTTCCAAATGTGACACTAATGCGGCGGGCAAATGAGTCATTACGCATCCAAAAAGACTAAATGAATCACAAAAAAAAAAATATGGAACTATATAGATTACAAGTTCAAAATATGGGATTTATTAGTCAATCTCCCAATTTTCCTATGTCACTAATTTTCAAAGTAAAATAAAAGTTGAGCCCCTTATTACTACCTATCTATCGATACTATACTATACTATTCTATTAAGTGAAAGTTTAGTGAAACTTTACTCTTCTTACGTCAAGTAGTAATATTTTTTATTTTTTTTAAAAAATACATAAAGAGGTGGGTAAGGCTTGAATCCATAATCATAGGTTTTAAAATAAGAAGATTTATACTACTTAAGCTAAAACACACATTATAATATTAGGGATTGTTTGGAGTGTTCTAAATAAGTGCACTTTTTATCTTTTTGGACTAAAAAATTGAGAAAAAAAATATGAATGTTTGAGTTAACTTTTTGACTTTTTTATGGAAAAATGTGTATTAAAAAATTATATAAATTAGTGTGTAGAGAAAAATTAGGATTGGGAGTTGTGCAGTCGTAATTTTTAACTTTTGGTGAATAGTGATAACTTTTTAACTTTTTGAGTAACTTTTTGACTTTTTGACTTTTTTTCAACTTGCCAAACTTAACCTTAATTTTATTATTATTATTTTTTATTCTTATTTATTCTTATTTATTTGAATTACATATATATCGCGTGTGTCATCTGCTACAATTGAATACAATGTTAACTCATATTATAGAATAATTCTTTATCCTACAAAACTAAACAAGCACCAAACCACCCATTTCTTCTTATTTCTCCCAATATTTCATTCAAATCCTAACCCAACTTATTCCTTACTCATTTTTTTTTATTTCTCTTTTAACCCAAACAAGACTGCCAACTCTATGGATAGAGTGATGCAACACCAAGAAGTAAAGAAAAATAGCTCTAAAAAAATTGCAACAAAGAAGATAAATGTAGAAAGAAATGAGAGAAGAAGAGAAAGGAAGAGAAAACATTGTTTCCAGAGAAAAAGACCCACTATCATCGCCTCCAGTGCAATTACAAGAGAGAGAGAGAGACAACCACTACCAATGATGTTATCCTAGCATCTTCCCAATTGTGCGCTCTCCAGTCTCTTAGCAATCTTCTTTCTTTTTTTTTTTCCAAACCCAATGACCGCTCTCTTCTCCATCACTATGCACCATCTTGTTATCCCCCTCTCTTTTCTCGTAAAGATTGTGTGTGAGTAATTTTCTGATCACACTGCCCGCTTAGTAATTAGCTAGAGAGCACTGGCAGAATAGATGGCTTCAGTTATCCTGCAACAGAAAGAAAAGGCTCCGGCGGTGGCTCCTCCACCCAGGGGCACTCCGACGATCAAGTCAGTATATCTCTCAAAGATAATCAAGTGTTAAACTCACTGCTCAAAGCATAAATCGCGTACCTTAGACCCATGGGGGTGCCTTTCTTTTATAGTTTACTTAATCCTAGTCCCACTAAAAGCCTGACTTCTATGGACTCCTGTTTAGTACTTACCTTGGACTCTTCAAGAGATAAAGATAAACTCTCTAAGAGCTTTATCCTTATCTTGGCTAAATCTCCTCTTTATTCTAGGACTCTTGTCCCTTATCTTTTATCCTCTTATCTCGGATTCCGATATCTTCGGAGATAACCTCGGCGTCACGACCAGGACACGTGGCACCTCGGCTGACACGTCGGCGTCATCTTGCCACGTGTTGGTACTCAGAAAATATATCCCCACAACTGCCCCTAGGTTCTATTACCTCGGCATTCTGAGGTGATGGAACCTATATCATTCCGTTTTTCCAATACGTCGGTTTTCAGTATCTCAGCCGAGATCATTTTGTTGGCCGATATCCTTTTATTGAAGAACAAGAATTTCAAGAACCCTTCCACGCGTATGAGCTGTCATACACCATAATTCAACCATTTTTAACCACGCGTTTCTTTTTTACTGGTTCGTACCTGTGACACGCCCATAAACTGTCTCATTCTCACGCGTGCCGTCTGACGTATACGTTCTTCTAGGCGTATCGATTATTTTTTTGTCGCCGTTTTTATTTTTGACAAAATCTTTCCCCCTTTCTTCATTTTTTCACTTTTGCATATGATTTCTCTTGCTTTTTCTCTCTCTAAACTCTTTCTTTCGAATCCGCCATTGCTTAAGCTCCAAGCTCTGCAGTTGTCTTCCGTTCTCCCTTCCTGTGAAGCTTTCGTTGTTCTCGTTACATCCGTAACTGTCGTCTGACTCTGGCAATCTTCATACCGGCTTCACTTTTTTCTGGTAAGCTACTGTTCCTTTCGTTTTCAATTCTGTTGATATTCTTTATTACTTGTTGCCTTTACTGCATCTGTTGAAACTTTTAATTTGCGATTCATACACCTGAGTGTGTCCTTCCCATGATTTTGCCCTTGCCCATATCTTGAACACACGCATTGTTTCACTACTTCCCTGTATCTTTGTCACTAATCTTGGCCCTGTATTTCTTGTATTTTTTATGCTCTTGATAAACCATCTCTGTTCTTGATTCTGAAATTCCATTCTTGCTTTCTGTTTTTTGTGTCTTTTCCAGATCTGTGTCTTTGATCTTCATCTCCACAGTTTTAGGTTTGGGATTTGTTTGTAGAACCCACGATTTAGGGCAAAATTGAAACATTCCTTACAAATTTCTGTACCAGCCCAAACCTAGGTTTTTGCCGAGGTCCCATCAATAAGAAACATCTTCTTTCTGAATTTCAACCCTTCTAATTCAGACCGATATCATGGGTATGTGGAGACATAAGGTAGATACCCCGACCAAACTTGAGTACTTTAGGCAAGAGTTCTCCATCCCTGCCGATGTCCATCTGAGGCTGGCTGGGGATGATGACTCCATCATGCCTACAAAAAACTCCATGCCCTTTCCCATTGTAGCTTTCATTGAGTGCAGACTCTGGCTCCCACTCAACATCCTTTTTCGCAAGATTCTTCACTTTTATAAGTTGAATCCCATGCAACGGGCAATCAATTCCTATCGAGTGATCTTTGGTGTCATAGCCTTAGCTAAATAGGAAAATGCTAGTATCACCCTAGCCGATATCCAGTATTGCTATACCATGTGTGCCCTTAATTTGAAAGAAAAATGCTACATTTATTACCTTAAGCCGAGATCTACAGAATTCAAAATCGTAACTGACCTCCCAGACTCCAACAAGGGGGTTGGTGATGACTATCTTATTACCTCGGGAAATTGGGAGTTTGCTCCAGAGGAGGACATCCATCTCTACCCTCTTCCTCGATAAGTTTTAGAAGGCAAGGATAAGAGCCCAATATTCATCTTTGCTTGTTTTCTTTCGAAGTCTTAAATACTTTGTCTGTTTCTGACGTCTGTTCTTCTTGAGCTGTTCGTTAGCCATCGAAAAATTTTCGCCAATCCTTTGTCCCCAGCAAGGACTTGAAGAAACTTTTGGATTTGCCAATCCATAAAAGGAAAGCGCATGTGCTTCTCAATTTTATTCCATTATACAAGTCGACTTTGCCCGACGTTCCCAAAAGGAAAAAAAAAAGCCTTTCTCCACCCTCTGCTACAACTCCATTGACTACATCCACATCATGAACAGATCAAGGATTAACATCCGATCCAGCTGATCAGCCATCAACCTTGGCTCCATACTTGGTCCCGATATCAGAATGAAAACATCGGCGGCGACTTGTCCTTACTGCTGAGATAGGTCGCCCTAAGCCTGTTGCAAAAGATCTTCTGGCCAGTATTCCATCATCTGTTGATGAGCAGCCAACACAAACCCAACCTCCGTCAAAGCCGAAAAGAATAAAGAAGGCTCAACCAAAGCCTAAGATAACTTAGGTTGAGTCTGAAGATACTCTACCTATCTCAAGGTTGGCGGAGAGTGACAAACCTCAACCCTCTGCTGGGAAAAGGCGCTCAGAAACCCAGCCATCAGAGTCCCCAAAATCTAAAAAGTCGAGGTCTTCTTCCGCTACGAGTTCGGGATCCAAGAAGAGCGATGCCCCCTGGTCCCAAAAAATTACTCTGGAGGACAAGCCAGTCTTGGTTACTGACAGTGCCGACGACATCAATGTCGGCGTAGCCCTAAGCACAGCTCTGCTCCTTCCCGGCAACCTTGACCGCAACGCTGAGTTGAGCGAGTACGAGAATTATGCGTTGATGCTTCAACGCTCCGTTCAAGTAAGTGTCTTCTTCTTAGTAATTTTCTTCTTTCTGTTTTGTATTTAGAAAATTTTGTGCTAATTTTTGCCTTGTGTTCTTTCAGGCAATCCAGCATGCCCACTCCTTTTCTGTTCAGTCCTTTGAAAATCGGCAAAAGCTGGCCGACTTGAAGAAGGAGTTCTCTTCTCTCCAAAAGATCAATAAGGGCCTTGAATAAAAAATGAAGAAGCTGGAGGATCAAGCCGAGGCTACAATTAAAGCTCAGAACAATGCCGAAGATAAGGCTGAGGCTGCTGAGGCTATCAGGAAAGTGGCTGAGTCCCAAAGAAAGGATGCCGAGGAGAAGTTGGCCCAAGCCGAGAAAGAGCTTCAAGAGGCACTGGTCACCAAAGAAGCCAAAATAAAAGACGCCGATGAGAAGGCGTATGCCCAAGGCATGGGCGACGTCACAGATGCTTACGAACAGCAAGTGAAGGAGGCATGCAACAAGGGTTTTACCCTTGGTTGGATGTCCCTTCTGAAGAAACTTAACGTCCCAGAGAACTCGCCATTAAGAAAACTTGATGCCATTCCACTGCCATTTCCTCCAGTTCAACCTCCAAATCAAGACGTCGGTGAATCCGAATCCAAGGAAAATGATGAGGATGAGGATTAGGCCTTGGTTAGAAAATCCAAGGATGCTGATGGGGCCAAGTCTCCTCCCCAGAATGAGCAAGTCCTAGACTTGACTCAGGATGAGGAAGGTGATAAGGTTCCCATAGAAGCTGTTCCCGAGAATGCACCAGCCGACATCTCCTCTGCGGACAAGAGTGTTGAAGAAACTCTGCAAGAAATTGATGCCAAAATAGCGGCGGATAAGGCTGCTGGGATGTCTTCTCAACAAGCATCTGATCTTCAAATTCAACCAACTGATGGAGAGGAGCCTTAGCTTCATGTTTTTCTTTTGCTTACTTGTATTTTGTTGCTCATTTATCTTTTGGAACAATGTATGCTTTTTGTATGGTCGATGTGCCCTTTTCTTGGTGAATGAATATAACTTTTCTTTTCTAAGTGTTTGCACTCTTGTCTTCTCTTTTTTTTCTTTGCATGATTCTATACTTAGAATATTCTGCATATGTATACTCTTTCTTCTTTGTGTAATCTTCTCGGGGTGACACACCTCAGTTATACCAACCGATGATCTACCTCGGCAAGTTCTTGTCCTGCTAATTGCTTATAAATTTTAACAAGGATAAACATATACTGGTTTAATCTCAATTTCAACTTGTAAATTGCTACAAATTTCAGCAAGTGAAGATAAACAATTATTTCGGCTTAACTTCACATTGTAAATTGCTACAAATTTTAACAAGCGTTAAGCATTACTTCGGTTTAATTTCAACTTGTAAATTGCTACAAATTTTAACAAGTGAAGATAAACAATTATCTCGGCTTAACTTCAACTTGTAAATTGCTACAAATTTCAACAAGCGCTAAGCATTACTTCGGTTTAACTTCAACTTGTAAATTGTTACAAATTTTAACAAGTGAAGATAAATAATTATCTCGGCTTAATTTCAACTTGTAAATTGCTACAAATTTTAACAAGCGTTAAGCATTTTTGTCTTCTCTCTGCCCTCAATGTGAACCTGAGTTCCACTTGGGTTCTCATTATTCAGAAACAACATTATGCATCTTTTATCAATTCACAAGTCTTTGGAGAACTCTGCTAAAATTTTATTGATGACGTCGGTAAAAAATAACAAGGAATATCTAATGATAGAAAATTTTCAAATTACAAGTGTTCTAGGGCCTTGGCAATGCTTTGCCCTCATTATCTTTAAGCCGGTATGCTCCATTGCCCAATACCGAAGTGATTCTGTAGGGTCCTTCCCAGTTTGGGCCAAGCTTGCCCTCTCTGGGGTCCTTCTTGTTGCCAACAACTTTTCTCAGGACAAGGTCGTCGACCTGAAAATCCCTTGGATTGACCTTTTTATTGTAAGCTCTAGCAAGTTGCTGCTGGTATGCTGCGAGCTGAATTGCAGCTTTCTCCCTTCTTTCTTCTAAGAGATCCAGATCTCGGGCTAGAAGTATGTCATTAGTCCCATTCTCTACTCCCTGGGTTCTAATCCCTGGGATGCCGATCTCCTGTGGGATGACTGCTTCTGTGCCGTAGGCCATGGCAAAGGGGGTTTCCCCTATTGATCTTCTCGGCATAGTCCGATATGCCCAGAGTACATTGGGCAACTCGTGTACCCACTTTCCTTTTGCTGCCTGCAGTCTCTTTTTTATCCCATCCAAAATTACTTTGTTGGATGCTTTTGCTTGCCCATTGCTTTGGGGAAAACTTGGTGTTGAAAAGTAATTCTTTATCTTGAATTTCGCACAAAAATTCTTAATTAGTTTGCTGTCAAACTGCGTTCCGTTGTCGGTAACTATTGCTCTTGGAATGCCAAATCTGGTGATGATGTTTCTCCATATGAATTTCTTGACGTCCACATCTCGGATTTTGGCAAGAGGTTCTGCTTCTATCCACTTCGTGAAGTAATCTGTTACTACCAGCAAGTACTTCCTTTGCCTAGTTGCTTGGGGCAACTGCCCAATGAGATCCATGCCCCATTAGGCAAATGGCCATGGACTGGATACAGGGTTCAGGTCAGCAGCTGGCTGGTGTATCAAAGGTGCGAACACTTCTTCACGTAGGCTTCTGCATCTTTTTGCATGTAGGGCCACCAATACCCCTGGGTAATGGCCTTGTGAGTTAGTGATCTGTCCCAGCGTGGCTTCCACAAACCCCTTCATGAATTTCATATAGAAAATCTTCAACCTGCAAAGGGTGTACGTAGCTTAAAAGGGGTCCAATGAAGGACCTTCTGTAGAGATGTCCGTCCGCTGTCAGATTGACTCTTGCCGACTTCAATCTGACCTTGTGTGCTTCCTTATGGTCTTCTGGCAGCTTTTCCTCTTTTAGGAATGCAACAATTGCATCCATCCAGCTTGGTCCCAAGTCCACACACATTGCTTCTTGTTCTGTGATCAGTGGTTCTATGCTCGGGTTTGACAAATAGTCAACCATTATTGTCCTTGTTTTTCTAGTTTGTATTGAACTTGCCAAGTTGGCCAATGCGTCGGCGTGGCTGTTATCATCTCGGCTAACTTGCAGAAGTTGGCAGTTGCGAAACAAGGCTGCCAGCCTGATGACTTCCTTTGCGTATGCCAACATCCTCTCATCTCGGGTTGCAAACTCTCCTGTTGTTTGATTTACTAGAAGTTGTGAATCACAAAAAATTATTACCTCATCTGCCTCTACTGCCACTGCCAGCTTTAGTCCTGCAATCAATGCTTCGTATTCTGCCTCATTGTTCGAAGCCTTGAACCCTAATCGAATAGACTGTTCTAATATTTCCCCATCAGGAGATATTAACACCACTCCTGCCCCCGCTCCTTGCCGGTTTGAGCTCTCATCGACAAACAGGCGAAAGGAGTCACTGATGTAAATGCTGCAGGGTCTGAGTTTTTCCTTGTTCTTTTGCCTTTGGCTGGGCTTCTCCTTGTTTGCTTGGACATCGTTCATCTTGGCTCAACGGAGCCCGATGTTCGATGGATTCTGGCGTGAATTCGGCCACGAAGTCGGCCAAAACTTGTCCTTTAATTGTTGTTCTCGGCCTAAACTCCAAGTTATACTGGCCCAAGGCCACTGCCCATCTCTGTTAGTACTATAATCTTGTGCGCTTGAAAATAATGGTTCAGCTTCTTTGAAGCCATTATTAAGGCCAGCATTAATTTCTCTAGTGGTAGGTACCTTGTTTCTGCATCGGCCAAGGTTTTGCTTACATAATAAACAGCTTTTTGCTCCCATTTTTCCTCTCGGATTAGTACTGCACTTACTGCGTGTTCTGAAACTGCTAAATACAAAAACAGTTCTTCCCCAGGTTCAGGTGTTGAGAGGACTGGAGCCGTGGTCAGATATTTCTTTAGGTTGGACAAAGCGGCCTCACATTCCTCAGTCCATAGGAAGTCCGTGGCCTTCTTCACCAGGTTGAAGAAGGGTTTACACTTGTCTGAGCTTCTACTGATGAACCTGTTTAGAGCTGCGGCCCTTCCAGTTAGCATCTGCACCTCTTTTGCCGATGTCGGGGTCTTCAACTCTAGGATGGCCTTGATTTGATCTGGGCTGGCCTCAATGCCCTTTCTTGTTACCAGGTACCCCAGAAACTTACCTGATCCAACTCCAAACGCGCACTTCGACGCGTTGAGTCGAAGCCGGTATGTTTTGAGTATATCAAAGACCTCTTTTAGGTCGGCAAGATGACCCTTTGGTTCCTTGGTCTTCACAACCATGTCATCGATGTAGACTTCTACTGTTCGGCCAATCAGGTGTTTGAACATTTTGGTTACCAGCCTTTGGTAAGTTGCTCCTGCGTTTTTCATCCCGAAAGGCATTACCTTGTAACAGTACAGGCCTTTTGGGGTGATGAATGCGGATTTTTCTTCGTCTGAGGGGTACATGGTGATCTGGTGGTATCCCCTATAGGCATTTAGAAAACTCATTCTTCCATGCCCTGAAGTGACATCTACTAGCTGGTCAATTTTGGGCAGGGGAAAGCTGTCTTTGGGACAGGCTTTGTTGAGGCTGGTAAAGTCTACGCAGACCCTCCATTTACCGTTCTTCTTCTTTACTACCACTGTATTGGATAGCCATGTTGGGTAGTGTACTTCTCTAATGGCCCTGGCCTCCAGAAGTTTGTCTACTTCTTCTTCTACTGCTTCGACGTGTATCAACGTCGGTCTTCTGGCTTGCTGAATTACAGGTTTGGCCGACTTGTCAACATTCAGTTTGTGGCAAATGACCTCGGGGTCAATGCCAGGCATTTCGTAAGGTGTTCAAGCGAACACCTCAATATTTGCTCTTAAAAAAGTCTCTAACTCTTTTTCTTCTTCTTTGGCTAAGCCTGAGCCGAGAAGAAAGAAGCATTCTTCATCCCCATCATGGACGAGGATTTTCTTTAGCGCCTCTTCGCTCTTCTCGGCTGGTTCTTTGCCGACGTCTTCTAGGACTTCCAAGTCCTCATCTTCAATTTCTACCTTCTCTGGATCTCGACGCTGCAGGTAGATTTCATTGTTGCCATGGAGCAACTCTTCGCCTGTAGCCGATCACCTCTAACTTCCTCTATCCCATGCTCTGTTGGAAATCCCAGTAGTTGATGCAATGTTGAGGGAACTGCCCCCATTGCATGCAACCATGGCCATCCCAAGATGATGTTGTATAGCGAAGGCGTGTCAATCACCATGAATTCTGTCCTGACCTTCTTAGTGCCGGCTTGTACTTCCAAGCTTGTTGCACCCAGTGGCCACGTCGGCGTTCCATTGAAGTTGACCATCGGGCCATTGGATTGCTCCAAGTCATCAAGATGAAGGCCCAGCTCCTTGTAACATCTAACATACATGATGTCGTAAGAGCTGCCTTGATCAATTAGGATGCGTTTCACTTGGCACTCCTCAACCTGGAGGGATACTACCAAGGCATCATTATGTGGATGCTGGACTATCTCTAGGTCGACTTCAGTAAAGGCTATCGTCGGTCCCTGGCATTTTTCAGGCCGAGGTCTTTTATGTCCGACCTGGTTTACGTGCTGTAGGTGTTTTACCTTCTGGATCTCCCCTTGTATGTCGTTTTCGTTCACTTTGGAGTGAATTACATTAACCACCCGTGGTCCTCCTGCCTATGGTTGTTGTGCTGGGGGAGGCGGAGCTGTTGGTGCTTGAGGCAATCTTGCCTGTTCTTTCCTTGTCCTGGCCTCATCGACAAGGTCCCTCAGATGGCCTTGCCTCACCACGTCTTCTAGGTGTGCTTTTAGGGCTCTGCAACCCTGAGTTGGGTGCCCTTCTTCATTGTGGTAAGCACAACGCCTACCGACGTTTCTTCTCATAAATTCCCCTGGTGTTCTTGTCGGTCCTCTAAAATAGGGTTGGTTTCGTATTTGATCCAGAACTTTGTGGATCGGGACTCAGAATATAGTCGTCACTGCCTGTTTAGCCCTCAATTCCGTTTCTTGTTTGAACGGCCCATTGTTACCTCAGCTTCGCTTCGGTGAGCCGTTTCTTTTCTCCTGCTTTGTCTCTTTGTTTCCCGACGCATCCTCCTCGGCTCTGGCGTACTTCTCGATTCTCGCCATGAGTTCTTCCATACTTTTTGGCAATGTCTTTGCCAAAGACTTTCGTAGTGGGCAGTCATCTTTCAGGCCATTCTTGAAAGACATGATTGCCACCTCTTGGTTGCATTCGGGTATTCAATTGAACACCTTGTAGTACCTTTTTGCGTAGGCCCTAAGGCCTTCATCCTTGGTGATTTTTAAAGCCATCAGTGCGTCGACCCTCAAGGGTTGTAGTTTATTTGTCACAAACCTGGCCACAAACATCTCGGCCAGGCCTTCCCAAGTCTTTACGCTTCCCTTCGGTGGTTTATGGAACCAATCTGATGCAATTTCTCCGAAGGATGAGGGGAATACTTTGCAGAGCAACGGCTCGTTCCCACTATATAATGCCATTGAATTTAGGTATAGTCCAACGTGAAAGTTGGGATCTGGCTTACCATCATATATTTGGAACCTCGGCATACTGAATTTCTTTGGTGCTTCAAATTTGTCCAGTTCCACCGAGAATGGTGTCTTCGGCTTAACCGGGGAAGTTACCTCGGCTTCAGCATTCTGTTGCTTCCTCTTGAGGTAATCTCTCAAGTCTTCTTTACTCCTTCCTGTAGCTCGGCTATCTTTGGACTTCAATCTTTTCGGCACACTACTTTCGGCCTCGTGGTGAGCCCGTTTTGATCTTTCTCCATGGGTTGTGTCAAAGCAGAGCATCTGCCCTTGAACATGCCGATGTTCTTTGGGCTCTGGGTCCTTCGTGTGGTACGTCCTTCGGGACTCCTCTCGTCTCGGCTCCTCTCGCCCGACTTCCTTGGAAGGTCGGTGAGAGTGCCTTCTGCTTCTGGTGTGCTGAGGGGCTTCGGGGATTGTTTTCCTTCCTCCTTTTTGGGTATTAGTTGCTGGAATCGGCGTGTCGTGCAGCGGGTATGGTGGCTGCATGACATTGTTTTGCATCATGAAGTTGACGACTGACTGCAGGTCTGCCAACTTGTTTGCTAATTCTTTTACTTCCTCATCCCTCCGAAGGCACCTATCCCTCCATACCCAGAGGTTATCTTCGTTATAGTACTTGCTTTGGTCTGTCTTCTTCGAAGTGTCGCCCTCCTGGCCGACGTCTTTCTCTCCGTGGCCCAGGTCATGAGTTTCTGCATTGTGGTTGTCTCTTTCAACGTCAAGGTCAATTGGTCTGCCACTCCCAGCAGGAGTGTCATCCCCAATCTTTTCCTTCTGTCCGTTACTGGCCATTTATTCTTCTAAGTTCCCACAGACGGCGCCAAATTGTGTGAGTGATTTTCTGATCATACTGCCCGCTTAGTAATCAGCTAGAGAGCACTAGCAGAATAGATGGCTTCAGTTATCCTGCAACAGAAAGAAAAGGCTCCGGCGGTGGCTCTTCCACCCGGGAACACTCTGACAATCAAGTCAGTATATCTTTCAAAGATAATCAAGTGTTAAACTCACTGCTCAAAGCATAAATTGCGTACCTTAGACCCACGGGGGTGCCTTTCTTTTATAGTTTACTTAATCCTAGTCCCACTAGAAGCCTGACTTCTATGGACTCCTGTTCAGTACTTACCTTAGACTCTTCAAGAAAGAAAGATAAACTCTCTAAGAGCTTTATCCTTATCTTGGCTAAATCTCCTCTTTATTCTAGGACTCTTGTCCCTTATCTTTTATCCCCTTATCTCGGATTCTGATATATTCGGAGATAACCTCGGCGTCACAACCAGGACACGTGGCACCTCGGCTGACACGTCGGCGTCACCTTGCCACGTGTTGGTACTCAGAAAATATATCCCCACGGATTGTAAAGTTTTTGGTTTGTGTTGCAAAACTGATGAAATGAGTTGCAAATGTTAGGGTTTTGAAGTTTGGAGTTATAAAAGTAAGGGGAAATATAAAATCAATAATAAAACTTTATAAATATTAATAATTAAAGACTCAATTTTTTTCATGTATTTGTAATTATTTTTTAAAAAGTGGATTGAATTTTTATTTCTCTAGAAGGTAATGTCTTCATTTGATTATTTATACAAGGGAAAAAATGTAATTTTATATCAACTATTAGATTTGCTTACATCTCCTCTCATGGAGAGGGTATTAGTGTAATTATGTGAAAAATCTGAGATCAATTTTGAATGTAAAATGTAGGAGTACAAAAGTGAAATTACCCTTAAAAAAAAAAACCTCACATTGGGAATCAGATTTTTATTAATTTGATTTTTAATTAATTTATCAAATGAGTCCTTAGACGCCAGATCATTCGCAACAAAAAAAATTGTGTACCAAGTCCGGCATATTATTTATGTGGTGTATCTTTCCAATTATATAAAGACATGTAACTAATTTGTCTTTTGTTTTATTTTTTTTATTATATTTTAGAGAAATTAATCATGTATTTTTTTTATTATAAGATTGGTACACAATGAGTTCTACCAATACGCAATTTTTCCTTTGGAACGAATAATTATTTTAATTTAGAGAATTTTACTTGAAGTGCACTCACCTAATAGCGGCTAAATAATTACATGAGCCTAAAAATAAAATAAAAAATAGAAAAACAAAATATTATTAAATTGCCATATGGCCATGTAATATTTCAAAAAGGCTGAATAATTTAGAGAAAATTATCACTCCAGCGATATTTTTACAAAATTATTATTACCACAGATTCAAAAAAGATTTAAATTTTAAATGATTATCATAAAATTTATCAATAATATATTTTAAACATAATTGCTATTTTCCTAATAATTAATGACGCGTATAAGCTCATGAAGGCCATGAATCACTATGAACAATCCAAACCCATCACTTGGAGCCCGATACATAACCCAGCTGGTGAGGTCCAGAACAGCTGGAACCTAACATGGCATAAAGAGCCAATGACACTCAGACACATGGTAGGTGAAGGACGAGCCACATCAGCAAACAAAGATCTGCAAAATTATTACCACTGCATATCACCATTAATGCAGCCCATCACATCATTTATTACGACAACACATCTCCGTCGGAACAGGACCCCCTTACCCTGAACAAGGTAAGTTACAGCATAGACTTTCGGCGAGGATGGCAGGTCAGAAGGGACAACGAAATGAATACTAGAGGATATAAGCAAACGTTGAAGACAAGAAGAAGGTTAAGTTTTTCTATCTCTAATCTCTCCCTCTACACTCTACTTCTCTTTCTAACTTGCTCGTCGGAGGGTTCACTGGGGGACTACCCCGTTCCCCGTTGAACTTGTTTGCAGGTTATCCGGTGGGCTTGATCATTTGGACGTGGGCTTGAGGAGCTTGGACCAGTCCGATCCATTCACTGGAACAAACTGTATCATCAGTTGGCGCCGTCTGTGGGAAAGACTTTGCTTCGCGCGCCAGTTGTGCTCATTGTCGCCGAAGACCCTATCCCAACAACCTTTTCCTCCTACCCATCAAAGTGTATGGTCACGACTAGATCCATGGCTTCTCACAATAATGCTGCCGACCATCAGGCCGACCCCCCCAATCCAAACAACCCACCGCAGTATTTTATCGAGCTTACCAACAGCATTAACCGCATGGCCGAGCAAAACCAGGCCCTGATAAATGCTTTACTCCAAAGAAACCTTCCGATGCCTCCTCCACCACCTCCAGATATTCCACCCAATCAAGAAAGAGCCCCGAACCCTATCCACCCAACTTGGAAGGTTTGCAACCTCCTCCCCTACATATAAATCTACCACCTCCACCCCCACACCCGTCGGTCGTGGCACCAGCCCCTGAAGGGGAAGCCAACAGCATCCAGCCCCCATTGACTGACCATGGTGATGACATTCCCCTCTAGGACACTGAACTCCGAGCAATGAAGCTCCAACTCCAAGGGGTCATGCAGAACATTCAGCATAAACCCTTTACCACTGCAAACTCACCATTTGTTGCCTCCATTCGGGACAAACCTTTGCCCGCCAAGTTCAAGATGCCCACCATTGACTCTTTTGACGGTACGACGGACCTAGTCGACCATCTGGAAACCTACCGTACCCTCATGATCCTCCATGCCTTTCCTGACGAGATCATGTGTCGGGCTTTCCCCGTGACACTGAAGGGGTTAGCTCAACTGTGGTTCAACCAATTACTAGCAGACTCTGTCTCCACTTTCCGGCAACCCAACTCCTCAACATCCGTTAGACCGAGAGGGAGTCGCTGCGCAGTTTCGTTACCCGCTTCAACACCGAAGCCCTGCAAGTAGAAGAAAACGATGACAAGGTCATCCTCACGGCTTTCATGACCGGGCTACGATCGTCCGATTTCCTCTTCTCCCTCTCCAAAAACCCCCCGGCCTCCATGGCAGCCCTACTCTCTAAAGTCTAGAAATACATGAATGTTGAAGATTCACTAGCCGCCCGGCAGGATCCAATAGCTAAAAACCCGACCCCTAGAGAAAAGAGAAAAGACTCAGAACCCAGAAATACCCAGTATAATAGCCAAACACCCCACTATACAGACCGACCCCCCCGCGTTGACCGGTCGGCACCAGCCCAACTGCCAGGTCAGTTTGAGCGGTACACCCCCCTTAATTCTCCCATGGAACAAGTCCTCAACCAGATCCAACGGGACTACCCCTCAAATGGCCCCTACCTTCACGGACCCCTTCCAATCGGAAAGACCAGTCCAAATATTGTCGTTTCCACCAGGACCATGGCCATAACACTGATGACTGCATTATCCTCAAGGATCAGGTCAAGACCTTAATACGTCAAGGGCGTCTCAGCCGGTTCACAGACACCCGCCCACAACAGAGGCAAAGAACAGAGCCCCTCAGAAACAACCGCCGGCGCACCCCACCCCGATAGCCAGCCCAACCTAACCAAGGCCATGATCGCCCCCCACAACAGCCTCAGCCGCCAGGTAATCCCCCTCCGCTAGTTGGTGAAATCCAAGTCATTTCAGGTGGACTTGCTTGTGGGGGACCATCCCGCTCGGCTCAGAGGGCAGAACTCAGAAAGATAAGACAAGGCTCAGACAAAGCAGTTGCCATGGTAGACCGACCCTCCAAACAGCCCAAGCAGTGGACAGAGCCCATCACCTTCACAGACGCCGACTGTACAGGCATCCGTTATCCTTATGATGACCCTTTCGTCATTTCTGCCCTCCTCTCCAACTATAAAGTCAGACGGGTTCTCATCGACAACGACAGTTCTTCAGACATCATATTCTTCAACTGCTTTCGCCAGCTCAAGATTGGGGAGGAAAGTCTGTCTCCCCTCTAAAACCCTTTGGTCGGTTTCACTGGCGGCCGGGTGACCTCCATCGGCTCCATCGATCTCCTCCTCACCATCGGCGAATACCCACGGTAGACTACCAAGTTGCTCACTTTCCTTGTGGTCGATTGTCCTTCTGCCTACAACATCATCCTTGGTCACACTGCCCTCAACGCTTTCCAAGCTATCACTTCAACCTACCACCTCGCCATAAAGTTCCCTACTGACCTGGGCGTCGGGACAGTAAGGGGAGAGCAGACCGTAGCCAGGGAATGCTATGTCGCCTTACTCAAGGAAGTCAAGTTGAAGGAGGCCATGATCATTGAAGGACTTGACGTTCGAGATGAGGATGAGCTGGTCAGAGGAGAACCGGTGGAGGAGCTTGTTGAGATTCCTATCGATCCCACCAACCCAATGAAAACTGCCAAGATCGGCAGCCAACTATCCCCCCAAGCTAAGGCCGACCTTACCGCCCTTCTGATCGAGCACAATGATGTATTTGCCTGGACCTATTCAGACATGCCGGGTATTGACCCCTCTTTCATAACTCACCGCCTCAGCATCGAACCCCATTCTGACCTTACCGCCAGAAGCAGTGCATCTTTCATCCAGAGCGCAATACTCTTATAGCCGCAGAGGTTGACAAGCTCCTTGAGGCCCAATTCATCAAAAATGTGGATTACCCTAAATGGTTGTCAAACGTGGTCCTAGTCCGCAAGAACAATGGCAAATGGCGACTCTGTGTCGATTACTCTGACCTAAACCGAGCTTGCCCCAAAGACAGCTATCCTCTTCCCCGCATAGATCTGCTGGTCAACGCCACGGCCAGTCATCAAATGCTCAGCTTCATGGATGCTTTCTCCGAGTACAGCCAAATCTTGATGCACCCGTCTGATCGGGAACATACATCCTTCATTACCAACCGAGGTACCTACCACTACCGCGTGATGCCATTCGGACTGAAGAATGCTGGGGCCACCTACCAACGGTTGGTCAATGCCGTTTTTCATCATCAGATAGGTCGGAATATGGAAGTATATGTCGATGACATGCTAGTCAAGAGCAAACTCTCTATTGATCATCTGATCGACCTGCGAGAGACCTTCGCCACCCTACGCAAGTACCAAATGAAGCTCAACCTAGAGAAGTGCGCCTTCGGCGTAGAATCTGGGAAGTTTCTGGGTTTTATGGTCAGTCAGCGGGGCATTAAAGCTAACCCTGAAAAGATCAAGGCCTTGATTGAGATGCAGTCACCCAGAACGGTTAAGGAGGTTCAAAGGCTCACTGGCCGAGTTGCGACCCTAAACTGCTTCATTTCCCGCGCAACAGATAAGTGCCTACCATTCTTCAAAGTTCTTCGGCAAACTTTTGAATGGACAACTGAATCTGAAGAGGCTTTTCAGCAGTTGAAGCAGTGCATGGCCAATCCCCCCCTTATTTCACAAGCAATTACGGACAAGCCCTTCTTCCTTTATTTAGCCGTCTTAAGCACCGCAGTCAGTGCAGCTCTTATCAAGGAAGACGACTCTGTCCAATGGCCGGTCTACTACATCAGTCGGGCTCTCAGGAGAGCAGAGCAGAATTACCCGCTGTTAGAAAAATTGTCCTTGGCCTTGGTCACCGCCTCCAGACGGCTCCGTCTTTACTTCCAGGCCCATTCCATAGTGGTCCTCACCGACCAACCCTCGAAAAAGGTCATGCAACAACCAGAACTTTACGGCAGACTTATGCAGTGGTCAGTGGAACTCAGTCAATTTGACATCTCCTACCTACCTCGAACAGCAATTAAGGGACAGGCTGTCGCGGATTTCATCTTGGAATTCACTAATCCTACCCCAACCATTGCCCCTCCACCCCCACCAACCCCTACCGAGCCAGAAGACCCGCATTCTTGGACTCTCAACGTTGACAAATCATCCCACAGGGAAGGTAGTGGGGCTGGCCTCATTCTCACCGCCCCTGAGGATGGCTATTTCAAATGTGCTCTCCGTTTCTTGTTTAATGCCAGTAACAATGAGGCCGAATATGAGGCATTGATAGCAGGACTCCGCCTCGCCAAGGACATTGGAGTCAGCCACATCCGGGTGTTCAGCGACTCCCAGCTCATTGTCGGCCAGATTATGGGGAAATTCGATGCCAAGGAGGACACAATGTGAGCTTACAGGGATATGGCACTCCCCCTTGTTCGCCTCTTCAATACCTTCCACATCAAGCACATACCTCAGGCGAAAAACTCCAAGGCAAATGAGATGGCTCAGTTGGCCTCTGCAGAATAGTCCGATCTCAGCCACGGTGTCCGCCTCGAATACCTAGCCCACCCGGCCATCTCACCCGACCTACAAGAAGTGCAGTTCCTCCAAAATGAACCCATCCCTTGGGCGTCCGACATCTTCCTATTTTTTACAACGGGAGAACTCCCAGATGACCAACAGCAGGCCGCCAAAGTCAGGGCCCGGTCGTTCAATTACGTCCTGGTCAGTGACGTCTTGTACAAACGTGGTTTTTCACGACCATACCTACGATGCCTCAATTTGGTCCAAGCAACCTATGTAATGCGGGAAATCCATGAGGGAATTTGTGGTAATCATTCGGGCAGCAGGTCTCTAGCCCACAAAATACTCTGTACTGGTTATTTCTGGCCAACTCTCAATCAAGATGCGACTGATTTCATGCTCAAATGTGATAAGTGTCAACGTTTTGCCAACATCCCCCATGCTCCTCCTACAGAGTTGATCACACTTTGCAGCCCTTATCCGTTCGCCAAAGGGGGATCGACTTGGTCGGTCCACTTCCCACCGGCTGAGGCCAGACAAAGTTCGCGATTGTCACCATTGATTACTTCACCAAGTGGGTAGAGGCAAAACCCCTTGCCACCATTACCGAGCAGAACATAACTAAGTTCATTTGGTAGTCGATCGTTTGCAGGTTTGGCATCCCTCAGGCCATCGTCTCCGACAACGGAAAACAATTTGACAACGCCATGTACAGGAAGTTTTGTGCTGACCTCCAGATTCAACCATGTTTCTCTTCCCCCGGTCATCCCCAGGACAATGGCCAAGTTGAGGTCACCAACCGTTCTCTCCTGAAGATCATCAAAACTAAGCTAGAAGCTGCTAAGGGACTTTGGGCCGAGGAACTACCGAATGTACT
Source organism: Camellia sinensis (assembly GCF_055761805.1). Classification (NCBI taxonomy): domain Eukaryota; kingdom Viridiplantae; phylum Streptophyta; class Magnoliopsida; order Ericales; family Theaceae; genus Camellia; species Camellia sinensis. The sequence goes on from NC_138968.1 coordinate 17,774,025, forward strand.
CTGGGCTTACCGAACTACAGCACAAGAGAACGGTTGAGTGAGTGTGCCTGACAAGTTCGATGAACCTCGGGGGATATCGGAGCCTTCTGAAGCTATAGTTCCAAGACTACCCTAGCAAAAGAGAAAACAGACAGCACCTCAGCCTGATTCATCTGAACAGATACGAGCATAGTTGAGTGAGTGTGCCCTCTACTGAATTCTGTCTCAAAAATCTGCCCCAAATCTGAGTCTGATACCCACAGGTAAAGCTGACTCCCAAATACTGATAGTAATGCCCGCAGGCCTGATGCCCAAACTTGCAAACTGGTGCCCGCAGGCCTGATGCCCAAACTCATATACTGATACATGCATTCCTGTAGAGACGCACTCTAAAGCACATAACAGATAAGTGAGAGCCAAAACACCCCTATGTTGGGGCAGGGTTTCCCTGTCCTATCTTGTCAGGAGCTAGGGTTTCACTACGCACACAGTGGTTCCAAACAACCTATAAACGGGTAAGCAACATGTTCTAGTTTGGAATGGTCACTATGGATCCGAATATGCACTAGGTCGAATGGTCAAAGAGGGTGCCCCGGTAAAACCGGGGTTTGTGTTCCCATACTGGCAGAGCCCACAACCGGTCAGCTTTATGGTCATGCCTTGACAAGATAAGCCTCCGGCAAACCGTTCAGGAATAGCAGATGGCAAACACGGTGTCCTAGGCGCACCAATGCAAAATGCAATGCAAAGAAACACACAAGTGTAGTCAAAAACAGATATCATGAGTTCGAGTCAAGTTCTCTAAATCCCCAGCAGAGTCGCCAGAAACTGTAGACGTCCCCGAACGCCTCGGGAGGAACGAGCTCCCGTTCTGTTCATATTAGGGGTCACTACAGCTCAGGACTCTCAAATTGTCACTAAACTAAGTCTGAACCAAAGAGTCCAAATCCGGCAAATCGTTTTGAGAAAACAGATTTTTTGAAAGAAGTGCCAAACATGGACTGCTTTGCCAGATACAGAGTCGCCACCTAAATATTTTATTTAATGGGAAATTTAGGAAACCCTGACTCGGTGCCAAAGGCCACGTGTCCGTCATCACCAAAGTTGCCTCGGCTCGGGAACTTGGGTACGATTGGGGAAGGTCACTTCGTGAGCACCCCCGCTCGCCCGATCAAAGATCGGCCTCTACTAACCATGATATCTATTTTTGAAAACTTTGTATGTTCTTATTCCGGTTATTTAGCCTAGGTTACTATGTGATGCACACATCATATAAGTATAGACTGGGTCGCCCGAATTGGAACAAAACATTTCATGCTTGTTTATTTGAAAGATGGTTTGCTACTCATAAGTAGGCTCAAAATGCAGATTTTGCCACCCGCAGGTGGGCTTAGAAAAGATGGTTTTGCCACTATCTAGTGGGCTTAAAACAAACAGTTGATGATTTATTCCAATCCAAGTAACCCCACCTTCACCCACAGGCATCCAGGCAGTTATATCATATAAGCAATTAGCCTCATGGTAAGCATGCTATTCATGGCATTCACTCACACACATGCAAGGATGCTAAAGCATAAAACTCACCGAGTACTCCAAGCTAAAAAAAGAAGTTTATTAGAAATCATGCATGATCCTAAATATACAGAAATGCCTAATGCAACACATGCAAAAATGCAAACTATAGAAGGCTCGGCTATTCTAAACATGGCATATGAAATGCTACAACTAACATGTATTCAATTTGGAATTGAAAGTACAATGCAATTAGTATGGTGCGCCGGGCCTGGTGTATGCAAAAACAGATGAATGATGCAAACATGCTATCATACTGTATGCTAATTGAAATATGCCCTAATCTAACCATCATAAGCGGATAAATAAAAGGGAGAAAGACGTGGGGTTGGAAGACATACAACACACACACGCACACTTATTACAGTTGTGCCCTCGCGCAGAGGGTCCGAATAAATATACAGTCCCAAATAAAAGAATATTACAGTCCAAATATTACAGTCCGAATAATATACGAATTCCTAATTAATTAACAAATTAACTAACAAAATAAATAAAACTGGCATGCAAGCCAGGGACTGCCTTGTTTCTGATGGATGATGTACATTTAGGCTGCCTTGCGCGGAAATCCACCGGGATGCTCCAATTAGCCTCTGTTTAGCAGTTATTCTTGGAAAGCGTGCCGAGCTCTGAAAAGTTCCTGATTCTTCATTTTGCTGCAACAGAGAGCAGGAAATGGGCATAGCAATGTATTTGCACAGATATATGCATGCCGCGATCCTCGTGCCACCAATCACGCATACCGAGGCATGATTGCCGAGGAGTCGAATTGCACAATTCAATATAGGATGAATGCACATGAAAACATAACTAAAACCTAACTCCATCATGGGTGATCCGGAGTGTCGGTGACTGGGGGAATTGAGATACATTCCGTCACTCGGAGTACGAAATGTACCTCGTTTCCCGTGCCCGGGCTAACTCCTATTCCGAACACAATGCAATATGCATGACATGCATGAAATGCAACTAAGATACAGCTTAGCATGCACAATGCTATGAAATGAGATGTCTCGAAATGCGTGCACACGGGCACGCAAATCGAGAAAATGACATACGCAATGCAAATGACATGGAAACATGATATGGGCTTATACCAACATGAGAGAGCCTCAGCCACACTCACATAGGATGCCGACGGATGAAAATGAAGTGCCTCGAAATACGTGCACACGGGCACGCAAACCGAGGCAATGTCATACGCAATGCAAATGACATGAAAACATGACATGGGCTTATACCAACATGAGAGAGCCTCAGCCACACTCACATAGGATGCCGATGGATGAAAATGGAGTGCCTCGAAATGCGTGCACACGGGCACGCAAACCGAGGCAATGGCATACGCAATGCAAATGACATGAAAACATGATATCGGCTTATACCAACATGAGAGAGCCTCAGCCACACTCACATAGGATGCCGATGAATGAAAATGAAGTGCCTCGAAATGCGTGCACACGGGCACGCAAACCGAGGCAATGGCATATGCAATGCAATGACGTGGAAATGTGATGCAAGTATGCTAATGGATTTTCAGCAATGAAATGTGGGGAAAAACAGTCCTGAAATGGGGCGAAAGTACACCCGAAGCATGAAATGGTCCCGAAATGCAACATTAGGCACCCGGAATGGCCTATAGCTATGCCGAACATGCACAATATGGACATGCAATGCGAAGACAGAAGCTAGGCAGTCCCGAAAAAGGCACTTTCACAGTTATAAACATGGCCAAACAGCCAGCATAGGTAGGGCAAAAATGGCATGCAAGAATAGGGGCCAAGAGAGGGGTAATGAAGCAAGTGATATAAGCAAAATCCAAACTGAAAAATTTCCTTATACATCATTGAAGAGGGACCAAAAATATGAATATTTACAGTATATGGAAAGCCCCAAATCAATATAAAAACATGCTAAAAAAACGGCACAAGATTGAGGCTCAAAAGGTGCTATAACATGAAGTATACAAAATAATCACCAAACAGAAAAAAAATGTTAATGAAACATGAATTATAGGCCAAAATAAGGCCATTTTCAGTTCTGTGGAAAAGCCAAAAACAGAAGCAAGGGGGGCCGCCAATTTATGAAAAAATGGAGGCCAAATAAGGGATATAACTACAAGTGGCACATGGAGGCATCAAATGGTGAGGGGCCCTTCAACAATGTTGAAGAAGGGCCCAAAATAAGCACATTCACAGATTACATCATGCTCAAAAATAGATTACTCATGGGCCAAAAATAGCATGCAAGATTATGACATATAAGAGGATCAATGAAGCAAGTGCATCATGGAGGTCTCAAACAGGGTTGAGTCCTTAATGAAAAGTGAAGATGAGCTCAAAAGAAGGCCACTTTCAGTTAGGGCCGGAGCTTGAAACAATAAGCATATAGGGCTTACAAATGGATCAAGAAAAAGGGTCAAAAGAGGAGAAATGTCACTCACCCTTGAAGACCAAAGCTTTTGTTGCTTCTTGGACCAAATTTGTTGCCTTTTAGCTGCTGGAATTCCTTCCCTTGCTGCCGAAATGGAGTGGTGGTGGTAGCGCTTGGTGGTGATGAAGAAAACAAGGTGTAGGACTTAGGGATTTTTAGGAAAATGAGAGAGATGGAGGGAGATTTGTGTCTTGAGGCTTGAAGAATAAATTTTCTAACCCCTAAATGTGATATTGCTTGCTGGTTATAAGGACCAAAAAGGGGGTGTAAAGGTGGGAGAAAAGGAGGCCAACTTTCCCCCACAAAATATCCCCCGGATACAGATATTTTCTGGGGGAAAGGGCTACACAGCTGTAAAGTGGAAGGAGAGAGGAACATGGTCGGCCACCTATTGGGCTTGGAAGTGGCCGGCCGGCCACCCCCCCTAGCCGGCCGGCTAGGGGTCAAAAGGGTCAACTTGAAATAGTGGCCGGCCACCACATATTGGTGGCCTCCCAGGTCTCCTCTTCACAACCCTGTGGTTCGAATTTGGAAATTCTAAAACAGGAGGGAGAACAAGCCATTTTGAGGAGGGGTTCAAAAGGTTCAAATGGAATTAATGGCCGGCCATGAACTTTTAGGGTCCTCCCATGTGTGCACAACACAAATATGTGGTTTGTGGTTGAAGAAAGTGGCTCCAAGGTGTTCAACATTGGCTCGGAAGGAGGGGTTCAAAAGGGTCAAGCAACATTAGTGGCCGGCCATGAACTTTTAGGGTCCTCCCATGTGTGTACATCACAAATATGTGGTTTGGGTTTGAAGAAAATGGCTCCAAGGTGTTCAACATTGGCTCGGAAGCGCGAAAAACGGGCGTCGGAGGGCGAAAATGGAATATAACTGGTTGCCGAGATAATCGTTGGCCTCCCACCCTCCAGTGACCTTCCTGGTGATGAAATAGAGGCACCTGCCAAAAATGAACGAAAAGCAATGCAAAACGAATGCTCGGGGGCCAAAACGCGCAGTTCGGGGTCCCGAAAATGGGCTGTTAAGCACCGAAAGTGGCGTTCGGCCACGAAGTGGGTCTCTCAGACCCCAGTGTCCCTCAAAAGGGAGGAAATAAGATGTATGCCGAAATTCAGAGCGAACGGAGATGGTTAGGCGATCCCGAACCGAGGCACACGGCCAACGGTCCCGAAAAACCGGAAACCGAACTCCGAAATGGGCAAAATGGCCTACGGCAACCAAATGTAGCCCACGACCACTGAGAGATGGTCTACGGGACCTCTCCCTCCCCTCGGGAAAAGAAACAGAGAAAACCGAGTCTGGTTCGCAAACCGAGGCAAGGCACAGAAGAGGGTTCGGAAGTCCGGAGGCAGGGCTCACGGCCGCGACTCTGAAACTTCTGAACGAGCACATTATGCAACATCACCAAGCGCTCAACTGGTGACGTCTGAGTCTTAAGGTCAGTCAAAAATGGGGTGTCTACGGATGCATAATGTAAACTTTGATCAACCGGACTACACTGTCTAGGACAACAATTCTATATCTTAGCTATCTGTGTGTTGTCTCAATAGCATTCTCATTTGCAGCACTTATTAACAGCCTCAGCCAAACTAAGCAACAGAAGCCTCGACCAGTCCGACCGTCAAAAGCCTCTGCCAGACTGAGCACGAAAAGCCTCAGCCAGACTGAGCACCAGAAGCCTCGGCCAGTCCGACCGTCAAAAGCCTCAACCAGACTGAGCACGAAAAGCCTCAGCCAGACTGAGCACTAAAAGCCTCAGCTAGACTGAGCGTTAAAAGCCTCAGTCAGACTGAGCATCAGAAGCCTCGGCCAGTCCGACCGTCAAAAGCCTCAGCCAGACTGAGCACGAAAAGCCTCAGCCAGACTGAGCACTAAAAGCCTCAGCCAGACTGAGCACTAAAAGTCTCATCCAGACTGAGCATGAAACACTCAGCCAGACCAAGTCTCAGCCAGCCTAAGCATAACAAGTCTCAGCCAGACCGAGCGCCACAATTTCAGGTTCAAACTGAGTTACTTACAACGTTAGTGAATCATAGCTTAGCCCTAACTGAGCACGCGTGTAGGGCTCGGTCAAGGCCATCCATGCAAACTTCATGCTTATGGAATTAGTAGACACACTTAGTCACAATTCCAGGCCTAAGTCTTTACACCACTCTTTGCTTACTCAAATTCCAAAGACGTTCTTACACGTTTTCTTTACAAGTCAGGTTATTTTCTTCTCACTCAAACTCTTACAAGTTAGCCTCTTTCCTTACAAGCCAAGCCTCACTCCATAAACCACTAATCTACTTGAGCAGTGTGGCCAACACAAACTTATAATTTTATTACATTTTAAATTTCACTCTGCATTGAGGAGTTCCTAACTTTACTTTGCATTGAGTTTTTATTACAACTCCAATCCCACTCCGTCTTGAGGAATTCCTAAATTCAGTTTTTATTGCAAGTTTAACTCCACTTTGCACTTCACAATGATTCCTACACAAGCCCCACGCACAAGCCACCATTCTCATCCATTTCAGATGCACAAGCAAAAACAATCAAATGCAAAACACAACCGAAATTTATTTATTCACAACTTTGTACATAAGTTCATTACAGCAATCCGAAAAAAAAAAAACAACACTAAACAAAAACAATTCACTCATTCCTCCTCACTGGAGACGAGGTCTCCTTCTTCCATACCCTCATCCAGGGGGATTTAGGCCACATCGTCTTCACCAATTGTTACACTACTGAGGTCTAAGTCTGGGAACAGTTCTTCAGCTCTACATTTGAACATCTTCTAGCCACTGTCCCAGAACTCAGCCATTTCGTGTTTGTAGAAGCCTGACTGCTGGAAGCTCTCAATAACTTTTGCTTCAGTTCTATCCCCAGCGGTCGCCCTCGACGGGCCTGCCCCCCCAAACTCCTTCCTCGCCAAGCTGCTGGCGACCGCGACATCCACCTCCATCTGAAATTCAGCAGACCCCTTGAACTGATCCACTGCTGCAATATACAGATCGGGGTAAGCCGCCCTTTCAGAGGCTGCCTTCGCCCTCTCTTCGTCCAGATCCTTCTGCAGGGTCGCCCTTTCTGAGGCTGTCTTAGGCCTCTCTTCCTCCAACTCCTTCTTCAGGGTCGCCCTTTCAGCAGTTGCCTTGGCCTTCTCTGCCTCCAACTTCTCCTTCAGGGTCTCCTTTTCAGTAGTCGCCTTGGCTCTCTCTGCTTCCAACTCTTTCTGAAGGCTCTCCCTCTCCTCCACTACCTTTGCACGCTCTCCCCCCAGCTCCTTCTGCAGACTGTCAATCTTCACGTCTGCCTTATCCTTCTGTTTGACCAGCTCTTCATTATTGGACATCGCTTCTTCATGTCGTTCGAGCGCGACCGCGCAGGCTTTTTGGGCCTTCTCCAGCTTCCTCTGCTTGCCAGCCAGCTGGAACTCGAGCGACATAACCTGGCGGCATTCGTTCTCCAGCTCCAACTTGATCGCTTGCAGTTCAGCATGGGCCCTCTCCCAGTTTGCACTCTCTTTCTTTAACCTTGCAAGTTGAGCTTTGGCCTCATCTGCCTTGAGTTTCGCAGCCCCCGCCTTCCTCAGCAGAACCCCTGCTAAGGTGGTTACCTCCATTTGAGCGGAGCATAACCCCCTCAGCAGTTCAGCCTCATTGAATCTGGTTGCTGAGCGCAAGGCCGCCTCTTCCACAATCCCCACAAGGCGGTCTGCCCCTGCCCTGGCTGGGCCTTCTTCTCCCTCCAGCCGCCCAGCCACTGCACGAGGGTGGTAGATCGCAGTAGTCAGACTGACTCCCCCTCCTTAGGGCGCAGGACTCCCCTGGGGCTGTTCTCCCCTCCTTGGCTCAGGGCCAGTTGCCCCACCTTCTACTTGCACTTCGGGGGCGGCCCTCGCTACCTCTGTGGCGATCCCCACCACTACTAGGACGACCTCCATCCCCTCCGACGCGATGTCCACCACTTCTGGGACGACCACCCTTCCTGGGGTCTCCTCCACTCCCCCCCTCTCTGCCTCCTTGGCCACACTGGCCTTTTCTACCCTCACTTCCCTCCTTCTCTTCAAGGCAGGCTCTTTTTCACTTCTTCTCACTCTTCTCTTCTTCTTCACTGCGCCCCCCACCTCCATCTCCTTCAAAGCCCTTTCCTTCAAGGGATCTGTTGGGGGCGGTCGTGGCATAAATTCACTTAAGTCTTTTTTTCCCAAGGGTTTGGGACGAGGTCGGATCCTCTCCCTTGCAACCGGCTTTGGCGGTCGGTCTGCCTACGACTCTTTAAATTTTTGGGCTTTGGCCAAGATGGTCTGGTCCTCCGCCTCTTGAGCCTTCCTCCTTGCCTCCAACTCCGTTCGGCCAAGGTCCTCACCACTTAGCTGTGGACCCAACCTTGCCTCAAACAAAGCCAACGGCTGAACGAGCTCGTCCCATCTAGCCCATTCCTTCTCCCTCCATTCCTTTACCCTCTTCACCCTCTCCTCTGTTGCTGCTCCCAGCTTTGGCTCCACAGACTTGGTGGGCACTTTTCAAATGGTGCGCACTCCAACCCCTCCACTGGCAGACACATAGAACCACCGTGGTCTCCACCCCTTGATCGACGACTGCAGCCCCGCCACCAGCCCTTTCCCTGCTGCTGCCTGCAGAGTGACCCAAGTCTCTTGCTACCCTGAGGCCTTGTAACATGCGAAGAATTCGTCTACTGTCATGGTCGCCCCTTCGTTCACCTTCTGTCACGCACTTGCACAGGCCAGTACGATCTTCCACGCATTGGGCATTAGTTGGCCCGGCGCTACCTCCAAATGATTCAGGACATCTATCACCACTTGCGGCAGGGGCAGCCTCAGTCCTCCCTTCAATGTTTCCTCATAAAGGGCAAACTCCCCTGGCCTGGCGTTGGATGGCCTCTCCGTCGACATCGGCAACAATAACTCTATTTCAGCAGGCACCTGGTATTTTTCGCGAATAACCTCCATATTCGCTGCAGTAACCGTTGGTCTATTTGCCTTTGTATGCCAGTGATCTGGTTCTGCCTGGCTGATTGGCTTTGGAGCTGCTATCATGGTGGAACCATGGAATCGTACCACCGACTCCCCCACCCTCTCCATCCTATATTGCTGTGCTAACTCCACTGTATCATCCTCACCAAGTGGATCCACCCTGACATTCGCAGCTTCTTCTTGGGCCATTTCTATGCTATGTCTGCGAATCGCTTCGGATGCAGGTGCAAAGAAATTGAAAAAGTGTTATAGAGGTGTATCGTGAGCAACAAAGGAATTCACACTTGGAATATTTTGATTTTTCGTAAACAAGTAGGTGAATCGAATAGTTCCAAAAGCCTACGGTTTGCCCGTATTCCAAGGATCCCAATTAATTTTCACCAGTTTGAAAACTTTTCAAATCATCCGCCAAAACTATCTTTTCAACACTCATAATGACCTATCGTTTCATTTCTAATCTAACGCCTAATCTCCCCCCCAGGATGTTGCCACGTGTACGACCACAATCCACTGTCTCCTCCCCTTACCCTGTCTTTTCCACTTCAAATCACCACGTGACACGCCGCCTCTCGAGCCCCACGCCCCTCCACCTCACTCTTCGCGGTCGGCCCTCCTCGTGGTCGACCCTCCCACTCGGCCAACCTTCGCGGTCGGCCCTCTTCGTGGTCGACCCTCCCACTCGGCCAACCTTCGCGGTCGGCCCTCTTCGCGGTCGGCCCTCCTCGTGGTCGACCCTCCCACTCGGCCAACCTTCGCGGTCGGCCCTCCTCGTGGTCGGCCCTTCCACTCGGTCACCCTGTACGCTCAAAACACCTCCCAATCGGTTCCCCCTCTCGGTCACCACTGCCAGTCGATCTCCATCCTGCCAATCCCTAACACCCTCATCTTCTTCATTAGTATTCCCTTCATTGGACTAAAGCTGCACTCGGGAATGGGGGACTACTGACGTGTATAAGCCCATGAAGGCCATGAATCACTATGAACAATCCAAGCCCATCACTTGGAGCCCAATACATAACCCAGCTGGTGAGGTCCAGAACAGCTGAAACCCAACATGGCATAAAGAGCCAATGACACTCAGACACATAACAGGTGAAGGATGAGCCACATCAGCAGACAAAGATCTGCAAAATTATTGCCACTGCACATCACCATTAATGAAGCCCATCACAGCATTTATTACGACAACACCTCTCCGTCGGAACAGGACCTCCTTACCTTGAACAAGGTAAGCTACAATATAGACTTTCGGCGAGGAGGGCAGGTCGGGAGGGACAGCGAAATGATTACCAGAGGATATAAGCAAACGTTGACGACAAGAAGAAGGTTAAGTTTTTCTATCTCTAATCTCTCCCTCTACACTCTACTTCTCTTCCTAACTTGCTCGTCGGAGGGTTCACTGGGGGATTACCCCGTTCTCCGTTGAACTTGTTTGCAGGTTATCCGGTGGGCTTGATCATTTGGACGTGGGCTTGAGGAGCTTGGACCAGTCCGATCCATTCACTGGAACAAACTGTATCATCAATTAATATTTCTATTTTGTCATTCTTTTAAATTTAGGCATATTTTGGGAAGATGGTAAAGCCAAGAGCTATCTTTTAACCTATTATGAGTTATATTATCTCTTTACTTTTTTACATATTTAAAAAAAAAAAAAGTCAGAAAAACTCAAAAAATCAACTTTTAACTAATTTCTCAAACAATACAAAAAATACAATTTGATATTTTTTTTAAAAATGTACTATGAAAGAGTAATTTTAGAAAATTAATATTTTCAAATTGTAATAATTGTACTACTAAAAAAAGTGAAATTTTTCAAAAGAAATTAATAATATTTTGGGACGGGAAAATTATAGTACACACCTCTCAAAAAATTATAGTACACACCTCTCAGGTAGGCAACCCAAAAGCGGGGGTGAATTGGGTTATTAAAAATTTTATAATATTAAAATTTATAAACACAATATTCAGAATTTTAACAAATAAAAAAAATAGAATAATAATTATCAATATAAAAGTAAGAGAGATAGGGGCTTACGTCCATTTTCCAAGGAACCTCCTTGAGAATTTCTTTATTATCAAAATGAATTAAGACACCACCAAGTCTTCACCAATCTTGTGGATTTTGTACATGACTTACTCTTATCTATTGAGCCACACTCAATAATAAATGTCTTACCCTTACAAAAATCTCTCACAAAAATAATGAATAAAAATAAGTGGTACTTAAACTTTCTTTTACAATAATTCTCTCACAAAGAGGAGATATGAAAGTGTAAGGAGAAAAGTTACACTTAGATATGAAAGTGAAAGAGCAAAATACAATATACTCAAAATTTTGGAGCATATAGAAATTTTTTCTCTTCAAATTCTTGATTTTTCTCCACACACAACACTTTTATTTATATCCAAAAATATACCCGTTAGAAGTAGGACGCTCCTTACTGACGTTATAGATTACATAAGCACGCTATTTGATTTCAAATAGATAGCAAATAATAATGTTTGAAAAAATGATAAAAGTAAAACCATCTTTTTTCATATTTTTCAAACATGGAGCCACCTTTTTTTTTTTTAAAGGCAAATTGAACATCATAAATAATATAATACAATTATCACATCTTTGAATTCAAACAAGCAAATGATTTTGCTCCATCTTTGTCTTCTTGCTTTATTATAATATATATATATATATATATATATATGTGTGTGTGTGTGTGTGTGAGACATGATATAATCAATAGTGTAAAAAATCTAATTACTCACGTGGTGTATTCAATTTATATTATATGCATTATATATAATATTTTAATAAAATATTTGCGTATATAGTCAAATCTCTTTAAGTAATATTTATGATAGATCTGAACATATATACCCTTTTTAAATTTCTATATATGTTGTAGAGATTTTAAAATAATTATAATCTACCACTCCATGTGGATATATCACTTTTCTCAAAAGAAGACAACTCATCAATATCAAATTTATCAAAATAATACAACCAATCAATATCAAATTTGTCAAAATATGAATAGTGATCAGCCTAATTTTTCAAAAAATGAATAGTAGAGTTTTCAAAAATATTTTTATTTAAATAATATTTAACAAATATATATTTTAAACAAATAATATTTTGTGTCAAATAATATAAAATATGTATATCATTTACAAATTTTCAATTAATATTTTAGACATCATCAAAATTAAACAACACGATTAACAATCTCCCCCTTTTTTATGATGGATTTGACACAAAATAAAAATCAACAAGTTATTTGATAATTTTGCAACATAAGATATTTAAAGCACATGCATGCACAACAATTTAAAATCATATTTTTTTCTCCCCCTTTGACATCATCAAAATAAAATATGGAGATAGGAAACAAACACATTTGATAAAATAATCTGATATGGCAAAAATATAATAATGGTCCTTAGGTCTTGTCGACATCATTGTGGGGATTTTGGAGCATCTTTGGTGCACAAAATGTTGACAAACAAAATATTTGAGCAGATATGCATCGAGTATTGGATCGATGGAGTGTATAAAAAGTGACCAAGATGATAGGTAAAGATACGAAATTATCAAGTATTGGAAATGAAAATTTGTTTTACCTTCTTATGTAATCATGTCATTCCTTACCTTAACCATCAATGGTTCGGACATGCATGAGGTGCTTGTAATGTAGGCAAATGAGAGGTTACCAGTAATGCACACACGTTATTCCTGTAAATGAGGGTCCTAGTGTTATTGGTAATCGGAATGATATCGATGCTATTAATAACACTATGGCTCTGAGTACACAGGCAATGACTGTAGTTTCCTATATGGCTCGATGATTAGAAGCAAGAATACAAGAAAATCAGCAATGGAGAGATGATGTGTGCTTGTTAAAACAACAACTGGCTAATATTCGCAAGGAGAAAAGAGAGCTAGAAAGAAAAAATGTGCAATTGGAGAATGCGGTGCAATATTATGCAACGGTTATAATGCCAAGACTTACAGAAGTCGAAAATAGAGAGAGGCGCGTAAATGAGGCTCATGAAAAGTTGTTGAGAGAAGTGAAACGAAAAAAAATCTGTGAAGCCTCTGAAAATGTACATGTAATCAAGTAATATATTCTCATTCTGAAATAAAATTGCAAGCATATCTCTCTTCTTTTTTCTTTTTCTTTTTTTTAATTCTGTCTTTGCAAAAAAAATTTGTTGGTGCAGATATGGAGTAATGCAGATAAGGAGTAAAAAAGAGTATATATACTCCTTCTAAAATTATGCACAGAATATACAAAGGCCTCCTTTTTTTTTTTATAATAATTGTTAATCTCAAAATATATAAGTCTCCTCCTAAATTAATGCACTAAAAATTATATAAATTGGAAGAAACAAATTATCAATCTATAATACTAAGGGCCATTAAGATATGGCCATAAACAGCTACACCAAGTGCACTAGCATAAAAAGAGAAAATACAAATAAAAATAATTATTTCAAACAAGGTAAGAGTAATCATTATCAAATCCAAGAGAGTTTGGAGCACATACAACAAGATAAAAAAATATAACACAGTGCAAAATAGTTTTAACATGATCGGTGATGACCTTGATGATCGGAAAGAATGAAGAAGATCGTGTAGATCAGTGATGAATTTTTGTAGATCGGTGATAGATCTTGGTGGATCAGTAACTGATCTTGATGGATCAGTAATTGATTTGGATGAATCAGAAATGATGTTGAAGATCGATGATGGAAGTAGAGCAATGATGGATCTTGGTAAGCCGATGAGGAAATTGAGTGGATGATGGTAGCGATGAAGGTGATGGATGATGTTGTGGATGGTGAAGCTGGTTGTGGACGATGGTGAGGATGAAGATGGTGTCGTTTGAGAATGAGAGGAAGAAAGGGAAAGTGAGAGAGTGAGAGAATGAGAAAACAGAGAGTGAGAGAGAGCAAGTGAGAGATACAGACAGAGTGGGTGAGAGAGAAAGAATACATATATATATGTATATAATTTTATTATTATTATTATTATTATTATTATTATTATTATTATTACTATTATTTTATTTAATTATTTATTATTTATTTATAAAAAAAATTATTTTTAACATAAACATTATATTGGAGTATTCATCATACCAAGTTCAGTACTAATATAATAAAATTGTTCTTCATTTAGAGGCTTGGTAAATATGTCAGCTAATTGACGATTTGTAGGCATAAATTCGAGTTCAATGTCACCTTTGAGTACATGATCTCTTAGAAAATGATGTTTTATTTCAATGTGTTTAGTGCGTGAGTGCTGAATAGGATTTTTTGAAAGATTAATGGCACTTGTGTTGTCACATTTTATAGGAATATGATCATAGTGAAATCCAAAATCTTGAAGTTATTGTTTCATCCAAAGCAATTGTGCACAACACCCAGCGGCGGCAATGTATTCTGTTTCAATAGTTGACAGAGCCACTGAGTTTTGTTTTTTGCAAAACCAAGAAGTGAGAGAGTATCCAAGAAAATGACAAGTGCTACTAGTGCTTTTTCAATCAAGTCTACATCCCGCAAAGTCGGCATTTAAGTAACCAAAAAGTTCAAAAGTAGTTCCCTTAGGATACCATAATCCCAAATTTGGAGTGCTAACAAGATATCTAAAAATACGTTTGACAGTGGTAATGTGTGACCCTTTCGGTGTTGATTGAAAACGTGCACACATACAAACACTAAACATTATAACGGGTTTACTTGCAGTAAGATAGAGTAAAAAACCAATCATACCTCGATATTTCTTTTCATCTACAGGTTTATATTGCTCATCTTTGTCGATTTTTACTGATGTGCTCATCGGAGTTGCTACAAGTTTTGATGATTCCATTTGAAACCTTTTGAGTAGATTTTTCATATATTTCGTTTGATTTAAATGGATTCCATCATTAGTTTGTTTAATTTGTAAACTAAGGAAGTAGTTTAACTCCCCCATCATACTCATTTCAAATTCACCTTGCATATCTTTAGCAAACTCTTTGCACAAATTTTCATTAGTAGCAACAAAAATGATATCATTAACATAAATTTGAACAATTAGCATATCTTCCTTTTTGATTTTTATAAAAAGTGTTGTATTAATTTTTCCTCTAAAAAAACCTTTATCAAGTAGAAAATTACTCAATCTTTCATACTAAGCTCTAGGAGTTTGTTTTAAGCCGTATAAGGCTTTTGAAAGTTTGAAAACATGATCCAAGTATTTATGATTTTCAAAATTGGGAGGTTGTTCAACATAAACTTCCTTCGAAATGTACCCATTTAAAAAAGCACTTTTAACATCCATTTGATATAATTTTAAATTTTTAAAGCATGCAAAAGTAAGTAACATTCTAATAGTTTCAAGTCTAGTAATTGGTGCAAAAGTTTCATCAAAATCAATGCCCTCTTCTTGATTATAACCTTGAGCTACTGATCTAGCTTTATTTCTAGTAACAACTCTGGATTCATCCATTTTATTTTGAAAAACCCATTTTGTACCAATAACGGAATGATCTTTAGGTTGAGGAGTTAAAAACCAAACTTCATTCCTTTCAAATTGATTTAATTCTTCTTGCATTGCTAAAATTCAATTTTCATCATTTTCAGCTTCTAAAAACGATTTTGGTTCAATTTGTGAAACAAACGCTAAATTACCACAAACATTTCTAACAGAGGAACAAGTTTTTATACCTTCCGCCACATCACCTATGATGAGGTCTTTGGGTTGACCATCAGCTTACTTCCGTTCTTTTGGTAAATTTGAGTCGTTTTCTGGAAGAGCATATATTTCTTGAAATTTCTCCATTATCATTTCTTCTTCATGTTCGCGTAATGGATTTTTTTCATTTTCTTTTATGTAAATGTTCTCCATGTTTGGTTGATTTTCTACAATAATATTTCTTACAAGATTCTTGGAAATAATGTTGTTCGATTCATCAAAAACAACTTGCACATATTCTTCAACAAGTAGAGTTCTTTTATTGAATACTCTATAAGCTTTACTGGAAATTGAATAACCAAGAAATATAACTTCATTCGATTTAGCATCAAATTTTCCTAAGTTATCTTTATTGTTATTCAATACAAAGCATTTACAACTAAATGCACGCAAGTGACTAATATTAGGTTTTCTACCTTTTCAAATTTCTTAAGGGGTTTTCTTAAGAATAGGTCTAATCATAGCTTGGTTTACAACATATCATGCAGTGTTAACGGCTTCCGCCCAAAAATATTTAAGCAAATTATTTTCACAAAGCATAGTACGGATCATTTCTTCAAGAGCTCTATTTTTTCTTTCAACTACACTATTTTGTTGAAGAGTTCTAGGGGCAGAAAAATTATGATCAATTCCAAACTCATCACAAAACATAATAAAATCATCATTTTCAAGTTCTCTACCTTGATCACTTCTAATACTACAAATATTAAGATTTTTTTCATTTTAAATTCTTTCACAAAGTCTTGAGAAATTATAAAAAGTTTCATTTTTGTGTGCTAAAAATAATATCCATGTATATCTAGTATAATCATCAACACAAACAAGAGCATACGATTTTCCTCATAAACTTAAAGTTCTAGATGGTCCGAATAAATCAATATGCAAGAGTTTAAGCGGTTTAGTTGTCACGACCCAAACCCGTCCCTGTAGGTTAGGCATCGTAACCGGCCAGTAATCCGTGGATTACCAAAGGCATCTGAACAGATAAGCATATAATAAGGGGCTGCGAAAGCAAATATATAAAATAGACAAGGTCCAATGAGTTGTGGTAACATACATGAGACAGTAGATGTGACAACCCTCACCACTGTTTACTGATTAACCACTGATTACTGCTAAACTGAGACTAAACATGTTAATTGACTGACTGACTGACTGAAATCTGGAACTGATTGATTGTCTGAATTTGTTTAAGTGCATCTCTATCTGTTCGACTGTTAAACTATCTGTTCATGTTTTATGCTTTAAACTACAAATTGGAGGCCTTATCGGCGACCGAATATGAAATTGATTAATGATATGTGTTAATCATAATTTATGTGATTTTATGGCATATTTATTTGAAATTTGAATTGGTATGATTAAATTAGATTAAATAATACTAAATTGCAGTAGTTGGATTTATTTACCAAACTACTACTTAGTGGCCACTTTATACAAAACACATTTGAGCCTTATTACATTCAAACAAAACATTTCATCAGCCATCTTGGGTCTATAACTGACTAGAGAGAGAGGGAGAGGAGAAAACCTTGTTTTGATCTTGAATTTGCTCGGAGGCTTAGGGAATTTGGAAGATAATTGCAAAATTGAGCTTCTAGGCTTGGAGTTGGAGACTTAAGGTAGGGTAATTACCTTCTTGATTGTGTATTTAAGATAGTTCTTGCATGGTTCATGTTACATTCATGTTATATTGAAGAGTTGAGTCTTCAATTGGACCTATCATGTCGAATTGTAGCATAAATCATGCATACATGTTGCCATTCTTGAGTTTGAAGCTATTGTTCATGAAATTCCTCATGCATGTCCATATTTTTGCATTGGGCAATGAGTTCATATTGTTTTTGGAGAAATTGGCTCATTTGAGCTTGTATTTGAAGCTTGAAGTTGTTTAAAATTCATGTATGTAAAGCTCTTGCTATGTTCTTGGTAATTGGTTTGAAATTGGATTTAATTGAACTACCTTTGGGTTTTGATTTCTCAAATTGATCTTTGAAACATGTTATATTATGAGTTTTGAAGTGTTTTCCAGAAAATTAGCCCAAAAAGATCGAATTTGGTACATTGAAACTTGTTTTCGAGCTTGAGGTTCAAATCTGGAAATTCCAGATTTTGGACTCACGCTCGAGCGGAGTGACTGGCGCTCGAGCGTGAAATTCGTGTATCCAGCACTTTACACTGTTTTACAGTCCACTCGAGCGGGGTATTGGACGCTCGAGCGAGAACTTGTGTCACACGCTCGAGCGGGTATCGAGCGCCCAATCGAGCATGATTTTCACACATCCAGTACTTTTGGCATGTTTTACAGTCCGCTCGAGCAGGGTAACTCGCGCTCGAGCGGAGTATTTTGTTTGCCTGTACGCTCGAGCGGGAACCCTGTTTTCTGAAAATGTTTTTAAAGTGCATCTTTGCATCCTCATTCCATTCTAGGCATTCTTAGGCCTAGTTTAAGGCATCTTAATGAGGATATTAATGTAGAACCACACCGAGTCAAGATAGGGATTAAGTTATTATTTTTTCCCACTGTGTAGCTTAGTGTGTGTTCACTCTGTAGCTGTGTAGGGTTGGCAACAGAGGACGCGTACTAGCTTATTTGTAGCCCAGAACTCTGTGAGTAACAATGTTGTAAAGATATGTTCGAAAATGAATATTTTCTGAATGATCAACTGAACTGTTTTCTGAACTGTTTACTGTTAACTGAAGGAATGTTTGTCCTCTATTCTGAACTGTATTGTGGCATCCTTAGCAACTACTGTTACTGTTACTGCTACTGTTACAGAGATCTCTGTCAGTTCCTATCTTGGAACTTCTGTTTACTGTTACGATGGCCATCATTGACTGTTTGATCTTTCAAGACCTACTGTTTATTGTACTGTTCTGCTAATGGATGTACCACATATGACTGAATGACTGATACACTGAATCAATTGACTGTTTTCAATACTAAAAAGACATTCATTCTTAACCTCTTCACGCATTATGTTATTCACTGGGCTTTAGCTCACTGCTCATATATATGTATAGGTGTACAAGCAACGGACCGTTGCTAGGAGCGTCGGGGTAAACTCCAGTTTTGTCAAGCCAACCTTTGTGCTTCACATTAAGGTTCAGAACTGTTCAAGCTAGGGCTTTGGGGTGTTTTAGTTTTCCCCCTTCTTGGTTATGTTCGGTATAGACTGAATGTTTTTGTACTGTACTGTTTTACATAGGGATTAAGTCCCTGTCCAAATGATTGTATATATTGTACATGTATGTATAGACTGTTTTGTTATGAATGTGTATATATATAAAAAGTCTTTTTGCATACAAACTGTCACAGCTCATTGGATATCTTTTAATTATTGTTTTGGCTTCCGCCAACCCCTGTACTCTGTATTACTGTATTACTGTTAAGCAGGCCTTCGGTAATCTCGGATTACTGGCCGGTTACGGTACTAAACCCATAGGGGCGGGTTTGGGTTGTGACAGAGTGGTATCAGAGCGATACTTAAACCACGAGTTATACCGCACACACGTGTCCAAATGAGCTATAGGATGTCCTAGAAAAGTGATTAGGGCATTACATGAGCATGATAAGTGTGTGTGGCTAACACATGAATATAACTGTTAATGTGATAATCTGTTTAAGTATGCAACTGCCTATGTTTATAATTGTTATAACTGCCTATAGTGAGATGGACAACGCAAGAAATGTTGATGAAACTGAATCCTCTGAGGCAAGAATGGCAAGGTTGGAGAGAATGGTGGAACTACTAATTGAAAGACTAGGGCAACAATAGAACCAACAACCCCCACCTTCTCCAGTACAATCAGAGCCACCTATGAATGATGATATCATAGCTCTGACATATAAATTTAGTAAGATGAAACCGCCATCCTTTCAGGGAGGCCTCGAACCGCTAAAAGCTAAATCTTGGGTTCTTGAGACTGAAAAGTTATTTGAAGTTTTTCCATGTTCTAAAGCACACAAGGTGTTGCTAGCTACGTTCACCTTACAAGAAGAAGCTAGAAGGTGGTGGATGTTGATCTATGATACAAATACTGTCATGATCTGGGCTCAATTTAAGGAGTCCTTCTTTGAAAAGTACTTTCCACAGTGTGTCAAGGACAAAAAAGTGACTGAATTTGAACAACTGAAACAAGGTACCATGTCCGTGGCTGAGCATAAATCAAAGTTTACCGAACTTGCCTGTTATGCACCATACATGGTTGATACAGATTATAAAAAGGCCAGAAAGTTTGAAGGTGGCCTTAATATAGAAATTCTTGACAGAATTAATGTTTTGAAACTATTGAAGTATGTGGATGTTCTTGACCGAGCAATCATGGCTGAGTCGAACATCGAGGCACTGAAACAAACTGAAACACCAGCGTCTGAATGGCGTGGTAAAAGACGAGGCTTCAAGTTCACGAAAGGCAGAAATAATTCATCGAACAAAAAGCAGCACACAGGGTCAACGACTAGTTCTAGTCAAGGGAACCGTTCTATACCGCCCTGCTCCGAATATGGTAAGAACCATAAGGGAGTTTGTTATAAATTATCTGGTGCTTGTTACAGGTGTGGCAAGGTGGGCCACATAGTCAAACATTTCCCTTCTACTCCTCAGGGCAATAGTAAAGCTGCACCAAGCGTAGCAGCATCAACTGCTCCACCAAAACCCAACCCCAAAGCTACTGGGAAAGAACCTATGAGGCAAGGCCGAGTGTTCGCACTCGTACCGAGAGACGTACAAAATACCGAGATCGTCGTGTCAGGTGTACTCTCAATTTGTGCTCAAAATGCGTATGTTTTGATTGATTCGGGGTCTACACATTCATATGTATCGCATGCTTTTTCGCGAAAATTGAATAGACCTTTGGAACCCATGAATTACTTGTTAGCTGTATCTTCACCTGTTGGGAGATCTGTGACTTGTGCTTATATGTACCCTGCATGTGAAATTATTGTTGGGGATATGCATCTGTATATTGATTTACTGCCTCTGAACATTGATCATTTTGACGTGATATTAGGAATGGACTGGTTAACAAAATATCATGCTACTATAGACTGTGTGACAAAACAAGTTGTTTTTCGTCCACCTGGCCTACCCGAATTTGTGTTTAACGGAAGTGGAGTGGTACCTCCCCCATATTTGATTTCATCTATGAAAGCATACAAACTGATTAGAAAGGGGTGTAAAGGGTATTTCTGTTCTGTATTGACTGTATCTACTGATGTTAACGCTAATGTGAACAGTATTCATATAGTCAGAGAATTTCCAGATGTATTTCCAGATGATCTGCCAGGGGATTTGATTGATAGGGAGATTGAGTTCACCGTTGATGTGATTCTGGGTACACAACTAGTATCTAAAGCTCCTTACTGAATGGCTCCGACTAAACTGAAAGAATTGAAAGTGCAACTGCAAGAACTGTTAGATAAGAAGTTCATCAGGCCCAGTACTTCGCCATGGGGTGCACCTGTCTTGTTTGTAAAAAAGAAAGACGGCTCACTGAGACTTTGTATTGACTACCGTGAACTGAACAAGGTAACTGTGAAAAATAAATATCCATTGCCGCGTATTGATGACTTATTTGATCAGTTACAGGGTGCTCAAGTGTTCTCTAAGATTGATCTCAGATCTGAATATTATCAGCTGAAAGTTAAACCAGAGGACATTGACAAAACTGCTTTTCGAACGAGGTATGGACATTACGAATACCTAGTTATGCCTTTCGGAGTTACCGATGCACCTGTTGCATTTATGGACCTGATGAATAGAATTTTTAAATCATTCCTCGATGACTTTATTGTTGTATTTATATACGACATTCTGATTTATTCTAAAAGTAGAAAAGAACATGAACATCATCTGAGACTTGCCTTACAGACCCTAAGAGAACAGAAACTGTATACGAAATTGAGTAAATGTGAATTTTGGCTTGATCATGTTATGTTTTTGGGACATGTTATTAGTAGAGATGGCATTTCAGTTGACCCATAGAAAGTTGAAGCCGCGGTAAATTGGCCTAGACCAACAAATGTTACAGAAGTCCGAAGCTTTTTGGGGTTAGCTGGGAATTACAGAAGATTTGTCAAAGACTTCTCCAAAATTGCCTTACCACTGACACAGTTGACTCAGAAGGGGATATCATTTGACTAAATTGACCAAAGAGAATCAGCATTCCAAGAGTTGAAAACTCGACTTGTGACTGCACCAGTTCTTACCCTACCTTCAGGTACGGATGGTTTTACCATTTTTAGTGATGCTTCTCATAAGGGTTTGAGATGTGTTTTAATGTAGAATGGGAGAGTTATTGCCTATGCTTCCCGACAACTGAGACCGCATGAAAAGAACTACCCGACCCATGACTTAGAACTTGCTGCAGTAGTGTTTGCACTGAAAATCTGGCGTCACTACCTTTATGGGGCGACATGTGAGGTGTATACAGACCACAAGAGTTTGAAATACTTCTTCACACAGAAAGAAATGAATATGAGGCAGTGGAGATGGTTAGAACTGATAAAAGATTATGATCTACAGATTTTGTATCATCCGAGGAAAGCTAACACCGTTGCTGATGCACTAAGTCAGAAATCGATTGGAAACTTAGCCTGTTTACTCATCGGACAGAAAGAGTTGCTTTGTGACCTTGAAAAATCTGAAATTGAGATTGTTTTGCGAGAACAAGGTGGAACAATAGCTGTCATTTCTGCTCAACCGGCACTGATTGAGGAAATTAAAGAAAAACAGCAACATGATGACTTCTTGAAGAAGATCATCGAAGAACGGGAATCCAAACCGAGGTCGGATTTCAAATTTGAGAATAATGTGTTGAAATTTCAGGGAAGATTGTGTATACCGAATGATTCTGAACTGAAAAGAAGAGTTCTGCAAGAAGGCCACAATTCAAAATTGTCTATCCATCCAGGAAATACGAAAATATATCAAGACTTGAGACTGAATTTCTGGTGGCCGGGAATGAAGAAAGAAATTGCCGATTTTGTGTCGAAATGTCTTCATTGCCAACAAGTTAAAGCCGAACATCAACGACCCACAAGCTTACTGCAACCCTTATCGATACCGGAGTGGAAATGGGAACATATTACCATGGATTTCATCGTTGGTTTACCTCGCTCCAGTAAAGGTATGGACTCAATTTGGGTTATTGTTGATAGACTGACTAAATCTGCTCATTTCTTACCTGTCAAAACAATTTATAATGCAGACAAATTGGCTGTAATCTATATTGATGAAATTGTTAGACTGCATGGAGTGCCTGTGTCCATTGTTTCTGATAGGGACTTGAAGTTTACATCGAGATTTTGGCAAAGCTTACAGACAGCATTGGGTACTGAACTGAGATTGAGTAGTGCATACCATCCTTAGACAGATGGCCAGTCAGAAAGGACCATCCAGACTCTGGAGGATTTGTTGAGAATGTATGTCCTTGACTTTTAGGGAAATTGGGAAAGCCATTTACCGTTGGCTGAATTCGCCTACAATAACAGTTTTCACTCAAGCATTGGTATGGCGCCTTTCGAGGCATTGTATGGCAGAAAATGTCGATCTTCGATTTGCTGGGTAGAAGTTAGAGATGGGCTTTTGCTTGGGTCCGAGATTGTGTATGAAACTACAAAAAAAGTAAAACTGATCCAACAGAGACTGAAAACTGCACAGAGCCGACAAAAAAGTTATGCGGATGTCAGAATGCCAGACAGAGAGTATGAAGTAGGTGATCACATTTTTGTGAAAGTGACACCAATGAAAGGCCAGACTCGTTTTGGAGTCAAGGGTAAGCTAGCGCCGAGATATGTCAGACCGTATGAGATTATTGAGAAAATCAATCCGGTGGCGTATCAAGTAGCGCTTCCTCCTGAAATAGAGCATATGCATAACGTCTTCCACATCTCTATGTTGAGGGATTACCTCCGGGATCCTTTCCATATGATTGGGCCTACTCGTGTAGTGCTGAGTGATGACTACACTTATGAAGAACGGCCCATTCAGATTGTGAACAGACGGATCAAGAAGTTGAGAAACAAAGAGATTCCGTTAGTGAAAGTTGATTGGTAGAACCATGGTGGCGTGTATGCCACTTGGGAAAAGGAAGATGATATGATGAAAAGATGTCCAGACTTGTTCCCACTGAATCCTGTTTTCTTCCAAAACGAAGGTAATTCGAGTTTGGAGGACCAAAGTCTTTATAAGAAGGGGAGACTGTGACAACCCTCACCACTGTTTACTGATTAACCACTGATTACTGCTAAACTGAGACTAAACATGTTAATTGACTGACTGACTGAAATCTAAAACTGATTGATTGTCTGTATTTGTTTAAGTGCATCTCTATCTGTTCGACTGTTAAACTATCTGTTCATATTTTATGCTTTAAACTACAAATTGGAGGCCTTATCGGCGGCCGAATCTGAAATTGATTAGTGATATGTGTTAATCATAATTTATGTGATTTTATGGCATATTTATTTGAAATTTGAATTGGTATGATTAAATTAGATTAAATAATGCTAAATTGCAATAGTTGGATTTATTTACCAAACTTCCACTTAGTGGCACTTTATACAAAATACATTTGAGCCTTATTACATTCAAACAAAACATTTCATCAGCCATCTTGGGTCTATAACTGACTAGAGAGAGAGGGAGAGGAGAAAACCTTGTTTTGATCTTGAATTTGCTCGAAGGCTTAGGGAATTTGGAAGATAATTACAAAATTGAGCTTCTAGGCTTGGAGTTGGAGACTTAAGGTAGGGTAATTACCTTCTTGATTGTGTATTTAAGATAGTTCTTGCATGGTTCATGTTACATTCATGTTATATTGAAGAGTTGAGTCTTGAATTGGACCTATCATGTCGAATTGTAGCATAAATCATGCATGCATGTTGCCATTCTTGAGTTTGAAGCTATTGTTCATGAAATTCCTTATGCATGTCCATATTTTTGCATTGGGCCATGAGTTCATCCTGTTTTTGGAGAAATTGGCTCATTTGAGCATGTATTTGAAGCTTGAAGTTGTTTAAAATTCATGCATGTAAAGCTCTTGCTATGTTCTTGGAAATTGGTTTGAAATTGGATTTAATTGAACTACCTTTGGGCTTTGATTTCTCAAATTGATCTTTGAAACATGTTATATTATGAGTTTTGAAGTGTTTTCTAGAAAATTAGCCCAAAATGATCGAATTTGGTACATTGAAACTTGTTTTTGAGCTTGAGGTTCAAATCTGGAAATTCCAGATTTTGGACTCACGCTCGAGCGGAGTGACTGGCGCTCGAGCATGAAAATCGTGCATCTAGCACTTTACACTGTTTTATAGTCCGCTCGAGCGGGGTATTGGACACTCGAGCGAGGACTTGTGTCACACGCTCGAGCGGGTATCGAGTGCCCAATCGAGCGTGATTTTCGCACATCCAGTACTTTTGGCATGTTTTACAGTCCGCTCGAGCGGGGTAACTCGCGCTCGAGCGGGGTATTTTGTTTGCCTGTACACTCGAGCGGGTAACCCACGCTCGAGCGGGAACCCTATTTTCTGAAAATATTTTTAAAGTGCATCTTTGCATCCTCATTCCATTCTAGGCATTCTTAGGCCTAGTTTAAGGCATCTTAATGAGGATATTAATGTAGAACCACACCGAGTCAAGATAGGGATTAAATTATTATTTTTCCCCACTGTGTAGCTTAGTGTGTGTTCACCCTGTAACTATGTAGGGTTGGCAACCGAGGACGCGTACTAGCTTATTTGTAGCCCAAAACTCTGTGAGTAACAATGTTATAAAGATATGTTCGAAAATGAATATTTTCTGAATGATCAACTGAACTGTTTTCTGAACTGTTTACTGTTAACTGAAGGAATGTTTGTCCTCTATTCTGAACTGTATTGTGGCATCCTTAGCAACTACTGTTACTATTACTGCTACTGTTACAGAGATCTCTATCAGTTCCTATCTTGGAACTTCTATTTACTGTTACAATGGCCATCATTGACTGTTCGGTCTTTCAAGACCTACTATTTACTGTACTGTTCTGCTAATGGATATACCACATATAACTGTTATGACTGAATGACTGATACACTGAATCAATTGACTGTTTTCAATACTGAAAGGACATTCATTCTTAACCTCTTTACGCATTATGTTATTCACTGGGCTTTAGCTAAATGCTCATATATATATGTAGGTGTACCGGCACCGGACCGTTGTTAGGAGCGTCGGGGTAAACTCCAGTTTTGTCAAGCCAACCTTTGTGCCACACTTTGAGGTTCCAGAACTGTTCAAGCTAGGGCTTTGGGGTGTTTTAGTATTCCCCCTTCTTGGTTATGTTCTGTATAGACTGAATATTTTTGTACTGTACTGTTTTAAATAGGGATTAAGTCCCTGTTCTGAATGATTGTATATGTTGTGCATGTATGTATAGACTGTTCTGTTATGAATGTGTATATATATGAAAAGTCTTTTTGCATACAGACTGTCACAGCTTATTGGACATCTTTTAATTACTGTTTTGGCTTCTGCTAAGCAGGCCTTCGGTAATCTCGGATTACTAGCCGGTTACGGTACTAAACCCATAGGGGCGGTGTCACGACCCAAACCCGGCCCTATGGGTTTAGCACCGTAACCGGCCAGTAATCCGAGATTACCGAAGGCCTGCAGAACAGAATATAGTAAAACAGAGTACAGGGCCTGGCGGAAGCCAATACAGTAAATAAATAATGTCCATTGAGCTGTGGCAGTCTATATGAAAAAAAGACTTTTCATACATTATACGTAAACAGTACAGAACAGTATGCACAATATTTACATTCATTCAGACTAGGGACTCAACCCTATGTAACAGTACAGGAAACATTCGGTAACAGTACAGAACAGTAAAACAGTACAGAAGGGGGAAATTGTAAAACACCCCTAAGCCTTAACAGATAGGCTCGGAACCTCGCAGTGAGGCACATAGGCTGGCTTGACAAAACTGGAGTAACCCTGGCGCCTCTAGCCGCGGTCTGGTGCCTGTACACCTACATATATATATGAGCAGTGAGCTAAAGCCCAGTGAATAACATAAAGCGTAAAGGGGTTTAGAATGAATGTCCTTACAGTAGTGAAAACAGTTCAATTCAATCAGTACTTCAGTTGTTCAGTACAGTAAACAGTCATATGCGGTACATCCATTAGCATAACAGTAACAGTAGGTCTTAAAAGACCGAGCAGTAATGATGGCCATCAGTCAGTAAACAGTAGTGGTTCCACGAGGGAACCGACAGAGAAATCTGTCACAGTAACAGTAAACAGTAGGTGCTAAGGATGCCACAATACAGTTCAGAATATAGGACATACATTCATTCAGTTAACAGTAATCAGTTCAGAAAACAGTATAGTTCATTTGTTCAGAAGATATTCATTTATGAACATATCTTTACACAATCGTTACTCACAGAGTTCGGGCTACAGTATGCTAGAGCGTGTCTCTCCAGTCGCCAACCCTACACAGTTAACAGATTGAACACACTAAGCTACACAGTTGGGAAATAACATAACTTAATCCCTAATTTGCCTTGGTGTGTTCTACATCGATATCCTCATTAAAATGTCTTAAACTAGGCCTAAGAATGCCTAGAATGGGATGAGGATGCAAAGATGTACATTAAAAAGCATTTTCAGAAAAACAGAGTCCCACTCGAGCGCAGGTTTCCCCGCTCGAGCGGTCATGCAACAAAGGTACACGCTCGAGCGTAAACTTTCCCGCTCGAGCGTACTGTAAAAGTACTGGATGGGTGAAATCTCCGCTCGATGCCCGCTCGAGCTTGAGACATGACTCCGCTCGAGCGCCCAATCCTCCGCTCGAGCGGACTATAAAACAGTGCAGAGAGATGCTGGATGCTCGGATTCTCCGCTCGAGCGCCACTATCTACGCTCGAGCGGGAGTGCAAAATCTGGGAAACCCAGATTGCACCTCCAAGCTCAAACTCAAGTTAAAATGCATCAAAACCGATCCTCTTGGGCTCATTTTCTGGAAAAAATTTATAAACACATAGAATAACATGTTTTAAAGCTCAATTTGAGAGATCAAAGCCCAAGGGTGTTTAATTCAAACTCGATTTCAAATCATTTTTCAAGAACATGAAGAACATGCAAACATGCATGAATTCAAACCATTTCAAACTCCAATTTGATGCTCTAAGGAGCCAATTCTTTTCAAAACATGGTAAAATCATGGACTTAACATAGTTATGAACATGCATGCAACATTTAGTCATGAATTCGACTCGAAACTCATAAATTCCACCATGCATGCATGAATTAACCTCTATAGCAACATGTATGCATCAAAACACGGCTTAGCTCTACATTTGGACATGAACCATGCAAGAATCAGCTTAAGAACAAATCAAAAGGATGAAATTCATACCTAGGTTCCTTGAATGCAAGTCTAGAGGTTCAATTTAGCAATCTACACTTCAATTCCAAGCAATTCAAGCCAAATCAACAAGAACAATTCTCTCTCTCTCTAACTCTCCTCTTGGGTCGGTTGAGTGCAAGAATGGGAGAAGAAAAGTTTGTTTTGATCAAGTACGTGGAGTGTAAGAAGGCTCAAGAAGTGTGAAGTGGTGGCCACTAAGTGGCGAAATGGTAATTAAGTCGAACTCTGCAATTAACTCATTATTTAATCTAATTTAATCATACCTAATCAAATTTCAGATAATTATGCCATAAAATCACATTAATTATGAGGGTCCTAAAACATTAATCAATTTCTAATTCGGCTGCCGATAAGGCCTTCAATTAGCAGTTTAAACATATAAGCATGAATAGATTAAAGAAACAATCAACAGATAGAATGCAATTCAAACAAATGTACTCAATCACTTCGGTTCCAGTTTTCAGTCAGTCGTTTCAGTACTTTAATCAGTTCATTTATCAGTCATAATCAGTTAAGTTATCAGTCATCAATGTTTAACGGTAATCAGTGGTGAGGGTTATTACAGGCGGGTTTGGGTCGTGACAATAGATTTCAAAACATATATATATACATATACATGAGCATGCCAGTCAAGGACGCCAATATTTATAGAGTATTTACAGAAGTGTACATCCCAAGACCTGACTTTACAAAACAGTCACATAGACTAGTATGAATACAAAAACAGCCAAGGCATTAAACTTCGATCGGAGCCTCCTCGAGAGGCACAACGGTTGGCTGACAAAAATAGAACAGAAGGCCGTCAATTTTGGCCCTGGTCACACGCCGACTTACCTACATACATAATATAAACTGTGAGCGAAAGCCCAGTGAATAATTACAGAGTAAACGAGTTTCAATGAATGAGTCCGTACAGATTCAGAAATCATAATTCAGTTTCGTATCAAATCCATAATTGGTCCAGATCATATACAGAAATAACAAGTCATGCTTGAGTTTACATGATATATCCATTAGCAATAACAGAGCAAATACAGAACAGAGGCAGACACGTGAGGGTTACAAGTAACCATTTCCTTAAAGGAACCTCCAGATCCGGGTAATAGAACAGAAGCTGAGCCCCCATGACGGGGCCTCCGGTACGGGTAACAGAGTGCAGACGGATATAAGTTCCATAAAGGAACCTCCGATACCGGGTAACAGCCAATAGATATCACATGATGCTAAGGATGTCACGAATACATATTTCAGAAATTAGGCTGTCATTCATTGTACAGAACATAGCACTTTAGAAAAACAGATCTTATTTTATCGCACAGAAAATAAATACAGTTGAACGTAACTTTACTAAGTTACTACTCATAGTTGGCCTTGAGACAAACAGACAGAGCAGATTAGTCAGACAGAACGCGACACGTGACCTACATAACACGTAACAGATACACACTTGAAACACACGTTCTAATTGTACAAAACTTACGTCGTTGGCTCTTAATGTGTTTCTAACCTTTAATCCTCATTAAAGGGTCTTAAACATGGCCTAGGAATGCCTAGGATGGAATGAGGATGCAAAAATGTCTTGAAAACCATTTCCTAAATTTTGCTGAAGATAAGGTCCACGCTCGAGCGTGGATTACCCAGCTCGAGCGGACATGCAGACATTGAAGCTCCGCTCGAGCGTGAACTTCCTCGCTCGAGCGGACTGTAAAATCGACGAAAGTACTGGATGCATGATTTTCGCGCTCGACCCCCGTTCGAGCGTGAGACTCAGAGTCTCGCTCGAGCGTGGGTTCCCCGCTCGAGCGGACTGTAAAACACACAAACTTCTGCGTATACGCATTTCACGCTCAAGCATAACTCTCGACGCTCGAGCAGAAGTGCATGTACTCAGGATTCATGCTCGAGCGTGAAAGTCCCCGCTCGAGTGTGGGTCAAATTTCTGGAAAATCCAGATTGACCTCCAAGCATGAAACTCAACATTTAAAGCATCAAATTCGATCATTTTGGGCTAATTTTTTGGAAAACACTTTAAAACTCATAATATGGCATGTTTCAAAGATCAAGTTGCAAAATAAAAGCCCAAAGGTAGTTTAATTAAACACAAATCCAACAAAACTTCATGATCATAATGTACATGTAACATGCAAGTGTTCAATTGAAATCAAAGCTTCAAATACTTGATCAAATGAGTCAATTCACTCAAAAACATGATGAATTCATGGACCATAGCTAGAGTATAGGCATGCATGTAAGAATTCCCATGAAAACAACCTCAAAACACACTAATGTGTACATGCATGCATGGATTACTACCCAATTCAACATTTTAAGCCATATCTTGGCTCTAGACTTCAATATTATCCTAGACCATGCAAGACACAACTTAAACTCATAATCAAAAAGATGAGTTCTTACCTTAGGTCTTGAATGTTAAGGTGTAGGAGCCTAATTTGTAAAACCTCTTCAATTCTTCAAATTTTCCTAGCCAAAACTTGTTGAAATCAATTCTCCTACTCTCCCTCTCTCACTCACTCGGTTTTGGACTTGAGGAAAAAAAAATGGCTGAAGAGCTATGATAATGCCAACATATATAAATCAAATAAATGGCTCATGGAATAGTCCACTAAGTGGCATTTGTGTAATTAGGCAACCTAATGCAATTCAACATTATTTAATCTAATTTACACATTCCAAATCGAATTTTAATTAAGCCTACCATAAAATCACATAAAATCTAACTAGTATAACACACTAATCAATTTCTGAATCAGTCACCGATAAGGTTTTCAATTCGCAGTTCAAAGTCAACACATAAACAGATCACTTTATAGCAAACAGATAGAAACACAGAATTAATGCAATACATATGCAAATTAATCCCAGATTCCTTCTAAATTACTGTTAGGCATAAATAAGTGCGGATTAACATTAATCAGAGGTCGGGGTTATTACAGTCTTCCCCCCTTAAAAGAGTTTGGTTCTCCAAACTCGAATTACCTTCATTTTGAATCAACATTGGGTCCAATACGAACAAATCCGGATATCTCTTCACCATGTCTTCCTCGGTTTCCCAAGTTGCAAATGTTCCTCCGTGGTTTTGCCAATCAACTTTTACCAATGGTATTTCTTTATTCCTCAACTGTTTGATCCGGCGATTCACAATCCGGATAGGTCTTTCCTCATAAATGTAGTCATCTTTCAAAACCACATGTGTCAGTTCAATGACGTGGAGTGAATCCCTCAAGTATTCTCGTAACATCGATACATGAAAGACGTTATGCATATGTTCCATTACTGGGGGTAAGGCTACCCGATACGATACCAGATTGATCTTTTCGAGGACTTCATAAGGTCCAACATACCTTGGCGCCAATTTACCCTTAACACCAAACCGAGTTTGACCTTTCATCGGGGTCACCTTAATGAACACATGATCCCCAACTTCATATTCCCTATCTTTTCTTCGAACATTGGCATAGCTCTTCCGCCGACTCTGTGTAATTTTCAGGCGCTGCTATATCAGTTTCACTTTCTCAGTCATTTCTTGCACCAGTTCTGGTCCCAATAAAGGTCTGTCACCTACTTCAGCCCAACATATCGGAGAGTGACACCTTCTTCCGTACAAGGCTTCGTAAGAAGCCATTCCAATATTTGAATGGTAACTGTTATTGTACACAAATTCAACTAATGACAAGTAGGTCTCCCAATTCCCCTAGAAGTCTAACATACACATTTTGAGCATATCTTTTACAGTTTGGTTAGTCCGTTCAGTTTGTCTATCTGTCTGTGGGTGATAGGCACTACTCAGTCTCAGTTCAGTCCCCAAAGCCTGTTGCAAACTCTGCCAAAATCTCGATACAAACTTTGAGTCCCTGTCAGACACAATATAAACTGGCACTCCGTGCAATCTCACAATTTCAGTCATATAAATATTGGCCAATTTGTTCGCATTATAAATAGTTTTGACAAGCAGAAAATGGGCAGACTTAGTTAAACGATCAACTATAACCCAAATAGAGTCCATACCTCGGGAAGAGCGAGGCAATCCCACAATGAAGTCCATTGTAATGTGCTCCCATTTCCATTCCGGTATTGGGAGTGGCTGTAGCAAACCAGCGGGTCGTTGATGTTCAACTTTAACCTGTTGGCAATGCAGACATCTAGCCACGAAATCGACAATACTCTTTTTCATTCCAGGCCACAAAAAATTCTGTTTCAAGTTGTGATACATTTTCGTGTTCCCCGGATGCATAGCAAACTTACTATTGTGAGCTTCGGTCATAACACATCTTCTCAAATCACCACAATCGGGTACACAAAGACGGTTCTGAAATTTCAGCACATCATTTTCGAACACAAATCCTGGCCTCGACTTCGAATCAAATTCCTCCGTGATCTTTTTCAAGTATTCATCCTCGCACTGTTTCAGTTTGATCTCATCAAGAATTGTAGGTTAAGCGGTAATAGCAGTTGACAACCCACCTTGTTCTAGGTCAATCGACCATTCTTTTCGGTTGGATAGCAAACATGACAAATTTGCACTGGATTTTCGGTTCAAGGCATCTGCCATGGTATTCGCCTTTCCTGGATGATATAAGATTTGCAAATCATAATCTTTAATTAGTTCTAACCATCGCCTCTGTTTCATGTTCAATTCCTTTTGGGTGAAGAAATATTTCAAGCTTTTATGGTCTGTATATACCTCACAAGTTACCCCATACAAATAGTGACGCCATATCTTCAAAGCAAACACCACGGCTGCTAATTCAAGATCGTGTGTTGGGTAATTCTTTTCATGAGGTCGGAGTTGTCTAGAAGCATAGGCAATCACCTTTCCATTTTGCATTAATACACACCCCAAGCCTTTATAGGAAGCATCACTGTACACTTGAAACCCATCAGTACCGTTGGGCAGAGTTAAAATTGGTGCAGTTACTAACTAGGGGTGAGCATGGTCCGGATTGGACCGGATTGAGGTAAAACCATGACCAATCCGTTATCTACGGTTCTTGAAAAATTGAAACCAATCCAATCCGTTTAAATCATGGAACCAATCCGAACCAATCCATTTAAATACGGATTGGATCGGTTTAGGACCACAGATTCACATAATTAAATAACAATATATATATATATATATAACACTTTAATTTCATAAAAATATAAACATAGCGCTATATCAGTTCCACAATAGCAACATGTTTTTCTATAATAGTGACATACTATTCTAGAATTTAAACAACCATAAGAAAATTGGTTTCACCATAAGTATTTAGACCATTACAAATTAAAACTAAAAACTAACAAACAAAAGTAATAAAAGAAGATATTATACGGTTTTAGGTTTGAGTTTAGATTTTATATAGAATAAGAGAAGATACTATGGAGGAGGATGTATAATAAAAATATAGACTATTTGTATACGGTCCGGATCGGTTCCAATCCGGAACCGTGGGGTTCAATCCGAAACCAATCCGTGGACTACGGATTTTTAATTCTTCAATCCGGAACCGAACCGCGGATTCAAAAAACCAATCCAAACCTATCGGATTGGACTGGACTGGATCAGATTACGGATTTCACGATTTCCTTACTCAACCCTATTACTAACCTAGTTTTCAACTCTTGGAAAGCTGCCTCTCTTTGTTCATTCCAGTCAAATGGCACATTTTTCTAAGTTAACTGAGTCAATGGCATGGCAAGCTTAGAAAAGTCTTTCACAAACCTCCTGTAGTAACCAGCAAGTCCCAGAAAACTTCAGACTTTTGTCACATTTGTCGGTCTAGGCCAATCCACGACTGCTTCAATTTTTTGAGGGTCAACAGAAACACCATCCTTATTGATTATATGTCCCAAAAATGCCACACTGTCAAGCCAGAATTCACACTTGGACAATTTAGCATACAGCCTCTTCTCTCTCAAAATCTACAAGGTAGTTCTCAGATGGTTCTCATGTTCTTCCCTGTCTTTAGAATAAATCAAAATGTCATCAATGAATACAACAATAAAGTCATCCAGATATGATTTAAACGCCCTGTTCATAAGATCCATGAAAGCTGCAGGTGCATTGGTCATCCCAAACGGCATTACAAAAAATTCATAATGTCCATATCTAGTTCGGAATGTAGTTTTCTCTATGTCCTCGGCTCTAACCCTTAATTGATGATACCCAGACCTGAGGTCAATTTTGGAAAACACTTGGGCACCCTGAAGTTGATCAAACAAGTCATCTATTCGAGGCAGAGGGTATTTGTTCTTGATAGTCACTTTGTTCAGTTCTTGGTAGTCTATACACAATCTCAAAGATCCATCATTCTTTTTGACAAACAAAACTGGAGCGCCCCAAGGTGAAGTGCTCGGACGGATAAATTTCTTATTTAACGGTTCCTAAAGTTGAGTTTTCAATTCTTTCAATTCAGAGGTAGACATTCTATAGGGAGTCTTCGAAATAGGTTGTGTCCCCGAAAACACTTCAACAATGAATTCAATTTCTCTATCAACTAAGTCCCCAGGTAAGTTAGTTAGAAACACATCGGGAAATTCATAAGCAACAGGGATAGTTTCTACATTAGTTCCATCAGATGATGCAGTCAGTATACAACATAGATAACCCCTACATCCCTTCCTAAGCAGTTTCTTGGCTTTCAAAGCTGAAATTAAATATGGAGGAGAAACTACCCCATTCCCAGTAAAAGTAATTTCAGGCGTACCCGGTGGTCAAAACACAACGGATTTACTTGCACAGTCAATGGTAGCACAGTATTTTGTCAACCAGTTCATTCACAAAATACAATCAAAATGATTAATGTCCAAGGGTAATAAGTCCACATATAACATCATATCGCCAATCATAATATCACATGCAGGATAAACATGAACACATATCATAGAACTTCCAGACGGCGTAGATACAAACAACACATATGTCATAAGTTCTAATGGTCTAGTCAATTTCCGAGAAAAAGCATGCGATACAAAGGAATGTGTAGAACCAGAATCTATCAGTACACATGCATTTTGAGAACATACAGAGAGTGTACCTGACACCACAGTATAGGTGTTTGGTACGTCACCGGGCACTAAGGCAAACACTCGGCCTTGTCTCAGAGGTTCTTTCCCAGTATTGGCATTTGCATTTATTTTGGTCACAGAGGCGGATCCAGCTGAACTTACCGCAGGACGGCTAGTAGTCTCAAACCTGAGCGGGCAATCTTTCACTACATGGCCTGACTGACCACATCAAAAACAAGCACCGGATACTCGGTAGCACACACCCCTGTGCCTTCTACCATAATCAGAACAGACCGGGATAGACCCACTACTCTGACTCGAGCTGCTTGTAGACCCTGTGTTTTGTTTCTTACTGACAAAGGACCGGTCTCTTTTAAAACCAAACCCGGATCTTTTTTTCTCTCCACTCAGTTGCTGTAGTTACTGGGGCTTTGCTTTGTTTCATGGCGGCTAGGGTGGCCTCTGCCATTAAGGCTCTGTCTAGAACTTCCACATAAGTAGGCAATTTCAGGACGCCTACTCGATCAAACACCTCTAAATCCAGTCCACCTTCAAACTTCCGTGCTTTCTTGTAATCAGTATCCACCATATGTGGAGCAAACCGTGCCAGTTCGGTAAATTTAGCTTCATATTCTGCCACAAACATCCTTTCCTGTTTGAGTTCCTGAAATTCAGACACTTTTCGATCCCTGAAACATTGGGGAAAATATTTATCATAGAAAATAGCATTAAACTATGCCCACGTCATATTCCCGTTGCCACTTCGGATCAGTAACCACCACCTGCGGACTTCATCTTTCAGAGTGTAGGTGGCTAGGAGGACTTTTTGGGTTTCAAAACAAGGAAACACCTCATACAGTTTCTCCATTTCAAACAACCATGTCTCAGCTTTCAAAGGTTCAATTCCACCATAGAACGTTGGCGGTTTCATTTTCATGAATTTCTGTGTCAAGTTGATGATGTCATTATTATCTGCCTCAGTTTGTGCCGGTGGAGACGGTGGGGGTAAATGTTGTTGTCTTTGCTGTTGTGTCAAAGTTTCAGTCAATGCTGCAAGCATCTGTTCCATTCGACCCATGCGAGCCTCTGAAGATTCACTTACATCACTTCCCCTTGCATTCTCTATCTTACTATACAGACATCAAATGATAATAAACACAGGCATAATTTTATTCATTCCTTTCAATTCATTTATTCATATTACATTCAATTTTCATGTTTATTTAGATTACCACACACTCACACATGCAGATAGAATGCCCCTAATTCTTACTAGGGCATCCTAAGCTCATACGGACCTGTATGTGCGGTATAACGCGTGCTCTGATACCACTCTGTCACGACCCAAACCCGCCCCTGTAAGTTAGGCATCGTAACCGACCAGTAATCTGTGGATTACCAAAGGCCTCTGAACAGATAAGCATATAATAAGGGGCTGCGAAAACAAATATATAAAATAGACAAGGTCCAATGAGCTGTGGTAACGTACATGAGACAGTAGATTTTAAAACATATATATATACATATACATGAGCATGCCAGTCAAGGACGCCAATATTTACAGAGTATTTACAGAAGTGTACATCCCAAGACCTGACTTTATAAAACAGTCACATAGACTAGCATGAATACAAAAACAGCCAAGGCATTAAACTTCGATCGGAACCTCCTCGGGAGGCACAACGGTTGGCTGACAAAAACAAAACAGAAGGCCATCAATTCTGGCCTGGGTCACACGCCGGCTCACCTACATACATAATATAAACTGTGAGCGAAAGCCTAGTGAATAATAACAGAGTAAATGGGTTTTAATGAATTAGTCCGTACAGATTCAGAAATCATAATTCAGTTTTGTATGAAATCCATAATTGGTCCAGAACATATATAGAAATAACAAGTCATGCTTGAGTTTACGTGATACATCCATTAGCAATAACAGAGCAGATACAGAACAGAGGTAGACACGTGAGGGTTACAAGTAACCATTTCCTTAAAGGAACCTCCGGATCCAGGTAACAGAACAGAAGCCGAGCCCCTATGACGGGGCCTCTGGTACAGGTAACAGAGTGCAGACGGATATAAGTTCCATAAAGGAACCTCCAATACCGGGTAACAGCTAATAGATATCACATGATGCTAAGGATGTCACGAATACATATTTCAGAAATTAGACAGTCATTCATTGTACAGAACGTAGCACTTTAGAAAAACAGATCTTATTTTATCGCACAGAAAATAAATACAGTTGAACGTAACTTTACTAAGTTATTACTCGCAGTTGGCCTTGAAATAAATAGACAGAGTAGATTAGTTAGACAGAACGCGACACTTGACCTACATAACACATAACAGATACACACTTGAAACACACGTTCTAATTGTACAAAACTTACATCGTTGGCTCTTAGTGTGTTTCTAACCTTTAATCCTCATTAAAGGGTCTTAAACATGGCCTAAGAATGCCTAGGATGGAATGAGGATGCAAAAATGTCTTGAAAACCATTTCCTAAATTTTGCTGAAGATAAGGTCCACGCTCGAGCGTGGATTACCCAGCTCGAGCGGACATGCAGACATTGAAGCTCCGCTCGAGCATGAACTTCCTCGCTCAAGCGGACTGTAAAATCGACAAAAGTACTGGATGCATGATTTTCACGCTCGACGGGCGCTCGACTCCCGCTCGAGCGTAAGCATGAGACTCAGAGTCTCGCTCGAGCGTGGGTTCCCCCGCTCGAGTGGACTGTAAAACACACAAACTTCTGCGTATATGCATTTCACGCTCGAGCGTAACTCTCAATGCTCGAGCGGAAGTGCATGTACTCAAGATTCACGCTCGAGTGTGGGTTAAATTTTTGGAAAATCCAGATTGACCTCCAAGCATGAAACTCAACATTTAAAGCTTTAAATTCAATCCTTTTGGGCTAATTTTCTGGAAAACACTTTAAAACTCATAATATGACATGTTTCAAAGATCAAGTTGCAAAATCAAAGCCCAAAGGTAGTTTAATTAAACACAAAACTTCATGATCATAATGTATATGTAACATGCAAGTGTTCAATTGAAATCAAAGCTTCAAATACTTGATCAAATGAGTCAATTCACTCAAAAACATGATGAATTCATGGATCATAGCTAGAGTATAGGCATGCATGTAAGAATTCCCATGAAAACAACCTCAAAACACACTAATGTGTACATGCATGCATGGATTACTACCCAATTCAACATTTTAAGCCATATCTTGGCTCTAGACTTCAATATTATCCTAGACCATGCAAGACACAACTTAAACTCATAATCAAGAAGATGAGTTCTTACCTTAGGTCTTGAATGTTAAGGTGTAGGAGCCTAATTTGTAAAACCTCTTCAATTCTTCAAATTTTCCTAGCCAAAACTTGTTGAAATCAATTCTCCTACTCTCCCTCTCTCACTCACTCGGTTTTGGACTTGAGGGAAAAAAAAATGGCTGAAGAGTTGTGATAATGCCAACATATATAAATCAAATAAATGGCTCATGGAATAGTCCACTAAGTGGCATTTGTGTAATTAGGCAACCTAATGCAATTCAACATTATTTAATCTAATTTACACATTCCAAATCGAATTTTAATTAAGCCTACCATAAAATCACATAAAATCTAACTAGTATAACACACTAATCAATTTCTGAATCAGTCACCGATAAGGCTTTCAATTCGCAATTCAAAGTCAACACATAAACATATCACTTTATAGCAAACAGATAGAAACACATAATTAATGCAATACATATGCAAATTAATCCCAGATTCCTTCTAAATTACTGTTAGGCATAAATAAGTGCGGATTAACATTAATCAGAGGTCGGGGTTATTACATTAGTAGTTTAAACGATATTTTTTAATTTAAAAGAAATTCTAGTTTGTTTTCCAAATTGACATGCATCACAAAATTTGTCTTTTTCAAAAACAATTTTTGGTAAACCAATGACTAACTCATTTTTTAAAAGTTTGGAAATTAAATCAAAATGAACATGCCCTAATCTTGTACGCCAAAGCCAACTATTATCATTTATAGCAGATAAACATTTAATATTAAAATAAGAAGATAAATTATGCAAATCAAACGCATATACATTCTCATGTCTATAACCTACAAATAAAGTTTTGTTTTCTAGGGTGTTCTCAATAGTGCAATGAGTTTTCTCAAATACAACTCTATACCCTTTATCACATAATTGACTAATGCTAAGTAAGTTATGTTTTAAACCTTCAACAAGTAAAACATTTTCAATAATAGAAGAAGGATTTTTACTGATACGACCTACACCTATGATTTTACCCTTGATATTATCGCCGAAAGTCACATATCCGCCATCCTTTGGTTGGAGTGTAGCGAACATTGCTTTATTTTCAGTCATGTGCCTCGAATATGTACTGTCGAGATACCATCTATCGTTACTGGATTTTGTTTTGAAACATACCTACAAAAATTTAATTTTTCTATTGGTACCAATATTTTCTTGGGTCCATAAAAGTTAGAATTTGTCACTCTTAAAATGTCTTTAAGGACCAATATCTTTTTTATTTTAGCAAACGGATTTCTTTTAACTGGACATGAAGGTGAAATATGACCTTTCGTACCACAAAAATGACATGTGAGATGAGAGTGACTAAAAGATGCATACACAAAACTATATTTGACAGTTTTTACTTTTGAAAAAGGTTTATATCCAATTCTGGCTCTACCAAAAGTACGATTTTGATTTTTAAGAATTTTATCTAAAATCTCTCTACCTTGAGTGAATTTTAAAAGAGTATTTTTCAAGTTTTCAATATTTTCTTTCAAAACAATTTGCTCCTTTTTTTAAGACTTATTTTCTTCTTGTAATACAACTATTTTTTTCTCAAAAATTGAAAACTCTTTTCGAGTTAAAATCTCGTTTTCCTTTTTCATTTTCATGGCTTCATTTTTTAAAGTATTTATCTTGGAAGTTAAGGATTCATTTTCTTTTAATAAACTTGAAATCATTTTCTTTTGACAGTTACTTCTCAAACTAAGTTTCATAAATTCAGCATATAATTCATCAAAAGCTGATTGTAATTTATCAAACGTAAAAGATTTGTCATTTACCTCATCTTCGTTTCCAAGTGCCATTAAGCATAGGTTAGCAACCTCATTTTTGTAAATTTCGGTTTCTGAGTCGCTTTCATTGCTATATTCTCCCCATGCTGCAATCATGGCTTTCTTCTTGTCTTTCTTGAATTGTTTCATAAGTTCCGGACATTCTGATTTGTAGTGTCCAGGTTTGTTGCATTCGTAGCAGGTAATTTCATATTTTTTGTGATTTTCTCCCATTTGAAAATCCCTATTGTTGAAATCTTTTCTGAAATTTTTTCGCACACCTTGTTTCTTTTTCACAAACCTTTTAAATTTCCTAGTGATGAATGTCATTTCCTCATCATCATCAGAATCATCTTCTTCATCCTCTTAATGTTTCGAGGTGGATTCGAAGGCTATTCATTTCTTCTTGTTGTTGTCCTCCTCTTCTTTTCCTTCTTGTATTGTGAGCTCATGAGTTAAGAGAGATCCCATTAACTCATCTAGACTTAGCTTTGATAAATCCTTGGCTTTGGTAATGGTAATGACTTTTGTCTCCCAACTTTTTGGCAATGACCTAAACACTTTTCTTACAATTTCAGCATTAGTGTATATTTTGCCAAGAGAAGTTAAACCATTAATAATATCAGTAAAGCAAGTAAACATTTGAGGAATAGTTTCATCAGGCTTCATTTTAAAGAGTTCATAATTATGGACTAGCAAACTTACTCTAGATTCTTTAAGTTGTTCGGTTCCCTCATAAGTCACTATAAGCTTATCCCAATTTTTTTTTGTCGTTTTACATGTGGAAATTCTATTGAATTCGTTGGCATCTAGGGCGCAATACAACATGTTTGTGACTCTGATATTAGTTTGGGTTATTCTAGTATCTAATTCATTCCACTCATCTTCAGGTTTTGGTACATTAAGGCCATCTACGATTTTGGTAGGAATTTTTGGACCATTGCATATAATTTTTCAATATTCATAATCATTAAATTGAACATGTATTGTCATCCTAATTTTCCAATAGCTAAAATTTGTGCCGCTAAATAGTGGTGGCCTATTGGATGCTTGTCTCTCAGGTAAAGAATAAGTAGGGGTTGTCATGATCTACTCTAAGATGGTTAAGTCACACAAACTAGAGTCTAGACTTTAATACCAATTTATATCTCAGGTAGGCAACCCAAGAGGGGGGTGAATTGGGTTATTAAAAAAATTTATAATATTAAAATTTATAAACACAATATTCAGAATTTTAATAAATAAAAAAAACAGAATAATAATTATTAATATAAAGGTAAGAGAGATAGGGAGAGAAAATCAAATACTGAGATTTATAGTGATTCAGCACGCCAGGCCTACATCCACTTCCCAAAGAACCTGCTTGAGAATTTCTTTATTATCAAAATGAATTAATACAACACCAAGTCTTCACCAAGCTTGTGGATTTTGCACAGGACTTACTCTTATCTATTGAGCATCACTCGACAATAAATGCCTTACCCTTACAAAAATCTCTCACAAAAATAATGAATAAAAATAAGTGATACTTAAACCCTCTTTTATAATAATTCTCTCACAAAAAGTAGTTATGAAAGTGTAAGAACAAAGGCTACACTTAGATCTGAAAGTGAAAGAGCAGAATACAATATACTTAAAATTTTGGAGTATACAGAAATTTTTTCTCTTCAAGTTCTTAATTTTTCTCCACACACAACACTTCTATTTATATCCAAAAATATACCCGTTAGAAGTAGGACGCTCCTTGCTGACGTCATGGATTACATGGGCACGCTCCTTGATTTCAAATAGACAACAAATGATAATGTTTGAAAAAATGATAAAAGTAAAACCATCTTTTTTTTTTTTTTCAAACATGGAGCCACCTTTTTTTTTAAAGGCAAATTGAACATTATAAATAACATAATACAATTATCACATCTTTGAATTCAAACAAGCGAATGATTTTGCTCAATCTTTTTCTTCTTGTTTTATTATTATTATTATTATTATTATTATTATTATTATTATATATATATGTGTGTGTGTGTGTGTGTGTGTGACATGATATAATCAATGGAGTGTAAAAAATCTAATTGCTCACGTGATGTATTCAATTTATATTATACGCATTATATATAATGTTCTAATCAAATATTTACATATACAGTCAAATCTCTTTGAGTAATATATATGATAGATCTGAATATATATACCCTTTTTAAATTTCTATATATGTTGTAGAGATTTTAAAATAAATATAACCTACTACTCCATGTGGATATATCACTTTTGTCGAAAGAAGACAACTCATCAATATCAAATTTATCAAAATAATACAACCAATCAATATCAAATTTGTCAAAATATGAATAGTGATCAACCTAATTTTTTAAAAAGTGAATAGTAGAGTTTTCAAAAATATTTTTATTTAAATAATATTTAACAAATATATATTTTAAACAGATAATATTTTGTGTCAAATAATATAAAATATGTATATCATTTACAATTTTTCAATTAATATTTTAGACATCATCAAAATTAAACAATATGATTAACATATATAATTTTATACTTTTTAAATCATAACTAAAAAAAATCATAATTAAAGAAAAAAATTCATCATAAATAAAGAAAAAAATAAAATAACTTAAACGTGCATATAATAGACAGTGTATATGGTGGAATTTCCCATTTTGGGACGAATGGAGTACATTTGCAAACAGTCATTCGTAATAGCCCATGCCACGATCCAATAAAATGCAATTTTAGCGTTGTATTTAATTGAAAGATTTGAGGAGAAATTTGAATAAATAAATAAATAAAATAAGTAAAAAAATTAAAAGATAAAAAAATATATATATTTATATTTGACCTAATTTCATATAACTTTTTTCTTTTTAGGGCAAACTTCATTTTGCCCCCTGTGGTTTGGGCTAGGTGTGATTTACCCCATGACATTTGAAAATCACCACATAACCCCTACGTGGTTTGTGGACCAAATTGCACCGTTAACTTTTCCGTTCAAGATAACACATCGTGAGAGTCACGCGCTTGTAAGGAGAGTAACACTATTTTTAAGATGAAAATGCCCCTGGCACATCTTCAAATTTATAAACAATGCCATCAATATCCACCTCTACCCAGGAAAAAGAAAGAAAACGAAGATGGAAGATGGTTTGATCTTACTGAATATCGAATCCCTCTCTCTCTCACCCAAAAAATTTCTCACAATCATCAATGGACTTCAAACCCACTTCACAATTTTGCGATATTGAATTGTTTACCGTAGCCAATTCAATGATGTTGTCAAGCCCCACTTTTTATTACTCGGAGTTATTACCAAATTCATTAACTTAATTCAATTTCAGAGATAAC
Source organism: Camellia sinensis (assembly GCF_055761805.1). Classification (NCBI taxonomy): domain Eukaryota; kingdom Viridiplantae; phylum Streptophyta; class Magnoliopsida; order Ericales; family Theaceae; genus Camellia; species Camellia sinensis. The sequence goes on from NC_138968.1 coordinate 17,817,622, forward strand.
GTGCGGAAATAAATTCAAATGTTCAATTAAAAGGAGTGAACAACAACTCTCTCTTTTTAATGCTAATTAAGTACAACATGAGTATACTGAATAAGTTGCCCTCAGGCTTACAACATTAAATAATCAAACGAAGGGTGCAACTCTTTTTCATATATGGCATTCCGCCTACAACAAAGAGGCCCCGTGGCCAACAAATAAGAAGATCCAAATCTTGTAGCACGTCCTGCTAAACACCTAAAAAAGATTCAACAACGTGGGATGAACATGTAGTCCAGTAGGGATCTCAACATGGCCCTTAACAATAACAACATACAGATAACTATGATCATGAATGCTCAATCTCATACTAGAATAGTAATGTGACAGTTTACACAAAATATACATAAGTATGAACTTTTCTTGAAAACACCCTTTTCAATCAACGCCATAGGCGATTCAATTTTCTTTTCTTTTCATTAATCCCCGTTCCCAATCTTTCATAACATTTACAATTACTTAGGAAGTAATTTCACTAAGTCCTCTACTCTTTTCCATTTCCCAAACATACACAGATATGTCTTTTCAAAATATATTTCTTTTAAAGAAAATATCCCTTTTCCTTCACACTTTCCAAAAGACAAATATGACATTTTGGCTTCTTCCCGATACAAACAAATCTATACATGCACTGTTATAAAAGAGATAACAACTCACCAACAGGCATAAGATAAAACAATGAGGCAACTCGGCCCTCCAAAACCGTAATCAACACAATCCATGATATTCCCAAACACAGTGAAATATCAACAACAAAACTTTGCTCTACTAGCCATGTGCGTAGTAAGCCAAAGATACACCTCTCACAACAACATACCAGTTTACCAGGCGCTAGCTGGAAGGTAACGGTACCTCTGATTATTAGCGCAGGGTATAACACCAACAATCACAATACAACAAGACATAACCAACATATGTAAAACATACATATAAATTATCCGGATACCAACAGTGTGTTAAGGTATATAAACACATAGGTGTGTGGAGTCCATCCCCTATCTTCTCACACACACTGAAGTACAACCCCTTTCTCCTCCCTAACAAGTATACATATATGATGCATCTCAACATTTCATCACATAAGATGTTCAATCAACAATGGTGTAATGTATACCCGACAATTCAACACAATCACGTCATCCTCCACCGATGACCAAGGACAAAACCTCTAGATGCATGTATATTGTACATCTATTAACAAACTCAATTATCATCAAATCCCAAACCCATCAACAACCCAAGCATGGTAGTTACAAATTAAATTCCCCAAATAAGTGCAGTCGACATGCATAACACAACAACCCAATTCCCATATTTATTTTCTATGTCTCACATAGAGTTAAAGTTTCGTGCTTCACCTTTAAAGTCAACGTTCATGATTTTCCAAATCAACATGTTCCACCACTTATTTCAAAGAAAAACACTTTTCTCAATTTCCTAAAATCAATTCCATTCCTTTCATAACCTTCCAAATTAATTATGCAAATTAAGTCATAATCATTAAGTTAGGGGTTTTTTTTTTTTTTTTTTCAACATTGACCAAAAAGGTTCAATCAACAACAATAAACAACAAAGACCTCAATTGAGACCCAAAATACACAAGTATTTGCCCAAAGAACAAAACCCCTCTTTTAATTTATCAAGACACATGTAAATTAGGGCTTGTCTATGTTTCAACAACAACATGCTATTTTACGCCACAAATAGTCCAATGAACAACCAAAGACAATAAACCCATTCTTAATCAACCAACTCTAGGTTTCCTCATGATTTTCAAACAAACCCAACATAGGTATGGTTTTCATGCAATACAAAACTACCACATGTCTATCTATAGACGAAGTATTGAAAAAGAATAAGGAAATCCTTACCTCAAATGGAGAACTCAAATAGAGAAGATGACCCAAAATCAAAGTGCTCCAAATCCCAAATTTCTTGGATCACAACGAAGCCCTCGACGATCAACACACTTCTTACAAAGGCCCAAGGTGAGGAAAACACTCTAGCTAGATCAATCCTAAGAGAGAAGTTAGGTTTTAGAGTGAGGTGCTCTCCAATGGAGGTTTTGAAAAAGTAAGAGAGAGAAAGGAGATCAAAAAGTGATCAAAAAAGTGATTTCACGGACTGATATAAAAACAGGTCCGCTCGAGCGTACAACACCCCGCTCGAGCGTCAGACACAGGTTCACGCTCGAGCGTCCAAAGTCCGCTCGAGCGCCGGATGCACTCTCCCAGAATTTTCTGCATACGTCCAAAATGCTAAGAGAAGGAAATTCACACTCGAGCGTCCAAACTGCCGCTCGAGCGGAAAGGCAACAACAAAATCCCGCTCGAGCGTCAAATCACCGCTCGTGCGGAGAGACCAAAGCCTGGGCAAAAATTTCTAAGCTTTAAAACACAACCAACTTATTCCCAACTTGCCCAACACAACCCAAAACTCTAACACAAAAGAGTAAGGGATAGAAATGAGGATAAGACCACAACGAATCTACGGAACCGAGTCCGGATTACAGTTAAACAACAATAGGGAATACCGGGATCGCTATAACCTCCCCCCTTAAAGAATTTCGTCCCCGAAATTTAGAACACGCCAAAAGCACAAGGCCAACAGGTCACACAGCAACCAACACCCGAGTACTAGGAAAGAAACTATTCTCCCTACAAACCTCCGATTCACTCTTACCAAGGAAGAGACTAAGCAAGGGGACACGTTCTAAACGACAACACTGTAGGCATAAAAGCCACAATAAAATCAACCCTTCTGAAATAGTTTACTCACATCTGACCAGTATTTTAAGCTAAGTCACTACACAACAACCATAATTTCCAATAAAAGGGTAATCAATGCAAATTTCCTACATTTATATAAGGAAAACATTTTCTTGCTCGTAAGGCATTTCAAAATAAACCTGGCATTTTCAACGCAAAACTCAAAAGTTTTGTAAATATTTTTTTTTTTTTACAAATACGGTGTTGTCCAAAACACATAACCATCCACAGTTTATTTGCCAAAAAGATTCATTTGGAATTCCTCAAAACCCTTGAATTGAATCAATTTCTCAACAACGCCTTTAGATGGCCCAAATACTAGGAAAAGTTTTGTTTTCCATTTCTTTCCAAAATCACTCTATCAACAACCATCACGCACACAGTGATACCACAACCAACACAGAACATAACATTTCTATAATGATAGTTAATAGAAATAACAACAGTACTATCAACACATAAGGCATAAGAAATTCACGGTTTTGCAATTTCATTCCGCCTCCCTTTACTTAACCAATTTAAAATCATAAATATGGTTCAGAACCTGGCCAACAATTTAAATGAGATAGTAACTCATATAAAACATTTTTCACTTCACAATAGATAAGCATAAGAGCTATATCAATCTTTCAACAGATATACATTTTGGTGTTGTATCATCGGAGTCCATCCCCTATCTCCTCCCAAACAATATACATATATGATGTAAAAAAAAAATCCAATCATTCACAATGATCATTCAATACACAAATTTGCTGTATTATTATAACCGTCATATTCAATGACACAACCGGATGATTAGTTTCAGTTTTCCTTAATCAACACACATAGTCTACAACGAATGAGACTAACCCCACGGTGACCGATGTCAACCCAAAATCCGATACCAACAAGCTGACTAATCAACTCAATAAACTCCACACTCAGTAATCCACACACTGATGTGCCACTAACCCCAAACACGGAGTTCCCCACACAAACCCTCAAATTTAGGAATTTCACTGGATCTCCTAAAATCAAACCACACCAACACTGTGTCTAAGGGAATCACTATTTACCCCTCCCACAATTGATAACCAATCACACCACAAACACTACCCCAATGCAACCGATGGGGTCACCACGGACTCACTAAGTAGCAAGGCCCAAAACATGAACCAACATACAGGTATCAAGCAAGCAACAACATCAGGATCATTGATCCCTTCAACAACTCCTCAACAGAAAAAGAGGATTCGAGGTTCCAAACATACACCCCAATACATGAGGGTTAAACAAACAACAATATACATACATAAGCGATACATAAACATGGTGCCTCAGCATCCAACAGTACACCGGTCAACAACGAAATGATTCATATAATACATCACCGGCCAATAACACAAAAATCCCCTCCAGGGTAATACCAAAGGACTAACTAATAAGTCGCCCCTCGCGAGGCTCTCGAAGCCTGGCCTGCACGTTTCTGGTACCGATAACGTCCCCGACTGGACGGGCACGATTGAGTCTAACTAGGTTTTGAAACACCCGAAGAATTTACACGCAAAGGACAAAAACGTCTACCATGGCCCAGCTGACCACAAACAAAACAACCACCAGCCCCCCTATACTGAGACTGGTCTGAAACCTGCACTTCCCCGGACCTCTCAACGGAAGAGTCTGAAACCCCTGGCGAAGAAAAAGAACCAGCCCCTGACTGAGCATGTTTCCACCTCCACCCCTTACTGAGCCTAGAGCGCTTAGGAACCGTAGGACTTACCGAAACGGTCTCCTCCTTAACCCTATCATCACTCGCAACCATGGCCTCCACATGGGCCGCTGCCTCAACTAAATAATAATAATCCTTCCAAAAGGATCCAGCTACCTTCTCCCGAATATCGAAACACAACCGCCTTTCAAACTCAAAACAACGACGCTCCTCTGTTGCCACCAACTCTGGAGCGAACCTCGACAAGCTAGCAAACCGCATCTCAAACTGTGCCATAGGAGTATCATCCTGACACAACTCCAAAAACTGATCCCTCAACCTTTCCCGAGCAGAAGGAGGGAAATACTTGGCCAAAAAGGCCTCGGTAAAAGCAACCCACGTGCTACCCACCGTACTCTTAGCATACTTCCACCAATAACTCGCATCACTCTTCAACTAAAAAGTTGCCAAAGAAACCCTCAACTCCTCATCTTCGACTCTGAGCATATCAAGAGTCTTGGTGATCTGTTCTAACCAACTCTCTGCCTCCAACGGTTTAGCCTCCCCCACAAACTCTGGTGGGCCGGAGCGGAAAAACTCCTTAGTAAGCTTGAGAGCATGCCCGCTGCCGCCCTCAGTGCGAGCTAGGACGTCTTGCACTGCTCTCACAATCTCACGTGCGACATCCTCGCCGACAGCCGATGCTGCAACGGCAGGTACTAAAGGAACTGCTGTGCCCCTACCGATACTCCTACTACCCAACCGTCCTCTACTTCCTCGTGTAGACATCCTATAAAGCACAAAAGCAAATACCACGCTTAGTGCACAACACAATAGCCTTCTCCGAGGCACACTCTACTACTTGGTTACAAGACTCACTAGTCACAAGTATACATCTCTATTGCATATAAACATCTAAACATGTAAACACATAATCGAATCAAGTCCACAAAGATAGCCACTCATCCCGGAACTCTCAAGGAATTCCTATCGGAAACAACGTTGATCAGGCGTGTTTCCAAAAGGACCTCAAAGCAAGTTCACCGGCTATGAATACTATCCGAGAGACTAAATCCCATGCTCACATAAATGCAACACATAAGTCCTAATTTTCATGATATCTATATGCAACGTCCTTACTATACGTAGTAAACCCACTGTGGTAAAAACCACTTCCCACGAGCCCAAAGTATTCAAACCCGGCTCGCTCTGATACCAAGTTGTCACGCCCCACTTTTTATTACTCGGAGTCATTACCAAATTCATTAACTTAATTCAATTTCAGAGATAACGTGCGGAAATAAATTCAAATGTTCAATTAAAAGGAGTGAACAACAACTCTCTCTTTTTAATGCTAATTAAGTACAACATGAGTATACTGAATAAGTTGCCCTCAGGCTTACAACATTAAATAATCAAACGAAGGGTGCAACTCTTTTTCATATATGGCATTCCGCCTACAACAAAGAGGCCCCGTGGCCAACAAATAAGAAGATCCAAATCTTGTAACACGTCCTGCTAAACACCTGAAAAAGATTCAACAACGTGGAATGAACATATAGTCCAGTAGGGATCTCAACATGGCCCTTAACAATAACAACATACAGATAGCTATGATCATGAATGCTCAATCTCATACTAGAATAGTAATGTGACAGTTTACACAAAATATACATAAGTATGAACTTTTCTTGAAAACACCCTTTTCAATCAACGCCATAGGCGATTCAATTTTCTTTTCTTTTCATTAATCCCCGTTCCCAATCTTTCATAACATTTACAATTACTTAGGAAGTAATTTCACTAAGTCCTCTACTCTTTTCCATTTCCCAAACATACACAGATATGTCTTTTCAAAATATATTTCTTTTAAAGAAAATATCCGTTTTCCTTCACACTTTCCAAAAGACAAATATGACATTTTGGCTTCTTCCCGATACAAACAAATCTATACATGCACTGTTATAAAAGAGATAGCAACTCACCAATAGGCATAAGATAAAACAATGAGGCAACTCGGCCCTCCAAAACCGTAATCAACACAATCCATGATATTCCCAAACACAGTGAAATATCAACAACAAAACTTTGCTCTACTAGCTATGTGCGTAGTAAGCCAAAGATACACCTCTCACAACAACATACCAGTTTACCAGGCGCTAGCTGGAAGGGTGTGGTACCTTAGATTCTCAGCGCAGTCAGTTTACCAGGCGCTAGCTGGAAGGTAACGGTACCTCTGATTATCAGCGCAGGGTATAACACCAACAATCACAATACAACAAGACATAACCAACATATGTAAAACATACATATAAATTATCCGGATACCAACAGTGTGTTAAGGTATATAAACACATAGGTGTGTGGAGTCCATCCCCTATCTTCTCACACACACTGGAGTACAACCCCTCTCTCCTCCCTAACAAGTATACATATATGATGCATCTCAACATTTCATCACATAAGATGTTCAATCAACAATGGTGTAATGTATACCCGACAATTCAACACAATCACGTCATCCTCCACCGATGACCAAGGACAAAACCTCTAGATGCATGTATATTGTACATCTATTAACAAACTCAATTATCATCAAATCCCAAACCCATTAACAACCCAAGCATGGTAGTTACAAATTAAATTCCCCAAATAAGTGCACTTGACATGCATAACACAACAACCCAATTCCCATATTTATTTTCTATGTCTCACATAGAGTTAAAGTTTCGTGCTTCACCTTCAAAGTCAACTTTCATGATTTTCCAAATCAACATGTTCCACCACTTATTTCAAAGAAAAACACTTTTCTTAATTTCCCAAAATCAATTCCATTCCTTTCATAACCTTCCAAATTAATTATGCAAATTAAGTCATAATCATTAAGTTAGGGTTTTTTTTTTTTTTTTTTTTCAACATTGACCAAAAAGGTTCAATCAACAACAATAAACAACAAAGACCTCAATTGAGACCCAAAATACACAAGTATTTGCCCAAAGAACAAAACCCCTCTTTTAATTTATCAAGACACATGTAAATTAGGGCTTGTCTATGTTTCAACAACAACATGCTATTTTACGCCACAAATAGTCCAATGAACAACCAAAGACAATAAACCCATTCTTAATCAACCAACTCTAGGTTTCCTCATGATTTTCAAACAAACCCAACATAGGTATGGTTTTCATGCAATACAAAACTACCACATGTCTATCTATAGACGAAGTATTGAAAAAGGACAAGGAAATCCCTACCTCAAATGGAGAACTCAAATAGAGAAGATGACCCGAAATCAAAGTGCTCCAAATCCCAAATTTCTTGGATCACAACGAAGCCCTCGACGATCAACACACTTCTTACAAAGGCCCAAGGTGAGGAAAACACTCTAGCTAGATCAATCCTAAGAGAGAAGTTAGGTTTTAGAGTGAGGTGCTCTCCAATGGAGGTTTTGAAAAAGTAAGAGAGAGAAAGGAGATCAAAAAGTGATCAAAAAAGTGATTTCACGGACTGATATAAAAACAGGTCCGCTCGAGCGTACAACACCCCGCTCGAGCGTCAGACGCAGGTTCACGCTCGAGCGTCCAAGGATCCGCTCAAGCGCCGGATGCACTCTCCCAGAATTTTCTGCAGACGTCCAAAATGCTGAGAGAAGGAAATTCACGCTTGAGCGTCCAAACTGCCGCTCGAGCGGAAAGGCAACAACAAAATCCTGTTCGAGCGTCAAATCACCGCTTGAGCGGAGAGACCAAAGCCTGGGCAAAAATTTCTAAGCTTTAAAACACAACCAACTTATTCCCAACTTGCCCAACACAACCCAAAACTCTAACACAAAAGAGTAAGGGATAGAAATGAGGATAAGACCACAACGAATCTACGGAACCGAGTCCGGATTACAGTTAAACAACAACAGGGAATACCGGGATCGCTATAGATGTGGTTAGAGGAACTGGATATCAATTATCCTCGCAATATTTTGGGATCGGGTTTCGAAATGCAGCACCTAAACATTGATGAATTGGGTGTGACTAATTATGAGATTGAGTTGTTGTTATTGAAATTAAGCATCTGAATAGATTTTAGGAATACATATATAGATTATATATATGCAATTTGTAGGTTTATATATATATATGTTAGAGTTGGTAGCATGAAGCTAAATCAAGTGTTTTGTTGAATGGAAGTGGAAATTTGTTTAATGCGAAATTGGGTTTCGAACAAGGTGGAATTGGGTATGTGGGTGGCTCTGAATTGGAAGAGAGAATTGTTGAAATTCAAACAATGGCAAGGGATGCGCGAGAGAGTGAGGGATTGAAATCGAAGGCGAATGGTTTGAATAATGATGGAATTGATATGTATATATGTATATGTATGTATAAAATATGGGTAGGGAAGAAGAAGAAGAGAAGAAAGAGAGAGAGCGAATAAGGGTATAACACTTTTGGGTATGATGGAGAAGAAGAGAAGGAAGAGAGAGAAAAGAAAGGTATAACCAAAGTTTTCAAAGGCATATATGATGCGCGACTTGAGGCGAGGCGTACGGAAAACGTACAGATGCATTATTTTTTGGGTGAGACACCAGCTATGCGTACGTATCAAACACAGAGGCGTAAGCATCTGCTGCGCTTTATACGATTTTCATGCTTTCAACAACGAGGCACAAGCCTTTGAGGAGTTTGATTTCAAAAATCAAAAAACGGAAACGATAGTATTTGGTGAAAACTTGCTATATACGACTTCGATTGAAACAAAAATTGCTCAAGAATAAGATATAAATACCTTGCAAGTCGATATTCTTCAAATCAGAGTCCCAACAAGTTCGAATCAGTCTTCTAATCTTCTCCAACGAACTAGGGTTTTCCAGGTACGAAGTCTCTCTCTTTCTCTCGAGTTGAGTTGAGTCTCTCCCTCTATCTCATTCTGTTTTCTGCATCGTCTCTCTCTCTCTCTTTCTCTGTTCTCGTTACTTCTCTCTGTTTCTCCATCCGACTGAGATGTATAAATGTTTTTTTGTTTTTGATCAAGGGCTGATGTATCTATATCTCTGCTTTTGTGCACACTCAAATATCTCTGTTTTTGTCTAATATATTATTATTATTATTATAACTGAGCTTCTTTCTCTTTAATGTATTATTAGTCTAATATATGATTATTATTATAACTGAGCTTCTTTCACTTTAATTTATTATTAGTTTAATATATTATCATTATTATAACTGAGCTTCTTCTTCTTTAATTTATTATTATTATTATTATTTTTATAGATTTTAATTTATTATTATTATTATTAATATTCTATCCTTTTTTTTTTGCCATCCCATCCCACCTAACCAGTATGTTTTTTGTTTTATTTTTTTTATTTGTTTATTTTTATATAGTAACGGTGCTACTGTTGATAAGTTTGTGGGGATAACAAAAAAAAAATATGACTGAACCCAAAGGCCAAAAAAAAAGATTTTGCCTGGAAGTATGTAAAAGAAATTGATGGGGAAAAATATTTTAGATGTAAATTTTGTGATCAAACTTGTAGTGGTACTGTAAGTCGATTTAAAAATCATCTAACCGATACGCATAAAGGCATTAAACCGTGTTCAAAAGGTCCTGAAGATGTAAAGTTGGAATGCCAACAAGCATTAAAAAATTTCTTTGAGCAAAAAAGTGCCCGTAATGAAATGCTGTATGAAATTGGGATGGGTGCTGGAGCAAAGGGCGATAGTAGTGCTTCTCAATCTATTGAAGGTGATACTAGTAGTATGACACAACCACCAAAACCGAGGGGTCCAAAGGATAAATTTGCTAGTTCTCAAGCACGACAATCTATACTGAACTCCAAATAGAAACAAGAAGAAAGAAAAGATGTGTGTCGAAAGATTGTGCATTTTATATATTGTAAAGCTCTTTCATTTAATTTAGTGAATGATCGGGTAACTGCAGTTGATGGAATTGCAAATTATGGACCTGGATTCAAACCCCCTTCTATGCATGAATTGAGGACTTGGATTCTTAAAGCAGAAGTAGAAAATATAAATGTCATGATGGAGGAACATAAGAAAGCATGGAAACAATATGGATGCTCAATTATGTGTGATGGCTGGACAGATGAGAAAAATAGAGGTCTTATTAATTTTCTTGTGAATAGCCCTACTGGAACTTGGTTTTTAAAATCAATTGATGCATTTGATACTATAAAAAACGGGGAGTTAATGTTTAACAATCTTGATAGTGTCGTAGATGATATTTGGGAAGATAATGTTGTTCAGGTTATTACTGATAATGCTTCAAACTATGTCAATGCCGGGTCGAGACTTATGGAGAAGAGGAAGAAGTTGTACTGGACTCCATGTGCTGCGCATTGTATTGATTTAATGTTAGAGGACATTGGAAAATTGAAAGTCTATGATCAAACTCTCTCGTTAGCTAGGCAAGTGGTCAAGTTTATATATGGACATTGTTGGGTTCTTTCAATGATAAGATCATTTACAAAGAACAATGAATTATTTTGTCCAGCAGTAACACGGTTTGCCACTGCTTATCTTACTCTCCAAAGTCTTTACAAACAATAGAAACCACTCCAAGCTATGTTTTCTTCAGAAAAGTGGGCTTCTAGTAGTTGGGAAAGAAAGGCTGAAGGGGTAAAAGCTCGTGCAACTGTGTTGTTTGATCCAAAATTTTGGCCTAATGTTGCTTTTTGTATCAAAAGCACAATACCTTTGGTTAGTGTTTTGCGAGAAGTTGATTCAGAGGGAGAGGCTTGCTATGGGTTACATTTATGAGTTAATGGATCCAGCTAAAGAAAAAATTTGCTTTCAATTGTGGAGGAAATGTTAGGAAGTACGGACCAATTTGAAATAAGATAGATGCAAGGTGGACACCACAACTTCGTAGACCTTTACATGCTACTGGTTATTATCTAAACCCCCAGTTGTGCTATCGAGATTCCTTCTCCAATGTTGAGAAGGTGAAGCAAGGATTGTATCAGTGCATGGATAGAATGTTGAGTTATGATGAGCATCTCGAGGTTGATATCCAATTGGACTATTATGACCAAGCAAAAAGGGAATTCAGAAGTCGTGTTGCAATTGATTCCAGAGCGATACTCTCTCTCGGTAAGAAACTAATATGAAAATAATTTTTCAATTACATTCTTTAAAATTTAAATACGAGATTGAAATCATTTGTGCATTTTTCAAATTATGTAGCTAATTGGTGGATTCGTTTTGGGAGCAAAACACCAGAGTTAACAAATTTTGCTATTCAAATACTTAGGCCAAGTTTGGGAAGGCCTCGTTTGGGAACAGGCTAATTTAGTAACTTTTTGGCTATTTGGCTAAAAAGGTAGGTAAAAAAAACTTGTATGTTTGGGATGACTTTTTGGCTAATTACGAAAAGATGTGCAAAAAGTAGAGAGAAAAGAGAATCTTTGACTTTTTGGCATGGGTTGTTGGCTTTTTGGCTAATTTAGTAACTTTTTGGCTAATTGGCTAAAATAGCCTCTTGCCAAACGGTGTGCACTTTTTGACTTTTTTTGTATTATGTGTAGAAAAAGTAGAGATGAGATGTTGATTGATGTGACCCCAAAAAGATAAAAGATGAAATAAGTGCACTTTTTTAGGTTAGCCAAACTTGGCCTTAGTCTAACTTGTAGTGCTTCGGGATGTGAGAGGAATTGGAGCACCTTTGAGTCAGTAATATATCTTTCTTTCCTAAACACTCTTATGCATAAGATAAAATATTTATGTTTTTAACTTGTTATATTTCATATCTTATATTATTATATTAGATTCATACAAAAAAAAAAGGAATAGGCTTGAGCACAAACGTTTGAATGCTTTGGTCTATGTGAAGTACAACACTAAACTAAGAGAGATGAGTATCAGAAGAAGACAAAACATCGATTTAATACTAATTGATGAAATTGATTCGGATGATGAATGGATTGCTAAAAGGATGATCATGTCCTCTCACTTGATGCTTCTTGGCTTGATGCAGAAGAATTGTTCGATACTGAAGCAATTAGGATTGTGCCTATCACTATCTATGATAGAAGTGCGGAGAATCGATCAACTACGACTACGATTAATGTTGACTCATCTTCGAATGCAAAGAAAAGAAAAGTTGGTGAAGGTTCAAGTAAGTTATTAAACAATTATGGACTAGTTGCATGTATATTATTATATATGCCTATTTAATTAATTTGAAATCCTATTTCTAAAAAGACAAGGCAACAAGATGCACCTTGTGGATGAAGATATGGAGTTGGAAGAAGTTGGTGGAATAGATAATGGAACATATCCCAGATATAGCGAACGAAAATGATGACAATATTAATGAGGATGACTTAGAGTGACATATTATTTATTTATTACTTTGTTTATAAAGTATTAGAGTTTAAGGTATTTTGTTTATTGAACAACTGAAATTTAAGTTATTTTTTACCATCACTTAAGTTATTTTTTTATTATAATATTAATGAGAATGACTTAGAAAGCTCTTACGATTATTGAAATTATTAATTAATTTTGGTTTTATGCTTAGAATTGCTTTTAAGAATTTTATTTAGTAATTCTTATTTTTTTTACTCTTTTTATGTTATATTTAATTAATTTTGTATTTTATAAAAATAAAAAATTCAAAATTCAAAAGGCTTACCCCTCACCTCAACAAGGATAAAACACCTCACCTTACACTTTCACCTTTAAAAATACTAGATATAATTGTTGTCAATTTATAATTTCTATTAACAGAAGTTAATATACGTTTCGATCTACAAACTATGTGAAAATTATGTAATGATTTTTAAATATCAAGAGATAAATCACACTTAACTCAAACTTTTTTATTTCTATCTCCGAACCAAACTCGGCCTCTATTCACAGGTCACACTAACTTGTATTTGTATCAGAGAAACTTCTCAGAAAGAAAGAAAAAAAAACTTACCCCCCAACCCAATCACCCCCAAATGGCTGCATGAGCATTGCCACGTTGGTCCTTCTCTTCGGTGCCAAGCCACGAACGACCCTCTCTCTCTCTCTCTCCCTCCCCTAAGGGCCTCTGATTCTCTTCCAATCTCTCACAGAGAGAGAAAAAGTTTTCTTTCTTTATCAATTATGCTGGATTCAACTTGATTTTCTCACTTCACTCGTATCTCATATTCGGATCTTCTACGATATTGACAGTTTTGTTACTTTTTGTCTTTCGATCCGATTCCATCCGGAGCTGAACCTGGAAGATTTCAAGCACCGATCTGTAATAGCTTGAACTCATCTTCAATTGAATCAGCTTCGATTTCGTTAATTGTCGAGTAATTTTTCGTAATCATGATTATGGATTAATTTGATATTTGAGAGTAATTAATTTGATATTTGTTTCTCTCACGTATTTCTATGTGTTTCTCTTTTTAAGTGTTAATCAGATGTAGGTGAAGAAAAAGAGATTTAGAATTACAGATTCAAGAGTTTATGTTAATTGAAAGCAAGAAAAGTTTTGAAAATGAGCAAATGTAAGTGCTTGGTATAGAGGCTTTTTGTTTTTTGTTTTTGTTTTTTTTTTTTTTTTGCTTTTTTTGCAGAAGCAGAAGCAACATAAAATGAAAGTTCTTTGAAATTTTATATTATTTAATTTTCCATTAGTTATGTGAAGTGAGGCTAACACAATTATTGCACAATCTGAATTAGAAGTTTGCATTTTTAAGAAATGAATCGAACATAATTGTGCGAACAAAAGTGTTATTTCATGCCCTTTTTCTTTACTTTCTCAGCAACTAAACATAGATATAATTGTGTGATTTGACAGCCTCGAATATCCAATTATTGTGAATTTTATGACAATAGTTAGAAATTGTTTTGGTTTGTCAGGGTGGAAATCCGGAAATTGGTTGTGGATTTAATGGTATGCAACAGTAGCTTAAGGTCTGTGATTCTTCAAGCTGGGTATATTGGGAGATTCGCCAAGGGAAGGGTGCAATTGTGCAACTTTGGAAGAGATTTGAATGCTTCTAGCGGCTTACCTTATTCGTTGAATCGTAAATTTACAAAGACAGTAGAGATGATGGTAGATACCGGTGCAACTGCCAACCGAGCACCCATTGTCGATATGTTACCAGAGAAACATGATGATGGTGGCTATACTGGTGGAGGGTGGAAAAGGTGATTGGTTTTTTAAAATTTCCATCTCATCATTTGTTTGTTAGTATATTGTAAGATTTTTCCCGTCACAGCAGCAGATTGATATATTTAAAGCCTGTGCAGTTTGTAGTCCTTTTTAGAACGTATTTTTATGGCCACTTGGAAATGAATATGCACAGATTGGATGTGAACTCAGCCTGGTCATTCTAGAGTCAACTTCTGAATCACCGTCTTTTATGCCTTGTGTTACTTGAGAGGTTGGGGCATGTTTGTCACTCCAGGATGATAGAATTGCTCATATTGTGTTTAAAGATAATTTTCTACGTAATCCATAGTCTTGAAGAAGGGTATTAGAAGTAGGAAAATGATATTCATACATAATTTGTCACCAAAATAATGTGGCGGTGACATTTCTATAGTTAAATGTCATTTAAATGGGAAATTTGTTTTAAAATGATTAGTCACAATGTAGGCACATCATTCTGTTTACAAATGCTGTGTATTTTATTTTGTTTGTATAATGTCACTATTCTTAGAAGTATGTGGCTGCCACCATTCTGGATGATGATCAGTTTAATAACATCAGGTCATGGGATCCTAAAGTTGACTCTATTGTTTAAAACTAAGGCTATTATTCTATCTCTAGTAAGCTGCGGTTACTTACTTTTGTTTCTCTTCTGATTTGACAGTGAAGACGGAAAACTGAGCAGTGGATATTCAAGTTTTAGGGGAAAGAGAGCAAGCATGGAGGATTTCTTTGATGTTAAAACTTGTGAGATTGATGGGAAAAGAGTCTGCATGTTTGGAGTATTTGATGGTTAGATTTTTTCTGATAATCTTTTACGTCAGAGTTCTTCACCACATTTGTACCTTCAAGCGTGAATTATGACATGAGATGCTATATTTTCTCTCCTTTTTTTAATTTTTAATTTTTTTTTTTTACCTTTTGAGCATACAAGTTCTAGCTATGTAAGAAGGTTACTGCTCAAGTGTCTGTGACTGACATAGAAACAGGGATTCCAATATGTGAAACACAAGAATGTTGAATTGCACATATGTTATTCTTACAGAATAAAATAATTGGAGTAGGAATATCCTTGTCTTTTAGGTTTTACCAATTTATGGTAAGATACCTGGACATGTGTTGTTATGTATTTGCATTGCATTGCATCCCCTTTTGATGGTCTTCTAATAAATATTTTTTTATCGACAAAAAAAAAAAAAAAACTGGACGTGTTGAGACGGATATATTTATATTTAATAGCTCACACATGGCAGGTTGCATAAGTAAACAGAACAATAAAACTTTGTAGTCATTGCATCCGTTCATCACATTTGTGTTGGTTTATTTATGATCTTTCAGAGAAGGAATATTATTAATTGAATGATTACAGTTAGATAGGCCCTTCTTTTATTGTAGAGCTCTGAATTGCCACGTCATAGATGACTTGAGCTCCTAGTCTGTCGGCATGGGTCAATTCTCCAGACAGTTCGGCTACTTTTGTGAACATCTGTCAGGGACTAAATCCTTGCTTATAAGTAATGTTTGAGGTTTTTATGAATTTTTTTTGTAAATTTTTAAATTTTATGATCTATTTTTATGAATACGATGAGTTGCAACAGGTCATGGTGGTTCTCGTGCGGCTGAGTTTTTGAAGCGACATCTCTTTGAGAATCTGATGAAGCATCCACAATTTATAACAAACACCAAATTGGCTATTAGTGAGTCAAGTTTCTAAGGTTCCGTTGCAAGCATTAATTTTTTTTCCCCCTAGATCAGATTATGCAGCCATAGTGCGGGATCCCATACTGGCAAAAAATCGTTAAGCCGGTAAAAGTTTACATAGGAGGACAGGCTGTAAATGTTAAAATGGCAATCAAGTCTATGTCATATTCTGTTTGCAGGGTGTGGATCCTGGACTGGTCACTTTTTTACCTATTAAGACATCTGGCCTGGTATCTTGTGTAAACTTGCAGAGGAAAAAAATATGTACCATACAGACCCTAATGTTAAAATGGCATTCAAGTCAATCTCATGTACTGTTTGCAGGGTGTGGGATCCTGGACAAATCACTTCTTCAATTATGCAGAGATTTTTCACCTAGTAACTTGTATAAATTGCAGGTGAAACTTATCAACAAACAGACATGGATTTTTTAGAGTCCGAAAAAAATACTTTTCGTGATGATGGTTCTACTGCTTCAACAGCAGTTCTGGTTGGTAACCATTTATATGTTGCGAATGTTGGAGATTCACGGACTGTAATATCAAAGGCTGGCAAAGGTACATCTCACATTATGTATTGTCTTTTAAGTTTAAGGTTGGTAATTATTGAGTCAAAAAAGACTCCTATATCTCTGGTGAAGCATAACATGTTTGATCTTGACGCATTGGTTGAAATTGAGGATAGCTTGCTCATTTTTAAGTGAAACATTGAAAGGGGGACTATTAGTGGAAATTCTGTTATCAGAATCTTACGATTCGCGATTCGATACACAATTTTTGCAAAATCGATACGAATCTATGAATGAATCTATTTTGGAAGTGAATCTCTAGTAAATCGCACGATTCACAATCAATTCACGATTCGATTCACTTTTTACGATTCATGTAATTTTTGAAATTATTATGTTCGACATATTTTCGACTCATTTTTTCCATCTTTTTAGTGAAAATAACATAATACACCTTCTAATAGCATTTAATACCAAAATAACCAACATATATATATGATTTGTTGTTATTTTAGTGATCATGGAGTTTTTTATAGGATCCAAATCCAATCAGATTCAGTCAGACCTAACATATTTTTAACATTTCTTCTCATTTTTTTTCCCTTCAAAAAATTGTAATATATCTTCTAAAGATGTTTAAGATTAAAGTTACACTATGAATTATCTATTACTATTTTATTAAATTGAATATTACATGTGTGAGGTCAGTTATACCTTTTAAAATGTTTTAGACTTTAAAATAAAATATCCTAAATAATTCTTTCTTATTATTTGCTTACTCTTACTTAGAAAAGTATATGTGCTTATTGTCCAAATACCAATATCGTTGTTAACTATTGTTGCTTTAGAAATTAATAGTTTGTCTATTTGGTTATTATCTTTATTAAGAATGGTTGATAAAAAATATCTATAAAAAAAAAAAAGAAAAAAAAAGTAAGATGGTGATTTTACATAGGAATCTTTGTTAACTTCTTACCTATTAAATTACGTGATTATCATTCAAAATAACATTTTTGTTGATTTAAGTCTAAATATTTTATATTCATAAGATATATTTAACATTTAAATGTGTAGATATATGTTTTTAAGTTATTTAAAAAAAGTGACCGAATCTTTACGATTCACGATTCGATTCGATTCGATTCGCGATTCAGTACGAGGCCATTTCGATTCACGATACGAATCCCGATTTGACAACTATGAGTGGAATAACCATAAAACAGATACCATGATTGAAATTGCATGGCATGGATATCCCTTACTGTTAAACTTAAATTACTTGTTGCATAGTAAACTTAAATTATCAAACATCCTTTTTTGGTGCCTGCCCAACTAGACATGTCAAATGTGTATCCCTTACCCTTTGCCCAAGCGTCGTGTGGTCAACAAGGGTAATTGACATTATTCAGAAGAGTCCACTTAACAGAAGGAATACTTGATACATCCAGAATCATTCTTGTAGTGGCTGGCTTTTGATCTGGTATTGATTTATATCCCTATACAGGCTATGCTACTTGTGTTATTGAGTTATTTTTACTTGTTTTCTTCATGATGCACATTTTAACAGAGAAGAGAACTAATAATAAAAGAATCATAGTGGAGTTGTGGCTGTAATTTCTTAAAAGTAGTTTATTTCTTCCTGCTTGACAGCAATTGCTCTTTCGGAGGATCATAAACCTAATAGAAGTGATGAGCGGAAGAGAATTGAAAGTGCTGGAGGTGTTGTAACGTGGGCAGGTAAGACTTCCATTTTTATATAACCTGTCTTTTGATTAGAGAATCTGCAAATTCATGTCATGATGACTGCAATGACATTCCTTTTTATCAAACAAAAGTAATGTGGTGCTGGGTGAATATTTGATGGGTTTTAGCTCATAATTTTAGCTTGTTTAATAAAGGGGATATATTCATTTATACCTTCTTTCTTTATTTATTTTAGAGGTCATAGAAGTTTGGACTTCTGAGTTGAAGCTTTTTTATATTATTATTATCACGAATTCTGATTGGGTTGACTTTTGTACACGTGGGTGGAATCCAAATCCTGACCTTTCTTCTCTAGCCATGCAATCATTTAGTTGTGTAGATATTCTCATGCTCCAAAGGATCAAGTTTTTGTTTTGTAATCAATGCAATCCCTGAGAGTTTGAAAGTGTGACGATTTGGAGCATGAGCCTAGAAATGGACATAGAATGTTTGGGATGGGGTGAACAAATTTGCACTGTGACTGATTGGAGTGTATCCCAGCTGAAATCAACTCAAATTCTAAGGCATCCAGGCTTGAGAATCTTATGCATACCATCCGAAACTTGATTATATTCTTGTTGATGCTGCATCCATGAGTATGTTTGTTAGAAATTATTCATATATAGGACAAGGTCAATAGATAATTTCTTATATAAGAACCCGAGTTTGTACATGCCTCACAAGATAATAAAGTAATAAGATAATCATCGCTCAAGGATATTTGAGGCCTTATGTTTGGCAGTCTAAGAATCTTGTGTTGGTCTGCTGTCAGGCACTTGGAGAGTTGGAGGTGTCTTAGCAATGTCTCGTGCTTTTGGTAACCGCATGTTGAAGCAATTTGTTGTGGCAGAACCTGAGATCCAGGTAATCCTTGAAATTATAAGTTGATTCATTTTGTGGTTTTTATGTGCTTAGAGATGAAGTTTCTTTGTAATTCCATTTATTTCTTATTTCCCTTTTTGTTGCTTATCAATGAGCAATAGCCCAAGTCAATGAAGACAAAAATAGAAACTACGCCCTTTTATGTTTCCTTTAATATTTTATATTTTCCAGGTATTTCTCCTAAGAATTCCAGGTATTTCTCCTAAGAAATCTTCAAAACTCTTCTAAAACACAGGAAGTATAAAAATGAAATTTTCTCCAAGTATTTACTGAAGTTCTTATTTTAGCAAGTATTGATGGGATTACATCTTTTATAAAAAAAAGTATTCGTGGGATTAAGTCAACGAGAACATTGAAAAACTTTACCTTTATGCTTTGACAATATAACATCGTATGTTCAAATAACTTGATTAGTAACAGTAGTTCCAATGTACATTTATTGAATAAGGACTAGGGTATTAGGAAATAGATGTAGGTTGGTTGTATTTAGCCAAGATATTAATTGAAAAAATAGTAAAATTGGTATTGCAGTAATGGGGTTTTTATTTTCTATAGAGTTGGGTATCACAGTAGTGAGGTTTTTATTCTTTTTTTAACAGGCATATATTAGACACTTGTACTTGAGTCCATTTATGACATCAGTTATTTTCTTTCCTTGTTTTCAAGTTTGCAGTCATGAATTTCCTCAAATTTTATACTATTTTTCAGGATCAAGAGATTTATGAAGAATTTGAATTGCTTGTGCTTGCCAGTGATGGGCTATGGGATGTGGTACCCAATGAGGTAAGCTATTTGATAAATGATGACCATAACGTTTTCTTTACTTGTCATCAGGAAACTCTTTACACAGTCGTAATCATAGTTCTAAAACTCGGCCGGTTCGTAGCAAACCGGTTGATACGTAACAGAAAATGGCCTCACCGATCCAGTTACAGACTGGTTTAATGGTGTGAATAAAAATCTCAAGCAAAACGGGCAGTTCACAGGCCCGTAACCGATAAACAAACCAATTTTGAGCAAACCGGCTGTTACACACTGCCTCAAAAAAATTTCTTTGGAGCTGCACACGAGTCCTTGTGGAAACCAGCGGCTCTTTAGCTTAGCTGCTGCTGGGCTATGGTTTTAAAGCCTGTTGATGCCACAAGCTTTGTTCTACAACTGATGTGGGACACCCAGCAAATCTCATGTTTCAAGCTCAATTGTTTTATAGTCTAACTTATGCCTCAAATGCTATTACACTACAGATGTGGGATTCATCAAACTTCTACTTTTTATTTTTTCTGTGACTCAACTGAGCTGCACATCCCAAAAAAGAAAAGAAAATGTTAATTAAATGTGATAAAAATATCATATATAAATGATTTATATATCAATTTATAAATTAAAATGTGAGAAATTAAGTTTAAGATAGCAAAAATTGTGTATAATTAACTTTTAAAAGGGTTGTGAATGATTTTTGAAATTTCACGACCAAATTTCCTAATTCCCGATATGTATCGCTTGAAACACCCAATACCGTTACACTGCGACCGATATCGATACGTGTCCCAATACTGCTATTTAGAACCATGCTCGTGGTCCAACAACTGTTGGGACTGCTAGTTCGTCCCCATCCCAGCTACGATATGAACATGCAAGATTATTCCATTTTATTGAAGTTTTTATTTTTTTCTTTTTATTTTATCTTAGAATGTGTAAACAGTAAAAAGTTACAGACACCCCTACCCCCACACAAAAAGAAAAAGAAAAAGTTAAAAAGGAAAATTCCCAGTAAGTCCCACTTTACTAATGAAATATTCATATTGAGTCTTCTTAATACATGAATCATCCCTCTCAACATGCTGTTAATAGGACTCAACTGAAATTTCATAAAAAAGTAGGACTTATTTGATAGTTTCTCCCAAAATAAAAATAAAAAATTCTTATTACTAAGACTATCTGCTGATGTATTTATGCACCTTGTTATTAGGATGCTGTCTCGCTTGCACGAACGGAAGAAGGGGCTGAGGCAGCAGCTCGGAAATTAGCTGAGACTGCTTACACTCGTGGCAGCGCTGACAATATCACCTGCATTGTGGTAAAGTTTCACCATGACAAGGCGGATCCAGCTGATCCCCAACCATGATTAGAGAAAATTAGCTGTCATTTCACACAGAATATCATAGAACATTTGGGTACTGCAAGCTTGAAATCTGCACATGCAACGCCACTGCGTGCTCAAGGCAATTTGTTTATTCATTGGTTTGTTTCTTTCTAGTTTTGCTTTGTATTGGATGAAAATGGACCAGTAACTTTGTTAATTCTTAGTGTTTCCTGCCGCTCTCTCCTTGCCGACTGTTTGTATAGCTATAATCTTTCTTGAAATGATCTTACAAAGATGTGGAAACTTCATATGGGTTGTGCATTCGATCAGCTAACTTGTTTTGGTTTCAGAAGTGCAGTTGTTTGGCATGCATTTTCATATGCCTAGAAATAACCCGAACAATCGTGAGGTACATTAGGGACCTGACATTTTCATGTGGTTTTCATTCGTGTGAAAGTAATTTTTTATTATTTTATTTTTAATGATTCTTTAATTATGTTTAGGCAGGCTGACATTAGTAATTATGCTTTCTTTGAGCTGAGTAGTAAGCTTGTTTAAGTTTGATTTAAAACTTAACGAATTTTAAAATGTGTTCAAATTTGATTTAGTTTTTGTTGAGTTGATCTCATGAGTTTTAATTGAGCTGATAAGGAAGTTAGCTCGAGTAAGTTGATTTTTTATAGTTGGTATAAAGTTATCGAGGCAAATCATAAGTTGTTCAAACTTGATTTCAAAACTTAACGATTTTTAAAATGTGTTTAGTATATACTTATGTACATAATAAATTGATTTTAAACGAGATGTTAACAAATCAAATATAGATCTTACTCATAAGCAAATTCAAACTCAAATTCATATTAGAAAAAGCTAATCTCAATCTGATATCAAAGTTTTTCATCTTTCATAGTAGCAAGATAAGCTTGCAATTAGAGTTAATCTAGACTTCATTTATATATCATTCAAGTGATCTAGGCAAAATTTTAACTTGTATAACTTTTTTCTCCGCTCAAGTTGCAAATGGGTAGAGATTCTTAAAAATAGGTAAAGAGTACTATCAAAGCATACAAAGGAGATTGCTAAACTAGAGGTTCCATCTAAAACCCTTTCTACCTTGTGAGAATTTAAAAAGTTGTAAAAGCAATCTCCAATAAAGAAATTTGGATCTCTATTTGGATATATTTTAACTAATTCATATTATTGAACCAACACAATCATTTATGCACACAAAAAATTGGTATAAAATGATGTGAAAATGACTTTTGAGAGTTAAAAATTAAAATGACAAATATTTTATTTCAATTAAGAAAATTTAAACCAACCGCATTAATTTGCAAATTTTTTTATTTATATTACACTATTCTCATTAAAATAATAATAGCATGACTTAGGAATGGCAATGGGGGGCAATGGGATGGATATTAATTCCCCATCCCCATTCCCCTATAATAAATTTTCCCCATTCCCCATTCCCCATTGCCCATGGGTACTACCCTCCCCATTTTTTAATGGGTATGGATTTTCCCCAACCCACTTTAATCCCCATTTTTATTTTTTATATTTAATGTTAACAATTGTTTTTTTTTTTTTTTTTTTTTTTTTTTTTTTTTAAGGTTCACAACAAAAACTAAATATACCTTCAATCTTTTTTCTTTCTTTTTAAATATATTTAATGTTAACAATTTTTTTTTATTTTTTATTTTTTATTTTTTTTTAAGGTTCACAACAAAAGTTAATTATACCTTCAATCTTTTTTCTTTTTTTTTTAATATATTTAATGTTAACAATTTTTATTTATTTATTTATTTATTATTTATTTATTATTTTTTTTTAAGGTTCACAACAAAAGTTAAATATACCTTCAATCTTTTTTCTTTCTTTTTTAATATATTTAATGTTAACAATTTTTTTTTATTTTTTATTTTTTATTTAAGGTTCACAACAAAAGTTAAATATACCTTCAATCTTTTTTCTTTCTTTTTTAATATATTTAATGTTAACAACCTTCTTGTTTTTCTTTTGTCTTTTTTTTTATAAAGGTTTTAGCTAAATATACCTTCAATCTTTTTTCTTTCTTTTTTAATATATTTAATGTTAACAACTTATTTTTTTATTTTATTTTTTATTTTTTTAAGGTTCACAACAAAAGCTAAATATACATTCAATCTTATTTTATTTTATTTGGTTCAACAACAAAATCAAATACACATTAATTAATAATTAAAAAGTTTGTTTTATAATAATCAAATATATAATTTTGAGAAAATCAAAAAGTTTGTTTGAAGAAAGTGTTATAAGACTCATATTAAATTGCATCAGGACATAAACAAGGAATTGTTAGCCACGGACAATTTAGACATTAAACCATATTTCTCTTAGCAAATTTGAACAATTCATTTTAATTTATCCAAAATCTAATTATACCTTTAACAAATCTGAACCACTCATTTTAAGATATCTATGCATTACCACACCCAATCCATCCTCCATCTTCTTCCTTTAGTCCCCCACGAATTTTGTTGTTTGTTACTTTTGAAAAATAAAAAATATTTTTTCAATTAAATTTTTACTAATTTCACAACACCATCACCACTATTCTCACTTTCACTGTCACACTACCATCACCATAGCCACTACCATCATCACTGCCGCCATCACCCCACCACTATGTAACAATTTCTACTTTCACCTTCGTTCCATCACCACCACCACCAAATATAAAAAAATATATTTTGAATTTTTTTTATAAAAAATATTTTTCATTAAAAAATATTTTCTATCTAAATAAATGAAGCATAACATTGGGAAACAAGCTGATTTCAGTTAAATCTGTTCATAACTAAGAAAAATTCTTTTAATTTAAAAAAAATTATTTAGTATGACTTTGTATCCCCTTTTTGTTTTTCTAGCAAATAAATCTATGTACCCATCATTTCTAACCAATCACAACTCATGCTTGTTTTGATTCTCTACAATTTCTTTATTTTCAAATACATTCATATATATATATATATATATATATATGTTGTATAAATTGTGTGATAACATAAAACAAATATATTCATACTCGTTAATTGAAATTTCAGAACAAGCAAACCATTCTGAAAATTACAATACACAACAAAATAAAATAACATAGAAAAGCAAACCGAAACCTACACTAGACAATGTCCTTAATTTTTTTTAAATAAATTAAAAAAATTCTAGATATGCATAAAATTTGACAAGAATAATGTGGCAATGTTAATTAATGTGTATTTGATTTTATTGTTGAGCCAAATAAAATAAAATAAGATTGAATGTATAGCTTTGGTTGTGAATCTTAAAAAAAAAAAAAATGGTTGTGAACCTTAAAAAAAATTAAAAAAAGGAAAAAAATTAAATGTATATTTAGATTTTGTTGTGAATCTTAAAAATTAAAAAAAAAATGGTTGTGGACCTTAAAAATAAAATAAAAAAAGATTGGAGGTATATTTAGATTTGGTTGTGGATCTTAAAAAAAAAAAAAAAAAAAAAAAAATGGTTGTGAACCTGAAAAAATAAATAAATAAATAAAAGAAAAAAGATTGAATGTATATTTAGTTTTAGTTGTGAATCTTAAAAAAAAAAAAAAAAAAAAAAAAAAAAAAAAAAAAAAAAAAAAAAAACATATGGGGAAATTAGTGGGTACCCATCCCCAACCCATCCCCTATGGATATTTAAAGAATATCACCTACCCTACCCAATGGATAAGAAAAAGAGGGAAAAACCCATGTATTTGGGTTGGGTCTCCATGGATACCCACAGGGTAGGTTATCTATTGCCATCCCTAGCATGACTTTTAATATTTGAGTCCTACAAGTATGATTCATTTTGTGTCACATGGGTTTTTGTTATGTGCTGTGACAATGGTTTATTGAAAGAAAATTTTAAATTCTCATGTAATTTTTATATGATAATATGACAATGATATTTTTTTAATTCATTTCATTGAGCATTTTGTTTTAAAAGTAAAGGTTCTAATTCAACTCATTTCTTATATAATTTTCATATATTTGTTTGACTTGAGTATTAGTTTCCAAAATATGAGATTTGTGTTATTTTAATTCTTAATATTTAAATGGTGTCAATTCAATCTTTAATGTATAAAAAAAAATTTAATTTAGTTTCCCAGCTTAATTTTGTTAATATATGCCATTACAACTGAGGTCAATGTGTAATTTTAAAGACCAAAGTAATACATACACATATTTTGAGAAAAGTGCAAGATTTTAAATAAATTTTCACATTTATTCTTAACTTTAACGGCATTTTACTGATGAAGTCAAGTTAGAGATCAAATTAAAATATTTTTTTATACTTTAAAAGTTAAATTAACACAATTTAGACGTTAAAAATCAAAATGACACGAATAATTTATTTTATAAGTTAAAAATATAACTTTTAAAGTAGTTCGAAAAAATATCATCACAATATAAAATATACATTGACATAAATTCAAACTTATAACTTATTTGGGAATTGATTATTTTAATAATTTTTTACAAAAGAACGTATAAAAATAAAGAAAATGATATGATAATTTGTAATAACTTTTTAACTAAAATAATTTATTGACAAACAAGACTTTAGTGTAATATCAGTCATATTTTACTATCAAAAATATTAGAGATTCTAAAAGTTTTACTAAATTTTTTATCAAATGTCTTACATGATGTGTGGGACTCACATGAGACACAAATGATATGGGTCTCACACCCAAATGAAACATTTGATAAAAATTTTGATAATACTTTTAGGTATTTAGCATTACTCTTTTACTTTTATTTTGATAACTTTTCAAATAACTTTTTCGAACAACGTAACATTTATTAAAACAAGAATACCAAACTCAAGAGTTAAAAAGTAACCCTAGTTAAGAAAGAAAGTTGGAAGCTAAAAAAAAAAACATATAAAACAAGCCCATCCCCACTTTCTTTTGCCCAATTTTTTTTTTTGATATTTTAAGCATTTGGAGTTGAATTGGGTTGTGTTCTTAGGCTTTCTCAGGGGTTTCGACCAAGGGGTTCATTTCTCTTTGGGCCTTTTTGGTGGGAAAACAAACAAATGTCATCACAACTCTTCATCATCAAATACATGGTTGATTCAAATTTGCTCATCATCATATAGGTAATTTCTCGATTACCTTCACTTCGCTCTCTAATTTGAACATTGTATTTGAAGAACATGGTGTCACTGATTCTAGGGTTTCAGTTTTTGGTACTGGTTGTGAGAATTCGGATCCGTTACTGAGTCGTTTTGGCACTTCAATTTTGATAGATCCATGCTGAGTTTTGTTGTTCGAATCTCAATGTTGTGAAATTTGATCTTACGTATGATCTTTGTTCTTTTTGCTTCAACTTCATTGTAGCTGAAGAGTTTTGTTAATTGGGTGTTTTTTTTTTTTTTTTTGTTGGGTGTTAATTCGAAGTTGCATTTCCATGGTGGTGAACACTTGTAATCTGAATTTACCAGATTGACATAACGAAAGGTTGCATTTTGTGACTTTTTTCTTTTTCCCTTTTCACTATTGTAATTAGGTGATGTGTATGTTGAAACACACAGTGATTGTCTTGCTAATGAAGCTATACAAGTTGCTTTTTTCATGGACATGAATTTTGGGTTCCCTGAACAATGATAAATTCACACACAGATAGCTTAGTATAGATCTGGCCTATAGTTACGGGTTTTTTTTTTTATTTTTATAAATGAAATTTGGTGTCCCTATACAATGATAAATGTTGTATAGACCTGGTCAGTAGTTATGGTAAATTGTCACATTTCTAGTCATAGAAGGTTTATGAAGCACGGATATTTCTAAAAAGAAGTCATATCTGTACCATATCTGTATTGGATACTGGTACTCTTCGGATGCTTGCTGATATATATCTGATAATTGAGATTAATATTCTTTAATTTTGATAAGTATTAGATACTTTGGGGCACGTTTGAGGTATTTTAGAGGGGATTGAATGTAGAGGGAACATGTGAGTTCACCGGATTATTAATCTGGTGTTTGATGGTGGGATAAGGAAGATGGATTGGAAGTGGGGAACACGTGGGTCCCACCAGATAGTCCAATTCGGAGTTTGTTTTGCATAGTATTAAACTCTGGATAATTTTACTGGTGGTATAGAGGCTTAAATAGAAGAAAATGGGGGGGATTAAATAATAACATAGGTAGTGTTGTATTAGAAGAATGAGGCCTCTCTGGAGTATTTTTGTTCTTCATCCAACAATAAAAAATAATTATATATTTTCATTTTATTCTAACCAAACATAATGCTTCACTCATTCTATCCAATCATTTATCCCATCTATTATCCCATGGTATAATTCTATCCCCCATAATCCTATCATATATCCAATCCCTCATTCCATCTAATCTCATGGTATAATTTTTATCCCTCACAATCCTATCAATAATCCCATTGTATCAAATCCCATAAAAATAGTCTTGCAATGAAATGTGGCCTTGGGATATTCTAAGTCACATATTCAAATTATTTGAAATAATTCTTGCTTAACATTGGAGAAGCATAAACTAGTGAAATTAACATAGTACCCTAATTTTTCAAAATTTATCAAATTTACATATATCATTATAAAATTTTTAATATATGTACTTCATATCCATATCTATGACTTTTTAGAAAGTAAAGATAAATTAGAAAATATGATGATACTAAAATCGGATTTCAATAGTTAAAGCGAGTGAACTTGCATACAACACTAGAAGTATAGACATAGATACGTGACATGGCATGGACACTCCAACACACAAATTCCAAAATATGTTAGACACACGACACGTGAGGGACATGTGCAAAATATATAATTTTAAATATTTATTATGTCATTTATAATGATAAATAATTATTATATGTCGTTTATATGAATATTTGAGTCAAAGACAATAATTTTTAAAGTCTAAAAGAGGAGAATATGTATAAATTTATATTGTTTTTGTTTTATTATTAGATTTCAAGTTATTTTACTCAAGCTTATAATATGTTTCATGTGTCTAAGTATTGAGAAGTGTCCGGTGAGTGTTGGACACAATACGTTACCTTCTTAGAAATGTTTGCGTTTCTTAGATACAACATTTTTGTATATAACCAATGTTTCGAAAAGCGGTTGTGAGGTGTAAAGGCTGTAATGTAATAGTTGCGGTAACTGGATGATGTAGGACAAGTAGGGATTACTTTCTCACAAGTAGTAAGCCCTGGTTAAGTATACTTGTTGTAAAAACAATAGACTTATAGGGTTAGATTTAGTGGGATTTTGTAGTTACAAAAGTATTAAAAATATTTGGGTTTAAGGGGTTCTAAAATGGTAGGGTTCTGGAAATGAAAACACAAGTGCTTTGGGGCTGTTGGGTAGCTATTCTAAGCACTGTGAACGGTGACATGAATAGTAACCTTGTTGGATAGAAGAAGAAGAAGAAGAAGAAGAAGAAGAAGAAGAAAGAGAGAGAGAGAGAGAGAAGTGCTTCTCCCTCACAAGGGATAGGCCAATCATACAAGCACAACCACAAATTTTCATAATATTAACTCTTCTCCTTGATCATTGAGATTACACATTTATTTATAGGCTAAAGTCTCTCCTAATTCTATAAGGACTATAGGCCGACTATGACTTTTAATTCTATTTCAATCATAATAGGAAATTTTAATGACTAATTCTACTTCAATATTAAAATAGGAAATTTGGACTTTTGACCAATAAGACTATTTTAGACATAATAAAATCTATGTATCACCCATTTAATAACTTGATCCAAAATAAACTCATGGGTGACCCCTACAACTTATGTACAACAATTATTGAAATTACCATTATACCCTTAAATACTAAAACCTACTATAATCTACGTTACACGGACTTGTTAGATCTGGCAAAGTACCCGTATCGACACGACACGACACGACATGGGTACGGGTATGGAATCTGGCCGGGATACGGCATGGAGAAAGTGGATACGGCAAACAAAGAAGAAAGATGGCATATCTACGATTAGGGCTATAAAAAATGAAGATTAGGGGTTCGATCTTCATCTCCGGTGCGATCTTTATCTTCTTTGATCTCCCTCTCTTTCTCTCTCACTCGATTTTGCTCCGTCTCGATCTCCTCTTCTTGTTTTACTCTCAAATCTTGATTTGTCTTCTTTTGTTTGTCTCTCTCCCTCTCTCTCTCGATCATTCTCTTTGTCTCTCACTTCTCTCACGCTCAATGTCTTCGTCTCACTCCTCTCTGTTTGCTTCTCTCTGTCTCTGTCTCTCTCTTCTTTTTAATATAATTTATTTTATATAATACAATTTATCATATATAATATATCGTAAATAATATAATATAATTTA
This sequence comes from Camellia sinensis, assembly GCF_055761805.1. Classification (NCBI taxonomy): domain Eukaryota; kingdom Viridiplantae; phylum Streptophyta; class Magnoliopsida; order Ericales; family Theaceae; genus Camellia; species Camellia sinensis. The sequence continues at coordinate 17,847,554 of NC_138968.1, forward strand.
TATAATTTATATTTTTTATTTCTTTTAACAGAATCTATTATTTCTTAACTTTTTTTAACTCATCTTCGTATAATAAATATATTAAAAAATAACTATTTAACGTATCCCCGTATCCGTATCCAATTTGGATTCATATCCATGTGTCCTCAATTTTTAATTTTTAAGTGTCCGACACCTGGATACACACCCACACCCACACCCACACCCACACCTGAGTCCGTGTAATGTAGACTATAATGACATGAAGACTCAAAATTATTCCAAATCTTTAATTCTTGATGCCCTAAATGTGCTTCATGTGAAATTTCAGATTTGTTTTTTTTCTTCTTTTCATGATCATCATTTTTCCTTGCATTAAAAAAAACGTGACCTCGAGTTTTATTATGTTGAAACATAAGGATTATGGAACCTTGCAGTTGCAACTATTCAAATTGATTGTTTTGAACGAATGATGAGAAAATAAAAAAGTTCAATATTGTCATCACTCCATTGACCACATCAAATTTATTGGGAATAATAAACTCAACGTGAACTTCATTTTTCTTGTGAAGAGCAGAAAGTTTAGTTGCATTCGCATCATTTTCTTTTGGTTTCCTTGACTTTAGAACCTTGATCATGATAATCTTTTATGTTTTCTTTAGTAAGCAAATTAATTTTCGCTTTCGTTTCTTCAACATTCTAAATATTAGCAACATGTTATCTTGTTCTTTCATAGTTTCTTCAAAATCTTCAACACTATCATCCTTTGCTCCTGGATAGTAGTCTTCTCTAGAACAACTAACAATCTTTCCATGGAAGCTTTCAATCCATTCAAAGTTGTTTTGATAGTATGCACATCACTCTTTATTGTTGTAACATCTTCCTTAATCATCGCAAAATCCTCTTTTAACATCGCATCATCATTCTTAGTAGCTCTATTATTTGTAGACAAGGCTTCAAACTTCCCTTGTTTGGGGTATACTAAAAGAGTATACTTTTCATCTTTTTATCTTTTTTGGGTACATCACTTCTCAACTTTTCTACACATCTTTTCATAAAAAGTCAAAAAGTACACTTATTTACATCATTCCAAACAATCGTATTTCACACAATTTGAAAAAAACTTACTGATACGCTTACTTTTATTTTAGAATCACATTTATTGGGGTTTGAAATAGATTTTGATCGATTTTTGTTAGTTTTTAAGTATGATCCAATATATTTCATATTTTTAAATCACTATAAATGGAGTTTTTTATATTTTATTTCAATAATTAATGACTTTATATATCATATAAATCCATATTGCACTTCTTATTTTTATTTATGTTATTAATTATTATATAATATAGAGTTCATGACTTATAATATTGTGTAAGTTTTTTATTTTGGTAAGCATTTGATTTTTTGTAAACTTTTGGTATATATATATATATATATTTGGAAAATGATCTGTGCAGAATGTGTAATGGTGTGTAATGGTCCATTACGGCTATGGCTGTTACGTAAACCACAACAGCCATTACATATGTGAAGTTTTGTCATACCGCAAAAGCAGGTGTAACAGGTAGCGCTTACTGCCACAACTGTTACGCAACATTATTTTTTAAAACCTTGCAACACATTCAAGTATGAAAGGGAAAAGTACAAGGGTAATAAAACAATCTAGACTTGATATTAAACTATTTTTTGTTGAACTTTTGTATAATACTGTATCCATATTCTACTTTTTATGATTTTGTTGTATTGCCATATCTAGATTGTATTTACCTATATCCATATCCTTGTCCATGCTTCACATTGGAAGATCTGAATTTAAAGTTTTTTTTCTCACCGCCATAAATTGTTAGGGGTGCAACTTGGGCGGACTCAATCTGAGCAACCCATCCCCAGCTAGAATATTTTTAGGGCTTGGGCAACATTTTTTCTAACTCGGTCTGGGCCTGGGCTGCATTTTAGAAGCCTGAATTAAATTCAGGCAGGTCTTGGGCAGAGGCCATGGGAAACCATAGCAACTTAAGCCCGATTTGTATATATTTAATAATATATAAAAAACTAAATAAATCCATAATTATTAGCCATTAGATTCGGAGTAATTGATTTGAAACATTAGATGAAATGATGTATATGTATCACTCAACTCTGATAGAAACCCTATTTCTTAGTTCTCATGTCTAACTTAGACACAGTGGTGGAAAGGAAAACTTCTTGACTCTCCGTTAGATGGCGACGAAGGCAGCAACAGTGATGCAGTGGTGACACCACATCCATCCACCGCAGTCCCCTTCTCTGCTATCATGGCTTGTATGAGTTGTCTCTTTCTCTACTCTCTCTACAGCCATTTTCAGATCTCGACACCACTGCAGTGACACCATCACTGTCTCTCGGCCTACGACACCACCACCGTTCGATTGTGACTCAAAAGATGTAAATATCTGTGTGAATAACAATGGACACTGTTTATGTGAATAGATCTACGAAGTATGTTTGTGTTTGTGGTCTCTGGAAAAGTGACTTTAGTGTTTCTGTTTCTTCAAATAAAGCTTTGTGTTTAATTTGTTCGAAGCTTTTTCTGGATCATAACGTATAATCAAAGCAATTTGACCTGTGTTTTTACCTTATAATTGCTTTGTTTAATTTAGTTTTATATAACTAGGTCAAAACTTGTCCTTAAATATTTTCAAGTTTAAGAAGATATGATGGTCTATTTTCTTATCTAAATTCAGGCAATTTGAGCTAACCTGAGCTCAAAATATTGAGCCTGGGCCGAGCTTGGCTGGCTGGGACACCTCTCAGCGCAACTTGGTCCTGGCTTGGGTAACTCCTCAACTCGACTGAACCCTACCAAGTTGCACCCCTATGAATTGTTAGTGAATACACATTTTAAGTGGTTGTGTTTTCAAGAAAGAGTCTAATATGCATTCAAAACAGAGAGATTTGTTTCCAAATCAATTCAATGGATTGATGGAATTGAAGAGCCCAATGGATATGTGATTTTTATCAGAAATTTAAAGGTTGTCTAACTGTAATTATTGCTCCAGATTCATTTGGCTTTAGTTAGGTTCAACATGAATTTATTGTTACCGTTTTTAAGTTTGGCCAGAATGCTAAACCTTTTTTTTCCCCCATTCTAATTTTCTCATTCCACAAATTTGTTGCTTTTTTTTCTTCTTCTTTCTGATTTAATTGTGTTTCTGTGAATGTCTTTGTTCTATCTTTGTTTTGAATCAGGAAATCTGGCACTGGACTATCGAAAGGGCCACTTTGTTTAAAACGTGGGAGGCCCTTGGTTGTAGCATCTGATACTTGTGCTTGAGTTCCAGCTAACTTTTTAACGTCAATATTGTTGTTCGTGCCAAATAGAGAAGACAAATAGTGAGGTGAACATTGAGATTCACACTACAAATTATGGAATGCAATAAAGATGAGGCCATCAGGGCAAAAGTAATTGCTGAGAGAAAGCTAACAGAGAAGGATTTTGTTGGTGCAAAGAAATTTGTGTTGAAGGCCCAAGCTTTGTATCCTGGGCTTGAGGGTCTTTCCCAGATGTTGATGACGCTCGATGTGTACATCTCTGCAGAGAATAAGATTAGCGGAGAAGTGGATTGGTATGGTGTACTTGGGGTAAACCCCTCTGCTGATGATGAGACAGTAAGGAAACAGTACAGGAAGTTGGCTCTCATGCTTCACCCTGATAAAAACAAAGCTGTCGGCGCAGATGGCGCATTTAAGCTTCTTTCAGAGGCATGGAGTTTGTTATCTGACAAGCCTAAGAGGTTAGCATATAACCAAAGGAGGAGTTTAAAAGGATTCCAACAGAAAGTTCCAACCAAGAGTGGGGGTCAATCTGCACCAGCCAATGCAAATGGTTTTCATAATTTCCCAAACAGTGCAACTTCAAATGTAAAGGCACAGAACAATACTGCCCGGGTGCGTCCCACTTCGGTTCCACCTCCATCCAATCCAAGAACTGATACCTTTTGGACTATTTGTCACCGATGCAAGATGCATTATGAGTATCTTAGGATATATCTCAACCATACTCTCCTTTGCCCCAATTGCCAACAGCCTTTTCTGGCTTCAGAGACGGCTCCACCTATGAATTATTCAAAGCCATCTAGTTCATCGGCTCACCAAAGGTATCAGAATCCAGGTCATCATGGTGCCAATGGTAATCCATTTGATCCGGGAAGATATGCTGGAGCTGCTCAAAATTCAGGACCAGGAGGATTGGCAGGTCTTAATTCGTTTAATCACACACAAGTCCAGCAGGGCCCATTTGCTAGACCAGCTGGTGCTGGTACCAGTGTTTCATCATCTTCTGTAGCTGCAAAAGCTGCAAATGTTGTTCAGCAGGCAAATGAGAAACTGAAGAGAGAGCGTGAGGAAACACAGGCTGCTGGTGGCTGGGAGAGTCTCTTGAAAAGGAGAAAAGGACTTGATGATGATGGTAATGCTTATGGTAGAACTCACATGGGAAATTTATATGGATTAAGAAAGGGTGGTTTTGATATAGATAGGGTCCATAGTAGGGTGCTTAACAGCACCTCAGAGTTGACGCCTCTTGAGCTTCGGAACATGCTGATGGCAAAGGCTCGGATTGAGATTTTCAAAAAGTTAAAGGATTGGAGGGCAGAGACTGTAACCAAGGCTGTAGATTCAGCGAAAGACAAGGGGAAGGAAAGCAAAAAAGAAAAAGATAGAAGTTTTGTAAAAGGCAACACCGGTGAACTGAATGGGTGTGGAGTGTCTCGTGCTATGGAAGGAGACCAAGCCAAGAAGCCTTTCAGTAGCACTTCTGCTGATGGGGATAAAAAGGACCTTGCTCCAATGTCAATTAATGTACCAGATCCTGATTTTCATGATTTTGACCAGGACCGGACAGAAAGTTCTTTCGAAGATAACCAAGTTTGGGCAGCATATGATGATGATGATGGCATGCCACGTTTTTATGCTATGATTCATAAGGTAATATCCTTGACGCCGTTTAAGATGCGGGTAAGTTGGCTTAACTCAAAAACCACCAGTGAATTTGGTACAACAGACTGGGTAGGGTCTGGTTTCTATAAAACTTGTGGGGATTTTAGGGCCGGCAAACATGAATTCACTGAGTCTCTAAATTCATTTTCCCACAAAGTTAAGTGGGCAAAAGGTCCGCGTGGGACTGTTGGCATATATCCCAAGAAGGGGGATGTGTGGGCTCTTTACAGAAACTGGTCCCCTGATTGGAATGAGCATACCCCAGATGAAGTGATACACAAGTATGAAATGGTGGAAGTGCTTGCAGACTATAATGAGGATCAAGGCTTGTACGTTGCTCCTCTTATCAAGGTTGCTGGTTTCAGGACTGTATTTTGTCCAAATACAGACCCCGAGAAAGTAAGGAGAATACCAAAAGAAGAGATGTTTCAATTCTCTCATCAGGTCCCAAACTATTTGCTCACAGGTCAAGAAGCTCAAAATGCTCCAAAGGGCTGCCAAGAGCTGGACCCAGCAGCTTCCCCTTTGGAACTTCTTCAAGCAATTACAGAAGCTAAGGATGGGAAAGCTGGAAAAGAGATGTTGCAGAGTGGCCCAGAAATTAGGGTAGATGAGTTTGTGACTAATACCACACAGGCCAAGGAAGAACAAATGGTAGAGAGCGGTGAAGAAACCAAGGAAGGAGAGACAGTAGGCATCACAAAGTAGCCAAGGAAGGAGCTTTGGTGGAAAATGCCAAAAAAAGCTGAAGCAGAATATTAAGTTTGCTGGAGATTCACTGGTAATTTGTTTTTTTGGTTATATGGTGTAGAATTTTGATAAGGATGACATTTTGGTGCAAAAGTGAACAATGATAGAACTTGCATTGCCGTTCCCAAATCAAAGTCTAACCGCAGTTTTGTCTGCAAATTGAATATTTGCTTACAGGATCAGAAGAATACACGGTTCCTGTTTCATTTTTATTTCTTCTAAGATTAGGGTTTTCTACTTTATCTTTTTGCTCATCGTAAAATAGTTTCTACTGACAAGAAACCATTTGTTGGTTGTTTTCTTGTCGATCAAGTATAGTAATGCGCAGCCTATCTTTTGCTTGTACCTCACATTGATTTGTTCAATCGATTTACCTGCTCTAAGACTTTGTTATATTGTATCCTCAGCTTTTCTATATCCATCTCAGGGTAGTTGCTATTATATGGTTGTAGAGCTCAGAATGTGTTTTCAAGGAGTTGTTTGTTCTGTGGGAAGAAACTAAACTTGGGATAATGATGACCTTTTTAGATTTACATGTGCCCCTTGTTCCGTGGTATTAATAATTATTCTGTTTTGTTCTGTTAGCCGACACAGTCAGATGCAAAAATTCTGGCACGGAAATTAGCACCTAATCTGACTTTGGTTTGCAGAACTTGATTCAATTGTAAAATTTTGGAATTGATTTTGGATCTTGTTTTGTTCTGCTGTTTCAGCAGAAGCTGCTATGTTTTTAGGGTGGAGTGGTCGTTTATTTATTTTTTGAACTCAAAGAAACAACAGAATACTCTGCATGAGGAGTAAAAACCATCCAATTTGCAGGTAAAGATTGTTGGTACATGCAGAGGTTCTGCTGTGAGCCAAAAACGGTTTTGTTTTGTTTTTGTGTGCATGTGCGGATGATATTATAACGTAGTGTATTTATTTGTAATGATATTTTGTGGATTAGGATGTCCTATTGGCCACAATTGATAAATTATTACGGGTACAATTCTCTTATGTGCATGATATTAATTATGCATAACTAGGGCCGAGTAAGGAATTCGAAAATTTGTAAATTGAATCAGTCCAGTCCAATTCTGTAGGTTTGGTTTGATTTTTTTAATCTGTAGTTCGGTTCTGGTTTGCAAAATTGAAGAACCGGTCTTCATGGATCAATTTCGGATTTAAATTTACGGTTTCAAATTGGAATTGAACCAAATAGGAGGAATTCATATCGTTTCAGTGTTCTCTTCTGTTTTCTATGCTGTTAGAACTGATTTTTTAAATTATTTAGCATAGTTTTGTAATTGTTGTTGACAAAACAATGTTTATTTGATAGGAGTTTCATGGTTATTACATTTTGAATAATATGTTTATTTATTAGATATTATGTTTGTTTAAGTTAATGGTATAAAAATATGTTTATGTTTCGAAAAATCATGAGTAGATTAATATTGAACAATATTTGCTAAATACTAGTTTGTTTGGTAAATGTTATATGATTTTTCTTGTGAATATATTATGTGAAATTGCAATTTTAAACTGAACCGAACTGTGTTTAAATGGTTTAGTTTAGATTGATTTTATGATTTAAATGAATTGATTTGGTTCTAATTTTTAGGGCAAATTACAAACACTCTCTCGAGGTTTGGTAAAAATATAGATTCTCCTCTGAGGTTTGATAAATTACAAATTGCTCCCTAAGGGTCAAATTTTCCTAACAAATTAGGGGAAATTAGGAGGAATCTGTATGAAAATAAAAACTTCTGGAGGCAATTTATTATGGAAATATAAACCTCAGGGAGTGATGTAATTTCTCAAACCTCAGAAGGAATTTGTATTTTCACCAAATCTCGAGGGAGTGTTTGTAATTTAACCTAATTTTTATGAAACCGTAAATAACAGACTAACTATGATTTTATCTCAAATCAAATCAAATCAATTGGGACCATATTTACCCTTATACATAACCACTTTTCTTCTCAAGTATAAGTCTACAAATTTCTAGGCGAAAAATTTATTAAAATATATAATATTTATTTGTATAAATAATATTTCAAATATATATATATATATATATGTTCATGTAAAGCGTTTTATTCAATGGGATACTTTCGAATGGGATTGAGTCATTCTTTGGTAGCGATTGTTTTGTTTTATTTTTGAGAATACTTTTTTTTGGTTTTATTTGTGAGAATTCACGTGAGCAGGAGGATTTAAAGTGTATTTATTGATTATTTTATTTTTTTGCATTTATGAAAGTCAAATGAAAATAGTTCTGAAACATAGGGTTGGTAAGTAACTCTGATACAAAAGAGAATCCCAAGAAAGAACCAATTCTGAAACACAGAGAGTTTGACAGTCAGAGAAATACCCCTTTCTCACAACCAACCTGACTGAGCCCAAGTACATGGGACTTAGATCAAGTAGGGTACAGTCAGTTAGAAAAAAAAGAAATTAATTAATATACAAAATTCATAAAATTGAATTATAATATCAAGGGATTTTTTTTGTAAGAAATTTATTCAATATATATATATATATATTTTTTTTTGTGTGTGTAAAAAATTTACTCATTTTGTTGTTGTAAAAATGGGCTCCATCATCTTTGTTTATTCTCTCAAATCACCAAAGCAATTATGGACACAACAAAGCAACTAAAGGCAGCTTGCACTTGGCCATGTGGAGTGAAAACCAATGGTTGCACAGTGCACATGCAAAGAAAACTTTAAATGGAGGAGCAATGTTAAGGATCCTTAAAAAAAATTATTATAATATTCACATGTAGTTACTAGGAGTGTGAAATAAACTTTGGCGAATCTGTCACCTTGCACCAACCATGTGGTTTGAGAAAGTGAGCGGGTTGAATTGAATAAGTTGGGTGATAAAAATTAGTACATCAATAGGGTTGTAGGTTAAAATTTATCAATCCACTAAAAAATCGAACCCACTAATATACCGATTTAACTGGCTTACATGCATATGTAAAATTAATAATTTTTATCACTGATCTACTAATCCTATTAACCAATCCATGATATTAGTACATTATTGGTTGTTCAGTTGAATTAGTAAAATAAAGGGTAAATTATAAATATACCTTCTGAAATTTATTTAAAATACAAATTATTCCCTGTAGTTCGGAAAATTACAAATATCTCATTGTCAGAATTTTTTATTTAACAAAATTAATTGAAAAAATGAAATTTCTAACTATTTATCTATACAATAATAAAATTATCTGAATTATTAATTGAAATAAAATTTTAACATTATTAAAAACTGTTAATTAACTTGATGATTTATTAATAAAATGACCTATTTGTTATGAAATTAGAAATCTTAAGGGACATAATGTAATTTTTAGAGCCACAGGAGATAATTTGTAATTTAAGTAAACCTCAAGGGGTGTGTTTGTAATTTACCCTAAAATAAATAATTCTTTTTATCCACATTTGTTTTGCAATGAATATAAAAATATATAATCCAAATCATATGTTTGTTTTGTATTATTAGTTGTAGGATTAAAAAATTCGTAAATTTTGTTGGATAAAATGTCTATCGAAATCTAATATGAATAACAAAAATTACAACCAAACAATAAAATACAAATCTTATGAATTAATAATCTCAATCTTATGCTACAATTTGTCTAATCAGACATGCCCTAAGTACTTGAATCTGTTATAACTATGACAATAGTGATAACATGGATTTAAGGATATCAGGAGCCTTGCAGCTTAGTTCTCTATTTCATTTTCATGGCTAGGTACATCATCTAACTTTGTTGCACATTGGGTATGCTATGCATTTAGAGATGGCAAAACACAGTCAGAAATCATAAATCCGTTCAATTTTACCCGTTTTAACCCGTCCAAATCCATAAACAAGGTTAAATTAGTTGCATCCAGTGAGCCCATCTACGGTTGGGTTTGATTTGATGTGAATACCCGTTAAATTGGATAAAAAACAAACAATGGAATTTACCACCAACACCACCAATCCTTACCTGCAAATTGGATTATTTTTCCACTACACTAAAAACATGAGACAACAGAAGAACAGAATTCAGAATCAATTCCCAGATTTTCACGTAGTTTTTTTTAAGTCGGTGTCAGATTAGGTGCTAGTTCCATGCCAGAATTTTGCATCTGATGTATTCCGCGGGCAAACAGAACAAAGCAGAAACGACAATGCTACGTAGCTCAAATTTTGTGGCTCAAAAGTGGTTCAAATGGCCAAAACGACGTCGTTTTGAGTACAGAACAAAATAAAAATGGCCAAAACGACGTCGTTTTGGCCATTTGAGCCACTTTTGAGCCACAAAATTTGAGCTACGAGACATTTTCCAAGCAGAACGACAATGCTACGTAGCTCAAATTTTGTGGCTCAAAAGTGGTTCAAATGGCCAAAACGACGTCGTTTTGAAAGGTCACCATTATCCCAACCTTTGTTTCTTCCACAAAAAACTACTCCTTGAAAACACTCCTGAGCTCTACAACCATATAATAGCAAGAACACAACTACCTGAGATGGATATAGACAAGCCGATGATACAATATAATTCATCTTAGAATAGGTAAATCGATTGAACAAATCAATGTGAGGTACAAGAAAAAGATAGGTTGCTCATTAGTATACTTGATTGATCATAAGGCAACCAACGAATGGTCCCTTGAGTATAAACTATTTACGATGAGCAGGAAGATAAGTAGAAAACCCTATTCTTAAGAGGCAAATCCAATAGGTAAGAGAGCATTCACATTTGACCAATAAAAATTAAACAAGAATCATGTATTTCGATCCTATAAGCTAGTATTCAATTTGCAGACAAAACTGCGGTTAGACTTGACTTCGTGAAAGCCAATGCATAAGTTCTATCATTGTCACCAAAACTTCGTGAAAGCCAATGCATAAGTTCTATCATTGTCACCAAAACGTCCTCCTCTTTTAATTCTAAACCATATAACTAAAAACCAAACTCACACTGTATCTCCAGCAAACTTCATGTTCTGCTTCAGCATTTTTCGGCATTATCTACCACGGCAGCTTCCTTGGCTACTTCATGGTGTCTACCATCTCTCCTTCCTTGGTTTATACACCATTCTCAACCATCTGTTCTTCCTTGGCCTCTGTGGTATTAGTCACAATCTCATCTACCCCAATTTCTGAGACACTCTGTGACATCTCTTTTCCAGCTTTCCCATCATTAGCTTCTGTAATTGCCTGAAGAAGTTCCAAAGGGGAAGCTGCTGGGTCCAGTTCCAGGCAGCCCTTTGGAGCATTTTGAGCTTCTTGACCTGTGAGCAAATAGTGTGGGACTTGATGAGAGAATTGAAACATCTCCTCTTTTGGTATTCTCCTTACTTTCTCGGGGTCTGTATTTGGACAAAAGACAGTCCTGAAACCAGCGACCTTGATAAGAGGAGCAACATACACGCCTTGATCCTCATTATAGTCAGCAAGCACTTCCACCATCTCATACTTATGTATCACTTCATCTGGAGTATGCTCATTCCAGTCAGGGGACCAGTTTCTGTAGACAGCCCACACATCCCCCTTCTTGGGATATATGCCAACAGTCCCACGTGGACCTTTTTCCCACTTAACTTTGTGGGAAAATGAATTTAGAGACTCGGTGAATTCATGCTTGCCAACCCTCAAAAACCCACAAGTTTTAGAGAAACCAGAACCTACCCAGTCTGTTGTACCAAATTCACTGGTGTTTTTTGAGTTAAGCCAACTTATCTGCATCTTAAATGGCTTAAAGGATATCACCTTATGAATCATAGCATAAAAACGAGGCATGCCATCATCATCATCATACGCAGCCCAAACTTGGTTATCTTCAAAAGACCTTTCTGTCCGGTCCTGGTCAAAATCATGAAAATCAGGATCAGGTACATTAATTGACATAAGTGCAACGCCCTTTTTATCCACATCATCAGCAGAAGTGCTAGCAAAACACTTCATGGATTGGTCTCTTTCCATAGAACGAGACACTCCATTCCCATTCAGTTCACGGGTGTCGCCTTTTACAAAACTTTTCTCTTTTTCTTTTTTTCTGTCTACAGCCTTGGTTATAGTCTCTGCGCTCCATTCTTTTAACTTAGTAGAAATCTCAATCCGAGCCTTCGCCATCAGCATGTTCCTAAGTTCAAGTGGCGTCAACTCTCTGGTACCAAGACCACCCTTTCTTAATCCGAATAAGCTTCCCATGCCAGTTCCACCATAACCATTATCATCTAGCCCTTTTCTCTTTTTCAAGAGACTCTCCCAGCCACCAACAGTCTGTGTTTCCTCACGCTCTCTCTTCATTTTCTCATTTGCCATCTGAACAACATTTGCAGCTACAGAAGATGAGAAGACTGTGGTACCAACACCAGCAGTTCTAGCATATGGACCCTGCTGAACTTTAGTGTGGTTAAATGAATTAAAACCTGACGACCCTCCTGGTTCTGATCTTCCTGGATCAAATGTATTACCATTGGTAGCATGATGACCTGGATTCTGATACCTTTGGCGAACCGACGAACTAGATGGCTTGGAAAAATTAGTAGGTGGAGCCGTCTCTGATGCTAAAAAAGGCTGATGACAATTGGGGCAAAGGAGAGTATGGTTGAGATATATCCTAAGATACTCATAATGCATCTTGCATCGGTGGCAAATAGTCCAAAAAGTATCAGTTCTTGGATAGGATGGAGGCGGAACAGAAGTGGGACGCATCCGGGCAGTATTGTTCTGTGCCTTTACATTTGAAGTTGCACTGTTTGGGAAATTATGAAAACCATTTGCATTGGAGGGTGCAGATTGTCCCCCACTCTTGGTTGGAACTTTCTGTTGGAATCCTTTTAAACTCCTCCTTTGGTTATATGCTAACCTCTTAGGCTTGTCAGATAACAAACTCCACGCCTCCGAAAGAAGCTTAAATGCCCCATCTGCACCAACAGCTTTGTTTTTATCAGGGTGAAGCATGAGAGCCAACTTCCTGTACTGTTTCCTTATTGTCTCATCATCAGCAGAGGGGCTTACCCCAAGTACACCATACCAATCCACTTCTCCGCTAATCTTATTCTCGGCAGAGATGTACACATCAAGTGTCATCAACATCTGGGAAAGACCCTCAAGCCCAGGATACAAAGCTTGGGCCTTCAACACAAATTTCTTTGCACCAACAAAATCCTTCTCTGCTAACTTTCTCCCAGCAATTACTTTTGCTCTGATGGCCTCATCTTTATTGCATTCCATAATTTGTAGTATCAATCTCAATGTTCACCTAACTATTTATCTTCCCTGTTTGGTAGGAACAACAATATTGATGTCAAAAAGTTAGCTGGAACTCAAGCACAAGTATCAGATGCTACATACAACCTAAGGGCCTCCAACATTTTAAACAAAGAGGCCCTTTTCATAGTCCAATACCCAATTACCTGATTCAAAACAAAGATAGAACAAACTCATTCTCAGAAAAATTAATAAATTAGAAAAAAAAGTAACAACTTTTTCAAATGAGAAATTAAAAAACTAAAAAGAACAAACATTCTTGCCAAACTTAGAAACAGTAAGAGCACATTCATGTCAAACCTAACTAAAGCCAAATGAATCTCAAGTGACAATTACTGTTTGAAAACCTTTTAATTTTTTTTATTCAAAATCACATTTCCATTGGGCTCCTAATTCCATCAATCCGGTGAACTGATTTGGAAACAAATCTCACTGGTTTGAATTCATATTAGACTCTTTCTTAAAAACAAAACCACTTCAAATGTGTCTTAGATTTATATTTCATGTTGGCGAAAAGACAACTTTAAATTCAGATCTTCCAGCCTTCTGCGACTAGAAATGTGGCAATCTACCATAATTATTGGCCAAGTCTATACAACGCTATCAGAGTGTGTGTGCATATTTATCATTGATACTGACTCCAAATTTAATCAAATTTTTAATTTTTTTTAAAATTTTTTTTATACCATTACCAGATCTAGGGAGCCCAAAATTCATGTGCACAAAAAGCAACTTGATTAGTTTCATTACCAAGACAATCTTTGTACGATTCAATGCAAAACTTATGTGCCTTATTCGCGATTTAAAATCCAAATCCCGGTATTCGTGAAAAAAAGTTCATTTTGAATCACAATAGTGAAAAAGGGAAACCTTTCGTTATAGCAGTCCTATAAATTCGGATTACAAGTGTTCACCACCATGGAAATGTAACTTCGAATTAACACCAAAAACAACCCAATTAACGAAACTCTTCAGCTACAACAAACTTGAATAAAAAAAACAACAAACATCATATACAAGGTCAAAATTCACAAAATTGAGATTCGAACAACAAAACTCAACACGGATCTATCAAAATTGAAGTGCCAAAACGACTCAGCAACGGATCCGAATTCTCACAATCAGTACCACAAACTGAAACCCTAGAATCAGTGACACCATGTTCTTCAAATACAATGTTCAAATTAGAGAGAGAAGTGACAGTAATCGAGAAATTACCTATATGATGATGAGCAAATTTGAATCAACCATGTATTTGTTGATGTAGAGGTGTGTTGACCATGTGTGTTTTCCCACCAAATTGAATGGGGAAAAGGCCCAAAGAGAAGTGAACCCTTTGGTTGAAACCCCTGAGACAGCCTAAGAACACAACCCAATTCAACTCCAAAATGCTTTAAAATATCATAAATTGGGTAAAAGAAAGTAGGCATGGGCTTGTTTTATATATATTTTTTGCTTCCAACCTTTTTTAACCTTAACCCAAGACCTTAACTAGGGTTACTTTTTAACTCTTGAGTTTAGAAATGTGTTTTTGTTAAAAAAGAAATATCTACATTCGTCACGCAGTCTCAAAAAATTACTTAAAAAGTTATCTGAAATAAATTATGTAGACCATATTCATTACATGGACTTAAAATTAAAAACGTTGATTATATTGATCTCTTTTAAAATTTAAAGAAAACACAATAAATTATATAAGTTACGTTTGATTTTTTTAAAATTTCAATTCATATAACACATAATTTCATTTAATAAGCAAATGTTAGTCACATAAATGAAATAATGATATTTTTCTAGTGAAATGCATATTTCACATTGTTTATCTTTCTGTCTTTACTCCATTTGCATTAATTTCGATCTTCTTAAATTTACTAAAAGAGAAATTGGTATAATTATACCAAAATTGTAAAACTTACTATATTTTGGTTAAATCTTTAAGGCAAGTCAGTTGATGGGGTCAATATTATACAAGTTTGAATTTAGATCATGATATACTTAATTTTTAGATAATTTGTTTAGCTGCCCATTCTGACTCTATAACTTTTTTGGAAGTGAAAAAAATAGACAAATTTTATTTTATACAGAATGAATTGATTTAGAATTTTTAATTATAAAAATGCCACTTTTACATCTTGAAGTTACAACACTATGAATATATAAAAAAAAAAAAAAAAAATTCTTTGATAAATCTATAATTTAATCACATGATACAAATTTTTTCAAATCAATTGTTGGACTCACATATTTTGACACGTTTATTACTTTAATTAAAGTAAAGCAAGTTAAATAAAACAAAATTATATAAAATGTCTATTATTGTAGTTTATAATTTTGAAAATGTCATTTACACATCCTTATATTTCAATTTTTATATAAAAATTATGATTGTGATCTCATTTTTCATATGGTTGCAAAATAACTCTAAGAAATTTTACCTACTAATGAACAATAAATTAAGACAGTGATTGCTTTGATTCAATGATATGAATTAGTTAGAGTGAATCCAATCTACATAAATTTTTTTGAGTCAAGTACTAGATATCCAAAGTAAATTCTCTATTGATGATTGCTAAATTTTTAACTTTTTACTCTCTCACAAGGTAGAAAGGCTTGTGAGTGGAACCACTAATATAGCAATTTCTTTTGTATATGTTTTCATATTATCCTATCCATTCTTCACTAAACAAAAGTTAAGTCCCATCCACCTGGTAGAAAGTTGATCCATCTATGTAAAAATCTAAGAAGCACAGATATGTATCCGATATACACTGTTTTGGGTTCCGAAAATTGGGCACAAAAAATTAAAAAAAAAAAAACCTTAATTTTTTATAGCAATTATACTAGTTGACATAAAAAAAAAATCCACTTGAAATTGAAAAAATCCAGATAAAGTTTGATGAAAATTTAAAACTAATAGTTAGTTAATGTGATGAATTATTTAAACTAAATGGATGATTGTTTTTAGGGCAAATTACATATACCTCCCTCGAGATTTAGCTAAATTACAGATATCCCCTGAGGTTTCGGAAATTACAAATACCCCCATGAGGTTTATATTTTCATAACAAATTGTTCCATGAGGTTTATATTTTCATAACAAATTGTCCCTAATTTGTTATGAAAATATAACTTTCAAGGGGGTATCTGTAATTTCTCAAACCTCAGGGGGGTATCTGTAATTTTGCTAAATATCAAGGGGGATATATGTAATTTGGAAAAAACAAAAAAGTCAATTGATATGATGAATTATTTTAAGTTAAGGATAAATTACACTTTGCACCAAATCTCATTTTGGTCCTCACACATAAAATTGAAATAGGCAACCCCTGCACTTTTGGTTAAATCTCACTTTGGTCCCTACACATAAAACCGTGACAGTTAACCCCTTACACTTCTGGTCAAGTGTCAATTTTCTCCTTATGTTATTCCATTATTTAAATTTTTAATAAAATCCAGCTATGTAACAACTATGTGACTACAAAATGAAGGTAAGAGAGGAAAATCATTCTCATTTTCCATCAATATATACTTTGTGAAAAACAAAGTTTCATTATTCCAATTTTTACAAAACCCTAATTTATCTCCTTAATCGTTCACAATTTGCGTTTTGTTTTAGCTGAATACAATCAAAATTTGATGTAAATTTTAGGACGAAACGTGTATAGACGGGAAATTTGGGTGATTTTTATCTTTTCATCTCATTTTATAGTCATATGTTTGTCATACTACTGACTTTTGTTAAAGACTTATATGATGGAATAACAAAAGGGAGACATTGACACTTGAATGGAAGTGCAGCGAGTTGATTGTCACGATTTCATAAGTGTAGGGAGTTAACTGTCACGATTTTATGTGTAAGGACCAAAGTGAGATTTGATCAGAAGTATAAGGATTGACTGTCACGATTTCATATGTAGGGATCAAAGTGAAATTTGGTACAAAGTGTAGGGGTGCAAAATGTAATTTACCCTTAAATTAATGGAGGTTGTTTATCAAATATATGGATTACTCATAGAATACGATTAATTATACCAATTACATTTGTTTTTGGGAAATGAAACTTTTTAAATTTAAAATTGATTGAATTTTATCTTGGTCAACTATGTCACAAAAAAGAATGAACATATTAGCAATTTAATTAATTAAAAATGATTAGTTAATAAGTTGAATTATGCAAGTTTGATTAGGAATTTTGTAGTTAAAAATATAAGAAGGGAGATGTGTAAGTATATTATGTTCACTTTTTATTTTGTAACGCCCCCAAAATATGATATCAATAAACCATTCATAAGATCTATGAACAAAATGAAAAAAAAGGTTATATTTTCATTCACCAGAGTCCGTATTACAGAAGATATTATATGCATTACACTTTCATAAATGTTCATTTTGAAATTACAGCATGTAACACTAATTAATGACAACAAAATAAACGCCCTACAGGCTTTGTAACACCCAAAAAATACAAATTATAATTATTTGAATTATCCATGTGTTAATTGCGGATTATATGATTTAATTTGTGTGTATTTGTCCAAATTGGAAAATTATTTGTTGAGAATACAACTTTGGAATTGAAATTGATGACCTTACTGGGTTCAGAAACTGAAATTGAGTACATGGATATTGATTGGAATTTTTAGAATCATCTGGGAATTTAATTAAAAATTAATTTTTGTCTGATTCGTTAATTTTAATAGGTTGGAATTAAATAATTGGATAGGAATTAGAGCCTAATTCACCATAGTATAATTTAATTCAGTGTAATTGAGACGATAATATGTTGGGAATTAATTTAATTTTGTTGTAATTTAATTTAATTAGAAATAATTTATTAGCCTTAGTTGAATTAATTAAAATCCTACTCATCTATTCATCCATTTAATTGGTATAAAATTGGTATAAAGGAAGACAGTGGGTTTGGTTGAACCCTTTACTCACGCGTTGAGAGAGAGTGAGAGTAGGCAGTTGAGAGTTCAACTAAGATTGGAAGAGAAGAAGAAATTGAAGAGAAGGTTAGGGAAACAATTGAATACAACTCAAATTGGTTACACTAGGTAAGAACTTCTCTCTTTAACCTTATGGATTTAAAGTAATGTACTCACAACTTAAGAAATTCAAGAGTGTTTAAGGAACTCAAAAGTTTAGTTGTAAGATTTGTTGATATAGATGGAAATTGATACATGCATGGCAAGATTATTACATATTTATGCTTATACATTCATGTTCTTGCATAAACCCATGGAATCTAAGTTCAATTAAGAAGAATTCAAGTTTAATTGGTGGCTTTATAGAGTGAATTGAAGCAAAATATATGT
This sequence comes from Camellia sinensis, assembly GCF_055761805.1. Classification (NCBI taxonomy): domain Eukaryota; kingdom Viridiplantae; phylum Streptophyta; class Magnoliopsida; order Ericales; family Theaceae; genus Camellia; species Camellia sinensis. The sequence goes on from NC_138968.1 coordinate 17,865,844, forward strand.
ATGAACAAGATAAGCAAAGAAGTGTAGGAATTAGTTTAAGAGCACGACATGCATGTATTTAATTCTTGTGGAATCCTTACATGTTCATGAGTTTTGAAGTTAAGATCATGAAAATAGAGTTATGAAATTACATGTTTTTGTTAACTTGAGAATAGGAGAAATTGAGCAGGAAATCTACATGCATGGCATGATTTCTATGGAAATTTGTTTTTATCCATTTGATTTCTTGCATAGTTCTTCAAATTGGAGGAGGAGACTCCATGAATTTTTAATTTAGAGCTCAAAATAGACATGTTTTGTAATGTTCCAAATTAATTAAAATTTTGATCTTTCAATTGAACACTTGAGTTTTGTTTTAAAGTTTTAATTGTGTTTCATGTTGGAAATTCATGTCCATGTTTTTATGTTTCCTTGCATAGCTTAAAGGAATTCAAAAGAATGGTCCATGAAAGATGAATTTGGAACTCAAATTTGCATGTTTTATGATTTTACACTTAAATCCTAGATTTTGATATTTTAAGTGGAAATTGAGTTTACATTGAAGGTTTGATCTTTATTTCAAGTTAAATATTAAATTTCAACAAGATCTTAATCAACATGTTTTTAAGAGTTTCGGGCTTTGAATTGGAGTTGAAATTTCAAAATGTACATATCTATGAGTTTCTGATTCAGTAATTTAAACATGACTGAATAATTATAATTTAATGTGTATGTGCTTAATTTAAGTTTGATTGTGTAATTAGTGAACTTAATAAGGGTTGGTATATGATTATTATTTATATTTAATTAGCTAAACATATTTTAATTGGAGGTTAATAATCTAATTTATTCCTAATACTAGTAATCCATATTTAAAAGGAATGGAAGAAAAATAAATAGGAATAATTGAATGAAAATTAGAATCAAATGAGAGAAACCGAAAAACAAACAAGTAACTGAATTAAATAGATTGTGAGAGTGTAATTGTAATTGTGTTGTGCTTGACTTATTTGTTTAGGTCGGACGCCGAACGATTAGCACGTGTTTTTCGGGAGCCCACTGTGAGTAACATTTCTGTAAAGATATGTTGATATAAATTATGTTTTAATTGTTGTCAATAAGCTATGGTTTCTTGAAATGCTATCTTGATTATGTGAACGAATGTCCTATTTGTGAATCTATTATGGCATCCACATATAGTCCCAAGTCATAGGGGACGGCATGTAAATGCGGGTTCATGACATATATGTGATACGAGATCTCGTTAGCCGCTTTACTGTGGTGATATGTGTTTAATCGGTATCCGGAACCGATTACTCTAGTCGGAAGACGATATGTGATATGTTCTATGAGATATACTATTATGTTATGTTCTGATATGAGACTGATATGAATGATCGTGTCATGATTTGTTTTACGGATATGATATATTTGGAATTCGTTCACTAACTCCTTTACTTTGATGTTATTCACTAGGCCTTAGTTCACTGTTTTTATATATATGTATAGGTGAGCGTTATGGGGGGCAAGCCTAGAAGGGGTCTTTAGCTGAGCCACTGTTTTGAAGCCTACCGTTGTTTTGTGTGCCTCTGAGTTGGGGCTAGGCCTGGAAGGCCGTTGTCAGGCTTTTGATCTTGAAGTACACTTTTGTTATGTACATATGTTATGTATAAGATGCTAAGTTATAAGTTATGTATTGAATGTAGGTAAATTAACGTTTTTGTATGTAAATATTTGTTTGTATAGATGCACAGCTCATTGGACTATTGGTGTTTTTGTATATTGCTTCCGTTAGCCCCGATCATTTTTGATTATACAGGAAGGCCTTTGGTAATCTTGGATTACTAGCCGGTTACGATGCCAAACTTATAGGGGCGAGTTTGGATCGTGACAGGCTTACATCTTTCCAAGATATAACAAAAATGGAGCCTTCAGCTCCAAATCCTCCCAAGTTATGTTCTTGGAAGTGGCATGTCACCTGTACTTGAAAATGGTTTCCCAAGTAGGATGAGCCAAAATCCAATAGAGATATGCTAAAACAATATATGAGATTTAATTAAGATATAAGCATCAGATAAATGTTCAATAATCATAACTAACACACATTCTTTCCCAAGTCCATTCAATACAGATATCCATACCTCAATCCATTCCCATTCATCCATTTCGGGTTAATTTATTAACCAAATTCATTATTATCCAATCAACCAAAATGAGATTACACTCAATGGTTCACAATTCAATACATCCATCAATCCAACACTTCTATTTTCTTGCCATTTTACAGAATTCACATTCAAGGGAATCGGCACCCATATACATAAGATTTCGGGACTTTCACCCTGGACACTTCGGCTAACTTAGTTTTCAATGGAGTCCATCCCCTATCTCCTCCGAAACAATGGAGTACATCTCCTATCTCCTCTCAAACAATGATACATATACAATGTATTTAAAAGCGTTGTCATATACAATGACTAACCAAGTCACAAATTCAATAGTTTAATCAAACCGTTATATTGAATGACTTAATTCAAATGATTAGTTTCAATTCACCTAATCTTCATGCAGTCTCTACAACAATAATAGCTATCCTCCATCGATAGCCTAAAACAGATATTTCTAAACAGATATACAATCCACCAAACAGATAATTTATCAAATTTCCATAGGTGAGTGATTTAACAAATCCAACTACATCATTCAATTTTATACCCTTCCAATTTCATTTTTCCCACATCAATTTCATTATTTATTCAAAATAGTTCTTTAACATAAATAAGGGCAAAACCTTCCCCTTTTTCCAATATCATCCCCAAGGCCCAATCTCACCATTTATTTTCATATAACATCATAATCAAGTCCTCACCTACATACATGGAGCCAAATATAGAAAAACCCTCCTTCAAAATTCAAACCCAAACCCTAGCCTCATCCAAAACCTCTCAACTCCACCATTTATACAAAATGACCAATACCTAGGTTAAAAACCATATCAAAGAGTAGAATATTTCTATCTCAACATTAGGAGAGCAAAGAAGAAGATGGAGACACTTCAAACAAGTCGACACCATGATCTATTCGGATCAACACAGCCTTCAAGGTGCTCTACCTTTTTAACAAAGGAATTAGGGTTGAGAGACCCCCAAATCAAGGCGTATTTATAGAGAGAGAGAGAGAGAGAGAGAGAGAGAGAGAGTTTTAGAGAGAGAAAGAGAGAGTCCGGTTAGGGTTCTTAGGGAAAAAGAAGATCAAAAGTGATATAAAATCACCCTGCTACGCGACCTTTGCTCGAGTGAAGGAATTGTCGCTTGAGCGACCAGACACAACAAGTGACCTCGCTCGAGCACAAGAAACGTCGCTCGAGCGTAAAATGCAAAGCTTCAGAAGTTTTATAGACGCACACGCTCGCTTGAGCGCAAGAAACCTTGCTCGAGCGAAGCACTTCACTTTTCCAGCAATTATACGTCTGGGAAAGAAACCTGAAGACTCTCAATTCTCACTCGAGCGAAGAAGCAAATTATAAAAAGCTCGCTCGAGCGCAAGAAGCCTTGCTCGATCTAAGAGGCCAAAATCTGGGCTAACAACAATCTAAATCAACCAACAACCAACCTGTTCCAAACTCACCCAACAAGCTCCAAAACTCAAGTACAAAGGGTCAAAGGGGAAAAACAAGACACGGACACAATATACAACCACAGAACTCGAGTCCAAAACATAATAAAGGTCGGGTCAAAAACCGGGATCACTATAATTTAGTATTTCAGTTTGAATTATTTTAGTTTTTTTATTTATTTCTTGTAAAGTTATATATATATATATATATATATATATATATATATTTAAATAAATTTAATAATTATATGTACGACTAAAATTTAAATACATAATCTTTTGATCACAAATTTATTTTTAATATATGAGAGGCCCCATATCAAGAGTTCGCTTTGGACTCTCAAAATGTCAAAGCTGGCCCTAACGATATGGACACATCACAACACTGACACGTCAATGTAGAATAATTGTAGGACTACGTACAAGTGGGAGATATGTGCAAATATATAATGTTATATATTTATTACATGTCATATATAAGGAAAATAATTATTATATGTCATATATATGAATATATATAAATCAAATATAATAAGTTTAAAGTCCAAATGAGTGTAGAATATATATAAATTACACTCTGTTTTGTTTTATTATTAGATTTTAAGTTATTTTATTCCAATTTATAATATGTTTCTTATGTATCCAAGTATTAAGAAGTGTCCGACGAGTGTCGTGTAGTATTGACATCCAATATCACATGTTACCTTCTTAGAAGAATCCGAACTTCGTAAGTGAAAATTATTCTTCACCACCAATTTAAATTGAAAAAAAAAAGAAGTGAAAAGCTTTTATAACAACAATTGTGTTACATGCACAAAAGCCATGTACACCCACTCTGGTATCTTGTCCAAAACCCATCATCTTGTATCTTCTGTGTGAATCATTCTGTGAATGGAATCTATACAAATAGTTTTACTCTTGTAGCAAGCTTCATAAAGTTAGCCAACAATGACCAAATGGTCATTTTATTGGTGGCTATAATAGCAGGGGAAGTTGCATTAAATTCCAGATTTTATTTAAATTGTATGAAATTAAAGACAAATAGTGTTGTGCTTAAAGGATGTAAATTGTAATGCAAGTTTTGAAAGTGATTGTAAACTTAATAAAATTTCTTAGGTCATTCCCTAATTTTGAGTGAACAAAAAGAGCTGAAGAAATCGAGATATGACTTAATATCAGTAAAATGTTACCTCCAATTCTATGTACAGACTAATATACAAACAATCTCCTAAAACTAATGTGTTCCACAAAATGTATAATTTTTTTTTTTTGGTATTGCTTCACGTCGATTTATCCAAATGCGTGTTAGACTACAAATTTTTTTTTTTTTGCCTTCCACACTAGTTTTAAAACTCGTATTGATTTCATAACTTTTTAAGTTGAAAAAAGTAGAACACATTTTAGTTGAGCAAAAATCGTACTTTTTGGATTTTTCAAGCATGTTTACATTTTCTCCGTCATCATCTTGTGCTTGTTTTGTGTTGATTTATTTAAGTGCATACATGATTACTGTAATTTTGCTTGCTTTCCACGCCAATTTTAAACCCATATTGTTTTCACAACTTTTTAAGCCAAAAAAATTGGAAACATTTAATTGACCAAAATCGTACTTTTTGAAATTTTCAAGCATATTTAGTTTTTCTTAATCTTGTGCTTGCTTTGTATTGATTGATCCACATATGTGTTAGATTATTATAATTTTACTTGCTTTCCGCACCAATTTTAAAAATTGTATGTTTTCATAACTTTTTAAGCTAATTCAACACTAGTTTTACAAAGTTAAAAAAAAAATTGGATTTTTCAATCATGTTACTTTTTTCTTTGTTTTGCACATGCTTTGTATTGATCTATCCAAATGTGTGTTATGTAATTTTACTTGCCTTGCACACTAATTTTAAAATCCATTTGTTTTCCTAACTTTTCAAGCTAATAAACTCAAAAAAGTTAATGTTTAGTTGATAAAAAATTATGCTTGCTGAATTTTTTAAGCATGTATCATTTCATTTCGCTTCGTCTTGTGCTTATTTTGTGTTAATTTATCCAAGCATGTTCTAGATTAATGTAAATTTACTTGCCTTCCTCACCAATTTTAAAATCTATATTGTTTTCATAACTTTTTTAAGCTAGTAAGTTCAAAAAAGTTAGCCAATTAATTGACCAAAAATCATGTTTTTTCATTTTTTTTTCATACATCCAAGAAACAATGAAGAGTAAAATAGTAATTTTATTAGATACTAAATGAGCCTCTCACAAATTCATAATAGTTATGAAAACCCACAAGCTAATTGCATTGCCAAATACTTGTGCTTTTTGAGCTTTCCGTTGGGAACAAGTGGTCATTTTAATGGTGGCTATAATAGTAGAGGTGGTTGCATTAAATTTTAGATTTTTTTTTATAAATTTTATGCCTAAACAATGCAATGCATGTTTTGAAAGTGATGATAGATTCTAATAAAGTGTCTTACCTCATTCCTTAACTAGAAGTCAACACATAGTGAAAGGCTGGAAAAATCCGTCCATGTTATTACAATGCTATACCTCAAATTCTCAATATATTTGAAGTCTCTTTAAGGCCATATATATGTTAGCACGTTACGAAATACAGACATCTTTTTAGAGGTCACATATGAGTATTCGACATATTAGAACACGTTACGGACATGCTGAGGCTAAGTAGAGACACATTGAGAGCATGTTAAGAACACGTTGATGACTATTTTTTTTTTTAAATTTTTTTTTAAAATTTTTTACTAAAAAAATATACCTAAAGTTGATAAATTTGGTAAAATTAAATATTTGACATAAAATAAATATTAAATATTTAAAAATATGACATATAATAAATATATAAAATTATAATTTTTACACGTGTCCTCAACATGTTGTGTCACGTATTTTTTAAAATTTATATGTCGTGTCACATGTCCATACTTCTTAGTTGGCATGTACACTTTTTCTTTATTTGTGCTTGCTTTGTATTGATATATTTAAACATGCGTGCTAGATTACAATAATTTTGTTTGCCTTCCTAATCGATTTAAAAATTTATTTCTTTTAATAACTTTTTAAGCTTATGAAGTTCAAAAAATTTAGACACATTCTGTTTGTTTGTTTTTGTTTTGTTTTTTTTCCCGAGTTTTTCACACATCCACAAGATAACAAAAGTAAAACAGTAATTTTATTAGATACTAAGTTGGTTTGAGAATTGATTTTTTTAATAATTTTTTAAATTTTTATAAAATGACAGACAAAAAATTATACAAAAATGTTATAATTTTGACTTTTTTGCTAATACATCGTTTTCCAAAACGAGGCCTAAATGGGGCATTCAGAAATTCATGAAGCGTAAAATATTTTATTATGAAAAAAGAATTGTATTGCCAAATACCTCACCTTTTTTAGCTTTAAAAACATATTGTAGATTACTTGAATTTTGTTACTATATAAATAAGAATTTTTTAACTTCTATTTATATACTAACAAAATTCAAATAATGTATAATGATTTTTTTTTTCGTAATAAAAATATGAAAAATATTATAAATTCCAAATATTTTACCAATATTTCTACCAATAAAGAATCACATACAAACAGTTATGAGGTGGCTCTTAGCTGAAATTGCAATAATAGAGAATACTACAAAATGTTTTCAAATTGCTTTTCTATCCTTGGCCAATGGATTAATGAGGAACTATTTCCCCTTAGGAGGGTTATTAATTAATGTAAATATATCAATCACAAAATAAAACACATCTCACAATACAATGTTGTATCTGAATCACACTTTTTATAACTCTAAATGAAATTATAGACAAAGCTTTTGGATATGTAACTTTACACCATTAACAAACCACACCCCCCCCCCCCCCCCACATTTCATGTATCATAAAATTAGTCATGTTTCATAAACTTAGTCAGTAAAGAATAAGTGGTCATTTCAATCAATAATATTGCATCCACACTTTTTTTTGGTGTTGACCCCATATCAATTTGTATTAGCCACACACTAATAGACAGCGTAGATGCAATGTGTGCACTAAATAATTTTAAATTTTGCGATGAGTTATGTTAGGGACTCTAAATATTCTATTAAATATTTTACTAAATTTTTTACATGAGTGTGGAACCCACACACATGTAGATTTGTGTGAATCTCACCCTATGTGAGAGGTTTAGTAAAATATTTGATAAAATATTTAAAATACATAACATTTCTCTTTTGCGATAGGAATGAATTAAATAAGAGTAGTTAATCCCACTAATATAGAAAGTAACAAAAATAATAAATGTATCATGTTAAGGAAAAAATTTCTTTTCAAACTACCCTTTTTTCGTGTGCATTTTCTTTCATGTTTTTCCTTAGTCCCAAGACTATATATATCACTATTTCAAAAATTAGATTAATTAAATTTTTAAATACACCCTTAAAGGATTACCGTGTGTATTATATTGTATGTATCATAATAATGAGTCACGTCATTATATATGAAAATTATGATTGTACAAAATATCATCCATTCTGTTAAAATCGCTCAATCCGCACCAATATAGTTATATCATTTATGTATTCATGTATTGATCAATACATAAGATGGTGTGAGTATCTATATTATGCTTAGAACGTGGCGAGCCTTACGGTCCTCATGTCATCACTATCACACATCCATGTGTCAAACTTCTGAGGCATCATGATGAGTTGGGGTTATATGCCTAACCTAAAGGGGGATATGCACACCATTGAGTATTAGGGTTAGGCATAGGGTTATCCGACCCGTGAAAATCACCTAATCTGAACCGCTCGTACCCATTTGGGTGGTTTTGCAAAATTGTTAGGGTTGGATGCAGTTTAGGATTTTCTTGTTTTGCAGGTTGTGGGCGGGTTGCGGGTTTTACCCGCACTCGCACTCACCCACCCGCATCTGTAAATAATTTTTTTTTTTTTAATGTAGACCATCAGATTTTCTTGAAAGTTTTGTAAGTGTGTAACCCTAATATTCTCTTCTCTTCTCTCACTCACTTTAATCTGATTATCAAACCCTTGGGCTCTAACATTATACATTATAATAATATCACATATTGCCTTGTTTGAAATACTTATTATTCAATTAGAATTTTTTCAATTTTTTGCAAATTTAGTTCTGTGATTTTTTTTTTCTATGTTAGTTTTTATTTAATTTTCATTCTAATTTTTTGTAATCCAATTTTAATGGAGGATAGTGTTGAATCTCCCGCAATCAAAAATATTTAAAAAATGGGAAAAAATAAATCAAAAAATAATTTTTTAAAGGAAAAAGTTTAATCCGCAAATCTCTCGCAACCACTCGCAGATCCGCGAACCTTATTCACACAAATTGCAACTCGTATTGCGGGCGGTTGCGGGTTCAATTTTTCATAAGCCACAGACATGTGGGTAGGTTCAAACCCCTATCAAGTATGAAATAGGACCACGGCTCACCTTGATAGAGCTGGCTCCCCTAGAGCTCTCTATGGTTCTTTATGACTCATAAGAAATAATTCTCTACCCACTCACCCTAGCTCCATAGCAATATATAGTTAGACCCTTGGCTCACCTATGTTCACTTAGCTGTTTAGGATGAGCCCTTGGCTCACCTATGCACTCATTCCCTTGGTTGCCTAGGTTAGGAGCAGGACTTAGACACTCCTGTTTCGGATCATTGGATAATTGTGGATTGGAGGCTAAGAATTCGAGATCGTCAAGATCATGTAAATATCTCCCTACAGTGACAGTTCCTTCTTGACCTAGCTTAGAGAAAAAGGACGTTGACCTTACACTTACACCTGTTGCATATATGATACGCCTCTCAAGATATCATACCTACACTTGCAGCTCCTACGAAAGAAGAAAGCCGAAATTGAGGAGATGAAGAAGAAGCTAGAGGGTGCTGAGACCCGCAGTTTTAAGGAAGGTGAAGCCCTTTATATTAAGCAATGTGAAGCAGCGAAGGACCTTTTCTTCAAGTGTGGTTGGAAGGCGGCCGTGACTCAGCTCGGTCATCAACCAGAGACCGAGGTCTACAATCCTCCACCATATTTCATACCGGGCTCAATGGCGGAGTATGCTGCGACCGTTCAACAACAATTTCTTGAAGAATCAGATGAGGAAGAAGAAACCGTGCCCAATGATACCTCGGTTGTCAATGATCAGTCAGGTCGGTTGGAGCCAGTGGTGGAGAACCTGACTGATGAGCTGCCTACTGAAACCGTGCTCCCAACCGAGACTGTGCTGCCAGTTGAATTCGGTCTTAGAGTTAATCTTGATGCCGATCTTGACGATCTATTTGCCTGACTTCGCTTTTCTTCTTTTTGGAAACAAATTGTAACCGGGCTGAGGCCCCACCCCTCGTACTTTTTTTCAATGAAGTCTGCTTTTGCTCCAACTGTTATCTTGGTTTACTTTCCTATTTGTGCTTGCTTTCTTACTACAATTTGAACGAAACACAATATTTCCCGACCGGGATACTTTACCCCGGTCATACCTACCAACCTCTTTAGCCTTGATTCTTATCTGGGCTAAAGAACAATAAGTGTTGGTTTTTCCAGCCAACCACTCTTTAGCCGATATTCTTACTTCGGTTGAAGAGTATTAAGAGTAGGTTTAATCCTGTCAACCACTCTTTAGCCGAAATCCTTACATCGGTTGAAGAGTACTAAGAGTTGGTTTAATCCAGCCAACCACTCTATAGCCGATATCCTTACTTCGGCTGAAGAGTAGAGTACTAAGTTGGTTTAATCCAGTCAACCTACTCCTTAACCGATATCCTCACTTCAGCTGAAGATTACGAAGAGTTAGTTTAATCCGGCCAACCTCTAGATTGGTTAATTCTGCCAATTTAGAAAAATGTTTTGGTTATTCCTGCCAAACGTCCTGCAGCCTGGATCTTTATCCTGGGCTTAGGAAAGGTGTTGGTTTTTCTAGCCAACCTGTAGATTGGTTTTTCCAGCCAACCTAGGGTATAGTGTTTGGTTATTCCGACCAAACGTCCTGCAGCCTGGATCCTTATCCTGGGCTTAGGAGGGGTGTTGGTTTAATCCAGCCAACCTCTAAGTTGGTTTTTTCCAGCCAATCTTAGAGTAAAATGTTTGGGTATTCCGATCAAACGTCCTGCAGCCTGGATCCTTATCCTAGGCTTAGGAAGGGTGTTGGTTTTTCCAGCCAACCTCTAAGTTAGTTTTTTCCAGCCAACCTAGAGTAAAGTGTTTGGTTATTCCGACCAAACGTCCTGCAGCCTAGATCTTTATCCTAGGCTTAGGAAGGGTGTTGGTTTTTCCAGCCAACCATGTTTTCAATGCCCCTAACTTACTAAAACAATTTTTACAGAATAAAACACTTATGCTGAAAAAACTACTTGTTTTATTGGGGAAAAAAAAAAGTTACAAGTATTTTGAAGAAAAGCTAAAAATAAAATAGTTTGAGATTGACAGTGTTCAATGGCCTGGGAATTGCTTTGTCGTCCTCATCTTTTAAGTGGTATGCCCCCTTGCCTGCTAATCCAACCACTTTGTAAGGTCCTTCCCAATTGGGCCCTAACTTGCCATTTCCTGGAACCATGGTGTTTCCCATCACTTTGCGCCGTACCCAATCTCCGATCTTGAAGTGCCTTGGATGCACTGTTTTGTTGTATTTCCTGGATAACTCTTGTTGGTATGAGGCGATGTGAACCAGTGCTCTTTCTCTTCTTTCTTCCGCAAGGTCGAGCTCCAATGTTATGGCTTCGCCATTCAAGTCTGGATAAAAAATTCTCGCTTCGAATTGTGGGAAGGCCAACTTCTAGTGGGATTACTGCCTCCATATCATAGGCTAAGGAAAATGGAGTTTCTCCTGTTGACCGCCGAGGTGTGGTGCGGTAAGCCCATAAAACATGAGGGAGCTCTTCTGCCCACTTGCCTTTGGCTTTCTCTAGCCTTTTTTTCAATCCATCCAAGATGACCTTGTTTGATACTTCTGCTTGGCCATTTGTTTGGGGATATGCCGGTGTAGAATTGTAGAACTCTAACTTGTATTCTTCACAAAAGCCTCTAAAGATTCTGCCGTTGAACTGAGTGCCATTGTCTGATATTAGGGCTTTAGGTATGCCGAACCGAGTGATGATATTCTGCCAGACGAACTTCTTCACATCTTTTTCCTTAATTGATGCTAATGCTTTTACTTCCACCCACTTTGTGAAGTAATCTGTTGCTGCGAGAAAGAATTTCCTATTTCCGGGTGCTGTTGGAAGTGGTCCTACTATGTCCAAGCCCCACATTGCAAAGGGCCATGGGCTGGACATTGGTAGGAGTTTTCTGGCCGACTGATGTATTTGGTGTGCGAACTTCTGACATTTCTCGCACTTCTTCACATACTTCTCCGAGCCTGCCTACATGTATGGCCACCAGTATCCTTGTGAAATGGCTCTGTAAGCTAACGATCTTCCTCCTTGGTGGCTTCTGCACACCCCTTCATGTATTTCGAACAAGAATGCTTCTACTTTACTGGGGTGGACACACTTTAGATAAGGTCCTGAGAATGACTTTTTGTACAATGCCATAGATGGGGAGAGCCAAAATCGCTGCAACTTTGCTCTAATTTTGTTGGCTTCTTTTTTTTTTTTCGGTAAGACGCCGTCTTTTAAGAACAGTATGATGGGATCCATTCATGAGGGGCCTAGTTCGGTGCAACATACCTCTTCTACTTCGGGGTCCTCAATGATTGGTCTCGGTAGGTAGTAAATTAGTAGTGGGTGAGGGATGGATGTATCTGCCATTGATGCAAAGCCTGTTAGTTCGTCTGCTCTGCTGTTTTCCTCCCTGCCAATCTGTTCTATTCTTACTACTTCAAATTTCTTGATCTCTGTTCTGACCAATTCTTAGTACTTGGCCATCCTGTCATCCTTTGCTTCATAGTCGCCAGAAATTTGGTTTACCACCAGTTGTGAGTCACTGTAGACCATTAGTTCGGTGGCCTTCATGTAGAATGTTGATTTGAGTCCTGCAAGAAGTGCTTCATACTCCGCTTCGTTGTTTGATGCTGGGAAGCCAAGGTTGATTGTTTGCTCCACAACCAGGCCGTCTGGTGAGATGAGGACTATGCCAAGTCCTGCACCATGTCGGTTGGATGCTCCATCTACAAAGAGCTTCCACATCTCTCCAACGAACAGCTTCCAGCAAGTGGAGGGGTCAGATGATGTCGTGGGGTCAAGAATGTTGCTGGTGTTTTCTTCAAGGTCCATGCTTGCTGTCTGCCCCTCGCTATCTGATTGTACCAAGTCTTTATTTGTTGGTGAGTCTTGGCTCGGTGTAGCTTGGTTCGCTTCTTCCTTACTGTCTTTACTTTGGTCTGTCATGGGGTCTGACTAAGTATCCTACACCTGGGGTTGCGCTATTCCGGCGTCAACTTTAATCTCTAGTTCGGTTGTGTTAGTCAGGTCGACTGGGCAGATACGATGACTTCCTGGGGTAAATTCTGCGACAAAGTCTGCCAAAGCTTGGGCCTTTATCGCGATTTTGGGTTGGAACTTGATGTCGAATTGTCCCAACTCTACTGCCCACTTTAAGATTCTCCTAGAAAAGTTCGCTCTTTCAAACAGAGCTTTTGATGGGAAAGCTGTGAGGACAACTATAGTGTGGGCGTGAAAGTAGTGTGACAACTTCCTTGATGCCATCATTAAGGCTAAGGCCAGCTTTTCTAGTGGCAAATACCTTGTTTCGGCACCCAGCAATGTCTTGCTGACATAATAGATGGGCAGATGTTGGATTCCTTCCGCACAGACCAACACTGCGCTAATTGCGTGCTGAGAGACTGCCAAGTACAGGAAGAGTTCTTCTCAAGGTATTGGGGTGACAAGTAGTGGTGGAGAAGGCATGTATTCTTTCAAGTTTTCCAGTGCGCGGTCGCATTCTTCGTCCCACTCGAACTTGGCTTTTAATGCTTGAAAAAATGGTCGTAGTCTGTCTGACGACCGGCTAATGAATCGGTTGAGTGCAGCTGCCATGCCGGTGAGATGCTGCACTTCCTTTACTGAGTTAGGCCTCTCTAGATCCTGAATAGCTTTGATCTGGGAGGGGTCTGCCTCTATACCCCGGTTGGTCACCAGGAAGCCCAGGAATTTGCCAGATCCTACACCGAACGTACACTTAGATGCATTAAGGCGCAACTTGTGCCTCTTCAGAATCTGGAACATCTCACCTAGGTCCCTTAGATGGTCGTTTTCATCCTTGCTCTTGACCACTATGTCGTCGATGTAAGTCTCCATTGTTCTGCCTAACAACGGCTCAAACATCTTGGTGATCATTCTCTAGAATGTTGCCCCTGCGTTCTTTAGGCCAAAGGGCATGACCTTGTAACAATACAGTCCTCTTGGAGTTGCAAAGGACGTGACCTCCTGGTTTGGTTCGTATATGGCGATCTGATGGTAGCCTCTGTACGCATCAAGAAAGCTAAGTCGGTTGTGCCCCACCGTTAGGTTTACCAGTTGATCTATCCACGGTAGGAGGAAGCTGTCCTTTGGGCATGCTTTGTTGACTGTCTTATAATTGACGCAGACACGCCATTTGCCATTCTTTTTTGGCACTACGACTGTATTGGAAATCCATCTGGGGTAGTGCACTTCTCTGATAGCTCCTGCTTCTAGCAGATTTCTCATTTCTTCCGTCACTATCTCGACGTGGTGGTGCGCCGATCTGCGAGTGCGCTGAATGATTGGTCTGGCAAATGGGTGGAAATTGAGTTGGTGACAGATGAAGTTTGGATCGATGCCAGGCATGTCGTAAGGTGTCCAGGCGAACACTTCGATGTTAGAGGTCAGGAATTCCAAGACCTTTAATCTCTCAATACTGGACAACGACGAACCGAGCAAAAAGAACTTATCCGGGTTCTTATCATCTATTCCTACCTTTACCAAGTCTTCCACCGCTTTTTGGTCAGCTGCTTTGCCGACATCTGCGAACAGTTCATTGCTCTCAGGTTCTTCTACCGAATGAACATATCCCTTGGCAGCGCGACTGCCATTAACCGTGACAAAGCATTGTTTGGACATAATCTGGTCTCCAAAGACCTCTTCAATTACTCCGGCTCCGTTGGGAAACCGTATTACTTGATGGTAGGATGATGCTACTGATTTCATGGCATGGAGCCATGTTCTTCCCAAGATTAAGTTGTAAGTGGAAGGGACCTTTAACACCAAAAATTCCACTTGTTTTGTCACGCTTCCTGCCCTGACTGGCAGGATAATTTTGCCGACTGGCCATTCTGGCATTGAGTTGAATCCGATCAGGGGGGATACAGCCGGTGCCAGGTCTTTGTCCTCCAATTTCAGTTGTTTGAAGGTGTCGTAGTACATTATCTCACACGAGCTACCTTGGTCTATCCGAATTCGCTTAACATCGTAATCCTTGACGTAGAGGGTGACGACCAGTGCATCGTTGTGAGGGTAATATATTCTTTCCAAGTCCTTGTCTGAAAAAGACATGACGTTCGTAGGGTCTGTTCTCCCCTTTTTGATGGTAGGTTGAGCGCTTAGTACTTCTCTTAAGTGTTCAGCCTTTTTGATCGATCCTCTAAGCTCGCATACACGCTCAGGCTCGAATGCTCCATGTATCGCATTGATCACACCTTGAGGTGGGGCGTCAATTGGCATTCCATTGGGGTTATTGTAGTCCTGGGAGGCTGGTTACGTCCCTCCTTCAATGTATTTATCCAGGTGACCGGTTGCAACCAACTCTTCCAGATGCTGTCTTAATGGCATACAATTTTCAGTACGGTGCCTCTTTTCTTTGTGAAAGGTGCACCGCGATCTTTTGTCGTAGTCTTTCTGTGCTTCTCCTAACTTAGCTGGCCATCTGACGAAAGACTCATCGCATATTTCGCTCAGAATCTAGTAGATCGGTTTCTTAAATACCGTGGTTATGGCAGTGCAGATTCTTAACCATCTTTTATCCTAGTCCTCTCCGTTGTCTCGTCTGCCGCGTCTGTTTTTGTTCGGACGTTCTACCGCGTTGACCTTTGTCGCGGTCTTTTTATCTGGTACTGCGGTCGTGCTAGACTTTGCTTTAGCACGGGCGCCATCTTCTTCTACCCGAATATGTTGGTGCACTTTCTCCATTAAGGCCTCCATCGTGAGAGGTGGTGTCATAGTGATTGAGTCTCTTAGTCTGTTCTCGACTAGGAGGCCTCTTTTGTATTGTGCGATAGCGAGATTGGTGGGGCAGTCCCCAATTTGGTTGAATGTCTCCTAGTAGCGACTATTGAAGGATCTCAGTGTCTCCTTTTCGCCCATGTCGATGGAGAGTAACTGGTCAATCTCCATCGGGGTTTTGGTGTTCGTTCTGAACCTTGTGACGAACGCCTCTGCCAATTGTGCCCAGGAGGCTATGTTGCCTTCTGGAAGTTTTTCGAACCAAGTCAAGCCTAGGTCACCAAGGCTTGATGGGAAGAGGATGCACATCAAAGCCTCGTTTCGCCGATATACCGCCATAACCTAGCGGAAGTGGCTTAGGTGTACGTAGGGGTCTGACTTCCCCTCATACGTGGTGAATTTGGGCTGCAGGAAGCCTGAAGGTAGGGGTGTGTTTTCAATTGCCGGAACGAACGGCGAGGTCTGCAGCCTTGCTAATGCTTTGTCCGTTGGTTCGTAGGCAAGACGTGGTAACGGCATTCCGACCTCAACGCTTCCATGCGTCCGAGGAGCCAACCGCTGAAAGGCAGATACCCTGTGAGGGTTGCGCGCCCTAGTATCCTCCTTCCATCGTGCCTTTTCTTCCAGCATGATCCGCAAATCGGATGATCTTGGCAACTCCGTCTGCCTGGATGATGTCTGGTGCGAGCGCGAGGGTCGATAGGTACTTCCCTTAGTGTAAGACCTCAATGATTTCGTTCTCTCAGACCTGGAGTAACGAGTTCTGGAGGTTCTGGATTGAGTATCGCCTGTCTTGAGGCTTCTACTCTCTGCTTGTGATGGTGTGGAATGCCTTCTACGGTCTTTTGAGCGGCGAGGGGGCGTCTTGTTTTTGCGCCCCTCTCCTGTCGCCACTTCTTTTCCCTTTATCTGGTGCTTCATAATCTCCATGTCCACCGCCATCCGCCGTATCAATTCGTCCTGTTCCTTCACGCGGTCCTCCAGAACTTGAGGATCAATCCTCCGCCTTTGTCTGTCAGGACTTTATGAACGAGAGTGACGGGGGCTATTATTTTGCCTCCCCCTTGCATCCCTCCTGGGATTTTGTCGTTGTGGCTCCAAGTCCGCCATAGGAGGGATAGAAGGTAAGCCTTCGCGTCTTGCACCCCCCTCTGGTGTTTGTCCGTCGATGGCGGACTGCGGCAAATCTTCGTTGTGCGCCATTGCTTTTAAAGAGGAAAAGCTTGATCAAGAGGTTTTGTTCTAGTCTGATCTTTCCGCAGACGGCACCAATTGTACGGGCACGAAATATTCTTCCTGTATAATCCCGTTGATCAAGTCTGCACTCCTCCGTACGTCGTCGCTTTACTCTTTGAAAACACAAACGTGAGCTAGCCGGCGGGTGTGTGTCGGATACCTCTCCGATGCCTAAGTCAGCAAAATAGACAAACAGAGAAAAAGCTCTGTGAATTTGGGAGTCAAAGTTGTGTGTTACCTCTCCATAGGTGATGTTGTAAGCTTTTATAGGTTCCGCGTGGCACAATCCTAGTAGAATTTTTACTCCTCCATGTAGAGTCCTCATAGGATTCATACTCCTGAAAGATAATGCCTATCCTTCAACACCCCCCTCACTACATAAACCATGTGAGATGGTTCTACCATGGTCAGACTTCAACATTGCTGAGGTAAGCATGGCCATCCTAAGCCGTAGACTAGACCGAGATAACATTAGTTCGGTTTTTCCATTCACTGCTCTTACCTTGGCTCTTCTTAATGCTAACCACGGTATGTCTAGACCGGAATAACCAATACTTCGGTCCAAACCGGGATAACTTTGTGAGTGACGACCAAACTTACCATAAGCTCTTTGGGACCAGAGTAACTTCAGGTCTCTCGCGGACCGGAGTAACTTTACACCTCTCTTGGGCCGGAGTAACTTCATGGCCTTTTACTCAGCCTTCGTAATGTGGCCTATAACGGCCCATTACCCAGCTCGGCCCAATTTATAAGTATAAATTACCCTCTCAAGACACAACTAGTCGGGCTGATATCACCATCGTTGAGTCAAAGAGAACTTGCCACTTGTCTTGAGGTTGCTTGGGCTCTAATACTCCTAGAGTTTGTTGGAAAATTGGTTTTTTATAGGCTTATTTTGGGCCAACTTTGAGCCCAAAATTATGTGGGGTCCACACTTCTTTTGAGGTGGGTCTAAAGAGGTGACGTGTTCCTTGCCGCATGGCAAGTCACACAGTGAAGACGGTTCTTCAAAACCATTTATGAGTGAATGGGAACTTGACGTCGTTTTCGGGTTTGTGGAATGGACATTTAAAGAATTAAATGTGGATTTTCTTGAAATGGGTTGTTCCACATTGAAACTTTAAGAGAGCTTGTGTATGTATATAAACTCTAGATTGCAACACTTGGGTTGGGCCCCCAGGGGCACCCCAAGTTTGTAAGAGGGAGAAGTTATAGACAAAGTGAACTTTAGCCCAAACCACCGCGCACGGGCAACCGTCCGGCTAGGCCGAGCCATGCTGGGCGCATATGTGGGTTGTGGGTCGGATCGGTTCTAATATTGATTTTTTGGACAAAATTCATTTGAAAATTTTCAAAAATTATTACGAGAATTTAATTCCAAATTTGAATTTAAATTTTCTGTCCAATATTACCTCCTCCAATCCAATTTTTCAAACATTGGAACTCGGACAGATTCAAAATTGCTAGATAGGTTTTCAACTGCTGCAGTTTCGAATAGATAAAAACGACCCAACAGTTATCTGTTTGAAACAGTGTTGTATCTGTTCAGTTTAATTTTGCATCTGTTCATTCAAAAACAGCACTTGTTTGGCAGATTGGTTTGCCTATAAATACTAGCCATTTCAGTATTCTTTGGCATCCAAAAACAATCTGAAAAATTCATTTTGCAATCCATTTTTGCTCCTTTGCATAAATTCTTTTTGTATTAGTTTTTTAGGAAAATTAAAGAGAGTATAGAACACATGGTTTTTGTTCACCGTACAAATTGTTTGGAGTGCTACTACAATTTGTGAAAATAATTGTATTTTAGGAGATAGACGTCATTTATCCGTAAGCACTATAGTGGAGCGAATCTCTCTTAAGGACAGAGTGTTACGCATTCGACTTGATCTTTTAATTATTTATTCGGTTCGGTAAAATAAATTCGGTAAGAAATTTATTTTTTTTGTTTGATTTGTTTCATTATTTAATTTACACAGAAGATTGTTCCAACAGAGTTTATATAACCGCTTCATAAGTGCAACCACAATTATAACAAGAACAACAAGAATCATACAACATATACCAAGTGATTAAGGTCTCTCACTGCCACTCTTTTTTCTCTCTAAAGCTTGTCTTGGTCTTCTCCTCTTTCACCTCCGATGATCTCAGGCTATTGAAGTGTCCACTAATGGGCCCCAAACGTCTTTTGTGGTGGGTCCGAAGAGGTGACGTATTCCTTGTCGCATGGCAAGTCACACGGTGAAGACGGTTAATCAAAACCATTTATGAGTGAATGAGAAATTGACGTCGTTTTCAGGTTCGTGGAATTGGACATTTAAATAGTTAAATGTGGGTTTCCTTGAAATGGGTTGTCCCATATTGAATAATTAAATGGGTTGTCCCCTTGAAATGGGTTATCCGCTGGCCATCTGGCCGAGCCGTGTCGTACCGGGCACGGGTGTGGGTTGTGGGTCGGGTCAGTTCTAACATTAATTTTTTGGACAAAATTCATTTGAATTTTTTCGAAAATTTATTGAAAGAATTTAATTCAAAATTGAATTCAAGTTTTCTGTCCATTTCCAGTCCGAAATTCAAACAGTCTAAATAGTCCAAAATTGTTTGCACTCGGACAGATTGAATCTGCCCAGACAGATTTAAATCTGTCCAGCAGTTACAACAGATTGAAACTGCTACAGTTATCTGTCCATAGTTTGAATTACACCTGTTCATTTGATTCCACAACAGATTTATTTTGAACAGATTTAAATTGTTTTTAACAGTATAAAAAACTGCCCAGCAGTTACATATCCGAAACTGATAGTTACAGATCCAAAACTGCCAACAGATCTGTTTAGTTCACACAATATCTGTTCAATTCAAATTTATTCTTGTTTACCTCTTGTATGTATATAGCGATTCCGATTTTTCCTTTCTGTATTTGTTGTATTCCGGACTTTGGTTCCGTGGAGTTGGTGGTTGTATATCTTGTTGTTATCCTTTAATTCCGTGTGTTTGAGTTTTAGGATGTTTCGGGCAGGTGTGTTACAGGTTGGTTGAGCCTAAGTCTCTAATCTTGTTGCCCAGTTTTTAGGTGATCCGCTCGAGCGGGTCTTATTGCGTTCGAGCGGGGTTTACACCCTCTCAGTATTTCGTGCCTCTGCAAAAACTTCTGCAGGTGTGTTTTTCTTACGCTCGAGCGGGTCGCGCTCGAGCGGGCCTCTTGGTGCTCGAGCAGGTAGTTCATTGTATGTAAAAGTTCTGGGGGTGGTGGATCTACGCTCGAGCGGACTGGCTTTCGTGCTCGAGCAGATGTATTTTGTTTTTGTGTCTTGGCGCTCGAACGGGCCTTCTTGCTCTCGAACGGGTTCAGTTTTTTGTTCTTGACGCTCGAGCGTTCTATTATCCGCTCGAGCGGGTCATGCGCATATCAGTAGGCAGCAGCGGGATTACACTTCACTTTTTCATCTCTTTCATTTTCAAAACCCTAGATCTGAGCTCTCTCTCTCTCTCTACAAACCTTCTCTCTAAGGTTTCACCTCCTTCTAGTAAGTTTCTAACCTAGTCCCTTTGTAAGAAAGGTAGAGGGTCGCGAGGGTTTCGTTTTAATCTAAATATTTCTGAATTTGGAGCACGTTGGGTTTTGGCCTTCATCTCCATTTGAGCTCTAATTTCGAGGTAGGGATATCTTACTCCATCTTATGAGCTTTGTCTTTAAATTTTGGCATTTTGATATGTTGGGGTTGGTTGGATAATTTTGAGAAAGTTTGGGGTCTTTGTGTAATTTTCAAAAGAGGGGTTTTCGAGTTTAAAACTCATATGTATGTAATACATTGGAAAATGGAACCATGTGTTGGATTGGTGATGAAAATGGAACCTTAGGGTTGGTATTGAGATTATGGGAAAAAGCCCTAATTGTTATGATAAATTAATTTGCATAATTAATTTTGGGAAATGAGAAATTGAATAGGAATTATTCAAATTGGGAAGATATGGGAATAAAAGGGTGTAGTTGGATTAATTTATCGCTCACCTAGACGAAATGTTAATATTTTATCCATTTGGTGCATTTATTTTCTGTTTAGAAATAACTGCTTGGGTTATCTGTGGATGATAGTCTTGATTGTTGTAGACAATGTATGATGATTAGGCGAATTAAAACTAACCAATTGAATATGCCATAGAATATAGTGGTTGGTATAATACATCGAAATTGTGTATTGATTGAGTGAACATGCATATGATAATTGCTTATATACATTATGTTATGTGGGAGGAGATAGGAGATGTACTCCATGGTTTAGGGGAAGATAGGGGATGGACCTCTAAACCGGATGTTGTTTGACATTGATACAGCACTAAAATGTGTATCATTTGTGAAGTATGGAAATGTTTTTTACATGTTATTGATACAATACTATAATGTGTATCATTTGTGAAGTATGGAAGTGATTTTGGTTGAGATTGATACAGCACCAAAATGTGTATCTATTATGATATAAGAAATGTTTAACATGAGTTGTTATCCTAATTGAATTGGAAATATTGTTAATAAGAGATGTAATCTCTGTCGGATTATCTGGCCAGGTTCTGAGCCACGTTTTTGGAATGAAATAAATCATGGACATTATTGTCATGGAATTGTAACGTGATGTAAGTGGATGTATAAGTGTTAACCATCTATCAACTGCTAATGTTTTAGTCATTGTTTATAGTTGGTTTAGTATATTTCTACTGGGCTGTGGCTCACCCTATATGGGACATCATTTTTAGGTTCAGGTACTATGCCGCCTCCGAGATCTTAGCATGGATCACTGTGGGAGTTAAAGACTCTTTTTTGTTAATTTTTGTTGTATTACATGTATATCAAGTCAAGGGCTTCTTTTGTGTAGAGTTAGTACTCTCTTCTTTTGTAACCAAATGTTGAGTTGGAAAGTTGTAAGCCTGTAAGGCATTTACTTTTGTTGTCAACATATAATACTTTTTGTAAGAATACTCTGATGATATTAATATGAGATCCATTTTCTTTATCGTGATTGTATGTTGTTATGGGTTTATTTTGAGGGCGTTACAATGTACCTATTCGGGTCAGGTATTTTGCCTATAAATTGAAGGTTGTTCCAGCAGTCTTGTGCATCCAAAAAACATCCAGAATATCATCTGTCCAGTTCATTTCTTGCTTTGTTTACATCATTTTTCATATTAGTTATTTAGAGAAAAATTCAGAGAGTAATAGAATACAAGGTTTTAGTTCGTCGGACAAATATGTTTGGAGTGCTACTACAAATTTGTAAAGATCATTGTATCCTGGGAGATAGACGCCACATAGCCGTAAGCACCGTAACGGGGCAAATCTGTCTTATGGACAGAGTGTCACACACTCGACTTGGTCTTTTATTTTTCATTCGGTTTGATAAATAAATTCTGTAAGTTATTTATTTGATTTGTTTGATTTAGTTTTAATTTATTTATTGTACATAGAAGATTGTTCCAACATCCACCATCTTCCAAAAGGTCAATGGCTGATCGCCTCTAACCTCACTCACCACAGATGGTAAGTTCTATGTATTAATTGTTTTTTTTAATACTATAAGTTGTTATTGTTAAACTTGTCCTAGGTAGCTCTTTGAAGTCATCCATACTTAATATATTAATTTTTTTTTTTAAAATGAATTAATTCTGAGTTAAATGGTTCTAAATATTTGTAGATTGTAATGATATGTTTTTCCTCATACTAAATTTTTCTTTTTGCTCAATATAGGTTTTGTGATCTAATTATATTTGAACTCGTAAAAAAATTCCACTACAGATTGTGTTTAGATTTATGAATTTTAAACGAGAAAGATTTGTATAGACTTATAAGTTCGCTGGCTTATTTTTCCTACGAAGAAAAATATCATAAATGCGAGCGTGCCAGCAAGGATTGAAAAACCCTTACAGATTAAATTTAAGCCAATTATCAAGCGATTGCGTTGACGGTTCTTTTGCCTCAACAAAGAGGACTTCAAAATTGCCAAGTGTAGAGAAAAGAAAAATTAAAAGAAGAATGAGGGACGAAGAAAGACGATTGAATGAACAATCAAAGTAATAATTACTTACCTTTACTTCTATGCTTCGAAAAGGATGTGCATAAAATGCTTTGAAAAGAAAATGCTGAAAATAAATGTTTCGAAATATAAATCTATATTAAACTACTCCTAAGATAAGGAAAATTACAAGAAATATTAAAATCAATTGTCTTTGATTTGAATTCCGGATCCTTTACAATGTAGCCATGAATGGCTATTTATAGGCAAATATTTGTAGGAAAAAACTTCTAGCAATAACTACCCAATAACCACCTAAAACTACCCACTTTTCCATCTTCATTCCCACAATGCCACATATCCCTCTATGTTTTCATAACTTCTTTTAACTTCCAATTTATGTTCCATGTTCTCCACTTTATTCTCTATCATCTTTTCACATTTCATAACTTCTTATAACTTCCAAATCAGTAGCAGGATGCCACATGTCCTGCAATATATAAATAATAAATAATAATAAAAATTACAGATTTATGGTGCCAACATTACCCCCTGTGGCCTTTAAAAATGATGTTTACTTGAATTTTTGAAGAACCGAACCAAGCACATGACTAATCTAAGTAATAAAGTGTTTCGAATAATATCAACAAAGCGCTTCGAATGATATAATAACACCAATAAAGTGCTTCGAATGAGTATGAAATTATGACTAGGTGACCAATAACAAACTTCGAAGGTGGTATAAAAGACCACATTCATCGTTCGAAGGTCTTGCGGCACAGCTTTGAAGAAACAACATCACCCCTCGAAGGTTGGAAGCATTGATATAGGATGTTGAGACTTACAATGAAGTTTCAAGGTTAGGCTTGATGCTTTGAATGTATCTTCGAAGCTTTATATAATTTCGAAAGTGAAGAAATCAACTTTCGAAACAACTCTTAATGCTTCGAATGTATCTTTAAAGTTTTATACAGCTTCGAAGGTGAAGTAATCAACCTTCGAAACAACTCTTGATGCTTCGAATGTATCTTCGATGCTTTGATTGTGTACATACAAACAACTGGCCATCAATTTGAAAAGATAAGCCATTCTCAACCACTTATTTAAATGCATAGGCTTTTCCTAGTCAAGTTCATGCATTTTAAATGGTCATCCCCTTTTCTTAGTGCTTCGAACTCACAAGAACAATTTGTTAATTTTGTTAGCCACATCATCAGAATTATATTTTGGTGTGATCCACAAATCCAAAGCAGGTTTTGAACACCAAGAACCATAGTACAAGATGGCCTTAAAAATTCAAACAACTTGACATTTTGAACAATTGCAAAAAATTCAAATTCATGAATATTAGATTGTTCATCATTCTTAGCCATGTTTGGGTTGAGAACATGTTCTTCAGCCAAATAACTTTCATCATTTATTGACAAATGGAGCTGTTTTTCTATTTTAGCCACTAACGGCTTATGAAAACCCTCCATGTGAGTTTCATCATTTTTTGGCCTAATGTTTCCATACTTTGACTCTTTAAGAATGATTTTTTCAACTCCCCGAGCTTTATATGGAACATTATTTTTAACCATGCATGGCTCAACAACATGCTTTTTATCAAAGTTATTTTCATAAGTTGGCTTTTTAAAAATGGATTTTTCGACCCCGCGAGCCATTGATGAAATTATATTTTCATTAATTTCAGTCACAAATGACTTAAAAATATTTTGTAAAACTCTACAAAATTCAGTCATTAAAGACTTGACAAAAAGGGTTAATAACTCATGTCTCCATTGACAAATTTCTACATCAAATTGATGAGTTACTCCAATTAAGTGGTGTATTTTTTCTTTTACCAAATAATATGGTAATGAAGAAACAACTTGAAAATTTTTTTCATCAAGAAAATGGATCTTTTCTTGAAGATCCAAAATTTTCTTTCACGCTAATATATTTCATATTGACAAGTTCAAATGGCGAAATCCAAATCATTTGTCATTTCTTACACTTGGCAGTCCCACCGGGCGTGCCAAAAATTGTTGGCTTATTTTTCCTACGAAGAAAAATATCATAAATGCGAGCGTGCCAGCAAGGATTGAAAAACCCTTACAGATTAAATTTAAGCCAATTATCAAGCGATTGCGTTGACAGTTCTTTTGCCTTAACGAAGAAGACTTCAAAACTGCCAAGTGTAGAGAAAAGAAAAATTAAAAGAAGAATGAGGGACGGAGAAAGACGATTGAATGAACAATCAAAGTAATAATTACTTACCTCTACTCCTATGTTTCGAAAAGGATGTGCATAAAATGCTTTGAAAAGAAAATACTGAAAATAAATGTTTTGAAATATAAATCTACGTTAAACTACTCTGAAGATAAGGAAAATGACAAGAAATATTGAAATCAATTGTCTTTGATTTGAATTCTGGATCCTTTACAATGTAGCCATGAATGGCAATTTATAGGCAAATATTTGTAGGAAAAACTTTTAGCAATAACTACCTAATAATCACCTAAAACTACTCACTCTTCCATCTTCATTCCCACAATGCCACATATCCCTCTATGTCTTCATAACTTCCTTTAACCTCCAATTTATGCTCCATGTTCTCCACTTTATTCTCCATCATCTTTTCACATTTCATAACTTCTCATAACTTCCAAATCAGTGGAAGGATATCACATGTCCTGTAATATATAAATAATAAATAATAATAAAAATTACAAATTTATGATGCCAACAAAGTTACATGCAAATTTTTTGGAAAAATAAAATCTAATTTTCTTTGTTCGATTTTTCTGTCAAAAAATACAGATAATGTGGGGGAAACTTTTTGTTTTTTTTTTTTTTTGCGCAAGTAATGCGGGGAAAACT
The DNA here is from genome assembly GCF_055761805.1 of Camellia sinensis. Taxonomy (NCBI): domain Eukaryota; kingdom Viridiplantae; phylum Streptophyta; class Magnoliopsida; order Ericales; family Theaceae; genus Camellia; species Camellia sinensis. The sequence continues at coordinate 17,891,672 of NC_138968.1, forward strand.
TTGCAAAACTTTTCCAGGCAATGGCATTTCAAAGATCGCTAGCAAGACATGCTAAGAATGGTGGTGATGATCTCACTATATCTGACCCTATTTGACTCAGTTTGGGGTTGTGCGCAGCAGCAACTGTTACGTGTCTTATTGGATTCATTTTAGAGTCTAATTTGATAATCTAAATCGTTCACATTTTAGAAGGTATCGAGTAGAATATATTTGTAAAAAATTACGTTAATCGAATATCGTTGACATTTTCATCAAATCACATTTGTGTTGAGTTTTATATTTCAAATTACATTTATCTTTTTTTTAAAAATACAAATGTGATTTAATGAAAACGCCAACGATATCCGATTGACGTGATGTTTTACAGGTATATTCTACTCAATACCTTCTAAAATATAAACAGTTCAAATTATCAAATTAAACTCTAAAATGGACCCACTAAGACAAACAATCGTTGCTGCGAACAAGCACCCCCAAACTCTTATTGACTACGACACTAACCACCAACTACTACCGATTCAAGTAAATAACTCTTATCTAACTTTAAATTATGTTGTTTGTAAATGTTACTGTACTTATGTGCTACTACTACAATATGTTCTTGCATCCCAAAGTAATAAAATAGGTCCACCACATATAAAGGAAGGATAAGGTAATGATGTAGTAACAAAATTGGTTTGCAGAATTGCAGAATTAGCCTCGTTTGGAAATTGAATATTTTAATTAATTTTATAATTTTTTATAAAAATGATATGTAAAAATAAAAAAAGTAATATGATAATTTATAGTAATTTTTTTAGTATAAACCCAAGTTTCTAAACGGAGCATTAATATAATAACTAAAACATTCTTTTTTTTATCAGCTTTATTTAATGAAAATTGATAAATAGTTTAACTTGAAAATAAATCAAAAAAATTAGAATTTAAATGACAAAATTAAAAATTCTGGATTATGTTATTATAATGCCCAAATTCTAGATTTATTTATTTATTTATTTTTATAATTTTTCCAATTACATACAAAATGACCTGATTTTTTATCTTTTCATTTTAACTTAAATAAAAGGGAAAATTGGTCTAGGGTCCCTCTCCCACTTTTGGTAACGGAAGAGATCCACAAAATTATTTTTTAATGTCTAAGGCCCCTAAACATACATCAGAGAAATTTCAATCCTTTATACAATCTTCATCATCTGACCCATTCCATTTCTCAACCAGAATAGCCCTAGCTTGCTCGCAAAACGTCTTGACCTCAGCTTCCGTGTCACGACCCAAACCCGGCCCTATGGGTTTAGCACCGTAACCGGCCAGTAATCCGAGATTACCGAAGGCCTGCAGAACAGTAACACAGTAAAACAGAGTACAGGGCCTGGCGGAAGCCAATACAGTAAATAAATAATGTCCATTGAGCTGTGACAGTCTGTTTGCCAAAAAGATTTTTCATGCATTCACATATTCAAGCAGTACAGTCTATACAAAATTTACAGTTACACAGTACAGGGACCTAATCCCTTGGTAACAGTACAGTTAGCAGCTGACAGTCTATACCGTAGTCCAACAGTGTGGGGACAGACGGGGGAAAAACAAAACACCCCAAAGCCATAGCATGGTAAATGGGAACCTCGCAGTGAGGCACAAAGGCTGGCTTGACAAAACTGGAGTCTAACCCGCGCTCCTAGCTCCGATCTGGTGGCTGAGTACCTACATATATATATAAACAGTGAGCTAAAGCCCAGTGAATAACATAATGCGTAAAGAGGTTAAGAATGAAATGTCCTTACAGTAATGAAAACAGTTCATTAAACAATACTTCAGTCTTTCAGTCAGAACAGTTATTCAATCATATGTGGTACATCCATTAGCATAGCAGTAAACAGTAGGTCTTAAAGACCAAACAGTAATAATGGCCATCAGTCAGTAAACAGTAGTGGTTCCGCGAGGGAACCGACAGAGATCTCTGTAACAGTAGCAATAACAGTATACAACAGTTGCTAATGATGCCACAATACATTTCGGAATATAGGGCATACATTCAACAATTAACAATAAGTACTTCAGAAAACAGTTTCGTTAAACAGTCAAAAAACATTCTCAGTTGAACATATCTTTACACAATTGTTACTCACAGTGTTCGGGCTACGGTGTGCTAGAGCGTGTCTCCCCAGTCGCCAACCCTACACAGTTCACAGGTTGAACACACACTAAGCTGCACAGTTGGGAAATATCATAATTTAATCCCTAATGCCTCGGTGTGTTCTACATCTATATCCTCAACAATATGCCTTAAACTAGGCCTAAGAATGCCTAGAATGGGATGAGGATGCAAAGATGTGATCAGAAAACAGTTTCGGAATTTTCAGAAAAACAGATTCCCGCTCGAGCGCAGGTTTACCCGCTCGAGCGGACATGCAACAAAGGTACACGCTCGAGCGTCAACTTTCCCGCTCGAGCGTACTGTAAAAGTACTGGATGGATGAAATCTCCACTCGACGGACGCCCGACGCCCGCTCGAGCTTGAGACACACGACTCCGCTCGAGCGCCCAATCCTCCGCTCGAGCGGACTGTAAAACAGTGCAAAGATACTGAATGCTCGGATTCCACGCTCGAGCGGAACTTCCCCCGCTCGAGCGGAAGTGCAAAATCTGGGAATTCCAGATTGCACCTCCAAGCCAAAACCCAGGTTCAAAAGCATCAAAACCGATCCTCTTGGGCTGAATTTCCAGAAAACACTTGTAAACATATAGAATAACACGGTTCAAAGCTCAATTTTGAGAAATCAAAGCCCAAGGGTGTTTAATTCAAACTCAATTTCAAACCAATTTCATGAACAATATGAACATGCAAACATGCATAAATTCAAATCATTTTGAAGCCCCAATTTGATGTTCTAAGGAGCCACTTGATCCCAAAACAAGTTGAAAACATGGACCATTACAAAATTATGAACATGCATGCACCATTTTACCATGAATTCAACTCGAAAACTCATTAATTCAAACATGCATGCATGAAGTGAGCTTCAATTCACCATTAATGAACCAATTCATGACTTAGCTCTACAATTAGACATGAACCATGCAAGAACAACTCAAAGACACAATTAAGAAGATGAATGATCTACCTTAGGTGTAGAATTAGGAGTGAGGGAGCTCAAATATGCAAATACACTTCAATTTCCTTCAAGTCTCTCAAGCCAATTCATAAACATGAACTCAATTCTCTCTTAAAGCTCTCATCTCTCTCTCTACTCGGTGGAACTCAAGGAAAAGGCTGATCAAATGTTGCTCCTAAGTGAAATCAAGTCTCAAGAAGGTCCAAGTAGTGGGCCACTAGAGTGGCATTTGTGTAATTACGGCAACCATTGCAATTTAACTCATTTTAATCTAATTTAATCATACCTAATCAGTTTTTTTTTATAATTACACCATAAAATCACATAAATTATGATGATCATGAAACATCAATCAATTCCCGGTTCGGCCGCCGATAAGGCCTTCAATTAGCAGTTTCAACATGGAACGTGAACAGATCAAATAAACAATTAAACAGATAGAATACAGATTAACACTCATACTCGGTCAATTCAGTTCCAGTTTTCAGTCAGTCAGTTCAGTACTTTAATCAGCTCAGTTTAACGGTAATCAGTGTTTATCGGTAATCTATCAGTCATTAATCGGTAAACAGTATGAGGGTTGTTACAGTCTCCCCTCCTTAGAAAGAGTTTAGTCCTCTAAACTCGAGTTACCATCGTTTTGGAAGAAAACAGGATTCAGTGGAAACAGTTCAGGATATCTTTTAGCCATGTCATCTTCCCTTTCCCAAGTGGCGTACACACCACCATGGTTTTGCCAGTCAACTTTCACTAGCGGGATCTCCTTGTTTATCAGTTTCTTGATCTGTCTGTTTACAATCTGTATAGGCCGTTCCTCGTAAGTGTAGTCATCACTCAACACTACCCGAGTAGGCTCAATTACATGGAAGGGATCCCGGAGATAATCTCTTAACATCAAAATGTGGAAAACATTATGCATGTGCTCCATTTCAGGAGGGAGCGCAACTTGATACGCCACCGGATTAATTTTCTCAATAATCTCATACGATCCGACGTATCTCGGTGCTAACTTGCCCTTGACTCCAAAATGAGTCTGGCCTTTCATCGGTGTCACTTTCACAAATACGTGATCACCCACTTTATACTCTCTGTCTCGTCTTCTGACATCAGCATAACTTTTCTGTCGGCTCTGTGCAGTTTTCATTCTCTGTTGTATCAGTTTCACTTTCTCAGTCGTTTCATAAACAATCTCGAGCCCAAGCAAAGACCCGTCTCCAACTTCTGCCCAGCAAATCGGAGATCTACATTTTCTGCCATACAATGCCTCGAAAGGCGCCATACCAATACTCGAATGGTAGCTGTTGTTGTAAGCGAATTCAACTAATGGCAGATGACTTTCCCAATCTCCCTGAAAATCAAGGACACACATTCTCAGTAAATCTTCCAGAGTTTGGATGGTCCTTTCTGACTGTCCATCTGTCTGAGGATGATAGGCACTACTCAGCCTCAATTCAGTACCCAATGCAGTCTGTAGACTTTGCCAAAATCTCGATGTAAACTTCGAATCCCTGTCAGAAACAATAGACACAGGCACTCCATGTAGTCTCACAATTTCATCAATATAGATAACAGCCAGTTTGTCCGCATTATAGATTGTCTTGACAGGTAAGAAGTGAGCAGATTTGGTTAGTCTATCAACAATAACCCAAATTGAATCCATACCTTTTCTGGAGCGAGGTAACCCAACGATAAAGTCCATCGTGATATGCTCCCATTTCCACTCTGGTATGGGTAGGGGTTGCAATAACCCGGCAGGTCGTTGATGTTCAGCTTTGACTTGTTGGCAATGAAGACATTTGGACACAAAGTCGGCAATTTCTTTCTTCATTCCCGGCCACCAGAAATTCTGTTTCAGATCTTGGTACATTTTCGTATTCCCCGGGTGGATAGACAATTTTGAATTGTGGCCCTCTTGCAGAACTCTTCTTTTCAGTTCAGTATCATTCGGTACACACAGTCTTTCTCGAAATTTCAGTACATTGTTCTCGAATTTGAAATCCGGTCTCGGCTTAGACTCTCTTTCTTCGATGATCTTTTTCAAGAAGTCATCCTATTGCTATTTCTCTTTAATTTCTTCTATCAAGGCTGGTCGAGCAGAAATAGCGGCTAGCATTCCACCTTGTTCTCTTAAAACAACTTCAATTTCAAATTTTTCAAGGTCACCAAGCAGCTCTTTCTGTCCGATGAGCAAACAAGCTAAGTTGGCAATTGACTTTCGGCTCAATGCATCGGCAACAGTATTGGCTTTTCCCGGACGATACAGAATCTGTAGGTCGTAGTCTTTGATCAGTTCTAGCCATCTGCGCTGTCTCATATTTAGTTCCTTCTGTGTGAAGAAATATTTTAAGCTCTTGTGGTCGGTGTATACTTCACATGTCACCCCGTACAGATAGTGACGCCAAATTTTCAGTGCAAATACTACGGCAGCAAGTTCCAGATCATGGGTCGGGTAGTTCTTTCCGTGCGGTCTCAACTGTCGGGAAGCATAAGCAATAACTCTCCCATTCTACATTAACACACACCCTAAACCCTTATGAGAAGCGTCACTAAATACAGTATAACCATCCGCACCTGAAGGTAAGGTAAGAACCGGTGCAGTCACTAATCGAGTTTTCAACTCCTGGAAAGCAGATTCTCTTTGGTCAGTCCAGTCAAATGATATCCCCTTTTGAGTCAGTTGAGTCAACGGTAAAGCAATTTTGGAGAAATCTCGGACAAATCTTCTGTAATATCCAGCCAATCCCAAAAAGCTTCGGACTTCAATCACGTTTGTTGGTCTAGGCCAGTTCACTACAGCTTCAATTTTCTGCGGATCAACAGAAATTCCATTTTTGCTAACAACATGCCCTAAAAACATAACATGGTCAAGCCAAAATTCACATTTAGACAGTTTAGCATACAGCTTCTGTTCTCTTAGGGTTTGCAGGGTAAGTCTCAGATGATGTTCATGTTGTTCTATACTCTTGGAGTACATCAATATGTCATCAATAAATACTACAATGAAGTCATCAAGGTATGGTTTAAAAATTCTGTTCATGAGGTCTATAAATGCAGTTGGTGCATTCGTGACTCCGAAAGGCATAACTAAAAATTCATAATGGCCATACCTCGTTCTAAAAGCAGTTTTATCAATGTCTTCCGGTTTAACCTTCAGTTGATGATACCCCGATCTGAGATCAATCTTAGAAAACACTTGTGCACCCTGTAACTGATCAAATAAATCATCAATGCGCGGTAATGGGTATTTATTTTTCACAGTTACCTTGTTCAATTCACGGTAATCAATGCACAGTCTCAGCGAGCCATCTTTCTTCTTTACAAACAAAACCGGTGCACCCCATGGCGAAGTATTGGGCCTGATAAACTTCTTGTCGAGCAGTTCTTGCAATTGCACTTTCAGCTCCTTCAATTCAGTTGGGGCCATTCTGTAAGGAGCTTTCGACATCGGCTGTGTACCCGGAATCACATCGACGGTAAATTCAATCTCTCTGTCAATCAAATTCCCTGGCAGATCATCTGGAAATACATCTGGGAATTCCCTGACTATAGGAATACAATTCACATCAGTTTTAACACTATCATCAGTAGACACAGTCAGCACAGAACACAGATATCCTTTACACCCCTTTCTAAGTAATTTAACGGCTTTCACTGACGAAATCAAATACGGAGGAGGTACTACTCCACTCCCATTAAACGCGAATTCAGGCAAACCAGGTGGGCGGAAAACAACTTGCTTGGTCACACAATCAATAGTGGCATGATATCTTTGTAACCAATCCATCCCCAATATTACATCAAAATGATCAATGTTCAATGGTAGTAAATCAATAAATAGATGCATATCCCCAACAATGATTTCACATGCGGGGTACCTATAAGCACATGTCATGGATCCTCCTACGGGTGATGATACGGCTAGCAGATAGTTCATGGGTTCTAAGGGTCTATTCAATTTCCGTGAGAAAGCATGCGATACATAAGAATGTGTAGACCCTGAATCAATCAATACATATGCATTTTGTGTACAAATAGAGAGGATACCTGACACAACGGTTTCAGTATTTTGCACGTCTCCCGGTACTAGGGCGAATACACAGCCCTGCCTCATGGGCTCCTTCCCGGTCGCTTTGGGGTTAGGCTTTGGTGCTACAGTTGACGCTGCTGCGCTTGGCGTAGCTTTGCTACTAACTTGCGGAGCAGAGGGACAGTCTCTAACCATGTGGCCCACTTTGCCACATCTATAACAGGCTCCGGATATTTTGTGACAAACCCCTTTGTGCTTGTTGCCACATACAGAGCAGGGTGGAATGAACCCACTCCCTTGACTAGGGTTAGTTGTCGACCCCATATTCTGTTTCTTGTTGGACGGGTTGTGCTTGCCTTTCTTGAATTTAAAACCCTGCCTCTTATTACGCCATTCCGACGTTGGTGTTTCAGTTTTCAGTGCTTCAATGTTTGACTCGGCCATCAATGCCCGGTCGAGAACACCCACAAAAGTCGGTAGTTTCAAAACATTTATTCGGTCAAGTATTGCAACATTAAGGCCACCCTCAAATTTTCTGGCCTTCTTGTAGTCAGTGTCCACCATGTGTGGTGCATATCTGGCAAGTTCAGTAAATTTTGTTTCATATTCCGCAACGGACATCGTATCCTGTCTCAGTTGTTCGAATTCAGTCACTTTCCTATCCCTGACACACTGTGGGAAGTACTTTTCAAAGAAGGACTCCTTGAACTGAGCCCAAGTCATAACAGCATTTGTATCGCGGATCAACATCCACCACCTTCTAGCTTTTTCCTGTAGGGTGAAGGTAGCTAACAATACTTTATTCACTTCGGAGCACGGAAACACTTCAAATAGTTTTTCTGTTTCCAGAACCCAAGCTTCAGCTTTTAACGGTTCAAGGCTTCCCTGAAAGGATGGCGGTTTCATTTTGCTGAACTTCTGGGTCAAAGCAATAATATCCCCATCATTCATATTCGCATTAGGTTCTGGCTGTATCGGAGGAGGAGGTGAGGGGCCGTTGGTTCTGTTGTTGTTCAAGTCTAGCAGTTATCAGTTCCATCATTCTTTCCATTCTTTCCATTCTTGCCTCAGTAGAGGAGGATTCAGGTTCATTTGCATTGTCCATTTCACTATAAGCAGTTATAACAGTTTTAAACATAAGCAATCATTTGTTTCACAGTTTAACACATTAGCAGATATTCAGTTTTAACATAACCACACGCTTTTCAAGGTCGTGAAATGCCCTAATCACTTTTCTAGGACACCCTATAGCTCATTTGGACACGTGTGTGCGGTATGACTCGTGGTTAAGTATCGCTCTGATACCACTCTGTCACGACCCAAACCCGGCCCTATGGGTTTAGCATCGTAACCGGCCAGTAATCCAAGATTACCGAAGGCCTGCAGAATAGTAACACAGTAAAACAGAGTACAGGGCCTGGCGGAAGCCAATACAGTAAATAAATAATGTCCATTGAGCTGTGACAGTCTGTTTGCCAAAAAGATTTTTCATGCATTCACATATACAAGCAGTACAGTCTATACAAAATTTACAGTTACACAGTACAGGGACCTAATCCCTTGGTAATAGTACAGTTAGCAGCTGATAGTCTATACCGTAGTCCAACAGTGTGGGGACAGACGGGGGAAAAACAAAACACCCCAAAGCCATAGCATGGCAACTCGGAACCTCGCAGTAAGGCACAAAGGCTGGCTTGACAAAACTGGAGTCTAACCCGCGCTCCTAGCTCCGATTTGGTGGCTGAGCACCTACATATATATATAAATAGTGAGCTAAAGCCCAGTGAATAACATAATGCGTAAAGAGGTTAAGAATGAAATGTCCTTACAGTAATGAAAACAGTTCATTAAACAATACTTCAGTCTTTCAGTCAGAACAGTTATTCAGTCATATGTGGTACATCCATTAGCATAGCAGTAAACAGTAGGTCTTAAAGACCAAATAGTAATGATGGCCATCAGTCAGTAAACAGTGGTGGTTCCGCGAGGGAACCGACAGAGATCTCTATAACAGTAGCAGTAACAGTATACAACAGTTGCTAAGGATGCCACAATACATTTCGGAATATAGGGCATACATTCAACAATTAACAATAAGTACTTCAGAAAACAGTTTCGTTAAACAGTCAAAAAACATTCTCAGTTGAACATATCTTTACACAATTGTTACTCACAGTGTTCGGGCTACGGTGTGCTAGAGCGTGTCTCCCCAGTCGCCAACCCTACACAGTTCACAGGTTGAACACACACTAAGCTGCACAGTTGGGAAATATCATAATTTAATCCCTAATGCCTCGGTGTGTTCTACATCTATATCCTCAACAATATGCCTTAAACTAGGCCTAAGAATGCCTAGAAAGGGATGAGGATGCAAAGATGTGATCAGAAAACAGTTTCGGAATTTTCAGAAAAACAGATTCCCGCTCGAGCACAGGTTTACCCGCTCGAGCGGACATGCAACAAAGGTACACGCTCGAGCGTCAACTTTCCCGCTCGAGCGTACTGTAAAACAGTGCAGAGATACTGGATGCTTGGATTCCACGCTCAAGCGGAACTTCCCCAGCTCGAGCGGAAGTGCAAAATCTGGGAATTCCAGATTGCACCTCCAAGCCAAAACCCAGGTTCAAAAGCATCAAAACCGATCCTCTTGGGCTGAATTTCCAGAAAACACTTGTAAACATATAGAATAACACGGTTCAAAGCTCAATTTTGAGAAATCAAAGCCCAAGGGTGTTTAATTCAAACTCAATTTCAAACCAATTTCATGAACAATATGAACATGCAAACATGCATGAATTCAAATCATTTTGAAGCCCCAATTTGATGTTCTAAGGAGCCACTTGATCCCAAAACAAGTTGAAAACATGGACCATTACAAAATTATGAACATGCATGCACCATTTTACCATGAATTCAACTCGAAAACTCATTAATTCAAACATGCATGCATGAAGTGAGCTTCAATTCACCATTAATGAACCAACTCATAACTTAGCTCTACAATTAGACATGAACCATGCAAGAACAACTCAAAGACACAATTAAGAAGATGAATGATCTACCTTAGGTGTAGAATTAAGAGTGAGGGAGCTCAAATATGCAAATACACTTCAATTTCCTTCAAGTCTCTCAAGCCAATTCACAAACATGAACTCAATTCTCTCTTAAAGCTCTCATCTCTCTCTCTACTCGGTGGAACTCAAGGAAAAGGCTGATCAAATGTTGCTCCTAAGTGAAATCAAGTCTCAAGAAGGTCTAAGTAGTGGGCCACTATAGTGGCATTTGTGTAATTACGGCAACCATTGCAATTTAACTCATTTTAATCTAATTTAATCATACCTAATCAGTTTTTTTTGATAATTACACCATAAAATCACATAAATTATGATGATCATGAAACATCAATCAATTCCCGGTTCGGCCGCCAATAAGGCCTTCAATTAGCAGTTTCAACATGGAACGTGAACAGATCAAATAAACAATTAAACAGATAGAATACAGATTAACACTCATACTCGGTCAATTCAGTTCCAGTTTTCAGTCAGTCCGTTCAGTACTTTAATCAGCTCAGTTTAACGGTAATCAGTGTTTATCGGTAATCTATCAGTCATTAATCGATAAACAGTATGAGGGTTGTTACATTCCGTTAGAGGCTTGAACTCCATCAAGTGCTCGATCTGTCGATCCAGATCCGCGTGCGAAGGCATTCTCTCTCTCTCTCTCTCTCTCTCTCTCCGATTTGAAACACCGATCGATCGGGAGAATATTGATAGTTCATCTTTTGACCTTTCTGATTCTGGCTTTCCTCCAGTTTCTGCAACACAGGTGCGTAAGTTGCCCACAAGTGGCCAGTCTAAGCTAAAGGTAGAAGATGTTCATACTGCAAACAAGTCTTTGGTAGAAAAATACGATCTGCTCTAGATTTTGATGAAGCGAAGTACAAATTTCTCTGGAGTCCATGAAAGGCTAAGGAAATTTCTCTGGCAGTGTCCATGAAAGGCTAAGGAGGCAGAGAAATTTTGAATTTCTCTAGACCATTTTTCTCTGGACCAATTTTCTCTGGATTGATATTGAGGGACCTTAGACATCATGAAAATATTTGATGTCCTTTATACTATAAAATCATAATATCAGGGACCTTAAAAAAATACCCCTAAATAAAAATACTTATTATTGTGGGTTTTAATTGTAAGAAGGGTTTAAGTTGTCTATAGTCCTCTATGTTAATCGGACTAGTCCGTCTAGACCTATGGGTCCACTATGGATATTATTTTAGTGATTCAGCCATTATTTGACATAAATTAAATAAGTGTAGTTATTTAAATCATATCATTTCTTTACTTTTTTACATATCTTTTCGTAAAAAATTTAAAAATATACTTATTTAAATCATCCAAACAATTCCTCAATCCGTTGATCTTTTAAGTCCCGTTGCGTAACTCTATTTGGCATGTGAGTTAGGGCTAAATTAGTCAATAAAAAGATAAAATAATTTAATTTAGTTAAGAAGGCAAAATGCCACATTTAAACCATATTTATTTCACTTTTTCTCTCACAATCATCAAATCAATTACAAAAAAAAAAAATCAAAAAATTATCCCAAATAATTTTTTTTTTATCCAGACTAAAATAATTAAAAAATAAAAAAGTAAGGCTAAAAAAGTTTATTTCAAACGGTGCCTAAATTATTCATTAAAAAAAAAAATCAAATTGATAAGATAATTGTACTAACATGATTTTAGTCACATGTATTTAAAAAAGAAAAAAAAAAGATAATAAATATAATTTTTAAAACATATCGTTTGTTCTTATAATTAAATCATGTATATAATTATTGAATTAATTTAATTTTTTTTTGTAAGAATAACTTACACGCAGAAATTTAAAAAATTAACAGATCACATTATCAATAGGACCAGTATTAGACCCATGAGCCTAATCTGTACTGTCCAAAGTTGATTTTCCATTTCACAAAATGGCTCCATGACCATATCTATGCAAGTCTTTACATGTTAAGTTTTCTATCTCAGTCTATTGCTCTAATAATTATTGATACTTGACCTTAAATTGGTTCTTGTAATTCATATAGAATCCACACCCTACTGCATTAAAATGTTTCAGGGGGATGATGAGCACTGCTAACAGGAAGAGGATCTTGTGTTTTTGGATTATGACGGCACCCTCTTACCAATTGTAGTTGATCCTGACCATGCTTCTGGTAATCATTATTATACAATAATTTTAGGTATTTAACAAAAAAATTAAAATTTTATCCAAAAAAACTATTTATCTTTAAGATTTAATCTTATATAGTGATCTACACTTTGGTTGAATCTGAACAAAATAGTATTTTTGAGTAACATTCTAAATTTTTTTTGGATAAATTACTCTGACAGTCTCTATACTATGGTCATTATGTCATTTTAGTACTTATAATTTCAATTGATTTGATTTTGATCATAAGTTTATGATTTTGTATTAATTTAGTCTAATTGATTACTTTTGCTAGTGTTTTCTTTAATGAAAAATGAACATGTGAACAACGTGTGTTGTGTTTTTTACCGGCAAAATTATAAACTTAAAAAGTCAAAAATGAAAATATATAAAGCAAAATGCAGGACAACAGTTTTTTTCTTTTTTCTTCTCCTAATTGTGAAAAAAATATTTGGGCTCCATTTAGTAAAATTATGTCAAAGAAGCAATTATGTTTTTTCAAGCCCAATTTATTTTGAGTCTAATTTTTGGCTTCACATGTATAGGTCCTAATGGGACAACCGAAGGCCTGATATTAGTTGCCACAATTCTATATTGTTTGTGGCCTTTTCTTAGATGGGCTCAAGCAGCCAGAATTCACACACAAAAATAAATAAATAAATAAATAAACTGAATTAAGTTTAAGCTTGTTTGATTTGAAGAACATTTTGACACAGCAAAAAAAAAAATTAATAATAATAAAAATAAATAAACATTATGCAAATCAAGCAAATGATTTTATTAATTTATTATTGAGCATTGCGTCAATTTCTCTTACTATAATTTTACTTCATACATGAATTTATTACTGTGAAAGAAATTGACCAGTTGATAAATTGATCACCAAACTTGTACATAATTGCTAAAAAAGAATTGAAATCAAATATCTTCATCTTTTTCCTTCTTCTTTTTTTTTTTTTCATTGTGTTTTTCTTTTCTTTTTTCCAAAGTGAAGGATGGAATATAAATTATTAAACGGAATCTTCAAAACTCATTTGGCTTATTGTTTGTTTGTCAAGATAAGAACCAGGAATGGGCAACAAAAGCCTTCAAACCTACTTTTTGCTCTTTAGAGAGAATCAAAACAACTATGAATTGAAAGGACAATAAGACATGTATCTGTGTGCATGTGTGGTATAAATATGAGGGAAACTCTATGGCAGGGGTCCCTATCATATGCACTCTATTATGTATTTTTGTGATTTATATTATATATTTTTATGATAAATGTTATATAATATTTTAATAAAATTATGCCAATTTATCATTCAAAAATGAAATTATACATTTTAGGATAATATTATCATAAAAATATATAATATATATTATAAAAATATATAACAAGAGTACATATATAATACACATATTGAGAGGTGTGTACATAGCATTACCCTAAATATGATAGTGAAGGTTGTCTATATAGGGGGTGTTTGGTGGGACTTTTTTGAGCCAGCTTATGGCTTCTGGCTTTTAAAAAATTATTTTGAACTATTTGGTTAAACTTATTTCAAATAGTTTCTGATTCTAACAACTTATTTTAAGTCAAAAAAGTTGATTCTGAGAAGCTGCTCACCCTTTGTTTCTGATTATCAGCTTCTGTTGTGGACATATTAATTCACGGTTATACTCTTAGATTTTTTTATTTTTTATTTTTTTAAAAATAGAAAAATACCCAAATGGATTATAAAATATTATTATTATTTTTTATGAAAAATGTAGACAAATAGCGAATAATAAAAAATAAAAATTAATTAAAAAAGTTACTTCATAGCTTATTTAACAAACACTACTCAGCAACTTAAATCTATAATCCAAGAGATATACCAAACAGATTAACAGTTTCTGGTTAAAGTCATAATCTATAATCTGTTAAGTTATAATCTATAATCTATTTTAACAGTTACACCAAACGGCACCATAGTACCTTGATTCTTTAAATTCTGTTTTTTTTTGGGGGGGGGGGGGGGGGGGGGGTGTTGGTTTGAAATTTTCACTTAACACCTAGGTAGAAACTGTTGTGGCTTTAAATTCAAAGAATATATATAGATTCAGAATATATATAGATTCTCTTTAGATAAATATTTGTGGACTTCACATTCCTTGCTCTTTAGTTCTTAGGAAATATTCTACTAGAGGGACTTTTGGAAATCTTTCTCTAGCTATGAGGGTACATTGTTAAGATATTCTTCATTCAGTAGTTTTTTTTTTTTCTTTTTTTCTTTTTTTCAGTCATTCAATTTATTTTTAAAAAAAAAACTTAGGATAACTAACTTGTATAATTGAAAAATATTCTAATTAATACCACTTAGAATAATGAAATATTTGTAAGTTTGAGTGTGGGTCACCCTCCACCACCCAAAGTAACACATATACAAAGAAAAAAGGAAGATAGTGTTTTTACTTTTTCCTTTTTAATTTTTCAAATAACAGAAATTTATTGTTTTTAAACCAAGACAATTAGTTAACATTAGTAAATTGTGTTGTATGTCTCTTTCACTATGAATCTTTGGAAAGTAGAAAAAATCCAAAATAAAAATTGTGATATTAACATAACTGATATCTTGGATCCAGTGATAATATGATCGAAGTTATTGTGAAGATCGGAGTTATTGTGCACTGAATGGAATGGTTCAAATCCAATCAATTATCAAAAAGTTGTTTGGAATTTTATACATTATTGCTTGTATTTTTATGAGCAATAACCTCATTAAGCCTCTGTTTGGCAAGATGATTTTCAGGCTTTTTTGGCTATTTTAGCCACAAAAAACAAAATAGGCTATTTTAGCCATAACAAACAAAACATCACATCCAACCCATAATCATTACATTCTTCTCTCACAAAAAAAGCCAAAAAAGCCAAAAAGCCAAAAAGCCCTTCCCAAACCAAGCTTTTTAGCCCAGGCTAAAATAGCCAAAAAAGCCAAAAAGCCAAAAAGCCAAAAAGCCAACCCACTTCCCAAACGGAGGTTTTAAGTAGTTCATTTTAGAAAATCTTCTATGATGCCAATCCTAGTGGATTGACAATACCTCAATTATAATAATCTTCTCAATTTTTTTTTATTGTTGGTTCCAAAATGATGATTAATATATATAACATACAGTTTTCAAAGATCACACTATGCCATTAATCACATTTATTTAACCCTTAGTGATGCTATCTTGGTGGGTTTATGACTGTCCAAAATGATTCTTTGTTGAATTAATTATGATATCATCAATTAACAATCCTAATCAAAGCAATAAAAATAAAATTGATGCTCTATGCTTAGCATCCATATTTCCAATGACATTTCTGTCTCCTTCTCAACACAAAGAATCAAAGATATTTTGGTTTGTGATGTGATGATATCATTACAATACTGCTATTTAATTAGGAAAATGACATTTCAATGGAACGTTTTAAAATAATTATATTATACATGAAAATTTTTAGGTGTATACAAAAGATTTGCACCTTACAGAGGATAAGGCTTACACTATACATATAGGATAGACTTACATTCTCATGAAAGATTTTTTATCACTGTCCAATTGATTTATGATTTCCCCTTTTAAGGTGTGATGCTTCTATTATTGTACTCTCTTGATTTTAAAAATGAGTCCTACCCTCTTTGGTATTGTTTCTATTTTTTTTTTTTTTTTAAGAAACACAAAATTAGAATTATTTGATACATTATTCTTGTAAAAAAAATTATGAAAACGAACTACTTTTCGGAACTACTAAAGAGTTGTTTTAAAAATATTTAAAAGTTATTTTCTCACAAAAATAAAGGGTAAATTATAATGACCATCTTTGAGGTTTAGAAAAATTATAACAAGTCTTTCAAGTTTAGCATAATCACACTTATCTTTCTTTTAGTAAGGTTTAAATAATTAGAATTACTACTGATGGTATGTAGACATATGAGAAAGAGTAAAATATATATTTTAGTATAAAAAAAGTGACAATACTTTTTCTAGTTATACTACTAACGAATTATTGATAAAAAAAAATATTAAGCACTATATAAAGTAAAATAGTAAAAGAGTCTAATGAAATTATGATAAATTTGTGGAATATTGAATTATTTTTTCATACTTCAAAATAGATTAATGTAATTTATCCAAAACAAATATAATAGATAATTTTCAAAATTTGCATTAGTTTTTTAATTATTAAATAAATAAAAGGTGAAATTTTAACTTAGTGTGACAAATAAAAAAATCATAAAAATATATGAGATGCAAATAATTATGTGATGAGGTGCAAGTACAAGGCTGCTAAAGTACAAGGCTGTTAGGGTACAAGTGTGACTTACACCCTTTTATATTTGTGTAAAAAATAATTTTCTATTCCAATAAGATGTAAGAGCATCTTCAATGGCAAGCCATTGGAACTGCTATTACCATAATTGGCAACTGCAGCGGAAAAGTGTGCTCCAATGCCAATAAATAGCAGCTGCCAAATTTGAAAAATACCTAAATTTGTGTCAATAAAGAAGAAAAGCAACTATTTTTCTCCCCTAATTCAGTTTTTGTTCATCTTCTCAGACCATTTCAGCAAGCGCACAGAGGAAGAAATGTCGAAATTGATTCACCGGACGTACAGAAGTAGAAACGTAGACCAATTTCTACGTCCGGTGAATCAATTTCTGTGTTTCTTCCTATGTGTGTCTACTGAAATGATCTGAGAATATGAACAAAAACTGGAAAGAAAGATGATTAAGATTTACCAAAATGATAAATGACTATTGAAACATTATTATTATAATTTGCTAATTTACTATTATTTATTGTCAAATTATAACAATAACAATATAATAATAGGACAATGGTAGAGGGCTACAATTTTTGTGGCTCAAATGGCTCAAAACTATCAAAACGACGTCGTTTTGAGCACAAAACATGCCAAAACGATGTCGTTTTGATAATTTTAAGTCATTTAAACCACAAAAATTATGACCCTCAAACATTATTCATAATAACAACATTTATAATTGAAGATCACCCTAAATCAAAACAGACCAAGCATGTCAAGCTAAAAAGGAAGCTATAGCTGCAAAGGCTACAACCCTGCCAGGCTGCCACTATAGGCACTGCCTAACTCATTGGCGAAATATCAAATCAATGTGATAGTAAAAAATTACTACATTTTTATAACAACAATGATTCATCCCATTAAAAATATCACCACTAATAGTATTAATGCATTAAAAAAGTAAAAAAAAAAAAAAATACAACTCCAAGACCAAAATATCACATCATTAATGGCGAGACCCACTGCCACCTAATTAGTGGGAGCACTAATTAGTGCTCCCAAGCATTTTTCTTTTTATAATGGTGTAATTTTATTATGTATACAGTGGAAATTCTTCATATATATATATATAGTATAAATTTTTATTATGTGTCAGAATTATATTACAAAATTTTTTATCTTTATTATAATAATTTTTCTACAGTTACATTTATTTGCAATTTCCCCTAATTTATTAGTGCCTAATCTACTCTCCACACTCCATTGACACTGTTTGGTGTAATTTTTTTATATATTAAAAGTCAATAATAAAAAAATAAAAATAAAATTATCACTTTCATAACTTCTTGATAATTAATATTTAAAAAAATTATCAATTATAAAGAAAAATTTATTGATATGAATCAAGAAAGTGCAACGGTTATGTTGTAATTACATTAAAAAAAAAAAAAACCAAAGTTAAATTATACCAAAGCATTCATTATAAAAAAAAAAATAGTGGATCTCATTTGTTTTAAAATTTATTTGAATTATTTTTTTTTCATAAATTGTAATAAAAAAAATTATACCAAAACATTCATTTTTTTAAAAAAAAAAAACACCCATTAACAATGTATCAAACAAGTCCAATGTGCAACAAAAGGGTGGCATTGGTAATCTTTTTTGGGGACTTGAACTTGCTCAATAATGCAAGTATACGTATTTGTATATATGCACATACAAGAACTATATATAGATAATAGGGGAAATATCACATCAGTAAATTTCTGTAAAATTAATTATAGATTAATAATTTTTTTTTATAAATACTAATAATTAAAATTATTATTATTATTTTTTTTTGAAGTTACCACCTAGATAATATGAGTAATTAATATTTTGAAGTATTATATAACATTATAGGAGATTTATTAAAAAATTATTTTTCAAGTGTTTGTATCTCAATTAGTGCATAAGATAGTCTTGTATTTTAATAAGTCTGATTATTTGGACATTTGATCTACTAAATCTTAATTCTCATATCTAAGGTATTTTATGAACATTTCTATCATTACAAATATTTTTTAAACGGTTAGCAATTTGGTGATGTGGAATATTCATATTTTATAATGTGAATATTCACATTTATGTGTGAACATTCATATTGACATGTTAACATTCATATTGATGGTGAGAATATTTACATTGACGATATAAACATTTACATCACAGAACATTCACACTGTAAATGTGAATATTATTATTATAGATATTTTGGTAACTATGTCACTCATAAGACTAACTGAAACAAAAAAAAAAATGTGAATTAAATGGAACATAAATAGGTGAAAAAAGGATTTATGGAAAAGTACCCCTAACACTATTTATGTGATATGTTATATAATGATATGTTGACTTATTTTTATTAGGTATATGTAAGAAACAAATGATAACTCACTTAATATTGTAATTTTTTAGAGGAAATTACTGAAAAGTCCATTCTAAAAAGGGTGTATTAAGGCATTAAGTTTAATGAAAAAAATTTTGGTGTTGAAAGGTCCACCATTTATAAAATAATTTGGTGAGAGGTCCTATTATTAGTTTTAGTGGATATTTTGTTTTCAACTTTATTCATTAATTTATTTGTTGACTTTTTTTTTTTTTTTTGTTGATGTTCGTTGACTAGCTGTTCAATTTTATTTTTTCTATCAGTTCAAAATTTTTCTTATTTGTTTAATTTTTTTTTCTTACATGTTCAATTTTTTTTCCCTTTATCTATTTAATTTTTTCACTTATCTATTCAAAACTATATGTTCAATTTTTTATTTGTTTAAATTTTTTTATCTATTCAAATTTTAAGCATATTTTATTATTTGTTCAAAATTTTCTTCTATTTATTTCTCTCATCCTTATTTGTTCAACACAAAAATAAAAAACAAAAATAAAAAAATTATCTATTTGATTTTGATCGTCATAATCATCATCATCATCATCATCATCATCATCAACAACAACAATAACAACACCACTACCACTACCACCATCACCACCACCACCACCCCTATCTGTTGCAATACCAAGCCAATCCAAACCCTATTTGTTCAAAAAAAATTTCTATCTGTTAAAATCTCTCTTCCCTCTCTCCATCTCTCTCTCTTTGTTACAGTCTATTTCATCATCATCTTCATCAACAACAACTACAAAAAGAAAAAAAAAAATTGAACAGATCTCAGATCTTCATCATTATCTACATCAGCAACAACTACAAAAAATCAAAATCAAAATCAAAATTGAACAGATCTCAAATTTGAGAAATACACCATTGAACAAGAACTAGAAAAAAAAAATGATGATTGTGGGGACATAATTTTTGAGTGACAGCACGTGGCCGAGGTGGCACCGAAGTGTCAGCCGAGGTGCCACGTGTCCTGGACATGATGCCGAGGTAATCTCGGCTAGGACAAGGTCATCTGCGACAATACCGAAATCCGGGATAAGCGAATAAGGGACAAGAGTCCTAGAATAAGAGAAGACTTCAGTCTGGATAAAGATAAAACTCTTAAAGAGTTTATCTCAATCCTACTGGGAGTCCAAGATTAGTAATCCAGAGTCCATTGAAGTTAGGCTTCTATTAGGACTAGGTTTGTGTTGGCTATAAAAGGGAGGCACCCTCGTGGGTCTAAGGTATGCTTTTTATGCTCTGTCTAGTGACTTAAGCACTATTGGTTATCTTTGAGAGATATTTTACTGACTTGATCGTCAGAATGCCCCCAGGTGGACGAACCACTGCGAGATTCTTATATTTCTGTGACAAGTTGTTCGGACTTAATCTATTCTGTCAGTGCTCTCCAGCTGAGTTCCCCCTTTTGGTTATGTGATCGGAAATCAACACCCACAATTTGGCGCCGTCTGTGGGAACTGAAAAAGAATAGATGGCCAACAACAAGCAGGGAGAAAAGATTGAGGATGACATCTCGGATTTCAGATCCCGGATCCTAGATCCTAGAAGACAAGATCTCGACCTAGATGAGTAGGTTTGAGAAGACAATAACTCAACCTAAATGAGCAGATCCAAGATTCTAGAAGACAAGATCTTGACCTAGATGATTAGATCCAAGAAAAGAAAAGCTCAATCTAAGTGAGCAGATCCCAGATCCCAAAAGACAAAGAGGAAACACACAAGATCAGATTGAAGTCGGCCAGGTTCTGTCCATCGGCAAAAGGCCATCTATATAGAAGGACTTTTACTAGGCCTGCATTGCGATGTGTACATCATTCCCAAGTTGAAGACTTTTTATACGAGATTCACAAAAGAGTATGTGGGAGCCATGCAGGGGGCAGATCCCTTGCCCACAGAGCTATATAACAGAGATTCTGGTGGCCCTACATGCAAAATGATGTCGAAGTCTATATAAAGAAGTGTGAAAATATTGTTAGAATCCATGATTGTGCGATAAGACTGAATAGTCTTATGACGATGTTCCTATAGTGAACATGACGGATAACTTAGACTTATTATATGACAAAGTTTCTACTTGCATATAATAGAGTTAAACTAAGTTGGCAATATTTCTGATTGAAACATGATGAATACCTTAGCCTTATTATATGGCAGAGTTTCTACTTACATATAATAGAGTTGAACTAAGTTGGTGATGTTTTTGATTGAAACATGACGAATAACTTAGACTTATTATATGGCAGAGTTTCTACTTGCATATAATAGAGTTGAACTAAGTTGGCGATGTTTCCGATTGAAACATGACAAATAACTTAGACTTATTATATGACAGAGTGTCTACTTGCATATAATAGAGTTGAACTAAGTTTATGATATTTTTGATTGAAACATAACGAATAACTTAGACTTATTATATGGCAAAGTTTCTACTTGCATATAATAAAGTTGAACTAAGTTGGCGATGTTTCTGATTGAAACATGACAAATAACTTAGACTTATTATATGGCAGAGTTCCAACTTGCATATAATAGAGTTGAACTAAATTGAATCAACTTGAACTTGCCATGTCGGCAGAGTCAAACACAGATTGGAACTAAGTACATGTCAATCAGATTAACAAAGAGACCAGGGTTGGAAACCTCGGCCACTCTTTGTTTAAATCTGACCTCGGCAACAAGGTCAAAGCCCCATGCTTAATGAGAATCCAAGTGGAACTTAGGTTCACATTAGGGGGCAGAGAGCTGGAGAATGATACTTGAGAATTGGAATTTACAAGCTAAAGTTGGTTTAACACTTGTTGAAATTTTAAGAAAAATTTACAAGTTAAAGTTAAGCCGAGATTATGTCAAAGGAAGTTGGTTTAATACTTGTTGAAATTTTAAGAAAAATTTACAAGTTGAAGTTAACCTAAGATTATGTTGCAATAATAGAAGACAGAGGTCTTGAGTGAGGTGGCAAGTTGTAAGTAACACATAATATTTTCAAGTGTTAGGACAAAACTGAGATAAACTGTTAGTGGGTATAGCCGAAGTACTCCACACCGAGAAGATTACACAGTTAAGATGTACGTTGAAGACATGTAAATTATTCTAAGTATAGAATCATACATGACAGTAAAAGGAAGACAAACATGCAATCACATTGAAAGAAGAAAGTTATACTTGCATTGCGAAGGAGTGGCCATGCTGGATCGCCTAGAAGAAATGGACAAGACAAAAAGTTAGAAAACTTTTCTAAGTACAGAAAAATAGAGAATGAAAAGCACTAAATTTTAGGGGCTTACTTGCATGAAGTGCTGCAACATTAGAGCGAAGTTCTCATACTCGCTCATCTCGGCGTTGCGATTGAGATCTTAGGGGAGGAGCAGCGTGGTAGAGAGGGCAACGTCGACTTCAATATCATCGGCGCTATCGCTAGCTCTAACCGACTTGTCCTCGATTGTAATGGGGGGAGCCTATGGGGCATTAGATTTCATAGAGCTCGAGGTTGTTGCTGATTCAAACCTCGATCTCTTTGACCTGGTTGATTCATAGGGTGCGGCCTCGGCGGGCCTCTTTTCAGCGGCAGAGGCACTTTTTTCCGCCTCAGCTATTTTGGAGATCGGCAAGATGTCCTTAATATCGATCTGAGTCACCGTTACCTTGGGTTGGGCTTTCTTCAACCTTTTTGGTTTCAACTTTGGCTGAGGCTGGGATAGTGCTGCATGTGCATTGACAGTGTCAAAGATGTCGGCCAGAAGATCGTCTGCAACTGCTTTCTTGCGACCCATCTCGGCAGCGATTGCAGTTCGGTGTTGGCATTTGCTTTGAGACAGAGAGATCAGATGCGGAGTCGAGGTTGATGGTTGCTCAGCTAGATCGGTAGTTGATCCCTGATCTGGTCGAAGCGATAAAGTTTGTGCAGGTGTGTAAGGCCAAGAATAGTGGCAAAAATCAACAAATATGTAAGCAGTATACTCAAGAATGGATTGGGCAAAAACAGAATTATGAAACAAACATGCTCATTACATGGTGGAAATCGAGATACAAATTAAATGATTAAGGACATGAGCAAGTTTGGAAAGGCAGCAAGTAAAGAAGTAGAGTTCTTTGAAGTAGAACAAGAAATTAAAACAAGGAGGAACAGTAACTCACCGAAGAAAATGAAGCCAGTGTTGAGTACGCCGGAGTCAGATGATGACAACGACCGGAAAAGATCAACAAAGGCTTTGCCGGAAGGGAAGAGTGGAAGTGGTTGCAGAGCTTGTGAGCTTGAAAACAATGGCAGATTTGGGAGAGTAGAGAGAGAGAGAGTTAGCATGAAGTTGAGGATGCAAAAGTGAACAGACGGAGAGAGAGAAGTGGTTTTGATCAAAACCTCGAAATGGCAGCAAAATTGTAATCAATGTGCCTAGGGCGACGTACTTGTCAAGCGGCACACGCAGACGCAAGGCAACCTAGAGGCACATGTCAAGTACGAACCATTGAGGGAAAGACGCGTGGCTAAAACCGTTGAGTTGCTGTGCGTGACAACTCATACGCGTAAAGAAACTCTTGGAGTTCTTGATTTAATGAAGGAGGACCTCGGCTAGGAGGATAATCTCGGCTAAATAATTTGAACCGACTTGGTTATTTGTTCTAAGGCGTTGATGAAAACAGATTACAGGTCTTGGTCATATGGGGCCAACGAATGATGACCTCGGTAATGAAGGATAAAGCGAGCTTAGCCGACGTGCAAGTGGAATAAATGATATAGGTTCCATCACCTCAGAATGCCGAGGTAATAGAACCTGAGGGGTAGTTGTGGGGACATAATTTTTTAATGACAGCACGTGGCCGAGGTGGTACCGAAGTGTCAACCGAGGTGCCACATGTCCTGGACATGATGCCGAGGTAATCTCGGCTAGAACGAGGTCATCTACGAGAATACCGGAATCCGGGATAAGTGAATAAGGGACAAGAGTCCTAGAATGAGAGAAGACTTCAGTTTGGATAAAGATAAGACTCTTAGAGAGTTTATCTCAATCCTACTGGGAGTCCAAGATTAGAAGTAATCTAGTGTCCATTGAAGCTAGGCTTCTCTTGAGATTAGGTTTGTGTTGGCTATAAAAGAGAGGCACCCTCATGAGTTTAAGATATGTTTTTTATGCTCTGTCTAGTGAGTTAAGCACTATTGGTTATCTTTGAGAGATATTTTACTGACTTGATCGTCAGAGTGCCCCCGGGTGGACGAACCACCGCGGGATTCTTATATTTCTGTGACAGGTTGTTCAGCTTAATCTATTCTGCCAGTGCTCTCCAGCTGAGTTCCTCATTTTGGTTGTGTGATCGGAAATCAACACCCACAATGATGAAATATGATGATGCCTTACAAATATCAACACTTACTGTACATATACATATACATACATAGAAATAGAGAGTACAGATTCATCATAGAGAGACATTAGCACAGATTCATCATAGAGAAACATAGAGCACAAATTCTTTCTCTTCCCACGACAGCCGCATGTCGTCTCGATGAGTTGTCATAGATAAGAAACAACAAATCAGCAAGAGAGAGAGAGAGTAAGAGAGATAACACTTTCGAATGAGAGCGAATAGAGAGAATGATGGGGGCGTGGAACACTTTTTTGACTTCGATGGTTCTGCAGATGTCGACGGCAAAGGAATCTGTATGGCGGAGGGCGATTGAGTGATCGCATCTTGGATCTTCAATCTCAGATCTTGGATCTGAGTGATGGCGTTGTTGATCTTGTGCGCTCCACCGTGGTTGAGATCCTCTTTTTTCAGATAAATTTTCAGTCCACTGGGAGGAGGGCTCTGCCGTGAGGTGGTGGATGGATCCGACGAATAAGACGCGATCAGAGCTGAAAAACTAGTGGTCCGCCGTGCATTGTCAGAGGACGGTAGATGAGTGATCATGGTACTACTGATTGCTCAAGGGTGGCACTGCTTGCTCCTCCCACGGGCGATGATCTAAGGTTCAGTAATGGTGTGGGTAGGAGGAGATTTAGGGTTTGGTGCATGAGGATAGAGAAGAGAAGATGAAAGGAGAGGATTTGGTTGAAATGAGATTTCAATAGATAATATGTTGAATATGTGGAGACAAAGGCAAGCGTATGTATGTAGAATGGGCAGATTGGTTTTTTTTGTAAAATTATATTTTTATGGATAAAATAATTTAGCGCGTGCATTATTAGACAAAAAAAAGTTCAAAATTAAACTTTTTAGAGTGAACGTCTAATTTTTTTTTATTGATTGAGAGTATTATATAAATAATAATAGATGGTACTTTATAAATATCTATATAGATATGGTAGGTTCTTGAATGACATGTTGGCAAGCTAATAATCGAAGACATATGTACTCTCAATTTCCAGCTCCCATAAATTTCACTTTTTGTAGTATATGGTACACGTGTATATATAATTCTCTTCCAACATTATTAGAATGCAGAGGTGTCGAGTGCTGAGAAGTTCGTGCTCTCTGATATCCATTCGAATTTTGTTGGACAAAAGCATAATAATATAAATGTGTCTGCTTACGGATAAAGTGTTTTATGGAATAGATATGTCACGTTGCGTAAATGTTATGATATTACTTTTTTATTTATTAATTGGTATTTAATAAAAAGTAAAATTAAAATTTATTGTGACTGAATACTCAACATTTTAAATCAAATAAAAAGTGATTTTTCAAATTTTATTTTAATCACATATTAATTAATAAATAAAAAGGTGAAGCTGCAGAAGCTGCCATTTAATTCCCACCATGTCTGCAAATTAGGGGTGCAACTCGGGCGGGCTCAACCCGAGCAACCCGAGCCCAGCCCGAGTTTTTTTAGGGCTTGGGCAACTATATCTTGTAATCTGGACGGGCTTGTGCAAATTTTTGATGC
The DNA here is from genome assembly GCF_055761805.1 of Camellia sinensis. NCBI lineage: Eukaryota > Viridiplantae > Streptophyta > Magnoliopsida > Ericales > Theaceae > Camellia > Camellia sinensis. The sequence goes on from NC_138968.1 coordinate 17,917,622, forward strand.
CCGAATTGCAATTCGGGCCGGGCTTGGGCAGAACCAATTGCCAACCCGAGCAACCCGAACCCGAATTGAATTTAATATATTATATAAATTATATAATAAATTATATAATATATATATAATTTAATAAATTATATAATATATATAAATTAAGTAAAAGAGTTAGTCTTAATTTTTATTTTTTATTTTTTTTTGGTTAGTCTTCTACCATTAGATTAGCATCTTTTATGCCTACCCTTAGATCTACCTACAGGTTTCTGGACTCGGGCAATTCGGGCAATTCGGGCTAACCCGAGTTCAAAATACAAAGCTCGGGCCGGGCTTGGGCAGCAATGCTCGGGTTCATGGTCGGGCTTGGGCGGGCTTGGGCACTGCCAAATACAATTCGGGTCGGGCTTGGGCAGACCCCCAACCCGACTGAACCCGCCCGAGTTGCACCCCTACTGCAAATTGCTTTACCTTTAGGCCCCGTTTGTTTTCCTCTTTCACAGTCCGGAGTGGACTGTAAATGATGAACAGTGTACATATCTTCTGTTTATTTTGGCAATGTTACACCGGAGTCGTAGTCCGAACGGACTATGAATCCTCTCAAACCAACGGATTAACAATCCCCCCTGGGACTTGGTATTGAAAAAAGAAGCCCTTGGAATTACAATGTAAATGACTATACTATCCACCATATCATCAAACAGAGAAAACAGATCCCTCCTCCAAATCTTTATCCACACTCAAAAAATTCAAAAAAGATCATGAAACAGAAATAATTTTTTTTGAAAAAACTTCCAAAACAGATCATCAAACAAAAAACAATTCAACTGTTTTAAATTTTTTTGAACAAATTTCCAAAATTACAAATATAAAAAAATAGAAATAGATTAATTATATGATTTTAATTATAATAATAATAATGGTTTCTTTAATAATAATAATACTAATAATAAATAGATTAATAGTTGAATTTTTTATTATTTTTAATTATATGATTTTAATTATAATTTTTGAATAGTTTAATTGGGTAATGTATTTATTAGTTGGTATAAGCTTAAATTTAATACTAATTTTTGTAATTTTACATGATTAATCCCATTTCTATCTCTCAAAACAAACATGAACTATTACTAGGCCACTGGTTATCAAACAAACATATTTTTCTTAATTCCCTCACTAACAGACTCTTCACTATTAATCCCCTTACTATGAATCACCTCCATTCTACCTCTAAAAACAAACGGGGCCTTAGTTCTTAGACCACCAATTAGTTATCAATTGAAGAATTATTAGATAGTACTCAAATGCTATGTGAAAGCGTTCGAAACAAATGAGAAATTACAAAATATAGTAAGTGGGTGATCACTTATTGATTAAAGTATTACGTAAATAATGTTATATAATATTTTGAGATTATTGAATAATTATTTGTTATTAACTTTGATTATATGAAAATTGTGTGGTGCTTACTTTTAAAATTTTCGTTTTTATGATAGAAATTTTGAAGAAAAAATGAGAATTTCATCACTATATATGCAATTTTTTTTTTTTGTTAAAATTCAAGTATTTGATTTGTTAGAAATCATAAAAGTTGATAAATTTTAAAGATTATCTACTCAATTATTATTTTTACTTATAAATGACTAACATTCTTTCAAGAATGTGTGATTCTCGAAACATTAGAATTTTACTTTAATTTGAGAATGAGCTAAATAGATAATCAGAAATAATTTTTTTATTCCAATTATTTCCAAACGTTGGAATCATGAGTATTCAAAATCACATAGAAATAAACTTTTGACATGACAATGCAACATCTATATATTAAAATAGAGTAATAATATATAAATAAAAATTCATACAAAATGATATAATACATTAGATACTTAAAATTTTAAGTCAAAAGACTCATTTTGATTATTTTGTGGGAATTTTTTTAGTAGAAAAGCATTTTCCATTAAAATATTCTAATATTTTAGCGTCATTAAAACCTTTGGTGACACTAGTGTTTGCATCACTCACAACATCATTCTCCATTAATACGGTCGCAAATATCATAATTTTAATACTATAAATAATATACCCATTTTAAAAGTCCCTACAACTGAGTATATATAATACCCATTTTATTACCTCTAAGCTAAGGGCAGTTTTGAGAATTTGATGGTTTTTTTAATGACGAAATTATTTATTTATTTATTTATTTTATATAATACAAAACAAAATTTATGACCAAGAATTTGACTACCGAACTAAACACAAGTAACATCTCTTCTATCATTGGATGGAATTGAAATTTGAAACCAATATCACTTTCATTAGAACTGACTATGGCCAAATTTTTCAAAATTGGCTCAACTTGTGATTATTAGTCTCCATGTGTATATAAAAAATGTATAAAACTTATATAGAAAAGGAAAAATTATTGAGAAGTCCATTTTTAGGGGCTGGTATTTAGTTAAGAATTGTTTTGTTTTGGTTGTAAGGACATGATTAATGAAATTATTTAGTGAGGAAAAAAAATTATTATTTTGAATGATAACTTTTTTTCATTTTTACCCATTGTCACCAAACCGCCTATCGTTGGAAAAGTTGTCGGCAGCTGGTGGTGGTGATATGGACAGTTAGATAGATTATGTGGAAAGATAAGTGACACATGAACAGATAGATACATAGGTAAGGGTCATATGATCTTTCAAATTGTTATTGTCATTATAACCCAAAAAAATTAGGATTTGGGACTATTTTCCCAATAGTTTAGAATTGAATTTATGACTCGAGTGCCGCACACAAAATAATTTGAAAAATTATTAAATTTTTAATTATTTTGATATTATTTTTATGTTAATGAGAGTCTTTAGCATTACCCTAGCAGCAAGGTCAAGTATTTTAATCAACTCAGATTGGTCCAAATTGTGGAATGTCGTCGTTGCTTGTTGGTTTCAATTTGGGATAATTCTCTGGAATATCTTGATTCATGCTTCTTCACGAATCATGATTTGCCACATACCACTCATTTGTTGTATTTTTTAACTTGGGTTAAATTCAATTTACACTTTTGTATTTTAAATTAATTTAATATTGATTCTTTATTTATTTATTTTTAATTTTAACAATTACTAATTTATTACATTTAAGATTAAATTATAATGTCAGTCTTTCGTAAGTCGCCTTTATATGGACTATCAGAAAATGTTCATTTAACACACACATATAATCTATGCAAATAGATTAGTGGTTATTTTCCATTAACCTATATAATGGCGATTCTTGAAAGATTAATATTATAACTTATTGCTTTTGTGTAAGGTTAATTGTTGTAATTTAAAATTTTAAAAAATAAAGATCTTGTGATTTTGAGTCAAAGTGGTACAAAATGTATTTAGCCCTATAAAAAACAATGTTCACTAACGTTACGAACATGGAATAAAAAGATTTAAATTGGATTGCAATTTACAGAAAAATATATTGATAAGTTGATATTTACTTTGAATGTGAATCCCACCGTGATTAGATTTAATCTCAACCATTTATTGTATTTTCTGTGAACTATTTTGTGTTTTTAACATTGTTCAAAATTATTTTTCAAAGAGTTGAAATATTTTTAAGTTTAGAAGAAAGTGCTTTTGTAATTAGAAACAAGTCAAAATAATTACATTTTCAAGCCTATTTCAATGCTAGTGAAAAACACGTCTCTCACACCAATTTTGATTTACACCTCCATAAAAATACAATTATTTTAAACTATTCCCACTTAAAAGCAATTTTTTCTTTGATTTATTTTATTTTTACAACATTAGCAATAGAAGAAGATCGGTCAAGGTTAAATATGAGATCATATTTAGGGTTAACTACATACTCAACTATTTGTGAGTATAAATTTATTCCTTTATTTATGAATCTATTCAAAATGACTCAACTATAAAAATAATACAAATACATCTCTTTTGAAGGTAGTCTAAAAGTAATAAAAATAAAATATTCTTATAATTAAAAAGTCAAAATAAACAAATTTATAGATTAACAAAATGAATTAATATTTACAAATAGTTGTCTAGTTGTAATGTAATTAACACTCACATTTATCAGAACGCTATCATATGTTTTCGGCCTATTACTTGATCAAGACAGAGCTCGGAGCTTTGAGCTTGGAGCTTAGAATTTAGTAGAAGAATGTCGACATTACTTTTTCAATCTTATCTAATAGCATGTCATGGCAATGACGTCAAAGACATCCTTCCTTTGTTCAAATCATTGACCACTTTGTTGTCCATACATACCCCCTTCAATTATAGGTGGGATTGGTTGAATTTGAAGTTAGTTTTCAAGATAAATTATTGTCATCCTTAAATTTATCATCAATGAAGTGAATTATTTTTAATGATAAAATAGTTAATATTTTGACATGTATATTGAGATTAATAACTATTCATTGTGATCATTAATATTTTTGGATAAATTACATTTTGAACTCTTACACCTTGCATCAAATCTCACTTTGACCCCTACACATAAAATTATGTTAGTCAACCTCTTGCACTTCTAATCTAATCTCACTTTGGTCCTTACACATGAAATTGTGACAGTCAACCTCATGTACTTTTGGTAAAATGTCATTTTGGTCGCTACACAAGTGTCAATGTCTTATTTTTATTACTTAATTGTTTAAATTTTTAACAGAATTTAATCATGTGATAAGAATGTGATTATGACATGATGGTAAGAAAGGAAAATCAACTATATTTTCCACCAATACACACTATATCGTAAAATTTACATTAAAATATGACTGTATTAGGTTAAAACAAAGCACAGATTGTAAACAATTAAGAAGATGAACTAAGATTTTGTATAAATTGAAATCATGAAACTCTATTTTTCATAGTAACACAGTCTTCTATCTATTCATCTTTCTTTGTCTATGATTTCTTTGTCACATTTTTTTTTTTTAAATTTCGAAAGTTCTACTTTCTTATATTTTTGTCCCAATTTTTATCATACGAATATTTATACTATATTATATAACTTTCATGTGCTTATCACGTATGACAAAGCGTATTAGTAGAAAATATGGATGATTTTGATTTCTTATCCTCATTTCGTAGTCACATTTTTGTCACATGCACTACAAGAAAATACACTTTTTGCGACTAAAGGTTTAGTCGCCAAAAGTAAGGTTTTTAGTTGCCGAAGCCTTTTCTCGACTAAATATTTTGGTCGCTAGATTTGTCGCGGGAAAACAGTCGGGGAAGGTTTTGGCAACTACAAAAAATTTGGTCGCCAAAAGTCCTATAAATGGCTACTAATGTTTTAGTAGGGAAAAGTACGAGGTATTAGCGACTAAATATTTTTTAGTAGCCAAAAGTCATAAATTGGCGACTAATTTTTTATATTGTGATCAATTTAATGTAAAGTACTGATAAGATTAAAAAAAAAAATGATCTTTGCATGTGGGGCTACAAAAAGAGTTTATTAACCTCCCAAAATTCAAGTGATTGTAACCAATGATCGCTATGATAGATGAATTTTAAAAGTAATTACTAATAGCATTATTACTTTTGTCCAGTTAATCATATGCTATTCACAACAGGAAAGAGAATATTTTTACAAACCAAAAATAGAGCAAAAATAAAGAATCCAGCTAATAAGTAATCAATGATAAAGAGTTTTTTCTTTGTCAATAATTGGACTGGACTTTTTCATTAATATAATCATGACATTTAGCTAACCAGTTGTTTTAGACCATCACATCATGTTTTGGATGAGAAGAAAGAAGAAAATCAACCAGGACACGAGGGGAAAAAACAACAAGAACATGAAACACTTGTTATCGATTTCAACACATTTTTCACAGTTGTCCCCATAATTTTTATAAATATCATTAACACATCATTTTGGATATATTTTCTATTTTAAATTGTCTGTTTTTAAAATACCCAAAAAGTATGGGATACTTGTAAACAGGGAATCATCTCAATTCAACCCCAATTAATCCAGACAGACACTAGAATTAGATATTCGACATGCATTGAGAAAATTTGTAAGCATTAACACAATATTCACATAATGAGAAGATGAAGTGACATATTTTCCCTCATTTATCACTAACATTTATATGATCCTAGCATTCCTTGTTTTGCATTGGCATTTGTAACCATGCAATATTACAAGTTGCATTTTCTCCAGATGCTATAAAATGAAAATAGAATAATCTATGTTCACATATGTTTAGTGGTTTTCCAATTAAGTGCATTTGATAATGAATAATCATCTACCACAGAAACCTGAACGTGGCTCGTGCATTGTGTATCCTCCATATCTAGCTTCTATTTGTATCTTTTTTGTCTCTTGTTGTGAACTTTCATTGTTGGGTTGGTTACAATCTCAAGTTTGGTATGTTAGTGCAATTTGTTGCTGCTACAGTAATTTATCAACAAAATTCCCAAGGATTAGATTGGTGTTTAAGACTATTAAGTTTTACTACGAACAAATAAATTTCATTTAATGGCCTCTAATATTTAGAATAGTAGTATAAAACTTAAAAGAAATTATACTACTCTCTTTCTAGTTGGTTTAATGGATTCATTATAATATTTTGTCAAAGAACACATTCATTACATAGTCTGAATTTTCATTCTATGTATTGTCCCTGTTCTCAAACTAAAATTATATATAGTTTAAAGGCCTATTTTTGGATGTATGTTTCCAAATTTTAAATAGTGATTGATTGCTATTGTATAAGATGCCTAACTTTTTTGTTTTCTTGACTCATGTCAACACCTGACCTTGGTTTGTCCAAAGGGTCATGAGTTTAAACTTGCACTTGATAAAATTGCACAATGTAATAATAGCCCTGATATGCATGGTGGAGGGTTTTGTGAGTTAATAAGGTAAAGAGAGCAGATTGTGAAATTTTTTCTGATAAATTTGGTGACCATGTTCAATTGTGAAAGCAGATTCAAATAAATTCAAACACTTGGTGACCATGTTCCAATTGTTTCTGATAAATTTGTCACTTGAGCATAGAATCAAACACTTGGTGGGCAAAAAATTTAACAATCCATATATCAAATAAAAAATCACCTAAACCAATGATCCAAATTCAGAGTTTATCATCACTACCCATTTCAGAGTTTGTCCACACAATCCACATATCAAACACATTCAATACACAACAAAAACACACAGAGAAAGTTAAAAATCGAAATGGGTACTCACTAGAACAGCCTTATGGGCAAAGACGGGAATGGGGTTAGACGCGGGTTTACCGGAATCGTCATTAGAAGCGACTAAAACGATGTCGGAGAAGCAAGGAGTAGAGCGATGGTGGTAATCATCGAAGTTAGTCCAGAATCTGAGGAAGCAGACTTTGGAGTTGAGATCTTCGATCTTGGCTCGGAGTTGTTTTGGATCTTGGCTCCGAATCGATGTTCATGAACTCATCATGGATCTCAGGTGACGGTGACCAAAAGGAGTAGGAATTGATGCTCCGGTTTCCGGTGACCGCGAGGGAAGGGAGAGGAGCACCGGAGACATAAAGAGATGCCGATGAGAGAGACAGACAGAGGCACTGGTAAAATTTTGGAAACCAAATATGTATATATATATTACACCATTAGCGACTAAATTTTTTAGTCGCCAATTACTTTTATAAATCCCTCAAATTTAAATTAGAAATGTCTCCCTCCAATTTTTTATTTTTTGGTGACTAAACTAATTTTTGGTCACTGAAAATATGTTTTGGCGACTAAACTTTTGGTCGCCAAAGATAAAAAATAAATTTTTAATTTTACATTCGGCAACTTAATATTATAATAGCCAAAACTCAATATACGGCGACTAAAAATTTTTTTTGTTGCCAATTCTAGTATTTTTAGCGACTAAATTATTTTTTAGTCGCCAATAATCAATATATCCCGACTTAAAAAATTTAGTAGTGTAGACGTCCTTGAACGTCCCGGGAGGAAATCCCCCGTTTTGTTCATTGGGCTCACTACAGTTCAGGACTCAAAGTCACGGTCCTGTATCTAATCTCACAGAGTGCAATGCAAGACCGATGAATCATCAAAGAGTCCAAATCCGACAAATCGTTTTTGAAAACAGATTTTTTTGAAAGAAGTGCCAAACATGAAATGCTTTGCCAGATACAGAGTCGCCACCTAAATATTTTATTTTATAAAATTTAGGAAACCCTGACTCGTTGCCTAAGGCCACGTGTCCGTCATCACCAAAGTTGCCTCGGCTCGGGAACTTGGGTGCGATTGGGGAAGGTCACTTCATGAGCACCCCCGCTCGCCCGATCAAAGATCGGCCTCTACTAACCATGATATCTATTTTTGAAAATATTATGCGTTCTTATTCCAGTTATTAGCCTAGATTTACTACGTGATGCGCACAACATACAAGTATAGACTGGATTCCTGAATTGGAACAAAACATCTCATGTTTGTTTTTGAAAGCGGTTTGCTACTCGCAAGTAGACTAAAATGTGGATTTGCCACCCTCAGGTAGGCTTAGAAAACGAGGTGATTTGCCACTATCTAGTGGGCTTAAAACTCACAATTGATGAATTGTTCCAATCCAAATAACCCAACCTTCACCCACAGGCATTCAGGCAGTTATATCACATAAGCAATTAGCCTCATGGTAAGCATGCTATCATGGCAGTCACTCACACACATGCAAGGATGCTAAAGCATAAAACTTACCGAGTACTCCAAGCCAAAACAGAAACTAGTTAGAAATCAATGCATGATCCTAACTATACAGAAATGCCTAATGCAACACATGCAAAAAAAATGCAACTACAATAGGCTCGGCTATTCTAAGATGGCATATGAAATGCTACAGCTAACACGTATTCAATTTGGAATTGAAATACAATACAGTTAGTATGATGCGCCGAGCCCGGTGCATGCAATACAGATGAATGATGCAAATGTGCGAACACAAGTATGCTAATTAAAACATACCCTAATCTAACCATCATAAGCTGGTAAATAAAAGGGAGAAAGACATGGGGTTGGAAGACATACATCACACACACGCACACTTATTACAATTGTGCCCTCGCTCAGAGGGTCCGAACAAATAATACAGTCCGAATAATAATTAACTACTCTAGCTAATTAAATATTACAAAACCCTAAATAAATAACAATTTAACTAGGAAAGCAAGTAAATAGTGTGCAAGCTATGGACCGCCTCAGCTTTGTTCTGAATGATGAAAGATGCATGCTCGAGTTGCCTTGCGCGAAAATCCATTGCGATGCCCCGATTCGCCTCTATTTGCAATTAATCTCGGAATGCTATGCCAGGCTCTAGAAGGCTGTTGATTTCTGATTTGCTGCAACAGAGAGCAAGAAAGGGACACAGCAAAGTATCTTCACGTATGTATGCATGACTACTCTTCAGGGAGTGTAGTCCTCGATCCTCATGCCACCAATCACGCATCTCGATGCATGATGGCCGAGGAGTCGAATTGCACGACTCGATGTGAAATGAATTCACATATAAACACAACAAGACCTAAACTCCATTATGGGTAATCCGGAGTGTCGGCGATCGGGAATTGAGACACGTTCCGTCACTCGGAGTACGAAACGTCCTTCGTTTCTCGTGCTTGGGCTAACTCCTATCCCAAACACAATGCGAATGAGATGGCATACACAATGCGACTAACATACAACCTAGCATACGCAATGCTATGAAAAGGCATACACAATGCTCGATGTAACATGGCATACACAATGCTCTAACATGCAACCTAGTATATGTAAAGGCTATGGACTAAAATGGTATACACAATGCATGATGGACTTACACCAACATGAGTGGACCTCAGCCACACTCACATTAGTGGCCATTAGATGAAAATGAGACAATCGAAATGCGTGCACACGTGCACGCATACCAAGGACCAAACCTAAGGCATAAAATGCCACTCTACCAAAGCATGGCAAGAGATGAAAGATGGCATACAAACATGTAATTTCTAGCACTAAAACATGATGCTAAATGGTCCCGAAACATGGAAATATGGCACCCGATGCATGAAATAAGTCCCGAAACTCAAAGCTAGGCACATGTATTGAATTATAACTATGCAAAGCAAGCATTATTTGACCATGAAGTACAAAGACAGAGCCAAGGCAGTCCCAAAACATGCACATTTCTAGTTTAAAGCATGGCCAAAAAGTGCTAACATGATGGACTAAAATAGCATGCAAATTTGGCTAGCAAGCATGGTTTACATGGCATGTATATGAAGCGTATGAGAACTCATCAAACCAGCCAAAAACAGTAAATAAAACATGACAAAATATGCCCAAATAACCACTGAAATGTAGCCAACATGTGCGAAAATGATGAGCTCCTTTGAAAGGGCATGCAAGGGGTTACTCAACACATATATGATGGACACTTAGCATAGCGAAACCAACTGTGGAAATCAAATATGACAGCCTTAAACCTCACCAAAAAAGGCCTGAATTTGATCAATAAAGCATACAATGAAAGGCCCCCTCAAAAGGCCTTGAATGGAATTGTTCTACATGTGCATCATAGATATAAAATAAGACCAAAGAGGCTCTAGACAGAGCTAAGGCAGGCCTTGAAACTCACCAAATTGAGCCCAAAAAGTGACTTCACAACATGCAAGTGAGGGTCTCTTTGGGAGGCCAACAAAGCTAGTAAAGAGAATGAGGGGTGAGACGATCACCCCTCTATGATTTTGAAGCTTAAAAACACATCAAAGCCACTGAAAATCTGCTGGATTTCAGTGGCTAAAAGGCCAAATCAAGGCCAATGCAAGTGCTCACATGCATAGCTCAAAACATGAGAAAATAAGGCATGAAAGGGGATAGATGACCCCAAATAGAGAAAGTATCTTAAACAAACATGTTTATAAGCTCAAAATGAAACTTTTTCAAGTTTATGACAAATCTCGAAAATTCTCACAAGTAGGGCTAAGATATGATGCAAAATAGGCCTACAAAGAGGGATAAAGCATACAAGGATGTAGGAGACCTCAAAAAGAAAAGTGTCCTTAATCAATATTCAAGAGGAGCTCAAAATATGACACTTTTTAGTTTATGACAAAGTCCATAAATACTTGCAAGTAAGGCTAATCAATGGAGCAAAAAAACGCAAGTTTAAGAGATATAGGTGCTTACCCTTGAAGAGCAGCAAAGCTGAAACTTTTGGACCAAGTTGGCGAACCTTTAACCCTTGCAAATCAGTCCCAAAGTGATGGAATGGATGGAGGAGGTGTGGTGCTAAGGGTTGTAGTGCAAATGGTCCAAGAAAACTAGGGTTTGGAGGCTCAAGTGTAAAGATATAGAGAGAGAGAGAGTTGTAAGCCTTCAAAGTTGTTCAACCCTTGCCAAAGAAGATCAGCCTTCCCTTTATAGAGGAGAGGCTCTAAAATATCCCAAAAGGGCTTCACATATCCTCCATACACGTGTATGGAGGATGGTCCAATTGCCTCACAGCTGGCACAGCTGTGATGCATTTAGAGAGGGCAAAAAACAAGAAGTAGGCCGGCCAGTTCAAGTGGCCGGCCGGCCACTCCCCCTGGTCGGCAGACCAGGGGTCAAAAGGTTCAAGAAGAATTTCTGGCCGGCCACCCCAAAAAGGTGGCCTCCCAGATGAGTGCAACACAGCTGTATAGTGAAAAACTAGAAAATATGACCCAAGAGAGAGAAAAATCAACTTTTTAGCAAGGTTCAAAAGGGTCAAGATGAATTACTGGTCGGCCTACCCATATTGGTGGCCTCCCAGATGAGCACAACACAATGGTGGTATGAAAAGCCAGAAATTGTGGCTCAAAAGTGAGAAAAACCAACTTACTGTTAGAAAAATCGGCTTTTAGAGAGAGAAAAAGAGAAAACTGATTTTTCAGGGGAAAAGGTGGCCTCCCACCATCCTACCACCTCCCTAGTAATGGAAATAGGGTCCGTACCAAAAATGGACCAAGACGGATGCAAAACGAGGGTTTGTGAGCCAAAACGCGCAGTCCGAGGCCCCGGAAACAGGCTGTTAGGCACCGAAAGTGGCGTATGACCACGAAGGTGGTCTCCTGGGCCACAGTGTCCCTCTAAAGGGAGGAAATAAGGTGTGTGCCAAAAATCGGAGCGATCGGAGGTAATTAAGCGGTCCCGAACTGAGGCGCACGACCGACGGCTCCAAAAACCGGAAACTGGCCTCCAAACGGGAAAAATGGCCTACAACCGCGAAACGTAGCCTACGGCCACTGAGAGATGGTCTACGGGACCTCTCCCTCCCTTCGGAAAGAGAAAACAGAAAGAACAAGACCTGGTTCGCAAATCGAGACAAAGCACAAAAGAGCCCCGAAGTCCGGAGGCAAGGCTCGCAGCCGAGACTCTGAAACCTCAGAACGAGCACAATATGCAACATTACCGAGCGCTCAACTGGTGACGTCTGAGTCTTAAGGTCGGTCAAAAATGGGGTGTCTACAAGTAACTAAATATTATACTTTTGACAACTAAATTTATTTTAGTCGCCAATTTTAGTCGCCAAAGGTGTATTTTGTTGTAATGATGACTAGATTTTGTTAAAAATTTAAAAATGAAATAACAGAAGAGGAATATTGATATTTGTATAGGGACCAAAGTGAGATTTGAGTAAAGTGCAAAAGGTTGACTGTCACAATTTCATGTGTAAGGACCAAACTGAGATTTAATCAAAAGTGCAGAGAGTTGACTATCATGATTGTATATGTAAAGGTCAAAATGAGATTTGATACAAAGTATAGGAGTGCAAAGTGTAATTTATCCAATATTTTTTAATTACAAGTACAAAATTAAATTATAAAAAAATATTAAAATGTACATTTCATGTGACCTACTTCTGATTAAAAAAAATGAAAACACCTTTACCATGTTTGCATGTACATTTTTTGTACTCTTATGCTATGTTGAGACGGTAAAATGAAAAGACATGATAAGGATTGCATATTATTTTATTTTATTATTAAGGGTGTTTAAAAATAAGGTTGATATAAATAAGGTTCAATTTTTTTAAATAAGGTTCAATTTTTATAAAGAGGAATTTAATATCATTTGTGTTGTTTATTTTTTTCTTATTATAAAGATTATTATATGTAGTTTGATATAATATATTATATATATAATTACTCTCTTAATTATGTATAAAAAAAAATTAAAAATTCAACTTATTAATTGATTGAAGAATAATTTTAAATAATTATCAAGTATTTGTAAAATATATAATATTAATTTACATTAAATGTCACATCTCAAATATCTCACATTGATTTTTATTTTAATATTTGATTAGAAGTATATATATATATATATATATATATATATATTGAATATATATTGAAGGTCATTTATAAATTTCAAACTACATATCAAACCAATTTACAATTAGCTAACAGATTGGCGGAGATTATATAGAATTTTGCACAGTAGTAATGGCAGCCATGAATAAAAAAATTATATAATGATTTTGGGATAATTTACTTTGTGTTTCAATGTGAGTATTATTAATTAAAATAATAAGGTTCAATACTCTTGTATTTGTTTTTAAGAGATAATATGACAAATATCATGTAATCAAATAGTATAAAATAATATTCTAAGACCACTTAACTTTTTAAAAAAAGTACACAAGTCACGAAATAACGTAAGTTTTCATTAATTTATATAAGTAATCTCACAAAAAATATATAAATTAAATATAAATTCATGCAAATCTATTTTTAAAAGTTTTGAAATTCATAAAATCACATAAAATTTACGAATTTACATAAGTCATCTTATAAAAAATATATAACTCAAATCACAAAATAAGACTATGTACATATGATATATAAGTTCGTAAAAATTTATTGAGATGCACATCCAAACACTTCCCATCAAAATGTATGTATATAATGTTGGAAAATTTGAATTACAATTTGTTCCAATGGTTGTCTCTTGCGATGAAAGGGTGTGTCCTTTTGAAGGGTCACAATCTTTCTTCCATCTCCCTCACCTCAACTTGAGATAGAGAATTGCCATTTTCTTCTTCACTTTACATTTATTCTTCATATTTCTTGAGTCTAATATTCCTATAAAGAGAGTATATGCATAGCGAAGTTCACTAGGCTTGCAATAGCGGTGCTGCTAGTGCAAGACATTGATCGTTGTATCTTGGGAGATAGATGTCCATTGAATCCTAAGCACCGGTGGGAGGACGAATCTGTCTTAAGATTGTTGGAAAAATAATACCAAACTATATGGAAAAATATAATTTAAAAAATATGTAAACGGTCTTTCGGAATTTGTAACTTTTATTTTCAATTAATTTGAAAATAAAATAAAATTTTATTTAACCAAATTAATTTTACACAGAAAATTAAATTTCTGTAACACTTTAATAATTAAAATACTAAAATAGAATTTTAATTAATGAACACTCATAAATAATTTCTGAAAACCAAAATTAATTTCTAACAAAATTCCACAAATAAATATTCTGAATTGTTAATGACACCAGTATATTACTACTAGTTGTCAAAGAAAATAGACAATATATTACTACTATCTGTCAAACAGTATATTATTACTATTTGTTTTCCAACCAGAATATTATTTTGTAAAATCACAGAAAATAATTTCTGTAAGAAGAAGAAAAAAGAAAGGAAACAAATGAAAAATTATGTAAACAGAATAATTCGAATCTGTGACACTCTTTCCTTAAGACAAATTCGTCCTCCCACTGGTACTTAGGATTCAATGGACGTCTATCTCTCAGGATACAACGACCAATGTCTTGCACTAGCAGCACTACTATTGCAAGCCTAGCGAATTTTGCTGTGCATGTACTCTCTTTATAAGAAAATTAGACTCAATAAATATGAAGAATAAATGCAAAGTGAAGAAGAAAATGGCAATTCTATATCTCAAATTGAAGTGAGGGAGATGGAATTTATAGACTTCTATGTGACTTTTCAGAAAAGTTGTGACCTTTCAAAAGGACACACCCTTCCATCTCAGGAGACACAACCATTGAAGTAAATTGTAATTCAAATTTTCCACTAATCCCCCACATGAATGAAATTTACAGAAATGATATGCAACAACATGCAGACAAAGAGAGAGTACATTAAGAAAATACCCTGCATCGAGATAGGTAGTTTTTGGCTTTGAACCTTCCCTAGTGAAAGTCTATCGGACTTACTAGTTAATCAGTGGACGTGATGCCTTGAACTGTTCAGCCGTTTGTGTAAGCCAAGACAATAGGATTCACACAAAATATCTCCAAACATAACTTAGTTCTCACGGTTGTGCCCGTTTTGGCCTTGGGTAAGTCCTGGTGTTTCACGAGTACTTTAGAAAATTTAGCTTTATCAGTTCTCATAGAAGCGGCCCCTTCACACTCATATAGGTGATCCTTATTTCAAGTCTCTTAAATACTCCTCTTAAAAATTACCCCTCTCGGTTTTTCAAGATATAAGTGATCATTAAAAGCATAGCTTACCCTAAATCCCCTACATACAACACATGTTGCAGATATCACTCTCATCATAGGAATGGATAGGAGATAGACTCCTTTAGTGATTTCTGGTGAGCCGCGCATAACTTAGTTGTTCCTTTGAACTTAGTTCTTGGGATCTCCAGTCATCTAAGTAGGGTTACCATTATGATGACTCTAGTGTAATAGGCTTTAATCACATTCCCCTCAATGAACTTTCCCTCATTTGCTCTTTAGTCAAACTTTTTGTTTAGCGGCCGCTATTTTTCCGTTTGACCTTCTCAATTATATATCAATGAATAGTTCGTGAATCCACTATATTATCCTTAGACAATATGCACAACTGAAAGCAAATGTCTTACAATATTAAGTCTTTGATTATTTCGAGACTTACCGTTACTCTATATCACTCTTATTTTCAAATTTAAATAATAAACATAGAGGTGTTCCTTAGGAGTTAATGAAACCATATTTGCTTCTACTCTATATCACTCTTATTTTGAGATTTTTGTAGACCTACAATCGGAACTGTTACTTTGGTAAAACCTTCCGAGCACCCCCACATTTTAAGCATTCCAAAGAAACTTAGGGCTTGTTTGGTTTGTTTTTGGGAGAGTTGTTTTTGAAATTTTTTTCCAAAATTTTGTTTGGTTTGTGATTTTTCTCAAAAAAATTTCAAAATCACTTTATCTCTCTTGTACATCAATCAATCATTTTTTTTTCTCTCCTCTCTCCTTCTCAATCACTTTTTTTCTTACATACATCTATTTAATTACAACAAAATATCAAATCATCCCAAACTCCCAAACTACTTTTAAAATATACAACTAAACAAACTATTAATTTCTCTTGCTGGTGTGTAATTACACAAAAATATCAATACACCCCATAATTCTGAGATAAATTAGAATATATCATTACTTGGCTTGCTTGAACTAAATAACAAGATGTAAATTGCTTTGTGAATATAATCACAGCGCTAATTTGTCTAAAATACAATTAGATTTCATAACTTGCTTTTGCAGTATAAGAAAGAAATGACTAATACCGGTTGTGGCCACAACACTTTGTCAAATGACATTTCTTTCGCCATGCATTATTTCTTTTGTTTGCTGCAACCTTTAATTCCAATCTCAACATGGAATATAAACATCACTATATAATTGCATTTACATCTTATTTGACTTATATAATATTGGTGACTACGTCGATAATTACCAAAGCGTCTTTCACCCATGAAATATTTTAACTCATATAATATTTCATTACAAAGTTATTAGTCACCACACCAATTTTAGTCATTATTCCAAAGAATAGTTAGAATTCCTCTTATGTCAAAACACATAGGTTCACATTTTTATCAACACTTTGATAACTAATTGACATCCATTTATAATATATCACATATCAAATTCATATTTATGACATCATATAAAAAAAATTATGCTTATTAATTGTCAACTCTACAACATATGTAGATATGGACAAGATTAACAAGTCAAACATGATCATAATCATAATATTTGGGACAAAAATGGAATTATCTCTACTAATTCAAAAGATAAACTCCCACATTAAGAACATGATTCATGGTTAAACCAAGTCTACCACACAAGTGAAATAAAGATTGAAAACATCCTATCTCACAAAATTCAAAGTTACTTTAAAAATAACTTTCAATTGATTATGGAAAAATAATAATCAACACAAAAGATTCCTCAATCTATCTCACATAATTTTTCTCATAATATTCCAAAAGGCAAATTACACTAACAGTCCCTATAGTTTGGGACTCGTGTCACTTTGGTCCTTGACTTTTCAATTGTGACACATTTGACCCTGAATTTTGAATCTTATTCCAAATAAGGACAATTGAAGATATCATTGTTTAATTTCAAGGGCAAAATCGTCAATTTAATAACATATAAACTAATTTGACAAATATAAATGTCAAAAAAATATTTTAAATTTTTTTAAAATTATTTTTATCCACCAATGATAAAATTATGTAAAATTGATAAAAATTACATGATGAATTTTTAAAAATTAATTTTACATGATCATCATCCAAACACATAATAAAAATTAATTTGGTAAAAAAAATAAATAAATGTCTAAAAGGTTTATCAATTTTACATAATTTTATTTTTAGTAGGTAGAAATAATTTTTAAAAATTCAAAAATATTTATTTGACATTTATTTTGTCAAATTAGTTTCTATTTTATCAAATTGATGATTTTACCCTTGAAAAATCTAATGATATTTTCAATTGTTCTTATTTGGAACAAGATTCAAAATTCAAGATCAAATGTGTCACAATTGAAAAGTTAGGGACCAAAGTGACACAAGGCCCAAACTATAGGGACTATTTGTGTAATTCACCCTATTCCAAAAGAAATTCATTGATGATGTCATCATCACAATCACAAATTAATTGAAAATTTCATAGTATATATATATTTGTATACAAAATATTTTCAATTAAACTTTAATCATAAAATTAATCAATCAATTCTATCAACATATATTTGATTATCAACATCAAATTAATTTATCTTACAGAACTATATAAATTTACCAACCGATACAAAAGTACTGTTTATCATGATATTAAAGTGAACTAACAAATATAATATTTATAGTTACAAACAATTGATAGAAGTTACATAACTTTTCAAGAAAACCACCAACCGGCATAACTATAGATACATACAAATATGTATATATCTATATATTTTCCGTAAACTAATAGCCAACATAAACAAAATTAGATCAGATTGTAAGATTACAAAACAAAATTACATGCCTGCTCTATTTTTTATTTTTTATTTTTTTTTAAATCCATGTTGTAGCCCTTCAATACCATTATCCGTAAAGCTGTGTCTCCTGCTATTTCCGAAGCGGCATCACCCACATTGGCAAACCAATTAACCCAACCAGGAAGTTTAGACACACCAAGCCTTTCACAGAACTCATCACAAAAGTGGTTGCAGTTTTTTTTATTTTTATTTTTATTTTTTTTTTATATAACAAGTCAGAGTGCATCTAGAGATTTTATTCTTGTAAAGAAGTCTCTGACTTCAGTTTCAGATGTAGGGTACCCTTAAGAGAAAGTCAAGAAGATAGTTCTATCATTTGGAGGAACTTCTTTCTTTTCCTCATTGACAAGAAGACTAATTCTTCCAAACAACTCACTCAGTTCATTACTCAAAATCTGTCCTTGGTTTGTCTGATACAGACTTTGGTCACGGTCTTCGTCACCCCACGAAGAACCCGAATCCAGTTTTCGTAAAGTACCGGAGATTTATAAAAAGAGTGTTTCGGTTTCTAATTCCTTTTCTGGGTCATTGTTAATTAAGAATGGGTTTAAATTAGTATTTGAATCTGACAAGATTGTACTCACCAAGAGTGGCATGTTTGTGGGGTGAGATTATATGAGTGATGGGCTTTTTATGCTCAATGTAAATACTATTGTACCTAATTTGGTTTTTAATAATAAGAACACATTTTCTGTTTATATTGCTGAGGTTTCTTCTTTATGATATAGTAGATTAGGACATGTTAATTTTAATTCTTTGCATAAACTTGTTGCTTTAGAATGTTTACCAAATTTAAAATTTGATCCTTATCATAAATGTGAGATTTGTGTTGAGGCAAAACTCACTAAGGCATCATTTAATAAAGTTGAGAGAAGTACTGAACCTCTAAGTTTAATTCACACAGATATTTGTGATTTAAAATTTGTTCAAACTAGAGGAGGTAAGAAGTACTTTATTACTTTTATTGATGATTGCACTTGTTATTGCTATATTTACTTATTAAGAAATAAAGATGAAGCCGTAGAAGCTTTTAGGCAATATAAACTTGAGGTTGAAAATCAACTTGGAAAAATTATTAAGATAGTGAGGAGTGACAGAGGTGGTGAGTATGATGCACCATTTGAACAATTTTGTTTTGAACATGGTATCATTCACCAACCACTTCACCCTACTCTCCTCAGTCAAATGGTGTTGCTGAGAGAAAGAATCGAACTCTTAAAGAGATGATGAATGCCATGTTGATTAGTTCAGGGTTACCTCAAAACTTGTGGGGGGAGGTGATTTTGTCTGTTAACTTTATCCTTAACAGGGTACCCCACAAGAAACTCAATCAAACACTTTATGAATTATGGAAAGGTCGACGACCTACCTATAATTACCTCAAAGTGTGGGGGTGCTTGGCCAAGGTGGCAGTCCCTAGTCCCAAAACGACTAAGATAAGACCAAAGATCGTTGATTGTGTGTTCATTGGATATGCCAATAATAATAGTGCATATTGATTTTTAGTTCATAGATCTGAAAATCTGGATATGCATGTAAACACTATTATTGAGTCAAGAAATGCATCGTTTTTTGAATACATTTTTCCTAGCAAGGAAATTGAAGAGAAAAATTCAAATAAAAGAACTTTTGATACTGCTATGGGTAGCAGTGAAAACCAAAATGATAATGAATTAGATGAACATAGACGTAGCAAGAGGGCTAGGATCTCAAAATTATTTGGTCCAAATTTTCTAACATACCTTTTAGAAAATGAGCCTCAAAACTTTAAGGAAGCAATGTCAAGTCCTGAAGCTCCATTGTGGAGAGAGGCAGTGAGTAGTGAAATTGAATCAATACTGCAAAATCATACTTGGGAACTGGTGGATCTTCCACCAAGGTGTAAACCTCTTGGATATAAGTGGATATTCAAGAGAAAAATGAAAGCAGATGGTTCAATAGATAAATACAAGGCCAGGCTTGTTGTTAAGAGATACAGGCAGAAGGAAGGCCTTGATTATTTTGACACCTATTCACCAGTGACAAGAATAACATCCATTCACATGTTGATTGCGATTGCGGCTTTGTATAATCTGGAAATACATCAAATGGATGTTAAAATAGCTTTTTTGAATGAAAAGTTAGATGAGGAAATCTATATGGAACAACCAGAAGGGTTTAAAGTTCTCGGCCAAGAGAAAAAGGTTTGTAAACTTGTCACATCCCTTTATGGATTAAAACAAGCTCCGAAACAATGGCATGAAAAATTTGATCACACTATGCTTTCAAATCGTTTTAAGATAAACAAAAGTGACAAATGCGTCTATGTTAAAAGTACAGACAAAGGCTATGTCATAGTTTGTCTTTATGTGGATGACATGCTCATTATTGGAAGCAATAATGACATGATTAAATCTACGAAGAAAATGTTGAACAGAAAGTTTGACATGAAAGATCTGGGAGTAGCAGATGTAATTCTATGAATAAAAATTACTAGAACATCTGAAGGATATGCTTTATCTCAGTCTCATTATGTTGAGAAGATTCTGGAGAAATTTGGAAAGCATGACGACCGTCTTGCTAAAACATCTGTTTACATTAGTTTTCACTTGTCAAAAAATACAGGTGCAAGCATATCATAATTAGAGTACTCTCGGATAATCGGAAACTTGATGTACTTAATGAATTGCACAAAGCCAGCTATAGCTTATGCTGTTAGCAAATTGAGTAGGTACACAAGTAATCCAGGGTCCGATCATTGGAAAGCAATAATTCGGGTACTTAGGTATCTAAGACATACCCGAAATTATCGCTTACATTATACTAAGTATCCAGCAGTACTCGAGGGGTACAACGATGCAAATTGGATATCGGATACTAAAGACTCAAAATCTACTAGTGGATATGTCTTTACCCTGGGAGGTGCTTGTAGACGTCCCCGAACGCCCCGGGAGGAACGAGCTCCCGTTCCGTTCATTTGGGGTCACTACAGCTCAGGACTCTCAAATTGTCACGGTTCTAAGTCTGAACCAAAGAGTCCAAATCCGGCAAATCGTTTTGAGAAACAAATTTTTGAAAAGAAGTGTCAAACATGGACTGCTTTGCCAGATACAGAGTCGCCACCTAAATGTTTTTTTAATGGGAAATTTAGGAAACCCTGACTCGATGCCAAAGGCCACGTGTCCGTCACCACCAAAGTTGCCTCGGCTCGGGAACTTGGGTACGATTGGGGAAGGTCATTTCGTGAGCACCCCCGCTCGCCCGATCAAAGATCGGCCTCTACTAACCATGATATCTATTTTTGAAAACTTTGTGTGTCCTTATTCCGGTTATTAGCCTAGGTTACTATGTGATGCACACAGCATATAAGTATAGACTGGGTCGCCCGAATTGAAACAAAACATTTCATGTTTGTTTTTGATAGATGGTTTGCTACTCGCAAGTAGGCTTAAAATACAGATTTTGCCACCCTCGGGTGGGCTTAGAAAAGATGGTTTTGCCACTATCTAGTGGGCTTAAAACTCACAGTCAATGATTTGTTCCAATTTAAACAACCCAACCTTCACCCACAGTCATTCAGGCAGTTATATCACACAAGCAAATAGCCTCATGGTAAGCATGCTATCATGGCATTCACTCACACGCATGCAAGGATGCTAAAGCATAAAGCTCACCGGGTACTCCAAGCCAAAAAAGAGACTACATTAGAAATCATGCATGACCCTAAGTATACAGAAATGCCTAATGCAACACATGCAAAAATGCAAACTATAGCAGGCTCGGCTATTCTAAGATGGCATATGAAATGCTACAACTATCATGTATTCAATTTGGAATTGAAAGTACAATGTAGTTAGTATGATGCGCCGAGCCCGGTGCATGCAATACAGATGAATGAATGCAAACATACTATCATACTGTATGTTAATTGAAATATGCCCTGATCTAACCATCATAAGCGGATAAATAAAAGGGAGAAAGACGTGGGGTTGGAAGACATACAACACACACACGCACACTTATTACAGTTATGCCCTCGCGCAGAGGGTCCGAATAAATAATACAGTCCCAAATGAAAGAATAGTACAGTCCAAATATTACAGTCCGAAAAATATACAAATTCCTACTTAATTAACAAATTAACTAAGAAAGCTGTAAAACTGGCGTGCAAGCCAGGGACTGCCTCGCTTCTGATGAATGATGTATGTTAGGCTGCTTTGCGCGAAAATCCACCGGGATGCCCCAATTAGCCTCTGTTTAGCAGTTATTCTTGGAAAGCGTGCCAGACTCCGAAAAGTTGCTGATTCTTTATTTTGCTGCAACAGAGAGCAGGAAAGGGGCATGGCAATGTATTTTCACAGATATATGCATGCCTCGATCCTTGTGCACTAATCACGCATATCGAGGCATGATGGCCGAGGAGTCGAAATGTGTAACTCAATATAGAATGAATGCACGTATAAACACAACAAGAACCTAACTCCATCATGGGTAATCCGGAGTGTCGGTGACTGGGAATTGAGACACGTTCCGTCACTCGGAGTACAAAACGCATCTCGTTTCCCGTGCCCGGGCTAACTCCTATCCCGAACACGATGCAATATGCATGATATGCATGAATGCAACTAAGATACAATCTAGCATGCACAATGCTATGAAAATGAGATGTCTCGAAATACGTGCACACGGGCATGCAAACTGAGGAAATACATAAATGCGATCTAAGATACAACCTAGTATGCACAATGCTATGAAAATGAGATGCCTCAAAATGCGTGCACATGGGCACGCAAACCGAGAAAATGACATACGCAATGCAAATGACATGAAAATATGATATGGGCTTACACTAACATGAGAGAGCCTCAGCCACACTCACATAAGAGGCCGATAGATGAAAATGAAGTGCCTCGAAATGCGTGCACACGGGCACGCAAACTGAGGCAATAGCATACGCAATGCAATGGCATGGAAATGACATATAGAATGCAACATGGACTTATACTAACATGAGAGAGCCTCAGCCACACTCACATAAGAGGCCGATGGATGAAAATGAAGTGCCTCGAAATGCGTGCACGCGGGCACGCAAACCGAGGCAATAGCATACGCAATGCAATGGCATGGAAATGTCATATAGAATGCAACATGGACTTATACTAACATGAGAGAGCCTCAACCACACTCACATAAGAGGCCGATGGATGAAAATGAAGTGCCTCGAAATGCGTGCACGCAGGTACGCAAACCGAGGCAATGGCATACGCAATGCAATGGCATGGAAATGACATATAGAATGCAACATGGACTTATACTAACATGACAGAGCCTCAGCCACACTCACATAAGAGGCCGATGGATGAAAATGAAGTGCCTCGAAATGCGTGCACTCGAGCACGCAAACCGAGGCAATGGCATACGCAATGCAATGGCATGGAAAATGATATGCAAGCATGCTAATGGATTTTCAGCAATGAAATGTGGGGAAAAACAGCCCCGAAATGAGGCGAAAACACACCCGATGCATGGAATCTCTCCCGAAATGCAAATTAGGCGCATAGAATGAACTACAGCTATACAAAGCATGCATAATTGGTACACGAGATGAAAAGACAGAAGCAAGGCAGCCTCAAAATAAGCATTTTTACAGTACAAATCATGGTCAAACAGCAAGCAAAGATAGGGCAACAATGGCATGCAAAAATGGCCCTAAACATGAGATTATGAAGCAACTCACAGCTGCTAACTCCAAATAGGTTAGGGCCCTTCAACAACATTGAAGAGGGGCCAAAAATAAGCCACTTTACAGAACTGTAAAAACCTCAAAAACAAACATAGATATGGCTAAGCTCTTATGCAAGAAAATGGGCCAAAAGGTGGCCAAAGAAGCAAGTGGTATATGCAAAGTCCAAACTGAAAAATTCCCTTCTACAACATTGAAGAGGGACCAAAAATATGCATATTTACAAAACTGTAAAAACCCCAAAAACAAATATAGATATGGCTAAGCTCTTATGCAAGAAATGGGCCAAAAGATGGCCAAAGCACAAAGTATACTAAATATCCATCAAACAGCCAAAGGCCCTTAATGAAACATGAAAAATGGGCCAAAATAAGACTATTTCTAGCTCTGTAAAATGACCAAAAATGGAAGCATAATGGGCTGCCAAAGCATGCAAGAAAACAGCATTCAAGGAAGATATTGAAGCAAGTGCAAGATGGGGGGCTCAAACAGGGTTGAGCCCTTAATGAAACATGGAATATAGCTCAAAAAAATGGCATTTTATGTTTTGGTCGGAGCTCAAAACAGCAAGCAAAGAGGCTAAAAAAATGAGGCAAAAATGAGCTAGAAAGAGGGAGAAGAGTGCTCATCCTTGAAGACCCAACCTTTGCTGCCTCTAGGACTGAAAAATGTTGCCTCTTAGCTGCTGGAAAGCCACTCCTATCTGCTGGAATGGAGTAGTGGTGGTGGTGCTTGGTGGTGGTGAAGAAATGGGTGTAGGAACTTAAGGATTTTGAAGCTTAGAATTATAGAGAGATAGAGATACAATATAGGAGCTCCAAATAGTTTTTTTTCTAACCCTTAATACAGACCTGGGGTGCTGTATATATAGGCAAAAGGGGTGGAAAAATGGGGGGAAAAAATGGAGGGAAAACAATCCAAGTTTCCCTCTAAAAAAGCCAAAAAGTGGGATATAAAGGCAAGTGGTAGCTGCTGGACCCAAATGACTGAGAGCCCTTCAACAAAGTTGAAGAGGGGCTCAAAACAAGACACTTTGTAGTTTACGACTAAGTCCAAAACAGCTCACAAGTAAGCCTAAAATACCGCGCAAAAATAGACCTAAAAGAGCGTTAAAAAAGCAAGTGATAGGAAGAGATCTCAAACAACAAAAGGTCCTTAATCAAACATGAAAAGGACCTCAAAATATGACTATCTCAAGTTCGGGTTGGAGCCCAAAAATGCAAAATGAAGGTTCGGGAGCCAAAACACGCAGTTTGGGGCCCCGAAAGTAGGCTGTTAGGCACCGGAAGTGGTGTCCGACCACGAAGTTGGTCTCTCGGACCACAGTGTCCCTCAAAAGGGAACAAATAATACGCAATGCCAAAAACCGGAGCAAATGGAAGTGGTTAGGCGGTCCCGAACCGAGGCACACGGCCTGACGACTCTGAAAACCGGGAACCGGGCTCCGAAACGGGCAAAATGGCCTACGACCACGAAATGTAGCCCACGGCCACTGAGAGATGGTCTACGGGACCTCTCCCTCCCCTCAGGAAAAGAAACAGAGAAAACTGAGTCTGGTTCGAGAACCGAGGCAAGGTACAAAAGAATCCGAAAGTCCGGAGGCAAGGCTCGCAGCTGAGACTCTGAAACTTCTGAACGAGCACAATATGCAACATCACCGAGCGCTTAATCGGTGACGTCTGAGTCTTAAGGTCAGTCAAAAATGGGGTGTCTACAGTGCTGCAGTCTCTTGGAAATCTTCTAAGCAGACATGCATAGCAAGGTCGACAATGGAATATGAGTTTATTGCATTAGATAAAACAGGAGAAGAAGCAGAATGATTTCGTAATTTCTTAGAAGACATTCCAATGTGGCCTAAACCTTTGCCAGGTATATACATACACTGTGATAGTGAAGCAGCAATAGGACGGGTACATAATCATATATATAACGGTAAGTCTCGACACATTCGTCATAGTCATAATACCATTAGACATTTGCTCTCACATTGAATAATTTCTATAGAATATGTAACGTCAAAGGAGAATATTGCAGATCCATTGACTAAAGGGCTAGCCAGAGAGCAAGTGTACTATTTATCGAGGGGAATGAGATTAAAGCCTGTTACTTAAAAGTCGTCATAATGGCAACCCAACTTAGTTAATTGGAGATCCCAAGATCTAGGTTCAAAGGGACAACCGAATTATGGATGACTTCACGTATCACTAAGGAGGTTTACTCCTACCCATTTCTACAATAAGAAGAGTGATACCTGCAGCGTTAGTAGGATAAGCTTTGCTTTTAATGATTCTTATAGCTTGAACTTTCAAGTGGGGTATAGCAGGATACTCTTAATAAGAAGTTACCTATATGAGTGTGAACTGGGCCGGTTCTGCGAGAATTTAGAAGGCTAAATTCTCTAGAGCACTCATGAATTACCAGGCGTTGTTCAGGGCCAAAATGAACACAACCGTAAGAACCAAACTGTGTCTGCAGATAAACTATGCGTAGTCTATTGTCTTGGCTTACATAAACAGCTAAACAGTTCAAGGCATCGCGTCCACTGGTTAGCTAGTAAGTCTGATAGGCTTTTTATTAGAGGAGGTCCAAAGGCAAAAGCTACCTATCTCGATGTGGTGTATCTTCTTAATGTACTCTTTTTTTGTCTGCATCTTGTTTCATGTCCGTTATTGTGAATTCTATTCATGTGGAGGATTGTTGGAAAAATGAATTTGTAAACCTTATTTTTTTGCTAACTTTGAGCATTAATTAAGGTGGGACCCAAACGTTTTTTGTAACATTTTTTCTTGGGTTCATGTTTAATGTCGTGTAGTGAATTAAATCATGTATTTGGTTGCTCAAAACCATTTCCAGATGAATGAGAATTCAACGCGCATTTCGAGTACGTGGAAACGAAATTTGGTGGGTTTACAACACATTTGTGAAATGGGCTTGTCCCACATTGGAAAGGCTTGAGGAATTGTTTGGGTATATATACCTTAACTTGGGATAATTAGGATGGGCCCCAAGGGGTGCCCAAGTTTGTGGAAGGGTGAGGTTATGGACATAGTGGGCTAGAGCCATTGGATCCAAAACTAAAACCACACGCGCGCCGCCGTCCTTCCGGTCAGGCGGGTTGGGCTGCGCTGGGCTTGGGCGCCGGTCCGTGGTTTGAGGTGAGGTTAGGTTGGGCTTTCCGGTCTAATACTTAATTTTTTGGGCCAAAAATATTTAAACATTATTTATTTATTTTATTTTTTGGTTTCAAAAAATCAAAATAAATTGGTCCAGAATTTTTTCCCTTTACCAAACAAGTCCCTTACAGATCCTTACCACCCGAACAGTTCAAAGGGTTCAACACAGGTTCAGATCTGTTGAATTCATAACCAAATCTGTCCAGACACCTGTTTTATCTGCCCGAACAGGTTTCTACCTGTTCGGAACAGCCACCATTTTGTCTATTTAAAGGCTGCTTCCAGCAATTCTTTTCATACAATTTTTCATCAAAATTTCATCATCTTTTTCTTGTGTCTCTCTACATTATTCTGCATTTTATTTTAGGAAGAAAAAGAAAGAGTTACAACATATTTTGGTTCGCCAGACTTGGTTTTATAGTGTTGTAAAATCAAGGTGTAGTCGTTGCATCCTGGGAAGTAAACGCCAGTTAAAACTCAAAGCACCGGAGCGAGGGCGAAATCTACTTTAAGGAGATTGTGTCCAACACAAGCCTCGACGTTTAAATTTTGTAAGAATTTAATTCGGAATTTTCTGAGTTATTTTATTTATTGTTTATTTATTTTTACATTTAATTTATACACACACACTTGTGGGACCCAAACGTTTTTTGTAACGTTTTATCTTGAGTTCATGTTTAATGTCACGTAGTGAATTAAATCATGTATTTGGTTGCTCAAAATCATTTTCAGATGAATGAGAATTGAACGCGCATTTCGGGTTCATGGAAATGAATTTTGGTGGGTTTACAACACATTTGTGAAATATGCTTGTCCCACATTAGAAAGGCATGAGGAATTGTTTAGGTATATATACCTTAACTTGGGATACTTGATATGGGTCCCAAGGGGTACCCAAGTTTGCGGAAGGGTGAGGTTATGGGTGTAGTGGGCTAGATCCATTGAACCCAAAACTAAAACCACATGCACGCGCCGCCGCTGCCGCCGTCCATCCGATCGGTCGGGCGGGCTGGGCTGGGCCTGGGCCTGGGCTTGGGCGCGGGTGCGTGGTGTGAGGTTGGGTTGGGTTGGGTTGGGCTTGTTGGCCCAATACTTAATTTTTTGGGCAAAAAACATTTAAACATTATTTATTTATTTTACTTTTTGGTTTCAAAAATCAAAATAAATTGGTCTAGAATTTTTTTCCCTTTACCAAACAAGTCCCTTACAGGTGCTTACCACCCGAACAGTTCAAAAGGTTCAACACAGGTTCAGATCTGTTGAATTCATAACCAAATCTGTTCAAACAGATTCAAATCTATCTAGGCACCTGTTCTATCTGTCTGAACAGGTTTCTACCTGTTCAGAACAGCCACTATTTTGTCTATTTAAAGGCTGCTTCCAACAATTCTTTTCATACAATTTTTCATCAGAATTTCGTCATTTTTTTCTTGTGTATCTGTACATTATTTTGCATTTTATTTTAGGAATAAAAAGAAAGAGTTACAACATATTGTGGTTCGCCAGACTTGGTTTTATAGTGCTGTAAAATCAAGGTGTAGTCGTTGCATCCTAGGAAGTAGACGCCGGTTAAAACTTGAAGCACCGAAGCGAGGGCGAAATCTACTTTAAGATTGTTATCACCCACAAAGGTGTATGTGTGTAAATTAAATGTGAAAATAAAATAACTCAAAATTTCTGTGTTATTTTATTTTCACATTTAATTTACACACACACAAGAATGTGATTAAAGCCTATTTGTAGACACCCCATTTTTGACGGTCCTCAAGATTTGGACGTCACCGTTGGAACACTCGGTGATCATCCGTGCTTGTGTTCGTCTCGAGTTCCCGGAGGTCTCGGCTGCGCGCCTCGCCTCAGGATCTCTCGACTCGACTTTTCGGTGTCTGGTTTTGCACCAAACACTTGTGTTTCTGCCTTGAGAGGCAGGGAATGGCTTGTTGGCCATCCCCATACCCCACCGACTATCCCCTCACATCACCGGCCGTTTATTGGTTCCACCGGCAGTGGTTTCTTAAAACTAATGGCCGGACGACACTATATTTTGCCGACCGGCACTTTTCTCTGGCCGGTGACTTTTTTTGCTGGCCGATGTGACCCTTTTGCACCCTCCAGGCATGGTGCATGCCAGCTGGAATGCACCATCACTCCTCCCCATGTACAAGGATGACCACTTTGCACCCTTGACCCATTTTTTCCTTCTAGAAGGTTGACCCCTTTGGCCAAGCTTCTTGAGGAAGCTTGGCCAGCTGTCCTAGCTTCCTTAAGAAGCCTTGACTCCCCTTACACCCTTTGCCCCTTTTTACTTAGCTTCTTTGGGAAGCTTAAGCCTTTGCTTTTGCCTATATAAAGAGCTCTCCTCCACCATGTTTAGGGTTAAAGTTTTTGAACATAAAAACCAGAGCTTATATACATATACATCATATACACACTCTCTCTCTCTCTATATTCCCCTCTCTCTCATCCTTTGTGTGTGTTTTGTGGCCTAAAAGCGCATTTTTACCTTAGTTTTGCACTAACACACACACTACCACACCTTACTTCGACTTTGAGGGACTTTGAGGGTTGTTTTGTGAGGTTTTGGACTGATTTTGGTCAGTAGAGGGTGGCTGGACCAACTGTTCTTCAAGGGTTCTTCAAGGGTAATCACTTTACTTTAGTTTCCCCAATCTTGCATTGGCTTTGTGTATAACTGAAAAAAGTCTTATATTTTCCTGCTTAAGACATCTCATTTAGTTCATTTTGGCATTAGGGGTCAAACTCCCCCTCTTAGGCCTCTTTTGGCCCCTCTCTCCTTTGTCTCTCTTTTACCCTTGTTTTTGGCTTAAAGGGCAACGTGCATGCTTGACTGATTTTGGCCCTATTTCAGAGGTTTTTAGGTGTCTTTTGATCATAATATATCTCTATCTTTGGTCGGGTTTGTGGTCTTTTGCATGCATAATACCCTTGTTTTGTATCCCTCCCTTTTTGCATAGAAATGCATCTTCTATTTAGGCTTCCATGCTTGCATAATTTAGCTTAGTTTGTTGAAGCTTTCGGTCATGATTTGTCATGCTTAAGGTCTGTTAGCCACTGTTTTGGTCATGTTTGACATGCTTGATGTAGTTGCTTTACATTTTGGCTTGTAGGCCTTGAGTATTTTGCCTTCCAGCATGCTTAACTTAGACTATCCTCATGATTTGGCATTATTTAAGATCATATTTCAGTCCATGTAATATGGTCTTATATTGTCATTTGTGTCCCTTCCCATGCTTTAAGGTGTTGTAGCTTTGTGCCTTGAAATGGGCATTGTGCATGCTTGTATGTTTAAGACATTTTGGGGCTGCCATATCAGCGGGTTTTTGGGTGTATTTTGCTGCATTGAACATCTGTTTTTGGTCCCTTAGTCCATGCCATGAGTGGTCATGATGATTGTAGTAGAATGCCCCTTGTTTGTGCCTTAGCTTTGGACCCTTTTGGCTTGCATGTTGGCATGAGTGCTTGTTCATCATTTTGGATACTTTTTGGTCACTGTTTTGGGATGGACTGAGGTCTGCCCTTCATGGTTTAGCACCACCATTGCATGATCATGTTGCATTGTTTTGGTCCTCGCGCTTAAATTGTATCATACTTGCATGTTGGCATGGCATTTATCTAGTTGCATCTCATATACATTGTACCATACTTGGCACATTTAGAATGCACTAACTTAGTTTGCATTACATTTGGCATGTTTTTCATTTTAACCTCATGTTGTGCATTTGGGCCAAGTTTGCATATATGCATTGCATTGCTTGGTTTGGGGTGTCAAACCGGGCATGTGGATTGAGGAGTGTTTGTACTTCAAGTCACAAAACGCGCCTCAACCCTCGGTCGCCAATCCCCTTGACTCCAATATGATAGGGTATTGGTATTCATGTGTTTTGTTTGCATGCATTTTATATTGAATTGCAACCTCTGCCTCTTAGGCCATCATGCATCAAAATGCACAATTGATGGCCCGAAGGTCGAGGGTCACGCTCCCTTGAGTCTCTTGCATGATTGGGAGTGTGACCAAGCTCACATTTGCTCAAAATTCCATGCCATGTACTGCTCTGCCCTCTGCGGCTATCAACTGTAGGTCCCAGCAGGAATTTTTGGCCGATCGGCAGTGTTTAGTGCCGACCGGCAAATAATATGTGGCCGATAGACTTAAAAGAAGCCGATGGAAATTTCCCATGGCCAGTGGTTATTTCTCTTAGCCGATGGTGTTCTTGTAATAACCCTCACCACTGCTTACCGATAAACACTGATTACCGTTAAACTGAACTGATTATGGCGGATAACTGAACTGATTATGACTGATACCTGAACTGATTAAAGTACCGAACTGACTGACTGAAAAACTGGAACTGAATTGACTGAGTATGTGTGTTAATTTGTATTCTATCTGTTTGATTGTTTCTTTGATCTGTTCACGTGTTATGTTTAAACTGCTAATTGAAGGCCTTATCGGCGGCCGAATCCGAAATTGATTAATGTTCTATGATCCTCATAATTAATGTGATTTTCTAGTGTATTTATCTGAAAACTGATTAGGTATGATTAAATGAGATTAAAACGAGTTAATTACATGAATTGGACTTATTTACCAAACTTGCCACTAAGTGGGCCACTACCTCACACACTTAGAGACTTGTATATGCTTGATCAAAAACCATTTCCTCAGCCCTTTTCCTTGTTCTTGCCGACCAAGAGAGGAGATAGGAGAGAATTGAGTTCATTTTGTTGAATTGGCTTGAATTGCTTGGAATTGAAGTGTAAATTGTCAAATTGGACTCCTAAACCTTGAATACAAGACTAAGGTAGGACTTTCATCTTCTTGTTGTTGTCATAGAATTGATTCTTGCATGATTCATGCTTCAATTGTAGAGTTAAGACTTGTTTTAGTTCATACATGTAGGATTAGAACATAATTCATGCATGCATGTTTGAATTGATGAGTTTTGAGTTGAATTCATGGCAAATTGTCACATGCATGTTCATGTCTTGAGTGTAGGCCATGTTTTCATCTTGTTTGTGAATCAATGGGCTCACTAGAGCATGTTTTGAAGCTTTGAATTGATTTGAATTCATGCATGTTTGCATGTTCTTCATGTTCATGAAAATGGTCTGAAATTGGATTTGAATTAAACACCCTTGGGCTTGATTTCTTAAAATTGAGCTTTGAACCATGTCATTCTATATGTTTACAAGTGTTTTCTGGAAATTCAGCCCAAGAGGATCGGTTTTGAATGCTTTTGAATTTGATTTTTGGCTTGGAGGTGCAATCTGGAATTTCCAATTTTTGCACTTTCGCTTGAGCGAGGGAAGTGCCGCTCGAGCGTGGAATCCGAGCATCCAGCATCTTGCAACTGTTTTACAATCCGCTCGAGCGGAGGATTGGGCGCTCGAGCGGAATCACGTGTCTCAAGCTCGAGCGGGCGTCGAGCGTCCGTCGAGCGGAGATTCCACCCATCCAGCACTTTTGACTGTTTTTGCAGAACGCTCGAGCAGGTAATTTTACGCTCGAGCGGGTACCTTTGTCTGCATGTCCGCTCGAGCGGAGTGACCTACGCTCGAGCGGGACTCTGTTTTCTGAAAAATCTGAAACTACTTTTAAAAGTACATCTTTGCATCCTCATCTCATTCTGGGCATACTTAGACCTAATTTAAGACATCTTATTGGGGACATAGATGTAGAACACACCGAGGCAAATTAGGGATTAAGTTATTATCTTTCCCAACTGTGTAGCTTAGTGTGTGTTCAACCTGTGAACTGTGTAGGGTTGGCGACTGGGGAGGCACGCTCTAGCATACTGTAGCCCAAACTCTGTGAGTAACAATTGTGTAAAGATATGTTCAACTGAGAAGTTTTCTGACTGTTTAACGAAACTGTTTTCTGAAGTAATTATTGTTAATTGTTTGAATGTATGTCCTATATTCTGAAATGTATTGTGGCATCCTTAGCAACTGTTGTATACTGTTACTGCTACTGTTACAGAGATCTCTGTCGGTTCCCTCGTGGAACCACTACTGTTTACTGATTGATGGCCATCATTACTGTTCGGTCTTTAAGGCCTACTGTTTACTGCTATGCTAATAGATGTACCACATATGACTGAATAACTGTTCTGACTGAAAGACTGAAGTATTGTTTAATGAACTGCTTTCATTACTGTAAGGACATTTCATTCTTAACCTCTTTACGCATTATGTTATTCACTGGGCTTTAGCTCACTGTTTGTATATATATATGTAGGTGCTCAGCCACCAGATCGGAGCTAGGAACGTGGGTTAGACTCCAGTTTTGTCAAGCCAGCCTTTGTGCCTCACTGCGAGGTTCCGAGTTGCCATGCTATGGCTTGGGGTGCTTTGTTTTTCCCCCGTCTGTCTCCATACTATTTGGATTACTGTCTAGACTGTCAGCTACTAACTGTACTGTTATCCAGGGATTAGGTCCCTGTACTGTGTGACTGTAAGTTTTGTATAGACTGTACTGTTTGTATGTATGAATGCATGAAAAATTTTTTTGGCACTCAGACTGTCACAGCTCAATGGACATTATTTATTTACTGTATTGGCTTCCGCCAGGCCCTGTACTCTGTTTTACTGTACTACTGTTAAGAAGGCCTTCGGTAATCTCGGATTACTGGCCGGTTACGGTGCTAAACCCATAGGGTCGGGTTTGGGTCGTGACAGAGTGGTATCAGAGCGATACTTAACCACGAGTCATACCGCACACACGTGTCCAAATGAGCTATAGGGTGTCCTAGAAAAGTGATTAGGGCATTTCATGAACTTGAAAAGTGTGTGGCTATGTTATGACTGAATACATGTTGATGTGATAACTGTCTAAATATGCAACTGTTTATGTTACAATTGCTATAACTGTTAGAACTGCTTATAGTGAAATGGACAATGCAAATGAACCTGAATCCTCATCTACCGAGGCAAGAATGGAAAGAATGAAAAGAATGATGGAACTGATAACTGCTAGACTTGAACAACAACAGAACCAACAGCCCCCACCTCCTCCTCCGGTACAGCCGGAACCTAATGCGAATGTGAATGATGGGGATATTATTGCTCTCACCCATAAATTCAGCAAAATGAAACCGTCGTCCTTTCAGGGAGGCCTCGAACCGTTAAAAGCTGAAGCGTGGGTCCTTGAGACAGAGAAATTGTTTGAGGTGTTCCCGTGCTCTGAAGCACACAAGGTACTGTTAGCCACCTTTACTCTGCAAGAAGAATCTAGAAGGTGGTGGATGCTTATCCGTAATGAAAATACAGTTATGACTTGGGCTCAGTTCAAAGGAGCCTTCTTTGAAAAGTATTTCCCTCAGTGTGTCAGGGATGGAAAAGTGACTGAATTTGAACAGCTGAAGCAGGGCACGATGTCCGTTGCGGAATATGAAACAAAATTTACTGAACTTGCCAGATATGCACCACACATGGTGGACACTGACTACAAGAAGGCCAGAAAATTTGAGGGTGGCCTTAATGTTGCAATACTTGACCAAATAAATGTTTTGAAACTACCGACTTTTGTGGGTGTTCTCGACCGGGCATTGATGGCCGAGTCAAATATTGAAGCACTGAAAACTGAAACACCAACGTCGGAATGGCGTGGTAAGAGGCAGGGTTTTAAATTCAAGAAAGGCAAGCACAACCCGGCCAACAAGAAACAGAATACGGGGTCGACAACTAGCCCCAGCCAAGGGAGTGGGTTCATACCACCCTGTTCTGAGTGTGGCAAGAAGCACAAAGGAGTCTGTTACAAAATATCTGGAGCCTGTTACAGGTGTGGCAAGGTGGGTCACATGGTTAAAGACTGCCCCTCTGCTCCACAAGCCAGTAGTAAAGCTACGCCAAGTGTGGCAGCATCAACTGCTGCACCAAAGCCGAACCCCAGAGCTACCGGGAAAGAGCCCATGAGGCAGGGCCGAGTGTTCGCCCTAGTACCGGGAGACGTGCAAAATACTGAAACCATTGTGTCAGGTATCCTCTCTATTTGTACACAAAATGCATATGTATTGATTGATTCGGGGTCTACACATTCTTATGTATCGCATGCTTTCTCACGGAAATTGAATAGACCCTTAGAACCCATGAACTATCTGCTAGCCGTATCATCACCCGTAGGAGGATCCATGACATGTGCTTATATGTACCCCGCATGTGAAATCATTGTTGGGGATATGCATTTGTTTATTGATTTACTACCATTGAACATTGATCATTTTGATGTAATATTGGGGATGGATTGGTTACAAAAATATCATGCCACTATTGATTGTGTGACCAAGCAAGTTGTTTTCCGTCCACCTGGTTTGCCTGAATTTGTGTTTAATGGGAGTGGAGTAGTACCTCCTCCGTATTTGATTTCGTCAGTAAAAGCTGTCAAATTAATTAGAAAGGGGTGTAAAGGATATCTGCGTTCTGTGCTGACTATGTCTACTGATGATAGTGTTAAAACTGATGTGAATTGTATTCTTATAGTTAGGGAATTCCCAGATGTATTTCCAGATGATCTGCCAGGGGATTTGATTGACAGAGAGATTGAATTTACCGTTGATGTGATTCCGGGTACACAGCCGATGTCGAAAGCTCCTTACAGAATGGCCCCAACTGAACTGAAGGAGTTGAAAGTGCAATTGCAAGAACTGTTAGACAAGAAGTTTATCAGGCCCAGTACTTCACCGTGGGGTGCACCGGTTTTGTTTGTAAAGAAGAAAGATGGCTCGCTGAGACTGTGCATTGATTACCGTGAATTGAACAAGGTAACTGTGAAAAATAAATACACATTGCCACGTATTGATGATTTATTTGATCAGTTACAGGGTGCACAAGTGTTTTCCAAGATTGATCTCAGATCGGGGTATCATCAACTGAAGGTTAAACCGGAAGACATTGATAAAACTGCTTTTAGAACGAGGTATGGCCATTATGAATTTTTAGTTATGCCATTCGGAGTCACGAATGCCCCTGCTGCTTTTATGGACCTCATGAACATAATTTTTAAACCATACCTTGATGATTTCATTGTAGTATTTATTGATGACATATTGATTTACTCCAAAAGTATAGAACAACATGAACATCATCTGAGACTTGCCCTGCAGACCTTAAGAGAACAGAAATTGTATGCTAAACTGTCTAAATGTGAATTTTGGCTTGACCATGTTATGTTTTTGGGGCATGTTGTTAGCAAAAAATGGAATTTCTGTTGATCCACAGAAAATTGAAGCTGTAGTGAACTGGCCTAGACCAACAAATGTGACTGAAGTCCGAAGCTTTTTGGGATTGGCCGGATATTACAGAAGATTTGTCAAAGATTTCTCCAAAATTGCCCTACCATTGACTCAGTTAACTCAGAAGGGGACATCGTTTGACTGGACTGACCAAAGGGAATCAGCATTCCAAGAGTTGAAAACTCGACTTGTGACTGCACCGGTTTTGACCTTACCTTCAGGTACGGATGGTTATACTGTATTTAGTGATGCTTCTCATAAGGGTTTGGGGTGCGTTTTAATGCAGAATGGGAGAGTTATTGCTTATGCTTCCCGACAGTTGAGACCACATGAAAAGAACTACCCGACCCATAACCTGGAACTTGTTGCAATAGTATTTGCACTGAAAATCTGGCGTCACTATCTGTACGGGGTGACATGTGAAGTATACACCGACCACAAGAGCTTAAAATATTTCTTCACACAGAAGGAACTAAATATGAGGCAGCGCAGATGGCTAGAACTGATCAAAGACTACGATCTACAGATTCTGTACCATCCGGGAAAAGCCAATACTGTTGCCGATGCATTGAGCCGAAAGTCAATTGCCAACTTAGCTTGTTTGCTCACCGGACAGAAAGAGCTGCTTGGTGACCTTGAAAAATGTGAAATTGAAGTTGTTTTGAGAGAACAATGTGGAACGCTAGCCGTTATTTCTACTCAACCAGCCCTGATAGAAGAAATTAAAGAGAAACAGCAACAGGATGACTTCTTGAACAAGATCATCGAAGAAAGAGAGTCTAAGCCGAGACCGGGTTTCAAATTCGAGAACAATGTACTGAAATTTCAAGAAAGACTGTGTGTGCCAAACGACACTGAACTGAAAAGAAGAGTTCTGCAAGAAGGCCACAATTCAAAATTGTCTATCCACCCGGGGAATACGAAAATGTACCAAGATCTGAAACAGAATTTCTGGTGGTCGGGAATGAAGAAAGAAATTGCCGACTTTGTGTCCAAATGTCTTCATTGCCAACAAGTCAAAGCTGAGCATCAACGACCTACCGGATTATTGCAACCCCTACCCATACCAGAGTCGAAATGGGAGCATATCACGATGGATTTTATCGTTGGGTTACCTCGCTCCAGAAAAGGTATGGATTCAATTTGGGTTATTGTTGATAGACTAACCAAATCTGCTCACTTCTTACCTGTCAAGACAATCTATAACGCGGACAAATTGGTTGTTATCTATATTGATGAAATTGTGAGACTGCATGGAGTGCCTGTGTCTATCGTTTCTGACAGGGATTCGAAGTTTACATCGAGGTTTTGGCAAAGTCTACAGACTGCATTGGGTACTGAATTGAGGCTGAGTAGTGCCTATCATCCTCAGACAGATGGACAGTCAGAAAGGACCATCCAAACTCTGGAGGATTTACTGAGAATGTGTGTCCTTGATTTTCAGGGAGACTGGGAAAGTCATCTACCATTAGTTGAATTCGCCTACAACAACAGCTACCATTCTAGTATTGGTATGGCGCCTTTCGAGGCATTGTATGGTAGAAAATGTAGATCTCCGATTTGCTGGGCAGAAGTTGGAGATGGGCCTTTGCTTGGGCCCGAGATTGTATACGAAACAACTGAGAAAGTGAAACTGATACAACAAAGACTGAAAACTGCACAGAGTAGACAGAAAAGTTATGCGGATGTTAGAAGACGGGACAGAGAGTATGAAGTGGGTGATCACGTTTTTGTGAAAGTGACACCAATGAAGGGCCAGACTCGTTTTGGAGTCAAAGGCAAGTTAGCACCAAGATACGTCGGACCGTATGAGATTATTGAGAAAATTAATCCGGTGGCGTATCAAGTTGCGCTCCTTCCTGAAATGGAGCACATGCATAATGTTTTCCACATTTCGATGCTAAGAGATTATCTCCGGGATCCTTTCCATGTAATAGAGCCTACTCGTGTAGTGCTGAGTGATGACTACACTTATGAGGAACGGCCTATACAGATTGTAAACAGACGAATCAAGAAACTGAGAAACAAAGAGATCCCGCTAGTGAAAGTTGACTGGCAGAACCATGGTGGTGTGTATGCCACTTGGGAAAGGGAAGATGACATGGCTAAAAGATATCTTGAACTATTTCCACTGAATCCTGTTTTCTTCCGGAACGAAGGTAACTCGAGTTTAGAGGACTAAACTCTTTATAAGGAGGGGAGACTGTAATGACCCTCACCACTGCTTACCGATAAACACTGATTACCGTTAAACTGAACTGATTATGGCGGATAACTGAACTGATTATGACTGATAACTGAACTGATTAAAGTACCGAACTGACTGACTGAAAAACTGGAACTGAATTGACTGAGTATGTGTGTTAATTTGTATTCTATCTGTTTGATTGTTTCTTTGATCTGTTCACGTGTTATGTTTAAACTGCTAATTGAAGGCCTTATCGGCGGCCGAATCCGAAATTGATTAATGTTCTATGATCCTCATAATTAATGTGATTTTCTAGTGTATTTATCTGAAAACTGATTAGGTATGATTAAATGAGATTAAAACGAGTTAATTACATGAATTGGACTTATTTACCAAACTTGCCACTAAGTGGGCCACTACCTCACACACTTAGAGACTTGTATATGCTTGATCAAAAACCATTTCCTCAGCCTTTTTCCTTGTTCTTGCCGACCAAGAGAGGAGATAGGAGAGAATTGAGTTCATTTTGTTGAATTGGCTTGAATTGCTTGGAATTGAAGTGTAAATTGTCAAATTGGACTCCTAAACCTTGAATACAAGACTAAGGTAGGACTTTCATCTTCTTGTTGTTGTCATAGAATTGATTCTTGCATGATTCATGCTTCAATTGTAGAGTTAAGACTTGTTTTAGTTCATACATGTAGGATTAGAACATAATTCATGCATGCATGTTTGAATTGATGAGTTTTGAGTTGAATTCATGGCAAATTGTCACATGCATGTTCATGTCTTGAGTGTAGGCCATGTTTTCATCTTGTTTGTGAATCAATGGGCTCACTAGAGCATGTTTTGAAGCTTTGAATTGATTTGAATTCATGCATGTTTGCATGTTCTTCATGTTCATGAAAATGGTCTGAAATTGGATTTGAATTAAACACCCTTGGGCTTGATTTCTTAAAATTAAGCTTTGAACCATGTCATTCTATATGTTTACAAGTGTTTTCTGGAAATTCAGCCCAAGAGGATCGGTTTTGAATGCTTTTGAATTTGGTTTTTGGCTTGGAGGTGCAATCTGGAGTTTCCAGATTTTGCACTTCCGCTCGAGCAGGGGAAGTGTCGCTCGAGCGTGGAATCCTAGCATCCAGCATCTTGCAACTGTTTTACAGTCCGCTCGAGCGGAGGATTGGGCGCTCGAGCGGAATCACGTGTCTCAAGCTCGAGCGGGCGTCGAGCGGAGATTCCACCCATCCAGCACTTTTGACTGTTTTTGCAGAACGCTCGAGCGGGTAATTTTACGCTCGAGCGGGTACCTTTGTCTGCATGTCCGCTCGAGCGGAGTGACCTACGCTCGAGCGGGACTCTGTTTTCTGAAAAATCTGAAACTGCTTTTAAAAGTACATCTTTGCATCCTCATCTCATTCTGGGCATACTTAGACCTAGTTTAAGACATCTTATTGGGGACATAGATGTAGAACACACCGAGGCAAATTAGGGATTAAGTTATTATCTTTCCCAACTGTGTAGCTTAGTGTGTGTTCAACCTGTGAACTGTGTAGGGTTGGCAACTGGGGAGGCACGCTCTAGCATACTGTAGCCCAAACTCTGTGAGTAACAATTGTGTAAAGATATGTTCAACTGAGAACGTTTTCTGACTGTTTAACGAAACTGTTTTCTGAAGTAATTATTGTTAATTGTTTGAATGTATGTCCTATATTTTGAAATGTATTGTGGCATCCTTAGCAACTGTTGTATACTGTTACTGCTACTGTTACAGAGATCTCTGTCGGTTCCCTCGTGGAACCACTACTGTTTACTGATTGATGGCCATCATTACTGTTCGGTCTTTAAGGCCTACTGTTTACTGCTATGCTAATGGATGTACCACATATGACTGAATAACTGTTCTGACTGAAAGACTGAAGTATTGTTTAATGAACTGCTTTCATTACTGTAAGGACATTTCATTCTTAACCTCTTTACGCATTATGTTATTCACTGGGCTTTAGCTCACTGTTTGTATATATATATATGTGGTGCTCAGCCACCAGATCGGAGCTAGGAGCGTGGGTTAGACTCCAGTTTTGTCAAGCCAGCCTTTGTGCCTCACTGCGAGGTTCCGAGTTGCCATGCTATGGCTTGGGGTGCTTTGTTTTTCCCCCGTCTGTCTCCATACTATTTGGATTACTGTCTAGACTATCAGCTACTAACTGTACTGTTATCCAGGGATTAGGTCCCTGTACTGTGTGACTGTAAATTTTGTATAGACTGTACTGTTTGTATGTATGAATGCATAAAAAATCTTTTTGGCACTCAGACTGTCACAGCTCAATGGACATTATTTATTTACTGTATTGGCTTCCGCCAGGCCCTGTACTCTGTTTTACTGTACTACTGTTAAGCAGGCCTTCGGTAATCTCGGATTACTGGC
The DNA here is from genome assembly GCF_055761805.1 of Camellia sinensis. NCBI lineage: Eukaryota > Viridiplantae > Streptophyta > Magnoliopsida > Ericales > Theaceae > Camellia > Camellia sinensis. The sequence continues at coordinate 17,958,693 of NC_138968.1, forward strand.
TGGTTACGGTGCTAAACCCATAGGGCCGGGTTTGGGTCATAACAGCTCTACAGTGTGCAGAGAACAGATCCCAAGACTTTGGCAATTTTCAGAGGAGCAGGGCAGCATTAACAGAGGCAGCAGTGGCATGGTACGGGTTTCCGGGCAAGATGGATCGAGCATGCATCATTCGCGTGTCCCGAGGCAGGGCCGCGGCCATCCCTATTCTGCATTTAATTTGTTAAATTAGAGGGTCTGTAATAAATTAATTAGCTAGGATAGGTAATTCATTACTCGGATTGTATTATTCTTTTGGTCCCTCCGAGCGAGGGCAAATTTGTAATAAGTGTGCGTGAGTGTGTGTATGTCTTCCAACCCCACGTCTTTCTTCCCTTTTATTTACCCGCTTATGATGGTAGACTAGGACATATTTAAATTAGCACACCTTATGCTATGCATGTATGCATCTATACATTTGTCTTACATGCACCAGGCTCGGTACATCATGCTAACTACACTCGTATTTCAATTCCAAGTTGAGTATTTGTTAGTTGCAGCATTTCACATGCCATGTTTAGGATAGCCAAGCCTGTTTGGATTGCATCTTTGCATGTGTTGCATTAGCCATTTCAAATATGAACTAGGATCATGCATATGATTACTAACTAATTTCTGTTTTGGGCTTGGAGTACTAGGTGAGCTTTTATGCTTTAGCATGCCGCATGCGTGTGAGTGTTGCCATAATTGCATGATTACCATGAGGCTAGCTGCTTATGTGATATAACTGCTTGAATGCCTGTGGATGAAGGTCGAATTGCTTAAATTGGGATAATTCATTAAAACTGTGAGTTTCAAGCCCACTAGATAGTGGCAAAACCATCTTTTCTAAAAGCCCACTCGAGGGTGGCAAAACCTGCATTTTAAACTGCTTGCGAGTAGCAAACCATTTCAAAACAAACATGAAATGTTTTGTTCCAATTTAGGCGATTTGGTCTATACTTGTTTGCTGTGCGCATAACATAATAATTCTAGGCTAAATAACCGGAATAAGAACACATAACATTTTCAAAATTGGATATCACGGTTAATAGAGGCCGATCTTTGGATCAGGCGAGAGGGGTTGCTTATAGCTGACCTTTCCCAATCGTTCCCAAGTTCCCGAGCCGAGGTAACTTTGGTGATGACGGACACGTGGCCTTTGGCACCGAGTCAGGATTTCCTAAATTCCCCAAAATAAAATATTTAGGTGGCGACTCTGTATCTGGCAAAGTAGTCCATGTTTGGCACTTCTTTTTCTAAAAATCTGTTTTCTCAAAACAATTTGCCAGATTCGGACTCTTTGGTTCAGATTAAGAACCGTGACAATTTGAGAGTTCGAACTGTAGTGAACCCAATATGAACAGAACGGGGGGGACTCGTCCTCCTGGGGCGTTCGGGGACGTCTACACTATTACACTAGAGTCATCATAATGGTAACCCTACTTAAATGACTGGAGATCCCAAGAACTAAGTTCAAAGGAACAACTAAGTTATATGTGGCTCACCAGAAATCACTAAAGGGGTCTATCTCCTATCCATTTCTATGATAAGAGTGATATCTGCAACATGTGTTGTATGTAGGGGATTTAGGGTAAGTTATGCTTTTAATGATCACTTATATCTTGAAAAACCTATAGGGGTATTTTTTTAATAGGAGTATTTAAGAGACTTGAAATAAGGATCACCTATATGAGTGTGAAGGGGCCGTTTCTATGAGAATTGATAAAGCTAAATTTTCTAAAGCACTCATGAAACACCAAGACTTGCCCAAGGCCAAAACGGGCACAACCGTGAGAACTAAGTTGTGTTTGGAGATATTCTGTGTAAATCCTATTGTCTTGGCTTACACAAACGGCTGAACAGTTCAAGGCATCACGTCCACTGATTAGCTAGTAAGTCCGATAAGCTTTCACTAGGGAAGGTTCAAAGCCAAAAGCTACCTATCCCGATGCAGGGTATTTTCTTAATGCACTCTTTGTTTGTCTGCATGTTGTTGCATATCCTTTCTGTAAATTTCATTCATGTGGGGGATTGTTAGAAAATTTGAATTACAATTTACTCTAATGGTTGTGTCTCTTGAGATGAAATGGTGTGTCCTTTTGAAGAGTCACAACATTTCTGAAGAGTCACATAGAAGTCTATAAATTCCATCTCCCTCACTTCAATTTGAGATAGAGAATTGCCATTTTTTTCTTCACTTTGCATTTATTCTTCATATTTCTTGAGTCTAATTTTCCTATAAAAAGAGTACATGCATAGCGAAATTCGTTAGGCTTGCAATAGTAGTGCTGCTAGTGCAAAACATTGATCGTTGTATTCTGAGAGATAGACGTCCATTGAATCCTAAGCATCGGTGGGAAGACGAATCTGTCTTAAGAAAAGAGTGTCACACACTCGACTCGATCAGGTTTTATCTATTTATGTACTGTAAGTTTTGTTATGTTTTATGTCAATTTATTTCAGTTTTGGTTTTACCGAAAGATCATTTACATATTTTTTAAATTATATTTTTCCATATAATTTGGCATTATTTTTTCAACATATAATATACAATGCACCTGTAAGAATTTTTCAATTTTTTTTAATCTTTAGGTTAAAAGTGGGTGTTCCTCTCTCAGGTGAAAGAGAGCTTTCACCTAGGACAATTTGATTAAGTAGTTAAAAATTAGTTTTTAGTTTTTAATCTATTTTAATTCACATCATTTTTTATATTTTTTATATATAAAAGGATAAAAAAGTTTTAAAAAAATAATAATTCAATTTTTAACCAATTTTTCAAATCACTCTTTGAAAGTTTACTTTTTAGTTTTTTTTTTTTTTGGATGAGCGAAGCTGTAGGCCTATTTTAAGAAGATGGTAAAAAGTGATTTTTTCGCTTTGAACCAAGTTTTTGACTTTTTTAGACAAATGATTTAGAAAGTTAGTAAAAAGTTACTTTTGATTTTTTTGATCATAATAAAATGACCAAACTACCCCCATTCAATTTACAATTTCACCCATGTAGCACATTTTGACCCACGAGGGGTAGAATTGTAATTTCACTAGTGACTGAAAACTAACTTCCCAAATATCTTTAAATATAGAAAAGTTAACTTTTAACTTTTACTGCAAACTTAAAAAAGTGACTAAAAATTAAGTTTCCAAAACACCCTATAGGATATCTACAGGTTATTTGAAATCTGTTAACGAGAGTTGTGATATTGAAGTCTCATTTGTCAATTATATATTTTAATTAAAAATTTAAAAAATTACTATAAATATCACATCATTTTCTTTATTTTTTTACTTTTTTTTTATAAAAATTTAAAAAATTATTAGAATAACATATTTTTAAACAAAGGCCTTATAGTAGACCAAACCTTGTTATATACGCAAGCGTTTTGCACGACCTTTTCTACTCCAAGCGCACCTTAACAGCGCGTGGTTCACGCACACAAGTCAAAGCGAATGAAACATATGCTGTACAAAAGCCTTTTTAGGTAAGGCTGCGCCGTTAAGCTGTCGGTAATCGCACATGCGGGTTTCCCGAAACAGCAGTCCTTGTCATTGGATAGTGGATTTCAAGCGCGCGTGGGGATGTGACTTCAGGTTTGATAGATAGACACGGGTTTGTTGGAGAAATTATTCAGTGGTATTGGAGCAAGTTCGAATTCTTTTGGTCATTCTTTTGAGCTTTTTTTAAGTAAAATATTTTGAGTAGTTAAAATTTTTATTTTTTGATCCATCACAATTAGGTTTTTTTAAAGTTAATCAAATTTGAAAATAATTTGTTAATTACGAAAATAAGTTAAATTATATATATATATAAACATCTTACAAAAATGAATTCATTTTTTTATTTTTTTAATTTCTTTTCCTATTATAAAATTATTTTTTTAAGTCAAATTAAGAAAGTTAAAAGATCAATTTTCAAAAGAAAATGTACAGATACAGATACAGAAGATGACACATGTGAGACAAATGGCAGTAACACCCACATGATATTGTGCTCACATATAAAATTCACCCTTTATGTCGCATTTGTATTTTATTTTGTTAATTTTATCTATATTGTGGCGAGCAAATTCAAAGGACATTTCAAATTAATAATTATTGACAATGTTACAATCACACTTATTTATACATTTATTATTATATCCATCATGAATGTGGGATCCGTAACTTTCATTTACTAGTATGTAAAAATTCAAAGGACATTTCAAATTAATAATTATTGACAATGTTACAATCACACTTATTTATACATTTATTATTATATCCATTATGAATGTGGGATCCATAACTTTCATTTACTAGTATGTAAATGAGTGTATATATAGATGAAGAGTAATGTTACAGATTTAAAATATTTTATTAATATTTTTATCAAATGTCTCACATGAGTGTTAAACTCATATAAGACTCACATGGTATGGGTCTCACACCATACCATGTGAGACATTTGTTAAAAATATTGATAAAATATTTAGGGTGTCTAACATTTTCATAATTGAATGTGTTTCTATCTTTATTAAATAATTATTATTTTAAATTATAAAATTAATTTTTTGTGTTGGAGTTTTAGGGGATAATAATAAGTAATTTATCAATTAGTAAATGAAACACTACTCTATAGTGCTGTTTGGTAAAATTACAATTTATTATTTTTAGTTTACAAAATATTAAAATATGTTTATGTTATTTTTTATTTAAAAAAATAAAAAACGCGTTTGGTACATATGTATTTTAAAATTTTATTTTGAAAATAAGTAAAAGTGATGATCCATGAGAGGTATTTGTCAACAGTTGACAACACCAAAAGTGGTCACCAATAGTAGGATGTGATAATCAAAGGTGGTTGTTACCAGATGGAGGTGGTCGGCGGTTGCTAAAAGTGATTGCGGGACGTGAGAAGTGGTGACTAAAAGTGATTACTAATGGTAAAAAATGGTGAATGTACTAAAAAAAAATGGTGAAAAATAGTGACAAGTTGGTTTTCGAGCGCAAAAAGTAGTTGTCAAATATATTGACAAAGGTGATAGAGTGATGGTCGGAAGGAAAAATAAAAAGAGGAAGAAATAAAAATAATAAACAAATGATTTTTTTTGGTAGTTATAAAAACTTAATAAATTATGTATAACCATTTTTTAAAATAAAAATGATACCAAACAAGATTTTGTTTATAATTTAAAAAAAATTATAAATACAAATAAAAAATTGTAAATATAAATATTATTAAGCAAACTTTACGGGAAAAATATAATTTCAGTGGCATTTAGAGGAAATGATTACATATTAGTGGAAAACTTTATAACATTAAAAAATAAATCTATAAACTATTCCATCAAATTAAGATTATTTCATAAATTTTTTACTAAAATGATATTTTCGCAACTTTAAAAGTGCCCATTAAATTTTTTTTTTTTAATTTTTGAACATTATGGGCCGACATGCGTGATAAATAAATAATAATTTCTAATGCATTGGGATGAGGAAGATTCGAGAAGACTGTGAAGGTTTCGTGTATAATGCGGCAAGCGATGGCCTACTTGCCTTATTTTTATGAAAAATAAATAAATTAAAACTTGTGGGTTTCGACTGTGTTGTTGGGTAGTTTATGAGTTGCTTATATGTATATCAGAAATGTTTTTTTCTCCGAAATTTTCCCCCCATTCCCCCGAATAGCCTGAAATGAGAGAGAGAGAAAAGAGAGGGAAAGAGGAGGAGCTCCGTCTGCCATTGCCTTCGTCCCATTGTTGCCCGTTGTCGCCTCGTCGTAGCTCGTCGCAGTCCCGCCGTCGCCTCCACCTCTGCCTCGCAGCCCGCGCCTGTGCCTCCGCCCCGCCCCCTACCTTTGCCTCCGCCCCCGCCCCCGCCTCCGCCTCCGCCTCCAGTCCGATTTTGTTGGCCCCCTCCAGTCCTTCTTTTTCTTCCTTCTCTTCTTCTGATTTTCTTCTTTTGAAAAAAAAAAAAAATTAAAATGACGAAACGACGTTGTTTTGATTTTCGGGGGGATTCGGGGAAGGCAGATTCGAACTACCAATCACTTCTGTATATATATATATATATATATATTTAGAAATTTATGATAATATTTTGTATAATTTATGTTTATAGTTTACAAGGTAAAAATAATTTAAATAAATTTGATCATTGAGAAGCAATTGAATGAAAGTTCTTAATTTATACTTCTAATTATTAACTTTTAACTTTTAACTTGTAAGAAGACATATCAAATAAATTTTTAATGAAAAGTTGCACCAAGTATGCCTTTAAACGGTTAATAACCATACTTTAATGATTTAAATAATTTATTTTACAAGATTTTTTAAGTAGATTATTTATACAAACTAATTAAATTAATCAAATGATTGTAATTACATAATCAAATTATACTTGTGTGGAGAAAAAACTTACCAAATTAGCAACGGTGGATGATTGGTATGAACTTGAAGGTGGATTGCTTGAAATTACTAAAAAAGAAGAATTTCGACTGATGGTTAGTTATGAGACTCGTTCAACTTAAATCAATATGAGAATAAGCATCAAACTTGAATGTAAGAGTGTAGATCGTTCTGTACCTTTGTTAGGTTGGGATGCTGTGCTTATAAGGGTTGCATTTGATTGTTAGTGGCAATTGAAAATTCCTCGTCATTCCTTTTATTTGTTTCGTATTATGTGTAATTATGTCTCACATTTACGGATTTTTAAAAGTAACTAGATTCATATTTTGTTGGGCCGTGTGTTGATCTAATCTAACTGTTCAGATTATCAATTTGAGTCTAAAATTTAGTTTGAATTTTCGTGTTGATTCTCAATCCTACTGTTTTTAAAATATTCTAGCTCAGTCACATGAATATTCTAATCATGTTCAGATTTATTGAAATTGTAGTTCAAATTTTACCTCCCAGGATACTTGCTTTCAAGACAACAAACAATCTCCTTTCAAATCATATTTGTCGATTGTGCCATAGGCAAACAGTGACAGTTGCTATCAATAGTAAGGAAATTTTATAATACACAATCTATTTTAGAATATGTGTTTGTAAGATTTGATTATAATTTATGATGATATTAATCATAATTTATTATGGTATTAAAGCTGACATATTATGAGATTGGTTATAATTTATTGTGATTATTATTTTAGTTATGATAAAATAAAGTATTTGGTTATATCTTATGTAATATTTGATTATGACTCATTATTATTTTTAGTTATGACGAAAAAGATTTTAGTTATGACATTGATTATCACAAATGTTATAACTTATGTATGGTACATACTTCAAAAAAATGTATTTCCTCCGTTTCAAAATATTAGTCACTTATTCTATTTTTTATTATTCCAAAATATTAATCCCTTCTTAAAAAATAAGGACTAAAATAATATGAATTTTCTATTTTGTCATTCTTTTAAATTCATTAACAACACAAAATATACAATTATGACAATTGATATTTTCAAAAAAATATATTATCAAAGGGTAATTTTGAAAAATTAATATTTTTAAAGTATAATAATTGTACTATAAAAAAAGTTAAATTTCTCAAAAGAGACTATTATTTTAAAATGAAAAGAGTATATACTTGATTCTAAATTATATATAGAGGCACTTACACACAAGTTCTAATTTATGAACTTATACTCCATTAAGTCCTAACTAAGATTTTTTGGACCTTCAAGTCCCATTAAATTTTTAATAGTCGGAATTACTCTTCAAATAATGATTGTTCATCATTTATGATTATCTATAAAGCAACATGATAATTTGACATTTATTTTAATTTTCAAAACTTTAAAACATCAACTTTCAAATTGAAAAAAATTTTAAAAAATTATGTGTAAATTTTTATTTATTTTTTTTTGGAAAAAATTGAAAAAACTGAATTATTTTTTTGTGCAAAATTGAAAATTTTATATTTCATGATGATGAAACATTGATGTGCAAAACTTAAAAAAAAATAAAAATAAATTGATAATGTTCTCAGTTTTAAAATTAGAAAAAATTGATAATATTCTCGTTTTTATTGGATAGTTGAATTAAACCAATAAATAGAAGGGCAAAAACGTTTAATCTCATGCTCTGTTTTTTTCATCAATTAGTGAAATAATTATCTGGAACACTACTATGCAAAATTGATAACGTTCTCAGTTTTAAAAATTAAGAAAACCTGATAATATTTTCGGTTTCACTAAATAGAACTTATTGATTCAAAAAATTTTAAGTAGGACTTAAGCTACCATAATATTTATAAATAGAACTTTTAAATAATTAATTTTAATATTATATTCATTAAGAATTGTTTTAAAAAGTAACTATTTTAATTTTTTTATAAAAAAATTTAAAAAAAAAATTCATTTTTAATAGTAAATTTTTAAAAAAATTTAACTAATAGTCTATTATGAAAATAGACCCTTCTGTATTTATAAAAGTAATATGGTGATGTAGTAGTTTTGTCCTTTCAAAAGTTACCACCGACGCATATTAGGAAAAGGACAAAAAAGTTTGTTGGACGGTTGGATGTTTTACCGTAACTGTTTAAGGGGCAATAATAGGACAGGTTATTTGATGGTTAAGAACAGATTTGAAAATATATATATATATATATATAAATTATATGAAATGTAATTATATTTTATTTATATTTTATCTATATATATATTTTTTTAAATTTCTAACCAAACATAATATTAGTTAACACTTATTAAGGTTTTGTTTGGAAAGTTAATTATTTTAATAAGTTATTTAATTTTTTTTGATTATTTTAATCTAGCTAAAAAAATTGTGTTTAAGAGGTTGATTGAATTTTTTATGTAGTTGATTTGATAGTTATGAGAGAAAAAATAAAATAATTATGAATTGAATATGACATTTTGTTTTATTAGCTATTTTAACATATTTTAAGTTATTTTATTCCAACCCTCTTCCCAAACAAGACCTAAGTTGATTTGTGCCTTATAAATATTAAATTTGATAATTTCAATCAATAATATTCAATTGAGACACTATGTGGACACGTCCTAATATCACCACATAATTTTTCTAATAATAGGCACCATAAATATAAAAAGGGCAAATTATAAATACATTCTAGAAATTTATTTAAAATACAGATCACCCTTGTAATGTTAAAAATTATAAACATTCGATTGTCAAAAATTGTCATTAACAATGTTTAAAAAAAATGACCTTAACAAAGTTATTAGAATTGTTAATTGAAAAAAATAAAATATCATTAAAAATTATTAATTGATTTAATGGTTGATTGATGAAATTAACCATTTGTTATATAATTAGAAATTTGAAAAGAAGAGATGTAAACTTTAGAATGACAAGGGACCTAATTTTAAATAAATTTTAAGAAATGTATTCGTAATGTTTGTTTAAGAATTGATTTTTTTAATAAATTTTTAATTTTTATACAAAAGTAAATGCAAGAAAATAGAAAGTATGAATTTTTTTTAACTTATTTTAAAATTTTAACCAATTGCCAAACATGATCAATATAAAATCGGCCAAAGGGCATTTTAGACATTAAGGCCACGTTTGTTTAGCTTCATAGAATAGAGAGAATTAAAAATACGGTGAAATTAAGTGATGAGATTAATATTGTAGTGGTATTAAGTTAAAGATGTAAGATAAATAATGTTTGTTTGTACACTATCAAATTAGTAATACTATAAATAGTATTAATATTTTTTAAGTTTTAATATTTTTTAATATTATAATTATTTTTTTATTCTAAAAAATATTATATTTACTTAAAAATTATTTAAAATTTCACTAATTCCTCTCACTCAATTTCTAATCTTAACACCCCCCCCCCCCCAATTTTGTTAATCTTACCACATAAGGAGATTATTGGTCCAAGAAGATAGTTGTCAGTCATGTTACTCAACCAAACACTCTTTAAATAAATCTGATAGTTATTAGTCCAATCCCCATTTCTAAACAGCCAAACAAACCTTGCCTAAGCATCCCACACTGAGAAAAGGACAAAATGGTGACAGAATAGTAAATTCAGAAACCTCCAATGGCAATATCGAAAACCATAGAAGGAAGGCGATAAGAAATCAGATTGGCAGGACAGTACAATAGAATATACAAGTATATATATATATTATATATATATATACAAGACATGTATGTATATATTGTATCTCTAATTATATATGTATCGACAATATTATTATATTTCAGGCGATGAGATGGAGATGGAGATGAATATGAGATGATAGAGGTTGCTTCTGGTAATGAAGCTACTGCTACTATTATAGCTATGGCGGTGAGTTTCCTAGGCTTCTGAGTCAACTCTTGACTCCAATAAACGAATCGAACGAGTTCGTCGGAGTTTGTTCTAGTTCTTCGCTGATCGGAGGTGTTAGAGAGAGAGAGAGAGAGTGTTGAAGGAGAAAGCTATGAATAACGCTAATGGATTTAGCTGTATGGAGACGGAGTACATTCGGAAGCACCACAAGCACCAGACTGTCGACAATCAATGCAGTTCGGCTCTCGTCAAGCACATCAAGGCCCCTGTTCATCTCGTATATTCTCTCTCTCTCTCTCTCTCTCTCTCTCTACTTTCTCTCTCTTGTTCATTTACATATATGTGTGTGTGTGTGTGTGTGGGGATATGTCTTTCCGTATTTGGATCGATTGATAAGTGAATTTGTTGAGATTCGATTGTGATTGATGAAATTTCTGTAAATTATTACTTAGATTTGAGATTTTTTTTTATGATTTTAGTGATTCTGTTATGTAATTTTTGATAGTTAAAACACATTTTTGCAGTTTGATCTGTAGTATTTGTTTTGTTTGTGATGATTTGAACTGAATTTATCCGTCGGTAACCTCTGTTTGGTTGCTGGAAAAACGGAGGAAAATCAGCTGAGAAAAAAATTTCAAATCCTGTTTCATTTTGCATTGTTTTGCTGATAAAACCAAAGAGTTGTTTTAGGCCAATCTGAATGGTGAAATTTGTTTTTGGATTTGAGATTTTATTTCATTTTTCTTTTCTTAGCTTCCTATCAGCAACAAACTGAGTTTATCCTTCAAAAGTTGTCATTGTTGTTTTAGGTTTCTGGCCTTTTTCTTTCTCTCTTTCTCCCCAGTAGGTATTTGTTGGAAGACTCTAGTATTGGAAAATTTGTTTTTGCAACAAACTGGGCATATCTTCAATTTGTTTTTGCTGACAAAACCAATGACTCTGGGCTTGTTTGGTTTGTATACCAAGATACAAATGTTGAGAAAAAATTTTAAAATTTTGTTTGGTTCAAATTTTTTTTATAAAAAAATTTCAAAATCATTCTCAATCAATTACATTCTCTTTTCTTTCTCCGTCTCAATCACTTTTTCTACCACACACATCTACTCAACTATAACAAAATATCAAATCATCCCAGACTCCCAAGCTCCAAAATTATTTTCAAAATATAACACCAAACAAATCAAAAAAAATTCTAAACTGTCTTCCCAAATTTTTATCTCAAAACACAAACCAAACACACTTTTTTGGAAAATTTTGAAAAGGGAACAGTAAATGATAAGATTGTAATTAAATTTAACGCTGTTCTGTGCTAGTGACTTCCCTCTGGATAATTCGTGACTAGCAATTACAAATTTCAAAGCTTAGTTTCCTGGTAGTTTATTTATTTATTATTTGGTTGGGTATTCATTGAATCTTTTGGTTTTTTGTTTTTGAAATTGTTCAACTACTTCCAAGCATAATGTTGCTTTCTGTTTTCATTAGGTTTGGTCTTTGGTGAGGAGATTTGATCAACCGCAGAAGTACAAGCCATTCATCAGCAGGTGCGTTGTGCAGGGAAGCCTTGAAATCGGAAGTCTTAGAGAAGTTGATGTTAAATCAGGGCTCCCTGCCACTACCAGCACCGAAAGATTGGAACTTCTTGATGATGAAGAGCATATCCTTAGATTCAGGATTGTTGGTGGTGATCACAGACTCAGGGTATGAGAAGTTAAAAAATATTTCTTTTCAATTTTAGCAATTGTTGCTTACATTTTGTATTTTGGTTTTTTCATGCTAAACACATATTTACAAATTTGAATTTTTGTCAACAAATATTCAGTTTTATCAAACTGCTTGCAAAATAATGAGTGTGCTTAAGATGCAAGTAATATGCAATATCTGGAAGTTGTTCTTCGTAGTAGACAAAAATTGATATGTAGTTGTGCCAAAGATAAGTTTAGGTTGTAACAAGTGTTTGATGTTTACAATTGTATTGGTGCCATTCCCATTCTAACAGAGTGCACAACGTGATCTATCATTTACGTTTCTGGATGGAATGATAGCTTCACATGATATTGAATTGAATGCCATAATTTGTGAATCATCGTAACTGAGCAGTTCCTTAATCTCATGTAGTACCACCACTGTTAATCTTGCTTTGAATTGATGATATATGAATTTGGACCATATTGTTCGTCTGAATCTTGCTAATTTTTTAATTCTGCTTCCTTAGTGGAGTTCCTCCATTCATCTTAATATTGAGACTCAGTGCAGTCTACTCATGATTGTGTTCCTTAATGTAGGGAACACAAGGTGTGCTTCCTATTTATGTTGTACCTTGATCATTAGTTTTTGACTCGAATGTTTGTACTGTCGCATTTTGTTAGATGGCTAAGATTCTTCTGGTAGGTAGAAAAAATCATCTAATATTTCCTTTGGTGGACTGGTTTCGTTAAACTCTGAACACTGGCACCGACACTAATATTTTCTCTTACAGAGCTTGGTAGGGTGGATTGGACTGAGTTCCCTTTTTACTAGAAATACAAGTGCTGCTACTATAGTTTGCCCCTGTTTATTTTTCTTTTCTTTTATTTTCCAGAACTACTCCTCAATCATTTCCGTCCATCCAGAAGTCATTGATGGAAGACCAGGGACTCTGGTAATAGAATCCTTTGTAGTAGACGTGCCCGAGGGAAACACCAAGGATGAAACCTGCTATTTTGTACAAGCCTTGATCAAGTGCAATCTCAAATCACTGGCTGATGTCTCAGAGCAGTTAGCAGTGCAGGACAGGACTGAGCCCATTGATCGCATGTAGATGTGGGGCTGCTGGGGATCTGTGGCAGAGGCTATGAATACACCGTGGATGAAGCTTCTCCTTGACTTTTTGATGCCTAGAGGCTGTGGAGGCAGACGGGTAGTAGCTGTTCTCCCCATTCCGGATACACATTCGTGCTCTTTTTTTTTTTCCTTTTGTTTGCTATGTTTAATGTCTCGGTTTTACAATTACTCTAGACTTGCTGTTAATTAGTTGCATAAGGTAGAACCACAGCTTTATAAAGCTTTCTAACCCCACCATGAATGAAAGGTGAAAATGAAAGAAGCCCTAGGTTGTCTTTCTATCTGATAGTTTGGGTTTTGGCCGTGGTGGTTTATCATGCTTTATAGGTGTAAATATACCATATTGCAGAAAGAGTTGGTGTTTGTAAATTTTTTTTTTTTTGATGTTGTCGTTTTAGCTTCTGTTGCTATTGATGTATGTGGGGGGAAAAGTAAACCTATAAGGTAGCTGTGAGTCATTATAGAGAAGAAAAGCTTGTAATATTTTTTGCACTGCTAGAAATTGCTAGAACTTGTCTGTGAATTCACTTGCTTCAAATGCTATTGGATACTTTATGGACTACATCTCATGTCAAATGTGATAGTCTTCTTTACGTGTACTATATGCACAAAGGGATTTGTAGGTGTAGATTGTCTTATCTTCCATGTTCTTCTCTTGTCGTGGCTGACAATGTTTGTGTCGTTGGATTGATTTATATGCTCCGAAAGTATTCAGTGTGTTTGGTTTGAATTTTCTGAATTAAGTTTTTTGAAAATTGAGTTTTTTGATTTTCGTGTTTTTTGTTTTTAGTAAATATTTTAAACATTTTTTTTACTTTTTTAGATGCACCTTACTTAGATGTATCTAAAAAGTAAAAAAATTGTGAAAAAATATTTTAAAAAATTAATAAATACATAAAAATATAAAAAATGTACTAAATTCTTGTATTTTTTTTGTATTTTGGATATTTAGTGAATTTTTAAAAGATTTTTTTTACAATTTTTTTACTTTTTAGGTGTATTTATGTTAGGTGTGTCTAAAAAGTAAAAAAAATTGCCTAAGATATTAAAAAAACTCAGTAAAAACAAAAAAATACGGAAAATAAGAAAGTAAAATTTTCTGAAAAGTGTTTTTTGAAAAATGGAAACAAGCAAGCTCTGGTATTTCGAAAAATATGTTGTATCTGTATCGGTTTCATATGATACTTCTGTATACGTATCAGGTCACACGTACTTAAGTTTTTTTTTTTTTTAATTTTTGGCATGTCCAGACGTACCTATTATATACTCAAGTCGTATTGTACTTCAGTTGAAATAATATTTTCTTCTACTACAGAGATAAAATTCATTTCACTAGATTTCTTTTTTATTTTTTGTTTTATACTTAGTATGATTTTAAAATTAAATTATGATTTGTAAGTTATTCAATATATTGACATTTAATTTTGATTTATACCTTTATTTTTGGCATTAAATATTAATTGTAGGTTGGACCTTAACAAATTAAACAATTTAATTAATTTTTACATTACTCTAAATTAAAAATAAATATTTTTTTTACAAACGTACCAAGCTGTACTAGTGTCTTTTTTTCTTACCGTATCAACATACCTGTATCGTACCAGTACTAGTACTCGTACTTGTATTTGTGCTTCATAGTTTATATATGAGACTATTAGTTTGGAGAATTTGGTATTACCAATCCCTTAAGATTTTGTATTCTATTTCATGTTTGAAATGTCATCAGATTTGGAGGGAATTAGTAGAATTTTATCATATTTCATGGTTGTTTAGAATTATTAGACATGAATTATGTAGTGTAATGACTATGATGATCAAATATAAAGGTATTTTTGTCTCTTAACTCCTTAATTTAGACTTTTCTTAGAGTAATTCCATTTATACACCATCATTATTCTCAGTACATATCATTGTCCAATTTTTTTAAATTCCATTGTCCTTGATTTAAATTACCATTTTGGACAAAAACCCTAAAATCAAATCTACCAGTAGACCTCCCCTCCGGTGACACCATCAACTAGCCATCGTCGGAGCTTTTCCAACCCGTTGCACCAACTCCTTCTCTAGCAACTCTCAATCTATTCTTTGTTGCATCTTTCTCTCTCTCTCTCTCTCTCTCTTCTTCCAGCCTTTATCTTTTGCGCCTCCTTTTTCTGCCGTCACCATTGCAACTTGTACCTTCGTCTGAGATTTGAAAACCCTAGGTTTTTCTCTCTCTCTCTCTCTCTCTCTCTTTCTCTCCTTCTTCCAGCCTTTATCTTTTGCGCCTCCCTTTTCTGCCGTCGCCATTGCAACTTGTACCTTCGTCTGAGATTTGAAAACCCTAGGTTTCTCTCTCTCTCTGTCTCTGTCTCTGTCTCTCTCTTTCTCTCCTTCAATCTTTTCATGTAGTGGACAAAAGTTGGGTTACGATAGAAGGGGTGGGGAGACGAATTGTGATGGTGATGAAGAAGTGCATTGCTCGCGATGGTGGAGTTGCTATTGTTTTGGTGGTTGAGGATGGCCGTTGTAGTTAGGGATCAAGAGACGGAGGTTAGCGATGGTGAGAAGGATGATGGCGATAAATAACGGGGTTGGGAGAAAGGGCAACGGCAAAAAGCAATAGTGGTGATATAGATTTGTCACAAGGAAATGAGGCTTAAGGGGGTTATCGGAAGTGATGAGCGAAGAAGGGGTGGCGGTCGGCATTTGGTGGTGTGAGAAAGGTATGCGGCTGGAGAGGGAGTAGTGGTCAACGATGATTGTTAGGGTTAGTATTAGGTTATAGTTTGGGATAGAGAGTTGAAGAAGATGAGGATAATATAGGATTTTTGAAAATTGATGGTGTGAAGTGAGAAGAAATCAAAAAATTTAAAATATGTGGTGTGTATTGAGAAAATGGTGTGTACTAAAAGATTTGGTAGTGTGTAAATTGTTGGTTTTTTGGCTTTCGAAGGTTATTATTGTAATTTTCAACGTGCCAGCAATGATCAATCAATCCTTACAGAATATTAATTGCCAACCAATCATCAGACGATTGTGTTTTAGTTCTTTCAGCCTCAATGAAGAGGACTTTTACTGGTGGCTTTGTTTAGGAGGATTAAGCAAACAATGATTAAATGAAGAATAATTGTAGCATTTCATTAAGTAAAATGGAAGACTTATAAAGATCTGAATCAGCCTCGTAGAGGTTTACAGCGATAAACTACTTGAAACTACTCCTTTGAACGAAGTGCAGTGCAGGAATTTGAAGTATAGGAATGTAAAGAACAAGAAATATAAAAACTGGAATGAAAATAAAGTAGATAAAACTAGTTTTTTAGATCTGAGTCTAAGGCTCTTTCTGGGACCCTCTCTGCTATTTATACTTCTCAATGATAACCGTCGAAATGAGCTTCTAACCGTCGAATCATCCCTCCATGGTTGCTGATCATGTTTCCTTACAGTTAGCTCCACTACGTCATGTCTGCAATTGGGCTTCCCTCCTGATTTTTGAATTTAAATATGAGTAACCGTTAAAGTCACGTCATCTTGCACCTCTCTGTTGATTCCATGCTATGTAGATCCACAATAACCAATACTAACTGCCACGTATGTGATTATGATTGAAGATTTGAATTGTCTTCCCGTATTACCCTCATCCTGCCACGCGTTAAACTGTGATTGGGTTATACAAAATATGTAGCCAACATTACCCCCTGCACTAATATACCCAATTGTTGGTGATATTAGTGGATCAAGGTATTTTATCCACGTCTTAGAACGTGCATGGGCTTTGCGCTTTTCAGAAATGCAACCGACATTCATTAATGAAACACTTGTATTGAATTCTCTTTTATCCTTTGATCATCCCTACTATCTCAGTATTCGAAAAGACTGATACATCTTTCATGGCCAAACAAGGCTTTTCTTACATTGATCAAGCATACGAAGAGTTATTTGATGATGATGTTCATCTTCGAAAGAACCTTCATGCATTGATTAGCCAACTTTATCCGCCTTCATTTATATAAGTTATGGAAGCTTTTGTAAATCATTGACCTTCGAACCAAGAACCTACTGCTTACGATTCTTTGGAATACAAATTTGAGGCCATGGATATCGGAAGCTTTTCTTTTGGAACAAATCCATCCGTGTGAGATGAAGCTGTTGCTGCTTCTTTTTCTTCTACGACCTCTGGCTGGGGAACTTGGCCTACCCTTACTCAACCTCAGACGAGGGAATGCATTCATCATCGTTTCCCTGAATTCGATGACCCTCTTGAAATCCCCTATTCCAAACGCAGTTTTGTAGTATATCCATATGTTCCTATTAACCGTAGACGTAGTCTTGAAGACAATCTGCTTACAGTGTGGTATACTTCTACCTTGCCATCTCGGTTGGTTCAAAGCGTCCAACGTCCTGATGAAGCTCTAAGGATCAGTCCTACGCTTTTAGCCAAAAAAGAAAAACTTTACCCCTCTGATTGGCTAGAATGTGTGGCCAGACCTGAATTTCTGGATTCGCCCAGGGAACCCCCGACTACTCCTCATCTGCCTTCTAATCTAAATTGGATTGATGAGTTGAGGCTCACTCTCTCTGGGGGCTGATCCTTCCTTCCTTATTGGGTCCTGACGCCTCCAACTCCTTATCAGCAATTCAGGGCTCAGATCTTGCTTGCTGCATTTTCTCATTTATCCTTTGAAGTCCTTCGAAATTACATTCCCTACAAAAACTTTCTATGGGCTTATGACATTATGTCTCAAAGTCATCTTCTTAACCCTGTGGCCCAAATGGAGCTTTATACCTTTTTAGACCAACTTCCTCTCCTGCTCAACTGGCACTTCCATTACTAGTGAAGTTCTGGATGAAGCCATTTCCGCTCGAATCCAAGTTCAGTATGAGGCAGAGAACCTCCTTGATGAATATGAAGCATTCAAGAGCCAAGATTCTGAGTATAGGGAGGATGCTACTATGAACGAAGTGCATGAAGAAGAAAAGATGGATGCCACAGATAAAACTCTAAAACAGATAGAATTCGAAGTGAATGCCCAACAACTCTCTTCTCAATTGAGGGCTTACCAATTAGATAAACCAAATCTAGACAATATAGAGGATAGAGTAGGAAAATAGTATTCATTTATTGAATTTTGTTAGACTAAATTCCATGACCTTGTAACTTTCTCCATTCCATATTTCTACGAAATCGAGAATGTAATCAAATGAATCCCAGTATAAACAGCACTTATCAATACAACTGGGCTTTTCGAATTTCATTTATCAGATTTTGATTTACCACTCCAATTGTAAACTGCATGGTTAATGTGCTTTGACTCCATCCCAACTCAAACTCTTCCAAAGTGTGAAATCTCCTCTTTTGAAAAAACAATTATTGCCTTACATATCGATTCTAGGACTAACATAATTCTTCAGCTAACAACTTCAAATTAACCAACTCTGCCCTTCGAAACTTGATTGGATCATATTTAATTTCCCAACATATGGTATATGGTTAATACGATCAAGTAATTTCAAATCACCTAAAAAAAAAAAATCTTTGTTTTAAATAAACAGTCTATATTTTTCAAAATATGGAAATCTCTTTTAAAGACTGCACTGTTTTATTCTAAGCAAGTGATTTCTTCTGTATATTATCAAACCAACTATTAGTTTGAAACTTAGAATAAACAATTTCTAACCTTAAAGTATTTCAAGTTTTTGCTTCGAAGGATTTTACTCTCACTAAGAAACCTAAACATGTTTTTAATCCTTTTGAAGTAAACAAATACTTGAGCATTCTTACATCCTTAAGTGTGGAATGTGTTTCAAAGTCGACTTCCTGCCTTCGAAGCCGTTTGTTATTTAACTTTGGCGCCAAAATTTGGCTTCGAAACCAAATATTTCATTTCGAAGCTGACATCAGTATTTGAAATGCGTTTCTCTCCATAACTATCAATGTTGAAGGAAACTTTTCGCATCTGTACCTTTAGCACTTCTTTATGAATCCCATGATTGGGGTATTTTTAGACACAAAGGTTTAAAACCCTTTTTATTTCGTGCTTTGAATTTACTCGTTTGCCAAACACACAAATCCTTCATCTTCTGTTGGCTTTCTTTTTCCTTTTACTTTCTTTCCCAACTTTGTCTTCTGAAAAAACCCTTTATCAATGGCTTCTTCTTCCTTGAATGTACCGGATGTGGAGCGTGCGAGTCCATCTGTAGCCTTGAAAAGGATCACTAATGAAAAGTGTGAGAAGTATAAGGCTAGTGGGAAAAGTGCCATTGACGGACGCATCTTTATTCCTCGTCATCATGACCAGTAAGAATATGTGCTTGGGCCCATCTTTAAGGAGATTCCTACTGAGCTTCTAGCTCTGTATCCATGTCTAGAAGACCATTGTCTTCTTTACGAAGGTGGTCTTGACTGGGGAAGCTGGAGGATGAACCGCCCCCATCGCTGTTGGCCCACAGTGAGACCAGAGTGAGAGGAATGGTATGATCGGGTCGTCCCTAATAGGACTCTGGATCTTCAGGAGCTTTACCTCTTCGACGCCCTCCAATTATCTAGGTTCACCATTTCAGAGGACCATTTTTTAATACCTGCTGCCCTTTGCTTTTGGAATTCTGCTTTTAATTTCTTTCAATTCAGATGTGGAATGATGGCCCTTACTGTTCCTGACATCTGCCATCTATTAGGATTGTCCTCTACTAGTACCCCTATTGGTCTAGACTATCCTGACCTCAAAACCCCTTTTTCTCTTCCCTCTCTGAACTCATCCTATAGTGACTTTGTCAAGGCTGAGAATAAAAGAGAGGGCTCTGTGACTGATAGGGAATTCTTTTCTTTTATATTATATTAGCTTTGCAAGTTCCTCTTCTGCACCTCTTCTCAGAGAATCATGCCTGAATTTGCCTCTCTTGCCAAAACCCTTGTTTTACAAAAAAAGGTGGCCTTAGCTCCATACGTTCTAGGTCATGTTTATAGAGCTCGTTCCCTTTTTTATGAAAGACCTTCGGATGCCAATCAGGGAAGCCCATTTTGGATACTTCAACTTTGAGTTTTTGCATATTTTACTGAGTTACAGTCTAAATGCCTAAAGTTTTTGGATCCAAACCCCACCACTCATGGCATGAAATTAGCCAATGTTTCACTCTATCCTTCTAACTTTGCTTTTTATTTTTCTTTCTTCCACCAACTCCCAACTTCCCTTTCTTCTCACAGCTTCCGTCCTTTCGAACCTATCAATATTGGCCCATCCTAGTTGAGGACCTTTTTGAGTGATAGGTCTTGTTCTACACCCCAGCACAAAAACATGTGGGTTTCTATTTTGATTCCTAGAGAATTATTCATTGGGACTATGAACCCCAGAGCCTACTAATGTATTGCTGAGCCTTATTGTCCCACTCAATTTGCTAGGCAATTTGGATTCTCACAAAGGGTCCCAATACCTCTCTGCAGCCAGACCAATTTAAGCCTTACCAGCAGGGATCTGAAAGTTCGAAAATCTAGATTGGAAGAAGCAACTTCCAAATTCATCTAGGATTTTATTAATTTTGAGTACTTCCCCTTCATACCTCAAAGCAACATATTGAAAAGGTGCCAGAACTGGTGGATGGCCAATATAGAGGTACACTTTGCCATTCCTCCTCAAGATCTGTTAATGGTACTGGATGTACCTCAAACCAAGTCAAAAGGAGCTGGAGCTGTTACTTCTTCCACTGCTCCTGTTACTTCAGTTCGTGCACCTGTCCTCACAAAGTCTGTTCCTGTTGACTCAACTCCTTCTAGAGTTACTCGAGCTGTCACAAAGAAAAGTATGTATCTCTGTTTCTTTTTTCCTTCTCTTTTATGGTGCTCTTGTCCTTATAATTCTTTCTTTGGTGTAGGTGGTGCGGGTGCCTCTCAGGGAGATTCTCCCCAAAAGGTTCAAGCTTTAAATCTTCTGAAAAGGAAACAACAACAACAGAAGAAGAGAAAGCTCTTATTTGACCTTGAAGAAGAAATACCTGAGGTTCGTATAGGAGAAACGGAAGCAGAACAAGAAGAGACAGAAAAAGAGCAAGAGACACCCTTGAAGAGAAAGAAGAAAATGACTGTTTCTCTGTCTGATTTCACTGGAGATCCCATTCACGAAGCATCTGCTAAAGCAGTGGAAGTAGAGCATTCCAAAGAGCTTATTGTATTTCAAAGGGCTGAGAAGAGGAGGCAACAGCAAATGCTTAGAGATGAAGTTGCTGCCGCTGATGCACTCCAAAGAGAAGTTGCAAGACAACAAAAAAACTGCTGGACATTATACTCTTCCCAGCTCTCCGATCATAGCCACTACTTCTTAAACCAGTAATTTCCTTCGTGCCTCTATTCTCCTTTCTTAAATTTTTGATACTGAAACTTAATACTACTTTGTATTTCTTCTTTTGCAGCAACAACTCCTTCGCCTTCTCCTTCGATAAGGATTCCTTCAGTTTCAACTGAAGTTGAACAACCTCAAAATGTGAAGCCAATTCAAACAATACTTCCACTTCCTGGCCCTATATTTTCCATACCTTTCTTGAGGTCAAGCATTCCTGTATCCCTATCCTTGGGCTTGACTCTATACTTTCCTTATTTATCTTTCAACTCTGTTCAATTTGCTCTTCGTTTAAGCCTTACTGCTCCTTTCCTTCCTGAGGAAATTCCAGCTATTACATCATCTCCAATGATAGCTGATTTCCATAGAGAAGACACTGGTAGCTCTCCAATTCCTTATCCATTTTCTTTGCCTAACTCCAGTCCCTCTTCTCTTGACCTACTGGTAGCCAAAACTATAGAGACTGCTAGGGATACTTCACCTTCTTCTCCTATTCCTATGCAGCCATTTCTTCCTTCTACCAGAGCTCTTTCTGCACCTTCCATGTCCATGGATGAGGTGGACATCTTCGAAGCTAGGCTAGCTAGTCTCTTTGACGTACCTTCTACCTCTCCAACAATTAGCCATGAAACTGAGCCATTAGTCCTAGCTGATTCTCTACTAGAAATTTTTGAGAGCTCTTCCTCCAGTGGTAGGACTTCCTTGCCTTCAGTAGACTTGGACAACTGTCTGGAGCTACTGACATCCTTCTCGAGGATCCCTTTCGAAGCTTTACAAAGGCCTATAATAAAAAATGGCTTCCTCCAGTGCTGCAAGATTGTTGAGCAATCTGGCATGATTGTTTCAAGTCATTTATCTCAAGTGGCAGCCACCATCGATTTTTACATCAACATCTGCCATGTTGCCAAGGCTGCAGAGGAGAAATTGCTGGAAGATTAGAGTTTTGTTTCCAAAATACATGCTGAAGTGTCAGAACTGAAGGAACAACATTCCTCTGTCTCCCAATTTCGAGCTCAATTATTGGAGAAGAAAGCTCAGCTTGAAGAGGAGTTATTAGCAGTCAACCAAGCTTTAGATCAAACTGCCACCAAGTTGCAGATCACTAATCAAGGACTGGCTGATCGAAAGCAGAAGATGGCTACAGCCATTCAGTTGTTCTTATCTCTTAAGAGTAGAACATCTATTGTAAAGGAACAACTGAAACATTGTACTGACTTTTGGGGCAATCTATGGCTACATGTATTCAACTCATTATAAAATAAAATCCTTATTTATCATTTGAGTGTTTTCATGTTCTTTTCATTTAGCACTTATTTTATTCCTTGTGTTTCCCACACGGTTGGATAATAAGGCTTCAAATATCTGCCATTAATCTTCTTAGGATGTACATATCCACTCAGATTTTTCAAATGATATGCTCCCAAAGGCAAGACTCTATGAACTTGATATGGTCCTTCCCAGTTAGGTAACCATTTGCCAAACTTGTGGCTTTTAATCCCTATTGGGAGTATTGTCTTCCATACCAAATCACCTTCATCAAAGCTAATGTGCTTGACTTTCTTATTATAGTTTTTGGTTGCTTTTTTCTTTTGGAAAAGAATGCTATTTAATGCCAGAATTCTAGTTTCATCTATATTTTTTAATTCTAAGCACATACTCTGATGGTACTGTTCAAGATTTAACTGATCTTGGCATCTCACCCTTAAGGACTTAATATTAATTTTCACAGGTAACACTGCATCATGCCCATATACTAAAGCATAAAGAGTGATTCATGTACTTGACCTTGGAGAAGTCCTATAAGCCCATAATACATCCAACAGCAAGTTATGCCAATCCCTGGGATTGTCTTCCACAACTTTCTATATTCCTTTCTTCAAAGACTTATTGGATAATTCAGCATGACCATTGGCTTGTGCATAATAGGGGGCAGAATTAACAAGGTTAATTTCAAACTCTGCCACAAAAGACTTTACCATTTTTTTATCAAATACAGTCCCATTATCAACAGTTATAGTCTGTGGGATGCCAAATCTGTGGATCAGATCTTTAATGAATCCAATAACTTTGATCTGGTCTACAACCTTATATGGCTTAGCTTTAACACACTTAGTGAAATAATCTGTAGCCACTAAGATGAAACAATGATACTTCGAAGAGGGTGGGTGTATTTTCCCTATCATATCCATAGCCCATCCTCTAAATGGCCAAGGCTTCACAACCGCATGCAGATCAGTTATGGGTACATGCCTTATTGTGCCATGCTTTTGGCATGCTTGGCAATCTCTAGCATATTCTGTGCAATCCTTTAGGATGGTTGGCTAATAGTAGGAATGTCTTCGAAGTAGACATCTCATATTCACACCAGGTTTATGAGCACCACAGATGCCTTCATGAACCTCAGTCATGGCTGTCAATGTTTCCTTTGGACCTAAACATTCCAATAATAACTCATCTGCCCCCCTTTTGTAGAGAGCATTACCATACATTATATATTGCATGGATTGCAATTTGATTTTTCTGCTGGCTTTCGAAGATGGGCCAGCTAGATACTGCATTATTGGATGCCTCCAATCCTATTCTTGTAAGTCATTATGATTGGCCTCTAAGACCATATTCCTTCTATTCAAATGTGGTATTACCTTTTGATATGTTGTTTGGCTTATGTTCCTTTGAGTGTTATTCGTTCTCTTAAAATTCGAAACTTTTTAAGCCACATCATTAGCTTTATTATTCAAGAATCTTGGGGCATAAGTTACATTTATTATCTGAAACTGAGAAAGCAAATGTAATACAACAACATAGTATGGCAACATGCTTACACTTTGACATTTGAAAATCCTTTTTACCTGATTAACCACCAATTGGGAATCTTCAAATATATCAATTGCATGAGCTTGTAATCCAATAAGTATTTCGAGTCTCACTATTAAATCTTCATATTCAACTTGATTATTGGAACAAGTAATTTCATCTACTCTAAAAGCATGTGTGGTTTCTAGCCCTAGTAGTGACTTAATCACCACACCAATTCCAATTAGACCATTGGCTTTTGATCTATCGAACCACATTTGCCATGGTTTAACACTAACCATACCAAGTTCCATTATCTCTTGGTTTTTTGTTTGACATGGATGGTCTGCCAAAAAGTTAACTAAAACTTGTCCTTTTACTGCCTTTTAGGGGACATATTCTAGATGAAATTCTGATAAAGCTAGTATCTATTTGCTAATTCTTCCTCTCAACATAGGTTTAGATAACATATATTTAACCAAATCTGTGGTTGCAATTACTAAGACAGTTATAGGCAAAAAATAGTATCTTAATTTCATTGAAGCAAAATACAATACAAGGCACATCTTTTCAACAGCTGAATATTTACATTCACAAGAATTTAGAAACCTACTAAGGTAATAAACTGCTTGCTCTTTTCCTTCTTCATTGTCTTAGGCTAGAAAAACTCACAGTGAATCTTCTGCTACAGCTATATACAACTTCAAGGGCTTATCACCCTTTGGTGGCATCAGCACGGGAGGGTTGGCCAAGTAGGCTTTGATTCCTTCGAAAGCAGTTTGATGCTCTGCTGTCCACACAAACTCCTCTTCATCTTTCAGCCTTAATAAGGAAGAAAATACTTTAGTTTTCCCTGCAGTATTAGAAATGAATCTTCGAAGAAAATTAACCTGTCCAAGGAATTTTTGTAATTTTTTCTTACTTGATGGAGGTCTGGCTTCAATGATAGCTTTGGCTTTATTCTGATCAATCTGTATTCCCTTATTGTGTACTACATAGCCCAAGAAGTTTCCAGTTGATACGTCAAAAGCATATTTGAGAGGATTAAGTTTCAACTTGAACTTTCTCATTCTTTCAAAAGCTGCTTCCAAGTAAAACAAATGTTCCTCCATGGGTTGAGATTTTAGTACAACATCATTGTAGACGTCCCTGAACGCCCCGGGAGGAACGAGCTCCCGTTCTGTTCATTTTGGGGTCACTACAGCTCGGACTCTTAAAATGTCACGGTTCTTAATCTGAACCAAAGAGTCCAAATCCGGCAAATCGTTTTGAGAAACTGATTTTTTTGAAAGAAGTGCCAAACATGGACTGCTTTGCCAGATACAGAGTCGCCACCTAAATATTTTGTTTTGGGAAATTTAGGAAACCCTGACTCGGTGCCGAAAGGCCACGTGTCCGTCATCACCAAAGTTGCCTCGGCTCGGGAACTTGGGTACGATTGGGGAAGGTCACTTCGTGAGCACCCCCGCTCGCCCGGTCGTAGACCGGCCTCTACTAACCATGATATCAAATTTTGAAAACTTTGTATGTCCTTAAACCGGTTATTAGCCTAGTTTACTATGTGATGCTCGCAGCGTACAAGTATAGACCGAGTCGCCCAAATTGGAACAAAACATTTCATGCTTGTTTTTTAAAATGGTTTGCTACCCGCAGGTAGGCTTTAAAACATTTGATGATTTATTCCAATTTAAGTAACCCAACCTTCACCCACAGGCATTCAGGCAGATATATCATGTAAGCACATAGCCTCATGGTAAGCATGCTATCATGGCATTCACTCACACGCATGCAAGGATGCTAAAGCATAAAACTCACCGAGTACTCCAAGCGAAAATAGAAACTACATTAGAAATCATGCATGATCCTAAGTATACAGAAATGCCTAATGCAACACATGCAAAATGTAATTAGCAAGCTCGGCTATTCTAAGATGGTATATGAAATGTTACAACTATCATGTATTCAATTTGGAATTGAAAGTACAATGCAGTTAGTATGATGCGCCAAGCCCGGTGCATGCAATACAGATGAATGATGCAAACATGCTGTCATACTGTATGCTAATTTAAATATGCCCTAATCTAACCATCATAAGCGGATAAATAAAAGGGAGAAAGACGTGGGGTTGGAAGACATACATCACACTCACGCACACTTATTACAGTTGTGCCCTCGCGCAGAGGGTCCGAATAAATATACAGTCCAAATATTACAGTCCCCAAATAAAAGAATATTACAGTCCAAAATATTACAGAATTCTAATTAATTAATGAATTAACTAAGAAAGCAAATAAAACTGGCGTGCAAGCCAGGGACTGCCTTGCTTCTGATGGATGATGCATGTCCGGATTGTCTTGCGCGGAAATCCACCGGAATGCCCCAATTAGCCTCTGTTTACACCTGTTCTTGAAATGCGTGCCAAGCCCCAAAAGGTTGTTGATTCCTGATTTTGCTGCAACAGAGAGCAGGAAAGGGGCATAGCAATGTATTTGCACAGATATATGCATGTCTCGATCCTCGTGCCACCAATCACGCATATCGAGACATGATGGCCGAGGAGTCGAAATGCACAACTCAATATAGGATGAATGCACATGAAACTACAGCTAAAACCTAACTCCATCATGGATAATCCGGAGTGTCGGCGACTGGGGAATTGAGACACATTCCGTCACTCGGAGTACGAAATGTACCTCGTTTCCCGTGCCCGGGTTAATTCCTATTCCGGACATGATGCAATATGCATGATATGCGTGAAATGCAACTAAGATGCAATCCTAACATACACAATGCAATGAAAATGAGGTGCCTCAAAATACGTGCACGCGGGCACGCGAACCGAGGAAATGGTAGAATGTTACGAAAATGAGGTGTCTCGAAATGCGTGTACACGGGCACACAGACCGAGAAAATGATATGTGTCTCAAAATGCGTGCACACGGGCACTCAAACCGAGGCGATGATATGTGCAATAAAAATGAGATGCCTCGAAACGCATGCACACGGGCACGCAAACCGAGGCAATGGTAAATGCAATGAAAATGAGATGCCTCGAAACGCGTGCACACGGGCACACAAACCGAGGCGATGGCATACGCAATGAAAATAAGGTGCCTCGAAACGCATGCACACGGGCACGCAAACCGAGGCAATGGTAAATGCAATGAAAATGAGATGCCTCGAAATGCGTGCACACGGGCACGCAAACTGAGGCGATGACATACGCAATGAAATGACATGAAAATGACAAATGGGCTTAAACCAACATGAGTGAGCCTCAGCCACACTCACATAGGATGCCGGCAGATAAAAAAGAGTTGTCTCGAAATGCGTGCACACGGGCACGCAAACCGAGGCAATGGTAAAATGCTATGAAATGACATGGAAATGACAAATGGGCTTATATCAACATGAGTGAGCCTCAGCCACACTCACATAGGATGCCGGCGGATAAAAATGGAGTGCCTCGAAATGCATGCACACGGGCACGCAAACCGAGGCAATGGTAAAATGCTATGAAATGACATGGAAATGACAAATGGGCTTATACCAACATGAGTGAGCCTCAGCCACACTCACATAGGATGCCGGCGGATAAAAATGGAGTGCCTCGAAATGCGTGCACACGGGCACGCAAACCGAGGCAATGGTAAAATGCTATGAAATGACATGGAAATGACAAATGGGCTTATACCAACATGAGTGAGCCTCAGCCACACTCACATAGGATGCCGGCGGATAAAAATGGAGTGCCTCGAAATGCGTGCACACGGGCACGCAAACCAAAGCAATGGTAAAAATGCGAACTATGGCATGGGAAATGATATGCAAACATGGTAATGGGATTTCAGCACTAAAAAGTGGGGGAAAACAGTCCCGAAATGATGCGAAATGACATGAAATGCATGGAATTATCCCGAAATACAACATTAGGCACCCGAAATGGCCTATAGCTATGCCAAACATGCACAACATGGACATGCAATGCAAAGACAGAAGCTAGACAGTCCCAAAAGATGCACTTTCACAGTTATAAACATGGCCAAACAGCAAGCATAGGTAGGGGAAAAATAGCATGCGAGAATAGGGGCCAAAAGAGGGGTAATGAAGCAAGTGGCATAAGCAAAACCCAAACTGAAAAATTTCCTTCTACAACACTGAAGAGGGACCAAAAATATGAATATTTACAGTATATGACAAGCCTCAAATCATTATAAAAACATGATAGAAATGTGATGCAAAATTAGGCTCAAAAAGTGCTATAACATGAAGTATACAAAATAATCACCAAAAAGAAAAAAAGTGTTAATGAAACATGAAGTATAGGCCAAAATAAGGCCACTTTCAGTTCGGACCAAGGTCCAAAAACAGAAGCAAAGAGGGTTGCCAATTTATGCAAAAATGGGGCCAAATAAGGGATATAACTACAAGTGACACATGGAGACACCAAACAATGTTGAGCCCTTCTCCAATGTTGAAGAGGGGCTCAAAATAAGCCTTATATCAGTTTACCACATGCTCGAAAATAAATTTCTCATGGGCCAAAAATAGCATGCAAAATCATGACATACAAGAGGGTCAATGAAGCAAGTGTATTATGGAGGGCTCAAACAGGGTTGAGCCCTTAATGAAAAGTGAAGATGAGCTCAAAATAGGGCCCTTTTCAGTTAGGGCCGGAGCTTGAAACCAAAAAGAAGTGGGGCTTAGAAATAGATCAAGAAAAAGGTTCAAAAGGGTAAAAGTATTACTTACCCTTGAAGAATCGAACTTTTGTTGCTTCTTGGATGGATTTGCAGCTTCTTTAGCCTTCAAGAATCCTTCCTTGTTGCTGGAAATGAGATGGTGGTGGTAGAGCTTGGTGGTGTAGAAGGAATGATGGTTAGGGGCTTAGGGTTTTTTGAAGAATTGAGAAGGAAGAAGATGGAGTTGGCTATGGAAGCTTAAAGGAGAGTTTTTCTAACCCCAACAAAGGAGGCCACCAGCTGGTTATAAGGGTTCAAAAGGGGGTGTAAAGGTGGGGGAAAAGGAGGGTAAAACTCTCCCACAAAATATCCCCCGGATACAGAAAATATCTGGGGGATATTGCCCCACAGCTGTAAAGTGCACAGTGCGAGGAACACGGCCGGCCTCTCACTTTTGTTGGAGGTGGCCGGCCGGCCACACCCCCTAGCCGGCCGGCTAGGGGTCAAAAGGGTCAATGTGATTTTCTGGCCGGCCAGCTACTGGAGAGGTACCCCTATGTGTGTATAACACAACCATGTGGTTAGAAGTCCGAGAAAGTGGGTCTAAGGGGTTCAACATTGGCTCGGAAAGAGGGGGTCAAAAGGGTCAAGTTGAATTACTGGCCGGCCATGAACTTTTAGGGGCCTCCCAGGTGTGTACATCACAGATATGTGGTTCAAAGTTCAAGAAAAGGGCCCAAGGGGTTCAACATTAGCCCGGAAGAAAGGGGTCAAAAGGGTCAGGTAACCTTAATGGCCGGCCACCAACTTTTAGTGGCCTCCCAAGTGTGTAGATCACAGATATGTGGTTGAAAGTTGGCAACACTAGCTCCAAGGTATTCAACATTAGCCCGGAAGTTGGAAAAACGGGCGCCGGGAGGCTCCGGAGGAGAGATAACTGGCTGCTGCAACAATTGCTGGTCTCCCACCCTTCAGTGACCTTCCCTGTGATAAAACAGAGGTACCTGCCAAAAATGAACGAAAACCGTTGCAAAACGAATGTTCGGGAGCCAAAACACGCAGTTCGGGGTCCCGAAAATGGGCTGTTAAGCACCGAAAGTGGCGTTCGACCACGAAGTGGGCTTCTCAGACCCCAGTGTCCCTCAAAAGGGAGCAAATAAGATGTATGCCAAAAATCAGAACAAACGGAGATGGTTAGGCGGTCCCGAACCGAGGCACACGGCCTGACGGCTCCGAAAACCGGGAACCGGGCTCCGAAATGGGCAAAATGGCCTACGGCCACCAAATGTAGCCTACGGACATTGAGAGACGGTCTACGGGACCTCTCCCTTCCATTAGGAAGAGAAACAGAGAAAACCAAGTCTGGTTCGCAAACCGAGACAAGGCACAGAAGAGGGTTCGGAAGTCCGGAGGCAGGGCTCACGGCCGCGACTCTGAAACTTCTGAACAAGCACGATATGCAACATCACCAAGCGCTCAATCGGTGACGTCTGAGTCTTAAGGTCGGTCAAAAATGGGGTGTCTACAATCATCAATGTAACACTCTAAATATCCTCCAATGAGATCATGAAAGATAGTGTTCATAGCCCTTTGATATGTAGCCCCAGCATTCTTCAGACCAAATGGCATTTTAACCCATTCGAAGGTGCCAATGTTCCCAATACATCTGAATGCTGTCTTGTGGATATCCTCTTCTATAATATAGATTTGGTTATAACCAGAGTGCCTATCCATCATTGATAAAATCTTGTGTCCTGCTGAACTATCCACCAATAAATCTACTGTGGGCATGGAGTACTCATCTTTTGGAGTTGCTAAATTCAGGTTTCTGAAATCGATGCATACTCTCATTTTACTATTCTTCTTAACTACAGGCACAATATTGGATAGCCATTCAACATACCTGGCTGTCCTAATAAAGCATGCCTTGAGGAACCTGAGAATTTCCTCCTTGACCTTCTGAATCACTTCAAGACTCATCCTTCTTGGTTTTTGCTTGTATGGCTTGAAATTAGGCCTCATAGGGAGCCTATGTTCTACTAATGACCTATCCAATCCTAGTAGTTCATTATAAGACCATGCAAAACAATCTTTATATCTCTTCAAGACCACCAACAACTGGTCCCTGTCAAGAGCATTTAACCAAACACTGATGTAGGTGGGCTACTGTATGGAACCTTCCCTTAAGTTCACTTCTTCCAAAGGGTCTTGCATCTGGGAACTCACTGATGCTTCTTTTTTGATTTCTTTTGTCTTCGAAGCAAACTTCTTGCTTTGTCCTGCTCATAGTTTCTTTGATTCAACATATTTGCCCTCCTCCTCATAGACAAAGTCTGTCCATAAGGCTTCTTCTTCCTGTATTTCCTAGACTTTTGTTTCAATGTCCAATGCGCAGTATTTATCCAAGGCCAGAAACTTAACCTGCTGTTGCTCTTGCTTACAGCTAATTATTATGGCTTCTTTCTTTTGCTCTTGCATCTTTTAGATTATTGATTTTACGTCCAATACAGAGAACTTAATCAAAGCCAAAGATCTGGCCTCCTGGGTTCTATTTTTTTGTCTACAACCAAGCATCATTGTCATCCTTGGCGACAAACTCTTCATCAACACTTTCCTGGACTAAGTGCTTTAGGTGTGCTAATTCCTCATCAACCATCACTTTGACTGATCCATCAGGCTTTCTTAGTATACTGAGTGGTGTCACTCCTTCAGTATATAATTTGGCTTCTGTAAAATCTGCACAAGCGATGAAGGGTTGAGGGTCTGCATTGATCTCCTCTGTCTCTCCATTGCACAAGGCCATCATGATCTTCTGATGTAAAGAGGAAGGCACACATTTGTTGGTATGAATCCAATCCCTTCCAAGTAGAGCACTATACTTAGCATTGTTGTCAATAACGAAGAATGCCGTCATGCAGTCTCTGGTTCCCACACTCAGGTTAATGGGCAAAATGCCTTGAGCCATCTGTTTGTCTCCAGCAAAACCAGCAATGGTTGTACTGGTGGGGATTAGTCTGGGGTTCCTTTTTCCTAGTTTCTTTAAAGAAGATTGCGGAAGCAGGTTTACTGCTGCCCCGTTATCCACCAATACCCGGTTCATCTGTATCCCATCAAAGAAGGCCTTGATATACAAGGGTTTGACATGCTATGTCATGGATGTCGTGGGATACTCAAAAGGGTATGAGAGGTTAATACTCACCTCTTCCTCACTCTCATCTCCAGTTTCCATTGATATGGCCACTTCGGATTCATCTTGCACCATACTCACTTGTGAGTCTTCACTAGAAACTGGAATCGGGTCAATTTCCTGACCTTCTTGGTTTTCATCTTCAGCTTGGAATTCCTGTGGTAGTATATGTACCATATTCTCTGATGCTAGAGGAAACGAGCCAAATTAGATGACTGGCTGTACCTATTTCTCTTCTTGGCCAACTTGTTCAATCACTTCAGAAGCATCTTCCATGCTGCATTCTAGCACTTCAGTACCAGTAACTTTCTTCGAATGGTCTGTTTCTACTGATTTTTCGACCAAAAATGTCTGTTCAGCCATGAAGACTTCAAACATTTCTTCCTCAACCATTTCTTTCTTTTGGCCTAGGCCAACTTCTCCCTCTGTCTCATTATTACTTTCTATCAAAGCTTTTTTCAAACCTGCCAAACTGGATCTTTCTTTGGCTTTCAGTCCGGAATGAACTTTGGCCAATTGTTCTCTGCTGCAACTCCTTTGTCTTGAGGAGTCGATTTTGGATTATGATCTAACTTTGAACTTTTTTCTCCCTCTGCCTGGCCCTTTGGCTGGACCAATGAAGAACTTTCTCCGCTTTCTTTCAGATCCTTCTGGTACTGAGTGTACCTTCGCTGGATCTTCATCCTTTGGGACCTAGAGATCACTAGGACCATATTTGGTTCCTTTGTTTTTGGATGCTTAAGTAACACCCAATTATTTGGAGCCACCAAAGGAGGTTTAACCATCCTACCTTGGTCTCCAACAATATTTCTTTGAGTAAACATTTCCCTAGGTTTGTTCTGCATGACAAACCAATCTGGGACCCCAGGTTCCCACGAATTTACTAGCCCAGTTGTTGAACTGTCTCTTTCTTCCTTCAAAGCCATCTTCGAAGTTGGCTGTGAAGGCCACTGCTTGGCCCTAACTCCCTGTTTTGGGCCCAATTCAGGCTTTCTATGAAGGTGGCCACTTTTCACCCTGTGTGAGGCTGGTTTAGGGGGCCAATCCGTGGCTTTGATCCCATAACTTGAACCCCTTTCAGGTCTCCTTTCAAGATGATTGCCCTTCATTCTGTAATAGTTAAGTGGTCTGGATTCATGTAGAGGTCTCTTGCTTTTGGAGTGCACTCTAGCGGCTATTGGCTGAGCCATTAATGGCTGCTGCCTAATACCAGTTGGATATGGCCTTTTGTTATAAGTACTGGTTGGTTTAGGACGCCTCTGCACATCCTTGTAATATTGTTTCTCATCAATTGGAAGCCCTTTCAACCACTTGTAGCTCAACCTGCATCTGGGACACATTCTTTGCATGGCAGCTGCCTCTAAAGAATTATCATCTAGTGCCTCTTCATCAGAGTCTTCCCTCTGGTCTGAAAAACCTTGTCCAATAGCTGGTAAACTTCTAGCATCTTACTTGACAGTAGTCTAGCTGGCAACATGCATTTGCACATTGACCTCTTCCAATTCTTTCAAGAACAAGTTCTGGAAGTCTGACACAATAACATTGGTTGTCACTTCTCCAATTTCTAGGAATGGATTAGTGTCAATCCCCATGGCCTTTTCTGCTTTAGCAGGGAATTTTAAACTCCCTTTTCGAATCTGCTCTTGGATCTTGTCTCGAAAAACAATGTCATTTACAATACACTTTTCCTTTAAGTTCCTCTGGAGACGGAATTTTGACTTCTTTTGGTAACTTCAGGAAGTTTGCAGTAAGCAAATGATAAAAAATGCCATCTGCCTTTATTAAATCGAAAGAGTATTTCCTATGAAGGTCTTTCTTTTTAAACTGCTGGTCTATTGTTATGTCTTTATGAATTAATGTTTCACAGATCACAGGTTCTTTCCCTACAATCTATGTTGCATCAATCTCATAATTAGGATCCCTATAGTACGTCATGTATGATGCATTACTTTGATCTTGTTCTTCTTCTTCTAGTAATGTTTCATACCTAAACACCTTATAGGTCAGTTCCACTAAGTCTCTAAACTCAGTTGAGTCAAACTTCTTTCGAAGCCTAAACTCTAGATCATTTTGAGCCAATCTCACGAACTCAGGCTCTGGTAGGACAATCGTACATTTGTTTCGTGCTCTTTTGAATCTGGTATTAAATTGAGCAACCTTTTCATCAGGCCTTTGACTCAGCCTTGCCAAGTCTGCCATAGAAACTTCTAGCTTCGTTTGGAAGAATTGGGCATGAAATGCCTCCTCCATTTGTTGCCAAGTTTGGATAGAACCAGGTGTAAGGTTAATATACCATACAAAGGTTGCCCCAGTTAGAGAATTTGGGAATAATCTCAACTTCATGTAATCATTATTGGTAAATTCACCACATTGATCAGCGAACCTAACAATATGTTCCATCGTTGATTGGTTTCCATTCCCATAAAAAAGAGCAAAGTCTGGTATCCTAAATCCTCTTGGGTATTCACGTACCCTATCTACCCATTCTAGATATGGTTTCCTGTACACAGGAGTTTGAACCCCCCAAGCCATCGGTCCACACATCTTTCTAACAATGTCAGCAATTTGGTCCCTAAGAACCATATTTTGTACTTGTTGAACCACTACTGGAGGAACAAACACAGGATTTGGTGGAGAACCTTGTGCTTGAGGTCCTCTTGGTCCATAGGGTGGCACATTTGGGACTGGTTGTCCCTGTGGTGCTGGCTGCTGTTGAGGGTATGGGTAACCCCTCTGAGCCTGTCCTGTGAAAGGACCTGGAGCAGGTGTTGTGTCTCTTCCAGTCGTAGGGAACCCTTCCAACCCCTGAGGTATAAATTCGAACAAAGGATTAGTGAACCTCCTTGTGCCAGGTATGGCTTCGAATATGGGATTTGGAAACATTCTTATGTCATTTTCTTGTGTTGGGCCAGATCCACTAATTTGCATGGCTTCACTGTTAAGTAATGAGGCATTTTGATTTGTCACAGGTCTCGAAAGAGGTTCATACCAAAACTTAGGTGATGGTCTTTCGTAGTTTTGGTTACTAGTTTGACCATTGGAATGTCCATTATTTTGCATAGGTTGATTATCTCTAGCCAGTCTTTGCTGAGGGACATTTGAAATTTCCTCCATATGTCTTGTGTTTGTTGGTTGATGGGTATTCATTCGATCCATGAAGAATGTTGCCCACCTTTCCATTGTGTTCATTAACTGTTGTCTCATGGCATCTACTAGGCCACTCCATGGATTCATTTGCTGAGTAGATGGAACAGTGGATGGTCCAATTCCTTGGCCTCGTCCAATATTTTGAACATGTAGTACTTGTTCCGAAGTGCTGGTTTGTTCGACCATAGGTTCTGATAAAACAGGTACTTCCACAGGATGTGTTATCACATTATCCTCTAGATTAGGCATTTCTACCTCTCCTTCCACGCCTTCTTTCAAGCGTTCATTTTCTCATTGTCTCCTACGTCTAGCCATTTCAATTAGTCCCACTGGGCGTGCCAAAAATATATGTTGACTTTTTGGTTTTCGAAGGTTATTATTGTAATTTTGAGCGTGCTAGCAATGATCAATCAGTCCTTACAGAATATTAATTGCCAACCAATTATCAGACTATTGTGTTTTAGTTCTTTCAGCCTCAATGAAGAGGACTTTTACTGGTGGCTTTGTTTAGGAGGATTAAGCAAACAATGATTAAATGAAGAACAATTGTAGCATTTCATTAAGTAAAATGGAAGGCTTACAAAAATCTGAATCAGCCTCGTAGAGGTTTACAGCGACAAACTACTTGAAACTACTCCTATGAATGAAGTGCAGTGCAGGAATTTGAAGTACAGGAATGTAAAGAACAAGAAATATAAAAACTGGAAAGAAAATAAAGTTGATAAAACTGATTTTTTGGATTTGAGTCTGGGGCTCTTTCTGGGACCCTCTCTGCTATTTATACTTCTCAATGATAACCGTCGAAATGATCTTCTAACCGTTAAATCATCCCTCCATGATTGTTGATCATGTTTCCTCACAGTTAGCTCCACTGCGCCATATCTGCAGTTGGGCTTCCCTCCTGATTTTTGAATTTAAATATGAGTAACCGTTAAAGCCACGTCATCTTACACCTCTCTGTTGATTCCATGCTATGCAGATCCATAATAACCAATACTAACTACCACGTGTGTGATTACGATTGAAGATTTGAATTGTCTTCCCGTATTACCCTTATCCTGTCACGTGTTAAACTGTGATTGGTTTATACAAAATATGTAGCCAACATAAATAGAATCACCCCTTCTCTTAGTCTCTTCATTTTGGAAAATTCTATTTGTACACCATCTATTATGTTACTAGACATTATTCTACGTATATTTTTTGATTATGATTCTATCCCTCACAAAAATAACCAACAAAGAGATACACAGTCTGACCACTGTTGGTTGTTG
This sequence comes from Camellia sinensis, assembly GCF_055761805.1. Classification (NCBI taxonomy): domain Eukaryota; kingdom Viridiplantae; phylum Streptophyta; class Magnoliopsida; order Ericales; family Theaceae; genus Camellia; species Camellia sinensis. The sequence goes on from NC_138968.1 coordinate 17,995,171, forward strand.
TTGTAAACCTTAGCCACTGCTGCCCCACCAGCCCCAATTCGTTCCTTCACCTTTGCGCTACCTCCCCTCACCCTTCCACACCTTCGCATACCTCTCCCAACCCTCTTTATTGCCTCTCCCAGCCTTTCTCATCCTTTTTCACCTTCCCCACCTTCGAGGTGGTAGATTGAGAAAGGAGGGTGACAGAAAAGTGAGGGGAGCTAAAGCAAAGGTGGTGATGAGGCTGGGGAGCTAGTAGTGGTCAATGAATTTAGGGTCAAGGTTTGGGGATGAATGATGAAGATGAAGTCATTATAGAAATTTTAGTGGTGTGAATTGAGAAAAAAAAAAAAGAAAAGAATAAAATCGAATAAAATAAAATTGTGTTAGGTGTATAACTTGAAGTTTCCTTCATTTTATATCTCACCCTCTCTCGTGAGACTCAATATTCCTCTATACGAAGAATATACCATCCGAAGAAAGTGTCAATATAAAAACTCAAAACTATTATATTTAAATATCGAAACAAACAATCATATTAGGCCACAAATGTACATAAATATGGTTATGTAAGATAGGATAGCTGTTTTCTATGATACTGATAACAGCAGTGCTAAGTGCATATATACAAAACATAGAATGAGACACAGATGTCTCATAAAAGATGTGTCTTACATGATGCGAGGTTCACATGTGTGACTCATTTCTTGTGAAATATCTGTGTCCATTCATGTGAGATCCATCCTTTATGAAATATTTGTGTCTCATTCTGTGTTTTATTGTACAGATAGGGTGGTAATTCAACTCTTTGGCAGTTGGGATATAACCACAATAGAAGATAGGAATCGAAAGGAAATAATAATATATTTAACTTTGGCAGTTGGGATATAACCACAATTAGGAGGTGGGAATCTGAAGGGAAAAAAATTAAAATAAATGAAAGGAACTAGGAGGACAAGCTGGCTGTTGGCTGTACCCTTTGGCAATTTTGTTTTAGTTTAATTGAACAATGCTCTTCATTTTAGACAAATTTGTTTATTATTATAAATTTATTATTATTTTTAGATCTGCAACGTGTCTGAGCTGAATTTCTTGTCTTGTGGGTACCTTGCTTGTAGTTGTTACAATCACTCCTCATTTATTATTATTATTATTTTAATAATTTGTGTTTTCAACTTTTGCATTTTTTTTAAATTTTTTGACTAGTGGTTAAAAGGATGTCATTTGTATTGGAATCTTGCATCTGAATATACATTTGTGAAAAAAAACAAAAAAAGAAAAAGAAAAAGGAAAGAGAATGAAACAAAAATTAGATTTTTGAAAATATTACATATAAATTGATTTTTTATCAATTTTTTTTAATCAAAGACAGAGTAAAAGTTAAATGTGTATTTATTAATATAAATTTATTATTAATATTTTTTGTGTAGTAAGAAAATGAAATAAGAAAAATATTCCTTTCTTGTGTTTTGATGGTCATTAATTGAACTACCATAATTGCCCATTTGTTGATGAAATCATAATTGCATAATTTTATTATATTTTTCAAATACGTTTTATAAACATATTATTTAATAAAATTATGTGACTTTAAATTTATTATTTTTATAAGCTTTATCTAATTAGTTACTTCTGACTTGTCAAATTACCACCATGTGCCTAGTCGATAATGGAAGGACACAAATGCCACACAAAAAAAAATGACAATTCAGCAACTACATGTCCCAAGTATATTAGTGCAAAATATATTTATATGTATATATACTTTAGAGTAGTTTTTTTCTGTCTTTTTTACATGATAATTCAACAACTACATGAACTAATTGATCTATTCCTACCCAAAAAAAAAAAAAATGGGGTTTTAGTTCAAATGAAAGATGGTGTTTTATCAAATAAAATTCTTAATGTGGGGCACAAGATTACATCAGAGGTGTTTGTTTGTACAGAAAATCCTTTGACATGTTACAACAAGAAAAACATGTCATAGGATTCTATATTTACCTGTTGTGCTATGTATACACTGTACAGAGCTCCCCACCTTAGCAGGGTAAGATTACACAAGTATAAATCCAGCCTCTCAAGCCAATGCAAGTTCCTCTTCCTCCTGTTGCTGTTGTTGCTGCTGCTCCGGCAACCGTCCCTCCCCATAAGGAAGGAGAATGCGCTTGATTTCTTCTGCACTTACTGTCTCGTACTCCAAAAGGGCATTTGCCAATGCATGTAATGCTTTCTCGTGCTGGGAAAATTGTCAGAAAGTTGTAGTTAGTTAGGCTCGGGATTTGAGAATAAACAAAAACACAAGATGATAGAATAGGATCATCAGATGTAAGGTAAATAGGGTGAATAGGAAGATCAGAGACGGTATGATGAAAGACACCAATAAGAGGACCACTATGTAGACCATAAAGATAAATATAGATCTTCTGCAAAGCAAATAGATAATCTAGTCTTCTGGAAACTAGGACTTGATCAAGACGACGAATCAAAGTATCTGTTTTTAATTTTCTAAGCTTTTCCTTTATCATCGCAATCTATGATTTTATGGAGATTCATAGATAGACAAACCTTCTTTAGCAAGGCTTTCACGCGATCATATGCTTCTCTTAGAAGTTTCACCACCTGCACAACCCGCAAAAACATTAAGGTGCAGAACTATATCATAATACAAATGCAGATTCAAAAAACATACTTAGGCAATAGAAATGCAGATTTCAAAAACATACTTCGGCATCAATGCGTGATTGCATTTCTGAACCCGGTCGCTCTTTGATATGAACTGGCCCAATTGTGTCACTCATCCCACAAGCGGATACCTTGCAGATCAAATCAATGCCATAGCATCATTGATTAGAATAAAGAAGCTATCCGTAAATTCATAGATGGTTACTAGAGAATTAAGAATTTACCAGGAACTCTAGGAATTTCCATTTCACATTAGCATACTCTTACAGTAACTGGTAACTCCCATTTACATATATTATATATATAAGAACTTGTTTTCCCAAATCATGAGTCACCAGATTTTAAATTAAAAAAAAAAAAAAGAAAAAAGAAAAAGATTTTTTGAAGAAACAAGGAATACCATGTATTGGGCAAGCTCTGTAGCCGTCTGAAGATCACTACTCGCTCCAGTGGTGATATAGTCCTGACCAAAGATAAGCTCTTCTGCAGCTCTTCCTCCCATGCAAACATCAAGACGTGCTAACAACTGCTTCTTGCTAATTGATGTCTCATCACTTGAAGGGAGTTGTGTAACCATTCCTAAAGCAGATCCACGTGGCATGATCGTTGCTTTGTGAATTGGATGTGCACCATCAGTATTCAAGGCTACAAGTGCGTGTCCACTCTCATGATATGCAGTGAGCTGAAAAAGGCAATGTCAACCACAATATCAATGCTGTGAATAACTCTGAATGGAAGAGTTTAACAAAACCGAAAAGTAAACCTTCAAATGCAGTATATTAGGGTGCAAGTAACAGGTGAACAGGGAAAGTCGGGAAATCCATATCATAAATGAAAAGTCAAAGTTCAAGTGATCCTAACCACTCTAGTCGACATCTAATTTGTTGCACTACATTTTACCTTAATTATTGAGATCAGACTCTTAATCTCATTTCCATGGTTTAATTTTGGCCTAACAGACTATTTGAGTAGTTTTCTCTTCGCCAAATTGCCCAAGGTCTATGCTTTTTTGAATCCAATTGTAGATGTTATGTCAATAAACTTCCTTGCCTAAGCACAATGGCAGAAATAAATATATGTGCCTATAAACATGACTCTTTGAAACATAAACTCTATGGATTCTCTCCTTGTTGGTTTTTTATTGGAATTTGTCTTCTTGTGACAGAAAAATTACTTCTAGTTTTCCTATAAACATTCACATATATTTTGGCAAATATACATGATGCATGTACAATTGATTATAGGAATATGTTTGCTGGAAAGTTTGATGGAAGGGTTCAAACCTTCAATTCCAATGCAAACAAACCCTTGGGAAATCGGATGGAATGTGAAATGATCCCTACCAGAACAAGAATACTAGTTAGGATCAAACAAAACTTGCTTTGAACTCCCAGAGTCCCAGTGAAACCCAATTTTTTCTCTTTATTGATTAGGTGGCTACCAGCTCACCAATGGAGTTACTCTTCCATCCATTTAAGTTTTAACTCATATCCCTAAAATCCATCATTATTCAACAGCTAGAAAGCATGTTTGCATATGCAAACTTGCTTTGCTAGCCTCATCCTTTAATAAGAATGAGCCATGAGAACCCCAACTGCACAACTGGAGAGATTCTACACACCAAAAGGCGGTCATCAGAATCCCAGATAAGGCCACCAATAGAAGCCTATTTATAAAAAAGAATTTTTTTAAAAAAAATTGGTAAAGGAAAGAAGTGCTGAGGACCGAAGATGTGACTTCACAACAATGAAACAAAACATCAAGCCAAGCTAGTCACATTCAACTCTTAATGCTAGATTTCCACATTAATGACATGCCTACCTTCTTAGACTCTTCCGAAATGAACATCGTTTTCCGCTCTGTACCCATAATTATCCTGTCTTTTGCAAACTCCAACTCTGCTGCTGTTAGCTTCTCAGCACCTTCAACAGCAGCCTTAATGGCAGCAATATTTACTAAATTTGCCAAATCTGTTTGAGAAGAAATTTAAACGAGAGAAGAAGATGAAGCAGGTCCTACCACATCACACCATTCCTAGTAGAAACAGTTTGATTGGTGACACATCGAGGGAAAATTATGGTTTGTATATCCAAGAGGACAAAAAAGATGTACCTGCCCCATTGAACCCTGGTGTACCACGAGCAATTGCTTTCACATCTACATTATCAGCCAATGGTTTATCTTGTAGATAGAGCTCCAATATCTCTTGGCGACCCCGCACATCTGGATTAGGAACAACAATCTAGAAACGAGTTCTTGTTAATATTCACCCTTAAGATACAACAGAATTTTTACTTGCTTAGACTGATGACAGATAGATCTCAAGAAAAACTCCAAATTGGGGCTCATTACTAAATAGACTTCCTCAAGTTTCTGCAAATATTTTTCAAAATAAGAACATGTATTCCTAAACAATATCATTCATTAGACCGCACAGTTTCTATGCATCATCAAAGAACTTACATGTCTATCAAATCTACCAGGCCTTGTCAAAGCTGGATCAAGTATATCAGGCAAGTTCGTTGCAGCCATCAAAATTATGCCCTAAAAGAAAGTTAATCTTTATATTAAACATGCATGAAAGATATTCATTGCTTTAATGTAACAATCTTATCCATATGTACCTCATTCTGTTCAAAACCATCCATTTCAACGAGTAACTGATGCAACGTTTTCTTTGTATGGCCTTCCCATTGCTTCCGTGTGGAGCCAACAGCATCGATTTCATCAATGAAAATGATGCAAGGAGCCTATTAAAGCAGTAATAAGTAAATGTGAAAATCAGTAAGTTTCTTTCTAAAACATACAAATGTTAAGAATTGGGGACAGATCCTGGGGTAAAAAAGAAAAAAAAAGAAAGAAAAGATTCAGCATCACTCACTTTCTCAACATGTGAAACTGTTGAGCACATCATTGGTTTCTTTATATATAAACATGATGCATTCATTTTTTGTTTGACTCAAATAAAAAAGGATGCCAACCCTTACAATATCTTCTGAATTGGTTATTAAACATTCAGAATCAATCAAATAAAAAGGAACTTTCAACCACATAGTTACGTTATGACATCTGAAAGTTTAGCAAATGGGTAGTGCTTATATCAAGTGTCGCAAGTAGGAATCATGGCAGCATTTCAAAGTACAATGAAGGTCTAAAGCGTTGACCCATATTCTTAAATGGCAATTTTTGAAATAATGTGGGGCCAGGAGGAAGTTTCTCAGCCACAGCGCTCATTTTTCCATGTGAAGTGTTCAGCGAACTTTTAAGTGTCTTCTTCTTTCTTTGTCTCAAGTATAATGACGATCTAAAATATATAACTGCTCCCATAGGCCTCTCTACAACCTTAAACTCTTCTATGTCCCCTGGCCCCCCTACTTCCGCTTCATGCAACTAAGATCAAGCCTAAACCAGCTTGAACTGGGCTTTTGCATGGCCCTCAAATTTTTGATTATTTTCCAAAAAATAGGTCAGCTCAGGGGATCCGAGAAAGCTCACAAGCCTCAGGTCCTTTTTACATGCCTACCCCAGACACCAGAAATTACATCTAAGCAATCATCTGTTCTCCTTTTTCTCCTTATATTGTTTCTCAGGCACAGTTTTCTGGAAGAACAGCTCAATCACTCAAGGAAGTGCCCCTTTAATAGCCTTTGATCAAAATGGCTTATATCAGCAGAGACATAAATCACATAAATATTAAGATGAATAAAGGATAGTCCTAGCTTTGCAAGGACGGTGGCTGCTGCCAATAGGTGGTGGTGGGTTGATGCGATTATGGCTTCCATGTACATCTATTGAGGTTGAGGGTTTGAAAAAGATATATGAAGTGGTTGATGGAGGATTGAAAATAAACTTGCCGACAGCAAACTTGAAATGCCACCAAATTGCGATATCAACCAACAATTTACGTAGAGAATCAAATGAAGAATTACATCAAGCGTGGTGTTGCCAAAATATAGAATTTATTTGCACCAATTTCACTTTTATCTTTTAGATCTATCAGACACAACATATTCAGGTATTAGCAAGTGACTCAAGTCATGGACTGGGTCGAAAGGCATCACATATATAAACATTTGTTAAGGTTTTTCTATTCCTATCCTAGCACCATCGTGTCTTGGTTGTAGTTTTCTCATATTTTTTCTTTTCATTTTGTTCAAACCAGTCGAATCTTCAATTCTCTTTGAGAAATTAAATCTCTAGCACAATACAGTTAGATGAGCAAGAACAGAAAACATACTGATATAAGTATGTTTGCGCATATGTGCAACATATAATAGGCACAAGAATCACAACATTTATAAGTAATGCAGAAACAGTCATCGCCACGATTATTCATTTAAGAGTAATAAAATATTTATCGTTTCTGATTGGAACCATCACAAAAGATTGCAGCAGTTGCACTAACAAACCTTCTTCTTAGCTGCTTGGAATAAGGATCTTACACGTCGAGCCCCAACCCCAACAAACCTAGCAGAGAAAAAGAAACATGACAAGTACTTCAGCCTGAAGCCATACACTGTCTAGAAAACCTAAAATAGTAGATTAGTAACTCTTAGTTCAAACCCCAACTGATGACTAGCTTGCATATGAAAATACTTTAGAAATGATAAGAAAATAGACAAAAATCCATTCCCTCTAACATTGTCACTTGATTCTGAAATTGCTACTACTTGCCTTCACACTATTTGAAAATAGAGGCATAATAAAATCTATGCAAAAGTTAATGAAGTAAAACCTTTTAGAAAAACAAGCATCTTAATCTTCTCAGAAACAGACAGAGAGTTCATCATCACTTTATTTCTAAACTTATAAATATCTAGAGTGCCGTGTAAATTAGTTTCATACAACAGTTTCCGCTTGGGTTGTTGTCATCCTTGGGAAGGGGCAAGGCTTTTTTCTATATCTTCCAAAGTTTTAAAAAGCGGCCGCAACCGTTACGTAACGCCATTACGTAACAGTTTTGGTGGTTACAACCATCCGTTACGGCTGCTTTTGCAGTGTGATTGAGATTCACAGGTGTGTCGGCTGTAGCGGCTGTCGTAGCGGTCATAACAGCCTGTTACGCACCGTTACGTAACGGTTCTGAACTGTTTCTTTTGAAAAAACAGGAAAAAAAAGCTGAAAATTGTGGAAGAGGGATAGAGAGAAGATAAAGAGAGAAGATGGAGGAGCAAGAGATAGAGAGAGAAGAGGGAATATGAAGAACATGTTATTGATTTGTTAAAACTGTAAGACCTATGCTATTCTATTCAACTGCTATCACTCAATTATTTTGTTTGTGTGTGTCTATCTATATATAATAATAATAAAAAAAAAAAAAAAATGTGATCATTATCTATTTGGCTTGGTTAAAATATGTATATATGTTAAAATTGATGTATTATAAAGAGAATTGTATTATTGATTGATGTATGTTATATATTACAAATGGTGAGGGGCTCCTTATATAGGAGATGTAGTGGAGTAGGTGGTAGTAGGTGATAGTGGTAGGTGTGTAGTAGGTGGGTGGTAGGTGTAGTAGGTGGAGTAGGTGATGGTAGGTTTTAACAGCCCCCCGCAAACTCAAGGGGGATAAGAACTAACCAACTTGAGTTTGGAGAGAGTAACAAAGCAAGAAAATAATCTGAAAAATAAAAAATGGATAGGAGACACTGTATGGTCGTGTCAGACCGTTGTAGAAGACTGTATGGTTATGGCAGACCGATGTAGAAGACACTGGCTCGTGTTGGACCGATGTAGAAGACAATTTATGGGGTCATGTCGGACCGTTGTAGCAGACAATGTTGTGACAGTTGTTGTGACAGTTTACGGAGTCTTGCTGGACCCTTGTAGAAACTAACCGGAATCAATGTCGGGACAGTTTACAGAGTCTTGTCGGACCCATGAAGGAGCTAACCGGAATCAATGTCGGGACAGTTTACAGAGTCTTGTCGGACCCCTAAAAAGTCGCACCCTCAAAAGGTGTGCCCAATCTTTCAAAAGGCGTGCCATCAAAAGGCGTGCCCAATCCATAAAAAGGCGTGCCATCAAAAGGCGCGCCCATGTTGTCGTCGAGCGCCGAGCGACGCATGATGCGCGTGTCTGCCTTGGCTATTTAACCAAGGTTGAGGCGGAGGCTGTGCAAACCAGTCTGAAACCGCCGAACATTTGCATTCTGAAATACTCTGTAAACACTCTGTAACCAATCCTTCTCTGAAAGTACCAGTCGAAAATCGCTGCTTCGCTGAAACACTCAGCAACCCAAAAACATGGCCTCTTCTTCCCGTCCAGCTACCCAGAACATGGCCTCCTCTTCCCGTGGTCTGCTCACGCTCTTTCCAGACCTGAACGAGTCCACAAGAGAAATAACTGGTGCGGTGGCCCTTGAACCGCAACCAAGCGCCTCTGGTTTTGCGCCGTTGAACTTCCCTATACGGTCGGTGGAGCAAAAAATGACAGTGCAAACAGATATTGAGGCCAATCAATATACTTTGAAGTCATGTGTGGAGACCATGACGGCGGTCACAAACTTGTCGCACCGGCTGCAGAGTAGGACAAATGAGGTGCAGCAGTTAAACGCCCAACTGGCTCTGCTCCAACGCATGTATAAGGATGCGCGAGCAGAGATAAGTGTGCTAAAGGCGGAAAATAAGGAGCTGAAGCGGAAAGCCACCGTTATGTTCCGATTTGGAGGTCCGCCATATGCTGCAGTGGAGGAGCAGGGAGTAGTGATCGTGCCCAGTGGAGTGGGAAACACGGAGGCAGCACCGGCAAGGGCCGCCCAGGACGAAGGCAAGAAGAAGAGACCAGCGGCAGAGTAGATGAAGTGAGGTCGGTGGATGGCCGTCTGCAGAAAAGAAAACAAATCGTTTTGTTTTGTTTTTTTTTTTGTTGTTTTTTTTTTTTTGTTTTGTTTTTTTTTGTTTGTTTGTTTGTTTTTTTTTTTTTTTTTTTTTGTTGTTTTGTGTGTAAAAATGTGATCGGGGTTTATCCCTGAGAGGAATAAAATATGGTTTGGTGTGCAAAGCTATATGGTATGAATGTAATTTGAAAACGATTAAAAAATAATGTGAAAGAAAAATAAAGAAAGAAATAATAAAAATATATTTGAAATCAAAATAAAAGATGGGGAAAATAAGGAAAGTGGTTTGGAGAAAATAAATAAAAATAATGGATTTTGAAATCAAACGGAGGAGAGAGAGGGGAGTAATATAATAAAAAGAGATATATATATATATATAAAATAAAGAAAGTTGAGAACAACATGATAAGGATGTATCTTAAAAGGATAAATAAAAGAAAGTGGAAGACAACATGATACGGGTGTGTATGGATGTGATAATGAGAGTGAAACAAACTGAGTGGGTGTGATTAAATAAATAAAAGAAGAATGGGTGTGTGTGTATGAAGCTCTGTGAGAGTTTTGAGTAATATATTATAATAAACATATATATATATATATATATTAAAATAAAAGCAAGTGCTCTGGATTATGGCTCCAACTCATGGTGTGCTGTGTGGGTTATTATGGCAGTAATTCTGCAATGGGAACCGTGAAATGGTGGGAGAAGAAAAGTAAAATGGATGAAAAGAAAAAATAAAGAAATAAAAGAAGAAAAGGAAAATGGGTTTGAAAAACTAGAGAGAGATGTCTCTGTGTGTCTGTTTTGCTCAGATCAAAGGCCCTCTTCTGTCCATGCACCGAAAGAGAGAGGAGCTTCACTTTCTTGATAGTACTTGAGATCGGACCATAATAAGCAACCCCTGTATCCTTATCATCAACTAGAGCTTCTACTCCTCTACGAGGTCCAATGCTGATCTTGTCATCTTCCCTTGGGGATTGAGATGCCCATCTTGTTTTGCATAATGGCAAACTGTGAAGCAGAGTTGAGGTTGGTATTGGTACTCGGAGGGTGTGGTGACCATGTTCCGAACTTACGGGGATAACAACCAGAGAGTGAAGTTGTGGACTTGAGACGATGAGTGGTCTGCGAACGAGCCAAGTGAAGGAGGGCCGATCTCGCCATCTCTGAATCTCAGAGCTCTCGACTAGTGAAAATGGTGCAGATATGGTGACCCCCTTGATGTTGGATGATAGCATGTTGTGGGTTAGCAGCCTCATCTCTGTGTGTGTCATGCCCATCATTGTTGCAGACATGGTGTTCGACGAAATGTCCCAGAGGGATTTTGGGTTTGCTTCGGCGAGGTGGTGAAGAAGAGTGAAGGTATGTGTAGAAAATTCTAGCGGACTAGGTTGAGGTCCGGCGGGCAGCTAAGGTGAGGTTGCCGCCCGCCGAGGAAGCGAAAATATTAGGTTCTAAACCTGCTCTGATACCATGTTAAAATTGATGTATTATAAAGAGAATTGTATTATTGATTGATGTATGTTATATATTACAAATGGTGAGGGGCTCCTTATATAGGAGATGTAGTGGAGTAGGTGGTAGTAGGTGGTAGTGGTAGGTGTGTAGTAGGTGGTAGGTGTAGTAGGTGGAGTAGGTGATGGTAGGTTTTAACAATATATATATATATATATTTAGGCTCTTATTTATTCTCTTACTTTTGTCATTGTTTATTTTATATATAATAGTTAGTGATGGATTTTTTGTATAATATAAAGCCATTAATTATTAAAATAAAATGTAAAAAACTCATTTTATAGTGATTTAAAAATATAAAATATATTGGATCATACTTAAAAATTTACAACAATTGATCAATATTTATTTTAAACCCAATAAATATGATCATGGAAAAAAAATATGCGTATCGGTAAATTTTTTTAAAATTATGCTAAAAATAAAAAAATTTACGGTTCCGGTTACCGCAACCGTTATGCTACGGCCTTTACACCCCGCAACCGCAACCGTGCCACCGCCACCGTTACGGCGACCACAACCGCTTTTCAGAACCTTGATATCTTCACAATTTTTAGCTACAAGGTAACAGAGTAATCCGATAGGAAGTGGTATTTTGTGTAACAATAACTTGAAGATTCTTATCACAAATCAGCAAAAAAATAAAAAATAAAATGCAAATATCTTTGTTTCCCTACGTTGTTATTCCTCAAGGTGGCAATAAAAATCACAAGTTCAGCCACATTTTCAGTAACTCAATATATATAGTAGAAAAATGGATTACTTACATCTCCTCAAATTCAGAACCTGCTCTGTAGAAGAAAGGTACCCCAGCTTCCCCAGCAATAGCCTTCAAAGTTCCAGATGCATTCACCAGAGTCAGAAGTATATAAATGTACCCATTTGATACAAGTGATGAAAATTGAAGGGAAGATGGGAGCATTAACAAGTTACTACTGGGGAACAGAACATGTCCTTTCCTCCTTTTTGTTTGGTTGAGCAGAAAGAAAGAAGGGCTCTGACACATTAAAAAAAAATTTGAGGGCAAAAATACTATAAACAAGTTTCCTTCCTTCACCCCCTCCTTTCTACTCACTTTTGGGCAGAAAGAGAATGGTGTGGTGCCCCCCCCCCCCCCCTTTTTCCTTCTCCTTCCAAACAAACAAGGGTAACTCCCTTCATTTCTTCCCTTTTCCTTCCTCACACTCCACCCTTGTACCAAATGGACTGTTAGAAACAGAGGCACACAAATTTAGCAAGGTACTATTCACAGAATGTTAGAACTTCCACCATCACCGAAAATGATAAAGCAAGCCATAAACACAGAAATTCATTGCTGATAAATGACATTTTAATCACATGATTAGAAAGATAAATAACAGTCCTGATTGATTCATGCATGGGTTTGCACCTATTAATTACAAAATAAAATCGAAGAAGAATGCCTGTAACAAAAGAATTAAAGGAAATTATCCAACTGTTCTTCCCAATGGATACAAATATGCTGTTGTTCCATATGTGCCTATTTTATCAAGGTGAGTAAGGTTTAAAAGGAGAACCAACTTGTACTAAAATCACAAATTATCCAATTGTTAAAGATTCAATTCAGACCTAGGAGCTTCTAAAGTTCATAACTGCTGAGCACTGCAGAAGATCCATGGACACAGTAGAACTGAATTTAGTGACTACAAAACTTCAAATTGAATATCATGCAAATTGCAATATCGTATTCACCAATCATGGCATCAAGGATCGCAGTTAAAAGGACCAAAAAACTAAATAAAAGAACAGAAACATGGATATGAACCCTGATCCCTAGCAGCTTATCAAAAGGTCAACCAGATAAATACCTACAGTAAGCCCACAAAACATGTTAAGAACCATTTGTAAGAATATCCAACACCTTACCTTTGCAAGAAGAGTTTTGCCTGTTCCAGGTGCTCCAGTCAAAAGAATTCCCTGCAAATTTATGTATCATACTTACAGTAAAACACTGAACAAACTAAGTAAATTAAAAAGTACAATAATTTTAGCAAAGTACACAGGCTTGGCATTCAACAGGATGCTGCCAAAAAAATTAATCCATGACAATTGAACACTAAAGACAAGGAAAACCAAATTCAAGAAACAGTTGGGTATCATATAACATGAGAAATCATGTCAACTGTAGAATTGTGAGCTGTTAGATGTGTACTTTTGCAAGTATCTGATTTACCAAGTACACAGATCTACATACATACACATCAAGAACTACCTACAGAAGTTGATCACTCACCAAGTGCTCCACTAGGAAAGGATGACATTTTGAAGAGATTATATACATAAGAGGACCATTTGAAGCAAGTAAATATATTTCCAAACGACAAAACATCATAACAAACCTTAGGCAACTTCCCCCCAAGTCGGGTAAACTTTGTTGGGTTTTTTAGGTACTCTACTACCTCCTCAAGCTCTTGTTTAGCATCATCACAACCTTTAACATCCTTAAATGTTTTAACATTCTGCAGTGAAACCAATTCATCAGGACTACTTACGCAAACTATGACTAGTTAATTTGAACAACAAAAATTATCCGTTATGACGAATGAATATAATAAATTTGAGACATAGGATAAAACTATACTCCAAATTACATGAAACCATGTACAACACTACATGGAATAAGTGATTAGTGATAATAAAGTAAAGTAGTAAAACAGTGTCAACAAGTGGTGATTCTAGGTATGTTGTCAAATGCATTTTACAATTCAGACTGAAAGATTTTAATACTTGCATATTCAGGTGTGCGGTTATCTGCATATTAGAATGCAGTCCTATGCAGGACTCTATGCTTTCAATAATTTCAAGCAATAAATTGTGCAAAGCAATGACCCTTGACAACTCTCATACATGTAACTTCATCAATTGCTCCTTAATCACATTACGCAATAGTATTCATGAATCTTGAGGAAATGTAGACAAACTGTTATAAGTGAGGAAACATAGAATTGTATGCAATATGATTATAGTTCCCCTTTGCTGAAAATATTCTTATTCAGTTTAATTTTAGACTAACTTCAACCTCTCATATACACTTGTTACTTCCTGCAAAACACTGAAAATCCAAATTTAGCCTAAACCAGTATGTCCCCTTCAACATGGAATAAACAATATAATGAGGACGGTTGACATCTCATGGCCAGCAGTCATTAAAGACTGGAGCATTATAGACACACAACCATAAACCTACCTTCTCAGGCATAATCTCTTTATTCAGTTCCTTTGGTGAATAAGAAGAACTTGAGCCCATGCCCGACGTTCCTATCCCACCCAAGCTACTAATATATTTCTGAAGTGCTGCAGCACCCAGTACCCTGAAAGAAGAATCAGTAATTCAAAATAATCGCAAAAGGATATAAGCAGCAAATATTCTCTCAAACAGTGTATTCCACATAAGTGAGAGCAAGTGGTGTTCAATAATCAAGCCCTTCATCTCTCTTTGAACCTTTTTGTCTTAACTTTAGGGTATTCAATAAAACATGATTCTCTGAATTAAAAATAGGGAAAAAAAATTTAAATAAGTCCTACTTTCCTCATGAAATTTCCATTCAGTCCTATTAACACACGAATCAACCCTCTAACCATAGTGTTAATAGGACTTGATAGAAATTTTAAGGAAAACATAGGACTTATTTGATAATTACCCTTTAAAATAAGAAAAAGATATTCTTATATAGACATGACACATAAATGAAATGAAATCTATTAACACCTAGAGAGAAACACAAAAAAATTGTATATAAATTTACAGTAGATGAAAGAAAAGCCCATACCACACTAAACCAACAGCAACAGTGAACAAGATTGTTGAGATGAGCTCTTGTGCGAAGCGCGACGATCTATTTGGCACTTTAGGATCAACCTAACAGAGAAAACAACATATGGTAAGATTCAAAAACAAACGGAGACACAAAAATTCCCCAGTAAATAAAATGGTGAGACATAAAATATATGATTATCAATCTTCAATTGCACAACCACAGATTACGCCATGCCACATTAGTATAAGACGCAAATCTTCGTATATGAAAAAGAAATAGGACTAGATTTCATATAACTCTTTAGTCCTTACCATCATCACATGCAATGGCTGCTTCTCAGATATGCCAGGACTCAGAAAGGGCTCATCTATGTTTCCTGATGCACGCTGCTTCAACTCTTCCAACTATATGTAAATTTTTACAATTAGTGGCAAAACTACAACATTAATATAAACTCTATTGACTATAGCTTACAAACATGTTAAAAATGATTCCAATATAACCTTCTAAAAAACTACTAACAAAGATGAAAATATCTGAACCAATAAGTGAGAAAAACCAATCTAAGAAATAATAATAGAGGCAAACATATGCAATGAAATAAAGGAAGCTTGATGGGATAGCTTTGACAAGCCAAAAAAGGAGCTTAAGCACCTTAATTTTTTTTTTTTTTTTAATTTATCACTCTCGACATTTATGGAGGAATGAACCTCCCTCACCCATTCTACTAAAAATAAATAAGAGAGAATGTAAAAGAAAAGTACAAAGGAGGCAAGAAAGAAAATCTCTCTTAAGCTCTAACCTAGACACCAAGACTGGTAAAACAGAGATGGACATAGAAAACATCAGAAACTTTAAGACCTAATAATACATGTTACTTCGAACTCTTGGTTTTGTACCCAGCATTTTGGAATACCAGCACCAACAGTTTGCGTGCCATTAAAATCTATCTAACAAAAATTTTGGGAGACTAAAAACTTACCATTGTATTATCATAATTACTATTTTAAATAAGGCAGGAGACAAAAATTATTAAATAATCAAATATTATTATTAAGTCTTATTAGTGAAAAACCTTTTTACAATCATATGATTTTGAGTGCACATATATATATATATATATATATTTTACAAATGATTTTGAGCGCACATATCACCAAGGCTGATTGGATTTTTCACCAAAAAGAGAATTAAACCCAAAAATATATATATATACCATACTTATCTAAATCACTATAAAGCTCCACCCTTATTATTATTGATACATTTATGTTGCCACTATTTTTCATGTAAGCCTACATATATATGTTCTCATAATTAGTACCATGACAGATTTTCAAACAATTAATTATTTGGTAATGGAATTACTAATTATTCAACATGGTATGAGCCCCAAAACTTGTGATAATAATAAATAATTACAACTATCAGTATTGATACATTAGAGGGTTGACCATGTGTTCACATATTCCTTGAAGTTCATAGTTTTAACATTGATCAAGGCCTGCCAAATTGTACAAGACAAGGCTAAAACTGATACATACCAATCATGCGAAAACTAAAATATATCACAAGAAATAATAATGAATCACAATTAATTACCAATGTAGGAAGACTAGAAGGCTTTCCAGATAGCTCATCTGGAAGATATTCAGCAATGGCATTAGTGGCAACAAGAGCTCGAATATATTCTGAAACTCCTCTACTGTCTACTGCATGATCCCTTTGTTCAAATCGCGTGATCACAGCCTCAGGACTGGAAGAAAATTTTAAATAATAGTCACTCACACATTTTTCACAAAATACCATATAATGCAAAGAAATTACTTTCACATGTATATTTTTTTATCTATGAGAGAGAGAGAGAGAGAGAGCGCTCTAACATCAACTTAGTCCATCTACATTTTTCATTTTTTTGGCTTCTAAAATTTTCTCTTTTACATATGGCTTACTTCATCTAAGTTTTTCGCCAGCTCAATCACATTCCTATGCAGTGGCGGAGCCACTCGAGCTCGAGAGGGGGCAGCTGCCAGCCTAAAAATTTGAAAATTTTATTTTGTTGTGGCTCAAAGAAATTACACTAAACATAACTGTCCTAAATGTCATAAATAATATTAAAAATATGGCATTTATCCACATGTTTTGATTACCATCTAGAGTGTCATCACACAATTTGAGATGGTAAACACAACATGGTAGATAAATGTGGTCACTGTAGCATTATTGAAACGTTATATGCCCCCCTCATTTGCTATCCGCTGCAGAAGGGAATTGGAGATTTAGTGGGAAGCTATACATTTGAGGCATTTCACAAGTTTGCAATAGGCCTAGCAGAATTTATTTTTCCTTTTGACTTTTGTACATTTGTGGCATGAATCATTCTGAATGAGAGTGACTCCCATAATCTAACCATCTTTTCATTTGGAAGTTTGGATTGAGTGCAGTGACAGTTCCAGGAATTTTCTTTGGTGTGGTCATTGCATTTTTTTTTAATTTTTTTTTTTTACACCTGGGTTAAATTGCATAAAACCAACCTCAATAGAATTTATGCATTAATTTTTTTTTTTAATCTTAACTAAATGTAATTTCCACAATTATAAAAAAATTATACCTTAATTTGCAAAACTAAAACCTTAATTCCAATGATTTCAGCTCAATTTCATTCCAATTTCATAAAAAAATTCATTTTTTTATTTAGAAACAAGGCAAAAGGCAATAAATTCCTTCCAATCCATATGCTTCAATAGTGCTAAAGAAGCAAGTTTATGGGTTTTACAGTTGCATGAGATTTGTGGTGCAATTTTTTGTTTGTTGACTAGATTGACCCAAGATCTAATTTTTATATACTTCTTCATTCATTTCAATGGGATCACCTGAGGAATCTCACTCAAAACTTATATATATACACATATCTAGTAAGTTTTTCCAAGTTGATGGGGTCAACTGACCCCCCAAGCTTTAATGTAGCACTGCCCATGCTTGTGGGGGACATGAATCCCCAGACTCCCCACCATTTGAGTTGTCTAGCTATAGTTTTTGTTGTTTTTGGATATGGCACTGAGTAATCTTGTGTGTTCCTAGCTGGTAGCCCCCTAGGTGAGGTGTTCTAGTGCTCCTCACCTTGGTGAGCTTCTTGTTTTTCGCAAATCTGTCGTACATGATTTGAGGTCTATTGTATTTCTTGCTTGGTAATAAAATATTTAAACCTAACACTTAATTCACATCTCAACCCACTCAAATTGCACTGCCCATGGAACAAATTACATATTTCATGCGTGAAGTGTGCATCAACTCTCCCTATTCATTTTTATATTCCGTAACACAAGTTGCTTTCTGATTACCTTTTCTTTCTTTCTCCATTTTTTTTATTCCTTTCTTTGGTCTTTTCTTTCATCCTCAATCATGTTTTTTTCTTTTATTTTGATGTAAATATATAAATTCAAATATGTAATTTTTTTTTTTAGTCAAAATGTTCATAATCTAGAACATTTTTTTTATCATTTTTATTCTAAAATGATATTTGCGCTCTAAATCATAATGATCATGCTTAAAACTAAACCAAGAGAAAATCAACTAAACAATTCCCAAATTGAAGATCATGGAGAGCCTAACCTGTGTTGATTGAGCTCGGCCAACAAAGCACTCTGCTTTGTTGCGTCCTTCGGATTTGCATCAGCTTCCGCAACCAACATTTCCAACCTCTTCTCCTGCCTCCAAAACGGCCACCAATTGAACCAATCCGACAACAACACCTTCTCCATTAGCCGCTTCGCAGCAGCCACCAAACCCATCAAAAACACCACCACAGGCAACCTACTCTTCGCATCTCCTTTCCCCAATGAATTCTCCGACCTCAACTCCCTTTCAACATCAGAACCAACACTCGGAAGATCCCCACCCTCAATCCTCTTATTCTCGCCTGAAATTTCATTGGCTCGAGATTCTCCCAAGTCCGAAATCCAATCATTATCAGAAATTTTCGATTCGGGGCTCGAATTCACATCCTCAGGATGGAGTGTACATGAGAAAACGAGACGGCAGCGACGAAATCGAGATTTGAGAAAAGTTGAATTATCATCAAGTGTAAAGAGATAGAACGAAGAAGAGCGACGATTGTTAGAGAGAGAAAGTTGAAGGTGTTTCGAATGATAGAAATGAGAGAGTGATGAATGCTTGCACAGGAGAGAAGCTTGAAGAGCAGTCATGGCTTAGCTAGGGTTTACCGAAGATTCTTTGCCGGTAGTGAATTCACTTCACTTCTCTCTATCTCTCTCTCTCTCTCTAATCTCTCCGTATTGAGCGTATGAACCACACAATTGAGCCAGAGAGAGAGAGAGAGAGAAAGTTTAATATGAAGAGAAAACCTTATCTCGATTGAAATTGGCGCTAAGGTGTGGTGTTTAGTTATAGTAGTTCGTTGAGGTTTAGGTTCGTCTCAATATATATGTATATGTACATATTAATCAACATCATTTCTGTGTCACGACTAAGCTAAGTTAGGTCCACTTTTGACTTGTACCTCTATTTAAAAGTAGGCTATTTTAAAATACAATTCTAAGATTGAAGGTGTGAGTTGTAAAAAAAAAAAAAAAAAAAAAAAAAAAAAAAAAAAAAAAAAAAAAAAGAGGAGAAATTACATATATCTCCTTTGAAATTTTGTTAAATTATAGATACTCATTTGAGATTTTAAAAATTGCATCCCTCTCCTTAAGATTTGTATTTTCATAACAATTTGTCTCTTGATGTTTAAATTTCATAACAAATTACCTCCTAATTTGTTATGCAAATATAGCATTCAGGGGGAATTTTGTAATTTCTCAAACCTCAAGAGAGTATTTGTAATTTAACCAAACCTCGAGCGGGTATATGTAATTTGTCCTAAAAAAAATAAATAAATAAAAAATTGAATTTGTGAGGATTTAAAAAAAAAATCAAGGGATTTCAAAAAGTTTAAAAAAATAAATAAATCAATAACAAATACTAAAAATTTATTTTATTTTTTATACATCTTTTTGTAAAAAATTAAAAAATCATCTTAAACATTTTTTTTTCATCTCATATTTTAAAAAACATGTTTTCAAATAATTTTAAATTGTTTAAATCTTAAAATTATATTTTTTCAAAAAATTTTTTAAAAAAATTGGATTTGAAAACTTTCAAAAAAACTCGAAGAGTTTGTATTTCTCGTTAAGAGGATATGAGTTAAACTTCTTCTCTTTTTAAAATAAATAAAAATCTTATTTCTTAAGGTGAGCTAAAGTAAATAGGACAAGAGACTTTTATAAGTCTTTCTTTTATGAATATTCTACATCTTTCAAAATTTCAAAATTATTTAAATAATCTTCAATTCCTAAATTTGTATTGTGATTGCAGCTAGCATTCAATTTTATTCATAGTCACACCTGTTTTCCATTCTAGTCTAAGCCCATGAACTATAGCATTGATGATACAGGCCGTCCCGAGTGGATGGGTCAGGCTGGCCCAGGTTCTTCAGGTTCTGGTTTCGGGTGGTGATTCCGTCAAATGACCTGCAAGTAAGTCCAAAGGGGAACGGGGCAGTCCCCCAGTGAACCCTCCGGCGAGAGAATTAGTAGAAGGAAGACAGGAAAATGTAGCGAAGAAGATGGAGAAATGAAAAACTTAACCTTATTCTTGTGCTTCTCTTGTTGCTTATATCCTTTGGTAATCATTTCACTGTCCTTTGTGACGTGCCCCCCTTTTCGCCGAAAGCCTGTGCCGTAGCTTACCTTGTTCAGGGTGAGGGGGCTCTGTTCCGACGGGGAGGTGTTGTCGTAATAAATGTTGTGATGGGCTGCATTAATGGTGATGTGTTGTGGTAATAACTCTGCAGATCTTTGTCTGCTGATGTGGCCTGCGTCTCATCTGTCATGTGTCCGAATGCCCTTGGGTGATACAGTCCAGGTGGACTCCAGCTGTCCTGGGCTTTGCCAATTAAGTTATGCTACGGGTCCGAGGTGATGGGTTCGGGGCGGTTTGCCGTGGGCTGTATGCCCCGTGGGCCTGTCCATGTCAGTAGTACCCCATTTCCAAGTGCAGCTTTAGTCCAACGAAGGGAATAGTAATAAGGAAGAGAAATTCGAACCGAATAGCTGACCGTGAGGGTAGCCGAGCAGGAGGCGTCGCCCGAGAGGCGTGTCGACCGCGAGGGTGGCCGAGTGAGAAGGGTCGACAGAGAGGCGTGCCGACCGCGAGGGTGGCCGAGTGAGAAGGGTCGACCGAGAGGCGTGCCGACCGCGAGGGTGGCCGAGTGAGAAGGGTCGACCGAGAGGCGTGTCGACCGCGAGGGTGGCCGAGTGAGAAGGGTCGACAGAGAGGCGTGCCGACCGCGAGGGTGGCCGAGTGAGAAGGGTCGACCGAGAGGCGTGCCGACCGCGAGGGTGGCCGAGTGAGAAGGGTCGACCGAGAGGCGTGCCGACCGCGAGGGTGGCCGAGTGAGAAGGGTCGACCGAGAGGCGTGCCGACCGCGAGGGTGGCCGAGTGAGAAGGGTCGACCGAGAGGCGTGCCGACCGCGAGGGTGGCCGAGTGAGAAGGGTCGACCGAGAGGCGTGCCGACCGCGAGGGTGGCCGAGTGAGAAGGGTCGACCGAGAGGCGTGCCGACCAGGACGGCGCGGGGTTCGAAAGGAGAAGGGGTGGGTTGGGGCCATGTGATGATTTGAAATGGAAAAGATAGGGGAAATGGGGGGACAGTGCATCGTGGCCATACACGTGGTAATATCGTGGGGGAAGTGAAGCGTTGGAGCAGAAATGAAACGATAGGTCACGAGTGGGGTTTTGAAAAGGCGGCTTTGGCGGTTGATTTGAAAGGTTTTGAAACGGGCGAAAATTAATACGGATCCACGGAATACGGGTAAACCGTGGGGTGTTGGTATAATGCGTTTCAACTACCTGTGTACAAAAACCCAAAATATCCAAGTGTTAATTCCTTCACTGCATACGACATACCTATGTTAGCATTTTCAGAACTTCCTCGTTCTTGCGTCAGAAGTGAGTTGCAAGTAAACCCTAGAAATGGCACAAGAAGAAGGAGTTAATGTGAGGGTGGACCCTTTGGGGGATGATGATGGGGAGGAGTTAGCAGCGCAATACAGGACGGAGGTGCGAATAGTGGGGGAAACGGTGGGAGAATCGCAGGCGTCGGTCCTGGTATTGGCGCCACAGCCACTAAGCCAGGTAGAGCCAGATCAGTGGCACACTAAGGCGGATAGATCCACACTCACGATGGCGGATTTGGAGGTGATTAGGGGACGGTACCAGATTCCGGCGGAGGTAGAGTTACAGCTGCCAACATCAGGGGAAAGGCCGTCTACTGTGAGGCCAGGGGAATTTTCCCTGTACGAAGAGGCGCTAAAAGGGGGGCTGAGGCTGCCACTGCCTCAAGTGGTGGTTGACGTGCTAAATCGCCTGGAGGTAGCGCCGGGGCAATTGATGCCCAATGCGTGGAAGATTCTGTTGGCCTGTGCGAGTGCGTGGCCTAAGGCGAATGGGGGGGAGGCCATGACGATAGACGAGTTCTTCTCGTGTTACAAGGCGTCGGGGCAGCAAGAAACTTGGGTCACCCTACAGGCGGTGATGGGGAGGGGGTTGGTGGCAGGGCTGCCTACGTCGATCAAGGGGTGGCGGCCACGGTGGTTCTTCGTGGCAGTTAATGGGGGGATGGGTGTACGCACCATCTGGAAGGTGCCAACCCGGTCGATGGAGTCGAGACTGGGGGCGGTGGCGGAAGAGAGGATGAAGAGAGTGAAGGAGTGGAGAGAGAGAGAGAAGGTCAAATGGGACGATCTTGTCCAGCCGTCTGCACTGTTTGAGGCGGGGCTGGGACCGCAGCCGAAAGGTGGAGACCTCGGCCGGGCGGAGTTGGAGGAGAGGAGGAGAGCGCAGGAGGTAGAGGACCGAGCCGTTATGGCCAAGGCCAAGAAGTTGATGGAGGCGCAGAGGGACCGACCGCCTCAACCGATCGCGCGGGAGAGGATCCGACCGCGCCCCAGGCCGTTGGGGGAAAAAGACTTAAGCAGCTTTAAGCCGCGGCCGCCGCCTGCAGACCCTGTAAAAGAAAAGGCCAGAAAGGGAGTAGAGCCTCTGAAAAAGAAGAAGAAGAAGAGGAATGCCCCAGAGGAAGCTGCAGAGGAGTCTGGGGCCAAGAGGGCAAAGGTGGCCCCAACGGAGGTGGAGGTCCCTGTGGCAAAGGACGCCCCAGAGGTGGTGGAGATCATCCCGATGGTGGAGGTTGTGGAGATTGCTCCACCAGTGCAAGTGGAGGCTGGGGTGAGTGAGGCGGCGCCGAGCGGAGGGGAACAGGTCCAGAAGAGGCCTGACTCCCAGGAAGGAGGGGTTCGTCTGGCCACGGCGATTTATCACGCGCGCGCGGTGGCTGGAAGGTTGGAGGGAGAAGAAGGCCCAGCCAGGGCGGGGGCAGACCGCCTGGTGAAGATTGTGGAGGAGGGAGCTCTGCGCGCGGCATCTGGGTATAATGAGGCCGACCTGCTGAGGGGGTTATGCTCCGCCCAAATGGAGGTAACTACCTTGGCGGGGGCCCTTCTTAGGAAGGCTGGGGCTGCCAAGTTGAAGGCTGAGGAGGCCAGGGCCCAGTTGGCCAAATTAAAGAAGGATAGTGCCGACTGGAAGACTGCCCATGCCGATCTGCCAGCAATCAAGTTGGAACTGGAGGACACATGCCGTAAGGTTGTGTCACTGGAGTTCCAACTGGCTGGTGAACAGAAAAAATTGGAAGAGTCTGAGAGGGCCTGCGCCGTGGCAATCGAGCGGCATGAAGAGGCCATGACCAGCAATGAAGAGCTGGTCAGGCAAAAGGATCAAGCGGACTTCAGAATTGGAGATCTGTTGAAGGAGTTGGGGGAGGAGCGTACCAAAGCAGAGGAGGAGAAGGGGAGGCTTCTGAGGGAGTGGGAGATGGAGAAGGCGAAGGCGGCGGCGGAGCTGGAGAGTCTGAGGAAGGGGGTGGAAGAGGAGAGGGCGACGGCGGCTGCTGAAAGGGGGGCCCTGCAAAGGGAGCTGGACGAGGAGAGGGCGAAGGCGGCGTCTAAAAAGGCGGCCTACCCTGATCTATGCGTCGCAGCAGTAGAGCAATATAAAGGGTCCCCCGAATTTCAGATAGTGGTGGATGCTGCTGTCGCCAGGAGTCTGGCAGGTCAGGAGTCTGGGGGGGTGGGCCCATCAAGGAAGACTGCTGGAGGTAGGACAGAGGCAGAGGTGATTGAAAGGTTCCAGCAGTCAGACTTCTATAAGCACGAAATGGCCGAGTTCTGGGACAGCGGTTGGAAAATGTTCAAGTGCAGAGCTGAAGAGCTGTTCCCACACTTGGACCTTAGTAGTGTGACAATATGCGAAGATGATGTGGCCCAGACCCCCCTGGACGAAGGCGTTGAAGAAGAGGATCTGGCATCTAGCGAGGAGGAGTAGCCAAGGAGAAGAAAGACTGGGCGTGCTCTGTGTTTGTTTGTTTTTTTTTTTTTTTTTAAATTGTAAACACATTGTAAAGGAGTGAATGAATGAAGGTATGGAGAATTTAACTGTAATGAAGTTGTGTACAAAGATTATTTAATCGTAATGGATGAATGTATAGCCAGTTGAATTTTGTGTATTGTGCTTATGTTGCCAGCATGAATGAAATGTTGTAATTAAAACTGGTCATAAAGATTGGGCCAATAAAAATATTGTGCAACGTGAGAGTTATACAAGTTAAAAAATTGAGAGTTAAAATTGGAGTTGTATGAAAATATTGTCAATAAAAATTGGTCATAAAATATTGTCAATAAAAATAATGCGATTAAAATATTGGTCATAAATTAGCCAACGTGAGAGTTAAAACTGGTCATAAAATATTGTCAATAAAAATAATGCGATTGGAGTTGTATGAAAATTGAAAAGATAATGGAAAAATTGGAGTAAGAGGCAGGTTGTAAATTGTAACAAAATAGTTGGCGAATAATCTGATTAGTAAATGTAATACGTGAGAGTATGTGGAGGATTTAAGTAGGTAAAGACGTGGTCCTGGAACTGTGAAGAAGCTTCAGAATGTGACTAAGTGTTGAAAATGTGGTGCTGCTTGGTGTTGAAGTGCTCAGTCAAGCTGAGGCTGTTGAAATGCTCGGTCTGGCTGAGGCCTTTGAAGTGCTCGGTCTGCCGAGGCTTTGGAGTGCTCAGTCTGGCTGAGGCTTTTGAAGTGCTCGGTCTGCCGAGGCTTTGGAAGTGCTCGGTCTGGCCGAGGCTTTTGAAGTGCTCGGTCTGGCCGAGGCTTTGAAGTGCTCGGTCTGGCCGAGGCTTTTAAGTGCTCCGTCTGGCGGAGGCTTTGAAGTGCTCGGTCTGGCCGAGGCTTTTGAAGTGCTCGGTCTGGTCGAGGCTTTTAAGTGCTCAGTCTGGCGGAGGCTTTAAAGTGCTCGGTCTGGCCGAGGCTTTTGAAGTGCTCGGTCTGGCCGAGGCTTTGAAGTGCTGCAAGTGAAAAAGTTATGGGGGCGACATAGAGACAGTTGAATTATGAAAACCGAAATCACCAGGCGGAGTTTGCATTATGTATAGAAAGGGAAATACAACGATATTGTCAATACAAAAGTACGAATTATTGATAGTAACGCTTCAAATGTTCCGCATTCCAAGGATGGGGCAGGTCTCGGCCTTCCATGTCTTGAAGTCGGTAAGTGCCTGGTCGTGGTCGGGTCTTCACAACGTAGGGCCCCTCCCATTTTGCTGCCAGTTTACCCTCGGTTGGATTCTTTGTAGCAAGAGTCACTTCTCGTAAGACGAGGTCCCCTACGGAGAACTCTCGTGGTCGGACTCGGCGGTTGTAGTGTGTTCTCATTTTCTGCTGGTACGAAGCCGATCTGACAGCAGCGGTCTCTCTGAGCTCTTCGATGAGGTCCAATTCTGTTCGGTGGAGTTCTTCGGCTGCGGCCAGATCCGGATGTAAAATCCTAGGGGTGGACAAGCCGACTTCTACCGGAATAACCGCCTCAGCGCCATATGTTAAGCGAAAAGGGGTTTCACCAGTGGGAGTGCGAGCGGTGGTTCGGTAAGCCCAGAGTACATTTGGCAGTTCCTTAGCCCAAAGGCCTTTAGCAGCTTCAAGCTTGGTTTTGATGATTTTCAGAAGGGAACGGTTGGTGACCTCAACTTGACCGTTTGCTTGGGGGTGACCGGGAGAGGAGAAGCACGGTTGGATGTGGAGATCTGCACAAAATTTTCTGTACTTCGCGTTATCGAATTGTTTGCCATTGTCAGAGATAATGGCTTGAGGGATGCCAAATCGGCAAATGATCGATTGCCAGATAAACCTGGTGGTGTTCCGCTCGGTGATTGTGGCAAGGGGTTCAGCCTCAACCCACTTGGTGAAGTAATCAATGGCAACGATTGCGAACTTGGTCTGACCTCGACCGGTGGGAAGCGGACCGACCAGGTCGATCCCCCACTTGGCAAACGGATAAGGGCTGCATAGTGTGATTAACTCTGTAGGAGGGGCGTGAGGGATATTGGCGAACCGTTGACATTTATCGCATTTGAGCACGAAGTCGGTCGCATCCTGATTGAGAGTTGGCCAAAAGTACCCAGTACGGAGTATCTTCTGGGCAAGGGACCTGCCTCCTGAGTGATTACCACAAATCCCCTCATGGATTTTCTGCATTACGTAAGTTGCTTGCGCTGGATTGAGGCACCGTAGATATGGCCGGGAGAAGCCGCGTTTGTACAATATATCGTCGACAATGACGTAATTGGACGCTCGGGATTGGACTTTGGAAGCCTGCTGCTGGTCATCAGGGAGTACTCATGTGGTCAAGAATAGGAGGATGTCGGATGCCCAAGGGATAGGTTCATTTTGAATGTATTGTATAGCTTGTAGATCGGGTGAAACGGCCGGGTGGTGTAGATATTCAATGCGGACATCCTGGCTGAGAGTAGGATGATCAGCAGAGGCCAACTGAGCCATCTCATCTGCTTTGGAGTTTTCTGCCCGAGGAATGTGCCTGATGTGGAAGGTATTGAAGAGGCGAGCAAGGGGGAGTGCCAGGTCTCTGTAAGCTCGCATCGTGTCATCCTTGGCATCAAATTCCCCCGTCATCTGACCGACGACGAGTTGGGAGTCGCTGAAAACTCGGAGATGGTTGACCCCTATGTCCTTGGAGAGGCGGAGTCCTGCTATTAATGCCTCATACTCGGCTTCATTGTTGCTTACTTCAAACAAGAGACGGAGGGCACATTTGAAGAAGCCGCCCTCAGGAGAGGTGAGGATGAGGCCAGCACCGCTTCCTTCTCTTCGGGACGATCCGTCGACATTAAGAGTCCAAGAATGAGGATCTTCTGGCTCTGTTGGAGTTGGTAGGGGCGGAGGTGTTGTGGTCGAGGTCGGCTTGGTGAACTCCATGATGAAGTCAGCTACGGCCTGCCCCTTAATTGCTGTCCGAGGGCGGTAAGAGATGTCGAACTGGCTGAGTTCTACGGACCACTGCATCAGTCTACCTGAGAGTTCTGGTTGCTGCATGACCTTCTTCAGGGGTTGGTCGGTGAGGACCACAATGGAATGAGCTTGGAAGTATGGGCGGAGTCGTCTGGAGGCAAT
The DNA here is from genome assembly GCF_055761805.1 of Camellia sinensis. NCBI lineage: Eukaryota > Viridiplantae > Streptophyta > Magnoliopsida > Ericales > Theaceae > Camellia > Camellia sinensis. The sequence goes on from NC_138968.1 coordinate 18,022,556, forward strand.
GACCAAGGCCAGGGACAGTTTTTCCAGCAAGGGGTAGTTCTGCTCCGCGCCCCTGAGAGCCCGACTGATGTAATAGACCGGCCGTTGGATTAAGCCATCTTCTCTGAGGAGAGCTGCACTGACTGCGGTGTCCGATACCGCTAGGTAGAGGAAGAGGGGTTCGCCCGTGATTGCTTGGGAGAGAAGGGGGGGTTGGCCATGCACTGCTTTAACTGTTGGAAAGCCTCTTCGGATTCAGCTGTCCATTCAAAAGTCTTCCGAAGAACTTTGAAGAAGGGCAAGCACTTATCTGTCGCACGGGAGATGAACCGGTTGAGGGCCGCCACTCGGCCCGTGAGTCTCTGAACTTCTTTGACCGTCCTAGGCGACTGCATCTCAACCAAGGCCTTGATCTTCTCAGGGTTAGCTTCGATGCCGCGCTGACTGACCATAAAGCCCAAAAATTTGCCGGACCCTACGCCAAAGGCGCACTTCTCTGGGTTGAGTTTCATCTGGTACTTGCGCAAAGTGGCGAAGGTCTCACGTAAGTCAGCAAGGTGATCGGAGGAGTATTTGCTTTTGACTAGCATGTCGTCGACGTAGACTTCCATATTCCGACCTATTTGGTGGTGGAAAACGGCGTTAACCAGCCGCTGATAAGTGGCCTCAGCATTCTTCAATCCGAACGGCATTACACAGTAGTGGTAGGTACCTCGGTCGGTGATAAATGATGTGTGCTCCTGGTCGGATGTGTGCATCAGAATTTGGTTGTACCCAGAGAAGGCATCCATGAAGCTGAGCATTTGATGACCGGCCGTGGCGTCGACCAGCAAATCTATGCTGGGAAGGGGGTAGCTGTCTTTGGGACAAGCTCGGTTCAGGTCAGAGTAGTCGACACAGAGCCGCCATTTGCCATTGTGTTTGCGGACGAGGACCACGTTGGACAACCACCTAGGATAGTCCACATTTTTGATGAATTGGGCCTCGAGGAGTTTGTCAACTTCGGCGGCTATAAGGGTGTTACGCTCCGGGTGGAAAATGCGTTGCTTCTGGCGGTGGGGTCGAAAGTGGGGCTCGATGCTGAGGCGATGGGTTATGAAGGAGGGGTCGATGCCTGGCATGTCAGAATGGGTCCAGGCGAATACATCTCTGTGCTCGGTCAGTAGAGCAGTGAGGTCGGCCTTGACTTGGGAAGGTAATTGGCTGCCAATCTTGGCGGTTCTGATTGGGTTGGTGGGATCAATGTTAACTTCAATAAGTTCCTCTACAGGTTCACCTCTGACCAGCTCGTCCTCATCTCGGACGTCAAGCCCATCGATGATCATAGCCTCTTTTAACTTGACTTCCTTGAGCGAGGCGACATAACACTCCCTGGCCACGGTCTACTCTCCTTTGACAGTGCTGACACCGAGATCGGTAGGAAATTTGATGGCAAGATGATATGTAGATGTGATGGCTTGGAAGGCGTTGAGGGCTGTGCGGCCGAGGATGATGTTGTAAGCAGAGGGGCAGTCGACCACAAGAAAGGTGAGCAACTTAGTGGTCTGCCGGGGGTGCTCGCTAATGGTGATAGGTAGATCGATGGAACCGATGGAGGTAATGCGGTCGCCGGTGAAGCCGACCAGAGGGGTTTGGAGAGGAGACAGACTCTCTTCCCCAATCTTGAGCTGGCGGAAGCAATTGAGGAAGATAATGTCTGAAGAGCTACCGTTGTCTACGAGGACTCGTCTGACTTTGTAGTTGGAGAGGATGGTGGAAATGGCAAGGGGGTCATCATGTGGGTAACGGACTCCTGCACAGTCGGTGTCGGTGAAGGTGATGGGTTCGATCCATTGTTTTGACTGTTTGGGAGGTCGGTCCACCGTCGTCACTCCTTTGTCTGAGCCTTGTCTGATTTTTCTGAGTTCTGCCTTCTGAGCTGAGCGGGATGGCCCCCCGCAGGTAAGGCCCCCCGAAATGACTCTAATTTCTCCGACTGGTGGAGGGGGATTGCCCGGAGGCCGAGGCTGTGGTGGCGGGCGATCGTGGCCTTCGTTTGGTGGGGCTTGATTGCGGGGTGGTGTGCGTCACCGATTGTTCCTGGGAAGGTCAGTTCTTTGCCTCTGTGCGGGGCGGGGGTCTGTGAATCGGCTGAGGCGGCCCTGGCGGATGAAGGTCTCGACCTGGTCTTTGAGGTTGATGCACTCGTCGGTAGTATGGCCATGGTCCTGGTGGAAGCGGCAGTATTTGGACTGATCCTTCCGGGTGGAAGGGTTTCTGGACGGTAGGGGCCACTTGAGGAGGTAGTCCCGCTGGATTTGATTGAGGACGTGCTCCATGGGGGAGTTGAGAGGTGTGTACCGCTCAAACCGACCGGGTGGTCTGGTCGGAGTCGGCCGGTCGGTTCGGTGGGGTCGGTCATTATAGTGGGGTGTTTGGCTATTAGACTGGGCGGTTCTGGGCTCGGAGTCTTTCCTCTTGTCTCTGGGGGTTGGATTTTTAGGGGTCAGCTCTTGCCGAGCGGCCAGGGAATCTTCAGCATTCATGTATTTCTGGGCTTTGGATAGTAGAGCTACCATGGTGGTTGGAGGGTTTTTGGAGAGGGAGAAAAGGAAATCAGACGACCGCAGGTCGGCCATGAAAGCGGTGAGGATGACCTTATCGTCATTCTCCGCTACTTGAAGGGCTTCGATGTTGAACCGGGTGACAAAGCTGCGGAGCGACTCCCCCTCGGTCTGACGAATGTTAAGAAGCTGGGTGGCTGGGCGTCTCTGACGCTGGGCTCCAATAAAGTGGCTCAGGAAGGAGTCACTGAGGTGTTGAAAGGTGGAGACGGAGTCCGCCGGGAGTTGGCTAAACCACAGCCGAGCTGATCCCTTCAGTGTCACTGGAAAAGCTCGGCACATGATCTCGTCAGGGAAAGCATGGAGGATCATGAGGGTGCGGTAGGATTCCAGATGGTCGACTGGGTCCGTCGTGCCATCGAAGGAGTCAACGGTAGGCATCTTGAACTTGGCAGGCAATGGTTTGTCGCGGATGGAGGCAACAAAAGGCGAGTTGGTGGTGACTGAGGGCTTGTGCTGAATGTTCTGCATGACCCCTTGTAGTTGGAGTTTCATAGCTCGGATTTCAGCGTCCTAGAGGGGAATGTTGTCGCCATGGTCGGTCAATGGAGGCTGGACACTGCTAGCTTCCCCCTCAGGAGCCAGTGCTGCGACTGGCGGGCGTGGAGGTGGGGGTGGTAGGTTTTCATGTTGGGGAGGAAGGGGCTGCGAGCCTTCTGGGTTAGGCGGAGGGGGTTGTGGAGCAGTATGGCCTGGGGTTATTCCTTGGTTGGGTGGGATATTTGGAGGTGGAACGGGGGGGTTTCTCTGGAGTAACGCATTGATCAGGGCCTGGTTTTGCTCGGCCATGCGGTTAATGCTGTTGGTGAGCTCGATGATATATTGTGGTGGGTTGGTTGGGTGGGAAGGATCTGTTTGGTGATCGGCGGCGTTGTGGTGAGAAGCCATGGACCTAGTCGTGACCATACACCTGGACGGGCAAGAGGGAAAGGTGATGGTGAGAGGGGAGGGCTCCGGCGGTAGTGAACACAACTAGCGCACGGATAAACCACTAGTTTCCCACAGACGGCGCCAACTGATGATACAGGCCGTCCCGAGTGGATGGGTCAGGCTAGCCTAGGTTCTTCAGGTTCTGGTTTCGGGTGGTGATTCCGTCAAATGACCTGCAAGTAAGTCCAAAGGGGAACGGGGCAGTCCCCCAGTGAACCCTCCGGCGAGAGAATTAGTAGAAGGAAGACAGGAAAATGTAGCGAAGAAGATGGAGAAATGAAAAACTTAACCTTATTCTTGTGCTTCTCTTGTTGCTTATATCCTTTGGTAATCATTTCACTGTCCTTTGTGACGTGCCCCTCTTTTCACCGAAAGCCTGTGCCGTAACTTACCTTGTTCAGGGTGAGGGAGCTCTATTCCGACGGGGAGGTGTTGTCGTAATAAATGTTGTGATGGACTGCATTAATGGTGATGTGTTGTGGCAATAACTCTGCAGATCTTTGTCTGCTGATGTGGCCTGTGTCTCATCTGTCATGTGTCCGAATGCCCTTGGGTGATACAGTCCAGGTGGACTCCAGTTGTCCTGGGTTTTGCCAATTAAGTTATGCTACGGGTCCGAGGTGATGGGTTCGGGGCGGTTTGCCGTGGGCTGTATGCCCCGTGGGCCTGTCCATGTCAAGCATAAACCCAGCCTAATGCCCTAAAATCCCATAAATGATCGAACATTATAAAATAATCAAAATTTAGGCAAATATAAATAGAGAATTACAGCTAGCATTCAATTTTATTCATAGCCATACCTGTTTTCTATTCTAGTCTAAGCTCCTGGACTATAAGCATAAACCCAGCCTATTGCCCTAAAATCCCCTAAATGATCAAACATTATAAAATAATCAAAATTTAGGCAAATATAAATAGAGAATTAGAGGCAACTTGGAATATCAAATTAAGGTAACATCGTATTAGGATCTTTGATTTGTAAAAGAAAACGAAGACAGAAATAAAATAGAAAAATTAAAGTTACGTTTAATAGAGTTTTAAAATTATAATTTGAGAATAAAATTATATTTTAAATTTGTGAATTTTAAAATTATAATTTGAATATGAAAAATTTGTTTAATTAATGAATTGAGTTTGAAATAATTGATGTGATATATAATATTTGATTCAAAAATTTATAACTCATAACCAAACACACAGCCCAAACTTCTAGCTCAAAAAAAAATTCAAAAAATATTTTTTATTTAATATATAAAAATAACATATGCCAATTGCCAAAAAAAATATATATATATATATTGTTCTGATCAACTAACTAGACGACCAACTGAATGTTCGAAAAGACGACGGGATAGGCCAAATTTCAAAATTTAAATCCCGCCTAAAACGAGTTTTCAAAAGTAATGTGAAATTAATTTTTGAAAGTTACAACCAAACATCATATTCAAATGGAAGGGTTGAATCATCCAAAACCACACCAAGCACAGCCTAATTTTTCCCCCTCTTTTCCCATTGTTATTTCCTCCACAAACCTCACAGCCAAAGCGATACAAAAGTTCAGAATTCAGATATTAACACCCTCTTTTCCCATTGTTATTTCCTCCACAAATCTCACAGCCAAAAGGATACAAAAGTTCAGAATTCAGATATTAACACTGGGTTTAGATCATGAATTTCGATAAAGATTTGAAATGAAAAGGAAAATTTTTCATTTTTGAATCCCTACCAAAACCCATAATGGCTCCTTTACCTGCAGTTTATAAGCCAGCTTATATAAGAGGTCACAAAATGGCAGGTATCAAGATATCATACAGTACCATAATGGAGACAGTTTTAAGCATTGTTGCAAGCCTACAATGTTTCTCAAGCCATTCACTGGCTGAATCTCACTTTCAGAATTTAAATTTTAACAATTTAAAAAAAAAAAAAAACAAAACAAAAAAATTAGGCTTCGAAAATACAAGATCCCCATATAGGCAACTTTGGTCCCGACTCATCCATCTTCGACCAAGCACACTCCACACTATCGCTGAAGCTTGCCATCCCCACAAAGATCACAAAGAAGAATTTCATGAAAAAATTTTGTTATTGTGGATGATGATAAGGGGGCATTGTATGCCGTAGGCCATTTTGGCTATGCAACTGCATCATCCCGGGAGCCATATCAGGAGTCATAGTTGTAGGCCTCATGTAAGGGTGGTTACTATGCATCATCTGTACTGGCATGGACTGGTGGGGCACTGTGCCCCAGCCTGCTGAAGGCTGAGGTGCTGCAAGCCCTTCGGGAGCTTGGGGAAACTGGGGCCCATTGTATTGATGATGAGAGCCCATACCCCCCATTGGAAGTGGTTGATGACCAAGAATCGAGGGTTGAACATTCAACATGGGAGCATTTGGGATTGTATAATCTCTGCTTCGATCATTATTGACCTGAAATCATTATTAAGCTCCCAATGATTAAATGCTGCGTCAATATACATACAAATTTTAAATTATATAAATAATAAAAAAAAAGTGGAAATGGACCATCTCACTGCTGTTAGAAAACATGAATCATTGAACTCGAGTATATTATTACCGAAAAAATGCATATTCAAGTATAGGATCCAAATGCTGGAGATCCGTGTCAAGTTAATTGACACTTTCCAAAGACATGGCAAGCAAAATTGCCACAGCAAAAGCATAATTCAAGAATTGAGAATGTGAACTTGTCATTCTGAGAACTGTGCAGTTTCCCAGGTATACTTGCTCGTGGGGGTGCCTAACCCACATGAAGCACTGTGCAAGAACAATCATCACCATGTACTAGTGCATGGCCCTACAGACACACACACACAGAGAGAGAGAGAGAGAGAGCAACTACAAAATTAAAGGTATATCCTGATGTAGAGTTCCTTGAGATTTATGAAGATGACATGGTATCGTAACTGCATTAAAAGAGGCTGATTTGTCAGAAGTGAATGAGGCAGGCAGCATTATGGGGCCAAACGCCCAACTTAAACATAATATCCTGTTGTAGAGTTCCTGGAGATTTATGAAGATGACATATGGTATTGTTACTGCATTAAAAGAGGTTGAGTTGTCACAAGTGAATGAGGCCGATAACATTATGGGGCCAAATGCCCAATTTAAACAAACAGCATAGAAGTAGCACATATATATATTATACAAATGTTGCATCACATTCTCACGAATTTTTTTTTTTTTGAAAAAAAAAACCACAAAATCTCCAAGATATTACAAAAAAACTTGTGTTATGAAAAGTGTATAGTTCAGTACCTTTATACTGAGATCAGTGTGGCGTGAATATGAAATGTGAAGCTTGCAAAACCCTCCATCATATATGCAATGTCCTTCCAAGGCCTCCTTGGCAACAACCGCTGTCTGAACATCTGCAAGCCCATTGTACCATCAACACCTTATTCAACAACCCAATAACTTAAAGAATGCATAAACCATGACTCAGTGACACAATGGAATAGATATTAAACTTTCTTGTGATTTTACATATTTCAAGATATAAAGTTAATCCAGGATGTACCCATATTTAACCAAAACTGACTTCAAAGAAATTTAAAATTTCAACCAGATGCAAAAATGTTGAGAACTACAAAGTCAACTAATATGACTTCTGTTTTATCCCATACAAAAATAAACTTGAAAAAATTACGGAGATCTTAAGAGAACAATTTTCATGAAAACCCACAATTTTTCATGAAAACAATCACAGAACTAATCATGTATCTATGTTTTTCTACATCAAATCAGATTCTTCTACAATAGAACCCTAGATCATCTTCAGGAATTTTTTTTCCCCACAAAGCACAAGCCACACAGATTCAAAAACACATTATTGCGTGACGTCCAACAGATGTAATGATGCTAGCAACCATTGGAAAAGTCTAAAGTCTACAAAAAAAAGAAAACAGTATGTTCTCTGATTAAATGTTGCATTTGGCATCTAGTCAACCGACCTAGATTCACGATGTTCAACTTACCCAAAAAATGAGACCACGAAATGTAAACTAGATTCATGATGCAAAGAATAATATAGGCCACAAAAGGAATAAACAAAATTAACTAATCAAACCCTACACAACCTACAAAGACCAAAACATTGGGATCGACTGTACCCGTAACCCAACTATGCAATATCATCAACAACCGACTCTCTAGCCATAAAACGGAGAGACACTCATCCTGAAACACTCGCCTATTCCGTTCTAACCAAACCAACCAAAGCAAACAATGGAAAGCAAGCACCCAAGCCTTCCGAAGCTGCTTCCACACCCTAGTCCCACTCCAACTTTGCAACACTCCCATTAAAGACCCCGGTTGCACCCACACTAAGCCAAACAAAGCAATAAGAAAATTCCAAAGCCTGGACACAACCAGGCAACGAAGAAGCAAATGATCCACCGTTTCCGCATCACTACAACACATACAACACCAATTTACCAACACATGCCGCCGCCGGATCAAATTATCAATAGTAAAGATACACCCCAAAACAGCTGTCCAAACAAAGAAAGAAACCTTAGAAGGAGAACCCATTGCCCAAATACATTTCCAAGGAAACACCCCACCAACTCCCCCTACAAACACCCCATAAAAAGACGACACTGATAAAACCCCTTTAAAGCTCCGGACATCCCATACTAAAGAATCCATCCCATCCCCCACATTTTGCAATCCATACAAAAAGTCTGAAAGATCCACTAATTGGTCGAGCTCCCAATCCAGTATATCACGACGAAGACGAATATTCCAACCAACTGATTCCCCGTTCTTCTCCCTAACCGAAGCAACCAGCTCCTCCCCAACAGTTGCAATAGCAAAAATCAAAGGAAACATGGTCACCAAAGTCAAACCATCACACCATAGATCTTGTCAAAAGCAAACTCATTCACCACCTCCCACTTTAAACCGAACCCTTTCCCAAAACACCTCTCTCCCCAACCAAATTCCCTTCCACAAACCACAACCATGAGACTGAACCACCCTCTTCGAACACCAACCCCCCCCCCCCACCCTCTTCCATAGCCTCTCTCGTTCCCCCGCAAAACGCCACAACCACTTGTCCAATAAAGCCCGATTAAACACTACCAATTTCCGCACACCCAAACCCCTCCCGCTCCTTCAAAGTACAAACCCTCTCCCAAGCCACCAAATGATAATGAAAACCCTCCCCACCCCCACTCCCACTCCACAAAAATTCCCGTTGCAGCTTCTCCAACCGCTTTGCCACCCCTACAGGAGTCACATGCACAGACATAAAGTACGTCTGAATGCTGGACAAAACACTCTTGATCAAAGTAATTCGCCCCCCTTTTGACAAGTATTGACGCTTCCACCCTGCCAAACGTTGTTGAACTCTGTCCACCACCCCAGCCCACACTTGAGTCTCCTTAAAAGAAGCCCCCAAGGGAAGTCCCAAATAAGAGACTGGCAGCCTTGCCACTTTACAACCCAAAACAACGGCTAACACCGGTAATCGAGCCACCTTACCCACAGGTATCAATTCTGATTTTGACAAATTAATCCACAACCCTGACACTGCCTTAAAACATAACAAAACACATCATAGATTGCCAATTTGAGTAGCCTCCGCATCACAAAAAATCAACGCATCATCAGCATAGAATAGGTGAGAGACCACCAAAGAGGCAAGCCCCTTCCCCACCACAAAACCCAATAATAAACCCCCTTGGACCGCCCTTGAACACAATCGACTCAATGCCTCCATAACCAAAACAAACACTGATGGGGACAGTGGATCTCCCTGCCGTACACCTCTCCAAGTGGGGAAGCACCCCGCCGGCGTCCCATTAATTAGGACAGACATCCGAACAATGGAGTGGAGATACAAAAATGTATCCACCTCCTCCACCATTCCCCAAAACCCAACCTCTCCAACATGTATAGCAAGAACTTTCAATTGGCATTATCGTAAGCCTTCTCAATATCCAACTTACAAATAATACCCCCTTTCCCTTGACGAAGCTGCGAGTCCACACACTCATTAGCCACCAAAACATCCAGAATCTGCCACCCATCTACAAAAGTATTCTGAGATTCTGAGACCACCCCCTCCAACACCCCCCAAAGCCTGTTAGCCAAAACCTTAGCCAGTAATTTATAAACACTGCCCAACAGACTAATAGGCCGAAAGTCTCTAATATCCCCCCCCCCCCGTTTTTGGGAATCAAACCTATAAAAGTGGCATTCAGACTCCTCTTAAATTGCCCAGTTTGATGAAACTACTCAAACACCTCCAACACTTCCCCTTTAACCCACCAACAATGCCCTAAAAAAAAAAGCAATGGAGAAACCATCCAAGCTCGGCGCCTTATCCCCAAGCATACTTCTTAACGCACCGAAGACCTCCTCCTCAGTAAAAGGCCTCTCTAACAAGAGCCCATCCTTCTCAGAAATAGAATAAAAAACCACACCATCCAACCCCGATCGCCATATCTGACCCTTATCACGAAAAAATGCTGATAGAATGCCACTATACCATCCCTAACATCTTCTTCCGATAAAAGCAACACCCTATTGACCTGCATTCTCCCTATCTAGTTCACTCGCCGATGAGCATTTGCCATGTGATAGAAAATTTTTGTATTACGGTCCCTATCTTTCAACCACAAGCATCGAGACTTTTACCTGAAACTAATTTCCTCCATCCGAGCAACCCTCGCATAATCTCTTCGAGCCACATCCCTACCTGCCATAGCCTCCACAGAAAGATCCCCCTAAATTTCCCGCTCATCTAAACCCTGCAAAACTGACAAAATGTTTTGCTTCTGAACCTCCAAACGACCAAAAACCTCTACATTCCACCTCTTTAAATCCGAATTAAGAAGTTTCAATTTCTGAGCTAATCTATTACTAAGTGAACCCACCATATTATAACTCCCCCGCCAACCAACCACCCTTTCAGAAAAGCCAGCTGCTTGTAATCACATGTTCTTAAACCGAAAAGGTGAGGGACCGCTCTGGACACCCCCACTATCCAACAAAACGGGCCAATGATCAGAAGTCGGACGATGCAACCTGCACTGTAGCATCTAAGAAAAATGCTCCTCCTAGTCCCCAAAAACCAAGAATCTATCAAGGCGAGAACTCACGCGGCCACCTGACCAGGTATAACCTCCCCCTGTAAAGGCAAATCCACCAGCTCCATCTCATCAATGAAAGAAGCAAAATCTCACATAGACCTCCCCACTTGACTCCCCCCCAGTCTTTTCTACTGGACTCCTGACAGCATTAAAATCACCTCCAACACACCACAGCAATCCCCATCTAAAAGCAACATGCTGTAATTCCTCCCAAAAGGCTACCCTTTTTGATCCCCGAACTGGACCATAAACCCCAGTGAACACCCATCGAAAATCTTCCTTAAGGCATCTGAACAAACAAGACAAAGAAAATCCCCCAACTTTGTCCCCCTCTTTCATAACCACTCTATTATCCCAACAGATAAGAATACCCCCCAACACCCCTAAAGATAGTTGAAAAACCCATTCCACATGCCTCCCGCCCCATAACTCCGGCACACACTCCGAGCCAACAGCCTCCAACTTTGTCTCCTAGAGGCACACCACGTCCGCCCTAGCACTCTTCAACAAGGACTTCACCACCGTGCGTTTCCCTCAATCATTCAAACCCGCACATTCCAAGCCAAAATTTTCAGACGCATGGCAACAAAAGGGGACCACCCCTACTCCTTTCTTATCCACCGCTCGCCTCCGCTTGTATTTTTATCATAATTTATTGAACATTCTAGTCTCTAGAACTCCCGGACCCCCTTATCTGTTTGACCAGCAAACTGCACTTCCTCACCACCCACTCCTCCCCCAGTCCATGAAGCTTCAATAGCTAAAAATAATCTCAAAGCTTCATCCTCATGTCCCTCAAAGGATACTTCCAAAAATTTACTGACCTTGGATATGCGATCCAACACCCAATCTGATACCTCCTCTAATGATGGCAGATGATCCATACAAAAATCGACTCTTAACTCTGGCTCCGAATTTGGCAACCTAGAAGCCCCATCTGTGAGCACCTCTGGTCGAACCACCAAAGCCTCATCACTTGAACTTCGCCATCTCAGCTCTGACATAACCTCAGACCTAGCCTGGTCTGTGTTGAACACCGTGTCCCCCTCGATCTCCTCTCCCAACAACCTATTGGGCGTATATTATCCCACAGTTAGCATGGACGTGTGTCGAACTACACTCTCGCCGGTCCTCCAACGCCAACTGCCCACTAACCAAACCCAAAGTTGGTGGACGAAGCTCCACCAACAGATCTTGCGCTACCACCCCATCAGTCTGCAGATCATCTTCCCATTCGACTTGCCAACTCGACCCAATTCCATCACGCAACGAACCGAAGACACGATTCATCGACAGGTTAAGTTGTACCCTTGTCGGCAGCAATGGGCCAGCTATGACTCATTCCTATTGATCTAAGCCTGATTTATTAGGGCCCAACCCATGAACTCCAACTCCTAGCTCCCTAAACACATTATTAGCAGGGCCCACTGCTTGGGCACCCACTCTGCCCCTTTGGTCCACTGCCTTACATTTATATGGGCCCATCTGGGCCCAACCCTCTTTTCTCAACATAGTTGGCCTACCTCGAAGCCCAAGCCAATGGGACTGAGCACTATATTTGCGAGCAAATTCCCCAAATCCCGCAGACCTAAAAATCCGCCACTCATCACGCCTCCATATGCGACCTTCCTTTTGTTCCCAAACTCCACCTCACATCTCCACCGTCGGCTGCGCAGCCTCGAATGTTGGCCTTGTTTCCGGCCACACAGGTAACACATACCACCAAGACTCCCATTGGAGCAAGATCGTTGTAGGAATACTACCACCACGGCAAGCTTGCAATCGAACCACACCAAGGTCCAACGAAAGTTCATTAACGTCCACCATACCCTCACACCTCTCACCGCCCTGTACGTCTCTGACCCACGAAGATGTAAAGGTAAACCTATCACCCACAACCACAGATCTTCTCCGATACCAACCCTATAGCGATTCCGGTTGTCCCTTTACTGTTCTGTTGTATTCCGGACTCGGTTCCGTGAAGTTGGTAGTTGTATCTATCTTGTTGTCATCCTTTAATTCCGCTTGATTGAGTTTTAGGATGTATTGGGCAGAGTTGTTACAGGTTGATTAGGCTTTGATTTCAATTCTTTGTTGCCCAGTTTTCTGGAGGTCCGTTAGAGCGGGTCTTCTTGCGCTCGAGCAGAGATTGCACACTCTCTGTATTTTGGTGCTCTGCAGAACTTCTGTAAACATGTTTTTCACGCCCAAGCAAGTTTCTTTGCGCTCGAGCCGTGGCGCTCGAGCGGGTAGTACCTTTTGGTGTAAGTTCTGGGAGGGGGAAATCTACGCTCGAGCGGACTGGTTTTCGCGCTCAAGCGGATGTACTTTATTCTTGTGTCTTGGCGCTCGAGCGGGCCTTCTTGCGCTTGAGCGTACCTAGTTTTTGTTCTTGACGCTCGAGCGTTGTGTTCTCCGCTCGAACGGGAATGTCGTATATCAGTTGGCAGATGGGCGTTTTAAATTCACTTTTTACTCTCTCTCTCTCTCTCTCTCTCTCTCTCTCTCTCTCTCTCTCTCTCTTACTTTCTAAAAAGAGATTTTGAGAGTTCCTCTCTCTAGAAACTCCCTTCTCTCTAGGGTTTGATCTAGTTAGAGTGTTTCCTTTTCCTCCGGTCTTTGTAAAAGTTGGGTTGATCATCGAGGGCTATCCATTGATCCGAGAATATTGAGTTTTGGAGCACGTTAAGTTTCTTCACCTTCTTTCCTTGAGCTCCGAATTTGAGGTAGGGATTCCTACTCACTCTTATGGTCTTTGACATAGATTTTTGGTTGTTTTGATAAAGTGTTGGAGTTGGGTAAATTTTGGGACTTAGGGTTTCAAAATGTTAAAAGAGGATTTGTTATTTTGAGTCTAAAATGTGTATTGTGGGTTCAAATTAATGATATCGTTGTTGGCTGTTGATATTTAGACCATTGGGTCAATATTTAGAGATCGGGTGGAAAACCCTAATTTTGGGAAAATTGTGACTTTATGGAATTGAGTTGGAAATAATGAAATTGGTGCATTATATGGTTGAATAGTGGAGTTAGATTTATTAATCGCTCACTTTTGAAAACATTGATATTTTATCCGTTGGAGCTTTTATTATCTGTTTAGAAATAATTGCTTGGGCTACCGGTGGAGGGTAGTTTTGATTGTTGTAAACAATGCATGATGATTAGGCAAACTAAAACTAATCAATTGGGTATGTCATAGAGTATGACGGTTGATAGAATACGTTAACGTTATGTATTGATTGATTGTGTATATGATCTTTGTGTATATACGTTGTGTGTGTGGGAGGAGATAGGGAATGTACTCCACGGTTTAGGGGAAGATAGGAGATAGACCTCTAAACCGGATGTTGTTTGAGAGGAGATAGGGGATAAACTCCACTGATACAACTCATATGCTTGTCAGATAATGTGTTGATATAGCTCATATGCTTATCTTTGGAAGTGTTGATATAGCTCATATGCTTATCATTGAAAGTGTTGATATAGCTAATATGCATATCTGTTGAAATGTGGATACAACTTGTATGCTTATCTGTTGAGATGTTGATACAACTAGTATGTTTATCTATCGTAAAATGGGAAATGTTTAATATGAGTCATTGTCTCATATAAGTGGTTGGCCAGGTTCTGAGCCGTTGATGTAGATTGTGAAATTGATAAGAAATGGAAATTGAAATGAAACATGAACATAGTGGTCATGAAATGGAAATGGGTTATGAATTGGTTTATGAAAATTGAACATTTATCAATTGCTAATGTCTTAGTCATTGCTCATACTGTGTTTAGCATATCTCTACTGGGCGTTGGCTCACCCTTTATAGGACATTATTTTCAGGTACAGGTAGTATGCCACCTCCAAGGACATAGTTGGATGATGATGAGAGTTGAAGACTCTTTTTTTTGTTTATTTTGTTTATATTACATGTATATCAAGCCAAGGGCTTATTTTGTATAGAGTTAGTACTCTTCTTTTGTGTAACCAGGTGTTGACTTGGAAAACTGTAAGCCCATAGGGCATTTGCTTTTGTTGTTAACATGTAATACAGTTGTAAGAATTACTCTGATGAATAGAAATGGTTGGTTTCTTTTATATCAATGCATGTCTAAAGTGATGGGTTTTATATATTATTTTGAAGGCGTTACAAACCCCATGTCACATAAAGCCGACGGCAACCACCATTCCAAGCTCAAATCACAACCGGCGATAACCCACCGATGCCGCAAAACCACCCCAGCTTCACACAAATAAGAAAGCTTGAGCCCCCACCGATCGGATCTCCACCCTCCCCAACATCTTCCACCATTGATCCACCCACTCAAACATGGCCGAGAAGCCCACACCCTTGTCCCCCGCCTGTCCCACGGTTCTTACCAAAGCCCTATTCAACAAGCCAAACCACCCCTCCTTCGCCACAACCTGAATCAACTGGCCACTGTCGCCGATGGGAGCCACACCTCCTACCCGCGACGAAACACCCTTGTGCACCACTGAGACCCCTTTCATGGCAGCTATCTTTGAAACCCAACCTTCCCCCTTGGTAAATCCCTTGATGACCAGAGCCACACCCTCCCATCCATCCCCAAACTCCGAAGTAGGAATAAAAGTCTGGAGCCGCTTGCCGTTCAGCGTGACCACAATCTGAAACGAAGTCCCACTATCCTCGCCACGAATCCAAACAGCCACACTCTGACGTTTCCCATCCAAGCAACCCAGAAAAGATTAGGCCCCAATGTGACACAAAGCCTCCCTCAATTTCTTCACAATCCAACCTACTTCAAAACCGACCAAGATCACTTCTCACTGTAATCCTGATCCATGCTCCACAATCCCCAACCACCGATGGCCCTGCGATTCCAATGACAACTCCTGGAACTCAAAGGATCGACCCCCAAGGAAAAGAATCCTTCACCGTGGCCCATTCTCCGGCCTCACCGGAAGCATTCCAGGTAACTCTCTCATTCCATCGAAAATCGCTTCTAAATTTGGAAATAACTTACTCCTGAACCATTCTGTTCTATATGGAGTATTACTCATGATGAGTTTAAAAACTCTCACATCTTAGGCATCTCCATAGAAGGATAATAAAACAAAATAAATCAAAGATGAGAAGGAAACCAACAGTATCACAAAGAAACCCAAAAAAAAACAGCTACAGTACATAGCATGCATGATATAATTTGAGATTGCTTTGGGCATCCACATAGGCACCTAAACTATCTAACAAATAACAGGGCCACCGCATTGGCTTGCCCAGGCATTTTGACAACTTAGGAGTGATTTTCAAACAATAGTAACAATTATGCGTGCAATGATATAATTTATGAGATTGCTTTGGGCATCCACATAGACACCTAAACTATCTAACAAATAACAGGGCCACTGCATTGGCTTGCCCAGGCATTTTGACAACTTCGGAGTGATTTTCCAACATTAGTAACAATTATGTGTGTAATGAGGTGCCAGGTTTAAAATTACCAGGGTACTGAAACAAAGCATTTAGACAACAAAAGAGTAATTTTCAAACACCGGTAACAATGTGCAATGAGATGTTAGGTCAGAATTAAAGTTACCAGGGAACTGAATCAAAGCCTGAACTCCTCCATTCTTATCAAACATGGCAATCTTTAGGACAGGCCCAAAAGCAGAAAAGACCTGAGTATATGCCACAAAATCAATAGTCAGAAAGGCTTAATAATGATATCTTACAAAGAAGAAGAAGAAAGGCATAGTCATTGAGTTTTTAAAAAGAAAGAAGACGGAAGGAGAAGTCAGATACCATGTGTAAAACATCCAAGGTCACTGCATATTGCATGTTCTCAATAGAAGCAAGAAGAACATTACTCTCAGGCTCTAGCTTTTTCCCATCCAAACCCAAAGTAAGCTGCAATGATGACAAGTGGCTACGATTAATTAAACCGCCAAAAACACTACCCATCAGAGAGTTTTAAAAAAATGCAGAAATCTGCTGGGATAAGTATGGATAGCCCACCAATTGCACGTGTTATCTGGTCTTGACATAAAAAAGGTTTCACACCAAAACTGTACAACGATCCAGGGTTTTGTGAAATAAGTATAATATTTAAAGTAACGAAGTACCTATCCATCAATTTTTATTTTTATTTTTTTGTTTTGACAACTGGTAATAATTCATCCCTCACAACACACCTCTAATAGATGGTTACATTTGAATGGAAGCCATTAATGGGAAATGGACACCCGTTACATATCAGCCATGTGTTTGGCAAGCTGCCTGTAATTTATATGCCATGGTAGACTCCACTTCATCACTATGGCTAACTTGGACTCGTGAATTTAAACCAATTAACTGCCAATTCCCACAATTTACCTGACCAGTTGCGTCTATGGCTGAGGGAGCGACAGGGAGGAGAGGATTAGTGTAGTCCCTGAATCAATAGAAAGTATAGTTATAATTGTGAAAGAAAAGCTTAGAACAAAACTGAACCAAACTTGAAGATCCAAAAAACATGTCCACCCAGCAAAAATCAGACTACATACATAAATCATCACCAATCAGGGAACTGATCAAAGATGTCAGAATTTATACTAAAAACAAAGACTTCAAATATACCTGCTACGGTGACTCTGGAATTTCACAGTCAAATCTGTGTGCGCTGAATATGTGATCTTAAGGGTACACGGTCCCAATTCTGGAATCAAATAACTGATACATGCCCAGGACTGAAAAGTCAGTTGATTACCATGCAGACATATTAAGGGCAAATACATGTATAACCCACAAATGAAAATTGATACACAGTTCATCACTGGAACGCGAAATCGTTCCAGGAACTACAATTTTGATGGTCCAATGTAGCAAGTTTTTAACAAAAAGGAATGACCTATCCATCAAGTATGTCACCATTGGTTTACATAAAACATTGTTGCATGTATAGACAAGGAAGCTGATTGAATCACTTTAGGCTATATTTATAATGCCTACTTAAGTGAAAACCTATTTCGGTCAGCCTTGGTCTGCAGCCTTTTTTGTTTCCTAATTTGTGAGTACATTAGTCGCCACAATCAGTAAGGGCCTTCATAGAAAGAGGATGTTGTTAAATGGAAAAAGCTCAGAAAGCTAGTAGGAAATAACTGAGCAAGGGAGGAGAGATACAAGCAACAAGGAGTATGTGTATACCACTACTGTAGATTCTTAAAAAAGGGCCTGATAGATGTCCAGCCCCAATGTATGTGCACCACATCTACAGATATATCATCCATAACAGTTGATACATCCCAAGCCAAAAAATAAATCCTACATCACCTCGGAATGCTTCTTCCATCAAGGGCATCTTTTGCAGAAGAGGCGGTTTCTGAATCGGAAAATTGCACCAAAGCCTGCAAAGTTCATATATGAAATGAACTACTGTTGTTAGGGTTTGTAAGAAGTCAATAAGAAATTAGGAAAAAGGTGAACAAGAAAAAGAAAAATCCTGCCTATGCATGTGCACACAAACACACCTGGAACCCAGCTGTCTTCTCAAAGGTAGTAATCTTATGCACAAATCCAAAAGCTGAGAATACCTGCAAATACAATCCTTTATCCTTTCTGAGGACTATTGCAGAAACTAGGATGTATTACAAATCCAAAATTTCATTTTTTGCAAAATGATATTGCAACCAAATTTTAACATACATATACACTACTTCACAACAATCAGAATTTTGCATGCTTTAAAAAATCCAACATAATAATTAACATGCACAAACACCAAAAAAGTAATAAGAAGAAGAAGAAAATAGAATGGAACTTGAGTTAGCATCATAATCTTATAAATTAAATAACCTCCTTAACCTCCATGACATTCTACACTTTTCTTCTCAGAAACATGTTTGGGGGTTAAAATTTACAATTATAATCAACCGTAGACAGTTAACATTTAGAACTGTAGTCAGCCATAGACAATCATGGTCAAGAAAGAGCATAGTGATCAACCTAGCATATAAGATCAAGAATGATAAATGAAAAGAACTGTGCCATCAGTCTTCTATTCAACACCACAAATCCATTGTTTTGATTTTGATTGTTAGTACCTCAAATTATTTTATTTTTTCCATACTTGAGATGGATTTTAGGTGTATCGAAGAGTCGACATTTGTCCCCCAACTATCTAAAGTGTGCTATGTTCTCAAAAAAAAAAAAAAGACGCGCATCGGGATTCGGGACACTTGGAACACATTGGACATGGCATTTGTTCAAAAGTGTCCATGCTTCTTTGATAGTCTCTATGCTAACGCATAGCTATTCACATAAGCTCGTTTTCCTTGCATAAAATTGTCTGCTTCTCATTGTGAAAGTAACTCCAAACTCTCAACAAACAAAGTTCATCGTCGACCCCACTCAAAGTCTCCCATTGCAACTCAACACAGGTCAAGAAAATCCTGTGGTAATCTATGGAATTTAAGAGATGAAAAAAAATATTGTTAATCTTAAAATTTACTCTACAATATTCCTAGCAAGCAAACAAAATGAGCCTACTACCCACCAGATTCCAAGGTATATTCTTATTAGTTGTTACCATGAAAACGGGAAGCCAAAAGCAAATCCAAAACCTTAAGATAAGGCCAAGATTTCAGAGTTTCAAACCAAACCTTGCATCTTCCATGCTATGGTTCTGATCAATAGTTTGTCCATAGCTAGGGGGAATTCTGAATTGTACTGAAAGATGGTCAATGCAGCATTTGGGATATTATTTTCTTTAGGATTTTGTTAACGTGAGCTCTTAGGTTAGTTGCTAAGATACTTGAAAAGATTATACGTTATGCATGAAATTAAGTCCAATAAAGAATGTACAATCTTTTCAAGCCTTTCAACTTGTGCCCTAAGGGCACACGTTAATAATACCCTCTTCTTTATTCAAGACATGTATAATAATTTTATAAACAAATGTGAAATACCCTTTGCCAGAAGATTCTTCACAAAACACAACATAAAAAATTTGATAAGCCTTAACCTGTTTAATGTTTTGAATTCAAGAACATTGCCAAAGCGGATTAGGTATTTAAGCTTTAAAAAATATTCTTCTTTCAAAAAGATACACAATTGTGTTGGGCTTGGCCTTGTCTCTTGTGATATAATACAAAAGAGAAATAAGTTACCTTTAATTTCAATTTGGATACCAATACTCAATAATCCTAACCGAAGTTTAACCACCATACTGATCTTTACCTTCAGTAAAGGCAGGAAGAATTAAAACTGCTATGAAAAAAAATGAGTTTAGTGAGTCCCTAATCCCACCCCCCCAGCCCCCCCCCCCCCCAACTCAAAGTCTATCATGTGTTCCCATGTGTTTTAATACGAGCACACATTCCTGATTTGTGATACTCTGAACCTACTAAACAATAAGAACCAGAATATGACAATATGGCAGGGATTGAATCATTGCATTAGGCAATACAATGAAACAGTATTAAAACTGCAGCACAAACAATTATCCTACAAAACCTGACATTTCAGCACAGAACATGCAGAAATGAAAGGAAATCAAATGCAAAAACAAAAGAAAATAAAAGCATCTGAAACTCTTAGAATGGTAGGGATGGGAAAATGAAGAAGAAGGGAAGAAAGAGCCAGTGTTAAGCAAAGGAGAAAGGAGACAAACACACATGCGCTCTTTCTTCCAATGCAATAAGCTGCCATCGAAGGTATATCCTTGACATGGGCCTGCTGATCCATGCATATTTATGTCAAACAAAAGTTTTACAAAGCATGACCTACAACAACTTTACAACCTAACCACAAAAAAACATAGACAACATTCACTTAGCAACAAATTTACCTCTTCTAGCAATGGGGAAGGCATGTAACTACTTACCAAGTGTAAAACATCAATGCTGACAAGGCGTGCATCAGTACCCTCAATTGTTACCAACAGTACATTCCCAGCGACATCTGCAGTGGTTTTGTTGTTCACTATTTCTTGCCTGTTGGAATATTGTAGGTAGACGGTTTTCCCTCGTACCTGAGCCGGTTCTGAGGAAGAAGCATAATATGATATCATTGCAATAGCTTGATTTAGTTCTGCCTGGAAAAAGGTTAAGAGATATGCAATGTAAATGTGAACCATGACACATTACCAAAAGAACGGAGTAACATAAGTGGAAAAATAAATGTATACTTACAAACTCTATAAAAGCTTGATTTCGGTTTGCACCAACATTACATTTTGTGTTGACAACTTTACCAAATGGCTTCCCAAGTTCAATCAGCTCCTCCTCTATGCACTCCCATGGCAAGTTTCTCAAATGGAGAACTTTGGATGGGGGTTGTGTGTAGCGGAACTGTGGCTGGCTAGACACAGATGCCATCCTATGCTATAACTCTAACCTGTGAGACACACAATAAAGATATGAAGCCATTAAACCAATAAAGTGGAAGCCCATTTCATAATTAGGCACACCATCCCAAATCTGTAAATATAATTTCTAACAATTTTGGGTTTCATGACCATAATAAAATTAATTAGGTATTTATCTGGCCCATTTGAATTCCTATTCACGTCACATTCCTTGCTTGTGTTAGAAAAAACATGACAATTTTATGCACATGACACATTTAACAAATTAAATTGGGAAAACTAGGGTTTAGGCAATGATGAGAATTTAATTTGAAAAAGGGTAATGTAAGAATATAGAAAATGGAAAGAGAAAAGCTAGTATCATTTAAAAAAAATGGGAAAAAATAGTAAATGGCTAGATTTTTAATGGAATATGATTGAGATAAAATGAAGAATGATCAACATGCCTCAATGTACTAGTTAGCACTTAGTAAGTAGTAACTTATATTCCATGTGTATTACCCATTTTTACAAAATTTACCAACACTAAGTAGTATATAATATCATAATGTAAAACTTAAAACACTACTATATTATGATTTTAACTACTGAAAGTTATATTCGGGATGTCGACCATTTCCTCATTTGAGCCTTCCTTTTTCCTGACTTTCTTTCCAGTTGGTCTAAATTTCTCCATTTTTTTATAGTCAGTAGTATATATAATATAATGTAAACTTAACACTAGTATATTATGATTTTAATTGGCACGGCAGTTATATTCGGCACGTTCACCATTTTCTCATTTGAGCATTCCTTTTCCTATTTTTTTTTTTATCATCTTGGTTTAAATTTCCGCATTTTTTCTAGTGATGCTACATCTTCCCAATTAAAACTCTAAATCTCTGCTCAATGCTCTACTTCTCCTCCGCGGTCACATAGCTAGAACCACAACAAAATATATTCGCAAGAGAAAGAATCAAACCCCATTAGTACGATTAACTACATTTTTATTTTGAATAAACTGATGCAAAAGTCTGTGTTCAATACAAACCTAGCCGAATCGACAAAACGCTTCAAAATACAAAGAAATATCGTTTGACAAGTACATGTATATATCTAAAACAAGAAATCGAAGCACAAATTCAACTTCAAGAAACAAAAGAACGATTCAATCTCATCAATTGCAAGTCGTGATAATCAGATACGATTCGAATCGAGAAAACAGAAGAAATTAGGGCAAAAGTGGAGAGAGTGAAATCAGAGACTGGAGAATGAATGAGATTACCTGAGTGATGAAACGAAACCCGAAAGCGTTGCGGGGAATATTAGGGTTCGCAGAGGGCAAAAAATAAACTTACAATTCCGTGGTGAGTATGTGCGCGCGTGGGTGGGGATGAAAATTTGGCGCCGGATAAGCGTACTTTACGCATCCCGCTGAGGTTAGCCAAACTGGATAAACTTGACGTGTCAACCGCCTTTTGCTTGCTTTTAGCATATGGGTTCGGGTCAACAATCATTGGGCTGGGCTCGAGTTGGGCCACGCTATGTACTAGTGAGCGTATGGTACTATTTTGTTAAAAATTGATGATCAGAAAATAGAAATAAAAAATATTCATTTCTCAACTTTTAAATTATCTATTTTTCTCAACTTATTTAAGTTATTTGTGCCTAAAAAGTGGTAGGCAGAAATTATACCAAACAATCTGACACAAATTTCTAAATTAAAATAAGTTATAATCACCTCTTATAATCCACACCAAACACCCCTATATCGTGTTTGGAATAGATTATTTTAGTTAATTTTTTAACTATTTTAGGCCTTGTTTGGGAAGTAATAATTTTAGCCCAAGAGTTAAAAAGTTACTAAAAAAATCAAAAAGCCTATAGTCTATACAAAAAAGTCAAACATTTCATTTTCTCTCTACTTTTTGCATATCTTTTTGAAAAAATCAAAAATTCATTCAATTTTTTTTAATTTCATATTTTAGCCAAAAAGCTATTAAAATAGTATGTTCCCAAACGAGGCCTTAATTTGGTTTAAAAAGTTATGTTTGGGATTGATGTAGGCCGAAAGGTACCACATTGAGGCGCTTAAGTTACATTTATAGTCTTTGAATTTTGTTTATTTAGTGGAGATGATGTGTTTTGTGCACTTGTACAGATTTGGCAGGCAACACGCAAATTCAAGCAAAAAGTGGCGCAAAAGCAGATTTTTCGTGCGAGTAGTGAAAAGTCCCGGCCTGCCACCTCACCATACATGCGGCTCACCACCGCTCGAACGGCCCACCTAGGGAAAATATTCTAAGGAAAAGGAAGGCTAGGGTTTGAAGGGAGGGATTTCTCAAGCTTTAAGGGCAACTTTTATGGGAGCTTCTTCATCTTCCACCTTTTCTCACTCCTCTATGAATGGCTGGTCCTCCAGTTTTAGGATTTTGATGAAACTCTAGTCATGTAAAGAAATTTTTCTTAGGCTTTGATTGAGAAACAGTTTGAATAAATGTATGGATATTTTAGAAGTTTATAATAATTTTCCTTTTCATCTCTTCAAGTATTTTATTGTCTGTGATTGTTTAATACTTTTCATACATTAGTTTTTTTGTGTTTATATTCAAAGTATGAGACAAGTCATACTACAAGAGCAAATGACTCGTGCTACTTGAGATGATTCGTGCCTGTACGTTGAATGCAACAATCCTCTTAATCAATGTTTCAAACTTGTAATTGTGAAATATTTGGTAGTTCAAACCGGATTACAATTGATTGCCAATGTTAAGTCTTATTTATGCGGTTAATGGTGAATTATTTGCCCTAAGATTTTTCCAATTTTAATTGTCAATTCAATTTCTTAATTTCATTTAATTTTCGTTTAGCCATGATATCTCTCAATCTTTTTATCAAAATTAATTTAGGAATTTAACCATTATATTAGTTTAATTTCTCGTTTGTCCCTGTGGATCGGTACCTAGACTTACCATTATTCTAAGAAATTTGGTACAGTTTAGAGTTTATTTTTGGTGTGATAGCTTTTTTTGTAATTAATTTGATAATTGTAAGAGAAAAGTAAAATAATTATAGTTTAGATGTAACATTTTATCTTTTTGACTATTTTGGTCTATTTTATCTTGATTGATTATTTTAGCCTAGATCCAACTTTCCAAACACAGCATATTTTAGCCAAAATTGGGGTTCCCAAACACCCCCATAGGCTTGATCTAGCCTGACATTGAATTTAATTTAGCCATTTCAAATTCTACACTAAAAGAATGTACAAATTTCAAATCTATTCATTTAATCTAATAAATATGAGTTATTAATTTTTTTTTTGAAGGGTTATTAAATTATTTAAATAATTTTAACAATTATTTAATTTAAAAATAAATATAATTATTTAAAAAATATTTTAATTTAAACTCTAGAAATAAGAGAAGAGGGGTACCTGCTGTGCTTAGCGCACAGCAAGATTTACTGTGCTCCTAAACGGCACCACAATGTTGCGTTTTGTTGTAAAGGTTGCAAAGTCACTGTCCACCTAAGGGGCAAGCATTGATTATGCTATTAGCATTTTTTATTTTATTTTTTCTCTTGCTTATTTTAGTTAGGGAAAATTACCAAGAAGTCTTCTTTAAAAAATGTGTATCATATTTAGTCTCATAACCTTTTGTTTATACTCAAAAGCCCTATAATGTTTTTCTTCTTCTCTGCCATTATTCTTCTTTGCCTCTTTTGCCCTTTGTGATTTCCGGCGATCGTCGACGGGCAACCATATCTTAGCTCTTCTCTTTCTCTTTCTGATATATAGTCACCGGAGACTGACGACTACTATCGATTGGGGTTCACCAGCAACCACCGATAGCCGACTCCTTACTTCACCCTCACCGACGGTGAAGAAGATATGTTTCCAACGAAGAAGATGAGTAGATCTACTTAGATCTGATGTAGATCTACGTCAGATCCAGTTAGATCTAAACAAAAAATAGTTTCCGGAATATAATCCTCTTTTTATATCTGCCTCTCCTTCAGTATCTTAATTTTTCTACATTTTCTCTGCTATACACTTCTCTTTTTCTGTTTTAATGAAGAAAATTTTCAAGTTCTGAACAAGGAGTTTTTGAGTTTTAGTTACAGGCAGTGAAAACTATAAAATTTTGCAGTTTCAATTTTTTTGGTGCTGGAATGAATCATGGTTTAAAACTGTAAAATTTTACAGTTTCATAAAATTCTTTAGAACTATAAAATTTTGAAGTTTCATAACATTCTTTAGAACTGTAAAATTTTGTAGTTTCATAACATGTTTTCCAGTTTGATTAATAGTTTTTTGCTTTGAAACTATAACATATTACAGTTTCAAAACTTGTTTTTCAGTTTGATCAATATTGAAGATTATTTGTTTAAACCCTATAAAAATTGAAAAATAACATATGTTTTTTCCTATTGTTGCTGTTTTTTGTCGTTATATATTTTTTTTCTTTTAGTTTATCAACATTTAGCACATTTTGCTATGTTTTTTTGCTCTAATTTCTCCATTTATTTCTTTTTTTTGGGGCAATATTATGGACATTCCGGTGAGTCTCCAATGATGTTCTTAATGTCCAGTGAACGTTCTGTACATTTCGACACCTTCCATTGACATTCATAACTATAGACACCCCATTGTTGACTGTCCTTAAGACTTGGGCACCACAGGTTGATCACTCGATGATGAAAGTCACATTATCCAATCACTCAATTTTTTCAGCAAGAAGAGTTTCTAAATCCCAACCTTACACCCCATTTTGGACCGAAACTATTTTGGACAGAAAATTTTTTAGAACTTAAAACCCTCTATTTCAAAATATTTGTAAAAATGTTTCTACGATGTTCCAAGACCCGCATTTCATTAAAAATTGCACTTTTCGGTAAACCGAGTAAGGAAAAAGTGGAAATAAATGGAAGAGAGGTGAACTCTTTGAAAAATCTTTAAAACGTCTTATTTAGAGGTTTGGAGTTGAAGAAAATTGAAGGAAAGGGAAGAAAACTAGTTGGGGAATTGGTTGAGCATGAAACCGTTTAGAGAAAATTGAGCAGCTTTTACTAAATCAGGCCTATCTCTTTCTACACTTAGACTTTTGTTATGAGTCCACTACCATTGGAAAGTGGACTTCCGGAGCTTCATTTTAGACTCAAAAATCTCCTAAAGTCGAGTTCGGATGAGGGAAATATGGCCATTTGAATTTGGGCATCAACCCAGTTAAGATAGAAATGAGCAACCTTTACTAAAATAAAAATTTCTCTTTGCATACTTAGAATTTAGATGTGAGGCTGTCACCATTGAAAATTAGACTTCTGGGGCTTCAATTTAGACTCAAGAATGACCTAAAACTGAGTCCAGATGAAGGAGATATGCCCATTTGAAGTCGGGCTTGGAAGCAGATTTTCTGTGGCCGGCAATTCACACTTCTGGCCTACCCGCCACTGGTGAAAAACACAGATATTTTTGGCCAGCTGTCCCCCAAAACCTCCAGCTGTTCCAGGCATGATATTTTCGACCTGAGGGGCTATTTTTCTATATATGCTAGGCCTTCCTTCATGGTTTAAGGTTACAAAAAATTCAAAAAAGTTCCAAAACTTGAAATTCTCTCTCTATCTCTATCTTGCAACCTATACACCCTCTCTCTCCACTTCTTAAACCAATATTGGAGCTATCCTTGTTGAGATTATTGAGTCCAAATTTCAGCTTTTGAGAGTGAGAACTTGTTGGTTTGTGAGTAAAAGAGTAACCTTGCTTCAAGAGATATAATTTTGAGCATCCCTACACTACTTCTCTTCCATCTTTTCTTGCTGTTTTTGAACTATTTTTGGACTGTTTTTATGTGCTGATGTTTGTGGTTTAAGGCTATTAAAGGTAGAAGGGTTAACCACCCTTCTTTATACATTGTCTCCTAAGCTTTACACTTGTGTTTCCCATTTCTTTGTCCACTCTTTTTGAGCTTTTAAAAGCTGATTTTCAGAGCTTTTTCAGTGGCTAAAATATTATTTTGAAGTCCAAAATTAGAGGGGTTAGCTTCCCCTCTTTATGCTTTGTTTACTAGGTTTCATAGCTCCATGTTTTAGCTTATTGTTCTAGTTATTTTTGTCTTAATTCCAACATGTTTTAAGACTTATTTAGCACTGTTTCAGGACTATTTTGGGCTGGTTATGTCATTTATGCTTTATGTTACATGCTTATAGTGTAATAATCCTCATAGGTTTGATAGTTTAGGCCTTAGCCACCAACCTATTTGAGTTGACAGCATTTATTTATGGCTTTCCATACTTTTGATCACCTTTAATCACCTTTACAACCTCCCTCCTTTCTTGGCTTTTGTTTTGCTTTGAAAGTTGTTTCAAACCTATTGTTCTTTTAAGCTTGAGATTGAGATTGTCATACTTAATGATTTAATCCTTTTTAAGGGTTCATTATCAACGGCACGACATCTCTCTCATGCCTTAAGCTAACTCTTGGTTTGACATTTCTCTCCTTTAGAGGACTTAAACTCCCTTTAGACTTAATTGATTAAAGAATTGAAAGGTAACTAAAATAGAGTAATAAAATTGGTGATTAAAATTATGCAAAATAATAATTTGGTTTGGGTTCAATCGGACATTAATTGAACCCTTAAGTCTTGAGTCGTTTTATACTCATTAGTGATGAAAATGGTTCAAGCTTTTATTGTCAACTACTTCCCTTGATCATTCATGATAGGGAAGTGGTTTTGATAGTCTTGTTTTGTTGCATTTATTGAACTTGCACTCTTTGGTTCATAGGCCATCATGCAATGAAATTGCATCCATTGATGGTTTGTGAACCAAGTGTAGTACTCCTTTGAGCTGTTAAAATGATAAGGAGGGGTAAGTTGTGCAAACAAACTTTTGAGAATACACTGTTCCTGCTCTGTTTGCTCTCTGTTGCAGTAGAAAAATCTAGTCATCAATGGCCAGCAAACCACCTTTTGTGGATGGCAGGCGATCAATTCTAGCCTATTGGCCACCTGTGCAAAAATCCAGTAGTGTACTTTTGAAGCAGAAAAGAGTTGGTCGTGAGGTGAAAATTAATGCAAGTGTTCTACTGTGCAACAAAGGCATTTGGCAGTAGAAACAGTGGCTTTTTCGGGTAGAAATCCGCGTGCATGCATAAGCATTCCTCGTTTCCCGATGCAGAGTAATTAGAATAGCTAGCTTAGCACTCTTTTCATGTTGTATTCATGTAAATAATTAGTTCAATTAGTTAATTGATTTGTTGTAATAATTAGTTAAGTAGATTAGCTAAATTATTCATTTGAGTTTGTAATAGTTAATTAATTAACTTAGCTTTAATTTGTTAGTTAGTTAGTTTATTTGGACCCTCCTGCGTGAGGGTACAATCTTGTAATAATGTGTATGTCTTCTAACCCCACATCTTTATCCCTTTTATTTAATTGTTTATGATGGTTAATTTAGGGCTTCATGTTTTGTTTAGCATCTCTTATGCCTTGCATCCACTTGTATTGCATTCATCGAGGCTCGGTTCATTATTCTAACTTGCGTTGTTAGTTTAATGCTTCTTTGAATACGTGCTTAGAGCACATGCTATCAAATTGCTTCATATGCCATATTTGTAGCCGAGCCTATTTAGATTGTGTAAATCATAAAGCATTATAAATTAACGCAGCAGATAAAAATAATTCGGTTCATATTTTAATGACACAACCTCGTGGGTAAATCACGTGCTTCCAAAATCTGATCAGTCAATGAACCCAGCAGTGGAGTGATACTACAAAATGAGTATCACCCACACAAGTCACAGTGCAAAATGGCTTGATCGTTGTTTTCTGGGAGAGAGTCAGAGAGAGAGTCTGGAAAAAAGGTTATGGGTAAAAATCACATAACGTATATCTGATACACGTATATATTTAGATTAACCATATAATCGAATATATAACCAATATCTATCTATCCATATCTATTGATATGATAGATATAGATATCCTAAATGGTTATCCAAATAAGTTTTGAATTCAAATTCAAACTTACATGGATAAGGTTTAAAAGGTTCAGGTTCAAAAGGTTCTAAGGGTCATGCCACATAGGCGCCCAATTTCTAACATCTCCCACTCGGACATGAGTTGGCATGACACTGCCACATCTCTATCTCAATCTCCCCCCAAAAATAAATAATCTCATATTAGCCACTGCACCGTGCGACTGCTGAGAACACCTGCATGTGGGAGCTCTATACTAGAAACTCAAAATGAGCCAGCATAGAAACATCAACCCAAAAAGAACAGAAATAGTGTCTCATATACCCCAGACCCATCTAATTACACCAGTCCAAAAAACATCTCTAATCCCTTAAGAGAGCATGTTTGACCCTCTCAATTCTTGCAATATATTCACACTCAATTCGCCTCTCATACAGAGCGATGTGAGTTACCGGCAGTGAATATACAACAGTGGTGTAATACTAAATGATCTTCCCTTTGCACTCATGCTATTTAGTTTAGGATTGACCGCTTTCCCAGTGATGTCCCTTAAGGCCGAATCATGCATGACCGCAGGCAACATACCAAAGTAGCAGAATATCAACCCCTTACCTTATGACATAGTCAAAAGTCACAAAAGGGTACATAAATGAAAGTCATATCAATAATGACAAGTAAGACTCACACGGTGAGGAAACAGGGATCCATTCTCTCACCTCATTACTCGGTCGCCAAGCACATATAGTATGAATACATGCTACGGTGGAGTAACTATTCCATAAAGAGTGACGTCATACTCGATACACCATACAGATATTAGTCTAGTCGCTTTTTAGCGCCTAACCCGAATTCTCTATTTGCTTGCCTTCTAGGCGCCAAATGAGATCTCGCATTTGGCTAATCATAACAGGCACAACATGGAAAGTGGGTACTAACATCCATGTTTGGTCCTTAACATGACCTCATCTTGGTTATAACCAAGGCGACATACATAGTGGATGATTTAAGCCTCTCTTGGCTCTAAATAAAAATAAACCACTAGTCTCATTCTTGCTCGCTTCCAAGCGCCAATGGCGATTGCTCGTGTGAGTGAGCTAATCTTGCCTGCTGACATCATCATCTGCTAATCATTAGACACTAACCATAATAGTGTCAACATCCCATCATCTCATAACAAATAAGTGATCAATTTTTAAAAAAAACACAACCACAGTCTGCGCAATTCTAGATTCCAAGCATAGCTCTTATCAGCATCTCTTGCGACAAGCATATACAACAGAATCCACCATTTGCACCTCATATGAAGTAGTTCAAGATCACTACCTCTTGCGCAATTACCTCTCTAAAGATATTTTGGTGACCAATTTACGTTCATTCTAGATGCGCCTAATTAGCGCATTGAATCTTACAAGAAGCAAATTAATATACTACTAGTAAAGCATTTTATCCACAATCTAATGAGCATGATCAATATCTAAATGACTCAGTTGACCATTTACCAAAGATAACACTTATCATGTCGAATACGCCCACATAGCGTACTTTAGGCTGCCACAACAAAGAAAAGATCAAGGAATATAGGTCATCTATTTCTCCCAAAGACAATCCGAGGATTCACTCAATAGCTAAGGCTCTGGCTTTTACCGATATGTAAGTAAATGGGTTTGCAATTTTGCATCTAGAATCGTTCTAGGATATTCCTTATGTAAATCATCGAAGACAAAACATGAATTGTCCCAAAGCAATCCCTAAGGATCGTACATCCGAGCATATAAATTACATCACCCATGTCCATCATATCTAAATAGAGGACTGTCCACCCTAGGTGGCGACAACCTTATAAATTCCTGGCTCATAATGACTAAGTAAGGAAAAACTTCTTTTAGACCATTAATCATGCCTCAGTGGTCTTCATCAATCATCGTTGGCCTATCATGGCTTAACGAAATCTAAGAACCACTATTTGGATAACTGTTTTAGGCTGTAAAAGATTTATTAGAACTAGCAACCATTTTGCGCTCCTAACTTTTCACCATAAAAGCAGAAGGTAAATCCCTACGGATCTACTTATCCAATTCTCTAACGAAAAAGTTGGGCCACAATGTCCACAAATCAATGTTCCGAACTTATGTCAATCATAGCCTAAGTCAAAATAACCTCACTCCCGAGGAGGAAGTCTTCTCATGGTCTACATTTTCCTCAATAGTGCGACTTTTCGGTATCTAGCGAGCCTTATGCCTCAATAATGACTATCCAAATTACGCATAACTTTAGAACAGTTTCGCTTCATAATGGAAAGTCAACCAAATTATAAAAATGGTTAATCCTCAAAGACTTTGTCTTAAACTGCGCAACATTGATCCACTTTCTAAAAAAATAAGGGACTAGAGCCTTAGGCATTATCCTAGGCTCTTTATCATCTTGCGGAGCAATCATGAATGTTTCCCTCTCAATCACCCAGTGATGACGTGGAAAATTTTCACATTCGCTACCACGCAACTAAGAATGTAGAGTATTCTTCTCTAATGGAGTAATCCATTAGTAGGCACATCACTCCCACTGTCCCTAGGATATTGGAAATTTATTTCCATTCTCAACTAGGCTACATAGAGCGCTATGCTTAGAATTCTCTATCTTATAGAGTTCCAAAAACTCTATTCACGTCACCTTTACTAAAAAAACTTTATGTGACTTAGTTACACTACCACAAAGCTGCTTACCTATATGCACATAACCCGGAGGGTTTGCATGATCGCATACAATAATGCGCCACATGACCTTTTGTGTTTACAAGACAGCATACAATAATGCGCTATAGAACCCTAGGTCTTAACTTCACAATCTTATGAGAAGTAGAATAAAGATAAGCTACTTAACGGTTACAGATCGCCCATAGATGGCTCTCTACTAACCCATTACTCAAAATGGAGTGTAAAATCTGATATGGAGGGCACTTAGTTAGGGATATAGGCAACAAACTAGTGTAATTCCCAATTGGGAAACATTTTGCGCCATTATCCACCTAACATTAACAATACTTAATTCCTTATCTCTACTACACCATTGTGTTATTGAGTATTAGGAATAATCAATTTTCTAAGCATCCATTTCTTTTCACAGAGCTTTCTAAAAAATAACTCAAATAGATACTCGCCACCTTGGTCAAAACTAAAAGCACAAAAGCTCTTATCTAATTGATCTCGACCTCATATGTGCAATGTCAAAAATCATCTCAAAACTTTTGACTTATGGGAGATCAAATAATCTTGACTCAGATGCGTATCGTAATCTATAAATGTGTCGAGATTGAGGCTTAGCTATCATACCCTCACACATATCTAGTCACAAATATCATAGTGGACTAAATGCGCTAATACAAATGACTTTCTACGGCTTTCCTACTTACTTGTGTGCAACCATTGCGAACAAAGTTACACATTCACATGAGAGCAGGATGTCATAAGCGAGTGGGCCCGAGAAGGCCTACTCAAACCATCGTGTCATCATCTCATTAATGTGATTAAGTATAATAAGCCACTGGTTCATGACCAATGTCATAAAATAATTCCAATCATCTTAATGTGTGAGTTCTCAAAGACAAGTTTTAAAGGTTTAGGTCCAACTAGGTAATAACTCACGACTAATTCATATTCACTAGATCATAAAAGGATGTCATGGAGATATCAAGTGCGCCTAAGTCGCAAATTTAACTAGTAAGTGCTAATCCCCTGCACTTTCAAGTCAATTTTATTCTCCATACACTTTACTGCATCTAGTTGAAAGATGACGATACTCCTCTTGCTATATCTATTTCTCGCTTCATAGTTACTTGCAATTAATTCTACTATCCACCAGAATGAGAGAATAAGCTATCAATTTATGACATCTCTTGAAGTAACTTAAGCGCAAATTAGGCTAAAGCGTCTAATTCAACACAATGCTCACACAAGTAATGTGTCAAATTCTTAGAGTCATAACAACCTTGTCGTCCTTGACCTTTTCATTACTATGCTGCAACATTTGCGCTTAGTGGTAAACGTTATTCAAGACAAAACGTTAGCCTAATAAAGAAATCATACAAAGAAGCACCTCATCATGTCTCACACTTAAGTGTGGAAACAGTAAGTGTCCAGACTTAGACAAGTTGACAATGCTAATAGATTCTGCAGCCACTTGGCGCTAATCTTTTCACTTAGTGTTAATAGATTTTGCTGCTACTAAGCGCTAATCTTTTAACTTCAAGTGATACTTCAATGCACACTATTATAGTGCATGAAATTTTGCTCCATCCACTTCCAACAATTGGATAAAGAGCAAAACACTGTTCATACTGGCTACTCGTCTTACACTTAATGACTAATTTATTTAAGCTCGCATTTCTTGGATGATGTGACTCTTGAATGTTACTTCATCCAATGATGTAACATTATTTACAAGTCAAATTACAAAGTCAATCCGCGCAGCTCAATAGTCAAGATCATATACAGATCTATTGAGGGCTTACTAATTTCATAACTCAAAAACTCGCCAATCAAAACTACGTAGTGTGCCGCTAACAATAGCGCACACATCAAATTTTGTTGTGCCGAACAAGGCAACAAAACCAGGGCGACTTTGAGTTATGTTTCCTTACTTTGGCTTAATTAAGACTTGACCTAAAGTCTCCAAGACTTTTGCTCATCTAAAGAATGGGATTACATTGTTCACATTTGAACATCTTTACTAAGTCTAAGTCAACCAATTAACTTCCATAAGCTAAGTCAATTTAGAGAGAAATTCGCATTGGGATTAATTTGATTAGCATAATATAATTTTGCCACAAAAATCTAAATTAAATAGCGACAATATTACACAAGTCGCAAGATCGAAAATCCGCTATGCTTGTAATCATCTCTTGCGCCACAAGTGACAATTATCCAAAATTTAATTTAATTTATGTGCAAAATATTAGTTTTCGGGAGTTAATCTACAAAGATTTCTTTCAACCGAATAACCTCCCACTTACTATGGCATGTCTAAAAGCATGATAAAAAATTCTAATTCCATACATTAGTATCATAATGTAGATTCACAATCAATATATGCTATGTTACATTTAATAATAGAATTAAAATAAAAAATAATTAATCATGCTATTCTAATCACAACATATTACAAACCTTAAAAAAAATAATATGCTGCATTTAATATTCAAATTATGCCATAACAGAAACTGTATCACTTCTGAATTTTTCTGGAATTTTTCTGAAATTTTCTAGAATTCTAAATAACTAATAAACACACATTAAATTAGAAATAAAAAATTTCAGAATCTCATAAATTGAAAAAATTATTCCAGTAAATAATAAAAACATTTCAGAAGTTTACAATAAAAAATTCAACCCCAGAAAATAATTTATGCAATACCAGAAGTATTTTAAAGCATAAATAATGAATTATAATCACAGGAAAAATACTTTTTATTTTCATAAAATTTTCAAAATTTTACAGAAGATAGAAAATATAATTCTGAGTCTAACGGTACTAACCACTCTAAAAACAAAGCTATAACGAATTAATTATGACCATTTAACATGATTCAAAATTTAAAACAAAACAAACAGACCCTTAACAGCAGTAGCCAAGCCGGCAGAGGAAAAACGGCGCGGCTCAGCACGCGGCTCGGCGTGCGGCTCAGCACGCGGTGTGCGTGTGTAGCGCTGAGGGCGCACATGGAAAGCGCGGAACAGCGCGCGCGTGGATGAGCGTGAGAGTGCGCGGAGGCGCGTGACAGCGCGTGGAAGCCTCCCACGGCGTCAGGTGGCGCGTGAGGCCCACGCTCCGCCTTCCAGGGTGTTTTCTGGTTCGATTTTTGTACTGTCGGACTCCATTTTTCACAATAAAACATTTATGGCATTAAAAATAACATTTAATGAACATATAAATGAAGTGTATCACATTCTCAATCAATAAGAGTTGAAGTGCAAAAAACCGTGCACTTCATCTTCCTCCTCCATTAATTTTCATGCATATAATGTGTATGTATTTATATAAAAAAAATACACATATTTTAATGCATAAAAAATAAGCACGAAAAAACCCATATAGGCTCTGATACCAATGTAAATCATAAAGCATTATAAATTAACGTAGCGGATAAAAATAATTCGGATCATACCTTAATGACACAACCTCGTGGGTAAATCACGTGCTTCCAAAATCTGATCAGTCAACGAACCCAGCAGTGGAGTGATATTACAAAATGAGTATCACCCACACAAGTCACAGTGCAAAATGGCTTGATCGTTGTTTTCTGGGAGAGTGTCAAAGAGAGAGTCTGGAAAAAAGGTTATGGGTAAAAACCACATAACGTATATCTGATATACGTATATATTTAGATTAACCATATAATCTGATATATAACCAATATCTATCTATCCATATCTATTGATATGATAGATATAGATATCCTGAATGGTTATCCAAATAAGTTTTGAATTCAAATTCAAACTTACATGGATAAGGTTCAAAAGGTTCTAAGGGTCATGCCACATGGGCGCCCAATTTCTAACAGATTGCATATCACATGTGTTGCATTAGCCATTGCATAGTTAAGAT
This sequence comes from Camellia sinensis, assembly GCF_055761805.1. Classification (NCBI taxonomy): domain Eukaryota; kingdom Viridiplantae; phylum Streptophyta; class Magnoliopsida; order Ericales; family Theaceae; genus Camellia; species Camellia sinensis. The sequence continues at coordinate 18,058,058 of NC_138968.1, forward strand.
CATGCATTTTTCTAACTCTTTTGTTCCTTTTCGCTCACCTCAGAGTACTAGGTGAGCATTTCTGTGTTTTAGCATATTGCATGAATATGATTGTTGCCATGTCAAAGCATGTTCACTATGAGGCTAAGTGTTTAAATGATAAACTATTTGAATTGCTGTGGATAAAGGCTAGTTGTTTGAATTGAAATAATTTGAGTAATCTTTATATGCGATCATTTTTTCAAGTGGTACATATTCGAAACAAATTTGCAAAACAAACATGAGCTAAATGTTTCAATTCTTGCAAGTTAGTTTATACTTGTGTGCGCGTGCATCACATAGTAAGTTAGCCTAATAACCGAAACAAGAGTATATAATGTGGATAAGATTCATATCATGATTAATAGAGGTTGATCTTTGATCAGGCGAGCGGGGGTACTCAATTCATGACATTCCTCTCTTGTACCTAACTGCTCGAGTCGAGACAATCTTGGTGATGACGGACACGTGGCCTTTGGCACAAGTCATGGGTTTCCTAAATTTTTCAAAAATATTTAGGTGGCAACTCTATATCTGGCAAAGCAATCAATTTTTGGCAATTTGATTCAAAATTGATTTTCCAAAAGATTTGCCGGATTTGGACTCTTTAGTGTTTTTTATTTCATATTGCACTTGTGAAATTAGATTCAGAACCGTGAGAGTCTGATTCTGTAGGGCTTATTCGTCTTCCGAAAGGGGCCACGGAAAGTCAAGCTACAATAACACTCCGGTGAACTTCCGGCGATACTTCAGCGACTTCCCCGTGATGTTGAACATTCCGACAAGTCTCCAGTGACTGTTTGACGGAAGTCTGATGGTAATGGGATGTAATAGCATCTGTAAATTAAAAATAAATAAAAAAAGAACTTTTTAGTAATAATTAAAAATATATAGGATAATTGGTACGAGTATCTTGTTTTGGGATTAGATGGGTTTTGAATTTGTATATGAGACTTATTGGTAAATTCCCTTTTTAGTTAGTAGGGTTGGGTCGGTTTATTAGGTGGGTTAGCATTTTCAAATCACCATCCGCACTGACCCGTCACTCCTGGAACTCCCACTTGCCCAAATCGCCCGCCAGAGTTGGAAAAATAAGCGACTCGATTTGATTCAATACGATTTTAGCAGTATTGCGCACAGTTCTAAATAGGACATATACTTGACTTACAAAAATTACTTTCTTGATATCATAATGATTTAATCAAGAAGTATCATTTTCTAATGTAAGATTGTAAGTTTAAATCATATTAAGTGGAGTTTGATATCATTTATGTTAGGGCGAATTACATTAACGGTCTCTATAATTTGGGGGGCTTGTGTCATTTTGGTCCTTAACTTTTCAATTATGACACATTTGACCCTGAATTTTGAATTTGTTCCAAATAAAAACAATTAAAGATATTATTGCTTAATTTTGAGGGCAAAATCATCAGTTTGATAAAATATAAACTAATTTGACAAAAATAAATGTCAAAAAAATATTTTTAAATTTTTAAAAATTATTTCTACCCACCAAAGATAAAATTATGTAAAATTGATTAATCTTCTAGACATTTATTTATTTATTTTTTATCAAATCAATTTTTATTATGTGTTTGGATGATAATTATCTAATAGGTGGTTGTTTTTATTTTCATTAAATTACTTTCTATTTTTCCAAAAGTCAAATATGGTGACAACTTTGATATCATTATTATACCAATCCATTAAATCAAAAAATTCAAAACTAAAAATATTTCATATATTAAATATATCGATTGCATATTAAAATCCTAACAATCACTCATTACATGATCATCATCTAAACATATAATAAAAATTAATTTGGTAAAATAAATAAATAAATGTCTAAAAGATAAATCAATTTTACATAATTTTATTTTTGCTAGGTAGAAATAATTTTTAAAAATGTAAAAATATTTTTTTGACATTTATTTTTGTCAAATTAGTTTATATTTTATCAAATTGACGATTTCGCCTTAAAATTAAGCAATGATATCTTCAATTGTCCTTAGTTGAAACAAAATTCAAAATTCACAGTCAAATATGTTACAATTAAAAGTTAAGGACTAAAGTGATATAAATCCCAAAATATAAGGACTGTTAGTGTAATTCACTCTTTATGCTATGAGATTTCTCTCCTAACAAGTAATTCATATTAATGTGTATCTAGGGGTGTAAATAGTTTAGTTCGGTATGCGCTAAGGAATATAGTTTTATAAATATCTTTATCCTTAGCTTTTAGAGTAAACTACTAATAGGTTTTAATAGTTAAACTTAATTCACTTCAAGTCTTATTGAAAATAAGTCCAAGTAAAATTTTCGTTAAAAATAATTTTTTGTGACAGTTTTTTACATATGTCGCCAAAAATTGATAATTAGTGACTTTTTTTTGTCATGATTTTTATAAATTGTCGCTAAAACTTATAATTAATGACGTTTTTCTGTGACAAAATTTTCAAACTGTCACTAAAATTGAAAGTTAGTGACTTTTTTGTAACGATTTTTTAAACTATCGCTAAAACTTATAATTAGTGACAATTTTTTTAATAATGTTCGATGAAAAACGTCATTAATTATTATAGGACTTATTAGATAATAAGTTCATCTATTAGGACTTATACATAAGTTCTCCTAACTTTTATTAAAAAAAAACATATATTATTGATCACTTATCGTGTAATACTCAATGAATTAAACGAGACTAATATTTAAATAAAATATTTCAGTTGGTTCGTTTTATATTGGTGTAAAAAAAAATTAAAATCAAAACAGATCAAAAACTAAATTTTCAATTGGTCTTAAGCGGTTGTTTTGGTTCCATCGATTTTTCATATAGTATATATAATGTGTGACCAAAAAAAAAAAAAAAAAAATTGAAATGTCAATTTATTTTGAGAATTGTTTTTATTGCCATACCAAAATTAATTTTATTTTAACTTCAATTTTTATTTTATTTATCACACAATATTTATCAGTAGAGCTTAGTTGTTATTAAAGAAATGAGATACCACAAAGTTTGTCAACCTCTATTGAATTTGAACCAATAATCTCACATCATAAAACGAAATTACAAAATCACTTAACTAAAAATTTTGATTCTATCATTTCGATCTAAGAAAGTATTTTCTTTATAAGTTTTATAACTACAAACAAACAAAAGAAAAAAAAAAAAAAAAAGAATTTAAAAGCATTAAAGCTTGCCCATTAGGAGGACAATGGTGGTGTTTGTTTGGGCTTTTTTGAGCCAACTTACAATTTTTAGCTTTTAAAAAGTTATTTTGCACTGTTTGGTTAAACTTATTTCAAATAGCTTTTGATTATAACAATTTATTTTAACTCAAAAAAGCTGATTCTGAGAAACTGTTCATTCCTTGCTTCTGATTATCAGCTTCTATTGTGGACATCTTAATTTACGATTATACTCTTAATTTTTTTTTTTTTTTAAAAACAGAAAAAGACCCAAATGGACTATAGATTATTATTATTATTATTTTTTATGAGAAATGTAGACAAGTAATGAATAACAAAAAATAAAAGTTAATTGAAAAAGTTATTTCACAGCTTATTTAACAAATATTACTTAGCAACTTAAATTTACATTCCAACAGTTACACCAAACAGATTAATAACTTTTGATCAAAGTCATAATCTATAATCTGTTAAGTTATAATCTATAATCTATTTTAACAGATACACCAAACGGAGCCAATAGCTTTGAATGGTTAGAAGAAAATGCACCAATGTAGTGTCATTTATTTAAGAGCATATCAAATCCGACTGTGCTTTGACGTACAGCAGGTACCCCATTCCCAAAAATAAGTATACATATGTATTTTTTATATATATAAATTGGCAGGTAGGAATGGCAACGGGGCGGGGCGGGGCCGGGGATCACCCTCCCCGTCCCCGATCCCCGATGGTAAAAAATTCCCCGGCCCCGATCCCTGACGGGGACCCTGTCACCGTCCCCATCCCCGCCCCCTAACGGGGATCGGGTTTCCCCGACCCCGAAAATTCCCGCCCAAATCTGTTTTAACATCATCAACAACTTTTAACATCAACAAAATCATCAAGAAAATCATAAAAAAAAATCATCAATCAACAAATCTGAGTGTGCATTCATCAATCAAGAACATCATCAACGTGCATCAACTACCAAAAAAATAAAATAAAGACAAATAGAGACAGATCTGAGATTTGTGTGTCATCAAATAGATCTGAGTCGGCGATGGTGACTGCACCGAAGGTGGACCACGGTGGCTGCGATCGGCGATGGTTGCTGCAATCGGCGATGGTAGACGACGACGGCTGCGATGGACGAAGGCGATGAACGACGGTGGCTGAGACGAACAACGGAGGAGAACGGCGGTGCGAGGCCACAGAGACGGTGGCGCTGAAGGGGAGGAGAGTACGAGAGTGAGAGAGAGAGAGAGACTGTGAGTGAGTGAGTGAGAGGGAGAGAGAGAGATGAGAGGTAGTGAGAGGATGAGAACCAGAGAGAGAGAAGAGAAGGAAGAGAGTGTGCAAATGAAAGAGAGAGAAAGAGAGACGAAAACATAATATATAAAGTATATTTTATATATATATATACTAAGTCGGGGACAAACTGGTCGGGGCCGGGCCGGGGCCGGGGATTGGGCATTAATTATCGTCTCCGGCCCGAAATTAATCGGGGATTAATTTTTAAATACCATCCCTTTCCCGTCGGGGGTATTTTTTGGGAAAAAACCATTCAAATCGGGATCGGGGGATCGGGTCCCCGTCGGGCCGGTTTCAAATTGCCATCCCTATTGGCAGGGCTGGATTAGGCTGGCCTAAATCTCTTATCCCACATCCATCTTAAAAATTAAATAGGTGAAAGTTTTAGTCTAGCCAGATTTTACGGACGAAATATTTTTTTTCAAACTCCTAAAAATATTGAGCTAGCGAGTTATTTGGTCCATGACCACCCCTATATATGGGGGCCAAAATAGTAAATTGGCAAACAATTAAGGTAAATTACATTTTGCTCCCATGATTTTAACCTCATTTTGGCCTTTCATTTTATTTATGATTATTAGTTCTTTAAATAACTAATCCATTTTAATATTTTCTCATATTAACTCTTTAAATATTATATTGTTATCATATTAACTTTCAAGTATTTAGTTTTTCATAATCGTATTAAAAAAAAAAATGAATGACATTCTGATGTCTTTCCAGGAGCTTGTTCTGGTGGAGGCATCAGCTTTGTAATTCTGGCCTTAGACCTTCCCCATCTAAAAAAAAAAATGTATGGAAAAAAAGTTTCCACCATCTGAGATCCAAGCAATTATTTACATGTCTAATTGAATATAAATGAATAGAAAACAGAATAATAAAAAAATGAAAAGAGAATGGCTTCAACTTTCTATTAATGTGGAAACATAGTTTTAATGAATACATCTTGGATAAATTTTAAACAAGGGAGATTGTTAAACTTGAAAATTTTAATTTCAAATGATGGTATTTTTATACCAAATTTACAATAATCATAATATGATTATTTTATGTGGAACACAAACATTGCCTCCAGCACAATAATTAAAGGTGTTAGTCACAGCAAGAGTGTTGTGCACGAGGGATCCTCTATTTATTGTTTTTCATGTCCTAAATTGTATCTCCTAAACTTGATTGCTTGGCAAATAACTGTTTTGAGTTAGGAATAAATTATTTGATTTCAACTTTGCGCACAAAATTGGGAAATACATAGATTACATCGATAAATTTAGAGACACAAACTTACACCCGTTTGTATTGACAATCCTTTAGTAAGGCCTCGTTTAGGGACTTATGTTAATAGTTAAAAATGATAGAAAACTTTGCGGAACATAAACTAAAAACCATTAAGGATTCAATTCTATACATGAAAACTATATAAATTTCTACTATACAAAATAAGTGTATACGTACTTTGATCCATGATAGTATGAAAAACTCTTTTGAGAAAAAGAAACTTTGAATAGAAGACCTTGATCTTCAAGTTCTTTATTTGTCTAAGATCTTCAAACCACTTCTCTCTCTCTAGGCGATGGGAGCCTTCGTGGTGGCAACTTAAGTTTTTGTGATGAAAAGTGTGGTTTGGGACCTTACACTATTTATACTAGTATTCTTCTTATCAAAGAATCTATTCGTTCAATGAATTTCATTAAATGGAGTAATGTATCTTTTACATTCATGAGACATAATGCATCTTCTATATTAATGAACTCATTAGATAGATTAATATATCTTCTACATTTATAATAGATACATAATGCATCTCTAAGATTCATTCATAATGAATCTATTACATTCAATGCATTGACACTATCTCCATTAGTCTTCTATACATTATGTATATATAGATGCATTCATCAATAATTAGTCACCATCTAATTGATGTACATGTATCTTACTTAATGAGATGAATCTAGTATAATTATGTACAAGCCACATTAAGTCATATTTAGGAAAAATTCTTACAATCTTCCACTTGGCTTTCATGATTATACTACGTCACTAGATTATCATAATATGACCAACGTTCTCTCACTAGAAGATTGCACCATCACCATTAGATTCTGTTCAATGAAATTATTAGCACCAAATCATTGTAGTCAGTGATTTATATATTGATCAAGACTGTATAATGATTATAGTGTTAATATTTTCCATCAACATGAATAAGTGATTTTTAAATCACAGAGATGACATTAGCAACATAATGGTGATTAATGCTAATTCATCTATAACGGTCCTGTTGTTTATATCTTCTTCTAAATTGTGCACAAGTATGAAGAATGAAAACAACAAACATAATCATTACTAACATAAAATGATTATAACGTAACATTTATCACGAACATAATACACTCATTTCAAGTCTAAACATGATAAACTTTCTACTAAGCCCATGTGCGCAACATGTTCTTGAAAGAGCTTAGGTGTGAGACTTTTAGTCAAAAGATCTGCCAACATGAGTGTAGTGCCAATATGAAAGGTGGAAACAGTCTGATTCAGAACCCTTTCTTTAATAACTAGATACTTGATATCAATATGCTTTGATCCTCCTGAAGTTTTGTTATTGTTAGAAAACCGAACAATAGCATCATTATCACAGTAAATTTGTAAGGGCCTCGAAATTGAATCGACAAGTTGTAATCTAGATATGAAATTCTTTAGCCAGACTGCATGACATGTAGCTTCATAACATGCTATAAACTCTGCATTCATAGTAGAAGAGGCTGTCAAAAACTGCTTATGACTCTTCCATGAAATAAGTCCATTAGCAAGCATAAAAATGTACCCAGAAGTGAACTTTCTAGTGTCTTTACATCCAGCATAATCAACATCTGAATAACCAATTACTTCAAGGCTGTCTGTTCTTTGATAAATGAGCATGTAATCCTTAATGCCTTATAAATATCGCAACACTTTCTTAACTGCTTTCCAACGATCAAGTCCGGGATTACTTTGGTATCGACCAAGCATACCAACTACAAATGCTATGTCAGGACCTGTACAAACTTGAGTATACATAATGCTCCCAATTGCAGAGGCATAAGGAATTTCTTTCATTTGTTCCCTTTCTAAATTATTTCTAGGACACTAAAATTCACTAAATTTATCACCCTTAACTATAAAGGCAACACTACTTGAACAATTCTACATATTGAATCTTTTAAGAACCTTTTCGATATAGGCTCTTTGGGGCAATCCTAAAATACCGCGAGACATATCTCGATGAATTTCTATCCCAATGACAAAAAAGGCTTCACCAAGATCTTTCATTTCAAAATTCCTCGTAAAGAATTATTTTGTCTCATGTATTATTTTCAAATTATTGCTAGCAAGCAATATATCATCAACATACAAAACTATAATGCAGATATTGCTCTCACTGATTTTAAGGCAGACACATTGATCAACCACGTTATCCTTAAAATCAAATTTGGTGAGAGCTTCATGAAATTTAAGATACCATTGTCGAGATGCCTGCTTTAGACTATATATGGACTTCTTAAGCCTACAAACCATATTTTCCTTGCTTTCATCTTGAAAACCATGAGGTTGGTCCATGTAGACCACTTCATGCAAGTCACCATTCATAAAAACTGTTTTAACGTCTATTTGATATAACTCTAAATCATAATGAGCTACTAAGGCCATGACTATTCTTAAGGAATCCTTATTAGAAACAGGAGAATAAGTTTCCTTATAGTCTATCCTTTCTCTTTGAGTGTATCCTTTAGCAACTAATCTGACCTTGTATCTTTCGACATTGCCTTGAGGATCACGCTTGATTTTAAAAATATTTGCATCTAACAGTTTTGGCTCCCTTAGGCAATTTTACAAGATCCCAGACATTGTTGTCTTTCATGGATTTTAACTCATCTTTCATGGCATTTAACCATTGAGTTGCATTTCCATTTTTCATGGCTTGGGCATAAGAAATAGGATCATTCTCCAAGCTTATATCACACTCATTTAGGTAAACCTCATAGTCATCTGATATGGCTAGTTTCTTTTCTCTTTGTGATATGCGTAAAGGTTGTTCTACAACTGGGACAACTTTTTTTCAATGTGAGAAATCTCTTGAGTACCAACATTATCCATAATAGGTTCAAGCACTTCATTTTCTTAGATAATCTTGGAAGGCGTAAAAGCACGATTTTCCTCCAAAGAAACATTTTTGAGATTCATACTCCCACTAATGTTTTCATCCTCTAAGAACATAGCATTTCTAGTTTCAACAATTCTTGTGCTATGAGTGGGACAATAGAATCTAAAACCTTTTGATCTCTCAAGATATCCAATGAAATAACAACTTATAGTTTTAGGATCTAATTTATTTATTTATGGATTAAATTTTTTTGCTTCAGCAAGACAACCTCATACATGTAAATAATTCAAATTAGGTTTCCTACCAACCCACAACTCATAAGGAGTTACAAGCACTGCCTTACTAGGAACCCTATTAAGAACACGTACAACAGTTTTTAAAGCTTCACCCCACAAGTAATCTGGCAAAGAAGAGTTACTCATCATGCTTTTCATCATGTTCAAAAGAGTACGGTTTCGTCGCTTAGCTACACCATTTTTCTCAAGTATACCGGGCATTATGTAGTTAGCAATAATACCATTTTCAGCTAAAAATAAAGCAAAAGCACTTAGATTTTGACCCGACTCAATGAATCTACCATAATATTCACCGCCTCTATCAGATCTTACACTTTTAATCAGTTTACGAAGTTGATTTTCAACTTCAGCTTTATAGAGTTTGAACATATCCAATGTTTCTAATTTTTCATGAATAAGATACACATAAGTATACCTAGAAAAGTCATTAATAAAAGTAATAAAATATTTATGTCCAAAAATAGTTAGAATGGTATAGGGACTGCATATATCAGTATGAATTGTGTCTAATAATTCAGTAGTCCTAGTAGCACCATTTTTCTTTGTCTTTGTGTATTTTCCTTTAATGCAATTTACACAAGTACTAAAATCAGAAAAATCAAGTGAACTTAAAATTTCGTCTTTAATAAGATGTTCCATCATTTCTCTTGATATGTGGCCCAAGCGTTTATGCTACAACATAGATGAATTTTCATTCACTCGTTTTCTCTTTTTATTTACCAAGTCATTTACATGAAAGGATAAAAGAGATTGTGCATAAGTAGAATCTAAATTTAATGAATAAAGATTACCATATAAAGTACCAGAACCAATCATATGAGAATTGTGAAATAAAGAGACTCTATTATTTCCAAACTTAAATTCACAACCACAGGAATTAAGTTGTGAAACAGAAATTAGGTTTCTAGTAAAAACAAGAACATAAACTATGTTTACTAAATCTAAAATGAAACCAGAGTCTAAAATTAGACGAAGGGTGCCAATAGCCTCAACATTCACTTTTATTCCGTTCTTGACTGTAATGGTTTGTTTTCCTTTATTTAGTTTCCGACTTGTGAGGTATCCCTGTATGGAATTTGTTATGTGAATACTTGCACCAGTGTCAATCCACCAAAATTTTGGTGGAACATCTACCAAAAAGGATTCATAAGACACAAAGCATTGAGTGTTACCTTTCTTGTCCAACTAACTTTTAAAACCTGGGCAGTCTTTTTTTATGTGACCTTTCTTTCGACATAAATGACATCGAATCTTATTTTCTTCATTAGCCTTGTGAGTTTCATTATTTGCATTCTTCTTCTTCTTCTTACTTTTGCCTTTCTTGAAAATCTTTTTGGTTGGACCCAAGGTGGTAAGATGAGCCATATCAAGCTTTTCAGCTTCAAGCCTCTCTTCTTCTTGAACACACATGGCAATTAACTTGCTCATCTTCTACTTATTTTTCTACGTATTATAATTGATCTTGAAATGACCAAATTGCGCAGGAAGAGAAGTCATAATGAAATGAACAAAAAAATCTTCAGAAATTTCCATGTCCATTCCCTTTAATTAAGAGGCCATGTTATTCATTTTTAAGATATGTTCACGAACACCACTCAAACCATCATATTTCATTGTCATCATTTTAATCATGAGAGTACTCACAAGGGATTTGGAAATTCCAATGAATTATTCTTCAATAGATTTCATATAGCCCACTGCACTTTTAGAAATAGGGATTGCTCCATGAATTGCAGGCGTAATTGAGCCTTTCATAATCATTAGACTTAAGTGATTAGAGGGTTCCCATTTTTTCTATAAAGCCATGTGTTCCTTAGAACTTGTATCATTAGGCTTTGTAGGAGCTGGCTCTCTTAATACATAGTCTAAATCCATAATTCTCAAAATAATTTCAATTTGTTCTTTCCATTTCTTAAAATTAGTTTCACTCAAAGCTTCAATACCAGACAAGTAACTATTAATTGCAATAGGATTCAATGCTGTAAACACATAATATCCATTACTTAATATAATCAAGAAAACTACTTTTCACATGTCATAAAAATAACACCACATGTTAAATATATCTAACTAGAAAACATAATTAGTTAGATACGAAATCAAGTTATCCTTTCGTTGGGCCGAATAACAATATATTTTAGTAATTCATAAAAGTAAATGAGATGACTAATAAAAATAAACAACATAAAATAAAATAAAATAATCATTAAGACCATAACGAGTTTATCACCGTTGGGCAGAAAAACTCAATGTCTTTTATTTTATTTTATTAACTAAAGCACGTGAGAAGTTTATCACCGTTGGGCAGAAAAATTTATTGCTATATTTATTATACTAATAATCTCGGTTGTTCAAACATACATAGTGTTGAACCTCCATTGGGCTGATCAACAATGTTTCAACTCATAAAGTGTGTAACAAAACATTATAACAATACAGGAATTTACACATTCGGCGACTAAAAATGTCAACTAAAACAAATTTCGTCGCCAAAGATACACACTCTAGCTACCAAAATAAATTTAGTCGCCAAAGATAAGCACTTTAGCTACTAAAAGAAATTTGGTCAAGAAAGGTTCTATTTTCAGTTACTAAGAATAATTTAGTCTGTATTGATGTTACTTTTGGCGACTAATTTAAGTTTAATTGCTGAAAATAGGATTTTCAGCTACAAAAAAAAAATCTTGGTCCCTACATGTACAATCTTTAGCTACTAAGAATAATTTAGTAGCTAAAGATGTTACTTTTGGCAACTAATTTAAGTTTAGTCGTTGAAAATAGGATTTTAGGCTACAAATAAATTTTGGTCCCTAAATGTACAATCTTCAGCTACTAAGAATAATTTTGTCACGCCCTCAAAATAAACCAAATATATGTATATCATCAACATGCATTATTTAAAGAAACAATCTATTAATTCGTTCATCAGAGTATTACTAAATAAAAACATTACATGTAACATCAAATTAAATGCCCTATGGGCTTACATCTTTCCAAGCCGACACTTGGACACAAATTATGAGTTCTAACTCAAATACAATTAAAGCCCTAGGGTTGATTATTTATCAAATAAAAACAAACAACTAAAGATAGTCTTCAAATTTCAAATCCTTCCATGCTAAGTCCTGGGAGGTAGCTTATCACCTGGACCTGAAAATGATGTTCCCATAAAGGGTGAGCCACAGCCCAGTAGAAATATACTAAACCACATATAAGCAATGAATAAAGTAATAGCATTCAACAGATGGTTAACCAAGGTAATCAATTACTTCATTTTACAGTCTCATGACACTATTGTCTAAGATACGTTTTACTTTCCAACTTTATCCACATGGCTCAGAACCTGGCCAAACTTACAACAGTGAAATATATATATATATATATATATATCATATTCACATCCTTCCAATATCAGCAAACAAATGAGACTCAAGCTCAAATCAAAACACTTCATACTTCCAAATTGATACACATTTTAGTGTTGTATCAATAAAATCACTTATATATAAATAAGCACACTTAAAAGTGATGCTAATGGAGTCCATCCCCTATCTCCTCCCAAACAAAATCCGGTTTAGAGGTCCATCCCCTATCTTCCCCTAAACCGTGGAGTACATCCCCTATCTCCTCCCACACAAAACAATGTATGCAAATGCAATGCTCAATCAATACACGTATTTTCTGTATCAATGCAATAGTCAAAATTAATGACTTAACCAATGTGATTAGTTTCAGTTATTCCTAATCCACATGCAATGTCTACAACAATCACGACTATCCTCCACCGATAGCCCAAAACAGTTATTTCTAAACTGAAAATAACTATGTCAATAGACAAATGATTCAAATTATCCAACTACGCCATTTAATCAATGAATTCCCCAATTCCATGAATTTAACCATCTTTTCCCAATTCCATGAATTAATTATACAAATTAATTTAATAATACAACTAGGGTTTTTCCCAAAATTTACCAAAGTAACCCCAACATATCAAAATACCAAAACTTAGAACAAAACCTATAAAATGGAGTAGGAAATCCCTACCTCAAAGAAGATAACCCAAATGGAGAAGACAGAGATGAATACCCAAATTCCAATGTGCTCCAAATCACCAAATGTTCAGATTAAATGAAAGCCCTCGACTCCCTCTATATTTTTAATAAAGCAACTAGGGTAGAAACACACTCTAAATAGATCAAACCTAAGAGAGAAGGTGAGTAGGGAGAGAGAGAAGTCGGACCTAGGGTTTGGAATCAAAAGAAGATGAAAAAGACTGATCAAAACCCGCTGCTGTGTATATAAACTGGACAGGCTCGCTCGAGCGAAGACTTGGTCGCTCGAGCGACCAGACACAGAGAAGCTACGCTCGAGCCAAGGAAGCCTTGCTCGAGCCAACAACCCAAAAGCTCGCTCGAGCGAAAGAAAACTCGATCGAGCGAAGAACTCAGACCCTCAGGTCTGTAACCAGACACACGCTCGAGCGAAGGAACTATCGCTCGAGCGAAGAACGAACTAACTCGCTCGAGCGAAGAAAAGCTCGCTCGAGCCAAGAATGCAAAGCTACAGGTCCAAATCAGACGCAAACTCTCGCTCGAGCTACCAAACCCCGGCTCGAGCGAAGAACCAAAAATAACAGCTCGCTCGAGCGACAAACTCCTCGCTCGAGCGAAGATCCAAAATTCTGGACAGGAACACTTGGTTTCTAAACCCAACCAACCTGAAACAAACCTGCCCAACACATCCTATAACTCCAACTAAGAAAATATGGGACAACAACAACAATTATATAATGACAGAATCTACGGAACCTAAGTCCGGATACAGTAATCAAATGGGAAAAGACCGGGGTCGCTATAACCTCCCCCCCTTAAAAGAATTTCGTCCCCGAAATTAAGCATAAGTTTGTAAACAAAACCAAGTTTTTTCTCAATTCTCAAAGATATTAAATAACAACAATAAACATCTTGACCCAATACTGGTCACTTCATCTCCTTATCAAGGGGTATCCCACAATATATAAAACAACATAAATCTCAATCTGTATCATTATTATGTATTATTCCTTTCAATGTTAACCATTCCCATATCATATTCAATCGCATGATACATACAACACATTCACCAATGTACTCAACAGATGCAATGTTACACTAAACTTCTATAATGAAGCAAGTTTCAAGATACACCCATTTACTAAAACATACACAACGTTTTACAAAATCTAAATACAAGATTATAAATCGATAAACATGTCCGGGTATTTTTCGCGGACTTCCAACTCACGTTCCCAAGTGGCTTCCTCCACTCCGTGATGTTTCCACAAAACTTTGACCAAAGGGATGGTTTTACCTCGCAAAACTTGATCCCGCCTATCCAAGACCCGAACCGGTCTCTCCTCATACGAAACATCCTCATCAATCACTAAATCAGTCCAATCCAACACATGTGATGGATCCGGCTCATACTTCCGAAGCATACTCACATGAAACACGTCATGTACTCCGGACAGCTGCGGTGGTAAAGCTAAACGATAAGCAGCCTCGCCAATCCTCTCAAGGATCTCAAACGAACCAATGAACCGAGGGGACAACTTCCCGCTCTTCCCAAACCTCATCAAACCCCGCCTAGGTGATATCTTCAGAAAGACATGATCACCCACCTCAAACACCAAAGGTCTCCTCCTACGGTCGGCATAAGATTTCTGACGACTCTGTGCTGTAACAAGCCTCTTACGGATAATCTCAACTTTCTCCGTCGTTTCCCTCACCAACTCCGGACCCAACAGAGGTGCATCACCCACCTCGGCCCAACAAACAGGAGATCTACACGGTCGGCCATACAAGGCCTCAAATGGTGCCATACCGATACTAGACTGGAAACTGTTGTTGTAGGCAAACTCCACCAACGGCAAGTGCCTCTCCCACGACCCACTAAAGTCTAGAACACAACCCCGCAGCATATCCTCAAGGATCTGAATAGTACGCTCGGACTGCCCGTCAGTCTGTGGATGATAAGCCGTGCTAAAGGTCAACTTAGTGCCTAAGGCACTCTGCAAACTCTACCACAACCTGGCAGTAAAACGAGGATCTCTATCTGAGACGATCGTCACTGGAACCCCGTGTAACCTCACTATGTCCCGAATGTACAAGTCGGCAAGATGATCGACTGAATCTCTCACGCACATAGGAATGAAGTGCGCCGACTTAGTTAACCGGTCTACAACCACCCAAATAGCATCACTATCCCGCTGAGTCCTCGGAAGACCCACAACGAAGTCCATAGTGACATGTTTCCACTTCCACTCGGCAATAGGCAAGGGTTGCAACAAACCCGCTGGCCTCTGATGTTCGGCCTTCACTTGCTGACAAGTAAGACACTTAGACACAAAAGCTGCCACATCTCTCATCATACCCTGCCACCAAAACTGGCGACCCAAATCCCGGTACATCTTAGTGCCTCCCGGATGCACCGCAAGGCGTGAATGATGAAACTCTCGGAGTACCTCCTCTCGGCAAGACTCCGGCACAAACAGACGGTCTCCGTATCTCACACTCAGGTCGGAATACGCCGCCAAACCCTTCTCAACCTTCCCACTGGAAATCTTCTCACGAAGCGATTCTACCTCAAGGTCACCCCTCTGAGCCTCTAACACTCGAGTCGCAAGTGTAGGCTGTGCAACAACAGAAAACAAGGCCGCAGCCTCAATGGATTCGCCCAACAGTAAATCAAACTCCCCAAGTGCACCCAACATCTGCCATTCTCGGATGGCTATACTAGCTATGACACCAACAGGTTTCCTGCTAAGGGCATCGGCCACCACATTGGCCTTTCCCGGATGATAATGCAACTCAAAGTCATAATCCTCTATGAACTCCATCCACCTCCTCTGCCTCAAGTTCAAGTCTTTCTGTGTAAACAAATATTTCAAACTCTTATGATCCGAGAATACCTCGAATCTCTCACCATAAAGATAATGCCTCCAAATCTTCAAGGCAAATATCACAGTTGCTAACTCTAGGTCATGCGTAGGGTAGTTCTGCTCGTGAATTTTTAACTGACGTGAGCCAAAGGCAATCACTTTCCCCTCCTGCATCAACACACAACCCAGACCCTCTCGTGAGGCGTCACAATAGACTGCATAACCCAACCCTCTCTCTGGAATAATCAATACTGGAGCGGTGGTCAGTCTAACTTTCAACTCCTGGAACGACTTTTCACAAGTCTCACTCCATACAAATTTGACTCCCTTCCGAGTCAATCTAATCAAAGGCGAAGCTAATCTGGAGAAATCTTTCACAAACCGACGATAATACCCAGCTAACCCCAGAAAACTGCGGATCTCAAACACACTCTTAGGCTGTGCCCAATCTTGCACCGCCTCAGTCTTGGATGTATCAACAGACACTCCTTCCCCAGAAACTACATGGCCTAAGAACTTGACCTCTTCTAGCCAGAACTCACACTTTCCAAACTTAGCATAAAGCTTATGGGCTCTAAGTAACTCAAGCACCACTCTCAAGTGTTCCTTGTGCTTCTCCTCAGAAGGTGAATAGATAAGGATGTCGTCCACGAATACGACTACAAAACGATCTAAAAATTCCCGGAATATCCGGTTCATCAAATCCATAAAAACTGCCGGTGCATTGGTGAGCCCAAATGGCATCACCAGAAACTCATAGTGACCATACCGCGTACGGAATGCCGTTTTCGGAATATCCTCCTCCCTGACTCTTAACTGATGATAACCCGATCTCAAGTCTATCTTCGAGAAACAACGGGAACCCTTCAACTGATCGAACAGATCATCTATACGAGGCATAGGGTACTTATTCTTAACCGTAGCCCGATTCAATTTCCGGTAATCTATACAAAGTCTCAAAGCACCACCTTTCTTTTTAACAAAGAGGGCCGGTGCTCCCCACGGCGAAACACTAGGACGTATAAAGCCCTTATCTAGCAACTCTTGGAGCTGAATCTTCAACTCAACTAACTCGGCTGGGGCAAAACGATAAGGTGCCATAGAAATCGGCGCCGTGCCGGGCACTAGGTCAATAGAGAACTCAATCTCTCGATGCGGTGGCAAACCAACAAGATCCTCGGGAAAGACGTCCGAGTACTCACAAACCACCCTAGGCAACACAATCTGAGACTCATCATCCTCACTAATCGAAAGGTTAGCAAGTAGACCACTAAGCTCACTCCGTCCTCGCGGAACATACCCCGGTGGCAACACATCACCAACCCGGTCCCCCAGAAAATGAAAATACTCTCCGCTCACAGTACAACAAGTGACCCTCTGGCGGTAGCAATCAATAACTGCCCGGTATGACGATAACCAGTCCATACCTAAAATAACATCGAAACCCCTCATAGGCATAACTACAAAGGAAAATGGGATTCTATGATAATCAACCTCTATATCACAACCCCTAACACCTTGTTTCAAAATCAATTCACCCCCAAGAGGTGACACTACACAAATAGGAGATGCTAACTATGCTAACTCCAACTCCAAAACAGATGCAAATGCAGCAGACACAAAGGAATGAGATGCACCCGTATCAATCAAAACATTAGCGACCGAGTTGCAAAACAAGAAGATACCTCTCACAACTGATGGTGCCGGCACAAGATCCTGCGCGGTAACAGCATACACGCGCCCAGACGACCTCTGATCAACCTGCTCACCCCTAGGAGCATAAGATTGCTGCACCGACTGGGACGATGAAGCCCCCTGATTGGCCCTCGAGGCCTGACCCGACTGAGATAGCTGCTGACCCTGAATCGGCCTCAAACCAGATGCACCAGGTGTGCCACCCAACTGCGAGCAATACCTCTTCATATGCCCTAGCTGACCACACTGATAACACGAGAGTGGCTGGCCTCTACCCTGACTCTGGCTCTGAGATCGAGCCGAAGAAGATGCTGCTCTCTGCACTCCTCCCCTCTGAGGACAAACTGGAGACTTGTGGCCCAGCTGGCCACACTTGAAACAGGTAATGTCTCCCTGACTGCCTTTCCCCGAACTAGCACTCGGCACAGGAAAAGTCGATCTAGAAAAGCTACCCTGAGACTGCTGAGGATTAAAACCCTTCTGTCTCCTACCATCACTCTGACCATCCTGACTCCTTTTGGAGCCCTTCTGTCCTTTCTCCTCCTCCTGCATCATAATTTCCATGTGGGCTGCAGCATCAACCATACGCCCATAATCCCGAATCATAGTTCCCCCAACTCTCAACTTGAGGCCACGCCTCAACTTCTTCTCAAACTCAATACAACGGCGTTCCTCAGACGCCACAAACTCAGGTGCAAACCTGGACAAACTAGTAAATGCAGCCTCAAACTCGGTCACTGAAGAACTCGACTGCTTAAGCTGACAAAACTGGTCTCTCAGCTTCTCCCTGACTGCTGGAGATAAGAACTTCTCCTGAAAAGCATTCACAAAAGCCTCCCATGTACCTCCTATACGACCCTTAGTAAACTTCCACCACTGACCCGCATCCCCCTTTAACTGGAAAGATGCCAAGGTCACTTTCAACCCCTCGTCTTCGATGCCAAGCATCTCAAACGTCTTCGTTGTCTGTTCGAGCCATTCATCTGCCTTAAGCGGCTCTTTAGGATCACCCACAAATTCATCCGGGTTAGACCGGAAGAACTCCCTCTTCAGAAAAGAAGGTCCTGCATCTGCAACAACAACTTGAGCTTGATTCTCAACTCTGAGAATACCTACTGACTCCCTGAATGCCCCTGCTATCTCTCGGGCTAAAGCGCCATAGCCTGCTGGCCTACTGGCTCGGCCACATTGGCCTGGCCAATACCCTCCTGAACTGCCGGAATCTCTTCTGGTACAGGCACCTCCTGCCTACCCGGCCTACCACGCCTACCGCGTCCTCGTCCTCGTCCTGACATCCTAATAAAAGAAATAAAGACATTAGCACATTAATAAATGTGCCAAAGCTAAACACTCGCGTCCTAATGCATTGGACAACAATAATTCATTCCACGTAAGCACATAATCACATAAGCACCTACGAATTTCATTCCCGGATAATGATAGTCCCAATGCGTTACTATAGTTCCGGTTGGAAGCAGCAGTGATCAAATGCCTTTCCAACAAGACTACTAGAAACTCAAGGGTCCAATCAACATCCTAGAAACTACATTCCATACCCACATAATCACATAAACATATAACATTACACTAAGTCTCTATCAGACGAGACGAACCCATTGTGATACTAATCACTTCCCACGTACCCAAAGTATTCAAACCCGGTACGCTCTGATACCAAGTTGTCACGCCCTCAAAATAAACCAAATATATGTATATCATCAACATGCATTATTTAAAGAAACAATCTATTAATTCGTTCATCAGAGTATTAATAAATAAAAACATTACATGTAACATCAAATTAAATGCCCTATGGGCTTACATCTTTCCAAGCCGACACTTGGACACAAATTATGAGTTCTAACTCAAATACAATTAAAGCCCTAGGGTTGATTATTTATCAAATAAAAACAAACAACTAAAGATAGTCTTCAAATTTCAAATCCTTCCATGCTAAGTCCTGGGAGGTAGCTTATCACCTGGACCTGAAAATGATGTTCCCATAAAGGGTGAGCCACAGCCCAGTAGAAATATACTAAACCACATATAAGCAATGAATAAAGTAATAGCATTCAACAGATGGTTAACCAAGGTAATCAATTACTTCATTTTACAGTCTCATGACACTATTGTCTAAGATACGTTTTACTTTCCAACTTTATCCACATGGCTCAGAACCTGGCCAAACTTACAACAGTGAATATATATATATATATATATATATATATATATATATATATATATATATATATATATATATATATCATATTCACATCCTTCCAATATCAGCAAACAAATGAGACTCAAGCTCAAATCAAAACACTTCATACTTCCAAATTGATACACATTTTAGTGTTGTATCAATAAAATCACTTATATATAAATAAGCACACTTAAAAGTGATGCTAATGGAGTCCATCCCCTATCTCCTCCCAAACAAAATCCGGTTTAGAGGTCCATCCCCTATCTTCCCCTAAACCGTGGAGTACATCCCCTATCTCCTCCCACACAAAACAATGTATGCAAATGCAATGCTCAATCAATACACGTATTTTCTGTATCCATGCAATAGTCAAAATTAATGACTTAACCAATGTGATTAGTTTCAGTTATTCCTAATCCACATGCAATGTCTACAACAATCACGACTATCCTCCACCGATAGCCCAAAACAGTTATTTCTAAACTGAAAATAACTATGTCAATAGACAAATGATTCAAATTATCCAACTACGCCATTTAATCAATGAATTCCCCAATTCCATGAATTTAACCATCTTTTCCCAATTCCATGAATTAATTATACAAATTAATTTAATAATACAACTAGGGTTTTTCCCAAAATTTACCAAAGTAACCCCAACATATCAAAATACCAAAACTTAGAACAAAACCTATAAAATGGAGTAGGAAATCCCTACCTCAAAGAAGATAACCCAAATGGAGAAGACAGAGATGAATACCCAAATTCCAATGTGCTCCAAATCACCAAATGTTCAGATTAAATGAAAGCCCTCGACTCCCTCTATATTTTTAATAAAGCAACTAGGGTAGAAACACACTCTAAATAGATCAAACCTAAGAGAGAAGGTGAGTAGGGAGAGAGAGAAGTCGGACCTAGGGTTTGGAATCAAAAGAAGATGAAAAAGACTGATCAAAACCCGCTGCTGTGTATATAAACTGGACAGGCTCGCTCGAGCGAAGACTTGGTCGCTCGAGCGACCAGACACAGAGAAGCTACGCTCGAGCCAAGGAAGCCTTGCTCGAGCCAACAACCCAAAAGCTCGCTCGAGCGAAAGAAAACTCGATCGAGCGAAGAACTCAGACCCTCAGGTCTGTAACCAGACACACGCTCGAGCGAAGGAACTATCGCTCGAGCGAAGAACGAACTAACTCGCTCGAGCGAAGAAAAGCTCGCTCGAGCCAAGAATGCAAAGCTACAGGTCCAAATCAGACGCAAACTCTCGCTCGAGCTACCAAACCCCGGCTCGAGCGAAGAACCAAAAATAACAGCTCGCTCGAGCGACAAACTCCTCGCTCGAGCGAAGATCCAAAATTCTGGACAGGAACACTTGGTTTCTAAACCCAACCAACCTGAAACAAACCTGCCCAACACATCCTATAACTCCAACTAAGAAAATATGGGACAACAACAACAATTATATAATGACAGAATCTACGGAACCTAAGTCCGGATACAGTAATCAAATGGGAAAAGACCGGGGTCGCTATAATTTAGTCGCTATTTATCTTACTTTTACCGACTAAACTATTTGGTCGGCAATTGTAATTAAGTTTTGGAGGGAGAATTTCCAATTTTGGAGGGATTCCTAAAACAATTGGCGACTAAATTATTCAGTTCATCGGGAAAAGCTGGTTTTATTTCGTTTTGGCGACTAATAGACATTGGTCGGGAAAAAACTAAACCTAAGAAATTAAAAGTCTAAGGTCGATCTGTTTCATTGTCATTCATGCCTCTGTGTCACTGTCTCTCTTACTCTCGCCTCACCCCTCTGTGACTTTCTCTCTCTCACTCTCACTCTCACCTCTGCCTTCCTTTCTGTCGATTTGTCTTCGTCTGTTACACGAGCACCACCACAAGGGTTACACGAGCACCATAGTCGCTTCCAGGTATATCTCGTTTATTTCCTCCGCTGTCTATCTCTCTCTATTTGTCTCTGTGTTTTCCTCTCTTTGTTTTCCTCCATTCAGAACTGTGAGGCGCCAGATGTTGAAGAAGTGGAACAAGAATTGTTCCTTCTATCTCCATCGACCTCTTCATCATAGAGATCTTGTGTATTATCCATCTAATTCACTACAAAACCACGCTACACCCAACAATCAAACCACTAGTTTTTGAAGCATTGTCGTTTGGTGATGATGAATAGACCTTGCTGAATCAATTGGAGTTTAATAATTGACCCAGCCCCAACCTTCTTTTCCATACTCCATCTATGAGGATGTTAGTCATGACCCATTAACAAACATAGCATCGATTCCTATTGAGTTCCGTTCATTGAATCACCCACAAAGACTACTCCATTCCCTCTGATCAATACCAGCATTTTTGTTGCATTGAACCTAAGAAAAATAACAACTTTCTCTCTCTCTTCTTTCTTCTTCTCCCTTTAATTTCAATGGCATCAGATTGAACACCTCTATTCAGGTACCCCTCTCTCTCCTCTCAATCTAGCTTGGTAGAACTATTATGTATGTCTCTCTGTGTTTTTATTTAATGTTTCAACTGTTAAACCCAAATGAGTTTAACTGAAATGCTTGGGTAAATCACTAAGTGGGGTTAATTGGCTCAAATTCTAAGCATCTCATATTAGCCAATTGAACCATTACTACACTCTTTCACATGTTGAGTTCAACATCAGGCAATTGAGTATAGCACCTTAGCACCTTAAAAAAGAAAAGAAAAAGACACTAAAATTAGCATAATAGGACCGATGGGTTAGTCATATACAATGAAAACCTATAGATATAACCATAAGGAGGGTGGATGTGATCACCACATATGAAATTGAATGCGATAATAAAAAAAAAGATATGAATTTGTTTAATCTAATTGAGAATATAGCCTTTGACAAAGAAAAATGACGAAAAAATATTCAAATACCCCACTTGATTGAGAAATAAGGCTTAATTGGGTTTGGTTTGGTTTGGTTTGGTTTGATTTAAAAGAAAAGCAAAACCTATCATGATATAAGATTGGTGACTGACAGTGATACATAATTTTGACTATCAAGAGCACACTGAGTTTGTTCTATGTGATGTGTGCATTTATTCAAAACTTAATGAAGTTAATGCCTCTCATCAGTTTCATTAGCAGACAAATTAGTTGGTTTATTTAGGCATCATTTGTCACAGGGTTTTGGAAGAAAAATTTCCTGCTTCTGAAAGCAAAATCGGGCTTATTTTTGTTATAGGAGTTCACACACATTGCACATGTCCTACTCAGTGTTTCAAGTAATTTATGTATTTCTTAATTTATTAATATCCATATTTCATGCAGTATAGAAGAAAGGTATGGCAACCAAAAGGAGCGTTACACGTTTCAGCATAAAGTGCCAAGAAAATCTTGATAATGGGAGGGACTCAGTTTATTGGTGTGTTTTTGTCAAGACTTCTTGTAAAAGAAGGCCACCAGGTATGAACCCTTCTCTTTACATTTTAATATTTATATGTACTAATTTTCTTTTCCCAATTGTTTTAACTTTCTTAACAATCTTTTCCACCTTATGGTGTGCAATTAAAGTTGGGTTGACAAATTACTACACAGATTTATATTTGATGACGCCCTTGACTTTTTAATAAACAAGTTTTATATCATAATGCAGGTGACTCTGTTCACAAGGAGAAAAGCTCCCATCACCCAACAATTGCCTGGTGAATCAGAGAAGGATTATGTTGATTTTTCTTCCAAGGATATTAATTATGACATATACACTGGAAAATTCTATTGGCCTTTTTGATCAGTTTCATATTTTTCTTTGTTGATGAATGAAATATTGTATTCTAAGTGTAGATCTTGCACTTGAAAGAAGACGAGAAGAATTTTGAATTCGTGAAAGCCAGTCTCTTAGCCGAAGGCTTTGATGTTGTTTATGATATTAATGGTATGCATTGCAATAACTTTTTGCTCCTTATGCAATCCACACAATGTGTCCTATCTATGTGTTTATTTTAGACTTGTTAATTATGTTCTAGTTTTTGTTATAAAATTTGGAGTGTTTATATTCTTTTAATTGTTCTAGTTAATTACTTTGATAGCCTTCTTAATATTATATATGGAGTTTGTGTTACATTAATTGGGTATTGTCATTCCTGTCTAGTTCATCATTTATGGCCAGCCTTTTACCTTTTAATATTAGAAAAGTAAATTGCTAAAGTTAAAATTTGTGTGTGATAATTCTTTCAGAATATGGCTTGCGACACATTCTTGAAAATTGTTCAAAAATGTAAACGTAAATTTGTTATTTTACAAGTAACATTATTTTAATCTTGTTGGTCAAATGTCAATTTTCCATATTGGATATAACTTTGAATGTGTCTTGCTTTTTTTCTATTGTTTCCAGCTTGGAGAAAGCAAACCATTTGTATATGAGCTTCCAACTGCAGAAGTTGTATAAGAAATGAAAATATCCTTGATAATAGATCTTGAGTACATAGTTTTATATTTATACAATATTAGAGTTTTTTATGTAGCTATACTATATCTAACTATGTAACTGAAAGTAGTTGTAACAGACTTGATACAACTGAGCTTAATATCTAATGAATTACAATGCTTGAGCCTCGTCTGTTTGTTCTGCTTGTGTAGTTGATATTATCTCATCAGGCCCCCCGCAAGCGAAGAGGGGAGGCACGAACCATGAGCTTGTGCTGAAGGCAAGCAAAACGAGCAAAATAAAGAGTCTTAGTGAAGATATTAGCAAGTTGGTTAGAAAAGCCAACATGTTTGACAATAAGTTTCTTGGATACAACCTGTTCACGCACATAATGATAATCCACATTAATATGTTTTGTGCGGGCATGGGAAACAGGGTTCGAGGCCAAGCTAATAGTAGAAACATTATCACACCAAAGCGTAGGCACACCATAAAGAAGATGTAATTCAGTAAGGAGCGTCTGAAGCCAAGTTAGTTCCGAGGTAGCCTGAGCGAGAGCCCTGTATTCAGCTTCAGTGGAGGAACGAGAGACAGTACTCTACTTCTTAGCAACCTAAGTAAACTTGCTAAACTCATCCACAAACAGAACATAGTATCTAATGAATTACAATACTTGAGTCTCGTCTGTTTGTTCTGCTTGTGTAGCTGATATTATCTCATCACTAACAAGCCTTCCTACAACTATAGCTGATCTTGAGCCCTATCAGATTCATTCATTTTATGAATCAATATGCTTGTCTGATTTTTTGATAAATAGTATCTTTATCTAATGCCCTAATAGTAGACAGTATAAAGGGTGGTTGTGAAGTAACAATTGTTGTTCTACTATTTTAGGTCGGCAATATGATTCAAGCAGAATCTGATCCTTAGAAGAGGGATGAATATTTGAAGAGGCTGATGGAGCTTCCAAATCAAGCAAGCTTTACATAAAAAGTGCTACTACTTCCAGGAATGCATGTGCATGTGTTCAAGCCCATACTAGTTTTGTGGTAACTAGTGGCTTATGGTTTCATTTTTCCGTACAGAAACAGGTTGAAATTATAGGATAGGCATGCCATAGTGTGGATTTCTTGAAAGATCAAGATGTAATCAGGACTGTCCTTAATATATTTCAGGTATGTTTTATGACTAAGACAATTTTTCTTGAGTCAATGAAATTACATTATTTGTTGTACTTCCAGAACTTGGTTCTCTCATGAGATGGTGCATTATTTTTTCTAAGCTGCTGCTTCTTCTTCTTCTTCTTCTTCATTTATCTATTTAGTTATTTTCTTTGGAGGCAGGGCGGGTATTTTGTGTATGAGTTGATGTGAAATTGGAACTACTTAGGGAGTCTTTGGCAACCCATGCTTTATTATTTGACTTTGTTTTACTGCAACAGAATGCACAATTTTTTAATTTTATTTTATTAAATTTTATTTATTGTTTTAGCATGGAGATATTTGAACATAATAATGGTAATTTTTTTTGTCATCGAACATAATAATGGTGTTATTACAAAGAATTGTAGATATGCTTCAGATTGACAAGAAAAAATGTAAGTGTCCTTGTTATGTACTTTTTTCTTTCTTTCCCTCTGCGTTGGCTATGACGGGGAGTTGGTTAATATTACATATCGTAAGAGATTAATTGTAATTTGCTATTAATGGGTTCTGTTCTTTGTATCATTTAGATCAAATGGTTGTTTTTGTTAATAACTTCATAATGTGAATAAAGGTTCACTTTATGGATTGAACTTTGTGATAAATTAAAGAACTTATCCATTGAATGAGTAAAACTCATCAACTGTGACTCAAGGTTTATCATTGGTAATATATTCAGTGAAACACATTGGATACTTTTTGTTGCTAAATCTTTTAGCTTTCTTTTATGGGTCACCTTCTTTAAGATTATTTCTTTTTGTACCTTTCTTAAAAAGTATTTTGTTCTATGTTTCCCTAGCTTTTTAGATAGCAGATTGTGGATCTATATACAAGATTCTTAACCTTGAAAGGCTTTCTTATACATATCACTGTCACTTCATGCTGAAACATGATTTATGGAAGTCATTTTGTTTTGCTTGGTAGACAAATACAAGTGTTGCCAGTTCACTCGGAACATATTTCTTATCTCAAATTTCACTGATCTTTTTGGACATGCTTAATGTATGCAGGTATTATTTCGGATTACAATTTAGTCAATACTAATGATTAATTTTATTTTTGTAGATGGTTTTTGAAGTAGAAATGTGGATATGACTTTTTTTGACAAGTATGGAAAGACATTGTTTTTATACCTCCGTCTTTATATATAATGGTTCGTACAAATTACTTTTTTGGAGTGGTAAATATCTAAAATTTGGCTTCGTACAAATTAGCATTGGACATGGTACAAATTAGTTTTAAGGTCAGTACAGATTAAATTTTTGGTGTGGTACAAATTTCCTTTTGGATATTAAATTTGATTAAACCTCTGTTATGTAAGGAATTAAATTATTGAGGTTGGATTGTACTTGGTTTGTATGGAATTTGTATTACATTTGGAATTGGGCGTTCAATATTAATTTTTTGGATGGTTGAAAGTGAAATGTGTGCACGTTGTCGAATGATTGATAATACATTCAATATTGATGGATTATAATGTTTATACAGGGCACAGGTTGCACTAATAATGGATACAGGTGGTTCAGAAATTAAAAAAAAAAAATTAATATAGTATTTGGTGACTAAATATGTTGGTAGCTAAAAATGCAAGCACATGTTTTGGTGGTAAAAACTATTGCTGACTAAATATAAATTTAATATAGTATTTGGCGACTAAATATGTTGGTAGCTAAAAATGTAAGCAAACTATTGCCTACTAAATATTTTAGTCACGAAAAACCCAGAATGCTTTGACGACTAAAATGTTTGGTGGTAAAAACTAATGAAATGAAAATTAATAGGCTTTTGGCAACTAAAGTTTGTAGTCGGTAAAAGTAACAACGACCAAAAAATTTGGTCGCTAAGTGTATGTATTATATTACCCGTCTAAAATGTTTTGTCACAAATTGTATTATTGTAGGCTTTTGAGAACTTTTGGCGACTAATATTGTAGTCCCTAAAAGATAACCTTTGCCGACAACTAAAGTTTAGTAGCCAAACATTCACATTCAGCGACTAATGTTTTAGTTGCCAAAAATATAACCTTTGCCAACTAACCAAAGTTTAGTAGCCAAACGTTCACTTTTGGCGACCAAAAATAATTTAGTTGCCAATACTATCGCCGACAGGGTATAAGCGACGACCTTGGCGACAAAAAAATTTAGTCACTAATGCGTTTTGGCGCCCAAAAATTGTGCTTTTGGCGACCAATATTTTAGTCACCAAAAGTAGCATTTCTTGTAGTGTAAGTGCATAAGACATTATCATAATTGCCACTTGTTCAATAATTTTCAATTTTTATTTTAATATCAATAGAATAAAAGATTGGCCAAAAATAAAAATAAAATTGGACAAGTGTATATCAAGGTTATGCACTTATTACACAAAATATCATCATAAAATGAAATTTATACTTATACGTTTCATGCATCAGAATTAAGAACCATGGCTTTGATATCAATTAATAGAAAATTTTGCGGAACATAAACTAAAAACTATTAAGGATTCAATTCCATACATGAAAACTATATGAATTTCTACTATACAAAATTAGTGTATACGTACCTTAATTCATGATAGTATGAAAACCTCTTTTGAGAAAGAGAAACCTTGAATAGAAGACCTTGATCTTCAAGTTCTTTGTTTGTCTAAGATCTTCAAACCATTTCTCTCTCTCTAGGCGATGGGAGCCTTCTTGTGGTGACAACTTAAGTTTTTGTGATGGAGAGTGTAGTTTGGGACCTTACACTATTTATACTAGTATTCTTCCCATCAAAGAATTTATTCATTCAATGAATTTCATTAAATAGAATAATGTATCTTTTACATTCATGATACATAATGCATCTTCTATATTCACGAACTCATTAGATAGATTAATGTATCTTCTACATTCATAATAGATACATAATGCATCTTTAAGATTCATTCATAATGAATCTATTACATTCAATGCATTGATACTATCTCCATTAGTCTTCTATACATTATGTATATATAGGTTCATTCATCAATAATTAGTCACCATCTAATTGATGTACATGTATCTTGCTTAATGAGAAGAATATAGTATAATCATGTACAAGCCACATTAAGCCATATTTAGGAAAAATTCTTACAAAAAAATCATTATAAATGATCGCATCACTCTTCTTATTTTATGCACATCTTTTTATAAAAAAACTAAAAAACTAACTAAAATAACTAATTCCCAAATGAGGCCTAAACTTACAATTGTTCTTAGCATTGTTCGGGCCACATTCATCTTGATGTAGTGAAATCAAATCTGAGATTCAATAGTAATAGTATAATTACTAACTAATGAGAAATTTCAAATGAAACAAACGAAAACCATTGGTCTGTTAAAAGAGGGATGAGATCAATCCACTCCTCACTCCATTTGAAATATTTTATCAATGCACAACAATAAATTTCAAGGTTCATTTATTTTGTCTTTTTTATGGCTAAAAAAGTGGTCATTTTTTAAAAAAAAATGTTTTTAAGACTTTTTAGTTTAGAAGTGCTTAAAAAGTAAATAAAAATAAAAATAAAAAAACATTATCAAACAGCAATACAAAAAAGTGCATACAAGCCAAACAAAAAGCACCCCATCAAAGTCTCCAATAAATATGTACTGGTATGTAGAACAGAAACCATCTGAGACACAATCACCAACATCAAATAACAAACAAAGAAAAAAGAATGTGCTCCTTCATTTATACTTGTAAATCAATGGCATAAAAATAAAAAACGCAAACATAAATAAAAAAATGAATTCTAATTAGCCAAAAAAAGAGAGAAAATCAAATCAAAGAAGGCTCAAAGAAGTACCAAAAGGAAGGCAAAGATGATCCAAGAACTACCCATAAGATTCTATGACTACTGTTTTTGGACAAAACAAAAACTTCAAGCTTGACCTACAAGCACATCCTTGTAAGGAGTTAGAGCTGCTACCAATTTCCCTTCCTCTACCTCCTTTTTTCTTGTTGAAATAATGTGCATGTTTAATTTGTATCCAAACAATCACTTATGCTTATTTAATTCTAGTTATGTTTTGGGTTGGGTTTTGTTAATTAGAGTTAATGTATGTGGAGGAAATTGGTCTAGATGCTTTATTGGTACTTGGATTGATATAATTTCATATATAAAACTTGTAAGGGAAGCTAAAAAGTTAATAGAAAAATTTGCAAAAGGGGCTGTTCAGTTGAGACCCCTCTTCTCTCTTGTTTTGGCTCTTCTTCTCCTCTATTTTCTATAGAAAAAAATCAAATCAGATTTTGTGTGTTTTAGATTGATTCCTTTGTAGTTTAAAACACATATTTGCTTCCAAAACACCCAACATAAAGTGGTATCAGAGCCAAGTTTGAAATGGAAGCTTGGATTCGAAAAAGAGGGCTGAAAATAGAAGGTGTGTGAAGAACAAAAATGGGTTTTGCAAAAAATTTCCATGGCTAACTCAAGCAATCAAAGTATAGGTATCCAGCAACCATCTATGCCCATTTTTGTTGGAGAAAATTATGATTATTGGTGTGTGAGGATGAAGACCTTATTTCAGTCCCAAGGTTTGTGGAACTTGATACAAAATAGGTATGATGAAACCGATTCAATAGCTACATTAACCTCAGCACAGGAGCAACAGCTAGAGGAAACCAGGAAAAAGGATGCTAAAGCATTCTTCTTCATCCAACAAGTACTCTCTGATGAGTTGTTTCCAAGAATCATTGACGCCAAGAAATCAAAGGAAGCATGGGACATTTTACAACAAGAATTTCAAGGAGACAAAAAGGTAAGAATCATCAAACTCCAAACTCCAAACTCTTAAAAGGGAGTTAGAATATTTGAAGATGAAAGAATCTAAAACTTTAACTGATTATTTCTCTAAACTAATGGAGATTGTCAATTAAATGAAATCATATGGTGAAAGAGTTGAATAAAAGAGAACTGTTGAGAAAATTCTGGTTAGTTTACCAGAAAAATATAACACAATGATGGGAATAATTGAAAAGACAAAGGATATCTTTGAAATTAGTGTCCAAGAATTGATAGGTTCTTTGAAAGCTCATGAACAAAGATTATTAAAACAATCAGAGAAGCCTTTGGAGAGTGCATTCCAATCAAAAGTTAATTTGAATTCTAAAAGTCATGGAGAATCATCAAGTAATGAACAAACAAGAGGGGAATCATCAAGAGGTGGTAGATAAGGAAGAGGAAGAAATTCATCATGGGGAAGAGGTAGAAGCAACCTTCATAGAAGTTCAAGTGTGGAAGAAAATACAAAAAAGTGCAGAATTTGTGAAAGGGGAATCATCTAGAGAAGGATTGTTGGTTCCGAGGGAAACCACAATGTTATAAATACAAAAATTTTGGCCACCTCCAAAAGGATTGCAAAGTCAAGAGCAATCAACAAGTTAATTTTTCAGAGGAGAAAGATGAAGAAGGAAACTTATTTTATGCTTGTCAAGCAGCTTCAGAACACAAAAATGATGTTTGGTACCTTGATAGTGGGTGTAGCAATCATATGACAAGTGATAAGTCTATTTTCTTGGACATGGACACTTCAATTTTGCTCTCAAGTTAAAATGGGAAATGGAGTGTTAGTAAATGCAAAGGGAAAAGGAACCATACGAGTTGAAACAAAGAAGGGGACTAAGTTTATTCATGATGTGTTGCTTGTTCCAGACTTGGAGCAAAATTTGCTAAGTGTTGGACAACTTGTGGAACATGGATATGCAGTCCATTTTGAAGCTAACAACTGCACCATTCATGACAAAAATGCAAGGCAAGTGGTGGCAAAAATTCAAATGGAAAAGAATTGAAGCTTCCCACTCGCATTCAACTATGCTAGAAATGTTGCTTTGAAAGCTCATACGAATGATAAGTCATGCTTGTGGCATAGAAGACTTGGGCATTTGAATTTTCATAGTCTCAAAGTGCTTCACCAAAAGAATATGGTCCAAGGACTTCCAAGTATTGAGGAAATACATAATGTTTGTGAGGGGTGTGCACTTGGGAAGCATCATCGACTTTTCTAAAGGAGTTGCATGGAGAGCCAAAGAAATGTTAGAGTTAGTTCATACGAATATTTGTAGGCCTATGAGAACTCACTCCCATGCCCAAAATAAGTACTTTATTCTCTTTATTGATGACTATACAAGGATGACATGACTGTATTTCATGAGGGAAAGATCTAAAGTGTTCACTATTTTCAAGAGATTCAAGAGCATGGTGGAAAAGCAAAGTGGGCACTACATAAAGACTTTGAGAAGTGATAATGGCAAAGAATAAACTCTAAGTAGTTTGACAAATTTTGTGAAAATGAAGGTGTAGAAAGGTAACTAACAATGGGTTATACTCTACAACAAAATAGAGTATCCGACAGAAAGAATCAAACGGTGATGGAAATGGCCAAATCTATGATGCATGAAAAGGGGCTACCAAAGAGTTTTTGGGCTGAAGCTGTTTACACAACATTGTACTTAATAAATAGGTGTCCTACCAAAGCCGTTTGGAACGAAACTCCCATAGAAGCTTGGAGTGGGAGAAAGCCATCAGTAAAACATCTCAAAGTATTTGAATATGTTTGCTATGCTCAAATTCCAAATGAAAGAAGAAGCAAATTAGATGACACAAGTGAGAAATGTATCTTTGTGGGATATAGCAGCAAATCCAAGGGTTATCGATTGTATAGCTTGAAGAAAAATCAGATAATAATCAATCGGGATGTGTTATTTGATGAGAATGCTTCATGGAATTGAGAAGAAGGTAAAATTGAGAAGCAATCTGTCCTAGTTAATGAGGAACAAGAAAATTCAACACATGAAGATGAAAATGATGAAGATTCACACCAATCCTCACCGAGGACAAGTTCATCACCATCTTCCAGCTCTTCTCCAAGTTCAAGCTCAAATTCTAATTCATCCTCACTTAGCTAAAATCCAAAAAAATTGAGGAGTTTGAGTGATGTGTATGCTAGATGCAATTTTTGTGTAGCGGAACTTGGAAGTTTTGAAGAAGCAATTAAAGAGGAAGCTTGGAAGAAAGCAATGGAAGAAGAAATTGAAGTCATTGAGAAGAACAACACATGGGAATTGGTTGAAAGACCACAAGGCAAGGAAATCATTGGGGTGAAGTGGATTTATAAAGTAAAGTTGAATTCAGATGGTTCATTCCAAAGAAACAAGGCAAGGCTGGTCGCAAAAGGGTACACACAACAGCCTGGAATCGATTTTCAAGAAACATTTTCACCAGTTGCATGACTTGACACCATTCGAGCTCTCATTGCTTTAGCAGCCCAAAAAGGTTGGTCATTGTATCAACTTGATGTCAAATTTACGTTTTTAAATGGAGAATTGAAAGAGGAAGTGTATGTTGAACAACCTCAAAGGTTTTTAATGAAAGGAGATGAAGACAAGGTGTATAAATTGAATAAAGCATTGTATGGGCTAAAGCAAGCTCCAAGAGCATGGTGTAGCCAAATTGATTTTTGTTTCATCAACAAGGGTTTCAAGAAGAGCAAGAGTGAGCCAACCTTATATGTGAAAAATCAAGGTATATCAATTCTTATTGTTGCCTTATATGCTGATGATTTGTTATTTTCTGGTAATGATGAGGTAATGATTGAAGAATTTAGAAATGACATAATGAGAAGATATGAAATGAGTGAGATGGGTTTGTTGAATCATTTTCTTGGAATTGAAATCTATCAAGTTGAAGATGGAGTATTTATTTCTCAAAAGAAATATGCTAAAAATATTCTAATGAAATTTGGCATGAGTGGTTGTAAGCCCATAGCCACACCACTAGTTGTGAATGAAAAACTTACAAAGGAAGACGGAGATAAAAAATTCGATGGTTCGTTGTATAGAAGCTTGGTTGGAAATTTGTTGTATCTTACAGCTACAAGGCCGAATATAATGTATGCTGCAAGTTTGCTTTCTAGATTTATGAATAATCCCAGCCAAAATCATCTTGGTGCTGCAAAACGAGTTTTGAGATATATTCAAGGCACAACCAACTATGGTATCAAGTATTGCAAAGATTCAACTGTGCAATTGTTTGGTTTTTGTGATAGTGATTGGGGTGGCTGCAATGATGATATGAAAAGCACCTCCAGGTATGCATTTTCCTTGGGTTCTAGAGTATTTTCTTGGGCATCAATGAAGCAACAGAGTGTGGCGCAATCACCTGCAGAAGCTAAATATGTTTTAGTGGGTTTGGCAACTTCCCAAGCAATTTGGTTAAGGAGAATACTTGAAGATGTTTGTAAAAAGCAAGAAGATGGTACAAAAAAATTTTGTGACAACAAATCAACCATTGCTATGGCTAAGAATCCTGTTTTTCATAGTCGCACTCGTCATATTGCAATTAAACATCATTTTATTCAGGAAGCAATTGAAGAAGGTGAAGTGCAGTTCAAATTTTACGGGTCAGATAAACAAATTGCAGATATATTCACTATGGCTCTTCCCAAAGGAAAGTTTCAGCATTCAGAGAGTTACTTGGAGTTATGGAGTAGCACATTAGGGGGGAGCAATGTTGAAATAATGTGCTTGCTTAATTTTGTATCCAAACAATCACTTATGCTTATTTAATTCTAGTTATGTTTTAGGTTGGGTTTTGTTAATTAGAGTTAATGTATGTGGAGGAAATTGGTCCAGATGTTTTATTGGTACTTGAGTTGATATAATTTCATATATAAAACTTGTAAGGGAAGCTAAAAAGTTAATAGAAAAATCTGCAAAAGGGGTTGTTCAGACGAGACCCCTCTTCTCCCCTGTTTTGGCTCTTCTTCTCCTCTATTTTCTGCAAAAAAAATCAAATCAGATTTTGTGTGTTTTAGATTGATTCCTTTGTAGTTTAAAACACACATTTGCTTTTAAAACATCCAACACTTCTGTCAACCTCCATTTTTTTCTCAACCTCCGTTCTCCTCCTCTTTTGCTCTTCGAAGATGAGTGGAACGTGGCCTTCCCTTGCTTGAACCAACCACTCTTGCGCTCCTCCTCGGAGTTTCTCAAGCCGCATTCCATCGGTTTGTTGCATCTTGAATACTTTCACCACATTGGCTAATCCCCCTATGAAAAACAATAAGCTCCCAAAAATACCCAACCGTACCCAAGTCCAACCGTGCACAAAATGAAACCAATTCAATCAATTATTGTTTGACGCATCTTATGAGGTGCTTTTCTTTTTCTTTTTCTTTTTTTTTTTGGTTTTTTCGTTTTTTTTTGTCTCCTGTGCAAAAGTGTTTGATGTAATTTTTACGATAGTGTTTGTAAACAAAAATTACAACTTATGAGGACAAATGACTTAAATATGCTGAGAAAAAAATGGATTCTTGAAAAGCCGGGATATTCTTAGAGTTATTTTTGTCATTGGTACAAAAAATTCAAATTTGAGCTAAAATGTCATTTTTTAAATCTATTTAATCTAGACGATCGTAAAAATTAAAAAAAAATAAATAAAAACATTCAGTAAATGATAAAAAAGAGTAAACTTTTATAGACTTTTTTTTTGATAAAGTTTTTTTTTTTTTTTTTAAACTTTGTTTTAAAATTTTGATTTATTTATTTATTTTAAATTTCAAGGTCATTTAGGGCTAGTTTGGCATGTACTAAATAAGTCAAAAAGTCAAAAAGTTACTATCTTATTTAAGTCACATCATCTTATTTAAATCACATCACCTCTCTAACACATCACATCAAACCCAACCCAAACCCACCAATAAGTCAAAAAGTGCACTTTTTTAGGACATCCCAAACCAACCCTTAGTCTAGTTGAAACTAGAAAGTTTAAAAAAAAAAAAAAGTTGACATATTTTAAAAAAAGTTCATTAAAGACAAAAACAAAACGGTATTTATCAACTTTTAGCTTGTTAGACTTCGGACAAAACGGAATTTATCTGGAATTTACGCAATTCAACTTTGTAAGAAAGATGGACTAGATTCTTCTAGCTGTTTGAAGCATGTCATTAGATATTCCAACAAAAGCAGTGAAGCAAAATAAATTTGAAGGCCAATAAACCCTCGTTTGGTAGAGTTGTGAGAAAGTGATTATAAATTATAACTTAACAGATTATCACTTATAGCTGTGAACATAAACTATTAACAGATTATCACTTATAGCTGTGAATATAAACTATTAACCTGTTGGTATAACTATGAGATTATAGATTTAAGCAGCAGAGTAATATTTAGTTAATAAGCTGTAAAATAACTTTTTACTGTATAATTGTCCTTTCTGCCCTTATATGATATAAAAATAATTATTTTGTCATTTTTTTCAATTTTAATTTTAAAAAAAATTATTTCATTAATAAAAGTTAATATAATTAGTATTACTTAGTATTAATTAATATAAAAATTGATACATTTGATAAAAATGTA
Organism: Camellia sinensis; assembly: GCF_055761805.1. NCBI lineage: Eukaryota > Viridiplantae > Streptophyta > Magnoliopsida > Ericales > Theaceae > Camellia > Camellia sinensis. The sequence goes on from NC_138968.1 coordinate 18,093,795, forward strand.
ATGGAAGTATTATTGTCACAATTTTTTTCCATTATAAATTAATTATTATCAATTAATTGCTTAATTAGTATCAATTAATACTAAGATTATTAATTAGTATCAATTAATGGCTTAATTAGTCTCAATTAATACTAAAATTATTAATTAGTATAAATTAATATTAATAATTAATTTTTATTAGTATCAATTAATATTAATAATTATAAATTAATAATTAATTCATTACAAAAATATACAATATTAATTTATTAATAATTAATACCAATTAATATTATTTTTTTAATTAATATTGATTTTTTTCTTTTTCTTCAGAAATATACAATTTTTTATTTTTTAATTAATATAAAAGTATACAATATGAATTTATTAATAATTAATACCAATTAATATTTATTTTTTTTCTTTTTCTTCAGAAATATACAATTTTTTCTTTTTTTAATTAATATTAATATTAATATTAATTAATATTAATATTTGGGTATTGACAAGGATATTTAAGTAATTTTAGCCCCTCACACCAGCTGCGTGCTTAAGTCGAAAATATAAGAACTCCCTGACCAGCTTTTGAGATAAGTTGATAAATAACTTGATTTAAGGTATAAGCTGGTTAACTTAAGCTGCACCAAACACAATATTTTAGCTTAAATTAAGCTGAAATAAACAGCTTATAAGCTCTACCAAACAGGCCTTTAGTTGAAGTTCATGTACTAATAGATTATTTTAGTTAATTTTTTTTAAATATTTTAATTTATTTAAAAAAGTTATGTTTGGAATGATTGTTAGCTTTTTTTGTAATTAATTTAATAATTATTAGAGAAAAAGTAAAATAATTATAACTTAGATGTGACATTTTATCTTATTGACTATTTTAATCTATTTTATCTTTATTGATTATTCTAACCTAAATCCAACATTCCAAACACAACATATTTTAGCCAAATATGGGGTCCCCAAACACCCCCATAGGCTCAATCTAGCCCGACATCAAATTTAACTTAGCCATTTCAAATTCTACCCTAAAAGAATGTATAAATTTCAAATCTGTTTATTTAATCTAATAAATATGAGCTATTAATTATTTTTTTGAAGGATTATTAAATTATTTTAATAATTATTTAATTTAAAAATAAATATAATTATTTAAAAAATATTTAAATTTAAACTCTAGAAATAAGTATACATATGTATTTTTTATATATATAAATTGGTAGGGTTGGATCAGGCTAGCCTAAATCTCTTATCCCACATCCATCTTAAAAATTAAATAGCTGAAAGTTTTAGTCTAGTCAGATTTTATGAACGAAATATTTTTTTCAAATCCCTAAAAATATTGAGCTAACGAGTTGTCTGGTCCATGACTATCCCTACAAATGGGGGCCAAAATAGTAAATTGGCAAGCAATTAAGGTAAATTACATTTTGCTCCCCTAATTTTAATTTTGTTTCCCCCATTTTTAGCCTTTCATTTTATTTCCGACTATTAGTTCTTTAAATAACTAATCCATTTTGATATTTTCTCATATTGACTCTTTAAATATTATATTGTTATCATATTAACTTTCAAGTATTTAGTTTTTCACTATCGTATTATTAACAAAAAAAATGGATGACATTCTGACATCTATCCAAGAGCTTGTTCTGATGGAGGCATCAGCTTTGTAATTTTGGCCTTGGGCCTTCCCCATCTAAAAATATATATATATATGGAAAAAAAATTCCCACCATCTGAGATCGAATTAATTATTTACATGCCTGACTGAATATAAATGAATAGAAAAGAGAATAATAAAAAAGATGAAAAGAGAATGGCTTCAACTTTCTATTAATGTGGAAACATAGTTTTAATGAACACATTTTAGATAAATTTTAAATAAGGGAGATTGTTAAACTTGAAAATTTTAATTTCAAATGATGGAATTTGTATACTAACTTACAATAATCATAATATGATTATTTTGTGTGGAACACAAACACTGCCTCAAATATTTACACAATAATTAAGGGTGTTAGTCACACTAGTGTTGTGCACGAGGGATCCTCTATTTCTTGTTTTTCATGTCCTAAATTGTATCTTCTAAACTTTGGTGGCCCCATCTCATGCTAGGCAAGTATGAAAGTGCGTGTCCGGTGCTCCACCGGGGAGCCAATGGCTTCAAGGTTAGCATTGTTGCGACGAATGGATAAAGATTGAGATATCTTCACTGGAATCAATAGTTGGGCCTCTTGATGCTTCTGACAGAGGCCCCTCTGTCCGAGAGGACATCATCGACCCATTCCTGCCAATCAAAGGGAGGGTTGGAGAAGGTTTTAAACTGGGAATAATAATAAGGAAAATCCCCTTGCATTTAGGTAGCATCGCATTTAGGTAGCACCGAAGAAGGGGAAATGAGGACTTCATGTCTAGAATTAGTATCCTAGTGAAGTCGCCAAATGTATGAGATTGCTTGGCAAATAATTGTTTTGAGTTAGGAATAAATTATCTGATTCAACTTTGTGCACAAAATTGGGGAATGCATATATTACATTGATAAATTTAGAGACACAAACTTACACCCATTTGTATTGACAATCTTTTAGTAAGGCCCTGTATGGGGACTTATAAGTTAATAGTTAAAAAAATTAAAAAGTCACTATAAATTATCATATCACTTTTCCTACTTTATGCACTTCTTTTTATAAACAACTAAAAAAACAATTAATTCCCAAATGAGGCCTAAACTTACAATTGTTCTTAGCATTGTTCGGGCCACATTCATCTTGAGGCAGTGAAATCACACCCGGGATGCAATAGTAATAGTAGTTGATGTAGTGAAATCACATCTGGGATGCAATAGTAATAGTATAATTACTAACTAATGAGCAATTTTAATGAGAAATTTCAAAAGTAATAGTAACTGATGCAGTGAAATCACATCTGGGATGCAATAGTAATAGTATAATTACTAACTAATAAGAAATTTCAAATGAAACAAACGAAAACCACTTGGTCAGTCAAAAGAGGGATGAGATCAATCCACTCCTCACTCCATTTGAAATATTTTATCAATGCACAACAATAAATTTCAACTTTTATTTATTTTGTTTTTTTTTTATCTTAAAAAGTAAATAAAAAATAAAAAAACACTGTTTTAGCATTTATCAAACAGCAGTACAAAAAAGTGCATCCATGCCAAACAAAAAGCACCCCATCAAATCTCTAATATGTAGTGGTACATAGAAAGAAGCCATCTGAGACACAATCACTAACATCAAATAACAAATAAAGAAAAAAGAATGTGCTCCTTCCTTTAAACTTGTAAATCAGTGGCATAAATAAATAACACAAACAAAAATAAAAATAAAAAAGAATTCTAATCAGCAAAAAAAGAGAGAAAATCAAATCAAAAAAGGCTCAAAGAAGTACCAAAAGGAAGGCAAAGTTGATCCAAGAACTACCCATAAGATTCTATGACTACTGTTTTTGGACAAAACAAAAACTTCAAGCTTGACCTACAAGCACATCCTTGTAAGGAGTTGGAGCTGCTACCAATTTCCCTTCCTCCACCTCCTTTCTTCTGTCAACCTCCATTTTTTTCTCAACCTCCGTTCTCCTCCTCCTTTGCTCTTCGAGGATGAGTGGAACGTGGCCTTCCCTTGCTTGAACCAACCGCTCTTGCGCTCCTCCTCGGAGTTTCTCAAGCCGCATTCCATTGGTTTGTTGCATCTTGAATACTTTCACCACATTGGCTAATCCCCCTACGAAAAACAATAAGCTCCCAAAAATACCCAACCATACCCAAGTCCAACCCTGCACAAAATGAAACCAATTCAATCAATTATTGTTTGATGCATCTTATGAGGGGCTTTTCCTTTTATTTCTTTTTCTTTTTTTTTAGTCTCTTATGCAAAAGTGTTTGATGCAATTTTTATGAGTGTTTGTAAACAAAAATTACAACTTACGAGGACAAATGACTTGCATATGATGAGGAAAATATGGATTCTTGAAAAGTCGGGATATTTTAGGGAGGACAAATGGCTTGCATATGATGAGGAAAATATGGATTCTTGAAAAGTCGGGATATTTTTAGAGTTGTTTTTGTCTTTAGTACAAAAAATTCAAATTTGAGCTAAAATGTCATTTTTTAAATCGGTTTAATCTAGACGGTCATAAAAATTAAATAAAATAAAATAAAAACATCCAGTAAATGATAAAAAAGAGTAAACTTTTATAGACCTTTTTTTTTTTGGATAAAGTTTTTTTTTTTTAACTTTGTTTTAAAATTTTGATTTATTTATTTATTTTTAATTTCAAGGTCATTTAGACTAGATGAGACTATAAAGTTATTAAAAAAAAAAAAAAGTTGACATATTTTTTAAAAAGTTCATTAAAGACAAAAAAAAAAAAAAAAAAATCTTATTTATATGCTGATGCCAAAGGAAATCTTAGATTATCAACTTTTAGTTTGTTAGATGCTGGACAAAAAAGAATTTATTTTGAATTTACGCAATTCAACTTTGTAAGAAAGATGGACTAGATTCTTCTAGCTGTTTGAAACATGTCATTAGATATTCTAACTAAGCAAAAGCAGTGAAGTAAAAATAAATTTGAAGACCAATAAAGTCATCCTTAGTTGAAGTTGATGTACTGATTTGTTGTCCCAATCTAAGATCACTTACCAATAACTTCACACCGTGATGATCTAATGCAGACTGCTCTTCATAGTTGACAAGTGCGCCCACAAGGAACAACAAGCTCCCCATCAAGAACGGGATGTAGACGCTTGCTTGTAAGATTTGGAAATGCCCATCTGCTCTCTCATAGATCTGGCAAGAGTTATGAGTCGATCCAAGCAACCACAAAAGGGTCCCGACAACAAGCATGTTCAATGCATGCTTCTCCAAGTTGTAGTAACGGTAACCCTTTTCTTCCTACATTTCGAGACAATTGCAATACATTGTGACATTGCAGTGCACGGGGTTTTCAATCAATGTTAGATTTGAAGGAGGCATTCAGCACAAGACCAATTGGTATTGAATGGAAGGGCTTCTAAAATATATGGATCGAGTATGAATAGCTTATAAAGATAATGCGAGACAAGTTTTTAATATTTCCTATACGTTGTGGCTTGAAAACATGTAGAGAAGTGATAGGAGACAAAAGATGATGGAAGCAACCTCGAGACATAGAGATGGCAGGCCAACTGTGACCTTAGTCTATACTGTGTTACAATATATCATGATAAATGAGAAAGAAAATAATTTAAGATAATAACGAATATGTGAATTGCATCAAGATTTTGTACAATGAGTCTCTCTACATATGAAGGCACTAATGGAGGGCTATACAAGAAAAATAAAAAGGAAATCAAAACAATAAGAAAGATAATCATACAAAAATGAAACCAAATCCGTACATTAACACAATCTATTATATTATACCAGGTGTACACCCTGTATGGTGGTTTACTGTCACATTTTTTCCTTTTTCAAAAATTACCTTTTAACAACAAAAACTATTTCATGCTCAAAACTACTAAAGTATATTTTTTAAATTTATTTATCAAACCACCCCTTAATCATCCAATCATTCAAAAATTTAAATATAAAATTACAAATGTATGTATTTGCACCAATCACTGGTTAAAGATAAACTTCAACTATCAAAGAAGAGAGAGGAAAAATGTAAGAGCTTTATTTGAGTTATTATCATCTTAATTTATTCATGATCTCTGTCTCTTCTTCTTCTTCTTCATTTTTTTATTTTATTTTATTTTATTTTCTTGGCGATTACCACTGAATATGTTTAACAATTAACAATTGTACATAAGATTTAAAGCAAAATTTGTTAGTAATCTTAAATAAATAAAAAAAACTCACAACATAGTTAAAATCAAAATTGGATAAATTTCAAAGGTATGTAACATCTAATTGAGGGTTTATAGTTTAGCTCTAAACCGGTTTCTTTAATTATAATATAGTCCAACTAGAAAACGTTTAATTTAATATATATATATAAAAAAACACTAATTATTAGATTTATTCAATAATTATATGAACGAAGTTCAAGCTTAACTCGTGACTTGTTAAACTTCAATCAAGTTCTGTACATTAAGTAACAAGTCAAACTTAACACATTTGCATTCGTTAAAATTCCTAACACATTTGGGTTTCTTAACACATTTGGGTTCGGTAAAATTTTTAAATCAAGTCAAGTTTAAAACAATCAATTGCACATTGCTTGGTCAACTCGATTCAATTCCATAGGTCTAACTAAAACTATATAAAACTATCAAATTTGAATAAATTTTGAAATTGATTAAATAGTTTTCAATCAAGCTTGGACAATTAGCAATTCGAGCTGAACAATTAGCTGTTGGATTTATTTATCACCCAATCAACCTATAGTGTGTAACTAAACTTTTTTGTATTTTTGTTTTTAAATAAAATAAATAAACAGAGAGCAATTGCACAGAGAACATTTCAGTAATAATTCATACACACCTGAATAAAAAGAAACAGAATTCCCAAGAAATAGAGAATAGTCCCAACAGCCTGAACCACGGGAACAGCAAACTCAACAAGCGCGAGCTGGGCATCGAACCCCATCAAACTCAACCTATAATCCACACCAGCGAGGTGAGCTATTAGATCATGAACATTCACCACAACAATAAGACCCAAACCAATGAGCAAAAGTACGAGTCCAGACACGGGCTCGTTAGAGAGCTGAGCAGCAAAGCCACTCCAAAGCACAATCGTAGCGAAAACATATAGCCCCGCGTTTATATACTCTGCTCTGTTTCTCCCCTGTCTCGGCCCGTACATTCTGCTTTCCCTCGCCGTCGCTAGCTTCACCATTCTCGAATTTCTAGAGAGAGAGAGTCAAGTTTTTTTTAGAGAGAGAGAGTGTGGGGATCTGAGGAGAGAGAGAGTGAGAGATGGAGTCGGAGGAACTGAAACTGAAAAAAATGGATGAGAGAGAGAGATGGGGGGTACGTGGCTGAGTGCATGAGTTACAGGGAAGCGTTGTTTTGGATTTGCATAGCGTACTCTGTAACACGTGGCTGTTCAACGTTGACCTTATGGAACTGTAGGGATTCGAACCGCAGAGGTAAATTTCTAACCAAACCGCTTTGATTTTCACTTTTTTCACTGCTGCCCTTTGGCTAACTTGACATTGCTGGGAAGTTGTTCGATGAAATGTCTGAATGAACTATATAACATATGAATTTTTCAGTTTAACACATGAATTTTTTTTTCCAGCTCTGTTCTATAAATCACAGTTTTGGAGTAATGATAAAAGCTTATGTGCTCATCCGTTACACTCCGCAGAATTTATCAAGAATTAGATTATATGGTGAAAATTGAATTCGTGTAGTGTAAATTTGAACCATAGATTGATTTTCTAGGTAAAAAATCTGGAGTTGTACTGTCCCTTTAAAATCTGGGTTCAAGCATCAGAGGTTCATCTTCCACTGACCCACCCAGACATAATTTATCAAGAATTAGATTGCGTGGTGGAGATTGAATCCGTGTACTGTAAATTTGAACTATAGATTGATTTTTTTCTGGGTAAAGATCTGGTTTGTAGTGACTTGTCAAATATGGGTTCGCGCATCAGAGGTTCATCTTCTTTTGTCAAATCTGTCCCCACATATGTTTTTTTAATTTTTTATTTTAAGTAAATTACAATACTCTTTAAAATACAACTGTGGTTTGAAAAATTAGAAATATCCCATGTCAGTACATCATTTTTCTGTTTGTTTGTTTGTTTGTTTTTTCCCTTTCCTGCAAGCGCTTAATGATCTTACATTTTTCTTCACCAAAAGGTCTTTTCATTGACCCTTTATTTATTCCTTAATAAACAGCTGGTCTTCTCATGTTCTTGCAAAATCTTGAAATTTCATTTTTAGTTCAGGTACTATGGAATATGTAGAGAAAGTACTATGGTGCATTAAATGGAAATACTTTCAATGTTGATATGAAAAAATATGCAGAATTTGTTCTGAAAGGACAGCTTGGCCCAATAGTAAGGCTTGCCATTAGCGTCTCTAATAGTGTACGTCCGAGCCATGGAAACAACCTCTTCGAAAATGGAGGTAAGCGTGACCATGCTTTAATGCAAGTCTTGTGCACTGGGTCGTCCTTTTATGCAAAATTTTGTTCTGTGCTTTGGTAGTTTTGCATAGTGTTGTGCTGTTCTGATTGATTTAGGACTTGAGATAACTCTTGTACTATTTATGGAGATTTTATGAGTAGGTATACATCATCCAATTCTGCTATTTTTAAAATTTTATTTATTTATGTATGTGTGTATCATTGTATAACAAAAGCTTAATTCTGTACAGTATGTTACGGTAATGAAATGATGCCACACCTTGTTTAATTTTCTATTTCAGCTTTCAAATTTTGCTATTATTTGAATTTCATTCATGAAATGCTTATTGAGGTGACCCATTTACAAATTAATGAAAGTAAACTCAAAATATGGATGTTCAATGGATCATTCAAAATCACGAATGGGAAATAAGGGTGTGATACAGTTAAGTGGGAACATCCACGTAATTTGGTTGTTCAGTGCAAATTTTACTGAAATTTATTGTGTGCTTAGATAAAGTTTCCCGTCAAAAACACGTAAATGTGTTAAAACTGATGCTAATACTTAAACATCTTGACAACCATGAAACAAAACTCTAATACATATGCTTATCTATTTTGCATAAACAAATATGATAAATTGCATGTATGAATGCATTAGTTCTCCTGTATTTATTTGAACTGTGATCAACTACCCAAATTGTAGGGCAATTCTAGTAGACCTTCATGTGAACAATTCTTCAAATCTTGCCATTAGTGTCTTCAGCAACCATTACTTGCAACTGCTGTTCAGTTTTATCACCATTCTTCTCTATATCACATTTGTGTGTTCCTCCCATAATTCCCCTTTTCCTGTACTTGAAATAAATCACAAGCTGGAGGATGCCTAGAGGGCTGCCAACCAGATTAGGAGACTGCAAACATATTCGAATTTAAGTTAGAAAACCAGTTCTTAAGTATTATGAAATTGGAAAATTTTCATCTTCTAGCTGTTAGAACAAAATTAAGGTTTAATTGTCACACAAACCGCAAGGAAAAGATCGTGGCCTAGTAATCCATAGGTCATCCATAGGGAACTTGCTAGGAACGAGAAAAGTGACAAGTAGAATGGCATAAACTCCACGCTCTTTGTTTCTATTACTTTCTTCTGCAATATGAATCATATCAATGTGTTACTATAACAATGACTAATAGCAACTTTTTTGCTTGTTGCCTTGGGAAGACGTTGTTTAAATTGAAAGAGATCAACAAGTACGAACATGATGGTGGGAAAACAAACTCACCACGACCACCAGAGGAGAACCGTACATTGCTATAGAGGCTACGAGTCCAATACTTCCAACGAATATCTTGCGATGGTGGTGATCGTGGAATGCAAAAGCTGATATTATTGCAGTGATGCAGAAAACTAGAATAACAGGTATCGTTATCATAGCAACCTTCCTCTGCACAATCATGATCTAGATTTTGATATCCATTTCATATGAATTTATATACATGGATAGACAAATAGAAACACAAATACACACGTAGAAACACAAACTGCATGCATGTATATTTGTCTTCATTGATTTGTTTAGACATACATATTAAAATGAGTACATGAATAAACAAATGACTATTCTCACGCATGCAATTTGATAAGGATGTATATAAAATACAATTGAATCACTCACTAAAAATGTAAATAAATTCCTAAATAAATTGAGAAATAGCTTGCCTTTCCTTTAGCTGAAGCAAACCAAAAATAAATGAGAATGAAGGAGAGCTCAAGGAAAATGCCTAAGCCATTAATGGTGACCACAGGGAAATTTTCCCACCTGTAACTTACAACAGGCAAGCCATACCAAGTATAAAGGAAACAATTCAACAGTGCAATGATGTATGGAACACATGAGAAATCCTCGTTGCTTTTCTTTTTTATGACCCTTGCAAAAGTTAATCTGCGTAGAAGAACAGAAATTTAAGTTAATGCGGTCAATGATATGAAGTTGAATTGAATAGTGTGATAAAACTTGACTTTACATGGGTGCAGTGTAAAGTAACATAGAGGCCACATTCCCTGCACGAAACACAATGTAGCTTTGATAGTCAGTGCTTTTTTTATAAAATTAATTTGGTCACATATGAATAAAGACAGGGAGTTCAAGGTATATAAACAAAGTAGCAAGTACCCATTACTCCTACTGACAGGTGAAGCCGATCTCCCATGCTTTTGCACTGGGAGGTGGGCTTGATGAGCAGATGGGAATGGTCCCTGGAAGAGGCCTGGAAAGAACTAACTAAGAATGCTTGATCTTATTTGGTAACCTTCAGGTGGTATAAATATGGTGGAGATGGATAGAAAGGGAATAATAGAAAATTGAAAAGTGAAAGTGCTACCCACATAGTGATGAACTTGTGGAGGGAAAAATAAACTTAGGCTCTAGTGTTGGGCATTTGCCTGAATTTGTTTAAAAACTGATTAGGTTTTGACAATAATCATAATCAGTGGGAACAATACAAAGGGGAAAAAAAAAAAAAAGGCTCTAGTGTTGGGCATTTGCTTGAATATGTTTAAAAACTGATTAGGTTTTGATAATAATTAGTGGGAACAATACAATGGGAAAAAAAGCTTAGGCTCTAGTGTTGGGCATTTGCTTGAATTTGTTTAATGCAATCATGATTCATCTAAAACTGGTCCCGTTTCGATAATAATCAATGGGAACAATGCAAAGGGAACTATTTGCTATCATGGTTCTCTTGTGAGTGGAACATGTCACAAGACTTCCACTATCCACTTGATGAAATCTTTGATGTCCTGTTAGTTATCAAAAAAAAAAAAAATTCTTCGATGTCCTGTTTAGCTTCAGATGTGATAATGGTAGCTTCGTTGCTTATGGTTAACATGGTCTTGTAAATTTATTTTTTCCGTTTCGTTTCTTTTCTTTTTCTTGGCCAAAAGTATGTCAAAATTTATCTTATATTTTTTATCTATTCTTGGGTTATGTCAAAATTTAACTTATATTTTTATCTATTCTTGGGTTAATTGCATTTGATGTCTATGGAGATGGCTTTTTTAAAAAAGCAAGATTTTACTTCATAGCCTTAACTGCAAAAGATTTAATATTTTAAATGAGGATCCAAACTCCCTTTATTAGAATGATTTCTAGAACAGGAGAGCAAAAATTTCAGCTCATGGAATCAATTTATTATGGCTGAAATGTTTGAGTGATTTGCTTCTAAGAGAAACCAAAATGAACCTTAAATTCCAAAACATTTTAGGGTGGGTTGTATGGAAAATGGTTTTAACTTCTATTTGAATGACGTAAATCAAAAGAGGACCCGTTAGAGAGAAGTGTTTGCCGGTCAATATAAGTATATCATGTGCAAAATTGGAATTCTTTAAGAATGTCTCACTAAAGAAAAGTTGTTTATTTATTATTAAGAATACCATTTACATCGATGGTGATCACAGAATTTCTTTCATTTGTCTCCCATTTATCCTTTCTTGCCTCAACTATCCGTTAAAGTTCTATATCCTCAAGCAAACAATTACTATTCTATGCTTTATGTTATTCTATCATCTTTCTGGTATTTGAATGTTCCTCCATTATGCCAGTATATTTTTTGTTTTAAAATGTTGTTGTAATTACATGATGTGGCTTAATGTGTGTTTGAATTTGTGTTTACATCTACCATTGATAGCGCTGTAATGTACGTTTCAAACCAGGATCTGAACCTCATTCTATGGACAGTTATTCCTTTAAATAACTCTGACAAAGAAGAGGCCTTCTAATCTGACGGTTCAAAATGAACTGATTGTTGATTTATACCATTCATCACCAGATGCTGTGCAGAGTCCAGATTGAGAATCATTCTTTTAGATGGGGATTTTGTATCGAAGATAAGGTGTGAACAATATGATTAAATGCCATTACAGTTGTAATGGTGTATAAAAGCAAATGAAATCCGAGCATTTAGAATAAATATATTCTCTTGCTTTTGTGTATTGGTTATGTTGCGCACAATACTCTTCATGAGGATTTTTGAACAATATTATTTGTTAATAATTTCAAAATCGAAGAAATCTCAAGTCTCAAATCTTGTTTTGGTTACTATAAGTTATCCTTTTTATTCACGTGTGATTCACCTTTTAATAGAAGACAAATTACAGGGTTTGAAAACTTGATAGACTATATTTGGACTTCTAATGGGAAATAAGTAAGAGAATTCCAAAGGGACGAACCATTGTTCGTATGCTTTTGTTTGGGTGTATTATATAAGTTCATTTTTTATCTTTTTATTTTTTTGGATTACATCACTTTTCTAATTTTCAGTACATCTTTTTATGAAAAGTTAAAAAGTGTACTTATTTAAATTATTCAAAATGTATTATCCTATTGACAGGGTATATTTGCAAGTTCCCACTTCAACACTTTTGCAGCCTTAAAGAAAAAAGGAATTAGTGTACGAGACTTCCACTAAAACGGTGGAAAGGTAAGATGTAGGTAACATACCTTACAAATTCAGTTTGCACATATATATCATTCACTGTACTTCCTCAGGGTTTAGTTTAGGTACCAAAACCCTGTATTAATGGAATTACTGCCCTACATTGCATCACACTGAAAGGTCCTATGATCCACAAATTTGCTAGCTGTTAAATTATCAAATCACTTCAAGATCCAATCATCACTGTGGTTCCTAAACTAATCCTTGTGGAAATATAGTAATCTGTGTTCTGATTTTGATTTTGTGTAGAGATTTGAGGTGGAAAAAAGATATATATATATATATATATAAAGAATTTAGCTTCTATTTTATTTATGAAAGATGCTTGAGACCCCAGTACGGAAGGACCTCCAGCACCCCCACCTTCACGTGGGAGGCTGCCAATGGAGAAGAAAAAGAAAAAAAGAAAATTTTTTTTTTTGACCAATCAAAACAGACCCCAGCACCCCCACTGGAGGTCTTATGTATTTTCCTTTATTTATTTATAATTATTATTATTTTTTTCTTTTACACATATTTGGTAATCTCATGCAGCTTTTTTGGTTAAGAAGTCGAAAGTAAAAAATCTGTTTGGTTTGGCTAAAAAAGTAATCCGTCCATAAATATAATTTTGTTGGAAATATCAACATAATTGTTAAAAGACAATTGTACCATATGTTTTTTGAGAAATTTCACATTGTTCTTTTTGTTATGTTAACAATGCCTTCATAACATTATAACACAAATATCAGGTTGCTTGGTTAGGTTTTTCAAAAAACACATTTTAGAAAATTTTATTTTCTTATTTTTTGTGTTTTTTTTTTTTATTGAATTTTTTTAATATTTTAACCAATTGTTTTTTACTTTTTAGACATACCTAACATAAATATACTTAAAAAGTAAAAAATTGTAAAAAAAAATCTTTTAAAAATTTATTAAATACCAAAAATATAACAAAAAAAATACTAGAATTCAGTATATTTTTTGTATTTTTATGCATTTATTAATTTTTTAAAATATTTTTTCACAAATTATTTACTTTTTAGATACATCTAAGTAAGGTGCATCTAAAAAAAGTAAAAAAAAATGTTTAAAATTTTAAAAATATTCACTAAAAACAAAAAAAAAAAAACGAAAACTAAAAAACTCAATTTTTTAAAAATTTAATCCAAAAAATTCAAACAAAACACTGATTGGTTTTTTTTTTTTTCTAAATTCTATTATTTTAAATAATAATAAACGAGTTATGTTTTATGAGTAGAATTTATCAACAAAAGCTCAATTTGTTTATTAAATGATTTTAAATATTTAAATCTAGCTTGTTTATATATGTAATAAGTTGAGTGGAGTCAAGCCTTTATCCAATTATCGAACCAAATTCACAAACACTTGATTTATTGGCAGCATTAATATAGAGCTAACCTCAGTGTTCCTAATACATTTTAACAATGAGTGCTGTTTTTAGTACTCTATCAATTATTTTAAATCTCTAATTTTTTAGCCTTTTTTTTTTGTCACAATAATAACCTCAAATGAAATTACTAAAAAGGATATCAATAATTTTGGAACACTCCATCTCACAATTAAACTCGCATATCCACTACATCATGAGTTAGGATTTATGAGAGCATCTGTTTCCATCACCACCTATCTATCTTTCTCAAATCACACCTTCAAAACCTACCCACCTTCAAAATCTTGAAAACTTTTTGGCGGTAATATTTCGACGATAATGGTAGCAACCATTTGATTACCTGAACTTCTCTGGCAATGATAATGAGTGAAAGTTTTTCCAACAACCATAATCCTATGAGACGAGAGAAGTACAATAATAAAAACTCAGAGGAGATTTATAGTTTTGATGGTATTCTTAGTTCAGAATAGATTAGCCTTATAAGGGTAAGTTTATTAAAAAAAAATTATACAAATAATAAAAACTATTCGTCATTTTTTCAGGATTGAATTTCCAAACATATGACCAAAATTCGAGAACACAGGCTCGGACATTATTCATTTGTTCGAGAACAAGTAACCGAACATTTCTTATTTGTTCGAGAACAGATAATCAAAACTCATGGAGATCGCAAAACTCACAAAAGGAGAATTTTGAATTAACAACAAAAAATCCTACATTTATTTTCTTGAGTCATGAACATGTATATGGAGATGAAGTAATAATCATCTTAATGAGTTTTGTTAGGATTTTTGGGAGCAGTGGTACTACATACACCAATTAATATACTAACTAGTATACCAACACTAGTTATGACATTATTATTGATCTCACTCATTATACAAATTACAAATACTAAAAACCTATTAAATTATGTCACATCATTGATTGGTACACTAGTTAGTACACTAATTGGTGCATATAGTCTTATTCTTTTGGGAGATAAGCTTTTTGGGGTGTGGAGATGTGCATTCAATTGAATGAGTAGAATGTTTTCACAAGGATGATAATTTTGGTATTATTTTGGGGGAAATTTTTTTTTTAATAATTTTAGAATTTATAAGTAAGAGTCTAAAAAAATGAGAGATCTAAAATAATTAATGGAGTGCTAATAGTAATACTCTTCAACAATATAAGAATCTCAAAAAATACACACAAAATTATTCAAAGGAAAATGAGTGAGAGCACTAATTAGTGCTGCCACTAATGATGTGGCAGTGGGCCCCACCATGAATGATTTGATGTTTTGGCCTTGGTGTTGTATTTTTTTTTCTTTTTTTATTGAGTGCCATGTCATTAGTGATCTTTTAGAGCTCTAAAATTAGTGGTCTCTATCATTGTCCATATGTATTAAAAAATTATATAAATAAGTGTATAGGAGAAGTTAGTGATGGAATAGGCTACGGTCGGCAGCCTAAGGGGCAGTGTGACAGAGTGTAGGGGAAGATATGATTCTCTCCTTGGTGGGCATAAATTGGACGGTATTGTTCAGCCCATGGGGCCCACCACGAGTCCCGTTTTACTAATCGGAACTGTTCAATGTGTAGAACTCGTTGAGTACTATATGTTTATAAAAAATTACGTTGATCGGATTATTTTTTTTTCAACCGTTAACTATAACACCATCCTTTTTTTTATACAAAATTGATTTGATCATATAGTTAACGATATCTGACCAACATGATTTTTCATAAGAATATAGTATTCAACGAGTTCTACACATTGAACGGTTCGAATTATCAAAACGAAACCCGTGATGACCCCCACGGGCCGAACAACATAATCCTTAAGCCGAACAACATGGTCTTTAAGCTTGCCTCTACCTGTGTAATTTATCCTCACCAAAGTCAAGCACGGCCGCCTTCTGTCAAAGAGAGTTGTCTCACAATTTGTAAAAAAATAATTTTTTTATATATTTTTTTTTAATAAATAGTGATAACTTTTTAACTTTTTTAATAAATTTTTAACTTTTTTTTTTTTGTAAGCTGCCAGACCAGCCCTAAATATGGTGAAATGACAATACCTCTTCTAATGGCTTTTTTTCAAATGATAAGTGACAGATTAAAAAAAACTATTTTTCATATACCCACCTCTTCACTTGTTTTGTCTAGGAAAAAAATTAATTAATTTATTTGCAAGTATGGATGCGAATATGATAAAATTTATTATTAGGAAAGTTAGTTGAAGTGCTTGCAAACAAGAAAACAAATAATTCTTTTAATTCCAATTTGATTTATGACTGTGACACAAAGTAATCCATTGTTATGCTTAGTTCATTGAATATGATTAGCAGCATATCATAGCATTTCTCTTCTTCTTTTTTCCTTTCTAATCTTCAAAGACTTGAGTTGCTTAAAAATGTTATTTGACCTACCAAGTTGGTGGGCATGAGAAAAACACAGAGTATACCTGAAGGTTATCTCTGCTCTCCTTACTGGTTTGTTGTATCATTCAAGAGAATGTTATTCAAATAATTAAGTTAAACTAAAAAGTACCAAGGAAAAAAAAAAAAATTTAAACTATAAAAGGATAGAAAAGAAGAAGGAATTTAGAAGAAAATTTGTAGGAAAACAAGACTATTTTCTTAATGATATATGAACAAAATTTCTTTATAGGATAATGTGATTTGCGTGTGTATGTTTTTTTTTATTTTTTTATTTTAGATAAATTATATTTTACACTCGTGTATTTGAGACCAAATTTTATTTTAATCTCCCATTTTTCAATTAAAATAGTTAATTATTTGTACTTTTGCTCAAATTGCAATGTGACTTTTTTTTTTTATTGATTTGGTACTAAGAGCATCCACATCAATCTCTTTAAATTTTTAGTCAAATTATAACTAAAAAAATCATTTTTTATTTTAGCTAATCACCTCACTGCATCAAACTCTCTATTTTAACTCAATCCTATTAAGATATTTGTTATTCTGTGCCAAATAATTCTTATGTTCCTTTGTAAAGGTAAAACTGGAAGAAATGTAAAAAATAAAAATAAAAATAAAAAATGCGGTTGACCGGCCAGACGTCTAGGTGGACATCTGACAACACACAAGTAGCGATGAGCAGTACATCGCTTGTTGTAGCGAGATATTGTAGCAAACGCAAATTTTGACAAGCTGCAAGCAAGACTGATGGAGGTAGTTTTTTGAAATTTATATTGTTAATTTAGCTAAGAAACGATTTTAACGATCCTGATGTTGATGCTCTAAGTTGGCTAACAAAAATTGGCATGCAACTCTATGTTAGGTACTATTAAGGGCATATATGTAATTTTACAACCTTTTTTTTTTCACATTTTTTTTCAGGTTACTATTAGTACATACCTTAATTCTTTAAATCACCCATTTCTTTGAACTCCTATCCTTAAATCCTAAATTTTAATAAGATTTCTTTTAATACCCTACTTAATACCAAATTTATCCATATTCATACTATCATTACACCCAAGTGCAAACCCATCTAATTTTGCACACCCTTTCCATCATAGTTGAAAACGGTCCCTCTTCTTCCCTATTCAATTGAAGAACGACGACAACGATTACTCTCCGTTTGATGGCCACTCTTTTTGATTTATTCGAAATCAATGAATAACAGTGTCCATTTTATCAAAACATTGCATCGTTGTTGTAAAACTAAGCCAAAATCACACCATCGGTCAATCGCTGAAGGGTTGATTTAGCATTGTGTTGTCAAACATAAACAATTTTGTTAGCACCATATTGTCAAATATAAATTATTTGTTTAGCACTGTGTTGCCGAACATAAATAATTTTTTCAGCACTGTGTTACCAAACAACATTTGTTCAGCATTATGTAACTTCACTCTCAATTCACTCTTTTCCGTTTCAATTCAATATAACAAACATTTATTCCAATTCAGCCAACGATTTCTGATTCAAGGTTTAGGATTGTGATGGGAAAAAAAATACGTTTAGGGTTTAGCATGGTGACGGTGATGAAGATGAACGTTGATAAAGAGGAATACGTTGAGTTTAGGTGTGTGAGGAATACATTTAAGTGGGGAGGTAGGTCTATAATATTGTAGAGTTGTCTTTATTTGGTTAGTGAGTGTTCTATTAAAAATTGTCCTTTAATATAATTTTGCTTCATGATATAATTGTAATTAAAAAAAGTATGAAAATTGAGAGATCAAAGAAATTAGATAGATCTTAATAGCAGTTTTTTTTTTTTTGGCCAACCTTTTATCCTTCCCACCACCTACCACGTCCCTTAACCACTGCCATGTCCCTCCCCCTTTCCGCCCAAGTAGCCTTTTCCTTTTAGTCCCAAACCCCACTTGACCTCCTTCTTCCATCTTTCGTAGACAACTCCAGTGTATTTGTTAGGAAAAATATATGATTCTCCACAAGTAAATTAATCAATGGGAATAAAAACTAATGCGAAAAAATTAAATCAAAAGCAATACAAGAATTTTATGTGGTTCCCTCAATGTGAGGTACGTCCACGGGATCGAAATCCGATTCCACTATCAACCAAAAATTTTTTAAATGATTACAAACGAGACACGAATGGTCTCACAAAACCACTCTTAGGTAAATTTCAAATAATCACAAATAAACAAGAGGAAAGACCTCACCAAATAGACGAACAAAAGTCTTCGAAACCAAAATTGTAACAGACCACCAAACTGTATCAAATCTGCGACCCAAACAATACTTTGAAACACACACCACGTGAGACAAAAACACTCACCCATGCAAAAGACCACCTCACAAATTAATTGAGCAATCAACCTTCTAAACAGTGCACCAGGTTTTCATTCACTCCCTGTTGCACCCACCGAATTGATGTATGTAATCTATCACTCTCTTTCACCGAGAACAGTTTTGCTGCTGCCCACTTTCTCAAGGCAAACAAAAACAATATATATATTATTGAATCTTGAGTTTTGTAATCAAATCCTAATTGTTACCAAATTGAATTAGGTCTCTAAAAAATTAGATATAATATATTATACCTAAACCAAACCAAATTAAAATTCTTTAACAAATCCATTGGGTCTCAAACTCCAATAAGGAGATATACCCAAAGAATTCTTCCCCTATCGACTTAGGTGGAGATATCAACCATACCTGCCAAAGTTCGACACTTCAAATGTTTGTCTCTTGACAAAATCTTTGTCAACATATCCGAAATATTATCATCTGTGTGAACCTTTTCGAGTTGCAATAATTTCGAATCTAACACATCACGAATCTAATGGTATCTCACATCAATGTGTTTCGATCTCGAATGAAAAGTATAATTTTTACTCAAGTGAATAGCACTTTGACTATCACAATAAAACATATATTTTTCTTGCTTCAAACCCAACTCTTGCAAAAATTTCTTCAACCATAACTCTTCTTTGCAAGCTTCTGTAATGGCAATAAATTCAGCTTTGGTAGTTGAGAGAATAACATATTTTTGTAATTTAAATTGCCACGTCACAGCTCCTCCTGCAAAAGTTATCAAATACCCCGAAGAAGATTTTCTAGAATCAACATCACCGGCCATGTCAGAATCTGTGAACCCATCAAGCATCGGCTTACCATCCCCAAAACACAAACACACCTTCGAAGTCCCTCTAAGATACCTTAGAATCCATTTTACCGCTGCCCAATGTTCTTTACCCGGATTAGAGAGAAATCGACTCACTACACCAACGGCGTGAGCAATATCCAGCCTTGTACAAACCATGGCGTACATCAAAGAACCAACTGCTGAAGAATAAGGAATTTTCAACATCTCTTTCTTGTCTTTTTCACTTGTAGGACATTGATTCGAACTAAGCTTGAAGTGACCCGCAAGTGGACAACCAACCGGCTTTGCTTTATCCATGTTGAACCTCTCAAGAACTTTCTCAATGTAGCTTTCTTGAAACAACCAAATCAGCCCCTCTTTGCGATCACGAACAATTTTCATACCAAGTATTTGCTTTGCCGGTCCCAAATCTTTAATAGCAAAAGACTTGCTCAACTCCAACTTCAACCTGTTAATCATGGTAGAATCCTAACCCACGATTAACATGTCACCAACATAAAGCAAAAGGATAATAAATTTGGCATCCGGGAAATTTTTCACAAACACACAATGGTCCGAAGTGGTTTTAGAAAAACCATTATTCATCATGAAAGAGTCAAATTTTTTGTACCATTGCCGCGGGGCTTACTTGAGACGATACAAATTTTTCTTCAATTTGCAAACAAATTTCTCTTTCCCTTTCTCTACAAAGCCTTCCGGTTGCTCCATGCAAATTTCTTCTTCAAGGTCACCATGAAGAAATGCGGTCTTCACATCAAGTTGTTCAACTTCAAGGTTCATACTTGCAACCATGCCAAGTACAACCCGAATAGAAGACATCTTCACAACTGGCGAGAAAATTTCATCAAAGTCAATGCCTTTCTTTTGCCCAAAGCCTTTCACAACAAGACATGCCTTGTACCTTAGATTCTTGCCATCATTCTTCAATTTGAAGATCCACTTATTTTTCAAAATTTTCCTCCCCTTAGGCAACTTCACTAAATCATAGGTGTGATTTTCAAGTAAGGAATTCATCTCCTCTTCCATGGCCTTTTTCCAATCACCTTTCTTTTCATGCTCAATTGGTTCTTGGTAGCTCTCAGGCTCTCTTTGATCGCAAATCAACACAAACTCATTGGGAGGATACTTTCTCGAAGGTTGCCGGTCCCTTGTAGATTTTCTTAGCTCAAGTTGTGGTGGCAGTTCTTGAGTTGGATGCTCTTCCTCAATTTCTGACTCAACTTCATTAGGATTAGCATCATCCTCTACATCTTCAATAGGTGGCTGCACATCTCTCCCATTTTCATCATCAACTGAAGATGAAGGAGACGGATCCATGTCAATGAGATCACTAGTTTTTTGGCTCCGGTTGATCATCTTTGCCAAAGTCTTCAATTGTTTGGTCTTCAAGAAACTCAACATCACAACTTCGAATGACTTTCTTGTCGACCGGATCCCACAATCTATACCCGAATTCATTACGCCCATAGCTAAGAAAAATACATTGTCTTGACTTGCTATTAAACTTGGACCTCTTATCTTTTGGAATGTGAACAAAGGCTCAGTAACCAAACACTCTCAAGTGCTCATAACACACATCTTTACCGGTCCAAACTCTTTCTGGAACATCACCATTCAAAGGATAAGAAGGAGACAAATTGATCACGTCAACCGCTGTCTTCATTGCCTCACCCCAAAAGGATCTTGGCAATTTAGCTTGTGAAAGCAAACACCTTGTTCTTTCTACAATGGTGCGGTTCATCCTCTCTGCAACGCCATTTTGTTGAGGAGTCTTCTAACTTTCTTTTGGTGCCGAATACCTTGGCTGCGACAATACTCATCAAATGGCCCAATGTAATCACCACCGTTGTCTGATCGGATGCACTTCAATTTCTGTCCTATTTCTCTTTCAACCATGGCCTGAAAATGCTTAAATACTTCTAGAACTTGATTTTTAGTTTTTAGTAGAAAAGTCCAAACTTTCCTTGAATAATCATCAATGAAAGTAACAAAATAAAGTGCACCACTATGTGTTCTAACTTTCAAAGGACCACAAACATTCGAATGAATCAACTTCAAAACATTTTCTTTTCTAGAAGCAACATTTTTATGAAAAGAAACTCTATGTTGTTTACCCGCCAAACAATGAATACAAGTTTTGAGATGTGTACCTTTCAAACCGGGTAGAAGCTCTTTTTTGAACAAAACTTGTAGCCCTTTTTCACTCATATAGCCAAGCCGCTTGTGCCACAATTCGGTAGAAGTATCATCTTTAAGTGGATTGACAACACCTTTACAAATTTTTCCTTGCATCGAATAAAGTGTATGAGTCTTCTTGCACTCCACCACCAAAGAACCCTTTATGAGCTTCCATATTCCATCACCAAATTTGATGTTAAAGCCTTCATCATCTAGCTTCCCAGTAGAGATCAAATTGAGGCGAATGTCAGGACCATGCCTCACATCTTTAAGCAACAACTTGCAGCCCAAATTTATTTCCAAGCAAACATCACCCATACCAATAATCGTGGACAAACCTTCATTACCCATTCGAACAGAACCATAATCTCCTTCGGTGTAGGTAGTGAAGAAATCAACTCGAGAAGTCACATGAAAAGAAACACCGGAATCAATCACCCAATTGCTGTCTTGGCCCACAAAATTGATACAATCATCTTCACAAACGACCATGAGATCATTGGTAGTAACTGCCGTTGTGTCTTCTTGCTTCTTATCCACACTTTTGTCACATCTTTTCTCCTTGTTCTCGAACTTTCGGCATTCTCGCTTTATGTGCCATTTCTCATGGCAATAATAACACTCAATGTCTTTCTTTGAAAAAGAACCATCTTTTGATTTGTCACGGCTTTGATCATGACCATGAGGAGTCTTACTCCTCCCCCTTGTTTTGCTTCGGCCTCTCACAACAAATGCTTCCGAATGAGAGGAACCCGCTGATTTTCTTCTAGTTTCTTCATTCAACAAGCTACTACTGACTTGGTCCATTGTGACAACTCTATCAGGTGCCGAATTACTAACTGTCACAACCAAAGTCTCCCAACTTTTGGGTAAAGAACTAAATAGCATCAAAGCCTGTAACTTATCATCAAAAACAATTTTCATAGAAGCAAGTTGGTTAACAATACTCTTCATTTCATTCAGATGTTCTGGAATAAGGCTGCCATCTTTATATTTTAAATTAACCAACTTACGAAACAAAAAGGCTTTATTTGTGGCTGATTTCCTATCATAAAGGCCTTCTAATTTTTTTCATAAATCATGTGCTGAAGTTTCAGTAGCAACATGATGAAACACACTGTCATCAATCCATTGACGGATAACACCAACGGCTTTTCGATTAAGCCTATTCCATTCATCATCTTTCATATCATCAGGTTTGCTACTATCACCCTTAATTGGCCCATACAAATCTTTACAAAATAATAAGTCCTCCATTTTAGTTTTTCAAGTTACCCAATTGCTTCCATTGAAGTTAGACATGCGATCCATATTCCCCTCTATTGATTTACACAAATAAATAAATCCAAATAAACCGTAAGTTTTGATACCAGTTGTTAGGAAAAATTTATGATTCCCCACAAGTAAATCAATCAATGGGAATAAAAACTAATGCGAAAAAATTAAATCAAAAGCAACACAAGAATTTTACGTGGATCCCTCAATGTGAGGTACGTCCACGGGATCGAAATTCGATTCCACTATCAACCAAAAAATTTCCAAACGATTACAAACGAGACACGAATGGTCTCACAAAACCACCCTTAGGTGAATTTCAAATAATCACAAATAAAGAAGAGGAAAGACCTCACCAAATAAACGAACAAAAGTCTTTGAAACCAAAATTGTAGCAGACCACCAAACTGTATCAAATATGTGACCCAAACAATACTTTGAAACACACACCACGTGAGACAAAAACACTCACCCATGCAAAAGACCACCTCACAAATTAATTGAGCAATCAACCTTCTAAACAGTGCACCAGGTTTTCTTTCACTCCATGTTGCACTCACCAAATTGATGTATGTAATCTATCACTCTCTTTCACCGAGAAAAGTTTTGTTGCTGCCCACTTTCTCAAGGCAAACAAAAACAATATATATATATTATTGAATCTTGAGTTTTGTAATCAAATTCTAATTGTTACCAAATTGAATTAGGTCTCTAAAAAATTAGATATAATATATTATACCTAAACCAAACTAAATTAAAATTCTTTAATAAACCAATTGGATCTCAAACTCCAATAAGGAGATATACCCCAAGATGTATCACCCATTTACTTGATAATAAAAATTAAATACAAAAAACTCAATAATTTTCAATCACTTTTAGTAATAAAAAGAAGAAGCTTGCTAATATAACACACATTAGGGTCAGTAGTAGCAAAGTACAATAACAACTGAGGACAAAATTGAGATTTTAAAGGTCGTCTAAAACCTAATTTTTAGTGATTTTTTTATTTTTTAATTAAAATATGAGTTAAAAAAAATGAGAACTTTTTAATTTTTTATAAAAATATGTGCAAAAAATAAAGTGAATGGAAAGAAATATTTGATTTTTTAATATTTGTTGATTTTTTGAATTTTTAAGATAAGTTTGACAATATCAATAGTTGTTAAAAAGTAGCTAAAAAGTTAAAATTTAAAAAAACTATACAAACTATACACACTTTTTTTTTTTTGGTAAAAAAGTCAAAAATTCATTCAAAAGATAATAATTTTTTTCACTTTATATTTTATTAGTCAAAAAGTTACTATAACCTATTTTTAAACAAATTTATAATTGACTTTTTAACTTTTAAATTAAAATATTATGTTACTAAACGACATCTTAATACTTCATCATTTAGATTGTGACCTACTCACATCTCGCGAAATCATTTTAAAAGCCATGCGATGGGCTTCAGCGAAACAAACACTTCCGCTACCAAGTCATTTATAAAAATCTCAACAAACAAACAACATATATATATACTAGCGTTTGTTCTTGTCTGAAGGTACGATATAAATACTATTAGGATTAAAATATAATTGTAATCCTAACACTATTTAAATTTATTTTTTAATTTGATAAAATCACAAATTTATTATAAAATTTTAGAGTTCTCACAAAACTCCTCACGAAAACTCGCTTTTGCTTATATATATAACTATATAGATAGATGTACCTAGCATACATACAATTTCCATAGGAATACATATAATACTGCTTTTGCTTATATAATTATATATAAATTGTATGTATGCCTGTAATATCCTAATGTATTACGGGCATACATACATTGTATGGAAATATGTGTAAAATATATTGAACAAAAAGGAGAAAATAAAAAAATAAACAAATAGAGAGAAAAATAAAAACGGGAGAAAATAAAAAAATAAAAATAAAAGAGAGAAGAAGGCGGGATCATGGGATCATGAAAGGAGGGGTGTGAGAAAAGGAAAAAGTAAGAGAGAGAAGTAAGAAAGTAGAAAATGTATATGTAGAACATTTTTTGAAAAATATATCTCAGTCATTGTTTTATAATTTGAACAGATTTGAGTCATCTAAATGTCATAATAGGACAAAAATATGTTGAAGATTCAAAAATCGCCCTGCTTTATTAAAATATATGTTGAAGATTTATATGAGGTCTAAATTTATAAAGTCTATCAAGTATTCAATATATTTAAAAATAATAATTAATTATTCAAAATTCATTTAATTTGTGAACTATAAAATTCATTAATTTAATCTCAACTATACACGGTAAAATCTGGCTCTTAATTCTGGGATCGTAGACTTTTCTATATAATATGAATAAAAATAAGTAAACAAAAGGAAAAAATAAACAAAAATAAACAAACAGAGAGAAAAATAACAATGAGAGAAAATAAAAAAAGAAAAAAAGAGAGGAATGTGGGATCATGGGATCATAGAAGGATGAGTGAAAAAAAAGAAAGTAAGAGAGAGAAGCGGGAAAATAGAAAATGTACATGTAAGATATTTTTTGAAAAATATATTGCAACTGTCCAAATGTTCTAGTAGGACAAATGTATGTAGGACAAATTCAAAAACCATCCTGCTTTATTATATAGATGTTGAAGATTCATATGAGGTCTATCAGGTATTCAATGTATTTAAAAATAGTAATTAATTGTTCAAATTCATTTAATTTGTGGACTATAAAATTCATTAATTTAATCTCCACTACATACAGTAAAATCTAACTCCTAATTTTGGAATCGCAGACTGTTCCATATAATATGAATAAAAATAAGTTAACAAAAAAGAAAAAAAAAACGAAATAGAGAGAAAAATAAAAATGAGAAAAAATAAAGAGAGAGAGAGAGAGAGAGAGGTGGGGTCATGGGATCATATAGAAGGATGGGTGAGAAAAGGAAAAAGTAAGAGAGAGAAGCGAGAAAATAGAAAATGTACACGTAAGATATTTTTTGAAAAATATATCCCAGCCGTTATTTTATAATTTGAATAGATCCAAGCTGTTCAAATGTCTGTCACGCCCTAAACCCGCCCCTAAGGGTTTAGCATCGTGATCAACCAGTAATCCGTAATTACCAAAGGCCTACTTAATAGTAATGACAATAATACAGTATAACGGGGCTAGCGGAAGCCAATCAATAATAAAAAGATATCCAATGAGCTGTGAAAACCTGAATAGGAAAAAGCTTCCATGCACATAGCTATAGACATGCCAAAAATACATGTACATTGTAGTGTATGGGTTAGGAACATAACCCCTTTAACATAACTGTACATTAAAAGTCTTAGACATTCTTTACATTAACAAGGACAAAAAGGGTGAATCTGGAACACCCCAAAACAGTCTTGACTCGTGTAGGTTCGAAACCTCGATGTGAGGCACAGTGGCTGGCTTGACAAAACGAGAGCTTCAGTCGGCGCCCTAGCTTTGGTCCGGTGCTTGGTCACCTACATATATATATAAACTGTGAGCTAAAGCCCAGTGAATAACAAATGTGTAAAGAGGTTGGGAATGATGTCCTTCAATTTTGAAAACAGTCAATTAGCATTAGAACGTTTTCAATCAATCATCCAATTCGATCAATTCAATCCATCATATTCATTAAGTTATACGTGGTACATCCAATAGCAACAATACACTAGGTCTTAAAAGATCGAACAATCAATTGATGGCCATCATACAATAACAATAGTTCCAAGATTTGGAACTGACAGAGATCTCTGTAACGATAACGATATCAATAATCAATAACAATCACAATACGCTATGGATGCCACGAATGCAATTCAAAATAGGATCATCATTCAATCGGTAAAAAGTATCATTTCGTAAAGCAATATGATTTATTAATCTGAAAATAAATACGATTGAACATATCTTTACAACATTGTTACTCACAGATTACTAGGCTATAGGCAGGCTATTTAGCGTCCTTGGGTGCCAAACCTACTCAGTTACAGAACGAACGCACACTAAATTACACACTCGGAATTAATAACTTAGCCCCTTATTTGCTTTGGTGTGGTTCTATATTAATATCCTCATCATGATGCCTTAAACATGGCCTAGGAATACCTAGGATGGAATGAGGATGCAAAAATGTACTTAAAAATATTTTTCAAAACTTGCTGAAAACAGGGGTCTCGCTTGAGCGTGGCTTTCTTCGCTCGAGCGGATATGTAGAATGTGCTTGGTCGCTCGAGTGTAGACTCTTTCGCTCGAGGGATCTGCAAAAATGTGAAAAGAACTGGTTGTTGAAAATCTCCGCTCGATGCTCGCTCGAGCATGAGACACAGTTCTTCGCTCGAGCGCAAGTCTTGTCGCTCGAGCGTGCTTCTGCACACACAAAAACCTGAGGGCTTACAATTTACGCTCGAGCCAACATTCCGTCGCTCGAGCGAAAGATTAAAAACAAAAATGGTCGCTCGAGCGTAGAATCCCTCATTCGAGCGAGGAAGCCAAATTCTGGGTTTTTTAGATTTGCTACCGAAGCTCAAACCATGGATTTAATATGCCAAAACTCATCATTTTGGGCCAATTCTCTGGAAAATACTTAGAAACTCATAACACAACATGTTTTGAAGATCATTTCATAAAATTAAAGCCCAAAAGTGTGCCAATTGTACACAAAATCAACTTGAAATGGAAGAACATGGTGTAACTATGTCATGCATGTACTTATTTGAATTCATGACTTCCAACACATGATCACATGAGCTATTCTTTCTAAAAACATAATGAATTCTTAGATTACAGCTATAATATGAACATGCATGTGTGAATTTCATGAAAACAACTTCAAAATTCCATACTATGGACATGCATGCATGAATTGATTCTCAAATCTACTCTTTAGGCTATTTCTTGATTTTAGTCTCTAATTTTTCCATGAACCATGCATGAATCAACTTAAATTCACAATTAAGAGGGTGAATTTCTACTTTAAGTCATGAATTTCCAAGTGTAGTAGCTCAATTTTGCAAGTCCTCTTCAATTTCTTCTAAGTTTCAAACAATTGCCTAGTTGAATCTAATTTTCTTCCTATTCTCCCTCTCTCACGTTTTGCACAAGAAGATGGAAAATGAGCGGTGTCAAACATGAATAAGGTGTAAAAGAAATGGTCTTGAGGAAATCCACTTAATGGCAAACATGTGATTAACTTAGGTTACATTAATTAGCATTATTTATTCTAATTTAATTGTTCTAAATCGAATTTCAATTAAACTTACCATAAAATTCTATAATTCCTAATTAGCATATAACACCAGTCAATTTATGAATCAGTCGCCGATAAGGCTTTCAATTCGCAACTCGAAATTAAAACGTGAACAAATCGTTCTATATCAAACAGATAGAAATGCAATTAAACGACACACTCACATAATTAATTTGGGATTTCATCTTAATCATTTACTTAGGGTTAGGGTTGTCACAATGTCCTAGTAGGACAAATGTGTGTAGGACAAATTCAAAAATCATCCTGCTTTATTATATAGATATATATATGTTGAATTAAAAAAAATATATATATATATATATACATATATTTAATAATTAGATGTCCCAATTAATTTATGCGTAAACAACATATCTTTTTGCGTAGAAGGACTTTTAAGTTACCTCAAAACTCCATTTGAAAGTAAGGTCAACTGCTATTTATCTTGTTTGATTTCAAAAAATTGAGTATGCTTTTTTAAAAATTGAATTTTTTTATTTTTCTTAATTTTTTATTTTTATGTTTTAAATCAAAATTTTTTGGGAAACCCCATAGTGTGTGCCCCTTTTAAGGGTGCATACCATATGAACCCTACTATAAATTAACTTAATTTTATTACAAAATTTTATAATGTCAACCACAAAATGTATAATCTCGCTATAAATTGGTGTAATAAAAAATGTCGTAACTAAGTCACAATCTTTTATTACAAAATTTTGTAGTAAAATTATGTTAATTTGTTGTAGGGTCCATTGGTTTTTCCAAAAAATTAATATTTTAATATTTATTTTTTTTATTTTTTAGATGCACCTAACCTAAATATACTTAAAAGGTATAATATAATATTTATGAAAAAAGTAAAAAAAATTCATCAAATAAAAAAAATACATAAATTCAATATATTTTCGTATTTTTGTGTATTTATTAAATTTTTTAAATATTTTTTTCACAAATATTTTACTTTTTAGGTACATCTAAGTTATGTGCATTTAGAAAGTAAAAATTTAATTCAAATATTTTTAAAAAATCAATTAAAACAAAAAAAACAACACTAAAAATTTAAAATATATATATTTAAAAAATTAATCAAAACTAATGTAATTTTTGTTTATAAACCATTTTCCTACCAAAAGGTCGAGGTTGGAGAAGCAATTAGACCATCTAGTTTGCTTTTTAAGATCCACTATGGATTTTATTTTGATGACCTGAATAGTTTATTTTATAAATTTTTTTAATAGATTCTTCATGTTGAAAATTAACTTAATCGGACATTGTTAGCCACTTGATTAGATCTCATTTTTGTCTTTTTTCAAAAAAAAAAAAAAGAAACCGATGACCTACTTTCAAAATAGGCTGGGCTTCCCTCCAATCCATGATTGGACTGGAGGGTACTGTTGGGTCCATGGAGGCCCACCACGGGTCTCATTTCAATAATTTGAACTATTCAACATGTAGAACTCGCCGAGTACTATATGTCTGTAAAAAATCATGTTGATCGAATATTAATAGCTATCTCATCGGATTAGATTTTTATCAACCGTTTATTTTTTATTATTTATTTTTTTTATACAAAACTGATTTGATCAAGTAGTTATCAATATCCGATCCACGTGATTTTTGATGACATGTAGTACTCGGCGAGTTCTACACATTGAACGTTTCAGATTATCGAAACAGGATCCGTGGTAGACCCCGAAGGGCCCAACAGTAACCTTCCAATCCGATCATGGACCGGAGGGAAGCCAACCTCTTTCAAAATCATACTGTCTTTAATATTTTTCATGCAAATGTGATCCAATCAAATGGTTTCTAATATTTAATCAACTTAATTTTTAGTATAAATAATATGCTCAACAGAGCTTACAAGATGAACATTCAGATTATTAATCTAGGCCCAATATGGGTAATACTAAGGGGTACTAAATTTTTTACTAAACAAATGACTAAATATCTCACATGAGTGTAGGGTCCACAATTTTATGAACCTCAAACCTATATGAAACATTTGATCATTTCTTTAGTAAAAAATTTAGGGCCTATAACATTTTCTGACCCAATATAGGCCTACAGCGAGACTGACTGGCACGTCCAATTGAAATATCCAATCTTTTCAAAAAAAATTGGTTATGTAATACAATTTGAAAACTCGGACTGAGACTCTCTTTTCATAGGAGTAATTATCTGGTGCTTCAAAAATTTTAAGGTGGCTGGTGTCAATTAGGCGTGGATAAATATCAGGTCGGATCAGTTCTACATAATATAGAGTTTTGTATATGTTCAAGTCCGGCCTGGCCCTAACATTGAGTTTCTATATTTGTCTAACACCGATTCAAAAAATAATTATAAGTCTCAAACCCATTTATCGGATTATATGTTAAAAAAAATTAAAACATTCCATAATTAAATTAAATTATATATTATATTTCTTAAATAAATATATTAGCATCATTATAAATGTGTGTGCTATTTTCTGACCACACTGTGAAACAGGTACTCAGCTGGAGAACACTGGCAGAATAGATTATGCCTAAACGACCAGTCACAGAAGGAAAAGACTCCGGCGGTGGTTCTTCCACCCGGGAGCACTCCGACGATCAAGTCAATACTCAGTTATCTCTCAAAGATAATAATTAGTGCTTAACTCACTAGCCAGAATATCAAAAGTGTATCTTAGACCCACGAGGGTGCCTTTCTTTTATAGTCAACACTGACCTGATCCTTGTAAAAGCCTAGCTTCTCTTAGACTTTTGCCCAATGCTCATCCTGGACTCTCCAATAGATAAAGATAAACTCACTAAGAGCTTTATTCTTATCCAGGCTGAGATCCTCCCCCATTCTAGGACTCTTATCCCTTATCTGTTCATCTCGCATTCTGGTATCTCCGCAAATAACCTCGGCCTAGCCGAGATCACCTCGACGCCATGACTAGGACACGTGGCACCTCTGCTGGCACTTCGGTGCCACCTTGGCCACGTGTTGTTTGTTCAAAAAATATGCCTCCACAACTGCCCCCTAGGTTCTATTACCTCGGCATCCTGAGGTGATGGAACCTATACCTTTCGACCATATAGCAGTCGACTAATTTTGCTCTATCCTTCATTACCGAGGTCATCACTCATCGGCTCAATATAACCAAGATTTATAGCCTGTTTTCATCAATGCTTTAGAACCAGGAACCAAGTTTTCCAAGTTCTTTAACCGAGATCATTCCCTTAGCCGAGGTCTTTGCTTCATTAAATCAAAAACTCTAAGAGTTTCTATACACGTATGATCTTGTCGCTGAGATCAAGTTCAAACAGAGACTGGCCAAGGTTATCAACCTCGGTCTCTCTGTTAATCTAATTAATATGTACTTAGTGTCATTTCAAAGTTTTTATTCTGTCGACACAACAAATTTAGGTTAACTCAACTTAGTTCAACTTGATTATATGCTAGTATAATTTTAACTCTACCATATAATGAGTCTAAGTTATTTGTCATGTTTCTAAAACATCGCTAATTTAGTTCAACTCTATTATATGCAAGTATTTAACTCTGCCTTATAATAAGTCTAAGTTACTCGTCATGTTTCTATCAGGAACATCGCCAACTTAGTTCGACTCTATTATATGCAAGTATAATTCAACTCTGCCATATAATAAGTCTAAGTTACTCGTCATGTTTCAATCAGAAATATTGCCAACTCAGTTCAAGTCTATTATATACAAGTATAATTCAACTCTGCCATATAATAAGTCTAAGTTACTCGTCATGTTTCAATCAGAAACATCGCCAACTTAGTTCAACTCTATTATATGCAAGTATAATTCAACTCTGCCATATAATAAGTCTAAGTTATTCGTCATGTTTCTATTAGAAATATCGCCAACTTAGTTCAATTCTATTATATGCAAGTATAATTCAACTCTGCCATATAATAAGTCTAAGTTATTCGTCATGTTTCAATCAGAAACATCGCCAAGTAACTGGTTAATCGTTTTACACAAGTTTGAAATAAAAAATCGAGCTAAAGTTTTATTAATTACTTCGACTAATAACAGAAAACTCTAAAAAATAAAAAATCTAATGACAGAAAAACTTCAAGTTGCAAGTATTCCAGGGTCTTGGCAACTCTTTGCCTTTACTGTCTTCAAGTCGATATGCACCATTGCCCAGGACTAAGATGATTCTATAAGGTCCCTCTCAATTTGGGCCAAGCTTGCCCTCTCTAGGATCCTTCTTGTTGCCGACAACCTTTCTCAGGACGAGGTCCCCAACTTGAAACTCTCGTGGGTTGACTTTTTTATTGTAAGCCCTGGCAAGCTGCTGCTGGTATGCCCCTAATTGGATTGCTGCTTTCTCCCTTCTTTCTTCCAATAGATCTAGATCTCAGGCCAAGGATGCCTCATTGGTACTATTTTCTACTCTCTGGGTTCTGATCCCTGGGATGCCAACCTCTAGTGGAATAACTACTTCTGTGCCATAAGCCATGGCAAATGGGAACTCTCCAGTTGATCTTTTCGGCGTGGTTCGATATGCTCAGAGTACACTAGGCAACTCATCCACCCACTTTTCCCTTTGCTACTTTCAGCCTCTTCTTGATCCCATCAAACTTCTTTTATATGAAATTTTTTACATTAATGTCCCGAATCTTTGCGAGGGGTTCAGCTTCAACCCACTTGGTAAAGTCATCTGTTGCCACTAACAAGAACTTCCTTTGTCTAGTCGCTTGAGGCAGTTGTCCAACAAGGTCCATGCCCCATTGGCCAAATGGCCAAAGGCTGGACACTGGGTTCAGATTTGCTGCTGGTTGGTGTATCAAAGATGCAAACCCCTGACACTTCTCACACTTTCTAACATAAGTTTCAGCATCTTTCTGCATGTAAGGCCACTAGTACCCCTAAGTAATGGCCTATGAGCAAGTAACATGCCCCTAGTGTGGCTTCCACATACTCCTTTATGTATTTCATACAAGAAGTCTTCAACTTGTGAAGGATGCACATACCTCAAAAGGGGTCCAGTAAAAGATCTTCTGTAGAGATGTCCTTCTGCTGTCAGACTGAATATTGTCGACTTTAGTGTGATCTTGTGTGCTTCTTTATGATCATCTGGCAGTTTTCCATCTCTAAGGAATACTATTATCGCATCCATTCAACTTGGTCCCATCTCCACACTCATTGCTTCATGCTTTGTGTTTAGTGCTTCTATACTTGGACCTGATAAGAAGTCAACCATTATTGTCCTTGCCTCTCCTGGTTTCATTGCACTAGCCAGGTTGGCCAAGGCATCAGCATGGCTATTGTCATCTTGGCTAACTTGTTGTAGTCGGCAATTTTTGAACAATGCCATCAGTTTGCCCGCCTACTTTACATAAGGGTGAGCATGGTCCGGATTGGACCGGGTTGGGGTAAAACCATGACCAATCCGTTGTCTACGGTTCCTGAAAAATTGGAACCAATCCAATTTGTTTAAATCGTGAAACCAATCTGAACCAATCCATTTAAACACGGATTGGATCGGTTTAAGACCACGGATTTACATAATTAAATAACAAAAAAATATATATAACACTTTAATTTCACAAAAATATAAATATAACACCATATTAGTTTCACAATTGCAACATGTCTTTTCATAATAGCGACATATTGTTTTAGAATTTAAACAATCATAAGAAAACTGGTTCCACCATAAGTATTTAGACCATTACAAATTAACGCCAAAAACTAGCAAACAAAAGTAATAAACAAAGATATTATGCGAGTTTAGGTTTGGATTTAAGTTTTATATGAAATAAGAGAAGATACTATGAAGAAGAGTGTATAATAAAAATATAGACTATTTGTATACGGTCTAAATCGGTTCTAATCCAGAACCGTGGGGTTCAATCCGGAACCAATCCGTGAACTACGGATTTTTAATTTTTCAATTCGGAACCGAACCACGGATTCAAAAAACCAATCCAAACCTACTGGATTGGACTGGACTGGATCAGATTACGGATTTCACGGATTCCTTGCTCAGCCCTACCTTTACATAGGCCACCATCCTTTCATCTCGGGCAGCGTATTCGCCTGTTGCTTGGTTGAAGATAAGCTGGGAGTCACAGAAGACCACTACCTCATCGGCTTCCATTGCTGCTACCAATTTTAATCCTACTATCAGTGCTTCATACTTTGCTTCGTTGTTTGAGGCCTTAAACCCCAAATGAATGGATTGTTCTAACATCTGTCCATCCGGCAATACTAGCACTACTTCTGCTCCCGCTCCTTATCGGTTTGAACTTCCATCAACAAACAGGCGGAAGGAGTTGCTGACATAAATACTGTCGGGCCTAAGTTTCTCTTCTTTCCTTTGTTCCGCTATCCCTAGCTGGGTTTCTCTTTGTTCACATGGACATCGTATACCCCGGCTCAACGAAGCCCGATGTGTGATGGCGCCTGGTGTGAACTTGACCATGAAGTCGGCCAAAACTTGACTTTTGATTGCTGTTCTGGGTCTGAATTCCAGGTCATATTGGCCTAACACCACTGCCCATCTGGCTATCCTGCTTGTCAAATTTCCTTGTTGCAACAGGGACTTCAAAGGATGCTCAGTTAATACCACAATCTTGTGGGCTTGAAAATAATGATTCAGCTTCTTGGAGGCCATTATTAAAAGCCAGTGTCAGCTTCTCCAATGGTAGGTATCTAATCTCTGCATCTACTAGGGTTTTACTCACGTAGTAAACTACCATTTGTTCTCTCTTTTCTTCCCTGATTGCCACTGCATTTACTGTATGCTCTGAAACCGCCAAGTATAAGAACAGCTCCTCTCCAGGTATTGGATTTGAGAGA
Source organism: Camellia sinensis (assembly GCF_055761805.1). NCBI lineage: Eukaryota > Viridiplantae > Streptophyta > Magnoliopsida > Ericales > Theaceae > Camellia > Camellia sinensis. The sequence goes on from NC_138968.1 coordinate 18,128,859, forward strand.
ACTGGAGCGGTGGTCAAGTATTTCTTCAAGTTGACCAAGGCGACTTCGTACTCCTTTGTCCATAAGAAGTTTGTGGCTTTCTTTACTAAACTGAAGAAAGGTTTGCATTTGTTAGAACTTCTGTTTATGAATCTGTTTAAGGCTGCAGCCCTTCCAGTCAACATCTGCACTTGTTTTGCCGACGTTGGGCTCTTTAATTCCAAAATGGCCTTGATTTGATCCGGGCTTGCCTCAATACCCTTTTTGGTAACCAAGTATCCCAGGAACTTCCCTGACCCAACTCCAAATGCGCACTTTGATGCATTAAGTCAGAGCCGAAATGTCTTTAAAATGTCAAAGGCTGTCTTCAGGTCGGCCGGATAATCTTCAGGTTCCTTGGTCTTTACGACCATGTCATTAATGTATACCTCTACTGTTTTGCCTATTAGATGTCTGAACATCTTAGTCACAAATCTCTGGTAAGTTGTTCCTGCATTTTTTAACCCAAAAGGCATCACTCTGTAGCAATACAGACCTTTTGGGGTGATAAATGTAGTCTTCTCCTCATCTAGGGGGTACATGACTATCTGATGGTACTCCTTGTAAGCGTCTAGGAAGCTCATCTTTCCATGCCTTGAAGTGGCATCCACCAATTGGTCAATCTTGGGTAGTGGAAAACTGTCTTTGGGACAATCATTGTTCAGGCTGGTGAAGTCCACGCAGACCCTTCACTTCCCATTATTTTTCTTCACAATAACCTTGTTTGATAACTATGTCGGGTAGTTTACCTCTCGAATGGCTCTGGCCTCCAGAATTTTATCCACTTCCTCTTCTACTACCTCAACATGTATCAACGTCGGCCTCCTTGCTCACTGGATGACAGGTTTAGCCGACCTGCCCACATTCAGTTTATGGCAAGTCACCTCGGGGTCAATGCCAGACATCTCGTATGGTGTCCAAGCAAACACCTCAAGGTTTGCTCTCAAGAATGCTTCTAATTCCTTTTCCTCTTCCTCGGCCAAGCCTGAGCCAAGGAGGAAGAAACGCTCTTTATTCCTTTGCTGGACTAAGATCTTTTTCAGGGCTTCCTCACTTTTCTCGACTGGTTCTTTGTCGATGTTGTCAAGGACCTCCATGTCCTCATCTTCAATTTCTGCTACTTCTGCTTCTCTTATGTTGCATGTGGATTTCATTGCTGCCATAGAGCAATTCTTTGCTCGCACTTGATCGCCTCTGACCTCTTTAATTCTATGCTCTGTTTGGAATCATAATAGCTGGTGCAACGTTGAGGGAACAACCCCCATTGGATGCAGCCATGGCCTTCCCAGGATAGCATTGTAAGAGGAAGAAGTGTCAATTATTGTGAACCCAGTTTTTACCTTCTTCGTGCCAGCCTGCACCTCCAAACTTACTGCTCCCAGGGGCCACGTTGGCTTTCCATTGAACCCGACCATTGAACCACTGGATTGTTCCAAATCATCTTGGTGAAGGCCAAGCTCCTTGTAACACCTGACACACATGATGTCGCAAGAGCTGTCCTGGTCGATCAGAATTCGCTTTACCTGGCACTCTCCAATCTGGAGGGATATTACCAAGGCGTCGTTGTGTAGATGCTGCACCATCTCTAGGTCGTCTTTAGTAAAGGACACCACTGGTCCCTGGCACTCATCTGCCCTAGGTCTCTTCTGCCGGACCTGATACACATGTTGTAAGTGTTTTACCTTCTGACTTTCCCCACCATCTCGTTCTCATAAACCTTCGAGTGAATCACACTGATCACTCGAGGTCCGCCTGCTTGCGGTTGTGGTGCTGGTAGAGGTGGTGCTGCCGGTGCTTGAGGTAGTCTCGCCTGCTCTTCCCTTGTCCTGGTCTCATCTACCAGGTCCCTTAGATGACCTTGTCTGACCAGGTCTTCCAGATGTGCCTTTAGGGCTCTGCACCCTTGAGTTAGATGCCTATTCTCATTGTGGTAGGCACATCGTTTTCCCAGACTTCTTCCCATAAATTTACCAGGAATCCTCTCTGGTGCTCTATGATAGGGCTGATTCCGAATTCTTTCCAAGACTTTGTAGATCGGAATTCAGAATACGGTTGTGACTGCCTGTGTAGCCCTCAATTCTATCTCCTGTTTATTGTATCCACCATTACCTCGGCCTCGCTTCAGCGAGCTGTTTCTCTTCTCCTGTTTTGACGCATTTGTCCCCAACGTGTCCTCCTTGGCCCTGGCATACTTTTCTATCCTGGCCATAACTTCCTCCATACTTTTTGGTAGTGTCTTTGCTAGTGATTTTCGAAGTAGACAATCATCTTTCAGGCCGTTCTTAAAAGACACGACCATCACCTCTTGGTTGCACCCTGGTATTCGATTGAACACCTCGTAATACCTTTTAGTATAAGTCCTGAGGCTTTCATCCTCGCCAATTCTTAGAGCCATCAAGGAGTCCACCCACAATGGTTGTAGTTTGTTTGTCACAAACCTGGCCACGAACAACTCGGCCAAGCCTTCCCAGCTTTTCACAATTCCTTTCGGCAACTTGTGAAATCAGTCTGATGCGATTTTCCCAAAGGATAAGGGGAACACCTTGCAGAGCAACGGCTCGTTTCCGGTGTATAATGCCATTGAGTTCAGGTACAAGCCGATGTGAAAGTTAGGGTCAGACTTACCGTTGTATATCTGGAATATTTTCATGTGGAACTTCTTCAGGGCCTCAAACTTGTCCAATTCAACCGAGAATGACGTTCTCGGTTTGACCGGTGAGGTTACCGCGGCATCTTGTCACTTCCTTTGGAGGTAATCCCTCAAATCCTCCTTGGTTCGTCTAGGAGCTCGGCTATTAACGGATTTCAGCCTTTTTGGTGCGCTACTCCCAGTATCGTTATGAGTCCTCTTGGACCTCCCTCCATTGGTCGTGTCGAAACAAAATTCCTTCCCTTGATCATGCCGATGTTCTTTGGGCTCAGCTTCTTTGGTACGGTGTGTCCTTCGAGAGTCTACCTTCATTGACTCTCCTCTCCCGACCTCCCTTAAAGGCCGGTGATAGTGTTCCTTGGTCTTGGTGTGCTGGGGGACTGGAGGAACTGTTTTCTGCCCCCCCTTTTCTGGGTATCTTTTTTGGCCGTTGGAATCGGCGTATCTTGTAACGGAAATGGTGGCTGCATGACATTGTTCTGCATCATGAAATTGACGACAGATTGCAGGTCTGCCAATTTGTTCGCCATTCCCTTCATCTCGTCGTCCCTCCGCAGGCATCTATCTTTCTATACCTGGAGGTCGTCCTCGTTATAATACCCGCCTCGGTCTGACTTCTTTGGTACGTCGTCCTTCTGGCCGACGTCTTTCTCCCCGGGATTCTGATCCCGAGTTTCTTCGTTGTAGTTATCCTTCTCTACGTTAGGATCAAAGTGTTTACTACTTCCAGTAGGGATGTCGTCTCCGATCTTCTCTTTCTGTCCGTCGTTGGCCATCTATTCTTCTTTCTTTCCCATAGACGGCGCCAAATTGTGTGTGCTGTTTTCTGACCACACTGTCAAATAGGTACTCAGCTGGAGAACACTGGCAGAATAGATCACGCCCAAACGACCTGTCATAGAAAGAAAAGACTCTGGCGGTGGATCTTCCACCCGGGGGCACTCCGGCGATCAAGTTAATACTCAGTTATTTCTCAAAGATAATAATTAGTGCTTAACTCATTAGCCAGAATATCAAAAGCGTACCTTAGACCCACGAGGGAGCCTTTCTTTTATAGTCAGCACTAACTTGATCCCTGTAGAAGCCTAGCTTCTCTTGGATTCTTGCTTAATGCTCATCCTGAACTCTCTAATAGATAAATATAAACTTCCTAAGGGCCGGTTTGTTTTCAGAGATAGAATAGAAGGGATTGATAGTGAGGGGATTAATAGTGAGGAGACTGTTAGTGAGGGGACTACTAGTGAGAGGATTAAGAAAAATGTGTTTGTTAGATAACTAGTGGACTAATAATAATTCATGTTTGTTTTGAGAGATATGGATGTGATTAACCATATAAAATTACACAAATACCCTTGTTGTATTAATATTAAATTTAAGCTTATACCAACTAATAAATACATTATCCAATTAAACTATTCAAAAATTAAAATTAAAATTATATAATTAAAAATAATAAAAAATTCAACTATTAATCTTTTTTTTTTATTATTATTATTATTAAAGAAACCAACCAATGATTTCTCCAAAATTAGCCCATAGTTTTGAAAAAGTGTTCAAAACATTAAGAAAAAGATGGTGCCTTTCACTTTGTGACTTCATCCATGTAAGGCCGATAATGACACTTTTACTTCATCCATCTAAGGCCGACAGTGACGAAGAACAAGATCTGGATCATCAACCTTAATGAGAACAATAATGCTGCTTCATTCGGGTATGATTTTTTTTTCTTGAAAATTTATGGGTTTGTGGATGAGAACGACGATGTTGTCTCATTTGAGCCAATTTTCTGTAAATTTCTGGGTTTCTTGATATTTTCTGAAGATTGAAGGAAAAAATAATTATGGCTTCATTCGGGTATGATTTTTTTTTTCTTGCAAATTTTTTGGTATGTGGATGTTTGTGGATCAGAACAACAATGTTGCCTCATTTGAGCCAATTTTTTATAAATTTCTGGGTTTGTTAATATTTTCTAGAGATTGCAGGAACATTTTTGTGGGTAAAATCGTCATTCACACTCTAATACCAACGGCTTAAATTCTAATACCAAGTTCTCTGCACCTTTGCTAATCCCCTCGTTGGAGGGGATTCAGAGTCCGAACGGATTATTAATCCAGGGGCTATCTTGCAAACAAACGTGATATTGTGAATCCAACCTCACTACTACTAATCCCAATCCTAAGCCTCAACTCGAAAAACAAACGGGCACTAAGAGCTTTATCCTTATTCAGGCTGAGGTCCTCTCCCATTTTAGGACTCTTGTCTCTTATCCATTAATCTCGGATTCCGATATCTTCGCAAATAACCTCGGCTTAGCCGAGATCACCTCAGCGCCATGACCAGGACACGCGGCACCTCGGCTGGCACTTCGGTGCCACCTTGGCCATGTGTCGTTTGTTCTAAAAATATGCCCCCACAATAAATATAAATATTTTGTGTATAAATTAAAAGATTTCTTAAATAAATTCAATCACACATTATTACAAATGTAAATTTCAATAAAACCAACAAAGATAAAGTTTAGATCTCAATAAAAAAATATATATTTTAATGTATTGTTAATAAATAAATTATTAATTAATTTAATAACAGGCAAAGCCAGGCCGAGTTAGATTGAAAAGGGCAAATTACACTAACAGTCCCTATGGTTTGGAACTCGTGTTACTTTGGTCCCTGACTTTTTAATTATGACACATTTGACCCTAAATTTTGAATCTTATTCCAAATAAGGACAATTGAAGATACCATTATTTAATTTTAAGGGCAAAATTGTCAATTTAATAAAATATAAACTAATTTGACAAAAATAAATGTCAAAAAAATATTTTTAATTTTTTAAAAATTATTTTTATCCACTAATGATAAAATTATGTAAAATTAATAAAAATTACATGATAAATTTTTAAAAATTAATTTGACATGAACATCGTCCAAACACATAATAAAAATTAATTTGATAAAAAAAAATAAATGTCTAAAAGACTTATCAATGTTACATAATTTTATTTTTAGTGAGTAGAAATAATTTTTTAAAATTTAAAAATATTTGTTTGACATTTATTTTTGTCAAATTAATTTATATTTTATCAAATTGATGATTTTACCCTTGAAAAATCTAATGATATCTTCCATTGTCCTTATTTGGAACAAGATTCAAAATTTAAGATCAAATGTATCATAACTGAAAAGTCAAGAATAAAAGTAACCCAAGTCCCAAACTATAAAAATTATTAATGTAATTCACCAGATTGAAAATACAAATTCTAAACCCAGGCCGAGTTAGTTCAATCCGACTTTACAAACTACTATATCCTTTCCAACTCTAAAGACATAGTACTGAACCAGACGAATTGGGCGGGTCAACCGGCCCATATCCACCCTAATGCCAACACTGACCTGTCACCTCTATCTCTTCTCTCTCTGGTCATCAACTACAAGTCAAAGAGCAAACACTTCCTGGTTGTTGGGTAGCATTTTTTTTGGTAAGAGGATTAATATCGACTCCAGTTGTAGGAAATTTGCATATATTTCATTCCCACCTAGGCTTTGCATATTCTCTCTCTCTCTCTCTCTCTCTCTCTCTCTCTAACTGAAAACAATGGACAAACGCCCCAAGAAGCAACCCAAAATCACCACTACTTCTGAGTCAGAAGGTTCGGTTTTCTTTCTCCTTCTTTGTCCTTTCCTGTCGTACTCTTTGCTTTTCATTATTTGAGACATTTGCGTTGTGTTATCTTGTGTTATAAAGCAAGGTTTTAAATAGTAATCACCTTGCTTGGTTCTCAGTTTTTCAAAACACTTTTCATAAAATTTTCCTTTCTTATTTTTTTTATTTTTTTATTTTTATTGAATTTTTTTAAATATTTTAAGTAATTTTTTTATTTTTTAGACACACCTAACATAAATACACCTAAAAAGTAAAAAATTGTAAAAAAAAATCTTTTAAAAATTCACTAAATATCAAAAATACAAAAAAAATACAAGATTTCAATACATTTTTTATATTTTTATATATTTATTAATTTTTTAAAATATTTTTTCACAAATTTTTTACTTTTTAGATACATCTAAGTAAGGTGCATCTAAAGAAGTAAAAAAAATGTTTAAAATTTAAAAAATATTCACTAAAAACAAAAAAATACAAAAATTAAAAAAATTAACTTTTAAAAAACTTAATTCAGAAAACTCAAACCAAACGCAATGAATATTAGTAATATCAGGAGGGAGAATCAGTATTCAGTATCTATTACGGTATAATTATATTGAAAGTATGAATATGATTTTTTTTAAATCAATCATCACAAAATAATATATATATATATATATATATATATAGCTATTGAATTGGCCATATCAAATGCTAATTGAGTCGTGAATCTATAGGTTCATTGGTCCGGCTCATAATACAATTTGGCATGGGCTAAGTGAGCCCCCTAGTGGTTTACCGAATAAATTGATAAAGTCGGCATCTCAGACCCACCTAGGGAAACTGGTGGTTTTTTATATGACGACCAGTTAAAGCTAAAGTTTCATCCAAGAGCGTTTTCACACTATAGAGCTTTGTTGGTGAATATTACAGAAAATCACTAGAATAAAATATATGCACTTTGCTTGGTTAGAATTTTTCAAAAATACTTTTAAAAAAAATTTATTTTCTTATTTTCTGTGTTTTTTTTATTTTTACTGAAATTTTTTAATATTTTAAGTATATATTTTTTTAAACTTTTTAGACATACCTAACATAAACATACTTACAAAGTAAAAAAATTGTAAAAAAAACCTTTTAAAAATTCACTAAATACCAAAAATACAAAAAAAAAAAAACGAGAATTCAGTACATTTTTTATATTTTTATGTATTTATTAATTTTTTAAAATATTTTTTCACAAATTTTTTACTTTTTAGATACATCCAAGTAAGGTACATCTAAAAAAGTAAAAAAAAAAAGTTAAAATTTTAAAAATATTCACTAAAAATAAAAAAATACAAAATCAAAAAACTCAATTTTTAAAAAACTTAATCCAAAAAACTCAAACTAAACACGCTGATTAAAATTACAATAAATATAAAATTTATGTAACAAATAAATTAAGTTAAGATACGAAAATATTACTCTTTTTAAGAAGATTCAAATCCTCTACTGTTGGCAAAGCACACAAACTGGTACAATAAAATTAAACTTTTAGCTTGTCCCTTCCATAATACAATCATCCAACCATTCGTTGAGCCACAACAATTTCCTCTTTCACATAGTTGCACCTTTTTGACTATTACACTCATTCATTAAATTGTTATAATTATTCACTTCCACGATTTCTTACAATTTTTTACAACTTTAGTTGAGCATTAAGGCAGGCTTGTTTCGTGAGTTGAGTGGTGGAATTGGACTATTATGGCTGTGGGTCTCACTCATAATATATTTAGTAGTAAAATAAGAAGATAAATTGATAGTTCAAAGGGTTTAGTAGTTTGGTTGGATTTTGGATGTAATTAAAAAAATAATGAGAAAATTGAGTCTATTTTATATAAAAAAAAAATTATTTTATTTTATTTTTAGTTTTTACCAAGTGCACATGTTTGTTTTAATATTTGTTTTCATTTTTTTAATATAAAAATAATTCAACAAGCCTATCACTAACCATCTTTTATATTATTATCAAAGCAAACACACTTTTACTTGATCCCCTTATTAACAATCTTCACATTAATAATCTCTTTACTAATCATTCTCTCACTAACAATTTCATCCAATCTAATCCGCCAAATAAACGTGGCCTAAATGCAAAATACATACGTATCTTGTACATTGATATTTTAATATTAAAATACTATAGGAAAAAAATTATTTTACTTCCATGTGGTATGTCATTATAGCACTTTATCCCATTGTATTTTAAAAATAGTCATATGCTCCCATTTACTTTTGGACTAAAATGAAACTGTTAACTATAGATGTAAAATGATTATAATACTCTTAAATTCTATATTTTTTTTGGTTATTTTCTTTCTTTCTCATCTCTCATACACGTAATTTATAACATCTAATATTAATTTAATTAAATGACAATTCATTATAAATTCTTAATTATTTATTGTAATTCTCAAATTTTTATTATAATTTTTATTTAATTATATTTTAGATCACGATAATCCTAAATATTTAACTATTTATTGTAATTACTAATTTTTTAATCTAATTTTAATTTAATTATATATTTTAGATCATAATTAATCATAAATTCTTATTTATTTATTATAATTTCTAACATATTAATCTAATTTTAATTTAATTACATTTTAGATCAATTCTTAATTATTTTTTATTTTATATTTTAAATCAATTCTTTATTATATTTTATATTTTAGATCAATTCTTAATTATATTTTAATTCACATACTAATCTAATTTTAGGTTTAGAGAAAATGGGGGTAAAATTGTCCTTTTGTTATATTAATTTCATTTTAATTTTTCAGAAAACAAAACTTACTCTAAGAAATGGTGTGTGGAATACATATTCTGGTAGTTTGGATGAAAAAACTAATGGTAGCACTTTAGTTTAAAATCGTATGGAGCTTTTTGACTATATTTGAATGATAAGAGTAGGGCTACAAATAAACAGAACTGTTCGTAAATAGACTCGAGTTCGGCTCGGTAAGAGCACATTCGAATTTGGTTTGTTAATTTTTTTTTTTTTTTTTACGTTCAACCTCGAACTCGAACGCGAACTAGTTAAATTTTTAATAAACAAGCCCGAACATTCTAAAACTCGGCTCGTTAGCTGGTTCGTTTAATATTTATTATTTATTTATTAAATAATGTAAAAATATATATAAAAAATAAAATAAATATGTTATTTATATATTTAAAAATATATAGATAGTACATTTATATAATAGTGGTAAAATATTGACTTTTTTAAAAATATTTTTATATATATTATATATATAAATGTATAATCAAAGTTTTAATATAACTTTAGTCTCATACGCAAGTTTGAATTTATAATTTTTTTGGCTCGTTAAGCCTCGTGAATAGGCTCGAACTCAAGTCAAGCTTAAACCAACTCGGCTTGAGCTCGGTTCGTTAAATTTTTATTGAGCTCGAGCTCCAGTTGCTTGAGCTCATTAAATCTTAATAAACAAGACCAAATATATTAAAGTTTGGCTTGCCTCGGCTCGGCTCGGCTCATTTGCAGTCCTAAATAAGGGATAAAGTACGCTAACCCCAAACTATAAGAAATAAAATAAATTTAACCCAATATTATAATAACCAACAAACCTCTTTAAGGAATATAAAATTGTCGTAAGACTAAAATTAAGTTGCTATTCTCAAATATGTTTAGTCAAGAGAATATTTTTGATATAGGAACTCTCAAATTCAAGATCATTCACTTCACAAATTTATGAGAAACAAAGTCATAAGCACGTGATAATAATTTATACGTATAAACTGATACAATATTTATCTAATATGATCTTTAAAATTTCATAATATGATATGATATGATTCAAACTTTATTTTTGTCATGTGACATGCATGCTTCTCAAAAAGCTATGTAGCTAGTTTTGGATACTAATAGTAATTGTTTGTTTCAAACAATTTTCATATATTGTTCACTGAGAGAAAAAAAATAAAATATTTTAATTACCAATTTTGTGATTTTCATGGGTGGAGCAGAAGTAAGCAGTAAGGAGTGGGATTTCAGAAACATGACAGAACAAGAAGAAGATCTCATCTACAGAATGTATACACTCGTCGGAGAGAGGTATATAAATTAATTAATATATGATTGGAAAACATAAAATGATTTACAAATAAAAAATTAAACAATTTTTTTTATTAAAATAATGCGATAATACTTTTCTTTTTTTTTTTTAATTTTAAATATGTGTCATTTATGAACATTTGTTTTTAAAATGATTATAAAAAGAATAAATATAAGAGCACACTTATTTTTACATCTATTTATACACTCGTCTCACTATGGGGGTGTAAATAGGTATAGAAATGTGTGATTGTAGCATTGTTTATATAAAAAATTTATATAATTTTTTTTAATTTGTATAGCGTTATTGTTGGTATATATCATATCATCATTCACAAACAATTTTTTCTTATAAATATTTTAAAAAATTAAATTATTTATTTAAGTAACTCACTTTTCAATTAATTAGGCGTAATATAGTCGGCCACCATGACTCTTTTAAGAGCTTAGTCTCATTGGGAAGGCCATAGGTTCAATTTGATGCTAATTTAATAACTAATAATTGACTTCCGCTGGTCAAAAAGAAAAAGTAACTCACTTTTCCAATTATGTAGCAAACTAACCAACTTTTTTAAAATACAAATTCAAAATGAGATTTTACCGTTAAATTGTAGGTTTAAAATGTAATTTCATCATGAAATTACACCTTGAAGATGTGATTTCATAATAACATGACCCACTGGTGTCATAAATGTAGATCATGTCAATATAAAATCACATTTTAAACTTATGATTTTAAAAAATCAATTAGTATGATAAATAGTTTGAAAATTTTAATTATTTTCATAAATAATTTAATTTTCTGAAATACTCAAAAAAAAAAAAAAATCCACTAACACCATTGTATATATATAATTTTTCAATAATAAACCATAGGGGTGTTCGCGGTTCGGATTTGGACGGTTTGCGGATTGAACTTTTTTCTTCAAAAATTTATTTTTGAGCCTTATTTTTTTTCCATTTTGTAAATATTTATTTTGGGCCATTTTCTTCCCATTCTCTGAAATGCTCCAACATTAATAATTAATGAATTAAAACTTATAAAATTAAAAATATAATAAAATCAATTCGTAACACAAACAAATCATTCAAATCATAAACTAACACAAACATATATTTCAAAATCCTAAATTATAACTTCATATTCATTAAGGAATTTAAAATTCCAAATCACACTTCATCCGAGACAAGTTCAGTTATGTAACAATAATAATATGATCAGTATTTATTTAGTTTCAGTTGATATAATACTATTAGCAAATGTAATGCTAGAGTAAGTTCAAAAAATAAAGGGTGTTTTGTTCTGGACAAAAATATCTATGTGGGATATAGAAATGAAATCAATAGTTAAGATAAAAAATAAATAAATAAATAAGTAAAGTGCGGGCGGTTTCTTGCGGGTGCAGGTTAAACCTGCAACCTGCCCGCAACCTGCAAAGATACCATATTTCAAACCGCATCCGCCCATGTTGTATTTGCGAAACCGCCCATTTGTATGCGAATTGGGTGGGTTGGACGGTTTTTGCGGATGGGATAAACCGTTGCCCATTATGTAAATAAATTTCATTTCTTAAATGTGGTAGCTATTACGTTATGTTGAATTTAATAGTTACATATTAATAAATAAATAGATTTTGTTAAATGTGTTTTTAACACACATATTAAGAGAATTAAAAGAATTGTATATTCTGCATGAAAATAAAGTGCAATAGACACCTAACTAGCCACATGGATAACATGCGTAAATCAGTTTTTTTTTCGTTTGTTTTATTTAATGTAAATAGGTTGATAATTTAAATTGAAAATAAATCAAAAGATTATGATTTAAATTGATCAAATTAAAAATTTGTAATTTATTTTGTTACAATAGTCAAACTCTAATATATATATATATATATACTAACAGTAAACCCATACTATGCACGAGATAAAAATAATAAATTTAATTATATTTTTTAAATAAAAATTTAAGTGATATATTATTTATGTTTCAACGTTACACTAATAACATATTATTTATGTAGAATATTTGATATGCTGTTAATCAAATTTTTTAAAATTTATTAATGTAATAAAAACATAATTTTACAAAAATATATATTACATTTTAATATAAACCTTTGAAAGTAGTGTTTGTGCCTTTAAAACTTGCTAACATATTAATTATACATTGAAAATTCATCTTAAAAAATTTAAATTTAAGCTAGTAAGATGTTTAGCACGAAGTGTTTAAAATACTTTGAATGTGAGTTTATATTAAATCTTAATAAAATATTTATCATTCTTTATTTAATATTAAAAAAATTAAGTTCTACAAATTACAAATTATAAAAAAAAATAGCATTATTAATTCATTACTTGAATTTTATTTATTCATTTTATTAAATATACTCAAGTGTAAATTAAATATACTCAAGTGTAATTCATTATAATTTTTTTTTTTTTTTTCATTCGTGGGTTTTATTAAATATACATAAAATGTGGTGAAATATGTATTTATAGTTCAATTTTGATGGAATATTTTTACCTTATCACATAAATTTAGGGGTTTGTGGAGTGTACTTTTTGTTTTTTTGGACTAAAAAGTTAAGAAAAAAATATGGATGTTTGGGTTAACTTTTTGACTTTTTATTAAAAAATATGTATTAAAATATTGTATAATTAAATGTGTAGGAGAAGATAATTAATTAATCCGTACGGTTGCACAGTGCGTCGGTTGAAAAGGATATGGGAAAAGATTGCCTATTTTTTGGCCTTTGATTGGACGGTATTGTTCGGCCTGTGGAGACCCACCACGGGTCCCATTTTTCTAATCGGAACCGCTCAATGTGTAGAACTCGTCGAATACTATATTTTGTAAAAAATCACATTCATTGGATATCGATAGCTATCTGATCGTGTTAGTTTTTTTTGTCACATGTTAACTATAACACCATCCATTTTTTATACAAAAATGTTTTGATCATATAGTTAGCGATATCCGATAGAAGTTATTTTTTACAAGCATATAGTACTCGACAAGTTCTACACATTGAACGGTTCCGATTAGAAAAAAGGAACCCATAGTAGGCCCCAATGGGCTCAACTTTACCATCCAATTTAAGAATGTACACATGTAATATATATTTTTTTTCCTTTCACTCCTGTGCTTTGATGTCTGTACATACGCTGCCATGCGTCGGCTGATTTGTATTTAACATTATATATATTAATTCTTTTATATATTTTTTTTGTGAATAATGATAACTTTTTAATTTTTTAAATAATTTTTTAATTTTTTATCTTTTTTTAGAGGTGCCAAACTTGGCCTAAGTTTATTCGTGATATTATATTATGGTTGAGATATTATATACCTTTGATTGGCTTCTTTTAAAAATGGATGTCTTATCTAATATAAACTCAATTTTATATATAAAGAAAGTAATTTATTTATTTATTGGATGAATTACACTAACAGTCCTTATAATTTGATGCTTGTGACACTTTAGCTCTGTTTGGTAGGGCTTATTTCTAGCTAATTTTAGCTTTTAACTTAATTTAAACTATTTTGATGTGTTTGGTTCAGTTTAACAATACAGCTTATAGTTTTTTATAAATTAAAAATCAACTTATTCTTTGAGTGGGGGAAGCGAAGCTTAATTTATAAGTCAAAAATCAGCTTATATTCACAGTTATAAGTTATAAGCTGTTAAACTATAAACTATAATCACTTTCCCACAGTTCTACCAAACGGGGCCTTCGATTCCTAACTTTTTAATTATGATATATTTAACCCCGAAGTTTGAGTCTTGTTTCAAATAAGGGCAATTGAAGATATCATTAGATTTTTCAAAGGCAAAATCGTCAATTTTATAAAACATAAACTAATTTGATAAAAATAAATGTCAAAAAAATATTTTTGAATTTTTTAAAATTAAAACTACCCACTAAAAATAAAATTATGTAAAATTGATAAATCTTTTAGACATTTATTTATTTTTTATCAAATTAGTTTTCATTATGTGTTTGGATGATAATCATGTAATATGTGATTATTTTTATTTTCATTAAATTAGTTTTTATTTTTTCAACAGTCAAATATGGTGACAACGTTGATATCATTATTAAATTAATCCATTAAATAAAAAAATCCAAAACTAAAAACATTTCGTATATTAAATATATCAATTACACATTAAAAGCCTAACAACCATCCATTACATGATCAACATCCATATACATAATAAAAATCAATTTTGTGAAATAAATAAATAAATAAATGTCTAAAAAATTTATCAATTTTACATAATTTATCTTTGGTGGGTAGAAATAATTTTTCAGAATTTTAAAAAAAACAATTGTTGTCAAATTAGTTTATATTTTATCAAATTGACAATTTTGCCCTTGAAATTAAACAATGGTATGTTCAATTGTTCTTATTCGGAACAAGATCGAAAATTTAAGGTCAAATGTGTCACAATTGAAAAGTCGGGGACCAAAGTGACATGACCCCCAAATTATAGGGACTGTTAGTATAATTTGCCCTTATTTATTTAAGAGAAAATTGATAATAAATCCAATTTAAGGAGATTATAAGGCATTAGGTCTAATGAATATTTTTTGTTGGTGAAAGATCCACATTTTGTGAAATAATTTGGTGAAAAGTCCTGAATGATATGTTGTTTCCAATTTTACCCATTGACCTTTTTTTTATATTTTATTTGTTTGACTTTTCGTTGATCATCTATTCAAATTTATATTTGGCTATTCAAATTCTTTGTCTATTTGTTCAAATATTTTGTCTACTTGTTCAAATTTTATATCTATCTGTTCACATTTTTTAACTATCTATTCAATTTTTTCTCCTATCTGTTCAATTTTTTCCCTAAATTCTATCTAACTAAACCAATCTAAGCCTTAAGTCCCATTAAATGGCATCGGCTACATGAATCATTCTTTTCTACTCAACTCTATTTAAGGCTATTTCGTTAGTCAAATTAAGGAGATTCATATATCTATTCACTGCATTAGTCTACGTCAATCTAGGTCTACCCCTTCCCCTAACACTATCATCACTATATCATCTCTTCATTATTACTTCTATTAGTCTCTGTTGTATATGACTAAACCATCTCAATCTATTCTCTACCCATTCTCGAATATACTCAATCATAACTTTGTCTTTTGTAGTCTTACCACACATCTACCTTAGCATCTCCATCTCAGCAACACTCATCTTATCTACATGTTGTTTCTTAGTTACACAACATTCCATCACATACAACATCGTCGGTCTAATAGTCGTTCTATAGAACTTCTCTTTTAGTCTAATAGATATTTTTTATCGCACAGTACTCCACACGCATTCTTTCACTTAAGTCACCCCGCCTTAATTCTGTGAACTACATCCGCTCCAATCTTCTCAATCATTGTGATAATCTATTCTAAATAACGAAAATGTTTACTCTTAGGTAGTCATTGGTTCTCAATCTTCACTTCTCCTTTACTTCTATTGTGATTGTTATTAAAATTACACTTCATATACTCTGTTTTAGTTCTGCTTATTCTAAATCCTTTAGATTCAAATGTTTTTTTCCAAATTTCCAACTTAGTGTTAACTCATTTTCTAGTCTCATTCACTAACACGATATCATTTGCAAAAAGTATACATCATGGCGCATCATCTTAAATATTACGCGTTAACTCATCCATAACTAAAGCAAAAAGATAATGACTTAAGGTTGATCCTTGATGTAACCTTACAGTAATTAAAAATTCACTCGTCTCTCCGGCAGGCGATCTAATAGTGGTCATCACACCTTTATACATATCTCTGATCACATCAATGTAACATTTCGTCACTCATTTTTTCTCTAATACCTACCAGATTATATCCCGAGGCATTCTATCATTTGCTTTCTCAAGATCGATAAAAATCATATGAATGTCTCTTTTCTTTTCTTTATACTTTTTTATTACTCTCCTTAAAAGATAGATCGCTTCCATTGTTGACCTATCGGGCATAAACCTTAATTGATTCTCTAACACTTCTGTTATATCTCGCAATCGACGTTCCATCACTCTCTTCCACACTTTCATTGTATGGTACATTAATTTGATTTCTCTATAATTGTTGCAATTTTGGACATCTCCTTTATTCTTATATATTGGCACTAAAATATTTTTCCTTCACTCCTTTGAAATTTTTCTAGTCAACAAAATCTTGCTAAATAACCTAACCAACCAAACAACTTCCTTCTTATCCAAACATTTTCACGCTTCAAAGGTATATCATCGGGTTAATTTCATCTTCTTAAGTGCAAACTATATTTTAAAGTCCCTAATCCTATGATAGAACCTATAGTCATGGTTTTCTTTATTACTGCCTACTTCCTCCCCTTTTGACCCATCTCCATGTTCTTTATTTAACAACTTCTCAAAATAGTTCTTTCACCTTTCTTTAATCTCTCAAATACCTTAAAGCCCTCACCTTTGATGCACTTAACATAATTAAAATCTCTTGTTTTTCTCTTTTTTATCTTAGCAAATTTGTATATCATTTTCTCTTCCTCCTTACTATCTAATCTAGTATATAGGTCATCATAGACTTTCAACTTAGTTTCTATCACTACTTTTTTAATCTCCTTATTGGCCAATCTGTAGCACTTAAAGTTTTTCTTAGTTCTACTATTTTGTCACTTTTTAAAGCTTTTTTTTTTTCGTCTTTATTATCTCTTGGACCTCCTTCCTCTACTATCAAGTTTTCCTAAAGTTAGGTCTCTTTCCTTTCGATTCTTCAAAAACTTCCCTTGAGATTCTCCTCATACAATTTGCCATCGAGTCTTACATAGTTTTAGCATCATCTTCTAAGTCCCAAGTACATTCTTTATCCATTTTATTATTAAGGGCTAGTTTGGCATGTTTCAAAAAAGTCAAAAAGTCACTATCCTATTTAAGTCACATCATCTTATTTAAGTCACATCACTTCTCTAACACATCACTTCAAACCCAACCCATATTTCATAAAAAGTCAAAAAGTACACTTATTTAGATCATCTCAAACAATCCCTAAATGTGTCTACTTTATCTCCTTTTAGGTCCTAACATCTAGTTTTGCAATGCCATTATTTTTTCGAGCTTGGTATTGCCCTTTGAAGCATAAATCTAGTGTCAAAATCTTATGTTAAGATGTCAAGCTCTCTCCAAGGACACAACGGATCCGAGCGGCTTTTTTACGTATTGGTTGTCGACTACCTAACACACAATCCTCATCCTTTACCCAAGTTTGGGACCGGCAGAGTTGTTAATTTTTCCGTAAGTTCTATCTATCTATTCAATTTTTCTTATCTGTTAAAATAACAATTTCTTATTTGTTATTCAAATCTGAAAGCCCATTTTTCCTATTTGTTTGAAATTCATAAACTAATTTTTCTATCTGTTGCCATTATCCACCACCAACACTCAAATATTACACAAAAATTCACAAACTATTATTATCTATTCAAAATTTGAACAGCTTTGTGCTATATCTGTTTCATCATCATCATCATCATCATCATCATCATTGTACGGGGAGCAAATATTCCGGCGTGCCCGTATTCCTTTCTTCCGAGCTCCGTCGATATCCGATCACCTGCGAGCAAATAACGGTGAGCTACCCGGCGGTGTGTGGCCGGAAAAACCCTCCGACGGTCAAGTTAGCACACACCTTAGAGGGAATAGAGAGAAGGGAGAGAGTGTTTGAGTGTAGGGATTTCTTACAGAGTGTTCGTCTCGCGCATGGGGGGCGCAGACATGCTTATATACCTACTGACCCCCATATCCACTCCCTGTCATCTCCTGACACGTGGCTCTGCTATCCCATCTGTCAGCATAAACCATGCCATTCGTCACCTAATCTCAACTGCCCGTCATCACAGCTGGAGCTCGGCAGCCGAGCTGCCCTACCTCGGTCATACCATGCTTCATACTTCAAGCGCCTAACCGGATAAACACACGGAGGACCGGGCTAAGCGGCATCCCGGCCGAGCCTAGCCCGGATACTTACTTTGATCGGCCTTCCTGCCGATCATACGGTCTCCTCGGCTGACCACGCCTTTCCGGGCACCGGCCACTCAACTTCCTCGGTTGTCCATGCCTTCCTGGGCGCCGGTCACTTGGCCAATCCGGCTTTGGCCATCCTCGGACCGAGCTCCCTGGTCCGACCGAGCACTGCCTTACCGAGCAGTCTTTGTCCGGTCCGGGGTGACATTCAGCCCGTACTCTGCCCGGCCAAAATTCTGGCAGTCCACTTTGGGCAAAAAGTCAATCTTCTCGGACCCATGCACCGTTGGGCCCTCAACTTGCTCGGCCGTTACCTCGGCCCAACTCCAGATCACAATTCACCCTCTCAATTGCCCCTTAATTCCGTCCGCGAAAGCGTGACTGGGATTACTCACTTCGACCGAGATAACATTTCTCCGGTCGTCAAGACGCCAAGCCTTCACCGAGCTAATCTGCTATCCTTCCCCGGTCATGTTCCTCGGCTTACAGCCTTTTCAAAAGAAGCTCGGCTGGCTCTTCGTCTCTTCATCCCGTCGCTTCAATCCTGACGTAGCCATAAATGGGGACACGTGGCGAGCTCCCATTGGTCATCGAGAAGCCAACCCGCCGTTCTTGTCAGATTTTGAATTTGGGCGGTCTCTTTCGCCTATGCAAACTCGCCCCCCATCGTTCCATTTCTTCCTACTGCTGCCTCCATTTCTGACGATTCTGAAGCTCAAGCTCGACTGCCATTCTTCGTGATTGTGGGATTAGGCCCTGCCCTTTTCTAGTAAGTCATTCTACCTTTATTCTGTTGCCATTTTCTTTTATATTACACACATTAGGGCACAAAAACGTAGCTTTTAGGGCTTAGATCATAGAAAACGTCCCAAACCTCCCACTGTTCTTGGTGTTCTTCGTCTTCTTGAAGAACGCTGAAGAACTGGGGTGAACCGGGCTCTGGGTCTTCTTTTGATCCAAAAACCAACCAAACCGGGCAAACAACATGTTTGTTTCAACCATGGAAAAAACCGAGATAACCAAAGGACTTGGTCGCTCAACCGGGCTAACATCAGGTCTGCTTGGGCGACCGAGCTCCTTAATTAGACAACCGAGGTGGTTTGGCACCCTTACTGACCGAGCTGAAGTCTAGCTCCTTTTGCGAAACCACGCTCACTTACACTTGCCATCCTTTTCCTGCAGAGTCCAAGGGGACCACTGTCATTCCTGAACCTCTCAGGGCCGAGCTGTAGCAATTTATCACCGTGCCCATCCCATCAACCGGGCTATAGTAAGTCGGCCACAAATGGGGAAATTCCGCTTCCTAGTGGATACTCCGGCCGCACTAGCCGCTTTCAGAGAGGAGTACGGCGTCCCGGCCGACGTCCATCTCGAGCTGGCCGAAGAAGAGACTACGCCTTGGGGTAGGGAGGAATGCCCCTTCACCGTGCTGTCCATTGTCGAAGGGGGCCTTCGTTTCCCTCTTAACCCACTGATTACCGAGTTCTTACGCCGAACCGGGCTAGCGCCAACCCAAGTGTCCACCAACACGTACAGGATAATAAACGGCGTTCATGAGCTGAACAACCGGTTAGGCATTAGCCTAGGTCTAGCCGAGATACTGAGGCAATACACGATGGGCCACACCGGTGATGGCCTAGCTTACTATTTGAAAATAAGACCGGGCAAGGAAAAAATCATAACCGGCACCCCGGATAAAGACATGCACGACGACGATTTTTTCTGGGTGTCCGGCAACTACGAAACAGCCGAGGTACCGGGCTGGTTTATAAACAAAAGCTTCGGTTCTTCATGTAAGCCGCTCAACTTGCTCGGTTGGTCTAACTCTTTACTCTGCAACTAACCGGTTTTCCTATTTCCTTTGCAGCAATCCAAGCCTTACAAGCCAACTACCAATTTCCAAACGTCGAGGCAATTCGGACCGTGCTTCGGTATCAACACCGAGATTGCAACGACTTACTCGGCTACACCCCGACTTACAGGTATTCTGCTCCGCGCCGGAGTAGAGTAACTGACTTCCTCAGAGCTCCTTCGCCATCTCCAGATCCAACCCTACCAGATGTCCCATTAATCCGGTTAACAGACGAGCAAGAAATGGCCAAAAGATCTCGGATCAAAAACCTTCTAACCGCGACCTCAGCCAAGATACCAAGTGTCGCCACCTACTCCCCGGCTGCCGGTCAATCGAGTGCAGCCGTGGTAGCCCTTGCTTCTCATACTGCCGGGCAATCAGGCAGAGAAGGGCGCCGGGCTGGAAAAAGACCAAGGGCAGATCCCTCTGCCGAGCTCGTCGCCGAGCTGACAACCGAACATCCAGTTGAAACTCCTGCCCCCGTGCCCGCATGGCGTCCTCAGCTGAAGCACCGGGGACAAGACATCCCGGCGACGGCTTCGATCAAGGCTGACAAAGAACATTTGCTCGCCTTCGATCTCTCCAAAGCATTTCTCCTACCGGGCGACGTGGTAGGCAGCGACCACGTCCCTGACACCCGGCTGGTAAAATCCTCAGTAAAGTCCATGGCCAGGGTAAGTCGGCGTTCTTCTGAAAATTTCACAAAGTGTTTGCCCGGTAATTTTTCTTCTCGGTCTCCTTTCTAATCTACTTCGCTTTTGTGCAGGCCATTCAAAAACAACATCTTGTCTTGGAGCGCATCCACAGGCTTCGGCAAAAGGCTAACGACACAGCCAGCCAGGTCGAGAGCCTCCAAGCCGAGCTCGGCCGGGCTAAGGCTTCCCTTGAGATGGCCAATGCTGATAATAACAGGCTGCTAGGTCAACTGAATGTTGCCGAGAAAAAACAAAGGGAGCTCCAGTCCGAGGTGGACACCCAGAAGAAGGCAAAGAGGAAAGCTTGTCGGGCTGCCAACAACGCCGGCTTCAACGAGGCCGAGCAAAGCTACAAGAAGCAGGTCTTTGCAACCCAAGACATCTACTTCAAGGCCGGTTGGAAGTCCGCCTGCGAACACCTCGGCCAAAGCTCTGACACCGACGTATTTGCCAACCCTCCTCCAGCTTCGCTACCGGTCTACCTCGTGCCTTATGCAAACGACGTCTTCAGCGCTTTGCAAACTGAGGCCGAGGAGGGACTTGAAGAGGGAGGCGGCGAGACAGATTCCGAGGAGGAGGAGGCCGAGGTGCCAGAGCAGCCCGGCAACGATGAGCACGGCGCCCAAGAAGCAAGCCAAGCAATTGACCTTGATGCTGATGCTGCCGAGGATGAGTTCACCAATCTTTCCCCCTTAGGTTAGGTTTCTTTTTCCTTGTTTTTGTATTTTTGCTTCCAACTCTTTTGATGTAACCGGGCTTGGTCCCCACCTTTTGTAATGAATTTCTTATCAATGAAAATTTCAAATTTTTGCCAAGTGTTTGCACGACTGTAATCAGTTCTGTCTTCAGCAAGACATCTCGGTATAACTCATAGCTTGAACACTTTGTCGACCGGAATACATAACACGGTCGAAGCACTTCAGCAGAACAAGACAAATACATGAACCGAAATAACCACCTCGGTTGTAACACAATCGGACAAATCAACACTTCCAATCGGAGTATAACATCTCGGTTGGGTATCCTATGTTGGCCAAAACACCAACTCTTCCAACCGGAGTGCATCATCTCGGTTGGGGATCCGAAGTTGGACAAAACACCAACTCGTCCAACCGGAGTACATCATCTCGGTTGGGAATCCGAAGTTGGACAAAACACCAACTCTTCCA
The DNA here is from genome assembly GCF_055761805.1 of Camellia sinensis. NCBI lineage: Eukaryota > Viridiplantae > Streptophyta > Magnoliopsida > Ericales > Theaceae > Camellia > Camellia sinensis. Next base: position 18,151,028 of record NC_138968.1, read on the forward strand.
ACCGGAGTACATCATCTCGGTTGGGGATCCGAAGTTGGACAAAACACCAACTCTTCCAACCGGAGTACATCATCTCGGTTGGGGATCCGAAGTTGGACAAAACACCAACTCTTCCAACCGGAGTACCTCATCTCGGTTGGGGATCCGAAGTTGGACAAAACACCAACTCTTCCAACCGGAGTACATCATCTCGGTTGGGGATCCGAAGTTGGACAAAACACCAACTCTTCCAACCGGAGTACCTCATCTCGGTTGGGGATCCGAAGTTGGACAAAACACCAACTCTTCCAACCGGAGTACATCATCTCGGTTTTAAACATTAAAAGAACAATCCAAGTGCTAGTGCTAGGCGAAATTACTTCTATAAATTGACAACAAGAATTACATTCTGCTTTGCAAGCCAAAAAATTTCTTTACAAAAAGAGGAAAGTAAAAGCTTAAAAATAATACAGTTTCAAGTTGGCCGCATTCCATGGCCGGGGTATGGCTCTTCCTTCTAGATCCTCCAAGTGGTAGGCCCCCTTGCCAGCCAGACCAGTGATCTTGTAGGGTCCTTCCCAATTTGCCCCTAGTTTGCCTTCTCCTGGCACCAGGGTGTTGCCCATAATCTTCCTCAAAACCCAATCTCCAACTTTGAATGGTCTGGGGTGCACTGTCTTGTTATACTTCTTGGAGAGCTCTTGTTGGTAGGCGGCCACATGGATGAGGGCTTTCTCCCGGCGCTCTTCCGCTAGGTCCAGCTCCAAGGCAATAGCCTCGGCATTTAGCTCGGGCTCAAAACTCTCGGTTCTGAGGGTGGGCATTTCAACTTCCAAGGGTACGACCGCCTCCATGCCGTAAGCCAAAGCAAATGGAGTTTCCCCGGTTGAACGTCGCGGGGTTGTTCGGTATGCCCAAAGTACACTGGGTAATTCCTCAGCCCACTTTTCCTTGGCCTTTTCCAGCCGTTTCTTCAACCCATCCAGTATAGTCTTGTTCGATGCTTCGGCTTGACCATTGGACTGCGGGTAGGCCGGGGTGGAGTTGTAGAATTCTATCTTCAGATCTTCACAAAATCCTCTGAATAGGCGACCGTCAAACTGGGTGCCGTTATCGGAGATCAAAATCTTGGGGACGCCAAACCGCGTGACCACGTTCTGCCAGACAAATCGCTTCACGTCTTTCTCTTTGATGGTTGCCAAGGGCTCAGCTTCAACCCACTTTGTGAAGTAATCTGTGGCCGCGATGAAGAATTTCCGGTTGCCCGGTGCTGTTGGCAGCGGTCCCACTATATCTAGCCCCCACATGGCGAAAGGCCAAGGACTGGTGAGGGGAAGAAGTTCCCTGGCAGGCTGGTGGATCTGATGGGCGAATTTCTGGCATTTTTCGCACTTACGGACATATTTTTGCGCGTCGGCCTGCATGCACGGCCACCAGTATCCCTGCGAAATAGCTCGGTAGGCCAAGGACCTGCCCCCTATGTGGCTGCCACAAATGCCTTCATGAATTTCAAACAAGAAGGCCTCCACACTGTTCGGGTGCACGCACTTAAGATAAGGACCGGTGAAGGACTTCTTATACAACGCGCCAGATGGAGAGAGCCAAAACCGCTCTGACTTCACCCGGATTTTGTGTGCTTCTTTCTTGTCTGTTGGAAGAGTCCGGTCTCTGAGGAACAAGATCAAGGGGTCCATCCATGAAGGACCTAGCTCGGCGCAGAGTACATCCGTCTGCCCGGCGTTTTCAATGCTCGGCCGCGGAAGAAAGTCAATCAACAGGGGGTTTGGAGACGTACTATCTACCATGGAAGCGAGGCCGGCGAGTTCATCAGCCCGGCTGTTTTCTTCCCGGCCAATCCGTTGGACTCTGATTGCCTCAAACTGCTTGATATGGTCCCTGACCAGAGCTTGGTACTTCGCCATCCTATTGTCCTTCGCTTCATAAATCCCTGAAACTTGGTTAACCACAAGCTGGGAATCACTGTATACCAGGAGCTCGGCAGCCTTCATTTGAATTGCGCTCTTGAGTCCGGCGAGAAGCGCCTCGTACTCAGCCTCGTTGTTAGACGCCGGGAAGCCGAGTGTGATAGAATGCTCAATGGTTAGGCCGTCCGGGGATATAAGAACAATACCTAGGCCGGCACCATGGCGGTTGGACGCTCCATCAACAAAAAGCTTCCACATGTCCCCCACAAAAAGCTTCCAGCAGTCAGATGGGTCCTGAGAGTTGCGAAGGGCAATGGGATCACAACTGCTCGGCTGTGCGGTGTCAAGTTTGGTGTTGACCGGTTCAAATTCAGTGCCCCTTGGTGATTCGACACCGGACTCAGCAAGTTAGTCTGTAATGCTCAAGTCTGTAGGCGAATCATCAAGTCCTGAGCTGTCTGGAACCATTCCTTCCCCCCTTGATGATTCGGCACCGGACTCAGCAAGTTGGTTCAGAATGCCCAAGTCCGTAGGCGAATCATCAAGTTCTGAGCTGTGTGGAACCATTCCTTCCCCCCTTGGTGATGCGGTACCGGACAGAGTGGATGGGTTGGTGATACACAACTCCGTCATCGCATCGCCGGGTGGTATTACCGTGCAAACTGAGGGAGCTTCGATGGTGCGCGCTAACTCCGCGGCGCTACCTTCTTCAGCTGGTTGTTCCTCGGTTGGCATTGTGTGCGTCTCATCATCTGCCTCGGCAATGTCGACCGGGCATACCGGATGAGTGCCAGGTGAGAACTCGGCAACAAAATCGGCCAAGGTTTGGGCTTTGATTGCGGTGCGCGGCTAGAACTTCACATCGAACTGTCCCAACTCGACCGCTCATTTTAAAATTCGGCCTGAAAAGTCTGCGCGCTCAAACAAGGCCTTGAGGGGAAACTCGGTCAGTACGACGATGGTATGGGCGTGAAAATAATGTGCCAATTTCCTCGAAGCCATCATCAGTGCCAACGCAAGCTTTTCCAGCGGCAAGTACCTCCTCTCAGCCGGCAGCAAGGTCTTACTTACGTAAAAAATTGGGAGGTGCTTGATTCCTTCAGCCCGGACTAACACCGCACTTATTGCGTGCTGGGAGACGGCAAGGTAAAGGAAGAGTTCCTCACCGGGCTCTGGTGTAACCAACAGCGGCGGAGAAGACAAATAATCCTTGAGCTCGGCCAAAGCTCGGTCACACTCGTCATCCCATGAGAATTTTGACTTCAATGCTTGAAAGAAAGGGCGGCAGCGATCTGATGACCGGCTTATAAATCGATTAAGCGCGGCGGCCATCCCGGCCAGATGCTGCACGTCCTTAGCCGAGCGGGGCTGCTTCAACTCTTGCACGGCTCTAATCTGAGTAGGGTCTGCTTCGATGCCTCGGTTCGTGACTAAGAATCCCAAAAATTTCCCGAATCCCACACCAAAGGCACACTTCGAGGCGTTCAAGTGCTGCTTGTGCTTCTTCAGAATGGCGAACATCTCGGTTAAGTCGGACAAATGGTTTGCCTCATGTCGGCTCTTTACCACCATATCATCGATGTAAGCCTCCATTGTCCGACCGAGCAAAGGAGCAAACATTTTGGTCACCATCCTCTGAAAGGTTGCCCCGGCGTTTTTCAAACCAAAGGGCATAACTCGATAGCAGAAGAGCCCCCTTGGAGTCGTGAAAGAGGTGATCTCTTGGTCAGGCCCATGCATGGCAATCTGGTGATAGCCGCGGTACGCATCCAAGAAACTGAGCCGATTGTGTCCAGCCGTCAAATCCACTAGCTGGTCAATGCGCGGCAAAGGGAAGCTGTCTTTTGGACAAGCTCGGTTGACTGTCTTGTAGTCGACACAAACTCGCCACTTTCCATTCTTCTTAGGCACCACTACCGTGTTGGAAATCCACCGAGGGTAGTGCACTTCCTGTATTGCTCGTGCCTCAAGCAAGTTCTTTACCTCCTCTGCTACTACCTCGGCGTGATGCAGCGCCGATCTCCTTGTTCGCTGGATGACTGGCTTTGCTCCAGGGAAGACATTGAGGTGATGGCAGATAAAGCTTGGGTCAAGGGCAGGCATGTCGTAGGGCGACCATGCGAAGACTTCGATATTCGCCATCAAAAACTCAATCATCTCGGTTCTCTCCATGGCCGAGAGACTTGAACCGAGCAAGAAGAATCTGTCCGGCTGCTCGGCATCAATCCGCACCTCAACCAATTCTTCAACAGCCTTGTCTTCGGCTTTGGTGCCAACATCATCCAAGACACTCCGGTCCTCCGGTCCCTCGATCATTTGAACAAATCCTTTGGCGGCCCGGCTCCCGTTGACCGCCACGAAGCACTGCTTGGACATGACTTGATCACCCCAAATCTCCTCGATTGCCCCCATAGCCGAGGGGAATCTCATCACCTGGTGGTAGGTCGATGCTACGGCTTGCATGGCGTGAAGCCATCCTCTTCCAAGGATAAGGTTGTACGTTGAAGGCACCTGTAGCACCCAAAACTCCACTTGCTTGACCACGGATCCCGCTTTGACCGGCAGGATAATCTTTCCCAATGGCCACTCCGGCTGCGAGTTAAATCCAACCAGTGGCGAAGTGGCCGGAGCCAAGTCTGTCTCACGGAGTTTGAGCTGTTTGAACGCATCATAATACATGATCTCGACCGAGCTTCCCTGATCGATCAAGATCCGCCTAACATCAAATTCTTTGACGCGTAGTGTTACTACAAGAGCATCGTTGTGCGGCGTCTGGATACGCTCTAAATCCCTTGAGGTGAAACTAATCACGTCCTTCTCTTCTGTTTTCCCCCTTTTGATGGCAGGCTGTACTGACAAAACTGCCCTCATATGCTCTGCCTTCTTGATCATGCCCCGGAGTTCGCAAACACGCTCCGGTTCCACGATGCCGTGGATGACATTAATAACTCCTTGTGGTGGTCCATCTCGGTTGTCTTGTCCCCTGGGATCGACCGGAGCCTGATTCGGTTTCACGCCGCCATCAATGTAAAGGTCCAGATGCCCGGCCGCAACCAGTTCTTCCAAGTGTTGTCGCAAAGGCAAACAATCCTCAGTCCGGTGGCCCCTCTCCCGGTGAAACGTACATCGATACCGCGGATTGTAGCCCTTTTGTCCATCGCCCAACTTAGCAGGAAACCGGACATACTCCTCGTCTCGGATTTCACTAAGTATGCGATAGATTGGAATCTTGAAAACCGTGGTTATGCCAGTCCTCGCCTTCATTCTTCTGTTTGCGTCCTCAACGTCATCTCGGGGGTAATCATCCCGGTCATTCCGACGTCCTCTACCCTGGTTTTTACGATTTGAACCTCGGTCTGATTCCTCTGCTCGGTCATTTGAGCGGCTGGACTCTTGCCCAACTGCGTGCACTTTGCCTGCTGTCTTCTTATCTGTTCCGACCGGAGTGGCCTTCACGGTGGAAGCTGACGCATCATCCTCTACTCGGATGTGCTCATTGATGCGCTGCATGAGCTGGCCCATGGAGGTCGGCTGGTGCATGGTAAGCGAGTCCCGCAGTCTATGTCCGACCGGGAGACCACGCTTATATTGCGTGATTGCAAGGTTGACCGGGCAATCCAGGATCTCGTTGAAGGTTTCCCAATACCTTGAATTGTATGCCTTCAGTGTGTCGCACGGTTCCATCTTGACACTCAGCAAGTGATCGACTTCCTTTGGTGTTTTTGTGTTGGTTTTGAAGCGCGTAACAAACGCTTCGGCCAACTGATGCCACCATTGTATGCTCCCTTCCGGCAACCTCTCAAACCACTTTAAGCCCAGCTCACCTAAACTGGACGGGAAGATTAGGCACATAAGTCCGTCATTTCGCCTATGTCCGGCCATGACCTGTTGGAAGTGGCTCACATGCATATAAGGATCAGTTTTGCCGTCGTAGAGCGTGAACTTAGGCTGGTGGAAGCCTGCCGGAAGCGGTGTTGTTTCTATTTCCAGGGAAAAAGGGGTGGCACTCAGCCTGGCCAGGTCTGTATCTTCAAATATTGGCACTGCCTAGCGGGGTGGAGGCATTCCAACCTCCTCGCTGGCGTGAACCCCGTAGGAGAGCCGCTGGAAAGCTGGTATTCTCTGAGCTTCGCGCCGGCGAGCTCGCTCCCTTAACACTGCCCGTAGGTCCTCTGACTGAGCAGAATAAGAGTACCTCGACGTCGTCGCCGGACGTGAGGGTTTGTAGGTGCTGTCTTGCGCGCTAGACCTTTCTGCATGCACGTCGGAATCACCAACCTGGTAACTCCTGGTAATAGCTATGGACTGAGTACGTCGCTGACTCTGACCGCCTGAACGGCGGGAGGGGGTGCGCTCACTGCGGTCTCCCACTCCAGCTACACCTTTCCCTTTGAAATGTCGCTTTAGATCCTCCATCTCCACCGCCATTCGCCGGATGACAGCGTCTTGATCCCTCAACTTGCTTTCCAGTCGCCTGGCGTGTGAGTCTCTCCGCCGGTGACCGTCTGGACTCCGTGAATGACCATGACTCCTTCCGCGCTTATCCCGCGCGTCCCCTGACTGTCCTCCAGTGGGCGTCCCCAAGTCAGCCATTGGATGGACGGCAAGAGGTCCCTCTCTCCTTCGGGTATACTCCGGGGTGGCTCCGTCGATGGCGGACAACGGGAACTCGTCGTTGTTCGCCATGGACGGCGATCAGATGAACCTGGAAGACAAGGTTTTGTCTGTCAAGCTTCCCACAGACGGCGCCAATTGTACGGGGAGCAAATATTCCGGCGTGCCCGTATTCCTTTCTTCCGAGCTCCGTCGATATCCGATCACCTGCGAGCAAATAACGGTGAGCTACCCGGCAGTGTGTGGCCGGAAAAATCCTCCGACGGTCAAGTTAGCACACACCTTAGAGGGAATAGAGAGAAGGGAGAGAGTGTTTGAGTGTAGGGATTTCTTACAGAGTGTTCGTCTCGCGCATGGGGGGCGCAGATATGCTTATATACCTACTGACCCCCATATCCACTCCCTGCATCTCCTGACACGTGGCTCTGCTATCCCATTTGTCAGCATAAACCATGCCATTCGTCACCTAATCTCAACTGCCCGTCATCACAGCTGGAGCTCGGCAGCCGAGCTGCCCTACCTCGGTCATACCATGCTTCATACTTCAAGCGCCTAACCGGATAAACACACGGAGGACCGGGCTAAGCGGCATCCCGGCCGAGCCTAGCCCGGATACTTACTTTGATCGGCCTTCCTGCCGATCATACGGTCTCCTCGGCTGACCACGCCTTTCCGGGCACCGGCCACTCAACTTCCTCGGTTGTCCATGCCTTCCTGGGCGCCGGTCACTCGGCCAATCCGGCTTTGGCCATCCTCGGACCGAGCTCCCTGGTCCGACCGAGCACTGCCTTACCGAGCAGTCTTTGTCCGGTCCGGGGTGACATTCAGCCCGTACTCTGCCCGGCCAAAATTCTGGCAGCCCACTTTGGGCAAAAAGTCAATCTTCTCGGACCCATGCACCGTTGGGCCCTCAACTTGCTCGGCCGTTACCTCGGCCCAACTCCAGATCACAATTCACCCTCTCAATCATCATCATCAATAACTAAAATAATAATAATGAACCTGTACAGTTCTGAGGCATTACAGATCTATTCAATGCTATTACAAATCTATTTCATCATCCTCATCAACAACAACAGCAACATATCAACAACTACTACTATATATATATAATTAGGTCTTGAACATAAACACACAAACATTATTGAAAATGAAGCATTACAACTTCAATATAAACCACCAATAACACTTACAGTGCAAAACAAATTTAATAAATTGACTAATTAAAATTGATATATGCAACTAATAATGACTTCCACACACGGAAAATGCTATAAATTTTAAATGTTATATCAAATAAATGATCAAATATCTTACATGTGTGTGGGGTTCACAAAATTACAAGTCCCACACCCATGTCAGACATTTAGTCATTTATTTAATAAAAAATTTGATATTTCTAGTATTATCCTTCACACACACAAAAAAAAAGCGACTCACAAATATATATATATATATATATATATAAACTAAAATTGCTATCATTCAAAGTGCAATCTTTCAAGTATTTGGGCCCAGCAACACATAGATACCTCTTCATAAGTTAAGCATTAACAAATCTGGGGAAAGTCAGATGGCATTTCATATATATAAATAATATATGATTTTGCATGGAAAATTACATCTGATCAAATCTATGAATAAAAAATATATATATACATATATGATCAAATCTTCAACCCAAACACTATCAATCTATGAATATATGTATAGAGAGAGAAAAGTTGTAGATCTCCGATGGCTTCGAAACGGCCAGCGACAGCGTAGCCCAACGATGAGATCACAGCGTCGCCGGGGCGGAGGTAGTGGTGGATTTCGTCGTTGAAATTGACGGTGAAGGCGATCTCGTCGCTGAAATCGACGGCGATCCAATGCGACGTTGGGCGCCGACGGTACACAACATATACACAGAAGGTGATAGAGAGGAGTCAAGAGCCTCTCCTTGCACGCTCCTACTTGCGCCCGTCCTTGCAGGCCTTCGGGCCTACTTTTAGGCCTAATTTTGATAATCCAAGTCGTTCATATTTTATGATTTATTCAGTATATCATACCTGTAAAAAATCAAGTTGATCGGATATTAGAAAGTATATGTTTGAAAAATTGAACTAAAAACTATTTTTTTAAAGAATTTAATAAACAGTTTTCCGAACATATGCTTTTTGATATCCGATCAACTTTATTTTTTACAGGTATGATATACTGAATAAATCATAAAATATGACGATTCGGATTATCAAAATTGGGCCTAAAAATAGGCCCGAAGGCCTTGCAAGGACGGGCGTAAGTAGGAACTTGCAAGGAGAGGATCCTCATACGATAGAGAGTATTAGGAAATGTACACAATATATATATATATATATATATATATATATATATATATATATATATATATATTTAGGGGTTGTTTAGGATGATCTAAATAAGTATACTTTTTATCTTTTTACGAAAAGATGTGCAGAAAAGTAGAGAGGTGATGTGATGGAAAAAATATAAAAAGCTAAAAAGATGAATTATTTGAGGTATGCCAAACTTGACCTTAGTTTGAGCAAGGATCCTCTAGAGTGATTTTTCTCTAAAGTTTCCTAGAGTGCTATATCGTGTGGTTGACATTTACTGACAAGTCACATCAATTTTTCTGATGTGACTTGCCAATAAATCTCAACCATACAATGTAGCACTCTAGGAAACTTTAGGAAAATTTCACTCTAGAAGATCCTTGGTGCCTTAGTTTGGCCATTTTATAAGAATTTATAAAGTATTTTTAAACATGAATCTTTAACAAAGAAAATCTAAATTTGAACTTTCAAACCGAAGGTTTTTTATTTAATCACAAGTAAAGAATGTGATAAAGAATGTGTCAAACGTAATGAATGTGCCATAAGGAATGCGTCAAACATAATGTTAAGTAATAAAATTAATGAATTTAAAAATATTAATTAAGTCCAAAATTATGCAATTATCTCATTAATCATATTAAAACAATTATGTTAATTAAATTTACATTGCATTATATTAAATTAATAAATTAAAATTTCGTAAAATTTAATTTCTTTGTTATTGGTAGTAAAATCATATTGTACTGTAATTTATATTCAAAAATGAGTTTAATAAGAATGAATTTTAATTTATAAACACAATATTAATAAATTCATTAAATTAAAACTTGTGTACAAACTTATTCTTTAATTTTTGTACGCTCGTGCAAGTGCAAGGGGTTTAATTTTTTATTCTTAAATTTAACCCTTTCATAATTTAAAAAAAAAAAAATTCTAAAAATCATGTCATAACAAAGAAATTAATTTTCAAATATTATCATTCCATTACTTTAATAAAATGTCATTTTACTTAGCAAGCTTGGTATTGAGTAACATAATCATTTAATTATGATTAATTTAGTACGACTCATATTTTTAGTGTAACATTTAAGAATTAAAAATATTTTTTTTCATTTTTGTTAAAAATTTTATTTTAAAATTTATTATGGATGGTGAGGGCTCATGGCTAGCAATCGTAATATTCTTTGAAATCTTGATATCTTAATTTTGATTTTATAATATATTATTTCAAATTTCTTTGCAATTTTCATAAATAAATTATTTTTTCTGAAAGTATTTAGCCCGAGTGTTGATTCACGGAGGAGAAGTTAGATTAATTACAAAGATATTATTTTAAATTTTATTAGTTTAATTTGACTAGTTCATGATAATTTTAAAACTTTTTAAAATTTAAGAATGAATTATAGTTTAATGTTAATAAATTATGCACAAGTCTCAATTCATGCTATGATATATGCTTCAATCAAAAGATAATTTTTAATGAATATCTTCAATTTATAACATGAGTTTATAAATTAAATTGCAAAGGTTTAACCGTTAGCAAAAAAATTATCATATATAGCAAAAACCAATAATTAAATGACACATGTGCTTTTATATTTTTATAAACTCAAAAACTTGAAAACATTATCTACGTTTATGCATAATATTTTTCAGAATAAAATTTTATTTCTTAAAAAAAATTAAAACTAAATATTTTTAATATACAGAATTCAAAAATATAATAGTGTAATATATCCATGTGTATATAAACATTACCATATTGAAAATAAATCAACAAAAATAAATGTGCATTGAAATTAATAATAATTCAAAATTTAATTTACTTTTCATATTGAGGTGATTTGATGATTATTACTATATAAACTAAATAATTAATTATTAATTATATTTAAAATGTAACAATCAATGATCGAATAACATGTGTATTTATGTATTTTGAGAGATTTAAAAAATTAAAAAATTTGTGTTGAGGGTTTCAAAGATCTCATAACGTTTTTGCTTATATTATATATATATATATTGTAGTTTTCCCCTTCTGATTTTTACTTTTAGGCCTCGTTTGGAAACATGCTAATTTAGTAACTTTTTAGCTATTTGGCTAAAATATGAGCTAAAAAAAATTAGTATGTTTGGGATGACTTTTTGACTTTTTACGAAAAGATGTGCAAAAAATAGAGAGAAAAGAGAATCTTTGACTTTTTGGTATGGATTGTTGGCTTTTGAGCTAATTTAGTAATTTTTAACTTTTTAACTAAAAATGAGGGTTCCCAAATGAGGCCTTAATTTTTATTTTTTTTTTGGTTGGTTGGTTGGGAGGGAATTTCTTGAACTAATAAATTTTTTTATTCTCAAAAAAAATTCCATTTTTTATTTTTCATTATGTTCTGGTTTAAAAGCAGAGTATTCATAATGATGATTTTGCAGATGGGATCTAATAGCGGGTCGAATTCCGGGTCGAAAACCAGAAGAAATTGAGCGGTTTTGGATTATGAAACACACCATGAAGGGTTTACCCCAAGAAGAAAATAGTCCAATTAAGAAAGAGCATTCATAAAAAAGTTTTTCCAGAAAATGGTTGTCAAAATTTATAATATTTTGTTAGTTGTATGATTGTGTTTAAGATTGCTATCTGAAGTGTATTAGAAACGAGCGACAAAAAATTTGAGGGATGAATTAGAATTTTCAATTTTATAATCTGAATTTAATTTCATTTTAGTCTCTATTATTTTAAATTCAATACTTTGATCCTTACCCTTCAAGTTTAGTTTTAATTTGATCATTCCATCCAAATTTCTTAATTCTTTCTTCATGTACAGGAAACTTATAAATGTTCTAAAAATGTTAATTTTAATTTTTAACTTGAACAGAATGAACAAATTGAAATTACACTTAAAGTATATGGACTAAATTATTCAATTTGAAACAATAAAATTAAAAGTCAAATTTGAGTCAAACTAATAAAAGTGAAATTTATCCAATTTAGAGAATATATATCTTGGCCATTGAAAGTATGTATTGAGTGTTCTTTCTTTACAGGAATTCTTGTTTTCTAAGCTCCTTCAATGTTTTGTCTCCAAGAAATATAAGGTGAATAAAATTTTTATCTTCTATCAATCAGATTCACATCCTCTCCATTACACCATCTAATGTTATAAAACGATTGACAAAAATCTATTTTGATCACATAGCTATCGACATCCGATTAACATGATTTTTTACAGACATATAGTACTCGACGAGTTTTATACATTGAAATGATTCAAATTATCAAAACGGGACCCGTAGTGAGTCTCCACGGACCCAACAACACGGTCCAATCCGATTAAAGACTAGACATAAGCCATTCCCAATAGAAATATTGTTAAAAGCATCTCAACAGTTAAGTTGGTGATGCATTAAAAAAATTCTTAATTCGTCAAAAATAGTTTGACTACAATGATTTGTGTACTTCCTTTTCACAATTAACCCAAGCTAACATGCTCATGAAAATGATATTATTTTACTATTGTCCAATTGATTTGTAATTTCCATCTAAAGTATGTAAATTTATGTGTACCTAACTAATCTACCTATTTATCTAGGCGCGTGGAATTTATCAAAAACTCTTGGGTTAATTACGCTAATAGTCTCTATAGTTTGGAACTTGTGTCACTTTGGTCTCTGACTTTTCAATTGTGACCCATTTGACCCTGAAATTTGAATCTTGTTCCAAATAAGGACAATTGAAAATATTATTAGATTTTTCAAGGATAAAATCGTCAATTTGTTAAAATATAAACTCATTTGACAAAAATAAATGTCAAAAAAATATTTTTAATTTTTTAAAAATTATTTTTATCCACCAATGATAAAATTATTTAAAATTAATAAAAATTACATGATTAATTTTTTAAAATTAATTTTAAATGATCATCATCCAAACGCATAATAAAAATTAATTTGGTAAAAAAAAAAAAATAAATGTCCAAAAGATTTATCAATTTTATATAATTTTATTTTTAGTAGGTAGAAATAATTTTTAAAAATTTAAAAATATTTGCTTGACATTTATTTTTGTCAAATTAGTTTACATTTTAACAAATTGACAATTTTACCCTTGAAAAATCTAATTATATATTCAATTATCCTTATTTGAAACAAGATTCAAAATTCAGGGTCAAATGTGTCACAATTGAAAAGTTAAGGATCAAAATGACACAAATACCAAAATATAGAGACTATTTGTGTAATTTACCCAAAAATCTTTCTATTGATTAAAGAAAGAAATTCATAAATGATTTCAGTTTTGAACATAAAAGCACCAGTTCATTACACTCTTACCTTTTCAATCATATTAATATCACTTTACCTATAAAATCGCACATTTAAACTCTTCAATCATAAAATAATCATACAAATACCCCCTCGTAAAGGGATAAAATAAAGCAATTTTTATAGTGAATGTGTCAATGTAGGATTGGGGGTCCCTGCTGTGGAGTATCCACAGCAGCCACGACTGTGGATGAAAACGTCATCGTTTTAATATTTTTTTTTTTAAATTAATCTGAGGGTTTATTAATTCTTCTCTCCCTATAACAAACAAAACAATGAACCTAGGGCCGCCGCCGTCTAATCCGTAAGCAAAGGCTCTCCATTGACATGGATTGAAAGGTTAGTTTTTATTTTTTATTTTTTTTATTTTCTATTGACATGGATTGAAAAGTTAGTTTTTATTTTTTATTTTTTTATTTTCTAAAAGTTAGTTTTTATTTTTTAACATTTTTGTCTTCTCTCAAACAGATTGAACAGTGTTCTTTATTTTTGCTTCACCGTTCTTCTGCTGGATTTACAGACCATTATTGTTCAACAAACTGGTATGTATATCTATATATATTATATGTATATATGTTTTGTATTTTGTTTTGTACAGTATGTTAGTGAGTTGAACAAGTATAATAGTTTGGTTTGTTTTTTGTGAATGGATTGAGAAACACAATTGTATATTATAAGAAAAAAATTTTTATTATGTAATTTGTTTTGTACATATTATGTATTTTTATATAAATATTATATAATTTTTTTAAGGAGTTACGATAATTTGTAATTCATAATTATTTTTTTTATAGCAATGTTATGTATTTTTGTGGAAATATTACACATTTTTATAACAATGTTATTTATTTTTGTAATAATGTTATGCATTTTGTGGTCTAAAAAAAGTTTCAATAAAAAAATTTATAATCTTACTATAAAATGCGAATTTAATTTTTTAATCATAAATTGTTATAACTCAATAAATGATGACATAACATTTGTAACAAAAATACAAAACATATATCATAAATTTATATAATAAGAGGGCATATGATTCACATCTTTAAGCGTATCTGCCAAAAGATTCTCTATGTTATATAATATACTAATTCTAATATAATTTTACAATTGTATATTATAATCTACTCAGATACAATAAATTTCCAATGTTACTGTACAAATTACACATCTTTTTTTTTCCCTCTCCCCTATCCTTTTAATTAATTTACATTATTAATTGATTTATTAGATTTCATTGAATTGTTTAATTACTCAGCATTTAAAATTAATTAATAACTTTTTTGCTCAGATTCTTGTTTCGTTTAATATATATATATATATATATTTTTCCCCACATTTGTTAGTGTTGAAATGGACACTACAAGAAAACATAGCAAAAAACACGGATTTTTAGCGACGCCGCGCCCCCCGTCGCAAAAAACGGTTTTTTGCGACGGTAACTGCACCTGTTGCAAATAATACCCTTTAGCGACGGTACTGACCCGTCGGTAATGAAACCAAGCGGAGGGGTCGGAAATGCGGAAGTATTAGCGACGGTAAATAAAACCGTCGCAAAAAATCTTTTTTTGGAGACGGCATATATCATTTGCGACGGAAATTTGCCGTCGCAAAAAAGGATTAATTCAAACGGCGCCGTTTTGCCTTCTATTTGCGACGGTCTACATCATACCGTCGCAAAAAGTCTAAAAAAAAAAAACCCTTCTTTTCCTCTTGGCTGCCGCTCGATCCTCCTCCCCAAATCCCTAACTTCACCCCCAAATTCCCCAAACGGCCTACGAGGAAGACATCGGTGGTGCGGCGGCGACGGCTCCAGCGACAAGAGTGGTGCTCCGGCGACGACGCTCTCTCCCTCTGCGTATGCTCTCTCTCTCTCTCTCTCTGTGTATATATATATAAATCTGTGTATATATATATATGCAATGTATATAAATCTATATATATATATATATATAAATCTGAAATCTGTCTATATATATATATATATAAATCTGTTTATCCGAAATCTATATATATAAATCTGTCTATATATATATATATATAAATCTGTTTATTAATAACATACTTTAATTAAGAACATACTTTAATTAATAAATCTGTCTATATATATGTATATAAATCTGAAATCTGTCTATATATAACAGATTTGTCTCATGGTTATTAATAAATCTGTCTATATATATGTATATATATATATATATATAAATCTGTTTATTTTTTAATTATTATCAACATTTATCAATTATTATCAATTATTATCAATTAGTGTTTTTAATTTTTTTAATTATTTTTATGGTTGTTTTCATTTATATCTCTTCAACTGTTATCATTTTTTTTTTCTATTTCATCCATAAATTATCAATTTTACCATTCAATCCTTCAAGTTTTTTATTTTTTTATTTTTTCCAAATCATATGCTCTAATTAGAAATAGTTTGTCAAAATCAGTAACAGTAGCAACCTAACATAATGTGAAAAATTTTAATCTTATAATTTAGACAACCACATCATCCGGCCAAACAACTATTTTCTTATTCATATTATATTAGAGCATCTCTATCAAAATAGTTATTTTTATTTTTTTAATTAAAACAGTGATTAAATCACTAAATTTCAACTCCATTGAACTAATAACTATCAAGTTAGCTATTTTAGTTTTCGTAGTTTTGGCTCAGTAAATGTAGTTAGTAGTTTCAGCTAGTCAAACATTAAAAATATATTATTTTTGGTATTTTTTAGTTACTTGTGTTGAGTTTACGAACTTAAGAACGAAATAAATTAAACTAATACTTTAATTGTTTAAATCGTCTCAAATTATATTGGTGTTTAAGAAGATTCAATTACAAATAAGATTCAATTACAAAATAAATCTTAAATTTTTAATTTAATTAATTTAAACCTTAAATAGGAATTTTAGACATTTCGTTAATTTGCCAAATAGGATGTCGAGTGAATATTTATGTGTAGGTATTATATTTAGAGTTACTTTGGTGAGATATTCTTGTGGATGTGTACAGATGATGGATAAGAGTTGGATTGATTTGCCAAATAGGATGTCGAGTGAATACATTAATGGGATTGATGAATTCCTTGTGTTTGCCTACACCAATAGGATTGAAGGTTTGATGATCAGTTGTCCGTGTAGGAAGTGTGAGAATCGATACTATTTTGTACGAGATGGTGTACGGGAGCATCTGATTTTGAATGGTTTTTTTAAAAAATACAAACATTGGATTAATCATGGGGAATCTTACATATCTCTGCATAGTAATCGAGAGAATGAAACATTAGCTAATTTAGACATTGGAGATGATATGATTGGAATGATACAAGGGGCTATGGGAAATCCACATGCCGGTACAAGTGTTGAGGGTGATGAACCACAGGGGCCTGATCCCCGTGCATCTGAACCCCAGCTCGGTCCAAATGCAGAGACTGCAAAGTATTTCAAACTTCTTCAAGATGCACAAAGTGAATTGTATCCGGGTTGTCAGAAGTTCACATCTTTGTCATTCATTGTTCGACTTCTACATTTGAAGGTGCTTAATCAGTGGACGGACAAGTCTGTTGACATGTTGCTTGAGTTATTGAATGAGGCGTTTCCGTTGGGTGTGAAACTCCCGGACTCATATTATAAAGCTCAAAAGGTCACAACAGATTTGGGCTTCACGTATGAGACGTGGGATGCATGTCCCAACAGTTGCATGTTGTTTCGAAACGAGGACGCCAATCTTGATAAATGTGTCATATGCAACAGTTCTAGATGGAAATCAAATGGTGATGGTGGTTCAAATGGTCCTAACACAGGTGGCAAACAAGTAGCTGCAAAACAGATGAGGTATTTTCCTTTAAAGTCAAGGTTGCAGAGGTTGTTTATGTCATCCAAGACGGCCAAGTTAATGAGATGGCATGCAGAGGAACGAACTGATGATGGTGTCTTCAGGCATCCTGCTGACTCCCTTGCATGGAAAGATTTTGACCGTCGGAATATTGACTTTAGTAATGATTGCCGAAGTGTAAGGCTTGGCTTAGCATCTGATGGTTTTAACCCATTCAGGACGATGAACATAGTTCATAGCACTTGGCCTGTTGTGCTCATTCCATACAACTTGCTGCCATGGATGTGCATGAAACAACCATTTCTAATTTTATCTGTGCTTATTGACGGCCCGAAAGGACCTGGTGACAAGATTGATGTTTATATGCAACCGTTGATTGAGGAGTTGAAAGAACTATGGAATGAGGGTGTGTCAACATTTGATGCATCAACAAATCAAATGTTTCAAATGCATGCAGCTTTACTGTGGACAATTAGTGATTTTCCTGCATACGCAAACTTGTCAGGATGGAGCACTAAAGGAGAATATGCATGTCCTTGTTGCAATAAGGAAACTACATCGTGTTGGTTGAAGCATAGTAGGAAACAATCATACTTGGGTCATCGCAGATTTTTACCTACTGGCCATAAATTCCGGAAGGATAAAGTATCATTTGATGGTAGTCGGGAAGTCAGACTCAAACCAAAATTGTTGTCTGGAACTGAGATGTTGCTACAATTAGAATCTGAGGGTATTTTAACCCAATACAATAGGGATGACCTTAAGGAGAGGCATAAGAGACAGGTAGAGAAGGAGAAAGCTGGACATCGCACCCATAGTTGGAAGAAAAAGAGTATCTTTTATGAATTGCCATATTGGGAGCACAATCTAATAAGACACAACCTCGATGTGATGCATATAGAGAAGAATGTTTGTGACAATGTGTTGTGGACAATATTAGGGGTTGCAGGAAAATCGAAGGATGGTGTTAATGCTCGGCGTGATTTACAAGATATGAATATTAGAAAACCCCTACATTTGCAGTTAAGAGGGTCGAATAAAGCCTATTTACCACCAGCACAATTCACGATGACCAAGGATGAGAAAGATTTGTTCTTGAAAGTGTTGAAGGAAGTAAGAGTTCCCGACGGGTATTCATCCAATATATCACGTCGTGTGCGCTTACATGATAGAAGCATTGGGGGTCTTAAGAGCCACGATAGTCATATTCTGATGCAACAACTTATTCCATTGGCTATTCGCAGATCGTTACCGAAGAATGTAATTGAACCCTTGATTGAATTGAGCAATTTCTTTAGACAATTGTGTTCGAAAGTGAATCGTGCGACGGATTTGCAATATATTAAAGATCGTATCGCTGTAACACTTTGTCATCTAGAGAAAATATTTCCTCCGAGTTTTTTTGATATAATGGAGCACTTGCCTATACATCTAGCTGATGAAGCGTTATTGGGTGGAGCGATTCAGTTTCGATGGATGTATCCAATTGAGAGGTATCTTCTTACTTTGAAGCAATACGTGCGTAATAGAGCTCGTCCTGAAGGATCAATTGCTAAAGGATATCTTATGGAAGAATGCATGAATTTTTGTGCACAATATCTCAGTGATGTGGAAACCAAATCTAGTCGACCCGTGAGGAACTATAGTGGTGCTGATAATTTGGGTCATGCTACTGGTGAAAACACAAGCTTTTATCTTGATAATACTTCTTGGGTACAAGCTCATCGGTACATCTTATGCAATACAAGCGCGGTTCAACCATTCATAAAGTAGGTTAAGTCACTCACTCAATATTTTATTATGTTTATTGAATTTTCAACTAAAATTTTTGTATGGCTAAAATTTCAATCTACACAGCAAACACCTTGAAGTACTTAAGCTCAAAATGCCTCGTGTCGACGATCATCAACTTCGGCGTGAACATTTTGAAACTTTTCACATTTGGTTCAAGGAACATGTATGTATTTAACTCTATAGATTCTAGTTACTTAAGTCGATCTACATTTTAAATTTTACATTTCGTGTTAAATAGGTCCAAACTTTGCGAAGGACTACTGATGTCATACTTTCTGAAGAGCTTATTCTATTGGCAAATGGTCCTCATAACCTGGCAAGGAGGTTCAACGGGTATATACTGAATGGGTTTCGGTATCGAGTAAAGGCCATGGATGATCGTCGAGCCACACAAAATTGTGGTGTAGCTTTGAAGGCAGATACCATAAGTTATGCTAGTCGAAAAGACAAGAATCCTCGTCTGGGGTCTGTGTACTATTATGGACAATTGACAGATATTGTTGAGATTCGATATTCCAATGAGAAGAAACATGTGTTGTTTAAGTGTGATTGGATTGACAACATTCACGGAAAGAAAGAAGATGTCTTCAATTTCACGTTGGTGAACTTCAATCATTTGTTGTACCGAGATGATCGAATTACCAATGAACCTTTCATCTTGGCGTCCCAAGCAGAGCAAGTTTGGTATGTTGCAGACCCGTTACAACCAGACTAGCAAGTCGTGTTGAAGATGTCTCAAAGAGGTTTATTTGATATGAGTTCAACTGATCCACAAATCGAGCCATACATGAGCCAACAATTGGAAGAAAATATAATGCTTCGTGATGAAGAAGTTGGTTGGGTGAGGGAAGCCGCAGAAGGGGAAACAGTTGATGTTCAAATAGGCTGATATGTAATCAACATTAGTAATTCAATTAAGGCCAAGGTTGTAGTTAATCATCAATTTCTTAATTTACTTTGTCTTTGTAATTGTATTAGTTCAAATCATGTCATATTATAGTTGATGACAAACCATTGTCTATGTTTCTAATGTCAATTAATGTTATATTGCTTGAAGATTATTATGGGAAGGAAGAGGAAGCCTGATCATCCCCGGCGCATGATGTCTGATGTGCTACATAACAGGACATCAGTAGCACCACCATTAGAGGAGGCATCACATCGGCCAGCATCGGAGGGGCCATTAGTGCCACCAGTATCTGAGGGGCCATTACCACCGTATCGACCACCATCAGTGGCACCACAGCAGCTACCATGTACTCGGCCTCCACGCCTACCATCGGTGCGTCCACCATCAATGGCACCACAGCAGCTATCATCATCAGCTTATGAGCCATCCGCAGGTATTTAAATTTGCTTTGAGTTGCATGAAAATTATTTACACATACATTTATTTATGCTCATTATATATAACTTGTTTATTCTCATTGTATTTTGTAGACCCTTCGACTTCTTCACAGCCCACATCAGGTTTATTTGATATGATTTGTATTCACATTATTTAAATTTGCATTCGGTTGTTACCATTGCATATTGTTTATTATTATTGTATATCGCAGGTCATGTTAGTTCTTCATCGACCTCGACTAGGCGTGGTAGAGGATGTGCCAAGGGCATTAAAGAGTGGGGTACTGGTAAAAAGCTGCACATACAATTTGATGGAAATTACTGCCCAATAGGGGATAACGTGGCCAAGTTAACTACTCAACTTGGCATTATTGTCCGGAATGGTAACATTGTTCCTCTTACTTTTGTTGACTGGAACAGTGTGCCTGATGATATTGTTGATGCTATCTGGAAGGATGTGAAGGTAAAAGTATATTTTTGTCCACAAATTCGAATTCCAAATTTGTGTTATACTTAGCCTTAAACTTTGTGTTTTATAGGACAATTTGAATATATGTCCAGAGGAGTACAAGCCAATCTGCATGAAAAACTGCAACAGCATATGGAAGGATCACAAGAACAAGCTTAAGGCTAAGTATTTCAAGCCTAGAAGCTCTGATCCTAATCTGAAGGATGATGCTCCTATGAACGTTGTGCCAAGCCAATGGGAACAACTTGTAGAGTATTGGCGTACTTCCGATGCTGAGGTATACAATTACGTTATATTTATGATATGTAAACATACAAATCATATTTACATACTTACATTTGTTGAACTTGTTATAGAAAATTGCAAGTAGGAACGCTAAAAATCGGCGAGCTCACGGCATAGCTCATACCACAGGGCGTACTACTTTCTCTCAGATACGGCATGAGGTTTACATTTTATTGTTTTATTTTTCTATATAAATAAACATTGTATATTTGCAAATTATTTGGATTCTAATTTTCATATTTCTAAAAAAAAATTTAGATGACCAGTAAGGGGGAGTCTACTGATAAGATGAATGTTTGGCTTATGACACGTAGAGTAGATGACCCAGAGGTTATCCAGACCTTGGTAGTTTCCAAACACCTTTGATTGTATTTAAAGTTTATTTTTTGTGTGTCAACCATCTTAATTTCGCGTATACTTGTGTGTCTTATTTAATACAGGATGAGTTTAATCGTCAACTCTCTATGCTACCTGAGGATGGTCGGACTTTGGAGGCTAGGAATGCCATTTTCCATGAGTTGATAGGTCATGACAGACATGGATATTGTCGCACATACGGGAGAATCGTGCCTCGGAGAGTGGTGTATAAGGATGGTGCTGGGCCATCACAGTCAACACCCCATCCATCGACTATTGATCAGATCACGCAGCAGGTTCGTGCTGAGCTAAGGGATGAGTTGAGGGAGGAGCTGCGAGCAGAGTTCTCTACACATTTGCAGCAGATGAGAGCTGAGATGATGGCCCTTGTGTCACAGGGGGCGAGTGTGGATCCCAACAGACAGGTTCCATATAAACATCACAATTGTTTGATAGTTCAATTTTCACTCAAGATTATGTATGAAATTCGAATATGATTAACACATTATGCACTGACTAACATAGGTTCCTGATGCATCGAGTGGCCACCGGGCATTTAGGGAATTTGCAGAAGACGAGAATCCATATACACCACCACCAGAAGATCAGGTATAAAATTTATCTTTGCATTCTAAGCTAAAATACATCTTTGCGTTCTTTACTTGAATTCGAGGCGTTAACGCCCCAAAATCAGCAAACGGCGTCGGTTTAGGACAAAACTTGGCAAACACGACCGCCTAGGCACGAGAGACTTGTGGGAGAAGACGGGGCTCGAATCGGGTTCCCGGTTTGGGAGTTAGAGTCGGATTTCACTTTAGGCAAACTACTTCGTTAAGAAACTTGAATTCGAGGCGTTAACGCCTCAAAATCACCAAACGGCGTCGGTTTAGCACGAAACTTGGCACACACGACCGCCTAGGCACGAGAGACTTGTGGGAGAAGATGGGGCTCGAATCGGGTTCTCGGTTTGGGAGTTAGAGCCGGATTTCACTTTAGGCAAACTACTTCTTTAAGAAACTTGAATTCGAGGCGTTAACGCCCCAAAATCACCAAACGACGTCGGTTTAGCACGAAACTTGGCACACACGACCGCCTAGGCACGAGAGACTTGTGGGAGAAGACGGGGCTCGAATCGGGTTCCCGATTTGGGAGTTAGAGCCGGATTTCACTTTAGGCAAACTACTTCTTTCAGAAACTTGAATTCGAGGCGTTAACGCCCCAAAATCACCAAACGGCGTCGGTTTAGCACGAAACTTGGCACACATGACCGCCTAGGCACGAGAGACTTGTGGGAGAAGACGGGGCTCGAATCGGGTTCCCGGTTTGGGAGTTAGAGCCGGATTTCACTTTAGGCAAACTACTTCTTTAAGAAACTTGAATTCGAGGCGTTAACGCCCCAAAATCACCAAACGACGTCGGTTTAGCACGAAACATGGCACACACGACCGCCTAGGCACGAGAGACTTGTGGGAGAAGACGGGGCTCGAATCGGATTCCCGGTTTGGGAGTTAGAGTCGGATTTCACTTTAGGCAAACTACTTCGTTAAGAAACTTGAATTCGAGGCGTTAACGCCCCAAAATCACCAAACGGCGTCGGTTTAGCACGAAACTTGGCACACACGACCGCCTAGGCACGAGAGACTTGTGGGAGAAGACGGGGCTCGAATCGGGTTCCCGGTTTGGGAGTTAGAGTCGGATTTCACTTTAGGCAAACTACTTCTTTAAGAAACTTGAATTCGAGGCGTTAATGCCCCAAAATCACCAAACGGCGTCGGTTTAGCACGAAACATGGCACACACGACCGCCTAGGCACGAGAGACTTGTGGGAGAAGACGGGGCTCGAATCGGGTTCCCGGTTTGGGAGTTAGAGTCGGATTTCACTTTAGGCAAACTACTTCTTTAAGAAACTTGAATTCGAGGCGTTAACGCCCCAAAATCACCAAACGGCGTCGGTTTAGCACGAAACTTGGCACACACGACCGCCTAGGCACGAGAGACTTGTGGGAGAAGACGGGGCTCGAATCGGGTTCCCGGTTTGGGAGTTAGAGTCGGATTTCACTTTAGGCAAACTACTTCTTTAAGAAACTTGAATTCGAGGCGTTAACGCCCCAAAATCACCAAACGGCGTCGGTTTAGCACGAAACTTGGCACACACGACTGCCTAGGCACGAGAGACTTGTGGGAGAAGACGGGGCTCGAATCGGGTTCCCGGTTTGGGAGTTAGAGTCGGATTTCACTGTAGGCAAACTACTTCTTTAAGAAACTTGAATTCGAGGCGTTAACGCCCCAAAATCACCAAACGGCGTCGGTTTAGCACGAAACTTGGTACACACGACCGCCTAGGCACGAGAGACTTGTGGGAGAAGACGGGGCTCGAATCGGGTTCCCGGTTTGGGAGTTAGAGTCGGATTTCACTTTAGGCAAACTACTTCGTTAAGAAACTTGAATTCGAGGCGTTAACGCCCCAAAATCACCAAACGGCGTCGGTTTAGCACGAAACTTGGCACACACGACCGCCTAGGCACGAGAGACTTGTGGGAGAAGACGGGGCTCGAATCGGGTTCCCGGTTTGGGAGTTAGAGTCGGATTTCACTTTAGGCAAACTACTTCGTTAAGAAACTTGAATTCGAGGCGTTAACGCCCCAAAATCACCAAACGGCGTCGGTTTAGCACGAAACTTGGCACACACGACCGCCTAGGCACGAGAGACTTGTGGGAGAAGACGGGGCTCGAATCGGGTTCCCGGTTTGGGAGTTAGAGCCGGATTTCACTTTAGTTACTTCCTTAAGAAACTTGAATTTGAGGAGTTAACGCCCCAAAATCACCAAACGGCGTCGGTTTAGCACGAAACTTGGCACATACGACCGCCTAGGCACGAGAGACTTGTGGGAGAAGACGGGGCTCGAATCGGGTTCCCGGTTTGGGAGTTAGAGCCGGATTTCACTTTAGGCAAACTACTTCTTTAAGAAACTTGAATTCGAGGCGTTAACGCCCCAAAATCACCAAACGGAGTCGGTTTAGCACGAAACTTGGCACACACGACCGCCTAGGCACGAGAGACTTGTGGGAGAAGACGGGGCTCGAATCGGGTTCCCGGTTTGGGAGTTAGAGTCGGATTTCACTTTAGGCAAACTACTTCGTTAAGAAACTTGAATTCGAGGCGTTAACGCCCCAAAATCACCAAACGGCGTCGGTTTAGCACGAAACTTGGCACACACGACCGCCTAGGCACGAGAGACTTGTGGGAGAAGACGGGGCTTGAATCGGGTTCCCGGTTTGGGAGTTAGAGTCGGATTTCACTTTAGGCAAACTACTTCGTTAAGAAACTTGAATTCGAGGCGTTAACGCCCCAAAATCACCAAACGGCGTCGGTTTAGCACAAAACTTGGCACACACGACCGCCTAGGCACGAGAGACTTGTGGGAGAAGACGGGGCTCGAATCGGGTTCCCGGTTTGGGAGTTAGAGTCGGATTTCACTTTAGGCAAACTACTTCTTTAAGAAACTTGAATTCGAGGCGTTAACGCCCCAAAATCACCAAACGGTGTCGGTTTAGCACGAAACTTGGCACACACGACCGCCTAGGCACGAGAGACTTGTGGGAGAAGACGGGGCTCGAATCGGGTTCCCGGTTTGGGAGTTAGAGTCGGATTTCACTTTAGGCAAACTACTTCTTTAAGAAACTTGAATTCGAGGCGTTAACGCCCCAAAATCACCAAACGGCGTCGGTTTAGCACGAAACTTGGCACACACGTCCGCCGAGGCACGAGAGACTTGTGGGAGAAGACGGGGCTCGAATCGGGTTCCCGGTTTGGGAGTTAGAGCCAGATTTCGGTCCAGTCAAAATTATTTACTAAACTATCTTTCTAATTATATAGTAGTTCATTTTTTTTTATATTTTTCTATAATTAAAATATTAACACATTATATGGTTTTTAATTATTTTTATCTTGTTTTTTTTCAGATATTTCCTGAGTAGCAGTTGGCTTTTTCTGGAATGCGGGCGTATCAAGATTATGACTAATTTTTGTTTTTGTAACCCACGAACGAATGAAGACGAAAACTTTTGATTTTGATTTTGATTTTGATTTATGTTATTTAAATTTGGGAGCAACATTATGTATGTATTATGCGACGTTATGTAGTGGCATAATTTTTATTGTTCTGAATTTTTATTTATGTATTGCTATGAATTGAACAATATTATTAATTTTCATTATTTGTCAATTTTTGTTTATGTACGTATTTATATTATTCTGTAATTTTTCAATTTTTTATACTTATTTTTTATCTAATACAGGTTATTTTAATTTTTTAATAATTGATCAGCAGGGTTTTTTTTATTTTTTTTTATTTTTTGAGACGGGAGAAGAACCCGTCGCAAAAACCATTAATAGGCTTTTGCGACGGTACCAACACAGTCGCAAAAGCTGTCTTATTGAATGTACAGGACACCTTTAGCGACGGTAAACCGTGCCGTCTCCAATACTTATAAGATGCCAGAGCCTTTAACGACGGTAAAGTTCCCGTCTCAAAAACTCACTTTTAGCGACGGGAATTACGTGCCGTCGCGAAAAGTGATTTTTCCCCCATTATTTGCGACGGGAAAAATACCGTCGCAAAAAACCTGGCTTACCGTCGCAGAAACTAATGGCGACGGTACTTACCGTCGCGAAAGGTCTTTTGCAACCCCGTCTGTCGCGACCCCCCCTTACCGTCGCAAAAAGCCACATTACCGTCGCAAAAGACATTAGCGACGGCTTTCGGGGCATTTGCGACGGCCGTTTACCATCGCAAAAAACAAATTTTTTTGTAGTGGGAGGATAGTATAATGGATGATGGTGGACTTGAGGGATGTATCGAAGAAATGGGAGAGTTGGCCAAGGATAAATCACCATATCTTGGTATGGAGTTTCCATCAGAAGAAGCTGCATATGAGTTTTATAATGAATATGGAAGAATTGTGGGGTTTAGTATTAGAAGAGATTATTGTAACAAAAGCCAGAAAGATGGTGTTATGACTAGTAGAAAGTTTGTTTGTTGTAAGAAGGGAGAGAGGGAAAAAGATAAACGGTACACGATGATAAAAAAATCCTCGAAGTGAGACAAGAACAAATTGTAAAGCATTTATGCATATATCTTTTAAGCGGGATTTGTCAAAGTGGATTGTGTCGAAGTTTGATAGCAACTACAACCACCCTTTGCATCTTCCTCAATGTACTCATTTGATGCCATATCAGAGAAAGGTATGTGATGCTCAGGGTATAAATATTGACATAGCTGATGAGAGTGGAATATCTCTTAAGGCTTCACATGATCTTATTAGTGCTATAGCAGGAGGGGAGGAATTTGTAGGGTTCACGCGAGAGGATCAGAAAACCTACTTACGTGCAAAAAGACAGCGAAACTTGCAGTATGGTGAAGCGGGGAGTTTGTTAAGATATTTCCAGCAGTAAGTGGCAGAAAATCCATATTTTTACTATGCCATTCAGTTGGATGTAGATGAGATGATTACTAATATTTTTTGGGCTGATCATCAGATGATAACAGATTATGGGCTTTTCGGTGATGCGGTGTCATTTGACACAACTTTTCGAACAAATAAGGAGTACCGTCCACTTGCTTTATTTTGTGGCTTTAACCACTTTAGAATGACAGTGATTTTTGGTGCAGCATTATTATATGATGAAACTGCAGAGTCATTTGAATGGTTATTTGAAACATTTTTGGATGCAATGTCAAGAAAAAAACCTGTTAGTTTTTTCACAGATCAAGATCAAGCAATGGCTAAGGCAATTTCACAAATCATGCCTGAGGTTTTTCATGGGTTGTGCACTTTTCACCTAATGCAAAATGCTTTGAAGCATTTAGGTTACTTGTTCAAGAGTGGTTCAAAATTTAGTAGCGATTTAAAAGCTTGCATTTATGACTACGAGAATGAGCATGAATTAATTGAAGCTTGGAATTCTTTGATTGATAAATACAACTTGCAAGAGAATGAGTGGATGAAAAGAACTTGGAGAAAAAGAGATCAGTGGGCGCATGTGTATATGAAGTGGGTATTTACTGGAGGAATGCGAAGCACACAACTTAGTGAAAGTCTAAATGGAACATTAAGGGGATATTTGAAGAGTGATCATAACATTGTTCAATTCTTTACTCACTTCAATCGGATTGTTGTAGATAAGTGGTATGAGGAAATTTCCGCAATATATGATTCTAAACAAAAGTTGCCAAGAATGAAATTGAAAAAGTCTCCCATTTTAATCCAAGTTGCGAGTTTGTACACCCCTCCTATCTTTGATTTATTTCATTGTGAGTTGGATACGTCCCTTTGTTGTCAAGTGAAGCAATTCCATGAGTTAGAAGGAGAAGTTAAGTGTGTGATTGGCTTGTATGGTAATGGTAAAGAGTATATTGTGGAGGGTAGGATGGAAGTTATTGGGCTAAGAGGAGAAAAAAGTTGTCAAGAAATACATTGTACTTGTAAGAAATTTGAGAACTTTGGAATTTTATGTAGTCATGCAATCAAAGCACTTGATAGAATGGATGTTATGAAAATTCCCGAAAGGTATATATTAGGCCGATGGAGATTGGATGCAAAAGATTGTGAAGTTGAAGAGAAAAATGTTGTAGTGGATGAGGATGATCCGAAGTTGTTAATATTAGCACGTTATAGAGATCTTTGTCCAAGAATGGTGAAACTAGCAACTCAAGCATCTATGCACAAACCTGCCTATCAATTGGTTGATGAAGGAATTAAGGAATTGTGTGTAAAAGTAAATAATATGATGAAGGGAGTTGGAAGTTTTGGTACTAATGAATTAGATGTGGACGACCCCAACATTACACAAGTTAAGGGCATAAGGAAGAAAGATGTTGGACACAAAGGGAGGGGTAGATTAAAACCTTGGCATGAGATGATGAATAAGAAGACAAAAGTTATTTCACAACCCACCCGCCTTAGTAAGGTATTACCTACGTACTTTTGAAATTTCAAATGACATGCATTTATTTTTATAAATTATGTAAAGTATTGCTAACTTTTTGAATTTCTTTAGACTATTGGTCAATCAAGCAACACTACAAATGTTCAAAATTCATCCTCAAGCCAACAACAGGTTAGCTATTGTTTTATGTTATTTATTTATTATTATTATTTTTTTTTTTATAAATTGTGTAATGTATTGATAAATTTAACAACTTATGTAGATTATTGGTCAATCAAGCAATATTACAAATGTTCAAAATTCATCTTTAAGTCAACCACAGGTTAGCTCTTGTTTTATGTTATTTTGTTTATTTTTTAGACTACATTGTATTAGTGTATTTACTTTTCGTGGTGTTTTATGGAGTAGGATGGTGGGAGTTTCTATTGGCCACAATTGATAACTTATGGGTATAATCTTCTCACACATGATACTAATTCATACTCACCAAGGTATCTACAATCACAACCTTTGTCTTTCCAAGCATCACATAGTCTACAAAGTTCTCAAGTAAGTAATATATATATATATATATATATATATGTTTGTAATGTAATTTAGTCCATAAAATTTATTCTAATGAATTTTCTTTCTTTTTTTTATATAGGGAATATCACTTAATCTAGTGGGGCGCAATCCAAAGGAGACCGAATTTAGAAATGAGAGTTCTTTTGATTTTTCTATTTATTCCCAACCGCCTCCAAAAAATTGACATGGGGATCCACTTTGTAGTTTTTGTTTTAAGGATTCAAATTGAAGGTTTTTAGAATTTTGTTTGGATAATTTAGAACGGTTGAGACAGATTTTGGAATATTTGGTACGAGATTTTGAAGTTTAAATGTCTCAGAATTTTGTTTTATTTTTTTTATATAGATGTTGGATGTGAATTGAATATATTTTGGCCTTAAGTTGGTTTTTTTTTTTTTTGAAGTTACATTTTTTTTGCTTATGGTTTGATAAATTGATTTGTTCAAATACAATTTTTTTCCCCTTTTAATTTCACTTTTGATGCATTTAAGTCAGTTTTGAAAAAGTCAAAACATGTATGGTTTGTTTGATTTTAATTTTAAAATTAATCTTTTTAAAAAAATATAATTTGGTTTCATAAATTGATTTGTTCCATGAATTATTTTTATTTTATTATATTTTCTATTTATAAAATAAATTTTTTTTAACACAAACTCACCCCCTTCAACTTTACAGGACCGTGGGACCCAGAAGATGGCTCCGTCCCTGTTGGGTTTATTGTTTTGTTTTGTTATAGTGAAAGAATTAATGAAGAATTAACAAACCCTCAGATTAATTAAAAAAAAAAAACATTAAAACGGTGGCGTTTTCATCCACAGCCGTGACTGCTGTGGATACTCCACAGCAGGGACCCCCAACCCGTTAATGTAGGGTTTTAAAGTTAAAAGTGGAAGTGTAAATACTATTTAATAATGGTTGAGTGGTAAAACGCAATTAATTCTAAAATATGACTAAAAATTTAGTGTTTTTATAATTGAATAGGATAATATTTTTTCCAAGTTCAAATATGAATTCGAGATAATTATTCAGGCTCATGAAACCTATTCTAAGTCTCATTTTGATGATTCAAGTTGTTAATTTTGTAAGATTCTTCGTATATATCATCTATAAAAAATATTAAGTCAATTTCATAGTCATATAATATTTTTATTTTTTCACATTTGTCTATGAATATATATATATATATATATATATATATATATATATATTTGAAATTAGACCATCTATTTATTTTTAATTTTTTAGAATTCAATTTTATCAAATAGTTACCTATGGGGACATATTTTGTGAATGACAACACGTGGCCAAGGTAGCACTAGAGTGTCAGCCGAGGTGCTACGTGTCTTGGTCATGTTGCCGAGGTGATCTCGACTAAGCCGAGGTAATCTGCGGAGATACCGGAATTTGAGATGAGCGGATAAGGGTGTAGACACCCCACTTTTGACTGCCCGCGAGGCTTGAACGCTCGGTTCGATGCACTCAATGATGAAAGTTGAATTGTAAATTCGCAGTGATTCAGAATCAATCAGGTTCCCGAAATAACCTCAAATCTTCGACATTTGCCTTGTTTTGAACCTTTGAGTCTCATTTTTAGACCTTTCCCTCCATGAGTTGAGTTTGAACCAAAAAAACAGAGGAGGCCATCAAAGCCCGGCCGTGCATTGGTGATGCCCAGCTGTGGCTATGAATGGCCAGTCAGCCTTCGTGGTATTAAACACTGTTTTGGGCGGGAGGCCGCTAGCTGTCTATTTTTGAAGATATTTTCCACCTCCTGAGCTCAAATTCTATAAAAGGAAAGCTCTGGGATTGTTTTGAGGGTTGGACAAAAAATCTAGAAGAGATATATACACATAGAGAGCCTTCCCTTCTCCTTTTTCCTTAGCAAACAAGCTTTGAGCTAACCTAGCTTGTTTATCTCCACCATACACAACCTGGTTTTACCACCCTAGAGCCTTGGTTGATCTTGAGGAAGTATAATCCAAACTAGAGAGTGCATAGGAATTAAGTTTGAAGCTCCAAGAACAAGTTTGCTTCTTGAAAAGAATAAGCTTGTATCCTTCTCTCTTGCTTTCATTTCTATCATCTACTTCATTTTTCTTGTTGTGTTGTTTGGTTTTGAACTTGTTCGAAGTGTTGGAGTTAGGTTTGGAGAGTTACCAAAAGGGTAGAAAAAGCTTGCTCTCTCTATACCTTTATCCATAACTCAAACTTTTTCCTTTTCACTCTTACTCTTTAGTTTTCAAACTAATTTTCAGAGGCTTGAAAAGACTAAAATCCATGTTTTGAAGCTTCAAAAATGGAGGGGTTAGCCACCCCTCTTTACCTTTGTTCACTAGCTTTGATTCTCTTCTTCATTGTTAAGCTTTTAATATGTTATTGGCCACTGTTTTTACCCTTTTAGGGGCTGTTTTGGTGATTCCAGGGTCCTTAAAATTATCTCATGCTTTGGTTCATGTGTTGTCTCACAAGTTGACCTACATGATTTGTTGTAATGTTTTCTTTGCTTTGTTTCCTTGTTAAGTGTCTCACTCTAACCAAGCAACCAATCATCTATCACTTGTATTTGAGAATAACTTTAACCGATCGAGGTTGCTCAAAATATATAAGAATGGCCTACACTTAATGGCTTAATCTTTTAGGAGATTCATTGTCAACGTTGTAGCCTTTCTCTCATGTTTTAGAGAAATCTTTCGTTAGACATTATTTCTTGATTAGAGGACTTAACTTCACCATGGACAAAATGGGCTAATGAATGGATATGACTAAAGCAAATTGGCTTAAAATTTGGTTCAACACACTTAAAGAAAAATAGCTTGAATAACTTAAACTTGGCCAGACATTATGCCAAGCTTCTTGTGTCAAGTGCCATCATGCATCAATCCATGACGTTTTGATGTTCTTGAAGCGTTGCAACCTTCCTTTTTGAGTTCATACTATGACAAGAGAGAGGGGTGGTCTTGCATTACATTTATTAATTTTGTCCAAAATCATGTCTTAAAGCACCAAGCAATCAATTTCTCATTGATGTCTTTAGAAATGATTCCACTCTTCTATTGAGATCTTCCTATGATAGAGAAGGGAGGAAGGGCAAAAAGAGCTTGAAAATGCTCTATTTGCCCTGTTTCACCTTAGAGCATAGAACAGAACTGTACACAAAATCAATGCACGACCGGCCCTCTGTAGGCCTGGCCGGGCTTCAGTGATGCACGGCCGGTCCTTGGTGTTTGGTCAGCAAAGTAATTCTACAGAAACAGAGGCAATAGCTGAAAGTGGAACAGAGGCAATTTGGATAGACAGAGTATCTTTCAAGTGATGTGTATGCACTCTCCATTCATCTTCGTTGGTGCTCATGTCAAATGCGCTTGATCGTTTATTGGCTTCATTAGCATAAATTAATTGTGTTGTAACATTTAATTAGTCTAATTAGTTGTACCTAATTATTTGGAGTTGTAATATTTAATTAGCTTAGTCTAATTAATTTCTTTTAATTAATTAGCTTAGATAGTTAATTAATTATTCATTTCAAGTGTTGTAATAACTAGTTAATTAGTTTAGCTATTTATTCAAGTTTTGTAATAATTAGCTTAGCTTAACTAGCGTAGCTAGTTAGCTTATTTATTCGGACCCTCCTTCGTGAGGGCATAATGTTGTAAGAAATGTGCTTGCTTGTGTGTATGTTTTCCAACCCCACGTCTTTCTCCCTTTTATTTAATCGTTTTCGATGGTTAGATTAGGGACATTTTCAATTAGCATACCTTATGCTCGCATGTTTGCATTCATTCATTTGTCTTGTATGCACCAAGGCTCGGTGCATCATTCAAATTGCATTGTAATTTCAATACTTATTTGAATACGTGTTTCAAAGCATGCTATTAAAGTGTTGCAAATACCATGATTAGATAACCGAGCCCATTAAATTGCATATTGCATGTGTTGCATTAGACATCTTGTATAGTTAGGATCATACATCGTTCTAACTAGTTTTTGTTTTGGTTTGGAGTATTCGGTGAGTTTTATGCTTTAGCATACTTGCATAAGTGTGATTGCCATATTGCCATGTTTTGTATGCTTGCCATGGGGTTATGTACTTAAATTCTAAACTGTATGAATACCAGTGGATGAAGGCTTATTGTTTGAATTGGAACAATTCAACGAATGTGAGTTTTAAGCCCACTTTGTTGTGGCAAATCATGTTTTAAGCCCACTATGTTTGGTGGCAAATCCATATCTTTTAAGCCCACTTGAGAGTAGAAAATTCAAACCATTTTCACAAACAAACATGACTTGAAATGTTCCAACTCTTGCGATATAGTCTATACTTGTTTGTGCGCATCACATAATAAAGCTAGTTTAATAATCGGAACAAGAGCACATAATGTTTATAAAAATGCATATCATGATTAGTAGAGGCCGATCTTTGATCGGGTGAGCGGGGGTGCTCAATTCATGACCTTCCCCCCTCGTACCCAAGTTCCCGAGCCGAGGCAACTTGGGTGATGACGGATACGTGGTCTGTGGCACGAGTTAAGGCTTTTTAAATTTCTCCAAAAAATAAAATATTTAGGTGGCGACTCTGTAATCTGGCAAAGCAGTCCAGTTTTGGCATTGTTTGATTTAAAATCGATTTTTCAAAAGATTTGCCAGATTTGGACTCTTTGGTGATTATCAGTTTCACATTGCACATTGTGAGATTAGATTCAGAACCATAGGTAGAGTCTGAACTGTGAGGCCATCTTTTCAAAACCTTTTCGAAAGGCAGGGGCGCGGAAAAAGGCGAGTCCAGAAAGGGACTAGAGTCTTAGAATAGGCGAGGACCTCAGTCTGGATACAGGAAAGCTCTTAGGGAGTTTATTTCTATCTAGTTGGGAGTCCAGGAAGAGCATTGAACCAGAGTCCATTGAAGCTCGGCTTCTACAGCGATCAGGTTAGCGTTGGCTATAAAAGTAAGGCATCCTCGTGGGTTTAAGGTACGCTTTTTGTATTCTGGCTTGTGAGTTAAGCACTATTTGTTACTGACTTGATCGTCGGAGTGCCCCCGGGTGGACGAATCACCGCAGCAATCTTATCTTTCTGTGACAGGTTGTTCGGGCGTGATCTATTTTGCCTGTGCTCTCTTGCTGAGTTCCTGTTTGACAGTGTGGTCGGAAATCAGCACCTACAATTTGGCGCCATCTGTGGGAACGTAAGAAAAATAGATAGCCAACGACAGACATAAAGAAAAGAATAAGGGCAACATCCCTAGTGGGAGTGGTTAAAACGTCGATCCTAACGTTGAGGAGGATAACTATAATAAAGAACCTTGGGATAAGAACCCCGGGGAAAAAGACCTCGTCCAAAAGGAAGACGTACCGAAGAAAGCATGTCAAGGCGGGTATTATAACGAAAGTGACCTCCAAGTATGGAAAAATAGATGCCTAAAGAGGGACGGCGAGATAAAGGGAATGGCAAACAAATTGGCAGACCTACAATCAGTTGTCAATTTCATGATGTAGAAAAACGTCATGCAGCCACCGTTTCCATTGAAGGACACGCCGATTCCAGCGGCCAAGAACAATGCCTAGAAAAGGAGACATAAAGCAATTCCTGTAATCCCTCAGCATGACAAGGCAAAAGAGCATTCGCATCGGCCTTCACTTGAGGTCGGACAAGGAGAATCGATGAGAGGAGAGTTTTATAAGACACCTTGTGCTAAGGAGACCTACGTCAAGGAACAACGGCATGTTCAGGGGAAGAAGCTTTATTTCAACACTATGAATGAAGGGAGGTCCAAGAGGACTCACAACGACACCGGGAGTAGCGTACCAAAAAGGCTAAAATCCGTTGACAGCCGAGCTCCTGGATGGACTAAGAAGGATTTGAGGGACTACCTCTAGAGGAAGCGACAAGATGCTGAGGTCACGTCTCCGGTAAAGCCGAGAACTTCGTTCTGAGTGGAATTGAACAAGTTTGAGGCTTCGAAAAGGTTCCACATGCCCAGATTCTAGATATACGACGGTAAGTCCGATCCTAACTTTCACGTCGGCTTATGTTTGAACTCAATGGCACTGTATACAGGGAACGAACCGTTGCTCTGTAAGGTGTTCCCCTCATCCTTTGGGGAAATCGCATCAAATTGGTTGCATAAGTTGTCGAAAGGAACTGTGAAAAGTTAGGAAGGCCTGGTTGAGATGTTTGTAGCCAGGTTCGTTACAAACAAATTGCAACCGTTGAGGGTAGACTCCCTGATGGCTCTGAGAATTGGCGAGGATGAAAGCCTCAGGGCCTATGCCAAAAGGTATTATAAGGTGTTTAACTAAATACCAGAGTGCAACCAAGAGTTGGCGGTCGTATCTTTTAAGAATGGCCTGAATGATGACTGCCTGCTTCGAAAGTCACTGGCAAATACGCTGCCAAAAAGTATGGAGGAACTCACGGCCAGGATCGAGAAATATGCAAGAGCTGAAAAGGACAGGCCAGGGACAAAGCTGTTAAAACAGGATATGAGAAACGACTTACCGAAGTGAGGTTGAGGTAATATTGGATATAACAAGCAAGAGATAGGACTGAAGGTTGTACATGCAGTCACTACCATATTCCGATTTATAAAGTTCTAGAAATAATCAGGAACCAGCCGTATTATAGATCTCCAGAAAAGGTTCCTGGCAAATTCATGGGAAGAAGCCTGGAAAAACGTTATGCTTACCACAATGAAGATGGACACCTGACACAGGGTTATAGAGCCCTGAAAGCACATTTGGAAGATCTGGTAAGACAAGGTCACTTAAGGGACCTAGTAGATGAGGCTAGAACAAGGGAAGAGCAAACAAGGCTACCTAAGGCACTGGCAGCACCACCTCCGCTAGTATCACAACCGCAAGCGGATAGACCTCAAGTGATCAACGTGATTCACTCAAAGGATAATGAGAACGAGGTACGTGGGGAGACTCAGCGGGTAAAGCACTTACAGCATGTGTATTAGGTCCAGCAAAAAAGGCCTAGGATAGACAAGTACCAAGGACCAATGGTGTCCTTTACTGACGCCGACCTAGACATGGTGCAGCATCCACACAACGATGCTCTGGTGATATCCCTTAAGATTGGAGAATGCCAGGTAAGGCACATTCTGATTGATCAAGGCAGCTCTTGTGACATCATGTATGTCAGATATTACAAGGAGCTCGGTCTTCACCGAGATGATCTGGAACAGTCCAACAATCCAATGGTCGGGTTCAATGGAACGCCGACATGGCCCCTAGGAGTAATAAGTCTGGAGGTGCAGGTAGACACCAAGAAGGTAAGTACAGAGTTCATAGTAGTTGACACCCCATCCCCTTACAATGTTATCTTGGGGAGACCATGGTTGCTCGCAATGAGGGTTGTTCCTTCAACACTACACCAGCTATTGTCGTTCCCAACAGAGCATGGAATTAAGGAAGTTAGAGGGGATTAGGTGCTGGCAAATTATTGCTCCATGGCAGTAATGAAATCCACCTGCAACGTGTGAGAGGCAGAGACAATCAAAATTGAGGACGAGGACATGGAGGTCCTGGACAACGTCGGCAAGGAGCCAACCGAAAAAAGCGAGGAAGCCTTAAAGAGGATCCTGGTTCAACAAGGGGATGAAGAGCGCTTCTTTCTTCTTGGCTTAGGTTTGGCCGATGAGGAAAAGAAGGCGTTAGAGTCATTTTTGCGAGCAAACATAGAGGTGTTTGCCTGGATGCCATACGAGATGCCTGCCATTGACCCCGAGGTCATTTACCACAGGCTAAATGTAGACAGGTCGGCCAAACATGTCATTCAGCGAGCAAGGAGGCTGACTTTAGTCTATGTAGAGGTAGTAGAGGAGGAAGTGAATAAATTATTAGAGGCCGGAGCCATCCGAGAGATAAACTACCCTACTTGGTTGTCCAACATTGTAGATGTGAAAAAGAAAAATGGGAAGTGGAGAGTCTGCGTAGACTTTACTAGCCTGAATAAGGCTTGTCCCAAAGATAGTTTTCCACTCCCCAAGATCGATCAATTAGTGGATGCCACTTTACAATATAGAAGGATGAGTTTTCTGGACGTTTACAGGGGGTACCATTAGATAACAAAGTACCCTCTAATAAAGAGAAGACTGCATTTATTACCCTAAAAGGGCTGTATTGCTACAAAGTAATGCCTTTCAGGTTGAAAAATATAGGAGCAACGTAGCAAAGGTTAGTGACTAAGATGTTCAGACATCTGATTGGCAAAATAGTGGAAGTATACATTGATGATATGGTCGTAAATACCAGAGAACCTGAGAACCACCTGGCCGACTTTAAGGCAGTTTTCGATATCCTTAGAACATATCGGCTCCAACTCAATGCTTTGAAATGTGCATTTGGAGTTGGATCTGGTACGTTCTTGTGATACTTGGTTACCAAAAGCGGCATTGAAGCAAGCCCAGATCAAATCAAGGCCATCCTAGATTTGAAAAGCCTAGAGTCGGCAAAACAAGTGTAGATGTTGACTGGAAGGGCCGTAGCCCTAAATAGATTCATAAGCAGAAGTTCAGATAAGTGCAAACCATTCTTTAATCTGTTAAAAAAGGCCACAAACTTCTTGTGGACAGAGGAATGTGATGTCGCCTTGGCCGACTTGAAAAGATACTTGACCACAGTTCCTGTTCTCTCAAATCCAGTACCTAGAGATGAGTTATTCTTATACTTGGCAGTTTCGAAACATGCAGTGAGCACAGTGGTAATTAGAGAAGAGAAGGGAGAATAGAGAGCAGTATGCTATGTGAGTAAAACCCTAGCAGGTGTAGAGACTAGGTATTTACCCCTGGAGAAATTAACATTGGCCTTAATGATGGCTTCCAAGAAATTGAACCATTATTTCCAAGCCCACAAGATTGTGGTATTGACTAAGCACCCCTTGAAGTCCTTGTTACAACAAGGAAATCAAACGGGCAGCGTGGCCAGATGGGCAGTGGTATTGGGCCAATACGTTTTAGAGTTCAGACCTAAAACAACAGTCAAAGGCCAGGTTCTAGTCGACTTCGTGGCTGAGTTCACACCAGGTGCCATCCCACGTCGAGCTCCGGTAAGCCGCGGCCTAAGATGTCCAGGGGAACAAGAAGAGACCCAGCTGGGAATGAAAAACCCCACAGCAAAATCAGAAGAAAGAAGAAAAACTCAAGCCCTGTGATATCTATATCGGCGACTTCTTCTGCTTGTTTGTTGATGGAAGTTCAAACCGTCAGGGAGTAGGGGCAGGAATGGTGTTAGTATCTCCAGAGGACGAATGTTAGAGTAGTCTATTCGTTTGGGGTTCAAAACCTCAAACAATGAAGTAGAATATGAAGCACTAATCGCAGGATTGAAGTTGGCAGCAGCAATGGAAGCCAACGAGGTGGTGGTCTTCTGTGACTCCCAGTTTATTGTGAACTAGGCAACAGGCGAGTATGCAGCCCGAGATGAAAGAATGATAGCCTATGTCAAAGAGGTTGTTAGGCTGCTAGCCTTGTTTCGGGACTGCCGACTACAGCAGGTTAGCCGAGATGACAACAGCCATGCTGATGCCTTAGCTAACTTGACTAGTGTAATGAAATCAGGGAAGGTAAGGACAATAATGGTTGATTATTTGTCAGGCCCAAGTGTGGAACCTCTGATCGTAGAGTACGAAGCAATGTGTGTGGAAATGGGCCTAAGTTAGATGGATACAATAGTAATGTTCCTTAGAGATGGGAAGCTGCCAGATGATTGCAAAGAAGCACACAAGACCAGACTGAAGTCGGCTAGGTTTAGCCTGACAGCAGAAAGACATCTCTACAAGAGGTTCTTTACTGGTCCCCTTTTGAGATACGTGTATCCCTCCCAAGTTGAAAACTTCTTGTATGAAATACATGAAGGAATATGTGAAAGCTATGTTGGGGGCAGATCACTTGCTCATAGGGCCATTACTTAGGGGTACTGGTGGCCCTACATGCAGAAGAATGCTGAAGCCTATGTTAGAAAGTGCAAGAAGTGTTAAAGGTTCGCGTTTTTGATTCATCAATCAGCAACAGATTTGAACCCAGTGTCCAGCCCTTGGTTATTAGGCCAGTGGGGCATAGATCTTGTTGGACAACTACCCCAAGCAACTGGACAAAGGAATTTCCTGCTGGTAGCAACTGATTACTTCACAAAGTGGATAGAAGCTGAACCCCTTGCGAAGATTCGAGATATTAATGTGAAGAACATCATATAGAAGAACATCATCACCAGGTTTGGGATCCCAAGGGCAATAATAGCAGACAATGGTACACAATTTGACAGTAAGCTAATCAAAAGCTTATATGCAAAGTACAAAATCAAGAGCTATTACTCTACTCCAAGTTTCCCTCAGAGTAATGGTCAGAAAAAAACATCCAATAAAACTATCTTGGATGGGATCAAGAAGAGGCTGGAAAAAGTAAAGGGAAAATGGGTAAAAAAGTTACCCAATGTACTCTAGGCATATTGAATTACGCCGAGAAGATCAACTGGGAAATCCTCATTTGCCATGGCTTATGGCACAGAAGCAGTTATCCCACTGGAAGTCGGCATCCCAGGGATCAAAACCCAAAGAGTAGAGAATGGAACTAATGAGGCATTCTTGGCCTGAGATCTAGACCTACTTGAGGAGAAAAGGGAAAGAGCAGCAATTCGACTGGGGGCATATCAACAATAACTTGCTAAAAAGGTCAACCCAAGAGAGTTCAAAGTTGGGGACCTGATACCAAGGAAAGTGGTCGGCAACCAGAAGGACCCTATGGAGGGCAAGCTAGGCCCAAACTGGGAGGGGCCTTATAGAATCATCTCGGTCACCGACAATGGGTCATATCAGCTTGAGGACAGTGAATGCAAAGAGTTGCGAAGACCTTGGAACACTTACAACTTAAAGTTTTTCTATCATTAGACTTTTTTGTTTACCGAAATTTATGCCATAATTTTCTTAACTGAGGTAGTAATAAAATTTTTTAGCCTGATTTTTTAAGAATGTGAAATTTGTGTGATAGGACTGACCAGACCTTTGGCGATGTTTCTAATTGAAACATGACGAATAACTTAAACTTATTATATGGCAGAGTTGAATTGTACTTGCATATAATAGAGTTGAACTAAGTTGGCGATGTTTCTGATTGAAGCATGACAAATAACTTAGACTTATTATATGACAGAGTTGAATTATACTTGCATATAATAGAGTTGAACTAAGTTGGCGATATTTCTGATTGAAACATGGCTAATAACTTAGACTTATTATATAATAGAGTTGAATTATACTTGCATATAATAGAGTTGAACTAAGTTGAATTGAAATTAGACTTGCTATGTCGGCAGAATTAAACTTGGAATGAAACTATGTGCATTAATAGAGAAACCAAGGTTGAGAACCTCGACTAGTCTTTGTTTGAAACTGACTTTGGCGAAAGATTATACGTGCTTAATGTGAACATAAGTGAAACTTAGGTTCACATTAGGGGACAGAGAGCTAGAGAATGCAGAGTAAAAGTTTAAAGTGCTTGGGACTTGTTAAAATTTTACAGGGAAATTTACAAGTTGAAGTTAAGTCGAGAGAATATTGAAAGATGTACTCGACATACGTACTTGCCGAGATGACCAGGTTGCCAAAACTTGTTAAGGATAGAAAACATAAGTCTTGATAAAAGACAGTAAGTGAGAGTGAAGTGACAAGTTTGAAGAAACAACATTTGTAAAAATATCTCAAAATATTTTTAAGTGTTAAGCCAAGGCCGAGATAAACAATCAGAAGATATATCCGAGGTACTTTATCCCGAGGAGATTGCACAGCTAAGGTGTACTTTGAAGAAATACAAAAATATTCTAAGTATAAAAGAAAACAATAAAGCCTACAAACATTCAAACACTTAGAAGAAAGAAGGAGACTTACATTCAAAGAAGATTACTTGTTCAATTACAAAAGCGGCACATCGACCAAAATATGAAGCTAAACATTATTCAGACAAAACAAAATACAACCAAAGAAAGAAAGAATACAAAAAAAAGGTGAAATATCCTAAGTACGAGGATTGGTTGGTGATTTCTCAAACTTGGCTGGCGGTGCTGCATTCTTTTCGGCCGCTATCTCAGTATCTATTTTTAGCAAAGTCTGATCTAGACTCTTTTCGGCACACTGGACCTCGACTTCAGAGATGGCTGGCTTGGGAGAGACACCCTTGGAAACCAAGTCATCCTCCTCATCTTGAGTCAAGTCTATTTGCTCATTGAAGGTGGAAGACTTGGCATTAGTAGTAGCCTCTTCTTTCGCTTCGTCAGCTTCACTATCATCGGCTTCATCGCTGGAGTCCTTGGGCTTTAGAGGGAAAGGTACTTGAAGTTGGCTAATGTCTCGGAGGTCGGAATCTATTGGAACAGCTAACTTATTGAGCGGCCCCGTCCAACTAAGGTAGTAATCTCGATTACAAGCTAGGTTGACTTGCCCTTTATATTAATCTCAGACGGCGACTTGCCCATCTTCGAAAGCCTTTTCATCGGCCGCCTTGACTTCGGCTTGTTTTGAGTCAAGGGCCTCTTGAAGCTTGGCCTCTAAATCGGCTGCCTTGGCCTTGGCAGCCTCTAGATTGGCCCTGGCAGCCTCAGCTTTAATATCGACCTTTTTTACTTTTTCCTCGGCCAAATCTTGAGCTGCTTTGGAAGCCTTGGCTTAATCCAGCAAGGCTCAATTTTTGGCCTCGACTTGATTGAGTGAGGAGAGGAGCTTGGCAGTTTCTTTTGTCGTTTTTACCAACTCATTCCTTGTCATCTCGGTCTTGACAGTATAAAAGTGAGCATGCTGGATGGCCTGCACAGAAGTAAAACAGATTAGTGAAAAATTGACTAAGTATATAAAGATCACAAAAGAGCAAGAAAAAGGCTTACCAAGACTGAGTGTTGTATCATAAGGGCGAAGTTCTCATATTCATGTAGTTCGGCCATGCGGTTCATATCTTTTGGCAGAAGAATAACCATTGACAGGGCTACGCCGACTTCGAGATTCATAACGCTGTTGTCGACTGTCAAGGGTATGTCATCGACTATGACCTCGGGAGCCCAGGTCATATTGCGAGGGTAGCTCTGGCTACCCTCAGGTTGCTCAAACCTTGGCTTTTTGGATGGTTAAGAGTCAAGTGCATCGACCTCGGCTAGCCTTTTCTCGGAAGCCATTTGACTTTTTCTACCTCGACCAATTTGGATATTGGCACAGTGCCCTCTGAATCAATCTGAGTCACTGTGGCCTTAGCCTTGGCCTTCTTTATTCTTTTTGGCTTTGGCTTTGGTTGGGATGGGGAGGACGAGGATTGCATCGTCACTACCCTAGGGATATCGGTAAGGAGGTCCTCGACAATGGCTGGTTTTCGGCCCATCTCTTCAGCGGTGACGACTATAGTTACTTTGGTGCCAAAATGGATAGTTGGAAGTGCAGTAGGTGGGTTTGCTGGGTCGTAGGCCGATGACTCAAAAAGTTGGAGTTTGCGATTGCGGGTTCTGTCGGCAGGGGCAAAAATTGTAACTTAGCGTCGGCGTTGGCGCTAGGATGGTGGAATTAGCTGAGGGGCTGAGGTAGAAGTTGATCAGCTAGGTCAAAAGTAGAGGCTTGATCTGGCCTTGGAGATGAAGTTGTTAGTGGAGTTGTAGTAGAAGGGGGAGTCTTGCTTCAGCGAGGTACATCGGGCAAAGCCGACTTGTAGATTAGTATGCAGTTCAGTAGAAGAGGTGCCTTGCGCTTCTGCAAAAGAAGATCTAATAGCCTCTTCAGATCTCGGCTGGAAATGAAAGATTGCCGAAATCCCTTTGCCGGTTGGGAGAGAGCTGCAAAAGAAAAAAGTAAGAAGGCAAAGTATTTAGACAAAGATATATCAATTTGACAAGTCCTAAACAGAAGTGTGATTAGAAGAATGACTCAGTCCTTACTATCACCCTCTTTAAACACTGTTCGACTCAAGGGATAGAGGTGAAGGTCTTCATCAAGTGAGAACTCCCAGTTGCCCGAGACGATGAAGTAATCATCTAGGAGGTCGGCAATAAGTTTGAAAGCGTTGGATCTGGGCTTTAGGTAGTATATGTAGCCTTTTTCGGACTTGAGGCCGCACATGGTATAGCAAAATTGAATGTCTGCTAAAGTGATCCTAGCTTTTTCTCGGTGTGCTAGTTCAATTATGCCATTGATAACCCGGTATGAGTTGATGGCTAACTGCATAGGGTTGAGCTTACAGTAGTGAAGGACCTTCCTAAAGAGAATATCTAGAGAAAATCGGAGTCCACACTCTGTGAAGGCTACTACTAGGAAGGGCATGGCATCCCCATCAGGCATGATGGAGTCCTCCTCCCCAACCAACCTAAGGTGAGCATCGACTGGAATGGAGAACTCTCGACGGAAATACTCTATTTTTTCTGGGAAGTCTACTCTTTACTTGAACATACCCATGATGTCGGCTGATAAAGACTACAACAAAATTTCAGAAAGGAATGTTTGGTGTGGGTTTAAGGACCTCGGCTAAATCCTAATCTGGCAGCTTCTAGGGTTTTTTTGGATCTAAGGGGGGGTTTTGGTTTAGTTTTTCCTAAGTATGTGATCTTTTTTTCAAATCCCAAGCCTAAATCTATATAGAAATAGAGAATCAATGGCAAGAATCTGAAAACAAGACAAAGAGAAACAGAAAAGAAAACATGATTCAGACTCAAGAAATTTAAGAACACTGAGTGAGTGTGTGCAGATGTGCAAAAACAATGGTAAAGTTCCTAAAGTCTCAAGCGCATGAATAGTTCGTATGTACAGACCCAACGACAGATTGAAAAAGAACTAAGTTGCAAACAGGCACGTTTGACACCCAAATGATAACATTCAAAACACAAGCAAAGATTCAAGAACGTGAACAGATTCACAATGGTAGCAAACAACGTATAAGCATGTAACAGAGTTTGAAATAAACCAAAGATTGAAAATGGAGAAAACAGTGGCTTACCGAAGAAGAATGACGCCAGATGAATATCGTCAGAGTCAGACGACGTGAGTGGTTACAAACGGACGATGAAAAGTTCACCGGAGGAGGTAATCGATGCAAGTTACAGAAAGCTTTGAAGGAATGAAAATGGAGGTTTTTTGTAGAGAGAGAAAACTTTGAGAGAGTGGAGGAATGCAAAGTGAAGAGACGGAGAGAGGGAGAAGTTTTGTTAAAACGCGAAAAGGCGACAAACTATAAAATGATATACCTAGGACGATGTGTCTGTCAGGTGGCATGCATAGAAGCGACGCGACCTGATGGCGCGTATCAAGTACGAATCAATGACAGAAGGACGTGTTGATGAAACGGCTGAGAAAATCGTGCGTGACAGCTCATGCGCAGATGGAACTCATGAAGTTCTTGATTTAATGAAGCAAGAACCTCGGCTAAAGGAACGGTCCTGGTTAAGGAACTTGAAGAACTTGGTTCTTGGTTCTTGGTCATTGATAAAGTAGACTGCAGAGTCTTGGTCATGTCAAGCTAACATGTGATGATCTCGGTCATGAAGGATGGAGTAAGTCTTAGCCGACGTGCTATGTGGACAAACGATATAGGTTCTATCACCTCAGGATGCCGAGGTAATAGAACCTAGGGGGTAGTTGTGAGGATATATTTTGTAAATGATAACACATGGCCAAGTTGATACCGGAGTGTCAGCCAAGGTGCCACGTGTCTTGGTCATATTGTCGAGGTGATCTCGGCTAAGCCGAAGTTATTTACGGAGATACTGAAATTCGAAATAAGCGGATAAGGGACAAGAGTCCTAGAATGGGAGAGGACCTCAGTCTGGATAAAGATAAAACTCTTAGGGAGTTTATCTCTATCTGGCTGGGAGTCCATTGAAGCTAGGCTTCTACAAGGATCAGGTTAGTGCTGGCTATAAAAGTAAGGTACCCTCATGGGTCTAAGGTATATTTTTTGTATTCTGACTTGTGAATTAAGCATTATTTGCTATCTTTGAGAGATAACTGAGTACCGACTTGATTGTCGGAGTGTCCTCAGGTGGACGAACCACCACCAGAGTTTTATATATCTATGACAGGTTGTTCAGGTGTGATGTAGTCTGTCTGTGCTCTCCTACTGGGTTATTATTTAGCAGTATAGTCGAAAATCAACACCCACACTATCTACGAACAAAACCATAAAAAAAATTTAAAAATAAATAAATAAGTTAAAAAAATAGGGGCAAATTACATATACACCCCTCGAGGTTTGGCTAAATT
The DNA here is from genome assembly GCF_055761805.1 of Camellia sinensis. Lineage (NCBI taxonomy): Eukaryota > Viridiplantae > Streptophyta > Magnoliopsida > Ericales > Theaceae > Camellia > Camellia sinensis. Next base: position 18,196,017 of record NC_138968.1, read on the forward strand.
ACAGATACCCCCTGAGGTTTCAGAAATTACATCCCGCCCCCTGAGGTTTGTATTTTCATAACAATTTGCCCCCTGAGGTTTATATTTCATAACAAATTACCCCCTAATTTCTTATGCAAATATAGCATTCAAGGGGAAATTCGTAATTTCTCAAACCTCAGGAGAGCATCTGTAATTTAGCCAAACCTCGAGGGGTGTATATGTAATTTGCCCAAAAAATAGTGAGCAAGATACATGTTACCCCATTTGACCAAGTTTAAAGCCATATGCTACGGTACAAATGGCACGTGCATCGAACTTCAAACGCGTCCAAAACTTGGCTCATATTATTGGCTTTAGAAAAATTGTTAAATGACTGCTTATTGAATTCTTATTAATTTTAATATTTGTGCAAGAATATTGGAAAGCGTGGGATCAAATAATACAGAAGTTTCTAAGGACTTTTTAATAAATTTTCTGAGAATATATACAAAAATAAGTATAATGCTATTTTAATTATTTTGATATTATTTAAGTTAATGACAACAGAAAATAAGCTATTTTTTAGTATAAAAATGCTATAGAAATTAAAAAATATTACCGCAAATTTTTTTTTTACCAACAAAGTTATTAAATAAATAAATAAATAAATAAATAAATAAAGAATTTGAAACAAGACCTATTTAATAATGTGAAATCAAATTAGAAAGTAAGAATTTTTTTGTTTGTTTGTTTGATAAATCACACTTATCACCTTGAAAGCTTTCATCCGAATGTTACTTTAGTATCTTACCCTTTTTATTATAACAATTAAGTTCATAAATTTTATGTAGTCATCTTGTCGCTTGTCCTGAAATTTTTGGATGAAAATTGATATCGAGTATCAAGTGAGTATATTTTAAAAGTATTAAAATAAAATTAAAAATATTGTATAATATATTATATTTTTTTCATCGTATAACTTTTATTTGAATTTTATTTTAGCCTGTTATATTCTAATTTTCAATCAAATTTTAAATGGTGAGGTATTCGAACAACCAGATTAAAACATGAATTAAAATCTAATGACTAATTGTCACAATTAGAAGATAACGAATCATAATGAAATTTAAGTAAAAATTTAAAATAAAAAATGGAATTTACTTTTCTTTTTTTTTATAAATAAAATTTATTAAGATATATAACATTACTTTTTCAACTTCTATTTCAAGGAATGGAGAATTGCGGCCACAAAAATTCCACAAACTTTCCACAACAGAACAGTTTCTTGGAAAAACAATTAATCATGTTCCGGCGATCCAAAGATGAACACGTGTAAAGTGGTGATTATTATTATTTTTTTATTATACTTTTTGAAGCACCTTTTTCAAGTTTTTCGCTATAAAGTGGACACGCCGTGATCCAATCACGGCGTTGAATTGAACTAGTCTAATATAATTCATATATATAATTAATAATTTATTGGTATTAGAATATAAATAGTAATAACATTATTCCTTCTAACTGTTTAGATGATAGTCAACAATTAAACAATTATTTTCTATCCAATAAATATAATATTTAGGCTTGGTTGGGGATAAGCATAAAAAGTTAAAAAGTTAAAAAGTCACTATTTTATTTAAGTCACATTATCTTAAGTCACATCACCTCTCTACTATATCACTTCAAACCCAATCCATACCCAACCCATATTTCATAAAAAGTAAAAAAGTACACTTATTTAGTTTATCCTAAACAACCCCTTACATATTTAAAATTTAATTTTACTAAAAAAAAATGGGTTTTATATTGAGTTTGTTGGTGGGTTCGTTTTTTAAAATTTTATATGTCTATATAGATTTCATGATGAATTTTTGTTTATTGTTTCATTATTACGAAATGTCATTGTTTTGTATGACCACTTTAATGAATCTAATGATTAGTTACTTGTTTGGAAATAATAATGAGAAAAAAAATGTTTAGGACTCAAAATTTTTTATTAAAATTTCTAACAAATACTGAGTGTAAGTTCCATACTATGTGAGTATTTGATAAAAAAAATTAATAAAATTTTTTGTATCCCTAGCATTGTTCAAAAAAAAAATCTCATAATGATATTACTTTTTCAACTTCTACTTCAAAAAAAACTAAAATACTTGATTTGAAAAGTAAATTTTTTTTTAACCCAATTTTTAAAGATTTCATTCATTGAAGACCAAAAATAAATAAATAAATGAAGTAAACATAACCATCTGCTGTCGTTTTGTTCAATACTGTGGTTGACCTTTAAATTTGTTAATATTGATTAAATTTTTATTAATAGTATTAAATTTTGAATATTATCTGATTGGAATAATAAGATACGGAAAATAAGACGCATTAAACTAATGTACTAGCAATATATTAAATTTGATAATGACACATACCTTTTGCCGACTAAACTAAGATTAGTAGCCAAATGTGTACACTTTCGGCGACCAAACAAATTTTAGTCGCCAATACTATCGCCGACAGAGTAAAGGCGACGAGTTTAGCGACAAAAAATTTTGGTCGCTAAACACTTTCGGCGACTAAATAAGTGACTTTTGCCGACCAATATTTTGGTAGCCAAAAGTGACATTTCTTATAGTGTACAGTAACATTATTGAATTTTTCTTCTTCGTCTTTATGACCCTTGATGAAGAGTCAAGAATAATACCTCCCGATCAAGGGTCTCAGGCCCTCAGTTTGGCAGTGGCAAAAAAGTTTTTAAAAATTAAAAGGTTAAAATGTTAATAAATTTTTTTAAAAAAATCGAACATCTTAGTAATTCATTTTTTTCAATACAACTAAAAAAAATTATTTTTAAACATTTTAAACTTTTTTTTTCAACTTTTAAAAAAGTTAAAAAAGCTAAAAACTGACTAAAATACTAGTTAATTCTCAAACGAGACCCTACCAGACCAACAAGTTCTGACCACCTCTCACATGAAAAATTAGGATAGTTGTGTGTGTGTTTTTTTTAAACACATAATTTTATTTGACGAATTATATACACATGATCAAATTCCATTTATCATTTTCAAAAATAACGGATGACCTGTTCTCATTGTTGTCTATTATTTTTATGACCTGATATATCATGATCATATGGCTATGGTTATATTTGATCAACTGGGAGGTTGTATTTGTTTTTATGACCCGATTGATGGTTATATTTGTTTTCTGTGTTGGTTTCTCACCAACTAGGAGGTTGGAGTTTTGTTTAGTTCCAAGCTCCTCTTTGTTGATATATCTTTTCATATTTTGTCTGATTGTATCATCAATAAAGTTTTTCGTTTTGTCGATCAAAAAAAAAAAAAAATGGTTATATTTGATCAATATAATTTTTTTTATAAATGATCTTTTTTTTAAATTCTACAATATGAAAGGTTTAGATTAGTTATGACAATATTCTCCAATTAGCAAAGCCAATTGAGACAATTCTATTTCTGTTTATATACGGATATTGCTAAGAAGTATTTTTAGGGTACAAGAAAGACACACAAAAAAAAAAAAAAAAAAGAACACGAGATAGTTTCACTTTATTTAATTTACTTTTTGTTTAAACCAATACACTTTATAATGAATAAAAAAAAAGAAGTTAATAATATAGGCCTTGTCTAGCAAAGGCTAAAATAGTTAATTTTAGGTTAAAATTTATAAAAAAAATAAAAATAATTAATAAAATAAAATATTAAATTCATAATTATTTTATTTTTCCAAATATGTCATATCATCACCTACCCACGTTACCTCAGTTTTACAGATGCATGGGGGGTAATTTTATGAACGTCAACGTGAGCATAGGTTTGAAGTTAACATCACATCCCTCTCTCTCTCCTACATGGAAGTTGGAAGAAGTAGTGGTAGAAGTAACGCGGAACAAGGTTTGAACTTTGAAGATTCAGGGTCTCCTTCTCTGACTATTTTCCCTTCCTATTTTTCATTTCCATTTGATGATGAAAAGGTAGAGAGAGAGGCTCAACAACTTAGAGAGAGAAAGAGATCTATGAATTGGCCAACAAAAATTTTTTTTTTTCTTTTTTTTGTTGCCCCTTCTCAACATTCACAACTATATTTGACTGTCTATGAATATTTTAGCACAATAAAATAAATAAATAAATAAAATAAAAGATAAGAGAATTTGAAAAGTGTCGGTTGTGCCCTTTGATGGGACTCAATTTAACTCTGAATTATTTATTTTTGTAAGATTTAATAACCAAATTCAAGAGGAGATTCAAGCATGGATTGTGGTGATTCAGCAGGATTTGTTGAGGTTGAATTGGTCAGCAATTAGACTTCCTCACTAGATAGAAAGACCATAGACCAGTCTTATTTGGAAAAAGCAAGCTCAAATATTTCCCAGTCAAACTTCTCTCTCTTCTTCTCCTATTCTCCCTGTCTTCAAAAACAACCCAACCCACCCTTATAAGTAAATCAAGACTCTCCAACCTCTCTATTCCTCAACTTTTGCACCTTTGCTCATTCTCTCCTCTTAACCATTCCGAGACAACAACAAAACTCACCACAACACCAAGTTCCAAATTTTGCTCCTTTTTTATTTATTTATTTTGTTTTTTATGATCATTTTCCTCCCAAATTTTGTTTTTTTCTTAGAACCCACTTGCTCACTTTAACCTATTTTCACTTGTGTAATCTTGGCATAGACTTGTGTTAATGGAAAACTCACCAGGTTGGGAGCAAAAGACACTGATAAATGAGCTAGCACGAGGAAAAGAGCTAGCTAAGCAGCTCCAAAACAATCTGACATCTTCATCGCATGAAACGTGCGAATTGTTAATTCACAATATTTTGAACTCGTACGACAAGGCGCTCTCAATGCTGAAATGGAATGGATCAGTGGCTGGAGAACCACAGCTCACCGGAGCTGCAATGGGGATAACGTCTGAATCCCCGTCCCTCTGTGGAAGTCCCCATAGCGAAGACTCTGACCGGGATTTCAAGGATCATGAGCACAAAGATGGCTCTAGGAAGAGGTGAATTATAGCTATGAGCTCTACCTTCTTGTGCTATGTTTGTATTTTGGTTGTGCCATATAATCCTTATAAGATGCTTCTTTTTTTTCGATTCATTTTTCTCAATTTTTTTTTAACACTTTTTAAGTTTGTCTAGACTAATAAACTATGAAAATAAAGTAATTTTAAAATTTTAAAAAAACAACTTACTGAAATAAAAATAAGGCAACTTTTTCCTAAAAGACTATAATAATTATAGCTTATTTTGTCTTTTTAAAAATTATAGGATCGTTTTGTTTAGGCAAATCTAAAATCTAAAAAAAAGAAAAAAAAAATCATTAGAAACAAAATTAAAAATTTTAAAAATATCCTAGTTTATAAGCTGCAACCAATTTATAAGTATGGGTTGTTTGGATTTTTGATGTTGCAGGAAGAGTACGCCGCGGTGGACACAACAAGTGCAAGTTTGCCCCGGGACAGGACTTGAAGGACCACTTGATGATGGCTATAGTTGGAGAAAATATGGACAGAAAGACATTCTTGGAGCCAAATATCCAAGGTATTGGGAGAGCAAACCCTTTATATGATTACTCTTTTGATGACATAATTGAATATTGAAAATGCAAGTTGGTCTTTGATACGCATGTATGCATCAGAGCCTGACATATAATGCAATTATAAATCACATTTAATTGTTATCAATCATGTTGAATTTGTAACAAACTTTTAACTTGACAAAATCAGCTGCATTATATTACTTGTAGTTTCACTATTTTATATGAATTGTGAAGTTGTAACATGTTACAAACAACATCTTTTTACACACAAACAAGAATGTCCTTTTCTCATTCCCATTTCATGTGAAAGTAAAATTACCCTTTTTGTCAGTACTGTGTCATGTCCTAGGTTATGAATGTTCTAGTCTCTTCTTTTTTTTAGCTGAAATGGTCAAATTTTCACATTAAAAAGGATGGTACATGTTTAACATGCTCAATGGGAAAAGTCAATGCCTACCTACAATTAAATGATGATGAGAGAAGCTGAATTTCCATGGACACACAGGAAAATTATCCAGTGTGCATGGCACCACATAGCACATGTACGGATCAATCACTACCCGTCTTTGTTGGGCACCGAATAACCTCTTGGAGGGCACAATGTCAAACATTAGCCACTTGTTTTATGATTTTGGATTTATTTATTTAAATTGAAAGTTGATAATTTATAAATAAAATTTATAACTATTTCTCCTCCAATTTTAAAATAATTATTAGTAATTTTAATTTAAGCTATTTTATGGTAGAAATTGTAAACATAAACTATATTAAAGAGGTGATATAGAATTCCAAAATTATTATAAAAGAGAAAAAAAAACAAAACAAAAAAAACACTATTCATGCAGATTTTGCCACTAGAATAATGTGACAATATGACATTTTCAAGTTTTCTGTAATTTTTTGTGGGTAACAATTTCTATTCTTCATGTTTTATCTAAAGAATAGTTGATGGTTTCAATTTTGCAGAGGTTATTACAGATGCACTCATAGAAATGTCCAGGGCTGTTTGGCAACAAAGCAAGTCCAAAGATCAGACGAAGACCCAACAATTTTTGAAATCACTTACAGAGGAAGACACACCTGCACTCCTCAACCACCACCACCACCACCACCGGAAAAACAAGAACAACCACCAAACACAACCTTAGACAACCCACCACCACCACCACCACCACAACAACAACAACAATCACTTGAAACACTCTTGAACTTCCAAACAGGCCTCAAAGTCATCACTGAAGATTTAGAAACTCCCAACAACAACCAAACACTCCCTTTCTTCTACTTCCCTTCAACTTCCCAAGAAAACTGTAATGTTCATCTTCACTCTCCTTCTATGGGTAACTTCTCTGACCCTTCTTTCATCTCTCCGGCAACGTCGGGAACGAGCTATTTCTCGTTGTCGCCATCGCCAACTGGGACCGGTATGGCTGGCTTTGGAGGGAACCAAAGTTTGGACGGTTCAGATCAATCTGAGCTTGCTAAGATTGTTGCAGCAGCAGCAGCAGCTACTTCTTCAGCCGCTACCTCTCCAACTGCTGGTTTGGATTTTCCATTTGGTTCCATGGATCAGTTTGAACCAAGCTTTTCTTTTGACAATAATCCCGGATTCATTAACTAAATTTTGTTTTTTCAGGGTTAAATAGAATTCCAGTCTTGGTCTCATCTCAACGTATGCGTTTTGTTTTATTTTGATTACCGATATTTTAATTGGATAGATTTGATTCCAACTTATTTTATTTGTGTTTAAATAGTCTCCTGTGCTATTTTCATCTAAATTTTATGTAAAATAAAATACTTCTTATTCTATTATAAAATTTGGATGAAACATTACTGGGACCATCTAAACACAAATTAAATAAATTGAGAACCGAATTATACAATTGATATTGGGAACCTAGATGACATAGAGCGTATATTTTGAGAGCCTTTAATGTATTTAAGCCAAAAAAACAAACAAACAAACAAACAAAAAAGAAAAGAAAAAGAGAGAGAACGCATATTGAAGATAATATGTGTAACAATTTTCTAAATTCCTTTTTGACCTTAGTCTGTTTTTCTTTTTTCTTTTTGACCAAACTAAATACCTTTGTAATAGCATTTTGTGTGTCTTTTGATTCTGTGTAAAAGACTAGTAGGTTGTATGCAATGTCCTAGATATCTATCAATCTGATGCATAATTGTTCTAAATTTTGATTCAGAAAATATTCCAATTTCATAATTGGATATTGACTTCTTCTTCTTCTTCTTCTTCTTCTTCTTCTTCTTCTTCTTCTTCTTCTTCTTCTTCTAGGCTTTGTTTGTTTTGACGTTACGTTAAAAAATATTTTTCATGTAAAACCAAAAAATATATATATATATATATATATATATATATTTTCTGACATTTGGTTGACAGAACAAAATTTTTAATTGCCTCCATTATGCCATATCAAACAATTTGTGAGCTTGAGGATTAAAAAGATAAAATCTGCTAAAAGGGTCAAGAGTCGAGCATGCTGAGAGCTTTCCCCAAATTTACTTATGAAAATTTTTATTGGTAAGTCATTTTTGAGACTATGATTGAAAATTTTAAAAAACTATTTTACTTACTTTTTGTTTAAACAAATAAAAAAAATGCATAAAATAAATTTAAAAAAAAAAAAATTTACATCCAAACAAACAATGTTTATGTCACTTACACTTCACTAACTCAACTAATGGGCCATAATAAGTGGGCATTGGAGTGAAATTTCATAGCCCATTTCAATTTCTCGAAGAGGAAGACTCATCAATCGTATATGGACTATGACAAGTAGAATCCAATTAGACTGAAATGGACAAACAATTTATGGGTTAAGGCCCATATGCCACTACTCTTGTAGCAGGCCTGCTTGTGCCACACTACTAATTTTGTTTGGATGAAAAATGGGGAAAAGAAAAAAAGTTAAAAAAATTAAATTACTAGTAATTATTATTTGTCTTTATGAATAATCGCACAAAAAGTTAATTTTTTGAATTTGTTTATATAACATAGTAAATGATATCGCATCGCCATTTTTTTCTTGGCAATTATAATTTCTTTGATTATAAAATTAAATACAATAAAATCTCCAAATTTTGGCCTTTAAACACACATCAAAACCATTCTCTCCCTCTCTCCCTCTCTCCCTCTCTATGTTGTACTCTTTTTTCTTCTGAGTAGGATTAATTAAGACTGATTTTTGCATCTCACTACAAAAAGGTGATAAAAATTATAAATATTAATAATTAAAATTATAATTTTTTTTATAATATATAATAATTTTTAAACATTACCACTAAATGGTAATTTTTTCTTATTTTTACATTCAGACTTCGTTTGACAACACATGTTTGTAGTTAAAATATACAAAAAATTACTATAAATTATTATATTTCTCTATACTTTTTGTATGTTATTTATTTATGGGCAAATTACATATATACCCCTCGAGGTTTGGCTAAATTACAGATACCTCCCTGAGGTTTTAGAAATTACATCCCGCCCCCTGAGGTTTGTATTTTCATAACAATTTGCCCCCTGAGGTTTATATTTCATAACAAATTACCCCCTAATTTCTTATGCAAATATAGCATTCAGGGGGGAATTCGTAATTTCTCAAACCTCAGGGGGCATCTGTAATTTAGCCAAACCTCGAGGGGTGTATATGTAATTTGCCCTTTATTTATTTATTATTATTTATAAAAAGTAAAAAAAAACTAAAATATTCAATTATGAAATGGGGCAAGTGTCTTTATTTTCAACTCAACAAAAATGACGGAGCCTAACCATTCACCCAAATGGTAGGCTGGAAAATGCTACAACTGGACTAACTAGGCGGTGGTACATGCTAAAAATGAGTAGCCCCAAGTAGGTATCTAAGACCATATATGCTCGGATCCCAAACAAAATTGAATAGGTTCATAGCATTTCTGAATCCATTTGTTAGCCCAATTAGTAGCCCTACCAACCCATAAAATTTATCCTTTTGGTATGTACACAAACCATTAAAATATAGCCCTCTTTAAAATTTATAAAAAAAAAAAAAAGAAAAGAAAAGGACAAAGCATAGGCTTCTCTTCAAATCATTATTTAAATTGGAGGGTGTTTGAATTTGTAGAGCTCACCATGAGTTTTGTTTTAATAATTTTAACTGTTTATTTTGTCGTTCTTGTGTGTATATTATTTCAATAAAAAAAATTATATCGATCTGATATTTGTAATCTAATCATTTTATGGCATTTGTACCAAAAAAATAAAATAAAAATGGATGTCTACTTCAAAAACATATTGACCGCTAATTTTTTGGAGATAACTCAATAAAATGAAAGGGTTACGAATATCAGATCAACTTACTTTTTTATGAATAATATATGCATAAAGCCCAATAAAATGAACGGTTTGGATCATTGAAACTAAACTCATAGTAGACCTTATGGGCCTGAATAGCACTCTCCAGTTCAGTTAGCTCAACCGAAAAGGAAAATGCATGGTTAAACACATGTTAAGTATGCTTATAATAATTGTACATTATTGACTACACTCATTTTCATGAAATTTGTATAATATTTTTAAATTTCTTAACATGTTCTTAAAGGCACATATTAAAAAAATATGTATAAAAAAATAAAAAATAAAAAATTGCTTCTAGTTTGTATTGAATGTAATCTTCGTTTTTATTCTCCTAATACATGGAGCCATTTGCCTTAAAAGACATTGATCATATAAATGATCAAATTTGAAACCATTTGGACCACTTAATTGATACAATATTGAATACCATTAGCATAAGTCTTTAAAGAGGCTAATGGTCTTTTAGAGCAATATTTAATACCATGCCGACATAAATTTTCATTTAAAAAAAAAAAAAAAAAAACAATACTGAATACCGTTCATATTGTGTCATTTATTCATTTATCTTAACATAAAATCATTAAATCTTACTATTTTAACTAGTAAAACATTAGTTGGGATATCACATAAATTTACCCAAAAGACTTTATTATAAATTTTCCCTCGTTGGGCGATATATAGACATCATAAAACTGCATGTTAAATTAGCATGGTTATTTTCTCCCGTCTCATTCCGCCCCAATATCTCTTGCTCCATCTCGCTTGGGTTTTTCCCCTTTCATTGAGGAAGTGAGGTGGGGATGAATTTTGCTTCCCCCATCCCATTCTATCTAAACCCCACCTCGATTTTATATTTTTTTTTAAATATATTTATGTGTATATTGTAGATACCTCATTTTTGACCGACCTTAAGACTCAGATGTCACCAACTGAGCGCTCGGTGATGTTGCATATTGTGCTCGTTTTGAGGTTGCAGAGTCTCGGTTGCGAGTCTTGCCTCCGGACTTCGGAGCTCTTTTATGCTTTGCCTCGATTTGCGAACCAGGTCCTGTTTTCTCTGTTTTCTCTTCCCGAAGGGAGGGAGAGGTCTCATAGACCATCTCCCAGTGGCCGTAGGCTACGTTTCGTGGTCGTAGGCCATTTTTCTCGTTTGGAGCCCAGTTTCCGGTTTTCGGAGCCGTCGGCCGTGTGCCTCGGTTCGGGACCGCTTAACTACCTCCGTTTGCTTCGGTTTTTGGCACACACCTTGCTTCCTCCCTTTTGAGGGACACTGTGGCCCGGGAGACCACCTTCGTGGTCATATGCCACTTCTGGTGCCTAACAGCCTGTTTTCGGGGCCCCGAATCGCGCGTTTTGGCCCCCGAACCTTCGTTTTGCATCCATTTTGGTTCATTTTTGGTAGAGACCCTATTTTCATTGTTAGGAAGATGGTAGAATGGTGAGAGGCCACATTTTTCCTCGAAAAACCAGTTTTCTCATTTTCTCTCTCCAAAAGTCGATTTTTCTGACAGAAAGTTGGTTTTTCTCACTTTTGAGCCACAATTTCTGATTTTTCACACCATCATTGTGTTGTGCTCATCTAGGAGGCCACCAATATGGGTAGGCCGACCAGTAATTCTTCTTGACCCTTTTGAACCCCTCTAAAAAGCTAGTTTTTCTCTCTCCTAGGTCACATTTTCTGATTTTTCACCACAGAGCTGTATTCTACTCATCTGGGAGGCCACCTTTCTGGGGAGGCCGACCAGCTTTTTTACTTGACCCTTTTGACCCCTGGTCGGCCGACCATAGGGAGTGGCCGGCTGGCCACCTTAGCTGGTCGGCCAGCTTTCTGCTTTTTGCTCTTCTCAAGTGCAACACCGCTGTGCCAGCTGTGAAGCATTTGACCCACTGTCCGAGGGTTTTGTCATTGTTTTGGTCCTTAAAAGGGGGTTTTGACCCCTTTGCTTGGTTGGTAGGAGGAGTTTGACCCTTTTGGTCAAGTTTCTTGAGGAAGCTTGACCCTTTTGGTCTAGCTTCCTCAAGAAGCTTGACCCCTTTGGTCAAGCTTCTTTTAGAAGCTTTGAACCTCCCTCTTGGCTTCTCCAAGAAGCCTTACTTCTCTCCCTCTATATAACCAACCCTCCATCTCATTTTGCAAGGGTTAGACATTTGGTTAAGGCATACACACTCCATCATCCATAGCCTTCTTCTTCAAACTCCAAACCCTAATATTCTTGGCCATTTTACACTACACCCCATAGCCTACCACCCCCACCATTCATTCCAGCATCTTGAAGGTCATTTGCAGAGCTTGAGGAGTCACATTCTTGGTCCAGAAGTTGCTGAGGATCGGCTCTACAAGGGTAAGTCTTCATTTACCCATTTTTTGCACTATTTTGCTCTATACTTTAGCTCCAGTTGCAAGCATTTTCGAGCCTTGGTGTAAACTGAAAATAGTCTTATTTTGAACTCCTCTTCATGTTTAATTAAGGATACTTTTCTGTTTGAGGCCTCTTACACCCTTGTATGCTTTATCTCTCTTTTAGGGCTTATTTTGCATGATATATTAGCCTTATTTGTGAGCATTTTTGGACCTCGGCCTAAACTGAAGAAAGTCTTGTTTTGACCTCCTCTTTAAGTTTGATTGAGGTCACTTTTCTGTTTGGAGTCATCTTCTTCCTTGCATTCTTCACTTCCTCATGCTTTGAGCCCTGCATTTGAGCATTTGCATTGGTCTTGTTTTGGCATCTTGGCCACTGAAATACAGTGGATTTTCAGTGGCCTTGATGTGTCTTTGAGCTCCAAAATCATAGAGGAGTGACCCTTTCACCCCTCATTCTCTTTACTAGCATGGTTGGCCTTCCAAAGGGACTCTATTTTTCATGCATTGAAGTCATGTTTCAGGCCTTATTCTGAGAGTTTTAAGGTCTGCCTAAGCTCTATCAAGAGCCCATTTTGCCATATTTTATGTCTATGATGCATGTATAGAGCAATCCCATTCAAGGCCTTTCAAAGGGGCCTTTCTTTGCATGTTTCCGAGACTAATTTCAGGGCCTATTTGGTGGGTTTTAGGGCATTCATAACTCATTTCCATAGGTGGTTTTTCCATGTTACATGTCTATCTTGTATGTGCTTAATAACCCCTTGTATGGCCCTCTAAAGGAGCTCATCATTTTCGCACATGTTGGCTGCATTTTAATGGTTATTTGGGCATCTTTTGTCATTTTTTATTCACTGTTTTTGGCTGGTTTGATGAGTTCTCATACGCTTCATATACATGCCATGTAAACCATGCTTGCAAGCCAAATTTGCATGCTATTTTAGTCCATCATGTTAGCACTTTTTGGCCATGTTTTAAACTAGAAATGTGCATGTTTTGGGGCTGCCATGGCTCTGTCTTTGTACTTCATGGCCAAATAATGCTTGCTTTGCATAGTTATAATTCGATACATGTGCCTAGCTTTGAGTTTCGGGGCTTATTTCATGCATCGGGTGCCATATTTCCATGTTTCGGGACCATTTAGCATCATGTTTCAGTGCTGGAAATTACATGTTTGCATGCCATCTTTCATCCCTTGTCATGCTTTAGTAGAGTGGCATTTTATGCCTTAGGTTCGGTCCTCGGTATGCGCACACGTGTGCACACATTTCGGTTGTCTCTTTTCCATCTCATGGCCACTGATGTGAGTGTGGCTGAGGTCCACTCATGTTGGTATAAGTCCATTGTGCATTGTATATGCCATTTCAATCTATAGCATTGCGTATGCTAGGTTGCATTTTAGAGTATTGTGTATGCCATGTTACATCACGCGCATTGTGTATGCCATTTTAGTACATTGCATTGCGTATGCTAGGTTGCATGTTAGTCGCATTGTGCATGCCATTCCATTTGCATGGTGCTTGGAATAGGGTTTAGTCCAAGCATGGGAAACGAGGGATGTTTCGTACTCCAAGTGACGAAACGTGCCTCGATTCCCGGTCCCCGACGTTCTTGATTATCTATGATAGAATTGTTGGCATCATATGTTCATACTTGCATTTATATTATATTAAAACGTGCAATTTGGTCTCTCAGCCATCATGCATCGAGATGCGTGATTGGTGGCTCGAGAACCAAGGGCCACACTCTCTAGAGCTTATGCAAGGACAGGGAGAGTGGTCGCACACACACATATTGAAAATACCTTGCCATGCCTCTCTTTTGCTTGTCGTTGCAGAAAAACAGGATCCAGGGGGCAGAAAGTGGTCGGCCGACCAGGTTTTCTGGTAGACCGACCACCTTTTTTGGTTTTCACCATGAGAGGTGGTCGGCAGGGGGTTTCCAAGCCAATACCTGGTCGGTGGCTTTCCCAAGGTGGAGTTTCAGCCTCCTGGAGCTTTGTGTAAGTTTCTGAAATCAGCTGCAAACAATGGCGAGACAAGGCATCGCGATGGAATTTACCGACAAAGCGCATCGAGCATGTATGCATCCATTATCATCCAAAACAGAGCCGGGACAGTCCATTTGCATGCCAGTTTATAGCTTACTTAGCTAATTTGTTAATTAGTTAGTGGTTGTGTAATAATTAGCTGTAATTCATTATTTATTCGGACTGTATTATTTATTCAGACCCTCCGAGCGAGGGCACAATTGTAATAAGTGTGCGTGTGTGTGATGTATGTCTTCCAACCCCACGGCTTTCTCCCTTTTATTTACCAGCTTATGATGGTTAGATTAGGGCATGTTTCAATTAGCATACTTATGCTTGCATGTTTGCATCATTCATCTGTTTCGCATGCACCGGACTCGGCGCATCATACTAACTGCATTGTATTTCAATTCCAAAGTTGAATACGTGTTAGCTGTAGCATCATCATATGCCATCTTAGAATAGCCGAGCCTATTGTAGTTGCATTTTTGCATGTGTTACATTAGGCATTTCTGTATTGTTAGGATCATGCATTGATTTCTAACATAGCTTCTGTTTTGGCTTGGAGTACTCGGTAAATGTTTATGCTTTAGCATCCTTGCATGTGTGTGAGTGACTGCCATGATAACATGCTTACCATGAGGCTAATTGCTTATGTGATATACCTGCTTGAATGCCTGTGGGTGAAGGTTGGGTTATTTGAATTGGAACAATTCATTAATTGTGAGTTTTAAAGCCCACTAGATAGTGGCAAAATCATGTTTTTCTAAGCCCACCCGAGGGTGGCAAATCTACGTCTTAGCCTACTTGCGGGTAGCACCATCAAACCATTTTCAAATAAACAAACATGAAATGTTTTGTTCCAATTCAGGCGGCCCAGTCTATGCTTGTATGCTGTACGCATCACGTAGTAAATCTAGGCTAATAATCGGAATACGAACGCATAATATTTTCAAAACTAGATATCACGGTTAGTAGAGGCCGATCTTTGATCGGGCGAGCGGGAGTGCTCACGAAGTGACCTTCCCCAATCGTACCCAAGTTCCCGAGCCGAGGCAACTTCGGTGATGACGGACACCTGGCCTTAGGCAACAAGTCAGGGTTTCCTAAATTTTTCAAAATAATATATTTAGGTGGCGACTCTGTATCTGGCAAAGCAGTCCATGTTTGGCACTTCTTTCAAAAAAATCTGTTTTCAAAAATGATTTGCCGGATTTAGACTTTTTGATGATTCACCGGTCTTGCATTGCACTCTGCGAGATTAGATACAGGACCGTGACTTTGAGTCCTGAACTGTAGTGAGCCCAAATGAACAAAACGGGGGATCTCCTCCCGGGACGTTCGGGAACGTCTACAGTTTCTGGCGACTCTACTGGGGATTTAGAGAACTTGACTCGAACTCATGATATCTGGTTTTGACTACACTTATGTGTTTCTTTGCATTACATTTGCATTGGTGCGCCTAGGACACCGTGTTTGCCATTTGCTATTCCTGAGTGGTTTGCCAGAGGCTGCGTGCCATAAGGCTTACCGGTTACGGGCTTTGCCAGTATGGGAACACAAACCTTGGTTTTATCAGGGCACCCTTTTTGACCATTCGACCTAGTGCATATTCGGAATCCATAGTGACCATTCCAAACTAGGACAGGTTACTTACCCGATCGTAGGTTGTTTGAAACCGCTGCGTGCATAGTGAAACCCTAGCTCTTGACAAAATAGGACAGGGAAACCCTACCCCAACATAGGGGTGTTTTGGCTCTCACTTATCTGTTATGTGCTTTTAAAGTGTGTCTCTACAGGGAATACATGTATCAATGTGCGAGTTTGGGCATCAGGCCTGCGGGTACCAGCTTAGTGTTTGAGAATCAGTTATTTGTGGGTATCAGATTCAATTTTCAGGGACAGTGATCCGGGGATAATAAATCAGTGTTTAAGGACAGCGTGTATTCAGCTTATCGACCGTGTGTTGTTATGCCCAACTGTGTATTGTGTGTTTATTTTAAGCCGTTATGCTGTCCGTTTGTCTGGTTATTTATTTCCTTATTGCTTTATTTATCTTTTTGCTAGGGGGTAGTTTTAGCACAATTGCTTCAGACCAAGCAGATATTCCCTAAGCACCCTAGACAAGAGGTCACCGACTCAATCGATCTGAGGATCTGGTTGACGGACAGCCAGTGTTTCATTCTCTACCCCCACTTATCAGACGGAGGCCGAGAAAGCCGGTGTGTCCGAGCAGAGGTTACCAGAGCAGTGGTCTACCTTAACAGTGAACAGTCGAACCGAGGTCTCAGCTTCTGCCATAGAGATAAACATACCAGTCAGTCAGCAGGATCAACAGAACATGGCCGGAATGGAAGAAATGATGCGTCAGCTCCAAGAGAGTATGAAGCAAATGCAGGAGGATGCTGTCCGCCAAGCGAAATTTGCTAAACAACAGGCTGCGGTCATGGCCCAGCAGGCCGAGCTCATCACTAGACTGCAACAGCAGAACGGAGCGTTCGTCTCACATCAAGCTCGTCCCCTACCAGGAGTCCCGCAACTTGAGCAGACACCAACTGTCCAGAATACCCAGCCAAATGCCCAGAACATCTTGCCAAATGTCCAGACCATCCAAGAGGACGCAGACATTCCAACGGGGCCAGCTCCGCCCCCGCATCTACCTCAATTATCTAAGGCACATACACCTATCAATCATCCGGACTCTCCCTTCGAGTTCGAAGTAGACCCCATAGCACTGAAATTGAGCAAGCTTGAGAAGTTGTTCAAGAAATCCCAATGGGTAAAGGCTATCCCGGATATCGAGGACGGATATAACGACGTGGCTGTGACGCTGTCGGATAGGTTTAAAATGTCGTAAATTGATCGCTTTGACGGATCTGGGGACCCCATGGTGTATCTCCGGCTATTCTCAGATATACTACGGCCAATGGGCCTCACCAGACCACAAAAGCTTTCACTATTCGGCCGGACCCTGTCGAGTGTGGCCGTTATCTGGTATGCGAAGTTAGAGGATGATGTCAAGCGGAGTTGGGATGAAATGGCCGAGGCCTTTGTCGCGCAATACTCTTACAATACCCAAATCGAGATTACGACCCGAGATCTCGAAACAACAAGGTAGGAGCCTAAGGAGAGCTTCTCGGATTTCGTAACTCGGTGGAGGGTGAAGGCTTCAATGATGAGCCTGAGGCCTACCGACAAAGATCAAATTAGGATGATTGTGTGCAATCTCCAGCCAAAACTGATGCAAAAAATGATTGTGCTCCCCTTCCCCACTTTTTCAGATCTACATGAAATGGGGGTACAAATCGAAGATGCAATGAAACAGGGTCTGATTGACCAAGATAGAGAGCAGCCCAGCAGAACCTTTAATCACAACAACAATGCAGGCCCAAGTAGCGCTGCAACTGCAAGAGCTTCGGAGGTGAGCATGGTCACCACCATTCCCCCTCTCCTTCCAAGACCCATGGCAGCCACACCTTTCTCCGGTGCATCCCGAAGCAATACACAGACCACCAAATACCAACCCAGAGGCCAAAGAACCTTCACCCCATTGTATATGCCCCTGTCCAAGGCTCTAGGGGTATTAATCAGGAAAGGGCATCTAAAACCCCTAGAGCCGAGGCCATTACCAAACCCACTCCCCCCCTCTTACAACCCAGCCAAATACTGCGTATATCACCAACAACATGGTCATGACACTGACCAATGTTTCCGACTGCGTCATGAGATTCAAGATCTCATTGACAAACAGGTGATCCTGTCTCCAGAAAAACCCAACGTCACAACTAACCCACTTCCTACACACAACCAAGCTCCACCTCCCAAAAAAGTCAACTTTATCCAGACTGGGGTCGTGCCTTACGATCCTAGCATCTATATCACTCCTTCCTACCTACCTAAGCCGGAGGTGCTCCTTCCTGACTGCACTGACTCTTTGTGCATGTTGGACATCTCCAGAACCCAACCCGAGTCAATGATGGTGGTTGGCAAAGACAGAACATAGGAGATTTCAGAGGAGAATGGAATTGTTCAATCAGGGTTTGAGCAGTCTGGGAGTGTCGCTGGGGAAGCCTACGATCCGAGTGATTACATTCTGCCAGCAGGCCAGTTCGAGCCTAATATTGAATTGCCAGAGAGGGCAGAGCTGTGTGTGATCCGAGGGGATGGATTTGAGCAGGGGACAGAAGGTTTGACGGCTGTGGAAGAGGACTTGGCCAACCTCCAGTTTTTCAACGACCAAGATCTAGGAGACGCGACAGTCAACTGGTTTGATTATGAGGAATCAGCAGAGGCTACTGGGTGGCTTGATGACCTACCAGACGTCGTCGAAGAATCTCAGTTGGAACAGGGCCCGGTAGGGGCGAGAATATCAATTGTGGCCAGAAGGGCCGGAAATCATAATGTATTGCCGGAGAGCGCCGGTACTAAAAATTTCGCTCAAGATTTGGGCATTGTGAATGCAGGGAAAGCTGAACAACAAACTGCACCGACACAGGTAGAGCAAGAAAGGTTTTGAGATTTTGAGAGAATCAGGAAAGCTAAAGCCCAGGAGGGGACCGAAAGTGCTGTGGGCACAAGGACAAAAGATGCTGCGAGCATGTGGGCTGAAGGTACTGCGAGTACAATCATACCGGAGCCGGACAGATGTCTATCGGCTGCCGACGGAATATGATGGGAGGACGATGATTTATGTCTTGCCCACACGGATGAGGATTGGGGGAGCAATCAGCCAAACGATACCTGGTATATCGGTGAGGTCGATCATATGACGAGAAGCGGGCGGTATTTCAAGCCCCCGCACCTAGACCAGCCAGAGGCATTTGGGAAGGATAAGGAAGCTGAGAGACAGAAAGAGAAGCAAATCGAAGAAGAGGCTGTACTGAAGCAGTTAAAGAAGATACAAGCAGGCATCTCCATCTGGGGACTGCTTATGGCATCACAAGTACACAGACAGGTTGTCTTATCGGCCATGGACAAGGCCAAGCTCTCTATAGACACCACACCCGAACAGCTGATGGGCTTAGTTTTTTCGGGAGGAGCTACCTCAATGTTGACTTTCTCTGACAAAGAGCTACCACCTGAGGGTGCGAACCATAACAGGCCACTCTACATCTCCGTGGAATATAGAAACAAATGGATACCCGTGGTGCTTGTAGACACAGGGTCTGCCATCAACGTCTGCCCGGCAAGGACAGCGTATGCCATTAGTTTAAAGAACGCGGACTTTGTGCTGACAGCCCAGGTAATTCGGGTGTATGACAACACAAGCCGAGAAGTCATGGGGACAGTAAAAATTTAGACCAAGGTTGGGCCAAGACAACATGAGATAGACTTCCACGTCTTAGAAGTTCCGACAACTTTCAATATGCTCTTAGGGCAGCCGTGGCTACACCAAGTGAAAGCAGTGTCATCCACCTTGCATCAGATGGTGAAATACCCCCATGAGAAGGGAGTAGCCATCATTTTTGGGAATTTATTGATCCATCCACCGCTGGAGGTGTCTACACCAGTCTTGGAAATTGAGCACGGCATGGAGGATGTGTTTATGTCGGGTTTTACCTTAGCTGAGGCTCGGGTTGTGCAGAACATCATGGCTGTTAATGAGGGAATGTACGTCAGTGCTCAATTTGTATACCTCATGAGCAAGCTTCAACACATCCCCGGAATGGGATTGGGAAAGAGCGGCCGGAAGGGCGTCGCAGCATTGGCCGAAGTGCCACACAACCTCCATACCTTTGGCTTGGGTTATCTGCCCACTAAAAAGGATTGGATAAGGAAGGGAAAGGAAATGGCTGGGAGAGCCAGAACGAAGCAGGCTGGGAAGCCTTTTGAGTTGATGCATAGGCCCATTCAGGGTACCCTAAACGGACGCTTCGTCCGGGAGGGGGAGGACTTTCCATTTTGTGGCTTCCCAGAGCTATGGCTGAACGCAGAGAGGAAGCGTGTGCCTGGTTTCGAGATCTTCTTTGATCTGCAGTTATCCGGGGATGACGTTGCCGAAGAGCAGACGGACCCATTGGCTGAGGCTAAGCAGAGTAAGAAAGTGCAGTCTGAGGACGCTGAAAATGAAATGGGGGTAGCGCTGGCGTGTCTACTTTCAGATCCTCCGATCGAGCAGAAGTGCTTGGGAGATAACTTCTCGGTATGCATGATCGGGAATGGAACGGCTGCGGGCCTACCAGCAACTATTTTGGATGCATCTATCGCACCCTCTCTCATTTAGGGGTGGGCAACGGTTTATCCGAACCGCTCAAACCGCCCAATCCGCCCAACCCGCATATAAATGGGCGGTTTCGCAAACATAATGCGGGCGGATGCGGTTTGAAATATGACAAATTTGCGGGTTGCGGGCGGGTCGCGGGTTAAACCGCAACCCGCAAAAACCGCCCGCACTTTAATTATTATTATTAATTTTTTTTTTATATACCAACTTTGTAACTTTAACAGAAGTATCATTATGTTATCTATGACACTAGAATCCTTATTTTTAAATATTTCTCAACTTTCGCCATTATCAAGTCCTAAACTTGGTTTCTTATATGATTTTTATTGGTGACTCATCCACTTTTTCCTAATAAAATTTTCCTTATGGTGGCCGATAGAACTTCTAGTTTGATTATTGATTATTGAACTGACAATTCTAATCGAGTTCAACCTTAATGCATTGATATATATTTTTTAATGCATTGATATACATTTTTTTCATGACAAAAATGCTAGTGTAGGGTCTCTTTGTTTTTGGTACTTTCATTTAATGCATTGATATTCAATTTTTATTTGTAAATTCATCAGAAAATTGTTGTCAAATGATCTTGAATATATAAAATGAATTTGATGCCTAAATTCGATGGGAAAAAAAAAACTCAAAAATTAATTTTTAAAGAAAAAAGTGTAAACCGCAAACCGCCCGCACATCTGCAAACCCTACCCGCACAAACCGCAAACCGCACTGCGGGCGGTTGCGGGTTGACTTTTTCCCAAACCGCATAGATGCGGGCGGGTCAAAACCGAACCGCAAACCGCACAAAACCGATCCGCGAACACCCCTACATTTGGCAGTATGAAGAGGGATTTTTGTCCAGCAGCACCGGGTCAGATAGTGAGCCGGAATCTGATTCCACCGAATCTTGTGAGTCAGAATCAGGTTCCAGCTTGACTAAGTCTGAGTCTGGTAATCCTGGAGATGATAACCCGGATGCCACAGTCTTGTCCAGGTCGTCTTTTTCTTTCTCTTTTGAGTCTGTTGTAACCGAAGAATTGGACGATTTGGATGTGCTTAATGAGAATGATGTGGCTGTGGTTTCTAAGTACTTTTCTGTACCCTTGATTTATTTCATTAACTCAAACTTTCAAAATTTTGATGAAAACGACGAGGAAGAAATTCCTCCGGTTTTGCAATGCTTAATTGAACAAGAGTAGGAAAGATTTGTTAAACCCTTAATGGATGAAATCATTACTGTGAATGTCGGTACTGAGAAGGACCCGCGGCTGGTCCAGATCGGGTCCATGTTGTCTTTGGAGGAACGCGAGCGCTTAGTCGCTTTTTTAAAAGATTTCAAAGATGTTTTCGCATGGTCCTACAAAGACATGCCTGGAATCGATCCTGAGATTGTACAGCACCGGATCCCTCTTGACCTCGAGGCCCGACCCGTTAAACAAAAACTCAGAAGGATCCGCCCGGACTGGGCTCTCAAGATTAAGGAAGAGGTCACCAAGCAAATTGACGCAGGTTTCCTGCTGGAATCCGAATACCCAACTTGGTTGGCCAACATCGTTTCGGTGCCAAAGAAGGATGGTAGGATCCGGGTATGTGTAGATTTCAGGGATTTGAACAGAGCCAGTCCGAAGGACGACTTTCCCTTGCCGCATATCGATGAGTTAGTGGACTTCACAGCAGGGCATGCTTTGCTTTCGTTCATGGATGGCTTTTCGAGCTACAACCGGATAGTGATGGCACCTGAAGACCGAGAAAAGACTGCATTTACCACCCCGTGGGGGGCCTATTGCTACAGGGTAATGCCATTCGGGCTGAAGAACACTGGAGCTATATATCAACGGGCCGCGACCACAATATTGCATGACATGATCCACAAAGAGGTTGAGGTGTACATGGACGACATGATTGTCAAGTCCAAGGAAAGAGAGGGCCACTACACCGCCTTGCAAAAGTTCTTTCAAATGATCAGAGAATTTCGGTTGCGGCTGAATCCTTAGAAGTGTACGTTCAGTGTTACAGCAAAGAAAATACTGGGGTTTCTGATTACACAGAAAGGTATCGAAGTCGACCCTTCCAAAATCAAGGCCATCTTAGAAATGCCACCACCAAGGACTGAAAAGGAGGTGCGAGGCTTTCTGGGTAATGTGCAATTCATAAGACGATTTATCTCAAAATTAACCTTGACTTGTGAACCACTTTTTGGCCTCCTGAAGAAAGGAAAGAAATTCCAATGGGACGGCCGATGCCAAACTGCTTTTGAACAGATCAAGGAATACTTACAGAACCCGCCCGTGTTGTCACCACCAGAGCCGGGGAGACCGTTGATATTGTACCTTTCAGCAACTGAGACCACAATGGGTTGCATGCTCGCGTAGGAATCAGAGGACAAAGTGGAGAGGGCCATCTACTATCTGAACAAGAAAATGCTAGAGTATGAGACTCGCTACACACCATTGGTGAAGGCTTGTTTAGCCTTGGTATGGGCTACCAGGAAGCTGCGGCACTATCTGTTAGCTCACTCCGTAATGTTGGTTTCACGTCTAGATCCCATCAAATATTTCTTCGAGAAACCGGCACTTACGGGTAGGCTAGCTCGTTGGTTACTGTTGCTTTTCGAATTCGATCTGAAATATGTGATACACAAGTCAGACAAGGGAAGAGCAGTAGCGGAATTCTTAGCCGATCATCCAGTAGAAGGGGGTGAAGCAGTTGAGTACTTATTCCCAGATGAAACCATTTTGCACATCGAAGATGAAACTTGGACGATGTACTTTGACGAAGCGTCAAATCAATATGGGTATGGGATAGGGGTGTTACTAATAGCACACAACAATTCCCGTATCCCTCTAGCCTTCAAACTCCGATTCAAAGTCTCGAACAACGAAGCAGAATATGAGGCATGCATTGCCGGTCTAGAAGCAGCCCTGGAACTAGGGGCAAGACGGTTGGACGTCATCAGGGACTCGAACCTTGTTGTGTGTCAAGCAAAAGGAGACTGGAAGGTCAAAGAAGAAAATATGATAATGTATCACTAAACCTTGGATTTGTTAATTCCTCAATTTGAGAAGTTAAACTTCGCTCATCTGTTAAGAGAAAACAACAGGTTCGCAGATTCTTTAGCAACTCTATCTTCCATGATAGACATCTTGTTCGGAGTCCGGATGCGTCCAGTCATTATCAACCAGAAATTTGTGCCGGCTTACGAGTCAATTGCTGCTATAGATGAGGTTCAAGATGAGAACCCCTGGTATTACGATATTTAGAATTTCTTAGAGAATGAGGCGTATCCACCAGGGGCAAATGCCAAGGACAAAAGGGCAATCAGAAGAATGGCCGTTCAGTTCATCATCTGTGTAGGTAAATTGTATAAGAGAGGTCATCTGGGAATGCATAAGCTGTGCGTTGAAGCTGAAGAATCAAAACGCCTGATGGAGGCCATCTATGGAGGGGAATGCGATGCGCAGATGAACGGGGTAATGCTGGCACGGAAAATCCTCAGATAGGGTTACTACTGGTCCACCATGGAGGAGGATTATATCGGCTTTGTTCGGCGATGCCACAAATGTCAGATCCATACAAACCGCATGAACATCCCGTCGACGAAGCTGTACAGTATGACTTCGCCATGGCCATTTTCAATTTGGGGAATCGATGTGATCGGGGCTGTTACCCCGAAGGGGTCTAATGGGCATGAGTCCATCCTGGTCGCGATAGATTATTTCACGAAGTGGGTTGAGGCCTAATCCTATGCAGTGTTGAAAGCGTCACATGTTGTAAAATTCATCAGAAACAACATCATCTGTCGTTATAGGGTCCCGAACGAGGTCATTTCAGATAATGGTTTCCACTTCAAGAAGGAAGTGATTGACTTGTTGGAAAAATACAACGTGGCTTTTCATAAGTCATCCACATACCGGCCGCAAACCAATGGAGCGGTTGAGGCCGCTAACAAGAATATCAAACACATACTGCAGAAAATGGTGGAAACCTACCAGGATTGGCCAGATAAGCTGCCGTTTGCTTTGTGGGGCTACCGGACTTCAATTTGAACTTCTACTGGGGCGACTCCGTATTCGTTGGTTTATCGGATGGAGGCCGTTCTACCTATCGAGATTGAGGTTTCTTCATTGCGAGTATTGGCTGAGTGTCAAATAGCTGAAGCAGATTGGCAGCAGAGCAAGTTTGAGGAACTCATGCTCTTTGATGAGAGAAGACTAAAAGCACTGTACCATGTTCAAGGTTATCAGCGCAGAATTGCCAGGACTTTCAACAAGAAAGTTAAGTCCAGGAATCTAAAGGAAGGAGATTTGGTGCTCAAGGACAACCGAGCTCCCATCCACGACCCTAGGGGAAAGTTTGGACCCAATTGGACTGGTCCCTACATCATCAAAGCTATCTGGTCAAGTGGAGCTGTGGTTCTAATGGATCTAGATGGCCTAGAGTTCTCCCAACCGATCAACATGGACAAGTTGAAAAAATATTACCCGTGAGAGGCTCGCTAGGCCGAGAACCCGAAAGGACGACCTAAGCAAAAGTTAGAGCATTGAAAAATTGGAAAATATAAAAACTGAGCTCACAAGGTTGAAAGCCCGCAAAGGGCGGCCTTGGCAAAAGTTAGAGCGTAAAAGGAGAGTGAAAATACTCGAGTGAACCTAAGCCTGAACTACGTAAGGCTTGATTCCCATCTTTGGGATACGTAGGCAACTTCATCCTGAAGTTCAGCCATAAACTTTTTCCCGATCAACTTTGTCTATTTGATCATCTAGGTCATCTCTGTCTATTCAGCATTCAAGAGCTTCAATCATAATCTTCGGTGCAGTGCTATTCAGACTAAGGGCAACTTTCCGTTGCTGTACAGCGCCGCGGTACTCTTCAGACTAGAGGCAACTTTTCAGTTGCAGGGATCCGGGGTTGTGCATCTCAGTGACAGATCTCAGGCATGTCCAGTTCTGATCCATATCGAAAACGATTTTGAAAAGTTTTAATAAAAGTTGACTTTGTTCAAATTAATCTTTTTACAACTCAGACCATTTTTGGACCAAAACGGAAAATTTTCAATACCCACAACCTTCAACTTCATTGATTTTAATACAGAGTTCTCCTGCTCTTGCATACAAATTGAAGTTGCTTTTTATTACAATCATAAAGAAAACTTGAAAGCACGAATAAAGCAATAAATCCGGGGCGTAGCTAAGTCAGGTGTTTCTGCACCCCCTTCTAGAGCTGGTCGAAGCCTCTGATACCAAAGTGGGCCCTTCCTGTGCCTCTTCATTGAGCCAATCCAAGCACTCATCAGACAAAGTGCAACTGAAAATGGGAGTGAGGGCCAGGAGCAAGCTGTGGGAGTGCAACTCATCAGACAATCCAAGCACTCCTCCATGCTGTGGCATACCGAGCAAGCTGTGCGCCTCGAACCGAGAATGCGGCGGGATACTCTATCCCCTCTGGCGGGCAAGTCTGATCATGACCGAACTGGCGCTGGAACCGAAACGGAAAGTAAAACACACAGTGAGTCAAACCAATCAACTGGATCCCGGTCTGCCGGGACATGCTATAGCTCATTGCCAGGAGATTGAGCCAAGGACAGCGCCAAGCAATGCGATCCGCAGACAAATTACATATCCAGCCGAACCACCATCCCTCATCAAGGGCATCGACTAGTCGTTGTCGGAAGAAGCAGCCGCGAGCTGAGTAGGCTGGGCAAGAGTCCACAACCTGCGATTTATCCATCAACCATACCTGGGGAAGGATGAAAAATGAGAGAATAAAGAATAGAGAGATGTACGTTGAGAGAAAAGTGAGAAAAGGGTTTTGTGAAAAAAATTGAGCCTGAGGACCGAGTGATGTGAGCAATATATATGTGAGAAAGGGTGGGAAATATTACCTGCAGCAGTAGTGGACTCCCCGCGAATCTGGTCGTCTCTCGGCGATAGAAAGCATCCAAGCCCATCAGCGTCTCGGCCAATGTCATGACAATGCAGCTCTTTCCTTCCTTCAAGCCTTGAACAACTTC